>NC_143579.1:77113068-79698068 GCF_048544385.1 Mastigoproctus giganteus
TGCACCAACAATTGAACTTACATCTGTAAACATTTATAATGAGTAAAAGATAGTACATGTGGTTACAAATGTAAAATAATAGTTCAGTTTGTTAAATAGGAACAAACGACAATAAACAGGCACTGTAAATTTTGTTAGAATATCAATGGATGTTCTTCAGAGATAAAATACTTTTACACCAGAAAATAAGAAAAAATTAATTGTTGTTTTTAAGGAATAATTATTATAACAAGGCAGTCTTTATCAGTATATTTGAAATTTTACTTTTAATAAGGTGTCTCCGTAGCCAGGTGGGCAGGAGCAACAGTGCGTAGCACACGCTTCTTGATTAGACCGGGGTTCGAGTCTGTGACCACCAAATACGGAGGATGCGGAAAGGTCAGGGAATGATCACCGCATATCCCCGGAGCAATTTGGCCTTAGTTGCTAATGCTCCTAAAAAAAAAAAAAAAAAAAAAAAACCCCAAATAACTTTTAATAAAGTAATGTTATAATGCAATTTTTCAGAGTATCTTACTATATGGATCTGAGATTTGGACTATAAAGGAAAGGCAAAGGAAGAAATTGCTAGCTGTTGAGATGGATTTTTGGAGATCAGCTCGAAGATCTAAACTAGAAAGAGGTAGGAATGAAGACATAAGAAAAGCAATGGATGCTCAAATAAACATCATCGACAAAATAGAAAAAAAGATTAGAATGGTATGGGGGGTAGAGAATACCTAAAAAAGCAATGGAATGGACACCCACTAGAAGGAAAAGGAGAGGAGGAAGACCTAGAAGCACATGGATGGAGGGAGTGAGGGCTGCTATGGAAAAGAGGAAATTGAAGAATGGAGACTGGGAGGACAGAAAAGAGTGGAGGACCAAAATTAAATTAAAAAAAAAAAAAAAGTTAGGTTGAAGGTAACTGTTTATACAGTGGAGAAATCCAAGAAGAAGATAAAATAATGATGTAGTGTAATGCATGTATTTACAAAGATCACTTTTTTCATTTTTGCCATCATTATAACTGTAGCAGAGAGAAAAACAATAGGAAGTGAATCATTAGGTATTTATCATATGCTAGAATGGAGTGGGAAGCCATCACTTTTAGCCAGAGACAAAGGAGCAATCCAAACAGTGGACTGTTTGTAGCTGCTGTAGGGCTGGGGATTCCTCACCCTTTGCAAACAGTAACTGTTAAGATTTGACAGTTTACTGATGTATAAGTTAGTGCTATTGCATCATTTTAATATGCAGCAACCTACTAAAGTAGTACATAATTGGCATCATTTATGGCAACTCCACAATATGAGAGATGCGTGATGGTGTGCAACTGGTTATCAGACTAAAAACTTTTTAGGGCTAAAGCCTAAAAGGCTAAGGGCTTTTAGGGCTATATGTCAGTAAACTTGCTCGCAACATGAGGATTTAGCCTTAAAAGGTCTTCAGTCTGAAAATCAGATTTATCTCATATTGTGGAGTTATACTTCACAACTGGGTTGTCATTATTGCAATACCAGGGTACCTGCCCACCCACCGAGGAGAAGCTAACAAGCTTCAAAGTGGTGGTATCCGTTGAGAATAAGTCTTCTTCATTGGTGAAGAGTTACTTATTCGAGGTAGTGCAATATCATGGCAACTCGTTTTGAAGGTATTCACAATATGAGATATACGTAAATGATTCTAATTATGTACTACTTTAGTTTGAAGACTAAATGCACAAGGCATAATAAGTTATGGGTTGAAATTAACTATAAAATGTCGGTATAAATACACCATAGTGGAATTAACTTTGCAACTATGATGGCATGTCTGCATTATCAGGGTACCTGCCCACCCACCGCTGAGTGAGCCAACAAGTTCCGAAACTCGTCTGGGTGGTGGTGCCCAATGAGAATAAATAACAGTAGTCTCCTCTACTAGAGAGGCGTTATTTATTCGAAGTAGTGCAATACTTGGTATGTCGTTGTGAAGGTAGCCACAGTATGAGATAAAATCAAACAATGCCATTTCACTACTTAAGTAGTTAAATTTATGGGCAAACTATGGTGTATTTACACCGATATTATATAGTACTACTTTAATAGGTTGCTGTGTATTAAAATGATGCAATAGCACTAACTATGCCATTTCACTACTTAAGTAGCCAGAGCTTATACGTCGAAGCAAACGAACCGCCGTTATCACTTCGACGTAAGCAGTTGTCTCTAAACTACACTCTAAAACTGAAATCCCTGCCAGACCATCCTACGTGGCTATCCGTTTTTGAGCCACGATGGGAAAATTTGTACAACACCCGTAAGACTGCCAATCGTCCTTTTGGTATTAGTCTCCAAGAGCTACTCAAAGAACTTAATATCAAGGTAGACAAGGTTGCTCAAACACCGAAGCAACCCCTTCCACCCTGGCATGCTCATGTTCTGGCATGTGACTTGTCCCTTAGAAATTGGGGAAAGTCGGACACTCCATCGTCTGTCTACCTGCAGCTTTATTCAGCACACCGAGCTGAACATTCTGACCGCGCCAGTTTACACAGACGGCTCAAAGTCGGAATCATATGTGGGATCTGCTGCTGTCTTTTCAGACAGCACTACATCGGAGCAGATTCCCTCTGAATGCAGCATATTTACTGCAGAGCTGCACGCTATAGAGTTAGCCTTGGATCACATTAGTGAATGCCAATACCATCGGTTCATTTTATATTCCGACTCTCTCAGCGTGTTACAGGCTTTAATAACTGTGAGATATAATTCTCATCCAGTTCTGTCTAGCATTCAGCAGAAGATTCACTTCCTCCGTGAATGTGAATATGATATCCGCTTCTGCTGGATTCCCAGCCACATTGGGATTAGAGGAAATGATTTGGCTGACACTGCAGCCAAATCAGCAGTTCCCAATAATAATTGCTGCCTGTCAGTCCCCTATACAGACTACAGGCAAATAATACACCAAAAGATACATTCCCAATGGCAGGATTTGTGGAATAGACAGACTGCGAATAAATTATATCGTATAAAGCCTGTAATTGAACCGTGGCAGTCTAGTCTGCGCAGGAATCGTAAAGAGGAAGTTGTTCTCGCCCGGACCTGCATAGGACATAGTCATTTGACTCATTCATTTTTGCTGAGGGCTGATGACCCTCCTATGTGTGTGTTCTGTGGCACAATTTTAATGATCAGACACCTTTTAATTGACTGCCCAGATTTTAGCAGCACCCGTTTTACCGCTTTTAATCATCTGACTGAGCCGTATACACTCAGTCAGATTTTATCCGACAATGACAACGTGTCTGCTATTTTTAGCTTTTTGAAAGCAATAAAGGTTTTTAATCGTATTTAAAATTTATATGTTATTGTTATTTATTTATGTTTTTTGTTTTTAGATCTGGACATGGTGGCCTAATTAATTAGGTCACTGAGATGTTAAATTTTTAGATATTACCTGGTCTTGGCGCATTATAGCCTTAGTTGCTAATGCGCCAATAAAAACCAAACCAAACTACTTAAGTAGTTAAATTTATGGGCAAACTATGGTGTATTTACACCGATATTATATAGTACTATTTTAATAGGTTGCTGTTTATTAAAATGATGCAATAGCACTAACTTATATATCAGTAAACTTGCTCACAACATGAGGCTTTAGTCCTAAAAGGTTTTCAGATTTCACAGTTTATATTTTTATTGTCATATGAGATGTAGTGTCTGTTAATTTTGGGAGCAGGATAATAGTGACCTACCTCCTTGTGGGGGGGAACAGTAACTTGTGGTGGGGGTGTGATGAACTGTCCCTACTGCAGGGCCATGTGTGATGAGCTGTATAGTCACAATGACTATACAGCCTTTTCTTGCCTCAAGAATAAATGGAAATTTATTAATTTGTTTTTTATGGATGATGAATAAATTTTATTTTAACATTAAAATGATGTTGAACCAGTTGCTTCTAGTAATTTAAATGTTGTTATTAAAATATTTAGTATTCTTTATCAAATCTTTTGTTAACAAGTTTTTTATTTATTATAGAACTGCTGATATGGGTGGGTCAATGAGATCCACAAAAAGCTGGGGAGACCTTAATAGCAGGTAAGGCTGTCTATAAGCAAAAAAATAATTGGAGGTTCTTCTGTATTTTTGTATGGATATTCATTGTACAGATTATACTATAAATGGTTTTTAGGCACCTTTCAACCATATGCAGGTAACAACTCAATTCCTGCAGATGGATTTTCATGAAAGTTTACATTTAGGTTTCTTAGAAAGATTTATCAAACCATTCCAGATAAAAGATTTTTTATGCTAACTACAAGTCTATGATTAAGCAATCAGAGACTTAAAGCAGCTTAGTCCAGCCATTCAGCTGTCTTTATCATGTCAACTAGCAATTCCAAATTGACCTGCCACACTGGATCAGACAAATTAATCAACAGCTTTCCCATTTCTACAAGAATAGCAAACAGACTGTTAAGACAGCTCATGGGTTTGTCAATGATATACAGGTATTTTTCCAGCAGAGATGAGGTAATTATTTCACTGTATTAGGCAATGGTTAGGCCACACTTTGATTACAACATATGGGTCTGTAAGCTTCATTTTAGTGAAGATGTGAATTTGTTGTAATGGGTACAGAGAAGAGTGAGATTAGTGTGGGAAACAAAACATACTCTTAATATACTTTCTTGATAAGAGGGACTAGTCTTATCAAGAAAGATTTAGTTCTGCAAATTGCAGCATCTTGAAACTAGGCATCTGCGAGGAGATCTGATTGAAGTATTTAAGGCTTTGAATGGATCAAATAAGCTATATGTTGATAGCATCCTTACTTTTGCTCAGACAGCATACATAAGGGTGGTTGTGGGATAGATGTAGAGAAATATGCTTTCGGCCAGAGGGTTGAAAGCATTTTTCTGGGGCTGATTGTTGGAACAAACTTCCAGCTGGTGTTGTGGAAGTAGGTAATTTGAATAATTTTAAGGAAGAACTAGACCATCTGTCCATTCCTCTAAGAATTTGTCTAGTTTTTAAAATTATTCAAACTATCCATTTCTACAACATAAATGGAAGATTTATCAACAATCAACCATCCTCTGGCTGAAAGAAAATTTTTGCACATCTGTCCTGCAACTATCTTTCCTATTAAATTTATGACCCCTTATGTGTGTTGTCTGAGCAAAAGTAAGGATACCATCAACATTTAGCTTACTCAATCCATTCAAAACCTATTCAAAAAAGTTAATACTCAAACACCAGCCAAGTAATTAAATATTTAATAAAATAAAATAAAGTAAGATGATACAGTAAACTGGACTATTACAATAAGTACTAAAGGAAATAAAATCGGTTAAAACAGTTAAAAACTAATAATGCAAAATCGTTAAAATAAGCTAAAATGCCGGAAATCCGAAGCTTTCGGAGACAGCTGTCTCCTTTCTCAGCAGTGTACTGTTGCTACAATGACACATCCTTAAGTAACAGGCCCACGGTACTCATGTGACTCACTAGGAACATCGTCAGTATTCTCTATTTGCGCACTGGGAACGGAAGTGACCCGGTAGCGTGCCATGTGGAACCGATCATCGCGTCCTCAGATGCGATGATCAGTTCCTTGTTAGTTTTTAACTGTTTTAACCGATTTTATTTCTTTTAGTACTTATTGTAATAGTCCAGTTTACTGCATCATCTTACTTTATTTTATTTTATTAAATATTTAATTACTTGGCTGGTGTTTGAGTATTAACTTTTTTGAATATGGAATTTCCCAGCCCATAGGCCTGTTTGAGGACATTCAAAACCTTAAACATCTCAATCATATCTCCTCATAGGTGTCTAGTTTCCAGATGCTGAAATCTTTCTTGATAAGAGCATCCATTTATTCCCCTTACTAATCTTGTTGCTCTTTTCTATACTTGTTCCAACTGATCCACATCTTTCCTAAACTGAGACTTCCAAACCTGTATGTGGTACTCCTGCTGACAAAGTTCTTATATTAACAAAACAAGAGCTGTCTTAGCAGCCTGTTTACATTTGTTCAGTTCAGTGTGGCTGGTCAATTTGGTATTTCTAACTGGCATGATAAGTCAACTGAATGGCTGGACAAGGCTCCTTGAAATTTGTGATTGCTTGATTGCAAACTTGCAGTTAGTGTAAAAACTCTTTCAGAATGAAACTGTTGCTTTGGGAGCAGCAGCTAAAGAAAGATGACTACTAATTTTCTGTATTTGAGAAAAATGTGCAGTAAGTACTGAGAGAAAAAATTCACATTGAGAAATTTTCTTATTTATATTGGCAATGTGACACAAGGAAGCAAAGCTTATACAGCTTGTGTGTTGGGGTGGGATAGAAATTACTGTTTTGGCCATTGTAGTAGTATTATAAGAACATTTAGAATTTATGGATTCAGGAGGGTGAAAAGTTAGTTTCAGTATTGTTAGACACCAGTGCACCTGCTTCAGTGTAAAAAACAGTGGGGTGAGGTGGGCAAAGGCCTAGGAGGGCTTTTTACAAAATTGAAAAAACAAAATTACAGCTAATATATATATACACAGTAGACTCTCCATTTTCCTGGATAGATGGTAAAAAAAATTCCTGGATAATCGATTTCCCGGTTAATCCAAAAATACAATAAGTCCCCAACATACATAAGAGATATGTTCCAGGACTTATTATGCAAGTCGACTTTTAACTCTGGAATGACTAATAAAATATTGCTACTATATCCCTGATAAGCCAAAATTACAAAAACCACATAATATCCTCAGAAGAATGGGGAAAAAAAAAAAAAAAAAAATAGTTATATATTTTTAATTAGTTCCCAGATAAAGTTTTTAATTTTTAATTAAAAACTTTATCTGGGAACAGCGGTGAATAGCCAGAGTGGCACATAAGAAAAGAAAACATAAAAGGAAGAAAAAACGCATGTTATTGTACTGTAAAAACTGATACGTATTTCGTAACCTTGGTTATTATAGTTGACTTCATTGGTGCTGATCGCTTCACCGCTTCTCATATTCTGTCTTTCTCCTTTATTGTGTTCACTGTTGACACTGACAAATCTGAATTCTGCATGATACTTGTTGATGTTTTGCCATTTTCGTACATTCTTATTATTTTAATTTTCTGATCCAACTCGATCGCTTTCCTTTTTTTTTTTTTGATAGATTTACTAGTACCGTTGTCCCTTATTATCTTAGTCAGCACCATGATAACAGTCAAAATTAAATTTTCTGGAAAGAACTTCACAGGGTTAAGGTGAAAACTCACTATTATCACCCCACGCAAACTCACATTTTACTAAAGCACATTTCCAGAGGTCACTGCCATAAAACAAAAACAAATTGCACTTTCTGGGTTACTGGACTTTTCTGTTAGTGCAATTTATTATAAATGGGTAGTAAACTCGATCTTATTGCATTTGCGATAATACTGACACCTGGAATTCTGTGGGTTTTTACGTTATTATAGTGAAATGTGTGTCTCCTTCACTGAAATCTTCAGTCATATAATATATATAAATAATATAACGTAAGTCCGAACCTACGTAAGTCGGCGACTTACTGTATTGAAAACTGTTCAGCAACCTATGTAAAAAGTATGGTGATAGATAAAAAAAAATGAAAAAACTTACCGCGCATTACTTGTGTGTCCAATACGATGCTTCCCCTTATTTTTTATGATGACATGTATGGTTTGGTCGCCAGCAGTATAATGGTTCTTTAGAGACTTAAGGGATGCACCGTTTTCAAACTTTTGAATAATTTTAAGTTTTTGTTCAATTGAAAGTACAACTCTTGCATTGCCCATCATTTTCGCAATTTCTAAGCAAAAAAAACAGTTACTATAAAAAAAAAAAATTCCAACATCCTCGACATAAATAACAAAACAAAATTTTCCCTTTTGCGGCGCGACGACGAACACAACAATATTGGCATGATGCACTGAAACAAACTAAACATTTGGTGGTGGTCTTTTTTTTTTTTGAGCTGGCAGGTGTGAAGACAGCGAGGGTACACTAATCTCCCAATGACGACTTATAATGCTGCTTCTTTTCTATCTTATTTATGACTTGCAAAACATCTGTTTATACCTTTATATTTATTACTTGAATTTTATATAAGATTTTGGGTTGGTTTTTTTTTTTTTTTTTTTTTTTTTTTTTAAATTTGGGGTCTTGAAGTTTCCCGGTTAATCCAGTTCTGGTAAATCAAGAGTCTGCTGTATATATATACACACAGTTGATTCCGGTTATTTGGGACACATTGGGACTAGTGCATTTTGGCCCGATTAAGCAGCTGCTCCAATTATTCGAAGTTTCACGTAAATGATTAAAAATACAATAGATCCCCACTTTACAATTGGTTCACTGTACAATCCAATCACATTATGATGGACTCACCATAGTAAAGTACTGTTCACTATATGATGTGTAGTAAGTGCCGGTCATTGTGATCACGTTTGTGAATATAATTTTAATTCTATTAAACAGCGATTCTAATTAGCGAAAATAGGAGGAATATTATCCACAGACTATAAAAGTAAAGATATATTAAGCACAAATTTACCCTTTATTACCTTGCCAATTAAAAAATTAAATGATGCATGATAATCGGAATAATTAATACGTACTGTAATATGTACATACTAACTAGTTAACGTTTCTGTTCACTGACATTTGTGGGTGGGGGTTAAAATTTAAAACAGTAAAAAGATAAGTAATCAATAACACAGAACACGGCACACACAAATTGCAAGTAACACAATACGTGCAAGTTACGAAGCTATTAAAAATAGGAATGAAGAGAAGATTCTGAAAATTAATTTTTTTTATATGATTGAAGATTCCATGGAAGTGTAAATACATTTCACCTTAATAACCCACAGAATTCCAGCTGTCAGTATTATCGCAAATTCAATAAGATCGAGTTTACTATCTGCTTATGATAGATTGCACTAACAGAAAAGTCCAATAAACAGGTGACTGCTAATTGTTTTATGGTTGTGACCTCCAGAAATCCGACCGAACCACGTGGTACAGTCAGAGACAATTGTAGGGTAATCTCCAGTGCTGCGGTCTCCTGCCCTGATTAAACGGCATGTTGTCCCAATTAAACGAAGTAAACCCTGGCTATTTTCTCGTTTGGGTTCTGTTTTTTAAGATTTGCCCCAAATAAACTGCTGCCCCGATTAAACTGGTGGCTCAGATAACCGAAATCCACTATATATATATATATATATATATATATAAATAAAATAATAATATGGGCTGTAGGGTGCAACATTCTTTAATATTAGACTTTCTTTAATATTATTCTTTAATTTAATATTTAACAGAGGGTATAATATTGAATTCTTTTACTGTCACTTTCAAAATTTTCATTGAATCTTTAAGCAGATACTGTTATGTTTTTTTATTCCTTCTTAGTTGTTTTTACAATATGGGGTGCACTAGGTACAAGTGTTCTAGATAATGAGTTTGTTACATGATGATGATGATGAAATGAAATTAGTGTTATAGTTGTCAACTTTCCAGATTTACAATGAAGAATCAGGCTTTTTTACTCAATTTGATCCCTTCTCTGTCTTTCTGAAAAAATTCCATTTTCTTCTTTTTCTTCTCACACAAAAATTGTAAAACTATGTCAAAATTAGAATTTAAAAAAAAAAAAAAAAAATTGTGGATTTGTGAAATTGACTGTCAGGTGTGCTAGTTGCACACCTGATAGCCAATTTTCTGACCAAAATATGAATGATTACATTGTAAAATAATAATTCTGTATGATATGTGATCATTTCATTGTGCTCATGCAGTGCAAAGTTAATTAATATGCTTATAAGATGCCAAAGAAATGTGATGTAAAATTTCAGAGGACATATGTAAGATTTTCCATGTATTGTAAAATTTGAAAAAGTTAACATATTTGCCTTTTTCAGTTTTAAGCAGCAGGAAACACTACATAATCAGACATTTGCAAATAAATAAGCACAAGGATAGTATGCAATGCATAGAAAGGAATGCAAAAACAGATGTAGCATTTCGTAGTCATATGGGCTGAATGTTTATTTGCATATTTTATCATAGAACATAATCTTCCTCTGAGTTGTAGTAATAAAGTTCAGAAATATGTTTTGCAATAGTGAAATAGAAAAAAAAACACAGATAGATGTAATCAAAGTGATTCCAAGTTATATCCCATTGTGGTGAACTTTAATAATAATAAAATATATCAGCTTGAAAGTAGCTTTGCTGTCAGTGCCTGCAGAAGGTGACTCTACAGTATACAGCATTGGGCATCTTCCAAACAACCTGAAAGCATGTGGGATTCCTTCTAAAGTCTGTTTGGCACTTGTTGATAATGAGCCTGTTATGGTAGGCATGAAAACTGCAGTAGCAAGCAAGGGTATTAAAGATGATTGAGCACTTGGTATTACCACCAAGCACTGAATCTCCTCTTTAGAATTTTTTTAAATAAATTTGTTTAATTTTAATTTGTTTTTTAAATATTCATCCACCTCTTGTGAAAATGAATGAATATTTGGTGGAAATCTACTACTATCTAGAAAGAAGTGTAAAAGGAGAGATAGATTTCAAAAATTTTTCACCTGATGCTGCCACTAAAGTAAAAATGATTTTAAAGCATGTCAGTTTTGTCGAGACCTTCTTTCACATTGGCTTTCTTTGCTTAAGTATGTCTCTGACAAGTCTGTTTAAAGAAGAGGTTAGAAAAGCCATATGAGCACTTTTCAAAGTTACCACATTGAAAAGTACAACAAGAAATCACTAGTGAGTGCCATTGACTCATGTCAATGGTTTATCAGAGTTTTGGAAATGAAAGTAGCTGTGTGCGGGCAAAGTTTTTACGGCTCCAGCTAATAGAGAAGTTTTTCTTAAATTTTTGCTGTTTTATTGACTTAAATTGGCATATTACTTTATTTTCTGGAAGTAGCTTTATATTCCTAGTCATGATAGTTTACTTTGAACTTAGAGATTTTGTAGGTTATTACTTATGATCGGTAAGGGTATCTAATCCACGTGTTTGACAAAATTTTGCTGCTCCGGCGAACGCTAAGTTTTAAATTATATTTAGCCGTTTTATTGACTTAATTGTTATATTAGATTATTTTCTATAAGTAGCTTATAGACCTAGTCAAGTTCCTTGGTTTACTTTCAATTTAGATAGCGATTTTAAAAGTTAATACTTAGTGTCCGTAGATTTACTGTTCGTAATTTGCTACAATTGTTATACGATACACCATATATCCCGAACTATATAGCGTAAGGTTTCATGTAAAACTAGATAGCAAAACACGTAGCACTGTATTAGAAATCTGTTAGCTTAGTATAGAATAGTATTATCAATTAATCAGTAAAATTTATTAATCATATTAAATTTCATTGTCAATTAATTTGTACTTAAACAGAATCATGACCCAGACTAGAGCAGCAAAGCAATGCTCACAGATTAGCCGCCAGAGTGCTGTGGCTCGGGAGGGAACTGAAGGGGGCGATTCTCCAATGCATCACAGTCTAAAAAAATGCGCAAAATGTGAAATGTTTGCAGATCTGTCGAGAACAGGACATAATCTAGCCAAGGAGGAGTCTTTGTGTGTATGCTAAGTGCAGAGGCTGTGAGGAAATTAGGCACCAACTCAGCATCCTAATGGGCATCTATGACAGTTTGAGGTGTAGAGTGGATGCCCTCAAGGAAATTAATAAGAGGGCCCATCAAGCTCTTAGCTGCCTAACTGAACACCAGAACTCACTCCTGTGCATCAGGCAACACAGTGGCAATCTCCAAGGCAGAATGCACTGGTCCCACAGGAACTAGTTATTGTTGGTGACTTATATTGTCAGGGAGACGGGGAATATATTATGCAAAAAGGATAGGTGGAATAGGACCAGGGTATATCTGCCAGGGGCAAAAGTTAATGATGTTGTAGAGTGAATATCATCTTTTAAGGACACTAAAGGTGATATTGCTGTACACATTGGCACTAATGACCTTAAGAGTAAGAGATCTGTTGATTTAATTAACAAGTACAGGTCAATGTTGAAAAAAAGTTTCCGAGCTAGGGTGTCAATTTGAAAGTATCTGCAATTCTGCCCAGACATGATAGGTGCTAACAGGAGAGACAGCTTCTACAGGGATGGGATACACTTAAATATAAAGGATGAAAGAATATTTGCTGATGCTATCGAGGTAGTGTTAGGTGGTTTGGAAAACTGCTAGCTTGTGGGGATTCACAGACTAAAAGATTAACAGTAGCCACAGGCAGAGGCGAAAGCAATTCTTGCACTGCTTCTGTTGTAACAAGCAGCATCCTAGAGAGCAAGTTGCTGGGGACTTCAAGAGCTGCTGGGAGTCATCATGAAACAAATAAATACATGAACTGTGTTAGGCTAACTAAGAGTAAGAACAGGTGCATGTATACTTGCATGTACACCAGTGCTAGAAGTATAGTAAATAAATTTGATGAATTTGAAGTGCTGATCAAGGCATCAAATGCAGATATTGTTGGGATATCAGAGACATGGTGTCACATAGATATAAGCAGTTGAAAATTGGAATTTGGGGAGTACAATGTGTACAGAAAGGGTAGACAGTGTAGGAAGGTAGGAGGGGTTATGCTGTTAGTTAAGAAACACATTAAATTTCACGAAGTACATCCAGTTGACATGGGCAGACAGTGCAATGTTGAGTCAGTTTGGTGTGACATAAACACTGGGAAGGGTATGTCCGCCAGGGGCAAAGGTTGATGACGTTGTAGAGCGGTTATCATCTTTTAAGGGCACAAAAGGTGATATAGTTGTACCCGTTGGCACTAATGATATTAAGAGTAGGAGACCAGCGGAATTACTTAACAAGTACAGGTCACTGTTGAAAAAAAGCCGTGAAGTAGGGTTGAATTTGAAAGTGTCTGCAATTCTGCCCAGACATGATAGGATGGAGTATATGATGAGAGCCCTGTCGATCAATTCGGCCCTGGAAAGATTGTGCAGGGCTCAAGGGGTAGAATTTTTTTCAGCCTGGTCTGTACTTGTTAACAGGAGAGACTGCTTCTACAGGGATGGGATACACTTAAATAGAAAGGATGCAAGAATGTTTGCTGATGCTATCGAGGCAGTGTTAGGTGGATCGGAAAACTGCTAGATTGGGGGGATACAAGGGGGGGGATAATAGATTAACAGTAGCCACTGGCAGAGGAGAAAGTGATTCTTGCACTGCTTCTATTGGAATGAGCAGCAGCCTGGAAAATAAGATGCAGGATATTTCAGAGACTGCTGGGAATCATGGGGGTACAAGTAAACACATGGGTTGTGTTAGGGTGGCTAAGAGGAAGAGCAGGTGCATGTATATTTGCGTGTACACCAATGCTAGGAGTTTAGTAAATAAATTTGATGAATTTGAGGTATTGCTCAAAACATCAAAGGCAGATATTGTTGGGATTTCAGAGACGTGGTGTCACACAGATATAAGGAATGCAGAACTGGAATTTGGGGAGTACAATGCCTACAGAAAGGATAGACAGGATAGGAAGGGAGGCGGGGTTATGCTATTAGTTAAGAAACACATAAAATCCAAAGAAGTGAAGCCAGTCGACATCGCTGGACAGTGCAGTGTCGAGTCAGTTTGGTGTGACATAAGCATTGGGAGATCAAAATTGAGAGTAGGAGTGTGCTATAGGCCTAATGACTCTGATGAGTATAATAAGAAACTGTACAGAGAAATAGAGTGGGCCAATAAATCAGAGAGTCTTATAATGGGGGATTTTAATTTCCCAGATATTGACTGGAATTTGGGGGCTGGTCACTCACACACTAGCAAGGCTTTTGTGGATTTATTGGATGATTGTTTTCTACATCAGCATGTTCGGGAGGCAACTAGAGGGAGTAATACTCTTGATTTGATTATCAGTAGTGATTCTTCATGCATTAGGAATCTGCAGATAAATGAACCACTAGGTGGCAGTGATCACAGTGTGCTGAAGTGGGATTTACTCAAAGAGGTAACTACCATTAGGGGTAAAGGGAAGGGTTATTGCTTTCGTAAAGGCGACTACGATGGACTGAGACAGTATTTAAATTCTATATAGTGGGACCAACTGATGATGTTACCAACAGCAAATTCAAAATGGGAAGCATTCAAAGAACTTATCTTGGAAGCTACTAGGCTTTACATACCAACTAAGAAATATTGTTCAAGGTTTAGGCCAAAATGGATGTCAGATGAACTAATGAGGCATATGGCAGAGAAGAAAAATGCATGGGATATATACAAATTAACACGTGACAGAGAAGCCTATGATAGATACAAGTTGATCTGTAACCAAGTTACAAAGGAGGTTAGGCAGGCGAAGGCAGATTACGAGAAATTCTTGGCAAGGGATGCGAAGAAAAACAGCAAAGAGTTCTTTACTTATGTAAACTCTAGAAGGAAGGGGATGAATCAGATTGGTCCACTTGATATCGATGGGTCAACTGTTGATGATCCTGCTCAGGTAGCTAACAAACTAAATGAATATTTTCCATCAACATTCACACATGAGGAGTTATTTAGCGAGAGGAATGCCAGAGGTGTATTCAACTTTGGCAGTAAGCTAGAGAATCTTGTAATAACTGAGAGTAAAGTGGAGGAGAAATTGTTGAAGATAAACACAAGAAAGGCATCTGGGGTGGATGGGATCTATCCAGTTATATTAAAGGAGGCAGCAAAGGAAGTAAGCAAACCCTTAGCCATAATTATGAGAGCTTCCTTGGACTCAGGGGAGGTACCCATGGACTGGAGATGTGCAAATGTGACCCCAATTCACAAAGGAGGATCAAAGGCTGACACAAGTAATTATAGACCTGTGAGTTTAACTTCTGTTCCCGGAAAATAAATGGAGGCACTGGTTAAAGAAGCACTGCAGGATCATTTAGACAAGACTTCAGTTATAGCTCGGACACAGCATGGTTTTGTTAAGGGGAAGTCTTGCCCGACCAATTTGATTGGATACTATGATGCAGTCACAAAAGAACTGGATGCAGGGAATAACTTTGATATTATATACGTGGATCTTAGGAAGGCTTTGATACTGTTGCACATGGAAGACTGCTGCACAAATTGGAGCAGTGTGGCATTGGAGGAAAAGTGTTGCTATGGATAAAGGGGTGGTTTAGGGGGAGAAGACAGAGAGTGGTAATCAATGGACACTGCTCATCGTGGACTAATGTTATTAGTGGAGTCCCTCAGGGTTCAGTATTGGGTCCTTTATTGTTTTCTGTATTTATAAATGATATTGATGATGGTATATCAGGCTTAATGTCGAAGTTTGCAGACGATACGAAGGTTGGCAGGGTTGTCAAGGACACTAATGACACTATGCTGCTGCAACAGGATCTGGAAAGGTTGAGCAGATGGGCTGAGAGGTGGCAAATGAAGTTTAACATTGACAAATGTAAAGTTCTTCATCGGGAAACAGCAACCCCAGAGCAACGTATCAACTCTGTGGTACTACACTGACAGTGGTAGAGAATGAAAGGGACCTGGGGGTGGTTGTGCAGGCAGATATGAAGTTCTCTGAGCAGTGCAGATGGGCTGCAAGAGTAGCTCATGGTGTATTGTCAATGATATATAGGAATTTTTCTAGCAGGGATAAGGAGGTGATTATTCCCTTGTATAAGGCAATGGTCAGGCCACACCTAGAGTACTGTATACAGGCCTGGAGGCCTCATTTCAAGAAGGATGTAGAGCTGCTGGAAAGAGTACAGAGAAGGGCAACAAGATTAGTGAATGGAACAAAGGGGTTTTCTTACGAAGAAAGGCTTAAGTTTTGCAAATTACAGTGTCTGGAGACTAGGCACCAGCGAGGTGATCTGATAGGGGTGTACAAAGCCTTGAATGGTTTGAGCATGCTCATTGCTGATGAGATTCTTCCTCTTGCTCAGAATAATCACCTGAGAGGGCATAAATTCAAATTGAGGAAAGACAGATGTAGGATAGATGTGCGGAAATTTGCCTTTAGCCAGCGGGTGGTTGGTAGGTGGAACAGACTTCCATCCTTTGTCGTGGAAGTTGATAGCCTAAATAAGTTTAAGGCTCAGCTGGACAGGTATTTCGAACGAACAGAGGGGTGAAGTGGAAGTGGTTATTTTTTATTTATTTATTTTACTTTATTTTTTTTTGGCTGATGCTGCATAAGCTTGCTTTCTTGCATCAAATGCCTCTACTAATGCTAATGCTAAAGGGAAAATGAGAGTAGGAGTGTATTATAGGCCTAATGACTCTGATGAGTACAATTAACAATTGTGCAGAGAAATAGAATGGACCAGTAAATCAGAATGTCTTGTAATGGGGGATTTTAATTTTCCAGATGGAACTTGTGGGATTGTAATTCACAAGCTAGCGAGACTTTTGTGGATTTATTGGAGGATTCATTGTTTTCTACAGCAACATGTTCAAGGGGCAACCAGAGGGGATAATACTTTTGATCAGATTATCAGCATTGATGGACACGTGCATTAGGAATTTTCAGATAAAGCAACCACTAGGTGACAGTGATCACAGTCTACAGATGTGGTCTTTACTTAAAGGTGCAATTACCGTCAAGGGTAAAGGGAAGGGTTTTTGTTTTCGTAAAGGTGACTACAGTTGTCTCAGGTAGTAACTGATGATGTTAAAAACAGTGAATTCTAAATGGGAGGCCTTCAGAGAATTAATCGTAGAAGCTACTAAGGTTTTCATACAAACTAAGAAATACTGTTCAAGATTTAGACCTAAATGGATGTCAGATGAACTAATGAGGCTCTTGGCAGAGATGAAAAATGTGTGGGATGCATATAAATTATCAGATGACACAGAAGTCTATGGCAGATATAAGCTCGTCTGTAATCAAGTCACAAAGGAGGTTAGGCAGAGAAGGCTGATTACAAGAAATTCTTCGAAAAGGATGCAAAGAAAAACAACAAAGACTTCTTTACTTATGTAAACTCTAGAAGGAAGGGGATCACTCAGATTGGTCCACTTGATGTTGGTGGTTCAAATGTTGGTGATCCTGCTCAGATAGACAAACTGAATGAGTATTTTGCATCTACATTTGCACATGAGGAATATTGTGAGGAAGGGGAAGACAGAAGTTTACTAATCTCTAACAGGGAGCTAAATTATTTTGTAATAACAGAGAACAATAGATTCCATCTGCCCTAGGTGCCTTTTTTAAAGATAAAAAATGCACCTAGGGCAGATGGAATCTATCCAGTTATATTGTAGGAGGCAGTGAGGGAAGTAAGCAAACCCTTAGCCATAATTATGGGAGCATCCTTAGATTCAGGCGAGGTCCCCGTGAACTGGAGATGTACAAATGTATCCCCAATTCACAAAGGGGGGTTCAAAGTGTGACACAAATAATTATACACCTGTTAGTTTAACTTCTGTTCCGGGGAAAATAATGGAGTTACTGGTTAAAGAAAAGATGCATGTTCACCTAGACAAGACTGCAGTAATAATTCAGATACAGCATGGGTTTGTTAAGGGGACGTCTTGTCTGACCAATCTGATTGGATACTGCAATGTGGTTACAAAAGAACTGGATGCAAAAAATAATTTTCATATCATATACTTGGATTTCAGGAAAGCTTTTGATACTGTTGCACATGGGAGAATACTGTACAAATAGGAGTGGTATAGCATTAAGGGCAAGTTGCTGCAATGTATAAAGGGATGGCTGAGTGGGAGCCGGCAGAGAGTGGTAATAAATGGACACTGCTGTACGTGGCCTAATGTTATTATTGGTGGAGTCCCCCACAGTTCAGTGCTGGGCCCATTGTTGTTTTGTGTATTTATTATCGATGAAGGTATATCAGGCTTAATGTCCAAGTTTGCAGATGATACAAAGGTTGGCAGGGTTGTTAATGATAGTAAAAACAGTATGCTACTGCAAAAGGATCTATTAAGGTTAGGTCTGAGAAGTGGCAACTGAAGTTTAATATTGAAAAATGCAAAATACTGCATATGGGTAGCAGTAATCCAAGAGAAACGTGCCAACTATGTGGTACTACACTCAGGGAAGTGGAGAATGAAAAAGACCTGGCGGTAATTGTGCAGTCAGATATGAAGTTCACTGAGCAGTGCAGATGGGTTGCCAGAGCAGGTCATGCAGTTTTCTCAATGATATTTAGGAATTTTGCTAGCAGAGACAAGGAGGTGATTATACCTTTGTATAAGAAAATGGTCAGGCCGCACCTTGAGTACTGCGTACAGATCTGGAGGCCTCATTTTAGGAAGGATGTAAAGTTGCTAGAACAGGTGCAGAGAAGGGCAGCAAGATTGGTGAGAGGAACAAAGAGGTTCTCTTACCAGGAGAGGCTTAAATTCTGTCAGTTGCAGCATCTGGAGACTAGACACCTGCGAGGTGATCTGATTGAAGTGTACAAGGTCTTGAATGGTTTGAGCAGGCTCAATGCTGATGGGATACTTCCACTTCCTGAGATTAAGAACCTGAGGGGACATAGATTCAAATTGAGGAAAGACAGTTGTAGAATAGATGTGCGGAAGTTTGTCTGTAGCCAGCAGGTAGTTGATTGCAGTAACAGACCTCCATCTGTTGTTATGGAAGTTGATAGCTTAAGTAAATTTAAGGCTGAACTATACAAACATTCGGAGGGACTGGATGGGTGAAATGGAAAGGTGGTTTGTTTTTTTGTTTTTTTTTTCCCCGGCTGATGCTCTATAAGCTTGCTTTCTTGCATCATATGCTCAATTAATGTTACTAATGTGCAAATCCAGTTTATGATCCAGAAGTCTCGAAAGAAGACATATTACTGACCTCTCCAAGAAAAAGAACTTGTGAAACTTTTATTGGAAGCAATTCTAAACAGGCTAAGCAAGCAATTTAGGTATGCTATCTTCACTCATGCAAAAAGTCTTTGTCTCTTCCTTATTTGAATAAAGTAATTTTCTTGTTTCCTTTAAATTTTATGCCATTGTTTGAAAATTTAAACATAGGTCTTTAATCCCACATCCATGTACTGTGGTTGTTACTCCTCGTGTGTTGAAGAATGTGTTATGTGCATATTTATTATACCAACAGTGTTTAAATCTTCCACTTCCATTTTGGAAGTTGATTACCAAAGCAGACCAAACCAGAAGGATGATTCTGACATAGGCATAATTATACTGCCAAGGTCATGGAGAGTCTAAATCAAGAGGGGAACATTCTGTTCATTTATTCAATGAAGAGGTACTTTATTGCTACACATGACTATATTTTTTATGGACAAGTTGGCGAAGGTAAAGAAAGCCAACACGAGAATGACGAGAAACATCGGATAACTTACGCGGAAAATTAGTTTCCCGATACAGTACTCTAGCACTGCTCCCTTGGTAAACAGACGGTAGGTGTTATCGGTTTGGGGCAAAGTCGAGAACGATATATTGATTGACAGGTAGGCGTGGCAAACAGTGTGCTGATTGGTGTGCGAACACAACATATGATAACATCGGTTTAGTATCCTGTAACTCAGAAGCACTAATGGTAACTTGCCCTAATTGACGCTTTCCATAATGGTGAAAAAAGGTCAGGTTACTTCCACTTGAATCCCATGGGGAGCTTGAACCCCTCCCAAAATGGAGGGGGTAACTTAACCTTTTTTCTTTATAATCATGGGTGGACTAGTGCAGAAATTGTTTATTAACAAAATATTAATTTTTTATTACTGTACTTTTATTTTTTAAGACACTCGTGCAGATATACACGCATCATAACGTCAATCAACACCTCAATATCTATTTGCTATATATATATATATATTTATATTTATAAAAAGAATCTTTTTCTTTTCCTAACCTAACATTTAAGGTTAGGTCACAAAACATAAGAAACTTTTTCTATTATTTCCTAACCTACCATTTAAGGTCAGGTTACGAAATATAACGAAAAATAGAGAAACCTTTTCCTTTTTTCGTAACCAAACCTAAATCAACAATATAGTAAAAACACTCATGAACTCCAAAAATCTGTTTTTAATAATTAGAAAAAAACATGATGAAGAACATAAAAATGAATGGAACGAAACTTTTATTAATTTAGTTTTCATCAACCAACATTTTATTTTCCTTACAAATTTCTTCCATCTTTAAAAGATTCATCGCTACTATTACCTGTTTACTATTCATCACAAAACTATTATGCACCGTTCTTTACTCATAAATACACATTATAATGCCAACCAATGACTACACAGTAGCTTGTCATCTGTCGCGCCCACCAATCATATCATCGTTTGCCAAGTCTACCTGTCAATCAATATATCCTTCTCAATTTAGGCTCCAGACCGATAATACCTATGGTCTGTTTACCAAGCGAGCAGCGCTAGAGTCCAGTGTAGGGAAACTAATTTTCTGCGTAAGTTATCAGACTTTTCTCGTCATTCTTGTGTTGGCTTTCTTTACCTTAGCCTAGTGGTCTCAAACTCAAATTGCATACGGGCCAAATGCACAATCTGAAAGTAGCTGACGGAACGGAATTGTTTTTTTTAACAAAATGAGATTGAATATATATATATATATTGCACTATACTTACCCCTAATGTGTGGATACCACCCCTTTATAACCTGGTGTTACGCGTGTGTGTGTGGTGTGTTGCATTAATAAGTTTGGAAATTTTACTTTTAAAATTTAATTTGCCTCGAACATGGTTTAATTGAAATTTATTTCAATAATGTTCAATTGTATTTTCTACAATGTTTTTCTCTATACTTACTTTTTATTTCTCAAACTTATATTTTTCTCCTTCTCTCCCTGGCTGAAATTATGAGACTCTTTCTTTTGGTTAAATTTTCTTTTCTATTTTTTTTAGATGCCCTATTACTTACTAAATATTTATCAAAACGTACATAAATAATAATAACACAAAGGAAAAAATTCAAATTTATATTTATTTTCTATCTGAAATCTAAAGGTTGGTACCTGCAAGAAATTTCTGTTGGTTTCACTTTGTAATTCAAACATATTGACAGCTAAATATTAAATTTTCAGACTGACATTTATTTCAAATAATTCTAATATGTTGAATTAACCACTAAATAACTTACTTTTAACTTAAACTAAAAATAAACAAATTATGAAAACTTTCCAAGTGGGACAAAACTTGAGAATAAATAACGACAACCTTTCTCTTTCTTTTATTTATTAAATTTTTCTTCGACACATACAGAAAAAATGCACATGTTTGTATGTAAATAATTATAAACTTCTTTATTTCTTACTACAACTTGACACTTGATGGCGTTTTGATTCTGATAAAGATTGTAGCCTTGGAGAAAAATTACTAGAAACTATCTTCATCACGGATTGTAGATGCTCATCGGTCAATTGGGTTCTTTTCTTAGACTTATTAATTTTCAACTGCGAAAAAAAACTCTTCATATATAAATGTACTCCCAAACAAAGCGATTATTCTTATTGCAAAAATTCATAACTGAGGGTGTTTATCTTTTGACAAGTACGAATAAAAGTTAATCAAATCTGTATCTTCAAATCTTTGAATAAGATTTATATCACACTGTAAATAAAGTTCCCTTCTAAGGGGCTTAGAGGGGAACATGTATCCTGTGTGTTATCAGACACTCAGCCTAAAACACTGATGGATCCAATATCTTTCTATTACAGAAGATTTAGAAGTCCGGTTGGCCTGCCTCCCTAAAATCCACTCATGCACACCTTCTCGATGGTAAGCCCTGTTACGTCACTTAGATGGCAACGAACGTGTAGAGTGGTTCTCTTCAAGATGCTTGATCCACGTGAAGAGGAAAAGACCAAACCCTCCAGCATATGACAGCACAATAAAACAAATGGCCCTCAGTCCCTCCCCAGCTGCTTTCACTCCCCCTGTTATGGCAGCGAGAGGATCAGAGTGGAAGCAGAGGGTGCTAAAAATCTCAGGGTATGACCAGGCTGTCATGCACGGAAACTGAACTTGGCCTGTTACAATGTAAGATCACTCATCGGTGAAGACAGGATATTAGAGCTGGAAAAGGAATTAGAAAATGTGAATTGGAATATCATCGGTTTGGCTGAAACAAGAAGAAGAAATGAATCACTTATAAGTTTATCAAGTGAAAATCTGCTGTACACCAATGGAAACAGTGAAAGGAGTAAAGGTGGAGTTGTGGTTCTGGTCCATAAAGATTTAAAAAACAACATTTTGGAATTCAAAAGTACATCACCAAGGGTGTCAAGACTACTACTCAAGATTTCTAAGAGGTACAAGCTAAAGATTATAATGATTTATGCACCAACATCGAGCCATGATGATGAAGAGGTTGAAGAAATGTACACCGAAATTGAGAGTCTTCTAGATGAGCAGAAAATCCGCTACACTGTTATTATGGGGGACTTCGATGCTAAGGTTGGAAAAAGACAAAACAGCACAGAAAGGGGAACTATAGGAAATTTTGGAATTGGTGAAAGAAATGAAAGAGGCGAAAGACTTGTGGAATTTGCAGAATCTTAAGGATTGTGAGTAATGAACACTTTTTTTCAAGGAAAGGGTGAACAGAAAGTGGACATGGAAGAGTCCAAATGGATTAACAACCAACTAATGAAATCGACTTCATCCTCACTAACAAAAGATATATTGTGAATGATGTTACCGTCCTGAATAAGGTAAATGTTGGAAGTAATCACAGAATTGTAAGATGTACACTTGATATAGATGTAGGAAAGGAAAGGAAAAAACTGACTCGAGTAAATAATACAAAGGTCTTTGAGATAACAGAAGAGAAGAAAAAGCAGTATGTACTGGAACTTAAGAACAAGTTTCAGCTTCTGCAGACTGCTCAGGAACAAGATATCAATGAGGAATATTACAACTTTCTGAAAGTGATAAAGCCCAAGAAACCTATAGGGAAAAAGAAATCCAAAGAAGAAAAAATTACTCAAGAAACACTTGTTATGATGAACCGAAGGCGAAAAATGAAGAGCAAGATAAACACTGACAAGGAAAAAATTGAGTATACTGAGTAATGCAAAGCCATTAGAAAGAGACTCAGAGAAGACATAAGAAGATTTAACACAAGAAAAGTAGAACAAGCATTAAGGGAAAACAAAAAATTTAAATCAGCAGCCATGAGCAGTAATACAGAAAGACAAATGATACTGAAACTGAAGAATAGCGATAGTGTACTTATAAACATCAGAGAAGGCATAATTCAAATAGCAGAAGACTACTATAAAGAATTATACAAGGAGTGAGGGAATGATGCCAGCAGTGAAGAAGATGGATTGCAAATTAGCAACACATACGACAATCCCGATATTCTTCCTGATGAGGTAGAACATGCATTGAAGAAAATGAAGATTCAGAAAGCCCCGGGGGAAGATGAAATTACTGTAGAGTTGTTAAAATTGGGAGGAAGAGACATAACACCAAAACTGGCAAGGCTCTTCACAAAGTGCATTAGAAAAGGTGTGTGATGCCTAAGGAGTGGAATAATGCAATCATAGTTTTGCTGCATAAGAAAGGAGATAAATCAGAAATTGGAAATTATAGACCAATTAGCTTGTTATCCCATATCTACAAATTGTTCACAAGGATCATTACTAATAGATTAGAAAGAATACTTGATGAGAATCAACCGAAAGAGCAAGCTGGCTTTAGGACAGGATTCTCAACTATGGATCACCTTCACGTAATATCACAGCTAATGGAGAAAGCAAATGAATATAAAACACCATTATGCCTGACATTTGTGGATTATGAAAAGGCATTTGACTCCATGCAGCATAAGGCAATGTTTCGGGCACTGGAAAGACAAGGCATATATACCCCATATATTATGATTTTGAAGAAAATATATGAGAGTTCTACCTCCTTTATTAGACTAGACAAAGACAGTAGGAAATTTAAAATCGAGAAAGGAGTTCGACAAGGAGACACAATATCTCCGAAGCTGTTTACTGCTGCCCTTGAGGAAGCTTTCAGAAGATTAGACTGGTCACAGAAAGGAGTCAACGTGAACGGAGAGTACCTAAACCATTTATGATTTGCAGATGACATTGTGGTCATAAGCCACGATCCCAAAGAATTAGAGGAAAATCTTAATCAGTTATGCACAGTTAGTAAGGATTTTGGACTAAAGATGAATATGGCTAAAACAAAAGTAATGATGAACAAGTATGCCACAGAAAGGGAAATAATGATCGAAGGAGCAGTAATTGAAAAGGTGGAGTCATATACTTATCTGGGACAAGTTATTAGCTGTAATAATGATAAATGGCTGGAAGTCAAGAGAAGAATAAATTTTGGATGGATAGCATTCAGGAAATATAGTCACATACTGAAGAGCAATATCCCAGTTTGTCTGAAACGTAAAATAATGAACCAGTGTATATCCCCCACCATGACTTATGGAAGTGAAACTTGGGCACTCACCAAAAGAATGGTAGAGAAGCTGAGAACTACCCAGCGAAGAATGGAATGAATTATATTGGGAAACATGGATTAGGCAGCAAATTCAAGTAAAGGACATTCTTATCAAAATTAAAGAACTAAAATGGTCTTGGGCAGAACACATAGCTTGAAGACGTGATGGCAGATGGACTAAGAAAATAACAGAATGGTACCAAAGAGGAGCTAGAAGAAAACCTGGAAGACAAAGGCGGAGATTGATAGATGAAATTCATGAGTTTGTGGGTAGTAAATGGATGGCCAGTGCTCAAAACAGAAGGAACTGGAAAGTTGGTGGAGAGGCCTTCATCCTGCAGTGAATTGAAAATGGCTGATGATGATGTAAATTAATTAGCTCTATTTGTAGATTTTCTGAGGCGTTATTCACGTTCGTTTTTAATGGTAATGAAAATAATGTAAAATCGGACTCCAAATCAGTAAAATCTTTAAATCTTTCTTCAAATTCTTGTCATAATAATGCTATTTTTCTCGCATATTCTTGAGATTTTTCATTTGAAATAATAGGGCAGAATTTAAGATGTAGGAAATGTACGAAATTTTTTGATTCCAGTTGTGTTTCCCATAATTGAAATTTAACTTTAAAAGCTTTAATACAAGCATACATGTCAGTGATAAGTTTATTCTTTCCTTGCAGCTCTTTATTGAGAATATTTAAATGGCCAGTTAAGTCAACAAGAAATGCTAAATCTGTTATCCATGTATCATTATGTAGCTCGTCGATGGTTTTATTTTTTTGTTTCATGAAAATTTTGATTTAATTTATTAATTCAAAAACCCGTTTTAATACAGCTCCTCGACTTAACCACCTCACCTTGTTATAATAAATCATTTCTCCATTCTCACTTTCAATTTCTTCAAGCAATGCAACAAATTCTCGATGATTCAGAGTTCTTCCACGGATAAAGTTTACTTGTTTCCATAACATTATCCATCTGCAAACGTTTGGCACAAAGTGCTTCTTGATAAATAATGCAATATATAGTGCAAAAATTATTCTGAAATTTTTCTTCTTTCACTATATTTCTTCATTTTACCACTACTCCATTTTTTTTTTTTTTTTTTTTTTTTTTTTTTTTACCAACCATACCAGCTGCACCATCACTTGCAATCCTTTGATAGGAATTATTTCCAATAATTCCTCAATTACTTAAAATTCTTTAGTAACACCTTGTACGAAAACGGCAAGTTGTGCTATATCTGTGATGTCAGTACTCTCATCAACTGCTATTGAGAATGCTGCAAAATCTATACTCTTTTCTTTTAACTGACATCGTAAATCACTAGCGATTTCGTTAATATGGTCCGTAAAGTGTTGGCTGACAAACTAATATTTTTAAATAATTGTTATTTGTCAGGACAAAGAAGTTCAGCAGACTTAATCAAACAATGTTGGCTGACAAACTAATATTTTTAAATAATTGTTGTTTGTCAGGACAAAGAAGTTCAGCAGACTTAATCAAACAATCTTTAAGGAATTCGCCATCAATAAATGGTTTTGATCGTTTTGCAGTGATGTGTGCGAGAGCAAAACTTGCGTGAATTGTTGCTTCACTGGATTTATTTGCTTTAGTAAAAAAATTTTGTTGTCATTGTAAGCCAGATTTCAGAAACTGTAGCTTTTCTTTCCTCAATTTGCCTTCCAACATTTCAAATTTTTTTTATGATTTGTTTTGTAATGGCGACGTAAATTGTATTCTTTTGGAACTGATATTCCCTTATTACAAATAAAACATACAATTTTATTGCGCACAACACCACAAAAGTACATAATTTCCCATTTATCTTGAAAAACATGTCCTTCTTCTTCCACTTTTCTTTTACCCTTTGTTAAAGACATGGCTTGCAGTTTAATCTCTTAATTAAAATCACTATTATAATTTTATTTACAACTTTAATTTAACAAGATGAATTTTCGTATGAAAACAACACTCAAAAGTTATGCACAATTCTAAACGATAGGTATTGATATAATGTAGAATCTACATTATATCAATACCTATCGTTTATCGTTAGATCTACATTGTAGATCTAACAACAAGCACAAATAAACAGATTTTATAAGCCGTAGGTTAGTTTGTCTCCATCTATATAGCAATATGAACTGCACAGCTGTGCATCCAGCTAACCAACTAGTGACTGACTCAAGGAAAATATATATCAGAAGTACCAACTCAATAGAAAAAATTGGAAACACCAGAATACTGAAGCACCACCAACTGTCGGCTGGCGAACTAAATTTACTGATTGTACCGACGTGGGAAGTTCTCCCACCTTACCTCAGTCATGTGGCCTGGCATACAAGCATACAGTGACACAAGACAAAGCCCCAACCTATTCATTCTATCTCTTTTTCCTTCAATAGCAGTCACAGCAGATTTTGTCAGACAAGTAGAACATGAGAAAGACTGCGGCCAAGTTTGTGTCACGGTTACTAAGTGAAAAACAAAAGCAGCATCATATGGAAGTTAACAGAGATCTTCAAGAATGGGCCAGAAGTGATCAAAACTTCTTTTCTGCGGTCGTTACTGGTGGTGAGAGTTGGGTATATGGGTATGACCCAGAAACCAAGCAACGATCATCCCAATGGAAGATCCCATCTTCGCCCCGACCGAAGAAAGCCCGACAAGTGAGGAGCAATGTGAAGTCCATGCTGATCTGTTTTTTGGACATTGATGGGATTATCCATAAGGAATTTGTTCCTCCTGGCCAGAATGTCAACACAAAGTTCTACTGTGACATCCTGAGGCAGTTAAGGGAAGCTGTCAGGAGAAAACGTCCAGAGAAGTGGCACACAAAGAACTGGGTCCTTCATCATGACAATGCACCATCCCACACATCTCTTGCCGTAGCACAGTTTTTGGCATCCAACAACATGACAATCGTTCCCACCCCCTTTATTCGCCCAGACTTAACCCCCTGTGACTTCTTTCTCTTCCCAAGAATGAAAATTAAGCTGAAGAGTCAAAGATTTGACAGCGTAGAGGATATCCAAACTGAATTGCAGGTTGTGCTGAACACTAAGATGAAGAAGGACTTTCAGGACAAATTCAAATCATGGGAGAAGCATTGGGATCAGTGTTTATGCTCTCAAGGGGACCACTTCGAAGGTGATAGTGGCAAATAAGACCCAGGGTGAGTCTAATTTATTTTATACATACATTTCGGGAACTTTTTGGTAGCACCTTGTATGTATGACAATCTGAACAAATCAACTGACAGAAAAATCCTACGTAAGTTGCATATTTGAAAACATTACTAGTAAACAGCTCGTGACTGTATTTTAGCATAAAGTGTGTATTTTTTCTTGTAATGATGGGCATAATTAAATTATTAATAATCAACTATGAAATCAAAAACAAAATTTTTAAAGAAATGACAGAGGTATTCGAACTGATGTTATCAAAATGAAAGCTGAAGTCCTATGTCTTTTGACACTCTACTCTGCCCCTCTCTCTCATGGTATATGATATTGCCGAGCTTCAGTTTTGATAGCATCAGTTCAAATGTCTTCACTGTTATTATTTTTTTTTTGAATTTTGTTGTTTTTGATTTGTATAATCAATTATGGAAATTCCATAGTTGATTATTTTGATTTTGTCACTGAAATTTAATTACCTGATCTCCAGCTTTTTGAAAGCCAGAAGTTTGCATTTGAGTTCATTATTCATTCCTGTATTAATCATTCATGATTGTATCCCCCCCCCTTTATAAGCCAATACATTTTATGCAGTATAAGATTGAAAAATTATTTGTTGTACTGAATTTTTATCAAAACTAATTTTGTTCAAACAAGATTCACAAAGAATTAATAACTAGGAAAGTTCACTTGTGCTCAGAAAATATTTTCATTATTGCAAGGTAGTAATGGGATTCTACTGTTTTAAAAATATTTTAAATACACATGAGGGCCGTTTAAAAAGTAAGGTAAAATATTGAGAAACTGTACCTTCCCCGATAATGAAATTTCACATGGATAAAGTAACATATGTAATGTTACTTTTTTCTTGGATGATAGATGTGCATTAGGTGACTAAACCAAAATGGCTGTCTTATTTAAACACGAAGAATAGACAAATGAAAAGGTGTGCACAGTTATTTAATTTTTTATCCCAAAGTGATTAAGCTCAGTATGGCACAACAAACAGTCATGTCCAAATAACAAAAGTGTTTTTTGGTGAATTCAATTTAAAAAAAAAAAAATAATAATAATAAAAAATAAAAAAAAAAACACCCTGCCAGCTTCACACACAACAGTGTGGTTTCTGCATTATAAATGGGAGATGTTTGTCCATTCACCATAGAGTCCTGACCTTACTCTTCCTGACTTTCATCCTTTTGGCTCTTTGAAGAAGCATCTGACCTTCGTTAATGTGTTATTTCATCATTTTGTGATTAGATGTCTTTTCACAAAAACATTTGTAACTTTAGTTTTCAGACAGTCCTTGTACTGATCTGTGTTACTTGATTCTTATGTAATATACAATAGTAATCAAACTGGGGATTTATTCTGTATAACTCTGCCACATACTATCTAATCATTATTTAAATTTTTATCTTAATTGACATTATCTTCCATTTTATGCTTGCTTTGCTGGTCACCTGCATTATTGCTAATGCATTATAGCCTATTCAGGAAATCTGTTGGTATTAAAGGATTTTAATCATGAGGAATATGCATAAGAAATATTAAGAAGGCCATCATGATTACTTGATTCTAAAATATTTTGCTAATTTCATTTACTCAAATGTTTGATTTATCTCTTTAAACAAATTAATTACTTTTAGTTCCAGTGGCCTACCTGAAGTTTCCAGCAGTGAAGCTCCATCTTGGACTAGCCGGCAGTGTTGGAATAATGATCTGAATTCCTCTCTCAGTTCCAGTGGTGGTAGTAGTGGATCATTACCTCAGTTGAATCAAGAAAATGGTAAAATGGCTCGTTTCTGTCATCAGTGTAACAGCAAATTTCCAATTGTATCTGCCAGATATTGCTGTCACTGCGGAGCTAAAAGAAAAGCACTTGGACTTGGTATAGCCAGTCAGAGTGGATAAAAATTTTAAATCTCAGTGTAGTTAATGTAAACATATTGAAAGAATTTTTATTTTTATATTCTCTCTCTCTCTCTCTCTCTCTCTCTCTCTCTCTCTCTCTCTCTCTCTCTCTCTCTCTCTCTCTCTCTCTCTCATCAAATGCAACCCTCAGACAGATCTCATTAAAATGTCCTTTCCTTTGTGTAATGGTAAAATGGCTCATTTCTGTTATTTAGTGTAGGTAGTATCTACCAGGTAAAGGCTTGGAAAACTTGCTTGTTGAACTATGTATGTATTCTTAGAGAAAAACTACAGTTGGCAGAAATTTTTTGAGGATGAAGTAAAAATCTTAATTTTCGTTGTAATGAGAGTGCTTATTTTATAAGAAATTGCTTTTTTTGTGATTTAATTTATCAATATGTACTAAATATTTTGTGTTATAGATAAGTGTTTAAAAACTCGGTGAGCTTACACTCATTGGAACACACAAATTCAATTTTATCATGGTAACACTTTTTTATATTTTTTATACATGAAATATAACAAAATGTTGCCATAGGCACTGACTGGGTTTTTTTTTTTTTGTAATAAAATATCTTAATTTTTCTCTAATTTTTTGTGTTTGTTAGTGTTCTTTTAAAATTCAGTTTAATCATCTGTATTGCCATATTTAATTTTAATTCAGCACTACATCGTAGATCAGTTATCTATACCTACAACTTTACAGATATTCTGTTTGCATTAGTGTCAGTTCGTGACATAACCATTTCAAATGGTTTTTATATTTTGAAATTTCTTCAGAGTGGACTTTCCCAAAGTTTGACGTCTCAAGTTGATTTTATCATGTAACATGACTCTAATGAGGTTTCTCCTTGATGCTCTTTGTTTATTGCATATGAGTTGTTTTTTTTTTTTTTTTGCGATGTCTATCAAAAATGGCAAATGGCACAAAAGCTGATTAGGATGAGAATGTTCTGAGATGGGCATCTTCTCTAGAGTCTATAAATTAACTCTAATTACTTATTTGTTAATAATACCTTGATATTGACAGTGCTTAAGTAATCATGATTGAATGAGGTGTACTTATTCAGTTGAAATGAGGTTTTTATCATAGTGGAGCTGTAATTAAACTTTTGAGAACAGAACTTTTCTTGGTGATTAATGCAATGAAAGGCAAACATTGCAAATTGTCAAACTTTAATTTTTACAGCTATTTCTAGAGTTATTTCTATGGTTTGGTTTTTATGGTGCATGGGCAACTAAGGCCATGATGCATCATTATTTCTATCTTATCTTCTGTATCACCTCTTTTCCATTAATAGCATTTCAAATACATTATTTGGATGACAATATCCAAATGTTTATCTCTGGTTTGAATGATAGCTAATAGTCTATCATCCAGTAATATGAAATCATAAATTTAAAGAAAGATTATTAATATACAAATTTAATTATAATTTAATTAAATATACAAATGAGAGCAAGCAATTTGAACTTCTCAAACAAAAGACATCTTGAGAGAGAGAGAGAGAGAGAGAGAGAGAGAGTTTAAAAATAAATATGGCAGATTTTTCTAAATGTACTTATTAATTAAAATGTAGATGCAACTATTTCACATATTTACAAATTTTGGACAATAAATATATCAAAAACTTTTAGAACATCGATATAATATATTAGAAAAGAATACATAGGTCTGTCACATATGTTTTTAATGCATATTTCTGTTATTTTACTTTTTATCCGTTAAAATGACAAGTACATCAATACTACCTCTGTTATCAAATCATTATTTATATTAAAAAACCAGTTATTTAAGATTATTGGAATGAATATGGAATAAAAGTTATTTGAATATTGGATTTGCACAAGGTTAGTGATCAAATGCCATAATTGAGTGACTCCAGTATGTTAGTGTATTAATTGCATAACTTCTTTAAATTGATTTAAATAATACAGCATATAAGCAAGCAATATAATATATATTGTAAAAAGCATTATTTGGCCACAGATGAATATAACATGCCTGAAATGATGTATAAAGGATATGTTATATCATATGTATGTATGTATGTCATTTTTGTATCTTTTACAGGTGCATTCTTATGCAGTGCATACAGAAATATTCTTATACAAAGGTTGGGTTTTTTATGGTACATTGGTAGCTGAGACCTTGTTGTGCCAAGTGAAGATGATGGGATATATAAACATATATGTGTAATTTTATCTGTACAGGATTTAGAAGTTGCTTTCTTTTGTTATAAAGTTGGAAACTTTTCACCCAAACTTACCTGTTACCATGTCTCCAGTGTAATATATGCAGTATTCATTATTACTATTATGTACATATGTAAACAGTCTGTGCTCAGAATACATGCACCGAAGTCAAAATGGAGATGTTTGTATATAAGAATTCTGTATAGTAATTATTAATTGTATGTGTTTATTTTATTGTATATATGCAATTATATTTTGAAATAAGATTTTTATGTATGTATAAAATTATAATGTAAAGTACTGTTTTAGTCTTTATATCATATTCTTTTCTTGATCTAGCTGTGCAGATGATCATGTAAAGAATAACTATGGATGTTGATATTCTACCTTTACAAAATGTTTGCTATAGTTTCAATATATATATATATATATATATATAATACCACTTGATATGAGGCACTTTAATACTTCAACACTAATTTTCAATTCTTAATTTTGAAATAGCACTATATTTCTTCTCTTTACAAGGTATTTGATCACATGTAGTTGCAACAGTTAGTTACCATTAACAGAATGAGATAACAAGAAAAGGCAGATGTCTTTTATTTGGCTACATTTATTTGGCAAAAAAGATAAAGCCCATTCAGAATCATGTTCTATGCAGAAAACAAAACTAACAAATCAAACCTAAACAGACATCACGGTATCTCATTTATGAACCTGAGCAATAATCTAGCATGGAGTATGATTCATTGTACTCCATGCTAGAATGTGATGAATCACTTACCATAAGCCAGCCAACTTGGAGTTTGCTTACCTTTTGTATCCTCTTCCTAGGCTCTACTGACACTTCAGGTCATATAAATTGATTTACAATACAGCTCAATTTTTTGTAGTGAAAGCGATTGCTAGTGATCTCTTTCATTGTGCTGCAAAATTAACTGAGAACAATCAGATTAAAACACACATGCACACAGCACATTTAAATTTATTCAGAATAGTGTGCCAGAATATCATATATGCAGAGTTACTAAAGACCTTCATTGCATTGATCAAATTTATACAATTTAACAAAAATTTTATGTTATGCAAACCTTTCTTTCAATCAGTACATTTCCGTTTGAGCTAGCAAAATTCTGTATAGGATCTTAGCTTTCAATGCTGCAAATAAGATCTAACAGTTTCATAGATAAAGTGAGTCATACATTTAATTCGTTTTAGTACCCCCCCCCCAGAATGGGTGTTTCTGTATATGTCTTTTTTTTTTTTTTTTTTTTTTTTAATATTAATTTGTATCTTCTGCAATTGTTTTGAAACACTTGAGATGGCAATCTGTGGCCTTTCTGCTTTTCCTAGTAACCCTTTATATTGAGTGTGACTCAATATACTGTAAAGGTATTAATAAGCCTAAAATGTAACGCAAACATGGTGTAATCAAATTATGATTTACAAAATTAAACACTATTATATGATGTTAAAGGAATTGTTACAATGAGTAATGCCAGAGAGATGCTAACTGCCACCTTAATTCAAAAGAGTTTGAGAATTTCAACAGTTCCAATACCTCTTTGACCTCCCTTCTTAAGTGGATATCACTAGTCACTCATTGGGTTAGGTTCAGTGGGCATTTCCTTGCTAGTTGAAATAAAATAAATACACTCACCTAGGCAATCACTGAGACTGTAACCTCTATGCTTGCTTGAATGAATGTAGGGCCCTGCTTATCTATTCTTTAATTAATTAATTTTTATTTTATTTTATTTTTTTTCTCTTGAATAAAGGGGCTGTTGGCACCCCTTCAATGTTGCTTGCTGCAGTTTGCAACAATTCCTTTAATGTGATTAATAATATTTAATTTTGAAAATCATCATTATTAAGAAGCTTGGAGGACTAGCTTGTCCTTTCATATGTTTTTGTAATCAGCAGGATTTAAACTTAGTTAATGCAATGGTTTTAATGCTCATGTCAGAACAAACTAATTTTGAAAGTCTAACTTTGTAAGCCACATGAAAACTTACACAAAACAAATTCTTCACAACTGTTTTGTCTGAGTATTGTTATTAGAGATCCTGTTATTAGATGACACTTGGCTCCCGAAAATAGGCACATCCGTAGCCAGGTGGGAAGGAGCAGCAGTGCGTAGCACATGCTTCTTGATTAGACCAGGGTTCGAGCTCGTCACCACCAAATACAGAGGATGCGGAAAGATCAGGGAATGACCACCGCATATCCCCGGAGCAATATGGCCTTAGTTGCTAATGCTCCTAAAAACCAAATAACAAGCTCCCGAAACAGGCTATCTCATCTTTTAAATGGCCACTTAGCCATTTGGTGATTTCATTTATTTGAAAGTAGTGCAGTATCAAATTATACATGAAGGGACATGATATTCCTCCAGACTTCTTATAATTTCTGTGAGTCATAGCATTATATGTATTATAACTTTGAAGCTTTAATAAGCCATGGTTTCACCTTCTCATCTCTGCAGTTCTATTAGAATTCCACCTCTAATTTTGTTGCTTAATAACCATTGAAACAATTGAGTTTTTTGTGTACCAACATTTAGCTGCATCATGTAAGTTCCTGTGCTATGCATTAGTTATGCCCTTCTGCATCTCTCAGCTTCAAGTAACGGTAGTTTACCATTTTAGTTTTTAGTTTCAGTGCATATTAATGAGGGCACAAGACTAAAGAAATTAAAAGCAGACTACAAAGAATCTTATTTTATGAAATTATGGTGCACGTAAGTAGAAGAAACATAACATAAACTTTTCTTTTCAAAATAAATATAACCAAACCAACATACAAATTTGAACTCTTGCAGTGATGTCTGAAGCTGTAGTACATTCATCAGTCTTGAAGACATTTGTAAGTTATGTAAATTAACTAGTGCCAATCTTTGTGAAAGTTCTGAATTTCATGAATAATGTTTTATTAAATGAGAAGTTCACTATTCTATAGCCTGAAACTATATAATGGCATAACTCTAACAAATAATATATAATATATGCAGAAATTCTGAAATGCACGAAGTAAGAGGCACCTACTAAGGTCAGCAGTTAGTAAAAAAAAAAAGTCTGAATTTTTTGCAATATGATACAAAATGGATTATACACATTTTGATCCTTTTGTATTTCATATATAAGAAAACATGGAATACTTTATGAAAAAATTGCAGTTATTGAGAGAAGTGTTATCATCCACTATGAATATAGATTTGATGTTTTTAAATACTAATCAGCAAAGTCTTAAATATTATCAGAACTAAAGACCAAAGGAATACATTCAAGATACTAGGTTACATTTGAGATTTCATTAAAATTAGACTGCTTTGTTTCATGATTTAATTTACATTTTTACAGCATGATTTAATTTACATTTTTGTAAATTAAATCATGCTGTAAAATTTACAGTGTTGTTAACCCTCCATGATGACTTCATGGCTAGTTTCAAGAAAGAAGCATTTAAGGTCAAGTAGACCAATAAATGGATATAAATTTTGTGACAGGTCACTGTCTTAATGACTTCTTATATTCTGTTTAAATGAATGGTCAACTTACAATTAGGTAAGCTAAATATCACTAGAAATAAGGATAATAAATTACTGCATATTTATTAAAATATCAAAAAAATGTAAATCCAAAGAAGAAGAAGAATCTAAATTCTGATTATTTGGGATGAATATTTATCTATTTTGCTATCTGAAATAGAGAATGGATTGATAAAAAAATTGATTATTTTCTTTTAGTTTCAAAGATTTTTTGAAATGGGAACTAAACTGTATTAGTGATAAAGTAATAGAATAGAATAAGTAATAGAATAAAGTAATAACAGAAAGTTATCACAGTTGTATTGACCATTTTTCTTGTCTCAGAGAAATTTATAATTTTTCTGAGACATGAACCATATCTTGATTTAGGTTGAGCCATATCAAAATTTTCATCTATTTTATTTGAAAAGTACTTGAATAAAAAATAGCAAGGAGATTGTCATGTGGAGAAGAACAGTTACCAAGTTACCACCTAAGAGAATTAAAATTCTTGTCTTGTACAACAGAACAGTTACTAGTAATTGTGGTAATTGTTCTGTTGCATGTGATCAAGGACCTAGATAAAGATCAGAAATGGCTTGCTGTTCTAAATATTGTTGAAAATTATATCATACTGTTAAAATTGTATCTTATTTTCATTGTTTTTAGTATTAATATTAAGCATCCTAACAGTAAAAACTACAGTATGCAACATAAGTCTGAGGGCTGCTCAACGTGTTTAGTTGCACAGTTTTTCCACAGCAAAATATTACTTAACCTGAAAATTTGTTGTGAAATGTTAGACTTTATAAAGATAACTCAGTTCTGTAGAACTGCTGACTAGATTTCTATGGTAGAGGAGGAAGGGTGGGGGGAAGGAAAGCTAAAGGTATAGCAAGTCATTAAGAATTACAGCCCCACTAGAGTAGTAATCTTAATACTGCCATTTCTGGTTATAATATAACCAAAATTGAAGGAATTTTAAGAAAGAACATAATAATAAAAAGAGAACCAGCCTTTTTAGATTTATTGAACCAATTAAACCATATGGACGTGCATGAAAGACAGGGATTTATATATTTGGGTGGTCATGTGCTGTGGAGATCATGTATAGGGGTGGTTGTTTGTGAACTTAATTTTATCCAGGTATTTTAAATTGGAAAAGTCAACAGGTGGTCCAGCATTAAATGTGTTTGAATCGTCTGATTTATATTTAACTGTGGTAGCTAATGCTTCCATACTATATAGTTTATAGTCATCATTTAATTTGACTAAACTTTGGGCACTGTCTATCTGCAGTGTGTGCCAAAGTTGCATGCATGTGATGAAAATTCTATTAATCTTCCCATGCAGATAGTGTACTTGTAGAAATATGCATGTGTATTTGAGATGCCACATCAGCCATATTGGACAGAAATAAGCCTATATATTTGGCCTGGCAGCCTTGTTGGAAGTGAATGAAGTATACTATATTGTATAAGTCACAAATTTTTTAGGTTTGTGTACAGGAATTATGGAACATGTAATCAATGGTGGAGTATGAGGAAAAGACTAGCTTTATGGTAATGCCTTTACTTATTAGTACCATTAAAGTTCATAAACCTGGTTACCTCTTACATTCAGTAGCCTCATACAAGTCCTCATCCTTTTCTAGTTTATCCTCATTATAGTGAATGTTATCTGATCTATTAAAGTTAGTCTCATCCACCTTCTGAGTAAACAATACAAAATATATCTTCCAAAAGCTAAAATGCTTAATTTAGACCACAGTGATATATTTGCCTTTGTTGATATTGTTTCCTCTAAAGCAACATAGATATCAGCGTCATCATGCAAAGATTATTAGAACTACTATGAACAGATTCAAAATTAGGATAGTACACAAAATTAACCCCAGAAGATATTCCCTGTATATCAGCCATGATTTCTGATGTCTATTTGATTGCCATCAAAAACAGCACATTAGTCACCATACTTTGGGTCTGGTGACTAATGTTTAATGGTCTTACATTAAACTCTTTGCCAGATTTTCCAGTGATATCCTTATAAGCCACAGACTTGTCATCAATAACCTCCTTGTTAAATTCAACTCATTTCATCCATGATTTGAAATAACTCTCAAACTTGAGACCAATAACAGCATTAACTTCCTCATTTAACCCTTAAAAAGAAGCGGTGCACAACACTTGGTATTTAGAAAACCAATGCACTTCAGCCAATATTTATGTTTATTACCCTGTACTAAGGCAGTCTCCCTACCCCCATAATAAGATGTTGTTGCATGTGTTTTAAACCTTCTGATCTCTCTCTCTCTCTACAAGAATAATTCTTTGGAGAATTACAAGAATATAGTTTCCTTTCCATGCCATGATTTCATCAACTACCAATAAGGCTGCTCAGCCAAATATGTAGAATCCATTTCTGTCTGATGTGGTTGCTGTAGCATTACAAACAAGCAAGCATGCTTCTGCTAATACAGTATCCCAATGGGAACTAGATTAACGGAATTGTTATCACATGCACAACCTTGGCCACATGCTGTGGACAGACAATGCTCAAATTCTATTCAAACTAAACAACAAATATAAACTATACCATGAAAGCATTTGCCATAATTAAATACAAATCAGATGATTAAAACATGCTTAATGCCAGACCACCTGTTGACATTTTCCAATGTCTCGTGTCTGGATAAAATTAAGTTTGCAAACAACCACCCCTGTATGTGTTCTCCACAGCACATGACTACCCCGGACATATAAATCCTTGCCCTTCATATGCACCCATACATTAATTAACAATGATTTAAAAAAGACCAGTCCTCTTTTTACCATTATATTCTCAGTTTTTTTTTAAAAATCCCTTCAATTTTGGTTATATAAAATGACCAGAAATGGCAGTATTAAGATAATACACCCCACTGAAGTGCCAATATATATTGGCAGAACAGATACTCTAAATGAAAACATTTCACCTGTATAAAGTAAGTTTAGAACTGTTATTATTGTTATAATATAAACTTTATACAGATGAAGCACTTTCGTTTCAAGTATTTTTATCAGGATAGCCTCTGCAACTTGCTGTTCGAACACATCAGCACAGTATTAAATTCATATTCCACTTGAATTTTATTTATGAATCTGTATTGGATTGAAAGGCATTAAAAAGAGAAGTTGTCTTTAAAATACGTGTGTGCACGCACACACGCAAAAACAGTGATTGCAGAACAGTTGTCCATATTTACATCATATAAATATGAACATTTCATATTTATGTCAAGTTACATATTTTGAAGTTGCAGATACTCATTTTTGCTGCTGTGGAGAGAGATGTGCTGGATGAAGACAACGTTCACATATTTTTGGAGTGCTCTGAGGGCTATACAAAAACTTTTCAAACTGTACCTTGGACACCACTGCTTTAGACTATATTAGATTCAGACATACCCAGTTTCAAACTAATAAAATTAAATTTCAGTACTTGATATACCTCTTTTATAATAATAAGCTACCAGAGATCAGTGCCTTTATGAAAGGTTCTATTTTCATGGAAGCATTGATCTCTCATATTATGAGGCTTTGCTGATTTGATCTGCTCATGCTCTACTACAAAATAAATAGTGCTTTCCAAATGGGAAGTACAGTGCTGTTTATTTTTAATTCTGTTCTGTTACCCAGGTGCCGTTTCAAGGGCTATTGCCTTCTTGTTACTTAGTTGGCTAGGCGGACCGGGCTAGCCAGGTGGGTGAAGTGCCTGCCTGGCAACCCAAAGGTCGTGGGGTCGAATCCTGTCTCGGGCTTGGATCAGAGTAAAATGCAAAAACTTTGGGAGGTGCATCATGGTCACAAAGGCTGATGCACCAATAACTAACAAAAAAAAAAAAAAAAACTTAGTTGGCTTACCTGATTATCTGATCTGCTTAGCAGTGGTGGTACACTAGTGAAGAATTTTAGTAGTTGTTTCATAATTAGGGGTCAGTGCCTTTTATATATAAAAAAGACTATTTTGATAGACTGTTTTGACATATTAAAAAAAAAAAAAAAAAAAAAAAGTCTTTTTTTTTCCCTAGTATGCTTTTGTTTAACTTGCTGTAAAAGAAGTACGTACTACCAATCAGGAACTGATAACAACACAACTTTCACCTACATCATTTACTTAACTGGTGAGAAACAGTAACTTTGTCACTATTCCCTGTATAATACTGAATATGAAGGACAGCCATGATTTGCCTTTTGTTCTCAATAGAAAACAGTTTCCTGTATGGTTGGCTTTTGCTGTGGCAATCAACAAATGTTAGGGGCAACATTCAACCAGATAGGTTAGAATAAGCCAATCTTTGGCATGGCTCTGTCTTGATGTAAAACTGTGGCTAGCATCAAAATTCAAATTACAGGTGCTGAACATCTTGTTCAGACCAGTATAATTTACAATATTGTGTACAAAGAAGTTTTCAATAATGTATCTGTAAGGTAAGAAATAGGCTAATATATATTTTTGCTTTCTTAATTTCTTTTAAGTATTATTCAATTGTCCTCTCTTAGTACAATATTTTCTGTAAAAATCATTCATCAGGATTCAGACTAGTCACTTCATTGATTGTTTTGTGAAGCCAGTGGTTGGTGACTGGGGATAGAGGACTCTAGTCATGTAATATATTAATTTAAAATGTCTCATATAAAAAAAGTTATGAAATTACCATTTAGTTTTTAATGGTTATCCACAAGTATCCAGTATAATAATTTAATCGTGATCAGTTTTTTTTTTAAATATTCCCTATGGCCAGGAATCTGTTATGTTTCCCCACTTCATCTCATTGTAACTGTGATGGATCATGGCTTTTGATAAACCCAGTCCCTGATTGTTATTAGTTATCGAGATTCTTACACTGAAGTATCAACCAAGCAAAACATTATGGCTGAATGATAATCATTATTTTGAAAAAAAACAAAAAAAAAAAACAATAATTATATTATCTGTCCATTTAAAATGGAATTGCAAAAAAAATTTGATTTTAATGACTGTGTTAATTATTTTGACATTTCAGATTTTAGCTAATCATACTAGATTTAAGGAAGTGTTTTCTTATAATTGTTTATAATTTCAGTGTTTCTCTCTAATTCATTTCCTTGTGTTTATAAAAATAACATTAATTTAATTTTGTACTCCTTGCCTGGCATTTCAAAGTTGAATGCAAAATGCAAGCTTACTAATTTCATAGAATGGGGAATATTTTCCTTTTCTGATTGGGATGTGGTATGTTTGTTGCCAGTATATCAAAAAGTAATATTAAGATTTTGAATTTTTAAAATGCATTGAATTATTTCAATGCATTTTTTAAAAAATGTGATAACTGGATATTGTGTAGTTTTTGTATATTTTATTACTGTTTTTTCCCCCTCTCAATGAGAAAATGTATTCCTGATATATTTTTTTATTGATAATCTGTTCCCACTACTTTACCTATTTTACTTCTTAAAGCATTTAGAGGATATTGCAAGTTGAACAGTATGGCATTGTGAGAAAAGTTCTTTAAAATTGAAACTCTGACATTACTTTTAATGTTTATTAACAGTGGTTATAACACCTTGCAAGTTGGTGAAATATAAATGTTTATTTATATATAGTGTTTGAGTGAAAATGTCAGCTTGATTGGCTGTAGCTATATAACTGTTTAGTATGGCATATATGTTATAGCCAATAAATATATTTCACATCTTTAGAATATTATTATTATTTTAATATTGAGTACTTCCTGAGAATTCTTTGATAACCTGATTTTTAGAGCAATTACACAGTTACAACAGTGTTACATCCCCTTGAGGAGTATGACACTTGCAACACAAAATGCTTAAAGGAGGCATACACCAGCACCACATCCCTTAGATGTTAACACTGTTGGAAATTGCTGGAACTTAGTGAGGATGTCAGTAGCACTATCTTCTCACTGTTTCCCATATGTACTCTGGAAATCAAATTTAGAGGACAAACAGATCTCCATATGGTTTCTGTCCTCTTTCCATTACATCATTCACTGGCTGCATCCTCTGAGGTCTAGCATTGTTATCCATTAGAATGAACCTCTGACCTATAGCTTCAGTATATGTAATAACTCTTGGCCTGGGAATCACATATTTATACCTAAGTCTGTGAATCTTCCATTGTAATTTGGATCATGTTAAAGCCTTTTTAATTGTTGATGCTAATGTCTCTCTCTCTCTCTCTCTTAAAACATTGCTGTGTCATACTCTTGTCATACTAAAGCTTATCACAAATTAGACTGAATTTGAATTTTTCTGAAAGCAAACAGGCCAAAAAAGCTAATGGAATGCTTACGTTCTTAAGTTCTGTAAACAGAGGAATGTAAGACACTGACCTTGTACAAAAAAAAATCCATATTAACAATGACCACATGGTGCAAGGAAGCATACGGCTTATGCTGCACTAGCCAAAGAAAAAAAAAAGACAAATAAAATAATAATAAGAAGAAAGTTAAAAAAAATAAATAATTCATAAAAGAAAATAGACAATTTATGTGTTTCCCTCCTCTTGTAGATAACTATCCAGCTGACTTTTTAATTTCCCTAAACTGTGAGGTTCTATCACCTATGTAGGTAACTTATTCCAGTAATTTATAACTCGCTGGCATCTCCCCCCTCCCGTAACTTAACTTTATGGCCCCTAGTTCAAAAATCATTTACAACCGTGAAAATTTCATCCTCATTCATTTTACTTATGCCTCTCAGAGCCTTAAACACCTCAGTCAAGTTTCCTCTAAGGTGCCTAGTTTCCAAGCTCTGCAACCCACATACTCAAAGTCTTTCTTCATATGGACGGTCTTTTGCTAATCTCACCAGGCGAATACCCGTCTTTGGACCCCTTTCAAGAAGCACAATGTCTTTCTTTTGGTGCAGTCTCCATACTTGAACACAGTATTCCAAGTGTGGTCTAACAATAGTGTTATATAATGGGATTATGACGTCCTTATCTCTACTAGCAAGTGCTCGATAAATCATCGAAAGGACACCATTCGCCTTGCTTGAAACCTGTCTACAGTCAGACATGATGCTCGGAGAACATTGTGTCTGACTGTATTATAAAACCCATGTCCCTTTCCTTCACTACTGGCTTTAGTTCAACTCCACTAAGTGTATAAGTTATTTTGGGGTTACTCTTCCCCAGGTGTAATACTTTACACTTTTGCTGGATTAAAGCATAGCTTCCATTTTTCTGACCATCCCTGAAGTCTATCGAGGTCACTCTGAAGAAGCTCTGCTTGGTGCTGATCATTAACTACTCTACATCATTTGGAAATTTAGACATCAAGCCTCTATTCCTTCATTACTGTCATTTATGAAAATCAAAAACAACAGTGGTCCTGATACTGGTCCTTCGGGAACTCCACTTTTTTTTTATGAAAACCCCAAACACGAGAGGTATTAGAACCTATAGTACTTAGTGCTGTGCATGGGTTGGAGGTTGAGATGATGAAAGAAGATATTTGTTGACATTAGACTTGAACTTCTGTAGACTAATTTTCAGGAAATACGTATGAAGGAAGGTTGTCCCAGAAAACGGCAGTTGAATGAATAAATGAGGAAGATGAAAAGTTGGTTCTATGAGTTTGAATCAATATTCCATGGTAGGTCAGATTAGCGATTTGTACAGAGTGAACAGCTGTTTGAAAGAAAAGGAAGCAATATTTGTAATGTGCTTGTGCCAAGAGAGCAATTAGAAGACAGGGTAATTCCCAAAAGAGATATATCATCTTGCTTAGAAATCGGAGTTTCACCAAAGATAAGTGTAGGAGCAGAAGAATCCTTTTTGTGAGATATAAGACAGGACAGGTTTTAGAAGGATTGAAATCAACTAAGTTGCCTTTCCCCACTGGAGAATTACTTGGAGATTGGCATTTAAGGAATTGGTAGTGGATATTCGAGAAGTTGAAGCTGATTGAGCAGGACAAGATTTCTCAAAATGGAAAGTAGAATGCAATGTGCTATCATCGGCAAAACTATGGATAGGATTTCCAGTCAATGGAAGAAGGTCATTAATATACAAGAGGAAAAGAGTGGGGGACACCGGCGTTAGTGGAGAAGTTAGAAGACAGAACCATCTACCGTCACCCTCAGTGAGCGATCAGAGAGAAATCTGGATAACTAACTACAAAAAACAGTTGGCAAACTGTTGTTTAGAAGACCTTTATGCTAAACACAATCGAAAGCCTTTGAGTTGTCTAGAGCAACTACTTGTGTTTCACCGAACTTTTCCATTGAATTAGTCCATAAATGGGTAACATAAGGCAGAATATCATCAGTGGATCGACACTGATGGAATCCATACTGGCGATCGTTGATCAAATGGAAGGTTTCTAGGTAGTTTGAGTTGGCAGTTAATTTCTTTCTTTTTTTTTTTTTTTTTTTTTGGCTGATGCTGAATAAGCTTGCTTTCTTGCATCATATGCCTCTACTAATGCTAATGCTAAAAGAGTAGAAGTAATTGCAATGGGACGATAATTGGTTGGGAGGGACTTGTTACCCTTTTTAGGAACTGGCTGGATATGAGGAAATTTCTAAGCAGAAGGAAAAGACCTTTGCAATAAGAAAGTGCAAAAAGGTGGCAAAGAACAGGAGTAAATTCAGGAGCACAGGTTTTGAGAACAAGTGGAGAAATACCATCGGGACCTGGAGCTTTCTTAGCATCAAGATTCGTCAAAATCCTTCTGACATCCTTTTGACGGACCCAACACGCTCCATTCAGTGCCTCCTGTGGCATTGAATGGAGCGTGTTGGGAATGGTGGGAGGTGTTTTACCAAGGTCATTAATACATGAGTTGGAAGAAAAATTGGATGCTAGCAGGTCAGCTTTATTCTTGGCTGAAGTGACAACAGAACCATCTGGTTTGGACAGGGGTGGGGGCAGAGATGGGCAAAAGTTGCGGCCAATAGCTTTGGCAAGAGACCAGAATGCTTGGCTACCATTAGGGCAAGAAACAAGTTTTCTACTCTTAGCCTGTTCAAACTCTAGTTTGGACTGATTAATAACTGCTTTACAATTGTTGCGAGCTTTGGTGTAGGCAGAAAATGAAACTGAAGAATTAGAAACTAGCCAGTTACAATATGCAACGTTCTTCTCTTGAACAACGTTAGCACATTTATTGGAAAACCAAGGTTTAGATAAAGGACGAGATTTTAAAGTGGAGTATGGGATAAAGGATTCCATTCCTGCAAGAATAATTTCACTGACACGATCTGAGCAAACGTTGACAATGACAAACAATACGAGGTTGGGAATAACAATGAGATAAAGGCTCCATTGGAGGAGAGACAATCACCAAGTTGTGATCTGAGGTGGCTAAAGGACTTCTCACTTCGACCATGTACTTAGAAGGGTTGTTTGTGAGGAAAAGATCAAGCGTGTTGGATCAAGCGGTAGGTAAATGAACAATCTGTGCAAGGGCATTAGTAATTGCAAAAGCCTCAGCATGTCGACAAGCTGAGTCGGTGTGACTAGAAAACAGAAGCCAGCTGGAGTTGTGAACATTAAAATCACCAAGGAAAATTGCCTCACTGTTAAGAAAGTTGGACTGGAGAAAGTCAAGTTGCAAAGAGAGGAGTCAAAGAGCTCCAAGTGATTAGTGGAGTTGGGAGAACGATAGAGACAACAGATGAATTTGACACAATGAGGTAGAGAGATTTTAAGCCAGAGAAGATCGAAAAGAGGAGATTCCAAATTACCAAGTCTTTGACAGGGAATATCAGAACGGACATATGCACAAATACCACCTTTGAGGCAAAAGGAATCATACAGCGAATAATTTGGGCAACTGAGATGAGCAGTAGTTGAATTAACTGAGATTCTGTCAGAAAAAGTACATGGGGTTTGGCAGACTGCAAGTGGAAATGGACATCGTTGAGATTAGAATTGAGACTACGTATATTTGTGAAATGAATCAGGAAGTGTTTGGGAGGTTTAGATCTTTTTGCAGATGAGCTTGCTCTATTAGTTTGACAATTCATGGTAAGAAAAAGTGGGTGGGACATGCTGTGTGAAGTAATGAAATTTTTGGATATGGCATACACATGGTAAGAATATACCCAGATCCTTGACATAACATGGCCTCAACAATGCCCCCTGCCTACACAATACTAGGACTCCCTCCACTCACTATCTGGCAGAGTAGAGGTAGCAAGATCCGGAAGCCGCCTAGAGAAATACTAATAGGTTCGGTCCGGTGTACTAACTAGCGGCTGGCCTGCGAACACCGTTTTAGAGCTGTACCCTCGAAATGTAAGGATCATGGATCATTAATTGGATCAATTAATGATATAGATTGAAAGTGAATACCATAATAGAGGAACACTAGAATTCTCAGTGTCAAAATTCCGTTAGATATTAATTTTATTTTTTTGTTGTAGCCAGTACACCAAAATGCCCACTAGAGGATTAAATATCTGAATTATATTCAGCTCATCAGGAAGATCACTTACATTTATATTGCATTCCTTTTTACTATATTTTGTCAAATTGATTTTTATATGAGAAATTAAACATGTTACTGTGACTTTCTAATAATGTGGATTGCTCAAGTACAAATTGATTGTTGTATTCACAATATCAAGACAAAAGAAAATTATTTAGTAATTGTCTTGGATTCTCTGTTGTTTCATCAGTATGTTCATAGTAATTTTTTTAGAAGTCTAATCTGTAAAAATGTCGGGAAATTTCATATCAGCTATAGCATTTTCAGCAATTTATAGATGTTTTACCAACTATGTTGGTAAAACATCTATAAATTGATCATCAGGCTAAACTGAATATAAATATATATTCATTTCTTTTTTTAAATCCTTGTTATTTAAAATAAAGGTTAAAGTGTAAAGAGTGTCAGCAAAAGTCATAAACACAGTTAAGAGAAAATGGTATAACAATCTGTGACTGAAAAAAAATGTAAATAATTTATTTAGTTGATGATTGAACCTAGTATTTAGTATTATAATATTGATATTCATATTTGTGTTTATTGTTAACTCAAAAACCATCATAAATTTCTGCTAGGCAAAATTAAAAGTTTAATGTCTTCAATCCAGTGTACTTTCTCATGTAATATCAGAAAGTAGCACTAGCGTAAGGTTTGTGACATTATATTTTCAGTTTGTTAGTAATGTGTTGAGTGAAAACAGTTCTTTGATTCTCACAATTTTTTCTAAGAGAAGAGAAAAGCTTCTTTCCTGTTGCTTTCAATTAATTCTTTCAGTAGATTTTCAGTCTGTTGCAAAAAGAGAATACTGATTCTTTGGAAAGTTGCCTCTCGATCACAAAGTAAGAAGGCTGCTGACATCCCACAAGATTTATTTATTTATCTATCTATATTTATTTATTTATTATTATTTATTTTTTTTTTTGCTTATATATTGTGACAAAATTAAAAACACAAATTTGAGATATTCAGTCTTTCTTCATTAATATGACATACAATCTAAATCTTGCATGGTATGACACAATACTCCTAATTTTTTAAAGATGTGAGACCTTTAATAAGCTCAGTTTAGTTACAGGCTTGCTGATGCAGTTGCAAGTTAAATGAATATAACTAAAGAAAACAAGTAAACAAGAAAGCCTTTTGATTTTTGTTACTCAAGCACTGTGTATCATTTGCAGCCCTGATACAATTTATCTTTGAATGTAATCAGTTATGTATGTGCAATTTTTCATATACAATAATTTTTTTGCATATAACTTCTATGCTTAGAATCAACTTAAGTTCCTCACTCATCATTTGACCTGAAGTAGATACTACTGACATCCATACTAAAGCAAGACCTGCAATATTCTCTAATTGTTTTGAGTAATGTATGTTAAATATATGCTAAACATTAGCTTATAAAGAAAGAAGTTGTTCAAATGAATACTATTATCTTTTTAAGAAGTCAAAATTATTCTCCTTTTGAATTTTGTAGCTGTCACAAGATAGTTTTGCATACTGGGTAATTATCCAGTGATAGTTACATAAAGTTGTATGTACCTGACTAATGAACAAATTTTAAGAACAAATTGTTAAATAAAAAAATAAGTCTTTCAAAAAAAAAATTTTTTTTTTCCTTCGGTAATTTTCTGGGGAAATTGAAAATTAACCATGAAAAATTAACATGACAAACAGATAAGTTACAGTGACAATTTAAAAAATTAAAGTGAAATAAAATGTTCATTAAGTGATATTAAGAACTATCCATGACAATTCTAATCAAATTATGAAGGGGGAACTGAACCCTGATTAAGTTTCCATTCCACGATTAGATTTCATTTATTGAAATATTGATATATATTACATTAGGTTGTATGTAAACTTAAGATTACTAATACATTCTTCAGGCATAAAAATATTCACAAATACACATGGGACACACGAGGAAGCAAATCGATAATTGATTATATTCATATTAATCGCACATTGAATAAATACATTAAAGACTCCGAGTATACAGGAGAAATGAAATTGACAGTGATCATTACTTACTAGAAAGTAAATTTGAAATCCCTCACAAAAGGATTATAAAACAACAGAAAGAAGAACAAAGCTTATGACAAAATTTTTTTTAAAACATGCTTATTGGAACAGGAAAGCATCAGATATCTTTATGAAAAAAAATTATTAAAAAAAAGTAAACCTAGCACAAAGAAGATTGGCAAAATATAAATGAAGCAATATTGACAGCAGCAGAAGAAAGCATTGGATATAAAAGATGATTTTGTAATAAATCCAGTTATATTAAAGGAGGCAGCAAAGGAAGTAAGCAAATCCTTAGCCATAATTATGAGAGCTTCTTTGGACACAGGGGAGGTACCCATAGACTGGAGATGTGCAAATGTGTCCCAAATTCACAAAGGAGGATCAAAGGCTGACTCAAGTAATTATAGACCTGTGAGTTTAACTTCTGTTCCAGGAAAATTAATGGAGGCACTGGTTAAAGAAGCACTGCAGGATCATCTAGACAAGACTTCAGTTATAGCTCGGACACAGCATGGTTTTGTTAAGGGAAAGTCTTGCCTGACCAATTTGATTGGATACTATGATGCAGTCACAAAACAACTGGATGTAGGGAATAACTTTGATATTATATATTGGATCTTAGAAAGGCTTTTGATACTGTTGCACATGGAAGACTGCTGCACAAATTGGAGCAGTGTGGCATTGGAGGCAGATTGCTGCTATGGATATAGGGGTGGGTGAGGGGAAGAAGACAGTGGTAATCAGTGGACACTGCTCATTGTGGACTAATGTTATTAGTGGAGTTCCTCAGCGTTCAGTGTTGGGTCCATTGTTGTTTTCTGTATTTATAAATGATAGTATGTCAAGCTTAATGTCCAAGTTTGCAGACAATACAAAGTTTGGCAGGGTTGTTAAGGACACTATGCTGCTGCAACAGGATCTGGAAAGGTTGAGCAGATGGGCTGAGAGGTTGCAAATGAAGTTTAATATTGACAAATGTAAAGTACTACATATGGGAAACAGTAACCCCAGAGCAACGTATCAACTCTGTGGTACTACTGTGGTAGAGAATGAAAAGGACCTGGGGTAATTGTGCAGGCAGATATGAAGTTCTCTGAGCAGTCCAGACGGGCTGAAAGAGCTCATGGTGTCTTGTCAATGATATACGGGAATTTTTCTAGCAGGGATAAGGATGTGATTATTCCCTTGTATAAGGCAATGGTCAGGCCACACCTTGAGTACTGTATACAGGTTTGGAGGCCTCATTTCAAGAAGGATGTAGAGCTGCTGGAACGAGTACAGAGAAGAGCAACAAGATTAGTGAATGGAACAAAAGGTTGCTCTTACGAAGAAAGGCTTAAGTTTTGCAAATTACAGTGTCTGGAGACTAGGCACCGGCGAGGTGATCTGATAGAGGTGTATAAAGCCTTGAATGGTTTGAGCATGCTCAATGCTGATGGGATTCTTCCTCTTGCTCAGAATAATCACCTGAGATGGCATAAATTCAAATTGAGGAAAGACACATATAGGATAGATGTGCGGAAATTTGCCTTTAGCCAGCGGGTAGTTGATTGCTGGAACAGACTTCCATCCCTTGTTGTGGAAGTTGATAGCCTAAATAAATTTAAGGCTCAGCTGGACAGGTATTTTGAATGAACGGAGGGATGAAATGGGAGTGGGTTTTTTTTTTTTGGCTGATGCTGCATAATCTAGCTTCCTTGCATCATATGCCTTTACTAATGCTAATAAACCTTTAAAGAAAAAGAATTGGCTGAGGAGCTGGAACAAAGAAAATCAAAAATATAGAAAAGAAAAAACAAGCATATAAAATGCAAAGCAGAATTGTAGACAATTACATAAATTATAAAAAAAAAAACTAAGAGCAGAAGTTTGAAAACCATCACAAACTATAAAAATACAAGATTGGGATAAATTGCTAAATCTTTAGAATATGATATAACTGGTGCACAAAAGAATGGTGCTTACAAGAAATTTAAAAAATTATAAATTGAAAAAAATCACTTGAGGATTAATTTAAAGAAGAAACATGGAGAAAACATTACTCTTCACTATGGTTATTATATTAGCCATATAGTGCAAAGAAGCCTGAGGCTTATGCTGCACTAGCCAAAAAAAATTTGAATACCTTGAGAGAAAGAGAAGTAGGAGGAATCACCAAAAAAGGGAAGAATGATGATATCCAGCTCAGGACCCTGGGTGTTCCAAGCCCATGCCAGATGTGAGCCCCTGGGGTTGCTAGAAACAACAGCAGAAGATAATAGGAATATCCTTCCGAAGAGGAAATTGAAACTATAGATGCAATTTTACCTAGAAAACTACAATATGTCATTCAGAAGTCTAAGAACAAAAAAGAGTCCAGGACTAGATAATATATGTGTAGAACTGTTTCAACAACTGTTTGCCTGGGCCATATAATTGTTAATAGACACAGACCCTACGAGTGGGAGGATTAGAGATATACAGTACCTGGATCTGAATTCAAGGAGCTTGGCCGAGACCTCTTTTCGCCATTGCATCACTACTACATAATAACATCCATTATTACAGGGGCTCACATTTGGTGAGTATGGGCTTGGCAAACCCAAGGTCTCGATCTGGACATCATCATTCTTCTCTTCCTTGCTTTCTTGGCGATTCCCTTCTACTTCTGACACACACTCTCTCTCTCTCTCTCACACAGGGTAACATAATATGGGATTTTTTTTTTTTTTTTTTTTTGGCTGGTGCAGCATAAGCGTCAGGCTTCCTTGCACCTTATGGCTAATCATAATGACCATGGTGGAAAACTAATTCAGGAACGATTACTTGCACTGTTTAACAATACATGGAAATCTAAACGAATACCAAAAGATTGGCAGATAGCACTGGTAATCGGCATGCATGAAAAAGGACTGGGAATTACAAAGGAATCACATTATCAAAACTATATGCAAACATATTAAAAAACAAACAATGAATACTTCGAAGAAGAACAGTGTGGATTCAGAAGAGGATGCACAGATGCAATATTCACTCTGCAACAAATAATTGAGAAGAGAGTAAAATTTAACAACATATTTATTGATTATGACAAAGCTTACGATAGTTTGAATCGAGAAACACTATGGACAATTTTAGAAAATTATGATAACATCCCTGGGAACTGATAAATGCAATAAGAAGTTCCAGGGGCTCACATCTGGTGAGTATGGGCTTGGCATGTCCAGGGTCCTGAGCTGGATATCATCATTCTTCTCTTTCTTGGCGATTCCTTTCTACTTCTGACTCTGTCTCTCTTGGTAATTCAGGAATTCTTTTTTTTTTTTTGGCTGGTGCAGCATAAGCCTCAGGCTTCCTTCCACCATATGGCTAATAATAATAATAATAATAATATATATATATATATAAAGACACAAAAATTAGCATAAAATACATGAATGGACACATTTCAGAACTTACAACAAATAAGGGTGTAAGACAAGGTTGTGGACTGTCACTAACACTTCAATATTTGAAAAATTCATTTTTTAATTTCAACAATAGAGTGCCAGCAAGTACCTAAAAAAAGAAGAAAGCAATTTGAAATTGAAATTAGTATTAGTCATACGGTGGAAGGATGCCAGCCTTTTGCTGCATTGGCTAAAATGAAATAAATTAATAATAATCAACCACAATAAAGAAAATAAAAAAAAAAGAAGTACATAAGGAAATAGACTATATGAGCTTCACTTCTCACATAGGTAACTTCATTTGACCTTTGAATTTCTTAAAACTCAGCACCTCAACTACCCACAGAGGTAATTGAGGCACGTCCACAGAGATACATCCAGTAATCAACAACTTACGGGCTAATAGAAAGCATCCTACATTCCATTCTATGCTTCTTCCCCTGTAATTTGAATTTATGGACCCTAGTTTTTTGATCCTTTATAACTGAAAATTTTTGTCCATTCATTTTACTATTGACTCCCAGAGCCTTATAGATCTTGATCAGCCCACCCTAAGGTATCTAGTTGCCAAGGCAACTTATGAGGAATGGCTGTGTGGTCCATTGTTGCTTTCAAGATGCATTTTACATTTATAAGTGCTAAATATCCTGATTGTGATATGGACGGTGTTTATGGATTTTGTGTTGGAAATGCTGTTGCCATTTTCACTGAATACCAGCAAAGTTTCAAAACCACAGAGTTCCAAATTGACAAGTTATTAGAATTTTCCATATATTGTGAGATATCAACTCACTCCCTCTAAGTGTATAGTCCAACAATATGCGCTGAACAAGAAAGTATCATTGAGAAAATACAGCGTAGCCTCATGCTAGTATGCGAAGGATATCCTTGCATGTGTTTTGCCAATCAAGTGCGTAGAGAACAATCATTAAAAAATACAATAACAGCACCCTTGTGGGTGGTGTTCTTAGGGTATGTGGTGCCAATTGAAATTTGGTGCCCCCTTTAAAATTTTCTTCATATGTGTATGTAAGTTTTAGGTGCCCCTTGAACGTTGGTGCCTGGGTGCAGTGCACCCTCGGTACAGCCCGCCTTTGCTTATTAGTAGAATTGCTGTCCTCCTCATGCCTGCTGGAAAAGAGTTTGACTCCATCAATTACAGAAATTTTTATGGGCCTTTTTCACAGCATGGCCCAGTCGGTCTTAGGTGAGGGAAGCATGGTTTTTTTTCCTCCAGCAAACAGAAAATTTACCACAGAACACTCGCAATTTACAGATAGTATATATGAAGCAATATGGCCTTTGTTGCTGATGTTCCTAAAACCTTACAACAAAAACCTTATCAATTTGAATTTATGCCCCTTGTGTGTAGTAGTAATAATGGCAAATGATGCAAGAAGGCAAGCATTTTTTTAGCATCAGCCAAAAAAAAGAAAAACAGTTCACCCATCCATACCCTCCAAGAAGTGTAGTTTGAGCAAGAGAAAGGATTCCATCATCATCAAGCTTACCAATTCAATCAGGGTGTTAAACATTTCAATCACATCTCCTTGCAGGGGCTTGTCTCCAGATGCTGTGATTTGCAAAAACAAAACCTTTCCTGGTAAGAGCACGTTATGCACCCCTCACCAATCTTGTTACTCTTCTTTGCACTTGTTCCAACAGATCCACATTCTAAAATGAGGCTACTAGACCTGTATGTAGTATTTAAGTTGGGGCTACCCATTGCATCAAAAAGGGATAATCACCTCCGTGTACCTGTTGGCAAAATTCCTGTATATCATTGACAAAACCTAATGAGCTGCCTGGCAGCCTATCTGCACCACTCACAGAACTTTGTCTGATTTCATAATTATTCCTAGGTATTTTTCATTCTCCACTGGCCGGAGTGTGGTACTACACAGCTGGTACGTTAATCTAGGTTTACTGCTTATCATATGAAATACCTTGCATTTGTCATTAAACTTCATTTTCCACTTCTCAGCCCATCTGCCTAATTTGTACTGATCTTGATGCAGTAGCACATTCGACATTTCCTGATTATTGTGATATTAAGTAACCCCAGGGGCTCACATCTGGTGAGTATGGGCTTGGCACACCCAGGGTCCTAAGCTGGATATCACCATTCTTCTCTTTCTTGGTGATTCCCTTCTCTCTCTCTCTCTCTCTCTCTCTCTCTCTCTCTCTCTCTCTCTCTCTCTCTCTCTCTCTCTCTCTCTCTCTCTCTCTCTCTCGGGGTAATTCAGATTTTTTTTGGCTGGTGCAGCATAAGCTTCAGGCTTTCTTGCACCATAAAGCTAATAATAATAACTACACTGCCAACCTTCGTATCATCTGCAACTTAGACATTAAGGCCAATATGCCTTCATTAATAAATGTAGAAACCAACAATAATCCTAGCACTGAACCCTGGCGAACTCCACTAATAACATTATTCCAAGAAGAGCAGTACCCATGATTAACATTGTCTTATAGTATTACTCAATATGTTCGGGGGGGCTCACTCTAAACTTTGCAATGGAGCTCAGTAGTTAGATGGGAATAATAACGAAGTACGGCTCTATGAATTTTGCCGTCAATTTTCGTTTGTGCTGCTGCCGAGGTCGCCTGCTTTGCGGCATTGGTTTCGATTTCATGCACGTTTTTTCTCACACTGTATAGTTCCAAACATCAAGTATATTTGAAACTCAATTAACGCCTCTTGTTTCCGAAAATAGAAAACTTTTTTTTTTTTCAAACTTTGAAAAATTTCAAGCTTCAGAAATCATACTTATTTGTTGGTATACATTTTATTCTTGGGTATGATTTGTGAATGTAAGACCATGTGCACTTATATTTAGGAATAAAGGAGACATAGAAGTTTAAAAATATTGAAACAGGCCAATCATGTTGCATTTTTTTTCTTCAGAACATTAACTTCACACAACTAATAGTGACGCGTCTATTTCGAAACTAAACTTCCTGTTTTTGGCTGTTAAGTTCAAAGAATAAGAGCTAACCACCGTTGAAATTTTATTTAGGCAGACTTTCGTACTTCGCTGTCCGGATTGAATAGTCAGAATTAATTCACTTGTTGTCTATAGCTTAATTCTAAACGAACAACACCCACACAGTGCATTGAAATTGACCAGCCGGAGCGCTCATGTACGCACAACGAATTTAATATCATTTAACCGGTATATAGGTTTAGCATTAGCATTAGTAGAGGCATTTGATGCAAGAAAGCAAGCTTATGCAGCATCAGCCAAAAAAAAAAAAAAAAAACCCCACTTCCACTTCACCCCCTCTGTCGTTCAAAATACCTGTCCAGCTGAGCCTTAAACTTATTTAGGCTATCAACCTCCACCACAAGGGATGGAAGTCTGTTCCACCAACCAACCACCCTCTGGCTAAAGGCAAAATTCCGCACGTCTATCCTACATCTGTCTTTCCTCAATTTGAATTTATGCCCTCTCAGGTGATTTTTCTGAGCTAGAGGAAGAATCCCATCAGCATTGAGCATGCTTAAACCATTCAAGGCTTTATACACCTCTATCAGATCACCTTGCTGCTGCCTAGTCTCCAGACACTGTAATTTGCAAAACTTAAGCCTTTCTTCGTAAGAGCACCCCCTTTGTTCCATTCACCAATCTTGTTGCCCTTCTCTGTAATCGTTCCAGCATCTCTACATCCTTCTTGAAATGAGGCCTCCAGACCTGTATACAGTACTCTAGGTGTGGCCTGACCATTGCCTTATACAAGGGAATAATCACCCTCCTTATCCCTGCTGGAAAAATTCCTGTATATCATTGAAAATACTCCATGAGCTACTCTTGCAGCCCGTCTGCACTGCTCAGAGAACTTCATATCTGCCTGCACAACCACCCCAAAGTCCCTTTCATTCTCTACCACTGTCAGTGTAGTACCACAGAGTTGATACGTTGCTTTGGGGTTGCTATTTCCTATGTGTAGTACTTTACATTTGTCAATGTTAAACTTCATTTGCCACTTCTCAGCCCATCTGCTCAACCCTTCCAGATCCTGTTGCAGCAGCATAGTGTCAGTAGTGTCCTTGACAACCCTGCCAACCTTCGTATCGTCTGCAAACTTGGACATTAAGCTTGATATACCATCATCAATATCATTTATAAATACAGAAAACAATAATGGACCCAATACTGAGCCCTGAGGGACTACACTAATAACATTAGTCCACGATGAGCAGTGTTCATTGATTACCACTCTCTGTCTTCTCCCCCTCAGCCACCCCTTTATCCACAGCAGCAATTTGCCTCCAATGTCACACTGCTCCAATTTGTGCAGCAGTCTTCCATGTTCAACAGTATCAAAAGCCTTTCTAAGATCCAAGTATATAATATCAAAGTTATTCCCTGCATCCAGTTCTTTTGTGACGGCATCATAGTATCCAATCAAGTTGGTCAGGCAAGACTTCCCCTTAACAAAACCATGCTGTGTCTGAGCTATAACTGAAGTCTTGTCTAAATGATCCTGCAGTGCTTCTTTAACCAGTGCCTCCATTAATTTTCCTGGAACAGAAGTTAAGCTCACAGGTCTATAATTACTTGTGTCAGCCTTTGACCCTCCTTTGTGAATTGCGTCACATTTGCACATTTCCAGTCTATGGGTACCTCCCCTGAGTCCAAGGAAGCTCTCATAATTATGGCTAAGGGTTTGCTTACTTCCTTTGCTGCCTCCTTTAATATAACTGGATAGATCCCATCCACCCCAGGTGCCCTTCTTGTGTTTATCTTCAACAGTTTCTCCTCCACTTTACTCCCAGTTATTTCAAGATTCTGTAGCTTACTGCTAGAGTTGAATACACCTCTGGCATTCCCCATGCTGAATAACTCCTCATGTGTGAATGTCGTTGCAAAATATTCATTTAGTTTGTTAGCTACCTGAGCAGGTTCATCAACAGTTTACCCATCAATATCAAGTGGACCAATCTGATTCATCCCCTTCCTTCTAGAGTTTACATAAGTAAAGAACACTTTGCTGTTTTTCTTTGCATCCCTTGCCAAGGATTTCTCGTAATCTGCCTTCGCCTGCCTAATCTCCTTTGTAACTTGGTTGCATATCAACTTGTATCTATCATAGGCTTCTGTGTCATGTGTTAATTTGTAAGTATCCCATGCATTTTTCTTCTCTGCCATATGCCTCATTAGTTCATCTGACATCCATTTTGGCCTAAACCTTGAACAATATTTCTTAGTTGGTATGTAAAGCCTAGTAGCTTCCAAGATAAGTTCTTTGAATGCTTCCCATTTTGAATTTGCTGCTGGTAACATCATCAGTTGGTCCCACTGTATAGAATTTAAATACTATCTCATCATAGTCGCCTTTACGGAAGCAATAACCCTTCCCTTTACCCCTAATGGTAGTTACCTCTTTGAGTAAATCCCACTTCAGCACACTGTGATCACTGCCACCTAGTGGTTCATTTATCTGCAGATTCTTAATGCATGAAGAATCACTGCTGATAATCAAATCAAGAGTATTACTTCCTCTAGTTGCCTCCCGAACATGCTGATGTAGAAAACAATCATCCAATAAATCCACAAAAGCCCTGCTAGTGTGTGAGTAACCAGCTCCCAAATTCCAGTTAATATCTGGGAAATTAAAATCTCCCATTATAAAACTCTCTGATTTACTGGCGCACTCTATTTCCCTGTACAGTTCCTTATTATACTCATCAGTCATTAGGCCTATAGCACACTCCTACTCTCAATTTTGATCTCCCAATGTTTATGTCACACCAAACTGACTCAACACTGCACTGTCCAGCGATGTCGACTGGCTTCACTTCCTTGGATTTTATGTGTTTCTTAACTAATAGCATAACCCCTCCCCCTTCCTATCCTGTCTATCCTTTCTGTAGACGTTGTACTCCCCAAATTGCAGTTCTGCATCCCTTATATCTGTGTGACACGACGTCTCTGATATCCCAACAATATCTGCCTTCGATGTTTTGAGCAATACCTCAAATTCATCAAATTTATTTACTAAACTCCCAGCATTGGTGTACACGCAAGTATACCTGCACCTGTTTCTATTCTTAGCTACCCTAACACAACCCATGTGTTTACTTGTACCGCAATGGCTCCCAGCAGGCTCTGAAATACCATGCATCTTGTTTTTCAGGCTTCTGCTCATTCTAATAGAAGGAGTGCAAGAATCTCTTTCACCTCTGCCAGTGGCTACTGTCAATCTATTGGTCTTTGTCTCCCCCCAAGCTAGCAGTTTTCCGACCCACCTAACACTGCCTCAATAGCATCAGCAAATATTCTTGCACCCTTTCTATTTAAGTGTATCCCATCCCTGTAGAAGCAGTCTCTCCTGTTAACAAGTACAGTCCATGCTGAAAAAAATTCTACCCCTTGAGCCTTGCACAATCTTTCCAGGGCCGAATTGATCGACAAGGCTCTCATCATATACTCCCTCCTATCGTGTCTGGGCAGAATTGCAGACACTTTCAAATTCAACCCTATTTCACAGCTTTTTTTCCACAGTGACCTGTACTTGTTAAGTAATTCTGCCGGTCTCCTACTCTTAATATTATTATTGCCAACGTGTACAACTATATCACCTTTTGTGCCCTTAAAAGATGATATTCGCTCTACAACGTCATCAACCTTTGCCCCTGGCAGACAGGTTGTCGATAAAACTATGCTTTTGTAAATGTGATGTCTGTGTTTTTTTATTTTCAAGGATAACAAGCGTTGACAGAATAAAACTTTAAAAATTAACTGCTAAATAAGATAAACTTAACTGTATAAATAGATTTATAACTTTTGAACTGTTGAAGTTAAATGTAAGAAAAGCACCTCGGGTGGATGGGATCTATCCAGTATATTAAAGGAGGCGGCAAAGCAACTAAGCAAACCCTTAGCCATAATTATGAGAGCATCCTTAGACTCAGGGGAGGTTCCCACGGACTGGAGATGTGCAAATGTATCCCCAATTCACAAAGGGGGATCGAAAGGTGACACGAGTGATTACAGACCAGTTAGTTTAACTTCTGTTCCGGGTAAAATAATGGAGTCGCTGGTTAAAGATGCATTGCAGGATCATCTAGACAAGACTGCAGCAATAATTCAGACACAGCACGGGTTTGTTAACGGAAACTCTTGTCTGACAAATTTGATAGGATATTATGATGTGGTTACAAAGGAACTGGATGCAAAAAATAATTTTGATAACATATTAGCATTATCATTTTAGCATTAGCATTAGCATAGGCATTTGATGCAAGAAAGCGAGCTTATGCGGTATCAGCCAAAAAAAAAAAAAAAACACTTCCACTTCACCCCTCTGTTCGTTCAAAATATCTGTCCAGCTGAGCCTTAAACTTATTTAGGCTATCAACTTCCACGACAAGGGATGGAAGTCTGTTCCACCAACCAACCACCCTCTGGCTAAAGGCAATATTCCGCACGTCTATCCTGCATCTGTCTTTCCTCAATTTGAATTTATGCCCTCTCAGGTGATTATTCTGAGCGAGAGGAAGAATCCCATCAGAATTGAGCATGCTCAAACCATTCAAGGCTTTATACACCTCTGTCAGATCACCTCGCTGGTTCCTAGTCTCCAGACACCGTAATTTGCAAAACGTAAGCCTTTCTTCATAAGAGCACCCCTTTGTTCCATTCACTAATCTTGTTGCCCTTCTCTGTACTCGTTCCAGCAGCTCTACATCCTTCTTGAAATGAGGCCTCCAAACCTGTACAGAGTACTCTAGGTGTGGCCTGACCATTGCCTTATACAAGGGAATAATCACCTCCTTATCGCTGCTAGAAAAATTCCTATATATCATTGACAATACTCCATGAGCTACTCTTGCAGCCCGCCTGCACTGCTCAGAGAACTTCATATTTGCCTGCACAACCACCCCCAGGTCCCTTTCATTCTCTACCACTGTCAGTGTAGTACCACAGAGTTGATACGTTGCTCTGGGGTTGCTGTTTCCCATGTGTAGTACTTTACATTTGTCAATGTTAAACTTCATTTGCCACCTCTCAGCCCATCTGCTCAACCCTTCCAGATCCTGTTGCAGCAGCATAGTGTCAGTAGTGTCCTTGACAACCCTGCCTACCTTTGTATCGTCTGCAAACTTCGACATTAAGCTTGATATACCCTCATCAATATCATTTATGAATACAGAAAACAATAATGGACCCAACACTGAGCCCTGAGGGACTCCACTAATAACATTAGTCGGCGACGAGCAGTGTCCATTGATTACGACTCTCTGTCGTCTCCCCCTCAGCCACCCCTTTATCCACAGCAGCAATTTGCCTCCAATGCCACACTGCTCCAATTTGTGCAGCAGTCTTCCATGTACAACAGTATCAAAAGCCTTTCTAAGATCCAAGTATATAATATCAAAGTTATTTCCTGCATCCAGTTCCTTTGTGACTGCATCATAGTATCCAATAAAATTGGTCAGGCAAGACTTCCCCCTAACAAAACCATGCTGTGTCCGACCTATAGCTGAAGTCTTGTCTAGATGATCCTGCAGTGCTTCTTTAACTAGTGCCTCCATTAATTTTCCTGGAACAGAAGTTAAACTCACAGGTCTATAATTACTTGTGTCAGCCTTTGATCCTCCTTTGTGAATTGGGGTGACATTTGCACATCTCCAGTCTGTGGGTACCTCCCCTGAGTCCAAGGAAGCTCTCATAATTATGGCTAAGGGTTTGCTTACTTCCTTTGCTGCCTCCTTTAATATAACTGGATAGATCCCATCCACCCCAGGTGCCTTTCTTGTGTTTATCTTCAACAATTTCTTCTCCGCTTTACTCTCAGTTATTACAAATTCTCTAGCTTACTGCTAGAGTTGAATACACCTCTGGCTTTCCCCTCGCTAAATAACTCCTCATGTGTGAATGTCGATGCAAAATATTCATTTAGTTTGTTAGCTACCTGAGCGGGATCATCAACAGTTGACCCATCGACATCAAGTGGACCAATCTGATTCATCCCCTTCCTTCTAGAGTTTACATAAGTAAGGAACTCTTTGCTGTTTTTATTTGCATCCCTTGCCAAAGATTTCTCGTAATCTGCCTTCGCCTGCCTAACTTCCTTTGTAACTTGGTTACAGATCAACTTGTATCTATCATAGGCTTCTGTGTCGTGTTAATTTGTATGTATCCCATGCATGTTTCTTCTCTGCCATATTCCTCATCAGTTCATCTGACATCCATTTAACCCTAAACCTTGAACAATATTTCTTAGTTGGTATGTATAGCCTAGTAGCTTCCAAGATAAGTTCTTTGAATGCTTCCCATTTTGCATTTGCTGTTGGTAACATCATCAGTTGGTCCCACTGTATAGAATTTAAATACTGTCTCAGTCCATCGTAGTCGCCTTTACGAAAGCAATAACCCTTCCCTTTACCCCTAATGGTAGTTACCTCTTTGAGTAAATCCCACTTCAGCACACTGTGATCACTGCCACCTAGTGGTTCATTTATCTGCAGATTCTTAATGCATGAAGAATCACTGCTGATAATCAAATCAAGAGTATTCTTCCCTCTAGTTGCCTCCTGAACATGCTGATGTAGAAAACAATCATCCAATAAATCCACAAAAGTCTTGCTAGTGTGTGAGTGACCAGCCCCGGAATTCCAGTCAATATCTGGGAAATTAAAATCTCCCATTATAAGACTCTCTGATTTACTGGCCCACTCTATTTCCCTGTACAGTATCTTATTATACTCATCAGAGTCATTAGGCCTATAGCACACTCCTACTCTCAATTTTGATCACCCAATGCTTATGTCACACCAAACTGACTCGACACTGCACTGTCCAGCGATGTCCACTGGCTTCACTTCCTTGGATTTTATGTATTTCTTAACTAATAGCATAACCCCTCCTCCCTTCCTATCCAGTCTATCCTTTCTGTAGACATTGTACTCCCCAAATTCCAGTTCTGCATTCCTTATATCTGTGTGACACCATGTCTCTGAAATCCTAACAATATCTGCCTTTGATGTTTTGAGCAATACCTCAAATTCATCAAATTTATTTACTAAACTCCTAGTATTAGTGTACACGCAAGTATACATGCACCTATTTCTATTCTTAGCTACCCTAACACAACCCATGTGTTTACTTGTACCGCAATGACTCCCGGCAGTCTCTGAAATATCATGCATCTTGTTTTTCAGGCTTCTGCTCATTCTAATAGAAGCAGTGCAAGAATCTCTTTCACCTCTGCCAGTGGCTACTGTCAATCTATTGGTCTTTGTCTCCCCCCAAGCTAGCAGTTTTCCGACCCATCTAACACTGCCTCGATAGCATCAGCAAATATTCTTGCACCCTTTCTATTTAAGTGTATCCCATCCCTGTAGAAGCAATCTCTCCTGTTAACAATTACAGTCCAGGCTGAAAAAAATTCTACCCCTTGAGCCTTGCGCAATCTTTCTAGGGCCGAATTGATCGACAAGGCTCTCATCATATACTCCCTCCTATCGTGTCTGGGCAGAATTGCAGACACTTTCAAATTCAACCCTATATCACAGCTTTTTTTCCACAGTGACCTGTACTTGTTAAGCAATTCGTTTAGCAATATATTTGGATTTCAGGAAAGCTTTTGACACTGTTGCGCATGGAAGACTATTGTACAAATTGGAGCAGAATGGTATTAAGGGTAAGTTGCTATAATGGATAAAAGGTCTTCTCCACTTAAAAAAATTAAGTGGGAGAAGACAGAGGGTGGTAGTCAATGGGTGCTGTTCTTCTTGGACTAATTTTATTAGTGGAGTCCCACAGGGTTCGGTGTTGGGTCCACTGTTGTTTTGTATATTTATCAATGATATTGATGAAGGTATATCAGGCTTAGTGTCGAAGTTTGCAGATGATACAAAGGTTGGCAGGGTTGTTAATGACAGTAATGTGCTACTGCAACAGGATCTAGATAATTTGGGCAGATGGGCTAAGAAGTGGCAACTGAAGTTTAACCTTGACAAATGCAAAGTACTGCATATGGGTAGAAGTAACCCCAGAGAAACGTACGAACTGTGTGGTACTACACTTAAGGTGGTAGAAAATGAAAAAGACCTGGGAGTAATTGTGCAGGCAGATATGAAGTTTTCTGAGCAATGCAGACAGGCTGCCAGGGCAGGTCATGGGGTTTTGTCAATGATATATAGGAATTTTGCTAGCAGGGAAAAGAAGGTGATTATCCCTCTGTATAAGGCAATGGTCAGGCCACGCCTTGAGTACTGCGTACAGGGTCTGGAGGCCTCATTTTAGGAAGAATGTAGATTTACTTGAGCGTGTACAGAGAAGGGCAACAAGATTGGTGAGGGGAATGAAGGGATCCTCTTATCAAGAGAGGCTTAAGTTCTGCAAATTGCAGTGGCTGGAGACTAGGCTCCTGCGCGGTGATCTGATTGAGGTGTATAAAGCCTTGAATGGGTTCAGCACGCTGAATTCTGATGGGATCCTTCCACTTGTTCAGATTACGAACCTAAGGGGGCATAAATTCAAATTAAGAAAGGACAGATGTAGAATAGATGTGCGGAAATCTGCCTTTAGCCAGTGGGTGGTTAATTGCTGGAACAAACTTCCATCTGTCGTTGTGGAAGTTGATAGGTTGAATAAATTTAAGGAGGAAGTGGACAGGCATTTGGAGGGAATGGTGTGATTTTTTTTTTTTTTTTTTTTGGCTAATGCTGCATAAGCTCATACATTTGCTTTCTTGCATCACATCCACCACTACTACTACTACTATTTACAAAGTATTTATTCTGATTTGTCAAACTTTGACAAATCAGACAAAATTCATTGACAAAATGTGGTTCTTCTTACTATAAAATATATATGCCCACAACGTTGCAAGTCACATGACACAGTTCGGATTTAAGTGCAGCAGAACAACCTTTCTAGTATCAGTTATGCGTAGAAACCGTAACAAGAATAGGGAAAAGGAGTGATCTAACGGACTTCGAACGTGGCATGGTAGTAGGTGCAAAACGTGCTGGACAAAGTATCTCTGAAACGGCAGTTCTCCTGAACTTTTCACGCATCACAGTTTTAAGGGTGTATCGAGAATGGTGCAACGAACCGTAAACATCCTCTCAACGGCACTTCTGTGGAAGAAAATCGCTTGTTGATGAGAGAGGTCAGACGAGGATGGCTAGAATTATGCAAGCAAACAGACGGGCCACAATGTCGCACATCACGTCAGAATACAACCTTGGTGAACCTAACAAAATATCGCAACGGAGCACTTGTCGCACTTTGTCGCGAATGGGCTAGAATAGCCGAAGGCCACATTGCGTACCTTTGTTATCAATGAAGAACAAAAGAGCACGCCTCCTGTGGGCACAGCACCGCCAGCACTAGACTATCGAGGATTGGAAAACAGTTGCTTGGTCTGATGAGTCGAAGTTTCTGGTGCATCATGTTGATGGAAGGCTCAGAATTTGGCGAAAACAACACGAATCCATGGACACACGAATCCACACGCTGGTTCCACTGATACCCATAGATTCACGTCTGAATGCCACATCGTTGCTGGCCAAGTGCATCCGTTCATGTCGACAGTTTATCCTCAGTCAGGTGGTTACTTCCAGTAGGATAATCTGCCGGTGCACAAAGCCCGAATCACTATCGAATGGTTCCAGGAACATGACCTGACTTTTCTTTGCTGCAGTGGTCCACTCAGTCTCCGGATCTCAATCCTATTGAACATCTTTGGGATGAGCTGGAAAGGGCTGTTCGCTGCAGGCCTACACCTCCGTCGAATCTGAAGGAACTGCGTGACACATTCAAGTCTGCATGGTACTCCATTCCTGCACAACGTTTTCAGCCTCTTGTTCAATCCATGCCTAGACGAATTCAGGCTGTTTTGAAAGGAGGCTCAACACGCTACTAGGGAGGTGTACCTAATAAAGTGGCAACACTGTGTATGTCTACATGTCTTATAACCAAGGGAATTTCCTGTAGCTTTAAGAAGCAGCATCCCCGTTCATTAGAGTCACGAGCAGTCACTGTCTAAATGCATCAACGAACATTCTCAACATCTACTCTGGCCGTATAATTCTCCAGTTCTGAATCTAATTGAGAATGTGTATGAACACAGGAGCTGACAAATATTCTGATGAAAGCATGTTCAAATCTGAATTCTAATAGGTTGCCCTATTAGCTATTGAATGAAAGTTTCTAATTTTTTGGCCAGTGTGTGAAGTGGCTTTAACTTAGATGTGGTAAATTGTTCATCATTCAACGTAGACATCTAAGCTCTGTAATATAAGAAAGTATATGGTTTCTCTACGAAGGCATATCCATGCATTTTAACTCCCATGTTGGTATTCTTCTTTGCTTTCAACTCACTTATAATCGTTGCCATACCGGGCGCGCGTAGCTTTCCCTCCCGGTAGCACAATGGTTATAATCACTGTCCTCTCGCGTCTGGTGGAAAAGGTCCACGGTGGAATCCCGTTAATGACGGGAGGAATTTTTTTCACAACTTTGTGCGTTAGACCGTCTCATGCTATTTGGGCATGGTTTGACACCCCGAAACTCGGGTGGTTTGTTCAGCAAATTGCAATCGACCAAAGAGTAGATGCGATTACATTGACAAAATATATGTTGATAGCTATAATTTCTTTGGCGCATAACACACTCATGTAAGCAAGAGAGGGGTTATCTTCACCGATTCTATTCTTTCTCCTTGGTTGGTATCGAGAAAATGCGCTACCTTTAAAAAAAACAAAAAGTATAAAACGTTTCTGATGCGAGGGCGTTGCTATGCCATTATGGCTTCCCTTATCAGAAGCGAACTTGGTTATACACGTGCAGTTTGTAAAATACTATTTAAGAATCACTTATGTAAATCGTTTGTTAGGTACGAAGTGACAAGTAATAATGAAGATAGTACTGATCGCAGTAAGTTATTAATGAAATATCATTTTTATACTTGTAGCTCAAGAATGCTATTTTATCTTTTGAGCTTATACCTGTTTGTTAGCGAGTAGTATCACGTAACTGATGTTGCCGTGTTTGTAATACTATTGCATTGTGGCGATTCCATGACTTTCCCGTTGCCTTTTCCAGAAATTTTATTAAACGAATGCCATGTTTGTCGTTTATCATTGCCCATAGCATTACCGACTCACCGTCGCGGAGATGGGGTAAACCCCTGGTACCATTTGACACTATACACACTCTACCGACACCCAATAGTTCAATAAATATCAAACTACTGGGTACCTGGTCTGCCTCCACTGAGCTAAGTGCAGGCACAGTTGGGCCTCATCAGGGGTCCAGCGGCTAAATGACCGGAACAACAACAACGATACATAACACTACACTTACAAAATCCATACACTTTTAAATCTCTGGCTTCCCAGCGAACTGGTACACCTACAACACAAACTGTTACACCCTTGGTACCGTTTAACACAAAATACACTTTACACCGACTTACCAAGCCAGGCTGGGTAAGTGAGTAATGGTAAGGCGACGTTGGGTAACGTAGATGTGTCATTTTTTGATTTTTTAACGACGTTTTAAGAATTAATAAATGTGAACACGCTAGTGGTTTCAGATAGTCTCTGTAATGGAAACTATGAAGAATGGGCATTTCCATTCGGCAAATGGATGTGATTCATATGACTATCATTTGTATTTTGCTACTTATAAGAAATGATTGAAGCGGTTGTTTACAAATAAGTCTCGAATTTCAATGGGGAAGGGGGGACCGTGATTCGTAATATTTGTCACAAATTAAATTTTGCTGCAAATTAATTTTTTTTGTTTCTGGAGGAAGGGGAGATTGGAGTATAGCAGGCCCTCGTTATAATGTGGTTCACTCTACGCTGATTCGCTATAACACTGTTCTTATATTATAATCCATATCTCACTAGTGCTGTCACAACTTGCTATAACGCTCTTTTACCAGCGTACAGATTAAATTTTTGTCATGTTTAATAAAACTTTTCATCTGATGTAGTCGATAGCTTGAAAACGAATAGCAAAACAGCATTAAAACATTTTCCACGCTCAGTGAAATTTTCTTCCACGCTAATTTAATTGCAGTATGGTGGCTTGTTATGTAGTTTCAACATTTTAAAAAATGATCAAGTATGTTGCTTGTAATATTTGCATTATATGCATTTATCTGAAGTCCAGTCATCACTCAGTCAGTGTTAGGTAACGGACAGTTTACTCGTACATTGTATAATAATTAATGCAACGCAGTTACATTTTCGAAGATGAATAATGGTGGATAAGAATTAAAAAGCAACAATCTGGACACGGTACGAAGCCTACTAAGGTAAGAAAAAGACTGAATTTGAAAATTAAATTATACGTTTTGAAGCGAATCGATTCAGTTCAACAAGTGGATGTGTGCAATCATTTAGGGCTGGCAGATTTAACTGTAAGAACAATTATAAAAATTAAAGAACTAATTTTAGCAACGGGAAAGACAGCTGTTCCACTGCAAGCAACTAAATTGGTTATGGCTTGGTCGACTATTATAATTGAAATGGAGAGACTTCTAAATAATTTTATTGAAGATAATATCCAACACACAATTCCATTAAGTTAAATATTAAATAAAAAAGCGATTAGCCTATATGATGATCTGAAGAAAGCTCACCTTAAAAAAAAAAAAGTGGAACCATTTAAAACTAGTAAGGGCTGGTTCGATAAATTTAAAATTCAGGGAGAAGATTAACCTTGTGGAGAAGATTAACCTTGTTAATCTTCTCAAGAAGAAGCCAAAACATTCAAAAAAGAACTTCTTAAAATTATTGGAGAGGTGTTAGGACTGGCAGATTTAACTGTAAGAACAATTATAAAAAATAAAAAAGTATAACAATTATAAAATGTTATACTTCTCAACAAGTTTTTAACAGATAAAACAGGACTTTTTTGGAAATGAATACCTAAAAGAAGTTTCATATCAAAAGAAGAAAAAACATGCCAGGCTTGAAAGTGGCAAAGGATCGGTTGACTTTATTGTTGAGTGGTAATGCTGTGGGGGATCTTAAAGTAAACCCCTTTACTAGGATGAGGACCAAAGTACAACCCAAAATCGACCAAAGATATGAAAACTTGACAGCCCGGTGCTATTGGATTAATAGATTCATGATTTTAATTGGCATTTTAAGTTTAATTTTGATACGTAATGTAGTTACTTACCACAATTACACACGTATGTAACGGAGAATATTTTATATGTACAGATTTTTAATATTAAATGTTTTGACCGACATTTTGCATCTTTTCACTACCGTTTATTATTTGTGAGTCTATACCACTACGACTCACAAAAACATATGTTATATTATGGGAATATGGTGCTTGCTTAGCGCTCTGTTTTTCTGGAACGAATTATCAGCATTAAGTGAGAGTCACCTGTATTGTGTTCTTGGGTTAGTGGTTGCTTGGGGAGGAGTTCTTGGGTTAGTGGTTGCTGGGGTTCTTGGTTTAGTGGTTGTTGGTGCCTATATGCATAGGCACCAACTTTGGTTTTCTTGGGGGAAGAGTGGATGCAAGTTGAAAAAAAATTGGAACCAGTGTGAAGCAGAGAAACAGTACCTTTTTTGGTTAATCTTACAAGCGGGTATCCCTTCTGTGGATCTTTGTGGCAAGCAATGATAGACAAGTGTAGCTACTCCCAATTATTGCTCTGGCAGACTGCTAATTGCTGGTGGGTTGCGTTAGAGTTAATGCTGTCTTGCCGACCGGGCTAGACGGGTGGGTAAAGTGCCTGTCTGGCAACCCAAAGGTCGCGGGTGCGAATCCCGCCTCGGGCTTGGATCAGAGTACTGCAAAAAAAACCTTGGGAGGTGCATTATGGCCACAGAAGCCGATGCGCCAACAACTACCAGACAAAAAAATAATAATAATAAAAAAATAATGCTGTCTTTCCACAAACTAAAGCATTAACATTAGTAGAGACATATGATGCAAGAAAGCAAGCTTATACAGCATAAAAAAAATCTTCCCATTTCACCCATCCATTCACTCCAAAAGTTTGTCCAGTTCTTCCTTGAATGTATTTAAGTTATCAACTTCCACAAAAACAGATGGAAGTTAGTTCAAGCAATCAACTATTCAATGGTTCTAAAGGGAAATCTCCACACATTTATTACTACAACTGACTTTCCTCAGTTTGAGTTTATGCCCCCTCAGGTTAGTAATTTGAGCTAGAGGAAGAATCCCATCAGAACTGAGCCTGCTCAAACCATTCAATGCATTATACACCTCAATCAGATCACCTTGCAGGTGCCTAGTCTCTAGACACTGCAATTTGCAGAACTTAAGCCTTTCTTGGTAAGAGCAACCCTTTGTTCCCCCTCACTGATCTCATTGCTCTATTCTGTACTCATTCAAGCAGCTTTGCATCCTTCCTGAAGTGAGGCCTCCAGACCTGTATGCAGTACTCAAGGTGTGACTTGACCATTGCGTTGTACAAAGGGATAATCACCTCCTTATCCCTGCTAGAAAAATTTCTATATATCATTGACAAGACCCCATGAGCTGCTCTGGCAGCCTGTCTGCACTGCACAGAAAACTTCATATCTGACTGTTTCAGGACTTTTTCATTCTCCAACTACCCTTAGTGTATTACTGCACAGTTGGTACGTTATTTTGGGGTTACTGTTACCCATATGAAGTACTTTGCATTTGTGAATGTTAAACTTCAGTTTTTCTAGATCCCGTTGCGGTAGCATGTTGCCAGTACTGTCATTAACAACCTTACCAACCTTTGTATCATGTGCAAACTTGGACATTAAGCCTGATATACCATCATCAATATCATTGATAAATAGAAAAAACAACAATGGGCCCTACACGAACTTTGGGGAACTCCACTAATAACATTAGTCCACAAAGAGCAGTGTCCATTAATTACCACTCTCTGTCTTCTCCCACTCAACCATCCCTTTATCCATAGCAGCAACCTACCCTTAATGTCATACTGCTCCAATTTGTACAGTAGTCTTCCATGTGCAACAGTATCAAAAGCTTTCCTGAAATCCAAGTTTATGATATCAAAATTATTTTCTGCATCCAGCTCCTTTGTGAAGACAAGACTTCCCATTAAAAAACTCACGCTGTGTCTGAACTATAACTGTAGTCTTGTCTAGATGATCTTGTGAAGCTTCTTTAATTAGTGACTCCATTTTTTCCCCCAGAACAAAAGGTAAACTAACAGGTCTGTAATTACTCGTGCCACCCTTTGATCTGTCCTTGTGAATTGGGGATAAATTTGCACATTCCCAGTCTGTGAAGACCTCCACTGAATCCAAGGATGCTCTCATAATTATGGCTAAGGGTTTGCTAACTTCCTTTGCTGCCTACTTTAATATAACTGTATAGATCCCATCCACCCTAAATGCATTTTCTTATGTTTAACTTCAATTTCTCATCCACTTTTCTCTCGGTTATTACAAAATCACTTAGCTCGCTGTTAGTTTGATAAACTTCTAGCCTCCTGTGCTCTCCACAATTTTACATGTGTGAATGTAGATGAAAAATATTTATTTAGTTTGTCAGGTACCTAAGCAGGATCATCAACAATTGAACTGTCAATATGAAGTGGACCAATCTGATTAATTTCCTTCCTTCTGGAGTTTACATAAGTAAAGTCATTTTTGCTGTTTTTCTTTGCATTCTTTGCCAAAGATTTTTTGTAATCTGCCTTCTCTTCCCTAACTTCCTTTGTGACTTGATTACAGTCTAGCTTATATCTACCATAAGTTTCTGTGTCACTTGATAATTTATATGCATCCATGCATTTTTCTTCTATCTGCGAGTCTCAGTTCATCTGACATAAAAAAAAAAAAAATCTGACATCAATTTAGGCTTAAACCTTGAACATTATTTCTTAGTTGGTATGAAAAGCCTAGTAGCTTCCAAGATTAAGTCCTTTAATGCTTCCCATTTAGCATTTGCTGTTGGTAATGTGATCAGCTGGTCCCACTGTATAGAATTTAAAAACTGTCTGAAACCACTGTAGTCACCTTTACGAAAGCCAAAACCTTTCCCTTTACCCCTGATGGTAGTTACATCTCTAAGTAAATCTCACATCAATACACCGTGATCACTGCCACCTTGGTTCCTTTATCTGCGGATTCTTAAATCTGTTCTTTTTTTGATCATTTACTTCTACCAAAAATGTGATCCTTCTTGAATAATTTGATGTATTGGTATATGCACATATGATAATAATATATTTTGCCATTTCTTTCTTATATTAAAATAGGATACTTTTAAAATGAGAAGTCATAAAATGCCATCCTCCCTTCTGAGCTTTGCTCTCCTTTAATCCTGGCAGCATTTTCTAACAAATGCTTCTCTGAGATTATTATTGTTTATTTTACAGCAGTTTAACTCTTAACATTCCCCAGAGATTAAAGCTTGCTTTCAGCTGTGAGTACCTATACCGAAGAACGAAAGTAGCCTGTGCGGACGTAGATTTTTGCCGCTCCTGGAACAGAGAAGTTTTTTCTGATTTATTTTCTGTTTTATTAGCTTAAATTGCATATTAACTTATTTTCTAGAGTAGCTTTATATTCCTACTTACGATACTTAGTTTAAAGTAACTTAGATAGAGATTTTGTAGGTATTACTTAGTGTATCGGAAAGGGTATCAAATCCATGTGTTTACCGTTCGTAAAGTGCCGCCATTGTTATGCAACACAAAATATCTCGAACTAGATGATATAAGCTTAATATAGTATAGTATAGTACATAATATTGTCAATTAATCAGATAATTAATCTTGTTGAACTTCATTGTCAATTAAATTGTACTTTTAACTATATATATAACGACTTAGGTTACGTAACATAAATAATTAGTAAAAAATAAATAATTAATACTTAACTTGATACAGAAGTTATATAAAGGGATTTCGTAGATAACACTCGATATTGAAACATAAATATAGCGTTATAACTGTGTTGGGATACAAGTTTAGGGTTTTAATTTTGTACTGAAATTGAAATTTTATTGAAATTAAATCAAAATCATGACTCAGATCAGAGCAACAAAGCAAAAGGCTCAAGCTAATGGGAGTGCTGTGGCTCAGGGGAGAACTGAGGGGGGGCAGTTGCCTTCTGAATCACAGCCTATTAAAATGCACTACTTGCTTGATGTTTGTGGAGCAGACGGGTACGGGACATGATACTGCCATGGGGGATGTCTTTGTGTGTGTGTGCACGCGCGATGCAAGGAGTGTAAGGAAATCAGGCGACAACTCAGCGTTGTTATGGGCCTATATGAGAGCTTGAAGGACAGGGTGGATACCCTCGAAGGATTAAAAGTGAGGGGCCCATCGAGCTCTCAGCTGCCCACACCAATGCCAGAGCTTGCACTTGGTCATCGCGCAACACAGCGGCAGCCCCCAAGGCAGAATGCGCTGGTCCCAAAGGAACTAGTAGTTGTTGGTGACTCTATTGTCAGGGAAACGGGAAACATGCTTTGTAAAAAGGATAGGTGGAACAGGACCAGGGTATGTCTGCCAGGGGCAAAGGTTGATGATGTTGTAGAGCGAATATCATCTTTTAAGGGCACAAAAGGTGATATAGTTGTACACGTTGGCACTAATGATATTAAGAGTAGGAGACCGGCGGAATTACTTAACAAGTACAGGTCACTGTTGAAAAAAAAGCCGTGAATTAGGGTTGAATTTGAAAGTGTCTGCAATTCTGCCCAGACACGATAGGAGGGAGTGTATGATGAGAGCCCTGTCGATCAATTCGGCCCTGAAAAGATTGTGCAAGGCTCAAGAGGTAGAATTTTTTTCAGCCTGCTCTGTACTTGTTAACAGGAGAGACTGTTTCTACAGGGATGGGATACACTTAAATAGAAAGGGTGCAAGAATGTTTGCTGATGCTATCGAGGCAGTGTTAGGTAGGTCGGAAAACTGTTAGATTGGGAGGATATAAGGACTAAAAGATTAACAGTAGCCACTGGCAGAGGTGAAAGTGATTCTTGCACCTTCTATTGGAATGAGCTGCAGCCTGGAAAATAAGATGCAGGATATTTCAGAGACTGCTGGGAATCATTGGGGTACAAGTAAACACATGGGTTGTGTTAGGGTAGCTAAGAAAAAGAACAGGTGCATGTATACTTGCGTGTACATCAATGCTAGGAGTTTAGTAAATAAATTTCATGAATTTGAGGTATTGCTCAAAACATCAAAGGCAGATATTGTGGGGATTTCAGAGACGTGGTGTCACACAGATATAAGGAATGCAGAACTGGAATTTGGGGAGTACAATGTATACAGAAAGGATAGACAGGATAGGAAGGGAGGAGGGGTTATGCTATTAGTTAAGAAATACATAAAATCCAAGGAAGTGAAGCCAGTCGACATCGCTGGACAGTGCAGTGTCGAGTCAGTTTGGTGTGACATAAGCATTGGGAGATCAAAATTGAGAGTAGGAGTGTGCTATAAGCCTAATGACTCTGATGAGTATAATAAGGAACTGTACAGGGAAATAGAGTGGGCCAGTAAATCAGAGAGTCTTATAATGGGGGATTTTAATTTCCCAGATATTGACTGGAATTTGGGGGCTGGTCACTCACACACTAGCAAGTCTTTTGTGGATTTATTGGATGATTGTTTTCGACATCAGCATGTTTGGGAGGCAACTAGAGGGAGTAATACTCTTGATTTGATTATCAGTAGTGATTCTTCATGCATTAAAAATCTGCAGGGAAATGAACCACTAGGTGGCAGTGATCACAGTGTTCTGAAGTGGGATTTACTCAAAGAGGTAACTACCATTAGGGGTAAAGGGAAGGGGTATTGCTTTCGTAAAGGCGACTACGATGGACTGAGACAGTATTTAAATTCTATACAGTGGGACCAACTGATGATGTTACCAACAGCAAATTCCAAATGGGAAGCATATAAAGAACTTATCTTGGAAGCTGCTAGGCTTTACATACCAACTAAGAAATATTGTTCAAGGTTTAGGCCTAAGTGGATGTCAGATGAACTACTGAGCCTTATGGCAGAGAAGAAAAATGCATGGGATACATACAAATTAACACGTGACACAGAAGCTTATGATAGATACAAGTTGATTTGTAACCAAGTTTCAAAGGAGGTTAGGCAGGCAAAGGCAGATTACGAGAAATCTTTGGCAAGGGATGCAAAGAAAAACAGCAAAGAGTTCTTTACTTATGTAAACTCTAGAAGGAAGGGGATGAATCAGATTGGTCCACTTGATATCGATGGGTCAACTGTTGATGATCCTGCTCAGGTAGCTAACAAACTAAATGAATAATTTGCATCGACATTCACACATGAGGAGTTAATCAGCAAGGGGAATGCCAGAGATGTATTCAACTCTGGCAGTAAGCTAGAGAATCTTATAATAACTGAGAGTAAAGTGGAGGAGAGATTGTTGAAGATAAACACAAGAAAGGCACCTGGGGTGGATGGGATCTATCCAGTTATATTAAAGGAGGCAGCAAAGGAAGTAAGCAAACCCTTAGCCATAATTATGAGAGCTTCCTTGGACTCAGGGGAAGTACCCATTGACTGGAAATGTGCAAATGTGACCCCAATTCACAAAGGAGGATCAAAGGGCAACACAAGTAATTATAGACCTGTTAGTTTAACTTCTGTTCCTGGAAAATTAATGGAGGCACTGGTTAAAGAAGCACTGCAGGATCATCTAGACAAGACTTCAGTTATAGCTCGGACACAGCATGGTTTTGTTAAGGGGAAGTCTTGCCTGACCAATTTGATTGGATACTATGATGCAGTCACAAAAGAACTGAATGCAGGGAATAACTTTGATATTATATACTTGGATCTTAGAAAGGCTTTTGATACTGTTGCACATGGAAGACTGCTGCACAAATTAAAACAGTGTGGCATTGGAGACAAATTGCTGCTATGGATAAAGGGATGGTTGAGGAGTAGAAGACAGAGTGGTAATCAATGGACACTGCTCATTGTGGACTAATGTTATTAGTGGAGTCCCTCAGGGTTCAGTATTGGGTCCATTATTGTTTTCTGTATTTATAAATGATATTGACGATGGTATATCAAGCTTAATGTCCAAGTTTACAGACGATATGAAGGTTGTCAGGGTTGTCAAGGACACTACTGACACTATGCTACTGCAACAGGATCTGGAAAGGTTGAGCAGATGGGCTGAGAGGTGGCAAATGAAGTTTAACATTGACAAATGTAAAGTACTACATATGGGAAACAGCAACCCCAAAGCAACGTATCAACTCTGTGGTACTACACTGACAGTGGTAGAGAATGAAAGGGACTTGGGGGTGGTTGTGCAGGCAGATATGAAGTTCTCTGAGCAGTGCAGATGGGCTGCAAGAGTAGCTCATGGTGTATTGTCAATGATATATAGGAATTTTTCTAGCAGGGATAAGGAGGTGATTATTCCCTTGTATAAGGCAATGGTCAGGCCACACCTAGAGTACTGTATACAGGTCTGGAGGCCTCATTTCAAGAAGGATGTAGAGATGCTGGAACGAGTACAGAGAAGGGCAACAAGATTAGTGAATGGAACAAAGGGGTGCTGTTACGAAGAAAGGCTTAAGTTTTGCAAATTACAGTGTCTGGAGACTAGGCACCAGCGAGGTGATCTGATAGAGGTGTATAAAGCCTTGAATGGTTTGAGCATGCTCAATGCTGATGGGATTCTTCCTCTTGCTCAGAATAATCACCTGAGAGGGCATAAATTCAAATTGAGGAAAGACAGATGTAGGATAGATGTGAGGAAATTTGCCTTTAGCCAGCGGGTGGTTGGTTGGTGGAACACACTTCCATCCCTTGTTGTGGAAGTTGATAGCCTAAATAAATTTAAGGCTCAGCTGGACAGGTATTTCGAACGAACAGAGGGGTGAAGTGGAAGTGGTTATTTTTTATTTATTTATTTGTTTATTTTTTATTTTTTTTGGCTGAGGCTGCATAAGCTTGCTTTCTTGCATCAAATACCTCTACTAATGCTAATACTCAACTGCCATTTATGCTGGGCTTTTTATGGACTACAACCAATTAAGGGACTTATTTGATATACTTCTTTGTAATGCATGTGAGAAGAACTTATCTCATTCTTGCTGTGCTTTCTCATGATCAGCTTTTCTTATTCCATTGGTGGTTTTGTTACATATTCTCATATAATGCTTGTACAAAGCTGAATTGCATCATCATCATCAGCCATCTTCAATCCACTGCAGGATGAAGGCCTCTCCAGCAACTTTCCAGTTCCTTCTGTTTTGAGCACTGGCCATCCATTTACTACCCACAAACTCATGAATTTCATCTCTCCATCTCCGCCTTTGTCTTCCAGGTTTTCTTCTAGCTCCTCTTGGATACCATTCTGTTATTTTCTTAGTCCATCTGTCATCATGTCTTTGAGCTATGTGTCCTGCCCAAGACCATTTTTTTAGTTCTTTAGTTTTGATAAGAATATCCTTTACTTGAGTTTGCTGCCTAATCCATGTGTTTCTCTTCTTCTCTAACAGTCTGATTCCCAATATAATTCCTTCCATTCTTCGCTGTTTAGTTCTCAGCTTCTTTTCCATTCTTTTGGTGAGTGCCAAAGTTTCACTTCCATAAGTCATGGTGGGGAGTATACATTGGTTCATTATTTTACGTTTCAGACAAACTGGGATATTGCTCTTCAGTATGTGACTATATTTCCTGAATGCTATGCATCCAAAATTTATTCTTCTCTTGACTTCCATCCATTTATCATTATTACAGCTAATAACTTGTCCCAGATAAGTATATGACTCCACCTTTTCAATTACTGCTCCTTCAATCATTATTTCCCTTTCGTTCATCATTACTTTTGTTTTAGTCATATTCATGTTTAGTCCAAAATCCTTACTAGCTGTGCATAACTGATTAAGATTTTCCTCTAATTCTTTGGGATCATGGCTTATGACCACCATGTTATCTGCAAATCGTAAATGGTTTAGGTACTCTCCATTCACATTGACTCCTTTCTGCGACCAGTCTAATCTTCTGAAAGCTTCAAGGGCAGCAGTAAACAGCTTCGGAGATATTGGGTCTCCCTGTCGAACTCCTATCTCAATTTTAAATTTCCTACTGTCTTTGTCTAGTCTAATAAAGGAAGTAGCACTCTCATATATTTTCTTCAAAATTATAATATATGGGGTATCAATGCCTTGTCTTTCCAGTGCCCGAAACATTGCCTTATGCTGTATGGAGTCAAATGCCTTTTCATAGTCCACAAATGCCAGGCATAATGGTGTTTTATATTCATTTGCTTTCTCCATTAGCTGTGATATTACGTGAAGGTGATCCATAGTTGAGAATCCTGTCCTAAAGCCAGCTTGCTCTTTCTGTTGATTCTCATCAAGTATTCTTTCTAATCTGTTAGTAGTGACCCTTGTGAACAACTTGTAGATGTGGGATAACAAGCTAATTGGTCTATAATTTCTTATTTTTGATTTATCTCCTTTCTTATGCAGCAAAACTATGATTGCATTATTCCACTGCACTTTGTGAAGAGCCTTGCCAGTTTTTGTGTTATGTCTCTTCCTCCCAATTTTAACAACTCTACAGTAACTTCATCTTCCCCCGGGGCTTTCTGATTATTCATTTTCTTCAATGCATGTTCTACCTCATCAGGAAGAATATTGGGTATGTCGTATGTGTTGCTACTTTGCAATCCATCTTTCCCGCTGCTGGCATCATTCCCCTGCTCCTTGTATAATTCTCTATAGTAGTCTTCTGCTGTTTATAAGTACACCATCGCTATTCTTCAGTTTCAGTATCATTTGTCTTTCTGTATTTACTGCTCATGGCTGCTTATTTAAATCCTTTGTTTTCCCTTAATTCTTGTTCTACTTTTCTTGTGTTAAATCTTCTTATGTCCCCTCTGAGTCTCTTTCTATTGGCTTTGCATAACTCAGTTTACTCAGTTTTCTCCCTGTCAGTGTTTTTCTTGCTTTTCATTTGTCGTCTTCGGTTCATCATGACAAGTGTTTCTTGACTAATTTTTTCTTCTTTGGATTTCTTTTTCCCTATAGGTTTCTTGGGCTTTATCACTTTCAAAATTGCATAGCATAATTATCTGTAATTGTTTAGTGTTTGTTTCTTTGTTCACTGGTACTAATGTTTGTGGCTTCGTGTATAAATTCCTTGAATAATTCCATTAGCATATTTGTATCCAACAATATACAGTAATCTCTCCAGTTAATTGAGCCCAAGAAACGTCTCATTCCATTATAGTCCACTCTCTTGAAATTGAGACACTCACCTTTACTTTAAATACATAGGTTCTTCTGATACAACCACATTTTATGGTACTGTGGTCATTGCCTATTATTAGCTCCCCATTGTCATGCTTTTGATACAGTTAGGCTCCTTAGTGAGAACCAGATCTAACATATTAGAGCCCCTTCTGCTCTTGGACATGCTTGAATAAGTGGCTATCGTCCCGTTTGTATATATAAAAAAAAATGTTATCATACAGTACATTTTCTGCCTGTGCCTTCTGTTTTATAGGAGGTAGGTTAAAGGTGCATGAGACAACTGTAATTACTAGCCCATTCAGTCTGTCTAATAAGCTTTGTCACACCCTTCAGAGTCACTTGACCTATAAAGTACACCCATTATCATCTCCCCTTCTCTTCTGTTCATTTCACATGATACTGATTCAACATCTGTGTTACCTTAATTTGACTCGGGGAACTTCAGAAGGTTAATTATGAGGGAATCACTGGGGTTGGGAGAGATTCCTTTGGATTGCAGAAGTGTTACTTTATCACCAGTATATAAAGGTTGTTTTAAGAGTGAATGAGTAACTATAGACTTGTCTGTCTCACTTCAGTGATGAAGAAAATTATGATTATTTGATAAAATTATGTAATTATGATAGAGTGCAATATGGGGTATCTAGATAGAAATGGAATCCTGAAGGGTTCTTAACACAACGTGGATTGTTTATGGGAAAATCATATTTAACTAACCTGGTTGAGTATTTTGACAGGTTACTCCTGAGCTGGATGAGGGAATTATTTTGAAATTGTTTATTTGTATTTTAGCAAAGTATTTGATTTGGTCCCACATGGGGAACTGGTATAAGTATTATTTTTAAGTTTTAAGGTGGATCACAGGGTAGCTAGAGAGTAGATGCAGGGGGTTGTGGTTAATGGGTTATTTTTCAGATTGGTGTAATGTTAGAAGTTGAACTCTTAGGATAAGTTGTGGGACTACTGTTGTTTTTGATTTTCAAATATGACACTGATGAAGGGATAGAGGGTGAAGAGTGAAGATTAGGAGAGTGATAAATGAAGCAGTTCTCTTTCAGGATGACTTAAATAGGTTCCAAGTATGGTCAGAAAAGCCACAGAATAGATGCACAGAAATTTGCTTTCACGTAGAGGGGTAGTTGATTGTCAGAACAAACTTCCACCTAGAGTTGTGGAAATGGGTAGTTTTTAATAAATTTAAGGAAGAATTAAATAGATTGTTATAGAGGATGAATGATGTGAGAATTTTTTTATTTTTTGAATAATGCTGTATAAGCTTACTTCCTTGCATCATTTACCAATTTGGAATAGCAATCCCAAATTAACTTACCCACTTGGTTGGGGTTGAATTAAAAACAGTAGAGGAAGAAAGGGATTTTGGAGTTATGATACAGTCAGACACTAAGTTCTCTGAGCAATATAGACAGGCAGCAAGGAAGGCATGTGGTGTGCTATTAATAATTTATCAAACATATGTTTATAGGAATAGGGAGTTCATGATCCCACTGTATAAGGCAATTGTAAGACTTCACTTTTAATACTGTCCATGTATGGAGATCTCGTCTAAAAAAAGACATTGATCTTCTTGGAAGAGATGGGAAGTCTACTTTGTGAGATTTGCAGAAGGACACTGGTATGAGGAAAGACTTTGAATATGTGGGCAACAGAGCTTGGCAGCCAGTCACCTTAGAGGGGGAACTGATTTTGGGATAGTATAATGAATAAAGGAGAAATTTTCATTGTCATAAATGTGTCCAGAACTAGGAGCTGTAAATTCAAATTATGAGAATGAGATCTAGACTGGAGTATAGGAAGTTTTCTGTTAGCTAATGGGTTGTTAATTGCTGGATTAAGTTATTTTTACAGATAGTTGAAGGCTTGGAGAAATTTAAAAATCAGTTGGATAGTTATCTGTCAGGAGGGAAATGTAGATCATTTATATTCTTTTTTATATTTCAATTTTACTTAGATATTTATTTTTTTTTGGCTAGTGCAGCAAATCTTGCACTATATGACTAATACTAACATTCTTATTACCTTTAGGCAATTTTTGACCATTATAAGCAGCACCAGTCCTGGGTGCCAAGCGATTGTGATCGAGCGTTTTCTCTGTGCTTAAAGTGTGATTATCTAAAAGCGATTTATAGTTTTTAAGTTCCTATCCTTAAGAAATTTATTTATTTTATAACAACTCCTGTTACAAAAGTTCTTGTACAGAGCAAGAAAGAAAAATAATCTTTCTTTATTTTTCTTACTTCTATTACTAACATTTGCTATTTTACGCTTGGTCACACCAGGCACTGCTCCTGCCTCCCCGTGGCGGGGCCGGAAACCTTGGCAGAAAAGCTAATCTGCCAAGGGCCAAAAGGAGCAAACATGGATCAAAATGTGTTTCTGCTTCTAGAGCTGACAAGCTCTCGGCCAGAGTTAGATATTGAACATGACACGTAACCCAAGAGGTTGAAAACCACTTCCTCAGTGACAGATTTTCCTGCATTTCTTATAATGCACTCTCTTCCAGATCAGCCTCTCAGTAAGCTCTCTCCGTTCCTTATCCAGAAACTCCTGGAAAGTCTGGCAGGATCTCTGAAGACAGTCAATAGACTGCAATCAGGGGACCTTCTAGTGGAAACAATGAACCGTAAACATTCAGGGAAACTGCTAAAACTTACAAACTTTGCTGGAATTCCAGTAAAGGTTTCTCCCCATGCAACCTTAAATACATCTAAGGTTGTTATATCCAGCTGGGATCTATTGAATAATGTCACGGAGGAGGAGATAACTCAAGAGCTTCAAGATTAAAATGTCATTGTTGTGAAAAGAATTATGGTTAAAAGAGAAAATACACTCACACCTACAAGAAATATTATTCTAACCTTTAACACGGCAAATCTACCATCATTGATAAAAGCAGGCTATCTACTTTGCCGCATTAGACCATACATTCCTAATCCATTGAGATGTTTTAAGTGCCAAAAGTATGGTCACTCTCAAACGGCATGCAGAGGAAACCAAGTTTGTCCTAATTGCAGGTCCTCTGACCACACCCAAAGTGACTGCTTGGCAAAAGAAATGACCTGCCCCCAACTGTAAAGGAAACCATCCTGCTTATTCAAGGACATGTGACAGATGGAAAACTGAAAAGAAAATTGTTCAATATAAGATCGAAAATAAAATAAGCTTTCAAGAAGCAAGGAAATTAATTGCTCCCAGTATGAATAAATGTACATATGCCAATATTGCGCAAAAATATCAATCAGTGGCCACCCAAACTAATGTTACAGTCCCTTCAAATGCCTCAATCTCTGACTGGGCTCGGACTATTCTCTCTCAGCAACAGTCCAGTATCCCGAAGCAGTTGAACCAGGCAAGTAATACTGCACTTACAGTGCCAGCTACAACTCCTTCTCCTCCCCCAGTGATTGCTTCTACATCGAATAATTGAAGGTCAAATTTAAAAAATAATATCCAAGAAACGTGTATGCATACAATTTACTCATCCAGACAAAAAGACCCAATCTTAGAATTATATGTGGAAGAAGATATGGACATGGTTGCGCATTCTTCTCAAAAAAAGACAAACCAATGCCCGAACGCCATAAGCCAGCCAATTAAAGAAACAGTCAGATACAGCTTCTTCTACTAAACACCAGTAATGCCTTACATTCTACAATGGAATTGTAGAGGATATCGTAGCAACCTTAATGATATTCAAGTCTTAATTAACCGCTACTCTCCAGTTGGTTTCTGGCTACAATAAACCTACCTATAATGTCTCAAATTTCTACCAACATAAAGAACTATTCTATCCATCGACAAGATCGTAATACTTCAAATGCGCCCTGTGAGGGCGTGGCCATTTTGGTCAGCACAAAGATCCCGACCAAACAAATTGTTTTGCAAACTGAAATTGAAGTTGTTGGCGTACGTTTGATAGCCCAGATTGTGTTAACACTAGTATCAATCTATCTCCCACCAAGTCATACCTTCTCTTACCAAGATCTTGAAAACCTTCTAATGCCCTGCTCCTTACACGAAGGTAACTTCCCCCTGTAAGGGGGAAATTACCTTCCCCTGTCTGTCTCTTGGGGGATTTCAATGGCCACCAACCCTTATGGGGATCGACTAAATTAGATAGACATGGCCAACTAATTGAAACCTTTCTGGATAAGCAAAACCTTACTGTTCTTAATATGGTGCACCCATTCACATACAATTACCAACTGGACAAACTTCTGCAATCGATCTAGCAGTATGCTCCCTGATTCTGTTTCTAATCGTGGAATGGTCCACTCTGGATGATCCCATGGGAAGTGACCATTTTCCAATCGTTTGTGAGCTGCTCACTACCCAACCACCATTATCACAACCCTGTAGGAAATGGAAATTCTCTCAAGCCAACTGGGTCAAATTTCAATCAGCTATCAATCTGCATGAGAAATTTATACAAATGCAGCCGATAGATGAAGCCACAGATTATATCACATCACACCTATTATCTGCAGCTAAATGTTCAATTCCATTGTCAATCGAATCCCCCTTCCTGACGGCACCGTAATTATTGGTAGAATTAAGAATGCACAAAAACAAAAGTTAAAAAATAAAGCGTGGAATTCTTTTCATAGATCTTCAACCACAGTTAATCTTCTTAACTATAAGAAGCTAAGGACAAAAGCATGTCTGACACAAAGACAAGCCAAAAAGAATTCCTGGATTTGATTCGCCTCTACTGTAAACAAAAACACTAATTCCAGGTTAATATGGAAGAAAATTAGGCAGATTTCTGGCAAATTTTCAATCACCCCTTCCCCAATACTTTCGTGGAATGGACAAGAGCTCTCTGCTCTTGAGGACATTGCAAATGCCTTGGGCACAACCTTTGCCCAAGTTTCAGCAGCATCAATTTACTCTCTGGATTTACAGAAAATTAAGACCATATTTGAACAGCGATCCATCAACTTTCGAACCTCTGTATTTCTTCCATATAATCAGCTACTTCAATATTCTGAACTTCTACATGCTCTTAAAAGCAATGCGCAATGGTGCCTCTGGGCCAGATGGAATATATTATATCATGTTACAACATCTTGAAGAAAAAAATTTAAAAATACTCCTGGTCTTCTATAACCGAATCTTCCTTGAAAACCTTTACCCTACCTCTTGGCACCATGCCACAGTTCTGGCCTTTTTGAAACCTGGAAAAGATTCTACCAGTCCGTACAGTTACAGACCAATTTCCTTCTCCAGTTGCCTCAGCAAGTTACTTGAAAAAATAATCCATAATCGACTTGTTTGGATCATAGAAACGCAACATCTTCTGAGTAATAATCAGCATGGCTTTCACCAGAACAGGTCCTCCTTAGATCTCATGATCAAAGCTGAGCTTGCAATTCGTAATGCCATCGTAAAAAATGAACATCTTGTTATGGTTTCCCTAGACATAGAGAAGGCATTTGACAATACCTGGCATCACGGCATTCTCATTGACCTCCATGCTCTTGGTCTACGAGGCAACCTGCCTATATTCATCAGGAACTTCCTCCAGAATCGTTTGTTCCAAGTTCGATACCACAACTTGCTTTCTATGACATTCTTACAGGAAGGAGCACCACAAGGGTCTGTACTGAGTGCAACCCTTTTTGCCCTTAGAATTGATTCCATCACAAAAGAACTTCCAAACACTCTTCAGACCTACCTTTACGGTGACAATCTCTATTTCTTGCCATTCTTAGAACATGAGATCCATTGAATGGCAATTGCAAATATCCCTGAATAAAGTGTAAAGGTGGGCAATGTGCAATGGCTATCATCTGTCACAGCAGAAAACTGTTGCAATTCACTTTTGCAATCAACATAAATTACATATAGATCCTGAACTTCAGATGTCAAATTCTACCGTTCCAGTAACCAACAACATCAGATTCTTGGGATTAATCCTTGGCAGGAAGTTAAATTTCTTTGAGCACATTAAATTTGTGTGTACTACCTACCTCAAAAAGCTGAACATACTAATAGCTTTATCTGCCCTGTCTTGGGGAGCAGACAGTACATCTTTGCTTCTCCTATATAGAGCATTGATCAGATCCTGTTTGGATTATGGTACTCCAATCTATGATTCTGCCTGAAAGAGTACACTACGTTGGCTGGAACCTATACAGCATAGTGCATTACGGATTGCCCTTGGTGCTTTATATATTGAAGCTCATGAGCCTCCTCTTTGCCTCCACAGGAAAACACTACTTCTTAAGTATGCAGCCCAAATACAAAGTTTCTGTCAGCATCCTATTGAGCACTATCTCTTTAATCCACCACTGCAAAACCTCTACAGAAATAAACTCAGTAAAATAAGACTGGTAGACTTACGCCTTATTGAATTAATGCAGAGTTGGAATGTTCCTATTTTCAACAGGCAACAATTAATGAATTACTCCCAACCGCCTTGGACTCCCCCTCCTCAGTTATCTTTCGATACTTATCTTCACAAGTGGGGAAAGAATCGTCTACCGACACTCAATGTGAAACAACTCCATGCAAGCCATATTCAGAAATACGCTGATTTTTTGCCAATATATACTGATGGCTCCAAATCACATTCAGTCATTGGAGCATTCCCTCTACTATCATTTCGGCTGCTCTTCCACCTGAGTATAGCAGCTTCTCTGCAGAAGTTCATGCAATAAAATTAGCTTTAGACAACTTGAATCTCTACCCATCTCTAAAATATGTAGTATACATGGACTCTCTCAGCTCAATTACAGCAATGCAAAACTCCTCTTACAAGGTTCACCCTGTATTAAATCAAATCAAATCAGAAGACTCCTATTACAAATTGAAGAATGTCATCAATCAGTGACCTTTGGCTGGATCCCAGCACATTCAGGGATAAAGGGGAACAAACTTGCTGATCAAACTGCTAAAAATCCAACTTTTGATTTAACCTCCATTCTGGTTCCAGCCTCTGACTACAGTCACACCATACAAAAAGCATGTCTCGCGCAGTGGAAAGAACTATGGCACACCCAAACCAATAATAAACTCTACCAGTTGAAACACGATCCAAAGCGTTGGCACTCTAGCACCAAAACAGTGCGAAGAGAAGTAGTAGTACTTGCATGGGCACGAATCGGACATACATACATACTTGACTCACCTTCATCTACTCAGAGCGAAGATCCTCCTCAGTGTCCATACTGTTCAGAAAATTTAACAGTCAAACATATTCTGATTGACTGCCCTCACTATCACCAGGACAGAACATGTCCTGTTTTTCCTGAGAAATCTACGAGAACCAATGACGTTACAACATATTATTGGAGATGATGCAAACATTGAGTTTTTCTCTTATCTGAAAATAACTGAATTATATGATAAATTCTAAAATATTTCTGTAAACAAAACCAAGTGGTTATTCCTAAATTTTGTTTTTAGCATTTTCCTGTGAATAGGCGCATTATAGCCGCAGCACCAATTTAGAACTCAATATATATGTGTTGACACAAATGAAATTGCATGTGTTAGTGGGAATCCCAATATCTCCTGATATATGTATATTTATTTTAATCTGCCACCTTGAAGAAAGTTACTTTATCCCTACAGTGGTGGCCCCCAGGTGTAACAATGCTGGTAGCTCATATCATGTCAGGTGGCTCATATCATCAATTTTGCTGCTGAGCTCATTTTCAATGAAGTCAAAGCTGACATACCCAATAACTTACACATTTTAAAATCATGTCTCCAGCATTTGAGAGCACATGCCTTAAAGTCTTTTAGCTTGCTTCCATTTATGGAAAGGAAGCATGGGGGGAAGGCACTGTGGCATAGTACCTCATCCCCTCCCATGACACGTGGATGTAGTCTAGTCCAAATCAACGCAGGAGAAGTACCTTCCCACACCAGTGATTCTTCCATAGCATTATCTCTGGCCAGCATTTTGAGAAGAGTACGTTCTCAGTCATAATTCATGTTGTCTAGCAATCCAGATGTCTCCTAATGATTTCTGACTTGTGTGGAGTAATTAACATCAGAAATTTATGGGTATTGTTTTGATGTTACATTATTCCTTTGTGATATTTGTTGCTAGCTAATTATGGTTGATTGTCGATTCTATGATGCTTTGTGTCATTAATTTTATTTTGGAAACCTTTTTCTTAACATTGATAAGTTTTGCAGTATCGTCTGGTGGCAATTAGAGCTATTGCAACGAGTACATAGAAGGGCAACAAGATTAGTGAATGGAACAAAGGGTTGCTCGTACAAATAAAGACTTAAGTTTTGCAAATTACAGTGTATGGAGACTAGGCACCTGCGAGGTGACCTGATTGAGGTTTATAAAGCTTTGAATGGTTTGAGCATGCTCAGTGCAGATGGGATTCTTCCTCTTGCTCAGAATAATCACTTGAGAGGGCATAAATTCAAATTGAGGAAAGACAGTTGTAGGATAGATGTGCGGAAGTTTGCCTTTAGCCAGCGGGTGGTTGATTGGTGGAACAAACTTCCATCTGTCATTGTAGAAGTTGATAGCTTAAATGGATTCAAGGCAGAACTTGACAAACATTTGGAGCGAGTGGATGGGTGAAATGTTTTTTTTTTTTTTTTTTTTTTTTTTAGCTGATGCTATATAAGCTTGCTTTCTTGCATCATGTGCCTTTGCTAATGCTAATATTTACAAGCAAAACTCATTCTCAAAATCTATGTGGTGAGCTGATCGATAGGTTTGCATTTTCTGAAAGATTAAATAATATTGCAGAACTTTTTAACTATGTGTATGATACATTATTTTTTTTAATAAAGAATTCCTGTTAACAAAAAAAAAAAAAAAAAAAAAGTGCCTGTTCCAGATGAGTGGCTACTAGTAATTTGGTCAATGGCAATCATACCTCATGTTGTTTCATTTGCTCTATATGTAATGCATGGTCCAATTTGATGCATGATCCATTGAAATGTGCTTGATCAATTTATCTATTTATATATTCAGTGGACAAATCTATCTTGATTATAATCATAGACTGATTATAATATTTATTTTTAAGTACATTAATTTGTGAACATTTAACTTTTTGTTATTATTTTATTTTTAAACTAGAATTGGTCATAACTGAGAAGTATAAAAAACTACATATCATTAAAATTAACAGACCTGAGAAAAAGAATTGTGTAAATGCATCTACAGCTAAAGCATTGGCAGAGGCTTTTAAAGCATTTGAAGAAGATGAAACAGCTGTTGCTGGTGTCCTCTATGGAGAAGGTAATATATTAACTAATTTTTTGAATGAATTTTCTCAATTTTACTACAGTGACTCACCTGTGTGTTATTTATTTGATTATTTATAAAAGATACTTAGAAGATGCTTTTCAGATAAAAAGAAATAACAAAACCATCTTCATCAAACTTAATGGTGAATGCAAACTCTGCCATGGAGTTTAACTGGAGGCAGTCTAATTGTATTGGGCTGTTTCATCCATTTTGGTCTTAGTCCATGTATTAGCAGTGCCTGAAACTGTGAAGTCCACAACCTACTTGGATGTTTGGACAATCATGTGCTAATGGTGCAAAAATGGAAATGGAACTCAGTCAGGGTCAACACAACGACACTCCATGTCATATGACAAGGTAATAGAGCACTGCTTTGTGGACAGTAACATCAAAGTTGAACCAATTTAGGCCACATTCAAAATGGCCTCATTTCAAACTATGTCAGCTGCTTTGCAGAGGAATGGAGGTCAATTCCAACTTCTGTGAAGTTGAACTTCGCTTGCATTCCTCCTGCAGAGGTAGAAGTAGAAAGTATGCCTAGAAGAGTTTATTTAGGGTTGTCATACAGGCCAAAGGTAGCTATACTATATATTAGGTTTTTGAAGTAAAATCCTTTTTTGCAACTACCTGTACGTATGCAAATACTTTTGGTTATATACCGTACTTTGTCTTTAACTCCTCTAACTCTGTATAATTGTCCTAGAGTATAAACGGAATAAGTTTAATAATGCAAATTTTATTATAATATTAATTGCTGAAATAAGACTAACCATAGACATTATGTTAATAAAATGAGCTATTTATTCACTGTATTTCAAAAATAATCAGGTTTACACCACTATGGATATTGATGAATATCAAGAAACCCTCAGGAAGAGCCAGACAGCTTCTAGAGTCACTCCCCATTCCCATTCCCATTCGTGTACTCTATAGAAGGCTCTCAGAATGTTTAGATCCCTGGTCCAGAAGCAGATGATTCCTAACTATATATTCTAGACCTGATCATCACCCATGAACCAGGTGACATTGTAGGGCTGTCAGTATAGGGACAATTACTAGGGAATGATTACAGAATTCTAAGTTGGATGATGAGGAGAAAGGTAGCATTTGCTATATGCAAAGGAATATGTTTTAATTTCAGAAAGGAGAGTATGACAGCTTAGAATGCTACATGGCCTCTATTAACTTTGGATATTCAGATACATTAGATTTATGGTATACATTATAAAGTTATGATCTCAGAAGCCATGCATGCATATATACCATTAGCAAAATATAGCATGAGGAGAGTACCAAGGTTGCTGAATAATGAGCTAGTCAGTTTATCAGAACAGAAAAAGTTAGCATGGGAACAATACTGAGCAATGAAAAGTACTGAAGTCCATAACAGCTATATATTGATCTGTGATAGTACTACAGGAAAAGGTAAGGCTAGCAAAGACAAGACAGATTATGAAAAATTGTTGGCTAAGAGAGCAAAGAAAGGGCACAAAGAGTTCATGAATGTGAAAATGCAAAGAAAAAAAAAGCCAATTAGCTCAAACCCTTGTGTATTAGATCAACCCCTGATGTTGTCAATGAATTGAACAGGTAATTTTCATTGATATTTACAGATGAAAGACTAATATCAATGAAACCATACATTTGAAGCTGGGATGCATGAAATTATCTGTTTAAATTTCAGGAGAATATCAGAAAAACTGTTGAGCCTAAAAGCAGGTAAGATGCATGGAGTTGATGGCACATACCCTGTAATTTAGAGGAAGTGGCAAGAGTATATAAAGAGCTCTGAGTCCAGTGATGCCCTCAATTAACCATTAAGATTAATTATGAGGGCATCACTGGACTCAGGAGAGACTTTCTTGGATTGAAGAAGTGCCACTGTTTCACTAATACATAAAGGTGGTTAAGTGGGTAATTACTGACCAATGTGTCTAACTTTAGTGGTAGGGAAAATTTTGGAAGCAATGATCAAGAGTGCAGTACAGGATCATTTAGATAGAAATGAAATTCTGAAGGGAATACACAGCACAATTTTATAAAAGGAAAATCATGTTTAGCCAACCTAGTTAACTATTTTGGCAGTAACTCATGAGCCAGATCTAGGAAACAATTTCAACATTGTTTATTTGGTTTTTAGAAAAGCATTTGACTTGATCCCTGAGTCAAATGCTCTGCCAAAATCCGTGAGAGGTTACAGTATAAGCTGGAACATATTCAAATCATGAATAAGAGTCTAAGTATATCACAGTGTAGCTGCAGAGCAGGAGGCAGTAGGATCTGATTAATGGTTACTCTTAGATTGGGCTAACATAAGAAGTGGGTTCTCCAAGGATACAGGGACTACTGTTTTTGGTTTTCTTAAATGACATCAGCAAGGGGTAAAGGGTAAACATTTGTATACCCTCTATGATGTAAACATTTGTAGATAATGTCAAGATTGGTAGAGTAATTAAAGTGCCAAGGAGCACTTCTTCAGGACACCTTAGATGGACTTCAGGAGTGGTCAGAAAAGTGGTAGCTATATTTTAACATAGCAGAATGTAAGATCTTATGCTTGGGGAACAGCAATCCCAAAATAACTTATATGCTTGTTGGGATTGGATTAAGAACTGTAGCAGAAGAAAGGGATTTGGGAGTTATATGGTTGGTTATGATGTTCTGAAATTGGTGTTAGACAAGCAGCGAGGAAGATCCATGGTACTCTATTGATAAGTTATCAAACATTTGTGTGTAGAGGTGGGGAGGTCATGATCCCGAGATTATGACTTATCCATCTCAACAAACAAATGTTATATTATGAATTGTTTTGAGGCAATTCTAAGACAGCACTTGAAATGCTGTGTTTGAGTGTGGACACCACACTTAGAAAAAAAAGATTCAGCTTCTCGAAAGGGTCTAAGGATGGACAGCTCCAGCTTCTGACAAAGCAGGAGGTAGAAAGTAATATTATTGAGACTGAGTGGGCATATGCATCTCGCTCACCTGCACCTCCTAATGAATGTCAGTGCTCCCAAATGTGCATCTTGTCATATATGACTGTTCATCATTTATTAATAGAATATCCTTACCTTTCAGCTGTCTGCCCAAGTACATTTCAATCACTTAATATGTAACTGCCACTGCTACTATTTCATCTTCTTAGAGATGATGCTAACATGAACTTTTTACTTACCTAGATCAGACTGGACTATGCCATAAAACATGATTGAAACTTACAATAAAGTTAACTCCTTAATGTAGGTAGACACGATTTGGCCCTGGTAACCCTTGTATCATTAATTCCAACAACAACCAAAGATGGGCAGTGTGTCTGAGATCAGCAAAATGACATCCCTATGGGGAAAGACTTCAAATATGTATGCTACTGAGCTTGTTCACCAGGCACCTTACAGGAGACCTAATTGTGGTGTAGAAGGCTCTGAAAAGAGAAAATAAAATGAATTAGAGTGAATTTTTGCTGTTATGATTCCATAACTAGGGTTTTAAATTCAAATTATGGGGGAACAGATTTAGACTAGATTTCAGGAAGTTTTCTTTTAAACAGCAAGTATTTAATTACTGAAATAAGTTGCTTTCATGGGTGGTTGAGGCTGGGAGCTTGGGGAAATTCAAAAGTTAGCCGGCTAGGTATCTACATGAAGAGGAAGTCAAACAGGTAGTTTTTTTTTTTTTTTTTTAAATTATTATTTTTATTAATTAAGTTTATTTTTGGCTCTTGCAGCAAAAGCCTCAGGTTTCCTTTCACCCGTGTGTCTGATACTAATACAAGACTGTTAATATGATTGCTTTCTCTGTATCTAGTGCTACCTTTGCAGGTAGCATAGTAGTTATAATCACTGTCCCTCCCATGTTTGGTGCCGACCGGGCTAGCCGAGTGGGTAAAGTACCTGCCCGGCAACCCCAAGGTCGCGGGTTCGATTCCCGCCTCGGGCTTGGATCAAAGTACTGCAAAAACCTTGGGAGGTGCAATATGGCCACAGAAGCCGATGCGCCAACAACTACCAAATCAAAATCAATCAACCCATGTTTGGTGTGGAAAAGGCCTGGGTTCGAATCATGTAGATGACATGGGGAACTATTATGGGGCGTTTCTCACTACATGGCTGAGTTAGTTGGTTTCAGGCAAGGATTGTAAGGCCTAGGTAGATGTGGTAGTTTTCAGGTGCCCCTAATATGGCAGTTTTGCTGATTTTTTTTTTTTTTTTTACCTAATGCTTTTTAAGGATACACTTGATGTATGTCACATCCTGAGTTGAGACATCAACCTGAGTTAAGTTCAGAATTGTTCTACCTAATCCAAGGAATCTTGGATTATATAGGATGACAGGCCAAGCAGTTTATTAACACAGCTAATCAAAAAAAAGAGAGCAAAATAAAGAAGCATAAGGACTGTATATAGTGCATAGAAAGAAATGCAAAGATAGCTGTATCTCAGTGATGATGTCATAAGTGCTGAATGTTTATTTGCATCTTTTGCCATAGAACATACTCTTCCTCTTAATTTGTGCTGATTATGGAGTTGCATTGTTCAGAAAAATCTTTCCCAATAGTGAAACAGCAAAAAATATGGTTGTGGAAAAACAAAAACAGGCATGGTTAGTGAAATTGCATGGATAGGGTAAGAAAAGTTAGTGATGACTCTGAAAAATGGGCCATTTTTGATTGGCTTAGATGGCAGTAATTACAGCAATTCCAAGCTATATCCTGTTGTGGTGACCTTTTGTAATTAAAAAAAGTTGAAGTGCCTGCTCTCAGTGCCAACACTGGCAGGTTTGTTTGTTATTGTTTGTTATTTGGTTTTTAGGAGCATTAGCAACTAAGGCCATATTGCTCCGGGATATGCGGTGGTCATTCCCTGACCTTTCCACATCTTCCGTATTTGGTGGTGACGGGCTTGAACCCCTGGTCTAATCAAGAAGCGTGTGCAACGCACTGCTGCTACTTCCCACCTGGCTACGGAGGCGCCTGACACTGGCAGGTGACTGTGGGATATGACATTGGGCATCTTCTTCTAAACAATCTGAAAGCATGGGGATTCCTTCAAATAAACCTGCTTGGCACTTAGTGCTGACGATGCTCCTGTTACGGTAGTCCTTAAAACTGGAGTAGCAAGAGTGTTAAAAAATGACGTTAAGCATTTGGTGGTAATAGGCTGTCATCATATTAATTTGTGTCCTGAAAAGGAGCACCATATACCTCTTGGAATCAACTTCCATTTGGGAAGTTGATTACTGTAGCAGACTAAACCAGAATAATGAATTACTTAATGAATTATTAATGAATGACTTAGTTTTGGGTATTTCTACTGAGCTGGTTGTGGAGTGTCTAAAACAATAGAAGATTGTTCTTCAATTCAGTGAGGGCATGCTATTTAAAAGAATACTGTACTAATGAATAATCCTCTGTGTGTATTTCAATATAAAATGTGCATTTTATGAGTGAAATCTTTTTCACAGACAAGACACCATGTGCTTTTCTAGCTGCTTGGAAAATGATGTTTTTCCTTTGATGTTTACACTGCATGAAAAATTTCATGTCTAAATGAATCATTTCATGTCTTTTTTGTCTTGAACCATTTTTAACTCAAATTACCCCCCCCCCCCACTCCCAGCTCCTAAGTAATGGGTACAAGCCGCCCATGTAGTGCATAGGGAGGAAATCCTTGTAACCATTATGTTAGGGTTACAGACAGCAATGGCAGCCCAGGGTGTGTCTTCATCTGTATGTATGATTTTGAAAGTCAGGGGGGGGTATCCCCTGACTAGCTTTGAATGGGTATATGGCTCCTGTAGAATTAATATGTCAGCATTTTCCTCTTCGGCCCTGATTCTAATCTGGGCACTTACTGCATGGGCTCACTGGGCGTTTAGTTGGATAAACTTTATGATATTGCTGTTGAATGATTTAGGGCATGCTGCCATAATCAGTCTTTATTTGTTGGTTCCTCTTAGCTTTTAGATAAACAGGGCACTTACTGTCCCTGAGAGAATGTGCTGCATCAAGCTTTGCAGTTTGCACAAACTGCATCTGTGGATTTGTTTGGGCAAGAATTAGTCATGCCCTTTTTGGGCACAGTGCCCACAGGTAGACACGGTTTGCATGCATGTGTGGGTGGTGTGCCCAAAACGGCAGCATCGGAAACACTTTGGAACAGGCATGTGCTCCTTGAAGCCCCTCAACGTGGGCACCTGTACGTGGTGAGGGGACCTCCCAGTGATGCTGCTGGGTTTCCAGATTAGCATCACTGGGATCTAACGCCCATACCTTGGTTCCAGGGTTACATCTTTGGAATCCGGCGTGTGCAGCCGTGCGCCGCGACCCGTGGAAGCGGAAAGGGGGATCCTGGTGGTTGAGGGGCCCAGCCTTAATACACCACTTTGGCCCCTGCTTCGACAAGACGGGCGGTCCCGGACCGGCTCGACTGGGATCAATCGGCGGGTGGTTCTATACTGCTAGGGTCAACTGCGTTCCAATAAGTCTCCCTCCCTTTGGTCCTGGGACGGGATAAAGACTTATTGGTAACGTGGGTATGGTGTTCTAAGCGAACTCGGCGTCCCATTCGTGTACGCAGTACCTGCTAGTTCACGGGTGGGCGCCCCCTCGTAGGGCTCCGTGGTGGGTGAGGTACTTAGGCATCAGACATTTTTTCTTTACTCTCATGAGTAATTTAAATCCTTCTTCTGGGGCCCCAACAAGGCCCCTACCTAATCGATCGTTAGATGAGAGTGAAAGTAATTCAGCTAAAAGAGCCAGAACTGAGGAGAAAACAACATCTGTGACACCTCTTTTCCTCATTCTCCATTCCACCGGAGAGCAGTCACTTGGGAAAATGTCACCCTTCTTCATCCAGAAAGGATTAGAAGGGATGGCAGGTTCACCCAAATCCGTAAAACGGCTGCGTTCTGGAGATATTCTAATAGAAGCATCAAATGTAAATCAAGCTGAAAAGTTTTTGAAAGCCACATCTATAGGGGGAATACCCATCATCACAACCCCTCACAAAACTTTGAACTCTTCAAGAGGTGTGATATCAGAGTGGGATCTTCTTCACGTTTCTGAAGAAGAGATCTGCTCTGAATTAAAAGAACAAGGAGTAACAGCTGTCAAGCGAATATCCATGCGTAAGGATGGGAATCTTGTCCCTACCCGAGTTCTCATCCTAACATTCAACACCCCAAGGCCTCCAAGTTCCATCAAGGCAGGGTACTTAAACTGCCCAGTGAGGATTTACGTTCCAAACCCACTGAGGTGTTTTAAATGTCAAAAGTACGGCCACTCACAAACAGCTTGTCGTGGTAACCCTGCCTGTGCTCGATGTGGTGCTAAAGATCACGAGAGCAAGGAATGTATAGCTCCTAAGCCTAACTGTATTAACTGCCAAGGAGAGCACCCTGCATACTCTCGAGCATGCCAGCGGTGGAAGGACGAAAAGGAGATACAAAAGTTAAAAACGGAGCTAAACATCTCCTACCCAGAGGCCAGAAAACGCATACAACCAATAAATAGCGGAAAGCCTTCATATGCTCAGAAGGTTTCTGCGAAGTGCACTATCGGTACACAAACAGATATGACTATACCACCAAGAGAGTCATTCACGCCGATTGCACGCTATTTATTGAGTTCACAAAAGCCCACCACAAAAACACAATCAGCTGCTACTCCAATATCCGTACCTCCTAGTGCTCCACCACTAACAAAACCAAGTGGTAAAAAAGAGCAACCAAAATTAACAGAATCAATGGATGTAGAGGACAAGGAGGTACCGGACGATTCAGTCTTGCAACTCTTCGTGGAGGAAGAAATGGACACCGGACAGCGTCCATTCTTCCCCAAAAAAGATAAAGCCAAGACTGATAAAAGTAAGCCCTCAGCACCTCGGAAGCCGCCTGATGGACCCACCAAGCCAAAATAATGGCTAAATTCCTACAATGGAATTGTCGTGGATTCCGGCGAAATACAGATGATATCAAGGCCCTCCTGCAAAAGCATGAGCCAGTTTGCTTTTGCTTGCAGGAGACATATCTAAAGGCAAATGATGATCCTACCATGCATAACATCACAATCTTTCGTAAGGATAGAATTGCGGATGGTCCTGCTCATGGAGGAGTGGCTATCCTTGTGAGTAATCAGACCCCAGTTCAGCCTTTGCTAATTACAACCAGCATAGAGGCTGTTGCAATTCGCCTTACAGTGGGATTTTTATTAACGGTCTGCTCTATTTATTTGCCACCTGGGACTGACATCTCCCAGGAAGACCTTGATGATCTTCTAACGCAGTTGCCACCCCCTTTCTTACTTCTTGGGGATTTTAATGGACATAACACCCTGTGGGGTAGTGCTAACATCAATGGAAGGGGGCGGGTCATAGAGCGTATGCTCAATGACAATGCCCTTTCCCTTCTAAATACTGGAACAAACACCTTCTTCCATATGCCTACCCGTACTTTTTCTGCCATTGATCTCTCTATCTGCTCCCCTTCTCTACTCCCATCACTCACTTGGGAAGTGGAGGAGAATCCATACGGAAGTGATCACTTCCCTGTGATAACCTTGTTACACAGTGGGAGACCATGTCTTCCTTTTAGGTTACCACGGTGGAAGTTTGATCAGGCTGACTGGAATGCCTTCCAACATCAGGCAAATTTTGAACTCAGTACAGTCAGTCAGGAGCCTATCAATGACGCAGTAACGTACATCACAGAAATCATTGTCCAAGCAGCTGCGAATGCTGTTCCAAAAACATCTGCCCGGTTTCCACCATTTCCCAAACCTTGGTGGAATTCACAATGCACGGCAGCAAAAAAGGCTCAAAACAAAGCGTGGGGGATATTCCGTCGATATCCTACCACTTGTAATCTAATAGCCTTCAAGCGTGCACGAGCCAAAGCACGCTACATTCGCCGTCAGAGTCAAAAGGAATCATGGATCCGTTTTACATCATCTATTAACCAGGCTACCAATTCTAAGGTAGTCTGGGATAAAATCCGGAAAATGAAGGGAAAATATACATCCCACCCTTCTTCAATCCTAGATTATAATGGATGCGCTATTGCAGATCCAACTGCAATAGCCAATGCTCTTGGGGAAACATTCTCTAACATCTCCGCAACATCTTCGTATTCCCCAGAGTTCCTGGTCCTGAAACATAAAATTGAAAAGCAGGCACTTAATTTCAAGTCCAAGGGCCTCTATCCCTACAACGGGGCATTCACTATGCAGGAACTGAAGAGAGCCCTCACTCTTTCTAATGCAAGTGCTGTTGGACCAGATGGCATCCATTATGAAATGATTAAACGGCTTTCACCAAAATCTATGGATTATCTGCTCCTTCTTTATAACAGAATCTTTATTGAAGGGCAGTTTCCGGACTCCTGGCGGAAGGCAATCGTCCTTGCTTTTCCTAAGCCAGGAAAGGATCCAAAAGTCACCACCAATTATCGTCCTATAGCTCTGACTAGCTGTCTGTGCAAAATCCTGGAGAGAATGGTTAATTCTCGTTTAATATGGTACTTAGAAACAAATGACCTTCTCTCCAACATCCAGTGCGGCTTCCGAAGGAACCGGTCCACTTTGGACCATCTTATTAGATTGGAAACATCCATCCGGGATGCTTTCCTAAAACGCGAACACTTGGTGTCGGTGTTCTTTGACATGGAGAAAGCGTATGACACAACTTGGAGATTTGGCATCATAAAAGATCTGCATAGCCTTGGTCTTAGGGGACGACTCCCCATTTTTATTGAAAACTTTTTAGCCGATCGATCTTTCCAAGTTCGTGTGGGATCCTCACTCTCTCGTTCCTTTAGCCAAGAGGAGGGAGTACCACAGGGATCAGTTTTAAGTGTCACGCTTTTCGCCATCAAAGTAAATTCCATCACAGAACAACTTCCTCCAACCGTAAACGGTGCCCTCTATGTTGATGACTTTAGCATATTTTGTCAGTCATGCAACATGAGGGTTATTGAAAGACAACTGCAGAAAGCCATTGATTGCCTCAACTCCTGGGCACTTGAAAATGGTTTCAGGTTCTCGCCGGAGAAGACCGTTTGCGTACACTTTTGTCGTAAGCGTAATCTTCATCCTGAACCTGAATTAAGGCTCGGACAAAATGCTATTCCAGTTGCGGCGGATACAAAATTTCTGGGACTCGTATTTGATAAAAAGTTGACCTTTCTTGATCACATTCGTCAACTCCGCACCAAGTGCACAAGAGGGCTAAATATCCTCCGCTCTCTCTCCTCTACATCTTGGGGAGCAGACCGATGTACCCTCCTTCGGCTTTACCGTGCACTTGTGCGATCCAGACTAGATTACGGGTCCCTGGTATACAATTCGGCCAGAGACAGTGTACTTCGGTGGCTGGATCCTGTCCATCATCTGGCACTCCGTACCGCTATTGGAGCATATCGAACATCTCCAGTCCAGAGCTTATACGTCGAAGCAAACGAACCGCCGTTATCGCTTCGTCGTAAGCAGTTGTCTCTAAACTACGTTTTCAAACTGAAATCCCTGCCAGACCATCCTACGTGGCTATCCGTTTTTGAGCCACGATGGGAAAATTTGTATAACACACGTAAGACTGCCAACCGACCTTTTGGTATTCGTGTCCAAGAGCTACTCAAAGAATTTAATATCAAGGTAGACAAGGTTGCCCAAACACCGAAGCAACCCCTTCCACCCTGGCATGCTCATTTCCCGGCATGTGACTTGTCACTTAGAAATTGGGGAAAGTCGGACACTCCATCGTCTGTCTACCTGCAGCTTTATTCAGCACACCGAGCTGAATATTCTGACTTCGCGCCAGTTTACACAGACGGCTCGAAGTCGGAATCATATGTGGGATCTGCTGCTGTCTTTACAGACAGCATTACATCAGAGCAGATTCCCTCTGAATGCAGCATATTTACTGCAGAGCTGCTCGCTATAGAGTTAGCCTTGGATCACATTAGTAAATGCGAATACCAACGGTTCATTTTGTATACCGACGCTCTCAGCGTGTTACAGGCTTTAATATCTGTGAGATATAATTCTCATCCAGTTCTGTCTAGCATTCAGCAGAAGATTCACTTCCTCCGAGAACGTGAATATGATATCCGCTTCTGCTGGATTCCCAGCCACATTGGGATTAAGGGAAATGATTTGGCTGACAATGCAGCCAAATCAGCAGTTCCCAATAATAATCGCTGCCTGTCAGTCCCTTATACAGACTGCAGGCGAATAATACACGAAAAGATACACTCCCAATGGCAGGATTCGTGGAATAGACAGACTGCGAATAAATTATATCTTATAAAGCCTTTAATTGAACCGTGGCAGTCTAGTCTGCGCAGGAATCGTAAAGAGGAAGTTGTTCTCGCCCGGACCCGCATAGGACATAGTCATTTGACTCATTCGTTTTTGCTGAGGGCTGATGACCCTCCTATGTGTGAGTCCTGTGGCACAATTTTATCAATTAGACACATTTTAGTTGACTGTCCAGATTTTAGCAATATCCGTTTTACCGCTTTTAGCCATCTGACTGAGCCGTATACACTCAGTCAGATTTTATCTGACAATGACAATGTGTCTGCTATTTTTAGCTTTTTGAAAGCAATAAACGTTTTTAATCGTATTTAAAATTCATGTTATTATTATTTCGTTTATTGATTTATCATTGTAATTAGATCTGGACACGGTGGCCTAATTAATTAGGTCACTGAGATGTTAAATTTTTATATATTACCTGGTCTTGGCGCATTATAGCCTTAGATGCTAATGCGCCAATAAAACCAAACCAAACCAAACCAAGCTCCTTGAAGCGGTGACTGCTCCAACCCATAAAGACTCTGTCCTGTAGTTTGAGGATGTTCCATGCCTGAGGAGAAAGCTCCACCACCCAATTGTATAGCTGGGAAGACTTGGAGCTAGTGTGATATTTTGGTTTGATGTGTTCCTTGGCATTACTTATGTCAGTTAATTCTTGGAAGTTTCTGTTGAAGAGTTCATCTGTGATGTTCTCTGGAGTGATATCCTTTCCCACATCAACTATACATATGGATGGGCCTCTCTTTTTAGGGATTTCTGCTGTGAGACCTAGGGTGCTGACTGTTGGATTGGTGATGATAGAGTGAGCCTCTTGCTTGGTTGTTGTTTCAATGATTACTCCAACATTTCTTGTTTTTCAGATGGACTTTATTCTTGTGGTTTTAAAGTCTTTGGCTAATTTATGGACAACGGTAGTTTTTATTGCTTCGCTACTGTCTATAGTTGAGTTTTCCACTGGCTTTATTATGATCAGATGTGGCATGCTGAGTAGTGTTTTCTTCTTTGTTGATGGTGGTTTGATGCTTGCAGTTGTATCTGGAGTTGTCCTCAGCGCTTGGGTGTAGGATAAGGGGGTGTTATGGCATTTCTTTTCCCCTTCCTTCAAGGTAAGCTTCTAGCTTAGCCTTGGTTCTCTCATGTTCTACATGAAGATTTATCAGAACATGCTCCATTCGTGACCATACTTCTATGATTTCTCCTCTGACAATGGTAGTGATTTGATTGCTCTGTTCTGCCATTATCGCCTCCAGGTTTAGGTGCAGTGAATGAATTTGTTCTGTTATAGATCCATCTAGTGACTGTATGATGTTAGCATCTGTATTCAGTGATGTAGAGTCTTCGGGGTCGTCATTCTGCTTTGGCAGCACGTTAGCTTCTGTGGCGCCCCTTGGGGCAGGTTTGCACTTGCATTGGGCACAAACATAACGCTCTTTAGCTACCTTTGTCATTTTAGAAATTAGTGACTGTCCTGAGCAATTTCCGCACAGGGATTGGCTGCAGTCGCCATTGCATATTATTACATGTTTTACCTTCTTCAGACAGGCCTGACAGGTGTGTAAAAAATCTTCTGACGACATATTGCTCATAGAGTGGTCCGACCTATGAGAGGTGTTGCTGATGGTCATGTGACCCAAACAACGGAAACAATGCCCTTTGATTTTAGTGGTTGGGGAAGAAGTTATGGCTGCTGCCGGTGTACGTAATTATTTCAACGAAATCTTCATGAGTACCTATTTCATTAATGACAAATCCAATCTTTCTAAAAATTAAATATAACTAAATTGTAATGAAGCAGCTTCAATCCTGCATAATGTCAAACATCTAAATAGAAAATAAAGTTACAAACTCCTTAATAAAAAAAACATATGTTGAATAACGGCCGGACCTTTATGGCATCGCCATGCTGTGTGCTGTTGTACATAGTAATCACATGCTACCAGTCAAAATTTTGAGTCATAACTTCTCATTACCTTTGCCGATCTTGACTCTGAAACCATCTACAGATAGATCTTGACGAATAGTGTTTTCTGAACACAAAATAAGTCCACTTTAATCACTTTGAATAACTAATTAACACTATAATCCAAGGAGCATCAGAAGTAGTAGTGGCAATGATGCAAGAGAGCAAGCTTATATATATATAGTATCAGCCAAAAAAAAAACAAAAAAAAAAAAAAAAACCCCACTACGCACTTCTCCCAGCAAGCCATCTGAATTCAGAGGAACCAGCACAAGCTGGAATCTATCCAGAGATATATTCTCCTTGTGGCCACACATGCCTGCTGCACTGTACGCCAGCCCTATGCTGGAGCTTCCCTCAACCATACAAAACCTAGAGTGGAAAGACAAGTCATTCTGCTGACTTAACATCACATGAGGACATTGCTGGTGTCTTGGTTACTGGACACTAGATCCTTGACTTTTTCACCTGTACACTGTAAAGTGGGTCAGGTACCGGTTACGCCTTCCTTCAGGTGTGGGATGTCAAATTGGCGATCTTCTTTGCAGGGCACTCTAGCCCTGCATTCTTTCTACTTTCCTCATACCTGGGTGGGCATCCCAGTTCAGGGAGATCCCACTCTTTGGTTCCTCCCATTCTCTCCACTGGAGGGTGCCTTCTCTCCTTGTCTTCCTACTTCATACCCACTTTAAGTCCTACTCCTTTACTATCACCCTCACTCACTTTTTTTTTTTTTTTTTTTACTTGATCCAGGAAACTCAGGTGATCCTGGTGGAGACAGTCCAGCAGAACGGACTGCCTGGCTCACCTCCCAGTGGTGGTGGGCAAAGTAGAGTTCCATTATGGGCTCTGCAGCCAAGAAGCCAGACACACAACAGAACATAACACAACTTTAACATAAACCACACACTACCCTCAATCCTGGCTTTTACAGAGCACTGTATTCCCTCACAAGAGAACTTATGGTGCAGATGTGGAAAACCACTGGTGGCACCTTACCCCAAACACTATGCCACTACACACATCTCCCATCCATACCATTCAAGGATTTGTCTAGTTCTTTGAATTTATTCAAACCATCCACTTCCACAACCAATTTTTACTGAAGCCTATCAGATTGGTTGGACAAGACTGCCACTTAAATCTGTGCTGTGACAATGGAGTATACAGTGAAACTTCCCTTTAACGGACAGCCATGGGGGATGAAAATCTGCCCGTTAGAGAGAAGTGTCCGCTAACAAGAAGTCTGAGGGAGAAACAAAAAAGAAAGAAAGAAAAATCATTAAACGTTTAATGTAAAATTAAATTAAATACAGATTTTGCACAATATTTTTGTAAATAATATACATACAATTGTGCTATGCATATTATGACTTTATCTTAAGAAAAATACATACAGTAATCACTTATTTTCTTCTGCACATTCTTCCGGCTGATAATTTTGTTTTCAACATTTGTTTGGAGTGAAGAAACCATCGAAAGTCCTTTAGTATCTTCTTCAGCGGCGAAAAACATTTTTAAACGATTGATTTGTATGAGCGCTTCTATTTTCATGGGTGGTTCATCATTAATATGTTCTTCGACAGAATGACCTCCTTCCATTTCTTCATTCTCATGAGGAACTTCTTGAAAAATATCGATGATAATGTCATTGATATCTAGATCACCATCTTCTGTAGTGAGGTTCGAGTCTATATCTTTGTAACCAGGGTCACTTGTAGTGGAAGTATCGTACATTATCAATAGATGTTGAAGTTCTTGTTCTTCTTGGGGCTCAACATTGCTGTTCACAACTTCAATTTTTGCGTTTGAGAAGCCTACTTTACAAAACAGTTCACAACAGTTTGTTTTCTAATTGCGTTTACTGAAGAGGAAATCCATTGAATCGCATCTAGGATGCTGAGTTTCTTTGCAAGGTCACTCGCACATGTTACATCGTTCATGTTTGCAATGAGATGTCTTAAAACACGTTTTCTGTAGTGAAGTTTAAAATTTTTTATTATCCCTTGATCCAAGGGCTGACACTCTGCAGATGTGTTTGGTGGCAGAAAAACGATTTGAATGTTGGACAATTCAATGTGCGGGTGAGATGCAGCATTATCCATGAAAAGAATAATTTTTCTGTTTTGACGAATCATGTTTTGGTTAAAGTAACTTATCCATTCGCTCATGATATCTCGTGTCATCCACGCTTTTTTATTAGACTTCCAGTAAACATTCAAAAGATTCAACTTTATGCCCTTGAAACAACGAGGATTTTGTGGTTTTCCTATAACAAGAGGTTGTTCAAAGTCTCCCAGCATATTTTAGAAATTTTTCCGCCCTGGCACTTTTCGTTTTTTAGACTGTTTTTTCAGGAAGAGCTTTAGAAAACAACCCTGTTTCGTCACAGTTGTAAATATCCTTAGCTTCAAAATCACGACATAAATCTTCCAATTTGACGGTCCACTCTGTTACAACCCCAGTATCAACAGATCCACCTTCAACACTTACGGCTTTCCAAGAAATTTTATGCCAAGTTTTGAACTTGTCTAGCCATCCCACAGAAGCTTTGAACTCATTTACTCCCATAGATTTCTCAACCTCCAAAGCCTTTTCTCTAATAATAGGCCCATTAATGGGAATTTTTTTAGCACGTGCGCGACAAATTTGAAGTCCAACAGTTTTCGGGAATGATTTTTGAACCTGATCATTTACGTGTTGCCAAAATTGTTTGAGCAGTTCATTCTTTTTCTTTAGGATGTCGTTTACTTCTCGTAAATGTTTACGAGAAGACATTGTGCACTTCACACGACACTGAACAAAACTGAAAACTGAAACTTAAAAATCCCCCCCCCCCCCGCACACACCGAATTCATCAGAAGTTTTACACGTGCCTTAAATTTCCTGAAAAAGGGTTTAGAACCGCGACGTAAACCTTGATAAAATTCAGAGAATCGGAAATAGAAAATAAACACATGATTGAGGCAATACGTGGAAGAAACTTTCCTAGAAAAAGGGCCATGAGCTCACCCGCTGTCCGTTATTGGGAGATCAAATTAAGTGCTAATCTAAACGAAACAGTACAGATTGCCTGTCCGCGTCCGTTACAGAGAATGTCCGCTAGACAGAAGCTGAAAACACGTTAAAACCAATAGAGGAGAGTTGGGGAATTTGAAAATCTCCGTTGTAGAGAGATGTCTGTTAAAGAGAGGTGTCCGTTAGGAGAAGTTTCACTGTAATTGTATTCCTGTCCAGAAGATCCTGCATTACTTCTTTAACCAGTGACTCCATTATTTTTCTTGGAACATATGTTAAGCTAACAGATCTGTAATTACTTATGTCACCTTTTGATCCCCCTTTATGAATTGGAGGTACATTTCCACACCTCCAGTGTATAAAGACCTCCTCTGAATCCCAGCATGCTCTCATAATTATGGCTGAAGGCTTGCTTACCTTCTTTGCTACCTCTCTTATTATGATTAGAAAGATTCCATCTGCCCCAGGTACCTTTTTTACATTCAGCTTTAACAATTCCTCTTCCACTTTCCTTTCAGTTATCACAGTCATTTAGCTCCCCATTGCAGTTTGATTAACTTCTGGCATCCCCTCTTTTAAAGATCAGCATCGTGTGAATGTAGATGCAAAATACCTGTTCAGTTTTTCAGCAACCTCAGCAGGTCATCAGCAGTTAACCCATTGACATCATGGTCCAGTGTGATTTAATTCCGTTCTTCTACTGTTAATATTAGCATAGAAGTCCTTGCTGCTTTTCTTTTCATTCTTTGTTAGAGACTTCTCATAATCTACCTTAGCTTGCCTAACTTCCTTTGTGACTTGATTACAGACTAAAAATATGTCTACCATAGGCTTCTGTATCACCTGATAATTTATATGCATCCCATGCACTTTTCTTCTCTGCCACATGTCTCAGTAGTTCATCTGACATTCATTTAAGTCTGTCTTGAACAATATTTCTTCATTGGTATGAAAAGCCTGGAACTTCTTTGATTACTTCCCTTTTGGTAACATTATCAGTTGCTCCCACTGCACAGAACTTAAAAACTGTCTGAGACCTCTGTAGTAATCCTTACGAAAACAAAAGCCTTTATACTCGATGGTGTTTGTCTTTAATTTAATTCCATGTTAGTATAGTGTGATTGCTGAGACTCAGTGGGTCTTTTACCTGCAGATTCTTAATGCACGGAGAATCAATGCTGCTAACCAGATCAAGAGTATTGCTCCCTCTTGTTGCCTCTAACACACTGCTGCTGCTGTAGAAAACAGTCATCCAAGCTAGTGTGCGAGTGACTAACCCACAAATTCCAGTGTCAATATCTGGAAAGTTAAAATCCCCCATTATGAGACATTCTGATTTGCTGGTCCACTCTATTTCCCTGTATAGCTAACAGTCATTAGGCCTATAACACTCTCCTACTCTGTTTTGTTTTCTCTGTGCTTATATCACACCAAACTGACTCAACATTGCACACATCATCCATGTCAACTGCCTTAACCCCTCCACTTCTCCTGCCCTGTCTGTCCTTCCTGTGTACATTGTACTTCCCATATTCAAATTCAGCATCACTTATGTCTGAGTGATACTATGTCTCTGCTATCCCTACAATATATGCATTTGATGACTTAATTAGTACTTCAGATTCATCAAGTTTATTTACAGTGCTCTTGGCATTAGTGTACATGCATATATTCTTACTCTTAATTAACCTAACACAGGCCATGTATTCACTTGTTCGATGATGACCCACAGCAGGGCCCAAAATCCTCAACACCTTGCTTTCCTGGCTACTGCATTTTCCCATAGAAGCAGTGCAAGAATCACCTTCATCTGTGGCTCCTGTTAATATAGCCCCCCCCCCCAAGCTAGCAGTTTGCCAACCCACCTATCAATGCATTGATAGCATCAGCAAATATTCTTGCATCCCCTCTATTTAAGTGTATCCTATCCCTGTAAAAACAGTCTCTCCTGTTAACAAGCACAGACTACACCAAGAAAAATTCATTCTACCCCCATGAGCCTTTGTCAATCAATTTGCCCATGTGCGATTTGATTGACAAGGCTCTCAACATGTACTCTCTCTCCTATCGTGTCTGGGCAGAATTGCAGACACTTTCAAATTAAATCATATCTCTCAATTTTTTTCTCAGCGTTTCCCTGTACTTGTTAAGTCCTCTGATCCCCCTTTAAGTTACATTTAGAGAATTTTGTTGTACTCCTCAGAATTGTTTGGTGTTGAAGATAACTGTTTTGGATAAGAACAGTTATTATCTTCCCTTTACCACATTTGATCGTGTATTACACAGACTTGACTCGATGTCCATATGAAATTGATGTGACTGGATATAGTATGATTACTTTTAGAGATGTTTTGATGAGAATTGTCATCCTATTCCCTTTCCCTTCTGAACACCCTTATACTATCCATAATTAAATTCTTCATCCACTTTCTCTGAATGGAACCATGTCTCCATTGGTCCTGTTATATATCAGCATTGACTGACCTAATCAAAAGCTCAAATTAAATTTGGTAAAAAGCCAAAAGATAATTTGGTTTTTACAACCCTGACACATCTCTTATAGTTGCTTAAGCACAAATTTTCTGTGGTATGTGAATGCTTGTGGTTTTTGAACTTATATCGGTGCTTCTCTCTTTGCCCAGGGTAATTACAGGTTATACAGAAGTACCCAACAGGGTGAGTGCAAATGTGATTTTTGCCTATGACATTAATCTGTATCATTTGAGTGGTTCCCTTAACCTCCTGAATTAATTTCCCTGAACCCTTAAGGCTTCCTCAGTGACACAAGTAGCAACTCTTGCATCTCTTCTGTTCAAATGAATTTCATTTCTACAAAACAAATTTTTTGTATTAACTGGGGCAGGCCATGCTGAGAAATCCCCCTCCCCATAAGCCTTGCACAGTCTCTCTCAAGCCTAGATTTAATTCACAAGGCTTCCATCATATATTCCTGCTATCATGTCTGGGCAAAACTGCAGTCACAAGAACAGTTTTCAAGTGTGGCATTATATTCTTAACCAAGTCATTGATTTTACTAAAATTTTTAAAATTCTTTTATATAAAATTATCTATTAGTTACATGTTTAGTGTACTAAACATGTAACTAATAGATATTTTTTTGATTTTTGTTTTTTGTAAAACTTTACTTTCAGGTGGAAGTTTTTGTGCTGGATTTGATCTCTCTGATATAGCAGAAGCAAAATGGAAGGCATTTTATTGTCGTCTGGGCCTATGGTATGTAATTTCAGTGAACATTCATAAATGGTAAAAAAGAAAGCTTGGTTATTAAATATCTTCTGAGTGACATTACAAGTCTATAAGTGAAAGTAATCTCTTTTGTAGAAAAGTTTGATATTAAGTAATATAACCAAGAATATTACCTCTACTGAATGATCTGTTTTGATTGAAAGACAAGATTGAAATATCTGGAGTGATCTGTAAATATGATTGTTTGGGATGAATCCAATACAACTTAGTAATAAATATAGGGTTTTCTGTGTGAACCACCATGCAGTGTGAAGAATATAGTAAAAGCTATATGGTCTAGTTTTAATCTTTTAGTGAATGTCAGACTGGCTTTCAGTGATGCCATTTGTTTGAAAGGTGGAATACCTAAGCAACTTGAGGATAACAACTAACAGTATGGATGGAAAACACCTGAATGTTCAGAAAAATAAAAGCTTTTTTTATTTATTTATTTTTTTTTTGTAAGATAACTGATTTTTTGTTAAGAGCTACGATTAATATACTTTTAAGGCTAATGATGCCAACTGTAATTATTACTGTAAAGTAGTAACAAATTAGGTATAAGCAGTATAGAAATTAACTGCTGGTCATGTAGAAAATTTGTATCACTTATCAGAGAATTTCTCTAAATTTGCCTGATACCTTTCCCTAAAATTAGGAAATTTGAAAATCACTGCCATGGCCACTTTATTAGGACCACAGAGGTGGTGCCTCCGTAGCCAGGTGGGAAGGAGCAGCAGTGTGGTAGCGCACGCTTCTTGATTAGACCGGGGTTCGAGCCCGTGACCACCAAATACGGAGAATGCAGAAAGGTCAGGGAATGACCACCGCATATCCCCGGAGCAATATGGCCTTAGTTGCTAATGCTCCTAAAAACCAAATAACAAACTAACAAACAAGACCACAGAGGTTTAGACTACAGATAGTTCCCTACTTTATGAGTTAATTCATTCCTAGTGCGCGCTTGTAAAGCGGGAATTTATTTCCCATAGCCATAATGTTAAAAACAGGGGTTACGTTCTTAACAATGAAATTGTTAGCTAATTAGTTTGTTTAAACAATGATTGATTTATCCAAAAATATGAAAACGTAGCCGGTTAAATCAAGCAAATTATAATAATAAAGAAATTATTTATTACTTACAAATGTTAAAGAATGTTTACTCTTTATCATCAACTAAATGCACACTTGTTAATCACTCATTAGGCTTCAAGAGGCATTTTTTCCAAGATAATCTTCTCTTTTATTTATAAATTTTACGATAGCATACATAAGCATTTTTTAAAGGCACACACAAATTGCAACTAACATGATATGTGCAAGTGAAGTGAGATTGCAACTAACACAATTTGCACGGAGTAACAAGTTTACGAAGCTTAAAAAAAAAGGAAAGAAGAGAAGTTTATGAAAATTTATTTATGTTTTTTTATACGATTGAAGATTTCAGTAAAGGGGAAACACATTTCACCATAATAAGGTAAAAGAAACCACACAATTCCAGCAGTATTTTCGCATTTGCGAAAATACCGATGGCTGGAATTTATAATTGCTTGCACTAACAGAAAAGCCCAATAAACCGGAAAGTGAAAATTGTTTTATGGTCGTGACCTCCAGAAATGTGCTTTAGAAAAATATCACAAATCAAAATTGGTTCTTATAACAGAACATATGATAACGACGAAAGTGTAGTCCATTTTAATGATTTGAATTGGTAACTAATACAATTTACACTATAAAAATGACCTTTTGGAGAGATGAATAGCTTAGTTATACAGCAAAAATTTCAACTTCTGAGGTCATGGAATAAATTACTAAAAATTGTTATTGGGTTCACATTACTATATTTTCACGATACAATGAGGTCTCTGGAATGGATTAATATTGTAAAGCTGGGTGCACTGTATTGTATAGCCACACGTGTGGTTTGAAATGCGGTATTTATGAATGTTTAACATTCTTTTTTGGAATTAATGTTCATATTTTCAATTTTGTTGATACTTGATACTTGAAAAAAAAAAAAACACTGTAAACCCAGGAACTTGTAAAGCGAAAGCTGCCTATATATGCAAACATATGCAAATTGAAGAGGTCATATACAAGGAAGGGCTATAAAACCACGTGACAGTAGTCCTTAAATCATTTCACCAGCAATTGGGAATAGATAGGATTTTACAAACTCCCAAAGAAGTATTACTGTCAGTGTGCTACAGCAGAGAGGAGAGATGCACTTGTTAATATTTGAAACACCAGTTTCATTTTCATATCAGTGTTCTCCCCAGAAAAGTTTGCCAGCCGGGTGGCATTATGAAGTAGCTGAGTGGGGAAGGGTAATACTTCGCAATATTATAAAATTTTCTGTCATTTATAAATGTGACTTAAGCAATCCAGAGCAAAAATTAATTACATAATTTAACATTATATGCTCCTGTTGCATTGACCTCGATCGCATAGTATATTCGAATTAATATTGATAGAAATCAGTACTATACAGTACTGCAAGAATCGCTTAAATTTTAGCCAGGCAGTCAGTTAAATTCACCGGGTGGTGTGCCCATTTGATAGGTCCTGGGGAGAACACTGCACATATTTAACAAATGGAAAAACGCTGGAGAACAGATTCAACTGTATCCAAAAGTGTAAGGTGACAGAGTGAAGTGCTTGATTTGGAGATTATATGGTGTAATCAAGGATGGAACACTTAACCTCTGCATTTAATGCAGTAACATCACATGGATCAGTATGCATACCATTTGAGGAACTCTACAAAGAATTTCCTGCAGGAGTAGGAAGCCTTTGTGGAGCCACTGATTTTGGATACCAACCATATAGCTGCAGCTAGTCAATAATGCATAAAATGTGGAATGTGTGAAATTAAATCTTATATTGTTTGTAATGTGAAACTATTTTTTGTGTGTACGTGTGATGCAAGACTAAATTTGATTTAACAGTGTCCTATATATGAGATTTTTTGTGTATTATAAGGTCTGGAAAAGGTAATGTTTGCTTTGTGTACTATATATAGATGTCATTTTTTACTGTCTGTAAATTTCAAACAGAAATCCAAAGGCAAAAAAATCCTAGGTACATTAGTCTGAAATGATACTGTTTTAGTAAACAGTCAAAAGGTTTTTTTTCTTTATATACAAAGGTCATTCAACGAAAACTGCAAAACGAACATAAAATGCATATCGTGCATAAACTGATGATAATCATTATTAATCAAAGTCTCTTGGCAACATCGAGCATGCACTGGATGGTGACAAATCCTAGATGCACTATTATACACCAGAAAGCAAATTCATGAGTTCAGGGTGATGCCATTCAGATTTTCCTCGACTGAAGAAAATTCCATATCCAGGCATTAGACAGGAAAGTGTTACTGTATATTGAAATAATAAAGGAGTGATTCTAGAATATTATCTGAAGAGAGGAGAAACAGTGACAACTGAAAAATACTGTGCTTCTGAACTATTTAAAGCCAGCAATTCAAAATAAACTTTATTTCCTGTCCTTAAGTGCATGCTTATATGTACCTGAGGACAGCATGATAATGCTGTCTTCATACCCGTTCTACAGTGAATCAGATTGAGATGGAGTCTAAAGTATTATCATCCTTTTTGGCCACTAAAAGGCACTCTGAGAGGGACTTCTTCTCAGATGAAGAGATCAAAATGGTGTTACATATGAGGGTAGTTCAATAAAGAATCGCCCTGATCTAGCTGCAGAGGTGCTAGCCTGTTGATTCTTGGCACAGGTTTTAGTCCTTCTCTACATAGCCATCGTGCAGATTTACATATTTTTCCCATTGATGGATGAGGCTACGGATACTGTTTTTGTAGAAGTAGTGAGGTTGGTCTTTGAACCATGACTCTGTTACAGAAATGAGTGTTTCATCATCAGGGAAGTGGGTCCCCCAAAGAAATGATTTGAGGGAAGGAAACAATAAGAAGTCCGATGGTGCAAGATCGGGTGAGTAGGCTGGATGGGGCAGTATTTCATATCCATAAATGGTCGCTTGTGTTGTTGCAATTTCAGAAGTGTGAACTAGGGCATTGTCTTGAAGCATTCTAACTCCTTTGGACAGCATGCCACGCCTACATGTTTTGATTTTCTCCTGTAATTTTGTGAGTAAGTTGGCATAATAGGCACCTGCAATTGTTCTACCTTTTGGCAAGTAAACCAGTAACTTAACTATTGCAACAAAAATAGAAGATGGGGAGAAGAAAATAAATTAAGAATAGGTTAAGAATATGTAGTTCAGCTTGATTAAATAATCAAGTTTACACTTTATTTATGTAATTTAATTATTACCTATAATTTATCTTTAATTTTGTTATTAGAAATAGTTTTCTTATTTTATGCTCTTTTATTTTCTTCTTTTCATCCTTCCTATTTTTCTAGCATCGAGGGCTTGGCAAACTGTACCGAACCAGGGGTGGGGAACCTGCAGCCTTTTGGGGTACCAGTTGCAGCTTTTTGTCTGTTTCTCTCAAGTGAAAAATCTGCCTTTTATTTCATGACATAATAGAATAAATAGAATTTTATCTTTTATCTTTTTTTATATATCGTTATTCTCCTTATATAAATTAGTTTACATTTACGCTGTACATTACCAAAAGAAATATAAAGGGCATAAAAATATTGGATAGTTCAATTGAGGACAAAACAAAGTGAAGAGGTAAAATTATTTATATCAATAAGACTGAAATGCTTTAAGGGCTGCGAGAGAATTAGACAACGTACAAGTCAGTGCAAACACATCATATTAAGTACGCAGCTAAACTCTGAATTAGCAAAATTTGCAAAGGTTGCATTGTTTAAGTTATATCTCATGTTGTGAATACCTTCATGAGTTGCCATGATATTGCACTACTTCAAATAAGTAACGCTTCACCAAAGGAGAAGACTATTGTTACTTATTCTTAGCGGATAACACCACCCAGATGGCACTGTTTCAGGGCTATTTGGCCCTTCTTCGGTGGTGGGTAGGTACCTTAGTGATGTAATGATGACAAAACAGTTATGAAGTATAACTCCACAATATGAGAGATGCCTGAAAGATTAAGACATTTCAATCTTAATTCATCTTATACACCATCAGGCATCTCTCATATTGTGGAGTTATACTTCATAACTGTTTTGTCATCATTATAACTTAAATGATGCCACCTTTGCAAATTTTGCTAATTCAGAGTTTAGCTAGCTGCGTACTAATATGATGCGTTTGCACTAACTTGTATGTTATATCAATAACTGTGTGTTTAGCGAGAGACCCGTCAGTGGCAACTCGGTAATTGGATTGGCGTCACAGGCCTGAGAGCTTCTTAAGAAAGAACTGTAAAATGTTAAAGTAAATACAAAAATTAGCATTCATTCTAATTCACTAATCTTTACAGAATATTATTGTTTCCCATATAGATATGGCATCACTTCCACTTGAAATTGAACTTCGTTTGACAATGTTGCCTGTCTTATCAGTGATGACTCATCTTGCTGACTGCTATCAGTATCAGTTGACATTCTCCCCAGTGCCATTGGTTTTCAGTGCTTGTTTCCTATAAAATTGAATCTTCAATCAATCTCTGTATTTCATTTTTAATTTTTACTGGTAACCCGATTATGTCAAGAAATAAGAAGAGCATTAAAGGAAGAAAAGAGAGTATTCAATGAAGAATGGGAATTGCAGTATTATGTTGTTGCAGTGAACAATAAAATGTGTTTGCTCTGCAATGCCATATTGGCAACAGTGAAGAAATACAATGCATATCAGCATTATACAACTCATAAAGACAAATATGCTAAACTAGAAGAAGTTCTTTAAAGTTCTTCAAAGGAGAACCTTCTGAAGGAGAAGCAGCAGCAGCAACAAGTATTCAAAACTACGTCAGGACAAGGACTGACATCAATGAAGCAACATATAAAGTAGCATGTACCGGGTGGTTATAAAATTTTTCCCTATTCAGAAGATCCTAGTGTCAAAACGATTATAGATAGTGCTGTGAAAATCAGTGGGTATGTCATTTAGGGTATGTGGAAGCAATTTGTAGAAGAAAAAAAATTAGTTCAAATGTCTGCCACCAGGGGAGAAATTGGCACTGTAAACATGAGATGGAATACTTAACTTAAGATTAGATTTTAATACCAGAACTTAGAAATCTACAGATATTGTTCTATGTGTTTTCCTTCACTTGAGATGACATTCTGAAAACAGAGGACCTCGTGCGACACAGTTTCACATAGCATCTCATTGGGGATGTTGGCTACACGATGTTTAATGCTTGCTTTCAACTCGACAAGCGTCTGTATGCCGCCACAATAAACTCTGTCTTTCAGGTCCCTATAGCCAGAAATCACAGGGCTGGCCAGAACTACGGAAAGTCTCTAGAAATGATGCAATCATTTCCGAATGTTGAATGGAGCAGTTCCTTCACTTGTCAACCAACGTGGGGAGGGGCACCATCTTGCACGAACACTACAGTCTGTGAGCATTACCTTTCTTCCAGAGTGGGAATAACGTGATCTCTTAGAAGAGTGCAGTACTGTGCACTAGTTACTGTACACCTTACAGAGGGGGCCATAAGGTGTAGACTCTTCAAAGAAAAATGGTCTGATTATAAACTCTGCTGTGAATCCACACCATACTATAACATATGGTCTTTGTAGTGGTCTTTCATGCACAGCAGATAAACGAGAATATTCGGCAGTTTTGTGCATTTACAACCCCACGAAGAGTGAAATGAGCCTAATCAGACCACAAGATCATTCGAGCCCATGTATCGTCAAGTTTCATACAAGCCAGAAATCGTAGAGCAAAGTATTTGTTGTGCTGATCACAAGACTTTTATTCTTCCACTACATGAATCTTTTATGGGAACCAGCGTAAAATTATTCTAAGCACTTTACGTACCACAGACCAAGGAATGTTCAATCTCTTGACACACCTCTGGCACTACTGACTGGTAGTGTTTTGCATTCTGAAAATTGCTACTGCCATTTTATCCACTACGTACGTTCCGATACGTGGTCATCCCCTGCCTGAAATTACACCTAACCCCTTGGTCGCTTCAAATTTCTTTATTAGTTTTCGAAGCCTCACTGATGTCAAAGGCAAACCTTATTTAAGTTTCTGATATTCATGTAGTGCTGCATTAGCACTGCTATTATTGTAATGCTTAATATTGTAAGATTTCTAAAAGTCTCAACGTAAATTTGTTCTCATCATCTACTGCAGACAATGCCTGAGCAAATGGCGTAAATAGTATGCTTTTAAATTTGAAATAACACCCTGATCCATAGGTTGGATGAGCGAAGTCATGTTTGGCGGTAGAAATATGACTCTCACATTCGAACTGAAATCATCTAGATGTGTAGGATGTCGAGGAGCGTTATCTAATAGAAGCAAAATCTTGAAAGGAACATTGTTATCTTTACAATATTTTTCAACCTTGGGAATGAAGCAGCATTTAAACCAATCATCAAAGAGAAATATTCTTATCCAGGCTCTCTGGTTCAATCGTAAATGCACGGGTAGGGTGGCGTTATTGATGCCCTTAAATGCATGAGGATTTCCAGAATGGTACACAAGCAGTGGTTTTAATCTGTAATCTCCCGCTGCATTCAATAGCCGCCTTCATCAATAATTTTTTCCAACACATCACAAAATTTCTCTGCAGCTGCAGAATCGGCACTGGCGATTTCCCCGCACACTCTAACGTTGTGGAAACCAGCACGATGCTTGAAACTATTAAACTACCCATTTCTTGCCTTGAACTTGGGTTGGGGTTCGCCGTACTTTTCTTTAATATCTGTATAAATACTAGTTGCTTTTGCTTGAATGGTCGTTAGACTCGAGGAGGAGGCACTCACTTCTGAATCTGATTTGCTATCCATATTATTAACAGCTGTTCCATCCTCGATATAGCACCTGAACGCTGTTTTGTGACCACTGTTGATCTTAAGTGCATTGATCCTTTAACATGTTCTTTTATACACGCATTGTCCGTTTAAATAGTATTCACTGTTGAAGCAGCGAGACCTAATTCCCTTGCAATAGATGACAAACTTTGTCCTGCTTCATATACTTCTTAATCATTTTCATCTTCATTTCTAAATCAATTTTGTTTTGTTTCCTGGCACTGCCAGCATGTGCACTTTCCATTGGTCCCTTTCCCTTCATCATTATAATACGCAAATAGGAATGACAAGAAGTTTCTGAAAATTTGTTTTTTTATACGATTGAAGATTTCAGTGAAAGGGGAAAACATTTCACCATGATAGCGTAAAAACCCACACAGTATTATCGCAAATGCAATAAGATTGAGTTTACTACCCATTTATAATTAGATGCACTAACAGAAAAGCCCAATAAAATGGAAAGTGCAAATTATTTTTATTGTTTTTTGGTCGTGACCTCCAGAAATGTGCTTTAGAAAAATATCACAAAGGCGTTCAAATGTGATTCTTATAACGGGAACATATGATAACGATGAAAGGGTAGGGCAATTTCCATTATAAATATGACCTTTTAGAGAGATAAATAGCCTAGTAATATAGTGAAATTTTCAACTTCCAAGAACTTGGAACGAATTACAAAAAAAAAACAAAAAGCAATCCAGTGTTATTGGGTTCACATTACGATATTTTCATGATACCTCCATTTATTCCTACGGGATGCAAAATACTTTTCCACGATTTTTTTAAGTTTGCACTGGCCGGCAAAAACTTATGTAAAGTTGAATTTCCGTAAGTCGGGGAGTACCTGTATATATAATTTAGTAAGTGTATGCACAGATGGCACACCTTCCATGAGAGAAAAACATGAAGGATTTGTTGCATTACTACAAAAAGAATTGCCAGATCCAGATTTCCTTTCACTGTATTCTTCATCAGCAGAATCTGGGTGTCAAATCTACTGTTTTAAGTGACCCATTATAAAGTTATAGGTATTGTAAACTACATTCAAGCAGCAAATGCATCACGCCATTGCTAATTTTGCAACATGTTTCAGCTTGATGATGAAACATTCAGTGTGGATCTGCCATATTCTAAAGTGCATTGGTTGTCCCAAGGACAAATACTTGTCAAACTTTTATCTTTGCAAAAAATCGCATGATTTTTTTTTTTGAGGAATAGAATCAACAGTGTGAATTGTCACACGTGGAATTCTGCAGAGATATTGCAGAATTATATCTTTTGTGTGATATTATGTCAAAGCAAAATGATCTGAATATTTTTCTGCAAGGTAAAACCAAATCTATATATGATATGTGGCTTAAAATACAGGCATTTCATAAAAAGCTGAACTTTTTCAAAACCTTGCTTACCCAATTGGAACTTTCAGCTGAACACTTTCCTGAACTGGCAAAAGTAATTAATGAACAGGATACAAAAAAATCATTAAGAAAATGCGACATGAAAGAATACACAGCTGTTCTAGACCCCCTGATTTAAAAATACAATGAAAGATTTGCTGATTTTGAGAAACATCTCACACTGAAATTAACTTTTCAACCACACCTGATTAATGTCTCCAAAGCACCTGTTGACTTACAGATGGAATTAATTGAGCTCTCAGAAGATAATGTTCTGAAATCTCTATTTGACGTGAAGAAGGATCCTCTTCAAATATGGAAAAGTGGTGTTAACTACCCACGTCTACGTCAACATACTTATTGAATGCTATCTTGTTTTGGCACAACTTACTGTTGTGAATCAACATTTTCATATATGACACAAATTAAAACAAGCTTTATCTCAGATGACAGAAATTATTCACTTGAAGGACCAATTAAAACTATGCTTGACAATGTTGGAACCAAATATCAGACTACTATCTGGCATTAAGCACTTGGGAAAAGTCATTAAATGGTTTGTTTTTTAAGTTCATCCATTTTTAGTTTTGTTATCTTTGCTAAACAAATAAGTCTTCATTAATTTTTTTGTTTAAATTCCTCATACAATAACAGATTGTAATTAAAATTGTAAATAAACCTACAAAAATATAATTTTTTTTGTATACATTTAATTCTCAGCATGTGGCCTAATAGTGTCTTGGTTAAATAACATATGGCCTTCCAATGTAAAAAGATTCCCCACCCTTGTACTAAAAACTGTGCACCCTTTCTCCAATAAATTCTCAAATGAACATGTATTTTACTTTTACATTCTTTTAAGTTTCTTTGTTATTGTAGATGTAATTCTCGTATTCCACGTTTTATTTTAAACTCTTGCATCTATCCATACCCTTTTTATGTTTTCTTTCTACTTATATTGCACTCTCTCTCATATAGGTATCTATCTGGCTGATCTTTGAATTTCACAAAGCTTTCATCCTTTTAACCTTTAACAACTTACTGGACAAGAAAGTATAGGTATCTATCTGGCTGATCTTTGAATTTCACAAAGCTTTCATCTCAACTTTTAACCTTTAACAACTTACTGGACAAGAAAGAACCTCCTACAATCCAGTCAAAACCTCTTCCCCTGTAATTCAAATTTATAACCGTAGTTTTGGAATCATTTGTAACCATGAAAATTTTATTTTCATTTTACTGTGATTTAGACCTCAGACTTTTGTAGCCTGCACATTCAAAGAAGTTTCCATATATTGGCCCCTTTTGCTGATCTCTTCAAGCATATTGCCTATTCTTTGAACAATTTCAAATACAGTCGGACCTCTCTTTAACTAACTTCCATATAGCGAATTTTTCTATGTAGTAAACTTTTTTTGATTTCCCCTTGGTCATTACATTGAAAATAGTTTCTGTATAATAAAGGAAATTTCCATTTAATGAAATGATTTCGAGAGACCTGGATGCACATTGTTCGCACCTCTGGCCTTTAGGCAATAGAGCTGATGCTGTAGAAAGCACTAATTAAGAGCTAAAGTGATTAAGAATTAATCACTTTAGCTTTTAATAGCTAATAGGTTTAATTCTTAAGAGTATTCCAAAATTTAGTGTTGCCTGTAAAGCATTTATTGTACCGAGATGTCGCACTGGGCAACTGCTATCTATGTATCCACAGCCATTAGCAAATATTAAGGAATATTCCTGACACGGATATTTGTAAGCACCCTATTAGAGGATTAGGAGAGAGTGATTTTCCTTTATCCCAGAAATTCATCTGTTTCACAGAAATAAGTCATCCATACTTTCACTAAATTTCACCTGTCTCTGTATAGTAGGTACAAGTTGTCTGTAAATCAGTTTTTTTTGATTTCCCCCTGGTCATAGTGGAAGTGCTTAATAGTGTAGATCGGGGCTTTAAAAAAAAAAAAGAAATCACTTTAAAATTTGGTATCCCTGCCAGTAGTGTGTCAACCATTCTGTAAAACCGTGTTTCGATTCTCAAACTGAGGAAACAGGATCCAGTAGGAACCGTGCGAAACTATGCCTGTATGAAGATGTAGATGAAGCAGTTTTTAAGTGGGTGAAGTTGATTCAAGACCAAAAACATGCTGATATCAGGGACATTAATAAAAGAAAAGGCTATGGATATGTATCTTTTCTGGGGCATCAAATTTTCCAAGCCAGTCTGGTTGGCTGGACAAATTTAAAAAGCGCCATGGCTTACTCGAAAAAGGTATTTCTGGTGAGAGTGGGGTTGTAATTGAAGAAGCCTGTACTCATTGCAAAGAAACAGTTTTGAAAAAATTATGGAGGACTATGAGCCCAAAGACTTATTCAACGTTGATGAAACAGGTCTATTTTTTAAATGTCTGCCGAACAGGACACTGACTTTTAAAGGTGACAAATGTGTAGGTGGTAAAAATAATAAGGAAAGAATTAGTCTTGGTTGATGCAAATATGGCTAGTAATGAAAAACTGAAGCTTTTGGTAGGGCGCCTCCGTAGCCAGGTGGGAAGGAGCAGCAGTGCGTAGCACATGCTTCTTGATTAGACCGGGGTTCAAGCCCGTCACCACCAAATACGGAGTATGCGGAAAGGTCAAGGAATGACCACCGCATATCCCGGAGCAATATGGCCTTAGTTGCTAATGCTCCTAAAAAAAACCAAATAACAAATAACAATAAGCTTTTGGTAATAGGCAAAAGTAAACAACCTCGATGTTTGGATGTGCATATCAGAGTTGGCAAATGTGTGGAGTCAAGATGTGATGGAAACAACGATTAAGAACTGTTTTACAAAAGCAGGTTTTACTAAAACACCAATTAACAGCAATGAGAGGGATGAACTACTAGAAGACATTGAGCAATCTTGGGACAAACTCCAAACGAGAGGTTTGATCAGTGGAGAAATTGTTCTTGAAGGAATTTTAGGAGTTGGTAACAATGTCATAGTAGCTGAATATTCAAGTGACTCCAACATTTTAGAGAGTATTCAAAGAACTAGTGACAATATTGATGATGAGATGGATGAAAATGAGGGCAATATTAAACCTGATAACCTAAAACTGTAGGCAAACATGAAATGTTGGTAGCATTTGAAACTTTGCATTGAGGCCTTCAGTGTGAAGAAAATATATTTCAGTGCTTAAACAAATGTGAACATTTTTGTGAACAATGTACAGTAAAATCTGGTGTAAAACAAAAAATAACCAAATATTTTATGACATAATTCTTAAAAGTGTACTAATATATTGTGCGTATCATGCAAGTAGTCATTTCTTAATATGTGTGCATTAATAAATTAATTGTTTTTAAATGATAGAAGAAAATTTATTCATTCCCACTTATTTCTGATTTATTTCCCATATTTTACTGTATTTCTGAGTTAAATTACAGTGTTCTTCATTGTCGAAATTTCTGTATAACGAATTTTTTTAAGTGAATGATCGATTTCATTATATGGAGGTCCAGACTGTAGTCTGGTGTGTCTGAGTGTTTAGGTGTGGTTTCCATACTTAGGCATAGTATTCTAAATGCCTGTACAACTGCTTTTTACAGTGGGATTATGCCCTCCCTAGCTCTACAAGCAGTGCAACTAGTGAAGTCTACCTACTATTGAATGCTTCTCACATTCAGACATCATTATTTTGTCATCAGCAACGTTAGTTATTCACTGTAGTATGGATCTTTGTTTCAATAACAGATCAATGTTTTTTATATAACCTATAATTTAAATTATTAATTCTGTTTAACTTAGTACATTTAATTATTATAGTTTTTTATATTAATGTCACATGGCATTGGATTTTATGTAAACAGTTATTTTGTAGGGTCCATCTAGGATGCTGACATCTAAACCCATTGTAGCAGCTATATCTGGCTATGCCGTTGCTGGTGGGATGGAATTGGCTCTTCTCTGTGACCTGAGAATAGCAGAGGAAACAGCTGTTATGGGTGTTTTTTCTCGGAGATTTGGTAAGTTACGATTGTACAAGAATTATTCATTTTCGTCTTGCACTGTATTTTTCGTTTTGCACTGTTCTATATTTAAAATAAGAAAAACATTTATAATTTTAATCAAATTAATATGAACATTTTCCTTAGTTCGAAAATATTTACTTCATACTTATTTCTTATGATGAGAGGTGGGGGACAGTGTTGTGCTTCTAACCCAAAGCAGCCTGAGTACAACAAAATCTTCCAAAGTTCAGAACTTATGCATGCCAGTATAGAATTTGTGGTGTGAGGTAGTTGGATAGTTGTAAGAAAAGTAAAGTGAGAGTGGCCATATGTTCCAGACTAGAAGATTGTGAAAAGTATGACAAGACCAATGTCATTAGTCGAGGCATATCATGCAAGAAAGCAAGCTTATAGAGCATCAGCCAAAAAAAAAAAAAAAAAAACCCTTCCCATTTCACTCATCCGGTCACTCCAAATGTTTGTCTAGTTCAGCTTTAAATTTATTTAAGCTATCAACTTCCACACATCTATTCTACAACTGTCTTTTCTCAATTTGAATCTATGCCCCCTCAGGTTCTTAATCTGAGAAAGTGGAAGTATCCCATCAGCACTGAGCCTGCTCAAACCATTCAAGGCCTTGTACACCTAAATCAGATCACTTCGCAGGTGCCTAGTCTTCAGATGCTGCAACTTGCAGAATTTAAGCCTCTCTTGGTAAGAGAACCCCTTTGTTCCTCTCACAAATCTTGTTGCCCTTCTCTGTACACGTTCTAGGAACTCTACATCCTTCCTAAAATGAGGCCTCCAGACCTGTATGCATACTCAAGGTGTGGCCTGACCATTGCCTTCTACAAAGGTATAATCACCTCCTTGTCTCTGCTAGCAAAATTCCTCTATACCATTGACAAAACTCCATGACCTGCTCTGGCAGCCTGTCTGCACTGCTCAGAGAAATTCATATCTGACTGCACAATTACCCCCAGGTCTTTTTCACTTTCCACTTCCCTGAGTGTAGTACCACACAGTTGATACATTTCTGTTGGGTTACTGCTATCCATATGCAGTACTTGGCATTTGTCAATGTTAAATTTCAGTTGTCACCTCAGGTGGTAGATGACTTTCATCAACCGGTGAAATACCACCATTTTGCTTATTGGAGGCTTGAAGTGGTGAAACCCATGTTTAGTCTCTAGAGCAAAGTTTCTGGCATCCCCCTCCCCCCCATACTTCTCCTTCAACCCATGCACGGTACTAAGTACTATAGGTTTTGATACCTTTCGTTTGGGGTTTTCATAAAAATAAAAAAAAACACAGGCCCCTGGGGAACACCACTAATAACATTAGGCCACGAAGAGCAGTGTCCATTGATTACCACTGTCTTCTCCCACTCAACCTTCCCTTTATCCATTGCAGCAACTTGCCCTTAATGCTATACTGCTCCAAATTGTACAGCAATCTTCCATGTGCAACAGTATCAAAAGCTTTCCTAAATCCAAGTATATGATATCAAAATTATTTTTTGCATCCAGTTTCTTTGTGACCACATAGTAGTATCCAATCAAATTGGTCAGACAAAACTTCCTCTTAAGAAACCCATGCTGTGTCTGAACTGTTACTGCAGCCTTGTCTAGGTGGTCCTGTATCACTCTTTAACCAGTGACTACATTATTATCCCCAGAACAGAAGTTAAACTAACAGGCCTATAATTATTTGTCACCCTTTGAACCTCCTTTGTGAATTGGGGATACATTTGCACATCTCCAGTCCATTGGGACCTCCCCTGAATCTGAGGATGCTCTCATAATTATGGCTAAGGGTTTGCTTACTTCCCTCACTGCCTCCTTCAGTATAGCTACCTGAGCAGGATCATCAACCGTCAAACCACCAACATCAAGTGGACCAATCTGATTCATCCCCTTCCTTCTAGAGTTTACATAAGTGAAGAAGACTTTGTTGCTTTTCTTTGCATCCTTTGCCAAGGATTTCTCGCAATCAGCCTTCGCTTGCCTAACCTCCTTTGTGACTTGATTATAGGCTTCTGTGTCACCTGATAATTTATATGCATCCCACACATTTTTGTTCTCTGCCAAGAGCCTCATTATTTCATCCGACATCCATTTAGGTCTAAACCTTGAACAGTATTTCTTAGTTGGTATGAAAAGCCTAGTAGCTTCCAAAGCCGACCGGGCTAGCCGAGTGGGTAAAGTACCTGCCCGGCAACCCAAAGGTCGCGGGTTCGATTCCTGCCTCGGGCTTGGATCAAAGTACTGCAAAAACCTTGGGAGGTGCAATATGGCCACAGAAGCCGATGCGCCAACAACTACCAAATCAAAAAAAAAAAAAAAAAAGTAGCTTCCAAGATTAATTCCTGGAAGGCTTCCCATTTAGAATTCGCTGTTTTTAACATCATCAGTTGATCCTCTGTAGTCAGCTTTACAACAACAAAAACCCTTCCCTTTACCCTTGATGGTAGTTACATCTTTAAGTAAATCCCACATCAGTACACTGTGATCACTGTCACTTATGGTTCCTTTATCTGAAAATTCCTAATGCGCAAATCATCACTGGAGATAATCAGATCAAGAGTATTACTCCCTCTGGTTGCCCCTCAAACATATTGCTGTAGAAAACAGCAGTATGTTCTAAACAATGCTCTAATAAATCCACAAGTCTTGCTAGCGTTTGAGTGGCCAACCCACAAGTTTCAGTCAATATGTGGAAAGTTAAAATCCCCCATTACAAGACATTCTGATTTATTGGCCCACTCTATTTCTCTGCACAATTGTTCATTGTACTCATTAGTTCTATAACACACCCCTACTTTCATTTTTCCTTTCCCAGTGTTTGTCACACCAGACTGACTCAACATTGCACTGTCCACCCATGTCAACTTGGATGAGCTTCCTTAGATTTTGTGTTTCTCAACTAATAGCATAACCCTCCTCCCTTCCTGTATGCATTCTACTCCCAAATTTCAATTCTGCACTGCTTATATCTGTGTGACACCATGTCTGTGATATCCTGACAGTATCTGCCTTTGATGCCTTGATCAGCACTTCAAATTCATCAAGTTTATTTACTATACTTCTAGCATTGGTGTACATGCAAGTAAACATGCACCTGTCCTAACACAGCCCATGTATTTACTTGTTCCATGATGACTCCCAGCAGCTCTTGAAGTCCCCAGCAACTTCCTCTAGCAGTTTTCCAACCCCCCAACATTGCCTCGAAGCATCAGCAAATATTCTTGCACCCTTTCTTTTTAAATGTATCCCATCCCTGTAGAAGCAGTCTCTCCTGTTAGCAAGCACAGACCATGCTGAAAATAATTCAACCCCATGCGTCTTGCACAATATCTCTCCAGGGCTGAATTGATTGACAAGGCTCTCATCATATACTCCCTCCTATTGTATCTGGGCAAAATTGCAGACACTTTCATATTTAACCCTAACTTGTGACTTTTTTTCAACATTGACCTGTACTTGTTAAGTAATTCTGCAGATCTACTCTTAATGTCGTTAGAGCCAACGTGCCCAACAATATCATCCTTTGTGTCCTTACAAGATGATATCTGCTCTACAATGTCATCAACTTTTTACCTGGCAGACATACCCTGGTCTTATGTCACTTATCCTTTTTGCTCAATATATTTCCTGTCTCCCTTAGACAATACAATAACTGATAATAATTTGCTCCTGTGGGACCAGCATGTTCTTCCTTGAAGATTGCCACTGCATTACCTGATGCACAAGAGTGAGCTCTGACATTGAGTTGAACAGCTGAGAGCTTGATAGACCCCCATTTTAATTCCTTTGAGGGCTACAATACGGTCAGATATGAAGTTTTCTGTACAGTGTAAACAGGCAGCCAGGAAAGCCCATGGTGTCCTATCGATGATTTATCTAATGTTATCCTGTAGAGGTCATAATCCTACTGTATAATGAGCCAAGTCACTACTCACCCGTCAACAAATTAGTAAAGTCCACCTTCTGTGTCAGCAACAACCACTGAGAGACTAATTCAGAGTTGTCATGAATGTCACAGAGGTTGATAAATGACTGACTGTATCATGGGAAACATTAATTATAAATTTTTATACACACTCAAGTTACAGCTGCGTTCATATACAACTAAAGAAAAAAGTGAACTACAGCTTGACCTGCCGAGAACAATAAAGTTGGCCATTAAGAGAGAAATCTAATCTCTCACTATAGTCCACTTTAGATTTACCAAGAATCTCCATGTGATCAGTTGGAACCCACCCATTTCAGGGTCTCACAAAGACCAATAACTGGTATCTTAATAGGTTTTTTTTTTTTTCTTTAAATAAATCTGGTATATTGCAGACTTGGCATTCTGCAGTCCTTCTGTCATGAGATAGTAAGACTATATTGTTTACTTACAGTAGTTGAAAGCCTTCTGGCTGCCAAACAGCATATACACAGACAACATATGTACAGAGATATAAACAGTTTTCAGAAGCTTTGAATTAAATGTTATTTAACTTTAATGTCAACGAATTCGCTAGTTGTTTATCCAATTGCGCTATTCAAAGAACAAGGTTTTTTTGGCATCAGAGTGAAAGATTTTTTATAAAAGAAATAAAAAAATCAATCGAATTGTAATGTCCAGGTTTTGGAATATTCTATCTGTATTGTGCTGTCCTACGGATAGATTAATATCCGGACTCCTGCATGCCTACAAATAAACTTTACTTACGGGAAAACTAATGTGTGCTGAAACCTTTAGTCTTTATGACAGCCTTTAGTTTGTGGGACATTCTCCACTAGTTCACTAATTTTTTTGTAAATGTTCTCTGATATTTTTCATGATTTGACCTTCAAAGCTGCAACCAGTCAAGCTCTATGTTTTGGGGAGTCTTTCTTCACATGCACTCAATAATCTAATTCATCCCAGTTCTCTACAGGGCTGTGGGCAGGCTAGTCAAACATTTTGACGCTTGTGTCCTCAAACCAATCCATCACAATCTAGGTAATGCATTATTGGCCAGGACATCTAGATAGACCTCAGTATTCATGGTTTTGTTTGAAACAGCCAATCAGCCCAAGCCAAACCATGAAAACTAGCCCCAGGCTATCACGATGCCTCTACAAAACTTTGTCGTTGGGACAATACAGTCCAACAGGTAGGGTTCTCCAGGCATCTGCCACACCTAGGCAATCAGGGTAAAGTCTACTAGTCAAGACTGGTAGACTTTACCATGATTCATCACCCCAGAGTACATCTTTCTATTGGTTTACATTTCAAGAATAACAGGCCTCATACCAAGCTAGATGGCAACTGTCATTAGTCAGGGTGATTAGTGACTCATGGATGGCTACATGAACACATTAACTCATATCATGCAGCATCCTGCACATTATACTGGTGCTGACATACATTCCAGTTTGCAATATCAACCTGTTTTGAGTGTACAATTCTTTGCAGGGCTCTTCTGTTGTGTTCCATCATTTTCAGTGGTATTCTGTGTTACTTTGTGACAGTTTCAGCACTGGTCCACTTTCATTTCAAGATCACATTACCAATCATCAGTGTGGGGATCTTCAGTGCCACTGATGTCACATTCAGACTGAGTGTTCATATGGCACCCAGTAAGTCTAACTCCTCTGTAGCATCTTGCATTTATAGTTGTCTGTGTAGGATGTGACTACATGAGAATGGAGGAGTGTCTAGATATTACTGATGGGGCAGTATATGCATAAAGGGATGGTTAATAATAAGAAACAGTAGTTATAAATGGCCACTGCTTTTCCTGGATTGATATTATGAATGGGATCCAATTGTTTAGTTCTTAGCTTCTTACTGTTTCTAAAATTGATTATTGATGTAAGTGTTTCACTATTAAGTGGCTTAGATTTAATGTGGTTCACTATCTTTACAGCATCATCCAACTGAGTTTTTAGGTCTCTTTCCATTGTTTTGGTGACAAGTGCTTGTTGGTGGAGTGTGGAGTGTTTGATGTAAGTCTTGGTACTAGAAATTTAAAGGTCTTGCATCTAGACAGTGGTAATCATAGAATAATGTATTGATAACAGGTTGGAAAGGGTGAATAGTAATGAAATTGGTTAAGGCATAAAAGGGGTATTCTTATCAAGATTTGAGTTTTTTAAGCCACTGTGTTTGGAAACCAGGTTTCTGTAGGGTGACTGATCAAGCTGTTTAATGCCTTCAACAGTTCAAGTAAATTAAATAGAGAGAATATTTATGTGACATAGCAAGGAGGCATAAACTGACATATGTGGGAGTATCAGAAAGATTTTCCCCTAACCTTCCGCATTCTATGAATGTTATTTTGTATTGACTGTATTGCTTGTTTATCTAGTACTATATGCCAGAAGTTTCATTGCTCTTATATGTTTATTTTGTCAAGTGTATACATCAATATTATCAAATTCCTGTTTTTGCAAGGCAAACAGCCAAGAACTATACATGAAGATAGATGTTTTGGGATATGTCAGTGGAGACAGTTCAAGTGTAGCTAGGAGAGCATCGATGATGAGGAAGAAACAGGCAGCAAAATTTGTTTCCCACCCTCCCATTTGATGTCGGCATTTTCTGAGGTTGTAGAATGAATATAAGACAGTTCTCATTTAGCCAGTGGGGGGGGGGGGCACTATTAATTATTAGGTAGTCATTTACTCCAAATTACTACATAATCTTTTTTGAGCTTCGATAGGTTATAAAAATTTGAGGAAAGTTTCAAGAAATAATTGTATGAAATTAGGACAGGTGAATTTTTGTTTTTAATTTTTACATCAATTTACGTTTGTTTTATATTAATAATGTTAAATATTATTTAATTATTTTATCTTGTATTTTATATTTTTCTGCAATGATTCTCATGTATTCAAGAAATAAATTCTTTTTTTATTTTTCTAATTATGTTTTGAATATTTCAAGGTGTTCCTCTAATAGATGGAGGTACAGTTCGGTTACCACAGTTAATTGGGTTATCTCGAGCACTTGATCTTATTCTCACAGGAAGGGGTATTAGTGCAAAGGAGGCGTTGGAATTTGGACTTGTTAACCAGGTAACAGCCATAGGAACAGGTAATTACTGATTCTAATTCACATATAAGAGAGCAAGTGAGAGCACAGGTCTTAATAGGAGCATTCATTAAGAATTTTTTTTTATATTTAGGTAGATTTACCTAATACCTGTAGATATAAATTATGATCACTGTAAGATATTTCAGTATTGAGTTAAGTAGGCTGATTTCTGAGAAAAAAGTAATTTAATGAAAAATAATTTATGCAAGTTTTTTTAATTTTACACCACCCAAGTAAATTTAGGGTAGGGTTAAGAGTTATAGAACATAATTGTACATTATATATAATTTATTTAAAATGGAGAATAGCATACATTAAAAAAATAATAATACAAAGTATACTTCATTTAGAGGAATGCTTCCAATGGAATTAGATTTATAAATGTTTGTATGATTAAAATTTTTTGTGGCCTGATAGTTTCTAAATAAATACTTCATTCTGAAACTGTTTTAGCCCTCGCACTTCATTATTTATGTACCATTTCTTTTTTTATCTTTGGTTTCTTAGATATTATTGGTCTGGAGTGAAACATGATCTTACCTAATCACGAACAGGTTACTAATTATAACTTTGAAGGAATTGAGTTGTTAGGCACTTCTTGAGTATTAAGCTTCTTTATTGCTGCTAAGTACTATTACTTAGCAGCTCATGGTACTAGTGACAATAATTCTCATCACAGTGACATGGCCAGGAGTTTTACATTATATATGTGATTAAATTAGCAAAAATTACAGTTACATGGGAAATTATGAGTTACACAAAATTAAACATGTAAAAATGAATTATAATAATAGGAAAATATAAAGAGGAACTGAACATCGTGACCCAGTTTGGAGGAATTTATCCCAATTTCAAAGATGTAATCCACTCGAGGAGCATGTGATGGTATGTAGTCAGTAGCCATTTTCTGTAGGTTGACTCCAAGATGGAGCAGTGCCTGGGCAGGTAGGAACCGACTACACAGTTTCAACCGGTTGTATTTGAGGATTAGTGTGGGCTCTGACCTCAAGGATGGCAGAGGATTGTGCCACTGACAGAAATTCCAGATGTTTGGGGCGTTTATGACTCCTATGTACATTTTTTAATGTAGTCATTAAACGCCTGCTGTCAATTAACCTTGGGAGCCTGGGTACATTTAGCTGCTCAGCCATGTCAGTTGTTCTTAATTGAGGGGGTCGGCGATGCTTATTTGTGGCCCATTTCAGGGTCCAGTATTCACACAAGAACACCGGTTTTTGAAGTAAGGGCAACGCAGATGCCCAAATTTCAGCAGCATATAAAATAACTGGATAAACAGTGGTTTGAAGATATCTGGTAGTGGTTGCGGCATCGTTGGAATGAAGTAAGTGTTGCTTCGCTCTCCAGCGTGTTAAATCGCTTCTGGAGGTATTCTGTGTGAACATTAAATTTCAGCTTTGGATCAACATAGATACAGAGATCCTTATGGCAGGTAAATTGGGATGAGAGTACCCAAAACTGATGGTTGAATTACTGTTGGTTGCTGTTTCAATGAGTAAATCATTATTGCAGATTTTGAAGGGTTAAGGTTTTATTCAAACATCTTCAAGTAAGTTGAAAGAGCGGTCAAGTTCTCTGTGATTGAAGACTTGATTGCCATTGGGTTTGCAGACGTTGATTAAGGTAAGAAACTTTATATCATTGCATATATTAGAGCATCATCACGGGGACTCATGAAAGGAATTAGATTAGAATGGCTGAGAAGAGAAGGCCAGACAGGACGCCACCTTGTGGGACTCCTGCATTGATTTTTCTTGTAAAGTGGGTCTTCTTCATTGTGAGGTGGACACTTCTATTCCTCAGTAAGGCAGTGAAGAAAGCTAGGTCTCCATTAATCCTGAAGAATTTCAGAAGACTGAGAAGGGCTGGAATCTAGGCTGTCAAAAGCAGCTTCAATTCTTAGCTCTAGTGCTTATTAACCCAGTAGTGCTCCCACTGGACCTTTCAGGTGCTGTTCCAAGAAATTGATTGCATGTTAATTATGGGTTCCTTTCTAAATATTATAGATAGCGTTACTTGAGTAATTGTGGATGTGAACAGTTGTTTACCTAGAATTATATGCAAGAATAACTGGTTAAGTCCAGAATGACCATTTTTGTCGTCTGCTTCACTTGCTATGTAACAAAAATGCATTTCTTGCCACCAGTTTCTGCTAGGTATTCTTTATTTCATAATTATTATAAAAAATGATTTCTTGTTTCAATTATGTTTTTCTTTCTTTTGCAAAACATACTAATGCATGCACATGTATGTTTTGTAGATATTAATGATATTATAAACTAGAAAAATAAAATGACTAATAGCTTCATGTTTATATTTTATTTTCAGCAGCATTACCAAAAGTTTTTTTTGTTAAAAATAATGTATGAACACAACCTTTCACTAAAACCAGCATATTTCAAGGGCCACATCACCAGCACCAGGAATATTTATCAAAGAAAGTTTTCATATTAATAATACAAGTGTAATTTGCAATTTAATTCCTTTTTTTTTTTTTTATGTGAATGTCAGTTTATATATAATGTTTTTGATAACCTGTACTGTATTACAGCACTTGGAAATGGCATTAAATTGGCCGAGTGTATTGCAAAATTTCCACAGGAATGCTTGAAGGCTGACAGGCGATCTGCATATTATTCAACATTTGAAGCAAAATCATTGGAAGAGGCATTGCAGTTTGAATATGAAAACAGCAAACATGTATTAACACAATCAGTCGAAGGTGATTTTTTTTCTTTTCAGTTTTTACACTTTAATTTATCATTCTCTGTATTTTATTGGAAGAGCTACTTTACTATTAGTAATAAATTACATTTAGACAGTTGTCATCACCTGGTGTAATAGCAAAGGTTTTTGGTATATAGATTTCTCTTAAGACATTGCTGGTTATTGCTATGACATTCAAAGAATTTTTTGAGATTATCTCACTCGTACCAATGTTGAATATGTGGACTGCAGAGAAACTTGCTTTGGAAGAATATGCACATTTATTATTTTAATGTTATTTGTATTACAGATTACATTGCCTCAAACAGTTATTCTAAGACATTCAATAACCATGGTATAGTGGAAATGAACTAGATCCTTTCCCGATAGCTTCAAGTTTTTAGAAAAATACTCTATATAAATTCATTTAATTTCAAGTCAATGTTCATATGCCTTCGGCTCCTGAAATGATCCAAGGTTGATTGCTAGTTTTCTTGTTGAAAAAAGAAAAACTCCTACTACTCTGTTGACATACTCATCATTATTGCAACTTATTTAATCTTATAAAGAAAGGAAAAGATAGATCAGTGTTCATTTTCCATATTAAATACATTCTTCCTCTGCTTGCATAGTAATATCAACTATACATCACTATCATAGTGAGCATAACTTCCTATGATATGACATTTTTTACATTTATATCAGTTAATCAGCATGCAACATCCGTAAAGTGCCAGTTTAACAGTGGTTACTTATAAGAGGTGTTAAGATGTACAACTTACCACATTCAATTTTTATAATTTTTCACCAGAACTAAAAAAAACTGTTTTATAAACTAAAGAATAGAACAGTTTGGAGTATTATAAAAATAAGAGTTAATATTAGTTTGTAATACATCATAATATTATTAAAATGTTGGACCATGGACTTGAGTCCAAAGTTATCCCTAAAATATTTCACACTCTTACATTATCAGGGAACTTAGCCCCACGTTTCTCTACCATCATTATTCAATGTATTTTTATGCCACTCCAGTGTGTCAAACTGCCAGTCTGGTCGATAGTGTTTAGTCAGTAGCTTTTTTCCCTTTACAGAAACACCAGTGGCAAGTAAATCTGGATTAGTTTCTCAGTGTTTCCATCCCTTTTATTACACCACAGCTGACCGGGCTAGCCAGGTGGGTAAAGTGCCTGCCTCGGGCTTAGATCAGAGTAAAATGCAAAAACTTTGGGAGGTGCATTATGGTCACAGAAGCTGACGTGCCAACAACAAATAAAAAAAATATATTACACCAAAGTTACTTTTGTAAAAATGCTCTTCACAAACTCCAGTTTTAGTTTGTGAAAAAGTGCCATCTGATGATTTCAAGCGTTCCTTGCACACACTTTTAAAATCATCATGCACAGGAAAGTTTTCATTTTGCAGAACAGTGACAAATTTACCACATACCTCAGGAATTGTAATAACATTAATTAGCATTAGTAGTGATATGATGCAAGAAAGCAAGCTTATATTAGCCAAAAAAAAAAAAAAACCCCTTCCTGTTTCACCTATTCATTCACTCCAAAAGTTTGTCTAGTTCAGCCTTGAATTTATTTAAGCTGTCAACTTCCACAATGACAGATAGAAGTTTTTCCAGCAATTGACCACCTGCTGGCTAAAGGCAAAATTCCACACATTATTCTACAACTGCCTTTCCTCATTTTGAATTTATGCCCACTCACGTGTGAAATCTGAGCAAGAGGAAGAATCCCATCCATCAGCATTGAGCTTGCTCAAGCCTTATACACTTCAGTCAGATCACCTTGTAGGTGCAGAGTCTTTTAGCCTTTTTTTGGTAACCACAACCCTTCTCTGTACTCGTTCCAGCAGCTCTACATCTTTCCTAAAATGAGGCCTCCAGACCTGTATGCAGTACTCAAGGGGCGGCCTGACCATTCCGTTTTACAAGGGAATAATTGCCTCCTTATCCCTGCTAGCAAAATTCCTATACAGGGTGTCTCAAAAATATTGGTACAAACATTTAGGGGAGGTAGGTAACATCTAAAGGAATGTGAATTGCATAGGAACCCATAACTGGAAACGTCACCGTAAGTCGGCACTGTTCATCAGTTCGCGAGAGAGAAAATTTCTGGTTTACTCATTCAAGCAGTAGTTGCTGCATGAAGAGCATGCATCGATATACGAAGTGTGAGCGGGCAGACATGCACCTAGTGTATGGATTAGCAGAGGGCAATGGACGAGCCGCTCAACGAATTTATGGAGAACACTTCCCAGATAGACATGTACTGGACCACCATTTGTTTGTCCATGTGCATCAAAATTTGTGCAATTATGGGTCATTTAGAGGTAACAGGAGTAGTGTGGGTAGACCACGTTCGACGCAAACTCCCGCCATGGAAGAAAGTGTTGAATGCCGTCCAGAATAATCCTACTACCAGCACATGTGCCTCTGCCTTAGGAGTGTCTCGTTGCAGTGTACAGCAAGTCTGACACGATTCCTTACACCCCTTTCATCTCCAAAGGGTTCACTTACTGCTCCCCCAAGATCATCCTACACCTGTGGCTTTTGTGCAGTGGTTTCTCCAAGAAAGTGTTCAAGACTTGAATTTTCCAGCCAATGTTTTGTTCACGGATGAGGCTTATTCAATCAGCACAATGCTCATGTGTGAGCTCATGACAACCCACATGGTGTGTGCCCCCATGCGGCACAACATCGCTTCGCAATAAATGTGTGGGCAGGTATTGTCGGTGACTGCTTAGTCGGCCCATACCTGTTACAATCTCGCACGAACTCTGCTAAATATCGGATCTTTCTTGTACAAGTTCTACCAGGGTTACTTGATGATGTTCCAGCAAATGTGAGATGCAACATTTGGTTTCAACATGATGGGGAGGGTCCTCAAATCTATCGTGTATGAATCACCTGTGGGGACGGAAATAGATCTCGTGACGAGACTCGTCTGCACTGCTGCTACTGTCAAAGAAACTCCAGCTGTGTTCGTCCATGTCCACCAATCCATGCTTCATCGATGTCACGCATGCATCGCATCTCATCGTGTCTTTTTTCCATAACCGGAAACGTTTGTACCAATATTTTTGAGATGCCCTGTATATCACTGACAAGACTCCATGAGCTACTCTTGGAGCCTGTTTGCACTGCTCAGAAAACATCATAACTTACAAAACCCCCAGGTCTTTTTCATTCTCCATTATCTTGAATGTAGTATCACACAGTTGGTACATTTCTCTGGGGTTACTTCTACCCATATGCAGTACTTTACATTTGTCAATGTTAAATTTCAGTTGTTACCTCAGTCCATCTGCTCAACATTTCTAGATCCAGTTGCATACCATCCTTACTGTCATTAACCACCATACCACCCTTTGTATTCTCTGCAAAGTTGGACATTTAAGCCTGATATACCTTCATCATTAATAAATATAGAAAACAACAATGGGCCCAACACAGGCTCCTGGGGGACACCACTAATAACATTAGTCCACAAAGAGCAGTGTCCATTGATTACCACTGTCTTCTCCCACTCAACCCTCCCTTTATCCTTAATGCCATACTGCTCCAACTTGACCAGAACTCTTCCATGGGCAACAGTATCAAAAGCATTCCTAAGTATGTGATATCAAAATTATTTTGATATCAGACAAGACTTCCCCTTAACAAACCCATGCAAAGTCTGAACCATAACTGCAGTCTTGTCTAGATCAGCATTTCTCAAACTGTGTTCTGCAAAAAAAATAATTAAATAAATTTTGCATATTTGTAATGTATACCACTCTTGTATCATTATATTTAAAAAAAATAATTTTTTTTTTTTTTTTGTTATTAATATACTGGCATGGACTGGAACACTTTATTTTGGCGGGCTTTTGCATAGAGAAGTATGCGTAGAGGTAATTACATCTACGAAAAAGTAGCAACGTAGTGATCTAATATGCCATTTGTAGGCGATTTAACTGAACTCACTTCCTTGTATAAATTTTTGATATATTAGTATTTCAAAATATTATAAAATTATGTGACCATAGATTTGTGGTTGAAAAAAGGAACTTTAAAACGAGAAGCAAAGTAGTAGTGCAACTGTGGTCGATGAAAACAAACACAATATTGTCACACTTCAAAGTGAAGATGAACAATCGCAGCCTTTTGCCCTCCAAAAATCTGAAGTGAAAAAAATAGGAACCAACTAATAAAAGACCAAAATGAAAGTATGATAACAGTAATTTGATTTTTGGCTTTACACGTGTTGGAAATATAGATGCTCCTTATGCCCAGTTTGTCATATGTAATAAAATATTATGAAATAGTTCTTTGGATCCCGCTGGTCTTGATGATCTTGCAGTGCTTCTTTAACCAGTGACTCCATTATTTTCCCAAAGCACAGAAGTTAAACTAACAGGTCTGTAATTATTCATGTCAATCTCCCTTTGTGAATTGAGGATACATTTGCACATCTCCAGTCCATTGGGACCTTCTTGAGTCCAAGGATGCCTTCATAATCATGATTAAAGCCTACTTACTTCCTTTGCTGCCTCCTTTAATATAACTGTATAGATCCTGTCCATCCAAGGTGCCTTTCACTTTGCTCTCTCATGTAACTCCCTGTTAGAGTTTAAGAAATTCTGACCTCCACTTCCCTACAGCATTCAGTCAGCTACCTGAGCAGAATCATCAACAATTGATTGAACCATCGATATCAAGTGGACCAATCTGATTCATCTACTTCATTCTAGAGTTTACATAAGAAGCCTTTGCTGTTTTTCTTTGCATCCTTTGCCACAGGTTTTTTGTAATCTGCCTTTGCTTGCCTAACTGCCTTGCGATTTGATTACAGGCTATCTTATATTTACCATTGGCCTGATAATTTATATGCATCCCACTTTTTTTTTTTTTTTCACTACCATGAGTCATCAGTTCATCTGACAACTGTTTAGGAAAAGTATTTTTTGGACATTGAACAGTCTTTCTTAGTTTGTACAAAAAGCCTAGTAGCTTCCAAGATTAATTCCTTGAATGCATCCACCGTAGAATTTGCTGTTAGTAACATCAGTTGGTCCCACTGTGTGGAATTTAAAAACTGCCTGAGACTAATGTACTCACCTTTATGAAAGGAATTTGTTCTTACCTTTTCTCTCAACACCAACAAATCATTTGAAAATACAAAAGTCGTGCATAATCACTTCTCTGGTAATTACAAAATCAGCAATGCAGTTTTTTTTTTATATGACTGTCCCTTTCTCCAGTTAGGTATAAACACATGGTATTGTATAAACTTGCCACAAAAATTATGCATTAAGCAATTCTATGTTACACTTGTACTAAACTATTACAGTAAAATCTTGGTTATACAAAACATTTGAGGAAAAAAAAAATATATATAGAAAATTTACAGCAATCTCTTATTTACACTTTATGTATCATACATGCTTATATAACTTAAAAATAATTATCAGTGTGTTACTTTTTTCTGCTCCGCGATTTTGTATTATCAGACATGTAACGTGAAAGATTTTGCATACTCATTCACTTCATGTGAAACAGCCCATTTCTTAACAACCTGAAGGGCAATAAGGGCTTTGTTGGTTTTTACATGTCCTCTCTTCTCTGGATTAGTATTTAAGGTGAAACTATTAATATGTCAAGAAGTGGTAACCTGATTCATTGTTAAAGTTCATACTTGGTCTAATTTTATGCAACTGCACTTAATTTCCAAAGGAATGATTATAGTTCATTAAAATTGTTTAAAGGTCATGGAGCCTGAATAGATTATCTATGCCATTTAGTTACTTTGTAGGTATTATACATGCAATATTTCTAAAAATGCATTATGGGGATGCCCATTTCTATCCTTCCCCACAATACAAACTTTGGTGTGTAAGTAAAATGATGCATTTCCTGCTATTGGTATTTTGTGTGGATCTTTGAATATTACTGATGCACTTATTTTATTTTTAGGGGCAAAGAAATTCATGGATGGTATTGGAAGACATGGCAACTTCAACATTGATAATATACCATCTTTTCACCAATAAAAAAAAATTGTACAGAAATTATAGTCAATAAATTATTTTTCTTTATATTGTGGAGCATTATTCAGAGTACACTTCACATGTATTCCAGTTGTAAGAGAATGCCATATGGCCCCCCTCCATCAATTTGGTGAGAGACTAATGCAGCATTAAATAGCTTATGTCAAATTAAAACTAAATTTTTTTTTCATGTCATAAGCTACTAGAAAGCATAAGCAAAGATTCTGCCCACCATTATCAAGAAATACAGCAGCAGTCTAAAAATAACACTTTCAGAACTTTGAAAACAGCCAAGTAATGTAGCAGTACCTCTGACATAGCTTATGCGTGCACTCAGCATGAATGGCCAAATGATAGAAATACACGTGCTCTTCACTGGAGTGAGCAGTTTATGAAAAAGCTTTAACCAGACGTATACAACTTTGCTTGTTGTTCGTGTTTTACACCCAGCCATGTATGCTGATGAATATACAAGTTTCTAACATTTCCAAGTCTCCATAAATTAACTGGGCATGAATGCCCAAACCAAGCACTGCACACACATATATATATTATACTGATGCAGACAAGTGTTCACAGGAACTGCATTGTACTGGTACTAACCTTAGTTGACAATTGGGCAAAGGATAGCATAATTGTTTTTTTTTTTTTTTATGAAAACCCCAAACACAAAAAGGTATCAAAACCTATTATAGCACTTAGTACTGTGCATGGGTTGAAGGAGAAGTATGGGGGAGAGGGATTTTAAACTTTGGAGCAGTAACACATTATTAATCTATGTGTGCTAATTTACCTGTTCATCCAGATATACCAAACAATATCTTGCAGAAGAGTTCAACTTTTGTTTCTGTGCTAAAAGCTTCAAGAACTTGGGCAAAAATGGGTCAAATCAATTGCCCTTTGGACAAATCTGCAAGAAAATCCAAGGCAATTATCATGTATATTGCATCCTTTGAATGCAAAAAAATTAAACTGCATGTAGATAAGCACCATTGACCATTCTATGAATATTATGTTTATCATTATATGTACGAGATTGTAGCATCTTAAACTGCCAATACTAACTGACTAGTGCTCTTGGCTGCCATTATATTTGATTATTTCCAGAGCGAGATAGATCTGCTTCCATTGATTTCCCTCAGACTAAGCATGATAGAGAAAACTTTTTATGAAGAGGAAACAATACTTGTGTTATGCCAAGAGGTTAAAAATCAGGTTATTTCCATTAAAAATAAGCATTCTTGAAGATTAGCATAGATGCAACAATAGCAACTTCTCTTTTGAAAGAAAAGACAGGACTAGATTTGGGGGTGGGGCAAAATTTTAAAATCAACTATTGCTATTTATATCAGCATGTTAGAGAAAGTACTAAAGGCCAGAATATTTTAGATGTGATCACCCACAGACCAGATAGCATAAGAGGAGAGTTCTAAGTTCACTGATGCCAAAAGAGGTTGCAGTTGTTTTAACGGTAAAGGATTTAATCTCGGGAAAATGGACGGTGGTAGTTTAAGATGTTACACGTCCCTCTATTAACTGAGAATATTGAGGAATTAAGAAATGCCATCAAAGAGGAGAGAATAGGGGACAAGGAGTTTCACATGCAACTACAAAAAAAAAAAAAAAAGTCTTACATAATGAAAAGTCTTGGATAACCCAGCTGATATTGCTGAAGAATTGTGTATTTTGCATCAATCTTCAGATAACACACCCTTCATCTTGAGGAGAAATTGCATGTGAAACTGAGAAGTGCTACATTAGCAATATTAAAACGACTGAAGATTGTTTATTAGAAAATTTTTTTAGTCTAAGGGAAAGGAAAGCCCTTAGAGTTGAGAGCATATCATCCATCCATAACCAGCATTTCTAAGACTGAAATGAGTAACTACAGACCAATCAACCTTGCTGCAGTGGTAGGGAAAATCAGAGGCAATGATTATTAATGTAATCCAAGGTAATACAGTGCAGTTTTACCCCATGGGCTTGGCTCACCCAGGGTGCTGAGCTGGATATCATCATTCTTCTCTCTCTCTCTCTCAGAAATTTGTTTTTGGCTGGTGCAGCAAAAGCCTCTGCTTCCTTGCACCATATGGCTAATAATAATAAAGGGATAATCCAGATAACTATTTTCCCGTCCTGCATGTGTAGACTGAAATTAATTTTTAATCAGTATAAGGTGAAACACGTTAGTCACTTGAATGATCCTTAGATGGATCTTGGATGGCTGCTGGAGAGAAGGTTGTGATTAATGGTTACTCTTCATATTGGACTTAAAAGTTAGAAATGGAATTCCTCAGGATATGATTTTGTCAAATGACATTGACACAGGAATACAGACACTATCAAAGTTTGCAGATGATGACAAGATTGGGAGAATGCTTAATGATACTAGTATCAAGCCACTACACTATTATTATGGGGGTCTTCAATGCTAAGGTTGGAAAAAGGCAAAACAGTGCAGAAAGAGGAACTATAGGAAATTTTGGAATTGGTGAAAGAAATAAGAGGTGAAAGACTTGTGGAATTTGCAGAATCTTAAGGACTGTCAGTAATGAACACTTTTTTCAAGAAAAGGGTGAACAGAAAGTGCACATGGAAGAGTCCAAATGGATTAACAACTAATGAAATCTATCTACTTCATCCTCACTAACAGAAGATATATTGTGAATGATGTTACCATCCTGAATAAGGTAAATGTTGGAAGTGATCACAGAATGGTTAGATGTACACTTGATATAGATGTAGGAAAGGAAAAAACTGACTCGAGTTAATAATACAAAGGTCTTTGAGATAACAGAGGAGGAGAAAAAGCAGTATGTACTGGAACTTAAGAACAAGTTTGAGCTTCTGCAGACTGCTGAGGACCAAGATATCGACGAGGAATATTACAACTTTCTGAAAGTGATAAAGCCCAAGAAACCTATAGGTAAAAAGAAATCCAAAGAAGAAAAAATTACTCAAGAAACACTTGTCATAATGAACCGAAGACGACAAATGAAGAGCAAGAAAAACACTGACAGGGAGAAAATTGAGTATACTGAGTTATGCAAAGCCATTAGAAAGAGACTCAGAGGACAAAAGAAGATTTAACACAAGAAAAGAAGAACAAGCATTAAGGGAAAACAAAGGATTTAAATCAGCAGCCATGAGCAGTAAAACAGAAAGACAAATGATACTGAAACTGAAGAATAGCGATGGTGTACTTATAAACAGCAGAGAAGGCATAATTCAAATAGCAGAAGACTACTATAGAGAATTATACAAGGAGCGAGGGAATGATGTCAGCAGTGGGGAAGATGGATTGCAAAGTAGCAACACATACGAAATGAAGAATCAGAAAGCCCCAGGGGAAGATGAAGTTACTGTAGAGTTGTTAAAATTGAGAGGAAGAGAGAACAAAAACTGGCAAGGCTCTTCACAAAGTGCATTAGAAAAGGTGTGATGCCTAAGCAGTGGGATAATGCAATCATAGTTTTGCTGCATAAGAAAGGAGATAAATCAGAAATTGGAAATTATAGATCAATTAGTTTGTTATCCCACATCTACAAGTTGTTCACAAGGGTAATTACTAACAGATTAGAAAGAATACTTGATGAGAATCAACCGAAAGAGCAAGCTGGCTTCAGGACAGGATTCTCAACTATGGATCACCTAAACGTAATATCACAGCTAATGGAGAAAACAAATGAATATAAAACACCATTATGCCTGGCATTTGACTCCATACGGCATAAGGCAATGTTTCGGGCACTGGAAAGACAAGGCATAGATACCCCCCATATATGATTTTGAAGAAGATATATATGAGAGTGCTACCTCCTTTATTAGACTAGACAAAGACAGTAGGAAATTTAAAATCAAGAAGGGAGTTCGACAAGGAGACACAATGTCTCCGAAGCTGTTTACTGCTGCCCTTGAGGAAGCTTTCAGAAGATCAGCGAGTACAATGTGTACAGAAAGCATAGACAGGAGAGGAAGGGAGGAGGGGTTATTTTAAATGAGTAGGTGTGTGTTATAGGTCTAATGAACATTATAAGCATTGTGCAGGGAAATATATTGGGCCAGTAAATCAGTGTCTTATAATGGGGGATTTTAATTTCCCAGAGATTGACTGGAATTTGTGGGTTAGTCACTCACACACTAGCAAGGCTTTTGTGGATTTATTGGATGATTGTTTTCTACATCAGCATGTTTGGGAGGCAACTAGAGGGAGTAATACTCTTGATCTGATTATCAGTAGCGATTCTTCATGCATTAAGAATCTGCAGATAAAGGAACCACCAGGAGGCAGTGGAAAGGAGTTCAACAAGGAGAGACAATATCTCCGAAGTTGTTTACTGCTGCCCTTGAGGAAGCTTTCAGAAGATTAGACTGGTCGCAGAAAGGAGTCAATTTGAATGGAGAGTACCTAAACCATTTACAATTTGCAGATGACATTGTGGTCATAAGCCCCGATCCCAAAGAATTAGAGGAAAATTTTAATCAGTTATGCACAGTTAGTAAGGATTTTGGACTAAAGATGAATATGGCTAAAACAAAAGTAATGATGAACAAGTATGCCACAGAAAGGGAAATAATGATTGAAGGAGCAGTAATTGAAAAGGTGGAGTTATATACTTATCTGGGACAAGTTATTGGCTGTAATAATGATAAAGGGCTGGAAGTCAAGAGAAGAATAAATTTTGGATGGATAGCATTCAGGAAATATAGTCACATACTGAAGAGCAATATCCCAGTTTGTCTGAAACGTAAAATAATGAACCAATGTATACTCCTCACCATGACTTATGGAAGTGAAACTTGGGCACTCACCAAAAGAATGGAAGAGAAGCTGAGAACTACACAGCGAAGAATGGAACGAATTATATTGGGAATCAGACTGTTAGATAAGAAGAGAAACACATGGATTAGGCAGCAAACTCAAGTAAAGGACATTCTTATCAAAACTAAAGAACTAAAATGGTCTTGGGCAGGACACATAGCTCGAAGACATGATGACAGATGGATTAAGAAAATAACAGAATGGTACCCAAGAGAAGCTAGAAGAAAACCTGGAAGACAAAGGTGGGGATGTATAGATGAAATTCATGAGTTTTTGGGTAGTAAATGGATAGTCAGTGCTCAAAACAGAAGGAACTGGAAAGTTGCTGGAGAGGCCTTCTTCCTGCAGCGGATTGAAAATGGCTGATGATGATGATCAAGCAGTGCTCCTTCAGGACCAACTTGAATTAACTTAAAGGATGGTCAGAAAAGTGACAGCTAAGTTTTAATTCTGTAAAATGCAACATTTTGGAAAAAAACCAAAATAACTTAGTTTAGGGTTGAATCAGTATTAGCAAATTATGCAGGGAATAAAATTTATACAGCATAAAGAAGGAGAAAAAAAAAAAAAAAAACCAATTGTATACTCAATTCACCTTATTTTCTTAAACAATATACAAATAGAATTGAACAAATTTCATTATAGAATATTGCTTATTTTCAATACGATTAGTATATATATATATATATATATATATATATATATATATACATATACACACACACACACATACATACACACACAGTGAAACTTCCCTTTATCGGACAGCCATGGGGAAACGAAAATTTGTCCGTTAGAGAGAAGTGTCTGCTAACAAGAAGTCTGAGGGAGAAAAAAAAAAGAAAGAAAGAAAAATCATTAAACGTTTAATGTAAAATTAAATTAAATACAGATTTTGCACAATATTTTTGTAAATAATATACATACAATTGTTCTATGCATATTATGACTTTATCTTAAGAAAAATACATACAGTAATCACTTATTTTCTTCTGCACCTTCTTCCGGCTGATAATTTTGTTTTCAACATTTGTTTGGAGTGAAGAAACCATCGAAAGTCCTTCAGTATCTTCTTCAGCTGCGAAAAACATTTTTAAACGATTGATTTGTATGAGTGCTTCTTCTGTTTTCATCGGTGGTTCGTCGTTAATATGTTCTTCGACAAAATGACCTCCTTCCATTTCTTCATCCTCATGAGGAACTTCTTAAATATTGATGATAAATGTTGTTGATATCTATAGCACCATCTTCTGTAATGAGGTTCGAGTCTATATCTTTGTAGCCAGGGTCACTTGTAGCTGAAATATCATACATTATCAATAGATGTTGAAGTTCTTGTTCTTCTTGGTGCTCCACATTGCTGTTCACAACTTCAATTTTTGCGTTTGAGAAGCCAGACTTTACACAACAGTTTGTTTTCTAATTGCGTTTACTGAAGAGGAAATCCATTGAATCGCATCTAGGATGGTGATTTTCTTTGCAAGGTCACTCGCACATGTTACATCCTTCATGTTTGCAATGAGATGTCTTAAAACGTTTTCTGTAGTGAAGTTTAAATTTTTTTTATTATCCTTGATCTCCTATGATCCAAGGGCTGACACTCTGCAGATGTGTTTGGTGGCAGAAAAACGATTTGAATGTTGGACAATTCAGTGTGCGGGTGAGATGCAGCATTATCCATGAAAAGAATAATTTTTCTGTTTTGACGAATCATGTTTTGGTTAAAGTGACTTATCCATTCGTTCATGATATCTCATGTCATCCACGCTTTTTTATTAGACTTCCAGTCAACATTCAACTTTATGCCCTTGAATCAATGAGGATTTTGTGGTTTTCCTATAACAAGAGGTTGTTCAAAGTCTCCCAGCATATTTGTACACAATAGTACAGTCAATCGTTCCTTAGAAATTTTTCTGCCCTGGCACTTTTCGTTTTTTAGACTCATTGTTTTTTCAGGAAGAGCTTTAAAAAACAACCCTGTTTCGTCGCAGTTGTAAATATCCTTAGCTTCAAAATCACAACATAAATCTTCCAATTTGACGGTCCACTCTGTTAGAACCCCAGTATCAACAGATTCACCTTCACCACTTAAGGTTTTCAATTAATTTTATGCCAAGTTTTGAATTTGTCTCGCCATCCCACAGAAGCTTTGAACTCATTTACTCCCTAATAATAGGCCCATTAATGGGAATTTTTTTAGAACGTTCGCGACAAACCCACTCATACGTAACATTGTCAATTTGGAGTCCAACAGTGTTCGGGAATGGTTTTTGAACCTGATCATTTCCGTGTTGCCAAAATTGTTTGAGCAGTTCCATTTTTTTTTTTTCTTTTGGATGTCGCTTACCTGCGTCTTCCCGATTTTGAATTTTGCAGCGAGATTGCAAACACTATTTTTTTGCCGATCATACGCATTAATGAGTTAGACTCATTTTTAAAGTTAAATGTATACAAGAAGACTGTGCACTTCACACGACACTGAACATAACTGAAACGACAAAAGGCCGAACCATATTCCCCCCAAATTCATCAGCAGTTTTACACGTGCCTTAAAATTCTTGAAAAAGGGTTTAGAACCGCGACGTAAACCTTGATAAAATTCAGAGAATCGGAAATAGAAAATAAACACACGATTGAGGCAATACGTGGAAGAAACATTCCTAGAAAAAGGGCCATGAGCTCGCCCGCTGTCCGTTATGGGGAAATCAAATTAAGTGCTAATCTAAACGAAACAGTGCAGATTGCCTGTCCGCGTCCATTACAGAGAATGTCAGCTAGACAGAAGCTGCAAAAACGTTAAAACCAATAGAGGAGAGTTGGGGAATTTGAAAATGTCCATTGTAGAGAGGTGTCCGTTAGGAGAAGTTTCACTGTATATAATTGTACACATTTCAAAATTATTCATCCCATGTATAGCAAATTGATGATACAAAGTTATTATTATATATCTGTATAAAAATAAGAATAAAAGTTGTTTTACACATGAAACTTTTCAGAAAAACATAAATTTCTTTTCAGAAAACCCAGCGTTCATACAGACATATATATAAGGGTCCAAAAACTTGTTTTGATTTTTGAAGGGGTCCGTAAATCTCAGTAGTTTGGGAACCTCTGTCTTAAGTAAATCATCTTTACTAAACAAATATTGAATGAGTTCTTCAAAAAAGAGAGAAAAAAAAAAAAAAAACAATGAAAAAAACTACCATTTCCACACGTACATTTTTTCTAATTGATGTACTTCAGTACCAGCCACATAGGCATGTTCCAATGCATTTGGTTAGCGGTTAAAAATGCTGTAATTTGTTATATTTCTACTATCTATTAATTTATTTGGAACAATACTTACCTTGTAAAAACCTCCATTTATTGCACTAAAAAAATCTATTTACTTAAAAATAAATCCTTAACAAGTCCCCCCCCCCCCATAAGAGTTAAATGAAATGTAAGATCCAACAGTGTATAGGTAGGCAGATTAGGTGAGGAAACAATTCAAGTTAGTACGATGGCAATAAAAATTCTCCATAAAAATAAGTTCAATAAATTATTTACCATATAACTTCCCATTGTTATATTTCAGTGGTTCATCGTGTTCCTACATATCTCAACTTAGAATCATTAATTTTGATCTCACTGTTTTTAGGTTGTGCTGCTATAACAGGAAAACACCTGTATCAAATTATGGATTTGCTGAAATTGGAGCATGATTCAGTCATCAAGTTTCTCACCAAAGAAGGAAATGAGCCAAAGGCCATTCACAAAAGGATGATGGCTGTGTATGGCAACAGTGCACCTTCAGGGTACCAGGTAAAATTCTGGTCAAAACAATTCAAGTGGGGTAGAGCTCATCAAAAATCTGCATTCAGGAAGGCCTGTGACAGCAACTACTCCAGAAATGTGCCTAGTTGTGGAAACCCTTGTCCTGAATAACAGACATTTAAAGGTGTCCCAAATCTCTAGGGAAATGTGAAATATTGGAAGGAACAGTTATAACCATCCTCCATGAACATTTGGGATGAGCAAATGTCAGTACAAGGTGGTTCCCCAGATTTCTGACCCCTGTGTGGAAGCAATTCAGAATATGATGTTGAGTAGAATTTATAGCTTTATGGAAGGAATCCTGAAACCACAAGAATCAATGCAATGGAAGCAGAATGGTTCTCTCCCACTCAAAAATATTTCTGACAACCTTCAGCGGGCAAGATTATGGCCACCACTTTTTGGGATGCTGAGGGAATTTTGTACATTCACTTGGAACACAAGCAGTCAATGGGGGTCATATGCATCCCTACTATATAACTTAAGGGATGTTGTAAAGGAAAATTGCAGTGGAAAATTTTCCAGAGGTATGCTGCTTCAGGACAATGCACAGGTCCCATGCTGCTTTGAGAGACTGACTTTACAGAACTTACCCATCCACCTTATAGTTCAGATCTGTTGATGATAATGAACTAAAGCCTAGTTGATGGACAGAACAAAGAATTTTATTTGTCTGGTATTTCCTCACTGGCAACAAAATGGAACAAGTGTATTGAAATTCAGAGAAATTACATTGAAAAATAAAATCAGATTTTTGCCTCTATCTCATTTCCTTCATTAGGTAGGTAGATAACTTATTGAAAAATTGTAACAATAGAGAAGGAAAATAAAGGTGATGGGAAGAAACTCTGCTTTATAAGAGTGAGCTATCAATTATATATATATAAAAATTTTTTTTTTTTTAGTTTATTTCTATTTTGTTTAAATTCAGAATTAACCAAAAAGGATACCCTCTGTCACTCAAGGAAACATCTATAGTTACTTTAATGACATGCACAACACAAAAGATATTCATTAATGAATTTGATATAGTATCTAATTAAGCTAAGATTATTTTTACTGTCACTTCTACTTTTGAAAATATGATAGTAATCTTAACTTAATCCTGTGTTAGTCTTAGCTTTGTGGGCTGAAATCTACTATCCATAACAGTGTGACCAATGCCATCATTATATGAAAATAAGATTTGGGTGTTTCTATTTTGTTTACATTTTAGAAATTTCAAAATTAAAGGTAAATTAAAATCACCTATAAATAATTGAGGAGAAGCAGTTAAATTATCAAGTGCAAAGGTCCAGGTGGTCCAATAAATTTATACTGACTGAGGGAGGGAAATGGGAAGATATCAATACAGTACAAATAATGTCTTTGTTTTATGTGAACTCCTTCAGTGTGGATGATAAATTCCATACTTTATCACGTTTAGACTATTATTCCAAATAACATCTTCCTGTCTGCTATTTCTATCTTTACATAATAAGATGGAATAATTAGGGGTTATTATTTCAGAATCAAAATTAACTGATACAGCCATATTCCAGAAAACAGTAACATATTATATTCTTCCAATTCAAGAAAATTGCTGGCCCACAGGATTTATTGTTGATGACTATTGTCAGGGGGAGACGAGAAATATATTATGCAAAAAGGATAGGTAGAACAGGACCAGGGTATGTCTGCCAGAGGCAAAAGTAGATAATGGTTGTAGAGCAGATATCATCTTTTAAAGTGACAAAGGGTGATATTGTTGCACACTTTGGCACTAATGACATTAAGAGTAGGTTGTCTGTGGATTTACTTAGCAAGTACAGGTCAATGTTGAAAAAAAAAAAAAAAAAAAAGGCACAAGTTAGGGTTAAATTTGAAAGCATCTGCAATTCTGCCCAGATATGATAGGAGGGAGTATATGAATAGAGCCTTGTCAATCAATTTGGCCCTAGAGAGATTGTTTCACTTAAATAGAAAGGGTGCAAGAATATTTGTTGATTCTATCGAGACAGTGTTAGGTGGGTCAGAAAACTGCTAGCTGGGGGGGGGATTCACAGACTAATAGATTAACAGTAGCCGCAGGCAGAGGTGAAAGTGATTCTTGCACTGCTTCCATTGGAATGAGCAGCAGCCTGGAAAGCAAGGTGCTAGGGATTTTCAGGACAGCTGGGAGTTATATTGGAACAAGTAAATACATGGGCTGTGTTAGGATAACTAAGAGTAAGAATAGGTGCATGTATACCAATGCTAGGAGTATAGTAAATTTGAGGTGTGCGTGAAGACATCAAAGGCAGATATTGTTGGGATAGCAGAAACATGGTGTCACACAGGGATAAGGAATGCAGCATTGTAATTTGGGGAGTACGATGTGTATAGAAAGGGAGGAGGGTTTATGCTGTAAGTTAAGAAACTGAAAATCCAAGGAAGTGCATCCAGTTGACGTGGTGGACAGTACAATGTCGAATCAGTTTAGTGTGACATAAGCACTAGGAAAGCAAAATTGGGTAGGAGTGTGTTAGAACCTAATGACCTGATGAGTACAATGAACAACTGTACAGAGAAATAGTGGGCCAGTAAATCAGATTGTCTTATAATGGAAGATTTTAATGTCCCAGATATTGACTGGTACTTGAGGATGGTCACTCACACACTAGTAAGGCTTTTGGGGATTTATTGGATGATTATTTTCTACAGCAGCATGTTCAAGGGGCAACTAGAGGGAGTAATACCCTTGATCTGATTATCAACAGTGATTCTTCATGCATTAAGAATCTGCAGATAAAGGAGCCACTAGGTGGCAGTGCTGATGTGGAATTTACTTAAAGATGTAACTACCATCAGGAGTAAAAGGTAAGTGTTTTTGCTTTCATAAAGGTGACTACAGACAGTTTTTAAATTCTATACAGTGGGATCAACTGGTGATGTTACCAACAGCAAATTCTAAATGGGAAGCATTCAAAGACGTAATCTTGGAAGCTACTAAGCTTTTTGTCTACACTAAGAAATACCGTTCAAGATTTAGGCCCCACTGGATGGTAGATGTACTAATGAGACTCACGATAGAGAAGGAAAATGAATGGGATGCATATAAATTATCAGGTAACACAGAAGACTAGTAGATATAAGCTAGTCTGTAATGAAGTCACAAAGGAGGTTAGGCAAGCGAAGGCAGATTATGAGAAATCTCGGGCAAAGGATGCAAAGAAAAACAGCAGCGAGTTGTTAGAACGATAACAGAGAAGGGCAGCATGATTGGTGAGAAGGACAAAGGAGTGTGCTAACAAGGAAAGGCTTAAGTTCTGGAGACCAGGCACCTGTGAGGTGATCTGATTGAGGTGTATAAGGCCTTCAATGGTTTGAGCAAGCTAAATGCTGATGGGAAACTTCCGCTTGCTCAGACTAAGAACCTGAGGGAGCATAGATTCAAATTGAGGAAAGACTGTTGTAGAATAGATATGCATAAGTTTGCCTTTAGCCAGAGGATAGTTGATTGCTGGAACAGACTTCCATCTGTTGTTGTGAAGTTGATAGCTTAAATAAATTTAAGGCTGAACTAGACAAACATTTGGTGTAATCAGATGGGCAAAATGGGAAGGTTAAGGTTTTTTTTTTTTTGGCTGATGCTATATAAGCTTGCTTTTTTTTTTATGTCATAAGCCTCAACTAATGCTTTGCAAAAATCAAGATGCCTATAATCAAACAATATCTTATACATTTCACAAGTGTTACTTTTTTTAAGGTGATGCAGTTTTTTTTTTTATCTGCCACTGTATACAAACTTTCAGCCATACAACTTATTCTGTTTCTCTTTTACAGGGGCAATTCTTAAGTTTGCTGACAAGCCAAAAATGGGAAATCTGAGCAGGAAGCTTTTGTTAGCAATTAAAAAATTGTTAACAAAAGAGAAAGTAAATTACCTGAAATTGTTTGATGTTTGAACAATGTAAATGATGAATCTACCCCATCAGAGCATACAATCCGGAGGTGGTTTATTGAATTTATTGACCAAGAGAGCATCGAAGACGCCCCAAGGACTGGGCCCAGAGTCCTTGGGCCAAAATGAGGAAACAGTCAACATGGTTCAAAAAATAATTATGGAAGATTGCAAAATGAATGTTTAACTGATACCCAATAGAGTAAAGGTTATCTCTCTGTCAGTTTGCTCATGTAGGATGGCATGTACTAAGTGACAGTCAAAGAGTAGAGAGTGAACACTGTCAAGCCTTTTTTGGAGCCTGCCACTCCAAACAAAGTTTTCTTTTGGCACAAACTGCTACTGCTGATGAACATTGGATTCACTACTTTGTTCCAGGAACTAAAAGTTACCACCACAAAAAAATAAAAAGAAGTGCAAGCCTGAGCTGGGAATATTCTGTTGACAGTGTTCTAGGGTTGTTCAGGAGTACTGCTGACTAATTTCCTCGAAAAAGGTAAAATGTGGATCTATTAACCACATTATGAGAAAACAAGCAGCAATGATGAATGCTTTCTGAGGAGTTCTGTTGCTGAATGCAACGTCTTGCCTCACAAATGTGAACTGATAGGAAAAACAGTGGCCTAACTGGGGTTCAAACCTTTGCCACATCCACTTTACATGGCCCCATCTGACTTTTTAACGAAGAGGAATCCTTCATTCCCTTCACCAATATTGCCCTCTGTACACACTCAAGCAACTCTACATCCTTCCTAAAATTAGGCCTCTCAACCTGTATGCAGTACTCAAAAAGTTGCCTGACCATTGCCTTATACAAAGGAATAATCACTTCCCTTTCCCTACTAGCAAAATTCCTGTATATAACTGACAATAGCCCATGACCTGCTCTGGAAGCCTGTCTGCATTGCTCAGAAAACTTCATATCTGACTGCACGAAACTCACAAATCTTTCATTTTCTACACCCTAAGTGTAGTACCAAACAATTGGTACGTTTCTCTGGAGTTAATTCTACCCATATGCAGTACTTTGCATTTGTTAAACATCAGTTGCCACTTCTTAGCCCATCTGCCTAAATTTTCTAGATCCTGTTGCAGTAGTACACTGCCATTACTGTCACATAACAGCCCTGCCAACATTGATATTAAGCCTGATATATACCTTCAATATCATTGATAAAAAAAAATAAGTGGGCCCAACATGAACCCTGGGGGTCTCCACTAATAACATTAGTTCATGAAGATGTTTGTTTGTTATTTGGTTTTTAGGAGCATTAGCAACTAAGGTCATATTGCTCCGGGATATGTGGTGGTCATTCCCTGACCTTTCCGCATTCTCCGTATTTGGTGGTGACGGGCTCAAACCCCGGTCTAATCAAGAAGCGTGTGCTATGCACTGCTGCTCCTTCCCACCTGGCTACGGAGGCACTGCAGTTCATGAAGAGCAGCATCCATTGATTACCACTATCTTCTCCCACTCAACCACTGTTTTATTCATTTATTCATTGCAGCAACTTACCCTTAATACCATACTGCTCCAATTGTAGACTTCCATGTGCAACAGTATCAAAAGCTTTCCTTAAATCTAAGTATATGATATCAACATTTTTTGCATCTAGTTCCTTTGTAACCACATCATAGTATCCAATCAAATTTGTCAGACAAGACTTAACAAACCAATGCTATGTCTAAATTATATACCCAAACAGAGAGGTTAACTATTAACTTGAGTATTAAGACACTGTGAAATGTCAATGAAAAGAGCACACCAATGACCAGATGAATATAACGACTTTTGGAATTTAACAATCCACTTATATAAATATTTGGACCACAGCATACTACATAAATAGATGTATTTAAGCTGTTGTGATCTAAAATTAGGTAGTACTTAAAAAAAAAAAAAAAAGTATGAAAATTCAAATTTCATTAGGGAATGGATAAGACAAGTTTTGGAATCAAATGCAACAACTTGATCACAAATACTTGTGTTCTTACTTTTTAAGAAGAACATTAGCATCATATCTGAGGCAAAGGAAGCCTGTATCAACGTAAGTTTCAATTAACAGAAGTTATATTTAATACTTTCTGGCATTTTTTTGCTGCTAAATACAGAACTTTTATGTATTGAGAGTATGCAACTAACTTTTATTATAATACTATTTTGTCAGGAATGCACACTGAAATTTTCTCAATAGCATAGCATAAGTTTCTTGAATTTGTGGATTAAATTGTTTTAATATGCTTAAGGAGCAGAAAGTAGTTATCACTGTAGTACAAAAATTAAAAGTTAATTATTACTGTTATACACAAAATTGAATTTTATAAATCAACTTAAGTTTTTCTGAATGTAATAGTTTTAAAACAACTTTTCAGTTAAGTTTATGTCCATTCAGGATTTGCCTAAAATATTTAGTTTGGGAAAGATGTGATATTACCACCCATTACAAAAAATGTCAAACAATTTTAAAATGCACTGCAAAATATTATAATTAAAGTAAAAGTTACATTAGAAACTACTTTCTTAGTGCCATGAGCTTTTTTTTTTTTTTTTTACATACTATAAAGTTGTAGTAAAAGTCTTACATTAACATTAATTGCTAACATGTTTTTGTCTGAAGTGCTGTAACAAAATTTAGGGTTAGATTATTATTTTATTCCAAAATTTATTATTAATCATTATATCAAAAACAATATTTTGTGGTTAGAAAATACTTTCCATTTCTAGATTCACATTGTCATCCAGCATTGTGATTAGCACAATGGGAGATGCTTTGCACAGCTAGTGAGTTTAATTTGTCAAGAAATAGATTTGAAACAACCAACATTTTAAATAGCTATACTCAGATATGGATTGCAGAAAACGAGTGTTGGTTCATTTCTGACTTATCACTAAATCTATTGAAAGAACAATTCTATTCCATTAGGAAGGGTAAAGGATAATTATTTCTTGTGTGCAATTTACCCAATCCACTTTTGGAAGAACCATTTAAAAAGAGAAAATCCATTATGATTTGTCTTATATAGTGAGACAACTTGTGATGACAAGGATGCTACAAAGAATTTCACATAACAAGAAGAAAAACCTTCAGCTATTTTGCAAATGGATAGAAAGTTGCAATAGTAATAATCAAATACACTGACTTTACTGGCCTGCACATTCATCAGGGCTTGAATTTTATTGAAAATATCCATGAAACCTTAAAAAAATAAAAAATAACAAAAATAAAAGTTGGTCAATTCTCATGTTAATACATTAAGTGCTGATATCTTTATGCAGTAGTAATCAGTATTCCACAGCATAAGTAAGGTACACAATTTATTACTCAGAATAAACTTTATACATTAACTTTTGATCTGACAGATATTGTAAAAATATATGCATAAAATTTATTTGTAAACATGGAACTAATTGATTAATAAAAAGACTATTTTATTAAAGCACTTATAAGAAAAACATTTCTGTGCCGTGTTACTACTGACTGGCTTCTGGACTGTCCAGATATTGACTTATCTTGGCAATCATTACTTGTGAAATGTCTTGCATATCTCAATCTTTCTTGAAATATTGAGAATTAAATTTTCAGAGGCTTCATTCCTGATAATGTGACTGGTAATGTTAGAAAAACTTACTACAATATAAATATTTGGAATTAGAGATAATTTATTTTACATTAGTGAGAATTTTTTTTTTTTTTTGGCAAAAAAAAAAAAAACTTAATATTTTTAATTTTACAATGAAGGACTGAGACTAAAATGATCTTTTATGTGTTATTTGACATTTCTAAATCATTTTAAAATACTGACAGAAGTAGTAAACAAAAACATGAACAATGCTGAAATTCATCACACGTCTAGGCTAGATGTAAGCTTTTCTACATCACATTTAGCAGTGTAAGCATACCGTCCAATGAGTAAGATTAAAACGGCTTAAAGGGACTAATTTTATTTTTTTTTCTCCACACATTTATATGATAAGATTCTATATTTTAAAAGCAAAAGATACTCAACCTACAGCAACTAAAAGTTGCTGCATGGTAATGATTGTTATATAGTACATACAACCTTGCAGAACCACTAGATTAATGTTGACTTATTCTGTATTTATTTCTTAATAACCAATTAGTGTTAAAGGGTTTGACATTTTTACACATTACTATTTCTGTATGTAGAAATTTTATAGCAGGAATAGCATAGGCGCCAACCTTTTATATTCATAATATACATAAATATTAATACTTAAATCCATATGTTAACATACTTTTATGTTAAGTTTCATATTTTGCTAATACAGTAACTTTATAAATCTAGGTGATTATTATAATCAAACGTTATCTTTTTTATCACATGAAAACCAAGATGTTTTTAGACAAGTCACTCCTTTCCATTATCTCATTAGAAGCTCCTTCCTTTTCTCTCACAATAAAGATTGATTAATTTATTTTAGTTTCTCAAGTGTGCAGATGACTGTTTATATAGATATTAATTGATCGCTTAGTTAGTGTCTAGAATAAAATTAAATATGTCAAATATCTAACTTAAATACTGCAAGCTAGCCCTAGCTCGTTCCATTTCATGAAGAAAAGAATAGAATTCCGATAACGTAAGTTCCGCAACGACACTATCATTCTGATAACTATCAGAATTTTCTACTTCCATCCGCAACTGTAAAAACATATTTCCAAATGTGCTTAGCTCACTACTGGCTGCTGTCACACCAAACTTCCATTCCATGTCAATTAATTGATTAACAGAAACTGACTGTTCATAATTGAATTCTGCTAAAGCCGAATATTCGTTTTCCCATGCTGCTAAAAATTGGTCAGCTCTATCAGCATTTAAACCTAATTTTAAAACATGTTCACGTAATTCTGAGAATACTCGACCTTTCGTTACAGCTTCTTTCGCTACAACCAACAATCCTTTTATGGCGGTGCTGCACATGTCAAAATCGACGCCATTTCGCTCACATAACGTTTCCATTTGACTACTGAAATTCGAAACTTGTTGCTTCCTCGATAACAAGCTAAAAGCGATTTTTAAAACTGTTTCAAAATCGCCACTGTTAAACTTATTCAAAGCTAAAATATACTTTCCGAGCTCTTCCAGAAGTACTGGACTTTTCCAAATGGGCGGAAGCGACATAGTCTTAACTTGCTAATAAACGATCAACGCCACCTGCCTACTTAGATCTCACAAATAAATATCAAAAATTCTAACATTGGAATAAAACTGTTCTCCCCAAAGAGTAGTACGCATGCTCCCAGGGATTTAAATGGAACATGGCAGAATTTATTTCATCACAGTTTTTTTTTTTTTTTTTTGTTTAGCTGCAGAAAACAATTCAATAAAATTTAGTACAGGGGCTTCCGCTCATAAAAATCACTAGTTAATTGATCAGCCGCTTTACTGAATCAAAATTAAAAAAAAAAAAAAAAAAAAAAAATGGAACCCTTCACACCTTGTAGTATGTAAAACTCTTCTCTTTATTAGAATCACAATTTCAGTTTATTGGACCACATCAAAGATGATACAGCTACAAATCGTGGTTTTTCCGACTTGTTTTCCTCTTTCATTTAATGTTATTGGACTACACCCTTAGTGATTAAGGATATGTGATTAAGGATATTGATGAAGGAATATCAGGCTTAGTGTCGAAGTTTGCAGATGATACAAAGGTTGACAGGGTTGTTAATGACAGTAATGGCAGTGTGCTACTGCAACAGGATCTAGATAATTTGGGCAGATGGGCTAAGAAGTGGCAACTGAAGTTTAACCTTGACAAATGCAAACTACTGCATATGGGTAGAAGTAACCCCAGAGAAACGTACCAACTGTGTGGAACTATACTTAAGGTGGTAGTAAATGAAAAAGACCTGGGAGTAATTGTGCAGGCAGATATGAAGTTTTCTGAGCAATGCAGATAGGCTGCCAGGGCAGGTCATGGGGTTTTGTCAATGATATATAAGAATTTTGCTAGCAGGGAAAAGGAGGTGATTATCCCTCTGTATAAGGCAATGGTCAGGCCATGCCGTGAGTACTGTGTACAGGTCTGGAGGCCTCATTTTAGGAAGGATGTAGATTTACTTGAGCGTGTACAGAGAAGGGCAACAAGATTAGTGAGGGGAATGAAGGGATCCTCTTATGAAGAGAGGCTTAAGTTCTGCAAATTGCAGTGGCTGGAGACTAGGCACCTGCGCGGTGATCTGATTGAGGTGTATAAGGCCTTGAATGGGTTCAGCACGCTGAATTCTGATGGGATCCTTCCACTTGTTCAGATTACGAATCTAAGGGGGCATAAATTCAAATTAAGAAAAGACAGATGTAGATTGGATGTGCGAAAATTTGCCTTTAGCCAGCGGGTGGTTAATTGCTGGAACAAACTTCCATCTGTCGTTCTGGAAGTTGATAGGTTGAATAAATTTAAGGAGGAACTGGACAGGCATTTGGAGGGAATGGTGTGATTTTTTTTTTTGGCTGATGCTGCATAAGCTCATACATTTGCTTTCTTGCATCACATGGCACTACTACTATTACCTCAATGTGTGTGTTTACATGTAGTGACACAAAATAGACCATTCGGTAGGAGTTTATACGTGTCGTATTGCAGTGGTATGTTGTTTGACAAGCCACTTAAACTCAGCAGTGAGTGGAGCGCACTCCACCTAAGGAGTGCAGGTTTGTGTCTTAGAAGATTGCAGCAAGGACCATGGAAATTCCACCAAGATGGGGTCAGCCTGTCCCACAGTGGGGAAAGAAAGCCAATCCATCAGCCGTTGAAATCCTCACAGATGAGCAGGAAAAAGGTGATTTTACCGGACATCTGTGAGATGTAATCACTTGAGGATGAACTCTGATGTATGTATGAACAGTAAGTAACTGGGTTAACTTTTGAATGCCAGTTACTGCAGTCTTTTCAAGAAGTGTGCTTTCTTAAATTTTGTTTAATCCTTTTACTCGGTAAATGTTGTAAGTTGTGTTAAAAAAAAAAAGTGCTTGGTACATAATTTAAACCTATACATTTTAATACCAAATGGAAAGTAAAAATGTGCTTTATTCACTAGTTAACATGCATACTTTTAATTTCAGATGGTAGGAATCCACCATATATATTTACGCTGTCCTGTCAGATTGTTTGTTGGTTTTTATTACTTCCGTTTTAAAATTATTTCTATATAACTTTTATTATATATTAATAAATGAATACTATACATTGTACTTTATTCTCTAGTCCAGATAAAATAGTATTATTAAAGGCCTCCGTAGCCGAGTGGTCAGGAGCGGGAGTGCAGTAGCACACGCTCTTTGAGTAGACCGGGGTTCAAGCCCCTGACTGCTGAATACGGTCGATCTGCCAACCTGCACTGGACCAGCGTGGCAGATTATGGTCCGTTTCCCTCAGCATGAATTGTTGAGGAGGCTTCCACCCTGCAGTGGGGTTGATAATGGCTGCACTTTACTTTTATTTTTTATTAAAATTATCTTCGCCCGAGAGGGGGTAAACCAATAAGACTAAACTCTCAAAAGGAGAATGCAATTATTATAAACCTGGCTACGGAGGCGCCTCATCAGTAGGAAGACACAGTTTTTAATATAAGGTGTCTACCTATCCAGTATCTAACATGCGAAATTTCATTCCCTAGTGTGAAATTTATTTGATAGGTGATCGTATACCAGAGTTGGAGCCCGGAATCCGAGGAAGGATGCTATGGTTGACAAAGTGGAGTATCGAGCAGTGAGTAAATTCCTGCATTTGCAGGGCAAGAAAGCTCAGGAAACTGACGAAGAAACGAAAGCTGTGTATGGGAAGAATTGTCCATCCTATGACAATGACACTGTAAAAAGTGGAAACGGGAATTCCAGTACAGTCGTGCAAGCGTCTTTGACGAGCAAAGAGAAGGAAGGCTATCAACATCTACAGACAGTGACACTGTTTTCAGCTAGTGCCGAGTGACAGCGGAGTGACAATTCATTTCATCGCAAATGCAGTGGGAATTAGTTATGGGTCTGCCCACAACATTTTACATGACTATTTGCACATCTCTAAGACTTCCGTGCTATGGGTTCCAAGATTGCTGACGCCTTTGCAGAAGCAATGTCGAATGCAGTGTTCTCGTCAACTGTTGGATTTATGCTACTGCAACACCCACCCTATTCTCCTGACCTAACACAGTCAGACTTCTTGTTTCGATAAATTAAGAAACCATTGCGTGGACGCTGCTTTAATTCGTCTCAGGAAGTCATCAATGAAATGGAATCGTGGTTTCAGGCAAAAAGTGCGGATTCTATGATCAAGGCATTAAACAACTGATCCCCATAGATGGGAGAAATGTGTTACTATACAAGGAGAGTACATAGAACAGTGGCCCAGGCAGTCTCACCAGAAATCTGAACAAATACTGATTGTGTCCTTACTCTCTCGGACAACACGAGAGGGGACATAAATTGAAAAAGGATGGATGCAGCATACACGTGCAAAAATATTTTCAGCCAGAATAATTGATTGTCAGAACAAACTTCCATCCGATGTTGCGAAAATGGGTAGTTTTAATAAATTTAAAGAATTAGACAAATTATTAGAGTGGGGGGTGTATTAGGAGAGGTTGGTAGTTTTTTTTGTTTGGATGTTTCCTTGAATCATTGCCATTACGAATACTAGAAAGATCTCATAAGCGAGGGAGAAGAGCCGTCGTTCACAATAAATCGCATCCAAAGGGGACCAGGGTCACTAGGGCTCAACAGGGGCAGGAAGAATAAGAGACTACCACAAAAGGGCAAGGCAAATCCCATGCTGGGGAGAACTGGCAACCATACATCAGCAAAGGAAGTGCCGTGCCCTGTAAAAACTGAGGAGTGTTGCAGAAAGGCGCACTCAGTGACTAAGTATCCCACTTAAAGAGAGGTTCATCTAAGTCAGTTGGTTGATTTTTATTGGCACATTAGCAACTAAGGCTATAATGCGCCAAAACCTAGTACTAAGTCAGTAAGTAAAGATGAGACTAGGGAGAACCAGCTCCAGGAAGGGTCATGCATCCCACACCAAAGAACAGATCTGGCATCAGCAGGTTGTGATGGGGATCCATCAGAAGAGTAGATTAGTATTCCACGACGAGGTGGGGGTAGTGATTGTAGGGTTGAAGCCTAAAACATCAGCGACTTAGACCATATTGCGCGTATATAAAGGGAATGCGTTCTAAGGTCGATTTTCCTGTCTACTACACCAAAAACCAACCCGAGTTTACGGGGGGGGGGGGAAATGCAACCTTCGCAAGAGCCCGACTAACAAAATGGGTGCTTGCCCTAGAAACAAAACGTAACTGACAGCTCGTCAGGAACAAGTATTTCGTGATCTGCCAAGTGATGCACTTGCCATCTGGGTTCCAGAACAGATTAGTCAAGTACATACTGCTCTGGTTGAAGGAGATTCTATTGTCATGGAAGCAGGTTAGGTGGACCAGAACCATAGTGTGTTAGGAGCAACAACTGATGATATTACCAACAGACTGTCTGATTTTAAGGGGAGAAGGTAAAGCGAGCATTATAATTCATCTGGGGACTAAGGATATTAAACGAAGACGACAGGACTATTTCTTGCATAAATACAGGACCATGCTGGGAGAAAAAAAAAAAAAAAAAAAAGTTGCAAGTTAGGTCAGAATGTGTGTGTGTGTGTGTGTCTGAAATTTTGTCCAGACACGATAGGAAGGATTATACGTTGAAGGCGTTGTGGAATGAATCTAGACTCGAGGGAGTCTTCAAGGCTCTGGTGAAGGGGGGATTTTTTTTTTTAAATTAGGGTGACTCGCACTTGTAGATAGAAGGAATTTATTTTGTAGAGACAGTGTTCCTTTGAACAAAAGGTGGTGCATGGGTTTTTTCCGGTATCATTCAGGGTCTGCGCGTGTAGAACAGTGGTATCATCACCGTACTCCCCACTGGGTGGAAAAGGCCGAGGTTCAAATCCCGTTGATGACGCAAGGAACTTTAATGGGCTTTTTTCACTTCGTGGCTGAGTTAATGTCTCAGGCGTAGACAGCAAGGTTTTTCTTCCCCGAGTAACTGGGTTTTTTTCGTCCAGCAAAAGAGGCAAATCGACCAGAGAACACACGCAATTTACAGACATAATATGGGTATATATAAAGAAATTATGAGTGCCCTAATATAGTAGTTTGAGTTTGAATTTCAATCAGGATGCTCTAAGGGTTCAGGGAAACTGCTAGTTAGATGGGAAGAGTAATATAGATTCGCATTCATCTGATGATATGGTTCAAAGTAACGCTTGCATTCACCTCAAGAATTCTGGTTTGTTGCCACAACAGACAATGTTGGCAAGATTTTTTGAGAGTAGCAAAGATAGGGATCAGAAATATAGGGAAACATGCCAAAATAACTTTAAGGGTTGCGTCTGGGTAGGAAACTATAGAAGAATACTTAGTCTTAACTGTATCTACAGTAATGTCAGGAGTGTTGTCAAATAAAATGGGTGAATTTGAACTCTTGGTTAGGATAACTAATGCTGACATAATAGGGCTAACAGAAACATTGTGCCACCGAGTATTGGCGATGACGAATTCCACAGCAGTATCTGGGATGTGTTCACAGAACTTAGAGAGAGGGATTAGAGGGGAATAGCCATTCTGTGTGTTATCAGATACTCAGTCTAAAACACTGATGGATCCAATATCGGGATTTGAACCTCAGCCTTTTCCACCCGGTGGGGAACGACGGTGACGATACCGCTGTGCTACCCGCGCAGACCCTGAATGATACCGCAAAAAACCCATGCACCACCTTTTGTTCAGAAGATTCAGGAGGAGAAGTCCGGGTTGGCCTGCCTCCCTGAAATCCACTCATGCACACGTTCTCTATGGTAAACCTTGTTACATCACTTAGGTGGCAAAAAAACATGTAGGGTGGTTCTCTTCAAGGTGCCTGGTCAGCGTGAAGAGGAAAAAGACCAAGCCCTCCAGCACATGACAGCACGAAGAAACAAATGGCCCTCAGTCCCCAGCAGCTATAACTCCTCCTCTTACAGCAGCGAGAGGATCAGAGTGGAAGTAGAGGGTGCTAAGAATCTCTGGGCACGACTAGGCTGCCATGCACGGAAACTGTACTTGGCCTTTTTTAAGATCTCTCATCGGTGAAGATAGGATATTAGAGCTGGAAAAGGAATCAGAAAATATGAATTGAAATATCATCAGTTTGGCTGAAACAAGAAGAAATGAATCACTTATAAGTGTATCAAGTGGAAATATGCTGTACACCAATAGAAACAGTGAAAGGAGCGAAGGTGTAGTTGATTTTCTGGTCCATAAAGATATAAAAAACAACATTTTGCAATTCAAAAGTACATCACCAACGGTGTCAAGACAACTACTCGGGATTTCACCTAAAGGTTATAATGATTTATGCACCAACGTCGAGCCGTGATGAAGAGGTTGAAGAAATGTACACCGAAATTGAGTCTTCTGGATGAGCAGAAAACCCATTACGCTATCACATTACGGGGGACTTCAATGCTAAGGTTGGAAAGAGACAAAACAGTGCAGAAAGGGGAACTATAGGAAATTTTGGAACTGGTGAAAGAAATGAGAGGAAAGACTTGTGGAATTTGCAAAATCTCGAGGAATATTAGTAATGAACACTTTTTTCAAGAAAAGAGTGAACAGAAAAGTGGACCTGGAGGAGATCAAATGGATTAACTAATGAAATCGATTTAATTCTCACTAACAAGAAGATATATCGTGAATGATGTTACCGTCCTGAACAAGGTAGATGTTGGAAGTGATCACAAAATGATGATGCACACTTGATATAAAATGTATGAAAGGGGAAAAAAAGGAAAGAAAGGGAAAAACTGACTCCAGTAAATAATACGAAGGTATTTGAGATAACAGAAGAGGAGAAAAAGCAGTATGTACTGGAACTTAAGAACAAGTTTGAGCTTCTGCAGACTGCTCAGGACCAAGATATCGAGGAGGAATATTACAACTTTCTGAAAGTGATAAAGCCCAAGAAACACTTGTTATGATGAACCGAAGACGAAAAATGAAGAGCAAGATAAACACTGACAAGGAAAAATTGAGTATACTGAGTTATGCAAAGCCATTAGAAAGAGACTCAGAGGACATAAGAAGATTTAATACAAGAAAAGTAAGGGAATAAGAAATTAACGGAAAACAAAGGACTTAAATCAGCAGCTATGAGCAGTAATATAGAAAGACAAATGATAATGCAACTGAAGAATAGCCAAGGTGTACTTATAAATAGCAAAGGCATAATTCAAATAGCAGAAGACTACTATAGAGAATTATACAAGGAGTGAGGAAATGATGCCAGCAGTGGGGAAGTTGGATCACAAATTAGTAACACATACGACATACCTGATATCCTTCCTGATGAGGTAGAACATGTGTTGAAGAAAATGAAGAATCAGAAAGCCCCAGAGGAAGATGAAGTTACAGTAGAGTCGGTAAAATTGTGAGGAAGAGACATGGCACAAAAACTGGCAAGATTCTTCACAAAATGCATTAGAAAAGGTGTGACTCCTAAGGAGTGGAATAATGCAATCATAGTTTTGCAAATCAGAAGTTGGAAATTATAGACCAATTAGCTTGTTATCCCACATCTACAAGTTGTTCACAAGGGTCATTACTAACAGATTAGAAAGAATACTTGATGAGAATACTTGATGAGAATCAACCAAAAGAGCAAGCTTGCTTTAGGACAGGATTCTCAACTTTGAACCACCTTCACGTAATATCACAGCTAATGGAGAAAGCAAATGAATATAAAACACCATTATGCCTGGCATTTGTGGATTATGAAAAGGCATTTGACTCCATACAGCATAAGGCAATGTTTTGGGCACTGGAAAGACAAGGCATAGATACCCCATATATTATGATTTTGAAGAAAATATATGAGAACGCTACCTCCTTTATTAGACTAGACAAAGACAGTAGCAAATTAAAATTGAGAAAGGAGTTCGACAAGGAGACTATCAATTGAGGAAGCTTTCAGAAAATTATACTGGTCGCAGAAAGGAGTCAATGTGAACGGAGAGTACATAAGCCATTTACGATTTTCAGATGACACTGTGGTCATAAGCCACGATCCCAAAGAATTAGAGGAAAATCTTAAATCAGTTTTTTTTTTTCTTGTTAGTTGTTGGCGCATCAGCTTCTATGGCCATAATGTACCTCCCAAAGTTTTTGCATTTTACTGTGATCCAAGCCCGAGGCGGGATTCGAACCCGCGGCGCTCGCAGCCCTAGAAGCATATAAAGATGCTGATGGTGGCAAACAAATGCTACAGCGCGCCCCATCATATGCCCACGCGCTGAGGCAAACCCCAAGTGAGAGGGAAAAAACCAGCGAATTACAAGTTCAAAAGAAGAAAGTACTCACAAAAACTCCAAATATAGTGATACTGAGACATACCGGGGACAGCAACCAATCAAGTGAGCAAATCAAACAAAAAGTCATAGATAATATGAAGGAAGACTTTCAAAACACCAGGATAAAGTCTATCCGCAAAATCAGGAACCCAGGGATTGTGATTGAGACTGAGAGCGAGAAGGAGATAGAAGATATAAAAGCAAATGAGAAAATAACCACATTAGGACTAAAGGCAGAACTACCGAAAAAGAAAGGCCCAACTATACTAATATTCGATGTAGAGTATGACATGGATCCGCAGCAATTAACCAACGAGATTTATAGAAAGAACTTACAGAGCCACTTCCCAGAGTTGGAACCCTCTGAGCTGATTTTTCCAAAGTTCAAAATAAAAGCAAAGAACGGGATGGGAGTCAATTGGACGGTGGAACTGGCGCCATCTGCTTGGCAAATCTTAAGCACCCAAAACAGAATTTATATAGAATGGAGCAGCCTGAGATACAGGGAACATATATCCATTCCCAAGTGCTTTCGCTGCTGCAGATATGGCCACACCACCCATACTTGCACACAAAGAGAGCCGACCTGCAGCCACTGCTCTGGTAAAGGACATGAGTACAATACCTGCCCCAACAAAACCGATGCACCAACCTGCGCAAACTGTAAGAGTCAAACTGGAGCACTCACACTCCATCCGCGATACTGGGTGTCCGACATACCAAAAAATCAAGAGTTCCTACCAACAGAGAATAGATTATGGCCACACACCATAAACAATTCAACTCCAGCATTCTCACATTCCACCAACTCAATGCACAGCGTGCCAGAGCGGTGGCAGAGCAAGTCCGACTAAAAGCCGACGATGAAAACGCTGACATCCTCATAATATTGGAACCGTACACGCACCAAAAGCAAGTACGGGGATATCCTATTAAATACAAAATTGTGCAGTACACAGATGAAACTCCATGGGCAACTGTGATAATCAGGAATCCCCATAACACGGTCACAAAAATCCCACAATTCTGCACACCATGGGCAGCATGTGCCCACCTTGTCACCTCCTTGGGAAGTCTTTATGTGGTTGCTCTATACTGCAGGCCAGGGGCAGAAATCGACTATGCGATAACATACCTGGAGAATCTTTAAACTGTACTAAGCGGACACAAGATAATAGTGGGGGCAGACGTCAACTGCAGGCCCCCCTCTGGCACAGTACCACGCCTGAAAGAAGAGGCTCAACGAATGGACAAAGGCTCGAGGAGCACCTGGCCAACTCCATATTTGTTGTTAAAAACCAACCCTTCTGCCTTCCGACCTTCTGCAACACCTTATGGGAAGCAGAGATTGACATAACATTAGCCACAAGAAACAGACACCCACATCACAAATTGGACGGTTAGAAACGCCTGGACGACCTCGGACCATCATACAATAACCTTCACATTAGAAAGGAACCTGACAAGAACAGCTGCCGACAGGCACATGCTAAATAGATTTGCCCTCAGCAAGGCAAACTGGGACACCTTCCGAGAGAATCTACGCACAGCAGGCCAGCAATACCTGCACACACTGAGGGAGCAGGAATGCGGGAGCGAAAACCCAGAACGACTCCAGAAGGATTTAACAAAAATAATAACAGAAGCAGCAGAGAAAGCCATGAAGAGAAGAATCCCCATTGCAGGGGCCACGCCCTGGTGGACTCCAGAGCTCACACGGATGAGGAAATTAGTACAACACAGAAGAAAACAATTTCAGAGGGCTAGGAGGAATTGGCCTCAACAAGAAGTCACTGAACTCAGGAACCAATATAGAATTGCTAGAAATTGTTATACTGAACAGATAAAGAAAAAGAAAAGAGAATCATGGGAGAGGTTGGTACAAGGGTCAGGAAACAGCAACCCCTGGGGGATGGTATACAAAATTACCACTCACAAACTCCCCAGGGAAGAAGTCGTGACAGCCACCAAAACAGCACAAGGAAATTTAACCATAACCTGGGAGGAGTCGATTGGGAACATCCTGGACAACATCCTTCAGGAGCTGCCAACAACACTAACAGATGAGCAGCAGGCTATCTGCCAAGCAAACAATTGCTATAATAATGACCAAATAGAACCCCCCCCTTCACCTTAGAAGAAATTCAGGATGCAGCAAGCCGCGCAAATAATAAGAAATGCCCTGGACTGGACCTAATTGAACCGGAGATGGCAAAAGAAGCAATGGAACATATACCGGAATTACTGCTAAAACTATTCAATTGCTGCCTGGAAGCAGGTAAATTTCCACTACAGTGGAAAAAGGCAAATTTAAAACTGCTCCTAAAAAACCCAACAAAGCCACCAGAGACACCTAGTTCCTACAGACCCATAGCCCTGCTACCCACCCTCAGTAAAATATTCGAAAGGCTGCTACATACCAGAATCACAAGGCATTATAATGAAGTAAATCCTAACATGACAAAGCAATATGGATTTACTCCTGGCAAATCCACAATCGAAGCAAAACAGAACCTCCTCTCTAGAGCCACCCATTGTCAAAGGAAATACTTCCTCGTCATCGCAGTGGATTTCGCTGGGGCGTTTGACACCCTCTGGTGGCCGAGCGTCTTGGCGAGACTCAGAGCTGCCAACCTTCCATTGAATCTTTATTATTGCATGAAGGATTACCTGGCTGATAGAGCAGTGCAAGTTACCACACCATATAAATGCCTTAGTCGCCCAGTCCGCAGGGGCTGCCCCCAGGGTTCTGTCCTGGGGCCGCTCCTGTGGAACATTGTCTTAGACGAATTCCTTGCCATGGATTTGGATGGTGTGGAGGACCAGGCCTATGCAGATGACTTGGTCTTGACCATCGAGGCTGACATCAGATCCTCCTTAGAAATGCAGGCAAATGATGCCCTGCAAAAGCTGCTAGATTGGACGAAGCTACACTTGCTCAAACTAGCACCCGACAAGACAAAATCGGTGCTGCTAAATGGTATGCTAGACTTAAGGAGACCACCACAAATTAAGATTGAGAACAAAACAGTTAAGCTGTGCGAACAGATTAAATACCTAGGAATAATCCTGGACAGAAAATTAAATTTCAAGCCACACCTAGAATATATTAAACAAAAGATAAGATACGCGGCCCTCATCGCTCGAGTCACTCGCGGGGACTGGAGACTCAGACGTACTACCCTGTCTCTGTACTACAAAGCTCTCTTCATCCCTGCCATCACATATGGCTCCCCTGTCTGGTACACGAGGGCGGCACTAGAAGTGAATAAACGGATCCTCGAAACCATTCAGAGGCCTATCCTCCTTACTATGTCGAGAGCAACTAGAACGACTAGCACGGCTGCCCTCCAAGTCCTGGTAGGAGTTCTGCCCCTGGATCTCGAAGCTATCCGCTGTGGTCTGCTCTACCATCTTGCCAGAAACATATCGGCTACAATGTATGACCTCACCACTGACATCACTAATGACCGCAACTGTGAGAAGAGAAGAATCACCGACCACCTCGTCCAGATTTGGCAGAGGAGATGGAGCAACACAGAAAAAGGTGCAGTGACCAGAAGATTCCTCCCCACTATCACCAAGCTGTACCCTAAGGCGCCAGCGTGGTTTCACCCTGGTCGAAATACCACCTTCCTCCTTACAGGGCACGGCCCGTTTAAAGCTAAACTTCACCAACTTGGCATCATAAATAACGCGGACTGTCCCTGTGGCAACCCAGAGTCCTGGAGACACTTAATGTTTGAGTGCGATTTGTATGATGACCTACGACTACGCCTAATAACAGCAATCAAATATATCCCAGACAACCAAGAGCCCAGATGTTAGACACTCGGGAGGACTACAAGGCACTCAGTCAATATGCCCAGGATCTATTTTCTAGAAGGAAAACAATGATAGAAATATACCAAAGGCAACCCGACTAGAAAGAATGCAGGAGGTCAAACAAGTAAAAAAAAAAAAAAAAACTCAGATTACAACAGAAAGTCAAGACTTTAGGATGATTTGGTTGGCCTACTGTCGACCTAAAACTGCACTCCCTTGTGCGGTTTTTTTTTTTTCCCCGGGGAAGGGGTATTTGTTCTTCTCCTCTCCTCCCCTCCCCATATTTTTTTTTTATTTATTATTATATTTTTTTAATTTTTTATTATTTTTTTCCCTCTCCTCGCCACCCCATGTCGTGGGGTATGGGCATGTCCCACTTAAAATGGGGGATCACTTCCTATCCGACCCCTTCTTCTTCCTATTTCATCCCCACATCCACACCCTCCCTCTCATTACTTTATCTTATACAGCGACTGCCCCACATGTCCAAATTTAAATCACATCAAATTTTGCCCGACCTTTTATGCTATCTAAAAATAGTTCTTTCAGCGTAAAACCCCACGCAACGCTTTCTCAATGCAATTTTACTTAAATCAACAGCATTAACTCCAACCTTTATTTTAGGTCCTAGTCACCGAAATCCCAGGAAAGTAAGTGGCAGGACCTGCCAGAGTATAATTAGTCTCTTGGTACACCCGGCCGGCGTCCCCGTCGCTAGGTATGGTAACGCCGGGTCCCACTGGGGGTCCCGGCGGCCAACAGGCCGGATGAACAATGGGCACAACAAACTACATACCACATGACCCATACATTATTTTTAAACCTCTGGCATAGACAGGGTACTGTCACTCGATACATAGAACATACGCGGAGATGGGAGAAATCTCCGGAGCCGTCAGACCCTCAACATACCTATACCTATACCTTCGGGTTGCCAGGCAGGCACTTTACCCACCTGGCTAGCCCGGTCAGCTCTTAATCAGTTAAGCACAGGTAGTAAGGATTTTGAACTAAAGATGAATATGGTTAAAACAAAAGTAATGATGAACAAGAATTCTACAGAAAGGGGCATAATGATTGAAGGAGCAGTAATTGAAAAGGTGGAGTCATATACTTATCTGGGACAAGTTATTAGCTGTAATAATGATAAATGGCTGGAAGTCAAGAGAAGAATAAATTTTGGATGGATAGCATTCAGGAAATATAGTCACATACTGAAGAGCAATATCCCAGTTTGTCTGAAACGTAAAATAATGAACCAATGTATACTCCCCACCATGACTTATGGAAGTGAAACTTTGGCACTCACCAAAAGAATGGAAGAGAAGCTGAGAACTACACAGCGAAGAATGGAACGAATCATATTGAGAATCAGACTGTTAGATAAGAAGAAAAACACATAGATTAGGTAGCAAACTGAAGTAAATGACATTCTTATCAAAACTAAAGAACTCAAATGGTCTTGGGCAGGACACATAGCTCGAAGACATGACAGATGGACTAAGAAAGTAACAGAATAGTACCCAAGAGGAGCTAGAAGAAAACCTGGAAGACAACGGCGGAGATGGACAGATGAAATTCACGAGTTCGTGTGTAGTAAATGGATGTTCATTGCAGAAAACTGGAAAGTTGCTGGAGAGGCCTTCATCCTGCAGTGGATTGAAAATGGCTGATGATGATGTTCAAGGAACATAGGAAAGATAGAATGGGTGTGGAGTCATGCTTGTTATCAAAAGCAGCCTGAGCAGAAAGCTTTTGCTGAGTCACAAGTTACGCCTGCAAGAGTAGAATCTGTTTTGTGTGAGTTACTTGGAAGCAAAAGTATAATGAGAGTCTGAGTAATCTACAGACCAGAATATTTTGAAAACCATTACGAGAATCGTTACGTACAGATGCAACGAGTAAGCAAGCTTCAATGTCTTATTATGGGCGACTTCAATCTGCCCCTAATTGATTGGAATAAGTGGAAGGAAAACTAGTCATGGGGAACAAAATGTTTAAATGAACTACATAATTATTTGTACCACAAAGTTAGAAAAAAATACAAGAGGAAAGAATATTCTAGACTTCATCATTACTCAAGAATAAGATGACATCACAGGGTTTTAAGTACACGAACCATTGGCAGGTAATGATCACGCAGTCGTTAGTCAGAGGATGAAGAAATATATAGCATTAGGTAAAGACAGATTTTAATTTCAAAAAAGGAACTCTGATGGTTAAAAGCGTTACATGGCATCTATTAATTGGGTGAATTGCAGAGGGAAGACGAATATATTACAGTTATGGAGTACCTTTAAAGCAATAACCACAGAAGCCACGAACGCATATACAGGGGGAACAGTAAATATTTTGGCAGGTTATAATATCGATTTCTCTGAGTAATAAAGTTCATATAAACATGTGTCCAATTCTCAATGGATTCGAAGATACAGGTGTTTGAAACTGGCTCGCACACCTCCGTGAATCAGATGTGACCTGACGCTGTTTGGTGTTAGAAGTGTTGTTAAGAATGCCGCACATCTTCACACATGTATGTATGTATGTATTTATTTGTCTTGGGCGGCACCTGGAACGTTAGTTCATCTCTGCCTCGTTAACTTATACAAATATACAAAGATTAAATACTGTACAAAAGAAAACCTCAACAGATTGAGGTAAACACAGATAATTTCAAAGTAAACAATGAAAGTAATCTTATGCATATTAACATAAAAAAAAAAAAAAGAAAACAAGTTCAAAGAAAATAATTAAGGATAACAGTACCATTCAACCGACAAAACTTTGCACAAGCCCAGAAGCCTTAAACAAGCCTTAAAAACAGTTGAGGCACAAACCTTAAAAACAGTTGAGGTTAAATCCAGTAAGTCCTGCAGTCATTAGTAGCAAAGTCACAGTCAATCACCAATAACAAAGTTACAGTCAGTTAACAGCCATCCGAGCAAAGGAGCACAGGAATTCTTCACACATGCTGAATATGCCCATATGGTGTTTATGTACGATTTTTGTGGTGGAAGAGGCTTCTTCCACCACGAAAATCGACGGCTTCCTAACCGCAGAATACCGGATTCAGGAGCGTTTACTGGTTTTTACACCAAACTGCATGAGACTGGTACAGATCCCAGCGCTCATTCTTCTGAACATGCAAATGAACAAAATATGGATGAAATAGAACACATTCTTCAGTCGGTAGAACGTAGTCCTACTATTAGCACACGAAGAATTTCTACGCCGTACGGGGTTCCACAGGCAAGAGTATGGCAAACATTACATGAGCATGGCTTGTACCCATTTCACATACAGCGGATGCTACACCTTCAACCATGAGACTATTCCCAGCGATTTGAATTTTGTCCAGCTGTGGGTAAATGCTAATCGCTGATTAATTCCATTAATACTGTTCAGCGATGAAGCTACTTTCACCCGTCACGGTATCAATAACACCCGTAACTCTCCTAGGTGGTCAGACGAAAATCCACATGCCACTGTAGAAACAAATTTTGAACATCGCTTTTCTGTAAATGTGTGGTCCTGTATCATCGAAAATCAGTTGATTTGGACTGTTGTGGTGCAAAATCGTCTTACATGGCCCATTTACCAAGAATTTCTGCAAAACGAACTTCCACTAGTATTGGAGGATGTTCTCTTGCCTACAAGGATAGATATGTACTTTCAGCATGACGGAGCTCTGCACATTATACCCATCTGGTGATACAATATCTAAATAAACTTTCTCTGAACGATAGATCGGCTGTGATGGTCCCATTCATTGGCCACCAAGGTCTGCAGACCTCACCCCGTTAGTTTTGTTTGTGGGGATGGATGAAATGAGCAGTATACAAAGAAAAGCAAAGACGCAGATTGTCGTCAATCGCCGAAAGCTAGACACCATTCAGCGCTTTATCTTCCGAACAATAACACGGGCTTGTCGCACAGTCTCAACCAATGCCCTGCGAGTGCTAGCAGGTGTACTACCTTTAGACCTAGAAAGGTCTACTCTATCAACTCACCAAAGGAAACTCGGACACAATATTAGACTTCACCTCTGTTCCACTCAACAACAGGACTGCAGAAGAGAAGAGACTTATCACCCATTTAATACAGGTCTAGCAGACTAGGTGGACAGAGTCTACAAAGGTGGCCGTAATCGAAAATTTCTTCCAAAAGTCTAAACAGTTTATCTCAAATGCCCGATATAGTTCTCCTCGGGCCTACAAACCACCTTCCTTCCCACAGGGCACAGTTTCAATCGTGCAAAACTGACTTCCTTCCATATAGCAGACAATCCTCTGTGTAACTGTGGATCCCAGGAAACCTGGGACCACCTTACGTACCACTGCCCGCTTTACAAAGATCCCCGACGCATTCTCATTACGCAGATTCACTGGCTTCCGCAGGATCAATAAAACCATCTTCTGGAACACGAGCAGCACTACCGCGCCTTTTCGAAGTTTGCTCAAGACTTTTTTTTGCCAGGCAACGAACTTTACCTCAACCGTAAACCTCTGCGGGAATAGTGGCATACAACTCCTTCCAGGAGTGACAACCACCAGCACAGCTCAGATGCTGCCATTAGGCCTTCCTAGACACGTTCCTTTGCGTGGTCCTTCTCCTCCACCCCCAGGGCAGAAGGAAGCAACTCCTGGTCTCCCCCCTCTTTTCCCTCTGGTGGGGGCATGGTACAACCACTGATTTGGGGGGTCATCTTCTATATGGACTCCTTATCTCTATTTCCCCCCAGCCTTCAGTTTCTCCCCTCTCTAACTTACAACTACTAATGTTCGAATCAATCATCTAAGTTGCTTGAACCCTACACCCAAAAACTTAACATCAATTCGCATAAATAGTACTCCTTGTGACTGACCCCTATCTATAACGTTAAGGTTTTTTCAGGTCCTAGCCACAGAAATCTCAGAAATTAGGTGGCAGAGTAAATAACTATAATACTGTTGTGCCTGGTCTGCTTCCACAGGGTGTGTGCGCACAACGTTGGGTCCCATTAGGGGGCCCAGCAGCCCTCTAATGGGACCCAACTTTTAAACCTCTGGCGTTGACAGTGTTCTGTTTCACATCCACAATTATTATTATCACAATGTATGGTACACGGAGATGGGGAAAACCCTTGGTGCCATTTGACAATAAAAACACTCTACACAAAGAAAAGGTGAATAAAAGAGATGAATTGCTCGCTCGCATTTTGGATATTGCTACCCTCATAAAGAAACGCCAACACGACGTCAGAAGAACGACACTTCATATTGCCACAAGAGTTGCAAAGTGCATTGAGGCTGTCGGTGGGATTTTCTAACTTTTGTGAACTCTAAAAAAATTGTCAATTATTTGTGTTTTGTATCAATCAAAAAAAACTATAAATACAAACAATAAGTCAATAATAAACTGATTGAGGACCGGGTTTTTTGGAACTTGGTGCTCGATCAGTAGTTGCAAAGGGAGATTTCTAATTGCCATAAGGTAGCTTACACAGACGATTTAGTATTGTGTGTGATAGATAAGTCCAGGAATGTCATTGTGAGTAGGTTGGAACTTATTATTGATGATCTTGTGGACTGGATTTCAACGAATAAACTTAAAATATCTTCAAACAAAACAGCTATGCTGTTATTGAAAGGAAGATTTAGACTATAATAGGCCTCCACGTTTAGTAATTAATAAAAAACAAATACCATTAGTCTCCTGTATGAAATATTTAGGGGTAAATTTAGACGACAAATTACTGTTTACACCATATTTGGATTATTTTAATAATAAAATAAAAAATATACGGCCTACATTGTGAGGATTACTAAGAAAGATTGGGGTTTGAATAAAAGAATTCGTACTCTTTATTACAAAATGATATTTATCCCTTAGTGGCTTTGCGGCCTCTGTCTGGTATGCCTTGGGAAGGGTTGTTAAATTTTGCCAGAAGTTATTATCCATACAGAGAATTACGTTGTTAATTATCTTGCGGGTGTGTAAAACAGTGTCAACTAATGCCCTAAAAGTAACTGCAGGGACTCTTCCATTAGATTTAGTTGCAACTTTTAGAGCTTTCTGTTATTTTATGCGTAAAAGGTAAACAGATTTCTTTTATGGGCATTGCTAATAATCTCTCTGCGGGAATTAAAAAGGAAAAGAAAAATATCATTAAGAAATGGTGGATCAGTGGCAAGTTAGATGGGATAAGTGTAACTGGTAGGACAACGTATTTGTTTATTCCAAAAGTAAGCTATAATTTCAACGATACATCAAAAGGGTGGTCTTACATGGAGGCTTCCTATGTAATCACTAGTCATGGCTCATTAAAAAAAAAAGTTATTCCAACTGGGTGTAGTAGAACAACCATATTGTATTTGTGGTATGCTGGAAACGTGGGATCGTGTACTATATGACTGTTCCATTTATGAAGAGTATAGATGTACATTAAGATCTTTGATACCAAATTTTGGTAGAGCATCTGAAACTTTGTTAATGTTAACTACACATTTCAGATTACGTTTTGGCCTTACAAGAATTATGTAGAAAGGCTTTAACAAAAAGAAAGCGAATTTCTTTAATAACTTATGTTAGCTAATTAACTGTACATTTATTTATTTATTATTATTTTGTTTAATTGTGTGCTAGAGGGGGTGCGTGCTTTTTTATATATATATATATATATATATATAAAAAAAAAAAAAAAAAAAAAAACTGTCCCTCCCCCGCATCCTTTATTTAATTTATTACTTTATTATTATTTTTTTCCCGGTACTGTGAACTTGTTCTACAGTCTCTTACTCTATCGGTAATAAACTCGCTTGTGTTTTTTTTTTTTTTTTTTTTTTTTGCTGGAATCAGGGAAGGCAGCTGATGCGAGATTTTGCTCATGCAGGTTTGGAAAATATTTATTTTTTTGTTATTTATTATTAATTTTTATATTATTATTATTTTATTATTATACACTAGTCTTCAAAGAAAGTACATCACCTAGGAATCTCACATTTCTAACCCTTTTTCGCGATGGTATGTTAAATTAATGACTAGCATCACAAATAGAAATATAAACAAAAGATATTAATAGTTAAGGCAAGGCTAAGTTATATTTGACAGGTGCTTTAAAAATATTCCAAAATGAGCATTTGCAACCTTTATACAACAGTTTTGGTAAACACGACAATTATGGCTTGGGGCTTATCAGAAGCCCCAAGTTTGCTTCAGTTTAAATGGAAAACAAAATGAAAAGTTCACCAAGTGCAAACTAATATTTAGTTGAACCGCCTCTGGCCCTGATGACAGCAGCACACCGCCGAGGGATTGACAAGATCAATTTCTGAAGAATGATCAACTGATAGTTCGTGGATCCAAACACGAATTACAGCTTACTGAGTTCACGAAGGGTCTTTGGTTTCTTTCTGGCAACTGCAGATTCCACACGATGCCAACAGTTCTCTATAGGATTCAGGTCCGGCCGGGCTGTTTCCTGGCCAGCTAAGAGTTGTAATGGACCGTTTTTCCAACCAATGTTTCACCTGTAACAAATGTAAACACATTAGTGTCGAACCTGTAATGCAGAAATGAAGCTAAAGTAACTACAGAAGTGCCTACTTACACCTTTCGCCCGATGACAAGGAGCAGAGTCGTCCTGAAAGATGCAGTTACTTGGCAGGTTGAAATGGTCTCTAATAGAAAAAGGTAAAGTGCAGCCATTATCAACCCACTGCAGGATGGAAGCCTCCTCAACAATTCATGCTGAGGGAAATAATGATTGGCAGCAATTTGCCTTCCAATATAGCCAGGTATCCATTGGCATTTATGAAACCTTCATAAACTACAGGTGACGTACTCCGCGATATGAAATGCACCCCATATCATTTGGCTGGTAGGGAATTTTACTGTAGACACCATACAGTCTGGATGGCATTCTTCACCACGTCTACGGCGAATCGTTTGCCTCCCATCAGAGCCATGAAGGTTGAATTTTAACTCATCCGAGAAAATTACTTCCACTGCTCGGGGGTCCATCTGACATGCTCCTTACACCAAATTAATCGGGCCTTTTTCATTTTTTTTTTTTTTTGTGTGAGGAGGGGGGGGAGCTTCTTAGGACCACAAGTCCATTTTTGAAGAGGCGTCTTCTGACTGTTACTGCACTTGCTACCACTCCTGTATGTTCTTCCCATTCTCTTTTCAGCTCAAACGAAGAAGCTTTACGGTTTTTAAGGCATAAGCGCTTCAAAACGTGGTCCTGTTTTGGCATAGACTCGTTTGCACCAGGTTCCTTTTTTCCTGTCAGCAGAACCGGTATTCTTGAGTTTAGAAAGAAATCTACTCACTGTTGACTGATTACAAGACACTCTATATGCAATATGACAGGAAGAACATCCTTCCTCACGTAAAGCAACAATAGCACTCCTTCGTGGCGTGTGAACTGCATGTAACTCGCCATCCTGACACAAGCAAGGAATGACTGCAACTCTTGCAGCGTGTGCTTATATAGCTGAAAGTAACAGCTGATGCAATATTACGTCATCACCTACACATGTCAATCTTATCTGATGCAATCTGTAAGAAATACTGCCATATACTTAAGTAATTCAGATGACAATTACAATTTTACGGAGTGATGCACTTTCTTTGAACGCCAATGTGTGTATATATATATATATTTTTTTTTTTATTTTATTTATTTATTTATTTATTATTATTTATATATTTTTTTATTTTATTACTATTTTTTACTTTTGCAGAAGTGGGCACCCTTTGGACTAGCTCTTCTACCATTGGTTTGAGATTTTTGTGCTATTAGCACACAGTGTAGTAGACCTACGCACTCCATGTGCCTTGGGACGGACATCAGTTGCCCGGGTGTCGGCTGCTGTTTTGAGGCCAGGTAGCCTGGATACAACATAAACACACACTTATACACAACGTACATTTTTTTTTTTTTTTTTTTCCCTCTCTCTTCCAGGCCTGTGGTAATCCGGTGTGGATATTACAGACAACAAAATTAGGTGGATTTAGACTAATGTCTCGGGGCCACCAAAGACCATATATATAAACAAGTCATTTATCGTTCTTTAATGCCTCTCATAATGGCTTTGTGGGCGCCAGTTTCAAACAGCTCTATCTCCGTATCCATTGAGAATTGGACACATGTTTATATGAACTTTTTTACTCAGGTTATAGTATCGATTTAGTATTGTGTGTTTACTCTGACTAGCATCAGAATAATCGATACTATAACCTCCCAAAATATTTACTACCTGAATCACTGAGTACCATTAAGAAAATACAGCAGAATGGGGGGGGGGAGAGATACCAAGATGGATGAATACAGAACTGTCCAGGCTAATAGAGTAGAAGAAAGACAGCATGGGAAAATAACAGAAGGGCTGAAGCCTAAAACAGCTACAAGTTGATCTGTAATAGCACCACAGACAAAGTTATGGAGAACAAGGCTCAGTATGAGAAAGCACCGAATGAGGGCAAGGAGTTTCATGTATTTGAATACAAATAAAACGAATCAGATCGTAACCCTGAATAATCTGCATTGGAAAGTCTTACATAAACCAGCTGATGAAACGTATAGGTACATCTCACTGACGAAAGACCCTTTAATGCTGAGTACAAAGTTGCGAGTGAAGCTGAGCAATACGATATTATGAAATTACAAACAACTATTTATTAGAAAAATTTTCGAGCCTAAAGGCAAGTAAAGCTCTTGGAGTTGATGACTATTGTTGTTGTAGTGGGGTTTTAAGAGCATCAGCGACCAAGGCAATAGTGCTCCGTGTATATTGTCTGTAAATTGCGTGTGTTCCGAGGTCGATTTTCTAATTGCTGGAAGAAAAATCCGAGTTTCCGGGAGGAAACACATGCTGCTCCTCGCATGAGACTGACTACTCAGCCCTGTTATGAAAAAGGTACATAAGAATTCCTCACGGCATTGACGGTACTGGAACTCAGGTCTTTTCCACCGGGTGGAGTTAATGGAATGCACTTAATCATTTTGAGAAAGTATGTATGTATTTGTGTAGGGCAGCACCTGGAACGTCAATTCAACTCCACCTCATTTCACTGTAAAGATACAGGACTCTGTAGAATTGGCTAGATATGTGTATTACGTGTTGTTTGTGTGACGTATGTTGTTTTGAGAAAGGCAGCAAGAGAGCGTATTGAACCAATGAAGTTAATTATGAGGACTCGGGAGAGATGCCTTTGGATTGGAAGTTCCAGTATATCGCCAATACATAAAGGCGGTTCTACAGGTGAAGTCGGTAACTATAGAATAGTTAGTCTGACTTTAGTTGTAGGGATAATCTTAGAGGCAGTGATTAAGTGTGCAATTCATGGACATTTAGGTAGAATAAGTATTCTGAAGACCACGCAACATGGTTTTCTTAAGGGGAAATCATGTTGAGCTAACTGGTAAGCTATTTCAACACAGTTACTTATGAGCTAGATGTACGGAACAATTGACAGGGTTCATGTGGATTTTAGCAAGGCATTTGACTCAGTCCCACATGAGAGGTTACTTTATAAACTGGAACATGTTGGGATTACTGGAAGGATTCTAAGATTGCAGGATGGCTGCAGAGGATTGTGATTAATGAATATTCTGTTGGTTGGCGTAACGTCGAAGTGGGGTCCCAAAAGGATCTGTTCTTGGACCATGTTGTTTCCGATTTTCATAACAATATTGACGAAGGGAGGATCGAGGTCATATAATACTCCATCTGGAAACCTCCAAGGCCTAGTACGAACTGGCCGTCTTTATAGACTTTGAGGGGCCTTTGACCGAGTATTGTGGGAGAGCGCTCTTGAGAGGCTGTGCTCTGTTGACTGCCCACCACAACTCTACTAGTTAATCAGGAACTACTTCACCGACAGAACCGTTACAGTACAGGCAAGACATGGCCAACTAACACAACCAATTTACAGAGGATGGTCATAGGGCTCGGTATTGGGCCCTTAATCTGGAATCTGGTTCTTCATGACTGGCTTCGCCGCAGCTTCGACAGTACCAAGATCATTGCATTCGCAGACGATCTCACCATCATCTTCTCGGGCCGCTCTCGGCAAACCACGTTCTTGACGACTTGATTCAAACCAATAAGCTCCGAATCAATCCAAAAAAAAACCAATATGATGATTATTGGAGCCAAACTCGACCTTCGAAGGCCTCCCCAAGTTAAAATCCAAGACACGCAGTTACCTCTCGGGACCCAAACCCGAGTCCTAGGGGCCATCATTGACCACAGACTTACTTTCCTCCCTCACCTTCAGAATCTCAACATAAAAGTAAGAAATTTCTCAGCCTCAATAGTCAGGAGTGACTGGGGGCTCTCCAAACACACAATACCTCTTTACTACAAGGTCTTACCATAGTCACGTTCGCTGCAGGGGCGTGGTTTCACCGGGCAATTAAGTGCAAAATTAAAGAGAAGCTGAACTCTGTCCAACGGGACTTCTCCTGGCCACCCATCGGATCTGCAGAACTCCACAGCGGAAACAAGTCATTCCAGGGGTTCTTCCACTGGACCTCTTTGTAGTTTATAGTGGACTATGCTACAGAATACGGAGGAGGCCTCCTGCAGCAATCCTAGGCATCCACCTTAACTTATACACGGACTTGAAAAGAGAGAAGCTGCGCACCTATAATGAGCTAGTTCATATATGGCAGACGCGATGGGACAACCAACAAGGGACTAGTCACGAAAAACTTCATACCGGATGTTACCTTTGCAATGGAAAAATCTGTTACGAAATGGTTTACTCTCACGATGGAAACCTATCTAGTCACAGGACATAGGGCCCTCAATGAGAAATTGTTTCAATTTATACTTTCAGAGTCTGAGCTTTGTTTCTGTGGAGCAAAGGAGAACTGGTCCCACATATTCTTCGACTGTGCATTATATAATGAATGCAGAGAAAAGCTGAGAAATAACGTCCAGGGATTCTCAATTGCAGTGGAACAGCCAATTCAAACAGCAAGTAATCTTGCAGCACTCCAGGCCTTTGCAAAAGAAGGTTTTGCTCGAAGGAAGTGGCTTATTCTGGTGTGAACGCGGTTCTGCTCCAAATGAATCAAGTCTGAAGATAAAATTGGACAATAAGATTCGTTTCACCAAGAAGACTTGGACAATACTTAGAGTTCAAAAGTCTGTTTTTGATGTTGGAGTTCTTGATAGCCACAATTGTTTAAGATATGGATGAGTTGTTAGGGTAAATTTTATGTGTTTTTTTTCTCAAATTAATTTATATTTTATGTTTTTACAATGTTGTATTTATTTATTTATTTTATGAAAGATGTAAGATACTCAGTTGAGAGTTGTTAGGCGGATTTGAATTTATGTTCTGGGTGCCGCCTTTATTTTTAATAAAAATAAAAGTTATTATATCAAAATTTGCAGGCGTCGTAAAGATTTTTGAGAGTCGTTAATGATTAGTGCCAAAGCAATGCTCCTTCAGGCTGACTTAAACAGGCTTCAAGAATGGTCAGAAAAGTGGCAGCTATTTGTTCAATGCAGAAAAATGTAAGATTACACTTGGGGAATAGCAACTCCCAAAATAACATACACACCTGGAGGAATGAATTAAAAACAGTAGACTAAGAAAGGAACCTGGGTGTTATAATACGGGCAGATTGTTGTCAGGTTTTCGGTGCATCAGCGACTTAGACCATAATTGCGCCGTATATATTGTCTGTAACTTGCGTGTGTTCTGTGGTCGATTTTCTGTTTGCTGAACGAAAAACTAGAGTTTCCGGAAGGGAAACCTATGCTATCCTCGTCTGAGACACACTAACTCAGCCACGTTAAGACAAGATTTTTTTTACTGTGGAGAGGACAGTGTCAATATACACTGTGCTACCCATGAAGGCCGGGGAGGGAGAGCCACTGTCTGTTTAAATCCTACCTAGTAGGTGAGAAGTTTCAGCTGGGCTAGCATCAGCACATATCTGAATCATGGATGATGCAGTGGGTTACAGGGAAGTAGAGTCTACCAATGGATGAGAGGACCTGTGGGAGCAAAGTTAGAACGCTTTTGTGAATGAGTGGACTCAATGCCCTTAGCAGGCCTACCCGTTACTAGGTAGGTATCCCATGATTTCTGTCAACACGAGTATATAATCGTGAGAGTATAAAGACAGAACCGCAGTAAAGCGTAAAAATCAATACACAGTTATTTATGTATGCAGATATTTATAAATTTGCGCAGTAGATTCCTTCCGAAAGTGTTGCATAAATTAAAACATAAATCAAGGATTAATTTCCCCTATTAAATAATAAAAAGCCGAATTGGACAATGTTACATATAAGTTTCAAGATTATGTGCAGCACCCAAACTCCCAACAAATCAGTATTAATAGCAGCAAATGATCCAAGAAAACAAGTTCAGCTTCTCTTCACACAGCATCAGCGCCCTCGTGGGTAGCACAGTTGGTAGAATCGCCGTCTTCCCCCACATCGGGTGGAAGAGACCAGAGTTCGAATCTCGTCGATGACGGAGGAATTTTTTATGGGCCTTTTTCACAACGTGGCAGAGTTGGTCGGTCTCAGGTGAGGGTTGCATGGTTTTTTCTCCCGGAAACTCGGGTTTTTCGTCCAGAAAATCTTTCGGAGAACATGAAATTTACAGACAATATACGCGGAAGCCTCAGTTGCTGATGCTCCTAAAACCCTGCTACATCAACAACCAAAACACTCTTTCCATATCAACTGACATCCCCACTAATTGTGGATCTACTTCTTCCTTGAATGTATTCAAACTACCGACTTCTACAACACCACATGGCAATTCCAACAATCAATTATACGCTGACTGAAGGCCAATTTCCGCACATATACCCTGCAACCATACTTTTTCAATATGAATTTATGGCCCTTCGTGTTATCTGAACAAGGAGGATGCTGGCAGCACTGAACTTATTCAATCCAGTAAAAGCCTAAAAAGACCTCAGATATGGCAGGTGCCTATTCTTCAGAAGTTTTAATTTGCACAACTATAGCTTTTGTTGGTAATGGCACACTTCTGTTACCCTTACTAACCTCTTTGCTCTTCTCTCTACCGTCCCAACAGATATACATCCGTCCTAAAATGAGGCTTCCAGACGTATGCAGTACACAAAATATGGCCTAACCATTGCCGTATAAAATGGGATAATCACTTATTCCTGATGAAAAAATTCATGAATATCATTGACAAAACACCCATTAGCTGTCTTAGCAACCCGTTTGCACTGCTCAGAAAACTTAAATGTCTCATTGCGCAATTGCCGCCAGGTCTTTTTCATTATCTACTCCTCTGATTGTAGCACAGTTTGTATGTTAATTTGGGATTACTGCTCCCCATATTGCAGTACCTTGAATTTGTTATACACTGACAACTTTACTTGCTACTTCCCAGCCAATATACCTAATTTTTCTGGATTTTGTTGCAGTAACAAAACCTGATTACTAACTACCTGCCAACCTTCGTATCGTATGCAAATTTAGACATTAAACATGATATGCCTTCTTCAATATCATTAATAAATATAGAAAAAATAGCACTCGGGCCACCACTGAGATCTGAGGAACTCCGCTAATAACAGTAGTCAAAGAAGAGCACTGCCCATTGATAACTACTGTCTTCTCCCAGTCAACCATCCCTTTATCCAGCCAAAAACTTCCCCTAATGCCCCACTGCTGCAATTTGCATAACAGTCTTATGTGGAACAGCAACTAAAGTTCTTCTGAAATTTATGTATGTTAAAATTAGTTTTTGAATCCGGTTTCTTTGTTACAGCATCATAGTATTCAATCGCATTGGTCAGGGAAGATTGCCCCCTTAGCAAATCCATGCTGTGACGGCAGAATAACTATTCATAACTATTGCTGCATTTTTATCGAGATGAACCTGCATTACTTCTTTAACTTGATTCTATTATTTTTCATAGAACAGAAGTTAGTATTAGTAACGGCCGTATGGTACAAGAAAGCCTATGGCTTATGCTGCACCAGCCAAAAAAAAAAAAAAAAAAAAAAAATCCGAACAAAACAATGATATAAACAAAAATTAAATAAATAAATAATAATAATAATTAATAAATAAATAAAAATAATAAAATAAAATTAAAAATAAATAAAAAGGAAATTAATCCTATCATCCTATGCGCTTCCCTTACCCGAAAGTACTGTCCAGATGACCTTTGAATTTCCCCAAACTGTCGGCCTCTACCACCCATGAAGGCAACTTATTCCAATAATTTATAACTCGCTGGCTAAAATAAAACTTCCTGCAGTCCAATCTAAACATTTCCCCCCCGTAACTTGAATTTATGTCCCCTAGTTCTAGCATCATTTATAATCTTGAAAATTTTGTCCTCATTCATTTTACTGATGCCTCTCAGAGCCTTAAACACCTCAATCAAATCTCCTCTAAGGTGTCTAGTTTCCAAACTCTGCAACCCACATATTCGAAGTCTTTCTTCATAAGGACGCCCTTTTGCCGATCTCACCAGGCGAGTTACCCTTCTTTGCACCCTTTCAAGAAGCTCGATGTCTTCCTTTAGGTGCTGTCTCCATACTTGAACACAGTATTCCAAGTGTGGTCTAACATAAGCCTTATATAATGGGATTATCACGTCCCTATCTCTACTTGCAAAAGTCGATAGATCATCGATAGGACACCATGGGCCTTCCTTGCAACCTGTTTACAATGCTCAGAGAATTTCATGTCTGACCGTATCGTAACACCCAAGTCCCTTTCCTCCAGTACTGGGTTTAGTTGAACTCCACCAAGTGAATAAGTTATTTTGGGATTACTGTGTCCCAGGTGTAATACCTTACACTTTGTTGGATTAAAGCACAGCTGCCATTTTTCTGACCATTCTTGAAGTCTATCTAGGTCTCTCTGAAGAAGCTCAGCTTGACAGTGATCATTAACTACTCTACCAATTTTAACATCATCTGCAAATTTAGACATCACGCCCTCTATCCCTTCATCAATGTCGTTTATGAAAATTAAAAACAACAGTGGTCCTAATACTGATCCTTGGGGAACCCCACTTCTTACATCAACCCAATCTGAGGAATAGCCATTTATCACAACCCTCTGCCTCCTGCCCTGAAGCCATCCTTCTATCCATCTAAGGATTTTCCCAGTGATTCCAACCTGTTCTAGCTTATAAAGCAACCGCTCATGTGGGACTGAGTCAAAAGCTTTGCTGAAATCTAAATAAACAATGTCGAAATTATTCCCTAAATCCAGCTCGTGAGTGACCCTTTCGAAATAGCGAACCAGATTTGTTAAACATGATTTTCCCTTTACAAAACCATGCTGAGTATCCTTGAGAATTTCAATTCGATCCAAATGATCCTGAATTCCACCCTTGATCATTGCCTCCATGATTTTCCCTACTATTGAAGTCAGACTGACAGGTCGATAATTTCCCACTTCACTTTTAGAGCCACCCTTATGTATGGGAGATACATTTGCACTTTTCCAATCCAAGGGAATCTCCCCAGAGTCTAGTGATGCTCGCATAACCAGCCTCAGTGGTTCAATGCACTCGCTTGCCGCCTCTCTCAAGATTATAGGGTATATTCCATCAACTCCAGGAGCCTTACTGGTCTGTAGGCTTGAAAGTTTTTTCATTAAATAATCTTGCGAAATTTCAATATCATTAATTACATATTTTTTAACTTCGCTCCCACAATTTCCCATTGCCACAAAAGGCTTTTCATTTGAAATATCGATGCAAAATAACTGTTGAGTTCATCTGCAACGGCAGCTGGTGTATTTATTACTATCCCCTTTCCCTTACGTAAAGGTCCGATCTGGTTTGTCCTGCTCTTCTTGGCATTTATATATGCGAAGAATTCTTTATCCCCCCTCTTTGCTCTGTTTGCTAGTGATTTCTCATAAACTGCCTTTGCCTGTCGAACCTTTTCTGTGGCTCTATTACACATCACCTTGTAGCTGTTATAGGCTTCAGTACTTTTTATTGCTCTGTAACTTTTCCATGCCACCTTTTTCTGCTCAAGTAATGTGGCAACTTCACTATTCATCCAACTTGGAACCCTTCTCGTGGAGTATTTTTTTAATGGTATATACGCATTCAAGGCATCTGTGATTAATGTTTTAAAAGCGTACCACAGTTCAATTGTATTCATTCTCTGCGCGATATCTACCCAGTTAATAGAGGCCATGTAGTACCTTAAGGCATCATAATTTCCTTTTCTGAAATTAAAACCCATTCCTTTGCCTTTTACTTCTGCTACCTCTCTCGTCATCATCCACCGTAGAACTCCATGATCACTTCCTGCTACTGGTTCCTCTACTGTCAGCCCTGTTATGTCATCTGAATCATGTGTGATGATGAGGTCTAGGATATTCTTTTCTCTAGTACTTTCCCTGACATGTTGATACAAATAATAGTCATCTAGTTGATTTAAAAATTTTGTTCCCCATGTCGAGTTTCCTTCCCATTTACTCCAATCAATTAGAGGCAAATTGAAATCACCCATAATAAGACATTGACGCTTACTTGCCCATTCATTTGCATGTAGAGGCTTTTGTCATAGTCTTCACAATCACCTGGTCTATAGATTACTCCTACTCGCATTGTACCTTTGTTTCCAACTATCTCACACCATACAGACTCTATACTAGCATGTGAAATGTCTGAATCCGGGAAAGCTATCGTCGCACTCAGGCTGCTTCTGATAAGAAGCATTACCCCACCACCCCTTCTATCTACTCTATCCTTCCTAAATACATTATACAAGCCGTACTGAAACTCATCATCCCCAATTTCCGGGTGGCACCACGTCTCTGTAAACCCTATTATGTCTGCGTTACTTGTTTTAACCAGCAGTTCGAATTCGCTCATTTTATTGACGACACTTCTAACGTTACTGTATAAACAATTAAGATTTACTGTTCTTGTATATTTAACAACCCTAACACAACCCTTGAAGTTTTTTAGGCTCTCTTCCCTGATATTAGCTACCCGCTCACGTGAAACGTCTTTGGCCCCAGAACATCTAGATAATGCGTCCAGTTGGGGTAATAGATAAGAACTCTTAAGGTATGTGCAAGAGTTACATTGACCAATATTATCAGATAAACGCGTGTCAGTATTACCCACATCCCCCCTAACTAGCAGTTTCCCTGAGCCTTTAAGGTATCCTCAATAATACTGGAAAAAACTTTTGCACCACCTTTGTTTAAGTGTATCCCGTCTCTACAAAACAAATTCCTTCTACCTACAAGTGTGGGCCATGCTGATAGAAATTTACCCCCTAAAGCCTTGCAGATTCCTTCAAGTCTTGAGTTAATCCACAAGGCTCTTAACATATAATCCCTCCTATCGTGTCTGGGCAGAATTGCAGACACAGACATTATGGCCTAGCTCGCGACATTTCCTCAGCATGGTCCTGTATTTTTCCAACAAATCGTCAGATCGTGTACGTTTAATATTGTTTGTTCCCACATGAATAATAATATTTTCTTTACCCCCTTTAAAATCTGACAGTCTGTTGGTGACATCATCAATAGTTGCTCCCGGCAGACATACCCTGGTTCTGCTCCACCTATCTTTATTACAAAAAATATTCCCCGTTTCCCTGACAATGGAGTCTTCTAATAAAACAATGTCCTTTTTAACCAGGGTAGTTTGCACTTGGTTTTTCTGTTTTGAGGCTCGAATCGGGTGTGCATCACTTGGTAGATTGCTGGAGTTTTGAGTCCCTGACGAGCTCCCAGAAGCATTATTTTCGAGGGCAAGCACTCGTTTTTTCAGGGATTCAAATTGTTCCATCAGTTAACACAACAGGTCACTCTTTGTTTACCCTTTTTGAATTGAGGATGCATTCGCAGATCGCAAGTCAATAGAGACCTCCCTTGAATTCAAGGATGCTCTCATAATTATGCTAAAGGTTTGCATATTCTGTAATATGCAAACCTTTAATATGCATAACCAAAACTATTCTGTAATCTAAATTACTCCACACCATCAGGCATATCTCATATTGTGGAGTTATACTTCGCAACTGGGTTGTCATCATTGCAACACCGGGGTACCTGCCTACCCACTGATGAGGAGCCAATAAACTCCGAAACGGTGCCGTATGGGCGATGGTATCCGCTGAGAATAAATAAGTCTTCTCCTATGGTAAAGCGTTACTTATGCGAGGTAGTGCAATATCATGGAAACTCGTTGTGAAGTTATTCACAATAAGATATACTTAATGATGCCAATTTATAAGTACTTAAGTAGCTGGCTACATACAGAAGTGATGCAATTGCACTAACTTGTACGCTAGTTAACGTAACCTGAGGCTTTAGCCCTAAACTATTCTGTGCTTCTGTATAATCTGACAACTTGTATACATCCCATGAATTTTCCTCCCCTTCCACGAGTCTCATCAGTTAATCTAACACCCATTTAGGTCTAAGCCTTTAACAGTATCTCTTAGTTGTTATAAATATATACAATTACTCCCTGAATACTTTCTATTTAGAATTCGCTGTTGGTAAAATCAATTGGTCCCACTGAATAGATTTTAAATTGTCTGAGACCAATGTTGTCACCTTTACGAAGCAAAGTCCTTTCTTTACTCTTGACAGTAAATTGCATATCAATACACTGGGCACTGCTACCTATTTGTCCTTTAAAATAGGTAGAGAAAAAAAAAAAAAAAGTAGTGCTATTGTGTGCGAGTGGCCAGCTTCCAGTTCCAGTCAATATCTGGAAAGTTAAAAATTTCCCATTATAATACAATCTGATTTTCTGGCTCACTTTATTCGTCTGTACAGCTGTATGTTATACTCATCACCATCATTAGGCCTATAATACACTCCTACTCTCAATTTTGTTTTCCTAGTACTTATGTCACGGGCGCCTCCGTAACCAGGTGGGAAGTAGCAGCAGTGCGTAGCACACGCTTCTTGATTAGACCGGGGTTCGAGCCCGTCACCACCAAATACGGAGGATGCGAAAAGGTCAGGGAATTACCATCGCATATTCGCGGAGCAATATGGCCTTAGTTGCTAATGCTCCTAAAAACCAAAAAAAAAAAACAAAAACAGCTTATGTCACACCAAATTTTACTCATTATTGCACCGTCCCCCCCACATTGTCAACTGGATGCACTGCCTTAGATTTTATCTGCTTACCTAAGAACACTGTACTCGCTATAGTCAAATTCTCCATTTCTTGTGTGTGAAGGACACAATGTTTCTGATTCCCTTACAATGTCCGTATTTAATGACTGAAATTAGACGACTTAAATGGTGTTCATTGAAAATGGTTTAATTCGAAAACGGCACGAGAAGGCGATGGGAATTTTCTCGTGATATTAAAAGGAAACAGCAGGACAGATTGCTAAACTCCTCTGTTTTAATGCATGCATTTATATCTAGATTCAAATGAAGTCCAAGCAGAATGGATATGTACAAATGTCTATGCAATTCACGAAAGGTGGTTCAACGGTAAAACTACAATCCTAATTTAACTACTAGTAGTTACAACTGTGGAATCCGTAATTAAAGAATGTAATACAGGACCATCGGGACGGGAATGGCATATGGTAACATAATACCATGGGTTTGTTAAAGAGAAATCATATCAGACTAGTCAGATAAGTTATTACTTGGATGTTATAACCAGATAGAGAGAATAACTTTGTTATTCTTTAAATTTCAGGGAAGCTTTCGATAGTCCGGCATGAATGTCTTTATAGCAATTGGAACAATGTGTTATGGCTGGAAGATACTGTGGTAGAGAAAGGTTATATGACATGAGAGAAACTATGGCTGTGAATAGTTGTTGCTCATGTTGGACCTTGGTCTTGAATGGAGTTGCACAAGGTTCAGCAAAGTCCCTTTTTGTTTCTCATATTTATTAACGACATTGCTGCATCTATAACAAGCTGAATATCTAAGTTTGCCGATGATACAAAAGGTCGGAAAGGCAGCAAACGATAACAGTCAAGTTACTTCAACTGACTAGTAAATTATTCAGCTAGGTTGGTATGAAAAAAATGGCAGTCAAAGCACAACGTTGGGAAATGCACTTTCCAACATTTGGGAAGGAGTAATCACACATTATCTTGTTACTTGGTAAAAAACAACGAAGGTCGTAAGCAATGAAATACTTCACAAGAGTAAATGTAGACGAAGTTCTATCAAGAGAATTTCATGTCAGAATTCAGTCAGTTTTTATTATTCAGTTTAGGTTGACATTCTCTGCCTTTTGAACTCCTGACAGTGTAGTCGTTCCGGAGTACAAATAGAAAATTTGTTTTTTTATGTAAGGGAGCGGGGCAGGGAGGAATTTAGGAGTATTTTACATATTTCACATTATTATATGAAATATATTATCACAGATTATTAGTGTATTTCTACATAAACCCTACAGCATACACCCTAATAATCTGTAAGTGTAATGTAATAATCTAAAATAGTAGAAAGAAAAAAAAAAAAAGTTGTCCTCATAAATGCAAAAGAAACTAAAACACCTGTGAGAACCTAGTGACTGACAGTAAAGGCAAGTTACTGACGGAAAACTGTTAGTTTGCAAAATAATTGATACAGGTTAATAAAATTTGGTTCAGAAATACGGATCTTATGAGAAACAGTACAATACGAGATGAGCCAAAACATTATGACCACCTACCTATGATGTTGGTCCTCCACGTGCAGCTAAAACAGCTCGTACCCGGCGCGGCATGGACGCTACAAAATTTCTAAATGGCCTCGTGGTATCTGGTACCAACATGTAACCAGCAGATCCTTTAACTCCTGTAAGGTTCGTGGATGAGCTGCCGCAGATCGGAGTTGCTGTTCCAACACAAACCAAAGATGCTCGATGCAATCTGGAGGGCAGGGCAATTACCTGGAAGTCTTCCTCATGTTCCGCGAACCAGTCTTGAACAATCCGGGCGGTGTGGCATGGCGCATTATCCTGCTGAGAGACGGCACCACCAGAGGGGGAAGACCGTTGACATGAAAGAGTACCTGGTAGCAATGATGTTTTAAAAAACTATTATATTTAGGCCACCCGAATAAGTAAATTCATCTGCCGTGCTGTGTCTTATGTCTGTTAATTGCGTGGGTTCTATGGTCGATTTGTCTGTTTGCTGGACGAAAAACCCCAGTTTCTAGGGAAAAAAAACCTTGCTATCTACGCCTGAGACCGACTAACTCAGCCACAGAGTGAAAAAAGCCCATGATGTTTTGGTGGTTGATGTCAGAGTGCCCAGCACATGAATGACTGAACCCAGGATATCCCAGCAGAACATTGCCCAAAGCATGACACTGCCGCCACCGGCTTGTTTTCGCTCCACGGTGCATCCAGGCGCCATCACTTCCGTAGGTAAACGACGCATACGTACCCAGCCGTCCACAGGAAACGTGATTCATCGGACCAGACGACCTTCCAATCACTGAAGGTTCAGTTTCGATGCTCGCGAGCCCATTGTAGCCGCTGTCGACGGTGAACCGTGGTTAGCATGGGCACTCGGAGCGGCCTGTGGCTACGCAGCCCCATTTTCAGCAGGGTTTTATGTACTGTGTTGGGACATTACTCTCGTCACCAAATCACCAGCCGTGCCGTTTCGGATATGCTCTGACCCAGTCGTCTGGCCATTACAATTTGGCCTTTGTCAAACTCGCTTAAGTCCGCTGCCTTTCCCAGCTTAAGAACAAGAGTAACATTGATTAATTGAGCTCAGTATCAGGTGTTTTTTTATACCGTATCCCAAACCCGCACACGCGCCGTAGTTCGCCTGCAGTTGCTCCGATTTGCATAACGACTCGCTGGTCATAATGTTTTGGCTCATCGGTGTATTTATAAAAATATGTATTATAGCTATATTTTGTTAAATCTGTTCATTTACATTTATTCTGGAAAGGGCACATGAAATTTGAAATATTCCAAGGGGTCGAACGCAAGGTATAAAAGTTTGTGAACCTCGGCCATGGGGGATTAACCGGATAAGAAATATGCGTAGAAGCTCCGTCATGCGTGATGACAGAACAATGAAATCGTCATTTTCTTGGAACACATAATCACTTCTGCATTCCATCACAGATATTTCTAGTAATCACCAATGTGTAATTAATACAACACGCTCACACTATGAGGAAAAAGGAATTTTTGAAGTTATCACATGAAGTAATCAGGTGGGGGGGAGAAGCTGTTTAGCTTTAAGACGAATCATGGTATAAAATTCACTCACTTATGTCTTGTCTTCTTGATTCAAAATTAAATTTTTAATGCAAATTGTTCTGAGAACTAGAAATCAAAAAGATATAATTCCAAGCTAGAAGTCTTAAATACAAATAGAAGACTAATATTATTTTGAGGTATAATCGCATGACTCCTCTGAAAACAGATGTTGCTGTACTTAAAAAACATTATCTGCTCACAGAGATTTTAATGAGGGGCGGCAACAACATGGCCTCATGTCAGACTTCTACACAAGAAAAACTATTATATAAGAAATGGACGCATTAAAATTTCGGAACTTGCTATAAAGAAAGCGTGATACCAACGTGAACTTTCCATCCTACAAATATTTTTCACTTGCAGTCTCCACGAGACAAAATAATCCTTCCCACCTTTTCCTAGACGCACGATTAGCGTCTAGCTACAATAGCAGATGAATCGATAACAAACGGAATAAAAAGTAGGAAAAGAAATGAAGGCGTGCTCCGCGCCCATGGCAAATTTGACACAGGTCATTAATGTTCCCATTAAAATTCTGATCTCCAAATCCAGCGCTGTAATAAGATGGTACCTTTTGTGCAATATATATCATATATTTAGTTCGTATACTTCCTATGAGATACACTGCCTGTAATAAGACCTCAGTACCTTCCGCGTTCTGTTTTTCGTTTAACGACCTCCCAAAACTGCGTGTTCGACTGGCTGCAGACTACATTTTCGCCCATTCTGTTTAATGTGGAGTAACGCCTAATGGTTTTTGTATATTTGCATGCAAACAGGAGAGCCTTTCTTGTGTTACCTTCGCTGTCGTTATAGACCTTCCATTACGTTGGACTGCAAGTCGATACAGTTGTAATAGGCCGTCCAATTGCATTTGACTGCTCGGCATTATACTCCCTAGCTACACATCAGACATGTCTAATATTTGGGGATAAAAATGTTCAGGATTATATCTTGTTTGGTAAGCCCTTCAACTCAATACTGGTCAATTAACGGGTTAAATGGCCGCAGCCGAGTGCTGAACTAAAGACAAGCAAGCGCTGTATCAAAATAAAGTACAGTACTGCATTCGTTTTCTGCTTTTTAGTTACTGCAGATTTTTGTCTGTTGGGGATATAATGGACAGACCGAAACTGTTAATAAAATATGAGATGCTACGAATGGAATGAGAATTTTCTAATGAGATGGGATTAGAATCTCAATAACCGGGGACACAGACAAACTGCGAAAATGGATAATTATCCGTGCTAGAGGCGATGACTCCTGCCTATCCATTAATCAGTAAGCTCGTAGAATTCTACAGTTAAGGCCTCAAGCTATGAAAATTAAACTAACATACAAGTTAGTGCATCAGCAGCATTTCTGCACTTAGCTAAATTATTTCCAGCAAATTGAAGTATGCATACAAGGAATCATTTCAACACTTCTCATATTGTGAAGCCCTTCACAACAAGTTGCCTTTCTTTTTTACTCGATTCAGTAACACTTCCCGATTAGAGAAGTATATTGTTATTTATCCTCAATTAAGTGCAATTACCCAGAAGGGAATTCAAAATATTTAAGTCAAATTATTCAATTCTCCCTCCCTCATACGAGGGGGGCGAATTGAAAAGTTCATGGTTTGGGTATGAAAGGATAGTCAAGTGGCGCGCAAACTTATTTCGCTCGCGACCCCCTTTATTAAATATAAAATTGACGCGACCCCTCAATGTAAACCCCGAGGGGGGGGGATGACCAGACTGTCATATTCAAAATTTATAAACAGAGGTTGCCCACAGGGGTCAGTGCTAGAACCACTCCTTTGGAACTCCGTACTTGACCAGTGGCTCACCAGAAGCTTTGACAACTGCGTCAATTTCGCCTATGCAGACAACTTGGTTATTTGCTTTGCAGGATGATCCAGGAGAACCCTTGAGGACCGAGCAAAAATTGTCGTGGATGACTTGGTAGGCCGGTCCCTCACAAATAAATTAAAAATATCAAACACAAAAACAAAGCTAATGATTTTCAAAAACAGGTTGGATTACCGCAGACTCCCTAAAGTGCTTATTCAAGGGAAGAAAAATTCCATATGTGGCATAATATTGGATGACAGGCTCAGTTTCCAACAACACGTGAACAGTTTAGCAAACAAAACCAAAGCCTTCACTTCAGCCCTCATCAGGATCTTCCGTTTGGACTGGGGACTCACCAAAAGAACCCTATCTCTCTATTATAAAGCTGTGTTCTTGCCAATTGCCTCCTATGCTGTTGGGGTCTGGTTCCATAGGGTCACTAACAGTAAAATCCGAGCCAAACTCCTTTCCATGCAAAGAACTATGCTGCTTGCGACACACCGAGTACCAAGAACAACATCAACTAATGCACTGCAGGTTCTATCTGGGGGCCCTTCCCCTGGACCTATATATAGCTTATAGAGGTTTCATCTACAAACACAAAAAAGGCCTACCAACCTCACTCCTTGGAATAGACGGCAATCCTGCTACAAATATCAAACAGGAAAAAATAAACATTTTTATTTTGGAATAAACTCCTCTCCCTTTGGCAGGTTAGATGGGATGAAAGTCCCACTGAAGAAGTCACCAGGCTTTTTATCCCGGATGTCACCTTTGCCATGAATAAGCGACATTGTAATTGGTTCTATCCATCCATGAGCATATCTTACATCCTAATAGGACATGGCGCTCTTAAAGCGAAACTGTTCCAATTCAGACTGGCGACAAATCTTCATTGCTCCTGTGGGGGAAAGAGGAATCCTGGAACCACATCATATTGTCCTGCCCCAACTATGAAGAACGGACAACACCTAAAAATAAGGTTCAGAAGTCAATCTTAAAGACTTAATTGAAAACGAGACTAACTTTCAAGCCTTTCAAATCTTCACCAACGACATCTTCAGCAGAAGAATGCAGATGCATCACCACACTGGATAATGATTCAACAGGCTCTTGCTGAGCTATTCACTGTGTCCACCTACCAGTCATCCTGGACTTGAATTCTTTTGATCTCTGAGGTTGCTCAGAGATGTGAACCACTGGTGTTTTTTTTTTTTTTTGTATTTATTTATTATTAATTTATATATTTTATTTTTATTATTTTATTTATTTTTCTTTTGCTAGTACCCAGGGCTGGGCATCCTGAGTACCGGATTGCTGGCATCCACTGGTATTGCACTACACCAAGTGGATGTGGGATTTTAGCGCACTACTGAATCGCAGATAGTAGATTATATCCAGCTCCACGTGCCTTGGGACGGGCATCAGTTACTCTGGCTGCTCACATTTCAGGCCCTGATTACACAGATTCTGTAGTTGTAGCCCCTCCAGGACCCAGGTCCTGGAGCCGCTACAAACAGGCCACATACATAAAATAACCCCGGGGCTCACATCTGGTGAGTATGGGCTTGGCACACCCAGGGTACTGGGCTGGATATCATCATTCTTCTCTTTCTTGGTGATTTTCTTCTTCTCTCTCTCTCTCTCTCTCTCTCAGGGTGGCGCCTCCGTAGCCAGGTGGGAAGGAACAGCAGTGCGTAGCACACGATTCTTGATTAGACCGGGGTTCGAGCCCGTCACCACCAAATACGGAGGATGCGGAAAGGTCAGGGAATTACCACCGCATATTCCCTGAGCAATATGGCCTTAGTTGCTAATGTTCCAAATAACAAACCAACAAACAAAACTCTCTCAGGGTAACTCGGGAACTCCCCCCCCCCCCGGTGCAGCATAAGCCTCAGGATTCCTTGCACCATTTGGCTATTAATAATAATGTCATTGAGTGTGCATACATGCCTTTCTTCTACTTTTGAGTCTTGTTGTTATCTTGTTGTCCATATCTTGTTGTTATTTGGTTTTTAGGAGCATTAGCAACTAAGGCCATATTGCTCCATGATATGCGGTGGTCACATTCCCTGACCTTTCCGCATCCTCCGTATTTGGTGGTGATGGGCTCGAATCCCGGTCTAATCAAGAAGCGTGTGCTACGCACTGCTGCTCCTTCCCACCTGGCTACGGAGGCGCCACCGTATATTGCTGCTGCCTAAACGTTCTCTAATGATGTGGTCCAGGATATGGTCTCTCATCGAGTATCCTGTAAGCGGCCTAAGAAATCTCATTTGTAGTGCCTACAACCTTCTTTCATCTTTTTCCTTCTAGATACAAGTTTCGGAGCCAAACATAAAAGCTGGGTTTGAGATTATTTTATGGAGTCGTAATTGTATATCTCTTGACATATACATTAAAGGATCAATGAATTATGACCACTCCTATGAAAACTGAATGCGACCCGTTGACCACGTGAGGTACGAGAGTGCGGAGTTAGTCGACCTACGTAGCATAGATAAGGTGTCAGTGGTTCAGTAGGTTGTAAAATTCCGAGTGTGATGGTCAAAAGGAAGGATTTATCGGACTTTGATAAAGGCCAGATTGCGAGTGCTCGACGATCTCGTGCCTCGATTTCCCAAACGGCTGAACAGATGGGTGTTCGAGAGCCGCCGTCGTTAAAGTGTGCCAGGACTGGCGTCAAAATGGTCAAACAACGACCCGACGACAAAACTGCAGAGGTCAGCGAAAGGTTAATGTTAGAGGTGAGCGCCGGGTCCGACGACTCGTACACGCGCAGCACTGCTGAAGAGTTGACTACCCACAACATGGGCCAACCCGGAACAATATCGGGCATGACCATACGCCGTACATATGGGCTATACCAGCAGACGACCCCTACGGTATCCTCTCCTAACCAAGGTTCATGGGCTTAAGACTCGCCTGGTGCAAAGAGCATGCAAGTTGGACGTTAGTAGACTGGAAGAAGGGGTGCTGGTCGGACGAGTCACATTTACTCCCCACCGTGGATGGTGTACGGATTTGGCGTCAACAACATTAACTCTTCATACATCATGCATGGTATCAAAAGTGCAGGCCGATGGAGGCGGTTGTATGGTGTGGGGTATGTTTCACTGGCAGGAACCTGGAACCCTGGTGCATGTGTAACAACGTATCAGTGGTCTCCGCTATCGTCAACTGCTTGCTGACTGTGTACATCCCGCTATGTTACACTTTTTTCCGAATGGCGATGATGTCTTCCAAGATGCCAAAGCGCCGAGCCATCGGGCACATGTTGTGCAGGAATAGTTTGAGGAACACAGTTTTGACTTCCAGCATATCGATTGGCCTCCGAACTTCCCCCGATATCAATCCCATAGAGCACTTGTTGAACACTATGGAAAGGCACATCAGGCGTCTGGATACACCAATCACCTCCATACCTGCATTGCTGACCGCATTACACACAGCTTGGTTGGCCATACCTCCCGAACGCTTCCGACATCTTTTTAAATCGATGCCACGTCGGATAGCTGCTGTACTGAGGGAAAAATGAAGACCTAAGAAGTATTAGATAGGTGGTCATAATTCAGTGATCACTCAGTGTATTTATCAAAATGTCTTCTAATAATACCATTCATTTTGTTGAAATTTATTATTTTATTCTCCATATCTGCATTTCCTAAATCTGAAATAGTATTGTTGAGGTATTTAAAATGTTTTTACTTGTTCTATTATTATATTGCTGTTACTATTTTTGGTGTTACTAGTTACTATAGATTCAGGAGAGGACTCTTGTTCTAGGATTAGAGTCCAGGAAGCACAGACCAAGACGTGTCATTCTTATCGTGTCTGCAAATCGAAGAGGTCTAGATTTAAAACCCGTCGAAGAAATTCTTAGTCTCCTCGATGGAAGAAGCTCTTTAATTTAAGACTCTTCAATCGAGGCTATAGTAATCAATCTCAGGCGGAGGGAGCAGAATTTTCTATGCAAGTTATTCCGCAATTTTCAGCCCACACAATATGCAACTTAACCTGTAGATACATACAACACAAACTATGAAAGCAGCATACCATATGAAGTAGGGTAGCATAACCGAAGTAGTTGATGCCTCTCTAACTGCCTGGAATTCTCTACTCACCTTCCACTTTGGAATTTTTTTTTTTTTTTTGTGTCATCTACAAGATTTAAGCCCAAACTTTTCTTAAACTGCGGAGCAAGTTGAGCATCTGCTATTAAAATAGGCTTGGAAATATATTGTATAATACTTGTATAACTTAATCAATTTCAGATAAACGAACTTCAGTTAAATTGGCATCTTTCCCAATAATTATACGCCAACATGGATGTATAATTTGGAGGCTCACTGTTATCGAAAGAAGAAAAAAAAAAAAAAAAACAATAAATAAATAAAATAATTGCTTGCACTACAGCTAAACTGTTATTCAAAAAGATAAATGGAGCAGTTACAGGCCCCATAACCTAACAGAGGTATCTAGAATCTTATTCCAACCCCCTTCGCTCATATTCTTCAATTTTGCCTACCTTAATGGAATGTTCTCACGAAACAACCATAAAATAATTTAATGAACTTAAAATTGACCATGACAAACTAAATGAAAAAAACAAAAAAAAAAAAAAAAAAAAAATATACACACACACACACACTACAAGCAAAAATCAGTGAGAATGCATCTAAAACTAATCAAAAAGCACCAGAAGAAACCGAAACACAAATGAATTAGTTCACAGTTCTATGTAGTCTCCTTATCAACCTATAGAAAGAAAAGGCTCCAACTTTCTGTAACTCACAAATTATGTTAAGTTACATTAATGTAAACCTGCAAAATGTATCACAAAGCTATTCTGTACGCATCCCTCTAGCCTGAAGGTTGTATAGGAGCTGAATTTTAGAAGCCATAAACTGATTAAATAATAATGACTAGCTGTAGTGACTCCTCTAAGTTACGAGGGATCAAAAGGAAGCGATTCACGTAGGTTGATAATGGGCATATTAAATAAGAATGTCTTACTTATGCAAGGAGCCGCAGTGCAAGAAATGTGTGGGATCATATCCTAGCAGCAAAGAGAAATGCATTAAATTAGTATGACCAATATGTGCTCTGGTCATAGTGTGCATAGTGTTAGGGTCAGGCGCCACCTGTGATTTCTCACATCTGCGCCATATGTACGCTGTGAAGAAATCCAGTACTACTGTAAATGCCAGAAAAGTGTTGCATATGACATATTGCGTTAGGTTCTGTTGGGTGTCCTGGTGGGATCCCACGTTGCCCACACACACACCGCTAGGAGGTAGCCAGACTGCCCTTTATTCTCTGGGTGGTCTCCGCCAGGCCAGTAAACCTCTGTTTATTTGATCAGACAATGGATTCTGCTTTATTCAGGAGAGGAAAAGCAGAAATTCGCGCAACTATTCATTTTATTTATTCTTTGTTTAACCCTGCAATTAAAAAGTCGCACCCCAAGGCTTCCGGGTTTTTTTTTCCCCATCAGTAAACTAAATTTTGTTGGTAAAGGCAATTACTTACTAAGTCGGCTTACAACATTAAACTCTGTCAGACTATAGTGATGGAGCTTATACAAGGCAGAATCTGCCAATTAATGGTGCAATAATAATTCCTGCATAGAAATTGGGTGCGCGCGTGTTAAGCGCCAAAGCAACCAGGGCGCTAAAGAATCAGTAGGTGTATTTATATAAATTTATAAATTGTATTCTGGACGAAGAAACCGAGCTGCCGGGAAAAGAAAAAATAAGACACGCAATCCTCACCTCAGAGGGCTAACTCAACCACGTCGTAAAAAAAAAAAAAAGAAAGTCCATAAAAATTCCTTGCGACATTGAGTGATTCGAACCCAGGTTTTTTTCCATCTAGTGTGGGAATGGTGGTGATAAATCCATTGTGCTATCCTCGAAGGAAAGTTATTGCAATAGAACCGCTACCATGAGAGAAATACATGCGTTTTCTCTTCCCACGAATCCACAAAAAGACCACAGAATATAAGCAATTTGCATTATATACCGACGCCTTATGGCCTTAGCTAACAATTCTAAATAAACAACCAACCAATCTGTTCTAAGATCGGTCTGTGAATGCCGCTACGGGTAGAACAAAGACTGCTACCCGATATCATTAAGATATAAGAAAATATTGTTAAATAGAGCACAATGGTTTTTATTATGAAAATTTTTGGGAAATAATGGGCGCATGATATTGGAGTAAATTCAGTACATAAAATAAATTTTTTTTTTTTTTTTTTTTTTGTTCCTAGGATTGCAAAATGTCCTTACGTCGAGAACAAAGACTGCTAACCATTGAGATACAAGAGGGAGAAAAAAAAAAAAAAACCCACATTACCATAGTTTTTAATGCAAAATTTTTGGGGACAATGGGCGCGCAATACTGGAGCAAATTTGGCACAAAATAAATGAATGTTTTGTTCTTAGGATAATTTTCGTTCTCTATACAAATAATCATTCATAAATTAAGGACCTTAGAACAGGCATCGAGATATCTACGATAACGAGGCTTCAGCATTATCCGTAAACTGCATATGTTATGTAGTCTGTTAACGGAACATAAAACACTTGGGTTTACAGAAGACGGAAAAGAATAACGCTTACCCAAGATCAACTAACTCTGAAATCTCAGAAACCTATAAAAGGTTTCCTCAAGTCCAGAGGCCTTTTAAATACGGATTGGAAGAACAGTGGCATTCTTAGCCACTGTATCAGCTGGGAGGGCAATATTCACAGAAAAGTTTATAATCCCAATTACTTGGGAGTTGGAGATGCTCTTCAAAACCCGCGAATCATCAATATTGTTGGTACGCATTAGTAGGTATTTTAGTGTACAATGTTCTTTGCAGTTTAAGTATCAGAGCCACTGCTTCTTGAGATGCAAAGAAGAAAAAAACAAATTTACCGCATGGTTGAGTAGAGTAGCATATTACGGCGCTTAGAACGAGAGTTTTGCTTTGGGGCGTAGTTGTAGCATTTAAATTAGAACGCTTCAAGTGTTTTATCAAGAATTTCAATTTCGGAGAAAGGTGGGTGTACGAGAATAAATGAAGAACCTTTCGAGTACTCTCGAATCATGGCAGGTTGACTGCATACGAGAGGATATTAATCAGTTTGCCTGAGAGGCGTCACAAAAACACCCTTAGCTGCAATGTGATAGAGTGCGCTTGCTTATGTTCTGTCACTAGCTACGTCCTGCGTCAAAAGCAGGCTTACTTTCACTCATTAATATTAAGATTTAACAACAAAATAAAATAAAAAGTTAGGTCTTCCACTTTTTAAAGAAAGGGGATGCTCTTGTCGTAAAGAAAAACTAAAATGTTTTTCTTGAGCAATCATCTTCCATTAAATTTTAGGGTAGAATTTACAGAGTGACAAATAAAATACATATCAGATTGAGAGCAGATCGTAGCAAAGCCTAAGAGTCAGAAGACGGCAGTTTAATTTTTCAACTGGCACTTTCAGACTAGGGAATTCCAGCCTGTTTCGGCTGGGGACCCAAAACAGACAAAACGCCCCAGGTTGCGGGCCGCAGCAATAGTTTCGACCCATGATTACGCATTTTTCAAAACAGGGTTTAATTTGTCGATCAACATTTATATCTAATTTAAAATTTTCACACGTAATAAATAAATACGAAAATCCAACACTACTATTACATGACACTAACAGCATTCTTATTAAACGGGTGCAATAATAGCATTATTGATGTTATCTCATGCAAGACTTGCACATAAATCCATTTTAAAAAACCTTATATAGTGTGAGAATGATATAATACTTTTTTTTTTTTTTTTTTTTTTTTTGGAAAAAGGTTATTGTTGTAGTACTGGGGATTTGAGGCGCATAAGCTACTTTGGCTATAATGCGCCTTGCAAAAAAGCTTATCACAACTGCCATAATCTTCAGAAACAAAAATAAATAAATAAATAAATAAATAAAAAAAATAATAATGAATGAGTTAATTTCACATTTGAAAATTAAGTAATTGACGCGTTTGCACAACTAACTGGTATCGCAAATCAGGATATAAGCGCAATGCTAACAATCGAACCAGTAGTGTAATGGAAAAAGAGTTCCATGTATTGCTTCTGATATAAGTAATCAAATCGATATTTAGGCGGCTTTTTTTTTTTGTTCCTCTTAACTATTCCTTGATCCTTTAGACAGATAAATTTAACCAAGTGACATAAATGAGAAATCAATAAAAAAGCATGTCACCGAAAAGGGAATTTAGTGATTAAATAAACAATGGCTTTATCTTGTTCCTCTAACCCAGAGGTTCCCAATCTTTATTTGACTCGCGAACCCCTCCAAACATAATATTTTTAATGCGAACCACTATGCCTATATTCTCTGAAATCGTATAATATTTCTGAATTTTTATTATAAAATATTTTCAGTACTACATTTCTATAAGCGACACTGTGTAATAATAAAAATTATTATTATTATTAAGTATTATTTATACTGTACTTCGTAAAGTAGTTATTAATCGGTCCAAACAGGTTTCGAGCAGGCTAAGAGTAGAAAACTTGTTTCTTGTGCAAATGGTAGCTGAGCATTCTGGTCTCTTGCCAAAGCTATTGGCCAGAATTTTTGCCCATTGTGTTCCCACCTCTGACAAACCCAGATGGTTCTGTTGCCATATCAGCTAAAGATAAAGCTGACCTACTGGCATCCTATTTTTTTCCAAACTCGTGTATTGATGATCTTGGAAAATCACCTCAAACCATTCCCAGTACACTCCATTCAATGCCTCCTGTAGTCTTCGGTCAAAAGGATATCAGAAGGATTCGATGAATCTGATGCTACGAAAGCTCCAGGTCCTGGTGGTATTTCTACACTTGTTCTCAAAACCTGTACCTCTGAACTTACTCCTGTTTTGTGTCATCTTTTTTAGTTTCTTATTACAAAGGTGGTTTCCCTTCTGCTTGGAAATTTGCTCATATCCAGCCAGTTCCTAAAAATGGTGACAAATCCCTTCCATCCAATTATCGTCCCATTGCAATTACTTCTACTCTTTCTAAAGTAAGGGAGAAATCAAGTAACCGCCAACTCAAACTATCTGGAAATCTCATCTGATCAACGATTGCCAGTATGGATTCCATCAGTGTCGTTCCACTGGAGATGTTCTGGCTTATGTTACCCATCTATGGACAAATTCAATGGAAAAGTTTGGTCAAACTCAAGCCATTGCTCTTTTCGCAAAGGGTTTTGACCGTGTTTGGCATAAGTCTTCTAAATAAGCTTCCATCCTATGATTTTCAAGCTGTTCTTTGTAACAAATATCCAGTTTTCTCTCTGACTGCTCACTGCAATTAATGGTAGACGGCTCTGTCTTCTAACGTCTCCACTAATCATAGTGTTCCACAAGGTTCAGTTCTTTTTCCCACTCTTCTCCTTTTGTATATTAATGACCTTCTTCCATTGACCAGAAATTCTGTCCATAGTTTTGCTGACGATAGCACATTACATTCCACCTTCCAGTTTAAGAAACTTTGCGCTGCTCAAACAGCTTCAACTTCTCGAATATCCACTACCAAATCCTTAAATGCTGATCATCAAGTAATTCTCCAGTGGGGCCAAGATAACTTAATTTCAATCCTTCTAAAACTCAGTCCTGTCTTATATCTCGCAAAAAGCATTATTCTTCTCTTATGCTTATCTTCGATGAAGCTACGATATCTAGGCAAGATGATATATCTCTTTTGGGAGATTACCCCGACTTCTAATCTCTTGGCAAAAGCACATTACAAATATTGCTTCCTCTGCATCTACAATACTTGGTTTTCTCTTTCGCTCTCGGCGTTACTTTTCTTCTAAACAGCTGTTCACTCTGTACAAATCGCAAATCCGCCCTACCATCGAATATTGTTCCCACATCTGGGGCGGTGCCCCCAAAACCTCTCTCAGGCTTCTAGATTCCATTCAGAAGAGGACAATTAGGTTAATTAATGACTCATCTCTAACAGAGAGACTGTTAGAGATGAGTGCTGCGTGCCTTTCAACAGATACTTCCATGGGCACTGTTCTTCTGAATTGGCTTCTATAATTCCCGCTCTTTCAAAACGATGGAGATATTTCCTGAAAATTACAATCTACAGAAATTCAAGTCTAATGTCAACAAGTATCTTCTTTCGTCTTTTCAACCCATGCACGGTACTAATTACTACAGGTTCTAAAAAAAAAAAAAAAAAAGTGCCTGTACATAAAAATGATCCTTCAGAATAAAAAAAAAACAAAAAACCTAGTATGCAAAACAGATTTATTTAACATGATATACTGCAAGATAGTAAATTATAAGGAATTGTGGGAGATGTGGTTTTTTCCTTTGGAAATTCTTTTACTTTATTGTTTATTATCAGTTATATTTTGTAGTTTACAATAATATACACCATGTAAATCTGAGCAGACGCCATTACAGAATTTTTAGTGCGAATCCCCAGGGGTTCGCGAATCACTGCTCTGGGAACCGCTGCTCTAACTTCTTGTTAGACCCTTTTCTATCGCTGTTATGCACTCAATAAATTTAAAGTGTGAGCCATTTCCTTATAAATAAATAAATTTTCTGTTTATACTCCGGGACGACCAAATGATCAGAGGAGTTCACAAGATAGACAGAATACAAGAAATTGTTAACTTAATAGGGGAAGAACAGAGCGCGTTAAAAAAAAAAAAAAAAAAAAACAATAATAAATAACTCCGTTAAAGATGGAGAATATTTATTGCAACTGTTCCACAACGGCCAAAGGCTCACATCAGAATTAAATAATTATATACACACGATATAAAAGTGAAAAATAAAAATACATGTTATGATGATTCCTTACATCAGGGGTGTCCAACAAGTCTATCCCGGCTTTAAATTTCGGTCGATCACGTCACGACGAATTTTAAATATATATAAAAAAAGAAATCAGTAAATCTAAATATTATTCTTATGCGCCCCACTGCATAAGTTTATTACAAATCCGTTGAACCACGTGGCTGCTCTTGTCGCAGCGCAGCCGCTAGGCTTGTCTAGTGAAAATTCAGGCAGTTACGTTGTGGAGAGTAGTGTATGTGTCGATTTCTTATTTAGCTTACTTAATATTAATAACTGGACAGTATTTTAATACGTTAATTTAATACCCTTTGATTTAAAATGAATACTAAAAAAAGAGTAAAACGTATCATTTTTATCAAGAGTGGGAACTAGAATACTCTTTTTGTAATGATAAAAGAAAAATGTCTGATTTGCAATGCTTCCTTGGCTTAAAAGTGCCCTTCAAGATCTGCAGTTATCTCGAAATACTGTGATGCGAGGCATCGAAAAAAAATGAGTAAGAATGTGAGAGAGAAGAATTGGGTGCTCATAATTGCTAATTTTGTGTGTCCTTTTCTTTACAACTAGATGAAATCTACAGACGTCAGTGATACAGCTCAATTGCTCGTTTTATTCGCCATGGTTTTTCGATGATTCTGCCACTAGAGATAAAAAAAAAAAAAAAAAAAAAAACTGCTGTATATGGTTTCGTTAAATAAAAAAAAAAAAAAAAAGCTTGATATATTTTTAACGCAATTCAAAAATTAAATTACCACTATTTAAGCTCTTATCAATAACAACAGACTGAGCTAAAGCAATGACGGGGCATCTTAACGGATTCATCGCATTGTGCCAAAAGGATGATGAATTCCCAGATTTTTGAGTTACCATTATATCGTCCACCAACAAGTGTTAGCCAGCAAAAGGTTTAAATACTAAAAAGTGTTTATTGGACATAGCTTCGAAATCGTGAAATTCCATCAGAGGACAATCTCTTCAAAGGAGACATTTCAAAATGCAACTCGATGGAAATGAACCAGATCGCACAGATGTGAGGGTGGCTGAGTCGGAGTAAGTTTCTACAGAGATTTTCGAAATTTGCTGAATGAAATTAAAGAAATTGTTGATCAAAGGGGAGAGATGATTATCAGCAGCTACAAGATACGGGATGGTTGTGTGATCTGGCTGTTTTTACCAGTAAATTAAAGTGATCTGGAATTTGGAAAAAAAATAAAAATGTGGGTGACATGAGGTTTAGTAGTTTCTGCATATAAATATAAATTTTTGGCAATGGCTAAGGATCTCAAAGAAAAAAAAAAAAAAAGAAAAAAAAATTTATCATTTTGCAAATACGCAAGATCATTTGCAAAAATATTATTTATTATTAGCCGTATGGTGCAAGGAAGCCTGAAACTTATGCTGTACCAGCCGAAAAAAAAATTAATTTTTTGAGAGAGTGAGAGAGAGAGAGAGAGAGAGAGAGAGAGAGAGAGAGGAGAGAGAGAGAGAGAGAGAGAGAGAGAGAGAGAGAGAGAGAGAGAGAGAGAGAAGTAGAAGAAAATCACCAAGAAAGAGAATAATGATGATATCAGCTTAGGACCTGGATGTACCAAGCTCATACTCACCAGATGTGAAATCCCATTTTTAAATTTAATAGTGAGAAATAAGTTTCTGAAATTGAGAAAGTTTGTTTTTAAACCAGATTCGGCGACTTTAAAACAATTGAAGACATTGACTTAGAAAACACAAGCAACTGCGAGTGTACAATAGCATTAAATAAATAAAATATCACGTTTATAGATTTGTTCACAGTTATTTCTTAGGTGGCAAGCGTAAACGCATCCTTACTAATTTAGATTAATGCCACAGGCAATCATCATGTATCCTATTAATAAGGAAGAACAAGGTTTTTTTAACAGTTTCGTTATTTAAGTCACTTTAACTGATCTCAAATGTTCTTCTGATCCGGCTAACTGGCTTGAGATAAATTTGAGATTTTTTTTTTTTTTTTTTTTAACACGCCAAGATTACAAAAATAGCACTTTTCCCACAATTTGTAATTTTATCAGTATGTTTTTTTTTCCCCCAAATTTCTTTTTCTATCTGAAAAGCTTAATCTAGGTTAACGCTTCTGTGGCACGCACTTTCCGTTCACCTTCGATTTTAATGTCCATTAATTCTCTGCTGATAAGAAAATTTCTATACTTATAAGCTTGGCGTTATTCAAAAGTTAACTGTGTTTCATAAGATAGAGTTCGTCGCCGAGACTTGCCATCTACTCCTTAGTAGTCACTGCATTTTACGTACTTTTAAATCATAAGCTATTAATTCATGGTAATTCGTTGAATATAGGCATCAGCTTTCGCTATTAATTTTCTCAGAATATATGAAATGCACGAAGGAGTGATTCATCGATTAAGAAGAATTCCCTGATTAGATAGAAACCCCCTCGGCAATTTATAGTCTGTGTTTACTCACTTGGGAGGAAGAAGACTGATAATCGTAAACTTTTGTTCTTAAGAGTTAAATATTGATTGTGCATACGGAGAGGAGTTTGGTAAATGATACCAGAATGCGTTTTAAGTTTGAATTGATTACTTAATCTGAAGTGGGTATTAGAAACATTAAAAGACAGTCAAGCATGCAATCAACAAGTGTCATACCGTTGGTATCGAACAATTACTGTACCAGGTATATTGCGGCATGATGGATGCGATCTTCAAGTGGAAGCACAGCCCGAATTCAGCTCGGCAAGTGAACGGTCACCAGGCTTCACTAAGAATATTTGAATTCACGTTATTGCCTTGGGCTTAAGCGCGCATGGTACATGTTATGCATAATGCTAAGAATTTTGGCTGTTTATTTGATGTGTGTCATTAATGAAACTGGCAACCCCAGGGTCTCACATCTGGTGAGTTATAGGCTTAGCACACTCAGGGTCCCAAGCTGGATATCATTATTCTTCTCTTTCTTGGCGATTCCCTTTATTTCTTAGTCCTGTTCTCTCTCTCTCTCTCTCTCTCTCTCTCTCTCTCTCGGTAACTCAATATATATATATATATACAGTATATATATATTTTTTGGTGGTGCAGCAAAAACACCAGGCTTCCTTGCACCGTATGGCTAATGATAAAAATAAGACTGTCAATATACGTACCGATGAGCATACGCATAGCCATCACGCTACATAAGATTTAACCCAAATCCACCAGGGCAATGAAGACCTAGGGGATCGTCAAACAGTCTAGTACTATACGGTTAGATAGCGTCACTGTGTGTTTAAATTGCTTATAATTAACTTTGTAATACGACTAAGAGAGTACTATAATGATTTTAATATACTTTTCTACGGAAAAAGGTCTTCATGATAGAGCCTTAGACTACGAAGGAGTTTACTGACATGTGGGTTAGTGTAATGGCATAATTTTTATACATGGTAAACTACCAGGTAGATGAATTGGCATGGTGTTCCGCTGAACCCTGGAGTTCCGTGAGGTAAAATTAAGGGTTCCACGAAAAAAAAAAAAAAAAAAATTTACACATTAAAGTTAAATATTGTAGGTACGTTTATATCTGGCGGACGAGACAATATTTGGGTCAGGTCGCTTTTACTGCACAGCTTGTGTACTAAACTGCTTTTGTAATTGTAATCCAGAACCTGAACATTACATCGACTGTAAACTACCGCACCACCTACTAGGAACAATGCGCAAACGGCTGTGATTGGTTACGCTCCGTGTATGGATATGTATTTCGAATGGTGAGACGTTTTTTGTATATATATATTTTTTATACTAATAATAATAACAAAGAATGTAAAGGTATTTGACCTTGAACCAAGAAAAACTTTTCCCATACGGTGCATTTTTTTTTTTTTTTTTGTGCGCTAACGCTAAAAATATTTAAGTGGTTCGTTATTTTGTACAAAATATAAAAGGATTCCGTGATTAAGTTTAATTGGGAAACGCTGCACTACGCAGACAAAAAGGGTAAGGAATAAAAACTGTTATCCACATCTGTCCCTATTAGACCTAAGAAAGCAAAAAGGCAGAGGAAAGTGATAGGAGAGGAGGAAGAAATGCCGTCGAAAGGGGAAGTTACTCCTCACACTCAATTAGATCTTTCATAAATCCCCTCGAATATGCAATATTTCCCCAATTAAGAAAGACCATTGCACCTATTCTTGATAACTCAGGCAGCATCAAGCTTCCCCAGACGGCATCGTTCGAGGCTTATTGCCTCTCTTCGGTGGGTGGGGCAGGTACCCTGGTGTTGCAACAGTGACAAGATAGTTATGAAGTATAACTCCACAATATGAGAGATGCCTAATAGCGTACAATAGTTTAAACTAAAAGACATCTTTATGGCTAGAGCCTCAGACTACGAAAGAGTTTATGGTCATATGGATTAATGCAATCGCATCATTTTTATGCGTAGTAAACTACCAAGGTAGATGAATCCGCCGAGAATAAGTAACAATAGTCTTCTCCAATAGCCTGACGAAGCGTTACTTATTCGAGGTAGTGCAATACCATGAGCAACTAGTTGTGAAGGTATTCACAATATGAGATATAATTAAAATGATGCCAATTCATCTACCTTGGTAGTTGAATTTTAATGCGTATAAAAATGAAGCCATTGCACTTACCCATATGTCAGTATACTTTTCTACCCATTGTTCACTTTATTATTATTATTAAAATCAATTTATTTCCCAAGAAACCTTGGGTCACCCCGGGACGGCTCTGTGCCAGAAGGGTGTGAATATTTACAGACTAAGGTGCGAGGAACGCATATACAATTAACAACAGTACATGCGTGCTCCACCCGAGATATTTACAGGATTAAATATACAATAATGTACAAAATATACAAAACATATGATTGCATGAAGGCAAAAAGTCCTTGTCAAATACAAATAGGCAAGTTAAAAATAAACAGTCTGTCCAGGAGCAGGTGAGTATTATAAGTTCATAATCTGGTAGCAGTTCTTGAGGATTTCCTTCCTGTAGGGCTTGTCTTCACCTAACCTATCAGGGTGGATCCTAAATTTACTTGTACATATTGTACTTGTACTAACTTGTACATATTGTATTAGTTGTGGGCATATGGATGGCCGTTTGAGCGATAAATGGATACTTGAATCGATTGTTAGGCCAATATCAAGGATTGTTTACCTAAATGGGTGGTTAAAATATGGCTTTCTGATCTTAGCCTGGTCAGGCTGAAATTATCACCCTTTATAGTGTTCAGTCACGTTTTTTGCCTTGGCATGATCACTAGGAACACTAAACAGCAAGCCTAGAAATACAGGCTCCCTTTACACTCACACAATGCATTTTTATGGTTTACTATCTAAAGGGTCCGCTTCGCACGGTTTCAATAATCAATATTGTGTGGTTTACAGTAATTACTTATGTGATATAGGGTGTGAAACTCTGATATTGCAAAGCCAAAAGTTATGAAAGATCAAACATTCAGAAGTATTGAAAAAATTACGAACAAAAAAAAAAAAAAAAAAAAAAAATTTTGCTATTTGGAGAAAGGATGACGAGTTTTTGCCCACCATCAAGTTAGCCATAAGGGAAAAAAAAAAAAAAAAAAAACTTTGGCGGGTTTGTTTATGTCTTATTGCGCAAAAGTTTAGATGAACATGAAACGGAGCAGCTTCAAATGAAATAGCAGATCAAAAGAGTTGATTGGCACGCATGGAATAAATACCATGACCTGCTGTATGGCCAATCACATTGGTGACATGTGGCATCAGTGCTGGTAGGTCTAAATTAGAAATAACGGTGACTGGAGCACTAATCTTGAGCTTCAGAGGATTAGGAGGCAACACAGTAGATAAAATCTTTGGGTAGTTAAATGCCTTGTTGGTGTTTGGTACAATAATTCAGGAAGTTTTGGTGGTTTTTAACGTTTTGGATGCCAAGCTGATTCTTTGGCAAAGCCATTTGAGGTCATGAGAAGTGATACGTGACATTTGGAAAGGCTGATTCTCTCAGCTCGTAAAACATTGTAACTGTTCGCTCAATGTTTTTTACTGAATTAGTCTTCATTATCAGATGAAACTATCCATTTCCCAGATCATGTGAGACTGGCGTCCCTCAGATTGTTTTGAGGCCCCAAGTGTTATCAAATGCTGACAGGCAGACCTTAAGTTACTCTGGACCTGCCAGAGTAGCTAAGTCTACTGGGTTCCTGGTTTGCTTCCACGGGGCAACGCTGGGCTCCAGCGGCTAAATGACCAGATGAACAAAGGTACACGACATTACACAGGTACAATATCCACACACTTTTAAACCTCTGGCATTCCGAGCAAACTGGTACACCCACAAAGAAAGCAACGCGGAGATGGGGGAAATCCCTTGTGCCACATGACAACAATATACCTTACCTAACCTAACAATATGGAAGATCCAATATGGCAGCCGTTCAGCGTGGACACGTTATTTCCAGCTCCTGATTTTGTGTCTAAACATGTGGTTTAAGTGCTTTCAGTTTCAGGCATAGTGTATCAAGTGTTAAAGAAACATCAGCGGACTCCCTAGGCGAGACTATTTTTACATCTACTGGGTTATTTAGCAGAATACAAGCGTTTTTTTTTTTTTATCTGTTCCCTTTGTTGGCAGACAGGTCACCATGCCGCTGACAACAAGGAAATAGGGAGGGTAACCAAATATTCCCTGTCAACACGTTTGGATCCTGCATTTGACTTGGGAGTTCCACCTGAGTGACTTTGGACTGTGATAGTCCCAATATTTTGAGACTGTGAATGTGATAAAAATAATTATTTTGCGAATAAATCGACTATGGAGTCCCCCCCCTCTGCCATAGACTTACAATAGACAACCTACTGTGTACTGACCCAGGGATTAGTCATCTGTCATTTATTAGCTGCGACCTTGACTGCAGTTCACTTTCTGTGAAGCGAATGTCCACGGGCATTATAAAGAAAGTAACAGTATCCATCTGGGCCGATCTTCAACAACCTTTCTCCCCCCCCACTATTTTTGGAAGGGGACAGTCCAAAAACTTATCGCTCTGCTGCAAGGCTAATATTTGCACTACAAACACCTGGCTAGTGCCATTCGACGTCCCTTTCATTCCTCTCTTGAACGAAAACAATACGGACTCAGTTATCCGAAGTGAACCCGATAACACGAAAATGATGGAAAAGGAAGAGATATCAGGAAATTCTGGAGCGCCTATATTGCAGACAGCTTACAGTGATGACCCGGTCATAGTGGACTACTATGAGGACATTGAATCCACGCAATCTGGATTCAGTGTCCTGGACGCAATCTGGAGCTTCCGCCTCCAAGCGGAAGTACAAGAAATATGTTGCACCGAACACTGATAGGGAGACTCGCTCCCAAAGTGAAAACAAGGAATCCACAGAGCAAACTGCCACCCAAAATGACAAAGCCTCAGGAAAGCCATGGAATAAACTACAAGAGACCCCTATAGACCTAGCTCTCCCGGATGGAACCGCCTGGAGCAGCCCCTTGCTTTGTGAACTGCCCTGGAGAGCTTCTTTAAGGAGCCAACCAACCAACAGGATTACCGCTGTTCTCCGCGCAGAGATAGTCTCTATTTGGATGAAAATGGAGACCATCCTGGTACAAACCCAGCTCGAGAAGGAAATTGCCACAGCAAAATTGGAAGTTCTCCAAAACAGTGGGGCAAACCACTTATTCACAGGCGCTGAGGAACAGCATCAACGCTACAAATGGAAACCGTCCTGTAGGTCAAGCTGGAATCGCCCCCAAGAAAACCGCGATCACCAAACCACACCTAGTAATATTGAAACCAACGTCAAACGAAGTCCACAAAACGAGTGAGGAAGTGAAACGAACAGTAATCGAAAAGCTTAAGGATGACTTCAAATACACGAAGATAAGATCTGTCAGAAAGACAAGAAACGTCGGAGTTATAATACAGACTGACACAGAGGAAGATCTACAAAATCCTAAAATACCCTCCTTAGGCCTCATAGCTGAACCGCCTAAAGAGAAAGGGCCAAGCATATTAATATTAGGCATCGACAAAGACGTGACCCCAGAAGAATTTGTTCAGATCTATACCAAAAACTGCCGTCATCTACCCACCGGCGATGAGCCACGACAACATATCATACCGAGGTATAAAACAAAGTCCAGAAATGGAAATTCTGCTAACTGGATCATTGAACTATCTCGGGCCGCTTGGAGAATCCTGAGCCAACAGTCTAGAATCTATGTCAACTGGGGCAGCCACCGTTTCACTGTTCCCAAATGTTTCCGGTGTTGTCGCTTTGGCCACACGACTCACACCTGCAAGCAATCGCGACCCACTTGTGGCCATTGTACCAACACTGGGCACGAATATAACAATTGTCCAAAAAAAGAGGAAATCCCGGTTTGTGCAAACTGTAGGGCCATGAAGCTATCATCGGATCATTCCATCAGGGACAGTAAATGCCCTGTTTACATTAAAACAAAGGGTGCGCAACAATTATGGAGAGTAATAACAACTAAGTAATAACATGTCAAAGGTGAAGATAGCACAACAATGCGCAACGCTCCAAGGCGGTCGTAACACAGCTAGTTAGGAAACTAAAGAGAAGCTAGACTTACTTCTTCTACAAGAGCCCTACGCACATAAATATCAAGTTAGAGGGTACCCACTACAGTTTAAAATTGTCTAAATGGATGGTGAAACTCCGTGGGCTGCCATCGCTGTTTGTAATCCTGACCTCACTGTAACTAAGATAACAGACCTGTGCACAATTTGGGCAGTCTGCGTCCATATAGCATTGTCCCTAGGGGAATTTTACGTAGTGTCCATCTAGGCCCGACCAGGAGATGACATACTCCCTACAATACAATATCTTCAGAATCTGCAGCAACAACTACCAAACGCCAAACTTATTTGTATATTAGGCCTTGATGCAAACTGCACATCACCTGCCTGGCACAGTGAGACACCAGAACGGAGATGAACAAACAAAGGCCTAGAGGAGTACATATCAAGCAGCGACCTATCCATTCTACACAGACCAAACCAGCCACACACCTTCTCGAGCACTATGTGGGAAGCGAATATCGACCTAACCCTTCCAAGTCGTTCCATAGCAGGACACCTCTCTCATTGGGAGGTACAACAACACTGGACCACTTCAGATCAGTGTTAACTTACAACCTCCACCGATCACTCCAAACGCAACATGTCACACTACTTCTATTACCAAGATACGCCATATCAAAGGCGGGCTGGAAACTCTTTAAGCAGCTGCTGATGTAGAAAGCAGAAAACTTCCACCCCAATGAATTCAACCTAGACCGGCATCAGCGAGAGGTAACAAAACTAATCACACAGGCAGCAGATATAGCCATCAAAAAGATGCCTTTCCTCAAAGCCGTTCCTTGGTGGGCGCCAAAGCTCCAGATCTCCGGAAAAGGGTAAATTGTGTCCGCAAGGCATTTCAGAGGGCGCGTAGATCCTGGCCACTAATAAAGGCTCCATTTCTAAGAAGTTTATCCACTCTCCCCAGCCTGGTTTTCGCCCGGACTCCAAACCACCTACCTATTGACCAAACATGGCTCATTTAGAAAGAGGCTATATGACTTTGGAATCTCAGCAACTCCGTGGTGCTCCTGTGGACAGGAGGAGTCCTGGGAGCACCTGATCTACGAGTGTGACCACTACGAGGACTTCAGATGTCAACTATACACCAAGATTCACTCGCTTCTTCGAAACCAGGAGGACATCGTTTTGCAAGAAGAGACCTACAAAGCCTTCACACATTTTGCAAAAATCTGTTCACAAGACAACGGACCCTACCCTCCCCTTAAGTGGATGTATCCCAAAAGTTCACAAGTCAATGAATAGGGCAATATCAATCACGAGACAGCCATCTCTCAATGGCCCAGAGTAATGGAAACACAACTAAGACTGACTCAACTCAGTCAAAGACACCACAGAAGACCAGAGAACCTCATCTTGCCCTGTTGGGCACCTGGACTAAAGGCCATCCAAGGTGGTCATATGACTCAACATACACTGTTTCTCTCTTGAACGGTGCTTTCTCCCCCCCCATTGGGGGAAGGGGGATTTTCCCTGCATCCCCCTTCCCAAATCTCTTCCGTCTGGTGGAGCACGGGCCTGCTCCACTGCAATCGCGGGGCTATTCTCTCTATCGGCCCCTTACTTCCTTTTCTTCCCTCCAGTCTTCAGACCCCCTTTACTGTTGACTTTCACAGCGTTTTCAGCAATACGCGTCCAAATTTAACTACATCAAAATTTCTTGCCGGACCCATTTAGGCATATAGAAAATATTATTTCAGGTACAGCCCCTCGCAAGCTTCTAAATTATTCTAACAAACACTAATAACTAACCGCGGGCAGCACTTTTTTTTTAAGGTTCTAGCCACTGAAATTCCAGGAAAGTAGGTAGCAAGACCTGCCAGATTACTATATAGGTAACACCCGGCCAGCCTAGCCTCCCCGTGGCGAGGTATGGTAACGTCGGGTTCCATTGGGGTCCCGGCGGCTAACAGGCCGGATGGACAAGGGCACAACATATTACATACCACATGACCCATATACTTTTAAATCCTTGGCTTGTCCGATACAGTGTACATACGCGGAGATGGGAGAAATCCCAGGAGCCGTTAGATCCAAATATACCTATACCCAACAATATCCATACACTTAAATCTCTGGCATTTCCAGCGAACTGGAACACCCACAATGAAAACTACGCGGAGATGGGGGAAACCTCTGGTGCCGTCTGACACTAAATACACCTTACCTAAACATCATTGCTGACCAGGTACACCCTTTGATAGCAACGGTCTTCCCATCTGGCGGTGCAGTCTTTCATCAGGATAATGCACCATACCACACCCGCTCCGGATTGTTCGCGGAACATGAGGAACACTTCCATGTATTGACCTGGCCTCCAAATTCCCCAGACATCAATCCCATGGAGCCTCTGTGGTTTGTGTTGGAACAGCAACTCCGATCTGCGGAGTCCCAACCACGGACCTTACAGGAGTTAAAGGATCTGCTGGTTACGTGTTGGTACCAGTTTCCACAAGATATTAAGAAATGTTGTAGTGTCCATGCCTCGCTGTTACGAGCTGTTTTGGCTGCATGTGGAGGACCAATACCATTTAAGTAGGTGGTCATAATGTTTTGGCTCATCGTTTTATGTCAATTCTGTTTCTTTCCTTTGTTAATATTTTATTTACTGAACTAAAACCACTTTTAAGCACATAAGACATTGGAAAACAAAGTACTTCTGCCATTTCAGACCACATTGTTAGATAAAGAAGTTTAGTTCTTTTTGAACCCCAAAACTCAGCCATTTTACCCTTTTCGAATTTATATTTGCCTTCTTCTTTAAATTTTAATTCAACGAGTTCTTGAATTTCTTCACTAGCAGACCTGGCATCGCATCCAATTGGATTTAACATCCAAGGCTTTACTTCAAAAGAAAATAAATCTGAAAATCTATTTTTCATTTCACCTTTTAAAGAACACGAATGATCTGAATAATTCTTAAGATCATTCTCGAAGAGATTCATTGATCTCTTGCTAACTCTTGCATACCATGAAATTTTCTCATTTAATTGCTTTCAAATATTTCCAGTTTGTCAGTGAAGGCTTTTAATATGCATTTGCAGTCTATCACTGTAATTAATTTCTCTTGAAGTTGAATTGATACTTCATTAAGTTTTCGAAAATTCCAAACTATATGTTGTTTTTGTGTTTGCTAATCTCCTTGACTAAAGCTGTGTCTCCTTTGCTTTCAAAAAACAAATTATCTTATCAAAAAGGTTTATAAATCTTGTTAGACACTTTCCTTTAGAAAGCCATCTGATTTCTGTATGTAAAAGAAAGCTTACACACTGTTCTTCATTATCAACACAATTTTCTGAAAAGGCGATGATATTTGCTATGTGAGTTTATTTTATTGATGGTTTTAATAACTATACCGAGAGATTGATAAAGAACTGGACTAATATTTTTAGCAACCAGATGATGCTGATGCACAATGCAGTGCATTACAAGAACTGTTGCACATGGAAGACTACTGTACAAATTGGAGCAATATGGCATTAAGGGCAAGATGATTAAAGGATGGCTGAGTGAGAAAAGACAGAGTGGCAATCAATGGACACTGTCCTTCGTGGAATAATGTTATTAGTGGAGTCCCCCAGAGTTCGGTGTTGGGCCCAGTGCTGTTTTCTGTATTTATCATGATAATTGATGAAGGTATATCAGGGTTAATGTCTAAGATTGCAGACGATACGAAGGTTGGCAGGGTTTTCAATGACAGTAACAATATCATACTACTACAACAGGGTCTAGAAAAATTGAGCAGATGGGCTGAGAGGTGGCAACTGAAGTTTAACATTGACAAATGTTAAGTAAGCACATGGGTAGTAGTAATCCCAGAGTAACGTACCAACTGTAGGGTACTGCACTCAGGGTAGTAGAGAATGAAAAGGACTTGGGGGTAATTGTGCAGTCAGATATCACGTTTTCTGAGCAGTGCACACAGGCTGCAAGAGTAGCTCATTGTGTGTTGTCAATGATATACAGAAATTTTGCTAGCAGGAATAAGAAGGAAATGGTCAGGCCACACCTAGAGTACTGCATACAGGTCTGGAGGCCTCATTTTAGGAAGGATGTTGAACTGCTGGAACGAGTACAGAGAAGAACAATGAGATTGGTGAGTGGAACCAAGGGTTGCTGTTACCAAGAAAAGCAAAAGGTTCTACAAATTGCAGCGTCTGGAGACTAGGCACCTGCGAGGTGTATAAGGCCTTGAATGGCTCGAGGTTTGAGCAGACCTTGAATAGTTTGAGCAAAGCTGATGGGATTCTTCCTCTTGCTCAGATTACTCACCTGAAGGGGACATAAATTGAAGCTGAGGAAAAACAATTGTAGAATAGATATGCGAAATTTTGCCTTTAGTCAGCGGATGGTTGATAGAACAAACTTCATCAGTCGTAGTGAAGGTTGAAAACTTAAATAAGTCCAAGGAAAAACTAGACAAGCATTTGGAGTGAATGGTGGTGAAAAGTTGATGGGGGAAATGGGAAGGGTTGTTTTTTTTTTTTTTTTTTTTGGCTGATGTTATATAAGCTTGCTTTCTTGCATCATATGTCTCTACTAATATTAACTTCGAGATATACTTTCTTTAGGTGGGTTATAAAACCGTTGTGTTACAACCATGGAAGTAGCAGCATCGGTGACACAGGACACCAAAGTTTCCATCAAACTTTTTATAGCTGCAAAAATGTATGCGCCAGTACAGTCAGTTTCTATAGATTTTACAAACAACATTGCTTCTTGCAATTTACAATCACCATCGAAATAATGAAAGTATGCCATTAGAAGGGCCTTATTATCAGTAACTGTGTATTCATCCATCTGAATAGAAAATCTTCTAATTTTTAGTTTGTAAATTAGCTGCTCTTCAATGTTAACTGACATTTCATCGATTCGTCTTCGAATTGAATCATTGCTCAATGGCAATGCTTTTAAAATACTGGAAAGATTTTGATGCATCACTGTTGAGATTACAGTCTCTAATGCGGGTCATATAACAGTCTCAACAACTGTATGAGCACTACCAGTTTTTGCAATTTCATAAGACGCAGTCATTCCGTCATTTGTTTGTGTGTTCTTCTTAAATAAGGAAGTAAGTGTTAAATTGCTCAAAATTCTGTTTTAAATTTTGGAAGTATTTGACACGTTTACCAACTTTATCAGGATGTTTCCTTTTTAAGTGATCTGAAAGTCTTGGTTTCATAGTCTCATTTGAAAAAAAAAAAAAAAAAACTATTACACATAAGACATGGGCTTTCAATAAAACCATAAGCTAGATATTCATCCAGATACCATCGAGTTTCTTTTCGGCACTTGACAAGACTGATAATGGGATGAATAACTACAAAGAATTAAATAATAAAATATTTTTACTTAACTCTCATAGCCCATGACACTCACAAAAGCACTGTGGATCAAAAATAAACAACTTCCACAAGGAAACAATAAATCAATACTAATTGTCGCTTAGAAAGTAAAAATAACAGACTGAAACGTTTCCTCATCCCATCCATGCCTCATATATTGACCAATGAAACAATATAACCCACCACCAAGGTCGCAGCTGTCCGAAAGGCACAAGCTGTCAAGGGTTACGGAGACATTACCTCTGGAAGCACTTATGCATTTAATGCCTATGAAAAGGCAAAGGTGGTTGAATTAAATCAACCTACTATCTTAATATCTTTATTGCAGGCAGCGATTGGTTACATGATTGCCTGATTCAATAATACCCACAACAGCGACAATGCTAGGGGTTATCTTCCTTTTATCAAAAATTCTCACTCACTTCTAATAATACAGGGTCATCGAAAAGGGTGTCCGTGATTTCCCTTTTAATTTTCTTCGGAAATATTTGATCGATTGCTGTGATCGTAGCAGCAAACAGGGTGGTAACGCACTAAGTTTTATTTGACACCTGAACAATGACCTTGGCTGCGCCGTGAGTGTACACAGAATGACTCCTACACGCACTGCCTCAGTCAGTGTCAGTAAAATGGTGACCGTGCAACAGAAAGCGCAGTGTTGTGGTCAATGTAAATGTCATAACAGTGCAACGTCAATGCCGACATATTTAGCATTAGCATTAGTAGAGGCATACGATGCAAGAAAGCAAGCTTATTCAGCATCAGCCCAAAAAAAAAAAAAAAACCCTCTCCCATTTCACCCCTCCGTTCGTTCGAAATACCTGTCCAGTTGAGCTTTAAATTTGTTTAGGCTATCAACTTCAACAACAAGTGATGGAAGTCGGTTCCACCAACCAACCACCCGCTGGCCAAAGGCAAATTTCCGCACATCTATCCGACATCCGTCCTTCCTCAATTTGAATTTATGCCCTCTGAGGTGATTATTCTGAGAAAGATGAAGAATCCCATTGGCATTGAGCATGCTCAAACCATTCAAGGCCTTATACACCTCTATCAGATCACCTCGCCGGTGCCTAGTCTCCAGACTCTGTAATTTGCAAAACTTAAGCCTTTCTTCGTAAGAGCAACCCTTTGTTCCATTTACTAATCTTGTTGCCCTTCTCTGTACCCGTTCCAGCAGCTCTACATCCTTCTTGAAATGAGGCCTCCAGACCTGTATACAGTACTCAAGATGTGGCCTAACCATTGCCTTATACAAGGGAATAATCACCTCCTTATCCCTGCTAGAAAAATTCCTGTATATCATTGACAAGACACCATGAGCTACTCTTGCAGCTCGTCTGCACTGCTCAGAGAACTTCATATCTCCCTGCACAATTACCCCCAGGTCCTTTTCATTCTCCACCACTGTCAGTGTGGTACCGCAGAGTTGATACGTTGCTCTGGGGTTACTGTTTCCCATATGCAGTACTTTACATTTGTCAATGTTAAACTTCATTTGCCACCTCTCAGCCCATCTGTTCAACCGACATTTACAATTTACAGACAAGATGCGCCAACAGACAAGACATAATACGTTGGTTTAATCAGTTTAAGGAAATTGGCAGTGGCTATCTTATTGACACTACTGAGGCGGTGCGCGTAGGAGTCATTCCCGAAAATATCCATTACAGTGAGTTACCACACTGTTTGCTGCAACGATCACAGCAATCGATCAGATATTTCTGAAGATAATTAAAATGTAAATCACGGACGCCTTTTTCGATGACCCTTTATAATACATGCATGTATGTTAAAAATCAGTTGTCTCAGGGGAAAATAAAACCCAATGAGAGAAATTGAATATTAAGGAATAAGATGTCATCCGATAGGGCTGAACTTTGGAAGACCACAAACCTTTGTAATCCCATGATTTTTTCGTCCCCCAAAAACAAATTTTCGCTCCCTTGGGGGAAATTATCTTATATTATTATAATTATATTGTCCCCGTTGAAAATCCCGGGTATAACGCAATCAAAGAGTTAACTCTGTCATAGGCTAGCTTGGTAGTTTGTTTAGTTGTGTTGTCGCACTTCAGTCACCTTTTCTGAACAAAACAGATTAATACCTAACTGGAAGAGAGGGGCAGTTGGGGCTAAGTGAAGAAATTATTTTTGCAAACTATGTTTTATAACCGTAAGCTAGATAAATCTTACCGTATGTAGGAAAACGAAATTATATAATCAGAAGATAAACTAGAGTAGCTAAGCCTCAAGCCACGTGATTAAAGGCTAAGTGATAAAAAATAATAGAGTTGCTCAGAAAATTAACACCTTTCCAATAACATCACATATGCTAATGCTTCGTTATCTCCTGGCAATCTTGATGTGCTAATTGCCAATTACACTAGTAACCAATAAGTTAATGATTTTACTAACCATATCTCCTCTGACCGTTTGGTCGTTCCGGAGTATAAACAAAAAAATTATTTATTATTTATTATCTCCCCACAATCAACGAAGGGATATTTTTTTATAAGGCAATCGCGTTATAACGAGATATACTGCTTTTTTACATATAAAAATCGAGACAACGGGCCTTATTGAGTGACGTTACCAAATGCATCTCAAGACATTCATTTCAGTTCTTCACCTGTGTGAAAACGGGTTTGAGCCACTTCATTTACGTAATGAAGTAAACAATTTCCTGTTAATTATTCCAGGAGGACGGCCACACGGGATCTGAGGAGTTTACAAGGCAGAGAAAATATAAGAACATCACCTTAACTGGAAGTCACGTGAAGTAGGACCGCGGAAAACTTAAATGTGTGTACTACTGTATCTTTATATTTCGCCAGTCGGCTACAGTGGACGTAGTGGGGTGCTCAACGAATACGCGGTCATTTAATGAACCCCATAACGCATTGGGCAGACTGCATCTGTTCCTAATGTAACCAGTTTCTCACAATCTTTTCCTAAAGAGTGAAAGTGGACTAATCAGCTACTGCTTATACGACTTTATAATAGAACAAATCACTGCCGTTAGGGAAGGGTTGCATTATGAAATATATTAGACGAAATACACACAATATTTGTCGATAAAACATTTTAACATCTATTACCAATTAATTTCTGAGGGACGGGGGGATCAATGGAACTTTATAAACACAATACACTCTCTAAGTCAGCCATGGGAAATGGTCGATCGCGAAGCATATTTTGGCCGATCTCGAGGCACAGAAATAAAAATTTTCTGGAGAACAATGCCAGAAGTCTCATCGTCTACTTACGATTTAAATTAAGTTAAGTTTGGTTACTTTAAATTTTTTTATGTACCTACTTAAAATAAATAAAATACGCACTTTGTAGAATCATAAGACAGACACTTTCAAGTTGCGATCTCGAGAGTTTATTTTCAGAGTCGCTCACGTAGTGGGAAAGATTGCTGCCCTTTGCTCCAGATTAAAGCAGTGCATATCGGAGGCCCCACAGATGTGAAACTGAGGATATCTGTGAACAGTTTCAGAAGTATCATAGAAAACAAAACATCTTTACTCCTAAGAAAGATGAGCGAAGCGGTTCAAATTTTCAGCCAATATTACCGACTCAAACGTACTTCTACAGTATCCATATTCGTTTTGAATTAGAAAACTTTCTTCAAATTGTGCCGAAACTAATTTTAACTATCATAAATAATAATTATAGCCGTTAAACATAATTACCAAATACTGAGAAAAGGGAAACTCATCAATTCTCCAGCAAATTTTAGGTAGTTTTCTTTCATTTGACTCGAATAATTGTAGCAAAAGCACACAATCAAAAAGTGCCATTTTGACACTTCTCTCTACCCGGAAATAAATTCCATCATCTCACGAATCCGTAGCTGGTGTTATCTTCTCTTCTGTATTCTTTATTTAACTGTATAATAAATTCCTAATTCGCTTCTCATTATTTTAATAAATTAATTCAGCCGTCATTTGAGTCCAATTTTACTGCAGTAATGAATCTTGCATCAAGTGACAGCGATATAAAATCGGAATATCATTTGCGTTAAGCTATGATAGCGCTTTTTGTATGGGCCGCATTTAATTACGATTGCTCATGTAGTGGGAAAGTGCAAAATATTCCATTCAATGAGCGCACCGATACATCAAGAAAGATGAGTAACAATAGGAACCATTAAGGGCATCTCCATTGTTTTGTACTGCATCCGTGAAAATGATGCAACTGCTTGTCCGTGCTTGTGTAATCGATAAACGAGTATACAATTTCAAAGCAATGGGGTCGAGTTTATTTTCCAGATCCCCAAAGGGTAATCTGCCTTCCTACAGTATTCATTCGTTGATTCGTAGAAACAGAGGTATTCAGAAACGCGATAACAGAGCATCCTATTAATAGTGAATGAATGTGTAGAAACACATCTGGTTTCTCATTAGGGCTAGATGCAATCACGAAACACCGAAGGTTTTTGTTTTGGTTTTTTTTTTTTTTCTTTCGCGAAAAATGAATTAAAACAAGCACACTATGATAAATATACTGCCGCGATACGTCATTCGTAAATGAACTTTTAATCGTAATAGCATAAAAAAGTCATTTATGAGCAAACGGTAGTCCAAGAGAGCTGCCAAGAGAGACAATACACAAATGGTTTTATTTCCAGAATTCATTATCATAATAAGCAAGTTAAATAGTTTATCAGTTTTTTTGAATTTCTTTAAGACCCTCAACTTTTTATACAGTATTCTTTCATCACTTATTGTAAATGTAGGAATATCAAAATTGGAACTTTTCTAAGTAACGGCCGAATATTCATGCAGTGATCTTCTTAACCGTGTTTTTTTTTTTTTTTTTTTTTAATGATGATCAGAACTTTTTTTGCTGTCTAGTATTTACACTAAGGTGTCAGCATCCTGCTTGTAAACTGCATGTAACCTATAGTCGGCTTGGCTATTTGCTGGATGAGAAAACCGCGTTTCCGTAAAAGAAAGCAACTATCGCTAAGTAACTTGCTAAAATTGTAAAAAAGAGCCCATAAAAGTCCTCTTGCACCTCGACTGATTCAAATGTAGATCTTTACCACGTGGTAATTAGTGGTTATGGTGCAATGAAAAGAAAAAAACAAACAATCACATATTTGTCCCAAAGGACTATGGCAGGGATACCATAGTCCTTTGGTGCAGTTTTTCAACTGGACGATTACATAGTAACGATCTCATTTATTTCTTACAGCGATTGAAAACTACTGTTAAAGTTTTCACTATTGTCATGGAAAAAATCCACTGCTATCTTCGAGATATTAGTGTTTTGATGAAAAATAAGTATTTATTATGAAAGATTTGAAGGGTGTGTGCAAAATTAAGTGGAAATAAAAAACAAGTATAGTAGAGCAGACATCACTGGTAGCAAATACGCAAAAACCACAACATGTTGCGTGTATTTAACTGTAATATTATGTTTCAATAAAAAGAATGCCAGTAGAGCTAATAATTTAACATGCAAAATTAAGAATAGAGTACTGTTGGAGAAACATTAAATAATTTAGAAAATAGTCAAAATTAAAACAAAATTTAGCGGCGTCCCCTATGCTAAGCACCAGTTTCCGAAATGCGTGAAATATCACTATATGTAAATGTAACCGGCCAACAACACAGAAATTAGTAAAAATATAGAAAAAAGTAAAAATAAAAAGTAGAACATACTATAATATCGAATAGAATAGAAAAGACTGACCATTATGACCCATATCATCAGTGGACCACAAGGCCATAATGTTCAGGGAACAACTACTTTTCGAAATTATTAAGGTTTGAAAATGGCAGAAGGTTATCAAATTGTAGCAGGATACTTAATGATTTTGTAATAACTGAGAGCAAAGTGGAGGAGAAATTGTTGAAGTTAAACATAAGAAAAGCACCTGGGCTGGATGGGATCTATCCAGTTATATTAAAGGAGGTGGCAAAGCAACTAAGCAAACCTTTAGCCATAATTATGAGAGCATCATTGGACTCAGGGGAGCTTCCAACGGACTGGAGATGTACAAATGCATCCCCAATTCACAAAGGGGGATCGAAGGGTGACACGAGTAGTTACAGACCAGTTAGTTTAACTTCTGTCCCGGGTAAAATAACGGAGTCACTGGTTAAAGATGCATTGCAGGATCATCTAGACAAGACTGCAGCAATAATTCAGACACAGCATGGGTTTGTTAAGGGAAAGTCTTGTCTGACAAATTTGATAGGATATTATGATGTGGTTACAAAGGAACTGAATGCAAAAAATAATTTTGATATCATATATTTGGATTTCAGGAAAGCTTTTTTGACACTGTTGCGCATGAAAGACTACTGTACAAATTGGAGCAGAATGGTATTAAGGGTAAGTTGCTACAATGGATAAAAGGATGGTTGAGTGGGAGAAGACAGAGGGTGGTAATCAATGGGTGCTGCTCTTCGTGGACTAATGTTATTAGTGGAGTCCCACAGGGTTCGGTGTTGGGTCCACTGTTTGTATATTTATCAATGATATAGACGAAGGTATATCAGGCTTAATGTCGAAGTTTGCAGATGATACAAAGGTTGGCAGGGTTCTTAATGACAGTAATGGCAGTGTGCTACTGCAACAGGATCTAGATAATTTGGGCAGATGGGCTAAGAAGTGGCAACTGAAGTTTAACCTTGACAAATGCAAAGTACTGCATATGGATAGAAGTAACCTCAGAGAAACGTACCAACTGTGTGGTACTACACATAAGGTGGTAGAAAATGAAAGACCTGGGAGTAATTGTGCAGGCAGATATGAAGTTTTCTGAGCAATTCAGACAGGCTGCAGGGCAGGTCATGGGGTTTTGTCAATGATATATAGGAATTTTGCTAGCAGGGAAAAGGAGGTGATTATCCCTCTGTATAAGGCAATAGTCAGGCCACGCCTTGAGTACTGCGTACAGGTCTGGAGGCCTCATTTTAGGAAGGATGAAGATTTACTTGAGTGTGTACAGAGAAGGATAACAAGATTGGTGAGGGGAATGAAGGGATCCTCTTACCAAGAGAGGCTTAAATTCTGAAAATTGCAGTGGCTGGAGACTAGGCACCCGCGCGGTGATCTGATTGAGGTGTTAAGGCCCTGAATGGGTTGAGCACGCTGAATTCTGATGGGATCCTTCCACTTGTTCAGATTACGAACCTAAGGGGGCATAAATTCAAATTAAGAAAAGACAGATGTAGAATAGATGTGCGGAAATTTGCCTTTAGCCAGCGGGTGGTTAATTGCTGGAACAAACTTTCATCTGTCGTTGTGGAAGTTGATAGGTTGAATAAATTTAAGGAGGAACTGGACAGGCATTTGGAGGGAATGGTGCGATTTTTTTTTTTGGCTGATGCTGCATAAGCTCATACACATGCATTACATGCCACTACTACTACTAAATCCACGCCGCGAAAGTATTATACTAGGATCACGCTGCCGGTGCAATAGATATGTAAAACGGTGGTCCATATATAGTGTAAAAATAATAGAACAGAGAACTAATACTCGCATGAAACTACTGAACAGACAAAGCAATTGCTAAACATATATATCTGGAAATAAATTAGGCTATAGAGGGCATAGTATGTACACTATGCCCTCTATAGCCTAAATAGAGGGCAGCACGGATGCAGCGTTAGCAATTCACCACACTACTACCATGTAAATATAATTCTAATTAAATTGAAATGAATTGAAAATCGGACCGCGATTCATTTGGATTTAATTAGAATTATTATTTTAATTAAATCCAAAAATATCAAAAAGTGTTGATAACCTTCACATTATACCTTTGGGTATAATGCTTGAGTTTAAAAAATTAAACTGTTTTAAAAAGTTAACTGTTCATTTTATTTTATGAATTTGTGAAGAGAATAATTACTCATCTCTGATTTGGTAATAAAATATTTAAGAAGCTAACGCTATCCAAAAGTTATTTCAGGACGTGTGCTAGTAAATGTTAATATTACGATTACAAGTTTAATATAATGCACATAATTTTCAGTACTGTATAATATGAAAAGGCACTAAATTAAGTTTTAAAAGACTTAAACCATGAAATAAATACAAGGAAAATAATTAATGCTGTTGATAGGTTTATGAGTAAGACAAGGGGATATTTTGCTCCTATGAACCACCACTATGCCAAAAGAACTAGATCAACCTCCCCCCCCCCCTTTTCATTCCCCATAATAAAATGTAACGCAGTAATTTTACTCTTGTCGGCGGGTTCTGTGTTAACTTTTATTTTAATTCAGAAAACTACCCCATTACGTTGGTACTATTTTATTATGGAATGTATTTTAAAATCTGTACACTAGAGGATTGGACCAGTTGGTTGTTTAGAGTCGGCAGTTATGGCGTCGGTATACAGTGATGTTGCTTGTTTTCTATGGGGTATGAAGCTTCAGTGTACTGCACATATCTTTTCAAGAGATTTTCTCGTAAGGCCTCCTCTTCTGCCCTTTAACAACCATACCGAATCATGGTAGTTAGGAGGTATAGTAGGTTTTTCTACTGGTGTGTAGAACGGAGGAGAAAAAAATCTCCATCAACTTCCCTCATGTCATCTTCGGAATCTATAGCCTTTTCAGGCAAATGATGAATTCGTTCAGTTACTACTCGTTGTGAAGAGAATAAGAGCTAGTTCACCAAAGTAACGTTGCGAAAGGGTTCGTCAAATTATTGAAGGTAACATGCAGAATTTAACGAATGCGCATACAACAGCACACAAAGATGGAAGTATTAACACACAATAGTTTAAAAAGTTGTAGAGAACGAAGTAAATTGCGGCAGTAAGCAATAAATGAATACCCAGTATGCCGAAAATTCCCGCTATTGCATTTGCTACGGAGTGCAATATTCAATTATTGTTACCTTAAATTTAAGATGTACACAGAAGCTCTAGTGCCCAGTCAATATTCTCTAGTACCCAGAAGCGCTAGTGCCCAGACTGACAATATTCGAATTCGAGCAAAGTACAATTCAGCAAGTCACGTCGTGCCAGCATAATGAATGGCAAATTGGGAAGAGGCTTAGAACAAGTGTGCGGAAGTTTAAAGGTCAAAGCATTTTCGCCTAGACAACGTTAGCTATGGTTTGAAAGCAAACAAATATATTTTCAGGAAGAAACGTTAATTAAAGTAAGTGCTAATGGCATACTCAGTAATCAAGCAGATTACACACACAAAAAAAAAACAACAACAAAAAAAAACAATCACTTACTGGGCAGTGCAAGAGCTGGCGAGTGACTTCTACACCTTTCCAAAGCTACCAAGAAATCCGGAAGTATGAAAGACAGGAAAAAATGGTTCCACTGCTAAAATAGTAACAGGACAAAAATAACTACTGTATTCCTGGATTCCCATATCCGATGTGCTATTCCCGAGTATAAAATAACAATATCAAGATTACACTTCTCGACATCACATATAATAGCTTGAGCTGCAGATTTAAACGAAAGTTAAAAGACACGAATGCAATAATGGAGAATTATAAGCAAGTTCCAGGGCTATCCTATCCTACCCATATGCAAAAAGAATAACTAACGCGACTCCATCAGATAAAATAGTCACTTATGCACGTCCGGAAATTGTAAGTACAATATTCCAATTGCTGTGGAGCGTGCCTAGGAAATGATAAACGTCAGCGATGAGGAGGGGAGGGGGGGGGTGGATGTGTAGAAAGGAGGAGGAACGTATGACAGATAAATAATCCCATAATTAAAGAAATAAAAAAAATAATAATAATTTATTCATATTAATTTAAATACGCAGTATTTTTACTTCAAAAGAAAGAAAATAGTTGTCTTCGAAAGATGGATTTTGGTTTTTTGTGGGCTGATAATTACCTATGGATGAAAGGGGTATAGTCTAGTCTACTCTCTCGAGGGAGAGAAATTAGAAAAAAATTGAAAAAAAAAAAAAAAAAAAAAAAAAAAAATACAATAAGAAAAATGAATAAATGTACCGAACAATAAGTGACTGACAATAATCGATACCATGCCTCCAGTTATATTTCCATCAATATGCGGAAGCACTGAAACTTTCATTCAATTTTTACAATGGCGATTTCTACTTTGAATTTGCAAAATAAGTCACTGGGCTTCAAGAATCTTTCCAGTTACTAGTCTCTTTATCACACTCTAACGTAAGTAAAGAATTTAGAAAATGGAGTGTTAACCAACGGGCAGTATTGGCTTCCGCACAAGCAAGTTAAGCTTTCGGTTGGGGCTCACTCTGACTGAAAATATGAATCACACGAATAAGAAAATTTTGTGTATTAACAACATCGAATTTTCTAAACATTAAAATCTTCAACGTATTATTATTCAGTAATGCATCACATATTGAGAATGGGGATAGATAGTTCTTATCATATGTTACTAGGAAAAAAAGCGATTGTTGTTTGTTGGGTTTTAGGAGCATCGGCAACTAAGGCCATGTTGCTTCCGATTTTTCTGTTTTGCTGGACGAAAAACCCGAGTTTCCGGGAGAAAAAACCATGCTACCCTCGCCTTAGATCGACTAACTCAGCCATGTTGTGAAAAATACCCATAAAAAATTCCTTCCGTTATCGACGGGATTCGAACTCAGTGTGGTGTGGGGGCACGGCAAACCAACTGTGCTACCCACGAGGGAAAAAGGAAGTGAATAAATAAAATAAAGAGGAATTAGGTGTGTAATAAGTGCCAAAACAACAGTGGCTCCGAGGCATCAGTATACTGTGTCAGTAATTGTGCGTATTCTTCGGTCGAGTTTCCGGAATAAAATACCATGCAACCATTGCCTGAAAGCAACTAATTTAGCCATGTTATGAAAAAGACCATAAAAATTGTTCTCGTAATTGATGGGATTCGAACTCAGGCCTTTTACGCCAAGTGTTGGAGGAAAATGATAGTGGTTTATTAACTACCGTGCTACAGCCGAGAATGTAAATCAAATAAGCTCGAATCTCTGGGCAATATTAAGGAGTCAGATTACTGTAAAATTAGTGATATAATGATCTCAGAGAGGAATTTTGTTAGAAAAGCTAATGAAGTTAAAGAAGGGCAAGGATCCAGAGGAGGATCGTATACAGTATATTTATTTATAATTAAAACGTCTGCATATGAATATATCAAACCGGTGGAAATGTGAATGAGAACATTATCAGGCTCTGATAAAAACCCTTCTTCGACGGGAGAAGTGGTAATGTTTCCCTACTTTACAAAGGAGGTGTTAAAGAGGATTACGTATTTATCGGTCAGGGAGTTTGATTCTGTGATAGGGAAGATCATGGAATTTATAATTAAGGATATGATTCGGGAATATTTCGACAAGGATGGTCTTGTCGGTCAGGGATATCTCGAATAGATCTCAGGCATGAGTTCGAGAAGGAGAGGTCATGCCTGATCAATCTGCTAAATTTCGATGATGAAGTCAATAAACAGTTAGACGCAAGAAATAATTTTGACAATATATATACCCAGATTTCAGTAAAACCTTTGATACCGTCTGTCATGAAAGTCTTCTATATAAACTGGAACAAACTGGGATTCCTGTTAAGATCCTATGGTGGATTGGGTTTCGACTAAAATATAGGAAACAAAGGATTGTCATAAATGGTCAGCCTTCAGAATGGACAAGCGTAACAAGTGAGTTCCTTCAGGGACCAGTGTTGGGTCTCGTTCTATTTCTAATTTTCATAAATCACATTGACGACGGTATCCAAGATAAAATGTTAAAGGTTTCTGATGACCTGAAGGTGGGAACTACGGATAACAATTCCAGCCAGTCCATGCTGCTTCAGAAAGACTTGGATCGGTCGCATACATAGTCCGAAACATGGAAACTAAAGTTTAAGGCTTATAAATGTAATAAATTTGGGGAACAGAAACCTGCAGTCCTGTAAGCTAAGTAGTGAGAAACTGAAAGCGGTTCAGGTCGAAAAAGATTTAGGAGTTACAGTTCAGTCAGACATGAAATTTTCCATGCATCGTAAATAAAAAGAAAGCTGGGGAGACACTTTGGGTCCTGTCCGTGATCTGCACGGCCTGTGCTAGTAAGGAGCAGGATTTCATTATCCCTCTATGCAAAACGATGGTTAGGCTCCATTTATACTGCATAACCACAATGTTCCAGATATTAAAACACTAAATACAATATTAGATACAATACTGAATATTAGACCTTCAGATCTGCAGACAGCATCTCATATTGTATTTAGTGCACCTAAAAAGGCATCTAAAAACAGCACTTAAAAGAGACGTAGGACAAGAGGGCTCAAAGAAGGGCGACTAGATGAGTGACGAGTGCAAATCGATGCACATATGAAGGACGAACTGGAAGGTGTGGACTGCAAAGTGCGAAGACAACAGATCTAAGGGGAGATCTAAATGAGGTGTATGAGGGGCTGAAGGGGTTGAATAAAAGGAATGAGGAAGAAGGTCTCTTCTCTTCTCTTTCGTAGGTGAGAACCAGGGAGTACAAATATAATATCTCAGAAAATAACAAAAGAATGAATCTCATGAAGTTCACCTATATTATAGGTGAAATTCACGCGATTTATTCTTTTGTATATTATACAGCGGGTTTCAAATTCAAATTATATTAGGGCCACCCTTAATTTCTTACTTACACCCGTAATATGCATTATGTCTGTAAATTGCGGGTGTTCTCTGGTCGATTTGCCTGTGTTGCTGCACGAAAATATCCCAGTTTCTGGGGGACAAATCGATATCGTCACCGTCTTCCCCACACCGGTGACGATATCACTGCGCTACCGCGCAGAATATGCAGCGGGTTATCGAATACTGGAATAAATTGCCTCTCAACATGGCAGAAGTACATAACACATCAGCTTGCCACAAAAACAATCCAGCACATCACCGAGGGGGTCTGCGCGGGTAGCACAGTGGTATCGTCACCGTCCTCCTCACACCGGGTGGAAAAGGCCTGGGTTCGAATCCCGTCGATGACGCGAGGAACTTTAATGGGCTTTTTTCACTCCGTGGCTGAGTTAGTCGGTCTCAGGCGTAGATAGCAAGGTTTTTCTCCTCAGTAACTGGGGTTTTTTTTGTAAAGCAAAAAAGGCAAATCGACCATAGAACATACGCAATTTACAGACACAAATACGGGTTAATGTATTTAATTACGAGCAACCCTAAAATAATAATTTGAATCACCGAGGGGATGTAAAGTGATCACCAGCCGCAGTACATTCATAGGGATTACCAGGTTGTCATGATAATATATCAGATGCTAGCGAAGAGATACCAGTTGATTAAAGAAAGTATACCGAATTACAAGTACGAACCTCAGGCTATACTAGAGACCCTTACCCACAATCTGTACCGACCGCGCCGTCTGCGCGGGTAGCACAGTGGTATCGTCACCGTCCTCCCCATACCGGTAGAAGGGGCCCGAGTTCGAATCCCATCGATGACGCGAGGAACTTTAGTGGGCTTTCTTCACTCCGTGGCTGAGTTAGTCAGTCTCAGGGGTAATAGCAAAGTTTTTCCCCAGAAACTGGGGTTTTTTCGTCCAGCAAAACAAGCAAATCGACCAGATAACATACGCAATTTACAGACAAAATAAATATATGGGTAGATGTAATCATTTATGGGGTACCCTAATATCATAATTTTTTTTGTACCGACTGCGAAATAATAACTGATAAGATGATCCTGCACATCAGAACGGACATAATCTTCAGTAACAAGAAGAAAAAGACTACATCTGATCGGTTCAGCAGTGTCCAATACCAGAAAACCAATGAGGAGGAAGTACACGGAATTTAGACAGGTGATTAAAGAGATGTAGCTTATGGCGCAAGTAACCACTGTCCTGATCACTGTCAACCACCGGCATGGTGCCAAAAAAGCCTACATAAGAACCTATTAGCAATAAGCCTACCAGAGCATACTCCGGGGGAGTGGGATGCCAGACAACCTCTATCGAGTAAACCAAAGCTACCCCTCCAGTAGACTCATCATGGTGAATGCTCCATATAAAATACTCACCAGAAAAATCAACAGAGGCTGTCCACAAGGCTCGGTTTTAGAACCTACGTTATGGAACATCGTCTTGGATGAATTCCTAAATACCGATATTGGAGAAGCGTCTTCACAAGCCTTTGCAGACGACTTCATCCTGATGATAGAGGCAAACAGCAGAATCCAGCTGGAAATAAAGGCAAATCATGCCCTTAAAATCCTACAAGAGTGGACCAATATCCACTTCCTTAGGACCTCTGCAACCAAAACGGACTCCATTCTCCTCAAGGGTGCCCTAGATTACAGGAGACCCCCACAGATTAAGATTGATGGTATCACACTAAGACTGTCCAAGGAACTTAGATACCTGGGAGTAATACTGGACCCCACTCTCTCCTTCCAGGCACACTTGAAATACATCCGTAAGAAGATACGGGGCTATACAGCCCTTGTTACCAGAGTCGCAAAAAGGGACTGGGGATTGAAAAAGAAGACCCTCAAGCTGTTTTACAAAGCCGCCTTCCTGCCGATAGCTACCTATGCTTCCGGAGCCTGGTACCCCAAAGTCACCATGGCTGTAAATCGCAGAATCCTCGACTCTATCCATAGAGCCATGCTGCTCGCTATAACCCGGGCCTGCAGAACAGTTAGCACCCACTTGCTGCAGTCTGGCGGGAACCCTACCTTTAGACATCGAAGTAGCTAAATGTGGAGTATTATATGAACTCTGCACCTTCGCCGGCTTCGACGCAGATCCTACCACAAACCGTTTGACTGAGAAAAAGAGACTTACACATCATCTCATGCAAACCTGGCAAACCAGATGGGAGAATTCCCCAACGGGAGAAGTCATCAAACGATTCTTCCCCAACGTTGGCAAACTCTATCCAATGGCTCCAGTATGGTTCACGCCGGAACTCCACGCGACCTTCCTGCTAACAGGACATGGTGGTGCCTTTAAGGGTAAACTTACAGCCCTGGGCATTACAGATGACCCTAATTTGCTGCTATGGAGAGCTGGCACCACCTCATGCATGAATTCCAGCTTTATGATGACCTCTGCTACCAGCTCATCACCCGGATCAGCTTTTTGCCCAGAGATAGAGAACAACACCTCCTGGACGGGAGGCAGGAATATATTGCCTTCTCAAAGTTCGCTGAAGCCTTGTACAGAAGAAGACGGGACCTGAATGCACACTAGCCACATAATGGCTAGAAGCCAAAATATGCATAACACCAAAGATGACCTATTAAGCAACCATGAAGATAGACAAAAATCTGAATGAAGGACGAATAGCAGCTGATTCGGCGGCCTGAGCCAAGCACTAGCCTGGCTCTCCTTTAATACCCCTTCCTGGCAGGAGGACGAGACGACCAGTCGCCTCGCTCCCCTGCTACCCCACCTTTCCTTCTGGTGAAGCATGGGTATGCCTCACTGACCACCTCGGGGAATCTCTTCTGTGTCCCCCATACTTCTGCCTTTTCCCCCCAACCTTCTTCCTCCCCTCCCCCACTCTATCTATATACGACGCGAGCGCCCTACACAGTAAATTTAATCTAGCCCAAAAATAATCTTCGTCCAGTCTCGGCCTAATTATCCTACCCACTGCCCTACTCCTGCCATATGAATGCATGCACACGTGCTGTATGCAAACATCCAAAGTAATTACGATTGCATGGATGCGTATATATTATGTATCACTGTTGTGTATATGTGCATATATGTGTATGTGCTTATATGTGTATGTGTACGTAAGTTTTTTTTTTTTTTTTTTTAGGTCCTAGCCGCCGAAATCTCAGGAAATTAAGCGGCAGGACCTGCCAGAGTAAATCTTTTAGTCTACTGGTGTTTCCTGGTCAGCCTTCACGGGCGAAAGTGGGGAAACGCTGGGTTCCAGCGGCTAAATGACCAGATGAACAACGGTACACCACATTACACAGGTACAATACCCACACACTTTTAAACCTCTGGCATTCCCAGGAAACTGGTACACCCACAAAGAAAGCAACGCGGAGATGGGGGAAACCCATGACAACATGGTTGCTGCATGACAACAATATACCTTACACCTTACTGAGCATACCAAGAAGGAACTCCAGAAAGCCGCGCTCTCGACGAACACCTTGTAGTAAAGTCAGCGAGTCCCTCGACCAATAATAATAGCCAGACAACAACCACCCCATGCATTTGGTACCAGTACCTGTTGCGTGGAGGCAAAAAAAAAAAAAAAACATAATGGGAAAAAAGAAAATAATAATAAATAAATTTTCTGTTTATACTCCGGGACGACCAAACGTTCAAAGGAATTCACAAGATAGACAGAATACAAGAAACAGCACCATATTTAGCAGGCACGGGATTGAACCCCAGTCACTCAAAGCACGTGTACTTACCCACCCGCGCGCCTGCCCACTCGGCTACGGCGCCCAATATTAAGAATCTCGTGCTCTACCGACTGAGCTAGTCGGGCATAATAATTATTATTTTACATTTATTTGGTATTGTTTAGCGATGAACACACACAGTCATTGTAACAAGAGGCCACAAATCGTTGAAGCCAAGAAGAAAGACGCCGTTTGTTTTATCTGCTCTCTGTAGCATAGAAAACGTTTTTCCTGATATTTTATGAGCAGCCATAGCGGTACATAATTATTTTATCCCGAAATTTAAGAAATTTTGTTGCTGTTGTTGTAGGATTTTAGGGGGATCAGCGACTAGGGCCATATCGCTCTGTATATGCTTTCTGTAAATTACGTGTGTTCTATGGTCGATTTTCTGTTTTACTAGACGAAAAACCCGAGTTTCCGGGAGGGAAAACCATGCTACCCTCGCCTGAGACCAGCTAACACAGCCAGGTTGTGAAAAAGGCCCATAAAATTTAAGAAATGAAATAAATTTTAGATAAATAAACAAATTCTCAAGTGCAGCAAAACGTCCCAGACAATCTCCAGATTTCAGAAAGAAACCCAATCGACACGTGTAATGGCGTTATAATCATAGCGAAGTGTAATAGTATATTGTCCAGTACTATTCTTTTCTCTCTCCTTCGAAGCATTTCTGTACCCTCACTCCACTTGCTCCATTTCACACAGCCATAAAAATTGTTTTTGCTGTGACGTATATAGAAAATAAATTGTTTGTCCATTAAACAAAGAACGCATAAAGCAATTGCGCCCATGCATCATTCGGCCATATTGATAGTAACCATACTATAACAAGCACCCAAAAAAGCATTTTATCGCTCATCTTCCTATTACATCCTGTTGTATTAGAGCAGGGGTCGGAAATCTGTTTTGAGTGAAGAGCCATTTTTGATCTAATTAAAAAAAAAAAAAAAAAAGAGAGAATCCGAAAAGCCGCACCTCAGCTCAAGCTGGGAGTTGGGGGAGTTTAAGAAATAGAAAAGAGTGGGGAAGTGTTTTATTAAAAAAAAATATATTTTGAAATATTATTTATTAATACTGAGCAACAAACATCCAATTAGGTACGAATTAATGTGACTTTTGCTGCTGAACTTCTCAAGCGAGTCTCTCAACATCAGGCGAGTGTGCGTAATTTTCATCTTTAAACACGCTGAGAGACTTGCATTGTTCAGACAGTTTCTTGATTTTATTTTTAATATAGTTCATGTTCGAAAATATTTGCCCACAGAAATTCGTCGAGCCAAAAACCGAGAGAAGTCCAAACGCAAATATTTTCAAATTTATATACGTGTCCTGTAAGCTACTCCACGCATCGAAACACAATTTCGTCTTGCTTTTTCAACTCATCTATCGCCGTCCATTTGTGTAGAATTGCAAGGGTGGTAGATGACTTTCATCAACCGGTGAAATACCACCACTTTGCTTATTGGAGGCTTGAAGTGGTGAAACTCATGTTTAGTCTCTAGAGCAAAGTTTCCGGAATCCCCCCCACCTCCCATACTTCTCCTTCAGCCCATGCACAGTACTAAGTACTATAGGTTTTGATACCTTTCGTGTTTGGGGTTTTCATAAAAAAAAAAAAAAAAAAAGAGCAGCCTTTTGCCTCTCCAAATCGTCAATTTAAATTTTGAGGCATTTTAGTCTTGCATTCCACATGTCCTTGATTTTTAAGTCCTCTAACTCCATTTCGAATTGTGCTTCACGTGGGCTAAAGGTTAAAGAGCCGCAGGATGCCGACCCCTACTAGAGTAAAGCCCGAGTTTCTGTGATCAACTTATACAGGGTGATTCAGGAGGAACAGTAAATATTTTGGGAGTTGATAGTATCGATATTCTGAGTAAAAAAGTTCATATAAACATGTGTTCCAATTCTCAATGGATAGAGAGATACAGCTGTTTGAAACTGGCACGCACAGCTCCCTGAATCAGATGTAACCAAGAAGCAGTTATAACCTGACGCTGTTTGGTGTTAGAATCGTATTTGGAATAGTATCGTATTTGCTCCTTTGTACTTACAAAGGTTCTCCTGAATCAGATGTAACCAAGAAGCAGTTATAACCTGACGCTGTTTGGTGTTAGAATCGTATTTGGAATAGTATCGTATTTGCTCCTTCGTATTTGGAATAGTATCGTATTTGCTCCTTTGTACTTACAAAGGTTCTCCTGCAGTGCAGACTTACGATATACGCAAATACGCGTATATCGCATATTGTTGAAATTATATTAAGATAAAATTAATTCACTTCGAACACATTAGGAAAAAGACATACACAGCACTCTGGAGCACTAGAAAAGAACTCACCGGTCTCTGAAGCCCTCATCTTATGATTCAATACATCCTTAAATGCGTTACACCGATTCCGTTGAACGCATCGAGAACAACATCAACTACCCCCGAGAACAACATCAAGGCCTTCTTAGCAGTAGAATACTGGCTCCTGAGATGGCTAAACAAGATCGCCGGGAAACCGTTTACCATCTCAAGAGCGGTCTTGTCTGCCAATCTGGACATCACACCCTGGAAGTATATCATCATAACCAGAAACGTAACTCTAGCAAAGCTACTAACGGAGAGAACAGATGCGCCGAAAGTGGGAAACGTGATCACTCGCCCCCGGATGATACGACCGAGAATAAACAGGGAAGAACCAAGTCTCAAGTACCAACTGACTCAATTGGACTCTCTGGGGAGATTCTTCCCAGCAAATACTGTGAATTATTTTAATAATTTAAATATAGATCCAGAGAAACTATGTACAGACAAAATGTATAGGACAGAAATCTTTGGTAATGTGTATCGGCAAGTATAAATATAATAAGAAGACTAATTTAATAATTTATATAATAATATTTAACAACCATTTGCAATTAATTAAACCAACTTAACAAACACATACTCTGTGTTTTTCCCTCTCCAAATTTTGTAAATAAGTTCATGTAAACATGCTTGTAAATACTGATATAATGTAACCACACCCTCACCATAGCCACGTGCTGTCTATGGGTGTCTCGAAAGAAGTAAACAGATAATAATAATAATTATAATAAATATAATAAATAAATAATAATAATAATAATAATACATAGGGGCCAAGTGTCTCGTCATCCAATAGGTGACGCCTACATAGGGGGTCGAGCAGCATTGTCTTGCAGGGCCCATTTTCTCTGGGCCCTGCAAGACAACACATCTTCCCTGCCCATCAGCCCCTTCCTTCTGTTTCCTAATCTCCAGTCTTCTGCCTCCCCACCTTACTTTTCTCTTACACAACGTTTTTTTTTCATGATCTAAATACATCCAAATTATTGCCCGATGACCTTTTAGGCCCTAGAACAAGTTATCAACGAACAACTAAATCTCTGCTAAAATTACAAAAATTATGATATTAGGGTCCCCTGTAAATGATTGCATCTACCCATATCTATTTTGCTTGTAAATTGCGTGTGTTCTCTGGTCGATTTGCCTGTTTTCTGAACGAAAAAACCCAGGTCTGGGGGGAAAAACCTTGCTATCTATGCCTGAGACCGACTAACAGTTAAAATTACAACCGTTGCTCAAGAAACAGCGATCATTTCATTCTCAAATCTAGTCTTCGCCACTGAAATCCCAGGAGAGTAGGTGGCAGGACCCGCCAGAGTACTCTAGCATCAGTGGTGCACCCAGTCAGCCTCCCCGTGGCATGGTGTGGTAACGTCGGGTCCCACTAGGGTCTTCGCTGTTAATAGACCGGAAGAACAAAGGGCACAACACAATGTACTGCACATGGCCCAACACACCTTCAAATCTCTGACCCGATACAACGCATACCTGCGGAGATGGGAGAAATCCCAGAAGCCGTTAGACACCAACATACCTTACAATCAGAGGCGGATTTAACGGCGGGCGCACGCCCTGGGCCCCGACTTCATGTTTGGTTTCATACGTGCAATTTTAATTACGTACGTTTACAATCGGCGGTAAAACCTGATAGTATGTTATATTCGCTTATTTTCATTATTTCATTACTACGCTGCATACTATACACATACTAGTGTCTGCGCGGGTAGCACAGTGGTATCGTCACCGTTCTCCCCACACCGGGTGGAAAAGGCCTGGGTTCAAATCCCGTCGATGACGCGAGGAACTTTAATGGGCTTTTTCACTCCATGGTTGAGTTGGTTGGTCTCGGGCGTAGATAGCAAGGTTTTTCTCCCCAATAACTGGGGTTTTTTCGTCCAGCAAAACAGGCAAATCAACCATAGAATATACGCAATTTACAGACACAAATACAGGTTAATGTATTTAATTACGGGCAACCCTAAAATAATAATTTGAATTTTTTTATACACATACTAGAGGAGGGCGCTGTTGTCTGCCTACTTGGTTAGTCGCACATGTTTACTGCTCCAGATTTTTGGTTTTAAAAATTAATGTTAACAATGAGTTTTGTTTTAAAATATATACCAACGGATTCCTCGTCGTGTGGACTATCGTGGGAGTAAGTTTATTTTTGATTTTTTGGTTCTCCGCTGGGATATTTTCGTTATTTATCTGGCGCTATTGTCTGTGGGCCGGGTCACCACGCTGCCATAGACATAGCATTGGAGAGTGCGGTCACTCTATCTTGGCGACCTTCACTGGGGGGTTTCCCCCTTGTGTGCTGACAGTGGATAGATTTGCTTGTGACTTGAGTGCGCTTGAACATACCGGCAGCTCTGCTGACCTTGAAATTCTCACCACGTTTTCTCTCACTGACCTTTCTCCCTTGATGACCGACGGCAAAAAGATCTGTATTGTCTTCCTCGCAGCCTCTACTGTGCTACAACTGATTCTATCATGTTTTCTGAATTCCCTCCCCCCACTTATTCAAATTTTCCGCGACTGACTTTCAACTCCTCCCGTTTCTTGCCCCAAATTGACGCATGAACTTGTGCTTCGTCGCATGCATCCTGCAGCTGTTGTGGAGGACTTTACACCGTATAGCTTGCATCCCGCTAAACCAGAGAGCCCTGCAAATCCGAAATCGTAAGGAAATGGAGAATGGAATGGAAGAGACAGAGCTTGGTGCTCCAAGCACAGTTGAGGTCACGCCACCAACACAGGGGACACAACCAAACTCAACCGAAAGAACAGAGGAGACCAAGTATCCAAAATCGGTCACGAAGAGGCAAAATACAAAATCGACGTTGCCGAAATTTGATTGGGAAACCCGGAGTACAAGTGAGGCCAAGAAACCAAGCGATCAGATGGGAGGACTTGAAGAACAGCATAAAATGCCAGAGGGAACCATCCTAGATCCGACACTCCCACAGGGAACTGTGCCAGAGCAGACACTCCTACTGCGTATGGCCCTCGAAAATATAATGAAGGAGAATAGTAATAGGATCTTTTCATCCATCCGTGCAGAAATAATCCTGCAATGGAATAAGCTGGAAACCATACTAATGAACACACATACAAATTACCAGAGAACAATGGCAACCGTGGAAGCCCTACGTGCAGATGGCGGCAATCAAATGCCACAGCGCGCCCCATCATATGCTCTAGCGCTGAGGAATACACCCACAGAAACACTGAGAATGGGCAAGGCCACAGAAGCTAAAAAGAAAACACTTCTGCCAACGCCCAATATAGTCATTTTAAGACCAACAGGGGAAGAAACCAGTACAAGTGAGGAAATCAAGAAAAAAGTAATCCAAAACCTCAGAGAAGAATTCGGAGCAACCAGAATAAAAGCCATAAGAAAGACCAGAAATCCAGGGATAGTAATAGAAACGGAGAGTAAGGAAGAAGCAGAAGGAATTATAACAAACCCCAAGATCCCTACACTGGGCCTCACAGCGGAGGCCCCGAAGAGAAAAAGGCCCTCGGTGGTTATCTTCAACATGGACCAGGATTTTACCCCTGAACTTCTGGCGGAGGAGACCTACAGGAAGAATCTAAAAAGTGCACTCCCAGACCGAGATGGGAAAGTGCTGGTTTTTCCAAAATACAAAACCAGAGTAAATAAGAGTGTCAACTGTAATTGGGTCATAGAACTTGCCCCTGAGGCTTGGCGAATCCTACGAACACAGAGTACCATCTATGTGGAGTGGAGCAGTCATAAGTATAGGGAGCATGTGGCAGTAATAAAGTGCTATAGGTGCTGCAAGTATGGCCACACCTCCCATACCTGCAACCAGAAAGAAGCTACATGTGGCCACTGCTCAGAGAAAGGGCATGAATTTAAAAACTGCCCAAACAAGGAGAAAGATCCCATATGCGTCAATTGCAAATCCCTGAGGCTGGACCACACACCCTCCATACGGGATGCAAAATGCCCAACGTACCAAAAAGTAAAGAGTGTATTCCAACAACGAATTGATTATGGGGACACACCATAAGAAATATAACTACGAAGTTCTGAAGATACACCAGATCAATGGGCAGCGTGCCAGGGCAATGGTTGACCAGGTGCGCCACAAAGCCGATGAAGAAAATGCCGACATCATCCTTATCCAGGAGCCCTATACAAACACACACAAAGCAGGTCAGGGGATTCCCAATGAGTTATAAAATTATCCAGAGTGATGAGGATACCCCATGGGCAGCAGTGGTAGTGAGGAATCCGGAAATAGTGGCAACAAAATTACCACAGCTCTGTACGCCCTGGGCCGCCTGTGCTCATATAATCAGCTCAATTGGGAGCTTCTACGCAATTTCATTGTACTGCAGACCTGGTGTGGAAATCGACTTTGCTATCACATATCTCCAATCCGTCCAGACAACCCTAGCAGGACAAAGAATAATTGTAGGAGCAGATGTAAACTGCCGCTCCCCTGTTTGGCACAGTGCCACACCCGGACCGCTGCGGAACCAGAAATGGACAAAGGCTGGACGAATTCCTGGCAAATTCAATCCTCACAGTCAAAAACCAACCCTTTAACCTGCCAACATTCTGCAATACCTTGTGGGAAGCCACGATTGATATCACCCTGACCACAAGGAATATTGAAGCCCACGTGACCGATTGGACAGTGCAAAATGCCTGGACCACATCGGATCACCGTACAATAACCTACCAACTCAGAAGATCAATGACAAAAATAACTACAAACAGACAATTGGCAAACAGATTCGCAATCCAAAAGACAGACTGGGAACTCTTCAGAGTACAAGTGACCAGCAAGGTGCAAAAAACGGTGGAGGAACTGGCCAGACAGGCGGTGGACAGTGAGATTAAAAACCCAGATACACTCCAAGAGAAAATCACCAGTATCATAACTGAAGCAGCAGAGACAGCGATGAATAGGAAAACCCCCTCAGTCGGGGACATGCCATGGTGGACTCCACAATTGCAAAGATTGAGAAAACAGGTCCAGACAAAACGGAAGGAATTCCAGAGAGCACGGAGTACATGGCCACCAACAGAGGTAGCAGTACTACGGCAACAATACAAAGAGGTGCGAAACACCTATACAGAAAAAATTAAAAAGAACAAGCGAGCCTCTTGCGAAAACCTGGTCTCCAAGACAGGGAACGAGAACCCCTGGGGCGTAGTGTATAAAATCACTACAAACAAGCTCCCCAGGGGAGAAGCATCCACTGTAACGAGGATGCCCAATGGAAGCCTCACTAAAACGTGGGAGGAATCGATTACCAATATCCTTAGTGCTATCATCCATGAACCACCAGATATCCTAAATGAAGAACAAAAGGTAATATGCCAGGCAAACCAAACGTATAGAACCCAAGAAATAGAACCGCCCTTCACAGTCAATGAATTACAGGGTGCTGCCTTGCAAATACACAACAGGAAATGTCCCGCCCCGGATCTCATAGAACCAGAGATGGTCAAAAAAGCCGTGGAATATATACCGAACCTGATACTTAATCTCCTCAACCGATGCCTGGAAACTGGGAAATTCCCGACAAGTTGGAAGACCGCCCACCTAAAACTCATCTTAAAAAACCCAACAAAACCTCCGGACCAACCGGCCTCATATCGCTCCATAGCCCTACTCTCTACCCTAAGCAAACTCTATGAAAGGCTGCTCCATAAAAGGATCATGAACCATTACAAAACCGCCAACCTGGAATCACCCAGGCAATATGGATTCAAACCGGGCTTCTCGACCATTGAAGCAGTCCAAAACCTCATAACCAAGGCAACCCAAAATAACAAGAAGTATTTTCTGGTAATAGCAGTGGATTATGCTGGGGCCTTCGACACCGTCTGGTGGCCCAGCGTCCTTGGCAGACTCCGGAAAGCAGCACTCCTAGAAAACTTGTATAACAGAGTCCGGGCATATCTGTCGGATAGGAAAATTGAGGTCGTCACAACTTTCCGAAAAGTTGTTAAAAGCGTCCGAAGGGACTGCCCACAGGGATCCGTCCTGGGGCCACTAATGTGGAACATGGTTTTTGATGACTTCTTGGCTCTGGACCTAGGAAATGTGGCCAGTCAGGCCTTTGCTGATGATCTCATTTTAATGGTGGAAGCGGACTCCAGAACGGGACTTGAAACACAGGCAAACCAAGCACTACAAACCTTACAGAATTGGGCAAAAACACATATGTTAATGATTTCACCAACCAAGACAAACTCAGTATTACTAAAAGGCTCTCTAAATATATGAGACGACCACCACAAATAAAAATAGCGGGATCCACCATTAAACTAGCAAAGCAAATAAAGTATCTAGGTATTATCCTGGATGGAAACCTGTCCTTTACACCTCACCTCACCTACTTGAGAGAAAAACTAAGGAACTATGCAACACTTGTAGCAAGAGTATCTCGCAGGGACTGGGGACTCAACAGGAAGATCCTGTCCCTGTATTATAAAACAATATTCATCCCAGCGATCACCTACGGATCGCCAATCTGGTTCAGGAAGGCCGGAACCGCGGTCAACAGAAGACTGCTGGACACTATCCAAAGAAACATACTTCTAACTATAACTAGGGCATGCAAAACTGTGAGCACCCACGCTCTGCAGGTCCTGGCAGGAGCTCTTCCGCGAGACCTCGAGGTGACTAGATGTGGACTCATGTATTTACTGTCCAAGGATATACCTGCCTCCATCTATGACTTTACCTTGGACCCAACCAACAGCCGGTCGGCAGAGAAACAACGAATAGTGGCTCACATGTTGAAGATTTGGCAGCACAGATGGGAGATGTTGCCAAAGGGTCAAGTTACAAGAAGCTTCATACCGATAGTCGCTGGCGGGGCCGGAAATCTTGGCAAGTAAGTCCACTTGCCAAGGGCTAAAAGGAGCAATCATGGATAATACAGACCATAAGGATATTGAGAACGATAATCCAAAGAGACAAAAGACTGATCGGATGGAGCAACCTTGCCCGTCGTTCTTAATCATCCACTCCCTTACTAGTCAGCCCATGAATAAATTGTCTCCGTTTGTAATACAAAAACATCTGGAGGGTATTGCAGGATCTCCCAAGACGGTGAAGAGACTGCAATCAGGAGACTTACTAGTAGAAACCACCAACCACAGACATTCCGAGAAGCTGTTACAACTCACAAGCTTTGCTGGCATTCCAGTTAAAATATCTCCACACACAACCCTAAATTCATCTAAGGGTGTGATATCCAGTTGGGACTTACTGAATGTCACCGATGAAGAAATAACCCAAGAACTGCAGGGACAGAATGTAATTGAAGCAAAAAGAATAATGACTAAAAAAGATAATCAACTGACACCTACAAGAAATATTATTCTCACCTTCAATACACCCAACTTACCCTCCTCTGTAAAAAGCAGGTTATTTACTTTGCCGCATCCGACCTTACATTCCAAACCCTTTAAGGTGTTACAAATGCCAAAAGTATGGCCACTCACAAACTGTATGCAGAGGAGTTCCTGTCTGCCCTAATTGTGGATCCTCAGATCACATACAAAGTAACTGTACAGCTACAAAAATGACCTGCCCAAATTGCAACGGTGACCATCCTGCATATTCAAAGACATGTGAAAAGTGGAAAACGGAGAAAAAAATAGTAAAATACAAGGTAGAGAACAAAGTAAGTTACCCAGAAGCGAGAAAATTAGTCGCTCCTACTATAACCAAAAATATGACCTATGCCAATGCTGTAAAAAAATTTCAGACAGTCTCCACTCAAACTGATGTAACAGTTCCCACTAACAAATCAATTTCTGACTGGGCTAGAAATGTTCTTTCTAAGCAACAATCCAAGTTCTCTGACCAGGCAAATAATACTCCTCTGACAATACCAGTGGCATCTCCTGCTCCAGTCATAGATACCATATCTCATAGTTTAAACACAAATGTAGTAAAAAATTTTCAAGATACAACCATGGACACAGATGGCACACCCGTACAGGAAGATCCCCTTCTAGAACTTCATGCAGAAGAAGAAATGGACACAGGTCGGCCAGTTTTCTCCAAAAAAGATAAATCTAAATTAGAACGCCATAAGCCAGTAACCTTCAAAAAGCAGTCAGATACATCTCCAATAATTAAACACAAATAATGCCTTGTATTTTACAATGGAATTGCAGAGGCTTTCGTTGCAACACAGATGATATCTGTGATCTAATTAACCGATATTCTCCAGTTGCCCTTTGTCTTCAGGAAACCTACCTAACCTCGCAAATTTCTCCTTCAGTAAAAAACTATTGTCTTTATCGAAGAGATCGTAATACAGCAAATGCTGCCCATGGTGGTGTAGCAATCTTAATAAATTCAAAGATCCCAACTAAACATATTCCACTTCAAACTGACATAGAAGCTGTTGCTGTTCATATAACTCTCCATATTTCAATAACACTGGTCTCAATATACCTACCACCAAACCATACTTACTGTTTAAAAGATCTTGAAGATCTACTCATACAGATACCTCCACCTCTCTGTATATTAGGGGATTTTAATGGACACCACCCCTTATGGGGCGGTCCTAAACTAGACACACGTGGTCGACTCGTTGAAAGCTTTCTAGAGTCACAAAACCTCACCTTACTCAATACTGGTGCGCACACTCACATACAACTCCCAACTGGACACACCTCAGCAATAGATCTCTCAATTTGTTCTCCAATACTCCTCCCAACCATAGAGTGGTATGTTTTAAATGATCCTATGGGCAGTGACCACCTTCCAATCATATGCAATTTTTTAATATCACAGTCTCCTCCAAACAAACTCCGCAGGAAATGGAAATTTGTTCGTGCAAACTGGGCAAAATTTCGATCATCAATCTCTCTTGACGAGGAAAAAATCCAGCTCCAGAATATTGACAATGTAACAGATTACATCACATCACATCTCCTAAAAGTGGCCAAGGACACAATACCATTGTCAAATCCCCCTGATCGCAAGCATTATAATTACTGGTGGAATGACGAATGCACAAAAGCAAAGAAAGCAAAAATCAAAGCCTGGAATTTATTTCGACAATGTCCAACCACAAACAATCTCATTAATTATAAGAAGCTAAGAGCAAAAGCACGATTTGTACAAAGGCAAGCCAAGAAAGAATCCTGGACCCGTTTTGCATCGACCTTTAACAGAAACACTGATCCGAAAACTATATGGAAAAAAATTAGACAGTTATCTGGTAAGTTTCCTACTATACCTTCTCCAATCCTCTCCTGGAAAGGGCAAGATCTATCTAGTTCCTTAGATATTGCTAATGCTTTGGGCAATACTTTTGCTGAAATATCAGCGGCATCAGCATATTCTTCGTCATTCCAACGAATTAAAAAAACTAGAGAAAAGCATGCCATAAAATTTCAAACCGAATGTACTCTTCCATATAACAAACCTCTGCAACACTCTGAACTTCTGCATGCCATTAGAACAGCCCAAAATGGTGCTGCAGGGCCAGATGGGATTTATTATGTCATGCTTCAACATCTCGATGACAAAGCTTTAAGCCTGCTTCTGATTTTTTACAATCGTATATTTTTAGAAAATGTTTTTCCAACTTCTTGGCATCACTCTACTGTTTTGGCATTCCTAAAACCTGGAAAAGATCCAACTAACCCCTATAGCTATAGACCGATCTCTCTCTCAAGCTGTCTGAGCAAAATCCTTGAAAAAATTGTCCACAGAAGACTCGTATGGATCATTGAGTCACAACATCTAATGAGCCATAGCCAATATGGCTTTCGTAAAAATAGGTCATGCTTAGATCTTATGGTCAAGGCTGAATTCGCCATTCGAAATGCCTTTGTTAAACGTGAACATCTTGTAATGGTTTCAATAGATATCGAGAAGGCTTTTGACACTACCTGGCGGCATGGCATACTCAGTGATCTTTACTCTTTTGGTCTGCGAGGCAACCTTCCTATATTTGTCCAGAACTTTCTACGTACTAGATCGTTTCAAGTTCAGTACCAACATGCCCTCTCTAAAACATTTATACAGGAAGAAGGAGTACCACAGGGATCAGTACTGAGTGCCACTTTGTTTGCTCTTAGAATAGATTCCATCACCAAACAGCTTCCAAATACAGTTGAGACCTACCTTTATGCAGATGATCTTTCCATCTCCTGCCATTCCCAAAACATGAGGTCTATTGAAAGACAGCTCCAGATATCACTTAATAAAATACAACAGTGGGCCAGCCTCAATGGCTATCGACTCTCGCAGCAGAAAACAGTTGCCATCCATTTTTGTAGACAGCGCAAACTTCATCCGGATCCTGAACTTCAAATTTATAATGTCTCCATCCCGGTCACTAACAGCATCAGATTTCTAGGATTAACACTTGATAATAAGTTAAATTTTATAGACCACATAAAAAATGTACGTACTTCCTGTCTAAAAAAGTTAAATATACTCAGAGCTTTATCCTCCCAAACATGGGGCGCAGATCGTACATCTCTGCTTCGGCTATATCGGGCATTAATCAGATCCCGTCTTGATTACGGAGCTCCCATCTATGATTCAGCCAGATTGAGTGCATTACGCTGGCTTGATCCAATTCAACACAGTGCCTTGAGACTTTCACTCGGTGCTTTCAGAACATCACCAGCACATAGTCTCTACATTGATGCCCATGAACCCCCACTAACTTTACGTAGGAAGACACTGTTATTGAAGTATGCTGTCAAGATACAAAGCTGTGCCATGCATCCGACTCAGTCATACCTGTTCAATCCACCATTAGAAAACCTTTTCAGAAATAAACCAAGCATAGTAAAGCCAGCTGGTCTTCGCCTTCTTGAACTGATGCAAATTTGGAATGTTTCCATCCTTTCCGTACAACAGACAACAACTTGTACTCAACCACCATGGGTTCCACCTCCTATACCGACCTGTGACACTTACCTCTCTCAATGGGGAAAGAACATTTTACAAACATCAAATATCAAACAACTTCACGAAGCTCACACTCAAAGATACTTTGACTTTTTTCCAATTTATACAGACGGCTCTAAATCTAATTCAAACGTCGGAGCGGCTGCAGTGTTTCCAAATACCGTTATTTCAGCATCCTTGCCATCTGAATTCAGTATCTTCTCAGCTGAATTATATGCAATCAAGCTAGCTTTACAGAATCTCTCTTCTGACTGTGCTTTAAAATCTGTTATTTACACTGATTCCCTCAGCTCAATTTTGGCTTTATGTAACCCCTTAGATAAAGTACACCCTGTTCTAGATGAAATAAAAAGCATATTACTACAAATTGAAGAACGCAATCAACTGGTCACCTTCTGCTGGATTCCAGCTCATTCTGGCATTTTGGGAAACGAACTGGCTGATAAAGCCGCAAAAAATCCAACTAGCTTCGACTTAACTGATATCCCTGTTCCGCCATCAGATTATGCATTAATCATTCAGGCTGCATGCTTGTCAAAATGGACAGCAATATGGCACTCTCAAATTAATAATAAACTCTTTCAATTTAAACATGATCTAAAAATTTGGCGCTCCAGTGTCCGCACATCAAGACGAGAAGAGGTAGTCCTTTCAAGGGTAAGAATAGGCCATACTTATCTGACCCACCTTTATTTACTCACAGGGAATGCCCCGCCACAGTGTCCACTTTGTAATATAAATCTGAGTATTAAACACATTCTCATTGACTGCCCTTACTATGAACAAGACAGAACTTCAACCCTGCTATCACTGGTTAATCTTCGTAGACCAATAACTTTAGAGAATCTCATTGGAGATGATGCAGATATTTCCGAATTTTTCAACTTCATGAAGCAAACAGGACTTTTTAATCAATTCTGAATTTATGAAACTTTTTCATCTCTTTTTATAATAAATGAATAGGCGCATTATGGCCAAAGTAGCCTATGCGCCATCAAACCTCCATATCAACAACAACAACAACCGATAGTCGTAAAAATGTATCCAAAAGCCCCCTCGTGGTTCTATCCTAGGCTAAATACAACCTTCCTCCTGACGGGCCACGGCCCATTTAAAGCAAAACTGAAAGCACTCCGAATAATAGAAGTCCACATGCACCTGTGGAGAACCTGAAACCTGGCAGCATATTATGCACGACTGTGAATGCCATGAAGAACACAGAAGTAGACTTATAACTGAGATTCAATACTTGCCGAAAAATCAAGAGTACCATCTACTGGATTCAGAAGATGAATACAAAGCCCTCAGCCGATTTGCACTTGACGTCTTCAATAGACGACGAACAGAAATAGCTATCCACAACGAATAGATGACCACAAATAATAAATAAAGGCAAACTGATAAAACATCAACACAGAGGAAAGGATAGCAAAATACTAAGGACAAACAGCGTAATATGCAGCAGAATAAATGAAACAGAAACCAATGGGAGTGGTTCCAGCCAGGATGTCATCGCTCCCAGGATGAAACCACACACCTAGAAAAGGACCAAACCCCACCAACGAGTCATCATCAGACTGCAATTGCTGGAGGGCACTGCAAATTGCCGCTATGGCGAACTGGGAGGGGCTCCCTTGCCCAGCCCACTTTCTCTCCCTATCCCGGGTGGGGTGAGGGGAAGGTCTTTCTACCCCCTACCCACCCCACCACCCCCTTTTTTCCCTCTGGTGGGGCAAGGGCATGCCCCACTGATATACCTGGGGTCGCCTTCCCTATTGACCCCATATTTCTGTCTTTTTCCCCCAGCCTTCCATCTCTCCCCCCACTCTACCTATATCGCCAGCGAAAAGCGAATGCCCTACACAACTAAAATTTTAAATGCCAAACTCGACACACTTGCAACCTCCTTCGGCCTAATTAGATTCAAGCGTTTAGCCCTCTTTCCCCCCTCTTTTTTTTATATATATATAGGTCCTAGCCACTGAAATCTCAGGAAATTTGGTGGCAGGACCTGCCAGAGTACTTATCTAAAAATATTGGTGTACCTGGTCTGCCTCCACGGGGCCAAGTGTGGGCAACGTTGGGCCTCAGTAGGGGTCCAGCGGCTAAACGGCCAGATGAACAACAGAACACAACACTACAGATGTACAATATCCATACACTTTTAAATCTCTGGCCTTCCCAGTGAACTGGTACACCCACAATGAAAGCAACGCGGAGATGGGGGAAACCCCTGGTGCCGTTAGACACTAAATACACTTTATACACATACTACGCTGCATAGGCCCCGCGCAGCTGCGCTACCGCTCATCAGAGGAATAGAATCGTATTTGCTCCTTTGTACTTAGAAAGGTTCTCCTGCAGTGCAGACTTACGATATACGCAAATACGCGTATATCGTATATTGTTGAAATTATATTAAGATAAAATTAATTCGTGTTGTTACATCAGCGCCTGGATTTTCTTAGTTTATGAATAATTTTTGAATTTTAATTCATCATTAATTTATTGCACTATAACGAAAAATCATCTCTTCTCTAGTATTCTAATCATTCAGACTATTAAATTTTATATTTTTCTTTTCATTGATAGGCTACCAATGGTAGCTAGAAAAATGAAACGACATCTATCAGGGGCTGAAAAGAGACGCGAATATAATATAATACATATATTATATTCAAATTTTATTGGAAATAAAACATGAATAGTACATAATGTTTTTTATTTATTTAACAAAATGGTTAACATGTATTTTTATTTTCCCTATCTCTCTTTTTTAAGGGGCCCAATATTTTCTTCTGCGCTCCTGGCCTCACTTTCATTTTATCTCATTTCTTTATACTGCCCGCCATCCCATGACATTGCGGCATCGTTCAACTACCTAGATCTCGCACGGGACTCCTTAGGGTCCAATGCGGTTATCATCACCTCAGATGTAAATGCCAAATCGATCCTCTGGCAGTCGCCAGTTCCGGACTCCAGAGGTCTTCTGCTTGAAGACCTGATCTCCCTTCGGAATCTAACCATTCACAACAAAGTCAATACACCACCTACTGCAGCGCTACAGGGAAATCCAACATCGACAACATGGCCACCATAAATGAGCCTAAGAAACCTGATTTGCGGCTGGACCATCATTCCGGATTGGACCCTAAGCGATCATAGAGTGATACATTTCCACATCCATGCACACACCTAACCGAGCACCTCATATTGCCCCCACTGGGTTTGTTAGGTTCTCGACTAAGGCCGTTGACTCTCCATTCAGAGAGATTTTCCAGAACTACCCTCGCTATCCGATAAGGGTGCAGCTGACCTGACGGACCTGTACCAGAGATCAATCCAATTAGCTGCATATCGCTCGGTAAAGAAAAAAGACCATATAACCTCAAACTTGTGCCTGGTGGAACACCGAGCTAACTGTACTAAGGAAAGAGGCACAAAGGAGTACCAACGTCACAGAAATTGGCCGTCCCTAGACATTGAACAACTGCATGCCATCTACCTCGCTAACAAGAACGCCTTTACCAAAGCAGTTGCCAACAGGAAAAGACAAACCTGGATGGACTTCGTCAAGGACTCAGGAAATTCTAACCCATGGGGACTCCTTTATAACATCTCCAGGGGGAAGACATACACCCCAGATGTCTTTGGCTCGGTACAGCTTCACGAACAGGAAACCATAACCTGGCACGATTGGACTGTGCCATAATTGATGAACTTTTCCCCACAGACGATCCAATGGAAGACCAACCTCAACATTCAGATATCAGAAGAAGAAATTCATTCTACACATCAACCTCATCTGATGAACCTTTTACATCCCAAGCACTGAAGACAGCAGCAAGGAACAGAATCAACCTGAATAAATGCCCTGGCATTGATCTTATTGAGTATGCATTCATATAAAGGGTGTTCAAACTGAAACCAGAGCACCTACTTCTCCTTTTTAACTGCTGCCTTAGAAATTCTCTCTTCCCTAAGCCCTGGAAAGTTGCTCTTCTCCGACTCATTCCGAAGCCTAACAGATCACGAACAGAACCTCGGGCACTCCGCCCCATTGCTCTCTTACCCAACCTTGGCAAAATTCTGGAATGACTCATAGAGATAAAAATTGTAAGCATATTTCAAAACAAAGGACTTATCTCTTCTTCGCAGTATGGATTCACACAAGGTCGCTCCTGTGAGGATGCACTCTCAGAAATAATACTCCATCTGGAAACCTCCAAGGCCAAGTACGAACTGGCTGTCTTTATAGACTTTGAGGGCGGGCCTTTGACCGGGTATGGTGGGAGAGCGCTCTTGAGAGGCTGATTGCCCACCACAACTTAACTGGTTAATCAGGAACTATTTCACCGAGAGAACCGTTACAATACAGGCAAGACATAGGCAACTAACACGACCAATTTACAGAGGATGCCCAAAGGGCTCTGTATTGAGCCCCTTAATCTGGAACCTGGTTCTTCAGGACTGGCTTCGCCGCAGCTTCGACAATACCAAGATCAATGCATTCGCAGACGATCACACCATCATCATCTTGGGCTGCTCTCGGCGAGCCCTTGAGACCACTGCAAACCACGTTCTTGACGACCTTGCCGACTGCAATCAAACCAATAAGCTCCGAATCAATCCAACAAAAACCAATATGATGATCTTTGGAGCCAAACTCGACCTTCGAAAGCCTCCCCAAGTTAAAATCCAAGCTACGCAGTTACTTCTTGTGACCCAAACCTGAGTCCTAGGGTGTAATCATTGACCATAGACTTACTTTTCTCCCTCACCTTCATAATCACAACATAAAAGTAAGAAACTTCTCAGCCTCAATAGTCAGGATCTCCAGGAGTGACTGGGGGCTCTCTAAGCGCACAATACTCCTTTACTACAAGGTGGCGTTTCTAGTCACATTCGCTGCAGGGGCGTGGTTTCACCGGGCAATTAACTATAAAATTAAAGAGAAGCTGAACTCTGTCCAACGGGACTTCTCCTGGCCACCCATCGGATCTGCAGAACAGTCTCCACAGGGGAAACACAAGCCATTGCAGGGGTTCTTCCACTGGACGTCTTTCTAATTTATAAGGAACTATGCTACAGAATACGGAGGAGGATTCCTGCAGCAATTCTAGGCATCCACCTTAACTTAGACACGGACGTGAAAAGGGAGAAGCTGCGCTGCTATAATGGGTTAGTTCATATATGGCAGACGCGATGGGACAGAACACAACCAACAAGGGACTAGCCACGAAAAACTTTATACTGGATGTTACCTTTGCAATGGCAAACTCTGTTACGAAATGGTTTACTCTTACGATGGAAACATCCTGTTTAGTCACAGGACATGGGGCCCTCAATGAGAAATTGTTTCAATTTAGACTTTCCGAGTCAGTGCTTTGTTTCCGTGAAGCAAAGAAGAACTGGTCCCACATCCTCTTCGACTGTGCAATATATAATGAATCCAGAGAAAATCTGAGGAATAACGTCCAGGGATTCTCCTCAACTGCAGTGGAACAGCTAATTCAAACAGCAAGTAATCTTGCAGCACTCCAGGCCTTTGCAAAAGAAGTTTTTGCTCGAAGGAAGTGGCTTATTCTGGGGGGAACGCGGTTCTGCCCCAAATGAATCAAGTCTGAAGATAAAATTGGATAATTGGACAATAAGATTCGTTCCACCAAGAAGATCTGGACAATACTTAGATTTTAAAAGTCTGTTTTTGATGTTAGAGTTCTTGATAGCGACAATTGTGTAAGATATGGATGAGTTGCTAGTGTAAATGTTATGCGTTGTTGTTGTTTTTTAATTAATTTATATATTTTATTTTTTTACAGTGTTTTATTTATTTATTTTATAAAAGATGTAAGATACTCAGTTGAGAATTGTTAGGCGGATTTGAACTTATGTTTTGGGTGACGCCTTTATTTTTAATAAAAAAATAAAATAAAAGAAAATAAAAAAAACAATAAGTCATTTTCGTCCTTTAAAATACCTCTCATAATTGCTTTGTGCGCTCCAGTTTCACACAGCTGTATCTCCGTATCCATTGAGAATTGTACATGTTTATATGAAATTTACTCAGAATAATCGATACTATAACCTCCCAAAATATTTATTATTTCTCTTGAATCACCCGGTATATTTTCATTCTGTATTTCTCATATATTCGTGAATAAATCTTCCAATTATTCTAAAAAGAGACAGTGCATTGGTGTTCTTTAGAGCGGTTTTAAATTAATTGCGGAAGAGTTACTCTCATTAAATTACTGATTGCAAGGATAGGCTGTAAAGATGGGGGTTTTTTGCTCTATTTCTCTCTTTCCCTCCTCTCCTACCCAACTTCCCTTCTTGCTTTTATACTTTTAACTTCGGTAGTTCTTGTAGCTTAACAATTATCTGGCATTCAAATATTTACAAACATTTGCGGATAAAGAGTAACAAAGCTTCATAAAACGAAATTTCTGCTTAACATAATATTATACGGTATTAGTGTTCCGCCTTCATTAGGTATGCTGATTATCTAACCTTACTGCATGCTCCCTTGTTCCCCGTTTGAAAACATCTCTCTCTCTTTCTCTTTCGGATTTCTGTGTAGCTCCAACAGATGGTGTTTACGTTGATACCGGAAATAATTCACAAGCGACCGCTTTCTTTAGTTAATGTGCGGCGTGGCTGTAAAACCTTCACTATGAGAAACCATTTAGCCAGGATTATGGTTATTGATCTCGGCATGCGGTACATTTCAGTTTTCTTAAGAACCAGAGATCTCAGGCGGTAGCATCAGCCGCGAGGGAAGATGATCAATAAATACTCTATCACTCAGAGTATATAGTCAGCTTTGTAGATAATCAGAGGAAATGATGTAGTTCAACTAAACCATAATGATGTAAAATGGAATGAGACTTGGCCGTACAGGAAATAGGACCAGCAAAAGGAGAGCCTTGGGAATTCACGAAGTCCGAAATTCAGTTTATCCAGATATTTAAGAAATACCCGTCTCAGCACTGAGCTTTGGCTAAATGTATTTCAAATTCCAAATTGTGAACCAGTATAAATCTATATTTATCAAAATTCTAGGTGATCATTTGAACTCACCCATTAACAGCAGTAGAGGAAAATGCACTGTAAATGCGAAAATTAAGATCCCAGTGGTGATATAATCACCAGATTGGCAGTCACCTTAGAAATAATGGTGCTATCTAACTGACATAATGGACTTGAGGATAAAAAAATAGGACTGTTCTTCATGAGGATAAAGATCCGTATTTTTGTTATCTAGATTATGCATCTTTAATAAATCATTTTCTAATGATAGTTATCCGGGTTAGTTCAAACCTGCTTATCTAATACCAATTATCTAATACTAATACCAACTACTCCAAATCGGTAGGGCAAAACAATACACTAATAACCCAGCTCACTGAATAGTTTAGGACTAATATTAGATAAGATTATTCAAAATCAACTAAAATCAACTCTTACTTTTTTGGAGAACATTTTTCCGATAATTTACCTGATTTCGGGAATTGCTTGAGATCGAACGCAACAACCGGGTTGGCTTTCTTCGTACTGATTTCTCTGGTGACTGTTCTCCAGGCTCGTTATTATTATTTAATACAAACCTGAGCCTGATTATTTTTCCTCTTGAGTCAGGACGTTGTTGTATACAAACAAATTGTTTGTATACCGTCATACAAAATCAAGTATACCGTTGCATACAAAATCAAGTTCTTGTCCTCCAGTAAAATATATTTACTGGAAGACAAGTTCCCAAATTACAAAAACCAGGAGAATTTTCCCAAAGCGTAAAAACCATCACAACATGGATGAAAAGCTATTTGAGGAGGGGACTCGCATATCTTTCGATCATCAAGATGCGACCACTGAAGTTTCAACCCTACCTAGTGTAAACCAGAACACTCTTTCTGCCATGGACGATGTTATTATCACTAAGCAGCAGTTCATTGACGTGATAAATGGCCTGCCTAACAAAGCTACTAAGGGTTCTAAGGGTTCTGACTACTAAGGCTACTAAGGGTTCTGACGGTATACCGTCAGAACCCTTAGTAGCTCACTATTTATAGTTAAGGTGTGCTCTGTGTACATTATGGATCTTCTCTTAAACATCTTCCAGAAGATTCTAAAGACAGGCACCATACCGGAAATCTGGAAATCTTATTATGTCAAACCAGTTCCTAAAAGTGGAAATCCCAAGATGCCTAAGGACTTCCGTCCAATCTCCATAGGATGCACATTATTAAAGATATTTGAAAAACTAATTCACCCAGTGATTATTCAACACTGTTTTGCTCACCGACCACCCTACCTCCACACAGTCCTGGACCATAGGTCCACGACCTCTAATCTCCTCGATACTCTCTTCGGAGCACAAAAAGCCTTGAATGACAGAGCCCAACTGGACATAATCTTCTTCGATATCAAATCTGCATTCGATACTGTCTCCACTCCTACTCTTATAGGCATATTAACAGAAAATTTCAAAGTATCTAACCAAATTGTCAGCATTCTGAAGTCCTTACTACAGCGGAGATAATTATTGCCAACGGAACTCACCAGAAAACAACCTATGCAACGAGGGGTGTACCTCAAGGTGGGGTGATGTCTAAAACTCTCTTTGTAATCCTACTTGAACCATTCCTCGCAAAAAATCCAAATTTTAGTTCCTTCGCTGATGATCTAAAATTCTTTATCAATTCAAAAGACCCCAAACAGATACAAAAAATTAATAATGAAACCTCCAAGCAAATTCAACAGTTAATTGACTTTTTACAGCGAGCTGGACTCCAACTCAACAACGCCAAGTCAGCCCACATGACAATCACGAAGAGGAAGGTCAAGAATGACATTCGAGTTACGGTTATTGGTGAGTCAGTCCCCAAAGTTTCATCTCATACTGACCTGGGACTAACGTGGGATGAACTTAAATTTCAAGGAACACTTCCTAAAGGCAAAGAAGAAGACCTATGCTTCTTTCTGGGCTATCCACCAGGAGCTCGCAGGCTGTCACAACACCAAACTGATTAGACAATACATTAATAGATGTCTCACACCCATACCACTATATGCCTCAGAAATCTTCTAGGCAGATATTAAGCTTGGAAAGCTTAATATCTTGCCACAATTGGGCTGCATCTGAGCCCTTCCAAATCAGCGCAACTGACGATAACCAAGAAGAAAGTCAAAAATGATATCCAAATCTTTGTCAGTGGGGAACCAGTGCAAAAGGTGACCTCCCATACTGATTTTGGCCTCACCTGGGATGTTGGACTCACTTTTCAGCCTCACTTTGCCAGGATGAGGCAGAAGACGTACGCTGCTCTTTGGGCAGTGCGTCAAGAACTCGTTGGTGTGCATCAGCCAGCGCTGCTTGTTCGGCACATCCTGAGGTGTATTACGCCGATTCCTCTCTATGCTTCAGAAATTTGGTCATCTGCCCCTGCCTCATACCTTCAGAAGTATCTCAGTTTAGAGTAGTTGGACTCACTTTTCAGCCTCACTTTGCCAGGATGAGGCAGAAGACGTACGCTGCTCTTTGGGCAGTGCGTCAAGAACTCGTTGGTGTGCATCAGCCAGCGCTGCTTGTTCGGCACATCCTGAGGTGTATTACGCCGATTCCTCTCTATGCTTCAGAAATTTGGTCATCTGCCCCTGCCTCATACCTTCAGAAGTATCTCAGTTTAGAGTACTGGTTGCTTAGATGGATGAACAGGGTGGTAGGCCACCCCCTAACTATCTCCAGATCTATCCTAAAAGCAAATCTGGGCACCACTCCCTGGAGACATATCATCATGACAAAAAATGTCTTCACGCTCGCACGGCTTCTAACGAGGCGAATTGATGCTCCATTGGTATCCACATTAATCTCTGGCCCGAGGAGGGCAAGGGGGGGAGCACCCCGACTCCTGTCTCCCTCTACGCCTAATGCTGTCAAACATTGATTCCCTGAGGAACATGTTTCCAGCCAATTGTCTTCGGATCTTCAATAAATTTAGGATCCACCCTGATAGGTTCTGTGAAGACAAGCCCTACAGGAAGGAAATCCTTAAGAACTGCTACCAGATTATGAAATTATAATACTCACCTGCTCCTGGATATGACAGACTGTTGTTTTTTTTTTTTTTGTATATTACTGTATATCTTGTATATTATTGTATATTTAATCCTATAAATATCTCGGGTCGAGCACGCATGTACTCTTGTTTATTGTGCATGTGTTCCTCGCACCTTAGTCTGTAAACATTCACACCCTTCTGGCACAGAGCCGTCCCAGGGTGACCCAAGGTTTCTTGGGAAATAAACTGATTTAATAAATAAATAAATAAAAATAATAAATTTCTGTCAATGGAATATTGGATTCTGCGGTGGCTGAACCGTCTGGGAGGGAAGCCCTTCACCATCTCGAAATCCATTCTCCTAGTCAAACTAGGCATGACCTCCTGGAAGCTCATTGTCCTAAAAAAAAAAATCTGTCAACGCTTACCAAGCTGCTAACTCGCCATATTGATGCCCCATCAATAGAAGATATCATCGCACTAACAAGAGGAAGAAATAGAAGCCATCACCCACTTAGGATGAAGCTATCAAACTTGGACTCCCTGAAAGGAATGTTCCCATGTAACACCATTGAATACTTCAACACCTTCTCCATTGATCCGGTAAAGTTTGAAGTCAATAAAATCTACAGAAGCCAAATTACAGACCAAACCTGGACTAAATCACCAGGACTGCAGTGAAAATTGAGCAGTTTTTATTAGGAATTTGATGATATGAACAATTAAATGCAATAATGTAATGAATATAAATAAATCTGTTATGTTAGTTGCTGATAAAGAAGTCAACCTGTGTATTTAACTCTTCAATTACCAAGATCTATGTTATTTCAAAGTGAATACAATTAAGCAAATGTATATATCTATTTAATAGTTATTATTATACAATAATTATATTGTAAAGATCTGAAATTTTGCACTAAAGTGTATAATGTATATTTTAAAATTTCGGTACACCCTACTAGCCCACTTGCTGTACAGGGGGCGAACCTTGTGTTAATAAACTGATAGTAAGTAATGTTTGAATGCAAAATAAACTTGTATTAAACAGTCGACCTAACACAGCGTACAACCAGGTAAGGTTTAAAGCAGTGACTTTCAACCTTTTTTTAATAACTGCACCCCTAAGTAATTTATTTTATTTTGCGGCACCCCTACTCAATTTTCTGCCGATTCTCTCTCCCTGTATATATATTAAAAAATATATATGTTATATGATATTTATTACAATAATATAATTATAAAAATTACATTTCATAATACAAATTATATATATGCAGTACATAATTTTATTCTTTATACAGAGGTACTAAGTAAATATCAATTATAGATCACCACAAAATTAAAAAGATACTGTACACCTTTTTATAATGAAATAAACATATAAATTAAAAAATAATAATAAGTTTAAATAACTTAAACCCAAATTACGTGGCACTCCTAGAATGTTGTTGCGGCACCATAAGGTGCCGCGGCACCCTAATTGAAAAAACCACTGGTTTAAAGTATTGCCTTGTGACAAATTAATTTGCAAAAATGTTTTTGGAAGGTCGACTGTAATGAAATGTATTTGAGAATGTGTGTTATAAATGTTAAGAGTTCGTATGATTACTCATTTTGAATTTAAAATGTTCTCATCTATGATAACTCTTTACGAAAACTCCGAGCTTCCGCGAGAAAGAACCATAAACCCTCGACTGAGACGGACTAACTCAGCCACGTTGAGAATAAAGCCCATAAAAATTCCTCGCATCATTGACGGCATTCGAACCCAGGCTTTTTACACACGAAGGGAGAGCGGTTGTTTGTTGTTGTTTGGTTTTTAGGAGCATTAGCAACTAAGACCATATTGCTCCGGGAATATGCGGTGGTCATTCCCTGACCTTTCCGCATCTTCCGTATTTGGTGGTAACGGGATCGAACCCCGGTCTAATCAAGAAGCGTGCGTTGTGCACTGCTGCTACTTCCCACCTGGCTACGGAGGCGCCAGGGAAGGCGGTAATTATATCCACTGTGCCAATCGCGAAGGGTGGGCTCATGTATATTGTCGTTGCAGACCGGGTGGAAAAGGCGCCTCCGTAGCCAGGTGGGAAGGAGCAGCAGTGCGTAGCACATGCTTCTTGATTAGACCGGGGTTCGAGCCCGTCACCACCAAATACGGAGGATGCGGAAAGGTCAAGGAATGACCACCGCATATCCCGGAGCAATATGGCCTTAGTTGCTAATGCTCCTAAAAAAAAAAAAAAAAAAAAAAAACAACCAACCGGGTGGAAAGAGACCCGTCAATAACACGAGGAACTTTTATGGACTTCTTTTTTCAATCTATGGCTGAGTTAGGCGGTGTCAGGCGTGGATACAAAGGTTCCCCCCAGAGACTCAGTTTTTCAAGCAAAACGGGGCAAACCGACCAGAGAACATACGCATAATTTATTAACATAATATACGAGTACATGGTCTATAAGTTCTTGGATGGCCCTAATATGGCAGTTTTTATACTGTGGGCAAAAAGCTAAGGAATAAATACAAACACAAATCAATCATAAACCCTTTATTACGAGCACACCCGTATTATGATAAACTCCAGTGAGACATTCGTTTTTGAATCTTAATAAGCACAAACACTGGATGACGGAAACTTCGATCAGAAATTACACGATTATGGAAATTAGTTTATGACCGACCAAAATCAGGATTGTGCTACCATTTTGTTAACAAGGGGCTCCTAGTGAAGAATTTCAGCTACGTGTCATTTCCCGGCGATTTAAAGTCTTTAAAATATATCAAACAAATTTTTTTTTTAATAAGTGTTTGGAATAATCTACAAAAATTTAATATATGCGCTGGTGTGAGTCCCCTCCGAGCCCTCTCGGCATATAACTGGCCAAAATGGCGAGTTGATAATCCATTGAAACATACCTAATAAGGCGTGTGTCTCAGGTAAAAATACAGGAATGACTTCGCCTCTGGCTGCTTAGAACGAGATTGTAATTTAGTGACGAAGATATTGCACTGCTTCACAAAATTGAAGGAATCTCTCCTGATTTTAAATTGTGGCAGTAACAAGTAAATTTACCTCGACTTGTAAACAAATCTACTCAACAGCACTACAGAATTTTTGGAAAAATAAATTAATTAACAATAATCTTTAACACAATCATACTTACGGATATAAGAAAGAAATTTCAATAAGAACAGAAAGATTTCAGATTGTAGATGACAAGTTGAGTGATTGTTTAGAATAAGTATTAAGGTCATGACGTGTCCATAGAGCGAATAGCCATCTCATAAAATTTGCGTCTAACCATATTTATGAACAGCAGTAAATTAATAAACATACAGTTTTCCAAAATTTAAGCAGTCACAAAATTGAGTATATTATGAGAAATCGTAGAAATATTTAACCGAAACTGATCTTTTAACGAGTACTACGGACTGATAAACATAAAATGACAATAGGGTTGTATAAATTATAGTTACTAGTCTTCTCCTCAAGAATCTGCGGACAACCATACGGCCCTTGTGGGTAGCATAGTTGGTCAAATCGCGGCCGCCCAATACAGGGTGGAAAAGACCTGAATTCGAGTCCCGCCAATTACGGGAAGAATTTTTATGGACCTTTTTCACAACTTGAATGAGTTAGATGGTCTCAGGCAAGGGTAGCATGGTTTTTTTCTCTCACGGAAACGCGGGTTTTTCGTCCAGCAAAACAGAAAATCGACCCCAGAACACATGCAATTTACAAACAATATACACGGAACAATATGGCCTTAGTCGCTGATGCTCCTAAAACTCTACTATAACAACAACAACAACTGCACAATCATGGCTGGAATATATTTTTTATGGAATATGGTTCTAAATAATCGCAATACAAGGATTATGCTGCTAATGGAGCTACTAACAAGCCAGGGTAAAACTGGCACCGACTGGTCCACGAGAATGCATCTAAGTTCCCGGAGAGGATTATGGAGGTAGCAATACGTCACCAAAAAGCATGCTCAACAGAAATGAAATCAAGGTTGTGCTGATTACGCCATACGGTTAAACAGTAATCTCTAGACAGGATCAACCAGTGTGTCACGATTTAGTTGAGCATTATCGTTCTATAAGACAAAATTGTCCTCTGCTGAACCTATATGAGACCTCACATGATTCAGGATATAATCTTTCTACACCTCTGTGCACTCGTTTTATTCTCTGGAAGCGCATGCACACACCACACGCATGTCAGTACGTCAGCGAGGTGGTTGGCAAAATCAGAGCACTGCCCCTCCTTTAGATGCCCCTTTATGATGGTATCTGAGATATGCTGAGGCCCTTGATCTTTCCTGATAAGAGCATCTCTAAAATTACTTTGGTCACATAAACGTATCGGTACAAAATATACACTGACAGTGGTGTTTGATTCACATAATGCTGTTTACACAAATTTAGGTCGTCTCTCCTTTCATGTGCAATGAAATAAATCCCCAGTGCTGGCGATCTTTTCAAGTATTTGTGTCGATATTGAAAGGCAACTGCTCTGTTCATTAAAAAATGCCTGGTCTACCTCCACCAGGTCTTCTAATACCAGTCGCCCTCGTGGGTCAGTGCTGGATTAAGCTACGGCTTTTGCCCTGGGCACCATTCTTTAAGGGGCGAGCGCCAAATTTTACAAATCTTGAAAAAAAAAAAAATATATATATATATATATATCCTTAGTAAAGGGGCGCCGAAAAATGTTTCTGCTCAGAGGGCGGAAATATCCTGTCGTGGTAGCACAGTTGGTAGGATTCCCGCCCTCCCCATACCGGGTGGAAAAGACCTGAGTCCATGTCAAGTCGATGACGGGAAGAATTTTTATGGGTCTTTTTCACAACGTGGCTGAGTTAGTCGGTCTCAGGAGAGGGTTGCATCGTTTTTTTCTTCCGGAAACTTGGGTTTTTCGCCCAGATAAATAGAAATCGACCACAGAAACATGCGAATTATGGACAATATACACAGAGCAATATGGCCTTAGTTGCCGATGCTCCTTAAAAAAAAAAATAAAAAAAAAAAAAGTGTTTTATTCTTGGATCCTTTAAAATCTGCAGACTACTGTACGATCAACGTTGAGCCATCTGGCTAATTCTGCTTGAGACCGACCAAATTGAATCCTTTCAGTGGCTCTTCGGCATGTTGAGGCAGACGGTTTCATTAAGATATTCTTACCACACTAGCAACTCCGATGACTGGTTGGCTCAGCAAATGACAAACACGCTCCTTCCTCGTAAAGTGCAGTTGTTAAAGAGGCTTGGTCAGAGACTTCGTCACAGTAGAGACGGTCATGTTAATTTGTATGCAGTACATTTGCGCCATATTTTGGGAGTTTATATGTATATTTATTTGCTTACTCTCGCGACCAGCAGCACGGTGGTTGCGATCGCTGTTTTTCCACACCGTGTGGAAAACGGTGTCGAAAATTTATGGGTTTTCATGCAGCGGTCAAGTTGGTCAGTCTCGGGCGAGAGCTGCATGGTTTTATTGACTTCTGCACAGCGGATTGAAAAAGCAGGGATCCGATTCTCGTCAATGACGTAAGGAACTTGAATAGGCCTTTATCGCTGCGTGATTAAGTTAGTCGGTCTCAGGTGAGGACAGTAAGGTTTTTAGCTCCGGAAACTTGGATTTTTTGTCCATAAAATAGGCAAACCGACCAGAGAAATCATGCAGATCACAGATATAATACACGAGTGGGTGATGTTGTTCTCGGATAATCCTAATATGATTCTTTTTTTACTGTATACACACATGCAGACACAATTCATCGACGCCTAGAACATTTTGCACCGGAACCTTAGTTTCCTCGGTGCAAAATATTAAACAATAATCTCTCTTTTCCTCTCTCTCCCTTTGTGTGCCTTCATTTAAAAAAAAAAAAGATTTCGTAATTTGAAGAGAAGACACTCATATCAGGAAGCCAGATGGCTGGTTTTGGCAAGGTCATTAAAAAGCTCGGAAGGGGGCCTGGAATTTATAGATTTCCCACTGCTACAGGCCTCAAGAAATAGAGCTGTGGGCCTTAATTTCTCTGTGTTTTGAACAACCAGGGCTTGTCCAAATGCAGGTTAACTCATAGGATTGACCTTTTCTCCCACTTACGAAGGAAATCTTTATCTTATGGAGCGGGGGAGATAATTTATGCAATTTTTGAGATGACGTGATTGATAGCTATCGCCTTCTCATATACTTCATTAATTTGGATTTTTCTAGGCAAATAGCTCAATTTCAACTGAATTTGAGGAATTTTCTTATAAAATTACCTAGAATAACGTGTTTCAATCTTCTAATTTACTATTATAATTAAAATAATGAAAAATAGCGTGTTACCTTAATTTTATCCATCAGTATATTTTCTGAATTCTGCTCTTGATAAATTTTATATTGCTTTCGAACTAATTTCCTTAAGTATAAAATCTAACAACAGATTTTCGTCATGATTTATGCCAAATCTGAAAAGATTTATTAAAAATAAATTAAAAGGTAATAACAAATAAAAGGGGGGAATCATATTTAACTATGAAATGACAATAAATATTATAGAATTAAACCTCAATTTAAACGATATCAAAATTCGGTTCAATGAAATGCAGTAGTTACTAGTGATGTTAGGATCAAGAGGAATTTTATTCAAAATAATAGTATCTCTACTGGGAGGTACCTGCTTTTCCTTATTGATTTTGTTTCGGTTACAGATATTTTTGCTAATGATTTTTTTTTTTTTTTTTTTTTTTTTTGATTTATGAAACCAAAGACAAATAAATCCTGAATTTCTTTCTCTTTCGTAAAGCATGAGGGATTAATGCAATTTGAAATTACGGAACAACCTGTTTATAGCCATAGCAAATATATTATTATGCATGTTTATCAGGTTATTTTCCGTAAAAAATGGTATGCGTGAAACAAATGATCTAGAAATTTAAAGTTAATTTTATTAGGAGACTACTAATCCAGATTAGTAGTCTCCTAATAAAACAATATTCATTTAGCTTCTCTAATAAACAATATTCTTTTAGCTTCTCTAATAAACAATATTCTTTTAGCTTCTCTAGTAAATAAAATTCTTTTAGCTTCTCTAGTAAATAAAATTCTTTTAGCTTCTCTGCATCGTTACCTTATGGAGCGGAGGATATAATTTATGCAATATTTTCCCTCCTCTTTGAGAAGAGGGGGAAATAATAATAATTTAAAAATATATTATTAATAATTAATAATAATAATAAATATTTCCCCCTCTTTCAGAAGGGAGAAAAACATGAATAAATTTATTATCTGAAAATGTTTTGCAGTTTGATCCATGAATTAATGAATTAAAATAATTATAACTCAAATGGAACGATCTAATCAATAACGTTTGTAGTTTGTGAAATTTCTCTGGAAACCTGTGAAACCAATAGTTATAATTTATTTTAGCTAATCAAGAATATTATTAATGTTTCATGTAAAATTTTTCCAGCATATCTGTTATATACATGGATATATTGGTGGATCACAAGAAATTTCTCAAAGTTAATGTGAACCTGTTATTAAAGAAGTCAAGAAAGAGTTGCAATTCAGGGTAACACAATTTATTCCGCGTGTATTTTAAAAGCAAACTGTGAAACAGAAGATTACACTTTTACAGCAGAGTGGTTAACACTCGATCCCAACAGTGAGAGAGAAATGAAGTGTCCAGATGCCTTGTAATAATTTTTTCCTTACTATTATTTATTTATTTTATTATTTGTATCCAGATGCTGTGTAATGTAATATTAGCAACGTAAAAATATGTGTTATTATAAACTTTATTAAATATCATTATTGAGAATAATTAGCAATGTCCCATTACATACGCATGAGATTCGGAATTTTCTCTGCATTGAAATGATCTTATAAAACATGGGATCCAATGCGTATATCCAATATTTTATGAGGCATGGTGTTTCTGAGACATACATTATTTGAAAAATTCCCATTGAAAGTTATCACATAATAAGAGATCAGGACTCTTCGAGGAACCAATTAAGTGGTTCCGATAAATTTGCTGAGCCGCTGCTTATCCACTTATCTCGAACAGAGACTGTAATGTGGATATGTGCGCTGTTCACAACGTAATCTCTGTTCGAGATAAGTGGATAAGCAGAGACGCAGCGAATTTAATCTTTCAAGGTGCGGAACAAACCAACCTTAAAAATGGTTAAGTAACAATGTTGGATAATAGGACATCATCAAAAGAATAAAGGAACAGACGTTAGTTTGATACTGCTGCCGGCACCATAATATGTGGTGGATTATGCTCTTACTGTTCATAATAATGTGGATTTAGATTTACTTCAGAGATAAACGTTTCTGTTGCGTGCACTGCGATAAACTGCAGTGAGCGTAACATTCCTGAAATAAGTCTGCTTATTGTTCTACTTTTATATCATTACTGTTGACTACTAACAACTCTAGCAAATACAGTATATCATTAAGTTTAAGCAAGAGTTTATGTTTTTTACGAATGCACCTCTTAATCCGTATGGTTCGAAGACGGTATTTAAAAGTGAAGGTTAAGTTAAAAATACCCCAAGGAAAAAGCAGCGCACTTATCTTTACTTAGGTCTCATACATGATTAAAACTATAATGCGCACTGAAAACCAATGACAGTTTTAATAATGTATGACAACCTAAGTAAAGAAAAGTGCAATCCTTTTTTCTTGGGGAGTTTTTAACTTAACTTTCACTTTTAAATTCAAGTTTTTTAACAATACGGATTAAGAGGTGAGTATTGTAAAAAACATAAGCTCTTGCTAAAACTTAATGATGAAAATAACCAGTACTGTTAAGTTTATGCTATAAATAATTTGCACTGAAATACAGCATCATTGTGGTGTTTGGAATACCAAATACTACTAATCTTTTTCGTAAGGACTTTCTGAGAGAGTTTCTGAACTTACTTTTGCATTGCTCTTCTCGCTTAGGTCTCCCAGTTTTTTTTTTTTTTTTTTGAAGACCGCTTATATTCCCATCTCAGTTTTGTTTAAGTGAGAGGCCTTGACCCTCTGGCTGTCAAATGATGAGATATTTTAGTGATGGAGAATGAAATTTGCTTGACTATTGCTCTTGCATTGCTACTTCTCCTATTTCAGTAAAAAAAAAAAATCTCTTTCTGCATTTACCTCCCTGCAACTCTGCAGAAATTAAAATTCGCTGCGGTTAGAATTTTACAAAATACGTTCCCCATTACCGATTTGTTCACTTTTCCAATTTTTAAACAGGGGCCCATGGAGAATATGTTCTCTAACTCGAAAGGTATATTCTTTAGCTTATTTTTTCCCAGGCGGAGAAAACTGTTGTCAACAAAAATCACCTGGAATAATTCATGGGGGGGGAAGGATCCTCAATAGAACAAATAATCTACCAACCTACCCGAGCACTCTGTGGGAGCCGACAATCGGTGTGACTCTCGCAAGCCGCTCGATTGCAGGACACCTTTCTTCATGGACAGTAAAAGGCGACTTGACAACATCTGATCACAGGGTGCTCACCTTTCAATTGCATCGCTCTCTCAATGTCCAACCAACAGCAAGACAGACTCTTCACAGATTCGCAGTCGACAAGGCTGACTGGAACCTCTTTCGGGAAACCCTGAATAAGACAGCCCAGAACTTTAACCCCTCAGACCTCAGTCCTGACCAACACCAATGTGCAATCGTTAAATAATTACAGATGCTGCAAATTCTGCTATCAATAGTAAAAAACCGACTCCCGGAGCGGTCCGCTGATGAAGCACTAAAGCATGAAGTCCGCACCTGCCGAAAACGCTACCAGCGAGCTCGTCGCCAGAGGTGGAGATATAGGCCCTGAGGCAACTCTACAGGGAAAAAATAAACGAATACACAGCTCAAATCAAAACCAGAAAGAAACTTTCCTGGGAACACCTGGTCTCAACAGTCGGAAACACCGACCCCTGGGGGGGGGGTCTACAAAATAGCCACCAACAAACTCCCTAGGGGTGAGGTCATCCCTGCCACAAAACTCCTGCAAGGCAATTACACAAGAACATGGCAGGAGTCAATAAACAACATCCTGGATGCAACATTCCTACCACCTGTTATTCCAAGCACCCCTAACCAGATACGACTATGCCAAGAGAACGCTGACTATAACCCCTCACATGTTGAAGGAGCCTTCACTCGAGTAGATCTTGAAATTGCAGCAAACAAAATTCGACACATGAAATCACCTGGCGAAGACTTACTAGAACCTGAAATCGTCAAAAAGACGGTCGAATATATCCCAGACACAATCCTGAACTTATTTAACCACTGCCTCACAGAGGGCTACTTCCCCACTGATTGGAGGTCAGCAAGAGTGAGACTCATAATGAAGAATCCAAAAAAGCAACAAGACCTTCCGGGATCCTACAGGCCGATTGTACTGCTCTCGATGCTCAACAAGACTTTCGAATAACTGCTCTATCAAAAGATTGAAACCCATTGCATTGGTGCAGTGCTCGCCTCTCCGGTTTTAGGAGAGGGCGCTCTGCAGCTGATGCCCTGGAAAACATAATAAACGAGGCATGCACCTGTACCAGCAAGTATTTCCTAATAATCTGAATAGATTTTGCCGGGGCGTTTGACTGGGTATGGTGGCCAAGGATCCTGGGCAGGCTCCGGAAGGCAAACATACCCATCAACTTATACCGATGCATTCAGACTTACTTAGCAAATAGAAAAGTCAACGTCAGTGCTCTGTACTGCCAGGTGTTACGACTAGTCTTCAGGGATTGCCCGCAGGGCTCTGTCCTGGGACCCCTTCTGTGGAATCTGGTCTTTGATGAGTTCTTAAACTTTGACCTGAACACAGTAAAAACGCAAGCCTACGCCGATGATTTGATATGATGCTTGAGGCAAACAGCAGAGCCCAAATGGAAGCAAGGGCAGATCGAGCCATCTCAACACTGCTGCACTGGACCCGAGAGAATCAGCTCAGAATTTCGCAGGAAAAAACGAGAGTTCAATTCTCTTGAGGGGGTTCTCTAGATATTAGGGGACCCCAACAGATAAAAATTCACGGAACAACAATAAAGCTAAAAATGCAACTAAAATATCTCGGGATAGTCCTGGATAAGAACATGTCATTCACCACACATCTCAATTACCTACGTACCAAAATCAGGAATTATTCCGCTTACTCCGCTTGATTTCCAGAGTTACCAGGAGGAACTGGGGATTGAAGACGAGGACACTCTCCCTTTTCTACAATGCTATTTTCATCCAGGCTCTGTCGTATGCCGCAGGTGTGTGGTACAACAAAGCAATCACTGCAGTAAACAGGAGAAAATTAGACACCATACAGCGCTCTATCCTCCTGACTATCTCCAGAGCGTGTTGTACGGTTAGCACCCATGCACTGCAGGTCCTCGTTGGATCCCTTCCCCTGGAGCTGGAAATTGTGCGCTGTGGGCTGCTTTACCAACTGTCTAAAGGGAGAGCGGCCAACTGCATTGGCTTCACCACCGATCCAACAAACAGCACAAGTACTGAAAAGAGGCGTCTAACGACACACCTGCTGCAGACCTGGCAGGCCCGATGGTCCGACTCCTCCAAAGTAGCCATAACACGGAAATTCTTCCCAGACGTACATCGGATATACCCAAGCCAGCCTGCATGGTTCGCTCCAGGCCTCCATACCACCTTTCTCCTCACGGGACATGGATCCTTCAGGAGGAAACTATACGACTTTGGTCTCTCAGATTTACTGCAGTGTCACTGCGGAGAGGAAGAAACCTGGGACCATCTCATATATGAATGTCCTACCTACGAAGACATGCGCCGCCTCCTCATGACAAAGACCCAGTTCACACTCAGGAACCAAGAACAGCTCATGTTGCAAAATGAGGAGCACTACTGTGCCTTCGCACTCTTCACGCAGCAGCTCTTTTCAAGACAAAAAACTCTTCCACGACCATAGAACCATAGACTGACACCTCGTAAAGCTACCGGCATGGCTTCTTAGCAAGTCTACAAACCCACAACGATCAGTCCAAGTCCTCCAAACCCAGCGACTATTAAGAGACAATACACTACAAGAACCAGAGGAGAGAATAAGAAAAGAAATGGAAAAGAAAGGAAAAGGGAAAGAATAAAGTACAAGGAAAGAAGTAAGAGAGAAATGTTTTGAATGAAAGAAAGAAAAACATATTGACTGCGACAACCAAACCTGGACGAGATTCTGTCCCATGCCTTATCATCCTGGCGGAGCTTAATTTGAGTGCAGAAATATCCCCTGCACTAGCTATCCGCGACTCCACAGCACCTTGCCTGGCCACTTTCATTTCTACGCGAAAGATCAATTTTCTATTTATTTATTATATATATATTTTTTTAGGTCCTAGCCACTGAAATCTCAGGATATTAGGTGGCAGGACCTGCCAGAATAAATAATTATAATACTGGTGTACCTGGTCTGCCTCCACGGGGCGAAAGTGGGGAAACGTTGGGCCTCAGCAGGGGTCCAGCAGCTAAATGACCAGATGAACAACGGTACACAACATTGTATGGATATTGTACACATGTACAATATCCATACACTTTTAAATCTCTGGCATTTCCAGCAAACCGGAACACCCATCAGAAAGCAACGTGAGATGGGGGAAACTCCTGTGCCGCTTGACACCAAACACTTTACCTCGTTAGATTCGACATTGCATACAATGTGTCTGCTTACCACAGCAGCATTGTTTTAACATTAAAGAGTGTGGTAAACCTAATTTTCCTGCCGCCACGGCTGAACAGCAGTAGTGACTGGGGTGAGTGATCGCCTGAATGTTCTAGGACACCTAGTGGTCATAGTCAAGTAGCAGGCGGTTCCAGTAGACCTGGGACCGCCTGCTACATGCCTGTGTCCTATATGACGACCTCAGACTCAACCTCGTCACTCGGCTTCGATTCATTCCGAAGAACCACGAACACTTTCTTTTGGAAGACGACTAGACTTATCATGAATTCTTCAAGTTTTTACTGGAACTATTCACCAGGCGAAAGACTCTCCCGCCTCCACCTGAACAAATCTAAATCAACCCTGTACCGTTCTTGAGAAAAACTTACTGGCAGTCCAGAAGGCGCACTCCAAATGCTGGTGGTAGGACTGAAACATTGGGCCAATGACTCTTAAATTAAGTGACCTAAATGGACTCTGCTGGATTCTTCCTTTTGGATCTACTCCATATGATAGAATTTCCACGATGGACGATCAAACATCACCAGTAAATGACTCGACTGACTTGAAAACTTGAAATTTCACCGGACGGGACTCCTCCTATGTGACAAACTTTCACCTGAATTTCTCTACTCCAATTTGCTGGGAATCATCAAACGCACTGTCATGAAAGTGGACTCGGCTCCAAACCAACCAAGTCTGACATACGACTGATATGACTTCACTTCTTGGACGGGATTTGTCTGTACCAGGAACGACAAACTATTGGCATTAGCCTTCTCGGATAGATTCAACCGATCATGACTCCACGCAGCTCTGCTGCCAATATTGGTGATCTTGAAACTGCGCGAAGGCTCTCCCATCGAGCCTTCGCTCATCTCAAGCATCGATGAGCCGTGGTCGTCCAACACCTCGCCGGCTTCGTGGGTTTCCCCTCCTCGGACACTTTCAGTAGGTACTAACCACAGCTGACCGTGAGCATCCCGCCAGCTGTGCCGTTTCGGATATGCTCTGACCCAGTCGTCTGGCCATTACAATTTGGCCTTTGTCAAACTCGCTTAAGTCCGCTGCCTTTCCCATCTGAAGAACAAGAGTAGCACTGATTAACGGAGCTCAGTATCAGGTGTTTTTTATATCTTGGTCCGACCTACGCACGCGCCGTAATTCACCTGCAGTTGCTTCGATTTGCATAACGATTTGCTGGTCATAAAGTTTTCACTCATCGGTGTATACTACGCAGAGATGGGGGAAACCCCTGGTGCCGTTTGACACGAAAACACTTTACACTTTACTTATAGCACTTTTCTGGCTTTTACAAAGGTTCTGTATTCATCACTAAGAATACTGATGGCACAGATGTGGGAAACCACAGGTGGCACCTTACCCAAACACTATGCCACCCCGAAAAATCAACCTGTAAATTTATGGTTATCAGCAGGAAGCCTGATCTTTCATTTCTTTTTTTGCAGGCCCGCCCCTCCCCGTTCTCTTATATACCAAAGTTGCCGTATACCTCTCATGGCTTCTGAAATGGATTATCATTTTTCGAACATGTGTCCCACTACATATTGAAGGATAGTATATGTATTCGCTCTCTCTCTCTCTCTCTCTCTCTCTCTCTCTCTCTCTCTCTCCAAACCAAAATATGAATTCCTGATACACTCCTGAAGCTAATTGTAACAAATATCGTTATTTATTGAAACTTAAAAATAAATGAATAACTTGTTATGAAAAGAGTACTTTCATGCCACTGCTGAAATTAGCAAAGTAAAATAAAAAAAATAAAAATAAATAATAATAAATAAATAAAATAAATAAATAAAATAAAATAAATAAATAAAAATAATAAATAAATAAACAAAATAAAATGAAAAAAAATTATAAGTAAATAAATAAATACAAAGAGAAGGGATGAAGTAACGTAGATAACTTTAGATAAAAGGAAATAAACAACGTGGATATGATGTAACACACAGCCTGTGAAATTTAATTATATTTAACAGCAATATTCCCTTCATATTTGCTTTAGATTAAAGCCGTTCGGGTATAAAAATGCTTACTGTAGCATCGATCATAAAAAAATATAGAGTTAGGTACTTAAAAATATTTTACCGGAACTCATTTTGTGGTGGAAACAATTCCATAATTTAAATTTTGGGTTGTGACCAATACCCAAAAATGTAACTAAAAATGAAATTTTTCAGTTTTCTCCGACTCACGTTAACAAATACAAATGACATTCTCATCTGTAAGCACTTGTGTTCGTGAATAGCACAGTTGGTAGAATCGCCGTCCTCCTCACACCGAGTGGAAAAGACCTGAATTCGAAACCCATTAATGGATGACGTTAGGAATTTTATGGGCTTTTTTCACAACGTAGCTGAGTTGGTAGGTCTCAGGCCGAAAGTAGTGTTATTTTTTCCGTCCAGCAAATAGGAAATTGACCACAGAACACATACAATTTATAGACAGTATACACGGAGCAATATAGCCCTAATCGCTGATGCCCCTAAAAAAAAAAAAAAAAAAAAAACACTACATCTGACAGACAAGTTAGTTAATGAATGCAGTGTGTTACATTTCAGGTGCGTAGCAAATAGAATTATGATTTATAACAAGAAAAAGAGCAAAACAGCACGCCTTTTATGCACGAACCGAGAGCATTTAGTTTCTGCGAATCTGCCATATTGCCAATTTATTCCTCCAATCAGCGCATAGTAGCAAACATGATATCAGTACTTTTGCCACAGTATACATTATATGGAGAGCTTATGCGATGTGTATGCAAAAAAAAAAAAAAAAAAAAAATGCATATTTCTATTTGCCCTATTTTAATTAAATTTGGAAACCCGCGACAAATCGTTCTAAAAGAGCCAAACATAGATTTTCATGAAAACCCATCCATTGGGAGTCGAGTTATATGCAGACGGAAGAACAAAGATATAAATTACTGGATTTCGATTAGTCCGATTTAAATGAAATTGTGAATGGCTAGACAGATCATTCTAAAGGATCCAAATATACAATTTTATGAAAATATATCCGCTAGGAGTCGAGTTGCTACATGCGGACTGATGGACGAACACACATATGATGAATTCAATAGGCGCTTTAGGCATACAGGCTAATGAGCCTAAAAAATAGACCTTTCCATTTAATTTAATTTACTTTTTTGCAAATAAAAGAGAACATTTTAGCTTTAAATAGAGAAGCACAATGGTTTGTATTACAACGATGTCATTGTTCTTTTATATTTTGGTGTAATATTAAGCATTTTACAATAGAGTCAAATAACATTAATTTGCATTAAATAAAATAAAATAAAGTGAGCAGAAGTAAAAATATTGCTTTGAATCCCAGTGATTTTCAATTGGTGTGTCGCAACTTCCCTAGTGATTCTCTAAGATTATCGTGGAATATCGCGATATATCATAGTAAATAAAATGAGTTCAATGAATGCTGGAAGTAAGCTTGGGATATCAAAGACCATTGCAAATTTCGCTGAAAAGGTGGTGGTTGCCAGAAATATAAAGTTGAGAGCCAATGAAATATTTAAAATGTACCGTGCTACCGATATATTTAAAAATATGTTGTATTTATTATAAGAACTGATTTTCTGTGGTATGTTTATTCGGTAACCAATTATTTCAATACTTTTTTTGTGTGTGGTCTCAAAATTCAAGTTATATACGCCAAGAGTGTATTTTGATTTTAGAGATGGATTGCATGCACCTTCGTTTGCAAATTTTATTTAATAATCACGATGATTTTTCCTTTTATATGGACTAACATAACTTCACATTGATTAACAGACTTTGGTTGACTCTGGAAAGAACTACGCATTTCAATTACAATAAGCACGTAAACAAAGAGATAATTGACAACTTTTGATAAGGATTTTAAGCAATTCGTTGCTTAGCAGTTAAAGATAAGTATGGCATTTGCTATATTATATTTAAGTTCGGCTGCAGGCGGACCACGTCAAATACAATAGCTGTAATTTATTCTGCCTTAACTGCAATAAACCTGGCAGCTGGTTGGAAGTATCACAGGACAAAGGTGGTACCCTGCATTACATAAATTTGCAACGGTGTTAACAGAGGCGTAGGGATATTTACATCTTCATGCTTTATTCTCGAGTTATAAGCTTAATTTAATAGAAGGCAAAATCACTAACATTTAACAAAAGGAAAATAAACAAATTTCATATTTCTGTTTAACTCGCAAGGCTTTTATTAGATAGTAGATTCACTGTTTTATTGAGAATGCAATATGTTTAATATTCGTTTAACTGCGCGTGTTCTTAAATGGCTTCAAGTAGTAATCTTATGTGAGATTATTAGGAAAATACAGCAACGTTGTTTTTCATATAAAGTGGAAAAAGTAAATCTCATGTATTTAAAAGAAACTTAGGCAGTAGCGTTTTCGATTTCGAAGATTATGCATTAATATGGAAAACAGAAAACAATTTATCCATTCGATCTGAAATTTAAATTTAAGTTTGATGTGATAAATCCTAACCATTTTGACGGTGTGAAACGAATTATAATTAAATCAAAACTTGTTTTTGTATAATTGTAAACTTGCTTATCTCACTTGAACTTATACACTAAACTACACTATACTATCGTACAGGAATGCGTCCTGAAACTTTTTAAAGAGTCGACGTTTCCCCATCATATCACAGGGATTTCAGATCAGTATTTGATAATCACACTCACCACCGGATTTGGGTAGTCTGGAGCCCTAGCGCACAGACGTGCGTTTATTTTTAAATACCCTAAAATAAAGTTGCAGCGAACTCCGGACTAACAGTAATTGGGTTCGTCAGAGGTGTCCCTCCGTGACCTTGGGGTTCTGGATCAACCGCAGCACTGCGTCTTGGTAAATCTCTCCTTGTCTGCAATGGCTGTAAGTATAAGGAAAATTAACAGGCAAGTCGCAGAATACGTTTATTTACTGTTGGTAAGCAGTACAAGAGTCAGTTTGGTAGGAATTATCTTATTGTCCTCTGTCAGACGCTAAACATACAGAAAAAAAAAGGAGATTTGTAATAGATAAGAGTCTTGGATATGAATATAAACACAAAGCACCACAGTTTTCTGCTGTCCTAGATTAGGTTTACTAGTGGTGTCTAGTTGGAAGCGCATATCTTCAGAATGGTGTCTCGTGTGTCAAAACATTTAGTCGCTATATTAAAATCACTTTAATACTTACGACCTCATAAAAATGGTTCAATATTGGAGAGGGTGAGTGAGATCAGCATCATATGGCTGGGAATCTTTAACAGCTGTGTGCCGCCCTCTTAAACGTCTTTTCCTTCAGATAATGATTAAAAAATGTCTTGACATAATTATTACTGAAGACCAAAAGTGCACTTATTATTCTCACCTACAGTATTTTACGAGAAAATTTTTGAACTTTCATATTTAAAAGTTAAAAATATTACTTAACAACTAGTTCCTTCCTTATGACAAATGCTAGAAACAATTGCGCTGTTAATCGTATGACATATGATCAATATATTATTTTTGGAATTAAATAAGTTACAATTTTAAATGCTGTGAGTATATTAAGTTGATTTACAGTATCCTAAAAGAGACTAGACTCTTTTTTTCAAATACTTCAAAAGACAGTTCTACTCGAACTGAATCAACAGATGTGCATAATGAATGGATTAAAAGTACTCACAAAAGGAATTATACACCATATTTACTACATTGTACTGTATTTCTACTAGAGCATCCATCCCCGTGCTTAATCTGACGATGAATTCTCTTTCTTCAAGAAGGTAAAATCAAAAATTAGAATGATAGTAAATGGCAGCCTTTAAAATTCTTATGAAATAAATGGACAGTGGCGTGTTTTTCAGTGTTATTTACGAACGCACTGCAATGTATAGTTTTAACATCACACAGAATTCAAGCAGCAGAAAATTAATTTTCGCTTCAATCGACAAATTCGTTATTCATCTGAAATGATGGAAATATGTTCTTCTCACTTGTAAGGCGCCCTTTGATCTACTGATAAAAAATTCAACTTTCATTTGAACTGATTACATTGTAAAATAAATAAACTAAAGTAGATAAAGACTTAAATTACATGTGCACGGCTTAATTTGTTCGTAGTTAAATCTGTAAATTTTAATATATATATATATATATATATATATATATATATATATATATATATATATATATATATTAAAAGGCATATGTGAATATATTTTACGGTGAATGTTTTCCGCTTTCCTGAAGTGTGCGAATTAAGAAAAATCAAAAGACTTCCCCATAAAATACTGTTGGAGACATCGACATCTTAGTTATATTTACACTTGAGATGCTCGTGTTTTCTGCACATTACTGATAACGTACCTTGCTATAGACACATAAGTCCTTGAGGTATTTCCACATTTATAACACAACACGAACTTGAATACAGATTATCATATGTTCACAGTGAACTGATTGAGATCTAAGCGTTACTGCAGGAAGTATTGACTTTTGATTGGAGATCAGTTTTCATTTTAAACTTGTCGCCTGTAACCAACACAACAGCAGTTGTGATATTGTTCAGTCGCTGAGGGATTTGCGTGAAACGGCAGTGACATCTAGCATCGAAATGTTTCAGAACTTAGTGGAGCCAGGACCATATTCCATCCTTCCTGGTGCGCCACGCCCCATAGATCCGTATCTTGGACCGTATACAGTGGCGCTGTAGTTACTGGCTGGAGGATTATGTGTAGCGTAAGGAACATCTGGCGCTGGGACATAGTTGGAAGCAGGGGCTGGCGTGTACGTGTTGGAGGGAGTACGGTAATTATCAAATGGAGGACCACGGTACTGGTTCGGACCTTGGGGTTGTGGGGTAGCACATTTGGCAGCTTTTGAATCTCCGTCTTCATAATCGTCCTCAGCATTGGATTCTGAAATTAGAACCGTATTACATTTTGTTATGTAGTCGTATCACCAGGCAAATATGAAATAATGAGGCCTCCAGAAATCACTTTGAATTAACAATTAAATGCTAGTCTGTATTTTTAAATTTCAATATGGGCACAAAATGTATTAAAAAGTATTATTTGAAAAAAATCACAACACTTTCTATATTCTGTAAGGTCTAATTTGTCAAACTAGATACTCAAACTATATAGATTATGAGAGTTTGGAAAACTAGCATTTACCCGGTACGAGATACCGAGATTAGGCAGTCAAATACTGAACTTGAAGTAAAGTTATATGGAAAAGATTTGGGTAAAACATTGACAAAACTAATAATAGAAGAGATTCAGTAGAAAACATGCAGCCTTCTTAGGAGTATAAAGAGGCGGAATATTTTCAGCTGTTCTATACAGAGTTTATTTATCAACATTACAAGTTTTAATTATTGCTATATCTTAATTACGAATTAATAGTACAAAAATCGAAGTTTCGTAAAGAAGTTATCTTGAAAGGTCACTTAATCAAGTAAATTGGACTGCCAATCACAGTAGTAACTTTATGTTAAAAATGTCATACCATTTCATTAAGTAAATGGCTTATGTTAAGCAACTGAAAATGAACAAGAACTTAAAATGGTCATTTCGTCGATGAGTAAAACTAGCATCATTAAAGAAAAAATAAAAATACTCTTATACACATAAGCACATGGTTATCGAATCATAAGTAAATGCAGTTTATCATGTGCTGAGCCAGAAAGCATGCAGTGGCAGACAGAGAGCACGAAATAGGACACTGTGAAATGTTATCTTAGTACATAACAAGCATCCATAATTAAGCTATAAACACCACATAGTTAATACTTCATAACTATTAAATCGGTAAAACCTCTAACTCAGAGGTTTTACCTCTAACTAGGATTGTGGAATATCAGTCATAAGAATAACGCAACAAACAATTCATCAGAGTATTTGCCTTCGGTCATTTGTAATATTTTCGGACTAAAATTGAAAAAGCTGAATCTAGAGGCAATCCTAAAATTTAATCCTCGGGGGGCTCTACATTCAATTACTCAAGTATAACCTATCATTCCTAGAGAATTTTTTTTTACTTTGTTTTTTTTCTGATTTTCTCTGACTCTATTAGGAAAAAAATTCAGCGGCTGGGAATCATTTCTCATTTCTCCATTAAATAGCTTCTATTTACCGAGAATTGTCTCTTCTCTACTAAAGGTATGGATGGCAGTACAGAATAAAAATGAAAGCTTAAACTTTTTTAGATTCAGTTCACCTTCCTAAAGGGTGCTTAAAGAAATACAGTCCCTTCCAAAAGGAGCAGCGTTTCTGTATACCTTCCAAAAGGAACTTTATTTGTTTGGGGTTCCTTGGAAGTCAAGAAATTGGCCATACCAGTGTCTCCAAACTTTCGGACTAGTAAAATTCTGGCGAAGGATTCTGGGAACTGGAATCTCATTGTTGTTTCTACCTGCTATTTACTATTAATATTAGCAGTGGTAAATGATGCAAAAAAAATTATTTTGAAATCTAACAGATATGATATATTTCTTTCTTAATTTCTGGGGGGGGGGACCCAAAGTCATGCACCTGAAGTATGTTACAGGTCTGCATATTTTTTCAAGCCGACGTTTGATTTAATCCAGTTTTGTTCATTACAGATTCAAGGTCTGGAAATATTACTTTTTCCATGTTATATTCGAATAATTTAGTGCTTTAAATGACTGAGTACTGGCATTACTCATTATGGTTATATATTTTGTCCTTTAAATTATTCTCTTAGCTTAAGATGTGACATCCTATCGCATGGGCACGTTGCAGGTGTGTTAAGCTTTACTAAAATTTCCTTTTCTTGAAAACAAATACGAATCTTAACATTATCTTTATAATTCTAATTTCTAAACTGGAGCTGCGCGTATTCGTCGAGAGGATTTCCAGTTAAGTTTATTAGTTGAAAGCAGGTTCGCTTAAAAAATACACATATATATATATCATATATATTAGGGAAGTATAACTTCACAAGCGATAAGGTTTTTTGACGTTCAACATGGTTTAAGAAAATGACACTGGTATAATGCTATAAAGCGGAAGAACAAGGATATTTTTCTAGTAGAATGCTGCTGAATAAAAAATCTAAATGTTAATAGAAAAGGCTCATCTGTTATTTGGGGGAAAAAAGGAAGAAAATATTACACATCGCGTATTATGCATCAATTATAATATGGGATAAAATAAAACAAATTTAGAGAATTAAAATTATAGGCTAATATGAGCTACACTAATATGCGAAATTTAAGGAAGCTGCACAGCCTAAACTATTTCAAAAAAAAAAAAAAAAAAAGTAGACCACGTGCAAAGTTGAAGAAACACAAACCACGTGTTCTTTCAGAAAATGTATATAAAATTTTGTTACGAGGCACAAATTTTAGTCCTATACATAGGCTTAAATAGTATTTTCACTTTTATTCTTACTAGGTGAGAGAATGTATCAGCTAAGAGTTTCCTTTTAGAGGACTGCATAATATTAGCAAGCAAATAGAACTTGGAAGACTGTTAGAGATGGGGAGCCGTCCTCTGGAAGGAAGGAGATGGTCAGTTTTTCGATGTGTCCGAAAGACATCTTAAGGCTTTCGCTATTTATTTTAGTAACATATTATTTTATACACCTTTTAAATCCGTAATCTCAAAACTACTTTTTATTAAAAAGGAATAAATATTATTATTTTATAAATAAAGTCTCCGATTTTTTTTTAATGCAGTGTGACGCATTAAAAGTGTTGATTCCTTACTCCTACAACAATTTCGCTGACTGAAAAGTGTTGAGTGGATATTTTTAAGGAGTAATACATGTTGGACCAAGCAACATATTAAACTGTTCTACAAATATAACACAAACTACTGCCAACCCTACAAAATGCAGATGATTCATAATGATATTAAACAATTATTTTTTCATTAATAAGCTTTAAGATGAATTTATTATTTTGTAAATAAAAAATATATATTTTAACAAAGTAGATAACGTCTTATTTATGTGATTTATCTAAGCCTTATGAATAACAATAAATACCCAATTTTTATTGTTACCTTTTTTTTTGTACTTATCATAATGGTATCTCTTAGCCTTTTATTTCAAATGGTATAATTAAAGGGTAATTCAATTAAAAGGCAGCCGTCTGAATCCAATTAAAATGCAACGAGATTTGCCATATAACAACATTTGCCAAACTTTTATTAAAAACGAATTTAATCAAAACTGTTATAGAATGTGCTGAAAGTGTCCACTTTGCTGCTGTAGATATTGCATACGTGTTTTTAAGTGTGTTTTATACAACGCAGTGAAGATGTTCATTAAAGTGTGTCCACTTTGCTACTGTAGATATTGCATACGTGTTTTTAAGTGTGTTTTATACAACGCAGTGAAGATGTTCATTAAAGTGTCCACTTTGCTGCTGTAGATATTGCATACGTGTTTTTAAGTGTGTTTTATACAACGCAGTGATGATGTTCATTAAAGCCGCATATACACGTCTTGGTAATTTGCTTCGGTTTACTCAGAGTTCGTTGGTTGTTTGAGAAAGCTTTATTCTTGAGTGAATCCTATGGATGAAAATCCGGAGGTGGCATATCCGAATCAGGGGAAGCTACTGCAAAATAAAGCGATCAACAAAGCAATGATGCATTTCCTTTTGACGCAGCTTTCAATTTTTTTTTTTTTTTTTCCATCACTGCAGCTAACCATTCCTTTTATGCTCGTCATCGTTCTTTTTATTTCTTTCTCTATTCTAAACATAATAATATATATGTATGTATGTATGTATGTTTCCGTCACAGGGCGGCATCCGGATCTACATCCATCTCCACCAATATAATTGTAGGCATATTACTCATCTAAATATAGTGGCCTGTGTGTGTAGCATGTTATAGTGCTGGTGGCCACTCAGCCACCAGGTGATGTTATGTTGTTTGTTATTTGGTTTTTAGGAGCATTAGCAACTAACGCCATATTGATCCGGGGATATGCGGTGGTCATTCCCTGACCTTTACGCATCCTCCGTATTTGGTGGTCACGGGCTCGAACCCCGGTCTAATCAAGAAGCGTGTGTTACGCACTGCTGCTCCTGCCCACCTGGCTACGGAGGAGCCCCACCAGGTGATAGCTACAATTGGGCAAATATCACCCGGTGCCTACCCTGGTACGAAAAGCCAGGCCTGGGTCTGTTATCACAGACGGTACGATATGTACTTAACTCCCGCACCCACTAGTGAAGTGCAAGACTAGTGGGTACTAGCATCCCGCCCCTAGGATGGCCACTCCTAGGCGCTCGCAAAAAAAAAAAAAATAAATAAATAAAATAAATAAATAAATAAAAAATAATAAATGAAATATATATATATATATATATATATATATATATATATATACACACACACACACACACACACACACCCCAGGAGATAACTCCCAAACACGGGGTATCATCCCGCAACCTGAATCCACAAAAAGCCAGCGGAAAAAAAAAAAAAAAAAACGCACAGGCATATTTAATATAAACATATTAGATTGTATGTATAGCTTAGCTTAATTTTCAGCACTCACTTCATAGTAATCCGCTTAGCTGGTGGAGGGTTTTACCACATACATAGTGGTTATAGGAGAATCCTAAGCTAAGCTATACATACGATCTAGTTATTACATTACAGCACATAAGGACTCCTTAAAAAATCAAGAGTATAAACATATTAGTAACGTCATTAATGCAATTATTCAGTAATAGTACTAACTGACAACAACCTCCTCTTTCTAAAAACCATTCTACAAAAATGCTGTAATGCATCATTATTAACAACTGAGGACAACAACACTGCTTCATTCCCCCTGCCAAAATTAGCCACCAAATGTATCAGCTCACATTTGAACTCATCATACAAATTACAATCGTATAACAGATGATCCCATGGCTCTACCATGCCACAAACACAGTAGGGCTCATCTTCCAATCCTAACTGATGTAATTTCGCTTCAGTGAACCATGTCCTGTAAGCATGTACGAACCCTCCATACAAGGATAAAACCACTCGTTTAATTTATTCTTATAATTAAATTGCACACTAAAAATAAAAGAATATGTTGTCCTACCAGTTACACTTAAGTCCCAACGCTCCTGCCACAAATTAACTAACTTAGATAATATATCCCGCTTGTTTTCTGTAATCGTTAATGATGGATTTACAGTAATATCCAAAAACGTTATTTGACCTCCCTTACGTAAATAATAACAGAATGATCTATATTACAAGAAATAAATCCAAAGGCATCACCCCAGCTAAAACTTGCAATGCATTGGTCGACACCGTCTTACATACCCGTAACATAGTAACATAACTCTTTGTAGAGACAATAATTTCTGCTTAAATTTTACAGGAAAAAAATTAGTGGAAAAATTACCGGAAAAAAATTTTCCGGAGCGGTTCTTGAATACCAAATAGAGGCGGCATAAGCAACTATTGGTATAAAAATAGCATTATAATATAAATGTATGACGTTTAGTCCTCATTTTTCATTATCATAATTTACATGTTTGCAACTCATAATTTCCATGTAACGGTTTTTTTTTTTTGCCAATTAATTTCATTTATAATTTCATTTATAATGTACAAACTCCTGGCCATGTCGCCGTGTTGAGTATTATTGTCTCTAGTACATGTCCTGTACTTATTAGCAATAAAGAATTTATTTATTTACCTAAACCCCAATAATTTCTAGTTAATCTAATAATGGAAACGGTATAATTTTTAACCTTAGAACTCAGGTAATCTAAATGCGGTGTAAATTGCAATTTATCATCAAGAATAACTCCTAGGCATTTAACTTGAAAAACTAAAGGAATCTGTTTACCATTTATTTTTAATCTGGGTGGTCTATTGTAATCCAGCTTTCCTTTTAATAATATCATAAGTGTTTTATTGGAAGAGATCTTTAATTTGTTTAATTCAGCCCACTTGATTAAATCCGGAATAATCATATCTAACCTACTTTCCAAAACTGCCCTTGACTTTCCAGTCACGCATAAAGCCAAATCATCTCCATAAACCACCTTGTAGCAGTGAGCTGTGGATCTACTCAACCACTGATTTAAAACAAGATTCCACAATATGGGACCTAAAACAGAACCCTGTGGGCAACCACGATTAATCTCTCTTTCATATCGTAAATGTTGAGATTTAACTATTATTTTCCTCCCCATCAAATAATTCCTAATGATCAGATACAATAGCTGGGAACAACTTAAATCTCTAAGTGAGGCAAGAATGAACTCATCATATCAAATGCTCCCTCAAAATCGACAAACACAACAAGTGCATATTTGTCTATGGTATTAACACTGTAACTAATTAAATCCTCTATGGCGTCCTCAGTTGAACATTTTTTCTTAAAACCATACTGATGCTTAAATTCTAACTCCTTATCTCTAAACAACTGTTCTAGTCTTAACAATATCAGTCTTTCAAATATTTTCCCCAAATTTGCCAATAATGAAATGGATCTATACCCACGTGGATCTGTAATGAGTTTAGCAGGTTTCTTAAACAATTTTAACAAAGCGATCTTCCAAAAACCAGGGAAATCTCCCTGTAAAATATACTTATTATACATATTCATCAAAACTTCTGGGTATAATTCAGCACACTTACTAATACAATTATTCTCAATCATATCAATTCCTGGTGTCCTATTTTCATTCACATTAGAACAAATTGCTTTCACTTCACTAATACTAAACAGATCAAACTCCTCCCCCCCCACATAATGCTCATTCAGCTGCCTAATTGACCTTTGATCAACTGTATCCTCGTCACAATTATCCTTCAAAAATAAAACACTAGTAATAGTATTAATGGTTGTTGGTTGGTTGATATGTTGTTTAATGGCACAAGGGCTGCTGAGGCCATATTGTGCCTTATTAATGGTTGTATACCAATCAGCAGATTCACAGTCATTATTGTACACAGTGCTAATTAAATTGTTAACATTTAGTTTATTCCTGGTAAGCATGAGCACTAAACCCCAAGGGTTACTATTTCCAACTGTGCGTATCGTCTTTCCATGCATTAAACTTATGTACATAAATGGCCTTATGGTATTCTCGCCGTTTTTGTACATCTCTTTATAGTACAATGCATCTCTATTACTTCGACTTCTAACTCTCTGAAAGAGCTTCCTGTAATTAAACACCTATTTCCTTAAATTAGTTAACTGTAAAGATCACTTTGTGACCAAACATTTCTTTTCTTTTTTAGAAGCCAAATTTAAAGCATTAGATACGGAACTCTGGACATAATAGGCATATTCACAAGCATTAAGCGTGTTTAACAACACCTTAACTTCAGTAGAAAAACTAATATTCAAAGCATTACTAAATTTATTCCACTTAATATTTTTATAACAGAATCTTGTGACATCATCAGCTGTCTCATGTGTCATATTATCCTCATCCAAATTTACTCTAATTAAAATTGCTCTATGATCACTGTTGGACAGGTTAGTTACCACATCCCATAAAATTACCCTTCTACTCAATTGACGTGACACCAGGGTGATATCGATATTAGAAGACCCATGAATGTTGTCAAAGGTAGGTGGCTTATAAGGTTCATTTAAAATAGTCAAATTTTGACATAGTACAGATTCTTCTATCTGTCTCCTCCTATAATCAACTGTATTACTATACCATAACCTTGACTTAGCATTAGAATCTAATGCCAAGATAATTTTACCGGAAGCGACAAACTGCATAACCTTCTCCATATAATGTACTGAAATATCTATATTAATGGAGAACAATACAATGATACTACCTAAAATATATCACCCTGGTAGAAACATGAACACAAGTGGCATATTTGGTACATAAGCCTGAAATTACAGTAATATTCAATTCTTTGTTAAAAACAACAATTGCACTTTTCGGTTTAACCAATTTAGTACGCATAACTCTGGCAGCAATGGAACCCTGGAACTCTAAAAGAATCTGCAAAAGTGCCAACATATGGCTCTTGGAGGCACAATATATCATACCCCCCCCCCAAAAGTCAGAGAAACTCTAATTTCATCCATTACTGACCTCGACCTTTGACCATTTAATTAAACAACAGTAATTACTTTATCACTAATATTATTAGTATAATTATGACTATTCATATACAATACGCTTACTTGCAACTTCTAATGTCCTGACATATTCAGGACAATTAACATCAGGTATACAGTGGTCATAATTTCTGCCTCTCCTCTTATAATTAATAGACTTTGCAGATTCATCCTTATTTTGACATTCACTGAACACATGGCCACCCTGGGCACAGTGACCACATGTTACAGTTTTATGTGTACAGTATGACGCTGTATGACCATATCCAAGACATATGAAACATTTTGATACTACAATAAACTTCCTAAATTTATAAGCAGAAAAGCCTATAAAAATTCTATCACTGGCTGTTAAACACCTGTACAACTTAGGATTCATACTGATTACCCAGTTACTAAACTTAGCTTTAGACCCAGTACTGAATCTAAAAGAAACACCTTCTTTAATATCTGCTTCAGTAAACCCAGATTCTTTAAAGTTTTTACAAAATAAATCGTCCATAAATTCTTCCCTGGATACTTCCTTAGGAATATTATATACTAGGACAAAAGGATTAGAGAACTTAATCTTATCTTGCTTCAACCCTTATTAACCAAACATTCAGAGTCCACTAATCTAGTCAAATCCTCTTGTTTATCAGTCTCAATTAAAACACCCTTATTTCGTAACAAACGTAAGTTTCTAATCCTAATGTCCCTAAAATCAGTTTTTAATGAAGTACTAACTGCATTTTTAACTTCCTGGCTAGATGTGAACTGTGTATCCTCTTCCGCCCTTAATATTAAAGTTTTATTCTGTTTTTTCCGAATGTTTCTTGCCTGATGAGAAATTCTAGCACCTGCCAGATCCTCAACTTCTACACTTTCTCCATTATAATTATCTGGGACACCAACTTTAATCATATCAGCATATGAAGCAGGACACTGTTCTACTATTCCTGTCATCACGGGCTGACCCCTTATCAAATCATCGAATAAATTTTCTCTGAGCTGCAATTCATCAACCCTAGCCATTAATCGTTCATTGTCTATTAGCAAAGCTGTCGTAATGATGTCCATGTCTACCCATTTGTCCAATATAAAATTGAAGGCAGTCTTAGTTACCTTATTTGTGTCATGCGTAGAATAGTCAACTACAATTTTCTTCAACTTAGTTATCAACTCATATATTGAATTAACGTCACCATAACTACTTCTCTGTTCATGTATATTATTAACAATAATGTCACTTTCTCTGACGTTAGTCCACATACTTCGCTTACTAATGTCACCAAAGAAACTGTCTACGTCCTCATTTAAACAATCAGAATTAATATTTGACGCGTCCAATAATTTTGGCCCAGACGTTAACTGTAGCTCTTGGATACCTTCCCTAATTTCCTCTATTTGAATTCCCTGATCTATAACCTGAATCTGACTTCAAACATTCCCTAAAGCACCTAATGAGGTACTTGGCTCACTACCACTACCTTCTGGCATGGAACTTGTAACCCCACTCTATACTAACGTTGAACCTACTTTTATAAGGTAATTTCATTCTGAATGAAACAGGACTAGTCGAGTAGAAAGGAAATATTTAAGAAACTGAAATATACCGATTGTTTAATTGTTTCAATAAAATCTTTCAAGAAATAATAATTCCTATAAGTAGAAAAAATATTGAAGCATTTTTTATTAACCCACGCAATATAGTTCTTGGTTTGTTTGAGAGATCATTGGAGAGCAATTTTTTCGCTGCTGAGAGTTTACAGAGAAGAGTCAAAGAAAGTGGAATAGATACTGATGAGAGCACTCCAGGATGATTACCAAGATTATATTTGCAACTGTATGGCAAAAAAAAAAAAAAAAAAAGCCGCTGTTGCTATACATTTTTTCGTCAAAATAATGCAAACCTGGTTATTTGGCAGTGGATTATGAATAATGGCAGAAAGAATCGAAGCTCAGATTTTTTTTTTTTTTGTGTTGGTGGTACAGGAAGAAATCAAAACCGAATAAGGAATCAAACCTGCCTGAGATTTCAAGAGAAGTTCCAGAATGCAGTGCGTTAAAGAGAATGAAAGATATTCACGAGCCATTGGCGTTTGTTTCCTTAAAATCAGCAGTGACATAAACTTTTGGTAATGACTTAATTTTTCGAATTAAGGCGTCCTCAATCACACTATTAAAATCCTTTGAACGAAATATATATTTACAAAATAAATATCTTCTGTTAAGTAGGGTAAGCTACGTTGGGAAGAATTTTCCGCGATAAACCTTACAGTCTCTAAAATGTAGAGTTAATTCATAAGGCTTTCATCGTACATTTCTTCTTATCACATCTGGACAGAATTGCAAACAAAAATATTTTGTCCCTCCTTGCGATAGTTTTCTAGTACGGCCTTATATATTTTGACAAAGGCTTCAGTTCGTTTGTGTCTGAAGTCAGTATTCACACAGATACACCCTTTATTAGTCTTAAAAACTGATAGCTGGTTAACCACATCATCAATTTTCGCACTTGAGACATAATCTGGTTCTGTTCCGTTTGTCTTTTTTTACATAATTTATTTCCGGTTTCCCTTACAACTGAAGCTCCCAATAAGACTACCTCCTGGAATTAGAACATTCTGCACCGAAAATGAGGATGAAATCGGCAAAGCGTCACTCGGAACAAGCACTTGGGTTTCTGTCGGATACGCAGTTCGATTTTTTTCTAAGGTATCAACTCGTCTCAGAAACTCAGTCTCGCCTAACAGCACAGAGTTATAATTTAAGGTAATTGCACCCCCTACAGTGTGCAGCATACAGAAGAATCACTATCAGCTAGAAAAGTTATGCATACATGCGACATCAAGTACAAGGACAAACTCACAAGTAAAGTATCAGTGACGCTTTCCCATTAATCATGACATTCTGAGACATGTTATGCATATCTTTATCCGTTGAAACCATAATTAGCTAAAAAAAAAAAAGGTTTAAATAACAAAAATATCCAAATAAGCAACTGACGAGTTATCTTTAAAAATATCCCGCTTGAAAATTAACCTAAAATTACAAATGTTATTACACTACATTGTTATAATTATTAGAATCATGAGCTAATTAGCGCAATGAACTGTCATTAGTCCGAATCGCTGCTTTGACAGGAAGTAGCATGAATGATAAAGGTATTTAAAAGATGAAACGAGAATTACTGGACTATTCATGTAACAAAACTATACTCAATTCCTGGAAAGGAGCAGAGGATTTTGTTGACGAATCCCCCAGTGATCCCTCAAATGCTCGATGGAACTGAGATCCGAGGATTTGGCTAGGTAAGACAGATCTTGAAGTCTTTCTTTTGTTGTACTCCAACCGCTGCTTCAAACATTTGGCGCCGTAAATGGTTTCATTATCAACCTGAAAGGGTCCCTGTCTATGGGGAAGCACATTCAGCTCTGCTGAGTTTACCTGATGAGCAACGACTTTCAGATATGCTCTGGACTTCATGGAGCCATACCAGTGGGATTAGTGGAACAAAAAAAAATAATAAAAAATAAATAAAATACAAAAAATAATGTTCCATACCATTACACTTCCTCCAGCAGCCTATACTGTCGGAATGCACAGGAGGGTTCCAGTACCTTGTATGATTCGCACTATGTGTGCACGCTTTCATGCCAGGTGGGAATGAGCAGTAGTGCCTAGCACACTCTTCTTGATTAGACCGGGGTTCGAGCCCGTAACCACCAAATACGGAGGATGCGGAAAGGTCAGGGAATGACCACCGCATATTCCCGGAGAAATATGGCCTTAGTTGTTAATGCTCCTAAAAAAAAAAAAAAAAAAAAAAACCCAAATAATAATAACCAGCACGCTTTCATCGGTGCAATAAAAGAGTAAATCACGACTTGCTACACCACACAACTTGCCTCTAGTCCTTCTGCATCTATATTTTATGTTCCTTGAATCAACTCAGGAGTCTATGAAGGCTGCCCATTTTAGTAATGTATTCTTTTTAGAACACATCTGTTTATTTCTTATTTTTTGACATAGCGATACTTTGTGATGTTCCCGCATTAAATGCAGAGGTCAATTATTCCCTTATTTGACAAATGATGGCAGTTGATAATCCGCTCCAGACATCGAGCACTTCACTCCACAACCTTACATATTTGGTCACAGTTGTGTCCGTTGATGGGCGTTTTCGGGGTATTTTTCCATTTGTCAAAGACTTGAATGGCATTAGTTTTCGAATACCAGAGAAGTGTACAGCAATCCCTCTGCGGCAGAATCTGTTATATGCGCACCGACTATCTTGTCCCTTTAGAAGTCTGTGGAAATACCAATGGGGCAAGCGGTGCCCCGCTGGTAATGGGATTATATCGCTTTCATGCACACGGATACATTAAGCAATCTCTTCGATTTTCTTATTTTTGCACTGATTGTTGCATACAGCCAAAAGCTCAATGGTTGTAATAAAGTGGCCAATCATTGCTTTACGTGTCAGCACGAAGATCATTCGATTATTCCTTTGTAATCTACTCGATTATTCCTTTGTAATCTACTCGATTATTCCAATGTATTACGTCACCTCAGAAGTGTAGTAGTAGTAGTAGTGGCATGTGATGCAAGAAAGTAAATGTATGAGCTTATGCAGCATCAGCCAAAAAAAAAAAAAAAAAAAAAAAAAAAATCACACCATTCCCTCCAAATGCCTGTCCAGTTCCTCCTTAAATTTATTCAACCTATCAACTTCCACAACGACAGATGGAAGTTTGTTCCAGCAATTAACCACCCGCTGGCTAAAGGAAAATTTCCGCACATCTATTCTACATCTGGCTTTTCTTAATTTGAATTTATGCCCCCTTAGATTCGTAATCTGAACAAGTGGAAGGATCCCATCAGAATTCAGCGTGCTCAACCCATTCAAGGCCTTATATACCTCAATCAGATCACCGCGCAGGTGCCTAGTCTCCAGCCACTGCAATTTGCAGAACTTAAGCCTCTCTTGGTAAGAGGATCCCTTCATTCCCCTCACCAATCTTGTTGCCCTTCTCTGTACACGCTCAAGTAAATCTACATCCTTCCTAAAATGAGGCCTCCAGACCTGTACGCAGTACTCAAGCCGTGGCCTGACCATTGCCTTATACAGAGGGATAATCACCTCCTTTTCCCTGCTAGCAAAATTCCTATATATCACTGATAAAACCCCATGACCTGCCCTGGCAGCCTGTCTGCATTGCTCAGAAAACTTCATATCTGCCTGCACAATTACTCCCAGGTCTTTTTCATTTTCTACCACCTTAAGTGTAGTACCACACAGTTGGTACGTTTCTCTGGGGTTACTTCTACCCATATGTAGTACTTTGCATTTGTCAAGGTTAAACTTCAGTTGCCACTTCTTAGCCCATCTGCCCAAATTATCTAGATCCTGTTGCAGTAGCACACTGCCATTACTGTCATTAACAACTCTACCAACCATTGTATCATCTGCAAACTTCGACATTAAGCCTGATATACCATCATCAATATCATTGATAAATATACAAAACAACAGTGGACCTAACACCGAACCCTGTGGGACTCCACTAATAACATTAGTCCAAGAAGAGCAGCACCCATTGATTACCACCCTCTGTCTTCTAGCACTTAAACATCCTTTTATCCATTGTAGCAACTTACCCTTAATACCATTCTGCTCCAATTTGTACAATAGTCTTCCATGCGCAACAGTGTCAAAAGCTTTCCTGAAATCCAAATATATGATATCAAAATTATTTTTCGCATCCAGTTCCTTTGTAACCACATCATAATATCCTATCAAATTTGTCAGACAAGACTTTCCCTTAACAAACCCATGCTGTGTCTAAATTATTGCTGCAGTCTTGTCTAGATGATCCTGCAATGCATCTTTAACCAGTGACTCCATTATTTTACCCGGAACAGGAGTTAAACTAACTGGTCTGTAATTACTCGTGTCACCCTTCGATCCCCCTTTGTGAATTGGGGATACATTTGCACATCTCCAGTCGGTGGGAACCTCCCCTGAGTCCAAGGATGCTCTCATAATTATGGCTAAGGGTTTGCTTAGTTGCTTTGCCGCCTCTTTTAATATAACTGGATAGATCCCATCCACCCCAGGTGCTTTTCTTACGTTTAACTTCAACAATTTATCCTCCACTTTGCTTTCAGGTATTACAAAATCATTAAGTATCCTGCTACAATTTGATAACCTTCTGCCATTTTCAAACCTTAATAATTCCTCATGTGTGAATGTAGATGCAAAATACTCATTCAGTTTGTTTGCCATCTGAGCAGGATCATCAACAGTCCAACCAACGATGTCAAGTGGACCAATCAGATTCATCCCCTTCCTTTTAGAGTTTATATAAGTAAAGAAATCCTTGCTGTTTTTCTTAGCATCTTTTGCCAAGGATTTCTCGTAATCTGCCTTCGCCTGCCGAACCTCCTTTGTGACCTGATTACAGATTAACTTATATCTGCCATAGGCTTCCGAGTCGCTTGAAATTTATATGCATCCCATGCATTTTTCTTCTCTGTTACGAGTCTCATTAATTCATTTGACAACCATTTACCCCTAAACCTTGAACAATATTTCTTAATAGGTATGAACCTTTTAGTAGCTTCCACGATTAATTCCTTGAATGCTTCCCACTTAGAATTTACTGTTGGTAACATCGTCAGTTGATCCCACTGTACAGAATTTAAAAACTGTCGGAGACCATTGTACTCGCCTTTAGAAGCAAAAACCCTTTCCTTTACCCCTGATAGTAGTTAAATCTTTAAGTAAATCCCACGTCAGTACACTGTGATCACTGCCACCTAGTGGTTCTTTTATCTGCAAATTCCTAATACATGAATGATCACTGTTGATAACAAGATCAAGAGTATTACTTTCTCTGGTTGCCTCTCGAACATGGTGCTGCAGAAAACAATCATCCAATAAATCCACAAAAGTCTGACTAGTGTGTGAGTGCCCAATCCACAAGTTCCAGTCAATATCTGGGAAGTTAAAATCCCCCATTATAAGACATTCCGATTTACTAGCCCACTCTATTTCTCTGTACAATTGTTCATTGTACTCATTCAAGTCATTAGGCCTATAACACACTCCTACTCTTATTTTTGCTTTCGCAGTGCTTATGTGTACATCTTCATTCTAGTCGGCAAGCTGTTAAAGGGAGACGAAAACATTAAGTGATAAATAAATAAATTTTAATAATTATTCTACATTTTATCGTATATATTTTTTTATAATTTATATATATGTTATATTTAACATATACATTTATTTATTATATTTATCTCTTTAAAATTAGAATTCCATGTATTTTGGTCTCTACGAGCTGTAACTTGGGTTCACAGAGCGTACTAAAATTGTCAGGTAGACATTAGTAAACTCATTCATCCACCCATTGACAATCACCCTCTCTGACACAGTGGCCACAATTTTTTTTATTTTTTTCCACACCAGGTAACACCGTGTTTCCGTTCAGACGGAAGGAATTTATAAACCAAAATATTTTCACGATATGGCTGAGTTAGTCAGTCTCAGGTGAGGATCAAAAATTTGCAAATGTTGTGTTCAAAAAGTGCATAGGAGTTCTTGTTAAACTTTTTTTTTTTAAGTTAGTTGCAAGAATGTTTTGGCTTGAACGGATGATCATGAATTTAGCTATTTGCAAGATTAATGAACGAATGATGCCTTATGAACGAATTATGATTCGATAGAATCTCGAATTCTGCGATAAAGATCGAGTGAAACGCTTGAAACAGTTTTGCACGGTATGTTGTATTGGGTATGTTTGTATCCTTTTTTGAAAATAAGTATGTATTTGAACACTAGCATTCTATTTCTCAAAGCTGTAGCAAAGGCACGATTGACATGTCCGAAGTAACTGTCCATCGAGTCTGCAGAACTTGAAGAGTTCGTGCTGCTTCAAATCAACACAATAAACAGTCCTGACGACGAAAGATTATAGTGTTCCGTAAGCGCCTTCTCTTTATTCTGCATGTCAGAAACATCTGCCTACGCATATTTTAATAATTTATGGTACAACACAGTCGTTCAGTTATTGGAACGATGTCTAACCTCCGTTATATCCACCCTAGCAGGAGGACTAGCTTATCTAATTTAGATGATGTACATACTGCGTGGTAAGCTTTTTTTCGATAAGCTTTGGTTTTATTTCTTTTTTTTTGTATATCGAAAGTTTGTCGAAAATATCGCCTCGAACTTTATAAGGTCCATGTCTTTCTTCGCGACTCTTGTGGAATTTTATGCAAACAAGGCGATGAATCAGTGTTGGTGTACATTTTCTCTATTCACAAAATAAAACTCGGAAAGAATATCTGCTTCAGGAACTGACTGAACACAACTTATACTGCCCAGCATTACAAGAGTTTTAATTTTGTAAAAGTGTTAGCCCTATTTACCTATTTAAAACAAAAGAGGATACCCGAACAGATAACATTCAATTAACAGATGGCAATTCTAATTAAGTCATAAGGTAGGAAAAAGTATAATCTAGACATATATAAAGTCATATAGAGATACAGTATCAGATACAATATTTGTATATTTATGAAAATCACGGGAAATCCCCCCCCCCTCAAAGTACACTGGCAAGTGTTCGGATTCGGCAAAAATCCTATCATATTCCGAAAAATATGACGAATGAAGTATTTACAAATTTTGCACTGAACTGAAGTTTATATTCAGAAAATGACATACAGAATTAGTGGAAATTAAACTAAATGGCTAAATAGTGACCACGAAATTTTCTGCTTTCAAATTTGATTAACTATTTGCGTTTTATCACATTTCGAAACGCCTGGAAAGGGTCAGCTTATTGTTTAAACTGTATAGGAACGAGCTTCAGCTGCTAATGGAAAGCAGTGGCTAAATTATACTACGAACCTCTAGTAATAAATGGACAGAGTTTCCATTAAACGCATGTATACAAGGCTACTATATGGGAAACTGCAATGCACAGAGAGAGAGAGAGAGAGAGAGAGAGAGAGAGAGAGAGAGAGAGAGAGAGAGAGAATGCGCGTGCAGGGCCCGGTTCGATTGTCTGACATCTAGCACTCACCTTCGAGTAGCACCATTTCCTCCAGCTATACGTTTTGTTTATATGCTTATCTGAGTTGATTAATTCGACAGGGAAGAAAGACTACTGTAAAACTGGCATTTCTTTTGTGTGCTGTGAATTACAATGATAAAGAAGTACACTTAATAGTTTTAAAAAATTCAGTTTAAGAATTATAAAATACCTGGGATATGCGAGCATGTTATAAAAAAGTCATAAAATTATTAGTATTTAATAAATATGCGAAAAAAAAATGCAGACCATTTATTTTCTAGTGGCCTTCATACAGACCTTGAGTCATCTAAGACGCGAAGACTCACGTATAGAGACTATACAGAGCACAAGAAAATAAATGCTGGCGCTTTTTTTTTTTTTTTTTTTCACATTCGTATTTTCTATGAATTACAGCCCTAGCGGTAGTACCGTGGTTATATCGCTGCTTCTCATTTCGTGTGAAAAAAGGTTTGAGTTTGAATCACACCGCTACCACTAGTGCTTAAGGTTCCAAACGTTCCATATTTCTATTGCGGGTCGCACTATTAACAATTGGGGTCTCACGCCACCACCACCAATCATGGAGGATACTATTCTGCAATGCGATGAGTACTCGTACACCTCATATATGTAATTTTACGTCTCTGACGCCAGATTACTAGTTTTTGCTGTCCCACCCAGTCATTAATATCCATACTAATCAAGAGTCATATGAATTTATTTAAATCGGGTTATACCGTGCATTCATACAAGCTGAAGAAGAGGCACCTCGCCTCAATATCTACTGTTTATCAACTTTTACTGCTTTTATTTTTATTGTATTTTATTGATTTTATTAAATTTATTGTTTAGTATAAAATAGAGCTGCCATGCGAAATACGTTCTACGTTGTATTTCTCAATACAGTGGGCCCCTACATCCGATGGTAATTAGTTCCACAAAACCCATTGTATGTTGAAAATACTGTAAGTTGAAACCAATAATACATTGACTTCCTGTAATTCGTCCCCTAACAACACATAAAACAGCCATTTTTTGCATGACATTTTTACATTAAAAATTAGTTTTTTTATAAAGATTATTTAATAAATAGTCAAAAAACATCTTAAAATAATAAAAAAAACAGACTTGAAGTGCAGAGCTGATGAAATCAATGGTGACGTAATGATGGTGGGACTACATCAAGCGTCACCCATCTTTTCAGTCTTTTGTTGCTACTGGCAAAGAAACTGTCCAAATGTACTGATTTTGACGACTTTTTTGTAGCTTCCTGAAGTCCAGTGTCACTCTCCGTAATTTTCTCCAACTCTTGCAGCTCCTCTGTTGACACGCATAGCTCACACGCATAGGTGTGAGCTATGCGTGTCAATAAGGTCCTCCACATCCTCTTCGCCAACCTCCAGATCCATTGATTTACCAAGAGTGACAATATCATTTGTCAAAGCACCATTATCTTCAAATCCGTCAATGTTATGAATAATTAAAGGTCAGATCTTTTTCCAGGCTGAATTTAAGCACCTGGTGAAAATATCATTCCAAGAACTTACAATCAGCTTCACACAGTTCAGCATGTTGAACTTCAACCTCCAAAAATCTTTGAGGGTGAGAGCATTTTCACCAGAGGCCTCTGCAAAGTAACTTGCGAACATTTTTGTGGTGTAGATTTTTTTGAAGTTTTCAATCAATTGTTGGTTTGGTTGAAGAAGAGGAGTGGTGTTGAGTGGCAAAAATTTGACTTGAACAAAGTCAAACTGTACTTGAAGAGATTGAACAAGGTTGGGATCATGGCCTGGAGCATTATTCAGCAGGAGCAGTGTTTTCACAGGAAGTTTATTTTTTTCAGGATAACTCTTCACTGAAGGACAGAAAACTTCAAGCTCCCATTCATTGAAGACATATCCTGTAACCCAGGCCTTCTTCTTACTGCGCCCAAACACTCCCAGCATGCATTTGTCGATCTTTTGTTGTTTAAATACTATGGGGGTATTACAGTGATACACATGCAAAGGCTTCAGCTTAAAATCTCAAGAGGCATTGGCACCCAACAGAAGAGTGAGCCTATCTTTTATAGGCTCACTCTTCACTTATGCCCAGGTAAACTAGCCTCACCCTTAGTGATGTACGTGTTCCTGGGCATTCGCGTTCAGAAGAGGCCTATTTCGTAAATGTTAAAAACCTGCTGGGGAAGATAACCCTCCTGATAACCAACTCATGAAATTCAATTTTAAAGGTCTGAGTTGCTTTATTACCAGCACTGGATGCCTCCCCATGCCTTTCAACACTTTTGATATTCGTCCTTTTTTTTTTTTTTTTTTTTTTGAAGCGCTCGAATGAGCCTCTGCTGGCCTTAAAGTCTTCAAAGAGCACAGCACTGCCACTGGTTGATGGAGCTTGAAGTTTCAGATCGCCATAGATCTGAAATAATCGTACGAGTGATGTTCCAAGCGCCACACGTTGAACGATAACGTTGTTGAACAATAACAAAGACGCTAATTGGTTTTAGAACAATCGTACGAGTGATGTTCCGTGTGCCATGCGTAGGTGCCCACCCACCGTCTGGGTGGTGGTATCCGCTGAAAATAAGTAACAACAGTCTTCTCCTTTGGTGAAGCGTTACTTATTCGAAGTAGTGCAATATCGTGGCAACTCGTTGTGAAGGTATTTACAATATGAGATATAACTTAAACGATGCCACCTTTGCAAAAAAAAATTGCTAATTCAGAGTTTAGCTGTTTACTAATATGATGCATTTGCACTAACTTGTACGTAATTCTTTTGCAGCCTGAGGCATAAGCCCTTAATGCATTTTAGTCTGAATTCATCTTATACACCATCAGGCATCTCTCATATTGTGGAGTTATACAGTACTTCATAACTGTTTTGTCATCATTATATCACTAGGGTACCTACCCACCGAAGAAGGACCAAACAGCCCTGAAACGGCACCAGGGAGAGCCTGATGATGTCCGGAGTTTCCAAGAATAGGTAACAACAGTCTTCCCCACTGGGGAAGCGTTGCCTATTCGAGGAGTTTGAGTGGTGTGAGTTGAAGGAGTTAATTTCATTCTTTTACACCGTTTCTTTTCCTCTTCCACTCCTACTATTACTTTCCATCGTTACTTTTTTTGCTTTTCTAAGTCTAATAGAGACAAGTGGATGGTAGAGTTATTATCCCACACATATACAAAATAGCCCTGAAACAGTGCCGTCTGGGTGGTGGTATCCACTGAGAAAAAGTAACAACACTCTTCTCCTTTGGCGAAGCGTTATTTATTCGAAGTAGTGCAATATCGTGGTAGCTCGTTGTGAAGGTAATCACAATATCAGATATAACTTAAACGATGCCGCCTTTGCAAAAAAAAAATGCTAATTCAGAGTTTAGCTGTGTACTAATATGACGCATTTGCACTAACTTGTAAGTATACTATTCATAATTTAAACTCTTGTTAACTATTTCATTCACTTCTCTTCCTCTCCTAGCATAATCTATCGACACACGATATTGTCTTAAAGAAAAATCGTTCCGAAATTTGCCGGGGTCAATTTAAATCATAAAATTTCAGGTATAAAGCAACTAGTACTTACAGCATTTCGTAATATTGTTAAACTCGCCTTAAAATATCGGTATTCTAATAAACAAAAATACCTTTCCGAGTTTAGAAAACTTCGCGACAAATTAAAAAAATTATCTACATGCAAACGATTGGTCTGTATCGAAGGCCTCCATACATTTGCGGCGTGAAGCGCAGGCGAGGAAAAAAAAAAAAAAAAAGAGACATTTACAAATTGAATATATTATCGCGGGTATCAAAACAGGTTATTAATATCTTTATTGCAGGCAGTGAATGGTTACATGATTACCTGATGCAATAATACCCATAACAGGTTCACACTCGAATGTAAATTGGATAGCCCAACTTTCTTCGAGGGCGTGGCAAGTCCTAGAAGCCCAGAGTCGTATATTCATTGGCTGGGAAAGTTACAGGTTCAAGGAACATATACAGGTCCCCAAGCGTTATAAGTGCTTTCGCTTTGGCCGCACATCATTGAAAACAATATTTTAGGAAAGAAATATTGTAAATTTGGGCCAAGTACAAAGGGTACTAGGAAAGTTTTGCAATACAGCTTTGTTTATTTAATTTTTTCAAAGTAATTTCCTCTACATTCAATACACCTCTCCATCCTCCGAAACCAATCTTTAAACCAGTTCTGCCAAGTTTCACTAGGGAATAAAGCACACTCGTTGTCCCAAGCCCGTAGAAGGTCCTCATCACTGGAAAATCGCCTCCCTTTTAGCTTCATTTTCACATGCGGGAACAGTGCAAAGTCGCACGGAGCAAGGTCTGGCCTGTAGGGAGGGTGCTCGAGAAGTTTCAGTCCTGTCGTGGTCAAATATTCGGTGCAGGCTTTGGCGCGGTGAGCTGCAGCATTATCGTGATGGAGGTACCAGGTGTCCATTCTTGACTTTGGCCGCAGGTTCTTCATAGATCCAATGACTTTAGGCAGGCATTGTTCAGTATACCACTTAGCTGTGACTGTCTTCTGCGTGTCCAAAACGACACGTTCCACAATTCCACTCGATTTGAAAAATACAGCTATCATTTTCTTCTTTACAGATCGGGATTTTCTGACAATTACGGGTGTGTCGTCATCATCAAAGACCCAAACTTTGTTTTGAGCCTTGGTCGGCAGATCGTAATAGTACAGCCAAGTCTCGTCACCTGTCACGATGTTGTTCACATACCGAGATTGTCCCTTATCAAACTTTTTTAACATCTCCCGGCACCAAGTCACACGTCGTGTCATCTGCTCTTCAGTCAGTTGATGCGGCACCCAGAGAGAACAAAGTTTCTTCACGTGCAAATGATCTTGCAGAATCGAACGAATTGCTGGTGCATTTAGGCCCAAAGTATCCTCTATCTGTTGGTAGGTCACTCGCCTGTTTTCGTCATTCATTTTCCTCACAGCAGTAACGTTTTCCTCCGTAACTGACGTTCGTGGCCTTCCCGGCCTCTCAGAATCCTCCAGAGTGAAATTTCCCCTTTGGAATTCTCTATACCACCTGAATATCGTTGTACGATGTGGACAATCATCATCTAGTGCAAGAGTCATTTCTTCTAAGCACTGGTCTATGGTTAAACCACGCAAGAAAGTATACCGCAAAACTGTCCTTATCTCATTTCGTGACCACGATGCCATCGCAAGCACTTTACACTCTCACTACTAATGAATAACTGAGCCCATCGACTTGGCGCGGCGGCTACTATGCACGTATGAACATGTCTTAACATGCAGCAACAAGCAGCTTCCTGTGATTCATTGTTGCGTCATATTGCAAAACTTTCCTAGTACCCTTTGTATCTTAGTGTTAACCTAATGTATTTTTGAACCAAGATGTTCAAAATATCTCTTATGATTGTGTGTATCGATAGGTTATTCTAGGAGAGGAAGAGAAGTGAATGAAATAGTTAACAAGAGTTTAAAATATGAATATGATTAGTATAATTAGTATGATTAGTATTCTTTGGATATGAATATGATTAGTATAATTAGTATTCTTTGGGAATATGATTAGTATAATTACTATTCTTTGGAATATGTTAAATAATAACTCTATACCGATTAATTATACGAAGCTTCCTATTAAAGAAATTTTTCACTTAATTAAACTCTTAGTTGAAGTCAACTATATCACCTTTCGAGATAGGGTATACAAATAACTTTTTGATTTGCCAATGGGATTGAATCTAAGCAGCTTAATATGGGAGGTCTGCCTCTCAAAGATTGAGCGTATATATTTGACGCCTTTTCTACCGTGTATCACATACGTATTATGGGAGGTATCTATACGATTTTCTTGTTATTACTGATAGTAGCACTATTCAAGACATTTTACATTCATTTAATAATATTCATCCTACACTGAATTTTATATTGGAAAGGGAAAATACTAAAACAAAGCCATTAAATTTCCTAAATATCATGCTTATTCGTGACGCGTATAAAGTCCAATTTAACATCTATCGTAAACTGACAAACACTGGCATGCCGCTGCATTATAACAGCTATATCCCGTTCACCTACAAAAGGTCTATTATTTTTAACCAATTTCTCGATGCCTAACCCCTATTTAAGAAAATATCATGCTTATTCGTGACGCGAATAAAGTCCAATTTAACATCTATCGTAAACTGACAAACACTGGCATGCCATGTTTGTCATGCCGTGTTTAAATAGGGTAACCCCTATTTAAGAAAATAGGGGTCCCCCCCGGCTACAATAAACCAAATTAGGGTACAAGGTAAGGAAGGATAGGATAGGATACGAAAAGCTACACCAAGCAACAATAGGAACGTCAAAAAATACTTTATTTCTGCTCCATACGTTGAACAGTGGTACAAACAGCTTAACTGGTTCTTTAAAGAATCAGTTAAAAACCACAACACAAAATGACCTGGTATACAACATTTTTTGCAGTGATTGCGACTCGTCTTACCAGGGCTCGACTCGGTGCAAGCTGGATTTGAGAGTAAAGCAACACGCGTTCTCAGTCCGTGCTTCACGTTCAACAGCGTCAGAATTGGCTTTTCGTGCCGTTAACGAAAACCATACATTTTTATACAACGAGGCTAGAATACTTAAGTATCCAACATAATTATACTAGATCATTGCTTTTGAAACTATCTGTGGTGAAGCACCAGTACTTTTGTAAAATACAAATCTTGCGGACAAATCGTCAGGGACCGGTAACAAACAGTTCGCGGACCGGTACAGGTCCGAGGACCACACTTTCAGTAGCACTGTACTAGACTATTAATTGCAGAAATCATCGAAATTAAATCACATGAGAATTCTATTAACGTTCGCCGTCCACATCTAATCTCCGATTTGTGGTCTTTTACACGCATGCGCGAAGACAAATAATTTCTCTATTTAAGATTCCGGCTCGTACATATTCCGCGTTATTCCTATTCCTGTGATCAAGGCATATGGTTGACAAACACTGCCAGTTTCAGGAAGGAAAATCGTTTTTCAAAATTTACAATGTTTTAAAATTGTTTTTAATTGATTTTATTTATTACTGTAATCATTTTGCGTTAATTTTATTTTCGCTTTAATTTCTGGAGTGTGTCATGCGGCAGAATCTACGTATCATATTGAAGTAAATTCCTCTTTATTGTTCTACAAATATTAAATTTGTTGTTACTTATGTATTCCATTTTAGCATTTGTTTATTACATTAAAGCTAATTTTATTCTAACTGTAGTGCGTTGGCTATTTCAAGATTTTTTTTTTTTTTTTTTTTACAATTAAAAGTTTTACCTGCGGCAGTTTGCAGCTCCATTCTCTAAACTGATGGCGAGGTAGAAGTAATGGTGAGTCAGTCAAAGTTTTGTTCGTAACAATGGTCCAGCTGCCTAGACTGGGTTGTCAGGTTCATTTTACCTGCTTCACAAGAAAGAGATGATCTAAACTCGGTTTTTGGTTTCCTGACCTGGCTGAATATCACTCAGTTACTATGAGGAATTGTCAAAATGCCAAGCGTGACTAGTGATAATTTATTATATTTAAAGCTTCCTTGTGCACTTGTCAATTCCCCAAACAAGGACCCGACCACTGTTCATAATAGCGTGTAGTTGGTTGTCACACTGAAACTGATAGAACTGGTGCAGCAAAACATCTATTACTTGATCTATTTCTTTAACTTTAACAATTCCAAGAAATACTGGAGACTTGTCCACAAAAAAATAAAATTTCTAATTTGAAAATGATGCACTGGCATTGATGAAATTTGTGCTTCCTAAACATTCATAAGAACATCATTCTTCCATCGGAGTTTGTGCATCATGTAGTCACATGCATTCTTCTTTAGATTTTCTATGACCTTAGCGGTAGAGAGATGCCTAAATCAGAATCATCCTTATGGTTTAGTCTGCTATATTAATTAATTTCCAAAATTCTACACCGTATTTCTTTGGCATCTTACTGAAAGATACTGTTAATTAGATTAGTACTGGTACAATTGAAACGACTGGAGAAATGGTGCGTTTTTGCAAGTGGACTACCGCGGCGCACCTGACGGCCAATTAACGAAAATAAGCAGTAATTCGCAAAATTAAAAATATTTAACTTCGTGTAATACGCGCTGTGATAACAGCAAGACTTGTTTAGAATATCCACTGGGACATATTATTATTAGATCCGTTTATTAAAGTAGCAAGTGTTTGCTTTCACCCCTAATACACAGCCGACCGGCCAGAAGGGTGTACAAAAATGCTATTGTTGTTGTTATTTGGTTTTTAGGAGCATTACAACTAATGCCATATTGCTCCGGGGATATGCGGTGGTCATTCCCTGACCTTTCCGCATCCTCCGTATTTGGTGGTCACGGGCTAGAACCCCGGTCTAATCAAGAAGCGTGTGCTACGCACTGCTGCTCCTACCCACCTGGCACAAAAATGCACGATTACAATTTTTACAATATTTACACAATTTCGTGTATTTACAATATTATTTCACAAAATGCAATTATCGACAAGATTATAGAGAGCCCGCCGTAGCCTAGTGGTCAGGCGCGCGGGTACATAAGTACACGTGCCTTGAGTGACCGGGGTTCAAGCCCGTGACTGCTGAATACGGTGCTGTTTCTTGTATTCTATCTATCTTGTGAACTCCTCTGACCGTTTACTCGTCCCGGAGTATAAACAGAAAATTTTTTTTTTTTTTTTTTTTATAGTTGAGGTAAGCTGTGCGCTTCAGAGAGGCTCTTCACTCTGTACTGCTTGCTTTCGGAGTATTTCACAGGGTTTATTGCCAATGAATTGAAAAGGTTGACTACGTTGTTAGGGAAGAAATTCTTCAGACAGCACAGGTTGGACAGTATAGAATGTAACAGTAGGTAGAGGTTGTTATTACTGCGACCAGCACGTGGAGTAGAGATAAGTCCTCAAAGACCGGGGGCGCCATTCACACCGGTAAGCATCTGAGAAAGAAGTAGAATGTTCCTGGATGTTATGTGAACGCTCCAGGAAGTGATATTTAGCATATAAAACAGCCCTGAAGATGGTGAATGTGTTGCCTGTGACCCTGTTCATCCATCGCATTACCCAGTACTCGACTGCCAGGAATCTGTTTATGTACGACGTTGGGGCAGAAGACCAGATTCGTGTTGCACATAATGCGATAGGTTGTAGGCACAGCTGGACGGATCCTCCGACTACATCGACATTGAGTAACCCCGTCAGCTCTTGTCAAATTGCCCACATCGCCGAGAAAGTCTCCGATTTTATGGTCAAAAAATGGGTCTGAAAAGTGAGACCTTCGTCCCAATTCATGCCGAGGTCGGTGTGAGACTTCACTTTCCTTATCTGTAATCCGCTGTGATGTCATTTTTGATTGTCTTTTTTGTAGAGGTAATTTGAACTGATTTTGATACGTTCCAGACCTATTTGCAGTAGATAGGCAACAAGGCTGTCGATCGCTGATTTATCAGGTGAGTTTGCTCAGAGTCTTTAGATGTTATATATAATCTGAGATCGTCTGCATATGATGAGAAATCAGCGTACTTTGCGAGGAAAGGTTCAAGGGCAAAGATACCCATTCCCAAAATACCTTCTCTCATCGATATGGAAATCTTTGTTGAATTTGGATGTAATACGTTTCCTGTTCAGTACCAGCTGCCGGATTGCTTTTCGTTTACATTTAAGGAAGGTTGCCCGCTCTTTCTTGTACATCTGATAGTCAGCTGAGTTATGGTACTTTTTTTCCATATTCTGAAAGCTTTTTGTTTCCTCTTGAATGCTTCTCGGACTTCAGCATTGAACCATGTATTAGATCTATCCGAGAATTTTAATTGCTTGGAAGCTCCTTGGGAGGCAATTTCAAGTAGCTGGTTAGCCAGACTAGATATAGCAATGTCTATTGATTCTTGGTGTAGATCTTTCCAGTTTATTTCTGTGAGACGTGCAAGGATGATCTCTAGATTTAAGTATTTTATGGAGAATACTGTTTTCGTCATCACCTCATTCTCGAAAGCTTCACCAGCGTTTGAGGATTTTGTAACGCTGAACTAAAACGTGATGGGAGAGTAATCAGAAGGGAAGCTGTGGTGTTCATTGGTAAGACCAAGGTGGGGGAGATTTTGGAATAATAGATCCAGCATCTGGTTTCCCCTGGTAGGAGGTGTAGTTTGGTGAACTAAGCCAAATGTGCCAATGACTGATATGAGATCTTTAGTGGCCTCATCATGTCTAGGCGTAGGCATGTTAAAATTGCCTATAATGAAGATGGGGATAATGGCGGCTAGGTGGGCTGCTATCCATGCTATCAGTTCACTTCGTGAATCTTCTGTGTGGTCGGGGGATAGATATACAAGACAAATTTGGAGTTATAAGGCAACGTTTCTTAATGTGGCACATAGGGCTTCGAAGTTATCTGATTTGGTCACCTGAAATCTGGACTGCTTGAAACTGGATGAGTACCGTAACGCAACACCTCCGCCGCGTCGGCTATCTTTGGAATTATGGAGGCTGAGGTAATCGAGAGGCTGACCTATGACATCCAGCTGCCTTCCGTGAGATAACCAAGCAGATGAATTGATATTCAGCTATTAACATGATTGTTTGAAAACGGTGTAGTTTATTGCTGATACTGCGTACATTTTGGTAGAAGCATTTAAGGGGAGATACAGTACTGAGACAGGTTGGTAAGGCTGACGTTGGTTGCTATCTCTGTGCTATTGTCGATTTCATGCAGTAGGATGGGGAAGAGGTCCGTTCTTTGTACATTTTTATTAGGGTTCCTGGAGGCCAGGTGCTGGTATCTAGCGCTTTTAGTTCATCCTGTTTGTTACAAGTAATTGTGAATGAGGCATAGGAAGGAGATCTTGTTTTCACAGGTCTCACAGCCACCTCGATCCCCATTTGTTCCTCAAAGAATTTAGATATAATTCCACCGGTTGAGGATGGCCCAAGTCTCGATATAAAGATTTTCGATTTAGTTTGGATGGATGTTATATGCAGCCAAGCATCAAGTAAGTTTCATTTGATTCTATAAATTACGTATTCTATGATTCGTTTGGCTGATATTCAAGATAAAAAAAAAAAAAAAAAAAAGAAAAAGAAAAGAATTTCAGAGAGAAAAACATTCAGGCCTCGTAAGATAATATATCGGGTCGTCTCGAATACTCCGGGACGACCACACGGTCAAAAGAGTACACAAGATATAGAGAATACGAGAAACAGCATCGTATTAACAGTCACGGACTTCAACCGGGTCACCCAAAGCACGTGTATTCATGCACCCTCGCGCTGATCACGAAGATACGGAGGCCATGATGAAGGGGTAAGGGGAGCGGGTGCACGGTTGGATTCGGGAGCAACCGACTATATACTTCGTGGGTAGCATGAAAAAGTTGGTGGACCGATTTAAAAATTTTTGGAGAAACATGGTGATTACATCGAAAAATAATGGTACCTGCTTGTCTGCTTTACCTTTTGTAGTTTATTAAAATAAATGGCCTTTGGCTTTTGAACTGCCTTCATACAAAGTACACTGTCAACTGCCTTTGTCTCTAATGGAATTTTTTTTGTGGAAGCACCATTTATACACTGGTGTGCAAAACGTAAGGAACAGTAAGGTTTTCACCTGTACCTTCTCATAGGAGTGGCCTGCATATGGGAAAAGCATACCAAATGAATCTCGTGAGGTACAGAAATGATGAAGGGAACAAAACCGACACAACAACGGAAACAAAACGGTACAGAGCGACTTTATTCAAAAATGGCAACATAGCACTGGCTGCCATGATACAGATGCATCACTGCCAAAGATGGAACAAAGGGAACGGGTGGTCCTCAGTAGGAGATATGGCCACCCCTAATGTCGATACACGCTTTGCACCGCCTGTCCATACTTAGAACAATGTTGTTGATAAGTTCTTGCGGTAACATCGTCCATTACTCTGTCAGTGCCATCTTCAGCTGGTGAACATTTTCTGGTGGGTGTGGACGTGCCGCTAGGCGTCTCCCCAGAGCGTCCCATATGTGTTCGATGGATTTAATTCGGTGGAACGGGCAGGCCAATCCATACGAACAATGTCCTCACTTTCCAAAAGCATTTCAATAGCTGCATTGCGATGGGGTATGGCATTATCATCCATAAACACGAACTCGGGACCAATGGTACCTCGGAACACACGCATATGGGGAAGGATTACCTCAGTACAGTAGCGTGCACCGGTTACAGTACCGCCTTCCAGTATTTGGAGTTGTGTACTTCCATCCAAGATAATGCCTCCCCAGACGAGAACACCTCGACTAACACATCGATCCCTTTCAGTGATGTTTGCGGGGTGATACCATGTGCCAACCTCTCGCTAGATCAGCTGACATCCAGAATCGCTGCTGAGACTGAATTTACTCTCATCAGTAAAGAGTACCTTACCCCATTGCGCTGCTGTACAGTCCTTGTGTTCGATGCACCACTGTAAACGGTGTCTCGATGGGCAGGTGTTAAAGGGACACAGCATATTGACCGTCGGGCAAACAGTCCACCTTTGTGGAGTCGCCTGGCCACAGTAAACCACGATATCCTGCTTCCTGTGCAGCTGGTTTGCAATGGATCACACTGTTTGGTGTCGGTCCCTCTTGGCCTGTAGGAGTATAAAGTTGGCATCATTTTGCGATGCTTTTTCGTGGATGACCACCACTGGTCCTTCGAACAGCTGTACCTGTTGTTCTGAAAGCCGTTTACGCACGTGCGACGATGCTATGGGTGATACCGAACTCTGCAGCCACACTCCTCGCCCTTCGACCTTCCCAATTATTCGACCCCGGGTAAAGTCATCCAGATGTTGTCTACTGGCCATTTCGTTTTCTGTAGCACTGGATGAATCAAATCGAACGTCTGTAACAATCGTGCTCACCATTCGGTAATTTGCACATAACTGCTGAACTGCTGCTTTTATCTGTTTATGCGAGCCCTGTCATCACGATTCAAATTTTTGAATGAGCACCAGCTTTTTACTGAACAGCCACAGTTAAGCCAATCGCCACAGGCTGTTTCGTTTGATTTTGTGATTGTAACCTTTAGAAAGTGTTGGTCCTTAAGTTTTGTACACCAGTATAGTATATCTACGAGTAGATTGCATTTATTTTTAACTACAAGTTGAAAATATAAGAATTATTACACAGTTTGAAAATCTGCGCAGAGAATTTTAATCTTGTGCAATATTATTAACGATGTGTTTTTTTCCTCTTGTTATTGTATATGTTGCTACAGTGATTTGGCCAAGGTTCTCATTTCGTTGAAGCTTAGTTTCGATAACATCTTAAAGTTCTTGTCGGTTGGCGGCTATTTGTTTTACTGCATCACGATCCAAGGTTAAGACTTGCTTAATGGAGAGATTAGTGGCTGATTGAAATCGATCGAATGAGGCTTTAAGCTGTTTGCGTTTCTGTCATGGTGGAATAAATAAATGTTAGCTATCTCGTATTATGAATAAACAGAAAACTGCACTCTGATCAAAGAGCCAAAGTAATAAACATTTCTACAATGTTTAATACGTAATAACATGCAGTTTTAATAACGACTGAGTTTGTGTAACATTAACTAAAATAACGGTTAAGTTTATATCAAGCATAAACTACCTGAATCGAACTTCGAGTGCGCATGCATTTATGCAGGGTTTGCCATACCATGCAAACGCGTAAAGACTTTGGGTAGAATGCAACTCTTTCTTTGAATTTATTTACAGTAAACCTTTGAGCAATTTATATTCCAACAAAGATATTAATAAAAATTTATGGCTAAACCCTCAAACTGCAGAAAATATACAGGCATATACAGTGGTGCTCAAAAAATATCCACTACTTTGCATCACTTGTAAAATTCACCCAATTTCTGTGAAATTTGACAATACACCGATGAAACAAAACATTATGACCACCTCCCTAATATGATGTTGATCCTCCACGTGCAGCCAAAACAGCTCGTACACGGCGTGACATGGACGCTACAAGATTTCTAAACGTGTCTTGTGGTATCTGGTACCAACACGTAACCAGCAGATCCTTTAACTCCTGTAAGGTCCGTGGTTGACGCCGCAGATCGGAGTTTCTGTTCCAACACAAACCACAGACGCGCAATGTGATTGATGTCTGGAGAATTTGGAGGCCAGGGCAATACCTGGAAGTCTTTCTCATGTTCCGCGAACCAGTCTTGAACAATCGGGGCGGTATGGCCTGGCGCATTATCCTGCTGAAAGACGGCACTGCCAGAGGGGAAGACCATTGCCATGAAAGGGTGTAGCTGGTCAGCAATGATGTTTAGGTATTATTATTATTATTATTGACAGCTCCACTGACCTCATTGACAGCTCCACTTCCAAGTACGTTATGGCGATCTTTATCGATTTTGAGAGCGCTTTTGATACTTTATGGTGGGAGAGTGCCCTCAGTAGACTCCGTCCCAATCACTGCTCTCTTCAGCTTTATAAACTTGTTAGAAACTACTTTGCCGATCGCACCGTCACCATCATCACCAAAAGCACGAAGATTCACAGATCTGTCTCCCGTGGTTGCCCCGAAGGATCAATTTTGGGTCCCTTGATTTCGAACCTAGTTCTCGATGATTGGCTGCTTAGGACAACTGAATTTCAAAATGTGCAACAACTTGCGTATGCAGATGACATTATCATTTTAGTGAATGGAAACTCAAGATCTGAATTAGAACTCTATGCCAATAAAGTACTCTTTAAACTATCGTCTTGGTCCTCTAAGAACAAATTAAAATTATCCCCAACCAAATCGAAGATCATGATTTTTAAACACAAATTAGACTATGGCAGACCGCCAGTTGTAAAACTTGACAAGAAATCACTTCCACTTGTCCGAAGCACCAAATTTTTAGGAGTTATCATCGACGACCGCTTTTTATTTACTGCGCATATTCAACATCTGTCCGTCAAAGTTAAGAGTTTTACCGCAATGCTGCTCCAAATTACCAGACAAGACTGGGGATTGAACACTAAAACCCTACATCTATTTTATAATGCTGCCATAATCCCAATTACAACCTATGCTGCCAGCCTTTGGTTTAGACGTACTGCACTTAAAACTGTACAAACTAAGTTATTCACTATTCAACGTTGTTTTCTCCTCAGCCTACTTCACGTTTGCTGAACAGTATCAACTCCAGCTCTATAGACTCTTGCAGGCACTATACCACTTGACCTGCATGTTGTGTTTAGAGGGCTTTGCTTTTACATCCGCAAAGGCATTTTTACGGAATTTCAGGGAATCATTGTTAACCCTCAGGCTGATCCCAAAACTGAGAGAACCAGATGCTGGAATTTGTTAGTGAACACCTGGCAGAATAGATGGAATTCTACCGAAAGAGGAGCTATCACCAAAAACTTCGTCCCGAAGTAACTGCACTACTGTCATCATCCACCAGAAAATGGTTTTCAGCCTCACTCTCCTACATACTAAATTGTCATGGTTCGCTTAACGCAAAACTCTACCAATTCAGACTTTCCAATACAGTCTCCTGTCGATGTGGACTACCGGAAGACTCTCCTCACGTACTTTTTGAATGCTCCATTTACGAGGATCTAAGATTGGCTCTTAAGGCAACAGTACCAAACTTGTGTCCCGGAGGTGAGAAGATACTCATTTCTGTCAACAATTTCCAGGCCCTTCAAACCGTCTGCAATGCTGCTTTTAATCGCAGGAAGGCTTTCAACCACAATGTTAATTCAAGAAATCAAACTGAAAACAAATCATAAATCATAATACAACTGTGTGCTGCCTCGTCCTCCTGATGACGTCACATACAAAATTGTTGTGGCTTTCAAGAACACGCAAAGATTTTAACAGATGCTGCATTTTTCTGACTTATCCTTTATCAAGACTCTCTGCAACCAAATCCTTCCTCTGCTCAGTGATACCGTCATCGACCAGAGACTTCTGATACCACTCCAGATTAACAGAATTCAGAATTATATCTAGAACTTGTTCCTGCCGATCATGTTTGAATGACATTACTACTTCTGACAATACACCTTTTTCTCTTTGTGGACTACTTTGGGCAGCACTGCATAAAGACGTGGGCAAGACATGGATAAAGATTTTATTTATTTTAATTTTATTTGGTTTTATTTTATTTTTATTTTATTTAAATGTTTTTTATTTTTATTATCTCTTTTTTATTCTTATTTATTTATTATTTAAATTTTTTTTTTTTTTTTTTTACTTTATGCTATTCTCATCTATATTTCTTCGTCTTCTGCTGTCCTGGGAATGACTGTGAGTGTGTGTGTGTTGTTGCTGGAACGGGGTTCTTTTGAATGGTTCAAAACCCTCTTTGGACATTCAGTGCGTGACTGTTGAGGTTGGCCATGGTTCATGCGCAATTGTGGCCTACCTCCCCGTGGTGTAGACGGACACTGGGCAGGCTTTCCAGGTGATCGCCTGCCTGGTGACAAAACGGCCAGAAACAACTAAACAACACACACACACACTGCACGAACATAACATTAACACATTTCTGGCTTGTTACAGTGCTCTGTAACCATCACAGTGTACAAAGACGGAGTTGAACTTTCGTTCAGGTGCCGTCCTACATAAGATACTATACATGTCTACATTATTATATTAGTGTCCCCTGTAAATGATTACAACTATCCATATTTATTTTGTCTGTAAATTGCGTGTGTTCTCTGGTCGATTTTCCTGCTTGCTGGACGAAAAAAACACCATTTTCTGGGGCGGGGAGGAAACCTTGCTACCTACGCCTGAGAACGTCTAACTCAGCCATGGAGTGAAAAAAGCCAACTAAAGTTCCTCGCGTCATCGACGGGATTCGAACGCGGGCCTTTTCCAACCGGTGTGGGGAGGACGATGACGATACCACCGCGCAGACAATGATGTTTAGATAAAGTGTTCATTGTCTAACGGCCCCAGGGGTTTCCCCCATTTCCGTTGTGTACTTTATGAAACACAGAACACTGTGAAGAGCAGAGATTTTAAATAGTGTAAGGTATATGTTTATGTTGTGTTGTTCCTCTGACCTTTTAGCCGTTGGGCCCCTAGTGAGACCCCCGTGATGTTTAGGTAGAGTGTAGAGTATATTTAGTGTCAAGCGGCACCAGGGGTTTCCCCCATCTCCGCGTTGCTTTCATTGTAGGTGAACCAGTTCACTGGAAAGACAAGATTTAAAAGTGTATGGATATTGTATACGTATAGTGTTATGTACCATTGGTCTTCTGGCCATTTAAATTAATTTTTTTCTGTTTATACTCCAGCACGACAACCAAGTCAGTAGAGTTTACAATAAATTGTCAGTACAAATATTTATCGTATTTAGTAGTTTTTTATTTAGGCTTGAACCCCAGTCGATCAAGGAACGCGTGCTATGCACTCTCGCTCCTGACCACTCGGCAACGTCAGGTCTAGCCGTTGTACCCCTGCTGAGGCTCAATGTTGTCCATACTCAGCATCGTGGAGGATGGCCAGGTATACCAGCATTATAATTATTTACTCTGGCAGGTCCTGGCCACCTAATTTCCTGAGATTTCGGTGGCTAGGACCTAAAAAAAAAAAAAAAAAAAAAAAAAAAATTTTTTCGTGGGGGCTAAGTGTAAAGTGTATTGATGTCTAACGGCACCAGGGGTTTCTCCCATCTTCGCGTTGCTTTCATTGTAGGTGTACCAATTCACTGGGAAGGCCCAGAGATTTAAAGGTGTGTGGATTTTGTATATGTGTAGTGTAGTGTATCGTTGTTCATCTGGCCGTTTAGCCGCTGGACCCCTACTGAGGCCCACCGTTGCTCACACTTGGCCTCGTGGAGGCAGACCAGGTATACAGAATGAAATTTTACTCTGGCAGGCCCTGCCACCTAGTTTCCTCAGATTTCAGTGACTAGGGCCAAAAAAATTTTACTCTGGCAGGCCCTGCCACCTAGTTTCCTCAGATTTCAGTGACTAGGGCCAAAAAAAAAAAAAAAAAAAAAATTTCAAAATCTGCTCTTCATTCCTATTTTTGAAGCTTCGTAAAAAAAAATACATAAATAAAATAACGTGTAGGTAGCGAAACCCGCTGCGCAATATAAAATTTTGGTTTGGTAGTATACCTAACCGCGCAAATCGAGGGATGACTGTATATTTAAAATTCGTCGTGATCGACCAAAATTAAAGCCGCGATTGACTCGTTGGCCACCCCTGCCATACATGAAGTGCATGTCCGCATACTCTTCGTTAATGCAACTTCTTTCCATGCTGACTATCCTTTGACAAGTACTAGTATGCCTGCTACGACTCAGAGCGTTGAGAAAGGGGAAAGGGAGAGAATGAGCATAACCTAACCTAAACAAACAAGTCAGTGGCGGATCCCAATTCTGTACAGTTGACCTTGTCAGTGGAGGATCCCAAATAGATTTGTGCAATATCTCTAAAACGATTCACTTAAGGACCCATGTTTACTTGCATATTGTAGTCTCTACAGTTCACCTTTAAATTATTGACCATCACTTTTGAAACATCCTGTATAGGAATTTTGCTAGCAGAGACAAGGAGGCGATTGTTCCTTTGTAGAAGGCAATGGTCAGGCCACACCTTGAGTACTGTATACAGTTCTGGAGGTCTCATTTTAGAAAGGATATAGAGTTGCTAGAACGAGTACAGTGAAGGGTAACAAGATTGGTGAGAGGAACAACGGGGTGCGCTTACGAAGAAAGGCTTAAGTTCTGCAAGTTGCAGAATCTGGATACTAGGCACCTGCGAGGTGACTATTCCTCTGCATAAGGCAATGGTCAGGCCACACCTTGAGTACTGTATACAGATCTGGAAGCCTCATTTTAGGAAGGATGTAGAGTTGCTAGAACGAGTACAGCGAAGGGTAACAAGATTAGTGAGAGGAACAAAGGGGTGCGCTTACGAAGAAAGGCTTAAGTTCTGCAAGTTGTAGCCTCTGGAGACTAAGCACCTGCGAGGTGATCTGATCAAGGTATACAGTATAAGGCCTTGAATGGTTTGAGCAGGCTCAATGCTAGCGGGATACTTCCGCTTGCTCAGATTGAGAACCTGGGGGGGGCATAGATTCAAATTGAGGAAAGACAGTTGTAGAATAGATGTGCAGAAGTTTGCCTTTAGCCAGCGGGTAGTTGATTGCTGGAACAGACTTCCACTGTTGTTGTGGAAGTTGATAGCTTAAATAAATTTAAGGCTGAACTAGACAAACATTTGGAGTGATCGGATGGGTGAATTGGGAAGGGGTTTTTTTTTGGCTGATGCTGTATAAGCTTGGCTTTCTTGTATCATATGCCTCAACTAATGCTAATGCTAATATCATTGCATCACAGTTCTCCACAGCTGAAGGTCTATGCTCTATGCAAGTGCCATCAGTCTGATGTTTGCAGTATAGTATCAGAATTCTTCATAGCTGGAGCATTATAATCCACGAATATTGACAAAGGGATACCATGGGCCTGTAACTCCTGCCTGTAGAAATGGCACTTTATGCCTTCCTAGATGCCTGTTTACACTGAGTGGAAAAGTTAACGCCATACTGAATCGTCACAGCGTGTTTTTCTTTGAATTGTCTACATTATGTTTGTTCAAAGACGGTCGTGTTTCGCAAATCACGTTTAAATTTCAGTTCTAACGTTCCATTTTGTGAACGATATGAGGATTTTTGGAGCCTCAGATCCTAATGTTGTGGTGACTGACTCCACCTGAGACATAGCAAGTAGCCTCATTAATGAATATCACGTCTTATGATTCCATTGTCTTCATACAGCCGCTTCACGTTCGTGGCGAACGCAAAGTGGGCGGGAGAGCCTGTACAAGCTGAATCCTGTGTGCATGCCGTCTCAAGCGCCTTATTACTTTGTGCACTACTGTTGAAAGGAGAATCTGCAATTCCTGGATACACGTACGTACGGATTTCTAACCGTAAATGATACTCTAGATCCGTTCTACTTCCTCGGCACTTATGCTTGCACGCCTAGATCCCGGCCGTTGAGAGACATTTCCAATATTCATGAATTTATTTTGTCATTCACCTATCTATTATCTGTTGGTGGTGTCCTTTGGTGTTTTGTCCGAAACTACAGTGCACCTGAACGTCTGATTTGGTCTCAATGAACCATAATACACACTGTGCCTTCTCCTTTGAGTTGCGATTTTCATTTTCTGGGTTCGCTCAGTTACCTGAAGTTATCTAGAACAGGAAAAGTAAAAAGCTGTTGTAATAAACGTTTTTCAGCTGCTTAATAATAGACAACATATCGAGTTAAATTATACACTCTCATTCGGAGTTATATTTATTACAAGTTGGAGAGATTTCGGGTGGCCACCCTGTAAATCAGAAATCGAAGGTTCAAATGTCATTCAACTTCTAAGGCATAGATGCATATTAAAAGGGGCTGTACAACAGCAACAATGCCAGCGTTGTAATCACACCGTTACAATATTGTGATACTAATTTTATCAGTTTCTGTTCCTTGTAATCTTAATTAACTTGGTGGGAGGAGGGGGATTTACTGATGTGTATTAGCAGCGTCCTCTTTCCAACGCTAATCCTTTTCCATCAAAAGTAAGCAGGGCGGAGAGAGGCCGTTCCTACCGCTCTCACCAACTGCCTTTTCCGCTTCTTAATTATGTTCCGGGTTTATAGCTTGGGACTTAATCGCTTTCGTCGGAAATTTGGTGTAAAGGAAACGAGAGTGGTGTTTTGCACGATCATATTAAGTAAAGTAGCATCGAAAATCCTGGCTCAACCTCATCAAAGTAATGTTACATTCATTCCAAGCTAAGCTCCTAAAGAAATCATGCTATAAGTCTCCTTCTATCCGTTATTTATTTCTCCCATAACAGATGTGAAGTGGTAGTGTAGGATTAAGGCCAGAGGAAATTCCAAGAGCAAGATTTAAAATGGCAAAGCTGTCTCTAAATGTTAAGTGTACTTGTTGAAGATATTGTTTGGCAAATCCAAATAATACCTGCAAAAGGCACAGCACCACGCTACCAATTTCAAACCCTCCTACAACACCGATATATAAAAATGAGAGTAGCGAAAGCTAACATTGGCGATTTCTGTTCATTTTATTAAACTACAAATATATAAATCACACAAACTGCATGTAGAAAATTATCACCAAATAAAATTTAAACACTTTTTCCCCATAAAAAGTACGGAGTATTAAATGCATATCTCATGACAGTAGCGAGTTGTCGAACATTGAAATAATGAAATTTAATTCAGGGTGTCGAACATTAAAGTGCAAGTCAAGACATCAAATGCAGACATAGTTGGGTATCACAGACGTGCTGTCATTCAGAAATAAAGGATGCAGAATTTGAATATGGGGAGTACAATGTGTACAGAAAGGACAGACAGACAGGATAAGTGGGGGGGAGGGGTTATGCTCTTAGTTAAGAAGCACATAAACTCTAAGGCAGTGCATCCAGTTGACATAGGTGAACAGTGCAATGTTCAGTCAGTTTGGTGTGACACAATCACTGGGAAAACAAAAATGAGAGTAGGAGTGTGTTATAGGCCTAACAACTGATGAGCACAACGAATAACTGTAGAGAGAAATACAGTGGGCCAGTAAATCAGAATGACTTATAATGGCAGATTTTAACTTTCCGGATATTGACACTGGAACTCGTGGATTGGTCACTCACACAATACAAACACTTTTGTGGATTTATTGGATCACTGTTTTCTGCAGCAGCATGTGAGATAGGCAAACAGAGGAAGTAATTCTGTTGATCTGATTACCCGCAGTGATTATTCATGCATTAAGAATCTGCAGATAAAAATACCACTAGGTGACAGTGATCACAGGGTACCGATGTGGGACTTACTTAAAGATGTAACTACTATCAAGGATAAAGGGAAGAGTTTTTAAAAGTGACTACAGTCGTCTCACACAGTTTTTAAATTCTATACAGTGGACCCAACTGTATTTTCATTTAGAATTGGTTGACGTTTATATCAGCCAATTCTAAATGGAAATACAGTTGGGATGAAAATTGCCGCAATGAAAATCGCGACATACTCACCTGATGTTGAGAGGCTCGCGCAAGAAGTTCAGCAGCAAAAGTCAAAATTAATTCGTACCTAACTGGTTGTTTGTTACATTTTTTCAGTATTAATAAATAATATTTCAAAAAATATATATTTTTAATAAAACACATTCCCACTCTGTTCCATTTCTTAAAAAACTCCTCCTCCTCCCAGCTTGAACTGAGGTGCGGCTCTTCGGATTCTCTCTCTTTTTTTTTTTTTAATGACAGTAATTACGGTACGCTACTGCAACAAGATCTAGAAAGGTTAGGCAGATTGGTTGAGAAATGGAAACTGAAGTTTGTTAAGTAATTAGTATTATATTAGTATTAACAATGGCCACATGGTGCAAGGAAGCCTATGGCTTATGTTGTACCAGCCAAAAAAAAAAAAAAAAAAAGAATAAAATAATAATAAGAACAAAATTAAAAAAAAAATAATTAATTAATAAAAGAAAAGGAAATAGTCTCCTCTAAGGTGCCTGGTTTCCAAGCTCTGCAACCCACATATTCGAAGTCTTTCCTCATATGGACGCTCTTTTGCCGATCGCACCAGGCGAGTTACCCGTCTTTTGACCCTTTCAAGAAGCGTAATGTCTTTCTCTAGGTGCGGTCTCCATACTTGAACACAGTATTCCAAGTGTGGTCTAACAAAATTGTTAGAACTGCATAAAGCATACTGCGTTACGACGCTAATACGGATGCATCATGAGAAATAAGGAAGGGGCACATTAAAACATTCATTTCGGAATCTTAGTAAAGAAATTATAATAAAGGGCTGAAGCTAACTTTTGGATAATACCACCAAATGCATAATAGATATTTTTGCTCATTTACAAGCGTATAAAATTATTTTTTCCTATTAATTAAAATACGTTGCGTAAGGATAAAAAACTGGATAATATCTTCCGTTCTAAATTGGATGGAAGATATTATCCAATTTCTTATTCCGTCCAAATCATATAAAACATGATTTTAAAATATACCTATGAACACTGGCCTTGTTAATTTTCGGTTTTAGCAATTTGGTATGCAATTTTACCGTTGGCCAGCAGAACCGTAATCCATCAATCACCCATTTCTCGTGATATATGTGCCTCCCTGCTAGTAACGACGACTAACGTTTGTCGGCAGTCGACTGAGAGATTTGTCACAGTTAAACTCACAGCGTTACAATCTGAACAGTTAACGCAAAGGCATATTACATATTTAAACACTATTGTAAATTATTTCAAATAAAAACATACTACAATTTTGATAACATGTAGTTTCTCTTTGGGAGAAACTACATGTTATCAAAATTATAGTATGTTTTTATTTGAAATAACTTACGTCGCTCCCAAAAAAGAAATGCTGTCTATATCCGCAAGATTATTTAACATTTCTTCGCCTGGCAACTAATCAATACTGCTATGTCTTTCATGTGAGAAAATCTTGGAACGATGGTATAAAACCACCAGAGATGAAAGACCACCTGGAAAGAATGTATCCTGATGAAAAAGACAAGGATTTTGAATATTTCAAATGTCTTAAAGATAAAACTTGCTACAATGAGTTTAAAATAGTTTTTAAAACCTTAAGTTCTAGAAATGCCGAAGTCTTTTATAATATTGCACTCTTAATTGCAAAATATGAGGATCTGCACACAGCTGGGGAGCAATTGATACTGCCATCAGTACGAGAAATTACGTATAAGCTGTCACGAAAATGGATCCATACAGTATTAAAAAGCATTCCCTGAGATGAAATGGCTGAAGATATTAAAAAAAAAAAAAAAAACTGTAGTTTCTCAACTACAGACAACTAAATTTGTTGTACAAATGGATAAGAGAGCATTTGGAACTTTAAGCATCTTTATGCTTCTTGCCACATTCTTCTTACCTTTCTTGTCTGAACAAAATTCACTTTATTTTTCTTTGTTTCTAAAAACTCTGTCTTAAAATCTATTATCGAGGTCACTAGTCCTCCATTTTTTCATAGCTCTCTGTCACGTTAGTTACTGTATGATTTAGCCTTTTTGTACGTGTTTGCTGTATTTTGTATTTGTACGCCGTACTTATGTTATCTATATGTGAACCCCTGGAGCTCGTCGCCGTGATGGGATATTGTGCTGTTACTCTACTTCACAATAAAGATTTATTTATTTATTTAACAGATTTGTTCCTATTTGTTACTGCTTGGTTTGCAGCTATCGGTTTGACCTCATGTATTTTCTCGTCGCCATTTTCAGGTATAATTGTTTAATCTTTCAGATTTTTAATTTTTATTTTACTAATTTTTACTTGTATCTTCATTTTTAAAAACTGCGTAATATTGGCAAGTATGGAAACGCAGTCCTTTGATGCATGGTTAGGTGTAGTTCTCCGATGAAATACCTGATCATGTATCAATATTCATTTTGCCGTCATCTTATTTTTATTAATTGCATGCCGGATGGGTAAAGTGCCTGCCTGGCAACCCGAAGGTCGCGGGTTCGATTCTCGCCTCGGGCTTGGATCAAAGCACTGCAAAAAAACACCTTGGGAGGTGCGTTATGGCCACAGAAGCCTATGCGCCAACAACTACCAAAAAAAAAAAATAATAATAATAATAAATAAATAATTGCATATTCGCTTTTTTTCCCCGTTTTGAAGTATTTTTGCAAAAGATTTTTCCCGCCTTTATCTAATGTAGGCTGCCGTTATTTTATTTTTATTGTTTATTTTAAAGGTTACTACATTTTCGGATATCTTCCTTTTTGGTCTGTGGCTTTCCGGACGTTTCGTACAACCATCATCTTTATTTTTAATATTTTTATAATATGCACATATTATAAAAATGACATTTGCATCTATTGCTGCTGCTTTGCGCGCTTCGGTGCATTTTCCATATCCTATCTTGTTTTTTTTTTCTCCTTCAAATAACTTATCTGTTTTTACTCTTTAATGCTATCTCTCAAATATTTTATCAATTTAAGAATTAGTTATCTGCTGCTTTGCGCGATACTATTCTTATAAATACACCCATGTATGTTTTTCATTCTTTGATGGTCTTGTTTGTAACTCCGTTTTGCCATTCAGCCTATGCTGGCTTTAATCTTTAATCTACTTTTTTCCTTGTGGCCTTTAGTATTACTAGCATTGGAATTTATTATATATATAAATACATTCATATTCGAACGCGCATAAAAAACACATGGTAATGCAAATATTTCTCAACTACTTTAAAAATATATAAAATCCTGCTCACAACACTGAAATTTCATATGCTTATCAACCAAGCGTCCGTAGGGTATCCTCACCTGCCCATGTTCAGGATGAGTCAAATTTTGCATTCTTGTCGTGCACATTGAGATTTACATTGTTCTTTTTTATTAATTTTTACTGCATACTTTATACTTGTCCTTGAGGACAAGTCACAGTGGGTCCTTGAGGTTGTCGCAGACATTCTCTCAGATATGTCAGACAAGCTGTACTTGCTACCTGGGAGTCTAAAACGCTGATGGAACTGATATTCGGGTGACACTCAAGTCAAGAGGACCCAATTTCGGCGAAGTCCGGACGGTCTGTGACAGCCAAATCCTCTGCTTGCACCTTCACGATGGTGGTACTGTTAGTAATTCTGGGTATAGTTAGTTAGTTATTTGGTTTTTAGGAGCATTAGCAACTAAGGCCATATTGCTCCTGGATATGCGGTGGTCATTCCCTGACCTTTCCGCATCCTCCATATTTGATGGTGACGGGCTCGAACCACGGTCTAATCAAGAAGCGTGTGCTCCTTCCCACCTGGCTACGGAGACGCCCCCTGGGTATAACCTCCATGCACAAGTACATGGTGGGTGACCACCCAGGTGTGAACCAACGTAAGCAGGGGTCGAGGTGTGGCGCCCACACCACATGGAGGAATGCCGCCCCCTCTATGTTACCAGGCAGCACTAGGTGGTAGATGACTCTCACCAACCGGTGCTATACCACCACTTTGCTTATTGGAGGCTTGAAGTGGTGGAACCCATGTTTAGTCTCTAGAGCCAAGTTCCGGTAAACCCTTCTCTATCTCTTCCATCATGCAGCATGATTGACTTTTCAGGTTATGATGAACATCGTGGCGAGATCCAATATTCCTTACATTTCGAAGGTACAGCTCTAAAACGGTGTTTGCAGGCCGGCCGCTAGTTAGTACACCGGACCGAACGTATTGGTAACTCTCTAGGAGGCTTCCGGATCAGCTAGTGTATAACCTTGCTACCGCTACTCTGCCAGATAGTGGCTGGAGGGAGTCCGAGTAGTGTGTATGTGGGGAGCAGTGTCCATCTGGGTATATTCTTACCACGCATCTGGGTATATTCTTACCACGTGTACGCCATATCCAAAAATTTCATTACTTCATACAGCATGTCCCACCCACTTTTTCTTACTATTGAATACGCCATGAATTGTCAAACTAATAGAGCAAGCTTATCTGCGAAAAGATCTAAACCTCCTAAGCACTTCCTAATTCATTTCAAATATACATGGTCTCAATTCTAATCTCAAAGATGTCCATTTCCACTTGCAGTCTGCCAAACCCCATGTACTTTTTCTGACAGAATCTCAGTTATCGGTTGATTCAACTACTGCTCATCTCAGATGCCCAATTATTCGCTGTATGATTCCTTTCGCCTCAAAGGTGGTACTTGTGCATATGTCCGTTCTGATATTCCCTGTCAGGGACTTGGCAATTTGGAATCTCCTCTCTTTGATCTTCTCTGGCTTAAAATGTCTCTACCTCATTGTATCAAATTCATCTGTTGCCGCTATCGTTCTCCCAACTCCACTAATCACTTAGAGCTCTTTGAATTCCTCTCTTTCGAACTTGACTTTCTCCAGTCCAACTTTCCTAACAGTGAGGTAATTTTCCTTGGTGATTTTAATGTTCACAACTCCAGCTGGCTTCCGTTTTCTAGTCACACCTACCCAGCTGGTCGAGATGCTCAGGCTTTTGCAATTACTAATGACCTTGCACACATTGTTCATTTACCTACAAGAATACCGGACAATCTTAATCATACAGCCAACACGCTTGATCTTTTTCTCACAAACAACTCTTCTAAGTACACGGTCGAAATGAGAGGTCCTTTAGGCACTCCAGATCACAACTTGGTGACTGTCTCTTCTCCAATGGAGCTTTTATCTCATGGCTATTCCCAACCTCGTGTTGTTTGGCATTACAAAAATGCAAAATGGAATGACCTGCGAGATTTCTTTTCTTCTTTTCCTTGGTCGGATTACTGTTTCAAAACTTGTGATGTCAACGTTTTCTCAGATCGTGTTAGTGAAATTATTCTTGCAGGAATGGAATCCTTTATCCCACACTCCACTTTAAAATCTCGTCCTTTATCTAAACCTTGGTTTTCCAATAAATGTGTTAAGGCTGTTCAAGAGAAGAATGTTGCATATCGTAATTGGCTTGTTTCTAATTCTTCAATTTCATTTTCTGCCTACACTAAAGCTCACAACAATTGTAAAGCAGTTATTAATCAGTCCAAACTAGAGTTTGAACAGGCTAAGAGTAGAAAACTTGCTTCTTACCCTAATGGTAGCCGAGCAATCTGGTCTCTTGCCAAAACTATTGGCCGCAACTTTTGCCCATCTCTGCTCCCACCTCTGTCCAAACCAGATGGTTCTGTTGTCACTTCAGCAAAGGATAAATCTGACCTGCTAGCATCCCATTATTCTCCCAACTCGTATTAATCTTGATAAAACACCTCCCACCATTCCCAACGCGCTCCATTCAATGCCTCCGTCAAAAGGATGTCAGAAGGATTTTGACGAATCTTGATGCTAAGAAAGCTCCATGTCTCGATGGTATTTCTCCACTTGTTCTCAAAACCTGTGATCCTGAACTTACTCCAGTTCTTTGCTGCTTTTTTGTCACTTTCTTATTCCAAAAGTCCTTTTCCTTCTGCTTGGAAATTTGCCCATATCCAGCCAGTTCCTAAAAAGGGTGACAAATCCCTCCCATCCAATTATCGTCCCATTGCAATTACTTGTACTCTTTCTAAAGTAATGGAGAAATCAATTAACCGCCAACTCTTAAACTACCTAGAAACCTTCCGTCTGGCCAGTATGGATTCCGTCAGTATCGATCCACTGGTGATATTCTGGCTTGTGTTACCCATTTATGGACTAATTCAATGGAAAGATTCGGTGAAACAGAAGTAGTTGCTCTTGACATCTCAAAGGCTTTCGATCGTGTTTGGCATAAAGGTCTTCTAAACAAGCATCCATCTTATGGTTTTCCAACTGTTTTTAGTAATTGGCTATCCAGTTTTCTCTCTGATCGCTCACTGAGGGTGATGGTAGATGGCTCTCTGTCTTCTAACTTCTCCACTAATGCCGGTGTCCCCCAAGGTTCAGTTCTTTCCCCCACTCTTTTCCTCGTGTATATTAATGACCTTCTTCCATTGACTGGAAATCCTATCCATAGTTTTGCCGATGATAACACATTGCATTCCACTGTCCATTTTGAGAAACCTTGCCCTGCTCAATCAGCTTCAACTTCTCGAAAATCTGCTCCCAATTCCTTAAATGCCGATCTTCAGGTAATTCTCCAGTGAGGCAAAGACAACTTAGTTGATTTCAACCCTTCTAAAACTCAGTCTTGTCTTATATCTCGCAAAAAAGGATTGGATTCTTCTGCTCCTATGCTTATCTTTTGTGACACTCCGATTTCTAGGCAAAATGATATATCTCTTTTGGGGACTACCCTGACTTCTAATCTCTCTTGGTACAAGCACATTACAAATATTGCTTCCTCTGCATCTAAAAAACTTGGTTTTCTCTTTCGCTCTCGGCGTTACTTTTCTTCCAAACAGCTGCTCACTCTGTATAAATCGCAAATCCGCCTTGCCATGGAATATTGTTCCCACATCTGCGGTGGTGCCTCCAAAACCTCTCTCAGGCTTCTTTATTCCATTCAGAAGATGGCAGTTAGGTTAATTAATGATTCATCTTTAACAGAGTCTCTGCACTCGCAAGATGAAACAAGTCCAATGTTTCATAGACGTACTGTTTCTGCTGCATGCCTCTTCTACAGATACTTCCATGGGCACTGTTCTTCAGAATTGGCTTCTATAATTCCGGCTCTCTCTTTCTAAACAGTCCGAACACGTGCCGCCACCAGCCAACATCCATTTACTGTCCAACTTCAAACTCACAGAACGAACTGTTCATCTTCCTCGTTTATTCATTCAACTGCCGTTTTCTGGAACAACCTTCCTTCATACGTATTTCCTGAAAATTACAGTCTACAGAAGTTCAAGTCCAATGTCAACAAATATCTTCTTTCGTCTTCTCAATCTCCAACACAAGCACGGTACTAAGTAGTATAGGTTCTAATACCTCTCGTGTTTGGGGTTTACATAAAAAAAAAAAAAAAAAATACAGAGTGGCTCAAAAGTAATAGCACCCTACAGGACTGTTTTGGTTTTTATAAAACAACGCCCCATAAGAATCTGAACGATTACTAAAACAATACCTTTAATAAAATCATGTTCATAGGCTTCCTACCAAAATTAATAAAAAAATAAATTTCTGTTCATACGCTGTACGGCCACTGCAGCCAGAGGAGTTCAAATCATTGCAACTGTTTTACAGCAATAGTTAACAATTGGTTGTGCTTTTGTTGTGGAAGTGAACCGTTTGATGTCACAATGTATGTACTGTACTCAAGTCTATTTTGGTTACCCAAGCATAACAGCTAATAATGTTTTTACGAGGTGCATTCTAGAAGTAACACCAATTTTTTTTTTTTTTTTTACTTGGCAAGGATGACACTATAACTGAACAGTATCGTCGAACCTTTGACAGAACCTTTTGTTTGTAGCTGGGCAGGCTCATCCTCGTCTGACACCATGACATTTCATTTAGCAACAAGACAGCACACTGCATCACAAGGCTAACGTTATCAGGAAATTTCTACATCGCTATATTCTTCAGATATAGTTCCGTCAGCCTTCTGGCTATTTAACAAACAGAAAGATGACTTGCGGGGAACTCAGTGCAATTTACTTATTTAAACAACTATAAAACAGCAAACAAACATGCCTTAGTGTGCAGCAACAAAAATAAAGTTACATAGCTCCAAAGCAGAGACTTTGAATACAAATTTCATGACGTGAAAAACGGCAAAACCAATCCAGAAACTCAGTGGAAACAGCAATTGATTCCACGAATTGATTTTTTTTCTATAAATATAGATATATAAATATATCAATTAATTACTACTAAGATTATAACTTTATAGGACACTTAATAAAAGTCTATAGTTTTACTTTCTATAAACTTAGATGTTCAATTTAATTACAGCTGTGTAATATTTCTCCCGTATACTCCTTTTTGTGGATCAATTTAATGGATGCTTTTATATCTGAATTTCAGTCTGGGGTTGCATCAATTTTGTCTTAGTCCACCATAAGGCAGAATTCGAGTTCTGATTTACTGTAACTCTTTTGCAATTATAAAGTTCAGATTGATAAAATAAAATAAAAATTAACATCTAAAAACATTCTCAATTATAACAGTTCATGGTATGATATAACTGGTTAAATTCCGAGTTCTTCTGTTCACTCAGAGTTACTTACAATATCAGTAACTATAGTAAAGTTAATAATATCATATACTTATGTTGGTGTGAACATATAGTTTATTTTAGATGAACCAATATCAGTTTATGTGAAGGAAGGTGTGCGACGAATACCAGAATGAAAAGGAAGAGGGTGACCTGGGAGATTGGCGCACTTCTGGTCTCATCAATGAAGTACTTTAGGCATTTCCCTAACGCTACTAAACATTGCTCATTTCATTGTGGGCACTAACCGCAGTGACGAACCAAGCAGCAGATAAGCGGACGCGCATGCTTCCACTACAGAAAAGCACAACTCTATAATCACTTAGTGTTCCTCATCAAAACAAGATTCGCGAACTCTTACCTAACAGTACGCCTATTGTGTAGCATTTAGAAACACTACTCAAAATTGTCGAGTTGCGTGGAAAGGAAGTTTTCTATTGAATTTGGATTTACAATTTGTGGAAAAAGAGTACTTGATATATGTCTCATACACCAACATAGGAATCCCTCGAAACATGACGAGTTTTACTGTTATTAGAACATGCAGCAGCCTGGAAAGCAAGGTGTTCGGGATTTCAAGGCGTGCTGAGAACAAGAAAACCCTTTCTTGTTCCACGAGGAACAAGAAAATACATGGGCTGGGTTAAGTAAAAACAGCTGCAGGTACATGTATACTAATGCTAACAGCATAATAAATAAATTTTATGAATTTGAAGTTCTGATCAAATCATCAAATGCAGACATTACGTGCATATTAGACACATGGTGTCACTCAGATATAAGGGATTCAAAATTTGAATATGGGGAATACAATGTGTACAAAAAGGACAGATTGAACAGAAGGGGAAGAGTTATTGTCTTAGTTAAGAAGCATATTAAATCTAAGGCAGTGCATCCAGTGGACATGGGTGGCCAGTGCAATGTTGAGCCAGTTTGGTACTGTAAAACCATTATAGGCCTGATATAAGAATGCATTATAGGCCTGATGACTATGGTGTGCATATAGAACAACTGCGCGCACACACACGCACACAGAGTGGGCCAGTAAATCAGAATGTATTACAGTATAATGGGGAGGGATTTAACTTTCTAGATCAGTGGTCTCCAAACGTTTTTGGTCGCGCACCTTTACTTTACTTAAAAGAACTAGCGGGCACCCCGGAATAAAAAAATTAAATATATAAGTTTAATATATATTTTAATTTATAAATCATTTACACGGAAGGCAATATATCTAAAATCACCTTTTAAAATCACATATGATTTTAAAAGATCACAAATACAAAAATACAAAACAAAATAAAATTAAATTGAAGTTCAAGCACAAAAGGATATGAAATCATTAATGTAACAAGTGCAGTAAATGTAATGTAATGCTATTTTTTTATTTATAAATAATTTACATGATATGCATTATATCTAGGATCACATAATTTGAAAACAACCCAAAAGATCACAATCTAACTCGATGCAAAAATACAAAACAAAATTAATTGAAATTAAAGTTCAAAGTTGTATAAATCAAATCAACAGCAATTTTTAGCGGGAACAATGTACTTGAATATTTTTCATTATCGCCGTGTATTTTGGTTTCATATTTTGGGACACAGCTACCCCAAGATCTGTTTAGTTAAGTTAAGTTTATTTCTAAACGTGGTTTTAATAATAGTCATTGCAGAGAAATTCACCTCACGTAGGTACGTTGATCCAAATGGAAAGAACGTTGATCAAAATGGAAAGATTGCATCGCTCGCTCTGCTTACCAAATCACCCCATGATCATCCAGGCACCCCATTGAATCATTTCACGCACCCCTAGGGGTGCGCGTACCCCACTTTGGAGACCATTGTTATAGATATTTAGTGGACCTTGTGGGTTGGTCACTCACGGTATCAAGTCTTTTATGGATTTATCCAATGTTAGAGACAGTGCAGTAGTCGTAAAATTAGCAGAAGGTATACTCTACAAATGTTACGAAAAGCAGAGAGTATATTGTGCATATCAGGCTTATTAATCGAATTCTAGAGGATATACGGCGTATACCCGTGTTACTGTAATGGAGGGTATACCCACGTATACCCTCCATTACAGCCCTGGTTAAAGAGAAAACAAGAAAAAGCAATACCCTTGATCTGATTATATTTATTAACCGTCACCGATCGTGCATTAAGAATCTGCAGATAAAAGAACCAGTGGCGTGATCACGATGTACTGATGTTGGATTTACTTAATGATGTAACTACTGTGAAAGGCAAGGGAAAGGACTTTTGCTTTCATAAAGGTGACTATAGCGGTCTCTGACAGTTTTTAAAATTCTATGCAGTGGTACAAACTGATGAAATTACCAACAGCAAATTCTACATGTAAATCATTCAGGGTTGTTATCATGGAAGCTACTAGCCTTTTTTATACCAACTAAGAGATAAGGTTCAAGGCATAGACCTAAATGGATGTCAGATGAACTGATGACACTCGTGGCAGCGAAGAAATACGCATGGGATGCATAAAAATTATCAGGTGAACAGATACCTATAGTAGATATAAAGTAGTCTACAATGAAGTCACAATGGAGGCTATGCAAGCTGAGGCAGATTAGAAAGTCTCTAGCAAAGAATGCAAATAAAAGCAGCAAAGACTTTCTTACTTATGTAAACTGAAGAAAGAAGGGGTTGAATTACATTGGTTCACTAAATATGAATGGATTAACTGTTGATGATCTCTCTCAGCATGCAGACAAACTGAATGGAGTATTTTGCATCTACATTCACATACGATAATTTTTTTTAGAAATAAGAATGCCAGAAATGAGTAAAATTCTGGAGCAGGGCTGAATGATTTTATGACAACTGGGAGGAAAGTGGAAGAAGAAGAAGAATTGTTGAAGATAAACGTAAAAAGGTACCTGTGGTAGATGGGATATATCCAGTTATATTAAAGAAGGCAGAAAAGAGTGAAGCAAACCTTTAGCCAAGATTATGGGAGCATCCCTGGTTTCAGGAGAGGTTCCTGTGGACTAGATATATAAAAATGTATAGCAAATTCAAAAAGGGGGGGGGGGTTAAAGAGATATGAGTAATTACAGACCTGTTAGCTTAACTTCTGTACTAGAGAAAATAATGGAGTCAATAGTTAAAGAAGTAATACATGATCATCTAGACAATAATGTGGTTATAATGCAGTCACAGCATACATTTGTTAAGGGGTGATCTCGTCTGATCAACCTGATTGGATATTAAAACACAGGAACTGGATGCAAAAAATAATTTTGACATCATATATTCAGATTTCGGAAACGCTTTTTATATTGTTGCGCATAAAAGACTGCTACACAATTTGGAGGGCAAGTCGCTGTGATGGGAAGGGTGAATGGGAAAAGACAGAGTGGTTATCAAAAGGCACTACTCTTCTTAGACTGTCATTAGTGGACTCATCAGGATTAAGTGCTGGGCTCACTCTGGTTTTTATTATTTATTAATGATATTTATGAAAGTGTATTAGGCTTAATGTATAAGTTTGTAGATAATACGAAGGTTGGAAGGGTAGTTAATCGCAGTAATCAGGGTATGCCACTGCAACAAGAACAAGATCTAGCAAAATTAGGCAGCTGGGCTGAAAAGTAGCAATTGAAGTTTAATATTGACAAATACAAGGCATTTCATATGGAAAGCAATAATCCCAGATTAACGTACTGTGTAGTACCACACTCAGGGCAGTGGAGATTGAAAAAGACCTGAGAGTAATTGTGACGTGAGATGTGAAGTTCTCTGAATAGTGCAGACAGGCTGGCAGGCCAGCTCATAGGATTTTATCAATAATACGCAGGAATATTACCAGTAGGGAGAAGGAGGTGATTATCCCATTTTATAAGGCAATGGTTAGACTTCACCTTGGGTGCCACATATAGGATTGGTAGCTTCAATTTAGGAAGGACGTGGATAACTTGGAACGCTTGCAGAGAGGAGCAGCAAGATTGTTGAGTGGAGCAAAAGGGTGTCCTCACCAGGAAAGGCTTCATTTTTGCAAATTGCAGCGTCTGAAGATTAGGCACCTACGAGGAGGTGTTTAAGGCCTGAATGCAAATTTCCAGATGTGCGGAAATTTGCATTGAACAAGAGGATTGTTGAAGGTTGGAACAAAATCCCATTTTGTGCTGTTGGGGGGGGGGGGGGCAGTTTGAATAAATTCATGGTAGAATCCCCTAGGGGATTTAGAGGTGAAATGGGAAGTGTTGGCGTTTTTTTTTCTTGGTAGATGCAGTATAAGCTTGGTTTCTTGCATCATTTTCCACTACTACTATTACTAATAATACAAACATTGTTATTCATTGGTATTTTATGCAAGATGAAGCCTACTGGAATGGTCTCAATGTAGCCAAGGCATTTTGAGGATAACTTAAAGGGCGTGATCCATGGTGTGCACGATCAATGAACTTAAATCTGCGATTTAATTCGGGTTTTCACCAACGCAACGCAAACCTTATAAAAAGAGGTAGAGGGAAATATCCAGAAATAATTAATAATTATTTGCAGGATATTGCGTCATCCGAAGGCACAATATCCTGAAAGAACATGTGGACACACGTGTCCTTATTATTTAAATAAGGTAAAATCGAAGTTTCTAGCTATAAATAAATAATATTTCTCTGATGAACGAAAATACTGAAGTAATGAAAGTTACTTTCGGAACCTACAGGGTGGTGCAGTAGGATTGGATTCTTTTTGGTGAATTATTTTTAAAAGATGAGATGTAAATTTAGAATCTTTATTTAAAGAAAAATAATCACGTTAACAAATGCAGAGTAGTATTCGAATGTTAAGCTTTAAAAATGACATATTCCAAATGACCTCCCGCGCAGAGTCAATACATTATTGAAATTTTCACATAAAACTGCGCATTACTCGCTATAACAAATCTAAATTAATTCTTCTAATTTCTTCTGTAATATAGTTCTTTAGATCTTGAATTGAGAGCGGTCTTGTTTCGTAAACTTTCGCCTTTAGATATCCCCCAAAGAAAAAAGTCGGGGAGTTCAAATCGCGAGATCTCGAAGGCCATTGGATGTTGCCAAACCTTGAACCCAAGCGTCCCAGGAAACATTCTCCTCAAAATGGCCGTGCTTTGTCCTGAATGTGTGGCGTTGCTCCGTCTTGTTGAAACCATATATTATTTTGTCTGAATCTGTGTAGCTCCTCAAAAAATGTTTCCAACATCGTACTGTATTGATTAGCAGTCACTGTTACAGCCTGATTGTTCTCTTCAAAGAAATTATGGTCCGATTACTCCATATGCAGGTACATCTCGCCAGACAGTTACCTACTCTATGTAGGGGCTTCTAGTGGAGCTCCGTTTGGCTAGCCCCAACCGATAGCGAAAGTTCTACTTGTTAACGAATCAGAAAGATAAAAACGGGCCTCTCCGACATAATCAAAACATTTGCATCATTTATCATTTTCCAAAAATGTTCATAAATTGTCTACAAAACTGTACTCGAGCAATTTTATCCTGATTTGTTACCCCATGGGTGACTTGAATTTTGTAGGGGTAAACTGAAGGTGGTTGTGCAAACAGAAGTAGTCTTAGACTTCTGTTGGACATTTCCAACAATCGCTTATCTCCTTACTGACCGGGAAGGACTTCGCAACACTGCATTTCTCTCTCTCTCTCTCTCTCCCGGTGTTCTCAAGTGTGCGAAATATACGCCTAGTTTCGATAATTCGACTGTTTACACTACCACTAGCACGAAAACCTTCAACCCCCCTTAATATTGTGTTCTGAAAAGGAATTCGGCCATGTCTTGGTACATTAAACTGAAGTCGAAACCTTCTTCGTGTCTGCACAATACATTTTGTTGTAAAATACGTTTCTACTGAAAACGTGCGAAGGTTCACTGGTCGATTATCCATGATTACTGAATTGCATGAATACACGACCCTAGTCGTGTAACTCTCACCTCCCTCATCCCACCACAAGACTCCCTCTGCAGCGCACTGAAAATCCTCCAATCCTACTGCCTCAACCCTGTATATGCAATATACTGTTGATTGAAATACTTGCATTGTTTTGAGATCTTTAACACTTTCTTTTTCTGAAAGTAGTTTTTGTTTTGCAATAATGTTGCTCAGGGTAAAGTGTAAATACGAGCCCTAATGTCACATTGTTCCAATATAAACACCAACTATTCGTGTCAGACTGTATCTAAAGCTTTACCAAAATCGTTGTAAATTATGTCAGAATTATTCTTTGCATCTCATATGATCGATCTGCGAATTATAAGTGCACATTATCAAAGCCGAAATCCGTGACAAACCTTTCGTAGAGTACGTATAATTTAATAATTACTTCAGCCAAAAATAACGAATAAATAAATAAAAACCGACCTATTTGAAGTAGGCCACTCAGACTACCATTCAACGGAATACAAGTGAACCAAACCTCTTTTTCAATAGAACCTCAGGCTGGAAAATTCCATCCGGCACCGTCATTCTCCCATCACCTTTGTGTGCGTAACAGATTCAATAGGAATCTGCAGAAAGTTTTCCTTCAAGCCGCTCTCTTCCGAAATTCTATTGCATCAGAGCCCTCTCCGCTTCACTTCTCTTGGTAAATAAAGCCACTTTGCGATTGAGAAAGACAAATGCAAGTCCCTATGTCACCTGACGTCAGGCTTTCCTTCCTTCCGTCGGAAAGCCTGACGGCAGGGGTGGTGTCACATTACTTAAGGTGACAGTCGATTTGTCAACCAAGACATCGAGCGCTAACAACCCATTACTCTGTCGTCCCGTATTACCAACTGTAGGTGACCCTCCATAAATAACATATGTCGCAGAGTCCCAGCATCTCCTCCACTACAGAACTGGAAGTCAGTGATGTGGAAGGCTTGCCTTCCCTTCACGTGTCCCAGGTAAAATAATACATCAGAAGTGGAATTCCAGGATCAAAACAAAGTGTTTGAGCCAAGAGTGTAGCCCCTTCGAACAGTTTTCTGACACTTAGACGCAAGAAAAGTTTAAAATACTATGTCAAACAGCCACGTGATTTCGCCCCTTTACTGGCTCTTTCAACGAAACTGTTTGCTAAAGAATGCTGAGATTTCAGTAAGACTCTTTCGCACTTTCTCCCTTATTTTAATGGGTTCGAAAAAGTGAAGGATATTTAAGCGAGTACCAAGTCTCTGAAACGTACAAGAATAATTCTGCGCCAGCGTCCAACAATTAAGAAAATAATCTCCAAACATCAAGATTTATCGTAATACCGATTATATTCCAATAATCATCATTTCAAGATATTATTTAACGCAAAACATAATAAGCACGCACGCATATACATTAACATCGAACCGGTGAACACCAGTAGCAAAACATGACACAGTAAACGTTAACTAGAGAACAACTCTAACATGAAATATGATCTCCTCTGATCAAATACAAGACCCATCTCTCCTCATGAGGCTATGGGTCTTGTATCTTTCTAATTTTGGGATTTAAAATGGACATTTAAGCAAGGAGATAACTAAATAAATCTTTATTTTTCCTATCATAATAAATAAATAAAGTGTTACATTGGTGAGTGACAACTTCCCTTTACGGCAGTAAATGCCCGGGGATCATATGTGCTCTGTCCTAGCTGTATGCAAGCGAGCGAAGTGCGGTGTGGGTTATCGTATTGCAAAACTAAATACAAACCAATAGCGCATGCAAAAGGATAAACATAAGGTTAAGCTTGATACCCACGATTCGTTAAATTCCTGTTCAGCAAGATTTTGGAGGTCTATGCGACCACCGTTAGTGATCGGAGCAAACATAATCCTTTCATGGTTATAGGATTTTCCCCAGATGAAGAGACATCAATAATCAGTGACTCCATCAGGTGTTATTCCAGCGTATCTCCAATTCAAGAGGCTTTCTTCTTTTTTTTTTTTTTTTGCTAAAACTAAAAATAAGCGGGACCCCTTATACAAAAACACCTTTCTTGAAATTTCTTAGTAATTTTCGGAACAATGCGTTGTCACATGACAGCGATAAGTAACAGCCCTACGAGCTGTGAATATACTGGTCGCCTTATGACGAAATTACTCTACACAGTTCGGCTGAACAGGTTTCACAAAAAGGTTTCTTATTTCCTGGATTGTTTAATAACCTGGTTATTGTATCGAAGCCGTCATTTTAATCGTATTACCCCTGCTCCAGTCTGTTCCAATTCCCCCATTTCCCCTACGGTCATCTACTTCACTGGCTCATTACATGGCGCTGCCTTAGCATTTTTAAAAATGCTGACACAGTTGCCAAATGCACTCCATGTGTGATATAAGGGAGATCCAATTTGAAACTGAACCAGGTTTTTGTATGTTAGTCTGTGTTGCCCGTTTGAAAAGACTTTAATGCAAATACTTCAGTTCGTTATATTCAGCATCACGATTTTTATTTATTTAGTTTAGTATTTAGCATTCAACACTATAATTTATCTTGTAGTGTTTTAAGCAGCAAAAACCTGGACGTCAGCAGCTATCGACAATTCAAAGGGAGGGGGGGGGAACAAAAACCTATACCAAAGAATACTGCGGCTACTCAGATGGGCAAGTAATAAGCACCACATTCTCCACAGATCATTTTTTTTTAAAATGAAAACTCCAAACACGAGAGGGATTAGAACCTATAGTACTTAGTCCCGTGCATGGGTTGGAGGTTGAGAAGACGAAAGAAGATATTTATTAACATTAGACTTGAATTTCTATAGACTGTAATTTTCAGGAAATATGAAGGAAGTTGTTCCAGAAAACGACAGTTGAATGAATAAACGAGGAAGATGAAAAGTTGGTTCTGTGAGTTTGAAGTTGGACAATAAATGGACGTTCCCTGGTGGTGGCACGTGTTCAGACTGTTTTGAAAGAGAGAGCGGGAATTATAGAAGCCAATTCAGAAGCACAGCACCCATGGAAGTATCTGTAGAAAAGGCATGCAGCAGAAACAGTACGCCTATTAGACAGCGAGTGGAGAGATTCTGTTAGAGAGGAGTCATTAATTAACCTAACTGCCCTCTTCTGAATGGAATCTAGAAGCCTGAGGGAGGTTTTGGGGGCACCTTCCCAGATGTGGGAACAATATCCCATGGTAGGGCGGATTTGTGATTTGTACAGAGTGAACAGCTGTTTGGAAGAAAAGTAACGCCGAGAGCCAAAGAGAAAACCAAGTTTTTTAGATGCAGATGAAGCAATATTTGTAAGGTTCTTGTGCCAAGCGATATTAGAAATCAGGGTATTCCCCTAAAGAGATATATATCATCTTGCCGAGAAATCGGAGTGTCACCAAAGATAAGCATAGCAGCAGAAGAATTATTTTTACGAGATATAAGACAGGATTGAGTTTTAGAAGGATTGAAATCAACTAAGTTATCTTTGCTCCACGGAGAATTACCTGGGGATCGGCATTTAAGGAATTGGTAGCGGATATTCGAGACGTTGAAGCTGATTGAGCAGGGCGAAGTTTCTCAAACTGCAAAGTGGAATGCAATGTGTTATCATCAGCAAAACTATGGATAGGATTTCCGGTCAATCGAAGAAGATTATTAATATACAAGAGGAATAGAGTGGGGGAAAGAACTGAACCTTGGGGGACACTAGCATTAGTGGAGAAGTTAGAAAACAGATAGCCATCTACCATCACTCTCAGTGGGCGGCCAGAGAGAAAACTGGAAAACTAATTACAAATAACAGTTGGAAAACCATAAAATGGAAGCTTGTTTAGAAGACCTTTATGCCAAACACGATCGAAAGCCTTTGAGATGTCAAGAGCAACTGCTTGTGTTTCACCGAACTTTTCATTGAATTTGTCCATAAATGGGTAACATAAGCCAGAATATCACCAGTGGATCGACACTGATGGAATCCATACTGGCGATCGTTGATCACACGGAAGGTTTCTAGATAGTTTAAGAGTTGGCGGTTAATGGATTTCTCCATTACTTTAGAAAGAGTAGAAGTAATTGCATGGGAGGGATTTGTCACCCCTTTTTAGGAACTAGCTGGATATGAGCAAAATTTCCAAGCAGAAGGAAAAACACCTTTTGAATAAGAAAGTGAAAAAAGTCGTCAAAGAACAGGAGTAAATTTAGGATATTGAGAACAAGTGGAGAAATATCATTAGAATCTGGAGCTTTCTTAGCATCAAGATTAATTTTTATTCCAGCTCATTAATACATGAGCTGGAATAAAATTGGGATGCTAGCAGGTCAGATTTATCCTTGGCTGAAGTGGCAGTAGAACCATCTGGTTTTGACAGAGGTGGGAGCACAGATGGTCAAAAGTTGCGGCCAATATCTTTGGCAAGAGACCAGAATTCTCGGCTACCATTAGGGTAAGAAGCAAGTTTTCTACTCTTAGCCTCTTCAAAATTTGTTTTGGACTGATTAATAACTGCTTTACAGTTTTTGCGAGCTTTGGTGTTTTTAATGTGAAATGTGGAATAATGGATTCCATTCCTACAAGAATAATTTCACTAAGATGTTCTAAGCAAATGTTGGCATAAGAAGTTTTGAAACAGTAATCCGACCAAGGAAAAGAAGAAAAGAAATCTCGCAGATCATTCCGTTTTGCATTATTGTAATACCAAACAACACGAGGTTGGGAATAGCCATGAGATAAAGGCTCCATTGAAGAAGAGACAATCACCAAGTTTTGATTTGAGGTGCCTAAAGGACCACTCACTTCGACCGTGTACTTAGAAGGGTTGTTTGTGAGAAAAAGATCTAGCACGTTGGCTGTAATTAGGATTGTCCACTATTCTGGTTGATAAATGAACAATCTGTGGGAGGTCATTAGTAATTGAAAAAGCCTCAGCTTCTCGACCAGCTGGAGTTGTGAACATTAAAATCACCAAGGAAAATTACCTCACTGTTAGGAAATTTGGACTGGAGAAAGCCAAGTTGCAAAGAGAGGAAGTCAAAGAGTTCCAAGCGATTAGTGGAGTTGGAAGAACGGTAGAGACAACAGATGAATTTGATAGAATGAGGTAGAGAGATTAAGTCAGAGAAGATCGAAAAGAGGAGATTCCAGATACCAAGTCTCTGACAGGAAATATCGGAACGGACATATGCACAAAGGTGGTACACCTTTGAGGCGAAAGGAATCATACAGAATAATTTGGGCAACTGAGATGAGCAGTGGTTGAATCAACTGATGACTGAGATTCTGTCAGAAAAAGTACATGGGGTTTGGCAGACTGCAAGTGGAAATGGACATCGTTGAGATTAGAATTGAGACCATGTATATTTGAAATGAATTAGGAAGTGTTTGGGAGGTTTAGATCTTTTTCGCAGATAAGTTTGCTCTATTAGTTTGACAATTCATCGTGTATTCAATAGTAAGAAAAAGTAGAGTGGGGGAGGGACATGCTGTATGAAGTAATGAAATTTTTGGATATGGCGTACATATGGTAAGAACATACCCAGATCCTTGACATAACGTGGCCTCGACAATGCCTCCCCCCCACATACACACTACTCGGACTCCCTCCAGTCACCATCTGGCAGAGTAGAGGTAAAAAAATAAAATAATAAATTATTAGATTCGGGTTACCCGAAATTGATTACATTAACCCGTGTTTGTGTCTGTAAATTGTGTGTGTTCTCTGCTCGATTTGCCTGTTTTGCTGGACGAAAAAAACCCAGTAGCTGGGGAAAAAACCTTGCTATCTACGCCTGAGACTGACTAACTCAGCCACGGAGTGAAAAAGGCCCATTAAAGTTCCTCGCGTCATCGACGGGATTCGAATCCAAGCATTTTTCACCCGGTGTGGTGAGAGCGGTGACGATATCACTGTGCTACCCGCGCAGACAGAAGAGTAGAGGTAGCAAGATTATACACTAGCTGATCCAGAAGCCTTCTGGAGAGTTACCAATAGGTTCGGTCCGGTGTACTAACTAGCGGCCGGCCAGTGAACACAGTTTTAGAGCTATACCCTCCAAATGTAAGAAAGTTTGGATCTCGTCAAGGTGATCATCATAACTTCAAAAGACATCATTCATACTGCATGATGAAGAGATGGGAAGGGTCGACCGGAACTTAGCTGTGTGGAGACTAAACATGGGTTCCACAACTTCAAGCCTCCAATAAGCAAAGTGGTGGTATTGCACCGGTTGATGAGAGTCATCTACCACCTAATATTGCCTGGTAACATAGAGGGGCGGCATTCCTCCGTGCCGTGTGGGGGCGAACATCTCTACCCCTACTTACGTTGGTTTACACCTGGGTGATCACCCACAATGTGCATGCGCATAAGGGTTATACCCAGGATTACTAACAAGGTGCAATCGTGAAGGTGCTAGCAGAAGATTTGACTGTCACAGACCGTCCGGACTTAGCCGAAATTGGGCCCACTTGACTTGAGTGTCACCCGAATATCAGTTACATCAGCGTTTTAGACTCCCAGGCAGCAAGCACAGCTTGTCTGGCATATCTGAGAGAATGTATGCGACAGTCTCAAGGACCAAAGGGTGAGAAAGATGGAGCTACATGGGCTACCAACCACCATAAACAGCAGAATGTCACAACCTCCATCAAGCTGCTAAATGGCATCATTTCGTCCCCAAATTTATAGGATCTGTTTACCTTCCTTATCCTTGCACAATTCTTGAGATCAACCTCAATGCTGCTGTACAAAATACGTAAGCTGAATTTTAGTGAGAGGTTCACAGTTGCATAGTCACTAACAGTCACAGGGAAGAAGTCGAGAGCTAATGCAGACCGGGCACGTCCCATCTTGTTTTTGTATAGGTGTTTGCGTGCACGTCCATATGAAGATGTGAAAAGTTAAAAAGCAACAAGTCAATTCAAGTCATAAAATAAAAACATTTTTATTATTTTAAGTTTTTAAATAATTTTTATTATTTTAAATTTGTAGATTTTTCCGATTATTAAAAATGAATTTAATTACTTAAAAATGTAATATTAAAGTCCCGGAGTGCCAGTTAAACAATTTTGGGCCTGGGTACTGTACATCTCCCCCACTCTCTCGTCGGACACCAGTCATTCGAATATTAGAATCAAATGAAGTGAATATGGTTAAATTTGAAACCCAATCCACTTATTATAATAGATGCCCACTCGTAGAGTAAGTCATCACCATTAGATACACAAATGTCTCGGAGCATTTGATGAAGACACTCTAAGACACACACTATGAGTAAGACCTCCGATCTTACTCATAGTGATAATATGCAATCCGTGTTGAAACAGTGCTCACCAAAATACGGTGCTCTGAAGTACCACGCAGGCTGTAAAATTTTTGGCAACCAAACTGAATGCTCCGTGCTTCACCATTCCAAATAATGAACTTTCTCAATAGGATCTGCTGTCAATATTTGTAAGAGGAAAAATTCGTATGTGTAAAACACAGTTACTGATAAGGACTGCAATATTTAGTCTCCATTCCAGATGGAACTCAAGGCTATATGGCTATATGTACAACTGAACGGACACGATAAAGGCAATAGATTCTTTGCGTATACTGTATATGCTAACCCGCTTAAAAACTGAAAGGAATAAAGGATTTGTGTATCGCAGTCACGAGGTTTTGTTTTCCCACAGGGTATAAAAGACTTCATTTATTCTAAATGTGGTAATTACATAGGCAGCCTACATTAAAAATTTTCCGTGAAGTATTCAACGGAAGCTCCCTTAATTGCTATAGCTTAAATGGGACTCAAAATGCAGTCTGTGAGTACTGCAATTCATTTCTGAGGCGGAGACCATTAAGCTTTACGAGCACATCAGTTTGGTGAGAAACCACTGAAAACCTTTAGCTACTTCCATTTCATTCTATCTTCATATTAGGCAGGATGAAATGCAAGTATTATTTATGATAGCAGTTATAACAGTGGTATGGAACGAAAATTAAAAACCAAACATATCTGGGATACTTTATAACAAAACAGGATTGCAAAATTCCGAGAGTTACAGATGGTAAAAATAGACATTAATATACAGAAATCACTAATCGTTATTAGAGTGAGAACTACTAGCAGCACAATATTTAGTCGAGAATTTGCAAGAGAATCTTTGAAGTAATTGTGTTATAAATTGAATAAAAATACATGGTTTTTAATTTATTGTCCAACCCGTTGATCAACGATTTTTTTTACGAGGTATTTCTGATAAACAGAGCAAATTATTCAATTAGATATGTAGTGAGATATTTTAGACAGATGGCAGAAGGCGGTTCTATTGTGCCAGCAGTGGTATTTCACTACCAATACAACATTGTCATTAAAAATCCGTAGTCAACTTTATATTATCAACATACGTATGATTATATCAACTTTTAACCGTTAAGGCCATCCATCTTGATAGGGTTGGATGGCCTTAAGGGTTAAAAGTTGATATAATCATATGAATATTGATAATATAAAGTTGTCTACGGATTTTTAGTGAGAATATTGTGTATATGGCATTCAAGTTATGGAAAAGTTAGGACTTGCAAGAGTTAAAAAAAAACATTTATTGTTAAGCGTGTGACAGGATATTTCTGAGAACATTTTCGTAAAAAAGCACCAACTTGCACCCAAATAATTTTGCAATGCCAACAGACAGTTATACATATCGAAAAGAGATCTGTACTAAATAAGACAAACAAAACAATATGAATTGCACATTCTTCGTAGAGTTGTATTACACACACAGGATGCGTTTACATGTCTACACGAGCAAGGTGGGCATTTCCAGCACATTATATATTTAAATCAAATTGTTTAATTAAATTCTTTATTCGTTTTTTAATAAAATTTTGTTGTGTTGCAAACTGGCTTGCATTTTAATTGGATTCGTACTTTCTGGTAACTTACTAAAACAGAAGAAATCATAATTTCTCCAATTGTTGCTAAAAGACCTGCCAGAGATATAACCGGTTATCAAACTCCTCAAAACTCGAGACGCTGACTATGTTATTTTAGAAAACCATTGCAAGAAACTTTACATTAAGCTAAGCTGCAGCCGTTATCAACCCACTGCAGGATGGAAGCTTCCTCAACAATTCATGCTGAGGTAAATAGACCATAATCTGCCACGCTGGTCCAGTGCGGGTTGGCAGATCGACCGTATTTAGTAGTCAGGGGCTTGAACCCCGGTCTACTCAAGGAGCGTGTACTACTGCTCTCCCGCTCGTGACCACTCGGCTACGGAATCGGTACTTTACGTTAATACTTGCTAATTAGGATTAATGCATATATAATAAAAAGAGTAATGTAAACTTTCATCTAAAGCGGTCATAAAAATCGATTTAAAAAATAACAAAAACATGTACACAGATGGAGTAATAATTTTGCTAATTTACTGCATATCAGGGATATTAATTATTATTCCCAATTCAGATATATGGAATATTTATCGAAATTTATTAATAGCTTCACAATGGAACTGTAGTGTAAATAATAATCATGTGAAGGAAAAACGGAGAACAGCAAACAAGGATGTTAAAATTTATAGTGGCTGTTGCCCATTTTAAAATGTTAATTCATTCATTTGCAACACAACTTGTTTCAGTCTGACGTATGCGTCCTTTAACTCGCACTCCTTAAGCGACATCTCCTGTGAACAGGAGATCTTTGCGAATGCTATGAAATATTCATTGGCTTTATACTCGGCACCTTAATATATAGTCTATAGATTGTTGAAATATAATACTTGGAATTACTCTCTCAATATACAGTATATGTTTATTTTGGATTCAAATTTTTTCTGTCTATTTTATTATTCTAAAAATAATCGCAGTGGAATTACAGCACTTAGCTGAACATTTGAGAGTCAAAGATACCATATTATTATCAGGATCTTCTTTCCCCAAGTAAGATTATAAAATAGAAATTATTCAAATTTATACAGTTGTTCCTAAATAAATCTTTTAAAAATGTACGTAAATAAGTATTAAGTGACTTTCCGGTTATTAAAATAAATTGTTATATAATATATGTACAATATTTCAGATAATTTCTGTTATTAGTTGCTGTAAAAGGGATCATCAGAAAATAACTAGCAAGTGGTGCTCTGATATACAACAGATGTATCGTTGAACGGCTGAGTTAATTCTATTTAGACATATTTCACAAAACTTTACGTCAGGAAAGGGAAAGTATTTCGAAGAAAAATTAGGACTTCCTCCATGAATTTTACAATGGCAATATGTAACTCATTCCAAGTCAATAGAAAAATGAAAATTGGTAAAACTTACCTCTTTCAGCATCTTCTACCGATTCCTTCACTACTCGAACAACCTTCTTACTGTCAAAGATATATTCATAAATAAGTCCTGCTATTAAGCCTCCCGCTAGTGGACCGAACCAGTATACCTGAAAAATAAGAGCATTCATCAATTGTTTTCGTTACTAATTAATGGTATTTCATTTCACATTCCGAAAAAAAAAAACTAGAAGGAGAGCTCATACATAAACTGACATTACTGTATCTTTTTCATAGAACAGAGCTGCAGAGAGCTGATTGTGCAGTTCTACTCATATCAGAGAGAGGGTAGTTTTCTGCAAAAAAACTACACTCTATGGCCATGTTATTTTTATTAGTTTTAATAATAAAAATGATATGAAGCGAGACAAAGAATTTTACTAATTGTGTTTGAGTTATTGTCCCAATTTGGTGAAAAAGTGAAGGATGTTGACACCTGTTCACTGCTAAAATAAAGTTTTCTTCGTGGCTAAAAATCAGCGATAATATTAGAGCAGAGAAGATATTGCTGTCTGACAATATCGTGGCAAATAAGAAATCAACTGATATTAAGGGATTATCCGCAGGTTTCCATTCTGTAGTTTTTGTTTTGTTAATATTTTTCTTCCTCTGAAAAAAAGGTAATTGTTTCTATTTTTTTATCTAAAACTTATCTCTTTTCTATCTCTTTCTGTCTCATCGCATAAAAAGGATCTTTTTTTCATGTTAATTTATTTTCGCTCTGAAAGATAATATGAATAATAATTAAACACAAGTTTTAATGTTCCTTACAAAACTGAGTGTACCAACCTAAGGTAATTAGATCTAAATTGGAGCAGTGACTTCTCACTGCTCCAAAACCATTGTTCTTCGATCTGGATTTCCCGACACGTCCATCGGATGTTCCTAAGTAATACGGTGGACTCATTTAGTCGAGTTTCCGCAAGCAGCTTTGCACCAATGTGGGTAAGTCATTTTTTATCAGGTGTATTATCTGATTTTTTTTTATCAGGTAATCTGATCAGTACGTATACTCGTCTGTATACTCCGGGTCAATACGTATACTCTCCTGTATACTCCGTCGTGTTATATGCCTCAAATTTTGGGCATCTGCAGCCCCCATCAACATCAAGCACGTGTACTCCGCTAAATACTGGCTCCTTCGTAGGATTACTCATAAACATCGTCGTCCATCCCAGCAAAGAACAACTGCGATGGCGAATTCACTAAACTTTGCCCGACTTCCAAATCTTGTAATGGAAAGACGCCTCTTTCTAACTGCCAAAATGACCACCGGAATAATCTCGGAGCCAAACATCTGGAACTGTGCGGCTGGAGAATCCTTCAACCAGGACTGAGGTCAGCTCCTACGCTTATAGCCCACCCTAACAGACTAGCCCAGTGGTTTTCGACCTTTTTTAATAATGTCACCCTTAAGTAATTTATTTTATTTTGTGGCACCCCTACTCAATTTTCTGCCTGTTATATCCGATTCTCTCTCTCTCTCTGTACATATATATACACATATGATTTTAAAAAAAAGAAAGGATATATGATAGTTATTATAATAATATAATTATATATAAGTATTTATAATGAAATAAATACTTAAAAATAGGTTTAAGTTACCCAAATTACGTGGCACCCCTGGAATGTTTTAGTGGTACCCCGGTTGAAAACTACTGGGATCGTTTTCTTTGTCATCATTTTCTCCCCAGACAGATGCTCACCACTGTCCAAGCAATTGACGGCGACTTCTACAAATTTTCGAAGGATCGGAAATATCGGAGACAGATCCTTGATGGCCTAACCTTAATTAGGCAAACTGCACATTAACATGGGCAGTATAATAATGTCGAATTTATTGTAAATAATGTCAAAAGTATAATATCTTTCTGAATATACTGTAAATCTGAAACTTATTCCATTGTTGGCTCTGGGAGATGAACCCGAATCTCGATGCGGGTTCAGTTCCCCAAAGACCATTGGCCTCCATCCAATGTACAAAGTAAAACCCCTGGCATTGCTGCTGTGAAGGGCATATTGTATATGTTACTTTTGTATATGCGATGAGACAGAAAGAGAAATATGGTTAGGATTGTCCGGTATTCTTGTAGGTAAATGAACAATCTGTGCAAGGTCATTAGTAATTGCAAAAGCCTCAGCATCTCGACTAGCTGGGTCGGTGTGAAAACGGAAGCCAGCTGGAGTTGTGAACATTAAAATCATCGAGGAAAATTACCCCACTGTTAGGAAAGTTGGACTGGAGAAAGTCAAGTTGCAAATAGAGGAAGTTAAAGAGCTCCAAGTGATTAGTGGAGTTGGGAGAACGGTAGAGACAACAGATGAATTTGACACATGAGGTAGAGAGATTTTAAGCCAGAGAAGATCGAAAAGAGGAGATTCCCAGTCTCTGACAGGGAATATCGGAATGGACATATGCACAAGTACCATACGCTGTATGATTCCTTTCGCATTTGAGGCGAAAGGAATCATACAGCGAATAATTTGGGCAATAATTTGTTTAATTATTAACTTTCATACACAAAGGATATTTTAATGCTTATTCAAATTACATTTCTTGTTTACAGTTATTGTTTATACTCAAGCACAACCACTAGGTCAGAGGAATTTACATTAATTATTTTGTTAAATTAATAAGTATACGAGCAGCGAGGCTCTATGTTTTACGTTACAAATTAATTATAAAATGAATAAGAGGATTACCTCAGTAAAATTACTTAAATCTATCCTTTCACCAGAAGGAAAATCGATGACCCAACATATCCCGTATCAATTGTTTAAGAGCTCCAAATCTGATCCCAAAAATACATTAAATCACCAACCAATACTTACGAGTGAAAAAAGACAGTAGCATCATTAAATAAAAATGATTAGAATATATGTAATTACGGTACTCTCGGAAGCTTTTCAACAAAGGTCGTGATCACATGCCAGTCTAAATCGTAATGTATGACAGAAAAGAAAGAAAACTAGAAAGACTAGTTGCTATAAGCAACCAATTTGCTTAAGCAACACACACACACACACACACACACACACACACACACCCGACCGGGCTAGCCGAGTGGGTAAAGTACCTGCCCGGCAACCCAAAGGTCGCGGGTTCGATTCCCGCCTCGGGCTTGGATCAAAGTACTACAAAAACCTTGGGAGGTGCAATATGGCCACAGAAGCCGATGCGCCAACAACTACCAAATCAAAAAAAAAAAAAAAAAACACACACACACCTCTTCCATCGGTAACCCGATAGATGGCTCCACTTTGCAACCAATTACAGTATACAGTTATTCAAAAACTCATAAAAATCAACGTCGTCTTTGCAGTAAAACTTTCCACTGCGGATAATTATTTTGGAGAATCCAGTTTGAATAAAAACATGAACCAAGTCTGGAAAAATACATCTTTGCACGAAATTCACACTTTTTGCCTTACAACGTAGTCTCTCTATCTGAGATAAAAATGGCAAGGGGTTTATACCGTATCCTTGGTTCTGGAGATAAAAAAATAATAATAATAAATAAATACTAAAATAAAATAAATTAGTAAAATGATAAAAATAAATGATTGATAAGTGACTAATAGTAATTTTACCCTACCACAAATTCCAAAATCCCTCTGTCACCGTTGCCTATTAAATCAGTCGCGTAATATTGTCAGAAATTTTTATTAATATCGGCGTTAAACAGAACACGGGGATTTGACTTTGCTAATGTAAGTGGAACATTAAAAAATATATATAGAACATTATTAGCTGTGGTGATAGAGGCGGAGATGAACTAACGTTTAGGGGCAGCCTTACATAAGACACAACACATAATAAAACTGGTAAAGAGTTTATACTATTTCAATGCTCACATTTTCAGTATCCGAATGGCTTCTAAAACGGGAAAAACTAAAGCTCCCTCTCAAGAAATATAACCAAATCTTCATGTGTGGCGAATACCAGTGAGAGAAAATGAATCGGCAATGGAGCTCTGTCGACCCTTGAAATCCCATTGATTTTCAAACCCATGCAGTCCTTCGATAACAACGCTCTTCTAGCTAAACTGAAGTTATCTCCATCTTTCAACAAAATAAAGTAATAGATTCAAAAAAGAAGAAATCTATAAATGAGACGAGAAGCTTACGTGTTTTTCAGCATGCATAGGACTTACATGAATGCATATATTTTCGGCATATAAAAGTGACATTGTTTATCATGCATCATTCTTGCGGCTTGCAAACATTGCTGGAAGCCACGATTCAGAATGTTTAACTCGGCAACCGAAATATGAACTTATGAACTTTATTGAATTTGCTTATTATCAACTTGGGTGCAGTATTTATAATATGTTATTGATTCTTACTAAAATATTATTTAGTTATTAATCATGCTAGTTGAATTTAAAAGGACTAAAAATAAAAACAGATGAGGTTGAATAACTTTAAAAAATATTAATGAGTTCGAGAGCTCTTGGAGGTTTGTTTAGTGATGTCATTAGTACATGTTTTTAAACTAGTAAACATAGAGGTTATTTCTAAATCAATGTTCGAGTACTCATTGTTTTGTATTTAATTGATACAGATACTATAAACTGATAATTTATGGTAATCCCAGAGAATGAAATCATTGAACATTTGTCTAAATTTACATCTAAGTTGCTTTTCCATTTAAATATTAGTACAATATTTAAATAATAGTGACAAATGATGCAAGGAAGCAAGCTTATATATTAGCCAAAAAAAAAAAAAAAAAACTATCCACCTCATCTGTCCATTCCTTCCAATACTTTTCAAATGTTTCCTTAAATTTATTAAAACTATCCACTTCGTACATTTTTCGCACATTTATCCTACAGTCATCCAGTTTCAATTTATGTCCCTCACGTGTGCTACAGACCTTGGCAACCAGGTACCTTAGAGGGGACCTGACTGAGGTCAATAAAGCTCTGAGAGGTAGACAGTAAAGTGAGTGAAGGTGAATAAAGAGAATGAATTAATTTTTACAGTTATAAATGACTATTGAACTACTGGCCATAAATTAAAATGACATTACAGGGAAAGAGATTTAGACTGGATTGTAGGAAGGAAGTTTTATTTTACCTAGCGAGTTGTTAATTGCTGGAATCAAATTACCTCCGTGGCTAGTTGAGAAAGGTAGCTTGGGGAATTTAAACGGTTAACTGGACAGTTGATGGCTACCACCGTGAGGAGGGAAACAAGTTATTTCCTTTTTTTACATATTTATATTACATTATTCTTGGCCAGTACAGCATAAGCCTGTGGCTTCCTTGAACTATATGGCTAATACTAATATTATTCAGATATCTATCATAAACCTTCCTGATAAATCTTTAGCTTTCTCAGATTAATAAACTTTACTTAAAGACGATTACTTTAAAATTTCTTATATAAGTTGCATGATATGATTCCAGTTGATCCCGAGAACCCTCTAGATTTTGTCTTCTGCTCCTCGCAGAGAAGGAGACACTTTCAAATGAATGGTAATGCAAACCCAGAATATTACTGTTGGATATGGGGTACATCATATTTATTTAATACAAACCAATATTACAGGAAATCCCAATTACAAGACAGTGATGAGAAAAACGCGACCCGCGATCTAATTTCAGAAATAAGAAAATAATATTAGAAAAAAAAAAACCATTTACTGATGACTAAGTCATCAGTCATCAGAAATGATGATATATATAGAGGTACAAGAGGTACATTCTAAGAGGTATAAGCTAAAGATTATAATGATTTATGCACCAACATCGAGCCACCATGATGAAGAGGTTGAAGAAATGTACACCGAAATTGAGAGTCTTCTAGATGAGCAGAAAACCCACTACACTATTATTATTATGGGGGACTTCAATGCTAAGGTTGGAAAAAGACAAAACAGCGCAGAAAGGGGAACTATAGGAAATTTTGGAATTGGTGAAAGAAATGAAAGAGGTGAAAGACTTGTGGAATTTGCAGAATCTCAAGGACTGTCAGTAATGAACACTTTTTTCAAGAAAAGGGTGAACAGAAAGTGGACATGGAAGAGTCCAAATGGATTAACTACTAATGAAATCGACTTCATCCTCACTAACAGAAGATATATTCCGCTAGGGGGATGATTGTGTCCGGCTGTCTGTATGATATGCTCCGTAAACTTTTCTTGTTTTGTGTGTTTTTTATTTAAAGTATTAAGTTCCTATTAGTGCCACCACATAAGGATAGGCCCTTGGACTGCCAGGTGCAAGTACTGTATTATTTGAACGGACAACAGATAAGTATTAAATGAATTTCTGCATGTTCATTCCGCTACTCCATACAAGCGCTTTCAGCCATTATCTTGTAGTTCAACTTATACATGTGTCCAACAGACACTTGACCTTGACCAGGCATTAGAGTTTTGCCTAGCCGCTCTGTTCTTCCCTCCCTACTTAGTCCCCTGCTCCCTGTGGATTTCACTGCAGGGCAACTAAGGCGACCGACTGGTCACAGTGCCTATTGCTTGCTAAACCACAACTGTGGTGATATTAAATTATCTAGTAAAACTACAGTAACTGAATTCAATATGACAAATACTACCTCCTGTCAAAATTCTAACGTCTGCACCATCTGTGGGACCAGCTCTGACCCCATTGTCCAATGTATTGAGTGCAAACAATTAATATGCAATGACTGTACACATTCTGACCTGAAAAAATTAAATAAAAGTCGGCGGAAATCATTCTGTTGTGATAGATGTCGACTCAGAAATTCTCAGAAAAGCCCTATAACTGTTGCAACACCAAACAGCACGGAACCTGAGTCACTTTCCTCCTCTTCGGCTAACAAAGTTGAAATGCCGTACTCTAGTACATTTGAGACAAATATCATGCCAATAACTAGAAATACCGACTCTGAATCGTACATGGATGAAGCCTCTAATCCTTCTTTGTTGTCGCATCAAATCTCAGATGCATCAACTCAAACATCTGTGCTGTCAGAAGATCTCAGCGCTAACTCCTTCCCTACGGAAACTCTGAATCCAACCTTTGGTATTCTGCAATCAACTGAATTCCAGGAACTACTCTTTAACACTATGCAGAAAATCCTCATTCAAACTCATCTAATCAGTGCACCTCATACTGCAAACTCTGAAATTCTCCTGGATTCTAATACACTCAATGAAGGAAACAGCGAGCTATACACGGAGATTTGTGGTATAAAAACAATATTAGCTAATCAACAGGCTGAAATTTCTGACATTAACGCCCAAATTAAAAATCTCACATCAGTTATGTCTTGCCACTTAAGGGAAGCTAGGAAGAATTCTGAACCTACTCTCGACACCAATGGGCTCAAAGTGAATACGAATTCTTCATTAACTGACGATGCCCTCAGTACTGAGACCAGATCTTCACCTTCCACCGGCCTCAATAGTTCTACTGCTGCAAATATTAACTTGCCCAAGCCTGCTAACATTCATGATTCAAGTCATTCAACTGAGCAATTTATTGCCAAACAGACTCTGTTAGATGATTCTTCTGATGTAAATAGAACCACTCCTCCCACCTACTCTCCTCTGCGGAACAGTTCTGTCTGTACTTCTATTTCACAAGCTCAGAGTCACCAAGCGGAATCCTCTTCAACATCAGTTAAGGCAACATATGCAAAAATAACTGCTGCCACATCTAATGAGGTCTGCAAACCTGTCTGTAGATCTGCCGCCACAGTGAGTAAACCTGTTTCTAATTGCCAGTCTCAAATATCGCACCAAAGATCAAAACAGAACAAACCGTCAGAAAATATTAAAGCATCTATATCTCAAGGTACTTTCTCCAAGCTTCCAGCCATAACTCATCAAACACAGAATGTAACTACTGCAGAAAAATCTCAGTTACTCAAACACAAGTATAATATCACAATTATTCCCACAAAAGACCGAATTTTTCTTTCTAGACTTGGACCCTCCACTAAATCTGAAGATCTTATCAACCTAATTAAAGAAGAATATGGTTTCGGAGTAGATGTCCGTTCTCTGAAGACACGATGTCCCGCCTACTCATCTTTTATAATAACATGCCTTCCATCACAAACAGAAAAAGTGTTGAATCTAAGATCCCTTTTATCAGGGGCTCTAGTAAAACGCTTCACGGACAGACCATCAAGGGAGTCCAAAATCTCCTCTCCACCGGCATAGCAATCAGATACCCTGCTATCTACACATACTACGTTCTCCTCTCGTCATAGAATCCCCAGATCCCAACTGTTCAGTGTTTACCTTCAGAATTGCAGGAGTATAATTAGCAACCTAAACCACTTCAGAGCAATCCAAGGCTCACATATTTACGACATTTACCTGCTCACTGAAACCTGGCTCTCCATAAATATTGATGATCAGGAGATTATAGATGGACAATATACAATCCATAGAAAGGACAGAGGATCTCGTGGAGGCGGAGTAGCTATTATACATTCTAACCATATACTCTGTGAAACTGCATCAAATTTCACAAATATTGAATCAGTATACTGCCTTCTTCATCTTGGCAAGTTAAAGGTTTTAATAGTATTGCTTTATTTTCCACCTCCCTTAACTAATATAGACCTCCAGTACTTAGAAAGCTCGCTGGAATCAATCTTCCCACTAATTCAATCTGCCGACATAGCAATGGTTTTGGGTGACTTTAACTGTCAAATGGCCAATTTAGAATCTTCTTCTCCATCACTGCAGACTAGGGCTCTCTTTAATATGCTTCACAGCTATGGTCTGGAACAAATTTGCAACTTTCCAACCAGAGAAAATGCCTACCTCGACCTAATATTTTCCTCTACTCATATAGATGTTCACACCGACAACCCCATATTTCACTCGGATCATTCACCAATTACTTTTGACATCACAGTGACTTCTCATAACTTCAAATGCAGCTCCCGTACTCCTCGATTCATTTTCAGAAAGGCTGACTGGCCTCTGCTCAACCTAGCTCTAAGAAACGTAGACAAGCAGCTCGCTGACGCTATGGATGACATCGATGTGCTCACCAACAACCTGATTAACTGTGTCCATTCAGTTATATCTGACATTGTTCCTCAATCCCATCTTACCGCACGCTCTACCTACCCGCACTGGTATAATAGTGAACTAATACGTAAAATTAAATCCAAAGAATTCTACAGAAACAAATATAAGCAAACAGGTGACAGTCAATACTATGAAATATTCAGCCAACTCCGCAAAGAAGTGAAAACTCTCATATTAAACTCCTACAACATGTATACAGAGTCAGTTCAGGATAGTCTGCTTACTCACAGAGATATCAAACCATTCTGGAATTTCATGAAGCATAAGAACATAACCAGTAGAAAGTTACAACTCCGAAACGCAGATGGAATTCTCTTATCTGACGAATTCAGTATTGCTCAAGAGTTTGCCAAACACTTTTCTAGAATTCAAACAAATGATACATTGAGACCTGGCTCATTTCCTGACTTCACACCTGTTAAAGATGATATCCTCATTAATCTCTTTATCACTGATGAAGATTTAAACTCGGCATTAAAAAGCATGAAAAATGACTATACTAGAGGCCCAGATGACATTCCAGGCCTATTTTGGAAAAGGACTGTCACTACATTGAAACCCCTCATACTGCGGATCTTCAACCTGTCTCTCAGGCTGGGGAAGTATCCTAATCACTTTAAGCAGGTCAATATAGTTCCTATTTTCAAAAAAGGTGATAAAAATGACGTATGCGATTACAGACCCATAACCTTGCAAAACAGCCTGGCTAAACTCTTCGACACAGCAGTGCACAAACATCTCTTCGAATTCTTCAAGCCTTTTATCGATCAGAATCAACATGGTTTCTGCAGTGGCAAGTCAGTAGTCACAAATTTACTTCCTTTCTGGCAATACACCTCTGAAGCTCTTGATAACCACCTACAAGTTGATGCAGTCTACACAGACATATCTAAGGCATTTGATAAAGTCCCGCACGAACAACTTCTGGAAAAACTTAAGCTGTATGGCATCCGTGACCCTTTGCTCTCATGGCTACGCAGCTATATTACGCATCGTTCCTTGAGCGTTATCATCGATCAAGTGAACTCAGATTGTTTTATACCACTAAGCGGAGTACCACAAGGCTCTCCCTTAGGTCCTCTTCTCTTCATTGTTTTCGTAAATGATCTTCCTTCTTTCATCTACACCTCCAATGTTCAAGTTGCTCTCTATGCAGATGATCTTAAGATCTACTCAGCAGTGAAGGAGACTACCGATTCTCAACAACTTCAATGTGCTCTCAATAAATTCTCTCTGTGGCTATCTCTGAATGGCTTGTCTGCTAACCCCTCGAAGTGCAAAGTTATCTCTTTCTCATCTTGCAGATCTCCACAACTAATGAATACGGAGTATAGTATTAACTCTGTGATCATCGAAAGGTGTGACCAAGTTAACGACTTAGGGATTCTCTTTTCCAGCAGTGCTAAATTCGATGCCCATGTCCTTAAAATCACCAGCAAAGCATTCAAAACACTGGGATTCATCAAACGGAACACATACAAGTTCAAAAACTACAGATATGCGGTTATCCTTTATAAAACTATTGTTCTGCCAATCCTTGAATTCAGTTCACCCATCTGGAATCCTCACACAAAGACTTTAACTAACAAAATTGAAGCAGTCCAAAAAAACTTTATCCGTTACCTTACGTACCGCAATCCTCTATTCTATCACTCAGTGTATTATGAATCGCTGTGTGATTACTTTCATCTAAGGCCTCTGTGCACTAGAAGAGTTACTGCTGACATCGCCCTCCTAGCCAAAGTAATCACTGGAATTTATGAAGCATCTGATATCCTGAGTAAAATAAACTTCAATGCTCCCTGTAGACAAGTCAGGAACCTTACACCGTTTCGCCTTGACTCTGCCAACACGGACTTAATGAAGTTCAGTCCACTGAACAGAATCAGCAAATCAGCAAATGACTCTCGCATTGACTTCTTTGACAACTCCCAATCACTGATGAACTCCATCCACAAGTTTGCCTCTTCACTTAAACTGCAAAGTGACTAGCTCACATCTAATTATTGTAGTTTATTATTTGTTATATTATTTTTCTATTCTCTAACGGATTAATTATTACTTGTTTTACCGGTAACTTAACTTAATACAATCCTCTTTTGTACATATGCTTTTATTGTTTGAATCTATATCAATGTTTATCGTCCTGTTGGATTTCATATTATTGTTATTATGTTTATTGATCTGATCTCAGATACACTGTTAATGGTTACCTGTTGTGTATCTTTTTATTAATAAAATAAAATAAAATAAAATATTGTGAATGATGTTACCGTCCTGGATAAGGTAAAAGTTGGAAGTGATCACAGAATGGTAAGATGTACACTTGATATAGATGTAGGAAAGGAAAGGAAAAAAACTGACTCGAGTAAATAATACAAAGGTCTTTGAGATAACAGAAGAGGAGAAAAAGCAGTATGTACTGCAACTTAAGAACAAGTTTAAACTTCTGCAGACTGCTCAGGACCAAGATATTGATGAGGAATATTACAACTTTCTGGAAGTGATAAAGCCCAAAAAACCTATAGGGAAAAAGAAATCCAAAGAAGAAAAAATTAGTCAAGAAACACTTGTCATGATGAACCGAAGACGACAAATGAAGAGCAAGAAAAACACTGACAGAGAAAATTGAGTATACTGAGTTATGCAAAGCCATTAGAAAGAGACTCAGAGAGGACACAAGAAGATTTGACACAAGAAAAGTAGAACAAGCATTAAGGGAAAACAAAGGATTTAAATCAGCAGCCATGCGCAGTAATACAGAAAGACAAATGATACTGAAACTGAAGAATAGCGATGGTGTACTTATAAACAGCAGAGAAGGCATAATTCAAATAGCAGAAGACTACTATAGAGAATTATACAAGGAGCAGGGGAATGATGCCAGCAGTGGGGAAGATGGATTGCAAAGTAGCAACACATACAACATACCCGATATTCTTCCTGATGAGGTAGAACATGCATTGAAGAAGATGAAGAATCAGAAAGCCCCGGGGGAAGATGAAGTTACTGTAGAGTTGTTAAAATTGGGAGGAAGAGACATAACACAAAAACTGGCAAGGCTCTTCACAAAGTGCATTAGAAAAGGTGTGACGCCTAAGCAGTGGAATAATGCAATCACAGTTTGCTGCATAAGAAAGGAGATAAATCAGAAATTGGAAATTATAGACCAATTAGCTTGTTATCCCACATCTACAAGTTGTCCACAAGGGTCATTACTAACAGATTAGAAAGAATACTTGATGAGAATCAACCGAAAGAGCAAGCTGGCTTTAGGACAGGATTCTCAACTATGGATCACCTTCATGTAATATCACAGCTAATGGAGAAAGCAAATGAATATAAAACACCATTATGCCTGGCATTTGTGGATTATGAAAAGGCATTTGACTTCAAACAGCATAAGGCAATGTTTCGGGCACTCGAAAGACAAGGCATAGATACCCCATGTATTATGATTTTGAAGAAAATATATGAGAGTGCTACTTCCTTTATTAGACTAGACAAAGACAGTAGGAAATTTAAAATCGAGAAAGGAGTTAGAAAAGGAGACACAATATCTCCGAAGCTGTTTACTGCTGCCCTTGAGGAAGCTTTCAGAAGATTAGACTGGTCGCAGAAAGGAGTCAATGTGAACGGACAGTACCTAAACCATTTACGATTTTCAGATGACATTGTGGTCATAAGCCACGATCCCAAAGAATTAGAGGAAGATCTTAATCAGTTATGTACAGTTAGTAAGGATTTTGGACTAAATATGAATATGGCTAAAACAAAAGTACAGTAATGATGAACAAGTATGCCACAGAAAGGGAAATAATGATTGAAGGAGCAGTAATTGAAAAGGTGGAGTCATATACTTATCTGGGACAAGTTATTAGCTATAATAATGATAAATGGCTGGAAGTCAAGAGAAGAATAAATTTTGGATGGATAGCATTCAGGAAATATAGTCACATAGTGAAGAGCAATATCCCAGTTTGTCTGAAACGTAAAATAATGAACCAATGTATACTCCCCACCATGACTTATGGAAGTGAAACTTGGGCACTCACCAAAAGAATGGAAGAGAAGCTGAGAACTACACAGCGAAGAATGGAACGAATTATATTGGGAATCAGACTGTTAGATAAGAAGAGAAACACATGGATTAGGCAGCAAACTCAAGTAAAGGACATTCTTATCAAAACTAAAGAACTAAAATGGTCTTGGGCAGGACACATAGCTCGAAGACATGATGACAGATGGACTAAGAAAATAACAGAATGGTATGCAAGAGGAGCTAGAAGAAAACCTGGAAGACAAAGGCGGAGATGGATAGATGAAATTCATGAGTTTGTGGGTAGTAAATGGATGGCCAGTGCTCAAAACAGAAGGAACTGGAAAGATGCTGGAGAGGCCTTCATCCTGCAGTGGATTGAAAATGGCTGCTGCTGATGATGATATATATATCATTTCTAATGTGGGCTGCAAAACATTTTTGACTGTGAATTAGCCCACGTGCCAAAAAGGTTGTTCATCATTTGATGCAGGGGGAAAAATGTTGGCCAGTCATTGTGTTTGTAAATACAAGTCTGAGATGTTTATAATATTCAATATGAAATATTAAAAATAAGTAACATTAATGAGCATTTAAGAAATAGAATTCAATACAACAGAGGTTGCTTTTTAATAACAACGTTAGGTTGACATAAAGAAGGTTTGTGCGCTTCGAAAAAGCAGAACTATACTAACGAGAATGAATTTTTTTAGTGCATAGCATGTCTATACTAATGTGAATGAATATACAGTATATATTTTTTGAGTTAATAGCATCTCTATAATAACGTGAATGGATTTTTTTATTTTTAGTTCATAGAATGTCAGAGTTCCATTTTATATACGCGTTTCCTTAGGTCGAAAACTGTTCTCTATATCATTGATGAAATTTCACTGCATTAGCCACATGCTCCTGTGTGGTGACGTTGGACCGCTGTAGCAGTTCATTATGTCCTCGCGACGCCCTCCCACTTTATGGAAAAGACCTGGGCTCGAATCCTGACTCCAAGGAAGAAACTTTATATGTTTTTTTTTTCACAAACGTGGCGGAGATGATCTCCGGAGAGAGTTGCATGGTTTTTATCTTCGGAAACTCAAGTTTTTCGTCGAGCAAACACGTAAACCCACAGAATAATACACGAAATTACAGACACCATATAATGTTGCTTAGTTGCTTTGCCGCTTAACACACAAAACACCAATGTTCCGTAATATGTGCAGTAACGCACACGACATCGTTAACTCTTCACTTAGCATATGATTCTCAACCTTCAAGCTAAAGATAGCTTGGACAGTATGACTTCATGAAGAATGGAGAACGATTGCCTATGGCTCGCTCGGTGACACGTTTCCCGAAGACAGCATAATTTCTCGTCGGTCACCAATTGCTTGGCCATCTCGCTTACACGACCCTAATGTATGAGATTTTGGTTGTGGGGTTATTTGAAAGATAAAATGTAGAGGGAACAACGCTGAATCCTGGCAGCCTAAAAGCCAACATAACAAGGCACGTTGGAACGTTCCGAAAGAATGTAATGAGCTACAAGTGATAACGGGACTCTTATGTTCCCGGCATGTGGTTGACGTCAGTGGATGCCTTGAACAGGTTGACAAACCTAGACATCGACACCGTTTGCAATATGAGCAAACCTGTTGTATAAAAGGTTCACTCCTACAAGGTGTATAGACATTCCCTCTCTGTATGTGGCACTTTACAGATTTTTTTTTTTTTTGCGCCATTTCTTTCCCCATTGTGTCACCATTGGTCATTCCAAATATCAGTTCTTCCAGTGTGATTATCCGTGTTGATCCATTGATCTTCAAAGTGACGCAGTTTAATTACAGCCAACCTGCCTGCGTATATATACGAGGGTCACTCCAAAATTACGCTGCACATTATATATACTCTTCAATATTGTTCCCTGTACACTGTACAGATATATCCTCCTATCTCTTATTATGCTAATGACATCGCCTTCCACATATGGTTTTGCTATAGCAGTCATCAACCACGCTGGCTCCATGAATGTCCGTCAGAAACAGAGTACTTATTGAATTCTTGGTATGTGAGAAGACTGTCCGAAATATTTATAAGCGACTACAGAAGATGTATGGATACGAGTGCCTTCTGCGAACGTTATCTGCTTGGTCCAGCGACTAGCTGGACAAAGCAGATAACGTTCGCAGAAGGCGGACTCGCCGATCTATGCGATTGCCTCCGCAGTCGTGCAGATAAGGGAGCGCTTTTCATTTCCTATGTATTATAGGTGGACTTTTTATTCTTCTAGTCTTCCACAGCATAAAACGTGTAACTACGTAATGCATATTTCAGATAGACAAGAGAACAAGAAGTTAAGGAAGTCGAACCTTTAATGATTAAATGTTGATTTTAGCAGAATATACAAATAATAATAAAAATAAATAAACTGTTGTTCATCCTTGCTAATCATTTTGATATCTACTGTACAATCATTGATCTTACATACAGCAAAACACTCAGACAGGTAAAAATGAAGCTTGATTCATTATTATCCGAAGATTTTAAGTATTGTTAGTTAGTATGTCGTATCCTCTGGTAATGAAATGTCTGATGCGCATGTCGCACATTCCATTCTATTTTACGGAAGGTTAATAATAACTCCAGTCTGTTAATAATAACTCCAGTCTGTTAATGACCGCCACAATCGCCTGTGTGTTAAAGGATGGCGGGGAAAAAAAAAGAAAAGAAATGGTTCAACACTTAGAAAACAATGATGTTAAGCTACGAGTGGTGTAGACCCATTTGCCGAACACTTAGATGTTAAAATGCTGGGCATGTCATCAAGAAGCGAACGTTTCGAAGATTTGAAGCACTACGTAAAGTACTCGTAAGTTTACGTAAACCGGCTGTATAACAAAGGACACAATAACAAGGTAACATACTACAGTTACAATATGAATGTTTTTAAAACCACAATGAAGTAGATATCGATCATATACAAAATACAAAAATACTCCTTCACAATTTTAACCTTCAAGTTCGAGAATACCCAGAAATAATAATATTTATTACATGAAATTTCAGCTGATGGTATTTATGCAGCACTTAATTTCTTTTAGTCATAAAAAACACGGAAACTGCTTAAAAAAACAGCGCGCAAAAAACGACTAACTGCTTTAAAGCAATATACACTGTGTTATCTTCTACGAAATACTGTAATGTGATTGTATACTCAGTGCTGTGAAATTAGTAAAAATTATTCACTCCATATTTATTCAGTACAGCGCACAACATTTTAAGCAGATAGTTCGCTATTTTTTATTCGGTTTTACAAATCGCTAGAATCAATTTTGATTCTAAGTAAGGCATTTCCGTCAACGTAGGCTACTGATGAGATTATATGCGTTACGTTTCCCACTATGAAAATACTTGTTCTCCAACCTTATATAACAACTGTTCACAGCTGTAGGCATTACTGTCTTCAGCCAGCTAATATTCGAGTGAACACTAGCAAAACAGTTATCTGTAAAGTAAATGATATTTTACCTATTGATTACTTTCAGGAGAAAAGCAATCAGTGAATAAATAATTCCGATATTTTCACTCAACCATCCATTTCATTATTTCACCGCTCCTCTGAAATCTTCTGAATCGTGCAGCAAACGTCTAGCGAGTATTCACAAGAGATTTTCGATTTACACACCCACAAGTTGGACATAAAAGAAAGAAAACGTTAATTACAGAAAATGCATTGCTACCCTTTTCGTTAAGTGTGATTACGAATCTTCCCGATTTGACTTTTCTTTTGCCCTTTTCCGTTAATCTATTTTTTTTTTTTTTTTATTTATCCAATTTAACAACCGACATCTTCCTTCCTCACATCTGGTAAACTGTCTCTTCAATACTCTTACAGATTGGCGCGCGCGCACACACACACAAAAAAAAAAAAAAAAAAAAAAAGGGAATGAGAGAGAGAGAGAGCGCTGTGATTTAGGACACCTTGAGGTGTGCGCAGTCTGTTGTTAGTTAGGTAGTTGATGAGAAAAGTAGCTGACGGAAAAGGACTTGACGATAATGGGCGTAGCGAGGCAACTGAACGACAACTGGTTTTATTTCACCAGACTTGTTTGGTCGAGAAAATTAAAGGAGGACGTGAAACAGAAGGCATAGATAGAAATAAATGAAAGCGAGAAAATTCGAGCCACCTTACCGATAAACTTTAGTTGAAGAGTATTTTAGTATCACGTCAGTAGCCACACGAGGAATCCACCGCCTTTCGAGAAGCAATTCAGTTGACAACCCTCAATATCGAAGTGAATTAGACGTCCTAACAATAAAACAGTATTAAAGAGACAACTACAGTTTAGCTCTGTTCTTGACACTTCGTAAACAAACAAATAAAAACACAGGTAACCACATGAAATTTCGGTAGTTTTCGATTTAAATTCCTAAATACCTGAAATTAACTAAATATTTATTGCACACAGATGCACTTAATTCCTTTTAGTCAGAAAAACCGGAGACACGGCATTAAAAAAGAAAATGCACACTATCTTATCATCTAAAGAATTACTTTAATATAACAAGGAGCTATATCCGACGAGTAATGCAATCTTTTGATGATTCAGTTTGATCCTAATTGGAAATGCGTTTTTTTTTTTTTTTTTTTTTTGAAAATAGAAGAATAAGAATAACTACACAGAGAATCTGCGCATTGATCAGTGAGAAAAAAAAAGAGATATTTTCGAAAAAAAATTAAGTAGTCACGATGTCACTTAATTGACGAAAAAACAAAACAAAAAAAAAAAAAAAAAAAAAAAGACTATTTCTTGAAGCCCTCGGCATGTTTCCGCAGTCACACAACTGATCTTCTAGTCCGTTTGTTTAATTAAAACCTCCGCCTCATTTCTTTAATTTGAAAAACTACTTACCAGAGATAAATCAAAACTTATAAACAGTAGAATTTTATCTACTTTTTCTTTTAAAAGGCTTGGGCCAAAATCTAATTATAGTAATAAGCTAGATGCTTTTGCGTGAGATGAGAAACTAATTAAAACTTGATTTAGTATGAGCATCTCTTGTTAAGATGGCTTATTTTTGCATTAATATCAGAAATGGAATGAAAGAGCAGACAAATCTATATGTTTTATACTGGCTCTTAAATGTCGAAATTATATCCATTTCTCAGATAGTATCTACAGCTATAATTGCGTCGAAAAATTTCTAATAAGCATTCAGATGGGAGAAGATGCGGATAACGGCAGATTTATGAGAAAGGTCAATGGCACGTAAAAATGAACAAACCGCCAATCACAATGCAACACCGTTCGCATTTTCATTATACAGCACATTCCGAAAGTAAATAAATCGCACAATAAATAGCATAATCTGAAGATTATATGTGCATCTTCATATACATATTTCGTGGCAGAAAAATAAAAGCGGCTAAAATTTTCTCTTTTTTATGGTAATCTCAAAAAAGGTTAATGAAACCGTAGTGCCTTAGTGTTATGGATGGGTAGAGGGCTGAGAAGGTCGGCAAACTATTCATATCAAAAAAAATTGACAAATCGGATTATGTAGCAAGAGACTGACAGATAAAACAAAGAATGGAATATGAGTGAAATTTTCTGATTCTCTTCCTGAAGAAGAGAAAAATTCGCTTCTTGAATGAAGAGGAAAATGATTGTTTCAACAAGTCTGGATGAATTCTTTGCATGACACTCTTCGTTGCTTCTGCTCATCCCTGAGACTATGCGGCACAAATTTTGAACAGACCGTCCTTTTTCCTAAACGTTCATGCAGAATTTGAAGAATCGTCTCCTTATTCGTATCCAACTCATCGGCCATCATTCTGAGAGTCAAACAACTGATCATTTCGAGACGCTGACGAAAGCCCACTTCTTCGGACATCGCGAACATCCTCACGCCCGTCTTTGAACCGCTTATACTATTCAAACTGCTGGTACAACTTAAAGTTTCATCACCATAAATAGTTTTTAATATTTCATTCGTTTCTATTGCAAATTTTCCCACTTTAAAGCAAAATTTAATATTCTTTCGTTGCTCCATTGCAAATCTTCAAATCGTGACATAGAACTTTAGCTCTACTAACGAAACTAGTTCTTATTTGCAACCTGGCAGCCTACGAGACAATCTCTGTACCACTATCTCTTGGAGGAAGTTTGAACTACAACGTGCCACTTCCGTTTAATTTCAAACTTATCGAACATGATCGCAACAGCACCAGTCAGGGACTTTATTGTCACACCTCGTATGTCGTATATTAGGATAATCCGAAAACAACGTCGTCCATTCATCTTTATTATGTCCACAAATTGTGTGTTCTGCGGTAGGTTATCCTGTTTTGCAGCCCTCGTGGGCTGCAAAACAGGATAACCATCGTCCTCTCCACGTCGGGTGGAAAAGACATGAGTTTGAGTACTGTCGATGACGTGAGGAATTTTTATGGGCCTTTTTCACAACGTGGCTTAGTTAGCTGTCTCAGGCGAAGATAGCATTATTCTTTCTCCCATAAACACGGGTTTTTCGTACAGCAAACAGCCTTAGTCGATGACGCTCCTAAAACCCTACAACAACAGCCTGTTTTTCTGAACGAAAAACCTGATTTTCCTGGAGAAAAATACTTGCTCTCCTCGCCTGAGATCGGCTAAACTATCTCAGCCACGGAATTAAAAAAGCCCACAAAAGTTCCACGCTTCCTTGAGGGAATTCGAACCAGGCCTTTCCACTCGGTGTGGGGAGGACGGACTATAACCACTGTGCTACTTGCGAGGATTAAAACAGAGTATTGGATAGAATTCAAAGGGGACCTTTGTTCTTAACTGGTTACTTCTTTTCAACGACACAGAGCTGAAAAAAAGTTATATACTGGTTTTGCCGTTTTATTTCCGACTACATGTTGTTATTACTTAATTCATTTCGTTATATTTTATTTATTTATTTTTCGATATATTTTGGCACAACAAATAGTTTTGTGCTTCCATAAATATTGCCTCTTCAGGCAAATTACTTTTACATCGCCACTGCATGCTGAAAGTGATAAACATGTATGTTTTTACTTCACTTCACTTAGTGTTCCTAAAATGTTATGTACGGAAATAACATTTCCAAGGCTAAACTCTTAATAATTCATTAGTAATGGCATTTAAGATCTGTAGTTGTCCTAAAGCAGTGGCGAATAACTTCACGTGGCTTTCATTTATGTTGCAGCTTTTTCTGTAAGTAAAATTATTAAGGAAATGAAAATCGATGGAAGGACAATCAACAAAATGGTTAAGAAATTTGTAGAAGAGTAGTGCGCACGATATCAAGTTCCCTAGAGAATTACATCTTTCACTATCTATCCTTGCTCTCGCAAGAAATAATGACATCCATAAGCTTCCATAATCCGCAACACTGTCTAATTTGGATAGCTGAATATTTAAAAAAGCGGCATTCTTCGTATTGCAGTCTACCATTTGTTGTGTTTTCTCACTCGTCATCATCGTTGGTAGAGTTCCGCAAGTTACTATGTTAAAGAAATTCTGTTAAATTTACTGCATGAAAATTGTTTTCCGACGACTGCTATAATTCTGAGATAAGAAAATTTATTGAAAAAAAATAATAATAATAAATACGTGGTAAATTATTTTCGCTTGAATGTTTTATCTAACGCGTGCGGACTTAGAAGCGTATGAAAGAAGAAAAACATACCTTCTAAAAACTCGTATGCACCTCAATTCGCGTTCGTCAACAAACAGCGTTCAAAATTATTTCAGAAAATTGCTTCGTGCTTTTTTTTTTTTACATTGTGTAGTCTTAACTTTGGTGCCATTTAATTTGTACAGATTAGAATTCGCTTCCTTGAATTTCACTTCTCAGTTGTTAATATAAACCAAGACTTAAACTTCATTCGAGAGGGCGTTTTTTTTCTTCTTTCCCTGCTTATGTGTTTCGCTTCATATTTATTCTAAAAATTTTCATGTTAACATTTTAGTTGTTACCAAAGGTAAATCAGAGACATATGGGAAAGAATATATAAAAAAAAAAAAAAAAAAAACTTAATTTTTGTGGTAACTGAAGTTTATTTAGTAAGAAATTTGCATATCCTTCATGTTCACTTAAATTATCTACATCTGATACAGTTCCTATGTAATGAACACCAAAATGATAGTCTAAATTAACTACTTTCAATGAGCTTCCACACTTATCCATACTGAATGTCGATTTTGAGTAAAATATTACCTGTATGAAAAGTTCTTTTTAATCTAAATCACACTGATTATTTTTCACTAAAATCGACATTCAGTATGGATCAACAAACAGCGGTAAAAAGGGTAACAATAAAATTAAAACTGATATAATAAAAAAAATATTAATTTCTTGGCCATAGTGTCAGATAGAGGGCTGCAAGATTTTGAAATCCAGCTGGAAGTCTGCGTGTTTGGATAACTCATCTTACTTAGAAAAACGGATACTTAGAAAAATGTCATAAGTTTTTGAAGTTGTTTTACCGAGCTTCAGATAAAATTTGATGAACTCTTTATTCCTTTGAATTGTTCATTTAAAAATTCGCAGAGAACATTATAGAGGTACATATGTTACTAATTGTTAAAAAAATAGTATACAAATTACCGTTAAAGTATATCACTACCTAGAAAAAAAAAATCATACTATTATCTATTTTCATAACTTTTGGGTATATAACATTTGTCAAATTCCATTTTATTATCTCTCTCTTTCCGACTTGTCATTCGTTTGGAGATGTCTGCGTTCGAATCCAGTCGGAATTCTTAAAAGCAGCCTCACTCGGGGCTGAAGTTAGCCGATTTGAATTAGCCTTTCCTGCCTAAATCCAAGGTTAATTTCGGAGTCTAAAATTAACTTTGGAGTTAGGCAGGGTACGTAACACCGAGCAACCTAGGTTGGTAATGAAGAGATCCCACAAATGGAGGTATTCACCACAAATTCTGACAGTTAATATATAGCTGCCGTTTTAATTTTTTTTCCACAGAATCCATAGAATAAAATCCTTAAATTTCAAATAGGCTTCAGAACTGCTTATGAATAAAAGTGGCTGTATAAGAATTTTCCTCTTCATTTTCTGAGTGGATATTTAATTCACAGCTTATTTACAAATTATAAATTATTCCGATGCGAACGGATTTGTTGGTTTCTTAGCCATGAAGGGGAAGGGGGAAATGAGAGTTAATAACCACGAGTCATGTCACGACGGCATATTTTCTTAGACAAAATATTTCTTCCCCTTTTAGCTTCTAGAAAGTTGTTCTCTCAGAGGACAAATGGGCAGAAAAAAAAAATCCAAACGTATAGTCATAAGTTGGTAGTTTAAGTAAATAATTTAAATTTGGTGGAGGACCTAAGTATATCCGCGTCTATAAAATATCCTTAGAAATGTGCCTCAGATAGTGGAGTAACTAGCGTTGGGCAACCGGGCGGTAATTTCGAGAGAAGGGGGGGGGGTGTAAATGAATAGCATGTACAAGTTCGTACGATTTTTGGACAGGTGCACACATTTATGGACTTTCTCCGAGAGCAAATGTACTTAGTTAGGCCTCTGCAAGTATCAACATTAAAATGGTCAAAAATTCTCGCCTAACTGACAATAATACTACTGACGAATTTTAAAATGTTTCTATCAAACAGCTCCAGTACAGCATACATGCACTTCAGTTTTCGTTTAGCCAGTTGCCAAGAACTGAACAACTGCAAGAAAATTTAAACCGACTTCTAAAAAAAAAAAAAAAATAAAAAAAATAAGAAAATAAATTTTTTTAAAATAATAAGCAATGGTCTTCTAAAATCAGTCTGACCTGGTTATTTTACAAATAAGTGATGCAGCTGAAATCGGAAAATAGGAGATATATTAAAACAGTAAGTTAGACTTATTGTTTCCTTTTTACTTAGGAAACAAACAAACACATAAAAAAACTTTCTGGCAAAACCTGTCCAAGGAGAAAGCATCTACGGTGGAAGAAAAACTTTTGTGATTTCTCCTAACTTACTTCGGGGGGGGGGGGAGATAATAACAAAACCCGTTTCTGACAAATTTTGAGAAAAACAGCTCTTCTGAAAATACTGATAAAAGACAGCGACATCTGTAGTTGCTATGGAAACAGTGTAAAATCAACATCAGTGGTGATGAAGGCAATCTATTCTCTGGAGGAATACATCGAATTTACTCTGGAGACTAACCGACACTGAGGACGGGATTAAAGTGGAAGTTAGTGTTGCTACAGCTGATATTCCAGCAGTATATGAGGAGAGAGAGAGAGAGAGAGAGAGAGAGAGAGAGAGAGAGAGATTAGGAAATTAGCATCGACATTAGGTTAGGCATATGGAAGGCTGAAAGGAGACGTCATGCTGCTGGCCATTGGGACATACGCAGCGAGAGAAACTCCATGCATTGACATCACCAGGGGCGATAAGACTCCTGGAGGAGTCATATCACACGACAACGAAATTAAATTAGATGCCAAGAACATCAATAAAGGCATTCGCCTCTTTCAGGAATGGTTCTTATCTTTTTTATAACCTAAAAAATCATTTATACCCTCTCATTTTCGGCTTTTATTCTGAAATCAACAGAATTCTCGTAATTATTCAGAGAATCCTTATTTGCGTCAAATCATATTTTGATAATGCAAAATAATGTAATTTCATATAGTAATAGAGGCATGTTATGCAAGAAAGCAAGCGTCAGCAAAAAAATAAAAAAATTCACACAACCATTCCCTCTAAATGTTTGTCCAGTTCCTCCGTGAATTTATTTAAGATATAAACTTCCACAACGACAGATGGAAGTTTGTTCTAGCAATTAACCACCCGCTGGCTAAAGACGAATTTCCGCACATCTATTCTACAGCTGCCTTTCCTCAATTTGAATTTATGGCCCCCTTGATTATTAATCTGAGCAAGCGGAAGGATCTCATCAGAATTCAGCGTGATCAACCCATTCAAGGCCTTATACACCTCAGTCCGATCACCTGGCAGGTGCCTAGTCTCCAGCCGCTGCAATTTGCAGAGCTCAACCCTCTCTTGGTAAGAGGACCCCTTCGTTCCCATCGCCAATCAATCTTGTTGCCCTTCTCTGTACACGCTCAAGCAGATCTACATCCTTCCTAAAAGGAGGCCTCCAGATCTGTACGCAGTACTCAAGGCGTGGCCTGACCATTATCTTATACAAAGGGATAATCACCTTCTTTTGCTTGCTAGCAAAATTCCTGTATATCATTAACAATACCCCATGACCTGCTCTGGCAGCTTGTCTGCATTGCTCAGAAAACTATCTGACTGCACAATTATTCCCAGATCTTTTTCTACCACCCTAAGTGTAGTACCACACAAATGGTACGTTCCTCTGGGGTTACTTCTACACATATGCAGTACTTTGCATTTGTCAATGTTAAACTTCAATTGCCACTTCTCAGCCCATCTGCCCAAATTTTCTCGATCCTGTTGCAGTAGCACACAGTCATTACTGTCATTAACAACCCTACAAACCTTTGTATCAAACTTCGACACTAAGCCTGATATATCTTCATCAATATCATTGATAAATATACAAAACAACAGTCGACCCAACACCGAACCCTGTGGGACTCCACTAATAACATTAGTCTACGAAGAGCAGCGTCCATTGATTACCACTCTCTGTCTTTTCCCACTCAACCACCCTTTTATCCATTGCAACAACTTGCCTTTAATACCATTTTGTACAGTAGTCTTCCATGCGCAACAGTGTCAAAAGCTTTCCTGAAATCCAAGTACATTGGTGTGCGAAACTTAAGGACCAACACTATTTCTAAAGGTTACAACCACAAAATGTTTACTTCAAGGTACTCTTTACTGGTGAGAGTAGATTCAATATAAGCAGCGATTCTGGACGTAAGCTAATCTGGTGAGAAATTGGCACACGGTATCACCCCGCAGACATAACTGAAAGGAATCGATATGGCGGTCGAGGTGTTCTTGTCTGGGGAGGCGTTATCATGTATGGACGTACACAACTCCAGATACTGGAAGGCGGTACTGTAACCGGTGCACGCTACTGTACTGAGGTAATCCTTCCCCATGTGTATCTGTTCCGAGGTGCCATTGGCCCCGAGTTTGTGTTTATGAATGATAATGCCACACCATATTGCCCTGCAGCTGTTGATATGCTTTTGGAAAATGAGGACATTGTTCGTATGGATTGGCCTGACCGTTCTACCGATTTAAATCCCATCGAACACATATGGGAGGCTCTGGGGAGACGCCTAGCGGCACGTACACACCCACCAGAAAATGTTCACCAGCTGAAGATGGCACTAACAGGAATGGACGATGTTACCGCAAGAACTTATCAACAACATTGTTCTAAGTATGGACAGGCGGTGCAAAGCGTGTATCGACATTAGGGGTGGCCATATCTCCTACTGAGGGCCACCCGTTCCCTTTGTTCCATCTTTGGCAGTGATGCATCTGTATCATGGCAGCCAGTGCTATGTTGCCATTTTTGAATAAAGTCGCTCTGTACCGTTTTGTTTCCGTTGATGTGTCGGTTTTGTTCCCTTCATCATTTCTGTACCTCACGAGATTCATTTGGTATGCTTTTCCCATATGCAGGCCACTCCTATGAGAAGGTACAGGTGAAAACCTGACTGGTCCTTAAATTTTGCACACCAGTGTATATGATAATCAAAATTATTTTTTGCATCCAGTTCCTTTGTAACCACATCATAGTATCCAATCAAATTTTTCAGACAGGACTTTCCCTTAACAAACCCATGCTGTGTCTGAATTATTGCTGCAGTCTTGTCTAGATGATCCTGCAATGCATCTTTAACCAGTGACTCCTTTATTTTACCCGAAACAGAAGTTAAACTTACTGGTCTGTAATTACTCGAGTCACCCTTCGATCCCCCTTTGTGAATTAGGGATACATTTACACATCTCTAGGTCATGGGGACTTCTCCTAAGTCCAAGGATACTCTCATATTTATGGTAAGGGTTTGCTTAGTTCCTTTGCCGTCTTATGTTTAACTTCAACAATTTCTCCTCCACTTTGCTCTCAGTTATTACAAAACCATTGAGCACCATGTTACATTTTTATAAACTTCTGGCATTTTCCTCCCTTAATAACTCCTCATGCGTGAATGTAGATGCAAAATACTCATTCAGTTTGTTAGCTATTTGAGCAGGATCATCCACTTCCTTTTAGAGGTTATACATTAATATATATTTTTACATTCAAACGGTTTAGGAATTCTGCCACAAGGACGTCAATATCGAGAATTATTAAAATCCACATTTCTCTATAATGAATAACAATTAAACGTTATACAAGAAAAATATAACCGTTCCGTAACATTCTTACGGCTTTGCTTCCATTGAAAAAAAACACAGAGCAACATTTGTGTTGCTCAGTGTTGTAAGACGAAAAAGGCTGTTTAAGTATGCGTAATGCATCTCCATCATATGGTAGTGTGCATGCATCGTTTTATTATCTCATATTGTGAATACCTTCACAACGAGTTGCGTAGGTATTGCACTACTTCGAATAAGTAACGCTTCTCTGGTAGAGGTGACTACTGTTACTTATTCTCAGATCGACACCATTTGAAATATGGTATGGGATAAAGATCTCTGTTATCCTCATACTATCCCTATTAGACTTAGGAAAGCAAAAAGGATGTAGGAAGGTGTAGGTAGGATAGGAAAAGGAAAAAATGCTGTCTAAGGAAGAAAGGGACAATTACTCCAACTTACACCACTCAAAAACTCATAAATTCCTCGAATAGGCAACGCTTCCCCAGTAGAGAAGATTTTTTTTTGTTACCTATTCTCGGAAACTCCGTGGCTATCAGCCTCCCCCCCCCCATACGGCACCGGTTCGAAGCTAGTTGGCTTCATCATCGGTGGGTGAACAGGTACCCTGTTGCAATAGTGACAACCCGTGCAACGAGTTATAAATTACTGGAATAAGTTGCCTTCATGGGTGGTAGAGGCCGACAGTTTGGGGAAATTCAAAGGTCATCTGGATAGTACTTTCGGGTAAGGGAAGCGCATAGGATGATAGGATTAATCTCCTTTTTATTTAATTTTTAATTTCATTTTATTATTTTTATTTATTTATTAATTATTATTATTTATTTAATTTTTGTTTTTATCATTGTTTTGTTCGGATTTTTTTTTTTTTTGGCTGGTGCAGCATAAGCCATAGGCTTTCTTGCACCATACGGCCATTACTAATACTAAAATACTAAACCAAGTTATGAAGTATAACACCACAATATGACAGATGCTTGATGGTGTGCATCAAGGTTTAATCTAAATATATTCTTGAAAAAATGTCAAAGAGTATGAAAAAGACTGTTTTTAAGCATGGGAAATGCATCTCCATCATTTTCTACTACCCAGGAGGTAGTATGCATTACCCATGCTTAAAAACAGCCTTTTTCATACTCTTTGACATTTCGTCAAGAAATATATTTAGATTAAACCATGCACACAATCAAGCATCTCTCATATTGTGGAGTTACACTTCATAACTGGGTTGTCATTATTGCAACAGGGTACCTGTCCACTCACCGATGATGAAGCCAACCAGCTTCGAACCGGTGCCGTATGGGGGGGGGGGAGGCTGATAGCCACGGAGTTTCCGAGAATAGGTAACAAAAATCTTCTCTACTGGGGAAGCGTTGCCTATTCGAGGAATCTGAGTTTGAGTGGTGTGAGTTGAAGGAGTAACAATCCCTTTCTTCCTTAGACGGCATTTTTTCCCTCTTCCTCTCCTAATATCACCTTACTACATCTTTTTTTGCTTTCCACAGTCTAATAGGGATAGTAACAGAGATCTTTATCCCATACCATATTTCAAACGATGCCGTATGAGTGGTGGGGCCCACTTGAGAATAAGTAACAGTAGTCTTCTCTACGAGAGAAGCGTTACTTATTCGAAGTAGTGCAATACCTAGGCAACTCGTTGTGAAGTTATTCACAATATGAGATATAATAAAACGATGCAAGCATACTACCTGGGTAGTAGAAATGATGGAAATACATTACCCATACTTAAACAGCCTTTTTTCATACTTTTTTTTTTTTGACATTTCGTCAAGAAATATATTTAGATGTAAGATGTTTCGCATTTGAAAATTACTTAATCAGCTTCGGTAAACTAACTAACTGTTTACACTAGAAGAGCGTTGTTGCATCATGTTTTTGTTGTTGCATTTGTTTTCTATATTTAAAACTAGATGTGACATTGTGTGTACAATGAAATAACAGTTTATACTTTAGTTTTCTATAGCGACCACTCTTGTGAATATTAAGGTAGTTTATTTAGCTAATAACAATCCATACACACTAAAAGTGATAACCTGAATCGTTAAGAAAATAAATCTGCAGTTAAAGCATAGTTTATGTTTTGTCTCTAGTTTCTGCATTGCTTTTGAAATGTTCAAAGATTTTGTTACAGAGGTCATGTGTGCTGTACAGAAAAAAATCCTTCTTAATGGAAAGCTAAATCAAGGGACTATAAAAGATACAAGGCCTATCCAAAAAACACACACACACAACCTAACACGTCTGACGTGCCTGTGAAAGAAAGCCAAACAAGTATATTATCCATACCACTTCGACTATTACAAAATTTTTTATTTGTAGTAGTTTATGTAAAGATGATTTTGTAGCCTTTTTTTTTTTTTTTTGAATAAGCCTTTTATCTTTTTTTGGGGGTGGCACTTTTCACGTGTGACACAAATTTATTTTTCGACGATTCTTTTATTTATGTTAACTTAGTAATTTTTATTACTAAACAGAAAAGCAAGAAAAATAACATTTTAGAAAGTTGGAATTAAAGTTTTCCTTCAAAAATAAACAGTGTTTTAATTTATTTCCCTATATGTCATTTTGACTTTTTGTAGTATTTTTTGGTGTGTATTGAGAGGGGTGGCAAAAGCTCTAGCTACAGTACAGCGTATTATATCAGTATCACTACGTTTACTGATTGATTCTACTTATATAAAGCATTATACAGAAGTGATATCAATGAAATTCTTTTGTTTCATTCACAATGCATTACATAAGTAGAATCATAATTCTATTATATTCGTATAACAGTTTTGTTTACTTTTGTTTCTTACAGTAAACGTGTAAATTTCTTTGAGTTTATGGGAGCAAAAAAAAAAAATAAATAAAAATTTTAAAAATGGGGGGGGGGGGTGCATAATCAAAATTTCGGTTAAGTGTAACTCTACCGTATTTAGTTTTGCGATTCTAAGGCATAATGTTGCCGAAAAGACGCAAACGGTGAAGTTCTTGGCAATTGAGCGGTCTAAAATCAGTACTGAAAAAATATCTCTGGCTGATGATAGGTATTTTATACATATAGCAAAACAATGAAGAATAGCCGATAGCCATCAACTGGCTCAAGAATGGTCCCAGGAAACCTAAAAATCTTTGCTGTTTTTTGTGGATTGGCCATTTCAAATATGAATTAACTTTCTTCAGTGTCAGAAACTTTAGGAGACCATGAGACACCGTCAAAACAAAATACTGTAATAAAATTCCAGACACTTACCCAGTGGAAGGTCCATTTATTCATAACGAAAGCTGGTCCAAGAGAACGTGCAGGATTCATGGAAGCACCACTGGCTGGCAACTGGAAAACACAATAGTACCATCTTCAAACAGCCTTTAAAATAATTCTGATTATATCTAAATTTTGATGCTCACCAAAACTCGGTGGGTAAAATAATTTACTCCCCCACCTACTATACATTGTCATAGTTAACCACCCTGAATAAAGCAAATTCTTCAAAGCTGGTCACACACACACAATGCTTTTTTCCTTAAAAAAAAAAAAACACGTTAAAATACCTGATGTCGAAAATCGCCTCGGATTTGATTAACTGTTATCACACATATTGTTGAATTACATAAAAGACATTAGCAGGTGGAGAAAAGGATCCCGCTGTCCCTTTATACATACAAGAAAATGGTGAGACTGTATTTAGAATACATGTATATTCTTGTTTATACTCCAGTGGTGTTTACAGTAAATCAATCAATACAAATGTTAATCGTATTAGCAGTCACGGGCTTCAACCCCGGTATACTATGGAAATAGTATCCATTATACAGTGTTTCCAATGTGGAAATAGTGTCCAATGCAAACCGCACTAAAGATAGGGCTTCTAGAAAGGGTTCGAAGAAGGGAAACCGAATTGGTGAGGAGTGCTAATCGATATCCATCGGGAGTATGGCTTTGAAGGTGCAGACCGCAAAAAGCTTGGCAACTAGACATTGTGGGAGGAGGGATAGGCACTACGCAGACGAAATTTCATGTACAGATCGATTGCTTAGGCGGCACCCTATTATCATTCCGCACTGGAAGTCTGCTAACCCCGTCGCCATTCTCGCGGCATACATTTCCAATCGTACTACTGTCTCTTCGAAGACGTACAATCATATTTATAATTCTGTCTGACACGTAGTGCTTGGGTAGGCCGCGACCAATTATCAATGGAGGGGATCTGGATGTTAATGGTAGGGCAGTGTATACACACACACACTCCGAGGGCCACTAACCCTTGAAACAGCCTATTCGTAGTGGCATGGTACCAGTAGCCCAGTGGTCAGGAGCGAGAGTGCATAGCACGCGTTCCTTGAGTGGACCGGGGTTCAAGCCCGTGACTACTAAATACGATAAATATTTGTATTGACGATTTATTGTAAACTCTACTGACATGGTTGTCGTGCCGGAGTATAAACAGAAAATTTATTTATTTATTATTATTTATATTGTCAAAAGCGTGGAATAGAGTTGTTGTTGTTGTAGGATTTTAGGAGCATTAGCAAATAAGGCCATATTGCTCAGTGTATACTGTCTGTAAATTGTGTAGGTTCTGAGGTTGATTTTATGTTTTGCTAAACGAAAAACCGAGTTTCCGTGAGAAAAAACCATGCTACCCTCACCAGAGACCGACTAATTCAGCCAAGTTGTGAAAAAGGACCGTAAAAAATTCCTTACTTCATCGAAGGGACTCGAACTCAGGTCTTTCCCACTTTATGTGGGGAGGACGGCGATCCTATCAATAGGATCAATGTACTACCCACGATGGCACTGGCACAGAGATACTGATTAATGCTAACTCAATTGTTGGAAACTGAATGGTTGCTCCAAAGAAAGTCTGCCGAATAGCACAGTGGTGATAATCACCGTCCTACCATACCGGGCAGAAAAGGGCCGGGTTCGAATCTCGTCAATGACGCGAGGAACTTTTATATACTTTTTCATTCCGTGGATGAGTTATTCGGTCTGAGGCGTCGATAGCAAGCTTCCCCCCCCCCCTCTGGAAACTCAGGTTTTTCGTCCAGCAACATCGGCAAATCGACCACAGAAGATACCTTGTTCCACAGGTGTTCATTTGGAATTGAGATCTGATTACTGGAGAGGCTACTGCAGTTTTGTGAATTTATTCTCAAATTCCTTTGAACTAGTTCTGTACAATTCTGGCCTTGTGATATGGCGCATTGTCTTGTTTGAAAAACCCATTCGCAGTTGGATACATAGCAGCGTTAAAGCGATGTGCCTGACTGAAAACAATTTCCAGATAACATGTGGCATCCAAATGCTACTCCTGGTATCAAGGAACCCAATTCATCGAGTAAAACTGGAGTTTTACTCGGTGAATTCATTTAAACAAACGATACAAAATTTGTGCCCAGTACTCCTCATTCACTATCGTACTTGGTGGAACAAATTCCATTTGAATGATTGTTTGGATCACTGCTGTCGAAGAAAGTGATGAACGTCACTTTAGTTTTGAATTTTTGAAAGTGAAATTTTTCGTTGAGAACTGACTTTAAATTAATTACACGAGTACAATATTCCACGACTAAACTAATTTATTCAAAAGCATAACATTTCAGAACTTATACAGGTTCTTTTATCATATGAAAATATAGTTACAAGTAATCTCCATTATATTCTGTTAATTTTGATGGCATATTAGAACCAATAACCAACTGAGTAATCGAACTCTCGGAAAGTGTGGGCCAACTTGATAATGTACGCGTAAACTTCGTACAGGGTATATTTCATTTCCGTCGACCCATAAATTATGCATACCTCTGCCTAAATTTCTATATTACATTCTATTGCTAAAATTTTTTACATACATATCCGGTTTAATATTTTTCTCAATTTTTTTCTGAAAGGTTTAAAAATAGGGAACTTAATTAGATATTCTTCATGCCTATCGCAATTCTTGTCTAACTTTACTTTACACTAGTATGGATGTTCTGCTAGTTCTGATTTTTTTTGTTACATTTTTCTATGTATTTTAAATGCCTTTCTATCTACTGTAATAATGTTCTTCGTGATTCAGAATGCAGAAAAGTCAAAGAAAAGTCCACTTCATATTGTTTTCAAATACAACTTTTATAACTTATATTTTATTAACTTATATTTCAGTTAAATATAATCATATCTTGGAATTAGGAATAAATTAACAATTTTACTTGAAAATACAGTTTTGAATATGCACCTTACATCATTTCCTTCATTAATTTCCTTCAGTGGATCTCTCTCATTCCTAATCTATATATATCTTTTCGAAATATAAAAGGAAAAGGCGGGAGGAAGAAAGAGAAAGGATAAAGAAAGGAAGAAAGAGATGTGCATCGAGAAATAATAATTAGAAAGAACGAAAGACAGAGTATACAGTGGTCGAGGAGGAAGATGATGACAGAAATAAAGAAATAAAGTGAGAAAATGAGAAAACGAAAGTGAAAGAGAGGAGGAGGCAGGACACACACACACACACACACACACACACACACACAAAAGAAACTGCTGTTAGTATTAAAAGGCTTTTGTGGTTAAAGGTACACAGAGAAACCTCCTCCCCCTCCACTCCAAAAAAAAAAAAAAAAAAAAAGAAAAGAAAAGAAAAAAGAATAAAACACGACTTTGAAACCAACAAAAAAGAGCAAAAGCGACTTTGAAAAGAATAACAACAAAAAAGAAAATGTGGACGTAATAACCATCGTGTTTGGAAGGTGCAGGTACGCGGTAGCTGTGCAGCCGACTTGCTATTGGTAAGAGTAATTCGATTAAACGTAACAGCTGGCCTTAATGTAAATTATATGGCAAATTTAAAAGCATTAACACCAGGTGGCTATAATGCTATTTGGGTAGAAGATGGTTAAAATCACGCAAGCATTTCTGTGCCCTCTGCATCTTTTTTCAGGCTGAGCAAGGAATAATGGTGTTTACAAAATGTAGTATAAAGTTTGCCTTTTTTTGACTTTTAACTTTGTTTAACATAGCTCACTATTGTGCCATAGGAATGACATGAAATTCTCTATGACTTTTAATAGATAATTTTCTTATGTTTTATATCCTAAATTTAATGATTAGAGAGAACCTAAAAATGCACGCGACAATTATGCCACCTAAAATTGCAAAAAGAAACAGAAAGAAATCTACCTTTAATTCACAAAAGAATTTTTATTTTATCCCTTCTTTCTTTTTTTAGATAGATTTAGAGAACTTTGCCAATCGTTTTCAATGTATGTGTGGAAGCGTCTCAATGCGGACAGGGAAGTTCACTAAGGTGAATTTAATACATGTGTTTAAACGTAATTAATTTCTGAGACACGCTGAAGTCCCAGAAAGAAGAGGTTCGCCATTGTGAAAAATTGGTCCACCTGTATGTACGTTATGACTATATTAAGAGTTACTATTTGGTTAAGAGTGGCGGACTGTCTTGTGTTGTCAAGATAACACAAGATAACAGTAAAAATTTCCACCCACTCATCCACTTTCACAGGAAGGCAAGCAGCTTTCTTTTCAGCACACAAATTAATAAAACGACATGGACAGCCTATTACGATCAAGTGCTCGACCCTCTTTTCTTATCATAACAGGTGCATTATCAACACTAAGTGCAACACAGTGTTTTAAAGGAATCCACATGCTTTCAGGATGTTTAGTAGAATAAGCCTGAACCACCTGTGGATGAAGACGTCCCTGTAAAGTCACCGTCCAAGGAGAGAAAGCTGCTTTCGCTGTGACGATTTTTTCTCCGTAAAGTACATAGTGTGCATAGTATTAGGGTCAGGCGCTACCTTTGGTTTCCCACATCTGCACCATATGTTCGCTGTGAAGGAATACAGTACTACTGTAAATGCCAGAAAAGTGTTGTGTGCTGTATATGACATATTGCGTTAGGTTCTGTTGTGTGTCCTGGCATTTGGCCGCAGGGCCCCTGGTGGGACTCCACGTTCCGCAAAGTACATTCCATTGTCACCACAATGGAATATAGCTTGGAATCACTTTCAGTACTGGCTTCTGTAGCAATGGAAAATGGTCCATTTTGCAGCGCCATCACCATGTGTTCTTTCCCTATCCGCATAATCGTCCTTCCACAATTGTATTCTTTTTTTTTATTTTGCTATCGGATAACGTATTTCTGCACAACGCGCCTGCATGGTCAGCACAGCTTAGAGGAAGATTATGTTCTATGACAAAATATGCAAATAAACATCTGGCACGTATGACATCATCGTCACAATGAAATACAGAATCTATTTTTCATTTCTTTCTATGCACTGCACGCTGTTCTCATGCTTTATTTATTTGCAAATGTCTGATTACATTGCGTTTCCTGCTGCTTGAAATTGAAAAATCCCATCTATATAGGGCACAGAAGGCAAACTTGTTACATGGAAAAATCTTAAGTATACAGTATGTCTTCTAAAATTTGACGTCGTATTTCTCTGCCATCTTACTGAAAGACTGTTAAATAGCTTCTCACTACGTAATTATATTAAATGACTGCACATAACAGAGATCTAGGCTATTATCACGCGTATATATTTTTTCAGTGTAGAATACAACAGCACACCTGAGGGGCAATTCGTTAATGAAAATATGCAGAAATTCGTAAATTTTTATTTATAAAATTCCAGTTTTAATCTAGTTTTATTATTCGTTTTTGTGAAAAAAAAAGGGGGAGAAAAGTGAGTTTTTGCACAAAGACGGAGAAACTCTTTGTCACCAACTATATTAAGAAGGTGAGACGGAGAAGGATCACATCGAGTAAAAAAGACAGATTCTCCAGCATAAATCCGGACTGACTCATGAGGTACAAAAACCCCTTCAAGAACATTCAACGCTAAAATATACAACTCAGTTACGTTTGTGGATTCTTACTGAATCTTACTAAATGATTCTTACTAAATCTTCGACTAACATGGGGGGGATGGCGGTGGATATCTGGAAAGTTAAGTGGCGTACTGGGTTCCACAGGGAGACTTCCGGTGGAACACGTCTCCTGGCACGCGTTGTACACTGAGTACACTTTCTAGTAAGAAATCAAGCACAACTTGTTTATTTTAACATTGAAAGTGCTTGAAGGAGATTTTTAACCTCATAAGTGTCTCAATAAATTGAAATCTATAAAGAATTTCATGTAGTAATAGTCTTTACCCTTTAAAAGGCCTCCCATTCAAGAGGAGGAGGACTTTTAAAGGGAAAAAGACTCTGAAGCGAAGGAAATGAAAATCGTGACATACAAAAATTCATTTCTTTTATAATCAAATATTCATTAAATTTTGATAAAATATGTTGAATAAAAGGTACTGACCCAATCGATTTTCACTTTTGAATTGCAAGCTGCGGCCTCTGTTATATAAGTATTTTGAATATATCAAGACATAGAGGCCGCCGTAGCCTAGTGGTCAGGCGCGCGGGTGCATAAGTACACGTGCCTTGAGTGACCGGAGTTCAAGCCCGTGACTGCTGAATACGGTGCTTCCTTGTATCCTGTCTATCTTGTGAACTCTGACCGTTTGGTCGTCCCGGAGTATAAACAAATTATTTATATTCAAACAATTTTGTACATTTCAGACAATTGTGTATAGTGGAGGGAAATTATGAAAATGGAAACATAACAAACTGAAGCAGAAGGTAGCAAGATGGTTAAACGTTGCCCGCGCAGCATCATGATATATCATTAAGACAGATGCAATTACAGACCCAATAAACTCCAAACTCCAAGCAATTACAGACAACTGAAAGTGCGTAAAATACTTATCCAAAGCATCCTGGGTATTTCATCAAAACAAAATCCACATTATTGCTATAACAGAAACACCATCAGTGACTGTATACTGCACATCAGCTTCCACTGTCGACCACTGAAAGACTGTTTCAAGGGAGATGCGCAAGAGGATTTTCGTGGAAGGCTATATATGCGGTCTGCATCTTTTAAGAGCAAACAGAAGGCAGAAAATAGAGTTCAGTTTCAAATGGGTGCAAAATTATTTGACTTGGAAGGACAACAAACCAGTCACTTGCTCTTCTTACATGAATCAATATTAAGTCTACAAAATGGTTCTCAAAATTAATCTGAAGAGATTGGACTCGGGCTGTAGCTTTAATTAATTTAAAACTTGGTAAGGAATAGATATGGAGAGAGAGAGAGAGAGAGAGAGATGATTTCATGGTGTCGACAGGCATGATTGTCAATGGTTGCATAAACCTTCATGTCATCAATAGTGAGAATTTAGCGTTGTACTGGGATAAGATGTTATCGGTCTGAATTTCACAGATAATATGAAATTCTGACTATGCTGTATTGTGTTCTCTTGTCGCACCAATAAATTACACCCACCCAAAAGAGAGAGATCGTTTGATATGAGAGAGATATAAGAAAGCTGAATTTCTTATATCTTCTCCAGGAAGATATAAGGATTATATTCTTAATCCTTATTCTAATCATAAGAATATAAGGATTTTATACTCTAGTTTTAGTCATTAATCGATTTTTTCCTAGCGTTCCCTGCCAAAAATTGGCATCCCAGCCATATCATAGAATACTGCACTTGGAGGCATAGATACATGAATCCACTTATATAATATACATAAATAATTCAATGAAGTCCAAAGAAGTAATGGGTTCACCGAAGATGTGCTCTACACATGAGATATATCTGGGCAGACTGTAAACACTGTTAGCAGCAAGTACAGAAAAACCAAATTAAGTCCACCTATTACCAGCAGTCCATCAAGTATATATGGTTACTAAATCAGAATATAGTCCTAGGTGAATAGCAGACATTGGGAGTTGAGAAAGGTAGAGCAGAACAGCAGACACCCACCAGTAGTCAGAACAGTACCGACATCCAACGTCTACTCTGATAATAAATATTAATCTGTTCTGATGTAGTTTGCGATATCCGCACAGATTACAAGCCAGGGTGCTGCTCCAATTGGAGCTTTTTTATTTTTTTATTAATTTTTTTTTATTTTTTAAAATCATTTTTAATCATTGAGCGATGCTGAAGAGACAAGAGACCATACTTAGCCTTCATAAACGTAAACCCTTTTTTTTAAAACTTTCTGTGCTACTTTCCCTTTCACGATCAGCAGTATTAAAAATTATTAGTTGTGCAATTAATTAATCAAATTAAACACTATTACCTAAATTAAACAACAACAAAAAAAAAAAAAAAAAAGAAGGAAGAAGAAATTAAGTGAGAGCCAATTCTCATTTTGGGATTTCGGGAAGTACAACAGCACAGAATTCTGTTATAATAGGCGCAATTACATCCATGCACAAACCCAAGAGAAAATACAGAGATCTATAATTATACAAGAAATGACAAACAAAAAACAAAGTTTGGGGATACCAGAAATTGCAGACATCAGAATATTTTGTTCATTCCAGCGACATTTTTTACAACATGACATTGTATTTCTTAACCAAGTCATTAATTTTATTTTTAAGTTTTGCGTCTTCTCCTGTGATTTTCCGAAGGATCTTATTTCTGGCTTAGCCAGCTTATATAAGTAGAAACCAAACCAATCCCGAATGGTTCAATGCGATCACAAAAAAGAGAAAATTAGAGGCGTGCTTAAATATGATGAAGGCCCTCAGAAATGTTTTGTTCATAGAAACCATACCCCCACCCCCTTTATTTATCCGGATTGCGTTTTCATATAGCTTGCAATACCAAATCAAGCAACTCTAGAGCTGTAACAAAGAGTAAAAATATTGGGAAAAAATGTAAGAGCGCACTAGTTCTGGAGGATTGCAACCTCGTGCTTTGTGGGTAATTATTGGAGCACTAGAAGGAAATAAAAACCGCTCCAGTTGGGTTGTTACCTGGACCAATAAATTTAGAGTTAATTTGCTAGTAGGGTAGACATAAAATTTCATTTGATTGACGAAAGACATTTTTTTTTCTTGTCACTTCCAAAAGAACAGTCTCCTTCCATATATATATAGCATAATAAATAAAAATATATATACAGTATAATAAATAAATAAAAATAAGCCAAGAATGCGTTTCCAAAATATGGAAGGAGACATAGTTCAAGAAGACAACGTCCTTCTCACACCGGGTGGAAAAGACCTGAGTTCGAATCCCGTTCATGACGGGAGGAATTTTTATTGCTCTTTTTCAGACATTGGGAGTTGAGGAAGGTAGAGCAGAGCAGCAGACACCCACCAGTAGTCAGAACAGTTACTCGGTCTCAGACGAAGGTAGCATGGTTTTTTTTTCCCGGAAACTTGGGTTTTTCGTTCTGCAAACAGAAAATCGACCTCAGAAACACGCAATTTACAGACGATCGATATACAGAGAGCAACATGGCCTTAGTTGCCGATGCTCCTAAAAACCCAAAACAACATCTCTCTCTCTCTCTCACTCTCTCTCTCTCTCTCTCTCTCTCTCTCACTCTCACTCTCTCTCTCTCTCTCTCTCTCTCTCTCTCTCTCACTCTCACTCTCACTCTCTCTCTCTCTCACACACACACACACACACACACACACACACACGCTTGAGAGAACATATATTGAAAATGTACTTTATTTTATATTTAAATAAATCATAAGATTTTTTTTTAATCCAAGAAGTGTTTCGTTTTCTAATAAATATAAAAACATAAAAACATAGTTTCGTTGAAGAGCGTACAAATGTGCCTGCGATGGATTTGTCTCTTTTTCAAGAAACAAAATTCTCTCTACCGATGACAAAAAGAATTTGTTATATAGTTTTAATACTTGGATCTTTTACTTACTTTTTAGGCAATACCAAAAGTTCCTTCACTTGCTTAACATTAGAGACCCTAATTCAGTGAAACGGGTACTGTGAGGCATTCGTTAGTTTACGAATTGCAGAAAAAAGAAAGTAATATTACCAGTTGCAGTCATTAAAATTGATTAAAGAAATAGATTAGACAGTGTGTAACTATCCCATGATTTTTATTTTTTGCTCAATTAAATCTTCAGCCTCTCTTGTCATGAACTTGGGTATTTTTGTTGTGCGGAATCTCTCCAACGACACAAATGAACTCAAGTCATTTCCACCCGGTGAGGAGGACGGTGATTATACTAACTGTGCTACACATGAAGGCATGTTACAAGTCGATTATGAAGTTACAATTTGCTGTTATAAAACTCAAAAGACAGACTCGCTTAATAGTGCATAACAATAACAAAACAGGAGGTATAGTTTGACATTATGAAATTGGGAAAACAATAAAATAAGAAACAAAAATTTACAATTAAGATAATTAATATAAAATTAACAAAAATGAGAAAATGCAATTAGTAGGGATATAATTTGTCGTCCGCTCCGAATTTTCTTGCAGGAAATGATTATGATAAATCCATGGAAGAACACATCTAGAACTTCCCTACTAGCTGAACACGTGAGGTTCTCTTGTTACGGCAAGGTAAATAGGTTGGTTTCTGGTGAGCCTTGCTGTGTTAGAACTGGATATGGAGAAAACTTCTACCAAAATTTGCATTCTGCAGTTCGTTAGGTCTATTTTTAAGGAATGGCATAAGTCCATGACGTTGGAGGCAAATATCAGTTAGATTTTCAGATGCGCTTCTACAAGCGGTAGATGTGGAAATGTGGTCTTTCTGTTTTTGCTGCATATAATGATGTCGGCAACATCATTATTTCTACTTATGCAGTTATTAGAATTATTATTATTATTATTATTTATTCAGGTAAAGGAAAAATTACATCCACCCCTAGACAGCAAATATTTGCTAGGAGAGTTAGCACAACTACAACAGATTAAAACAATATATACATTGAGTAATATAAAAGATACAGAGATCTAATCAAATTAATTACAGCAGGCAAGACAGAATATGGTAAAGATAAATGTTCTAAATAATTCAGTATCCCTCAAAGAAGGGTGCGGCGGTGTCGGCAAGTTGTAGAAGGCTATCCGGAACAGGAAAAGGAGCTTAGGTCATCCTCAAACACAGAAGCTCACGGAGATAGAAGGTGAATTGAAGCGTTTAAAATTGCAAGATGGCGTAAGTGTCAAAAAAAACTTTTGATCTGTAGGCCTTGTCCACGCAAATCGCCTCGGGGTTAACATTTAGATCGTTCAGCAGTCCAATTGTGTTTGCTGGGAACATATGATTGAGCTGATTTGGTTGAGGGCAAGTCGGATCATAGATGTTTGGTGGTTAGATATTCTTCTGTTAGCCTTGGGCAGGATGATGAGGCTATCGATGTTGGGAGTATCTAGTCTACCCGAAATAAACTTGGAGAGGGTAATTATATTGCCAGTGATGATGATTTGTTTCCAAGGGGTCATTCCATGCAGTGAATGTAGTATAGCTATAGAGAGAGAGAGAGAGAGAGAGAGAGAGAGAGAGAGAGAGAGAGAGAGAGAGAGAGAGAGAGTAAGGGGATGTCCTGAAGTCCTATTGAGGGATCATAAAAGCCAATACTCAAGCCACAAGAACTACTGTAGGTAGGTAGGTAGGTGGGGCGGAGGACCAGATTTCCGATGCGTGGAGAGCCACCGGTACAACACAAGTTTGGACAAATCTAGTTAATAGCGTCTTATAGCCGTAACCAACCAGTTCCTGTCGGGCAGACGAAAGGGCTGCGTAGAATCTGTTCTTGTTTCCTTGAAGTGCTCCAGAAAAGACAGATTCGAATACCAGACCAAACAAAAGTAATTGTGGGAGTTGACAAGTATGATTTTATGTCCATTTATAGAGACGTGCATTGGGTTTATTTTTCTCCTCTTTGTATACGTCATCCGGGGAGATTTTTCGGCATATAGCTCGAGTCCAATGAAATTGAAGAAATGTATATTTACCCTTTTCAGGATCGGGAACGTCGTCGTGTGTGTGTGTGTGTGTGTGTGTGTGTGTGTGTGTGTGTGTGTGTGTGTGTGTGTGTGTGTGTGCGCGCGCGCGCGAGTAAATAGCTAGTTTAGGATTATGATATTTCGTATAACGATGATGTATGAATGTATGTATTTGTGTAGGGCGGCACCTGGAACGTTAATTCACCTCCGCCTTGTTTCACTTTTAAGAAACAGGATTCTTTAGAAATGGCCAGAAATTAACTGGCTGTTTGACTACCCGGAATCAGCAGGTAGGAAACGCGCCATCACCACCACGGGAAGGCAGACCAGAGGCTACCAGCCAGCAGCAGCAGAAGAGAGAGAGAGAGAGAGAGAGAGAGATTCCAAGAGCCCAACAAAGTTCGAGCCAAAGACTAGCCAAAAATTTACAAAAAAAAAAAAATAAAAAAAAGAGAGGGTATCTTAACAACTATACAAAAATTAAACGCTGTACACAAGATTAACCTCAACATATTGAGGTAATCGAATGATACTTAGGTTTTCAAACTAAACAAAGCAAGTAATCTCGTTAGATTTTAAAATTAACATAAATATCAAAAATTAAAGGTTATATATAAGATCAATAATCCCCAACCTAAAGAGAAAAAAAAAAAAGGCCTAGGCCAGTACCATTTAACAGACATAACTTTACACAAGCATTTTAGCCCAGAAGCAGGCACAAACCTTATTAACAGCTTAGGTTAAATGTGACGTCCAGTAAGTCCTGTAATCATCAGTAGCAAAGTCACAGTCAGTCAATCACCAATACATCATAACGGTGAGGTATCCCACAGTGTGATGCTTAGCTTTGAGAAAGGTACCACATTACAGATAGTGAAGAGGCTCTGTGAAGAGCCTAGTCAACCACTGCGGATAGCAATATTGCAATCTAAGATGTCGTTTAAGATGTAAGAGCAGAGCAGACGACCAAGTCACCCATGCGTACATGATGACTAAAAAAAATCATATTAGCGCTACCCAAGAATTACCTTATCTACTCGAGTGCATTATGTCTGAAAATTGAGTGAATTCTTTGGGTTTGCCTGTTGATGATGCTAGACGAAAACGTTTCTGGGAGGAGAAACCTTGCTATTATCGTCTGAGAAAGACTAATTCAGCCACGTAGTGAAAAAAGCCTATACAAGCTCCTCGCGTCATTGACAGGATTCGAACTCATTTAATTTCCTTGTCTCTCATACATTAAATTGTATCTCTCTAATCTCTGTAATATCTACAATTCCCTACAAAGCCGTTCCCACAATTCCTCACTTGCTTTATCAGTTACCAGTCTAAGCTTATTGTTAACCTCTGTATACCTCCTCCTACCATCTTCAGTATTAGTATTTTTCCATTTCCGTTATCACATGTTCTGTCACCAACGTTTTCCTAGGTGTTATCCGCTGTCTATATCTTATTTCTTTTCAGCTATTTTCTTTATATTATCTTTTAAACACCCATTTATTATTTATAGTTTGATCATCCAATCTGATCACCCCTTTTCTCTTAATTTTTTCTCCATAATATCTTTCCTTGTTCTTACTCTCCAATTGTTTCATATTCTAACTCTCTTTGCCACTCTTACCTTTTTTTTTAACTTTAATTTGGCATCCATTAGTAATAGTATCGTGATCTCATGCATACTGAAATGAATATTCAGACTAGACATACAGTATATAATATATGTCTAGTCCTGAGTATGCATGTGAGTGCTTTACACTGTTTTTGTATCTGTTTCAGACCAAGCTATGATCCAATCGAAATCTACTCCTTCCCCAGGAATTTTCCATGTGTATCTACTTCTTTTATGTTGTCTAAACCAAGTATTTGTTATTATTAGAACGATCCTCCTGAACTCTTGATTCTATGTGGCATCCTGGAGTATAAACAGAAAATTTATTTTTCTGTTCACAAAACTCTACCAGCCTTTTTAATCAGTGATTCCATCTAGCCAGCCCATACTGTCCCATAATCTCCTCTTCTTCACGCTCTTTTGTTGGCATACGAGCCAATAAGAGAAGTGGAAAAGAAGAGAACGTGAAACACGGGTACACTCGTACTAATGTCATTCTTTTGTTGGTTCCACTTTCATTTTTACAAACATCAACATATCATTAATATACAGTATTCAACCTCTTCCACACTTTCAGATACTGACTTACTCCAAACTACTTCTGTACCATCCTTATTCTCACTAACTTTGGTAAATATAAAGCTCTTACCCCATAACTTCTAAAGTGCCCTTTCTCCTTCCATCTAATCTCACAACATCGCAATATTTATTTTACCCTTTTCCGTTGTCTCATGTTCTCCAATATGCCCATCCTACTCGTTGTCCTAACGCTCATCTATCTCTCTGCTTGTATCGTAGCCTAATTTTATATTTAGTTGTTTTTTAAAATAAAATAAACAAAATGATTCTTTTTATAATCTAGGTATTCATCTCCCATATTTCATAAGGAAATGCGGGGTCTGTGTATCAATGTACTTTTCCTGCCTGTGTATCAATATAATTACAGTTTTAAATAAAAATTATCGCTCGTACTTACTGAATATTCTACTTCAAGGAACACGTTGAGCAGTACACAACTAACAGTTCTACTTTATAAGAGCAAAACATACGGTCGGTTATTTTAAGCGACCGAAATTTAATTTTACTAATGATTGTGTTGTCGTCAGATATTACTATGTTTGTGATTACCTCGGTTATACTTTACTGATGATATAAGGACTCCACTTCAGAGAAATTGAATTGTTAAGATTGAATTTCTAAAAGAGATTAATCAAATTCTTGTGTGTTAGACAGAATTCCTTTCAAAATGCTAATTAGGACTTCCTTTGTGGCATGCTTATCAAACTGAGGAAAATTTAGGATCCTAATCGATGACTTCATCATCTATTACTTTTTACGGAGAAATTAGTAAACAGCCGCAACTGGTTCGATCCTTCTATTTTTGAAACCCCATTCCATTATCCTATAACTAATAGCAGAACTCGCTTCATTTTTCCTATTCCTCTTTCGAAAATTTGACATCAATAATATCAAAGGTGGATCGTTTTCCTGTGCTAATTGCCATGGGCGATTTCACTACAGAGTCCCCTTATTTGGCCTCCGTGGCAGGATAATTGCTCTACCATTCACCACCCATTTGAAACTGGAATCCGTTCGTCTGACAATAATGGGAGGTATTATTACGACTTGTGAAATATGGCTTATATAGCGGTCTTAACAGGAAGTATCAGGTTTTTCTGGTGATTTTTCACTTTATTTTAAATCCTGACAATTTTGGCTTTATAATAAGTGCAACTTTTTTCTGGACATATTGAAGACATATGGCTAAGTTCCTGGCTATTTATTAGCTGTCTTCATCGAAGTACAACCCCACCCCCAGTGATAGTCACTGAAAATATGGGGGCGAAAGACTAATCGAACCATCTAGTAGCTGGTTCCCTCCGAAGTTTCCCTCAGGATAGCTGGCGCTCGAGGGAATCAGTCTCATCCGGTAAAGCGAATGATTAGAGGCCTTGGGGCCGAAACGACCTCAACCTATTCTCAAACTTTAAATGGGTGAGAAGTCCGGCTTGCTTGACTCGAAGCCCGGACGAAAGGATGTGAGTGCCCAGTGGGCCACTTTTGGTAAGCAGAACTGGCGCTGTGGGATGAACCACAGCGTTACTCGAGAGTAACGTTCATAACGTTACTCTCGAGTTTTGCACCTATAAAGACATAATGCATTGTTCATGATAAGGAATCGAGTTTTGCACCTATAAAGACATAATGCATTGTTCATGATAAGGAATCGAGTTTATGATATTAACAAAGAATTACACTACCAAATTCATTAATAAATCAATGATCGCTTTCAGCCATCTCAGGAGAATTTGTCACGTTGCCGCTTGAGTTTTATGGATTGGCAATACGTAGTCTAATTGAGTGTTCTAATCAGTTTAGTCATATTTTGTATAATATGAACTGCACGGCTAAATGATTTACGTTATGTACACAGCCTACTGGTATACAGAATTAGAGAAATGTCAGAGATGAGGATTTTTTTTTATGGCTATAAACGACAAAACTTATCAACATGGATAAAATTTAAGGATTAAATAAATTAATCAAGCAATGTTAAAATTAACTTTGATTAATAATTTATATCTCAAATGAGAAATAAATATATAATTTATTTCTCATTTGCAAAAATGTTACATTGAGAAATAATGTACTTAAGTTTGAAATTGCTTGCAGTCTTTGTCCGTATTCTGTGATTTATTTGTTCACACTATAGAACGACTACGTAGGTCGGAGGAATTTCCGCTAATCACTTTGAAAAGAATACAATCATTAACCGTATGTAGCAATCACATGAGCTCGAACCATGGGTAACTAAAACGCGTGTGCCACTGCACTCACTCCGGCGTTGACCATTCGGATAGCAAATATCACTATAAATGGGAAATGGGTTAAATAAGCCTAGTAATTCTCAAGACAATGAAATCCACGAAGATAGCCCTATATCTAAAAGGTCAGTGAAACAGTTCTCGACTTCTCTTTAAGCAGCAACCATTAAGAAAAAGCAATCTGCATCACAAATGTTATAAATAACATCTGAAAATATTGCTTTCATGAAAAGAAAACAAGAAAAAAAGAAACTTTGTAATAAAGCTAAGAACAAGACAGATTCAGAGGGGAATGATTCCGAGAAAAACAGTCAAATGAATTGACTTGTAAATTAAATTACTCTGATCCAAAATGGGTAAAAATAGGAGACTGGATACAGTGCAGAACTGCACCCAGTTCTGCACTGTATTCGTCCAGTTCTACCTAGGTATCCAGGGTGTCCCATGACTTTATGCCCTAATTTTGAAAGTTATTCGTGGAATCATTCTGAGTGAAAACTTTTATATCAACTTGGATGTAATTCTCTAAGATTGAAATAAGCACCAAAAGTTCTCAATGGGTATTTTTTATATACAGTAAACCCTCGCTATTCGCGGGGGTTACGTTCCTGAGAAATGTCGCGAATACTGAGTTATGGCTCCCATAGTAATAAAGGGGTTCCGTTCCAAAGTATGAAATATATAAGAAAAACTAGTCTAAAATTTTGTCTATGTATATATTATATGTACCTTCATAATATTACTGTACATAACAGTACATAGTGAAATGCAAGCATATGGCATCGAAATGAAAATAAGAAACAATTTAATATTAAATGTAATATTTATTAGAAATTTCAAACAAATCTTTCAAATCAGCGCCTTTGCTAGCAAAAAAAAAACTTATCCCGCCAGTGCTATCACCAGTTTCGCTTAAGTGTTGATAAAGAAGTTTTGCCTTTTCACGAATGATGAGTGAACTTAACGGAATTTTATTTTGAATTCGGTCTTTTATCCACAGATTTAAAGCTTTTCCATTTTTTTAAATTTAACATCACAAGTTACAGAGCAAATTTTTGAAGCAATTAGCGCGGTTTCACGGACACTACGGCAGATTTTTTCTTCCGATTTCTTGATTGATCGTACTGTTGACTCATTGATTTTATAATGTTTTGCCACTGAGGAGACACTTTCACCATTAGAAATTTCGTCTAATAACTCAATTTTATTCGCTAGTGTCATCACCTTCTTTGATATTTTCACATTTCTCTTTTTATTCGTAGCCATATTTTTGTAGGGGTTAGAAAGAACTTGTCCACAATAGTCACTTTCTTCCGTTAACACACTCGAAAAAGTCTGTTTTACACTGCAAAACGGTAGAGTTATCATTTTTGTAAGCATATCAATTTATAAATTGATAAATTTATTCAATTTATAAACATATAAATTAAAATCAAACGACGAAACCTTCCATGACTAAAACATACTGAACAAGGATTAGCGAGAAACATCCACGCTCCCGATTTTTTCACCCCTCTCCCCCACCCACTGAGCGCTGTTTTGACCGGGAAAGATACTTTTAGCCACGCCCATGTTTTTTATGGCGGAAAATATTCACGGCGTTTTAAAATTCACATTTTTTTAGGTTTCATTTTATATTAAATCGGCGATCGCGAATACGCGAAACCGCGAATACAGATACCGCGAATAGCGGGGGTTTACTGTATACATATATGTACGCAGCAGGATGGACGTTTATGAAAGCCAGCGCACCAGTAACAGAAGAACTAGCAAACAGGTCATACTCTTAATATTCCGTTTATATTTCTCAGTGAATAACATGCGGGTATGCATTTTGTGTACAGATCCTATATTTATTATATTATGTGAAGCAGTTCCAGCCAACGTTTGGCAACCCTACCACGTAATATTTGAAGATACCTTAGATAAAATGAGTGACTATCTTAGATAAAATAAAATGAGTGACTGGCCACTTAGTCCAGGTGGCCGCAGAATATGCACTTCAGGTCTACTGTCAAGCGTTATGAATATTGAAATACTTATCTAATTCGCTCCCTGCATAAGAAGAGAGGAGCACTTCTTTAAGAGGACCGCCGTCGCAGCTTAGTCAGCACAATACATCGCCGTCTGCCACTCGTTCGGATAGGCCTGTGTTCGGCTCCCATCAACGACTGGAGAAATTTCTGAAGTCCTTTTTCGATCGAGGTTGTAGTTACGCCGATCTCAGGATCGGCTTAACTATAGCCACGATCGAAAACTCGAGATTAACTTTAAGGAGAGTGTAGGGTTTCCCTCCGTTAGTAATTCTAGGTTGTTTAGCACGTACACCATGCAAATTGGCCAGCGAGCACACACTTCTAAGGCGCAATTTGGCCATAGTAGCCCTTGCGCCGAAAAAAAAAAAAAAAAAAAAAAAACCAACAACACATTTCTACCGACGTAATATAATTACGGTTATAAGTGCATGTTTAGGGCCATTAAACTTGGGTATTTTCATCCTATTTAATGATAAATTACTCTAAAATTCACTGTAGGTACTTGGAAACACCTACGTACTATCAACTAGGATTCTGTGAAAATTTGGAACATATCGTTGCCCAAGACCAACCAACTCAGCCACGTTATGACAAATGCCCACAAGAATTCTTTTCATCATTAACAGGATTAGAAATCTGGCCTCTGGGCTTATTCAAGATATATCTTTATCGTTACTTCGTGCCCAAATAATGAAATTTGGACACAATGAAAACTTCCAAATCGGCGAGTGTTTATTAATGTTCACCTAGTTCTGTAACAAAGTGGCTTATTGCCGAACGTATCATTGACGGTCACGCAGCCAATACGATATGCGTGTGAAGAGGAAAATATGGTTAGACTACATAAATTATACAATGCCATTATTTTTCCAATTTAACAAATATACTGTACAATATAATGTAATGCAATCTTTTTCAGAATCAAAAATGTTTTTCCACTCCCAAGTTTCAAGTTAATCCATGTTTCAAACACCCATTTACTCATTCACCAATGAAAATCTATTGATATATTTTTCTCTCAAAATAATCTCAGGAATCGCCTGCTAAAGTTATTACATAAAGGTGAGAGAACCCCCTCGTATGTGTTAATACTGTGAAACAATAATTTCGATTTTTAAAAATGACCCATTTAATTAGACAATCCATTCACCCCAGTGTTAGTCTTTTCCGCCCGGTGGTTCGATGAAGAGAACAATTGTTAGTATTCCTGTTACTTTTTTCAAAAAGTAATAATAATTTTTCGATTTCATAAATAACCATTTGCACAAAGACAAAAAGGGACTTTTCACTTATTTAGGAATTATTATTTCCGTTTGAGAAACAAATTATCCGACTCGCCTCTGTCTACCCTAATGGAAATGTTTAAAATGCTCAGATATATTGCTGTACATTCATCTGTCAGCAATCGATAACTAAATTATTGATAATGCTCCATGGCTGCCAGACACACATATAAACTAGTCCATTAGTAAGAGGTTGTTATCATAATCGAAAAAGTTTGCGGACATTCTAAAAATATCCAGCGAATCGCAATTGCATAAGTTCCTAACCACAGGTTGGGAATTGATGATATTCAGTATAATACTATGCGAACTCGAATAGTTCTACTCCATTAAACAGAAATGTGATATTTTGAAGACTTAACAGTCTTCCAAATATTACCTTTTCGGTTACAAGTTACCATAAGACATAACAGAATGTGGAGGAACGATAAACAAAAATACATAACATAAAAATCAAGAAAGAAAAAAAAAACAAACGGAAGTTCGTGAATACTGATGATCTGCTTCATGAGTTCATTCAAGTAAAGGGAATTATGCCGATAGCGCACGTGACAGGTGAGGCGGATGCAAGAAAAGGACTTGAGGGCTTGCATGTCCGTGCGCGCGTTTTATTTATTTATTTATTTATTAAATCTGTTTATTGCTCTGCCAAAGAGCCACCCCCTGGACAGCTAGAAGCTAGGGGGGTGATATTACACACAGAGGTTAAGACTGGGACATGTGCCTGGCGGTTACATGGGGCCCATGTATGCTTAACCCGACAGGTACAGAACTTAGTGTTTATTATTTTACATAATTAAAAGAATTAAAGGATATTATTTTCTCTAAATTGCTATAAATTACATAAGCATGAGGGAAATATACAAAATATAAAGAAATGAGGCAGTCCTTCACCATTTGTTACACGTGGTATCTCTTCAATTCTTCAATCTTGAACGTAATAGTGCAGCCAGGCGTCTTTGGAGTAGTAGATTCTAAGTAAGAGAGGACCAGTGATGGCTTCACCTATCTTTAACGGGATGCATTGTGGTGGCATTTTCCTTCTGGTGGCGTCTCATAAGTGTATGTTTGCATATGTGTCCTTTAGCTTCTGACGTCTGTATGAATGCTGTTCGCCGAATCTATCCAGGTCGATGGCTAGATTGTTCATCAAATCTACCGTGTTTCCTGGGATCATGCGTCTCAATCCTTTCAGGTTGTTCAAGCTGATTGTGAGTGGGAGCCTTGGGTCCATTTGATTCCTTCCGGCAATGCGTGGAGTTTTTATTAAATCAGTGATGTCAGGGGTGTCGAGTCGTCTTGTGTAGTCTGGCAAGTGTAAGAAGATTTGCTGCCACAATCTGTTGTTTCCATGGGGTGACTTCCAGATTTATGTAGAACTGAGCCCTAGAAATGGTGTATTGGTTGCCAGTCCGCCAGTTGAGCCATTTCAGGAGCCAGTATTCCAGGCTGAGGAACTTGTTGAAGTGTGTTGTGGGAGCAGAGGACCAAATGGTTGCGGCATAGAGAGGTATAGGATAGACACATCGGACAACATATTTCTTTACCAGGTCGGCGTCATGAATTCCCGTTAGTTCCTGGCGGATCGCCCACATAGCGGAGTACATTTTTGTTTTTGTGTTCAGGAGGTGAGCCTGGAATGTCAGCCCATCATCCCACACTAATCCGAGATCTTTGTGCGTTTTAACTTTCTGAATGGGCGATCCATTGATAGTAAGATTAATGTCATTGCGTGACTTCTTCCAGGTGAAGGACATTTGAGCTGTCTTTGTTTGGTTAATCTGTAGTCCGATGGAAGCCAAATATTGTTGAAGGTTATGTGTGGTTTTATTTCCCTGCAAGGTAGTGCTAAGAACCTGAGTTTGGTCAGAGGATGTAATATAAAGTTTCAGGTCATCGGCGTATGATTGGAAGTCAGTTTGGGATGCAAGGAAGGGCTCCAGCGCTGCGGCAAACAGGGTTGGTGATAGGACTCCCCCTTGCGGGACACCCCTATTAGTAATGCAAGTTGTCTGAAATCTGCGATGTGATATGATGAGATGTCTATGCTCCAGGATTGATTTAATGATACGGAGAATCCTTCCAGTGATGTTAAAGTACTGCTGGAGAATGGTGATTAGAGCTGTTATATCTATTTTGTCATAGGCCGCTTTTATGTCAAAGAAAATAACATCAAGCTGTGTCCTGTTGTTGAGGGCTTTCTGGATTCTGGTAAGAGTGTCTAGGAGGTTGCTGTTAGTAGATCTCCCCTTAATCACAGTGTGGAGGTACGGAGGCCTGTGATTGAAACAGTGGTTTGCAATGGTGGGCTGGATTGCTTTTTCAAATATCTTTAGGAACCCACAGCCGATGGCAATCGGCCTGAAATCTTGAGACCGCTTGGGGTCCCTGCATTTAGGGACTGGCCGCACAAAGTATGTGTTCCAGATATTTGGAATCTCCCCACTTTCTAAGATTTTGTTAAAAATATGGACTAGTGGGTCTATAATATATGTACTGCAGATTTTGATTAGAAACAGAAGAAACCGGTCGGGACCCACAACAGCTTTCAGTGGAAGTTTTTTGATGACCTCCATCAGATGGTTCCGGGTTATGGTTATGAGTGATATTGGAGGTTTGAAGAGAGGGCCAAAAAGTGTAACAGGGGGTGGAACATGTGACTGGTCGATCTGTTGAAAAGTAAGCTCAGTCCATTCTTTAAATATTTCTTCCTTCATATTGATTTGCTTATGGCTCTGTTTCTGGAGTCTTTTAGATCTTTTCAGCTTATCCAGGGCAAACTGGTTGCAGACAAGTCGTTTTTGTCTTAAGAAGAGAGTCCTTGCCTTTTTATAGGCGCTGAAGTTTTCGGTGTCAGCTGATTTTCTCCATCGTCTGTAAGCCTTCTGTTTCTGGAGAAAAGTTTGTTTGATTAAACCATACAGAGGTTCTGGAGGTGATGCGTATTTCTTTTGCAGCTCCCTCTTTGGCTATTCCATAAAGCTCTTCGGCTAGGTGGCTTAGGGCTACATCAGGAGGGACAGTGAATAGGTGTGTACAGTTGAATTCTCTGAGACGTCTGAGGATGATTTCTGGTTTCAGGAATTTAGTAGAAAAGGTGAGTTCTCTCTCAGGTTGGTTTTCTTTTCTGGGCAAGTGATGATTGTGATTTTTTTGTAAGGCGATTTCACATGTGATAGGATTGTGGTCAGAGTAGAATTTAAAAGAAGAGGTGATCATAGATATGCTGTCAAGATTATGGAATACGAGGTCGAGTGTGCTATTACCTCTGGTTGGGCTGGTAATACTTTGTACGAGGCCCAGGGCAACAAATATGGCGTCCAGTTCTTTCTTGGCTTCTTCATGGCGTGGTGTAGGCATGTTGAAGTCACCGGTCACTATGGTTTTGAGGTTTGTTTCTAAGTTTGTAGCTATCCAGTTGTGTAGCTCCACTCTTGAATCTTCAGTATGATCTGGGGGAAAATATATTACACAGACTTGAATCTGGGTATCCTTGAACGATAACACTGTGGAAAGAGATTCAAAGTTAGATGTTTGGCTGGTTTTAGTTTTAGTGGGTTGAAAATGTTCTCTGAACACCAGTGCGACTCCACCTCCTCTTCTGTCGTCTCTGGAATTCTCTAGAGATCTGTACTTTGTTGGCTGCGTGAGGGTATCTAGGTGATTGCTCTTGGGTAACCATGTTTCTGTGATACATATAATTTCATATTCTTCCATGAGGAGCAGGGATTGAAGTGTGTTTAGTTTGTTGGTGAGACTTCTGACGTTTTGGATGAAGTAACTGAGCTGAAGGCATTTCGGATTCATATGTTCCTGATCTGTTGGTTGCTATGTCGAATGGTTGATTTCGTTGGTGGTGAAATTTTCTCTATGAACCCTGTCAATGAATGGTTTAACCAGGGTTCCTGGTGGCCAGATTTTGGGATCTAGAATTATGCTTTGTTTATCCGGAGGACAGAAAATTACAAATGAGGTATAACTTGGGCGTCTTGTTTTGACGGGTTTCACTTCTACCTGTGCTGCGAATTCGGTGTCCAACATCATCTTGATGTTTTCGCCCGTTGTAGCTGGGCTCAATCTTGAGACGAAAATTTTCCCGCGAGTTCGGACAGCAGTGATATTATAAATGGAAGACAGGCGTTGTGAGTGTTGGTCTCTTCGAGGTATTAATGATCTGGTGTCTGGTAAAGAGTTATTTGCGTGAGGAACATTGATGCCTGGGTCAATTGATTGAACCATATCAGCTGACTGTGGGTTTAACCGCCTGACTAGAGGAGAGGTAGGTTTAACTGCTGACCGTGAGGTTAACCTGTCGTGCTTTTCTGGGTGCATCTTTACCAATTCGGCCCTGGAAAGATTGTGCAAGGCTCAAGGGGTAGAATTTTTTTCAGCCTGGACTGTACTTGTTAACAGGAGAGATTGCTTCTACAGGGATGGGATACACTTAAATAGAAAGGGTGCAAGAATATTTGCTGATGCTATCGAGGCAGTGTTAGGTGGGTCGGAAAACTGCTAGTTTGGGGGGATACAAAGACTAATAGTTTAACAGTAACCGCAGGCAGAGGTGAAGGTGATTCTTGCACAACTTCTATTAGAATAAGAAGCGACCTGGAGCGAGGGGTGTTGGGGGTTTCAGGGACGGATGGCAGTCATCATGGAATAGTTGGGTATATGGGATGTGTTAGGGTATAAGGGAATAGGCATAGGAGCATGTATGCTTGCATGTATACCAATGCTAGAAGTATAGTAAATAAATTTGATGAATTTGAAGTGTTGGTCAAGACATCAAAGGCGGATATTGTTGGGATAGCAGAGACGTGGTGTCACAAAGATATAAGGAATGCAGAACTGGAATTTGGGGAGTACAATGTGTACAGAAAGGATAGACAGGACAGAAAGGGAGGGGGTGTTATGCTGTTAATTAAGAAAAACATAAAATCAAAGGAAGTGCACCCAGTTAATATAGATGAACAGTGCTCTGTTGAGTCAGTTTGGTGTGAGATAAGCACTGCGAAAGGAAAAATAAGAGTAGGAGTGTGTTATAGGCCTAATGACTTGAATGAGTACAATGAACAATTGTACAGAGAAATAGAGTGGGCCAGTAAATCAGAATGTCTTATAATGGGGGATTTTAACTTCCCAGATATTGACTGGAACTTGTGGGTTGGTCACTCACACACTAGTCAGACTTTTGTGGAGTTATTGGATGATTGTTTTCTGCAGCAGCATGTTCTAGAGGCAACCAGAGAAAGTAACACTCTTGATCTGGTTATCAGCAGTGATCATTCGTGTATTAAGAATTTGCAGATAAAGGAACCACTAGGTGGCAGTGATCACAGTGTGCTGAAGTGGGATTTACTCAAAGAGGTAACTACCGTCAGGGGTAAAGGAAAGGGTTTTTGCTTCCGTAAAGGGGAGTACAGTGGTCTCAGACAGTTTTTAAATTCTGTACAGTGGGATCAACTGACGATGTTACAAACAGTAAATTCTAAATGGGAAGCATTCAAAGAATTAATCGTGGAAGCTACTAGACTTTATATACCGATTAAGAAATATCGTTCAAGGTTTAGGCCTAAATGGTTATCAAATGAACTAATGAGACTCGTGACAGAGAAGAAAAATGCATGGGATGCATATAAATTATCAGGCGACGCAGAAGCCTGTAGCAGATATAAGCTAGTCTGTAATCAGGTCACAAAGGAGGTTCGCCAGGCGAAGGCGGATTACGAGAAATCTTTGGCAAAAGATGCTAAGAAAAACAGCAAGGATTTCTTTACTTATATAAACTCTAAAAGGAAGGGGATGAATATGATTGGACCACTTGACATCGATGGTTCGACTGTTGATGATCCTGCTCAGATAGCAAACAAACTGAATGAGTATTTTGCATCTATATTCACACGTGAGGAATTATTACAATTTGAAAATGGAAGAAGGTTATCAAATTGTAGCAGTGTGCTTAATGATTTTGTAATAACTGAGAGCAAAGTGGAGGAGAAATTGTTGAAGTTAAACATAAGAAAGGCACCTGGGGTGGATGGGATCTATCCAGTTATTTTAAAGGAGGCGGCAAAGCAACTAAGCAAACCCTTAGCCATAATTATGAGAGCATCCTTGGACTCAGGGGAGGTTCCCACGGACTGGAGATGTGCAAATGTGTCCCCAATTCACAAAGGTGGATCGAAGGGTGACACGAGTAATTACAGACCAGTTAGTTTAACTTCTGTTCCGGGTAAAATAATGGAGTCGCTGGTTAAAGATGCATTGCAGGATCATCTAGACAAGACTGCAGCGATAACTCAAACACAGCATGGGTTTGTTAAGGGAAAGTCTTGTCTGACAAATTTGATTGGTTATTATGATGTGGTCACAAAGGAACTGGATGCAAAAAATAATTTTGATATCATGTACTTGGATTTCAGGAAAGCTTTTGACACTGTTGCGCATGGAAGACTACTGTACAAATTGGAGCAGAATGGTATTAAGGGTAAGTTGCTACAATGGATAAAAGGATGGTTAAGTGGGAGAAGACAGAGGGTGGTAATCAATGGGTGCTGCTCTTCGTGGACTAATGTTATTAGTGGAGTCCCACAGGGTTCGGTGTTGGGTCCACTGTTGTTTTGTGTATTTATCAATGATATTGATGAGGGTATATCAGGCTTAATGTCGAAGTTTGCAGATGACACAAAGGTTGGCAGGGTTGTTAATGACAGTAATGGCAGTGTGCTACTGCAACAGGATCTAGATAATTTGGGCAGATGGGCTAAGAAGTGGCAACTGAAGTTCAACCTTGACAAATGCAAAGTACTGCATATGGGTAGAAATAACCCCAGAGAAACGTACCAACTGTGTGGTACTACACTTAAGGTGGTAGAAAATGAAAAAGACCTGGGAGTAATTGTGCAGTCAGATATGAAGTTTTCTGAGCAGTGCAGACAGGCTGCTAGGGCGGGTCATGGGGTTTTGTCAATGATATATAGGAATTTTGCTAGCAGGGAAAAGGAGGTGATTGTCCCTCTGTATAAGGCAATGGTCAGGCCACGCCTTGAGTACTGCGTACAGGTCTGGTGGCCTCATTTTAGGAAGGATGTAGATTTGCTTGAGCGTGTACAGAGAAGAGCAACACGATTGGTGAGGGGAATGAAGGGATTCTCTTACCAAGAGAGGCTTAAGTTCTGCAAATTGCAGTGGCTGGAGACTAGGCACCTGCGCGGTGATCTGATTGAGGTCTATAAGGCCTTGAATGGGTTGAGCACGCTGAATTCTGATGGGATCCTTCCACTTGTTCAGATTACCAACCTACGGGGACATAAGTTCAAATTAAGAAAGGACAGATGTAGAATAGATGTGCGGAAATTTGCCTTTAGCCAGCGGGTGGTTAATTGCTGGAACAAACTTCCATCTGTCGTTGTAGAAGTTGATAGGTTAAATAAATTTAAGGAGGAACTGGACAGGCATTTGGAGGGAATGGTGTGATTTTTTTTTTTTTTTTTTTTGGCTGATGCTGCATAAGCTCCTACACTTGCTTTCTTGCATCATGTGCCACTACTACTACTACTACTACTACTACCACCTTAGCATATGTCTGTTTGGTGGGAGGGCTTGACGGGTCACCCCGGTTTTTATTCTGGGGGTATATGCAGGCTGGCTCTGGAAGCTTCGTGATTTTGTACTTTGACTGCTGGTAGTTGCTAGGTTGTTCTCTTGTGCCAGTTCACTGGATGCCTCCACCGGGAAATACTGCTGCCTTGGGAGTGCGGTTGACAATGAGGTGTTATTCACTGGGGTGTGTGTTTGGAGAATTGATTCTCTGGTACTCAGTGGTTGAATATCCTCATTTCTCTGGCATTTCTCTCCTAATGGCGTCAGGTGAGTTGCTGCGTCCTACTGGCTGAAAAGAACTTGGGGATATTCGCATTGAGATCCTGGTTCCGTTCTGTTATATCAAAATCAAAATCAACTTGAGACGTGGTTTTGTTATGTCGACTCCTGAGGCGTTCAACAGCTTTATGAGAGTTCCGAAGGTACTGAGATTCCAAAATTAAGTGGGTTTCAATGTTTACTAGCTGTGATTTTAGATGGAAGATTTCTGTTAATATCTGTTGGTTCTGCTCGCGAAGCGAGTGCATCTCTTCTATTAGTGTATCATGATTAGATTGGATGCGGTGGACGGTATTACTATCTGCAGCCCGATCCAAATTGTTCTGTCGAGTTAACTGTACGTTATATGTGTCTAAAACTTCAGTGATAAGGTTGCGAAAATCGTGGACTGTGTTGGCCTCTGAGATGGTTGTTTGAGGTGTTAAGTTTTCTTCTTGGGTGAGATGTTCAAGGCTTGATGTGGTTGATTCTGGGTCTCCTATTAGTTCCTCATCAGTTGGAGTTGTCGATTCAGTAACATCCATGTTAGGCAAAGTCTCCTGTTGTGTTTCTTCAGGAGTTATCTGTGTTGCGTTGGAGTTATGCAAATTATCTTCTTTCGTTGTATTCTCTGTAGGAAGATCTGTGTTGTGAATAGTAGAGGTATGGTTTTTACATGCTTCGCAGATCCATGCGCGTCTTCTTTGCTTATTTAATTTCTTTTGTGAGGGGGTAAGACAGGAGCTACAAATGTTCAGGTTGCATCGACAGCAAGTTAAATCAGCTTCCTTGTTTAGTTGACAGATGGCACACGTGGTTGGGTGTGAGTGTGTTGTTCGTCCTGCATTTTCTTATTTTATTATCCTGTTAAATTTTGAGTACTAAGAATCCGATTGCGTTATGCAGCAGATACTGTTCAGCGAAGAAATGTATTTGTTTACGCCTTGTCTTGCCGAAGGCAGTCGGGGGTGGCAGCGGACTGCTATTGTTGGGATAGGCTTCCTGAGGGGTTACGACCTTGTGCTGACCTTGATTATCTCCGTAGGCTTGGTGATTTGTTACTGTAGTATGTTCATAAAGAGGGCAAAGACAAAGCAGTGGGCGAGTGGCTAATATAAAATACATAATAATAAAAGTTTACCTGTTGGAAGGTCTTCTATGGAAAATTAGTAGCTGACGAGAGAGTCTTTCCTGAACAGTCTTTATCTGGCGTTCCTGCGTGAACTAGAACTACTTGAAATTATGGATTAATGGGAGCACTGAAATAATCGACCGCACCGTGGACGGCCTACAGAATAGATGTCCGTTAAGACCAAAGCAACTAAGGGTATGAGGCGACAGTATATTGTCTGTAAATTCTGTGGCCGAAGGTACTCAAAATTCTGAGGATAACTGGTTGGTTATTTCGGATATTGCATCCAAGGCATATACAGTCATGAGAATTTAGTATTGTGTCTGTGAAATGCGTACACTATGTTGTCTATTTGGTTGTTTTTCCGAATGAATAACCCGAGTTTCAAGGAGATAAAAATATGCCACTCCCGCTCAAGATGCATTAACTCGCGCAAAGTGCAAAACGCATGGAAATAGTTCCTTTCGTCTCGATGAGACTCGAACACGCAAAGAACAGAACCCAGAGAACAGAAAAATTGTTTTTTTTTTTAAATGCATTTTTGAAGAATATTGCAATGTCACTACATAAAACATATAAGCATGATTTCATTTTGGCACACGTTTTGGGTTATTGCTGCCATTTACGTACGAGAATATAAGAAACGCAATGGCTTGCACTGTAATGTCTAAATATATTTATTATGACGGTGAAGACTGCGTACATCAATATACAGGGTGTTTCAGTTAAACGTTTCAGAACTTCTAAGAGGGGTAGGGTACATCCTTACAACTCGAAATCATATAGCAATGTGGGGTCGGAAATGCTTTCCTGAAGCGGTGTTGTACACAGAAGCACCATAAAAAGAAAAGAGACCGTTAAGTGAGAAATCATTTTAATAATACATGAAAAGAAGCAAAAGGTACATGGATTAAAGTATGTGTTCGAAGTTTCTTCAACCTCGTATTGCTTTCGCCCAGTGGTACCTTGGAAAATGTGCTACAAATCCCCTTTTTCCTGCTGAAGTGTTGTTTTCCGATGAGGCATCCTTCACAAGGGAAGGAATTTTCAACACGCATAACGACCATATCTGGGCGGTCGAGAACCCGCATGCAATACGACGTCGTGCAGCACAGATTCGATTTTCGGTCAATGTATGGGCCGGTATTATGGGAGATCACCTCATCGGACCTTACCTGTTACCGTGTCGTCTAACCGGACCTATCTACTTGATCTTTCTGCAGCAAGTATTGCCACAACTTTTGAGAGATGAACAGATTTCTGCATCGACGCAACAGACAATGTGGTTCCAACACGATGGAGCCCCTCCCCATTATAGCGGAGATGTTCGTAACTACCTGGATGTCACATTTGGTCAACAGTGGATCGGACGTGGTGGTCCCGTGCGTTGGCCTGCTCGGTCACCCGACCTATCATGTTTTGATTTTTATTTCTGGGGTCATATGAAATCGCTAGTTTATGACACCCCTGTTGACAATGCTGAGGAGCTGGTTGCAAGAATCGCAGTAGCTGCCGAAGAAATTCAAAATTCGCCTGGAGTATTCCAGAATGTTCGGATGTCCATGCGTCGGAGATGTGAGGCGTGCATTGTAGCCCGTGGAAGAAACTTCGAACACTTACTTTAATCCATGTACCTTTTGCTTCTTTTCATGTATTATTAAAACGATTTCTCACTTACGGTCTCTTTTCTTTATGGTGCTTCTGTGTACAACACCGCTTCAGGAAAGCATTTCCGACCCCACATTGCTATGATTTCGAGTTGTCAGGATGTACCTTACCCCTCTTAGAAGTTCTGAAACGTTTAATTGAAACACCCTGTATACAGTAAACTCGTTAAAATCTGGCACCCTCAGGGACTGAGACTAACCTTAAGGTCATTTCAATGCGTCCCATTGAGGCAAACGTATGGTCATCGAGGTGCGTACAGAGCAGGACATAGAAAATATTATGATGTGTTCGAAGATTTCAGAAGGAGTTTTAGACCTAGAGGTAGGCAAGCCGTACAGATAATGGTAATTTTTGACTTTGAAAACTTTGTGACTAGTAATAATTAAACACAGCAGCCCCAGAAGAGAAATCTAAGAGACTGATATTTCTGAAGGCGAGTTCTGTCAGTCAGTAACAGTTCTCAAGAGGAACAAATGGGAGAAGCCAACATGTAACTTTGTAGTGCAGGCCTCACCTAGAATATACGAAACGTTAATGGCTTGCACTGCATTTACGAGTGTATACGTTTCTAATCAACAGAACATGTAGTTACGTCGGCTGGGGATCGCATAGGATGAGAGATTTCACGCACTGCTCGAAAAAATTACAGAGCAAAATGTTTTTCATGGATATTTTATTGTGAAGTCAGTGTCGCCAAAGGCGAATATTTGATATTATAGGCATCCTTACATGCAAATTCAGTGTATCCAACAGAAATCGATCTACCAACTTACAGAGCCGCACATTACGCAGATTGTTCATGCCTATAAAAACACGGGTTGTGACTATGTCACTTCATTCCCATTTTTTTGACTTGCTCGGTGGGACAGCCACATCTCCAGTACTCAGGATGGCAGGCCGTTGGACGGCTTGAAGCCGAGCAGTTGGAGATAGAGGTGGCACGTTGGCTAATGTGTCGTCTCGGCACTATGGAAGCAGTTTCAGAAGACAGGAACCATCACAACAAGAGCTGGCCAAGATCGCCCGAGGGCTGCGAACCAGAACAGACTGATATCTGGCTCTAACAGCAAGACGGAACCCTATGATATCCTGTCATCAACTGTCTTTTGAGGTTGCTGCGACCACAGTTGAAAATATCTTCAACCGTACTGTGTTAAGAACGATCAATTCAAGTGGATTCTACGCAAGGAAGCCAGTAGTTTGTATCTCATTAACCCTCTGCGAGAGTAGCACAGGGGTATCGTCACCATCCTACCCACACCGGGTGGGTAGGATGGTGACGGATGGTGGTAAGGCCCGGGTTCGAATCCGGTCGATGATGCAAGAAACTTTAATAGGCTTTTTTTCACTCCGTGGCTGATTTAGTCGGTCTCAGGCGTATATAGCAAGGTTTTCCCCCCAGAAAGTAGGTTTTTTTCGTACAGCAAAACAGGCAAATCGACCAGAGAATACACGCAATTTACAGACACAAATACAAGTTTATGTAATCAATTACGGGTGACCCTAATATAAATAATTTAATTTAATAAATCCCATTAACCTCAAACCACGGCAGAGCTCGTCGAAACTGGCGCCATGAACATGCGACTCATACCTCTGGCAAATGGGGTACAGTTGTTTTCTGATGAGTTCCATTTTAGGCTACAAATAGATTCTAGACGTTATTTCATCTGGAGACAACGCGGAATGCGGTACCATCCCTCCACAACACCAGAGAAAGGGACACATGGTGGAGGTGGTGTTCTCTTGTGGGGCGGAATACTGATCAATAACCGCACCCCTCTTCAAGTTTTTGATAGGGGTACCGTAACTGCGCAGAGGTACCGAGAACAGATCCTCCCAACCCCATGTGCAACTCTTTAGGGGTGAGTTTGGCCCAGATTCTTTTTTTTTTCCATGCATGACAACACCACTGCACACAGAGCTCAAGTGGTGGAACAATAGCTTGAAGCTGAAGAAATTCAACGACTGCCGTGGCCAACACGATCAGCAGACTTAAATCCAATCGAACATGTGTACGACTTTCTTGTGCGACGCATTGTACGCCGACAGCCAACTCCTCTGTCACGTGCTGAGCTAAGGTAGAAGAATGGGATTTGTTGCCACAGAATATTATAGACACCCGTATATCGAGCATGGTTCACCGCTGTCAGGCCTGTTTAGCCGTTGGAGGGGATCATGTGCCGTACTGATGTCATGTGACCATATTTTCGAGCATCTTGTATTAACTTCTGTAATGGTACTTTTTTTGGCAATTCTTATATAACCCCTATAAATGTCCCTTACACATGTCTGAAGTTTCTCGCTGTCTCTTCATTTCGTCGTTAAATGAGGACTGCCTCATTTAAGGACTGCCAAAAGCGTAGGGAATCGCCTAAATGTGTGAATTTTTTTGTTGGAGGAGGCGGGCCTACTCTGACCGAGGGATTTAGATATTTTTAAAAGAAGAACGAGCTTTGGTTAACAGTTGATGAAATGGCTTTGGTCTGTCGAGTGATAGTTCTCCCTTGAATAACTGCTTGGAATGTTTGAGAAGTGGGGCTCCTGGCTATTTGAGGTTGTAGATGTCTTGACATTTTCTGCTGATGGTTTACAAACCAGTAGCGGGTCCCTTGTCCTATGCAGGCCTCAATATTAACTCCCGAAATGGGAAGTTTATTGAATTAAGAAACTGAGACTAATGATCGCACTCAGATGTTACTTTATTTTGTTTGTTATTTAAGCTGACCAGGAGATTAGGATCTCTGTATTGAATATAACTTCTATATTTACTTGGAGTGTTGGTAGAGGCATTTGATGCAAGAAAGCAAGCTTATGCAGCATCAGCCAAAAAAAAAAAAAAAACCACTTCCACTTCACCCCTCTGTTCGTTCAAAATACCTGTCCAGCTGAGCCTTAAACTTATTTAGGCTATCAACTTTCACGACAAGGGATGGAAGTCTGTTCCACCAACCAACCACTCGCTGGCTAAAGGCAAATTTCCGCTCGTCTATCCTACATCTGTCTTTCCTCAATTTGAATTTATGCCCTCTCAGGTGATTATTCTGAGCGAGAGGAAGAACCCCACCAGAATTGAGCATGCTCAAACCATTCAATGCTTTATACACCTCTATCAGATCACCTCGCTGGTGCCTAGTCTCCAGACACTGTAATTTGCAAAACTTAAGCCTTTCTTCGTAAGAGCACCCCTTTGTTCCATTCACTAATCTTGTTGCCCTTCTCTGTACTCGTTCCAGCTGCTCTACATCCGTCTTGAAATGAGGCCTCCAGACCTGTATACAGTACTCCAGGTGTGGCCTGACCATTGCCTTATACAAGGGAATAATCACCTCCTTATCCCTGCTAGAAAAATTCCTATATATCATTGACAATACACCATGAGCTACTCTTGCAGCCCGTCTGCACTGCTCAGAGAACTTCATATCTGCCTGCACAACCACTCTCAGGTCCCTTTCATTCTCTACCACTGTCAGTGTAGTACCACAGAGTTGATACGTTGCTCTGGGGTTGCTGTTTCCCATGTGTAGTACTTTACATTTGTCAATGTTAAACTTCATTTGCCACCTCTCAGCCCATCTGCTCAACCTTTCCAGATCCTGTTGCAGCAGCATAGTGTCAGTAGTGTCCTTGACAATCCTGCCTACCTTTGTATCGTCTGCAAACTTCGACATTAAGCTTGATATACCATCATCAATATCATTTATGAATACAGAATACAATAATGGACCCAACACTGAGCCCTGAGGGACTCCACTAATAACGATGAGCAGTGTCCATTGATTACCACTCTCTGTCTTCTCCCCCTCAGCCACCCCTTTATCCACAGCAGCAATTTGCCTCCAATGTCACACTGCTCCAATTTGTGCAGCAGTCTTCCATGTGCAACAGTATCAAAAGCCTTTCTAAGATCCAAGTATATAATATCAAAGTTATTCCCTGCATCCAGTTCCTTTGTGACTGCATCATAGTATCCAATCAAATTGGTCAGGCAAGACTTCCCCTTAACAAAACCATGCTGTGTCCGAGCTATAACTGAAGTCTTGTCTAAATGATCCTGCAGTGCTTCTTTAACTAGTGCCTCCATTAATTTTCCTGGAACCGAAGTTAAACTCACAGATCTATAATTTCTTGTGTCAGCCTTTGATCCTCCTTTGTGAATTGGGGTCACATTTGCACATCTCCAGTCTGCGGGTACTTCCCCTGAGTCCAAGGAAGCTCTCATAATTATGGCTAAGGGTTTGCTTACTTCCTCTGCTGCCTCCTTTAATATAACTGGATAGATCCCATCCACCCCAGGTGCCTTTCTTGTGTTTATCTTCAACAGTTTCTCCTCCACTTTACTCTCAGTTATTACAAGATTCTCTAGCTTCCTGCTAGAGTTGAATACACCCCATGGCTTTCCCCTCGCTAAATAACTCCTCGTGTGTGAATGTCGATGAAAAATATTCATTTAGTTTGTTAGCTACCTGAGCAGGATCATCAACAGTTGGCCCATCGATATCAAGTGGACCAATCTGATTCAACCCCTTCCTTCTAGAGTTTACATAAGTAAAGAACTCTTTGCTGTTTTTCTTTGCATCCCTTGCCAAAGATTTCTCGTACTCTGCCTTCGCCTGCCTAACCTCCTTTGTAACTTGGTTACAGATAAACTTGTATCTATCATAGGCTTCTGTGTCATGTGTTAATTTGTATAATAACAAAGATCGCCAAGTTTCGCTTTTGCCGCCATTATAAGGATACGAGACACAACAGGCCGTCAGAGTAACCTGTAGGGAGAAAAACAACAGGCTCACATGAGGCTGTTGTTTTTCTTCCTACTTTAATCATGTACCTGACGTGCTGTATGACCAGTTATAATGGCGGGTAAAACCTTGCTTGTGCGGAACTAAATCTATTCTTTGTGAGTGTCAGAAAGTCGCTGTTTATGGAGCAGATTAATCATATCAATGAATCATATATTTTTACAGCTCACTTCCACTTGGCATTTTAAATTTCTCTTTCCTCTCAGCTATCTTACAGTGACGTGAAACTGGCCACCGGTTCACGCAACCACTATATGGCCAGCCACATAGCTGTAATTTGCAAGAGCAGTTCGGCTAAGTTACGAAGTTTACTCCAAAAAGAGGTATAGCACTCAAGGAGAGAAATTCAAAAGTTTTAATATACCCAAAGCCATACTGACTCCAGAGAAATTATAAGATGTTTTCAGGACTACCTTGTCCTTTCATTTGTTTCTGCCACCAGCAGGATTTCAACTGTACCGATAATGCATATAGTGTGCATAGTATTAAAGTCAGGTACCACCTGTGGTTCCCACATCTGCGCCATATGTATGCTGTGAAGAAATACAGTACTACTGTAAACGCCAGAAAAGTGTTGTGTTGAATGTGTAGTATTGTGTTGGGTTCTGTTCTGGCATTTAGCCGCAGGGCCCCTGGTGAGATCCAACGTTGCCCGCACACACACCACTAGGAGGTAGCCAGGCTGTTCATTATGCAATGGTATTAATCCCCACAGCAAAGGAAGCTTAATTTTGTAATGAGCTTCCATAGTATTGCACTACTCTTAAACAGATACCAATAAACACTTTGGCCTCACCAAAAGGTTTATTGGCATTTGTTTACAAGGTGAGACGGCTATGAAAGATTGTTTCAGGATAAATCATATATCATTAGATAACATCATTAATTAAAATCATTAGATAAGAAAATGTTCTCTAGTGACAACACCCAGATAAAACAGATAGCGTTAACTGTATTACAACATCGAAGACTGATTTCTATACTGTATGGCAGCTCACATCAAATAACTTATTTACAACTGTTTTGTTTGTGTGATGCAACTGCAGACAATACTATTTGATGAGGAGTAGAGGAAATAGGTGAGTCTGCTACGACTCACCTAGAACATCTAACAGTCAAATATATTTTGATTGCTGTCCACACTATCAACAACCTCGAACTTTAATACAGTATTTCGCTCTCTGGCTAACATCCGAGAACCGATGACGTTAAATCTTATCATTGGAGAGTAGGCAAATATTAATGAACTTTTCGGTTTTTTGAAACAAATTGGAATTTATGAACAAATATGATGAGTTTGAGCAGAAATTAAATTGAACTGGCTTTATAATAATTATTTTTTTTAACGTTCCTGTGAATAGGCACACTATAGCTACAGCAGCTTGTGCGCCATTAAACACCCATTAAACACCCAATTACACACACACACACACACACACACACACACACACACACACACACACACACGACTCACCTAAAACATACTGTTTCATAACTAAAATAATAGTAGTTCCATCGTGTATAACACAGTTGGCTGGATCGCCATCATACCCACACCTAGAGAAAAAGACCACAGTTCGAGTCCCGTCGATGACTGGAGGAATTTTTATGGCTCTTTTTCACAATGTGGCAGAGTTAGTCGGTCTCATTCGAGGGTAGCGTGGTTTTTTTTCTCCCAGAAACTCGGGTTTTTCGTCCAGAAAACAGAAAATCGACCTCAGAATACAAGCAATTTACAGACAATATACACGGAGTAATATGGCCTTAGTTACTGATACTGTACTCCTAAAACCCTATTACAATAACAAATAAAATAGTTCTGAAACAGGATGTTATAGAAGACTCATATTTTACACAAATGGCCAATTAACCTTGTGATGAAATTATCTGTTTGAAAGTAGTGGATTACCTGGACAACTCGTTACAAAGGCAAGTCTCTTTTATTTTGAGAATTAAAACCATTACATTATCTATGAAGTTTAAGCCTTGCTTGCATTCTAAACCTCTAAACGAACATAACACAGACTAGGAAACACAGCACTTTAATATCATAATCGTAAAAGATTCTGTGGAAACTGCATCTATTTTTATTGATCACTTACATTCCCTAAATGATTGAGGAAAGGAGAAACATTCTAGATTTTTTTTTTTTTTTTTAAATGAAAACCCCAAACACGAGAGGTATTAGAACCTATAGTACTTAGTACCGTGCTTGGGTTGGAGGTTGAGAAGACGAAAGAAGATATTTGTTGACATTAGACTTAAACTTCTGTAGATTGTAATTTTCAAGAAATACGTATGAATGAAGGTTGTTCCAGAAAACGGCAGTTGAATGAATAATCGAGGAAGATGAAAAGTTGATTCGGTGAGTTTGAAATTGGATAGTAAATGGATGTTGGCTGGTCACAGCACGTGTTCGGACTGTTTTGAAAGAGAGAGAGGGAATTATAGAAGCCAATTCAGAAGAATGGTGCCCATGAAAGTATCTGTAGAAAAAGCATGCAGCAGAAAAAGTACGTCTATGAGACAGCAAGTGGAGAGATTCTGTTAGAGAGGATTCATTAATTAACCTAACTGCCCTCTTCTGAATGGAATCTAGAAGATGGTTTCTGTTGGGAAGAGAGATCCTCACTGCCAGCACAATGTTATGAAAAGGCTTGGGTTCGAATCCCGTCAAGACGGGATAAATTTTTATGGACGTTTTTCACATGGTGGATTATTAGGCAAGGATTGCATGGTTTTATCGAGCTTTCGTCCTGCAAACAGGCACATAGATCACATCGATTATCTCTCCTCCAAAAAAAAAAGAAAAAACAGAGAGACTTATAAAGAGAAAAATAAGAGGACTAGGAATAGTGATTTTTGGAGGAGAGATAAAGGAATTAAATTAAAGTAGATGTACCCATAATAAATTGTTACAGGTAAAAGATATATTTTTATAAGGATTTCATATGTACTTAGATCATACATTACAGACTGTCAGAGCAAAAAGAAATTGTTTAATGTAAGGAATTACCAGAATATCTTGTGTGCAAACCCAGAAAAAACAAGTATAAAAGCAAAATGGATACCTGCATCGAGTTTCTTATTATTCAATGAAAGTTTGGAACAGTTTTCGAAATAAAACAAGCGAACATCAGCTCTTAGGAATTACGGCAAATTTTTGATGCTTTTTTTGTTGGTAGTTGTTGGCACATCCGCTTCTAGTGGCCATAATGCACCTCCCAAGGTTTTTGCAGTACTTTGATCCAACCCGGGATTCGAACCCGCGCGCTGTGGGGTTGTTAGGCAGGCACTTTACCCACCTGGCTAGCTTAGTCGGCAATTTTTGATGTACAGAGTGTACGTTTTAGAGAGCATTACATAAAAATTTAAGGCATTATCAGGTTGAGAGCAACTAGAAACACGGACCTTTTCTTAAAATATATTGCCCAAGTTATATGAAAAATTTAGCCAACCATTTTCTAGGTACTTGTCTGGTTGCCATGACAACGTATACCACTGTTGGGATCGGCACAAACTGTCTCTTCCGAAGACCTTATATTCAGATAATAAGCCATGGCTAATGGGCTCTGAAAAAGAGAGTGCAAGGAGGGTTAGGGCTATAAATCTGTTTAGAGAATGGACTCTTCTGATATCACTCTGATTTATAGGGAGACTCCAAAAGGTGCCACCTACTCCTAAGGGCATTTTACATCTTCACTTGTATGACATTAACAACCCGATGACGTTAGGTTATTTTTTTATCTTCTTTTCCGTGATATGAAAGTGATTAATTGCACTTTGGCTATTCTTTACTAGTGCTCTTTACCTCATTGGCACTCAGCATATGGGCTTCTCTTTTAGAAGATGGGCGGGTTGTTCCAAGATCATTAATGGTCACAATGATAAAAACATATGTTTCTAAATTTTTTTTCGAAGAGGGGAGAAGCCATCGACTTTTGTTTACTATTTTTACTATCAATGCTTACAACAAAACTTACAAGTTAGCTGTCAATTTATTTCTCAACTTAGTCACATGGTCAATAATAAATATTATGATCTTTTTTTGTCAGATACTCGAGAGAGTTCCAAATATTTTTTATGCTAAAATATGGGCTTGGGGTTTGGAATATGGTACTTCCATTGCAATATCTGAAATAAAAAAACAGAAAAGAAAACGAAAGGAAAAGAAATAAATGATAATGATAATTTACAGCGTTCGCCAAAGAAAATACTACAAAATGTTACTTATTTTGAAAAACCCAAAGAAACTTTAACATCTGAGCTGGAGACAGTGGACTATCATTTATTCTCAGATGTAAGTATGAAGGTCAAAAAAAACCAACGAAAAAAAATAAGTACTTTGTTTTTATGAATTAATCTAAAGACAAAACTAGACGCATAATCTACAAAACCATTAATTAAATTGTGAACAGAAAATTATGAACCACGGAACACTTAAGGATTGGAACTAACAAAACAATATTATCGGAATTTGGATATTAAAAATTGAGTGATTAAATAATGAATTCTTCTGTCTGTAAATATAGCATAAAATGATAGATCACAGGTTTTCTTTCTTTATTTGGCTTGCGTTATTAAAAAAGGTTGAGAAACACTGTTCTAAACTTTGACATAGAAACATAGATACTAGTGGTATAAAGAAGAGGAAAACTTCGTTGGGGTTTATCTAATGTTATGGAATATCAACTATTTGGCTCACAGTAACAGGCAAGAGGCATTATGTGCGTCTTGAGTATATCACATATAATGATCTGCTCAACAAGTCTGATCAAGTGTTGTCAAATGTTCCGAGAGCACAGAGTTGGAAAAAAAAGCAGAACTTTTAAGGAACCTATGCTCCTTGTATAGATCAGGACACTTTTGGTGAAAGCTGTTGTTGTTATTGGATTTTAGGAGCATCGGCTACTTAGGCCATGTTGCTCCGTGTATATCGTCTGTAAATTGCGTATTCTAAGGTCAATTTTCTGTTTTGCTAGACGAAAAACCCGAGTTCCGGGAGAAAAAAAAACATTCTGCCCTGCCCTGCCTGAGACCAACTAACTCAGCCATGTTGTGAAAAAGACTATAAAAATTGTTCCCTTCGTGGACGGGATTCGAACTCAGGTCTTTTCTACCCGGTGTGGGAAGGACGGCGATCCTACCAACTGTGTTACCCACGAGGGCCCTGATGAAAGCATATCGACTCTGGATAAAGAAAATGAAAACTACACCCGTATTTTTCTTGGAAATTAAGGGGTTAACTTTTCACGAAAGTAAATTAAGCTTCCTCGTCCATTTTTAAGTGGTTTGGTAATAACCTTTTGACTGTTGTAATTAAGTTCAGTACACTGGGGTACACATATCTTTTTAACAGCCAGCTTTTTCGCCAAATACATTTTCTCCTTTTACTTCTTGAACCAGCAGATGCTAAGCCAAGCAAGAAATAAATAGGCCCTCCTGTATTCCCATTTTCATTAGCAGCAATGGCCATTTGCAGCTATGACAGAAGAATGCACAGATTTTTATGACCGTGTTTGGGCAAGAGAGACTCACTGTTCCTTTCGGTTAATTTGATCAGTTCTGCAAATTTTAACTGATATTGTATGGGGGACTTAAAGAGTAAGGTCAGTACAGGGTGTCAAAGTTCGCGTAACAGATCGTTGTGCCCATAAATGAAATTTTGACTTGCTCAGAAATGAAACTTTGACTTTCACTGCAATGAGAAAAACACTATAGAAGTTTCTTGTGGAATACCGTTTCTCAAACTCCGGTTCGTGAATCTATAGGAACTCTAGAGAAATATTTGGTAGTGGCTCTATAGTTCTTACCATTATTCTAGTTTCCTTCAAATAATAAAAATATTTAAAAAGTAAACTTGATATTTTAGCTGATTATGGGTAGAAACTTTCGTTCAAGACGTTTCGGTTAATTTCTGGCTGCGTTTGAAGCAAGATGTACAAGTATTTGTGAAAAAGCATTTTCAGCGCCTCGGTCAAGTCAAACTACCTGTAAGAACCCATTCTTACAACTACTAATAATAATATTTTTGTAATATTTTGGAAATTATTATATTTTAAACAGACGGCATTAGACAATTTGCTTGCGCTCCTCTGTTGTTCATTTCAGTAGAGAGCAGATTAGCGTTAGCAACGGGGGGGGGGGGGGGGGCTGTTCGAACTGAAACTGAAAAATAGGAGTGCTAGTTTGAAGCAGTTTGTTTACGGTAAGTAGAGCGGGAGCGGCATTGCGGAAAAAAGGGACAAAGGAACGCGCCCCAAGAAAGGGTTCGGACTCCAAAGAGGAAAGACCCGAGATCATAGTGCAAGCCGAGATCGAGTATCATAGCGCTGTATAAACAGACCGACACCGAAGTGCGCTCTTATAAATTTCAAGGGCGGTCACTTAAAAAGGGGCGTGACGAAAGGGGTAAGTGGACAAGGATGGTCAGAAGAAAGTTCTAGAAATTTCTTAGCGTCCGGATGTCCCCGCTACGAGAAAGGGAGCGCGACCTACCGGAACATGGGCCGAGACAACAGTAAAGGAAATGAGCGAATAAGAATAAAGATGAAGAAAGAGAAATAGAAGATGACTAGTCAAGAAAAGGGGAGAGAAATGAACAAAAGGGTGATGGGAGAGTGAAAGAAAGGAGTTCGAGACAGAGAAGAGGGACCAGACGTCAGGGAAGAATCGCTGGAGAGCGAGAGAGAAATCTTTTGGGAGTGGGAATGGTGTTGGAGGTGTGTGGGAATTGTTAAACGGTGGGTTTTAGAAATGGCACAGTTCAGTGGGTATTGGTTATAGAAAAGGGGAGAAACTATTGCGAATAAAATCGGATCGAGCTTCAAACGGATGGCCAAGGCAGCAACCCTGGAGAAAAGTCCTTGTGCGTCGAGAGAACCGACAGAGAGCAGTATAAAGATGTGCACCTAGTGGATCAACAAAGGCCAAGCCCAGAGAGAGAGACGACCGCTGGAAAAGACCTGAAGCGGGAAACACCCATCCAGGTAGAGAGAGAAAGTGCAAGTAAGTTTGGAAAATTTTGCTAACGAAAAAAACTGTATTATAAAGAAAATATAAACGGGGGAGAAATGAATAGGACAGTTAGAGGAGCTTTATAATGAACTGAATACTGTATTGTAAAAGATAGAAAAGAGGGAACAATAGAATACAGACAAAGACAGTGAGAGTGAGTGTGTTATCTATCTGTGTTAGAAGTATGTGTAAAATAAAGGAATATATTAGATCTGTTACTGTTGTTAACGAAATAACCTGTATTCTGGAGAAATATCCTCTAGTTGTGTATAGCCCACCGAAGGCTCAGAAGGATATGCCCAATTAGATGTTCATGTGCATAGAGGGAGAGAGAAAGAGTAATGTAATTACCTATATATATATATATATATATATATATATATATATATATATATATATATATATATATATATATATATATAATTGCATATGTTAGTTAGTACTTTGTATTGTTTAAAAGTTGTAGATGGTTATAAATTCATTGAAATAAAGGAAAGGTGAGAATATTATATTATATATAGTAAAAAAAAAAGAGAGCTGTGAGAAATTTTGATATCTTGAATTATTTAGAGTGTGTATTTTTATGTACTAGAACGGTGAAATAAACTTTGTTATGTTGGTAACATATGTCTTATCTTTGGGGAGAAAAACCACAGCTCTATAGCAAGTATTTGGAATTATCCAGGCAAGGGGAAATATATATAAAAAAAATAAATAAAATCCTGATTACATGGAATCTTCTGACGTAAAAAAGGGGCTAAATGGAATTAATTTATTGAGCAGCAGATAGCTTGTGGACGTTGGAAGGGAAGTGAGGACCCCTGTTCCAGAATTTAAATTTAAAGCAACAGCCTATTGAGGTTCCAAGGTAGATAGAAGTTAAAATTGTATACAAAGTTCCCACAATTGTTTGTTATTTAGTTTTTAGGAGCATTAGCAACTAAGGCCATATTGCTCCGGGAATATGCGGTGGTCATTCTCTGACCTTTCCGCATCCTCCGTATTTGGTGATGACGGGCTCGAACCCCGGTCTAATCAAGAAGCGTAGGCTACGCACTGCTGCTCCTTCCCACCTGGCTACGGAGGCGCGCTGGTTAGCTCTTCTGAGATTTGGAGAAGGTCTTGGTTTGCCTTAATTGGCGTGAGTATCTTTAGGTCGTCAGCATATACATGTACCAGAGTATTCAGCTCTAGGATTACCAGTGGAGCAATGAGGGCGATGAACAAGAGGCCAGATAATACTGCCCTTGCAGGACTCCAACCGAGATTACTTTGCAGCGTTGTGAGTTATCTACAGAGAGTTTCACTATGCGGTTATGAAGCAAATGAATATTGTTGCAATATTTATAAACTATACAAATCTTTAAAATATTTACAAAATACTAAACTATTTACAAATACTGTATACAATATTCATTAATATACAAAAAACGTTATAATTGAACATCAAATGTTAGACAGAGAACCACATGCACGAGGTTGATGAACGTTATGGAGGCAGTTGTGAATAATTAATTGCATTTGTAGTGACGTAATTGCTTCGCCCTCTATTCCCACTGGCTCGAATAAATATCACTAGGACGAAAACTTTTTTAATATACAGAGAGATAATAATAATAGCACAGGGCAACGGTTCTTAAACTGAGCGCCGCAGAGAACTCACAGGGGCGCTGCTGCGGGATATTTTAAATTTTCGAGGGAAACACAGCGATATTCGACATCTGTCGGCCACCGCGCGAACTACTAGCTCGAGGTAGTTCACAGTTTCAATATTACTTATTAAGTTAAGTTGTTTGGACCTAATTACTTAATAAACGGAACTGTTAGATATTTCTTTTGGCGCCGTGAAAAAATTACTGAGACACTAATGGCGCCGTGAACCGAGAAAGTTTGGGTACCTCTGGTACAGGGTGAAAAATGGGAGGAGGGAAAATGAAGCTCTCAATGCACACAAGAAATTTTTCTCATTAGCCAAAGTTAGACAATGCAGTAATTTTAATAAAATAAAATAATGACCACAAATTGTGCTTTCCGAAGGCCATTAAATTCAAATCAGCAGATAGACATAACGTAAAATGCTAAGCCACCAGTGAAATTCCGGGGAGTCTGGTGCTTAGATAAAATTAAGTTACCATTGCCCAATCAAGTGGGGATTGTCTGTTCACTTTACTCTTCCTAAACTGTATTTAAACTGCTGTTCTCTTGTATTCCCGTAATGGAAAATAAAAGCGAAAGGGATTTTCGAGTTTAAGTGGTTGCATATAGTTGAAATGCATTTCTCTATAAGTAAAGTCTTTCTAAACAGTTTTCAATGATTTACTTTTAATTTTTCTATGAGAATTTCACCAACCAGATAGTACAGACAAATCACTTTAAAAGAAAGTTAAGCGATTTTATATTATTATTTAATAGGAAACAGTGACTAGTAGCCTATTGGACTATAATTTTAATTAGCATATCTTATTTGTTCAGCAGCAATTAAAAAAAGAAACATTAAAGAAATTCCATCAAATACAGTACTAAAAGCTGTCTTCTTGTGTCACCTTTTCCATTTATTATTTATTATCATTATTTCTAATATATTTCGCAATATGAAATTAAAAACCTTGCTGATTCATTATATACAGTTATTGTTCAGCATCACTTTGCTTAATACAGTATATGAATAAACTGTAAAACAAAAGTATGAAGGGGAGAGGGAACTGAGACAGAGATACACTAAACAAAGTGAACGAAATGGATTGATGAATTTTTTAGTTTGCTGCAAATGGAGGTCATGGACCAAAATTAACCACATGACCGCTTTCTTTCATCTAGCATCAGTTACAGAGGCTGAGGAGAATTTCTAGCTGTCTAAATGTTACTGCATCAGGAATGCGGCCTGGTTCTATAACAACGGTCATTCCGTAAACCCACAGGGTCACCAGTTAATGTTCTGTTCTACACGCTGATTACTCGCGTTATCTATATGGGAGAAGAAGATAAACCTAATTAACCAGTAATCCGGGTATTGCGGAACTTGGCAACGTGGCTTAGAAACAAAGATCGACAAAATCGCAATATGCCTACAGTGAATTAAATTACTATTGGAAGTGATGGCAGTTTGACTTTTTTTCAATGATGGAGAAAATGTGTCAAATTGTCTAAAATATTCCCCCTATTAAACACATCATAAATATACGAAATGACATCACAAACCACCCCACTTCTCCCATCCTCATTAGAACTACCAAGAAACTATTTTGAATAATTTTACACGAAGATAGCATCATAAAATATAAAACAAAAATAACAATAAATAAAAAATCAAGTTGCAGTAGTTTTGGTTGTCATTAGTAGATCATAAGAAACAGGCGGTCGTAGCCGGGTGGACAAGTGCGAGGGTGCATAGGTACTTGCGCTTTGAGTGACCGTGGTTCAAGGCTACGTGACTGCTAAATAGTATGCTATTTCTTGTATTCTATCGTATTAACTCAACTGAAGGCCTAGTCGCCATGCAGACAAAATCTGTCAATAACAACGCAAGCCTACAATGGTTTTAGGATCTGGCTAATTACGTGGCCTTTAGTAATAAACGTTTAATAAGAGTAAAACGTCGTCTTCTTTATGTTTTTGATAAAACATGCAAAAATGATGTCATCTTTTTTATTATTAAAAAGTATGATCTCCACCAGGAAATCCAAAGGAAGTGTCAAGAAACTAGGGTGCAAGATGTATTAGCATAAAGGTGAGCAGCAGACCATTAGGAGACGTGATTTCTCTGTGCTCTTTTACTTTGTACAATCCACGTAAAGACATGTTTATTTCTGTGTTTATAACTTTCGTGGTGCACTGTGCTGAATAAATAAACCTGACACACTTTCAGACTGTCTTGTAAAAAGCAAAGGAAAAACATAACAGAATTTGATAAATGAAGGCATACAGTGCGTAGTTTGGGATGAAACTTTGCAACCAACATTTCATGGGATCCCATGCGTAGCTTGGGATGAAACTTTGCAACCAACATTTTATGGGATCCCATACAAAGTTATTTTTTTGCTTTTTGTGCTGAATAGTTGAGTAAATGTGAAAAAAAAAATAATAAGAATCTGCCTTCTGCTATTCCCACGGTCAGCTGTGAGCCGAGATGCCACAGAGTTGTTCAGCCGGTCTCTGTGGATCCGAGCAGTGTAATTCAGTGCAATATTTAACCAAAACATTGGTGCAAACATCCTTAACTGGCTTTGCTCTACGTTTGCCACCTGTGTCTCGATCACTTACTATTCTCTTTCCTTTTATCTGCTATCTTTATACTGTCCTGCATCCGTAGACTTTAATAATTCTCTAAATTATTTGGATTGAAATGATTTTGTCATACGTTTAGGTAATACATGCCAATATAACACACCAATTTTAATTGGTTCTGACATTCGGACACCTCGCTTTGATTAATTACTTAATTGATTAATGTTCAAATATGTAATCGGCAATGAACATCTTAAAGATCACTGAAAACTTTTTTTTTTTTTTTCCGTTTTTGTTGCAAAATTTAACAACCGGAACGCTTTTGAACTTTAAAAAGTAAACTTTCTCTCGAATGGGGAAGTATGTTCCAGTTTAGAAGTTTACGTTTTTATCCTGTGCTCGAATTTGGTCGATAGATATAACTACATCGCAAAAGGTCTGTTATTATTATTATTATTTAAAGTTCACAAATAATTGCGTTACTTACCCCTGTCAGTGTACAGGCCAAATATGCAATCCCTACCGCTAGGGCATCACTTCCTAGAGATTTCCGATTCGGGTCTGTTGTAGCATACATGGTGAAGACAACAATAAAGGTTAGCACAAATTCCACTCCAAATGCTTGCCAGGGTCCTAATGAGTCGTTGACAAGGGTACTTCCTAAAGTGTCCTGATGGCCCGGGATTGTAACACTATTACAGAGAAATAAATAAAAAATGTATATATAAGGAGGAAATGTAATTATGATCTCAGAAATAAACAATCATAATATACTGTCGTTAGAAAGTGAAGTTTGTGCATTTGTACCATGCTAATGAAGAAGTTAGCATGGTACAAATGTACCATGGTACAAATGTACCATGGTACAAATGTATCACCTTATAGTTATAGTTAGTTTTTTTGTATTCCATACATCGGATATATTATATGCCATGTATAGGATATGAAACGCCTAGTATGCACTAAATAAGTTTGGGCTCTGTAAGTCTAGGTTGTTTTAATATAAATCAAGACATACAACACGAACTTATTTACTGAGTTCATCTGAATAGTAGTAATAAAATTCTTAATACTTCATACTTCACACAATTAAAATCGTCGTGGTTGTAAGACCTGTCGGACAGTTTCAACTATTGTCCTTCGGGTCACAATGGGTACTGCCTTTGGATCGCTTTTTTGCTTATCGAGGTCTTTGTATTTGCATTCGTCATAATGTCTCCGTCAGTTTTCCGGATCTTACTGTAGACATTTATACTGATCCCAAGGATGAAAACCTATATGTCTGAACTTCCTTTATACAAAATTTGTACATGGCAACTTCGCTGGTCGGATTCCACCAAAGGCTCTGTAACACGTAAGTTCATACCCCAGGTCACTTTTGTTACTTCAAATATAACCCTCTGGTTTTTACCTAGTCTTTACAAATCATATGTTATTACAGGCCTTGGATCTTTTAATCTAAAACTCGCAGGTTTCAAGCTCTCCATTTCTCCTTACTGTTTATATGGTAAATCTGAAGATTGGAAACGTGTTCTTTATTTTTTGTTTAATCTTGGTCAACAACTTTTTCCCTTCACTGGCGTTCTGGCTCCTGGCAATGAAATTGAGGTCCTTAATTCCAAAGATAACATCCTTCATCTTCAAAATATCACACTCAATATTTTCACTCGTCGTCACCGTCTTCTCGCCCCCACTGTCTCCGTCACCTCCTCTGCATCCAGTTCTGCTGCCTCCTCAACTTGTTCTGTTCTTCCCACCTCTAACAGCTATGCAAATAGCCACGGCATCCACAGTATCTTCTGCTTCCCCAGTCTCTACAATTTCTGCATACTAATTAGCCACTAATGATGTATACTATTGATAACGAACCACTGATGATGTATACTATTGATAACAAACCACTGATGTAATCAAGTCGAACTGTTCCACTGATGGTGGAACAGTCCGACTTGGTAGGAAATTTTTTCCCCTGTAACTTTGTTATCTCTTCGTTTTCTGCTATTCTATCGGAGGGTGAAAGGTGAATATGTGCGTGGCTGGCGCTGGCTAAGCTAACTCCAATATTTATTTTATTTAACTTAATGTAATTTTATTTGATTTACTTCTATCATCATTCTGTAAGCTGATTTTGCAACAGCTACTTCTTATACATGATCTGTAAGTCAAAATAGTTGGTTTTTGACACAATTATGGTTTTGCTCGGAAATTTCTGGCTTCACGGAGTCGTTTTGACAATTTTCCAAACGGCAACCTTCTGGGCACTTATTAAAAAAATCAAATTAATATTTCATGGCGGCAGAGCCTGTTGCTAATATCCATATTGTATTTATATCTACCTCTTAAAAACTAGATACCTATCACCTACCAAATCTTCAAAGAGCTCTGAATTTGCTTTATAACCATGTTCTGTTTCTCAATCACAATCTCAATCATGTGGTATTTATTTTTTACATCTTATTACTTATGTTTATTTAATTATATGTTTAAACTACTGTTGATGTTTTTAAGCTAAAGCAACTAAAGCCATGATGCGTGATGCGGTTGTGTACTCTGTCAGTTTTTAAACTGTGGTATTTATATTAATTTTATACGCTGTTGTCAATGTTGTCATTTGTTTACATTGCTATTTCATGTAATTGTATTGTTTTTTAAGCTTCTCTTATCCTTCATGCGCAGTTTAAAGAAAAAGATTAAAGTCAAGGAAAATACAAACAATTAAAGTAGTATTAGTGCTTTAACGTCATGTTATACTAGTCTATACGTATAATAAAAGCAAACAAAGATTGCATAAATGCCATCATTATGCGACATCTCATATTGTGAACCCCTTCACCACTCTTACCATGAAAAACTTCAATCATGCAAATTTCAGCGCTTGGAAACCAGGCACCTTCGAGGGGAACTGGTTGAGGAGTTTTAAGGCTTTAAATAGATTGGGTAAATTAATGCTGATGGCATCCTTAGACACGCAGGAGAAGTCATAAATTGAATAAAGGATGACTGCAGGACAGATGTGTGAAAATTTGCTTTCAGCCAGAAAATAACTGATTGCTGGAATACGGAGATAAAGAATACGGAACCGGAGGAGGAAGAACATACCACCGCCGAACCAGAGGAGGAAGAGTAAGGAGAAATACAACCCACAGCAGCTGAAGTGGAAAGAGACAAGGTCATGATATCTAGAATAGAGGTCGAGTGAAAGAAGGCCCTAACAGAATTCGAAGGAATGAACCTCACAAAGACTCACATGAGACCGAAGCAGAGACCGAATAGAGCCTCGTGGAGAGTCACAGACCACCTCAATCGGCAAATAATATCGCATTACCTTGACAACAATGATGTAACACTGGAAGCTATCAAAACAGCCGTGTGTTGTGCTGCCGTAGCAGCCTCTAGGATTAATGAAAGAGAAACGAGAGACCAGCAGCAGAAGAACCGAAAACAGAAAGAACCGCCAGCTTGGGAAAGAAGACTTCAGCGAAAGATAGAAGAATTAAGAGTCAAGTTAGGCCAATTGACTCAGTATGAACGGAGCAATAGGAGTAAGAAATTAATTGGAAAAGTGAAGAGCATCCTCAAGAGGACAGGATCCACAACAAACATGAGACAAAAAATCATAGAATAGGAGAGTACTTGGACACATTGAAGCAGAACCTCCTTGCACTCAGCAAGAGACTACGCCGATACAAAGAGAGCTCCCAGAGGAAAATAAACAACGGAATCTTCGATGAGGACCAAAGAGGCTTAAACAGGAGTCTCGGAGAAGATGGGAAAGAAGGGAACGGACCACCCGAGAAGAAAATGATTGAGAAGTTCTGGGGAAACATATGGAGCAGGGAAGTGAGACATAACAGCCGAGTTACCTGGATAGAACTAAAACGCAAGAAAACCAAGGACTTACAAGAAATGAGAGAGTGGGAAATTCGGGAAGAAGTAAAACAGACGATCAAGAATTCTCAAAACTGGAGAACTCCAAGAACAGATATCTGAAGTCAGATATCTGAAGGCCAAAGACGAAGATACAAGAAACCCGGCGAAATATAGGCCAATCACCTGCCTCCCAACACTGTACAAGATCCTGACCAGCTGCATAACCAGGAAGATATCAGACCACTTGGAGAGCCATAAAATAGTGGCCGAACAGCAGAAAGGATGCAAGCGGCTTAGCAAAGGATGCAAGGGGCAATTAACCATAGATGCCGCGGTTATGGAGCAAGCCTACAAGAAGTGTCGCAACATGTACACAGCCTACATCGATTACCGCAAGGCCTTCGACTCCGTGCCTTATAGCTGGCTAATAGAGGCGCTGAACATCTACAAAGTCAATCCGATAATGACAAACTTCTTAGGAGAAACGATGGCGAAATGGAGTACCACCATTAAGGTCGACAACATCACAACCAGGCCAATTGCCATCAGGAGAGGAATCTTTCAGGGAGATGCCCTGAGCGCATCTCCCTGAAAAAAACATGTTGTTGTTCTGTCTAGCACTTAACCCACTATCCACCATGCTCAGCAAGTATGGATAACCTCAAAGAAGGAAGGAAGAACCTGTACACCCTCACCCACCTGATGAATATGGATGATATCAAGCTCTACGCGGGAACAGAGAAGCATCTCCAGCAACTACTCCAGATTACCGAAGAATTCAGCAATGATATTAGAATGGAATTTTGTCTAGACAAATTCAAGACACATGGATTTCACCAGGGAAAATTAGTCAACCGAAACTACCATCTGCACACTGGTAAAGATATCGAATCCATGGCAGAGGGAGAAGCCTACAAATACTTGGGGATGATGCATGCTCAGCAGTTACAGCACAAGGAAATTAAGGCCTGTCTGACTGAAAAATACCATCAGAGACTCAGAAGCCTGCTGAAAGCAAAGCTGAACGGAGGGAACACATTTAAAGCCATAAACACCTATGCAGTACGAGTGCCAACATACTCCTTCGGGGTCATAGATTGGACTAACACCGAGCTGGAGTACATCATGAGAAAGACAAAGACAATGGTGACCAAGAGCCGCCAACACCACCCGAAATCAGCTGTGGAGAGACTGACAATTTCCCGGAAAGAAGGAGGAAGGGGGCCTGATAGACCTCAATGAGCAATAGAAGACATAATAATAAGAGTCAAGTTAGGCCAATTGACTCAGTATGAAAATACTGAGTCAAATCAAATTATTATTTTTATTATTATTATTTGAAATAGTACATAAAAATAATGATTGTTAGGATGCACCTAAATACAATATACCGTATTGAGATATGATTTATAGGGGATACACGAGAAATTTCATAAAGTTAGGTGGATTAATTAGATTTGAGAAGCGCTATCCTAGAGCACATATTCCTTTTTAAATAAAACTAAATGCGGCGCTTCTTTACCGCTTTCCGTAAATGTATAAGAAGGGAAAAAAAAAACCCCAAAGCAAATAACATAGGTGACCTCTTTCTACAGAATAGCGTATTCTGTTTTCCAGCATTATCGATCTTAAATTGAGAGGAATCGTATCAGATTTTCTTCTGTTCTTGGCATGATATCGATTGATATAACATATTCTTGTACGTTGGCAGTACGAAAAAAAAAAAAAAAAAAAAACTCACTAGTTTTTAAAGTCATTTTACGGTAGAAAAAGAATTGAAAGAAAGATACCCGGACTTTAATACCAGAAAATCTGCACTTCCAATATAGAAATATTCAGAGATGACTGAAAAGACTTACTTAACTCGCTAACTTTTAAAGTTAGCAGAACTGTAAAAAATAATAAAAAAAAGCGCATAAAATAATCAAATATAGGATTTCTTAGAGAATGAAATTGTATCGATTGTGATTTTTGAATTGGCTGGTTGTGAATGATTTGTGAACATAACCCCTCCCCCCCCCGCCTCATCGTTCGAGTGAGCTTCATTGTTCCTTAACTATGAGAAGAGTAGAATAGATTCAAATCCCGTAAATATAAGTTTAAATGTGACCAAAAACCAGGCATTTAAAGACAAATTCATAAAATCAAATAATCATATCATACTTAAAGATGAAAAGCTTGGTCACCGTGAAGTTCCGATTATAACAAAGTTATAAGAAGACCTATCATTTCCTGAAGTATCAACTGGTAGATTATATTAATGGACTGTAACAACTCCAGGTCAGTGGATTGCCGTCAAAAAGTGGTTGCTTGAGCAGCCAATTTTTGAATTCAATTCAAAAAGTGGTTGCTTGAGCAGCCAATTTTTGAATTCAATTCATTGAATGCAGTGATCGGCCGAGAGACCTCTCTCCATTCTTAGGGGAGAGAGGTCTCTCAGAAAACTGTCACTGACAAAAGTTTTGAAAAAAAATTATTTCATGTTTTCAGGGTTAAAATTCTGAAATCCCGTTGTACAGATCATAATTGTACAAAATAAATAATTATTTATAAAAGTAGTATCCAAGTTCATAAACCCAGCAGATTAGCCGTCCTTAAATTACCTCATATATCTAGATAATGCAACTTAAGCCATACTTTAAATTTCGGAATTACTCTAGATTAACGTACTGAAGTGTAATTTTCTGTCTATCTCTTTCAATGGTATCTTCCATAAAAATACGTCATGTAGATCGATTAGTTTAATAAATGGTCCTAATGTTATTATTATTGTGCCCTTGAATTACTGGCATCTTTTAGTTGAATTACTAACAGACTTTTTCGACATCCGCCAAAAAAAAACTACCGACAAAAGTCACCATTAAGTTCTCTTGAACTGTACCAAACCTGTCACCTCTACCAATCTGGAGGGTAACTTATGCTAATGAAGTGCGGCATAAACTTCATGAAATATTATACATTTGTGCATCATAGGTTTTATATTTGTGTCACACAGTTCTTAAGTAGCCCACCAATGAAAATATAACTTCCCCATTCATTTCACTCATCCTCTTTACGGTCATGTTAATCTCAATCCCCAATATGGGTGCCTAGCTGCTAAGTTTTGCTTAGGTGAGTGTTAAGAGACAAAGCAACTAAGACTATGAGATGTAAGTATATTTTGTCTATAATTGAGTGTATTTTTCGGTCGGCTGACTGCTGGAAAAAAAGCCGAGTTCCAGGGAGGAAAAAAACCAAACAAACATGTAATACAATACTCGCCTGACACTGACTAACTCAGCGATGTTGTGATAAAAGCCCATAAAAATTCCTCTCGTCATTCACCGGATTCGAACTCAGATCTTTTCCAACCGGTACGGGGGAGACAGTGATTATAATCATTGTCAAATTTTGCAGTTCGCGCCTCCCAAGCCGTTCTCACATGGACAGCTAATTAGCAATCAATCTTCCTTCTTTGAAATCAATCTTCCTCTCTGTAAGAAATCTTTTTTAAAATCAATCTTCCTTCTTAGCAATCAATCTTCCTCTCTGTAAGTGTTCTATTTTTTTTAGGTGCGACGACCTACATACATTGTTCCAAGAGCGTCATAATCATTGTCTTATATGGTATAAAGAAATAATGATATCCTTCCCCTACTTAAAAGGTTATAAATCACAGCTCGGACGCCATGCACCTTCCTTGCAGCCTGTTTATACTGCATAGCAAAACTTCATATTTGTTTGTATCGTATATCCCAATCTTTTTTCGTCCTGAACCTTCTTTAATTCCTGCTCCCTCTCCACCAATTTTTTGGATTACTCCTCCCCAATGCAACAGTTTACGTTTAAAAGCATTAAAACTCAGCTGCCATTTTTTCAGATCATATTTCTAAAAGGAGGTAATCCGTTTTGTAGTAATATAGCCTGTTTCATGTCATTAACCTTCCCAAACTTTAAGATCATCAGCAAACTTTGAAACTTCCTGCATACTCCCTCATCACTATTAAGGAAGATCAGAAACAAGAGAAGAATCACAAAGATCTCTGAAGGACTACACTTGCTATGCTGTTCCACTCTGAAGAATGCCCATTTACGACTCTACCCTCTGCTGCCCATCTTTAGAGCCGGTCGCTGATCCACCTAAGATTCTTCTCTGTAATCCCAATTTTCTCCTTTTATAAAAACAAATTTATATAATAATCTCCCATTACTCCTATGCATTCACAATGTCTATTCCTCGATAACCCTCGCGTTTAGACCACTACCTCACATCAGCATTAAGTGTGCTACGATTACGCTGGTCAACACGTAAACTATTAAGAAAACGAAAATCTTGATTCATTTTATGCTGCTGAATACGAAAATCACATTAAAATTCATCGACTGGCTTTTGTTTTTGAATTACCGTTGGGGTCTCATATTAACGATTTACTCTACATTATCAACTAAGGCTCTCCGCAAAACACATGGCACACTGCAGTTTCAGTAGCACCACGCTCTTCTCACGTGATCGGCAACTGTCGCATCGCTCTGCTTCACGTGGTAAGTTGTTGGCGCCTCAAATTTGTCTTAAAATCTATGCAGTAATCCTCGAATACGGCTAGGCACTGGGCGATTTGTTCTCAGTTAACGGTTGTTCTCTGTGAGATTCCTACTTTTTGCGCAGTATTTGTGTCGTGTAAGATTAATATGCCTCGTAATTGTGTGAATAGTTCGGATGACTTCTATTACGTATGTTGAGAAGTCATGTTAGCTTCAAGAAAGCGTCCCTTAACTAGAGCCATAAAAAAGGCCTACTTCTTCTACTTTGGGTGTAAAGGCGACGAGGACAAGAACTGGGCTCCACACATATATGCTGCACTACTTGTTCACCAAAACTCAACGCGTGGGTGAATCGAAAGGGACGTTTTATGCCTTTGGCAGTGCCCATGAGATGGAGGGAGCCAACAAATCACGTCGCAGACTGTTACTTCTACATGGTGCCTCTTAACAGAAAAGGGATGACAATGAAGAAAAAATGGACAGTGACATACCCAAATATACCACATGCAATTAGCCCCGTGCCTCACGGTGAAGTACTACCTATTCCTGAATCACCCGACCGTTTTTCTTTACACTTTGATGAAGATGAAGACACTGATGAACATCAACTTGATATACACGAATAAGTACAGTAGCCGTCTATGTCAAAGGATCCACCATTTAGTCCAAACCTTTATCCTTCTGAACCACATAAGATCACAGAAAATGAGCTTAATGACCTCATCAGGATCTCGAACTGCCGAAGAATAAGGCAGAGCTTTTGGCCTCGAGGCTACAGCAGTGGAATCTTCTAGATCATTCTGTGAAAGTGACATTACGTACTCGAAATAAGAACGGACTAATAAATTCTATCAAACAGTGGGTAAAGTCACTGTTTGTAAGGATGTTGATGATCTAATGGCAGCAATGAAAATGAGGCACGTTCCCGAAGAATGGCGGCTATTTATAAAAGCTTCTAAGGTTAGCCTTAAGGTTGTGTTATTACACAATGGAAATATCCTGCCTTCAATACCTCTTGCGTATACAGTCATCCCTCTTCACAGCCACTGAATATGCTGCCAAACGAAAGAAAGTGCATACTCCTTGGTGGACACAGGAACTTACCGATCTCAGAAAACAAACGCATGTGGCATGGGGAGCCTTTCAACGACGCAGGCACTGGTCTAATCCTGAAGTTAATGCTCTCAAGCAAGGGTACAAGAAGCGAAAAATCTACCATAAAGCCATCGCGGAGAACAAATTAAGGGCTTGTAGACAATTGGTTTCCCAAGCAGGGAAACCCAAGGGTCAGTGTTCCCTGCTTGGGAAACAATACAAGATCTGTAGGAACAAAATTATCTGTCCAAATATATACAACACAGTGCAATATCAAAACAGTGAAACATATGATTGGCACTCAACAGTTGAGAAAATCATTGAACACATTTTTCCTGAAGATGATTCCAATCTTGACAATATGCACCAAATTCAGATTCGAGCAGACAATGCCACTTACGAAGGTAACCCTGGACGTTGATCTTTTCACTGCTCTTGAACTTGGTGCTGTGGTGGCCAAGTTGAATAATAAAAATTGTCCAGACCTTGACCTGGTAGAAAATGCAGTCATCACCATATTTCATGAGCTCTCCCCTAATATTTTATTAAATCTTTACAACAAGTGCCTCTTGGAAGGCATATTCCCCAATTTCTGGTAGCAGGCACTGCTTAAAATTATTCAAAAACCGGGAAAACCTAATACCGACGTAAGAGCGTACCGCCCAATCTCTCTGGTAGCCAACCTGGGAAAGCTGTTTGAAAGAAAGATTGGTCCCAGAATCCAAACTATCCTAAACTCACAAAACCTTTCATCCAACTCGCAGTATGGCTTGAAGAAAGGATCCTCCGCGGAAGATGTCATTGCAGCCCTTGTAAAACACGATACACATTCCACAGCAGTCTATGAAATGACCATCTTTGTGGATTTTGAGGGTGCCTTTGATACCCTTTGGTGGGAGAGTTCCATCAGGTCCCTTAGACTGGCAAACTTCAATGAATATCTTTACAGTCGTAAGATCCTACTTCAGTAACAGATAAATTCAGGTCACTGCCCAACACCTGTTATATTCAAAATTTATAAACAGAGTTTGCCCACAGGGGTCAGTGCTAGGCCCACTCCTTTGGAACTCCTTACTTGGCCAGTGGCTCACCAGATGCTGATAACTGCGTCAATTTCGCCTATGCAGACAACTTGGTTATTTGCTTTGCAGGAAGATCTAGAAGAACCTTGAGGACCGAGCAAAGATTGTCCTAGATGACCTGGTAAGCTGGACCCTCACAAATAAATTAAAAATATCAAACACAAAAAAGAAAGCTAATGATTTTCAAAAACAGGTTGGATTACCGCAGAACTCCTAAAGTGCTTATTCATGGGAAGCAAATTCCATATGTGGCACAAACTAAACACCTTGGCATAATATTGGACGACATGCTCAATTTCCAACCACACATGAACAGTTTAGCAAACAAAACCAAAGCCTTCACTGCAGCCGTCATCAGAATCACAAGTTCGGACTGGTGACTTACCAAAAGAACCCCATCTCTCTACTATAAAGCTGTGTTCTTGCCAATTGCCTCCTATGCTGCTGGGGTCTGGTTCCATAGGGTTACTAATAGTAAAATTCGGGCCAAACTCCTTTCTATGCAAAGAACCATGCTGCCTGCGATACAACGAGTACCAAGAACAACCTCAACTAATGCACTGCAGGTTCTATCAGGGGGTCTTTCCCCTGGACCTATATACAGGATGATTCACTACCAGTGCGACAAACTTGCAGGAGGTGTAGGGGTCACAAAGACGAATCGGAATCACATAGCATTGCAGGGTCCGAAATGCCTTCGTCATGCGGTAGAGGACGTTGAACAGGAGGTCGCGTGAACAGCGATCCCGCTGGAAGTCAGCATTTGCGAACCGGTTCCCGAGGCAGTAGGATGGACGAGTATTCAAACGTTGAACTGGCCGACATGCACCTCGCGTATCTATCTCCAGAGAAAGATCAGGAACTACTCAGCCCTCATAGCAAGAGTCACACGAAAAGATTGGGGACTACGGAAACGGACCCTGTCTCTCTTTTACAAGGCTTTTTTCATCCCTGCCGTCTCATACGCTGCAGGGATTTGGTACAACAAAGCAACCACGGCTGTGAACAAAAGGAAATTAGAATCAATACAGCGTAGCATCTTGCTCACCATCACAAGAGCATGCTGCACTGTCAGCTCTCATGCGCTGCAGGCCCTGGCAGGATCACTCCCCCTGGACCTGGAAATTGTCCGCTGCGGCATTCTCTTTCAACTGTCCAGAGGTAAAAGTGTATCCTGCATCGGCTTCACTACCGATCCAGCCAACAACAGCAACATAGAGAAAAAACGTCTTATCAACCATCTCCGGCAAACCTGGCAGTCCCGATGGGCAGAATCAACTAAAGGCGCCATAACCCGGAAATTTATCCCGGACGTTACCCAAGTCTACCCCCACCAGCCGGCCTGGTTCTCACCGGGGCTCTATACCACCTTCCTTCTAACGGGACATGGTTCCTTTAATGCCAAACTTTCGACCTTCGGAATAAAAGAATCACCACTATGCCACTGCGGTGAAAATCAGACATGGACACATCTGATGCATGAATGCCCCCTCTTTGATGATATAAGATGTCACTTTATAACAAAAATATGTTTCAACCCGAAGGATCGGGAACACCTTGTACTGTCGGAGGAGGAGTACTATAGAGCCCTCTCGAAATTTGCGCACGAACTGTTCAGCAGACTATGAGCATTACCACAACTTCCCTAAACTCGACACTGGAACTCTGACAACTGAAACGGACAACAATGACTAGGACTTAACTGGAGGAGACCTATATCTCCTTAGTGACATCATCCCACACTGACACCCTGATTATTGGAACAGCAGTGGATGGGATCCTATCCCAACACTGACCAACTAATGGACTGTACACTGTCATGGACCTGACGAAGCCACAGCTTTGCTACATACACGCCATGTTAGTGATCTGAGCCGGCTCCCTTGTTCGGCCCTTTCTTCTCCCTTACCCCGGCCGGGGGAGGTGACGGCTTTCCTGTCTCCTCCCCTCCTTGCCGACCCCACTCTTCCCTCTGGTGGGGTATGGGCATGCCCCACTGATTCTACCTCGGGTTGTCTCCCCTACTGACCCCATTCTTCTGTCTTTATCCCTCCAGTCTTCATTCTCCCTACCCAACTCTATCTGTATGCAAGCGAATGTCCCACACGCCAAAAATAACCGTGTCTAAATTACGCTGTTCGCCCACCATTTTGGCTTTTCTAATTCTAGCGCAATATTCCCATGCAAAAAAAAAAATTTTTTTTTTTTTTTTTTTTAAGGTCCTAGCCACTGAAATCCCAGGAAACTAGGTGGCAGGACCTGCCAGAGTGCAAATTTAAACTGGTGGTTACCTGGTCTGCCTCCACGGGGCGAAGTGCGGGCAACGTTGGGCCTCAGCTGGGGTCCAGCGGCTAAATGGCCAGAAGAACAACGGTACATAACACAACACACTCACATGATCCATACACTTTTAAATCTCTGGCCTTCCCAGTGAACTGGTACACTCACAATGAAAGCAACGCGGAGATGGGGGGAACCCCTGGTGCCGTTAGACACTTAACACACTTTGCACTTTGGTATATGGAGCTGCGGACTGTAACGGGCGCACCGCTCTGCGCTTATACCAGGAACGTTTCCCGCACAGGCGTGCTCCTCATCATACGATTTTCGCAAGTGTGCACAGAAGGTTACGTGAGACTGGTTGTTTCACGAGAGGTACCATGAATCGAGAGCGAACGACGAGGACGCCAGACAACGAGGAGAATATCCTACGTCTTGCAGAAGGCAATCCGAGTACGAGTACTCGAGCGATAGGCCAACGATTGGGTATTTCCCAATCCACTGTATGGAGGATACTGTCAACAAACCAAATGAGTTCATACCATTTGCAACGCGTCCAATCATTGGAGCCTGCGGATTATCCACGCCGGAGGACTTTTGCTACTTGGTTTCTTCAACAGAAACGGTTCGCAAATGTTGACTTCCAGCGGGATCGCTGTTCACGCGACCTCCCGTTCAACGTCCTCTACCGCATGGCCGAAGGCATTTCGGGCCCTGCAATGCTATGTGATTCCGATTCGTCTTTGTGCCCCCTACACCTCCTGCAAGTTTTTCGCACTGGAGTGAATCACCCTGTATAGCTTACAGAGGCTGCATCTACAAACACAAAAAGGCCTACCAACCCCACTCCTTGGAATAAGACTGCAATCCTGCTACAAATATCAAACAGGAAAAAATAAACCTATGGAATAAACTACCCTTTGGCAGGTTAGATGGGATGAAAGTCCCATGAAGAGGTCACGAGATTTTTTATCGCGGATGTCACCTTTCCCATGAATAAGCCGCATTGTAAGTGGTTCTACCCATCCATGAGCACGTCCTACATCCTAACAGTACATGGTGCTCTTAAAGCGAAACTGTTCCAATTCCGACTGGCGACAAATCCTCATTGCTCCTGTGGGGAAGAGGAATCCTGGAACCACATCCTATTGTCCTGCCCCATCTACGAAGAACAACGGCAACACTTAAAAATAAGGTTCAGAACATCTCAGAAGTCAATCTTAAAGCCTTAATTGAAAATTAGACTAACCTTCAGGCCCTTCAAATCTTCACCAACGATGTCTTCAGCAGAAGAATGCAGATGCTTCACCACACTGGATAATTCAACAAGCTCTTGCTGAGCTGTTCCCTGTGTCATCTACCAATCATCCTGGATTTGAATTCTTTTGATCTCTGAGGTTGTTCAAAAATGTCAACCACTGTTTTTTTTTTGTTATGATTATTTTATTTATTTATTCATGGCGCCTCCGTAGCCAGATGCAGCAGTGCGTAGCATACGCTTCTTGATTAGACCACCAAATGACCACCAAATACGGAGGATGCGGAAGGTCAGAGAATGACCACTGCATATCCCCAACCCAGATAAAGGGTGAGGGTTGGCGTCAAGCAGGGCATCCGGCCGTAAAAATTTCATGCCAAAACAGTAAAAACGCTGACCTCATACATATAACGGGAAAAAGGTGAGGACAAAAAATATATTTTATTTATTTATTATTTTATATTTATAATCATTATTTATTTTTTTATTTCTGCTGGTACTCAGGACTGGGCATCCTGGGTACGGGATTGCTGGCATCCTGAGTGCGGGATTGCTGGCATCCACTGGTATTGCACTACCTCCAGTGGATGAGGGATTTTAGCGCACTATTGAGGCGCAGATAGTAGATTATGCCCGACTCCAAGTGCCTTGGAACGGGCAGCAGTTGCTCAGGTGTTGGCTGTTCACATTTTAGTCCCTATTTACGCAGATTCTGTAGTCAAGACAGAGACAATTTGTGGAGACGGACTCAGGTCCTGGAGCCGCTACAAACAGGCCACATAAATAAATGTCATTGAGTGTGCATACATGCATTTCTTTTACTTTTGAGTCTTGATAGTTTTGTTGCGTTTTACAATTTTGTAAGAGAAGCTCCATTTTCTGCTGGAGCTTCTCTTTGTAAGAGAAGCTCCAGAAAATTTCTTCTCCTAAGAGAAGAAACAGTAGAAAATGGATCTTCTCTATTTCTGCTGTTTCTTACACAGGTTCGAATGATTGCAGATAGAGTGCTTCTGTTTATGTATTTTTGTATTTATGTAAATAAAAAATAAATAAATAAAATACCGTCCACAAAAAATAAACATACAAAACACGGAGAACATCTTCTTCGGTGTACACTATGAGAAGTATGAGTGGCAGATATGTGGTGATTTAATGGTAATCACCATTTTATCTGAAAATGGGCCATAAACAAACATTTACTTCCTCCACAGTTAAGGACAACTGAAATGGCAAGTTTGATAAAAATTCACAGGCTCGCCACGCTGATTAGGATGAAACGCCTTACTACGAGTGTCAAAATGATCACTGGCAAGATTTCCACACTATCATTCTGTAGTGTTGCAGCACATTCCAACTCTGTGCCCACATCTCAGCTGTCTCCATCTATCCGACAGGTTTCTGAATTTTCAGCTACTCTCATGTGCCCAGTCTTTGGATGCTGACCTTAACAATTTGATTGTGACAAGAAATACAAACGCCGTATCCTTAAATTGTACGTCCCTGTCCCTGATCATTCTCCTTGAACTTCGCCTTAATGCCAGAAGCCAGCACTACCATATGATATGAAGATGGCTTACTAACTTTTCAGTTTTCCATCTAAATATTCTTTGTACATTGTAGTGTATATAAATGTATTATACCTTGAGTTTTGAGCTGTATTCCTTTTTATTCGTCAACATTTGTATTTTCATATGTCTAAATTATCAATGTTCTTTCTCTTACATATTGTACTATTACTAGTAACCCCTGGCCTTGTGGTCGGTCGTTAAGGGCAATATCGCAATATACCAAATTGTATTATTATTATTATTATTATTATTATTATTGCAATAAAGATTTCTATTTTATTATGACTACAAAAGGGTTACACTAAGTACTGTTGCTTTCTCTGCAAGTGGGATAGTCGTGCAAAGGATATGCGCTACGAGAAGAGGAGTTGGCCTGAATTAAAATCAATAACACCTGGAATGAAGAAGGTAGCATTTGAACCTCTGGTAGATCCAAATAAAGTTTTGCTTTCACCACCCCATATACAACTGGGGCTCATGAAAAATTTCGTGAAGGCTTTGGAAGTGAACGGTCCAGCATTCACATACTTGCAAATGAAATTCCCAAGACTTAGTACATTCCATTTAAGATACCACATGTTCAACCATTCCCTAGGCCGAAGCCTATCCATGGCTTGGGACATTGTTTTCTTAAAAAAAACAGTTAGTTATAAAAATTTTAACATAAATGAACCAAACAAAACCTCGTTACTGCCAATTAGCCTTCTCTGAAGAGAATATATCTTGATAAATTTTTAATCCATATATTTTAGTCAAAGAAGTTTCCATCCTTTCCGCGAGGAAACTGGTTTCTACTATCTAGTAATAACTTTTTCCGTATTCTAAACACAGCACTTACAAAGTCATTAAAATGCGTAAACAATCTTTTCTCTGTGAACAATACCCAGAGAGTCTCTTTTAAGTCCACACCAGAAGACATCTCCAAGATTAGTCTTAAATCGACATAAAAATTACACATTTCAACATAATATGTTGAGAAGTTTCCTCCTGTCCGTCCTCATTGACGAGTTCCTTGCTCCTTTAAACCCAGTTGGAACTATCTATATGCCAAGCCGTGTCCTGTTATTAGGAATGCTGCATTTAACCCGAATTACAGCCAAGGCTTCTTTTTATTTACTAATCCAACTTGGGGGAAGAACCGACATGTCCGTATTCCTTTATTAGAATTTTACCAGTCATTCTGCAAAAAAGCCATCAGTTTTTGAAATATTCGGGCTTTCTCAGTTTTAAGACTGAGAAACCTGTGAAAGTGACGACGATCTCACTTTCACAGGTGTTCTTGGTATATAGTCTGCCCCGAGAATATCTCTATATTTGCCGGATCTTAAGCTTGAGAAAGAATTTTTCGGTCTATTTCTTCTCTCTCGTCTTCTGTCACTTTCAAGGTAGCCATTAACAACTGCTCTGCTAGAGGATCCATTTCAGTTTAGAACATTATTAGACAAAAAGTATAAATAAAATAGAACTTATATACAATTTAAAAACCAAATATCAACAATGATAATATAACTGATAAACTATGTACTTGGATCCCAAAATCAATCTTAAACAGACTTTAAAGGTTAACCAAAAAATATATATATTTTGGTAATTAAAATATTCCGCCTCTCAAGTTAAATGGGATGTGGTCCCATGGGTATTCAACCTCAAGGGCACGGAAATACTCGGATCAAGATTTCTCTCTGCCGTGTCTCCGTCACTTACCCGTTTAGCCGAGAAGGGAGTCAACTCTGCACGCCCGCCCAAGACTACGAGGAAGTAGGGTAGCCTCTCTATAAAGTAATACCAAAAAATATGTAACTAGAACAAATTATGAAAGTCAAGTAACAGTAACCACTGAAAACTTTTGCACTATGTTACACTATAAGCACTATAAGCACTACCCTGAGATCAGCCCCTGGGTGCCAAGACACAGTACAGAGAAGATTAAGGCAGGCGTTTTCATTGGTAAATAAGGCAACTTTTCAAAGACGAACAGTTCAGATGTGCCTTAGTGATAGCGAGAAATCAGCATGGAAAGCCTTTCGAAATGTTTCGACTGGTTTTCTAGGAAATGTTAAAGCCGACAAATATTGGCAGCTTGTGGAAGATCTCATTACTTCTTACGAAAAACTGGGGTGCAACATGTCATTGAAGACGCATTTCTTGAACTCACACCTGGATTTGTTCCCTCCAAACTGCGGTGCCATCAGCAACGAACATGGTGAGCGCTTCCATCAAGACATCTCAGCGATGGAACAAAGATACAAAAGTAAATGGAGTGCCGTCATGTTAGCCGATTATTGTTGGATCGTGAAAAGAGATGCTCCCGAAGCTGAATACAAGGAAAGGCGAAAAGGTTCCGTGGTTGATGTAGGTATGCTTGTAGCTACATCTTACTGTCATTATAAAAAAAAAATACCTTTTATAAATGTAAAATCTATAAAGTAGACTTATTTTCATGCCCGTAACAAGATGTGACCCAAAATTTGTTGTTCAAAGTTATCTAAATAGTATTTAAAGCGTTCATACAATGCTCGCTTTTCATAATTTCGTAAGGCGGTAATTTCCTTTTCTACATCAAGTACATCAAGTTATAATTTATCAGAAGGCGATTACACTAGAATCTAATCAATAATTTCAAGAGTGCGTGTCTTAAGATAATCTCTTTGAAGTTCAAAAATGAATTTACTCCAACATTTCCCAAATGTAGTTAATATCTCGGTATAACAGATCATAAACAATGAATTTCAATAAAAAAAATATACAGATGACGATTTCCACACACCCTTTCTCTGGGCTAGCACTGTGGCAATAGTGACTGTCATTAAGCATTGTGTGAAAGAGGGTTCAGACCTAAGTCCGAACCCTCTTTCTCGACCGAACGAATTTATTTTTATTTTTTTTTTTTCCCTTCACATCGTGGCCAAGTTAGTCAGTGTTGAGTATATTCTGCATACTTTTTTCCATTGAGAAAAATCTTGTTTTCCATCCCCAAATAATAGGTTACGCGTTGTGTGTGTGTGTGTGTGTGTGTGTGTGTGTTAAACGACAAAGCAACTAAAGCTATGAGGTATCAATTTATTTTGTCTATAACTGAGTGTATCCTCGGTCGGTCCGCTGTTTGCCTGAAAAACCTCAGTTTTAGGAGGAGGGAAAAACCATAGAACCCTCGCCTGAGACCGATAACTCAGTCATGTTGTGAACAAAGCCATAAAAATTCCTCGCGTCATTAACGGGATTCGAACTGAACCCTTTTACATTCAGTGTGAGAGGACAATGACTATAACACTTCACTACCCGGAAGGGAATCATAGATATGATATAATGATACCGCATGACCATAGTTCCTTGGTACAAATTTAGAAACAAACCAATCGACCCCTCTCTCGTTTCCCTTATTTTCTTTCATTGACATTTATGCCTTTCTTAATACCTCTATTCTAAAACAAATGTTATGTTAAGTGATACATTTCAAATGTTTCTTTGGGGTTCATGTGAAATAGCATTCACATATACTAAAACAATATCAAATATTGTATTAGTATTATACTAATACAATATCTATTCTACTACTAGTAATATCAAAAAATAAGAAAAAATGCTATAAGAAAACACAATCATTTTCTCTAGAGCAAGACAGGCGATTTTCTTAGTTCGTTCAAAATTTAGAACTCCCCTTTTTCCTACCACAAATATTTCACATAAAGCCGTTATCTACCGCATACCGGGACGAGTTATTAGACCCTGATGACACACGCAGTATATATCGGCTACGGAGGCCAGATATACATATATATATATATCGCTATGAACATTTCTTGAATAATTAATAGTAATGCATTTATACATATAATACAAAAATTGTCTTCATTCACTCGAAAACACTTAAAATCTCCGTTGTTTAAACCTATCCTTTTATAATTACATGAACAAAATGGAAGTTATTGACCAAATATTGTCGTAGAAGTAGACGAATTACCGAGCGAAATAGGAGTGTGTTGTCGTTACGCCACTTTAACGAGGTAACGAGGGCATACAGCTTCAGGTCTTGCTAATCTTTCTATATTTCTCAAGTATGCAAATGCAATTAGTATTACTGAAGACCTACTTATCAGAGAAGTACAGAAACCTCGTGTAATTTCCACAAGAGAATAATCACCACTTCAATTAATGACTTCAGTATTAATATGAAATGCACGATACTCTTCGTCCATCCTGCAGCATCAAGATCTGGAAATACTGATACTATCTTCAATATACATTGGTACATTCCTGCAAAATGGAAAACCATTTATGTGGTCCTTTATTAATACACAAAAATCTCCTTAAAACACAAACTTCTCCCTACAAAAATAGCATCTTGCTTTAGGTTATCAATTTGATCGGATTTTGCATTAAGCGCTGGGATCATTCTTCGTTCATCATAAAACTGAATATAGTAGCGTAACGGAAACTCCAAATTGAGTGAGGCACTCAATTTCAGCTCTACTACTGCCTGAATTGCTGTCATTAAATTAAAAAATATGTGTACAAGAGAAATATGTGTACAAGAGCATATTATGTGTACAAGAGCATATTAATTGTCCCAATTTATATGCCGCTTTTTTCCATCTTAATATAAAGGTGCGACGATTATGGAGGAAGTTATCAAAATTGCACGACATACCTGAATATCCTGTTCCAACAGTACAATTTCAGTGTTATTTCGGGAGCTTTATGGTATATGGCTTTCCAGTGCTCAGATAGATGGCAAGAAACCGAAGTTGCAAAATCCGTTCTCATATCTGCTACAACAGACAGCAGCAAGAAGCAACACACACTGTTTCTCGCTCCTGAAAAAGAGAGGAGAAAAAAAAAAAAAAAAACACCAGAGGACGTTGTCAGCATTGGGGGAGTCGATTCAAGATTCACGGCCAGAAGCATAATGTACTGGGTACTACTCATATTGTATTAGGTACTAGTGGAATACCTAACACAATGAGCTCAATCTGCTAATTAAAGCCGTTCTAAAGTTACAATAACTGATGAACGGATCGACTCCAAAGGATAAATTATACGTGTTAGTCTAGAAACGGTAGAGAATTTAGAGTAATCAGTAGCATATAATTAAGGAAGTCACATTCCCTGAATCATATTGCTAAGTTACAAGCACTGATTCCTTAAGAAAATGTATTTATGAACTGAATGTTAGAAAATATTACAATAAATCGTGTGGTCTCCGATTAAAATTTCTGTTTGCTTCTTGTTATTCGAAACGCCTCGTAATGATGGGTTACACCTATCATTGATGGGTCATTGCCTTGCTTAAAGTACGAGTATAAACTAAAGAAGCAGTTATCGCGCTCATAGTGCTTCTTTAAATACTTTTGTATCGAATTCCAATTTTTGGAACATCACGAATTAAACAGTTTCGCTATCCATTCATCTTCAACTATACTACATATTTTACTAATGTTAAGAAGAAACCAGCTTATAGAACATACCTCTCTTCAGTAATAGAGCGTAATGAAGTCTGGCAGTGTTACTTTGAATCAGTACACATGACTCAGGCTTGTGATTTATGTTTGCGAGAGAACATATAAGAGAAGCATTTCAACCAAGAAAGATTGTCCGTAGCCGTTTCGAACAATAGGTTTAAGTTGAAGCTACGTTTTTATTTGACATGTTCGTGGGAGATATGGGAGAATTGCCAACGGACCCAACTATATTTATCGATAGGATAGGGCAAGAAGTGTTTTTTAGTTTCATTCGCCGGTCATTATCTCGTGCTCTCTTCCATCGCTCCTTGCAATTGAGACCTAATGGTGTTCGAAGTTTTAAGCAAGGAAAAGAAAGTGTAACCGACTCTTCAATAAATCGAATGCAAAAAGAAATAAAACAAAAATCATAAACGACCATCAAAAGTAAGAATTACTGAAATTCTTTTCAGGGAAAGGAGATTTTCTTATAAGAAAGTAAAATATGTGATTGTTTTAAGAATGGTCGCATACTCGTATCTCTTGAAAATGTTCAACACTGATAAAGAAACACATTGATCCCCTACATGAAGCTTGCTGGGTGCTGAGCGAGAACTGAGAAATTTCCTGAACTGGAAATTATTTACCATTACAGAAAAAACTTATTTATAGGCTTATATGGCGTGCCAGAAGGTGGGGAGAACCTAGAGAAATTGTTAATATCACGTTATAAAAAACACAAACGGTCCTACATGGGACATGCCTTATGAAATTCGATTGCTGCAATATCTCGTAAAATGTTGTTCTTCAAAGACACGATGCTACGAAACGTATTTCTGAAAGCCTTCCTCTTCAGTAGTCATTGAAAATAAAAAATTCGTAGGGGTTAAACTCGATGGCTTCAAAGCCACTTGGGATTTACAGGTCATGCTACAAGTTTTCCAAATGCAGTATCTTGTCCAGGGGTGTCGTCGGACTATTGTCGAAGATTCAACAACTGTATCAATTTCGCACAAGCTGTGGTACGTTCATTATGAGCTTTATATATATTTACAAGGATGTATTACTGAAACATTAACGATTTCATGGATTCTCGACCTAACGATACAACCTTTATTTCATTAAAATAAAGCAAGATAAAGTAATAAATAAAGTAAATTAGCAAGAGTTTCTTGCGAGACCTTTTTTCTGGCCTGTTTCTGAAAAAGAAGACAACGCCGACAAAATTAAAAATATACCCATCATACGGGAAGGTATAACTGAATTCTGAGGTTTAAGCTATTTATTGGTTTAATCTTCAGAATTTCTGGCAATGAATTAAATTTTTCCTTATGGTCTGAAATTATCTTGGAAACTACATCACCTACAGTTATAAAATAAATATTACTACAACTAACCAAAATGAAGAAATACAAATGAAATTGTATATACATTAAAACGAAAAAATTTAAAGCATATAAGCAGGACGTACACGTAGAGAATAAATTAAAAGCATATAAGCAGGACGTACACGTAGAGAATAAATTAAAAGCGATAAAAACAGTATACATAAAACTGATTTCGGAGAAGTGTGCACCTTAACAATTATGAGAAGAACAGTATACGGAAGATATGATTAGAGAGCGCAATTGATCATGAACGAGGTTAGAGAATTAAATGCAAAGAAGGCAGGTTGGGAAAAAGAGAAAAGGAAAAACGAAATATAGCCCAAAACGAAAAATAAGAAATCCTTATCAGTCAGGCTCTGGGAATATAGGACGACACATACTGGCCGTATAATAAAACGATTGCCAACGCTCATCATGCTGTAGGATGATGGTGTCCATAACAGGGGTATGCAGGTACCTCCGTTGTGATTAGCATTTGGACCCACCACACAGAAATGGAATGCTTTCAACCGAGAGTGATGATATGCGGGGTCCAAGATCTTAAGGCGAGAACATGGATTAAGATTAACTAACACTTTTCCAACAATTCAAATCACTACTATGCCTTCGTGGGCGCCACAGTTGGTATAATCACCATACTCCTCAAACCGGGTGGAAAGACCTGAGTTAGAATTTCGTCAGTGTCCCGAAAAGTCGGGTTTTTATCCCAGCAAAAAGAAAATCGACCATAGAAACAAGCAATTTATAATGTATATACGGAGCAATATAGCCTAAGTTTGCTGATGTGCCTACAACATCAGCAATAACCGAATCACTACAGCTCACCTATATCACCTACAAATATTAGGAACTAGGAAGACTAACTAAAATGAAAGTAACCTTGTAACAGATGTCTTGTTTGTTCTACTATTTATTTACTACAATTGTTTTTTATTACCTGCTACATTTTCAGAGAGCCCTCATTTTAGCAAGGAAAAATATCATAAAGTAAATCATCATAATGACTAACGTTTAGACAATCAAAGAGAACAAACAACTACTCTATCCTAAGTTTGCTGATGTGCCTACAACATCAGCAATAACCGAATCACTACAGCTCACCTATATCACCTACAAATATTAGGAACTAGGAAGACTAACTAAAATGAAAGTAACCTTGTAACAGATGTCTTGTTTGTTCTACTATTTATTTACTACAATTGTTTTTTGTTACCTGCTACATTTTCAGAGAGCCCTCATTTTAGCAAGGAAAAATATCATAAAGTAAATCATCATAATGACTAACGTTTAGACAATCAAAGAGAACAAACAACTACTCTATCCTACCAAAAGTAATGGAATGCTCCTTCCTCTAGTGATTGGAAGAAAGTGTATGGGAGGTGTGAATATGCAAAACAGTTACGCTAAAGATGTGGTCAGCACGTTGAGCGGCAGGTGATTCACACTCGGCTGAAGCAAGACGAGTAGTGGGAAAAAAATAAACTTTCAAAGGAGTGTAATAATTGTCTATACTGAACAAATATCAGTTCGTGCTACTGCACAAAAAATAAGCATCCCCAAGTCGACTTTTGGCAAAGTGCTGCGACAACAGAAGAGTAGAGGCAAAGAAAGAATTTTATACTAGTTTGGCCTTTCTTGGTGAAAAAGGGTTACACAGATATAAAAATCTTATTGATTCATCTTGAAAAAACTGATAACGTCTTCACACCACCTACCCTTAGAACTGAAAGAAGTCACAACTAATCATATACGTCCACAGTCCATTTCCGTCCAACGGGAAGTAAGGGGAAATCCGAAGTACACTGAGTAGACAGAAATTATGGAATACCTACCTAGTAACGGGTAGACACATCTTTCGCCCGGATAAGGGCAGTCACACGGCGAGGCATTGAGTCCACTATTTCACGAAAGCGTTCCACAGGTATTTCCATCCATGCTTGCTGTACCGCTGTCCAAAATTCCGTCACATTCCTGGGTGGAGGATCCAAAGCTCGAACGGACCTTTCCACAGCTTCCCAAAGATACTCCACAGGATTCGTGTCCGGTGAACGGGGAGGCCATTCCATCGTGGTAAAATCTGCGGAATGCATGCTCTTCGAACCACGTTCTAGTCACCACGGCTCTGTGGATGGGCGCATTGTCCTGCTGGAAGAGTCCATTGCCCTGTGGGTGCAAGATAACCATCAAGGGATGCAGATGGTCTGCAAGGATGGACACGTAACCTGTACCGTTCAGATATGCGTCTAGACGTACCAGAGGTCCCAACGTGTGCCACTGAACATTCCCCAGTCCATTATCGACCGTCCACATGCCTGAACAGTTCCTCATTGACATGACGGGTACATAGCTTCTTGCGGTTTCCGCCAGATACGCACTCTCCCGTCCGCTCGAAATAACTGGAAACGGGACTTTTCGGACCAGGAGACCCGTCTCCAATCATTCAAGGTCCAGTGCCGATGTTCTTTGGCTCAGTGAGGCGTAGAGTCCAGTGTCGTGGTGTTAGCAATGGGAGTCTGGTGGGTCGGAGGCTACAAGTGGAATAAGAAAGTGTAAAAAGACGCCACAGAACATGCGTAAGATGAGGAACAGGTTTTGAGACCAAATGAAGAAATACCATCAGGACGTTGAGCATCTTGGCCTCAAGATTGTTGAAAGTTCCTCTGACATCCTTTTTATGGAAGATCGCAAGAGGCATTGAGTGGAATACAAAAGTTAGAAGAAATGTAGGATGCTAGCAGGTCAGCTTTATCTTTAACTGAGATAACGGTAGAACCATCGGCTTTTAACAGAGTACAGATGGGAAAAATTTGCGGCCAATAGCTTTGGCAAGGGACCAGAATGCTCAACTAACATTTCGATAAGAAACAATTTTTCTACTCTTAGCCTGTTCAAAATCAGGTTTTAACTGATTAATAACTGCTTTACAATTGTTGCGAACTTTAGTGTAGGTAAAACTGAAACTGGAGAGTGGGATGCATGCGAATTGCAATATGAAACATTCTCTTCTTGAATAGCCTTAGCACATTTGTTGGAAAAACCAAGTTTTAGATTTTAAGGAATAAAGAATGAAGGATTATAAGAGAAATTTCACTGACACAATCTGAGCAAACATTGACATCAAAAGATTTAGAACTATAATTTGATCAAGGAAGAGAATAGAAATCTCGCAGATCATCCCATTCTACATTCTTATAATGCCAAACAATACGAGGCTGAGAAAGAACAAGAGAGAAAGGCTCCATTGGAGAAGAGACCATTACCAACTTGTGATCTGAGGTGCCTACTACTCAGCACAACCGTGTACTTGGTAGGGTAGTTTTGAGAAAAAGATCAAGAGTGTTGGTTGTATGGTTAGGATTGATTTGTATTCTGGTAGGTAAATATACAATCTGTGCGAGGGCATTAGTAATTGCAAAAGCCACAGCATCTCGACGTTGAGTCCGTGTGACTAGAAAACGGGAGCCAGCTGGAGTTGTGAACATTAAAATCACCAAAGAAAATTACCTCACTGTTAGGAAAGTTGGACTGGAGAAAGGTAAGTTCAAAAGACAGGAAGTCAAGGAGCTCCAAGCGATTAGTGGATTTGTGAGAACGATAGAGGCAACAGATGAATTTGACAGAATTCAATCCAGATTACCTGACAGGGAATGTCAGGGCGGACAGATACACAAGCACCACCCTTGAAGCGGAAGGAATTGTACAGAGAATACTAAGGGAAACAGAAAGGAAAAGGTGGTTGAATCAACGGATAATTGGGATTTTTTCAGAAAAAGTAAGTGGGGCTTGGCAGACTGAAAGTGTAAATGGAGATCATTGAGATTTGAACTGAGACCATGTATATTTGTGAAATGAACGAGGTGTTTGTGAGGCTTAGTTCTTTTTTTGTAGATAAATTCTTCTGTTAGTTTGACTACTCGTGATGTATTCAGCAGTAAGAAAAGGTGCGGAGACATGCTGTATGAAATAATGAAATTTTTAGATATTGCATACCCACAGCAAGATACACCCAGCTCCACAACATAACGTGACTTCAACAATGTTCCCTGCATACACACTACTCGGGCTCCCTCCAGTCACTATTTGGCGGCGTAGAGGCGGCGATATTATACACTAGCTGTCCGGATTTCTCCTAGAAAGTTACTAATAGGTTCGGTCCAGTGGACAATCAAGCGGCTAACCAGCGAGCACCGTTTTAGAGCTGTACCCTCAAAATGCAAGGAAGACTGGATCTCACTATTATGCCAATCATGACCTTAAAAGACATCAATCATACTGCATGATGGAAGAGATAGCGGATTGTCTGAATTTTTCTCTGGGAATATGGGTTTCATCACTTCAAAATGGCGGTATTGCACCGGTTGACGAGAATAATCTACTACGTAGTATTGCCTGGTAACACAGAGGGGCGGTATTCGTCTGTGTGGCGTGGAAACTACACCTCGACCAGTGCTTACGTTGGTTCACACCTGGTTGTCACATCCAGTATATTAGGAGCTGGATTTCAGGACTTGCACACGGGGAGTTATACCAAGGATTATTAAAAGTGCAACCATCGTGAAGGTGAAAGTAGAGTGATTTCGGTGTCGCAGAACCACCGGACTTCACTGAAATGCGATCCACTTGGCTCACATATCACCTAAATATCAGTTTTCTCAATCTTCTAGACTCTCAGGTAGCAAGCTCTAGCTTGTTATACCTGAGAGATTGTCTCAGGTATAACAAGCTAGATATAAAATAAAATAATAAAATAATTCTGGGAAATTATTCCTCTTTTTTATTTAAAACGAGGACAATTTCCATCCTAGTTTCTAATTCCATTTTAATTAAAATAAAGAACAATATTCTGTGCTATCGTTTCAACCCCCTTCACTTTTCAATGAAGAAGTGTCTTCATTGAAAATAGCGAAACACAGTTTCCTAATAGGAGCAGCAAAGTGGAGATTTCCATTATTGCAAACCTGAAAGTTGCCATTATAAGCTAACTGTTGTTATCTTTATCGCATACAATGGGTAAGATAAATCACATCCTATAGTAATGACCGATACTTAACTACAAAATTTATGAATGCAAATTCTCTCTCTCTCTCTAAAATCGGTTCTGGTAACATGGGATATAACTACACTAGACATAATATATATATTTCTTGTCACTTGTCATGGAGTATTTCTCGTAACGTTAATGAACTTAATATATGCTCACTAGAGGGCAGCAGCTAGCAAAGAATCGATAAAGACCTTTCAACCTGCGCCCCGCAGTTCGACATGGTGAATCCGGCCAATGTACAAGTCACATGGAAGATAGAAATGAATGGCATATCTATTGCGCGCCATGGTAAGCCTAAGTAATTACCTGTCACTTGGTACATCACTCACTCCTACTGTTTTTGGAGGCTACAGATATACCTGCCTTCCCTCTCTCTCTCTCTTATTCACACGCATGCACATGTATACATACGCACAAACAAATTTCGATGTATGTTAGCAGAATAATTTTGATCCATACTTAAGGCAATATATTAAAAAAAACTTATTGATCCTTAGGGCAGTTAAAGGTGTTTCTGATGATTGACGTATCACACTAATTGAGGTGCTGTTCTCTTCTATTCTAACACTCTCCCGCTGTTATTTTGTAATACAAATGCAAGGAGGATAAACACAGTACAGTAAAATAGCATAGAGAGAGAGGATGTATTCGTTGCATTCACGTTGATGGAGTGAACCTGAAAGAAAATAGTTTCTTTCAGTTTCAAAGAGAGATAAGAGAAGAAACATAAAAAAAAAAAAAAAAAAAGAAGAAAACTCCCATGCAGTTCAGAAAGAGATTCAAAGCTGACACACTGGAAGCACAAGCACGCAAGTGTTCCAACAACAATACACGCAAAGAAGTTAGTTAACGTATGCAGTGAGTTACATTTCAGGCCCATTCTTCCACCCCCATACCCCTTTCTTTTCTTAATGTTAAATTAATTTAATTTTTGTTCTTTTTCTGTGATTTATAGAAGTGAAAAGTAAATATAGTTATCTCCTTATCAATTAATACTACATCATAAAGCCTTGGAGTGAAAAGTAAATATAATTATCTCCTTATCAATTAATACTAACATTATAACTTTATGGAACAATTAATAAAACTCTATAGGTTTACGTTCTCTAAACGTGGCCATTTAGTTTAATTACAACTTCATATTTACTAGAATATCCGTGGCGAATATTCGCCAAAAACTGTTTCTGAGAAGAAGTAAAGATTAATATCGAAGTAACCTCTCCCTTCCTTGCTAGTTAAGGTGTCAGTGGGACGGACTCGGGTAACAAAATGGCTAAAAATGCAATTTGATAGTTTTTTTTTACATGTATAACTATATTGTCCTTTAAAAAATACAGTTATTACACAAAATTTATCAGGACCTGGAAACTGCTATGTCAAGTCCGTAAACAAAAACGGCAATTTTGTTGAAAGTGTGACTTCGAGATTTGTTGATTGCGATGACAAAAACTAAAAAACTGTCTTCTCTTCAAAGTAAATAGCAACTTGGTTTCATTGGGAACTAAATCAATTCTCGGGATTTTAAAATCGGTCGGAAAGTTTCTAGATTTTTTTTTTTTTTTTTCAATTTCAGTTTTACTGTTAAATAAAACATATTGCAGAAGGAATAAGGTCAAAAGCTTGTTTAGTATTCAAATTCAAAGAGCGTCACGGACAGAGGGACACAAGAAAATTATAATTACTCTTCTCCCGTAGAGGACAACCATAACTTAACATGAGTACTTACAAAGAAAAACTGTTATTGAGACCACAGAAACGGGTATGCCCATGGCATTCTTTTAGTATGGCTATCTAGCTGCTCAAATCCCTCCGAGGAAGTAGCAGAGACGCCCACGTGAAAGAAAGTCACCTTCCTACTTTATATTTTACATTTTCTTAACTTGATCCCATGCTAATAGTTAACATGGAACTATAGGCAATCCGACAACTGCTAGTACAACTACAGCTAGCCAGTTAGTTAGGCCTTAATTACCGGTAATTCTTCCCGCCAAAAAAAAAAAAAAAAAAAAATTCCCCACCACTCGCAAACCAAAATCTATCGGAATCTTGACCTAATATATCAATGCGTGTATAATGTTTAATTGTTCATCCTACAATAGCATTAACGCCGCATAAACGCAATATTGTTCGAAACAAATATAGAACATTGGCTTAAAAGTAGTGTTCAAAAAAAAAAATAATAAAAATAAATACAAAAAAAAAATATATATATATATAGAGAGAGAGAGAGAAATGGGAGAAGCAAGAGTATGAAAAAGAAATTGATTATGGACCAAGGTAACTGATAGCCATAAAGGCCCTCGCGACCATAATAGTATGATAAGTATGTAAATAAAAGTAGTGAGAATAAGAGAAGTAAAGAATTATATAGAAAGGGTAAGTAAAAGTAGTATAATAAGTGTGTAAATAAAATTAGTGGGGTAAGAGAAGTAAGTAAAGAATTGTAGAGCAAGGGTGAGTAAAAAGTAAGGAGGTAAGTAAAAAGGAAAGTAAGAAGGAGGTAACGGAACGAATACAAATATAAAGAAATAAGTCGATAAATTATACTTTATATATACTTGAATATATTGTTGGATATCGCATAATCCTGGTGTCGTTTTTAAATGTCAATCACCAGAATTGTCCGACAAGACGACTAGTGTCCTGTTTCTAACATAAAGTACATGTCATGCCAAAATAGCATTACATCAAAATATAGTATAGGGAAAAAATTATATGCAAAAAATATAAGATCATCATCCTTTTAAAGATTTAAGCCAGATAGCCTGTTCCAGTCTCAGTCCATCTTTCCTTCGGGCGTTTTCAACTGGCCGATATTTCATAATCTTCTTTGGTAATCTTGCTGGATGCATCCTATCCAAATGATTAATCCATTTTCCTCTGTATTTGTAGATTCTATCTGTTATTGGATCAATACCTAATTGTTTACGAATATCAGAACTTTTCTTCTTGTCCAATAACCTATAGCCACTGGTTCGGCGAATAAATTTCATTTCAGCACTTTCAATCCTTTTATCATCTTTTGATTTAATTGTCCACGTTTCACTTCCATAGAGTAAAGTGGGTCTTGCTATCAACTGATAAGCTTTTATCCTTGTATGCTTTTGAACTTTATTAGGTTTTAGGATATTATTAATTAAACCTGTAAATTTTAGAAAATTGGAAAGGTTTAATTCTATATCTTTTTCTTCAGCATAAGAAAGATAATATCCAAGATATTAAATGAATTTACTTGTTCCAAGATAGTATTTTCTATTACTATTTTGCTTCTGATTGGATAATTACCTTTAAATGCCATAACTTTAGTAGTCTTTTCATTTGATATTTCCATTCCAAATGTTTTAGCAATAATTTAAGATAAAATCGATCATTGAAGTTCGTCTTCATCCTGAGCTATTATTTGATCATCCACAAATAATAAAGTATTTAATTTAGTTACTCGATCAATTTTAAAACCACAATTGATAGTATTCTTCCATTCTTTGACTAATGCATTTATATAAATATTGAACAACTATGGTGACATCGGGCATCGTTGACGAACTCCTCGATTGAGTGATTTCCATTCAGTTATACCAGGGTTAGACTTTATTGCAATTCTGTTATTATGATAGACATCAATTATAGAATTTAATAATTAATTAGGGATATTTAATTGTTTTAAAATTTCCCATAATCTTCCTCTAGAGACCGTATTAAAAGCTTTCCTGAAATCAATAAATGCGAAATGTGTTTCAATATTATATTCTCTATTTTTCTCTATTAAATTTTTTAATGTAAGAGCTGGGTCAATACAGAATCTTTCCTTTATAAATCAATTTTGTTTTTCATATAAAGCTGGATCAATATATTTCGTAATTTTGCTGACAATAATCGTGCATATAATTTATATCCAACATTTAGAAGGCATATTCCTCTATAATTCTCACAACAAGATTTGTCGCCTTTTTTAAATATAGGGATGACAAGGGCATTTTTCCAGCTTGATGGACTTGTTCCTTGGTTCCAAACTAAATTACAAAATCTCAACACGCGTCTATGGAAAGTAATATCAGCATATTTTATTATTTCCATGTTTATATTGTCATCACATGGAGACTTTCTAGATTTAATGTTATTTACAGAATCTTTAAATTCTCGTAAAGATATATCTTTCCTATGCGTATTTTCATTTGGTGATATATTATACAAGTTATTAGTAAATTAATAAGAGGAGTTTACCTCAATATAGTACGTGGAACACTTCCGTATGATACCCTCCAGAAATTAAAACGGAAAAAACGAAAAAATCGACAACTTACCGGTACATTAAAGTAAAATATAAATAATTAAAGTAAATTATAAATAATTAAATAATCAATTTAACACAATTCAAAATCAATTCAAAACAATTAAAATTCAAATTAACGCAATTAAAAGAATCTAACGAAAATATTCAAAACGATTTTCCTTCCTGAAGCTGACAATGCTTTTCGACCGACTGTCGTGATCACAGGAATGAAAATTATCGAATCAGGCTAAACCTGCAACTTAAATAGTGATTATGTGTCTTCGCGCATGCGCGTAAAGGTCCACGCATCGGAGATCAAATATGGCCGCCGAACATTAACAGAATTCTCGTGTAATTTAATTTCAACGGTTTCTGCAATTAATAGTCGCGTATAATTACGTTGAACGTTAAGTATTTTGGCCTCGTTAAATAAAAAAGTATGGCATGAAAGGCTAATTCTGACGCTGCTGAACGAGAAGCACGAACAGAGGCTTCGTGTTGATTTACACGGATATTAAGAGAAAACCGCGTGGAACCCTGATAAGACGAGTCGCAATCACCGCAAGAAATGTTGTATACTAGATCATTAATTTGTGTTGCGAACGCCGAAAGAACCGAGCGATTGTTCAGTATAGTGTGTAACTTCCGTATAGGCCTAGCTATAATTTTAAATTCGGTATCTTTAAAGAATCTGTTAAGCTGTTTGTGCCACTGTTCAACATATGGGACAGAAATAAAGTATTTTTTGATATTACTATTGTTGATTGGTGCAGTATTTTGTATCCTATCCTTAGCTTGTACCCTAATTCGATTTATAGTGTTAATGGGATAACCCCTGTTCAAGAATCTGCTAGTTAATATTTGTATTTCTGAGTCTAAAGCAGAATCCGTCGTTGAATATTTATAGGCATTTAGAAATTGATTAAAGATAATCGATCTTTTGTAGGTGAACGGGTGGTAGCTATTATAATGTAGAAGCATACCGGTGTTTGTGGGTTTTCGATAGATGCTAAATTGTATTTTGTTCGAGTCCCGGGTAAGCGTGAAATTTAGAAAGTTTAATGACTTAGTATCCGTATCTTCCCTTTCCAATGTAAATTTGAGTCTAGAATGAATATTGTTAAACGAATGTAAAATATCTTGGATAGTACTACTATCGGTAATAACTAGAACATCGTCTAAATACCTCCCATAGTATGTGATACGGGGACGAAAAGGTGTCAAATGTATCTGCTCAATCGTTGAGAGATAGATCTCTGACATTAAGCCACTCAGGCTCAAACCCATTGGTAATCCAAAAATTTGTTTGTACACCTTGTCTCGAAAGGTGATGTAGTTAGCCTCAACTAATAGTTTAATTAAGTGAAAAATCTCCTTTATAGGCAGCTTCGTATAATTAATCGGTGTCGAGTTTTTATTTAACATATCCCAAATAATATCTAATGTGTATTCAACGTTTACATTCGTATATAATGATGTAACATCTAATGAGAATAAATTGTCATTGTCGCCGAGTCTACAGTCTTTAAGATTATTAAATAATGTATCGTAATTCTTAATCCCAAATTGTATAACCTGTCTAAAAGGTTTTATAATGTTATATACATGTGTGGCTAAGGCTGAAAATGCCGAGTTCCTGTAGGAAACAATAGGTCGAATCGGAAATCCAGGCTTGTGTAATTTTACCTGACCAAAAAGTGCAGGAATATTGTATGTTCTGGACTTCAATTCCTTCAACTGAACCATAGTAATGTAGTCGTTTTTACGATATGTGGTTAACGTTTTATTGTATTGATTTACCAAATTGGTAAACAGTGTCGGGTCCACTTCACAATAAGTGGAGCTATCAGATACAACTGAATCTAACTTATTAATATAATCATGTTTATCTAGTATTACCACTGTATCTCCTTTATCTGCCCTCTGTATAATAATGTCCTTATTTTCTCGAAGTTCTCGTAAAGCTGAACTGTCATGTGTATTCAATTTAGGAAGTCGTGTTTCTTTTATGTTATTCACTACTTGGTTAACTTGTTGAATAAATACATCTTTTTGTGGAACACTACGAAGTCCAAATTCAAAATCAATTACGCATTGTTTTTTTGGCAGCTTTCGAGGTGGTAAATTATAATTTAATCCTTTGGATAAAAGTGAAATCTGGTCCTGCGATAGTGTACACGAGGAAAGATTTGTAACCTGTTGATGTGTCGGTTCGTTGGATACTGGGTGAGGGGGTGTTCGTGAACTAGCCGACATATTCTGTGGTAGTGCGTTATGTGTCTGTGGGGGGGATGTCACCCAACTCGTGTGAACTTGGTCGCAAGCTCGCGACAATGTGTTAGAATTCGTATGAACGTGTCTTGAACTATTCGATAATGTTTGCAACTTATTAACGTGTCTGTTTTTTATTTCTGAGGCTTGTGCTTCCCGTCGCAAATCTATGGAGGTCTTCAATACAGACCAATCGTTCGGATGTAGATAATTTTTTAATTTATCGCGAAGCTTCCTAACCTGGGAAAGGTATTTTTGTTTATCCGAATATCGAGATTTTAAGGCAAGCTTAACAATATTACGTGATGTCGCCAGTGATAGTTGTTTTATGCCTGAAATTTTTTGATTTAAATTCACCCTGGCAAACTTCGGAACGATGTTGTTTTGAAGGCAATATTTTAGGAAAGAAATATGGTAACTTTGGGCCGAGTACCTTAGTGTAGATTTAATGTAATTTTGTACCAAGCCATTCAAAAAATCTCCCATAATTGTGTGTATCGATTGTATACTACTGGAGAGACAGGAAGTGAATGAAATAGTCAATAAGAGTATGAAAATTAATTAGATAGTATGAATCAGAGCTGTAATACTCAATATGTTCTACGTTGATAATGATATTAGTAAATTAATACAATTTAGTATACAATCGATACACACAATTATGGGAGATTTTTTGAATGGCTTGGTACAAAATTACATTAAATCTACACTAAGGTACTCGGCCCAAAGTTACCATATTTCTTTCCTAAAATATTGCCTTCAAAACAACATCGTTCCGAAGTTTGCCAGGGTGAATTTAAATCAAAAAATTTCAGGCATAAAACAACTATCACTGGCGACATCACGTAATATTGTTAAGCTTGCCTTAAAATCTCGATATTCGGATAAACAAAAATACCTTTCCCAGGTTAGGAAGCTTCGCGATAAATTAAAAAATTATCTACATCCGAACGATTGGTCTGTATTGAAGACCTCCATAGATTTGCGACGGGAAGCACAAGCCTCAGAAATAAAAAACAGACACGTTAATAAGTTGCAAACATTATCGAATAGTTCAAGACACGTTCATACGAATTCTAACACATTGTCGCGAGCTTGCGACCAAGTTCACACGAGTTGGGTGACATCCCCCCCACAGACACATAACGCACTACCACAGAATATGTCGGCTAGTTCACGAACACCCCCTCACCCAGTATCCAACGAACCGACACATCAACAGGTTACAAATCTTTCCTCGTGTACACTATCGCAGGACCAGATTTCACTTTTATCCAAAGGATTAAATTATAATTTACCACCTCGAAAGCTGCCAAAAAAACAATGCGTAATTGATTTTGAATTTGGACTTCGTAGTGTTCCACAAAAAGATGTATTTATTCAACAAGTTAACCAAGTAGTGAATAACATAAAAGAAACACGACTTCCTAAATTGAATACACATGACAGTTCAGCTTTACGAGAACTTCGAGAAAATAAGGACATTATTATACAGAGGGCAGATAAAGGAGATACAGTGGTAATACTAGATAAACATGATTATATTAATAAGTTAGATTCAGTTGTATCTGATAGCTCCACTTATTGTGAAGTGGACCCGACACTGTTTACCAATTTGGTAAATCAATACAATAAAACGTTAACCACATATCGTAAAAACGACTACATTACTATGGTTCAGTTGAAGGAATTGAAGTCCAGAACATACAATATTCCTGCACTTTTTGGTCAGGTAAAATTACACAAGCCTGGATTTCCGATTCGACCTATTGTTTCCTACAGGAACTCGGCATTTTCAGCCTTAGCCACACATGTATATAACATTATAAAACCTTTTAGACAGGTTATACAATTTGGGATTAAGAATTACGATACATTATTTAATAATCTTAAAGACTGTAGACTCGGCGACAATGACAATTTATTCTCATTAGATGTTACATCATTATATACGAATGTAAACGTTGAATACACATTAGATATTATTTGGGATATGTTAAATAAAAACTCGACACCGATTAATTATACGAAGCTGCCTATAAAGGAGATTTTTCACTTAATTAAACTATTAGTTGAGGCTAACTACATCACCTTTCGAGACAAGGTGTACAAACAAATTTTTGGATTACCAATGGGTTTGAGCCTGAGTGGCTTAATGTCAGAGATCTATCTCTCAACGATTGAGCAGATACATTTGACACCTTTTCGTCCCCGTATCACATACTATGGGAGGTATTTAGACGATGTTCTAGTTATTACCGATAGTAGTACTATCCAAGATATTTTACATTCGTTTAACAATATTCATTCTAGACTCAAATTTACATTGGAAAGGGAAGATACGGATACTAAGTCATTAAACTTTCTAAATTTCACGCTTACCCGGGACTCGAACAAAATACAATTTAGCATCTATCGAAAACCCACAAACACCGGTATGCTTCTACATTATAATAGCTACCACCCGTTCACCTACAAAAGATCGATTATCTTTAATCAATTTCTAAATGCCTATAAATATTCAACGACGGATTCTGCTTTAGACTCAGAAATACAAATATTAACTAGCAGATTCTTGAACAGGGGTTATCCCATTAACACTATAAATCGAATTAGGGTACAAGCTAAGGATAGGATACAAAATACTGCACCAATCAACAATAGTAATATCAAAAAATACTTTATTTCTGTCCCATATGTTGAACAGTGGCACAAACAGCTTAACAGATTCTTTAAAGATACCGAATTTAAAATTATAGCTAGGCCTATACGGAAGTTACACACTATACTGAACAATCGCTCGGTTCTTTCGGCGTTCGCAACACAAATTAATGATCTAGTATACAACATTTCTTGCGGTGATTGCGACTCGTCTTATCAGGGTTCCACGCGGTTTTCTCTTAATATCCGTGTAAATCAACACGAAGCCTCTGTTCGTGCTTCTCGTTCAGCAGCGTCAGAATTAGCCTTTCATGCCATACTTTTTTATTTAACGAGGCCAAAATACTTAACGTTCAACGTAATTATACGCGACTATTAATTGCAGAAACCGTTGAAATTAAATTACACGAGAATTCTGTTAATGTTCGGCGGCCATATTTGATCTCCGATGCGTGGACCTTTACGCGCATGCGCGAAGACACAATCACTATTTAAGTTGCAGGTTTAGCCTGATTCGATAATTTTCATTCCTGTGATCACGACAGTCGGTCGAAAAGCATTGTCAGCTTCAGGAAGGAAAATCGTTTTGAATATTTTCGTTAGATTCTTTTAATTGCGTTAATTTGAATTTTAATTGTTTTGAATTGATTTTGAATTGTGTTAAATTGATTATTTAATTATTTATAATTTACTTTAATTATTTATATTTTACTTTAATGTACCGGTAAGTTGTCGATTTTTTCGTTTTTTCCGTTTTAATTTCTGGAGGGTATCATACGGAAGTGTTCCACGTACTATATTGAGGTAAACTCCTCTTATTAATTTACTAATATCATTATCAACGTAGAACATATTGAGTATTACAGCTCTGATTCATACTATCTAATTATACAAGTTAGTATCAATTTCTGTCCATAAATTTTGGAAGTAATCTAACCAGGTTTCTTTTTTAATTATTTGGAGATCGGTATTTTATTTAATGTCCTTATTCGTATTTTTTTATGATTTTATAGAAATTGGCTCTTTTCACTGATATATCCCTTTCCATTTTTGATATAAATGGTCCCACATTTCTCTATTTTTTTTTTCTACATGCCTTTCTAGTTATTGTTCTTTTTCTTTTATATTCAATTTCTGCTTCTATTGTTTTGCTATTTAACCATTTTTATAGGCTTCTTTCTTTTCCTGTACAGTATAAAGATTTTAATATCATTATCTCAGTTCCTCATTCCTCTTTTTATTTTCCATTTACCTTATGAGAAGTATAAAAATGTAAGATTTAAGCTATAAGGGAGGATATAAAGAATGCCGGCATGTAATTTAAGGTTGACACGATAAAGGATGAGACAATAGTATGAATAATGAACAATAAAACTAAAATTAGAGCTGAAGCTGAAATAGAAATGAACAAAGACTCAGGCTAGAGCTAAAGCTTAGTAACACCCAGGTAAAGGGATCTGATCTAGGGATGTGGAGGATGCATAATATTTACAGGTGTGGACTAAACCTCGCACCAGTAGCGAAACTACCATACTGCCAGGTTCGCCACAGCGGTGAAGGGCTAAGGAGGCCAGGGGTTTAACGATGACGACTGTTTTGCTTCAGCAATCTCGCGGGGAGATCCTGCATTTATAGTTTCGGCTCTATCTCACACCAATACATCCAAGAAAGAAGTGATGATACCGTAGTTCAAATGCATAACTTAGTAATACGACTCATAAAATTAATTTATTTCTTGTGCTAAGACGTAAAACCTATCACATACGTTACATATCCAACCTTTTTTGCAAACATTCACCTTTAGCATTTAAACTTTCATTCTCAAAGATCTGAGCCATATGTTAACCGTTTTATGCTCAATATATAATGCAAATGGGGTTTGCTCTGTTTTTGTATTATGCAATGAAATTAAAAAAAAAACCAAAAAAAAACGAATTTTTGCAGAAAATTCGGTAATACATTATGCATTTCGGAAATATATTACGTAAACTACAAACGTATTTCCAAGAATACATCATTCTTCTCTACCAAACTCATTAAATAACATTTTGAGAATAGAAAACAACTTTACTTATGATCCTTCTGTTTTGCATTACAGAAGTTCTTACGGATACATGTTGCTTATTTTATGTAAGGTGAATCAAGCCGGTTGTTTAAATTCATACTCCTATTTGTAATCTAGTGTTGCTAGAGCCAATAGCAGTACTACCACTAAGAAATGCATAGCAGTTCACCTACATTTTATATTTGCTATTTGTGACAGCGGAGATTAGGAACATGTGGCTTTTATCTTCCTTTTCTCTATGGTATGAGTGCAGTATATGTGTATTGAAAAGAACTTGGATTAAATCATTTAAAGAGTTCTCTCCCAAGTACTATATTCCATATTTCTTCAAAAAGACTGTTCAAGAAGTAGTCTGCTTTGGAATCCTAATTTCTAAGAGAATGAGAAAAAGTCAGAACACTGGTAATGTAATTTTCGTTGGAAAATGGAAACCTCCACCTGGAATTCCAGAGGTCAAAGTTCACTCGAAGAACATACAATTTTCTGTCTGCAGAACCATCCTTTCGAACCAGGACAAAGCTGAACAGTATGATGTCAAAGGTCTTCACATGGGGAAGGATAAGCCAACGCCCTCTCCTTTTAACAATGTCTAAAGACTACCTTCGCCTACAGCTGACCTTCACTCCGCCTCCTCCACATTCATTCTATCAGTGACAAGTAAAGGTTCGGTCCGTTGTGCACAAGTCGGCTGGGTGGTGAGACACGTGGCCTTGATTAATTTGAAGCAGGTGGAACCGGTTACACCACCCCATCCAAACTTGAGCGACTTTGTCTCATTTCATGTTCATCGTTCCTTTCTCCTCGACGGAAGAAAGAAAGATAGTGCACGCCATCATTGCGTTTTGATCTTTAGTTTAGATAACGAGTTCGATCCATTCATCACGAATAGTGAATATCAGTGGAAAGAATATTGAAATATTACTGCCTCATTAAGATAAATTTATTCGATAAGGTGCAATAACTTTGCCTTCCCAACAGTTGTAATTATATGTGAGATTGGGTGGTTTGCGTTTGGATCGGTTCCAATCTCAGACTGTGATGTGAAATTTTTTTTTTTTTTAAATATGCAAAGATCGTTCTTTCCGCGTTGTTTGGAGGAAACGGAACTAACCTTCTTATTTTACATAGAAAAGCTATATTAAAATCTAAGACTTATGTGACATAATTTGCTATATCTACTACGAAATTCTTGAAAAGGAATATGTATTTTTTTTAACCATTTATAAACAAAATACATGATAAGTCTCGTAGTGAGGGGTAAATAAAATGAAGCATTATGAAAATGAAAAAAGACTGTAAACTAACATCTATTTATTATATTGTAAATTAAATATTTTATATTGTAAATTAAATTTAAAAATTTAATTTACAATATAAAATAATTACAACATAAAAAAATCAAAATACAAGCATAAAACATATTCTCGAAGAAGGTTTATAAAGATTTAAGGGCAAGTTGCGGCTATGAATAAAGGGATGGTTGAGTGGTTAAGAATGGTTACCAATGGCACTGCTCTTTTTGGACTAATGCTATTAGCGGAGTCCCCCAGGGCTCAGTGCTGGGCCCATTATTGTTTTCTTTATTTTTGATGTTAAAAAAGTTTTTACTGGCGTTATTCCAAATATTTTGTAACGAAAAACCCTCTTGCGAAAAGCGTTACGGAAGTGACGTCATCTTAAGCTTCCGCCAGAAGCGAATTATTGTAACTTGTATGATGTCAACAATAATTTATCTTCTACTGGACTAAATTTAATGAAATTTTGCACGGAGTTTCATCTTAGCTCTATACTAAAGGAAAACCCTTTCAAACCTCTGAAAATTGCAGTAGTTTTCGTTCCAAGATAGTGGAAAATATGAACATGTGAACAAGGAAATTTTCTCACGTAATGAATGGGATAATATGGACGTATAGCATATCGTTGGAAAGCCAAGGAATTTAGAAACGGAAATATTAAGGTTTTAAGATACAAAAAAAAAAAAAAAAAAAAACTTTCGGAAACTGGGAAATGCGTTAATTCGAAAACGCATCTGGTTTCAACTCACGTGGTGTTTTCAGATTGAATGTAATTTTTTTCTTTACAGTTAAACTCTGAGGCTGGAAAAGAGTTCTGCACATTTATGAAAACATTCTTCAACTTGGACATGTCATCAGGTCTTTCGATAAATACTACACGTAATGGAACAACTATAGATGGTGTATTTAGTCGTGAACTAAAATCTCTTCAATATAAAAATTATATATCTTACTTTAGTTATCACAGACCAATACTTTCAGTAACCAATATGTAATTATTATTAATAAAATAAAACATTATTATATTATTATCCATGAATTTTACTAATATCTGAAAATTAAAACGTTTTTAACGCCTGCCGATGACTCTTAAATGTAAACCACGTTAAATATGCTAGGGGCAGTACACATTATGTACCTGGTACAGAATTTTTTTTTTTTTATGATACTGTAAAGGATATCAGGATTAATGTGTAAGCAGATGATACGCAGGTCAGCAGGGCTAACCACAGTAACAATGATACGCTACTGCAACAAGATCTAGACAAATTATGTAGATGGGCTGAGAAGTGGCAACTGAAATTTAATATTTTGCAAATGCAAGTTACTTCATATTGGGAGCAGTAACACCAGACCAACTTAACTGTGTGGTACGACACTCAGGACAGTGGAGAATGAAAAATACCTGGGGATAATTGTGTACTCGGGTATGAAGTTTTTTAGGCACCCATTAAGACAGCTCATGTTTTTTTCTCCCCCCCCCCTAATATATGTACAGGAATTTTTCCTTATCATATGTGGCACAATTATTCGGTAATTATCCCGCTATATACGCCAATGATGAGGTTACGTTTTGAGTGCTGCATAGAAGTCATGGGGTTTTTCAATGATATAAAGGAATTTTTACAGGCAGAGTAAATAAGGGGGTGAATAAGGGAATGTGGCAAGGCAACATCTTGAGTAATACATACAGGTCTGGAAGTCTCATTTTAGGAAGGAAGTGGATCTGTGTTTAATGAATTGAATGGATTTGGTAAGCTCAATGCTGATGGAATCTTCCGTCTTGCTCAGAACACACACACACACACACACACACACACACACACACACACACACACACACACACACACACACGAGGGGGCATGATTCAAATTAGGAAGGATTAATGCAAGTCGGATGTACAGACATTTTCCTTCAGCCATAGGGTGGTTGATTGTTCGACCAAACTCCTATCTGGTGTTGTAGGGGTTGGTAATTTGAATAAATTTAAGGAAGAACTAAATAAACTGTTAGAGGGCATGGACAGGTGAAATGGGGAGGTCTTTTTTTTTGTTTGTGCATTTGACGCATGAAATCAACTTTTACAGCTGACGCTGTGTAAGCTTTCTTTCATGCGTCATTTGCCAGAACTAATAAGATAAAAAAATATATATAAATAAAGAAAACAACATATTCTCAGATGCTTAATTTCAATAATTTTTAAAAATTAACAATGAAACAATAATAATTTGATGTGTATAAAAATAGTATTCACTCATTTAAGCTATTTTACATCAATTGGATGAGCAAATATATATTTTAGACAGTTATTACCGAAATTAAGTTCAGTATTAAGTACTCGAAATTAAGTACTTGCCACGGTCATATACGTTGCACTTCCCCAGTGTTGTTATATACTGTAGCAAAAGTAGTCTAATTTAAAGCTTAAAAATAGATTATTAAGATAAAATAGTTAAATAACAAATTTATTTTTAAAAAAATTACAAATATGTGTGCTTACCAATATTCACATAACAGATTTTAAAAATTACCGAAATAACATTCGACGAAATTTTAATGGATTCAACTGTAACTCAAGTTACAGAACTGTACCATGAACATAAATGTAATTCAAATAGTATTTTAGGTTCCTGTCTAACCGGTGGACGAAGTTAGATAGGAAACCCTAATATTCCTACTAGCAGCCACCCTGCTGCCATCCACCAGCTAGATAGAAACCTAAAGATTTTATTTAGCTATTTAGCAACCACCATGCCCAATTTTACATCAAGAAAAAAATAATAATCATAACGCCCTTTGTTGCATTTACCGTGGAAATTATCTTATCCAACTTCACCTTAAAAACTTTCTCCACCTTTATTTGGCGTATTTACTAACTGCCATGACCAATTTTACTCAAGAAAAAAAAAATAACAATAATAATAACGCCCCTTGTTGCATTTACTTCGGAAATGCTTTTGCTCCACTTCACCTTAACGCTTTCTCCACCTATAATAATGGACGAATTTGTCCCCCCCCCCCCAATCCCACAGAGGTGTTTGGCACCCGAAACATTTGGAGAAAACAATATACGCAGAAAGGAAACCAATACTGAAGGAATCTGCACGTTTTAAAAAATATTTTCAAAAGCAAACAACTAATGAATTGACCAGTTACAAAGTATGCAGGCATTCTATTTTCTCGGATGAAAAAAAAAAAAGCTGAGAGCGCAGACTGACCATATTACAGTAAAATCTCTAAAAACCGGCACTTCACATTTCGTAATTCTTTAAAATCTGACATATTTTACACAAAAGAGGAATGAAAATAAAAATAAAAAAGAAAGAAAAAAATCAACATTTTGAAATCCAAAAATATCTATCAAGAAAGCAATCCCGCACTCGTATCAACGACCACATTTGTCATTAAGAAACCATGTGACGTTTACTTTTTTATAATATCCTTATAAATTATTTAAGGGCAAAGGCCTCATGCTACGAGGTAGAATGACTAACATGTAGGTTAGTGCAAAAGTATCATTTTAATGTAGCCATCTACCAAAGTAGTTAAATTGGCATCGTTTTGGTTATCTCATATTGTGAATGCCTTCACAACGAGTTGCCATGCTATTGTACTACCACGACTAAATAACACTCCACCAGTGGAGAAGACTACTGTTATTTATTCTCAGCGGATACCACTACCCAGACGGCACCGTTTCAAAGCTTGTTGGCTTCTCTTCGGTGGGTAGGCAGGTACCCTGGTGTTTAAATAGTGACAACCCAGTTATGAAGTATAACTTCACAATATGAGAGATGCCTGATGGTGTGCAGGGATATAGACTATAAATTATTTAAGGGCAAAGGCCTCATGCTACGAGGTAGAATGACTAACATGTAGGTCATCTAGCAAAGTAGTTAAATTAATATATTAACGTAGCAATCTACTAACTTAAATTAAGTTAGTAGATGGCTACGTTAAAATGATGCCTTTGCACTAAACTACATGTTAGTCATCCTACCTCGTAGCATGAGGCATTTGCCCTTAAATAATTTATAGTCTATATCATTGCACACCATCAGGATCTCTCATATTGTGAAGTTATACTTCATAACTGGGTTGTCACTATTGCAACACCAGGGTACTTGCCCACTCACCGAAGAGAAGCCAACAAGCTTTGAAACGGTACCGTCTGGGTAGTGGTATCCGCTGAGAATAAATAACAATAGTCTTTCTCCACTGGTGAAGTGTTATTTATTCGAGGTAGTACAACAGCATGGCAACTCGTTGTGAAGGCATTCACAATATGAGATATAACCAAAAACGATGCCAATTTAATTGATTAATTTAACTACTTTGGTACATGGCTATGTTAAAATAATACTTTTGCACTAACCTACATGTTAGTAATATCCTTATATAACTATTTTATCCTTTAATACGTTTTTGCGAAGGATTTAATTAAACTACGTAGATAAACGCAATGGTCTTCATTCTCACAATTACAAACTTGCCTTTGCAAGGAGTTACTCTGACTCTGCTATACACACTACTTTATAACAGATTACCTCGCCAAAAGGTTAACTGACTATTTGCTTTAACAGTGAGACTATTATGACAAAACTGTCATATTAGAACCACCCAAGAACTAAATTATATGTCCATGTGTATTAATGTCCATAAATTTGCGTGCGTTCTTTGGTCGATTTGCCTGTCTGATGGGCGAAAAACTCGAGTTTCGGAAAGAAAAATTTGCTATCCACGCCTCAGACCGATTAATTCAGACACGAAGTGAAAAGAGCCCATAAAGGTTCCTAGCGTCATAGACTGTTATGACAGCCTGTTTCAGGACTAAGTGGTTCCTCATCAAATAGCTGATAGTATCTAATGAAAACACGCAAACAAAACAGTTCGATGTGACTTGCCATATGGTCTGCGAAATCACAGTTTTCACAATTGGAATATAACTAAGCCTATCTGTTTTGTATAGTGTTTCCTGCTATCTGATGAAAGGCCAGTTAGTTATGAAAAAGGTTGCCCACATTTATTTGACTTCCTGTTTTAGGTCTGTGTACTTCCTGATCTTTTTCTCGTTCATAATAATCATATCTTTTAAACATATTGATTTTGGCGAGGTTATCTGTTTGAAAGCAATACAATAACAGGAAAACTCGTTAAAAGGCAAGTTTGTTCTGCAGTGAGAATTAAAACCATTGTATTATCAGGGCAATTAAAATTTTTCTGGCCGCAAAAACAGATAAAAGGATAAGATAGTGCTACAAACATCTTATAATTTCTCTGAGGCCACAAAGTTTTAGTTATAATTATAACTATTTTCTCTTTTAGTGCTATCGCTTAATTAGTAAATTTGTAAATTAACGCGAACTGCTCCTGCAAATTACAGATATGTGGCTGTTCAAACAGCGCTTGCGTGAGCTAGCAACCAATTTGACGTCCTTTAAGAACAGCTAAGACCATAGAAAGACGGAAAATGTCCAGTGTAGACACACAGCTGGGAAAATGTATGCTTCACCAAATCTATGATTAATCTCTTCCATAAACAGCGACTTACTAACACACACAAACAATAGATTTAATAACCAAGGTCTTTTTGCCACTATTACACTCATACATTACTAACGTACGGGAAAGAAAAAGAAGAAAAGAAAAAAAAAAAAAAAAACAGGCGAGTCCAGTCACTTACTGGGATTCCCACTCCTTACTAAAGCCATGAAAGAAAATGTCTTGTGACCTTGAGCCATTTGCTGTTTTTTTTCTATGCTACAGTCATAATTGCGGCAAAAGCGAAATTGCGATCTTTGTTATTAAGTGCAAGGAACTGACTGGGTTTCTCCACAGTACATCATTAAAATCAAAATGTTATGTAAACTGATAAAGATTGCACTATAATAATTCCCTAAGATTAATTTATTAACTTAATATTCCTTAAGATGATTTATTAGCTCGATAGTTAATTTTTTTCCTTTCCACTAATGCCAAAGTATTTTTTCTCTGAAGCACATTCTTGATGTGGTCTGATACTGTTAGCCATGTATTAAAAATTCGCATTACAGTACATGTTGTATAGTTTTAGGCACATTAGCAACTTAAGCCACGTTGCGCATATACAATATGTCTGTAAATTGCGTGTGTTCCGTGGTCGATTTGCTGTTCGCTAGACAAAAAACCCGAGTTTCTATGAAATAAAACCATACTACCCTGCTTGAGACCGACAGCCATATTGTGCAAAAAAGCCCCATAAAATTTGTCGCATCATTGATGGATTCGAACTCAGGTCTTTTCCATCCAGTGCGGGAAGGACTGTGATTATGCCAACTGTGATACAGTACATGAAAACAACCCGCATGTACATCTTTGGATAACAGAGATTGTTTGTTCCTTGTATGTGATACACTGATCTCTTCCAATAATGTCATTCACACACGCCAACGTTTGTGAATAGACCGCGCTGCATCCTTCTTTCCTGTTAAAAACTCTTATCACTATTCCTTGTTTATGATGAACTTCATTCCACTGAAAATGGACTTCGCTAGCGCTTTCTGTCGTGTCGGAATGTTCTGAAATTCACTAGTCCGAAAATGAGAAAGGTGAGTACCATTGTAAACAATTTTTCAGATACAGTCGAAGCTCTATATAACGACCCCACAGGAATGAGAAAACGGTCGTTATATCGGAAGAACGGTATATCGAATGTTAATAAAAAAGCATTAGGTTAATGAGGAATTGACCGTGACCAACCACACAGGACGTCATAACGTGTAGGATTAAAAAGAGGGTCGCTATAAAAAACTTCTTCAGGGACAAATCATGCTAAATTTCCAAGCAGTAGATTGTTATCTGATGTTCGCGGTTTTGGAAAAGTTACAAATATTTGCGTTAGACAGATGTATATTAGTCTGGAAAAATTACCGAAATTATGAAATAATTTTTCTGTCATTACTATTTTTAAACTATATATATATGGTGCAGTGTCTAGACTTATGAAAGGAACTCGCATAACACAGTTGATTTATTTATTTATTCAAACTGAAATTTACAGGTATTAAGTACATTTGTTTTCAGCATTGCATGAATTTACAACTATTTACAAAATTTGTACTAACAGGACCAAAAACGCTAAAGGAAAAATAATATCAAATAAATGTAAATCTATTTCTTATACACTAATGCACCCACTAATTTTGCTAATACTAACACTATTCTGGTTAGAAATAGTGTTAATGCCAATTTATTTACACCTATTTATACAGTAAAATTTACTTCGCAGGTTTTCTGTTTTAACACTATTTTCAGTTTCCTTAAAAGATGCTTTTCCTTCAGTCTAACGGGTAATCTTCAATCCAAACTGTGGCATTCGGAATTTCTCTATATTCTTTTCGAAATAAGTGAGAAATTGCAGAGCAGCACCCATTTTTCTTCTTCTGGCATACTCGGGTAAAATTTCTTTATTCAGCACTGTCCTTTATTCCCTTTCGCTGCGTATAAAGAAAAAGACAATTGATAAAAGATAACATTACAAGATTATTTCAAAATAAGTATACTATTTAAAGTTAAGTAGATTAATTTATGGGATGGGAATAAATTAATTGAAAACGGAATTAAAATATGCGCAAGGAAGCAGAAGTGCACAACTCCGTCCCTGATTGTCATGGAGAATTAATTAAGAACTCTAAAATATGTGAAACAGAACTCTAAAATATATTTCACATATTTTAGAGTTCTTAATTAATTAATTCTGCATGACAACCAGGGACGGAGTTGTGCACTTCTGCTTCCTTGCGCATATTTTAATTCCGTTTTCAATTAATTTATTCCCATCCCGTAAATTAATCTACTTAACTTTAAATTACCCAAACCCAAAAATTTAGTCATTCATTCACCCAAATAACAACTGCAAATAACAACTGGGTTGAAAAAGGCTGGGGTTCGAATCCTGTTAATGACGCGAGGAACCTTTATGGATTTTTTTTCACTCCGTGTCTGAGTTAGACGGTGTGAATCGCAAGATTCCCCTCTCCTACGGAACTCCTGTTTTTCGTCCAGAAAAATAGACAAATCGACCAGTGAACACAAGTAATTTATGAACATAATTCACACGGGCAGACAAAATAGCTGTTGAGTGGCCCTAATATGAATATCAGGAACTAATTTAGCAATTAATTTATTTAATTTTTAAAAGTAATGTACAAATTAACGACAGAATCCGTATCTAGAATTTCCCTCTATGATTACGATTTAGTGGCTACTATCTTTGAATTATTTGAGGGGATACATTCCTAGTATTCGTGGTGAAGTGGGTTAAATTATTCAGGTTTTCACACTGCATCGCTGTTCTTGTACACTGTGTGGAAAACGCGTTTTTTTTTTTTTTTTTTTTTTTTTTTTGTCTCGGCATCCCATTTCCTCCACTATTACAGTTTTTCACATAGCAAAACTAGCATATTGACCATATAAAAGGAAAAATGCAATTTACACTGAGATGGCTATGGACTGGGAACACCTACCAAAAACCTGACTATGTCATGTTTAGCATGCAACACGTCCTGGATACCTCTCCACCACTTCAGTGAGGTGGTGGGGATGTACAGAGATGTGGTAAACCATGCCAGTTGCACTGCACTGCATTTCATAGTTTCCGGAATCCAGGTGTCGGACAGTTTGTTTCACGACGTACAACAATTGTTCAACTGGACTGATATCAAAGCAGTTTTTCGGTAATGGGAGAACAGAGAACTGGCCGGTATGCTCCTAGAACCAGTCCACCACTGTTGCAGCCCTGTGAGACGGAGCGCTGTATTGTTGAGGGTGAACATAATCAAAAATAATGGCCCTGTACGAGTCTCCACCTTCGTGCAGCAGTTTTCAGGACTCATGTAGAAAAACCCACACCCACACAGTTCCGTCCGAATGGTGTGGACACGAATAGAAACGCGATTCATCGGACAACGGAAAATTGGAAATGGATCAGACAATCCGTTTCCACCCATTGTCCAACTGCCCCACTCCTTACTCACTATAAGCCCATCAACACGTGGTCTACGATGAAATGCTACCTCTGTATTTTTTCTGGACGAAAAACCCGAGTTTCCCAGAGGAAAAACTATGCTCCTTCGCCTGAGACCGACTAACTCAGCCACGTTGTGAAAAAGACCAACAAAGTATCGTATGATCAGCTGCTTCACCGTGGCATGTCTGTTCAATGGGGATGCACATTGGATTCTAGTCCCGCCCTTTTGGTCAACAATGCGTTGATATACAACAATGCGAAACACGACTGTACGAAAACACTTGAATGTGGCTATGTCCAAGATACCGGTCCCCACTAATCTTGGCCGGAATCATCATCGCCCCTTGGAACACCGCGAGGTCATGTTTCAGACCCATTCTTCTCTCCGAACGTTGGTCTATTGAATGCTATAATACCTATTATTATTATTATTATTATTATTATTATTATTAGTCATATGGTGCAAGGAAGCCTGAGGCTTATGCTGCCAGCCAAAAAAAAATTCTGAGTTACCCTGAGAGAGAGAGAGAGAGAGAGAGAGAGAGAGAGAGAGAGAGAGAGAGAAGTAGAATGGAATCACCAAGAAAGAGAAGAATGATGATATCCAGCTCAGGACCTGGGTATGCCAAGCCCACAGTACGCTATGCGGAGTATCCGCGAATAGCACAGTGGTATCGTCACCATCCTCCCCACACTGGGTGGAAAAGGCCCAGATTAGAATCGCGTCGATGATGCGAGAAACTTTAATGGGCTTTTTCACTCTGTGGCTGAGTTAGTCGGTCTCAGGCGTAGATGGCAAGGTTTTCCTCAAGAAACTGGGATTTTTCGTCCAGCAAAACAGACAAATCGACCATAGAACACACGCAATTAACAGACATAAGGCACACAGCACAGCAGATGAATTTCATAATTCGGATGGTCTTAAAAAAAAAGAAAAAAAAAAGTGTATGCTATCGGCGGCGATAGCGGCAGCGGCGTATGAAATCATGATTGAGGGTGCTGCTGAAGTAACCCTAACTCAATGTAAAGACATGGTATACGGACACGTCATAGTTTTTAGTTAACTTGACGTTTATTCTAAATGTCAAGACAGTTACTGTAGTGGAGGTTATTAGGAAGGGTTTTTTATGAATTTGGGCCAAACAACGAAGGCCATGAAACGTCTGTGAGTCATGTCTGAAAATTATGTATTCTGTGGGCGTTTGTTTTTCAGAATGAAAAACTCGAGTTTCCAGGACCCATGTAATCCTCTCCTAGTAGCATTTAATATGTAGCCACTACATCATAATTATCCCGGTGTGAGATAATAAGACATTGTACCACACATAGAAGCCGAAAGCTTTGGTTTTACAAATATTGCGTTCGAGTACTGTACAAGGAAGCGCTATACTTGCGTAAACAACATGAAAGTTTAAAACAGATTACTGCATTTGCTGTATTTGAACTTTATTAACCCTTTAGTCTTTCATCTTTAATAACCCTATAACTTTAAACCACATTTTTTAAACCTTTATTTCTTTTGTCATGAAAATACATATTCCATTTACTAATATAGACACTACTCGCAATGCAGCCTACCGTCTAGGCACAATATCTTGTTTCGCTGCGATTCTCTTTCTGAACATAGCCGCATAATGAGAATTAAGATTCAGAAATGCTAATTATGGGAGAATAAGATTTCTATGGAGCATCAGCAAGCATCATAAATTAATGCTGGGATCAAAATGTGGTAGTGGTAATGTCATAAACAATAAAGGTGGTTCAAAACTTTGAGTAACAGTATATTACTTTGAGTAACAGTATATTACAAGCATATAATTAATCTTATTAATAATTTTAATGTTTAGTCAAATGCCAAGTAATTGCTCAATCCCAAAAACGTAAACGCAACAATCTCATTTGAGCTGTATTTGTCAGTCTATGACATTTTATGACTTGACAGACAAGTGCCATTGTGTGATAATTAACCAATTGTTAATCTTTATTAGCATTCACTCTCCCAAGTTCATACATATAATCCACATAAGAATAACGGAATTCCTAGGGAATTCATTCCTGCATTCCACAAGCGAATGGCTAAACCAGGTCATTTACCCGAAGACGCAACAGAGCTGCTTTCGGCTGTGAAGAAACGATAGCATTGATTTTCTAACGCCTTGTATTCCATTCAGTTATAAGGCAGTAACTCCCACGCTCGTTTTGTCTTAAATTAATGAAGTTGTTACTATCTTTTACTTGGATGTACCAATTGTTTTTAAACAAATATCCTTAAACTGTTAAGGAAATTCTGAAAAGAGTAACCTGCCTCAATAGGCTTGGATGACTATCAATATATTTCTTTTTAGATTATTGTTCCATACACTTTATTAACCGTATTGGGTGAACCAATACGGTCGATAAAATTCAAATTCAAATTATTTTATTAGGGCCACCCGTAATTTCTTACACATACCCGTTTATATATTGTCTGTAAATTGCATGTGTTCTCTGGTCGATTTGCCTGTTTTGCTGGACTAAAATACGGTTAACAGAGCTGATTTAATAATAGTAAGGGGCGCGATGGTGCGGTGATGGTTACGACAGTGGACTGCTAGGCTCGAGTCCCGCCTTTTTTTTTTTTTTTTTTAATTTTATTTATTATATCGTGTGATGTGAGCAATAAACGAAAGAACCAGTTTTTTCCGCTTCCTTCGTGTATCGTGGCCGTGAGGTCCAACCGGAGGGTACGGCACCATCGTAATATCCAAGTCCGAGGCGGGATTCGAACCCGCGAATTTTGGGTTGCCAGGCAGGCACTTTACCACCCGGCTAGCCCAGTCGGCGAGTCCAGTTGGGAAGCATTTCTTGAGAAAATGCGCTGGTGACCACCAGGAAGGAAGAAGAAGCCAAAGCATGAAGTGGAGCATCAAAATAAATACGTTCATCATGCGAGCATACTACGAAGTAACGATGCTAGAGACAGACATGACAATGTATAGTATGAAACTTTTGGGTTTTTTTTTTTTTTTTTTTTTTAGGAGCATTAGCAACTAAGGCCATATTGCTCCGGGATATGCGGTGGTCATTCCCTGACCTTCCCGCATCCTCCGTATTTGGTGGTGACGGGCTCGAACCCCGGTCTAATCAAGAAGCGTGTGCTACTCACTGCTGCTCCTTCCCACCTGGCCACGGAGACGCCAGGATGAAACTACACACCGAGTGGCTCGAAAGGTGCCGGACATTTCATGTTATCAAACAGTGAATAGCAGACCAGAGAAGGACCATCGTCACGAAGAACCTGATAGCTCCTGCAATCTTGGAAAAAATCAAGCACGATGTGAGCGACCAACTACAAAGAATATGGACAACATCGAACCAGAGGAGGAAGAGCAAGAAGAAATACAACTCAGGTCAGATGAAGTGGAAACAGACGAAGTCATGACATTCAGAATAGAAAACGACCAGAAAGACCCTTACTGAAATCGAGGCAATGGACTCCCCCCCCCAAAGACCCACGCCACACTGAAGCGGAGACTCAATAGAATCCATCGGCAAGCCAGAGACCACTTCAATGGGTAAATAATACCACATTACCACAACGAAGCGACGCTGAAGGCCATCTACTACCCGTGTACTGTGCTGCAGTAGCAGTCACAAGGATCAATGGAAAAGAAAAAACAGACCAGCATCAGAAGAAACGGAAAAAAAACAAGGAACCACCAGCTTGGGAGGGAAAGCATCAGCAGAAGACAGAACTCCGACTCAAAATAAGCCAGGTTACCCAGTACCAGTGGAGTAATAGGAATAAGAAGTAAATTGGAAAAGTGAAGCGCACTTTCAAGAAAGATATCACAGCAAACACGTGACAAAAAATCAGAAATAGGAGAATACTTAAAACATTCTGAATCAAAACCTCCTCGCACTTAGCAAGAGACTACGCCGATATACAGAGAGTATGCAGAGTACAACAAACAACCGAATCTTCGTTAAAAACTGCAGGAGCATTTGACAATAGGAGAAAGAAAGTAATGGACCACCCGAGCGGAAACATACGGAGCAGTGAAATAAGCCATAACAGCCGAACTTACTGCATAAGTATAGAACGGAAAAAAACGAAGGGGATACAGGAGATGATAGAATATGACATTCATGAGGAAGTAATACAACAGACGATCAGGAAATCCCATATTTGAAGAACCCCAAAAATAGATAATATCAGTAGTAACGAGATAAGGTATGAAAAAGCATAATGGCGGCCGTTGTGACGTCAAACAAGCTGTCTGGTGAGCTGGTCTGCAGTGTAGCGCAGTGGATCGTCACCGTCCTCCCCACACCGGGTGGAAAAGGCCCAGGTTCGAATCCCGTCGATGACGCGAGGAACTTTAATGGGCTTTTTCACTCCGTGGCTGAGTTAGTCTGTCTCAGGAGTAGATAACAAGGTTTTCCCCCAAGAAAATCTGAACATTAAAAATCCTGCTTTGGATAAATACTTATCATACCACGAATACATGCTCAAAAAAATTCAAAAATAACTTATACACTTTGTGAGGTCAGATTAAAAACAACAGAGGTGGAAAGGGATCTAGGAGTTACGATATGGGCAGATATCAAGTTTTCTGAGCAGTGTAAACAGGCGGGCAGAAAATCCATGGTGTCCTATCGCTAACTTATCGAACAATATCCTGTAGAAATAGAGAGGTCATAATTCCACTGTATAAGGCAATTGTAAGACCGCATTTGGAAAACTGTATCCAAGTATGGAGGTCTCATATGAAAAAAGACACTGAGTTTCTTGGAAGGGTCCAAAGAAGGGGAACTCGCATGGTAAGATTGCAAAAGGGCGATCGTTTGAGGAAAGACTTCAGTTATGTGAGCTACAGAGCTTGGCAACGAAGAGCACCTTAGAGGGAACCTGACTGAGGTTTATGCTCTGAGAGGGAGTTGTAAAATGGATGAAGGCAGAATTTTCACTGTTATAGAGAATTCTAGACCTAGGGATTATTCAAATTACAAGGGAAGAGGTTTAGACTAGACTGTAGGAAATTTTCTTTTAGCCGACGAGTTGTTGATTGCTGGAACAAGTTTGTTTTGCAGGTAGTTGAGATTGACAGTTTGAAGAAATTCAAAGGTCAACCGGATAGTTAGCTGCATGAGGAGAGAAACGCATAATTCGTATTTTCTTATCTAGTTTTCTTATTTTATTTTATTTATTTATTATTATTATTTAATTTTATTATTTATTATTATTATTTTATTTATTTATTATTATTATTTTATTTTATTATTTATTATTATTATTATTATTTTATTTATTTATTATTATTATTTTATTTTATTATTTATTATTATTATTTTATTTTATTTATTTATTATTATTATTTTATTTTATTATTTATTATTATTATTTTATTTTTTTTTTTTTGCTGGTGCAGCAAAACCCTGTGGCTTCTTTGCACTATATGGCTATATAACTCAGACACGTTATGAAAAAGACTCATAAAAATTTCTCGCGTCATCGACGGGATTTGAAGTCGAGTCTTTTTCGCCCGGTGTGGGTGGACACTGATTATACCAACCGTGCTACATGCGAGGGCCTATTCGCTAGCAGTAAAGATTCAAACAAAAATTACACTAAAATACGAATGATAAAAATAAATGGTATATCTTCTGGAAATCATTATTCATGCATAAAACTCAAGAAAAAAAATTTAATGCATTGGAAAAATCACAAGAATGGTTGAACACCCATATCACTAACGTTCAGGTTATTTCTAAACAAGATTCTGCCAAATTTTATCAAATGATCTGATTTCTCAAACTCCGTTTTGTTAAAATAGTTGAACACAACGTCATTGTTTAAACCTTCCTTGTACAATAATCTTACTTAGAATGGTATTGATTGGAATCATCCAAAAGAGGATATTGTTTCAATTGCATATGGAGATATAAACTCTCTTGAATTGGAGACAATGAAGCAATTTCTTCATTGCCTCCAATATGCATTCTAGAGACAATGAAGACAATAAAATGGTCCGCCAGTTTAAAAATTATGAAAGCTAGTTTTTTTGTTATTGGTTATATCACATCATCATTGTTATGAGAAAGAAATGACGAGACTAACTGATTATCTTTCCATTCTGAGCACCCCCAAGCTCTCGTGGGTAGGGCAGTGGGTATAATCATCGTCTTTCCACATCGGAAGGGGTATTTATTTATTGAATAACGTGACCGAGTTAATTGCTCTCAGGCGAGATCGCAATTTTTTTTCTTTTTCACAGTAATGAAGGTTTTTCGTCCATCAAAGTAGCAAACCGACCGAAGAATAACGCAGTTACAGAAAAAATACAATAGCGCCTCATAGCTTAGCGTTTAAAGCACACCTAACAACATTCCCGAAATAGAAAATAAAACAAACGAAGAAACATGTAAGGGCATTATAATTTCTTTCATTTTTGTTTTAGAATTGTACCTCCTATTTTCATAAAGAGAAATGAAAATAGGGATTATCTTAAATTTATGCTAAGATGAGAATGGCATCAGGAATTTTAGGAATGAAAATTTGAAGATTAAAAGTAGTGGTAATAATACTATACGTACGTGTATTTTCATAATCTTCCTAATTTGAATTGATTTTGAGGAACCTGTCATTCGCTATGCGGATTCGACCTATTCATCAATGTCACAGTCATCTGAGCATCTAATGGCAATTGACTCCTGAAAATGAAAGAGCCTTCAGTTTAATAACATCCAGCACAAAATAAAAATAGAAAACTAAACAAATAAAATCATTCACTTATATTGATCGCTACTGCTGCATTTTGCTTCAGGCTTATCAAAGTAAAGTAGTTTTCCGCTTTGCACGCTGGCTGCCTGGAGAAAGCGAAACATACATGCACTGCTTCAATTTACTCCAGAGCTAGCTATTTTGCTTAAAGCAATGATAAGAAAAAAATTGTAACAGAAAATAATTCTTACCAAGTTGGATGATGTCTCCATTTCACAAGAACTGTGTGCCAGGACTGGAAAACGACATTAGGAAAGTTACACATTACTATGAAGAAGACGTGGTGACAAGAGCTATCCGTAAATGCAACTCTAAAACATCTTTTTGAGATAACTGGTAACAGATGATAGTTACGAATACAGCTAATGGGAAAGTAATCAGTTTTATTATTCATTATATTAAACATGCAATGCGATTCATGACGTATGGGGTCACAGTTTTTTTTTTGGAAACTAGTATAGGCAAAATACGTAAAAGATTTTAATTAGATAGGATACAGTGGTCTTAACTTTGGATGATTCTAAACATCAATAAATAGGAAGTGGTGGCTTATATTAAGTCATATTAGCTACTTACTTATAATGCAGCCAGAGTTACATGATTAAAAATAATTTTGAGGACTGTATTTTTCTCATTATACAAGCAATGAGTTCCTTACACCCACAGGCGCCTCCGTAGCCAGGTGGGCAGGAGCAGCAGTGCGTAGCACACGCTTTCTGATTGCACCACCAGGGTTCGAGCCCGTGACCACCAAATACGGAGGATGCGGAAAGGTCAGGGAATGATCACTGCATATCTCCGGAGCAATATAGCCTTAGTTGCTAATTGCTCCTAAAAACCAAATAACAACAACTTACACCTACAAGTAATCGTGTATAAGCATATACAAGGCTGGCTGAAATACGAATGAGAATTATTTGTGTAAGATTTTAATGGCAAAAAAAAGTATGGATGATTGGATGGATCTGTGGGCAGAGAGATAACCCTATTACACCTAGGCCAACATTAGTCCGTTATGCAACGTTTCTTAAGAACCTAGTAATAAAAAATTCTCATCCACACTGAATGAGAATTCTTTACGAGATTAATAATAAGATGAAGTTGAAGTTCGTGTAGTTGGCTAGTTGTAGTAATGTATTTATTTCATAGGGAATGTCTTATCACTCGCTTTATTACAGAAGTTTTATCTCAATCAAACTTTTATTGCGATTAAACTTATCCCAATAAAAGTTTAATTTATATAAAAGAGCCTAAAGGATGACACAGATTTCGCTGTTCCGTCCTAACAGACAAATGATTTACATACAGAAACTAACTTATCTTGAAAAAGTCGAAAATTATTTGTCATCCTCTGAAGATAAAAGTGATTCCAACAATGTATTACTTTGTTCTAACTTCCTTAAAATGATTTCATCTTTGTGCATGATGTATTTTACGGGACGTTAATCGGTTTGGAATGTCTTATATTACAGTTGTAAATAAATATTCTTTTATTGCATAGTACAGCAAGTCCTTCACAGTACGTGGCAAGGGACAGATAATTTAGTACAGAGATCGGTGTACATAGCAATATTCATACATACCGTACATAAAACAATGAACATGAATTATAAACATGTATTAACAAAATAAGACAGTTTCAGGCAGGCTACTGTTTACATAGCTCGGTGTACATAGCAATATTCATATATACCGTACATAAAACAATGAACATGAATTATAAACATGTATTAACAAAATAAGACAGTTTCAGGCAGGCTACTCTTTGTATTTCTTCATATCTGATTAGAAATCTGACTCCTGCAGGCTTGACAGTTGAGAACTCTTTGGTAATCAATGTTGTAAATATTTATGAAATGAAGGGGTACATTGGGAAATATTCTGTCCATTTGTTTGTGGTCAAAATTTAAAAGTATAAATGACACAATGCAACAGTTTGCAAAATAATTGATAAGGGTATGAAATTTTATAGGAAAGTGTATTATGTTATGGTACAACGTGTGAACATATGGGTAAAGAATGTCATTTCTAAACATGCAAATGAATTCATTCGTACTGAGCAGCCAGCAGAGCATATTGCAGACTTTAATAGGATTATTCCCAATATAGCCAGGCCACTCTGGAGCCTTCATCTCTGTGTCGAAACCACATCTGAAATTTTGCACACTTCGAAGATTGTGCAGATCATGTCAAGTAATACTTGATCATGTCAATTTATCTGAATTTCTCTTGGTGGCGCGCTGTGAAGCTGCAATTATAGAGACTATTGTGTAGAGACTATGCGTGTATCTGAAGCGGAGGGACAATGAAAATTGATGCCCTCATTGGCAGCACAGTTGGTATAATCACCGTCCTGCCTAAACAGGGTGGAAAAGACATGAGTTCGAATCTTGTCAATGATACAAGGAATTTTTATGGGTCACTTTCACAACGTGGCTGAGTTTCACAACGTCTCCTGAGTCGGTCTCAGGAAAGAGTAGCATGGCTTTTCCTCCAGGAGACTCGGGTTTTTCTTCCAATAAGCAGCAAATTGACCGCAGAACACACGCAATTAGCAAACATATTATATATGGGGCACCACAGCCTAAACTGCTGATGTCCCTAAAACACTATAATATAACAACGAAAAGTGTAATCAGATATCTGTAAGAAGACATACGCTTCGCTGGCAATTCCTCTCAGTCTACTTTTTTTATGTCCTGTGATCACAAAGTATATATTCCTGATACCTTCAATGACATGTGGAATCCTGCAAACATTCCACAGAAATCCTGTGGAATTCTGTGGCATGCGATGTAAGCGTACCAAGACCGCGAGCAAAAGTCATAATCCACAACAGTTCAGCCACTATTACATGTGCGATGGTCACAAACGTCATGTGCCTCTTGTAATTATAAACAAAACGTATTTATTCAAAGAAATTAGTAGCATGCTGGCCCATTAAAGCAGCCATTATAATCAACTTTGGCTATAATGATTGCTTTAATGCGTGGTGGAGAATTTCTACTAATTTCTTACAGAAAGTTGTATTACACGTGGTCCACTCCTCCTTTAAACTATTTTAAGAGGGCCGGTTCACCTTATCATAATACTGCTTTCCAATTTATCTAAAAGACGTTCAACTGGGTTGAGGCCGGACTTTGCGCTGCAATGTTTTAATGTTATTCCCTTCAAAAACGCGTTCAGTCATTGTTTTATGAGCAAATTTGCATGTTATACGAGAAGAAAAACACGGAATTACTGATGGGAAAAAATTCTACACCCCACTTCCGCATGAGTGCTAATGACAGCCTCAATTGAAGATGTCTTCAGAAATCCCTCCAGTCATCGACGGGAATAGAACTTAGATCTCTACAAATGAGTAGCAAACTGCGGTGTATCGTGCCGATTAAGCTGTAACAGAGGACAATATAAGGATCACTTCCATAAAACTTCTGAAATGTAGGATATAGAGAATTTCACAGACCATTAATGCAAGGTGCAGCATTTATGGTATGATTTCATATATTGCAAAAGGTGTGCCTAATCTATACCACGAGAAACACTCCAAACCATGACTCTTTATAATGACAACACGCTCGAGTATTAGTATTACTTCTGCGAAGAAGTACAACGAAATATCAGAGTACAGACTTAACGATGGAGTTCCGTTCCACCACTTTGGTCGTAAGTCGAATTTCATGCAAAATATTAAGGCCATATGAATATATAACGAAAAATATAAATTACCTAAATGTTATTGGACTTTTTTCTTTTAAAGTTTCATATACATTTGTATGCACATATCATTAATTAAAATAACTAGAAAAGGCAATGATCTACTTAATTCGCTTGAAAAATACATTGGTTCATCTTGAAGTTTAGCAGCGAGGAAGGTAGAAGTGCTAGGTTTTTTTAAGAACATGTCCTATTTTATCTGAAAACAGTTTGCTATTTTTTTTTATTATAAATTTCTCTAAAACATACAAGAGCTTCTTGAATTAAACGGTTTTCCACCGAGAACCTTTCAGTATTCGAATCCATACTTTGAAATTTTTGTATTCGATCATTTATTTGACTTAACGCTGCGGCCATTTCTTTGAGCACAAACTTTTTAGGGGGTCTTTTTTTTTTTTTTTGCTCTTCTAGCTCTCCCTCATCTTCTTGCAACTTTCTGTGTCACTAGGAGCTCCATCAAGTTCTCCCTGGTGAGCTCCTCGACATCATTTTTCAAGTTGTTGAGCAAACTTTATAATATCATTAGTATCCTTCCACTTTCATTTACTTCATCAAAGATTAAACTGCTATCAGAACTTTTAAAGAGATCAAATAACAAATGCATATATACCTGCATATATTCCATTCATGCATTTAGTAGTCAATTCACCCCATGTTTTTGCAATGTTATTTATTCTGTGAAGAAAGTTATAGTTCTTCCAGAATTCTCTCAATGTCTGTTCTTTCTCTGTTTCTGCAATTGCAGAAACAGAGAAAGAACAGACATAGATAATTAGTACAGGCTGTATTAAGAGTTTTGTAATCGCATTACAATTTTACTTTCATATGTTGCCATTAAAAGAATCCAAAATTTCATCACAGCAATATGAGTGCGGATATCAATAATTCATGTTTCAAGTACCCTCGAGAAAACTTATTATATAGATCTAATATTCGACAGAAGGATCTAAAGATCTGGTTTTAGGCAAAGAATTCGTTTTACTCCTCATAAGGGAGAAAATTGAATTCCCAAGTAAAACTGAACCAGGTGAAAAGTGAAAAAAGAGGAGAAGTGGTTCTGTTGTTTTAATTCGATTAAGGAAACATCTTTCCCCCCCCCCCTTTTTTTTAGTAGGAGTTGGTTCTTTTAGGGTTACATTGTGAAGAGATGGCTCGATTCATATCTAAGCGACGCCACGATAGTTAAGCCATGCAGTGAATGCAATTACAAATCTGAAGTTGCGCTGCTCTTTCCCTACACCATCAGTATGAGACATGCCAAGCAACTACAGTGAAGTACAATAGCAGTCAAAGTATAATTCCGTCACAGGCAAAACGGCCTTTATTCTCTTACCTATAACTACAGTTCAATAGCTTTATCGTTCCTGTCATGTTGATTGCATGCACATAGCAATTCTAGGAATACCAAGACAGATAAACTCTCCTGGTAATACATCGCCATGGTTGTTAGTGAATACCCCGGAAAGGAGCAATGATTCAGTGAATAGATCTAAAAGCCCTAAAGAATCGTACAAGCTGGTATTCTCCAGTTTACCACAATCACAAAATCAAAAACGCAACACGGTAAGTCACCAGGACATTTGTCTATCAATGTATAGACAAATGTTTATAGAATGACAAATGTATACAAAATGTATTTCTCCTATTACTATTAGTGCCCCGGATTCATAATCCAGTTTAATAAATTAATATATATTTTTCGTTCTTTTTTAGACGTTTAGTTTTGTCATTACATCCTATTATATATAATCTGAACAATTGAAACACCTCACTTTCCAGTCTTCAGGTCTGTGAACATTTACTTGAGCTAAACTTTCTAGAAAGTTTTACAAAATTCTATTAATAATAAAATTATGTTAAATAATTAATTAAAGTTGTTTAAATTACCGATGGGGTTACAGTTGCTTTGTTTTAACTTTGGGTATTTGAGTCAGAATAATTTTTTATGGGTAATTTTTGATAACATTCGACATTATTAAGCGTATTAATTACAATATCCATTTAAAATAATTATAACGTTTACAAAGACCACTAAGATAACATAAGTATTAATTAATAAATATAATTTATCTGGAAATCCTTAGAGTTACTCTCCTATACTATTAAGCTGGGAAAACTTACCTGTGTATGCGATCCTGGAGCGGAGTTTTCTGGGAAGAACTTGGAGTGGTCTGAGAGAGAGAGAGAGAGAGAGAGAGAGAGAGAGAGAGAGAGAGAGAGAGGGGTTTATATATGTAAGGCTGATTTTGGAGTAGCCAAAGGGAAGGTTTTTCTATGAGAAGGTTTTTTGATCACTGGAATACAATACGTGGAATATACCTCCGGGTAGGCTGCTAAAGAGGTTAGAACACATTTAGTTGTTTAGGGTTGTTGGAATTTTTTTCTTGTGATTTTTTTCCAGGATTTCTGTTTGGAATAGATTATAATACTCTCGTTAGAAGGTGATTTCTTGTTTATTGCTGAGCTTCTGAAACATTTTATGAAGTAGGCTTCCTGTATGTTCTTCTGGAGTATGATGAATCTGTTGAAAGTACTAAGATGTTGGTAAATTCCCATGTACCTCTGCAGGAAAGGACATGGACAGCTGTTTCGGATTTGTAGATTCTGACGCATTAGGTGTCTACCTTGTGTGCCTCTAGTATTCTTTTCTTTAGTCTTCAATATGATTCACCGATGCATGATTAACTCTAGGATCGCATGAACAGGTAAGCTTTTTCAACTTAATAGAGGAGGGTAACTTTAAGGACTTGCAGCTAAAACTATATTAATTAATTATGATATATTAATGGTCTTTTAAATATTGTAATTATTGTAAACTGGATATTGTATATTATATAGTATATATTGTAATTAGTACTCATAATAATGTCGAATGTTATCAAAAATTATCCATAAAGAATTAATCTGTAATCGGAATACCCAAAGTTGAAACCAAACAACCCCATCGGCAACTTCTACAACTTCAATTAATTAATTATTTAACATAATTAGATTATTAATAAAGAAATTTATAAAACTTTTTTGAAAATTGAAGCTCAAACAAATGTTCTAACCCAACAGGCCTGAAGACGGGACAGTGAGTTCCCGAAACGTAGCCAGAATTGTTTAAAGTGTTTGGCATTCAGGTGTTTCAATCGTTCAAAACTGTAGCCTTTCAATAATAAATTACATAAATCTATCACGTGATATAATAGTGTAGCAGTCTCAACTAGGGCTTGCAAACCGGTTAAATCCGGTTTTCATATTGAGTTGTTAAAACCGAAACCGAGCTTCTAAAACCGGATTCGAATATTTTTTTAGTTAGCCCTCGAATATAGTTTTTTGTTACGCACATTTTCTTTCGTTTGTTCGTTTGTCTGGATCGTTCAACTGCTTTGTTTTAAACATGTTTTTTATTTTATTTTATTTTATGTTTAGGTACGAATCTCATGGGCAAGTAGCCCAAATCTAGGAGGGGGTACCTTTTTATCTTCCCACCTGTATCATGGCACGATGCAGGCGTACTCATTTACGGCTGAGTGAGTTGTGGAACGGCCCTTATTGATGGTTACCCACTAGAAACAGATTCGCTGAATATTGCATCAAATTTCAATCGTAGAAAGTTTTTTGCTTCTTTACTCCTATTAAATTTGCGATCAAATGTTCTCCAAAAAGCAGCTTCACCAAATTTAGCTTTTATGTAATTTTGAAAATACAATAGATTTAATTGGGGAAAAAAAATTGCGAGTAAATAAATAAAAAATTTCTTTCGTGAAAATTTTGAAACTTGCCTCGTTTAGACTCTTCATTCAGTGCTTGCGGGAGTGACGCATAGTATTGTGCCTTTGTTATCTTCGATATGTTTATTTAAAATTGTCGGTGATATAAATTCCTACTAATTAATGTTTATTACTCTTAATGTCTAAGATGAAATCAAATGTATGGAATTATTTTGCTCGAAAAAGCAAAGTTGAAGCACAATGTTCGAAATGTCAGAAGATAATGAAGTCGTCTGGAGGATCTACATCATCTTTGATGTTGCATTTAAAGAAAATGCATCAAATTGACATTAAACAAGATAACAGTGAACCTCCCGCAAAAATGGTAAGAACATTAGAAAACTTTATCGTTAAAAAAATCTATGGAAGAAGAGATTTCAAAATTAGCTGCTTTAGATGGATTTTCTTTTAATTCAATTGCCAAGAGTGAGTTTATACAATCAAGCCTTCACCTTCAGAGAAATAAATACGATAAATTACCACCAGCCTCAGTGAATGGAATTAAAAATATGGTTCTGAATTATTATAAAACTAAGAAAGAAGAACTCATTCAGCATTTCAAAAATTCATTGGTTTTGGGTCCACGGTATTCATTGACTCTAGACGAATATACGTCTATACAAAATAAAAGGTATATGAATATAAATGTGCATTCAAAAGACAATCATTGGTCGTTAGGTCTTATTGAGATTAATGGTTGACTTGATAGCAGAAGAACTCAGCAAATTGTGAATGGACACTTGAAGGAATTTGGTTTGAACTTGGATGAGGATATTGTTGCCTGCACCACCGATGAAGCAGCAATGATGCTAAGTTTGGCAAGCAAATTACGCCTAATCATCAACAATGTATAGCCCAACGGTAGGCAAATGCGGCTCTCAGAGCCGCATGCGGCTCTTCGTTGAGTTAGGTGCGGCTCCCATTGAAAATTTAAATCCGTTTTTTTTTTATTATTTAAGAATTTTTTTCAGTGAATCTTGTTAAATTATAAAAATATAACTAAGTAACTAATATTTTGTTATACGGATTTTATCTTGTGTTTATTTATGTCTAGATATCTTGCTATTTTTATTTTGATTATAAATAAATCCGCGCGCATTTACGCTGCTGGCGCCACCAGTGGACTTGTGCGTAAAAATTACGAGTGTAATTTTTCCGCGCCGTAAATTAATATAATTATTTTGTTTCAATTTCAGACTTTGGAATTAAATTTATTTAAATTGTTTGATAACATGACCTCAGAAAATATCAAAAAACGAAAATACGAACAAGAAAATAGAATATTTCAAGAAGAATGGGTAAAAAATTTGCTTTTATTGACAATAATGGAAAGTCGTTGTGTCTTATTTGTAAAGTTACAATTGCAAACTACAAAGTAAGCAATTTACGTCGACATTATGAAGTAAGTCATCCCCACTTTTCAACTCAATATCCATTCAATTCAAAATTGCGAACAGAGAAACTTAAGTCCTTGCAATCTGGTCTTCATAAGCAACAAGTACTCTTGTCTTCTTTTAGTCGCGAAGATGACAGAGCAAACGAAGCTAGTTTTTTGATAGCTTGGAATATTGCTCGTGCCAAACGTCCATATGGAGAAGGAGAATTTATTAAAAGAAACTTGGAAGAAGTGGTTAAAGTTTTGGATCCAGATAATACAAAACTGCATAAATTGATCGCACAGGTTCCTATGCCACGCCGTACAACTGAGCGTCGTATTGGTGCAATTAGTAAAAATGTTGAAAATAGTTTGATGTGTGATTTAAAAAATTGTACAGCATTTAGTTTAGCTCTCGACGAGTCTACAGACATTCAGGATGTTCCACAGTTGGCCGTTTTTGTCCGCTATGTATCTGCAGACGTAAATGTGAAGGAAGAAATGTTAGACCTAGTAGCTCTTATTGAAACAACTCGCGGTATCGATGTTAGAAATGCGCTTGATAAAGTAATGGACAGGTTTGAATTGCCTCGTGATAAACTTGTAAGTGTTGCGACTGACGGAGCGCCTGCAATGGTAGGGAAAAACCAAGGTCTCATTGGTCTTTTAAACAACGATCCTAAAATTCAACGTTTCTTACCTCTTCACTGCATAATTCACCGCGAGCATCTCATAGCGAAGTACTTCAAATACGAAAATGTGTGGAAGATTGTTTTGAAGATTTTGAATTTAATTAGAACAAATGCCAAAACACATCGTCAATTTAAGAACTTTTTAGAAGAGCTGCAAGTGAATGACGAAACAGATGAATTGCCCAGTGATTTATTCCTATGGTGTGTTGTAAGATGGCTGTCAAATTACAATGTTTTGGGCCGTTTTGTAGAACTCCTAAATCCTATCATAACATTTACAAAAGAAAAAGGTAAAAAATACCCAGAATTAGAAAATGAAACTTGGCTTTCTGACTCAATGTTTCCTACAGACATTATAGAACATTTGCAAACACTTAATTTGGCTTACAAGGAAAGGAAAAAAATATTATTGAATTGTCACAAACTGTATTTAGTTTTGAAGCTAAACTTCGGCTTTTTGTGTACGATCTTAAGAACGAAATATTTAATCATTTTCCACGAGTAAAAGCAAATATAATTAATATCAAAGAAGAAAAGTTAGACGAATACAAAGAAAAATTGGAAGAATTGCAAGCAGATTTCGAACATAGGTTTGAAGATTTGAAAAGTGTGAAATCTACATTTGCATATTTTGTGAACCCATTTATTTGTGATATTATTGAAGATGGATTTCCAATTTCTGAAATAATATTTGTTGAAAAAGCGGCTGGGCAATTGGAGTTATTAGAGATGAAAGAGGATCAGGCATTGCAAATGCAGCACAAATCTACTTCTATAATTGAATTTTGGAAACTCGTGCCAGAATCAAAATATCCACATTTAAAGAAAGCTGCTTGCCGTCTAATTTCAATTTTTGGTACAACATATTGCTGTGAATCTTTGTACTCCACAATGAAGTTCGTGAAGTCGAAATATCGTTCACAGTTGACCAATCATCATCTCGCTGAATTGCTGCGAACGGCTTTAACAAATTTTACACCAAATTTCAAAGATTTGACCAAAGGTCTTCGTTAAATGTTATACTTTTTATTAATGCATTTTTATTATTAAAATTTTGAAATAATTATTTTGTATTTTCTTTCTCTTAATTATATTTTCTTATATATGTATACTTTACATAGCACTTAAGGCTTGTGTAGAATATGTAATCATATTAATTAAATTAAATTAAATTTGAATTTGTGTATTTAATACTATGTAACTATGGTGTGGCTCTTTATAATATATGAAAAACCGGAATGCGGCTCTCATTGACTTCATGCGTGCCCACCCCTGGTATAGCCCATTGTATCCATCTGTCAGTTATAGATGTGGTAGATGACTTTCATCAACCAGTGAAATACCGCCACTTTTTATTGGAGGCTTGAAGTGGTGAAACCCATGTTTAGTCTCTAGAGCAAAGTTTCTGGCATCCCCCTCCTCCCATACTTCTCCTTCAACCCATGCACGGTACTAAGTACTATAGGTTTTGATACCTTTCGTGTTTGGGGTTTTCATAATAAAAAATAAAATAAAATAAAAAGATGTACTTTATGAAAAAGCAATCAATTATGGTGCCACAGTCTCTGAGTCTCCCAAAGACAATGAAGAAAATGAAAATAATGAAGAAAGTAGTGATGATGAAGAAGTTGAAGAAAGACAGCAAGGCATGCTTTATCAAAACGACTTTACCGATGAGCTCATTTATTTCTTCAATTCAATGGCCAATATTGCACAAACTATTAACAAAGTCAGAAAAATTTGACTTTGGTAGGCGAAAATCGCCTACCAAAAATGACATTACAAAATTTTGTCAAAGCAAAATTTAATGGGAAAGAATATAAACTTATATTGGATTGCAAGACTAGATGGGATAGCACATTCTATATGATTGAGAGATTTTTGAAATTGAAAAATTGCATTCCAAATGCTCTATGTGCAGTACTGTCAACTGAAGCTGTCTGACGATGACTGAAAAACACTTGAATTGCTATGTGAAACTTAGCGATCAGTTGAAATGATTCTGAAGGCTACAACCTCAGAAGATAGACTTACTTAAAGCCGAGTCTTCAATAGAATTTCTGTTTGCTAAGCTTGATACAGCAGAAAACCCATTTGCTTTAAAGTTTCACCAAAGCCTTTTGCAGCGTTACAATGCAAGACGAAATTGCCAAACTGCGGCTTTGCTGAGCTATCTACACAACCCTAAAAAGTTTAGGAAAGAAGATTCAGGTTCAAGAACTTTTGATTTTCCAAATAACCAAGTTTTGAAAAAGGATGCTGAAGAGATTTATCAGCCTTTTGCAGCGTTACAATGCAAGACGAAATTGCCAAACTGCGGCTTTGCTGAGCTATCTACACAACCCTAAAAAGTTTAGGAAAGAAGATTCAGGTTCAAGAACTTTTGATTTTCCAAATAACCAAGTTTTGAAAAAGGATGCTGAAGAGATTTATCAGAGATTATTGGCAAAACATTCCGAAGGAGTCTTACCGTTGAATGAAGAAACAGAAAATAAACGAACTGTTCTTTTAGAAGAAAACAAAGACTCGTCTAGTTCCGATGTTGGAGATACACTCATGCGAGAGTATGATAGTGTAATAAAGAGATTAACTGAAGGGCCTTCAAAATATCCGAGCGAATTGGAAATCAGCAAAGAATTTAAAATTTTGGAGGCAACTAGCAGTAGAAATGAAAAGCTGGAGAAAGTTTATAGAGCACTGCTGACCATTAAACCAACAAGTGTCCAATCTGAGAGTGTTTTCTATCACTGGTCTCTTTAACACAAAAATAAGGTCAAGTCTATCAGGAAAAATGCTAAATATACTGTGTTTTTTAAAGGATAATTTTCAGCAAAAAGCTGAGCAATAAATAGTAATTTCCCCAAGCTGTTTTTTTTTCACATTATTTTTATTTATTTATTATTATTATTATAGGGCTTATTATTTTTTTTGTTTACTATACAAGAAGATAGTTTTTATTCAAAGGATTTGAATACAATTTGTAATTTTGTATAATCTCAAGCTGGTTACTTTTTTGGAGCATTTTAATTTTTTTATTTTTTTTACTATAAGAGGTGATAGATTTTGTTTAAAATATTTGATTACGATTTGTACAATCTGCCCAAGATAAAATAAATACTTGTGTTATAAGATTTTAATTATTTTCCCTAAGTCTGAGAAAATCGGTTTTAAAACCGGTTTTAAGAGTAAACTTCGGTTAAACTCGGTTTTATGCAAGCCCTAGTCTCAACTAATTAATTATCTCACAGTCCTGGGAATGATGACTATTTGAAAGTGGCCAAATTAGTTCGCAGCAATGTTCACGAAACACTGGTTCTTTTCAAACCTTATAGTGCATAAATCTAAATCCAAAAACAGATTCTAAATTTTAAATTAAATATTAAAACGCTGTGAATACATAGGTTCCATCTCGATTTCCTTTTTGATGGCGAGAATAACTTCTAAAAGATTTCATTTAACACCAAGGAACGATTAATTTCCGATTTCTCACGAACTCTACTTAATGTCAATACCTGAGAGCACTTGAGACAGCCGCAAAGCAGCGGACATGTTAGGAAAGAACGAGGCAAGCTGCCAGCAGGAATCTGATTGCCATTGTGATGTAAGAGGCCGTCGAAAATGTGAACTCCCAGAAAAGGAGAAAAGGAGAGAGGGAAAAAAATCGTTACGTTGAGGCAGAGTTCTGTTTGGAATGTCGGTGATTGATTTGTTGTTCGATATACCAGGATTACACCTGAACTCCTTTGGTGAAAGGAGATTTGCAGCAGCGCCCTCTCTCCATAGAGAGAGCTGAAAAGAGCTCACATAACTTTCCTATCTCTTCCTCCCCACAAAAAAAAAAAAAAAAAAAAAAAAAAACGAAACAAATGTTAACACAATTTTTTTTTTTATGAATTCATTTAACTGCATTATACAGCAGCAGACTTTCGAAATAACGGCACCTTCGGGGATTCAATGTGCCGCTATTTCGATTTTTCCGTTATCTAGAAAGGTTTATTTATAATGTTTTTAATGCAGAAATAATGAAGCCAAATAAGAAATAGAGACAGAGATTAAGAATGCAATTTTATTAACTGCACATAAAAAAACAAACATAAACAAGGTTGACGATCCATGTTATATTCTGCCATTAATACACTGCTGCTTACGACGCCTTCTATTTTCTTTATTATATCAAGTTTAGTCTGCGCATGTAGCAAGAGGTATCGTCACCATCCTCCCCACTCCGGGTGGTAGAAAAGATCCGGGTTCGAATCACGTCGGTGACGAACTTTTACAGGCTTTTTTCCGCCCGTAGCTGAGTTAGTAGGTCTCAGGCGTAGATAGCAAGGTTTCCCCCCAAGAAACTGGGGTTTTAGTCCAGCAAAACAGAAAATTCGAGCAGAGAACACGTGTAATTCACAGACACAATACACAAGGGTATATGAATTAACATTTCGGGTGACCCTAATGTAATAGTTTGGATTATATCAAGTTTGTCACTAATCTTTAATGTTGTTCTTATTTTCTTCTCTGTATGAGGTTTATTAACTTTAGGGACCATAGTGAGGGGTTTTTAATTTAAAATAAATGTAAAACAGTATAATCCGTGATATCAGTACAGAATTCACTTTCAAAATGGCGAACGTAAACAAATACAACGACAGCAAGCATGTCAAACTCGTTTTGCACCACGGGCCATATAACCTATTTTGCATTAGGTTGAGGGCCACGTGCCTTCAATACTCAAAAAAATAAACAAAATACAATTTTTAGAATTACTCTATTTAGTTTATAGATAACCTGTTTTGTATCCTATGTTAGTTTTCAAATTAAAAATATTTTACAATATTCAATAAAAAATAAACAATAAAACCATAATTTATTATTATATCATATTTAGAGGATACTTGGCATCGTTTTCCACAAAGCAGATCATCAAAATTTGGTTGAATGTCTTGAGCTGATGTAATCGGCTCAAGACATTCAATCTCAAGTCACAGACATTCTCTCAGATATGCCAGACAAGCTGTTCTTGCTACCTGGGGGTCTAAAACGCTGACGGAACTGATATTCGGGTGACACTCAAGTCAAGTGGACCCAATTTCGGCGAAGTCCGGACGGTCTGTGACAGCCAAATCCTCTGCTTGCACCTCTACGATGGTGGGACTGTTAGTAATCCTGGATATAACCTCCATGCACAAGTACATGGTGGGTGACCACACAGGTGTGAACCAACGTAAGCAGGGTCGAGGTGTGGCGCCCACACCACATGGAGGAATGCCGCCCCTCTATGTTACCAGGCAGTACTAAGTGGTAGATGACTCTCATCAACCGGTGAAATAACACCACTTTGTTTATTGGAGGGTTGAAGTGGTGGAACCCATGTTTAGTCTCTAGAGCTAAGTTCCGGTCAACCCTTCCCTATCTCTTCCATCATGCAGTATGATTGATGACTTTTGAGATTATGATGAACGTCGTGGCGAGATCCAATATTCCTTACATTTCGAGGGTACAGCTCTAAAACGGTGTTCGCAGGTCGGCCGCTAGTTAGTATACCGGACCGAACCTATTGGTAACTCTCTAGGAGGCTTCCGGATCAGCTAGTGTATAATCTTGCTACCTCTACTCTACTCTGCCAGATAGTGACTGGAGGGAGTCCGAGTAGTCTGAATGCAGGGAGCATTGTCGAGGCAATGTTATGTCAAGGATCTGGGTATATTCTTACCACGTGTACGCCATATCCAAAAATTTCATTACTTCATACAGCATGTCCCACCCACTTTTTCTTACTATTGAATACACCATGAATTGTCAAACTAATAGAGCAAGCTTATCTGCGAAAAGATCTAAACCTCCCAAGCATTTCCTAATTCATTTTACAAATATACGTGGTCTCAATTCTAATCTCAACGATGTCCATTTCCATTTTCAGTCTGCCAAACCCGATGTATTTTTTCTGATAGAATCTCAGTTATCGGTTGATTCAACTACTGCTCATCTCAGATGCCCAAATTATTCGCTGTATGATTCCTTTCGCCTCAAAGGTGGTACTTGTGCATACGTCCGTTCTGATCTTCCCTGTCAGAGACTTGGCAATTTGGAATCTCCTCTCTTTGATCTTCTCTGGCTTAAAATCTCTCTACCTCATTGTGTCAAATTCATCTGTTGCCTCTATCGTTCTCCCACTCCACTAATCACTGGAGTTCTTTGACTTCCTCTCTTTGCAACTTCACTTTCTCCAGTCCAATTTCTTAACAGTGAGGCAATTTTCCTTGGTGATTTTAATGTTCACAACTCCAGCTGGCTTCTGTTTTCTAGTCACACCGACCCAGCAGGTCGAGATGCTGAAGCTTTTGCAATTACTAATGACCTAGCACAGATTGTTCATTTACGTACAAGAATACCGGACAATCCTAATCATACAGCCAATACGCTTGATCTTTTTCTCACAAACAACCCTTCTAAGTACACGGTCGAAGTGAGAGCTCCTTTAGGCACTTCAGATCACAACTTGGTGATTGTCTCTTCTCCAATGGAACCTTTATCTCATGGCTATTGCCAACCTCGTGTCGTTTGGCATTACAAGAATGCAAAATGGGATGACCTGCGAGACTTCTTTTCTTCTTTTCCTTGGTCGGATTACTGTTTCAAAACTTCTGATGTCAACGTTTGCTCAGATCGTGTCAGTGAAATTATTCTTGCAGGAATGGAATCCTTTATCCCACACTCCACTTTAAAATCTCGTCCTTTATCTAAACCTTAGTTTTCCAATAAATGTGCTAAGGCTGTTCAAGAGAAGAATGTTGTATATCGTAATTGGCTTGTTTCTAATTCTTCAGTTTCATTTTCTGCCTACACCAAAGCTCGCAACAATTGTAAAGCAGTTATTAATCAGTCCAAACTAGAGTTTGAACAGGCTAAGAGTAGAAAACTTGCTTCTTACCCTAATGGTAGCCGAGCAATCTGGTCTCTTGCCAAAACTATTGGCCGCAACTTTTGCCCATCTCTGCTCCCACCTCTGTCCAAACCAGATGATTCTGTTGTCACTTCAGCCAAGGATAGAGCTGACCTGCTAGCATCCCATTTTTCTTCCAGCTCATGTATTAATGATCTTGGTAAAATACTTCCCACCATTTCCAACACACTCCATTCAATGCCTCCTGTCGTCTTCCGTCAAAAGGATACCAGAAGGATTTTGATGAATCTTGATGCTAAGAAAGCTCCAGGTCCTGATGGTATTTCTCCACTTGTTCTCAAAACCTGTGCTCCTGAACTTACTCCTATTTTTTCCGCCTTTTTTTCACTTTCTTATTCCAAAGGTGTTTTTCCTTCTGTTTGGAAATTTGCTCATATCCAGCCAGTTCCTAAAAAGGGTGACAAATCCCTCCCATCCAATTATCGTCCAATTGCAATTACTTCTACTCTTTCTAAAGTAATGGAGAAATCAATTAACCACCAACTCTTAAACTACCTAGAAACCTTCTGTCTGATCAACGATCGCCAGTATGGATTCCGTCAGTGTCCATCCACTGGTGATATTCTGGCTTATGTTACCCATTTATGGACTAATTCAATGGAAAAGTTCGGTGAAACACAAGTAGTTGCTCTTGACATCTCAAAGGCTTTTGATCGTGTTTGGCATAAAGGCCTTCTAAACAAGCTTCCATCTTATGGTTTGCCAACTGTTTTTAGTAATTGGATATCCAGTTTTCTCTCTGATCGCTCGCTGAGGGTGATGGTAGATGGCCCTCTGTCTTCTAACTTCTCCACTAATGCTGGTGTTCTCCAAGGTTCAGTTCTTTCCCCCACTCTTTTTCTCTTGTATATTAATGACCTTCTTCCACTGACTGGCAATCCTATCCATAGTTTTGCCGATGATAGCACATTGCATTCCACTTTCCATTTTGAGAAACCTTGTCCTGCTCAATCAGCTTCAACTTCTCGAAAATCTGCTACCAATTCCTTAAATGCCGATCTTCAGGTAATTCTCTAATGGGGCAAAGACAACTTAGTTGATTTCAACCCTTCTAAAATTCAGTCTTGTCTTATATCTCGCAAAAAGGATTCTTCTGCTCCTATGCTTATCTTTAGGGACACTCCGATTTCTAGGCAAAATGATATATCTCTTTCGGGGATTACCCTGACTTCTAATCTCTCTTGGCACAAGCACATTACAAATATTGCTTCCTCTGCATCTAAAAAACTTTGTTTTCTCTTTCGCTCTCGACGTTACTTTTCTCCAAACAGCTTTTCACTCTGTATAAATCGCAAATCCGTCCTGCCATGGAATATTGTTCCCACATCTGGGGTGGTGCCCCCAAAACCTCGCTCAGGCTTCTTGATTCCATTCAGAAGAGGGCAGTTAGGTTAATTAATGATTCATCTCTAACAGAGTCTCTCCACTCGCTTTCTCATAGACGTACTGTTTCTGCTGCATGCCTCTTCTACAGATACTTCCATGGGGCCAGTTCTTCTGAATTGGCTTCTATAATTCCAGCTCTCTCTTTCAAAACAGTCCGAACATGTGCCGCCACCAGCCAACATCCATTTACTGTTCAACTTCAAACCCACAGAACCAACTTTTCATCTTCCTCATTTATCCATTTAACTGCCGTTTTCTGGAACAACCTTCCTTCATACCTATTTCCTGAAAATTACAATCTACAGAAGTTCAAGTCCAATTTCAACAAATATCTTCTTTCGTCTTCTCAACCTCCAACCCAAGCACGGTACCAAGTACTATAGATTCTAATACCTCTCGTGTTTGGGGTTCACATAAAAAAAAAAAAATCTTTAAGATTGATGATAGATGGTGATCGGTTAATCTTGACCTTTCTGGAGTTTGTTATTTTTCATCGAAGAAAACAGTTACTCGCATAAGTATGTGCTCCTGAACATAGCCAGTGTATTCGTAGCGAACGATAACAATTTTGGTAATCGATATGCTGGTAAATAAGTGTAAAAGTCTGAAATTCCAACTGCCGTATATTTTTGCTTTAGCAAAGAGTCACATTGGATTTCAATTAATTCCATTTGTAAGCTCTCATCAACAATTTCAATATCAATAGACATAGGCGAAGTAAAAAGACGAAACTGTAACTCACAGTTTTTGAAATCAGAAAATCTTCTATTGAACTCCATTTTCTAACAACTTAATTTGGTGTGTATGTTCTGTAAATTTTAAGTCAGATGATTTTTAACAACAGCGATTGGCAACTTTTAAAATGAGATGTTTTCTTTTTCTATTTGTTTGCGCCAAAGTAATAATTTTTCTTTGAAAACATTAATATTATCAAATAACATTGTAACAATGTGATGTTTTCCTTGAATTTTTAAGATTAAGTTGGCTAAGCTGCCTTGTAATGTCAACTGAGAAGGCCAGATCCTTTATCCACTGTACATCTTTTTAATTCAGTACATTCATAATTCTTTGTTTCCAAGAACATTACGATTTCATCGAGCAGCCCGAAGAATCGTTTTAAGACTTTATATGACTCGAAATCCATCGAACTTCTGTTTAATATGGTAGATCAGTGTGTTCACTTTCTACGTCTTCCAGAAATGAAACAAATTGTCGATGATTAAGTCCACGTGCTCGAATAAAATTTATAATTTTGGAAACTTTTTTAGCACATGTCCGATATTTAAAACCTTGGAACATAATGCTTGCTGGTGAATAATGCAATGAAAATGTTCGAAATGATTATTAACATGTTGTTTGCATGCTTCTTTTAGTTTTGCAACAACACCCTTAGTAATACCCGTCATCGCAGGTGCGCCATCAGTTGCAAAACAATCCAACTTGTCAATGGTAATTTATATTTATTCAGAATTTCTATGAATGCACCAAAAATATCAACTCCAGTGGTTGTATCATGCATAGGTGTTTCGTCCAGCAAAACAGACAAATCGACCATAGAACACAAGCAATTAACAGACATAAGACACACAAACACGGCAGATGAATTTAATTATTCGGGTGGCCTAAAAATAATAGGTTAATGAGATATCAATACAGCGCACGCCGCTTATTATGATCACGGATATATCATTCTCATGTAAACACTTTTATTAAGTCCCGATCAAACGTATACAAATATTAAAATTAAATAAAAAAAATTAAAAAAACTTGCGTTTATTGAAATCAGCGCTTCATGCTATCGCGTTTTAAACACGTACATTGAAGTGATTACTTAACTCCGCGATTTGTTCTTAAACCCGTTGCGTTGTATGTCTATTTACTGCTGCTGTTTCATACACTTCACGTGGTTGTCCGTGTCGTTACACAGCGAAAGAAAGTACTCTATCTGTATTGCTACCAATTTGTTTTGCAATAGAGCATTAACCCTTTTCTAATTCTTGATTTTAATATTTTCCTTATTTAATAAAATAATAAATTTTCTGTTTATACTCCGGGAAGACCAAACGGTCAGAGGAGTTCACAAGATAGACAGAATACAAGAAACAGCATCGTATTCAGCAGTCGCGGGCTTGAAACCCGGTCACTCAAGGCACGTGTACTTATGCACCCGCGCGCCTGACCACTAGGCTACGGCGGCCTTGTTTTTAATGGTTTGTATGGATTTTCAGAAACATTATGTTATGAGAGTTTCATTTTATTGATGAATTTCTCGAATAGTGGACAGTCAAATTAAAGTATTTTATTATGCTTGATTTTATTGTTTTCTTTCTGACACTTTCTTTTCTTTATGGTCGGCGCCTCCATAGCCAGGTGGGCAGGAGCAGCAGTGCATAACACACGCTTCTTGATTAAACCGGGGTTCGAGCCCGTGACCACCGGATGCGGAAATGCCAGTGAATGACCACCGCATATCCCCACAGCAATATGGCCTTAGTTGCTAATGCTCCTAAAAACCAAATAACAAACAATCTTTATGGTCACATTTCCGCTATGTTAATATTTATTGTTATTTGTTTTTTTTTTTTTTTTTTTTTGTTTTTTTAGGAGCATTAGCAACTAAGGCCATATTGCTCCGGGATATGCGGTGGTGATTCCCTGACCTTTCCGCATCCTCAGTATTTGGTGGTGACGGGCTCGAACCCCGGTCTAATCAAGAAGCGTGTGCTACGCACTGCTGCTCCTTCCCACCTGGCTACGGAGGCGCCTATTTCCGCTAAGAATTAATAAACAACGCTGCATTCTTGTTTCATCGGTTACTGTTATCAATGAAGCTGTGTCCCTAATTGATCACAATAAGTGGCATCCACTACATCTGTACACAAATCACCTTTCATACACTTAATTAACGAAAATCTCTTGCATTTATATTACACTTTTAGTAACCAGCTGTTTGGAAGCTCTCCTAATTTTATTTTTATTTGAGTTAGTTCATGGCATGCGAGGAAGCAGTCACATACAATGATGAGTGCACGACATCACTCATTAATTAAAAAGAAAACTGAATATATCTACAGATCCTTTCTTTTAAGATATCCAGAGCTAACCACGAAGATAATCGAAGGTCTGACTAAATACAGCATGTCCTCAAGCAAGAATCGGGTTTAAGATAGATCTTACAAATTTAAATAAGAATATTTGTTTTTTGCTAAAAGTAAGGTTAAAGTTTGAAGAATGCTAGATTTAGTAATAGAAAGTTTTAAGCGTGAGAATTAAGAATAGTAGCAAAGGGGTAAACAAGTAATTCAAATAATACGAGAGAGCAAACAGGAACAGCAGGACTAGGTAAAGGGGTGCCATTTGAGAACAGGCGTGAAGAGGTTGCTTAAGGAAGAACAATAGGACGTGAAGAGGTTGCTTAAGGAAGAACAATAGGACGTGAAACGGGATTATACGAAGTGCCTCCTTTGATCTATGACACCGTTAGACGCAAAACAGGAAATGAGTGGACGTCCCTTGTTCGCATCAAAATAAAACGGCGTCAGGCTGACTGATTTTTGGGTGTTCGGATACTTTTAGAGAGAAAGGTGTGAAACGAAAATGAGTGTTTTCGGAGGTTGCCGGTGGACATGAAAGGGTCATGTGTGAGAAAAAAACATAAGAAAGTTCTAGAAAAGGGTTGGTTTGTGCATTGGGGAGACAGTTTGGGAGAACTGTTTTAGCAAATGGAGAGGAATGAAAAATTGAACAGAAAAAGAGGATTGGTTGGAGTCCTTGTGGGAGGCGTGCCAAACTTGAGGGGAAGAGTAAAGTTCGGGAAGAGAAAAATTGAGACAAGAACATTCTGTGTCTGACTTCTGTGTGGTGTGGTAAAAGGGGAGAAGGTTGTGAGTGTGGGTTGAAGTGGAGGTAGGCGAGTTTGGTAATGTAGGCCCTTGTAAAGAGAATGAGCCAGATATGTACACCTGTGAATATATCGTCTACACAAGAAGGTGCGTCATGTCAAGAGTGCCCCAGAAGAGAGAGCATGCCTGTCAGTCTCGAAAGAAAACCGGAGTGCCCAAGGATCTGAAGTAAGCCTGTCAGTTTCGAAGGAAAACGGAGTGCCCAAGGATCTGAAGTAAGCCTGTATGCCTCAAAGGAAAACCGGAGTGCCCAAGAAACTGAAGTAAATCTGTCAGCCACGTAGGAAACCTGAACGCAAGGACATTGGAAGTAGCGGCGATGTCGAAAAGTAAGTCTGTTCCTTGTTTCTCTATTGAATCCTGAACTCAAGGACTCATAACCTAGCTCTGTAAGCAATTGAGTGATAGTCCTTGTAAAAGAAAGGAACATTCCTGTTGTTAATGATTGTGAATAAATGTAAGGGTGGTTCAGGAGTAGTAAAATCAAAGTAATAATATAAAGGAATTAGCAAAGAAATTATATTTATAAGGGTAGTACTGTAAGGATAGGTTAACCTATGTCATTAAATTAGGCCAAGTGCCAAACGGTAACATATCAGATGAGGTGTTAAGAGAAATAAATTTTATTAATAGAAAAACCTCATAAGTAAAGAGGGATAACTAATATGATAACCAGGGTTGACTAAGATGTTAACTAAGGTAGAATGGGTGACCTATAGGGAATGTTATTGAGATAAGAGGGTGCAGATGTAATACGCTTCACGTGTTAAAGGCTAGAAACAAATATTCTAAAGGAGTAATAAGAGCTGAAGTAAATATTATTGATGTAAGAGAAAGAAAGAAAAAATTGGTGAGGTAAGAGAATGATTGAGTAATCACTGTTAAATGTTAATTGAGTAAAATACAACTGATACAAACTGATGTTAATAATTCGTATATCGAGAATAATTGAGGAGAGAGAGATAGTATAGTGTATTATAGCATGGTTTACATATGTATATGGAAATTGGGAAGCTTGTATGTAATTATTTGTTTCTTTTATGTAAATGCTGTATTTATGTAAATGGGGTTGTATGCTCATTAAAGGTTTGTTAATTTTTGTAAACGAAATGTGTGGCTTTAATGTTCTGCTAACAAACGCTTTACACACCCTAGAAATTGGAATTTTCTGAAAATTGTAGTCAGATTTGCGTATGTGGGGGTGTTAAAGACGTCAGGGTGTTCAGCGAATTTCAAATTTAGAATTTTAAATAAAATAAATAATAAAATATAATAAAATAATAAAATCCATTCCCCCCACGGCCAAATGTTTAAAGTGCTTTTAAGAAAAACACTACTGAAAATTATCAACGATAAACTAGGTTATATTTTTAACATATAAGTCAGGATTACAAGTAATTAATAAAATAAGAAAAGTCATTACAACTAAAGGAATGAAGTTTATAAACTAACATCTGGAGAAAAAAAGGAGGGGGGGAGCGCAATTAGTTGTTCCAGCTGAAACGCAGGCGGATTTTTTTGCTTCCTGTATATATATTTTTAAAGGTGTCAATAAAATAAAGAATTTGAAGGAACGCCTCAGGTGGCTGTGATTTACCGTAATAAAAAATCGGCATATGTGCACAAATTCAAATTTATTTTGAAAATGGTTAAGAGAACACTTTATTCTCCACACACCACCCGTAAAAGTTCTTTTAATTCGTGGCAACCATACGTCCCAATCAGTAGGAGATTCTGCATGATAAGGCTGAAAATGACATTAGCATTAGCATTAGCATTAGTAAAGACATTTGATGCAAGAAAGCAAGCTTATGCAGCACCAGCCAAAAAAAAAACAAAAAAAAAAACCACTTCCACTTCACCCCTCTGTTCGTTCAAAATACCTGTCCAGCTGAGCCTTAAACTTATTTAGGCTATCAACTTCCACGACAAGGGATGGAAGTCTGTTCCACCAACCAACCACTCGCTGGCTAAAGGCAAATTTCCGCACGTCTATCCTACATCTGTCTTTCCTCAATTTGAATTTATGCCCTCTCAGGTGATTATTCTGAGCGAGAGGAAGAATCCCATCAGCATTGAGCATGCTCAAACCATTCAATGCTTTATACACCTCTATCAGATCACCTCGCTGGTGCCTAGTCTCCAGACACTGTAATTTGCAAAACTTAAGCCTTTCTTCGTAAGAGCACCCCTTCGTTCCATTCACTAATCTTGTTGCCCTTCTCTGTACTCGATCCAGCAGCTCTACATCCGTCTTGAAATGAGGCCTCCAGACCTGTATACAGTACTCTAGGTGTGGCCTGACCATTGCCTTATACAAGGGAATAATCACCTCCTTATCCCTGCTACAAAAATTCCTATATATCATTGACAATACACCATGAGCTACTCTTGCACCCGTCTGCACTGCTCAGAGAACTTCATATCTGCCTGCAAAACCACCCCCAGGTCCCTTTCATTCTCTACCACTGTCAGTGTAGTACCACAGAGTTGATACGTTGCTCTGGGGTTGCTGTTTCCCATGTGTAGTACTTTACATTTGTCAATGTTAAACTTCATTTGCCACCTCTCAGCCCATCTGCTCAACCTTTCCAGATCCTGTTGCAGCAGCATAGTGTCAGTAGTGTCCTTGACAACCCTGCCTACCTTTGTATCGTCTGCAAACTTCGACATTAAGCTTGATATACCATCATCAATATCATTTATGAATACAGAAAACAATAATGGACCCAACACTGAGCCCTGAGGGACTCCACTAATAACATTAGTCCACGACGTGCAGTGTCCATTGATTACCACTCTCTGTCTTCTCCCCCTCAGTCACCCCTTTATCCACAGCAGCAATTTGCCTCCAATGTCACACTGCTCCAATTTGTGCAGCAGTCTTCCATGTACAACAGTATCAAAAGCCTTTCTAAGATCCAAGTATATAATATCAAAGTTATTCCCTGCATCCAGTTCCTTTGTGATTGCATCATAGTATCCAATCAAATTAGTCAGGCAAGACTTCCCCTTAACAAAACCATGCTGTGTCCGAGCAATAACTGAAGTCTTGTCTAAATGATCCTGCAGTGCTTCTTTAACTAGTGCCTCCATTAATTTTCCTGGAACAGAAGTTAAACTCACAGGATTATAATTGCTTGAGTCAGCCTTTGATCCTCCTTTGTGAATTGGGGTCACATTTGCACATCTCCAGTCTGTGGGTACCTCCCCTGTAATTATGGCTAAGGGTTTGCTTACTTCCTCTGCTGCCTCCTTTAATATAACTGGATAGATCCCATCCACCCCGGGTGCCTTTCTTGTGTTTATCTTCAACAATTTCTCCTCCACTTTACTCTCATTTATTACAAGATTCTCTAGCTTACTGCTAGAGTTGAATACACCTCTGGCTTTCCCCTCGCTAAATAACTCCTCATGTGTGAATGTCGATGCAAAATATTCATTTAGTTTGTTAGCTACCTGAGCAGGATCATCAACAGTTGACCCATCGATATCAAGTGGACCAATCTGATTCATCCCTTTCCTTCTAGAGTTTACATAAGTAAAGAACTCTTTGCTGTTTTTCTTTGCATCCCTTGCCAAAGATTTCTCGTAATCTGCCTTCGCCTGCCTAACCTCCTTTGTAACTTGTATCTATCATAGGCTTCTGTGTCATGTGTTAATTTGTATGTATCCCATGCATGTTTCTTCTCTGCCATGTGCCTCATCAGTTCATATGACATCCATTTAGGCCTAAACCTTGAACAATATTTCTTAGTTGGTATGTAAAGCCTAGTAGCTTCCAAGATAAGTTCTTTGAATGCTTCCCATTTTGCATTTGCTGTTGGTAACATCATCAGTTGGTGCCACTGTATAGAATTTAAATACTGTCTCAGTCCATCGCAGTCGCCTTTATGAAAGCAATAACCCTTCCCTTTACCCCTAATGGTAGTTACCTCTTTGAGTAAATCCCACTTCAGCACACTGTGATCACTGCCACCTAGTGGTTAATTTATCTGCAGATTCTTAATGCATGAAGAATCACTGCTGATAATCAAATCAAGAGTATTCCTCCCTCTAGTTGCCTCCCGAACAAGCTGATGTAGAAAACAATCATCCAATAAATCCACAAAAGCCTTGCTAGTTTGTGAGTGACCAGCCTCCAAATTCCAGTCAATATCTGGGAAATTAAAATCTCCCATTATGACTCTCTGATTTACTGGCCCACTCTATTTCCCTGTGCAGTTTCTTATTATACTCATCAGAGTCATTAGGTCTATAGCACACTCCTACTCTCAATTTTGATCTCCCAATGCTTATGTCACACCAAACTGACTCGACACTGCACTGTCCAGCGATGTCCACTGGCTTCACTTCCTTTGATTTTATGTATTTCTTAACTAATAGCATAACCCCTCCTCCTTCCTATCCAGTCTATCCTTTCTGTAGACGTTGTACTCCCCAAATTCCAGTTCTGCATTCCTTATATCTGTGTGATATCCCAACAATATCTGCCTTTGATGTTTTGAGCAATACCTCAAATTCATCAAATTTATTTACTAAACTCCTAGCATTGGTGTACACGCAAGTATACATGCACCTATTTCTATTCTTAGCTACCCTAACACAACCCATGTGTTTACTTGTACCGCAATGACTCCCAGCAGTCTCTGAAATATCCTGAATCTTGTTTTTCAGGCTTCTGCTCATTCCAATAGAAGCAGTGCAAGAATCTCTTTCACCTCATCCAGTGGCTACTGTTAATCTATTCGTCTTTGTCTCCCCCCCCCCAAGCTAGCAGTTTTCCGACCCACCTAACACTGCCTCGATAGCATCAGCAAATATTCTTGCACCCTTCCTATTTAAGTGTATCCCATCCCTGTAGAAGCAATATCTCCTGTTAACAAGTACAGTCCAGGCTGAAAAAAATTCTACCCCTTGAGCCTTGCACAATCTTTCCAGGGCCGAATTGATCGACAAGGCTCTCATCATATACTCCCTCCTATCGTGTCTGGGCAGAATTGCAGACACTTTCAAATTCAACCCTACTTCACGGCTTTTTTTCAACAGTGACCTGTACTTGTTAAGCAATTCTGCCGGTCTCCTACTCTTGATATCATTAGTGCCAACGTGTACAATTATATCACCTTTTGTGCCCCTGCCTCTAACACTCAAAAAAGCTGTAATTTCTAGACCAAGCATTTTTTGGGTCTCTAAAGCGGAATTTTTAAATCTGGCTAGCAACTGGTGGTTTGTGGCTAATAAAGGAAGAAAAATTACCAGAAGACAATTTTGAGGATTATTAGTGAAAAGCTTGGGCTAGTGCAGTAGGGAACATGTACTATACCACATGTTACACCTTTCGTAACAATTTATTATGGGAAATGAAAACGTGATTAAATCGCTTCGGATTAAATTTTAAAAAACACTTAACCCATGAAATAAATACAGCAAAATTATTTCACATCTGCTTTTTAACAGAGGAACATTTTCAGACAGCCTTCATTCAGACTGCATCCCAGAAATTGCATCTGCAGTAAGTCTAAATGAAGACATAAGCATTACCGAAATGAAATCCATGGGACAAAATATTGGAGAAGCCTCGTCAAATCAATTTATTTATGGTAAATTTCATCAAGAAATAATAGTTTGGATCATCATCCTCAGCTGTAAAATTACCAATGAATCCTGAATATTACAGTAAAAACAGACTAACAAAACTTTTAAGGAAAATTTCACCTCTATCTAGAGCTGTAGACTTACATAAAAAAAGGAAGCAGTTCGCTTATACCACGACAAGTATCCCCCACCGAAAGGCGGAAGAATTTCAGCGATTTTTCATATGCTACATTTGTTTATTTAGAGAACTATTCGCGAAATTTACTGTACCCATTTCATTCACAGAAAGTAAAACATTCCAAATAGAATTAGCATTTTTCGATCCACCTTTAAGAACCCCCTGAAGTATAAACACCCCGTACATTTTTGACAAGACAATTATATCCTACTATGTAAATTTTCTCAAAATAAAGTTATTATTATTTAGTTTATACCCGAAATATTATATCACAGCAGCAAAGTCTCTAAAGTTGACTTTAGATTAAAAATGAACATGAATTTTTTTGTTAGAGAGGGAGAGAAATTGGCAGAGAGATGAAAAGAAATTGGAAGACAGAGAGAGAGAGAGAGAGAGAGAGAGAGAGAGAGAGAGAGAGAGAGAGAGAGAGAGAGAGAGATAAAAAGAAACCGGAGAGAAATAACAAGAAATTGGAGAGAGAGATAAAAGGAAACTGGAGCGAAAGAGAGATAAGAAGAAACTGGAGAGAGAAAAATGAAAGACCAGTAATGAGCGTGGAAAAAACGAAAAAATAACAAAACAAAGAAAGAAAGAAACAAACAAACAAACAAAACGCTATTATAAGTACAACTGACAACTCATCAAAGCAGTCTATAATAATTGAGGTAGGCCGCAAAATCTGTAGGAAACCAACTGCTCATCTGAAGGAGAGATAAATGAAAACAGAGAGCATAGTAAAAAGGAGCAACGTCTTGCTGCCTGCAAAGATCAGGTATATGAGCCGGACGGAAGAAACTGGGTATATATCGAGCAGATAAGACTAAAGAAAATGAAGAAAACAGAGACAGTCGACGAAGCGGAAGTGAATCTAACGCAAGAGTTCTTCCACTCCGAAAGCGGTAACGTTATCGATTGACCTCCACCGCTCAAAATAATTGTGTAAGGGGGGGAAGAGAGGTGTAGAGAGAGAAAGAGGGGGGTGCAATTTCAACTAAAACTGCATTAACACAACCTAAGAGTGGTAGCGTCGTTTCTTTAGCAATTTTTGGGTTACGTATACCAGAGTTGAAGATTAAGTAGATTTTTAATGTGAAAAACAAGATAAAAGAAAACAATAGAAAAAAAAATTGTAATTGTAGGAAAAGCATTATGCATGAAGTTACAGATCGTTCACGGAAATTAACATTATTGTGATATAATTACATTTATGTTACTTGTTCCCTTTCAGGAAAAAATAAATATTACCAGCATCAATCTTCATTTATCACCTTAGATTGATGATAGACAGGCATGGAAGGAGATGTGCTACTGCACATCTCTCGTTTTGCCCCTCTCATTATCTACATATGTATCCTCAGTTAATAATACTGACCTTTATTATGCTTAATGTAATCGACAAAGTTGTATTCATAATAAATGAATACTATAGTTAAATAATAAAGTACAATTAACAAAACAAGACAGTTAAATTCATAAATATTATACAACCTTTATTATAAACACTACAGTTACAAGGACAAAATTACATTTACTAAAATGTATATATGATTCATTCCTCTTATGCAGCATTATAAAAAGTGTCGTTTTAATAATAATAAATAACGCAGAAAAGAACTATCAATCAATCAATCACACAATGCAAATCTAAACGTATCAAGACAAATAACAGCAATACCTTATCAACAGGAAGCCTAAGTTCGCTTCCTTTCAATAAATCAGTTTATGCGTTACTTTTTACTTTATCCATTGGTTTACTTTTTAGTCGACTAGGCAGCCTAAAAAGTAGAAAAACGCGACGAAAGCAGATCGAACGAGATCCTTGGAAAATGTAACGTTGGAGCTTCAGGTCCTCATGTGCAGCCACAGTACACAGAGAATGGATTTTCGTACCAGCTGCTGCTGCACACAAGCCCCAATACCCAAACGAACGTCAGAAGTCGTTTACAGTGGTATTTAGCTCATTTTTCTTGGAACAGTGAAAACAGATCCTATGGAGCAACGAGTCGAGTTACAGATCAGATGGTCGAGTGCCGTGTGGAGAATGCCAACCTGCAATAGTGTAGTGTGCCCACAACGAAGTTCGAGGGAAGCAGGACCATGATGTGGGCTGATTCCTTGGCAATGATTCAGCCTATTCGTTTTAATGTCAAAAGCTATCAATGCCGAAACGTACATTAACGTCTTCAATTCTTGGCAGTTCTTTGGAAATGGACCCCCTTCACGTTCTACCGCGATAATGCTATATCCCAAAGAGTGTAGAAAACCTAGTTTGAGGAAAACGAAGACCAACAACTAGCCTGGCAGACTCAGAGTCCAAAACTGAAGCCGATTGAGCATCATAAGGATGAACTGGAACGCCGGATCAAGGCACGGCCGATTTTCCTTTCTATAGCCAAACTGGTCTCACTGCACACTGAAGGAGGAAGACACAAATTCCAGCTGCCTGCAATAAGGAACTGATCGAAAGTGTTACACAACGGTTCGATGCTGTCATTGAGGTGAGCATACGCCGTATAGTTTGTTAACTAAAACTCGTGATTTTCCAAACGTGATGGTGTACAAATACTTCTGTTAGGGTAGCGTATGTACTGGTTGTATGTACAAGTGTAGTTCTTGTAATGTATGTCCCAATAATTTTGCTAAGATAGTGTATGTACTGGTTCAAGAGTTTCTTTAGTGTAGTTCTTGTAATGTATGAGTAAAATAATTAAATCAACAAAGTTTTGATATACAGTGGCAGACTGCATCACCTTAAAAATTAGTAAAACGTATAAGATATTGTTTGATTACAGTCATTTCGAGGCGCCTCCGTAGCCAGGGGAAGGAGCACGCTTTTTGATTATACCGGGGTTCGAGCCCGTCACCACCAAATACGGAGGATGCAGAAAGGTCAGGGAATGACCACCGCATATCCGGAAACAATATGGTCTTAGTTGCTAATGCTCCTAAAAACCAAATAACAAACAAACAAACACAGTCATTTTGTTTGTCGCAAAGCAAACGTATTGCGTCAGATAACGCTTCTATTGCATCAAACAGTAATTGCAAGGTTCATCCGTTTCTATAAATACAGCGTTGGAAGGGTATAAATGCTCATTAGTATCCTGTTTTGCAGAGGTGTAAGCATGGCTTCATATATTCAGTTGGCACCAAGAAAAAAAAAGTTTAGCTGTTCCTCTGTCCCAGGAAGGGCTTTCTACGCGTGCCATCGCTGGTAAAATAGCTGCCACCAGTCAACAATATCCCGGGTGCTGAAATTAAAGCGTGAAACCGGTGATGTGAAGAGAAGACCTGGATCAGGCCATAAGCGAGTTACTACGCCTTCCCAAGATCGATATTTGAAACGGCTATGCTTTCGTAATCGCCATGCTAGTGCTCCTGATCTAAAACTGAACTTTGAGACGGCCTCTGGTGTTGAAACAAGTGCACGAACTATCCAAAGACGGCTTTCGGAATGTGGTCTGCATGCCTATTGCCCAAGAAGAAGCCTTTGTTGAACCAACAAATGAGGAAGAAGCGACTTGCTTGGGCTAAAAAGCATTTCATGGACAAACGAGCAATGGGACACCGTCATCTTTTCTGACGAATCAAAATTCAACCTGCATCGCTCGGATGGGAAGAGATATGTCAGAAGACGAAAATCGAAGGCATACCAACTGTAGAGTTCTCCGAAGGTCAGTTGGTCTGGGGATGCATAATAAGTAAAAGGAGTGGGGCAAAATTAAGTTTATTAACGGAACGGTGAATGCAGAAACCCACACTGCTATCTTGGAGGAGTGCCTGAAACCCGCTAGTAAGGATCACCACACAGACGTCCAAAACTGCATTTTTCAATAGGACTCAGAACCTTGCCACACAGCAAAACTGGTAAGTTTTATGGTATTTAGATTTAATGATGAGTTTGTCTTCTTGTCTCCCAAGGCTTAAAACATACGCTAATGTTTTCTCTCGTTTTTCTCCCTTTAGGTGCAGTCATACCTCAGAAATGCTGGCATTACAGTGTTGGACTGGCCCGCCCGGCAACAGTCAGATTTGAACCCTATTGAAAATTTATGGTACATTATGTCGTTTAAAATTGCTCAGAAGAAGCCAACAAGTAAGATTTAGCTGCAGGAGAGCATTGTAACGGTGTGGTACCACGAAATTGGGCAACCGTATATCCAGAAATTGATCAACTCTATGCCAGATCGTTGTAAGGCGGTAACTGCAGCTCGAGGAAGAACATCAAAATAAAATATTGAGGACTTATTTTGCTGATTTACAGTACTTAATACTATTATGTTAACTTGTCATTTCAGTTTGTAAACGTAAATGCAATAAAATGTATGTTTGGTTGTCATGATTGCTATTTGCATGATTTCTCATATTTCCATTAATTACGCATTTTACTGAATACTCTTTGGGAAGATAATTATTTCAATTAGGTATATCAGGTGGAGTCTTTTTATTGGATTTCATTCACAGAGATATATATCCCATCTAAAAAATGCATGTCGAACATTTCTGCAACCCACAATGCGGCGCAAAATACATCATTTGCAAAATTCACAAGTAATGCAGTTTTTTTGTTCGCCACTGTATATATTATATGAATTACTACAGGCTCTTAGATTTACCTTAGATACGATTAGTGTACTATTGGAATACACTTATATACGTATAAAAATACAAAACATTCAATTACTGCCAAAATATTGACACTAGAGGAAAAACTAATGGCACTGTTCGATTCCGCACGGCAACTCAACTTTTTACTTTTTTTTTAACCTAGTTGAATTCTCGAAGAACTGTGTCTATAAAGAACTGTCGTTACTGAATATTCATTTCATTAGGAAGGCAAAAGTGGGTATCATAATAATAATAATATAATAATAATCATTAGTCATATGGTGCAAGGAAGCCTGAGGCTTTTGCTGCACCAGCCAAAAAAAAAAAAAATTTGATTTACCCTGTGACCCAGAGAGAGAGAGAGAGAGAGGGAGAGAGAGAGAGAGAGAGAGAGAGAGAGGGAAGTATAAGGAAATCACCAAGAAAGAGGAGAATGATATATCCAGCTCAGGACCCTGGGTGTGCCAAGCTCATACTCACCAGATGTGAGCCCCTGGGGTAATATGCCATTAGTAGGCACCGTTTCTTAAAACGGAAGAGGAAAACATGTTTGACACTTTATACATATTTTATAAATGTTATCACTTCATGGAATAATTAGTTTTTTAATGTAGCTTTATATTAAATCAGTTACCGAAATTATAACGATAATGTTTAAGCCAGAAGAAACATGGAATTATACTCAAATACAAATTTTGTACATTATCTAATTATTCGATTTAGTACTTCGAAGGTATGTACGCGTGTCGTAAACCAACACTAAGTGTTTTTGTAATAAATTTCATAACATGAAATTTTGTCTTCGAAAGGTGCCAGGCATGTGAATATGTGAGGTAAGAGAGGGAAGAGAGTTTAAAAAAAAAAAAAAAAAGAACAAGGGATGATGAAGATGAAACACTCAGAGAGAGAGAGAGAGCGAGAGAGAGAGAGAGGCAGGCGATACATAAAATATTAATAGTGGATGCCAGCAAAGCATGATGTCCCACTTCGCGCTTATTTGGGCACGATAAAGCAGAAATAAAATAACTTCAGCCAACTATTATGCATCAGTAGGGCGCTTCCGTACCCGGGTGGGCAGGAGCTGCAGTGCGTAGCACACGTTTCTTGATTAGACCGGGGTTCGACCCGTGACCACCAAATACGGAGGATGGGGAAAGGTCAGGGAATGACCACCGCATATCCCCGGGGCAATATGGCCTTAGTTGCTAATGCTCCTAAAAACCAAACAACAAACAAACAAACAGCATCAGTAGTTTCATTAACTTATGATAAAAGCCACAGAAAAAGACAAGAAACTTCACACACTCGAATGGTTCTCTCAATGTGTTTGTCGGCCGAGAGCCCTGTCTCAACGAATTCGATATTTGTGCTAAAGAAAACAAGTACTATATATGCCCAGAATTACATGTCATGCTAAATTCCATTTTAGCTAAATATTTAGGATCATTTGTTTTCTCTGAAACTAGACAAAAATATTACAATAGTACAATAAATGTATTTTTGTTTTTTTTTTTGTTTTTTATCTCATTCAAAACTACTATATTAACACATAAAATAACTTATACTGTCTTAACCAGTCATATTTCATTGGCAACAGAGGTTAAAGAGAACACCTGGTAAGTGCTTATACAATGAAATATTAACATTATATAATATATTCAGATGGTTTCCGAAATCTGTTGATACACTTAAAAATTATAAAGGGGCAAGGTTATGAGAGCACGGAAAAAGACTTGGAAACTGTTCTTTGTCGTACTTCTCCAAAGTACGATAAAAATCTCTCATTTCTTTGTAACGGACATAAACGATGGCAAACAACCTTTTGGAAAATGAAGGAATATCCCATTTCCATTATTAATAACAAAATTAATAGCTAAACCATCATAGTTAAGCAGTCTTTCTGAAAAATGTATTATTATTATTATTAGCCATATGGTGCAAGGAAGCCTGAGGCTTATGTTGCAACAGCCAAAAAAAAAAAAAAAAATCCGAAATTACCAAGAAAGAGAAGAATGATGATATTCAGCTAAGGACCCTGGGTTTGCCAAGCCCATATTCACCAGATGTGAGCCCTTTGGGGTAATATAAAAGGAATTAATGATCTGCTATAATCAATAATGCTATAATGGATTTATTTTGGTGCCACAGGAAAAATCACATTTCATGTATCAAAAATAACTCTCGTATCAAACTTTATGGAAACAATATTTACGAGGGGGGTTTCCAAAATGTTCTGATAACGGAGTATAAAAGATATAGGTGCAAAATTCTGTTTATTATTATTTATTTATTTATTATTATTATTTTTTTTTTTTACAATATATTCACTCCGACTTTTAATATACGTATTGTATTTAATCTGTAAAGAGTTTTGGGGGAAGTGCGGACAAGTGGGAAACGTGTGTTTAAAGTTTAAGGTTAAGGTAAACAGAGAGAGAGAGAGAGAGTCCAGTCGTCGGCGTGTCTAGCAACGAAATAGCATGCTATATTTCTGAAGTATAATGATGTAGGAAGCTACGCTTGCGTCTAGATCCGGTCCCGTCGAGAATGAGCCAGATATGCAGAAGTGTGAAAAGGAATCTAAGTGGAAAGACAGAGTCCAGTCCAAAGAGCCCGAAGAAGAGAGTGATCGTAAGAGAGATTTGAAGCGGATGTGAGAAGCCTGTCTACCACGGAGGAAAACCAGAGTGCAAAAGAATTGAAAAGTAGGGCCCATTTCGGAAAGTGTGTTCCAGTTTCATTTAACCCCTAACTTATTATTTATATATTTATATTAGTATTAGCCATACAGTGCAAGGAAGCCACAGGCGTTTACTGCACCAATAAAACAAAAAAAAGTAGATAAGAAAATACAAATTATATGCTTCTCTTCTCACACAGGTAATTAATCAGTTGACCTTTGAATTTCTTCAAAGTGTCAGCCTCAGCTACCTGCGAAGGCAACTTGTTTCAGCAATCACCAATTCGCCAGCTAAAAGAAAACTTCCTACAATCCAATCTAATCCTCTTCCGCTGGAATTCTCTATAAAGTGAAACTTCAGCCTTCATTCATTTTACTAACCCCTCTCAGAGCCTTATAAACCTCAATTATGCGGCCTCTAAAGTGCCTAGTTGTTAAGCTCTGTAACCCACATAATTTAAATCTTTCCTTGAACGGTTGCCCTTTTGCTGATCTCACCACGCGTTGCCCTTCTTTGGACCCTTTTAAGAAACTTGATCTTTTTTTTAGATGAGGTTTCCAAACTTGGACACAGTATTCTTCCAAATGCCATTTTACAATTGTCTGTGGTCAAAATGACTTATTATATTTAGTACAGGAAATTTGAACGACGTTATAGTACAGTATTAGCAATGGGCACATGGTGCAAGGAAGGCTATGGCTTACGCTGCACCAGCAAAAAAATAAAATAAAATAAAATAAATAATAAAATAACAAAAAAATAAATAAAATAAAATAATAAGAATAAAAATAAAATAATAATAATAATAATAATAATAAGAAGAAGAAGAAGAAGAAGAAATTTTAAAAATAATAATTAATAACAGAAAAGGAAATGAGAGTAAATGGGCCTGTAGTACTGGGATCCATTGCTTAAATAAATAAATACGTATGTCCAGTAAAAAAATTTTAATACACATTTAATTACAAATGGTTTGTAGCTTTCGAGGCTAAACGGGCCTCTTCGTCAGCAAATATTACAATTTGTCTCTAACGTCTCCATTCTGTTAGCTAAAAACCATTTGTAATTAAATGTGTATTAATTTTTTTTTACTAGATATACGTATTTATTTATTTAAGAAAAGGAAATGGACAACCTATGCGCTTCCCTCCTCCCGTAGGTAATTATCCAGCCAATCTTTGATTTTCCCCAAACTGTCAATATCTACCACCCATTTAGGTAACTTATTCCAGTAATTTATAACTCGCTGGCTAAAATAAAACTTCCTGCAATCCAGTCAAAACATCTCCCTCGGTAACTTGAAATTATGGCCCCTAGTTCTAGAATCATTTATAACCATGAAAATGTCGTCCTCTCATTTTACTTATGTCTCTCAGAGCCTTGATCTCTGAGAGACATAAGTAAAATAGAGACACCTCTATCAAGTCTCCTCTAAGGTACATAGTTTACAAGTTGTGCAACCCACATATATCGACTACCCAATATATGTGCAACCCACATATATTGGGTAGTCAACTCTTCAAGCGTTCGGGAGGTATGTTCTGCGCCTGTTCGCCTGTACGAGTCGTCGGACCCGACGCTCACCTCTAACATCAACCTTTCGCTGACCTTTGCAGCTTTGCCGCCGGGTTGTTGTTTGACCATTTTTACTCCAGTTCTGGTACACTTCAACTACGGCAGCTCTCGAACACCCCGCCAGTTCAGCCGTTTGGGAAATCGAGGCACAAGCTCGTCGAGCACCCACAATCTGTCCTTTATAAAAGTGATAAATCCTTCCTTTTATCCATCACGTTCGGAATTTTACTACCTACTGAACCACTGACACCTTATCTATGCTACGAGGTCGACTAACTCCGCACTCTCGTACCTCACGTGGTCAACGGGTAGCATTCAGTTTTCATAAGGGTAGTCATAATTCAGTGATTACTGAGTGTATATAAAGATCAGTCAGAAAAGTAGTTTTAATTTTTTTTCTTTTTTTATATAGTTATTTTTTTAAAAATGTGAAAAATTTAATTATTTAAAAAAAATTATCATGCTGAACGCTAAGATATTGTTGATAGCCTTTCAAAGGAATTTTTTTTTTCTGAAATGTACAGTTAAGTTATTAAATTGGGTTAGATTACAGATTAAGTAATAATCATGAAGTGATGTAAGGGTACTAACGGGGTAAAAAAAATAATGGGATTACTAATAGAATTAATCATACGCGTAGCAGGATGAGAATATGGTAACCTATATTATTATTCTAGACAATGTGTTAACAGATGATAATATAACAGATAAGATTCTAGGTATTGTGTTAAACGAATAAAAGTTTATTTTTATAGAAAAACCTTGAGAGAAAGGGGGAACCTGAGCCTGTATCAGAACAGAGAAGCAACAAAGATGCTTGTGGATGAGGTTGTAGTAAGCACTACTGATGCATGGTGAAAACAGTAATTGATTTGATATGTGTATTGATAGGTAGGTGATTCATAGACATTGTTGATTTGTAGTAAGTAAGAGACAACTGATGTAAAGTGATATGTGGAAACCTGTAAAGGAAGAGAAGCACCTTTTCCTAAGCAGTTAGAATTTATTGTGTGTGTGTGAGAGATTACCATAAGGAAAAAGGAAAGGAAGGGTTGTGTTACTAACGTAAATTATGCATACATATGAGGAATATTTTAGAATAGTTGATGTGTGTGAGATGGTGAATTGTCTTCTATCATAGTTCCTACATATGTAAATTCAAATTTGGAATTTGTATGTATATATGTGAATTTTATTTATATAAGGCTCATTAAAAAATTGTTATTTATGTAAATTTTGTGTCGCTTTCATGCTCTGCTATCTCACCGCTTTACACACTTTAGAATTTAGAATTTTTTCAGTCAGAGTTGCGATTTGTGTCCGCCCGTGACTTCAGTTGGGTGGAAGTCAACAACAACAATTATTTTAAAGGAAATTAATAAATATAAATATAAAATAAATTAAATAAACGTGCGCGTACAGCTTCAATAGGGTGGGAGCCAATTATACTCCAAAACGATACATTATTCAAAAAGAAAGAAAGAAAATAAAAATTTATATATATATGGACGACCACAGGTTCTCGCTTGCAAAATAAAAATTTAATATATACACATGTTTTGTTGCATTCTTGTTATAAACAATTAAAACTGTTACTAAATAATGAGATTATGTATCTCATTGTGCACTATTAATTTTAAGAATTAAGATTAATTCAAGGTAACGATAGTGATTAACTGCTTTTGTTACATCATGAAGTGGGAAAATCTTTAATTCAATTGTTTACTTTTTTTTTAATTAAGAAAACGTTAAATACAGCTTGTGTGCAACTATATGTATATATCTTTACTTGTTTTATATTTGTATTTTTTATTTATCTATATTTATACATGCTCTGACAAAAGTATCTCTTGAATACCATTTTTAGTATCGTGTGGGATAGCTCTTTGCGGCAACAATCGCTTGAAGGCAGCGAAACATGCACGTTCTCTACTAAGTGTCCATAATCCATAATAATCGTGCCTATTTTTAATTGTTCTAATAAGTGATGATCATTAGAAAGGGATGCACGGGTCGAAGAGCTTTCTTAATCCCAGAGGTTCTCTCAACAAGTATTCCGAGTTTCTAAGGTAACATATAAATCTAATATTTGCATTTAAAAATGAAAATTAAAATGAATAAAGTGAAGTACGTTTCATGTTTGAAATCAAACATGAAATTTGGAAAAAATTTTCGAAAGTGATTCTGAATTTGGTTTCTAACATGGTAAGCGTTTCATTTTATTTCATTCTGAAATGCAGATGTTAGATTTGCACCGATGTTCAAAGAAAGTGCATCACCTAGGAATTTCACATTTCTAACCCTGTTTCGCGGTGGTATATTACATAAATGACTAGCATCACAAATAGAAATATAAACAAAAGATATTTTTTATTAGTTAAGGCAAAGCTAAGTAATATTTGACAGCTGCTCTCAAAATATTCCAAAATGAGCATTTGCAACCTTTATACAACAGTTTTGGTAAACACGACAATTATAGCTGAAATCTTATCAGAAGCCCTCAATTTGCTTCAGTTTATCATTTTAAATGGAAAACAAAATGAAAAGTTCACCAGGTGGAAACTAATATTTAGTTGAACCGCCTCTAACCCTGATGACAGCAGCACAACGTCGAGGCATTGACAAGATCAATTTCTGAAGATAATCAACTGATAGTTCGTGGTTCCAAACACGAATTATGGCTTCCTGAAGTTCACGAAGGGTCTTTGGTTTCTTTCTGCCGACTGCAGATTCCACACGATGCCAACAGTTCTCTATAGGATTCAGGTCCGCCCGGGCTGTTTCCTGGCCAGCTAAGAGTTGTAATGGACCGTTATTCCAACCACTTTTCACCTGTAACAAATGGAAACACATTACTGTCGAACCTCTAATTCAGAAATGAAGCTAAAGTAACTACAGAAGTGCCTACTTACACTTTTTGTTTGATGACAGGGAGCAGAGTCGTCCTGCAAGGTGCAGTTACTTGGCATGTTGAAATAGTCTCTAATGGTTGGCAACAATTTGCCTTCCAATACAGCCAGGTATCCATTGGCGATTTACGAAACCTTTTATAAACTGCAGGTGGCCTACTCCGCGGTACGAAATGCACCCCCATATTATTTGCCTGGTAGGGAATTTCACTGTAGACACCATACAGTCTGGATGGAATTCTTCACCACGTCAACCTGCACGGCTGCCATCGGAGCCATGCAGGTTGAATTTCTTCTCATCCTAGAAAATAACTGACTTCCACTGCTCTGGGGTCCATTTGACATGCTCCTTGCACCAAATTAATCGGCCTTTTTCATTAAGTGTGTGGAGGGGCTTCTGCTTAGGACGACGGGCTACAAGTCCATTTTTGAGGAGGCGTTTTCTGACTGTTACCACTTGCTACCACTCCTGTATGTTCTTCCCATTCTCTTTTCAGCTCAGACTTCTTCGAGCTTTACAATTTTTAAGGCAGAAGCGCTTCAAAACGCGGTTCTGTTTTGACGTATAGACTCGTTTACGTCCGGTTCCTTTTTTCCTATCAGCAGAACCAGTATTCTTGAGTTTGGAAAGAACTCATTGTCGACTGATTACAGACACTATAAGGAATATGACGGGAAAAACATCCTTCCTCACGTAAAGCAACAATAGCACTCTTTCTTCGTGGCGTCAACTGCAAGTAACTCGCCATCCTGACGCAAGGAATGACTGCAACTCTTGCAGAGCGTGTTTATATATTAATATATTACATCATCACCTATGCGTATCAATCTTATCTGAAGCAATATGTAAAAAAATTGCCATATACTTAACGTTATTCGGACGACAATTACAATTTTAAGGGGTCATGCACTTTGTTTGAACACCAGTGTATATCATGGAAACCTTGAAACTATAAGAAAATAAATATATAAAACTATATCCTGGACTCGTGAAATCTTTTTTCAATCAGCTAATAGATGAGATTAGTTGCAAAACCACTTGCAAAATTAAACCCAACTTTTTATTGCCAACTACGAAATGACAATAATTTTCAGTTATTGCATAGGCGGGAGAAAAAAATTCATACTCTACTGAATTTGATCAAGAAAATATATTTAAGGTATTCTTTCATAGTTCAGGTAAATTGTATACTTTATAATAACCAAGTATAATTTAACGCAGTTTTTAGCATATGAATTTGCAGTACAAATGAATTGAAACCGTTAATTTCTTAACACGCCTGCTCAATTTGCTATAAAGAAGCAATCGAACACGGTTACAAATTCATTTTATTTATGCCATTAATAATATTCTACAAAATTATTCATTATATCCTTGATAAAAAAAAATTAACTGAAATAATGCCGCTGTTTACAAATGTCTCTGCTTTCCTAAAAGTTAATCAACAGGAATCTTCTTCATTCGTGCACCATCAGTTTGGTTGTGAATCCAAAGCTAAACACAGTCTATTCAGTTTCAGTAAACTGTTTAGTCGCTTTGTTTAAAAGTAATTATAGGAATTAGTTTGAAATTTAAAACTGGCAAAGATATTATTAACCACTAAAAAAATCATACGAAAACTTGGAACATATTAATATAAAGGAAAGACCGCTAATTCAATTATCACTAAGTAAGTCGAAAGCAGAAGTAAAAATCCAACTACTATAACACTGTGATTAAATAAACTTTTTCTACTGCAAGTGGGTTCTGTAAACACAAAGGCTCAGTTATCCTGGATAAGATCTGAAATCAAGAGAAAGTTTTGCAGACAAGTTAAAAGAAATGTAAAGGACGGCTGTTGGTATTAAAGCAACGATAGATTTCCAGCTGGCTGTATAACGTTGCATACAAAACTCGCAGCGACTTTTCTAAAAGCGTCGAAGTTTTTGTGTTCAAAAAGAAAACTCTTCACAAATATCGAATTGCTAAAAAAAATCAATAAAAATCGATTAAGAAAATTTTCAAAGAAATGAAAAAAAATTATCTAGAATGAATTTGGTCAGAAAGAACAGAGTATCTGCGCTTCTCAGAAAATAAAATCTTCGTTCGCAAAAAAAAAAAAAAAAAAAAAAAAGCCTGACTACAAGTTCGCAACACCTGCATGAATTCGGTTTTGGAGTTCTCTTGGATTAATCAGCTTTGGTTCGAGTGCGGCTCGCTCTCTCTCGTTCTGATTGTCTATGTGTTTGTTTAACATGAGACGCACCGTTTTCGATTTTACCATTTCATAATCACTTTAGTTTCTCTTAAGGCAACCTTAAATGGACTATCATATAGATATTTTAGACATTAGACAGAATTAGGCATCATAACCAAATTTCGAAAAGAGAAAAAAAAAATATATATATATATAGAATATTAATGATAATATAAAATTATTAGAAAAAGTAAATCAATCCAATAATACCATCAGGGACCTAAGAAAACGCAAAAAAAAAAAAAAAAAAAAATATTATCGCTTTTTACTGACAATCTAGATCCCTGATGGTATTATTGGATTGATTTACTTTTTCTAATAATTTTATATTATCCTTAATATTCTATAGACATTATGGGTGTATTGCATGATTGCTTGCAACTGCATTGACCCATAAATATTAGTTACAGTTACTGTCGTTTTAATTTTCTTTCCTTTTTTATCACTAATATATATATATATATATATATATATATATATATATAAACACGATCAAAGAGAGAAATAATATAACCACTAAATCTGACGGTGGAAATAATATAATAGTAAATAGAGAAATAAAATAATTATTTTTAAATAGTAAAAGGGTGAAAGCCAACAATATTCTGAAAACCTAAACGGAAACAATTAGAAACTACTGAAGAGACCTGGTGAAGAGCAGAGTGAGAGTGAATTTTCAAGTACTGTACAGTTTTCCAATGGTAAAACTATATGCTAGATTGCGCGGGAATTCAAAAGCAAAGGAAAAAGATATCGCTACACAGACGTAGGAAGTATGAAACATCGAAGTTAGGTATTCAACTTTATTTATTTATTTATTTTTTTTTTTTCAGTACAATTTACCTTCACACAATTGTTCATTTATTCTTATCTTGTAAGCTTGTTTCTTGTAAACAGGCATACAGTACATACGCTGAGTGGACAGATATCATGGGATACCTACTTAGTAACGGGTAGGCACACCAAGAAGAAAAGTAGGCATACCAAGAAGTGTTCCACAGGTATTTCCATCCACGCTTGCTGCACCGCTGTCCATAATTCAGGCGCTTTTCTGGGTGCAGGATCCAAAGCTCGAACGGACCTTTCCACAGCATCACAAAGATACTCCACAGGGTTCATGTCCGGTGAACATGGAAACCATTCCATGGTGGTAAAATCTGCAGAATGCTCTTCGAACCATGTTCTAATCACCACGGCTCTGTGGGGAGGCGCATTGTCCTGCTGGAAGAGTCCATTGCCCTGTGGGTGCACGATGACCACGAAGGGATGCAGATGGTCTGCAAGGATGGATACATAAACTGGACCGTTCAGAGATGCATCTAGACGTACCAGACCATTGACGACCGACCGTCCACCCGCCTGAACAGTTCCTTGTTGACATGACGGGTGCATAGCTTCGTGCGGTTTCCGCCAGATACGCACCCTCCCGTCCGCTCGAAATAACTGGAAATGGTACTCATTGGACCAGGAGACCCGTCTCCAATTCTCTCCAATGAATGAATTCTCTGCAATCATCCAAGGTCCAGTGCCGATGTTTTTTTGGCCCAGTTGAGGCATAGAGTCCTGTGTTGTGGTGTTAGCATTGGGACTCTGGTGGGTAGGCGGCTTTCATAACCTATTGCGGCTAAGATCGCCTGATGGTCTTGGTGGAGACGTTTCTGGCATTTCCCTCGTTTAAGTCGGCGGTGATTTGTGCCGCTGTCACACTCTGTTTGGCTGAAACAATGCGAGACAGACGTCAACGGTCACGTTCATCTACAACCTTTCTCCGCCAGGAACTAGATATCGCATGAATTCTGTCCTTTCAGTGTAGTATTATTTGCTAGATTATATGTATTACTATTTGGCGAAGAGTAGTGAAAAAAGAAAGACATACAAACCTATGGAGCACGCATAGACAAAAAAAAAAAAAACTGTTAGATTGTTAAAGAATAAAATTACATAAGATAACAAAAAAAAAACTGATCGTCGTATACCTATAACTGAGTTGTTTTGGGATTAACCACCCAAACTGAAAGTAAAAAACAACGATAACGAGTTCTCTGTTTCTGTGATGATCAATATGCAGTATAGCAATATCAATTTTAATAGGCTTTCAGGGTTGTATGAAATGGTGTAATAATAGATTTAAAAAAATTATAAAATGTATGCACAGTGCACATTGATCATCATGAACAGTAGACCTATTTATAACAAACAAAAACCATATCTCTAAAATATATACTTAAAGATATAAAAAATTAATGTCGAAGAGAGTTTAACACCACTAGACTAGAATAGTTCTTTATTCTTATACTGTATTTCTTAATTATGAAAAGAAAGGGATGTGGCATTTTAATCAATTCTGTAACGGTACTTCCAGTATCATAAGAACCGAGATCCTAATATACGAAGCTAACCAGAAAAAAATATATTTTAACCAAATAAATAAACAAATAAACGTGCCAACACAGAGAGCACGAGAATTATGTGCCAACAGTTTAGACTTGAAAATCAAATGCTTCCTTAATTTATTAGCAGGGGTATTAAAAAGCTTGAGTACCAAAGCTTGAGATGCCATGGCAGATCATTATATCAGACAAGAAACTGATTTCGAATTTCACCATTCATTTTATCCCATATAAAAACATCACTCTTTATGCTGCTGTGTCTTTGTATTAGCCTTTAGTGTTCTTCTTATTATTATTTCTTCTTCTTTTTTCCTTATTTTATATTCTATTCTATCCTATCCTCGTCTCTTCTTTTTTGCTGGTCCTTATTACGGTCTTGAGTTTGCTGCCCTCGGGTTTTCCTGAGGCGGGATCTTCTTTGTTGGTACCATCAGCTTAAGACACTGTTGGTAAGAAATTAGTGACACCACTTGGGGTTCTCTCTCTCTGAGATTTTTGTTAATCTTTAAAATTGGCAGAATTTAAATTATGTTTGTTGTTTGTTGGTTGCAGAAAGTCAACAACAGCATAGCAACACAGAATACATGGAAAAGTTCAACTAGCGTTCAGGTGGCGCACAAGACACGATAGACATTTATACGATGATTAAAATATGATTAGCAGGAAGAAGTTCAGTAAAATATTATTAAGTAAAATGACAAAACTAGCGTTCAAGTATGGCACAACACACGATATACGATTGAACTGAATTCATTTCTGCTGAATTTCAAGAAGAAACAATATCTTGAATTATCAACCTCACCAACAAATTCTAAGCATTACAGTATAATACAGACTAACAAAACTTTTACTCAAAATTTCATCTCTACTTAAGCTTACGTAAGACAAGAAAAGAACGGGAGTAATAAGTTCTGTAGAACGGAAAACCTCAAAAATTAAAACAAAATAAATATAAAAGAAAATATAGATCTATCCACAGGGATTTTATACCAAACAAAAGAGGAATCTGATGATGTGTCCAAATTTGCAATGGGTCCAAAGAATGAAATAATGAATTAAAACAAATTTAATATATGACTGGATATAGCTACGTTATTTTTAAAGTGGCTACACGAAGGTTTTTCAATCTTTAGGGATTATTATATTGAGTGTAGAAGATAAACCAAAAGGAAAAAATATACCGGGTGGTTACAAAATAAGTTTCCCTATTCAGGAGACCCTAGTGTCAAAACGGTTAGAGGTAGCGCTGTGAAAATCGGTCGGTATGTCATTTAGGGTATGGGGAAGCGATTTGTAGAAGAAAAAAAAATAGTTCACATTTCCGTAGCCAGGGGAAAAACGGCGCTGCACATATGTAAAAGTTGTCATTTACTTCAAGACACAAATGACATCCTGTTAGATAAAAGCAGAAAGGCCAATGCCACCGTCAATAACCATTATGGCTTTAAAAAAAAAAAAAGGAACGTGCTCTTTCAGTAAAACTGTTCTACCAGAATATCACACTGGTGTGCAAAACTTAAGGACCAACGCTATTTCTAAAGGTTACAACCACTAAATCTTTACTTAAGGTACGCTTTACTGATGAGAGTAGATTCAGTCTCAACAGCGATTCTGCACGTCACCTGATCTGGCGAGAGGTTGGCACAAGGTATCACCCCGCAAACAACACTGAAAGGGATCGATATGGCGGTCGAGGTGTTCTCGTCTGGGGAAGCGTTATCTTGGATGGACGTACACAACTCCAGATACTAGAAGGCGATACTGTAACCGGTGCACGCTACTGTACTGAGGTAATCCTTCCCATGTGCGTCTGTTCCGATGTGCAATTTCGGTGTCATTGGCCCCGAGTTCGTGTTTATGGATGATAACGCCACACCCTATCGCACTGCAGCTGTTGATATGCTTTTGGAAAGTGAGGACATTGTTCGTATGGCTTGGCCTGCCCGTTCTACCGGTCTAAATCCCATCGGACACGTATGGGACGCTCTGGGGAGACGCCTAGCGGCACGTCCACACCCACCAGAAAATGTTCGCTAGCTGAAGATGGCGCTGACAGAGGAATGGACGATGTTACTGCAAGAACTTATCAACAACATTGTTCTAAGTATGGACAGGCAGTGCAAAGCCTGCGTCGACATTAGGGGTGGCCATATCTCCTACTGAGGACCAGCTCTTCCCTTTGTTCCATTTTTGGCAGTGATGCATCTGTATCATGGCAGCCAGTGCTATGTTGCCATTTTTCAATAAAGTCCCTCTGTACTGCTTTGTTTCCGTTGTTGTGTCGGTGTTGTTTCCTTCATCATTTCTGTACCTCACGAGGTTTCTTTGGTATGCTTTTCCCATATCCAGGCCATTCCTATGAGAAGCTACCGGTGAAAACCTGACTTGTCCTTAAATTTTGCACACCAGTGTAGTAACGCTAATGCAGCACTACGTGAATATCGGAAACTTGAAGATCTGCGTAAAGGACCTTTGACGTCAGTGGGGTTTCGAAAACTAATAAAGAAATTTGAAGCGACCGACCGGGAGTTACGTGTAATTCCAGGCGGGGGACGACCACGTATCGGAACGGATTAGTTTTTTAGTTTTTTTTTTTTTTTTTTTAGGAGCATTAGCAACTAAGGCCATATTGCTCCGGGATATGCGGTGGTCATTCCCTTGACCTTCCCGCATCCTCCGTATTTGGTGGTGACGGGCTTGAACCCCGGTCTAATCAAGAAGCGTGTGCTACGCACTGTTGCTCCTTCCCACCTGGCTACGGAGGCGCCTTATCGGAACGGAGGTTGTGGATGAAGTGGCTATTGCGATGGCCTCCAAGTCAGAATGCAAAACACTACCAGTCAGTAGAGCCAGAAGTATGTCAAGAGACTTGAACCTTACTTGGCCTACTGTATGTAAAGTGCTCCGAATAATTTTACGCTGGTTCCCGTACAAGATTCACGTAGTGCAAGAACTAAAATCTTGTGATCAGCAACAACGAATAGACTTTGCTCTAAGATCACGTCACAAAGGAGGTTAGGCAATCAAAGGCAGATTACGAGAAATCTTTGGCCAAGGATGCAAAGAAAAACAGCAAAGAGTTCTTTACTTATGTAAACTCTAGAAGGAAGGTGATGAATCCGACTGGTCCACTTAATATCAATGGTTCAACACTTAATGATCCTGCTCAGGTAGCTAGCAAACTAAATCAATATTTTGCATCTACATTCACACATGAGGAGTTATTCAGGGAGGGGAATTCCAGAGGTGTAATAAACTCTGGCAGTAAGTTTGATAATCTTGTAATAACTGAGAATAAAGTGGAGGAGAAATTGTTGAAGATAAACATAAGAAAGGCACCTGGGGTGGACGGAATCTATCCAGTTATATTAAAGGAAGCAGCAAAGGAAGTAAGCAAACCCTTAGCCATAATTATGAGAGCTTCCTTGGACTCAGGAGAGGTACGCATAGACTGGAAATGTGCAAATGTGACCCCAATCCACAAAGGAGGATCAAAGGGAGACACAGGTAATTACAGACCTGTTAGTTTAACTTCTACGCACATCTATCTTTCACACACACACACACACACACACACACACACACACACACACACACACACACACACACACACACACACACACACACACACACACACACACACACAAATAAACTACATGTAATAATCTATACACTACATTTAATGCACTATACTGTTGTTGGTCTAAGGTTATTAAAACTTAGGCCATATTGCGCCGCACATAATACTGTATATCTGTAATTGCGAGTATTCTGCGGTCGATTTGCTGTTTACCTGACGAAAAACCCGAGTTTCCGAGAGAAAAACCCTGCTACCGTCGCCTGAGACCGACTAATTCAGTGTAGTCATTGTGAAAAAGACCCATAAAAATCCTTTGCGTCACTGACAGGATTCGAACTCAGTTTTTTTCTACCCGATATGGGGAGGACGGTGATTATACTGATTATATAAAATCGACTTTATAACTGTACTACACGCATGGCAACCTACTATAGATGCATATTCATTTATATATAAATATCTATAAAAATATATATCAATTTAAATGTAAAATTTAAAAAGATATTTAAAATTTTAAAAACATATATTAAAAGTTTTTGCTTGATCGAAAACACGAGAAAGAATTTGTGCGTTGTCTTTTCATACAAAAAAAAAAAAAAAAAAAAATTCCGTGTGTTTTACTGTCGATTTGCCTGTTTTGCTGGACGAAAACCCCACAGTTTCTGGGGGAGAAATCCTTGCTATCCACGCCTGAGACCTACTAACTCAGCCACTAAGTGAAAAAAAGCCTATTAAAGCTCCTTGCGTCATCGATGAGATTCGAACCCGGACCTTTTCCACCCGGTGTGGGGAGGACAGTGACGATACCACTGTGCTACATACGCAGACTGTTTTTACATACATCTGGGGGAAATAAGGTCATGGTGGACACGTAATTATGTACAATATTTGTTCCTAGAGTTATAAAATGAGTCAATTCGTCATTCACGCCAAGAAAAAAAAAAAAAAAATCGTCGAAACGCTGCTACCTATCTCCACTTCTTTGAAAGAACACCTATTCCCATTATATCAATATAATTACAGATCAAGAAATACAGAAGGAGGGGCATCTTTGCTCATTTTACCCTAATTAGAGTTTAGGTTCAGTTATATATAGTACACGGGTAAATAATAAATTGAAATACGTTAGCTTCAGTTACACTGCTTAACTTACGTTTAACTGCTTTCTGTTATCTCCTGCACTCTGGTCGTATTACTATGAAAAGCGACGCTCGTAAGGTGTTGACATTCAGAGACAATTAATATACAGGTCAACTTTATACAGGGTAATCATAATTAGGTAAGTTGTGCTACTTTGGATGCCTGTAGGTAGAAAATTATGGATCGCTCAGAAATAAAATTTGGAATATCTACACCATGAGGAAAATAAGGCACAAAAAAAAGTTCCAAAACAGTGCTATTAAGGTGCGTCTGGCACTGCATGTAGCTACATAACTAACACAGTATAATTTATTTGACCATACTAAAGTACAGTACGAGCATTTTGATTCCAGGTATGGGCTATAGCCCTACCATTATCGATGTAATGTGGATTTTTTTTTTTTTTTTACCACTACATGGTGATTAAAGTTTACTGATTTTCTGAAACACTGCTATAGCCTCCGCTCCCCACTCCACCACCAAACGTCGCCAATTATTAAGTAGTTCTACTGACACTTAATCTAAATACTTTGTAAAAATAAAATTAATCTGATAACAACAGTTCACGAGGTTTAATCAATGCCATTCATATTTCACATTAATTCCTTTTTCACAAGTGTTAAAGCCGAATCCGGGAATTCTGTTGTAATCCTAACCAGCCAGCCGGGATGCCGAGACAGCCTATCAAATACGAAACTTTTCTAGACAAAATGGGAGGTATGGTAATCCTACTCATACCCGACAATTATGAGCATTCACATCGTCTCAGCCGTGAATGAGTCTCATCGGTCCATAAGATGTTCTAAGGTCAACTCACCTACCTCCATCCTAGCCATAAAACTCGTTTTAAATATTATTGTAAACAACCAACGTGCTTTATGGCTAACGGTACATAGTTTATTCACAAGAAAGCTATTTTATTATAGTCGTTGAAGAATGAATTCCCCATTCTAATTTTAGTGACCAATCAGAAATCCTGGAAATAATCAAAAAAATTGATGAAAGAGTTGTGATATGAGAAAATCTTTATCCCCCTTCCCATCCCAACTCTCGGTGCTGTACAGTGTCCTGTGATGATACACCATAATGACAGGCTCCGAGCCAACTCTACGTAACCTCCCACCTCTGACCTTAACATGTGAATGATGAAGCGGCTGTTGGGAAGGAAATGGGACAAACGGATATAAAGTTGAAGGTCAAGCAGCGGGATCTTTTAGATATGCGCGCGAAAAGGAGGATACATATCTCGAGGCGGGGGGGGTTTCGTTAGGCATGTGGTTAATGACACTGTCTGGGGAGATGTAAAAGTTTATGGGCGAGATGAAAGTAACTCACGTGTAGAACATTAACCCAATAGGATGCGAATCGGGTTAAAGTCTAGTCCACGCGAAACACTAAAACTGATGTTTAAAATATGTCCCGATCAGCATCTACACATGAGCTCTGCTCACAGCCGAACGACACAGAGGTTTATACGCCATAGTTTCCACAGTTTTACAACGGTTCGCTTAGAATTACATTGGCCTACTAAGGTTTTCAGGTGTGGCTAAGTATATGAGAGTATTATTAGTATTTAAGCCACGCAGAGTTCAAAAATGATCTCCATTTTATTCCATCACCAAATTTTTCGCAAAGCGTCATTGTTGTTCTTCGGTTTTTGATGCATCATACTTAGACCATATTGCGCCATTGTGTATTGTCTGTATAACTGTGTGTTCCGGAGCAGATATGCGTGTTGTGCGTACTGAAAAACCCAGAATAACTCATGGGAAAAATTCTATTCCAGCCGCCCAAGATCGGCGGACTACTGCCTCAATTGAAGAGGACTTTTAAGAAATTCCTCCAGATGTCAAAAGGAATCGAACCCAGACCTCTACAAACGAGTCACAAGTGGCGAAAGTACTACCTATACGGAAGACGCAAAACGTCATCCTGTATTTCACATTTTTAAATAAAATGTTGTGTTGTGGAATTGCCACAGTCTTTAGGCAAATCGCATTTGCAGTTTCCGCAGGTAACAGTGCCAATGACGCCTACAGCGTGCCCGTCCCATCAACTCTAATCTGAACAGATGTAAAATCTCTGGCCTCAACGCACTGAAACGGGATAATACTATAGTCATTTTACCAGCAGATAAGGGACGTCGAACGGTCGTTTTAAACCGGTCCGAATACGAAGCGAAAGCCATATCTCTTTTACAAGACACCACCGTCTACGAGCCTATACTCGACTCTCCCGTGAAGATCTTACAACGATGGGAAACCAAAGTAAATAATCTTATCTACATCTGGTGGTTTAAGTCGGGCAGAATCTCTAAATCCACACGCTGGCGCCTGCATGCCTCCGGATGCAGATTCCACAGTTCTACGGCCTACCTAAGGTCCACAAGGAAGGTATGCCGTTACGACCTAACGTCTCCTGTTGTGGTTCCCCGACGTACGAGTTATCCAATTTCGTTTCCAGTCTGCTCTCACCCTTGGAAGGCAAGACTGTTCACACAGTTTCCAACAGCGGAGAATTTCTAAAGCCTCGCCTCTAATCCATCCATCTCAGATGATCAGGTTATGGCCTCGTTCGACGTAGTGGCTCTCTTCACTTCAGTCCCCCCCCAATTGGCCATCACATGTGCTAAAGAACTCTTGGACAACGACCAAACCCTGAGCAGCAGAACTTCCTTAACTGCCGACGACATCTGCACCGCCCTCAGGTTGTGTCTAACTTGTGGTACCATTATGTACGGTATATATATATATATATATATTGTGTACAAAAGGATGTATATAATTTATCCTTCACGGCAGGAATGCCAGGGGCTTCACACTGGCTGGTGGGCAAAGGCCTTGAGGACGGGGCCCACATCGAAGTTCGGGTTCATCCTCCAGGGCCAACAATATAATAAGTTTCAGTTAAATTATTCACAATATTCATAAAAATATTATACGGTATTTTTGACATTATATACAATATTATACAGACATCCTTTTTAAATTTATTATACTGATACATTACTGTGCAGTTTGCCTGGTTGAGTTTAGGTCATCAAGGATCTCTCTCCGGTATTTGCGATCATTGACAAATTTGTAGAGGTCGCCTTCGATTGCTTGGACTGTGATAAGCATCTGCTTGGGGAGAAAGCGGTCGCTAAGGGGTAGTATATTATGGTTGACTATAAGTGTTGGAGCTGACCTCAGTCCGGGTTGAGGGATTCTCCAGCTGCACAGTTCCCATATGTTTGGCTCCGAGATTATTCCAGTGGTCATTTTGGCAGTTAGGGTGAGGCGTCTTTCCATTATAAGGTTTGGCAGTCGGGCAAAGTTCAGTGCGGTTGCCATCGCAGTTGTTCTTTGCTGGAGTGGACGATGATGTTTATGTGTGATCCAAGGAAGGAGCCAGTATTCGGAGGAGTACACACGCTTGATATTCGTGGGGGCTACAGATGTCCATATTTCTGAGGCGTATAACATGACAGAGTATACAAAGAGTTTGTACAGAGGTGTATACGTACCGCTGAGTCACATACAGATCCTTAACGTGAAGTAGTGTTGTTTGGTAATCCACCGCATTTTGCAGAATTTTGTTATGAGCTTGTCAATATTATGTTATGAGCGTGTCAATATTATGTTATGAGCGTGTCAATATTATGTTATGAACTTGTCAGTAGGGCTTGAAGGTCAGTTTGCAATCGAAAACTACTCCCAAGTCTGTATGTGTATTTACCACTGGAAGAAGAATGCCATCTAGAGAAGCTTGGACTTCAGTGGGTTGGTGCTTCAACGAAATGACAATTTGGGCTGATTTTGCAGGATTAATAAGTAGTCCAAATTGATGGAGATAGGATTCTAAGTCGTGTAGCTTTCGATTGATCTTTTCATTAATTTTTGAGATATGTTCGCCCGGGTTAATCTGGGTGTGTAGCTTAATATCGTCAGCATAGCAGATTATGTCTTCTTTCCCTTGAACAAATGGAATAATGGCTGCAGTAAATAATGCTCCGGAGAGGACTCCGCCTTGGGAAACTCCTGAAGTGATTTTTCTGGAGATTATATCTCGATCCGCTGTAAGAACAATGATTCTGTCTGATAGCAGGGTTGTGATAAACCACAAAATCCCTTTACCGGCAATTTCACCGTATGGCTATGGGTGTACCCGTTAGCTCAATCACGGCAAACATTGCAATGGAAGAACTGGAGAGTCACGCATTTGTGGGTCTGCCAGATCCTATAGTTTTTTGGTGTCGTGGACGACGTGTTTGTGATCATTCCCCGCGAGTCGGGAGACCGACTTTTGCATCACCTCAACTCTCTATCACCATTCTTCCAATTCACCATTGAACTGGAGTTGGGCAATGCCCTTTCTTCGATTCCTTGGTTCAGCGCGAGGGCACGCGTTTAAAGACGTCAGTCTATCGCAGGCCGATGTGTGCTGGCCAATTCACCAACTTCCGGTCAGCACATGCTCGCAGCCAACTTCTTGGCACCACGTGGACTTTACTAATCCGCGCCTGGACCCACTACAGTTCTTTGGATGAAAGGCGCACTGAGATCGTTAAGGTAAAAGCAGATCTGGCAAAATGCGGCTACCCTGCCAGTGTCTTAGATAGGGGTGACCTGCAGGCCCGTAATCGCTTTGCCAACCCTAGGGCCACACGCAGCGATGATGACCCCACCTCGATCGCCTTTATCCCATACTACCCGAACCTGTTACAACAACTTTCTAGAGTCTTACAAGCTCATGGGATAAAGTGCTTGCAGCTTCCGGGCATAAGATTGCGGTCCCTCGTTTCGACTGTTAAGACACCCATTCCTCCACTCCTACGGAGCGGCTTGGTGTAACGCATTTCCTGCCGTGACTGTACTGGCTACTACGTAGGTGAAACTGGCAGAAGACTCGGAAATTGAGTCTCTGAGCATGAGAAAGCAATTCGTTCCGCCGACGTCGAATACGCAGCGATCGTCGAGCACTTCTAGTCTACCCAGCAAAACATCGACCCACGCCGCGACGTCGAGATTATTGACCGATCCCGCCACTACCGTCGTCGTGTCTAGTTGGAATCAATCCGCATTTCGTGTTGTAGCGATTCCTTTAACCGAAACATTAAGAGGGCGTATCCATCCCATCACTGAGGCAACCATCCTCCTAAATGACAAACGTTGGCACCTGCAGCCTAGCCAAACGTTACAACTACAAGACTCTTTTTCCAACAACTAATTGTTGCCTGCACGTGTATCACGTGGTTTCCATCTCGCATGACCACCATAGCTGGGCACATGACATTCTGTATTTTGTAATAACGCTTACAACTGAAGAAGGGCGTCTACCGTCCGAAAGCTATTGTGATATATTACTTTTATTTTAATTTCTTCCAAGTTTATTAAAGGAATTTTATTTCAACTTGTTTTTATTTTATCCGTGTTTCTCGGCGATACTGCATATTATTGTATGGATCCTGTGACCGTAGGCCTGTTTCCTTTTATACGAAATGAGAATACTTAGACAGGAAGATCACCATCTCCTCACCATACCAGAAGCTCACCAAATATATCTACAGAAGCTGCCCACAGGGTTCAGTCCTTGGCCCGTTCCTCTGGAACGTGTCCAACTTGCTCATAAAGACATGCATTCGCTCTTGCTTTTTTGTTAATTGTAACTTAATGAATAATACTGTATGTCCATCATTAACGTGAATGTGGTTCGCAATATCCTGTTTCAGACTTATGAAACAGGCCGGTTTGGATGTTAATAACTGAATGCCTCTTAATATACTACAAAAATAATTTGGATAATCTTCCAAAATAAACACAGGTTCTTCTCAGGAAAATCTACTATTATGAACTGCAGCCATTACAACCCAGGCCGGTTTGGATGTTAATAACATCCAAACAGGCCGGTTTGGATGTTAATAACTGAATGCCTCTTAATATACTACAAAAATAATTTGGATAATCTTCCAAAATAAACACAGGTTCTTCTCAGGAAAATCTACTATTAGGAACTGCAGCCATTACAACCCACTGCAGGATGGAAGCCTCCTCAACAATTCATGCTGAGGGAAATGGACCATAATCTGCCAAGCTGGTCCAGTGTGGGTTGGCAGATCGACCGTATTTAGCAGTCAGAGGCTTGAACCCCGGTCTACTCAAAGAGCGTGCGCTACTGCACTCCCGCTCCTGACCACTCGGCTACGGAGGCCTATATTATGCACCTCACTAATAAATGCTGCACACTGCTCCTCAAATGTCACTGTTCTCACATTAATGGCCTTCTGTCACCTGCCTAAAAATATCTCACTCCTATAAAACATCATAGCTCTGTTGCCATAGCTACCTTGGTACAGACTGTTGACCAGTTGGGTGCGCCATAAATGGACAACCCTGTTTCATTTGAATATTAATAGCCTTGGCAAAATGTTCACAGATACTTTATTATTAGCCATATGGTGCAAGGAAGCCCGAGACTTATGCTGCACCAGCCAAAAAAAAAAAAAAAATTCCGGAGTTACCCTGAGAGAGGGAGAGAGAAAAAGCACAAGAAAGAGAAGAATTATTATATCCATCTGAAGACCCTGGGTGTGTCAAGCTCATACTCGCCAGATGTGAGCCCCTGTATGGCAAGTTGCCTGCGCTATTGTACGTAAGCAAATTTTATAGATATGCTCAAAAATGAAAATTACAAAATAATTAAAAATTTCGGAACCAAAAAAAAAAAAAAAAAAAGTAATATAACAGCGAAAATCACAGGCAGGAACTTTTTAGGAATAACAGAGCTCATGGGATACAATGTCCGCATCTAATTTCGTAGGCCTTGTTGATTTCCACAGTAGCGTTTTGCATTTTTCCCCTCTTCTTTCTTTTGTGATAAAATATAATTAAAACCACCATGAACTTTAAAATTTAAATACCCTTTCATCTTGAATATATTTCAATTTCGGAATGATTTCTTCACAATCTACAGTTTGCTACGCTAACAACAATAACTAAAAATTTGACTTCCGTTTAAAAGGCTGATGATCATATATATATATTAAAAACATTTGGTTTTAATATCGAAAACAATTTAATACATAATGCAAGCGGAACCAATTCTTCTAGAAGGTTTCCTGAGTTTATTTATTTTATTCTTTATATTCTATATTATTATTTATTCTTATTATTTGTATTATTTATATTATTATTTTCTTCTAAATATTTAGTAGTAGTTTCAATACTTGCAAATAATTTTTAACTTTTAACTTTCTTGCGTAGATGTTGCAAGAATAAAAAAAATTAAAATTTTGAACATATCTATAAACATTCGACGTCGATATCGTTTTAGGCTGCTTTATTTCAAATAAAAAAATAATAAATAAAAACACGAAGACATTTTTTGAAATTGTACTGTTTTATCATGAATAGCCTGTAAACCATTTGGATTTCAGGCGGCTATTCATGAAACGGCTACTGAAAACCATTTGGATTTCAGACGGCATTTCCTTCTAATTAGCTACCACCTGTAGAAAGAGAAGACGCTTGACATGCCATTTATGAAATTGTCTTTAATATCCTCGGTAACATGCGGTAGTATACGAAGCATGCAGAAACATGATCGTCGGGAAGGGGGGGGGGGCAGCAAAGATATGTTATTGCTCAGCACATTCAAAGTACAGATGGGCAAGAAAACTTTTTTGACAAGAAACATTTATTTAATTACCATCTAGGACAGGAGAGTTCCGGTAACTGAGATGGGGAGGAAGAGACTGTCAAATGGACGAACAGCCTTTTCGGTAGTCTGACATAACATATTAAACATTTGCTGCTCGCCGAGGATAGCAGACGTGTTTTATTAATAAAGGATTCCGTTAAGACGAAAAGAAGTTCTGCAGAATCTGCCGCAAGGCAAAAAATTTCTTTGCCGTGTAACTGAAGCAGTTTGAACTGTGAACACTGTAGAATCTGTCAAAATTCCTCCATGAATATGAAGGCATTCTCTCTCTGCTTTCTTATGACTCTCTGCAATTTGTAAAAGTTTGTGAGTGTTGACAGCGCTTGCGGATAGTCTGACCAACACGAAAAGAAATGATATGGTAGATGGACGGAAGGAGTAGGGAAAGATAATTTCATCAATGAATCCAGCGCTTTACTTTTTTAACATAAAAAAAAAAGAATTCAATCTCTCAATTTTCGGGGGGGAGGGAACTTTCATTTTTTACCACAAATGAAGCTTAAAAGTTGTGGAAAAAACATGATGGCATATACTGTGCTTAATTAATGTCCTGAAGGTCTCTGCAAGGCTTTTGGGGGAAAATTTCTATCAGCTTCGCCCGCACTTGTAGGTAGAAGGAATTTGTTTTGTAGAGACGGGATACACTTAAACAAAGGTGGTGCAAAAGTTTTTGCCAGTATTATTGAGGATACCTTAAAGGTTCAGGGAAACTGCTAGTTAGGGGGGGGGGGTAATACTGACACGCGTTTATCTGATGATATTGGTCAAAGTAACTCTTGCACATACCTCAAGAGTTCTTATCTGTTACCCCAACTGGACATATTATCTAGATGTTCTGGGGCAGAAACGTTTCAAGTGAGCAGGTAGCTAATGTTCAGGGAAGAGAGCCTAAAAAACTTCAAGGGTTGTGTTAGGGTTGTTAAATATATAAGAGCAGTAAGTCTTAATTGTTTATATAGTAATGTTAGACGTGTTGTCAATAAAATGAGCGAATTCGAACTGCTGTTTAAAACAAGTAACGCGGACATAATAGGGCTTACGGAAACGTGGTGCCACCCGGAAATAGGGGATGATGAGTTTCAGTACGGCTTGTATAATGTATTTGGGAAGGATAGGCTAGATAGAAGGGGTGATGGGGTAATGCTTCTTATCAAAAGCAGCTTGAGTGCGACGATAGCTTTCCCGGATTCAGACGTTTCACGTGCTAGTATAGAATCTGTATGGTGCGAGATAGTTGGAAACAAAGGTATAATGCAAGTAGGAGTAATCTACAGACCAGATGATTGTGAAGATTATGACGAAAGCCTCTACATGCAAATGGAATGGGCAAGTAAGCGTCAATGTCTTATTATGGGCGATTTCAATTTGCCTCTAATTGATTGGAGAAAATGGGAAGGAAACTCGACATGGGGAACAAAATTTTTAAATCAACTAGATGACTATTATTTGTATCAACATGTCAGGGAAAGTACTAGAGAAAAGAATATCCTAGACCTCATCATCACCCATGAATCAGATGACATAAGAGGGCTGACAGTAGAGGAACCAGTAGCAGGAAGTGATCAAGGAGTTCTACAGTGGATGATGAAGAGAGAGGTAGCAGTAGTAAAAGGCAAAGGAATGGGTTTTAATTTTAAGGTACTACATGGCCTCTATTAACTGGATAGATATCGCACAGAGAACGAATACAATTGAACTGTGGTATGCTTTTAAAACATTAATCAGAGATGCCTTGAATGCGTATTTACCCTTAAAAAATACTCCAGGAGGAGAGTTCCAAGTTGGATGAATAGTGAAGTTGCAACATTACTTGAGCAGAAAAAGGTGGCATGGAAAAGTTACAGAGCAATAAAAAGTACTGAAGCCTATAACAGCTACAAGATTATCTGAAGAGAGGCACAGAAAAGGTTCGACAAGCAAAGGCAGTTTATGAGAAATCGCTAGCAAACAGAGTAAAGAGGGGGGGATAAGGAATTCTTCATATATATATATATATATATATATATATATATATATATGGGGGGGATAAGGAATTCTTCATATATATATGCTAAGAAGATTAAAGGGGATAGTATTAAATACACCAGCTGCCGTTGCAGATGAACTCAAAAGTTATTTTGCATCGATATTTACAGATGAAAAACCTTTCGTGGCAATGGGAAATTGTGGGAGTGAAGTTGAAAATATGTAATTAATGATATTGAAATTTCGCAAGATTATTTAATGAAAAAACTTTCGAGCCTACAGGCCAGTAAGGCTCCTGGAGTTGATGGAATATACCGTATAATCTTAAGGGAGGTGGCAAGTGAGTGCATTGAACCATTAAGGCTAATTAGCGAACATCACTAGACTCTGGGGAGATTCCGTTGGATTGGAAAAGTGCCAATGTATCTCCCAAACATAAGGGTGGTCCTAAGAGTGAAGTGGAAAATTATCAACCTGTCAGTCTGGCTTCAGTGGTAGGGAAAATCATGGAGGCAATGATCAAGGATGGAATTCAGGATCATCTGGATCGAATTGAAATTCTCAAGGATACTCAGCATGGTTTTGTAAAGGGAAAATTTTGTTTAACAAATCTGGTTCTCTATTTTGAAAGGGTCACTCCTCATGAGCTGGATTTAGGGAATAATTTCGACATTGTTTATTTAGATTCAAGCAAAGCTTTTGACTCAGTCTCACATGAGCGTTGCTTTATAAGCTGGAATAGGTTGGAATCACTGGGAAAATCCTTAGATGGATATAAGGATGGCTTCAGCGCAGGAGGCAGAGGGTTGTGATAAATGGCTATTCCTCAGATTGGGTTGATGTAAGAAGTGGGGTTCCCCAAGGATCAGTATTAGGACCACTGTTGTTTTTAATTTTCATAAACCACATTGATGAAGGGATAGAGGGCGTGATGTCTAAATTTGCAGATGACGTTAAAATTGGTAGAGTAGTTGTTGATCACTGTCAAGCTGAGCTTCTTCAGAGAAACCTAGATAGACTTCAGGAATGGTCAGAAAAATGGCAGCTATGCTTTAATCTAAAAACAACATTACACATGGGAAACAGTAATCCCAAAATAACTTATTCACTTGGCGGAGTTCAACTAAACCCAGTACTGGAGGAAAGGGACTTGGGTGTTACGATACGGTCAGACATGAAATTCTCTGAGCATTATAAACAGGTTGCAAGGAAGGCCCATGGTGACCTATCGATGATCTATGGAACTTTTGCAAGTAGAGACAGGGACATGATAATCCCATTATATAAGGCCACATTTTGTTAGACCACATTTGGAACACTGTGTTCAAGTGTGGCGACCGCACCTAAAGAAAGACATCGAGCTGCTTGAAAGGGTGCAAAGACGGGTAACTCGCCAGGTGAGACCCGCAAAAGGGCGTCCTTATGAAGAAAGACTTCGAATATGTGGGTTGCAGAGTTTGGAAACTAGACACCTTAGAGGAGATTTGATTGAGGTGTTTAAGGCTCTGAGAGGCATCAGTAAAATGAATGAGGAATTTTCAAGATTATAAATGATGCTGGAAGTAGGAGACATAAATTCAAGTTACGGGGGTAGGTGTTTAGATTGGACTGCAGGAAGTTTTATTTTAGCCAGCGAGTTATAAATTACTGGAATAAGTTGCCGTCATCTAGTAGTACCTTCGGGTGAGGGAAACGCATAGGATGATAGGTTTAATTTCTTTTTCTTTTATTAATTATTAGTTGTTTTTTTTTTTTATCATTGTTTTATTCGTTTTTTTTTTTTTTTTTTTTTTGGCTGGTGCAGCATAAGCCATAGGCTTTCTTGCACTATGCGGCCATTACTAATACTAATTAATTAATGCTTCAAATGCCAGAAACATTTCAGTACCTTTTCAATGATCTGACCATTGAAACAAAAAAATGAAATAATATAAATTATGGGTAAACCTTTAAGTATTCAATAAGAAATTAAAAATGTGAGATACCAAGAACTTGTGAATAGGCATCACAACAGGATCGGTCCTAGAGTTCAAAGAGACGCGTGTAGAAATTAATGTTAGGGCTACTCGCTATCTTATCAGGATTGAGCTTCCCTTTGTATTTTTGCATTTTCAATCGGGAGCCCAGGTGCACTACATCCGTTGTAACTCCATCACTGCCCTGCATCACACTCACGAAAAGTAGCATATGAACATTACATTAGGTTCAGTGTCCACAAGGTAAAAAAAAAAAAAAAAAAAATCAGAGTTCACTAAAACTGATGTGTTTCGGCCCCAACCTGCGGCATGCGTGCCACTTGTAGTTCGTATAACTTTTGTTAGTGGTCCTCCTCCGTAAAAAAAAAAAAAAAAAAAAAAAAACAATAATAATAAAATAAATAAATAAAAATAATGATAATAATAATAATTTTTTTTACTTAAAATGAATGCAAAATAATGTAGTCTTGTAACACTCCATTGTTTGACAATGTAAAAATTATACAACCATCGTGAAAAATTAGTAATGAAGCTAAACAAACATACAGCAAATGTAGTTGAAGGTCGTTACGTAGTTGTTTTCCATTAAGATTATTACTACATTTAATGCCACTCAATGAGTGTATTAAATGAGTAGTATTAAATACTGTATAGTAATAATCTTAATATACAGCAAAGCTTTCCAAACTGGATGTCGCATCTGTCTCAAAAGGGTTCGTCAAATTTTTTACATCATATCAGCTAAGTTCTTTTCGTTGGTTGTTTATATTGTTACAATTAACTGATTAAAATACAATTATAGATTTATATAAAAATTTACGATACTTTCTATTTTTTCACGTGCTTCATATTTTGAGGTAGGCTAGCTCTGGTCACGTCCTTTTTTCTGAAAGCTAATTACAGACTTAGCCGATTTCAAAATTGTCTAGTAACGCACATCTTACCTCTCTCTTAACTCTTGTTTACCTGCTTTACGCCCGAAATAAAGTAAGTTGCGCAATGTTAATGTTGCATTCGTCGTCAATTTACACATAGGGGACGAAGTGTCGAATAATTACAACATTCTAGGTGGTGTGTCGAATTACTTTTAGTACGTGCAGTATGCGTCGGTGTCAAAAAAAAAAAAAAAATGGCTGTACTGACATAGAGTTTAAATTCCACTTTTATTTTCAGAAATTATGACCGGAAAACTTATATATCACTCATATTTACTACCTTTTAGCGTTAATTTAACTCAGTTAAGTAAGGGTACCAGCAGTGCTGTAGTCGTAAAATTATCAGAAGGTATACTCTATGAAGTAGCCCTCCGTAGCCGGGTGGTTAAGAGCGAGCGTGCAGCAGCACCAGTGTTGCCATTTTAGCGGTTTTCCCGCTAGATTTAGCGGAATTGCTTCAGGTTTAGCGGATTAAAATATGAAATAGCGGATAGCGGATTTTTTAGAGGGAAGAGTATAAATGTTTAGCATTTTATATATTTTGGCAATGTAACATTTAAATTAAGAAATATTTATTTAACAAATATTAAATTAATTGTTCAAGTAATTATTTAATTAACAATAAAAATATTTCATAATTGAAATGTTTTATCGATATACATCGTAAACATAGTAGGGATATCATATTTCATAGTTTTTTTTTGTTTTTTTTTATAAAGCGAAGAATCGGTTTTATATTATTCTGGAATTTCCCTGAGGAGAACCCCAACAATTTTACGTAGTTACGCCCGCGGTCAAACGACCTGACCGTTGGGTCATAGCTTTAATTGTTGAATCGAATCTAAAAATGTGGGAAAAATTCTAATGACGCCTTTTTTTGAAACCGCGAAGAAATGGCATTGAATAATTTTTATTGGTCGTATTTGATTGGCTTCCAAGAAATGCGATCCGAATTACCGACATAACATTAAAAGTCATTTAAAAACTTTCAAACATGGGTGGTAGAGGCCGACAGTTTGGGGAAATTCAAAGGTCATCTGGACAGTACTTTCGGGTAAGGGAAGCGCATAGGATGATAGGTTTAATTTCCTTTTTATTTATTTTTTATTTTATTTTTTTTATTTATTAATTATTATTATTTATTTATTTATTTTAAATATTTATTTTTTTTTTTGTTTTTATCATTGTTTTGTTCGGATTTTTTTTTTTTTTTTTTTTTTGGCTGGTGCAGCATAAGCCATAGGCTTTCTTGCACCATGCGGCCGTTACTAATACTAATACTAAATATTGGATGCGCTTTACTTTATACTCTATGAATATTGCGAAAAGAAGAGAGTATACCAATAGCAGGCTTATTAATCGAATTCCAGAGGATATACGCCGTATATCACTGGTGCCCTGTGGCAGCACAGGGCACCAATGATCTCACGACGTCGATTCTGTGAGCCGAACATAAATTCTGTGAAGATAAACTTTACAGAAATAAACCTAATTTTAATTTATTGTGCTAGACGATCACAGTCAGCTTTCCTGGCAATACACCACCTATTTAAAATACTGCACATATACAACCACTGAACAAGCTGATGTACAATTATCTTAGATTCCCTCCTGGGGTTAGTTCGTTCTCAATATCACAATGCTATAACATGTCAATGTCACAATGCAATACCATGAAGGAATCTGAAACTATGTCTCAACATAAGGTTGTGATGATCTCCAAAGATCCAAGTGACACTTGTAGTTCCACCACAAAGCTTAAAATCATCAGTAGAAGTCCAATCCAGGAAGTAGAAGTCTAAACCAGGAATTGCGGTCACAATGAACAAGTCAGCGTTATCTCAAACCAAAGCAGTCCCAAAAGTACACCAGTTTACAGTAAAAAGAAATAACTCGATTCTGTGTAAATTTCTCCAAGTAAAGTCCCTGGAACCATAGTAGCAGCACAGGTCATCCATTAAAGAAGCAACCACAATGAAATCTAGCAGGGTAGTCGTGGTGGTCTGTCCCTCCAATGGAGCTCCAATTTCTCCGGTAAGAGCCCACCCAAAAAGCGTCAGGCCTCCTCAAGGTTAAAAATAAAATAGTTGAGCAGTCAGATAGCTTTGGAGGAATGAGGTACCAGTTGTTCTCCTTTGAAAAATTATAACAACTACCATAGTGGTTCCAAAGAACAGGGGTATACATTTATATACTTAAAAAGATAAATAAATAAAGAAAGAAAACCCCAGTTCCCACAAAGTCTCTTGCTCAGTACCAGTTTCCACTTATGGGTGTCAAGGTATTTCGATCCTCTGATTACTTGTCTCGTGTGAGGATGGTCTTCACTTTTCTGATCAGCTTCTTACGTATTTTACCCCGTTGGGACCGGGTCAGTTCGCCTATCTTCACTCTTATCTTTTTTATGTTCTTATTATTATTAAAGCCTGCTATATCTGTAACAAGGGAAGATTATTCGTTTTTAGCTCAATTTTAAAGATTTCTTAAATTTAAATTTAAAAAAATCGTCCTACTTTACACGGAAATGCTATATAAAGGTGTTTCAATTAAGGGGCACTTGGGCTTACCTCGCTTATTTTTAGATTTAGGTTATTTTTCGTCCGGGCCTTTTTGGTCATATTTAGTTAGTCGAATATACTAAATCGAAGACTGGGAACAACTTTCACTTTGAGAAAAAAGGCAGTTTATTTGGCAAAATTCTAATTTAGAAATCGTAAAATTAAAACGAAAATACTTAGCCCAATTTTAACATCAAATTAAAAAATTACAGTCCAAATATAAATAACAAAAGCGGTCCATACGACAAACAGAAATTAAGCGTAAAAATAAGCGAGATAAACCACGGGGCATTTTATGTTCTTTTACATTAACTGCATTCATAGCGAAATGATGCTCTTTACCGAATTTAATTCAGCAGTGCAGCACTTGCCTCAGTCATAGAAGCTGAACTTTAGCCAATATTGTTATATATACTGGAGCAAAATCAGCTTAAGGTTAATAAATTACGTTATTAAGATAGTAGTTAAAAAATATTATAGCAATCAGTTAAAATAATAATTTCATTGTTGAAAATAATTACAAATACAGTATATGTACAAACCCAAAATTACAGAACAAATTTCAACGATTACCGAAGTAAGAGTCGAAGGTTCAGTTTTAACCAAAGTTAAAAAACGTTACCATAAACAAGTGTCTAATTTAGAAAGTAATAGTGAATCAGTTCTGCCCTCTATACATACATACATTTGACAAATAAAATATTGACGTTCCTAGACAGGAACGTAACCGTTTATTTGCCTAATTTTAGTACAGATTAAAAAAAAAAAAACTTTACTCAACTTATTCTAGAAATGCTATTACACAACTTCACTTTAATTGCTATTTGACTAGAAGTAGTATACTGCAGTAGTTTGCAAAAATCTCAGCGTAAGAGTTTAAAGGAGATACGTGTGCCCTGCATTACACCAAAATAACAACGTATATTTTCAGTAAAGTTTCGACATTTTCGATGTCGAATTGTCTCAAACTTTAATCTTTCAATTAATTGATATAGACTTTTATTACAGTTCGGTATTTCCATTTCCTTCAATATTTAATTAATCCCTTTGATACTATAGAGAGATTAATGTGTCACACAATTTCGAATAGAAAATACGAAAGAACAAGATTCGAAGATATTGCGTTACATACACAAATAAGTTATAATCAAAGGGCAAAAAATGAAAAATTAAAAAAAATTAAAAATCAATGTGAAATAATGAATGTAAATTTCTTTATTTCTAATTCCACAATTTTTACCGTAAATATCAACTTTAGGATATGTAAAGTCATTATTTTTCACTAGTTCACAAAGGTTAATTTATGGAGTATTTATAAACAACAATATTAATCATTTAATTTTTTAAAAGTTTTTTCTATGGCGCACTACTCTAATATAGTTCAATTACAACCTCGAATCAAACGCCATTTATGTTTCGTGGTTTAGATTTCTGTGAGGTGAATATTAAGTATCTCTGTGATATTCAGGCATGTCCATTCAGAGGAGAGAACTCAAGAGAACAAGTGTTTCGATCAGCCTATTCATTTCTGGATACAAACAGGATGTGTCATATATAGAAACTCGTTTAAGCGCTTTTAAGCATTACAGTCACTGCTAGCGATCGCAAGTAATTTCGGTGCCCACGAAATCTGGAAACAGCTATCACCAATGCGGTAGTATGTTGGGACGTAAGACATGAAAAGCATGAACTTTAAAAGTCTCAACTACTACTACTCTTTTGTCTATAATGCAAATTATAGGTTGCATCTGCTTTTCCACTTTATCCCTTCTCTGAGAAAAGCTGCAAGTAGCGATAACAATACAAAATTCGTTTTATCCAGTCAAGAACTACTTAAAAACAAAGTTTAAATATCATTTTCACAAAGCTAATAAACAAAGCCGCTCACTCACTGGTGTATTAATTGATTAATAGTAATGTGCTTGAATAATATTACTAAAATATTGTTTAAATAGGGCAGAAACTTATTTAATATACTTTATATTGCATAGTAATTCATATTTTTACATTAAAAGCGTTAAATTTAATTGGGTTAATCTCCAGAACATGAGTACAACCCCGTGCTTCGGCGACAAAGAGAAGGAGAAGGCAGTGATAGGCTGGTGAAGGCACCTCCTCCTCGCAGGAACGTTACTGGGGAATGTCATGTGACATCACAATATGTAGGAGCTCAAATAAAGAAAAAGAAACGGTAATAGGAGGAAAAAATAGGACTTTTCCATAGAAATGAAACTTTTCTTTTTTAAACAACTAACAACAAAAGTTCACACCAGGCACAACCACCGATACTTCTCGCCTATATATTACTAGACGCTCTCATTAACAATGAGAATTGCTAATTCAGGTCAACAGAAATGCTTTTATTTCTCTCTGGGGGCTACAGCACCTAGACCCCAGCTTTTCTGGGGGGCTGCTGCCCCCACACCCCGGCAAATATGAAGTGAATCTGATACTAACAATTCATAGAATTACTGAGAAACGATGGACACAGTTCAGCTTTCTGCAGGCAGATTTTCCTGATCCTGATTCCTCTCTCACACACAGGAGGACTGGTTACCTAGGGCACACTTGACTGACATCGAAATAACTAGAGAGCCCTAATTGATGTCATTAATAAACTATCCAACAAAGCTACTGTGGGTCCGGATGGTTTCCCACTCTTTATTATCAAAATTTGCAGCACATATATAATTGATCTTCTCCTTCACCTTTTCAGACAAATCCTGCAATCTCGAACAGTTCCTTCAATTTAGAGAACTTACCATGTTAAGCCCATTCCAAAGATCAAGAAACCCAAATCTCCATCAGTTGTTTCTTACTCAAAATTTTTGAAAAAGTAATTCAGCCAGAAATTTCCCAACATTGCTATAGACACAGGCCCGAGTACTTGCATCTGTTCTGCACAGGAGATCGACAACTACCAATCTTCTCGATACCCTCTTAGGAATTCAGCGGACCCTTAACAGCAAATCACAGATTGATATCATATTCCTGGACATTAAATCGGCTTATGACAGAATACACCTCCCAGCCTTTTTTATCATTCTGAAACACTACTTTGGTCTGGCAGATACCGTACTTCAAATTTTGAAGTCAATTTTATTTCCTAGACCTGTCTGTGACCCACAACAACTTACAGGTAACTATTGACGTCTCAACAGGCATCCCGCAAGGAAGCGTGCTGTCAGCTATCCTGTTTGCAGCTTTTCCTAGCTCAGAATCCTAACTTTGTCTCTTATGCCGACGATCTGATGTTCTACGTGAGATCAGATCATAATCATCAGATTCATGATATCAACCAAAAAGCTTCTAGGCAGATATTAAGCTTGGAAAATTATCCTGCCAAAATTGGGCTGCATCTGATCCTTCCAAATCAGCGCAACTACCGATAACCAAGAAGAGAGTCAAAAATGATATCCAAATCTTTGTTAGTGGGGAGCCGGTGCAAATGATGACTTCCCATACTGACCTTGGTTGAAACAAAAATGTTTCAACCCGAAGGATCGGAAACACCTTGTGCTGTCGGAGGAGGAGTACTATAGAGCCCTCTCGAAATTTGTGCACGAACTGTTCAGCAGACTACGAGCATTACCACAACTTCCCTAAACTCGACACTGGAATTCTGACAACTGAAACGGACAACAATGACTAGGACTTTACTGGATGAGACCTATATCCCCTTAGTGACACCATCCCACACTGACACCCTGATTATTGGAACAGCAGTGGATGAGATCTTATCCCAACACTGACCAACTAATGGACTGTACACTGTCATGGACCTGACGAAGCCACAGCTTTGCTACATACACGCCATGTTAGTGATCTGAGCCGGCTCCCTTGTTCGGCCCTTTCTTCTCCCTTACCCCGGCGGGGGGAGGTGACGGCTTTCCTGTCTCCTCCCCTCCTTGCCGACCCCACTCTTCCCTCTGGTGGGGTATGGGCATGCCCCACTGATTCCACCTGGGGTCATCTCCCCTACTGACCCCATTCTTCTGTCTTTATCCCTCCAGTCTTAATTCTCCCTACCCAACTCTATCTGTACGCAAGCGAATGCCCCACACGCCAAAAATAACCGTGTCTGAATTACGCTGTTCGCCCACCATTTTGGCTTTTCTAATTCTAGCGCAATATTCCCATGCAAATTTTTTTTTAAAGGTCCTAGCCACTGAAATCCCAGGAAACTAGGTGGCAGGACCTGCCAGAGTGCAAATTTAAACCAGTGGTTACCTGGTCTGCCTCCACGGGGCGAAGTGCGGGCAACGTTGGGCCTCAGCTGGGGTCCAGCGGCTAAATGGCCAGAAGAACAACGGTACATAACACAACACACTCACATGATCCATATACTTTTAAATCTCTGGCCTTCCCAGTGAACTGGTACACTCACAATGAAAGCAACGCGGAGATGGGGGGAACCCCTGGTGCCGTTAGACACTTAACACACTTTGCACTTTGCACTGACCTTGGCCGGAGGCAGCCATAGGTTTAAAGAGCACATATCTGTCCCTAAGTGCTGTAGGTGTCTCCGCTTTGGCCATACGTCCCATACCTGCAACCAGCGTGAGACCACTTGCGGCCACTGTGCTCAAAAGGGGCATGTTTTTAAGGACTGCCACAACCAGGAACAGTCACCAATCTGCGCAAACTGCAAGGCTGCTAGGGCACCACACGATCATTCGATTAGTGACACAAACTGCCCAGTATACAAAAAAATTGAAGAGCCTTTACCAAATGAGAGTAAATTATGGATAGATGTTCCACAATAAATAGACAACAAAAAAAATTAAATTATGATATTAGGGTCCCCTATAAATAATTACATCTACCCATTTTTATTTTGTCTGTAAATTGCGTGTGTTCTCTGGTCGATTTGCCTGTTTGCTGGACAAAAAAACCCGTTTTGGGGGGGGGGGGGTTAACCTTGCTATCTACGCCTGAGACCGACTAACTAAGCCAAGGAGCGGAAAAAGCCCACAAAAGTTCCTCGCGTCATCGACGGGATTCGAATCCGGGCCATTTCCACCCGGTGTGGGGAGGACGGTGACGATACCACTGTGCTACGCGCGCAGGCAATAGACCACAACAACAACAGATCAAGTTACTGCAATTAAATGCGCAGAGAGCGAGAGTAGTCGCAGATCAGCTAAAGATCAAAGCTGAGGAAAACCAAATTGATGCCATGATGTTGCAGAAACCCTACGTCCACTCTGGGAACGTCGTGGGATATACCACTTCATATAAAATCATTCACTGCACTGAAGACCATCCATGGGCAGCTGTTGTTGTGAGGAATCCAGAAATAACGCTGACCAAAATCGCGCCATTATGCACCTCCATCAGCGCCTGTGCGCAGAATATGACATCTCTCGATATTCTCACCCGGGTGAGGATATTACTACTGCAATCTTCGTCATCCAGGGAGCAATCCATCTCCTCCCAGGTGGGCGGTTGCTGATAGGCATGGATGCTAACTGCCGCTCAGCACTCTGGCACAGCCTAACTCCAGACAGAACACCAACCACAAATGGTACAAGACTTGAACATTACATTATTTCGTCTTCTCTGCGGATACTGAATCGCCCAGGTCACCTCTCCATCTTCAGCAGCTCCCTCTAGGAGAGCACAATTGATGTCACTATAGCAACACCTGACATTGAAAGTAAACTGATCAACTGGGCTGTTCAAGAGTCATGGACAACGTCAGACCACAGAGCGATCACCTTCTCTCTCGTTCGTTCTGTGGAACGTGCACCACCAATTCCTAGGGACATAGTGAGATAGAACACCAAAAAAGCAGGTTGGCGGCAATTCCAAGAGGAATTGGCCAAGTTACTCCCAGAAGACATTCCACTACCTATTATACTCACACCTGAAGAAAGCGTTACCAAGGTAAAAACTGCCATCAGGAGAGCCTGTGATGCTTCCATCCCACGTAGAAGACAATACAGGTACGCGTTCCCCTGGTGGAATGCAAATTTGCGAGATCTGAGAAGAAGAGTCCACCTAGCCAGGAAGACATTTCAACGAGCCAGAGAGGTAGCTGCGGCACGGGAGGCTTGCTTACTGTGTGATAAGAAATGCATACTCCAAAGAAATACTCAGATGTAAGAAGGAGTCATGGCAAACTCTAGTTTCCACAGTGGGAAATGGCGATCCATGGAGCATTGTATTCCGGATCTTTACAAACAGGCTCCCCAGAGGTGAAGTTTTGGACACCACACTCAGGCCAGATGGAATCTCACATACACTTGGTCTGATTCTTTCAACAACATACTGGATAATATCTACCTAACTGATGACTTGGCACCGACACTGGAGCAATAAGAAATCATTGACAGAAACTGGGCATACATATCAGATACTAGTGAACCGCTCTTCACATCCCTGTAGATGAATTTGGTCCTGGCCAAAACGAAGGAGGGTAAAACCCCAGGTTTGGACTTGCTGGAGGTCGACATAGTAAAAACGTTCGCAGAACACTATTCTATAACTCTCTTAAGTTTATGTAATAGATGCCTTGCTCAAGGAACATTTCCTGACTTCTGGAAAGTTTCAACACTCAAGTTAATCCTAAAACATCCGAAAAAACCACCTCAAGTCCCGACTTCTTACAGACCAATAGCCCTGCTTTCTGTTTTGGCCAAACTCCAAGACCTACTTTTGCTCTTTCGTCTCACCAACTACTACACAGAGCAACAATTACCATCTCCGCATCAATTTGGATTTAAAACAGATTGCAGCACAGAAGATGCTATTAACAGATTAATCTCTCTAGCTACCCAGACAGCCATAATGGTGGACTTTGCTGGGGCCTTCGATCGACTATGGTGGCCCAGCATACTTCAAAGACTTCGGCAGGCCAAGACGTCCAGCGGTCTTTATAACAGTATAAAGTCCTACCTCAGCAATAGAACAGTGAAGGTAACCACCAAATACCAAACAGTCACCAGGAATATACTGCGAGGCTGTCCTTGGCCATTTCTTTGGTTCATTGTCTTGGACGAGTTCCTGGGGATGGATCTCGGCGAGGTCAAGCCCCTGGCCTTTGCCGATGATCTCGTACTAGTTGTTCATTCTGGAACAAGAGCCATATTGGAAGTATGAGCCAACTTTGCACTGGGAATACTGCAAGACTGGGCTGCCATGCACAAATTAACAATCTCCAGTGAAAAAACAAAGTCAATCCTTCTAAAAGGAAAGCTCCAAATCCGAAGGCTGCCAGTGAGGAAAATTAACAACACCCGGATCCTTCACTACACAGAAATCAAGTATCTGGGCTTGTATCTAGACGCCAACTTATCCTTCCACACCCACTTAAAATACCAGTCAGGTAAAATCCAAAAATACACTGCAATGATAAGGTGGATTAGTAGAGCGGATTGGAGCCTAAAGAATAAAGCTCTATCATTAATATATAAGGTACTATATGTCCCAATTGTGTGCTATGTAGCCTCATTTGGTGTGAAAAGGCAATCCTGGAAAGGAACAAGCACAAGCTTGAATCCATTCAAAGGTTTATGTTACTATCGGTTACCAGGGCGTGCTGTATTGTCAGCACCCCTGCATTACAAGTCTTTGCAGCAGGATACCTATCCCTCTATCTGGAAGTTGTCAAGAGGGGTCTCTTCCAGCTCCTAAAGCAGGGAATCCCAACACAATTATTGAATCTGCAGTTGGACCATGCAAATGACCCTAAAAAGGAAAGAAGAAAAACTGCAGACCACATACAAAACGTCTGACAAGAAACATGGGATACGACGCCGAAAGGAGCAATCACCAAAAGGTTTATTTCCTCAATAAGTCGGACTTCCCCAAAGCCTCCTCCCTGGTACTCGCCTCGATTGCAAGTCACCTTCCTGCTTACATGCCATGGACCGTTCCAGCAAAAATTGACAGCCATGGGAATAAAAAATAACCCATATTGTCACTGTGGTGAAGAGGAGTCCTGGGAATACCTTATGTACGAGTGTCTCATTACGAGAATGCCAAACTTCAATTCCTCACAGAGATTCAAGGAAACCCCCGCAATCAGGAGTCAACTTTACTTCAAGAGGCAACATACCTACCCTTAACACGCTACGCCCAGGCTGTATTCAATTCTAGAAGAGCCAGACTTTCGGAACTCAGGACAGAACAGAATAACGTTCTACCCCTGCGAACCCCGACAGGGGTAGGATAATGCAAGCACCCTGGGTGCAGGATTTCAAAGGGAAGTTGCCCTGCTAACCCGATACGGGTGGGATTCATGCTAGCAGTCCTTAGAGTGCACGATATTCAGAGAGAACAAAGCGCTCACACAGGAGCACCTGCTCCTGTGACTTTCAACTCCCTTCTCCAACCCCTACTTTCGCCTAACTTAGAGTGGACTGTCTTTCCTATTGGTCCACTCCAACTACTGTTTCCCACATTTTGACCTATTCTTCTTCTTGTTATTCCCCCATATGCTCTCTTAAAAAAAAAAAAAAAAAAACTTTTTTTTTTATGGCCTCTCTCAGGAAGCTCGGGCGATCCTGGCAGAGGCCAGCCAGAGTATAATGGGCAGCCTGGCTCACCTCCCAGTGGTTGTGGCGAGCAACGTAGGGACCCAGTAGGGGCCCCGCGGCCAAGCAGCCAGAGACAACAACAGAAGAAAGCACAATACTACATAAACCAGACATCACACGTTTTCTGGACGCCTCCGTAAACAGGTGGGCAGGAGCAGCAGTGCGTAGCACACGCTTCTTGATTAGACTGGGGTTCGAGCCCGTGACCACCAAATACGGAGGATGCGGAAAGGTCAGGGAATGGCCACCGCATATCCCCGGAGCAATATGGCCTTAGTTGCTAATGTTCCTAAAAACCAAATAACAAACAAACAAACAGATCTCGTAGCCATGCATGTGTAATTTGCGACAAAGCATGACAAAGTAACATGATCCAACACGATAGTATGATTGTAACAATAGAAATACTTGTATTATTGGGATCATGCTATTCAACAAATGGCTAGAATCAAATGGGTAATTAGGCTATTGGCCTAACCTCTTCCAAACGTTGATTTCCAACGTAGAGTAAGCAGAGGGCGTGTGTATTCTATTTAATACTAACATTGATTCGGTGGAGTAAATAGCGGGCGTGAGCATAAATTACATCGTTCATGATTTCGGTTCTAGCTGTTCGAAATTTAGTACGTGTCGTCAAAAATGTTTACACATAAAACATCTTTCGTGCGTACAGAGCACACACGCGATTTTTTTTATGTAAATTGATACTTCGTAAGATTAACTTTCTTGCATACCTAACTAATACCAGCAATTGCGTATACGATCAACTAATTGAGGTTAAAAATATATATACAGTAGTCTGAAAATTAGATACTAATTAGGCATACTGTTTTAAAATTTAAAATATTATTACAGGTAAATTTAATTTATTATAACAGGAGATATCCTCTAGCAGCGAATTCGTATACGATAACTAAATAATGTTTTTGAAACGATGCTGTGCCATAGATAATAAAATTATAGTTTATTCGTTTCAGATAACGATATCAGCTTGTGACAAACAGTTGCTAAATTGAAAGTTAAATCTTGTTACTATATATGATGTAAAACATTCCGCTTGTTTCATATTTATATATAGGCATATAAATACAAAATTATTATTTTACTGTATGTCTCATGGCCATAATAAGCTTCTTATCCATAAAAGAAATAAGAGGGTCCTAGAAACGACTCTATAATCCTAAGAGGATGGGGGGGGGGAACCAAACCAAACCCTGTTTTTTTTCTCACAACTTGCGAAACTTCTTCATTGCCGCATTCGTAAACACAAAAAAGGGCCATTTGCTAGGGGTTATCTAGGATCTCGTATCCAAGTCCGTTGCAGCCTCACCTCAAGTTCAACTCTACACCTTCATATATCATCAAAATCTTGTATCGCTTTTTTCAGTGCAGCATTATTTTATGCCTGCAGCAGTTATGCGTGATTTATGGTTAATAGAGCGTCCGACATGGATAGCAAGTGCCCACTACACAAGCAGCTCACGTGCGCTCCTGACGTTGAAGGTGGCAGCAAACAAATGCAGCGTTGTCTGCCTTCTGTTGTGACATAGATCAATAAGACAAACGTGGTTGTATATACATTCCATTACAAACTTCCCCAAATACCCCCCCCACACACACACACACTGGCTGAAGGGTGAATCTATATTACATAATGAATCACCCTCTAGTTCTGTTTCGGTAATAACTGTTGGTCATAAATATCACGGACTTTTCCAACATCCCCAGCATCTCGGAGGGAAAAGTGGAAGGAAATTGTAGAAAAGGGATCATATATACTTGAGAACATGGTCAAGTCTGTGGTGCACAACTAAATAAAAATCATCCATATTTCTTGAGAAATTGTTTTGGGAGTTTAGGTGAATCAACTACTACTGTGGTCATAGTACGCTAGTTGCTCACAAGGTATGCTAGTTCAAGTAGTCTTTTTACTTTATTTTTTATGGATTGTGTGTGTGTGTGTGTGTGTGTGTGCGCGCGCGCGCGCGCTTTCACCGGCTGATTTACATGGTTCAAGGTAAAATTATCGGAATAACCCAGGGAGCAACTCTACTTCCTCCCGTGAATTCGGCTAACTCCAGCTCGATGAACTCCTCCAGTCACCGATAGGATTTAAACCAAGACCTCTTCAAACCAGGGATAACTGACAAAGAGAGGCTCCTAAGTGTCATATTTCTCACTGCATTGTCTCTTTTCAAAATCATATCGAAGTGAAAGCCCCTCTCTGAACATATCACTGAAAATCATCATATAATTGAAAAACCTATTTTAGCTTTAAATGTTTCCAGAGTGCATCGAAGTGTAATTTAGCGAGACCGTATGGTATAAGCAGCCCACTTATTGAAATAATTCTTTAAGAAAATAAAGACGAACAGTTCTCATTTTATTAAAAGGACACATTACAGGTGCTTCCCCATAAACCTGTGCAAAGCAGCTTGTCTTCAGCCTTCGAATAGCCAACTTTGAAACAGTATACATTAGTTACGTTATATAAACAGATACTTTATTTCACTGAATATAAAACCAATTATAAAATGGAACATGCTGGAGAAATTAAATATGCTGTTATAAATCATAACATGCAGGAGGAAGTAAAATATGCAATTATAAATCATAACATGAAGACGGAAATTAAGACAAAGAGAGGTAGCAAAAATAACATGGCTACATTATTTATTTTTTATCAATTCATTACAGAGGGCCATATATAAATCACAATTCGTGAACTACTCGTATTATTGGCTCACTTCACAAGTTGAAAATTATGTAAAATAACATATCTATTGGGCTTCCATATTTTCAGATCTCGAAATCGAACCACAGCAGAACTGTAGAGTACTTATCAGGAGGAAATGGCAACTTGAATTATAAGTCAGACATGAGTATCGCGTGTGAATACAAATAGAGACAAACCTATCATCCCCCTCCCACATACCATTAATTTTGCTATATTTTATAAATAGCATTTATTTTACATATATATTATACATATCAGCAAAAGAATTATTAAAAATGTTTGAGCGAAAAAACAAGAAAAAACTATTGCACCAAAAAGGAATTCTTATACTATAATATACTTTAAATCTTATCGCCTATTTAATTTTGTGTTTATTACGTAATATTTGTCATTTAATTTGATTTTTTGAGCAATTTTTTTCCCATCATGAGTATCGAGCTATTTCCTGAACTGTGTACAAGTACAAGTACAATCAACATCGGTTCACCATCAATTCCCATCTTATTTCTTTGACTTCGTCACGTGGTCTTAATCAAAATAAACATTAGCTCAGTCATGGCGTTAGTAATAACTGACGGAATCAATTCTATTACTTTAGTCAACTTATCCGATTATGCAGCCATCAATAAAAAGTTGAAAGCTTATTTTCGCTGTTCCTCTTAATATGAACAGGGATGCAGGTTTAGATTTGTAAATCAGGACTCTCCGCTCAAATCGGGACGGTTAGCAATGTAAATCTATTATGATGCTGATTAATTGAAGTTCTGTCAAGATTAGACAGAACACAAAATAATGATATTTTCGGTATAGTTGTATTTCTCTTGAATAGTAAAATAAATATATTCTGTTAAAAAGCCTGCTAATTCGCACATGTTTCAATACAGCTTAATACAGGCAACCACCGTATAAGACGGTAGTACTTCAACAACACGGTTTCGCTCTAACAGATTGATAAATTGCGTCAATCCTCAAAAATACAACACGCCATGTTGGATGTAATTTTTAAACATTTTCATTCTTTTTTATGAATTTCCGCTGTTGACTCGCTAGTGGCTATGCAAAAAAAAAAAATATATATATATAATAATAATAATAAATAAATAAATAAAATATTGGGAAATCCCCATATTTTATTTTGTTGGGACACCCCCGTGTTACGTTCTGTGCTTGTTTGAAACCATAAAAAAGTGTGCCTTCGAAGCGTGCAGTTCGTGACTTTTAAGGTTTTTGTAAGATTATTTTAGTTTTTATTTGATTGTTTATAAATTTTTCCAGGTATGTATTACTAAAATTTGTTCCAATTTTTTATTTATTATTTCCAATTTTTTATTTATTTTATTTTGTTTCCAATTACTAAAATTATTCCAATACGGTTCTTAAGAACCGTATTTGAATAATTTCTTTGTTGTGAATTAAATTCCAGCCCTAAATTATGCCTAAGGAAAGTAAGAAAGCGCCGCTCAAGAGATATTTTTCAATTGTGAATTGTACGGGAATCTTAGCTTTATCGCTCAAAGAAGTGGCGCCTCCGTAGCCAGGTGGGCAGGAGCAGCAGCAGTGCGTAGCACACGCTTCTTGATTAGACCGGGGCTCGAGCCCGTGACAACCAAATACGGAGGGTGCGGAAAGGTCAGGGAATCACCACCGCATATCCCCGGAGAAATATGGCCTTAGTTCCTAATGCTCCTAAAAAAAAAAAAAAAAAAAAAAAAATCAAAACCGCTCGAAGTAAAACCGTCAACATTAAATGCGTGTTGGAAAAAATGTATGGCCAGGTCAGTTCATTCAGGAAATATGGTCGAACGGGCAGAAAACGGAATCGGTGCGATAGTAGAACTTGCTAAGTTCGTAGGAGGGGAAGGTTTTGATGATATGACTACTGAAGACGTTCAAGAATTACTGGTAGAAAAAAGAGGCTGCCGAAGCAGATTTTTTTTTTTTTTTTTTTGTCCTGGCCTCTGAAAGTAAGTGGAAGGACCCTCCAGGGTACAAATATTGGTAACACCCGGCCGGCCTCCCCGTGGCTGGTATTAGTAACGTCGGGTCTCACTAGGGGCTCAGCGGCTAACAGGCCAGACGAATAATAGACATATAGTACATACCCCACACACTTTTAAACCCCTGGCTTGTCCGATACATAGAACATACGCGGAGATGGGAGAAATCCCAGGAGCCGTCAGACCCTCAACATACCTAATACCTAATAAGACAAGCCAACCCTCACAGCCTTTCCACAGCACAAGTAAATGCATATAAAGCCTACTCTGTGGCAAATCAACTCCACCAAGTTAGGGAGGCACTCAACATCGATGTGCTTCTCCTCAAAGAACCTTATTGCTCCAAAGGTAAGGTTGTCTGGTATCCTCGCTCATATCGTAAAATTCAAGTCTCTGTTGGTGACTGCTATTCTTCCATTATCATAAGGAACCTGGATATTATTGTAACCCGTATTCATACATTCTGCACTTCCCACTTCGCTGCAGCCACCATGGAGGGTGATTTCGGGGGCATCTCTTTCCTCTCAGCATACTTACAGTACTCGCTGTAAGTCATGGTGGGGAGTATACACTGGTTCATTATTTTACGTTTCAGACAAACTGGGATATTGCTCTTCAGTATGTGACTATATTTCCTGAATGCTATCCATCCAAAATTTATTCTTCTCTTCACTTCCAGTCCTTTATCATTATTACAGCCAATAACTTGTCCCAGATAAGTATATAACTCCACCTTTTCAATTACTGCTCCTTCAATCATTATTTCCCTTTCTGTGGCATACTTGTTCATCATTACTTTTGTTTTAGCCATATTCATCTTTAGTCCAAAATCCTTACTAACTGTGCATAACTGATTAAGATTTTCCTCTAATTCTTTGGGATCGTGGCTTATGACCACAATGTCATCTGCAAATAGTAAATGGTTTAGGTACTCTCCATTCACATTGATTGCGTTCTGCGACCAGTCTAATCTTCTGAAAGCTTCAAGGGCAGCAGTAAATAGCTTCGGAGATATTGTGTCTCCTTGTCGAACTCCTTTCTCGAATTTAAATTTCCTACTGTCTTTGTCTAGTCTAATAAAGTAGGTAGCGTTCTCATATATTTTCTTCAAAATCATAATATATGGGGGTATCTATACCTTGTCTTTCCAGTGCCTGAAACATTGCCTTATGCTGTATGGAGTCAAATGCCTTTTCATAATCCACAAATCCCAGACATAATGGTGTTTTATATTCATTTGCTTTCTCCATTAGCTGTGATATTACGTGAAGGTGATCCATAGTTGAGAATCCTGTCATAAAGCCAGCTTGCTCTTTCTGTTGATTCTCATCAAGTATTCTTTCTAATCTGTTAGTAGTGACCCTTGTGAACAACTTGTAGATGTGGGATAACAAGCTAATTGGTCTATAATTTCCAATTTATGATTTATCTCCTTTCTTATGCAGCAAAACTATGATTGCATTATTCCACTGCTTAGGCGCCACACCTTTTCTAATGCATTTTGTGAAGAGCCTTGCCAGTTTTTGTGTTATGCCTCTTCCTCCCAATTTTAAGAACTCTACAGTAACTTCATTTTTCTGCGGGGCTTTCTGATCCTTCATTTTCTTCAACGGATGTTCTACCTCATCAGGAAGAATATCGGGTACGTCGTATGTGTTGCTAATTTGTGATCCATCTTCCCCACTGCTGGCAGCATTCCTTCGCTCCTTGTATAATTCTCTATAGTAGTCTTCTGCTATTTGAATTATGCCTTCTCTGCTATTTATAAATACACTATCGCTATTCTTCAGTTTCAGTATCATTTGTCTTTCTGTATTACTGCCCAAGGCTGTTGATTTAAGTCTTTTGTTTTCCCTTAATGCTTGTTCTACTTTTCTTGTGTTAAATCTTCTTATATCCTCTCTGAGTCTCTTTCTAATGGCTTTGCATAACTCAGTATACTCAATTTTCTCCTTGTCAGTGTTTATCTTGCTTTTCATTTGTCGCCTTCGGTTCATCACAACAAGTGTTTCTTGACTAATTTTTTTTTCTTTGGATTTCTTTTTCCCTATTGGTTTCTTGGGCTTTATGACTTTCAGAGAGTTGTAATATTCATCGTCGATATCTTGGTCCTGAGCAGTCTGCAGAAGCTCAAACTTGTTCTTAAGTTCCGTTTTTTTTTTTTTTTTTTTTTGTCCCATTATATATGGGGTCAGCGTTTTTATTGTTTTGGCATGAAATTTTTACGGCCGGATGCCCTTCCTGACGCCAACCCTCACCCTTTATCCTGGCTGGGGATATGCGGTGGTCATTCTCTGACCTTTTATCCTCCGTATTTGGTTACGGGCTCGAACCTCGGTCTAATCAAGAAGCGTGTGCTACGCACTACTGCTCCTGCCCACCTGGCTACGGAGGCGCCCTTGTTCTTAAGTTCCAGTACATACTGCTTTTTCTCCTCTTCTGTTATCTCAAAGACCTTTGTATTATTTACTCGAGTCAGTTTTTTCCTTTCCTTCCCTTTCCTACATCTATATCAGGGTTGCTGACGAGGCTACTAGAGACGGTCGTTTTCAAAGCCGCTAAGTGGATTTTTGTTAATTATTGATTTGAAATTATTGTTTTTCTAAAACTTTTGATTTAAATTTAGTAGTATAACATTATTTTGTGATTTTCTGATTAATTTGGTGTATTTATTCTTTACTCGGCCTTGTAATTGCATAAAAGTATCGGTAAAGGTTTCCACCTGTTTCAACTCCGCTAACCGTTCGTAATTTTCCCGCCTTTGTGATACGATATACCGTACTAGATAGCGTTAGTTGAACTTCGTTAGCAGTTAAATTGTACGTTTAAATAAATACATATAACGACTTAGATTACAAACGTAATATAATTAATTTTATTTAACATAATTAATTATACATATAACCACTTAGGTTACGTAACATAAATAATTAGTAAAAACAAATAATTAATACATAACTTGATACGAAAGTTATATAAAGGGATTTCGCAGATAACACTCGTTACTGAAACGTAAATATTTCGTAGATAACACTCGTTACTGAAACGTAAATATTCCGTAGATAACACTCGTTACTGAAACATAAATATAGCGTTATAACTGTGTTTGGATACAAGTTTAGGATTTAATTTTGTACAGAAATTGAAATTTTATTGAAAGTAAATCTAAATCATGACTCAAACCAGAGCAGCAAAGCAAAGGGCTCAAGCTAATGGGAATGCTGTGGCCCAGGGGAGAACTGAGGGGGGCAGTTGTCCTCTGAATCACAGCCTTGTAAGATGCACTATTTGCTTGATGTTTGCGGAGCAGTCAAGTATGGGACATGATACTGCCATGGGGGATGTCTTTGTGTGTGTGCGATGCAAGGAGTGTAAGGAGATAAGGCGACAACTCAGCGTTGTTATGGGCCTATATGAGAGCTTGAAGGATAGGGTGGATGCCCTCGAAGGATTACAAGTGAGGGGCCCATCAAGCTCTCAGCTGCCCACACCAATGCCAGAGCTTGCACTTGGTCATCGCGGAACACAGCGGCAACCCCCAAGGCAGAATGCGCTGGTCCCAAAGGAACTAGTAGTTGTTGGTGACTCTATTGTCAGGGAAACGGGAAACATGCTTTGTAAAAAGGATAGGTGGAATAGGACCAGGGTATGTCTGCCAGGGGCAAAAGTTGATGACGTTGTAGAGCGGATATCATCTTTTAAGGGCACAAAAGGTGATATAGTTGTACACGTTGGCACTAATGACATTAAGAGTAGGAGACCGGCGGAATTACTTGACAAGTACAGGTCACTGATGAAAAAAAGCCGTGAATTAGGGTTGAAATTGAAAGTGTCTGCAATTCTGCCCAGACACGATAGGAGGGAGTATATGATGAGAGCCCTGTCAATCAATTCGGCCCTGGAAAGATTGTGCAGGGCTCAAGGGGTAGAATTTTTTTCAGCCTGGTCTGTACTTGTTAACAGGAGAGACTGCTTCTACAGGGATGGGATACACTTAAATAGAAAGGGTGCAAGAATGTTTGCTGATGCTATCGAGGCAATGTTAGGTGGGTCGGAAAACTGCTAGATTGGGGGGATACAAGGACTAATAGATTAACAGTAGCCACTGGCAGAGGTGAAAGTGATTCTTGCACTGCTTCTATTGGAATGAGCCGCAGCCTGGAAAATAAGATGCAGGATATTTCAGAGACTGCTGGGAATCATTGGGGTACAAGTAAACACATGGGTTGTGTTAGGGTAGCTAAGAAAAAGAACAGGTGCATGTATACTTGTGTGTACACCAATGCTAGGAGTTTAGTAAATAAATTTGATGAATTTGAGGTATTGCTCAAAACATCAAAGGCAGATATTGTGGGGATTTCAGAGACGTGGTGTCACACAGATATAAGAAATGCAGAACTGGAATTTGGGGAGTACAATGTGTACAGAAAGGATAGACAGGATAGGAAGGGAGGAGGGGTTATGCTATTAATTAAGAAACACATAAAATCCAAGGAAGTGAAGCCAGTCGACATCGCTGGACAGTGCAGTGTCGAGTCAGTTTGGTGTGACATAAGCATTGGGAGATCAAAATTGAGAGTAGGAGTGTGCTATAGGCCTAATGACTCTGATGAGTATAATAAGAAACTGTTCGGAGAAATAGAGTGGGCCAGTAAATCAGAGAGTCTTATAATGGGGGATTTTAATTTCCCAGATATTGACTGGAATTTGGGGGCTGGTCACTCACACAGTAGCAAGGCTTTTGTGGATTTATTGGATGATTGTTTTCTACATCAGCATGTTCGGGAGGCAACTAGAGGGAGTAATACTCTTGATTTGATTATCAGTAGTGATTCTTCATGCATTCAGAATCTGCAGATAAATGAACCACTTGGTGGCAGTGATCACAGTGTGCTGAAGTGGGAGTTACTCAAAGAGGTAACTACCATTAGGGGTAAAGGGAAGGGGTATTGCTTTCGTAAAGGCGACTACAATGGACTGAGACAGTATTTAAATTCTATACAGTGGGATCAACTGATGATATTGCCAACAGCAAATTCAAAATGGGAAGCATTCAAAGAACTTATCGTGGAAGCTACTAGGCTTTACATACCAACTAAGAAATATTGTTCAAGGTTTAGGCCTAAATGGTTGTCAGATGAACTAATGAGGCATATGGCAGAGAAGAAAAATGCATGGGATACATACAAATTAACACGTGACACGGATGCCTATGATAGATACAAGTTGATCTGTAACCAAGTTACAAAGGAGGTTAGGCAGGCGAAGGCAGATTACGAGAGATCCTTGGCAAGGGATGCGAAGAAAAACAGCAAAGAGTTCTTTACTTATGTAAACTCTAGAAGGAAGGGGATGAATCAGATTGGTCCACTTGAGATCGATGGGTCAACTGTTGATGACCCTGCTCGGGTAGCTAACAAACTAAATGAATATTTTGCATCGACATTCACACATGAGGAGTTATTCAGCGAGGGGAATGCCAGAGGTGTATTCAACTCTAGCAGTAAGCTAGAGAATCTTGTAATAACTGAGAGCAAAGTGGAGGAGAAATTGTTGAAGATAAACACAAGAAAGGCACCTGGGGTGGATGGGATCTATCCAGTTATATTAAAGGAGGCAGCAAAGGAGGTAAGCAAACCCTTAGCCATAATTATGAGAGCTTCCTTGGACTCAGGGGAGGTACCCATTGACTGGAGATGTGCAAATGTGACCCCAATTCACAAAGGGGGATCAAAGGCTGACACAAGTAATTATAGACCTGTGAGTTTAACTTCTGTTCCCGGAAAATTAATGGAGGCACTGGTGAAAGAAGCACTGCAGGATCATCTAGACAAGACTTCAGTTATAGCTAGGACACAGCATGGTTTTGTTAAGGGGAAGTCTTGCCTGACCAATTTGATTGGATACTATGATGCAGTCACAAAAGAACTGGATGCAGGGAATAACTTTGATATTATATACTTGGATCTTAGAAAGGCTTTTGATACTGTTGCACATGGAAGACTGCTGCACAAATTGGAGCAGTGTGGCATTGGAGGCAAGTTGCTGCTATGGATAAAGGGGTGGTTGAGGGGGAGAAGACAGAGAGTGGTAATCAATGGACACTGCTCATCGTGGACTAATGTTATTAGTGGAGTCCCTCAGGGTTCAGTATTGGGGCCTTTATTGTTTTCTGTATTTATAAATGATATTGATGATGGTATATCAGGCTTAATGTCCAAGTTTGCAGACGATACAAAGGTTGGCAGGGTTGTCAAGGACACTACTGACACTATGCTGCTGCAACAGGATTTGGAAAGGTTGAGCAGATGGGCTTCGAGGTGGCAAATGAAGTTTAACATTGACAAATGTAAAGTACTACATATGGGAAACAGCAACCCCAGAGCAACGTATCAACTCTGTGGTACTACACTGACAGTGGTAGAGAATGAAAGGGACCTGGGGGTGGTGGTGCAGGCAGATATGAAGTTCTCTGAGCAGTGCAGACGAGCTGCAAGAGTAGCTCATGGTGTATTGTCAATGATATATAGAAATTTTTCTAGCAGGGATAAGGAGGTGATTATTCCCTTGTATAAGGCAATGGTCAGGCCACACCTAGAGTACTGTATACAGGCCTGGAGGCCTCATTTCAGGAAGGATGTAGAGCTGCTGGAACGAGTACAGAGAAGGGCAACTAGATTGGTGAATGGGACAAAGGGGTTCTCTTACGAAGAAAGGCTTAAGTTTTGCAAATTACAGTGTCTGGAAACTAGGCACCAGCGGGGTGATCTGATAGAGGTGTACAAAGCCTTGAATGGTTTGAGCATGCTCAATGCTGATGGGATTCTTCCTCTAGCTCAGAAAAATCACCTGAGAGGGCATAAATTCAAATTGAGGAAAGACAGATGTAGGATAGATGTGCGGAAATTTGCCTTTAGCCAGCGGGTGGTTGGTGGGTGGAACAGACTTCCATCCCTTGTCGTGGAAGTTGATAGCCTAAATAAGTTTAAGGCTCAGCTGGACAGGTATTTCGAACGAACAGAGGGGTGAAGTGGAAGTGGTTATTTTTATTTATTTATGTTACTTTTTTTTTTTTTTTTTTTTTTTTTTGGCTGATGCTGCATAAGCTTGCTTTCTTGCATCAAATGCCTCTACTAATGCTAATGCTAATGCTAATGCTAATATCAAGTGTACATCTTAGCATTCTGTAATCACTTCCAACATTTACCTTATTCAGGACGGTAACATCATTCACGATATATCTTCTTTTAGTGAGGATGAAGTCGATTTCATTAGTTGTTAATCCATTTGAACTCTTCCATGTCCACTTTCTGTTCACCCTTTTCTTGAAAAAAAGTGTTCATTAGTGACAATCTTTGAGATTCTGCAAATTCCACAAGTCTTTCACCTCTTTCATTTCTTTCACTAATTCCAAAATTTCCTAAGTTCTCCTTTCTGCACTGTTTTGTCTTTTTCCAACCTTGGCATTGAATTCCCCCATAATAATAGTGTAGTGGGTTTTCTGCTCATCTAGAAGATTCTCGATTTCGGTGTACATTTCTTCATCATGGCTCAATGTTGGTACATAAATCATTATAACCTTTAGCTTGTACCTCTTAGAAATCTTGAGTATTAGTCTTGACACCCTTGGTGATGTACTTTTGAATTCCAAAATGTTGTTTTTTATATCTTTATGGACTAGAAACCCAACTCCACCTTCACTCCTTTCACTGTTTCCATTGTTTTACAGCAGATTTCCACTTGATAAACGTATAAGTGATTCATTTCTTCTTGTTGTTTCAGCCAAACCGATGATATTCCAATTCACATTTTCTAATTCCTTTTCCAGCTCTAATATCCTGTCTTCACCGATGAGTGATCTTACATTATAACAGGCCAAGTTCAGTTTCCGTGCATGGCAGCCTGGTCGTACCCAGAGATTCTTAGTACCTCTGCTTCCACTCTGATCCTCTCGCTGCCGTAAGAGGGAGAGTGAAAGCTGCTGGGGACTGAGAGCCATTTGTTTTGTCGTGCTGTCATATGCTGGAGGGTTTGGTCTTTTCCTCTTCACGCTGACGAGGCGTCTTGAAGAGAACCACTCTACACGTTCGTTGCCACCTAGGTGACGTAACAGGGCTTACCATCGAGACGGTGTGCATGAGTGGGTTTTAGGGTGGCAGGCCAACCGGACTTCTCCTAAATCTTTTGTAATAGAAAGCTATTGGATCCATCAGTGTTTTTTGACTGAGTGTCTGATAACACATAGAATACCTGTTCCCATATGCTATTCCAACTCCAGGCAAGCGCACTGTCAAATGTTATCTATTGTCCTTTGAATGTATGTATGTATTTTTCAATTATAATTCTATGTACACCCTTCTAGCCAACCAGTTGTACAGGGGGGGGGGTGTAATCAAGCTTAATAAACTGAATAATAATAATAATAATAATAATAATAATCCCTCCTTTCTTCTACTTCTGTTTATTTTAGTTTCAATTAATTTTAATCTAAAATTTTTAACAAAATTTTATTTTCTACTTATGCTTTTTCTGTACCTTTATAGCCATGTATTTTACATCAGAAATAGAGACACAATATTGCCGTTATTGCTTGCAATTCCGAGAGTTAACTTCTGACGACGACGCCGAGGATGTGATTTGTACGGCGCTACTTGATAAAATGCATTATATTGAATCCACTTTTTCTCTCTCGCTCTCTCTCTCTCTCTCTCTCTCTTTTATCTTTCTTTCTCTCCCTTTATTATTTCTTTGTTACTCTCTTATTTTCTATATCATAATATATATATATATATAAAATGGGCCAAAATGGGCCAAAAGCAAACTTCACCTTCCCCCAGCTCTCAGATCAACGCAGTTAGCAGAAGCTCTTCAACTACGCAGGCTCCGGTCCTACATCGGAGAAAGAAGGCTGCTGTTCACCATCAAGATGGCCACCGGTAAAATTACAGAGCCGAACTTCTGGGATCACTGCTCTTGGCGCATTCCTCCCCCTTATCTCCGGTCTTCAGCACAGCTGCTAGCAAACCGCAACCGGCTAGTACTAACCGACAGATTCCTGCCAAAGCAAATGCTGCCCTCACTGCAAGCCATCGACGGGGACCTCCAAGAAGTGGTCAATAATAAAAAATACAGGAAGGGTATCCTCGTCGAACTGAAAACGTAAAACTGTGCTTTGTTAATAATCTGTTGTAACTTATGTTTTTCTCATGTATCTTTTGTAAATATGTTTTGTAAACCCCTGGCACCAGATGCCGTGACGGGACTAATTGTATGTCTATCATTGCTGCAATTAAAGATTCTATTCTATTCTATTCTATTCTACACACACACACACACACACACACACACACACACACACACACACACACACACACACACACACACACACACACACACACACACACAGGGCGTCTCAAAAACATTGGCACAAACATCCGGGGGAGGCAGGCAACATCCAAAGGAATGTGAATCGCATAGGAACCCATAACCGAAAACGTCACCGTAGGTCGGTACACGGCACTGTTAATCAGTTCGCGAGAGGAAAAATTTCTGGTTTACTCATTGAAGCAGTAGTCGCCGCACGAAGAGCATGCATCGATATACGAACTGTGAGCTTGCAGACATGCACCTAGTGTATGGATTAGCAGAGGGCCCACACGGTGTGCGCCCCATGCGGCACAACATCGCTTCGCAATAAGTGTGTGGGCAGGTATGGTCGGTGACTGCTTAGTCGGCCCATACCTGTCACCATCCCGCATGAACTCCGCTAAATATCGGATCTTTCTTGAACAAGTTCTACCAGGGTTACTTTACGATGTTCCAGCAAATGTGAGACGCAACATTTGGTTTCAACATGACGGGGCACCTGTCCATTATGGAAGGTGTGTTCGTGACCATTTGAACAAGCGTTTTGGGCGTCGATGGATTGGCCGTGGTGAGCCCGTTGCCTGGCCCCCACGCTCACCTGATTTATCGAGCCTTGATTTCTTTCTGTGGGGGGGGGGCCTTAAATCTATCGTGTATGAATCGCCTGTGGAGACGGAAATGGATCTCGTGGCGAGACTCGTCTGCGATGCTGCTACTGTCAAAGAAACTCCAGGTGTGTTCGACCGTGTCCGCCAATCCATGCTGCGTCGGTGTCACGCATGCATCACGTCTCATGGTGGAACCTTCGATCATCTGTTGTAGCATCATGAAATGCATCCATCTCGTACTCCATTGTTAATATTATGTCAAATAAATGTTTGCCACTAATTACAGTCTTGTGTCATTTCTGCTTCTTGTGCCTCTGCTACTACTTTCCCGTGACGTTTCCGGTTATGGGCTCCTGTGCGACCCATCCTCCTTCAGACGCCACCCACCTCCTCCAAACGTCCGCACCAATATCCCCGAGACACCCTGCACATACATATATATATATGAAATATGAAAACGAAGAAGAGTGGAAGGGAAAAAAAAGAGAAAAAGAGAAAAATAGAAAAACAGTACGTGTAACTGAATGCGCCAAGCAGCAAAACAGGATACATGTACATAAATAAGTGTTACAAATGAAAGTAAAATAAAATAAAACAAATACAGATGGAGAAGCCCCATCTTATAAATTCCTCTAACCTTATCTGAACAGTATTTGGAGTATTTAGTAGTCATTGCAGGCTTGAACCACGGTTACTCAATGCGAATGTATCTTCATGTATCCTCGCCCTTTATCACTCGGCTACGGCTGCCTTTATCGGACCAGAAAATGTATTTATTTATGAGCCTTTGAACGTAGTATAATAGTTACTAACTTTGTATTTTGCACAGAAAAGGGCTGGGTTCGCATCCCACCAAGACGAAAGGAATTTTCAGGCTTGACGTAGCCTTAGAGTGAGAGTGCAGTAATGGACATGCACATGCATTTAAGTATACTGTAGTTCAAGTCCCCGTGACTACTAAATACAGTTAATGATTCTATTCATTATTAAAACAATTGTAAACTCTTACAATTAAGAGTAAGAGTTTACAATTATTTGTAACCGTCGTCTGGAGTATAAGCAAGACCATTAAGTCCATTTCTCTATTTCCTGTACATGTAAATAAAACAAAAAAAAAAAAAAAAAAAAACCCAAAAAAACCCCCCAAGAGGTTCTAGATATAACTAGCGGAAACTACTTTCCATATTCGGAGCAATATGGCCTTAGTTGCTAATGCTTCTAAAAACCAAATAACAACAACAACTTTCCATATGGCGAGTACTGGAAGCTACTTCAGTCTTGTTTCAATATAGTAGTTCTATATTTAAATCAAGATTGAAGTAGCATTCCACCATTAAGAATGCCTTGTCATTACAGTCCAACTGAAACAAAATTTAAGAAACAAAACAAAACATTTGAAAAAAAAAAATCACTCAGGATAGTAGAAAATGAAAAACACCTGGGTAATTGAGCAGTCAGATATGAAGTTCGCTGGAGAGTACAGACAGGTTGCTGCGACAGCTCATGGAGTTTTGTCAATGATACACAGGAATTTTACTAGCAGGGATAAGAAGGTGAAGGAGGTGATTATCCCTTTGCACACATATCTGGAGGTTTCATTTCAGAAAGGATGTAGAGCTCCTGGAACGAGTACAGAGAAGGGCAACGAGATTGGTGAGGGGAACAAAGGGGTGCTCTTGCCAAGAAAGGCTTCAGTTCTACATATTGCAGCGTCTGGAGACTAGGCACCTGCGAGGTGATCTGACTGAGGTGTTTAAGGCATTGAATGGACTCAGCAAGCTCAATGCTGATGGGATTCTTCCTCTTGCTCACACTACGCACATAACGGAGCATAAATTCAAATTGAGGAAAGACGGTTGCAGAACAGATGTGCGCAAATTTTCCTTTAGCTGGCGGATGGTTGATTGGTGGAACAAACTTCCATTTGTTGTTGTGGAAGTTGTTAGCTTAAATAAATTCAAGGAAGAATTAAACTATTGGAGGGAATGATGGATAGGTGAAATGGGAAGGTTTTTTTTTTTTTTTGGCTGATGCTGTATAAGCTTGTTTTGTTTTATTGTTTGCCACTACTAATGCTAAAATTTATAATATTAAAAACAATACTTCTAAATGGATGAGAGATGTTTTTTTAATTATTAAAATTATTTATAATTATTAGTATTATAAATTCTAATAGTTTTAAATATCCATATCAGAATATCACAGAGCTCCCTTCATATGTATGTAAATTTGGTTCGTTGGTTGGTTGTTTAGTATGTTTGGTGATTTATTGGTGCATCGTCTACACTGGTCACAGTGCGCTGGCTCGTACCCTACTAGACGTGATCTTTATAACTACGTTCACCGCCGATTTCATTTGTTTTGCTGAGTGAAAAATCTGGTATTACTCACGGGGAAAATCCCTTTCACTAAATTCGCAAAGTACAGGTTTAAATGAATCGGCCCTTAAGAATTTTTCCTAATTCTGAAAGGCTTCTTAAGATTGAACCCAAACAGCTCCAAACAAATAAGTAGCAAACTGATTATAATATGTTTAGCAGGGACACGTACCAGTGCAAAATGCGTTCACATTCATTTGTATTCACTGTACTGTGTTAAATATTCGGTTCTCGAAAGATAAAATAACATGTGAAATATTTCTTTATTGAAACTTTTCGTAGGGGAAATGTTCTCAAAAGTCAGTTAAAAATCCTCTTTTGCTGTAGAGTGGAGCTCTATTTAAAAAAAAAAAAAAAAAGTCATACCACTAATTTCTTTTTAGCATCATTAAAATATCATTGTCACGTACAGTACAGCTTCTGTACAGTTGTGTTAGCTTCGACATTTATTATTCAGTCCATAAATTCTGTTTAGACAGATCTAGTGCTCGTAACCAACAGTAGTGGAGAGATCGATAACTACAATAAAAGCTGTGTGTGTTACAACAGCTGAAGTTTACATCTCACAACATAGTGCATTCAAGTCTGCTGAAATACTAATTAAATGGCTTGCAAATTCAGAAAACATGCCTTGTTCGGCTAGTTGTCAAAATGTAATGAGTATTTTTATGTATTTATTGTTTTTTTAAATTCTCCTCTCTGTCTGCGTGAGTAGCATAGTGGCTATAACACTGTCTACCCCGCACCGGATGGAAAAGACCTAGGGTCAATGACAAGAGGAACTTTTATGGGCATTTTTTCACTCCGTCGCTCAGTTCGCCGGTCTCAAGCATGATAACAAGGTTCCTCCAACAAAACAGCAAATCGGCCAAAAAACACACGCAATTTATGAACATAATTCACATGGACAGACAAGATCGTTTTCGGGTTGCCCTAATTATGACAGGTTTTTTAACTATCCTTCGTGACAGCAGGGCCGCCGTAGCCTAGTGGTCAGGAGAGCGAGTGCATAAGTACACGTGCCTTGAGTGACCGGGGTTCAAGCCCGTGACTGCTGAATACGGTGCTGTTTCTTGTATTCTGTGTATCTTGTAAACTCATTTGGTCGTCCCGGAGTATAAACAGAAAATTTATTATTATTCTGGTTTAGTAAGGTCAGGGTTTAAATGCTGTCAGAGAGGCCGGAGGAGTTCTTTAACTGGGGCTGTAGTTAACCGATTTCATGCAAGGCAATATACAAATCGGCCGGTAAACACACACTTTCGCAATGACCTAAGTCTTGATTCGCTGTAAAACCAATAACAACAATCCTTTAACTTATTTTGATTTTGTTAAATTAATTGCATTTTAATATCATTAAGATGGTGATGTTTGCCTGCAATGCTTCTTTCCTTTCGCTGTCCCTCAAAATTTCCAACAACTTTGTGTACTTACCTACAAGGATTCTTAAAATACAAGTGTTACACTGAGAATGAAAGAAGGAAAGCCAGACAGTATTAGCATCACCACTAGAAATGACAAAGAAGCTAGCTTATGTAGTAACAACCAAAAACAAAATCCCGAGAGTAACCACTGCCACCGTTCCTTTACTGCACTTACCTATTTCTTTGAAGTATTTACCTAATCCCTCTTTAAATTTTGATCACTCTGACCAAAAGAAAAATTTTGGGCATATATGTTCTATAATTCTCTCTTCTTCATTTAAACGTATGCCTTATCATATTCTTTGTTTGTTCTGTCTTGCCCTCGGGCACATCTTCACGATGTTCGTAACCCAGCAGTATGGCCGACAGGTGCCTTAATTAAGCCATTCATTAAAACAAAAAGAGGTACCAACCACAAGGCCCCTAGTGTACACCAATAGCAATCAATTTATAAGAGACAAATGGATGTAACCCAAACGTCAGTAACATTCTTCCCACAAAATGTTAGGCGCCTGGCTAACAAGCTACATACCTTGCAAGCCCTGCTTCTCCAGGAAGATACTGAATTCAGCTGCATCTCGGAAACATGGGTTGATGAGGGGAAAACACCTTGGATTTCTCCTCTCGTTCACTCATTATCACTATATTGCAAACTCCAGGAAGGATGTGAGAGAGAGAGAGAGAGAGAGAGAGAGAGAGAGAGAGAGAGAGAGAGAGAGAGAGAGAGAGAGAGAGAGAGAAGGTGATGTTTCCTTCCTTTACAATACCTCTTTTTCAGGCAGATACACCTCTACTGCAGTAAAACACCAAACTATGAAGAAGTTATTGCAATTTTTAGCCAAAATTAAAAAAGGATCCAAATCTTCCTCGTGTATCTTCCACCAGGACACACACACACACACACACACTCTCCATCAATCATAGAGGAACTTATTTCATGGATATCTGTTAATCTTTGCCCCGATATTCAAACAACTAGATTAAGAGATTTCAACCTGCCTCTGCCACAGTACAAGAATGCAAGGTAAGGCATGGAAGATACCATGCGGACCTTGGGGCTTACCCCACTGGATACGCCACCGACCAGGGGAAATCAAGTCCTTGACAGCGTCTACCTCAATTTTGAACAAATTCAAATTATTCCCTATAACTCCAAATTCACGTCGGACCCCCTTCCAAGTGTTTGAAATTGCACAGGCACCTGCTACCTCAGTCGCTGTGAGCAAATCAGCGGACCTGGTGCGTGCACTAACTACATTCTCAACGGACCCGATCAAGCCAAATGTTATTCTTACTTAATTTAAAGCATTTAATTGGAATAAAATTGGCTTCAAACCGGTGGAAGAGGCAATTAATGTCATTTCTAATGAACTGAGACACTGCCCTCATTGATGCATCGAAAACAATTAAAATTTCCTCAAAAACCAAGCGGTGGTTCAACTCCGAAAGGAAACAGGCTTTTAACCTAAAACAAAAAGCCTGCAGAACCTGGAAAAAGTCTGGCTCCCTTCTAGATCACATCACTTACAACAAACAAAGAGCGAACTTCCTGTGCGTTCAGAAGACGGCCATCGTAAGTATATCCAGAAAACTTACGCAATCCAAGCGCATCGTTTCCACACGTGGTCATCAGGTGGAAATGGACGAAGAAACCATAAAACTGCGGACACAGTCAACCTACCACCCTGAACAGGAACATTTGCCCCTTTCCATAGAGGCCATCACAGGTAAGGACAGGGCTTGAGCACGCTACGATCACGAGGGACATGATTATGAAAGCGATAACAGCTTTTCCAATAAACCTACAGTTGGTCCCGATGGATTTAAACTCTTTATTCTGAAAATATGCAGTGTCTATGTGATTGGCCTCTTGCATTTCTTCAACCGTATTCTCGAGACTGGTATCACACCGACTATTTGGAACGTCTATCATGCATTAGTAATTCCAATAAGTAACAAACCGAAAGATTCAAAAGGTTACAGAGCAATCTCTATTTTCTGTGGACTGATAAAAGTGTTTGAAAAAACGATGCAGCCCATCTTAGTCGATCACTGCTTCAGTGGGCGATCACAGCATCTTCATACTGTTATTCCTAGGAGGTCTACGCTGTCTAAACTATTAAAGACCAGCTGGGCAATCCAAAAAGCCCTAAACTCTAAGAAACAACTTGAAATGAAATTTTATTCCTGGACATACAAGCAGCTTTCGACACACTGAGCACAATAGACCTACTTAAAATTTTGAAGCATTATTTCAGAATCTAAGGCGTTTAGAGCATAAGCCTCAAGCTATGGGAGAGACTAGACTATGTATAAATATAGTGCAAGCACCCAGACTTCATTTCAAATGCTGATGATCTTAAGATGCTAGTCACATCTGATGATCTTGCAAAAGTTGAGGCAGTCGCCTATGAAAATCAGATAGTATTGTTTGAACTCCAGGATTATCTACGACGTCTGGGGCTTAAGCTGAATTCACAGAAAGCAGCTCAGATTACTTCACAAAAAAAGGAGGACTAGGAAAATGAAATTATGCTCACAATCAATGGGACAGCCATTAAAAAGGTTCAGTCTCACACGGATTTGGGATTGAAGTGGGATGAGGGGCTTACTTTTAAAGACCACCTCATAATGGCCAGGCTAAAAACGCTTGCGGCGCTCCGGGAAATTCAGCAAGAGTTGGTCGGTCTTAGACCTCGAGGAATACATCCGAAAAAATCTGACACCCATGCCGCTCTATGCATCAATACTCTGGTCAAGGGCCTTCCCAACTAAAAAGATTTCTTGGAGTTAAATATTGGCTCATGAGATGGCTAAACAGGGAGATGGACTACCCTTTTACCATCTCTAGGAGCGTGCTCAATGCAAACCTTGGCAAGAAACCCAGGGAAACCATCATCAAAGAGAAGAACCTGCACATTGGCACAACTTCTATGCCGCCATATGGATTCGCCTATCTGGGAAGTGACGACAAACCCTCGGACGTCAGAACAAACACGGTGCAATTTAACGCCATGTCCACGATCTTCCCTGCAAAACGTGCAATACCTTAGATCAGTGTTTCCGGCGAATAAGTTCGGAATTGATGCCTCATCTTTCTGCAGCTCGAAGCGCTATAGACAGGACACGCTGAAAGACGTCTAAACATGAACAATAATCATTATGTGGAAGGATTTCTCTGCCAAGGCTTCACTGGAGTCAGCGTTATATATATATATATATATATATTTTTTTTTTTTTTTTTTTTTTGTATTTTTAATCTGTTTTGATTTATTCTAATTCCAATCAACACAATCAACTCCTCGAATTTGCATAATGTTTGTACACCCTTCTAGCCGAACCAGGCTGCTCCGGGGGTACCCACTGGTGTGGAAATAAAATGATGTTAATAATAATAATTATGTACGCCACGTGACTGTTGAAGGTAAAATCACATTATTCCCCTAACATTTGATTTTGTTTAAAAGGCAGTTAAATTTATTTTCTGTAAATCAAAACACTACTTTGAGCTGTTAAAATAATAGTAAATTTGTATCATAAAGATTCTTTACAAGGCATAAATATAATTTATTTGCTTAGATAATTGCGCATTAGATGTCCGTAGGAAAACTTCAAGTCCCAAACAGATACCACTTACAGAGGCAACACTACTAAGAATCTACAAAACGCTTCAGTCAGATACTGTCACTCGAATCTTGTCACTATATATCGATTACTGACTGAGAAATATTTTATCGAAAGGTGAATGGCGAGCTACTTTGTAATGGACTTGAATCGCCACAGAGTTTAATAGTTTCTGAATGAATCTTTCAAAAATATCCACTCACTCCCTCCGTCTTCAGTTTTGCAGAAGAAAGTGAAGGAAAAATCGTGTTCGCAGAAATGCTGTACCTACTTCATATCCTTGCCATGTGGCCATGTAACAACGAATCGATGAAGGTGAAAGCTTTCCTTTGTGCTGCTTTCGTCTAAGGAGGAAGCTACAGCCACTAAACATGTCAAGTCATTGTTGACTTTACGTATCACCTCGGATACTTCTGATTAATGAGATAGTTTCTGATTCGCTGAAAGAACCGTCTGCCAGTCACATGACGTACACATAAGGGAATATAGTATTGAGGGTTAAGCAGACCAATGGTTGCCTACAACTCCGCTACCAGTTCTCTCTCTCGTGTTGAGATGCTTGAGATACAGTTCCTGTAAAAGCCAAAAAGTGTAAGTGATGTGTTGTAAATGTCGTGTAATTTAGGGTACTGCTGTTCTTCTGGCCTCTTTGCCTAGACGCCCGTGGAGCACCACAAGCGGAGCCAGACCAGGGAGTCCGGAATCATTACTGTTGCTAGGCTGTCCCTAGGGTCGCCTGAGCTTCCCAGAGAAGAGCCCACACATACACATAGGGGAAATAGTCAAGAGAAGTAGGAGAAAGAGTGGGTTTGGAAAAAAGGTGGAGAGAAGACAGGAGGCATCTACCTAAAAAAAAAAAAAAAAAAAAAAGAAGAAAAAAACATACGTAATTCTAACAATTAATTTAACGTACATTAATAAGGTCTATATGATAAATTAGACCATGATAAGGGAAAAAAAAACTGAGCACTAAATAACTATGGGTTAAATGCCAGGTAAAAAAAAAATAAATAAAAATAATTTGTTATTTACTAATTTAAGTGCTAAGCTGATTAATACTGCTTAATACTAGTTAAGTATGGATTAAATGCTACGTGATGTCAGATGAACGTTTAAAAAAAATTTTTATATTTCAGTTGCCTACTAACTTAAGTGCTGGTTTTAAGCTGATGACTATTACATTACGTACACAAAAAAAAAAAAAAAAAATTATATTAGGGTTCCCTGTAAATGATTACATCTACCCATATTTATTTTGTCTGTAAATTTCGTGTGTTCTCTGGTCGATTTGCCTGTTTTCTGGACGAAAAAACCTCAGTTTCTGGGGGGGAACCTTGCTATCTACGGCTGGGCCCGACTAACTCCGCCACGGAGTGAAACATTACGTATACACAGAGTCTGTAAAAGGAAAGCGAGGATAACTGACATTGTATTTGCCCAATGTCAAATACACAGTTTGACCAACAGATTGTTTTTCGCAACTGTCATCATGGCAATAGATATGCAGTAATTTCTTTTTTGGAAGGGACCTCTTATCCATCTTCACTCTCACTGTACCTATACCCACTCGACCCACTGAATCACTCTCCAGTAGTACCAAATGCTATAGGCGCAAAAGTAGAATTTTAGGCTGTCGCTTGCGTACTCAAAACTTCTTTGAGCCGAAATATTTAAGGACATCCATTGAATTTGAGTCCAGTAGCAGTTATTGTTATATACAAGCCGATGCACGTAAGAGTAAATTAGGAATGAAAATTTATCGTGAAAATTTAATTTAATATTTGAGTGAAACCTCTTTTGTTTACACCCTTTTAGATCCGTAAAGTGATAACAACGTGATCAAAACATACAAAACATTTTAAAAGTAACAAAATTAATGAAATATACGTATAAACTACAACTAATATATACGTAAAAGAAACCACTATTTATTACATACGGGATCCATTATATCACATGTAGTTTTTTTTAAATGACATCGTATTCGCCCAATATCGAATACACGTACACTCTTGCTCTGCCTTAATTGCTTGTGCTAATCTTAGCATATGTGGGGTTGTATTGTTTAGATCAGCGTTTAGACCAGTGACTTAAAATTTCCTACGCTACCACTTTTCAATTGGATATATTTTACGCGTAGCATCAGTATCTTTCACCTCTTTGATTTTATTAAAATAATAGCATTAATATTAATATATTATTATGGAAATATTATTAGCAAGAATTCGAATATATATTGATCAAGGAAATATACCAGTTATAAAAATATAAAGCTAGTCATCTATTTTTTAAAAAATTAAATCAGTTTACTGATCTTTGATCAGTGCATGGACTGCTAAGTGCTCGCAGATCACAGGTTAAACAGATGAACTGACTACAGGATGTGCACAATTCAAAGACACGTCATGCCAATGCTTGATATCCCTTCACTGCCTCGGAGCAAAACGTGATGATGTAACATGATAAAATAAACTGATGTTATTAATAAAAATAATAAAAAGGACAGTCTAGCTGCTTAGATAGTTAGACATAACGTTATTGAAATTCACCTGCCGGTGGCAAGCGAAAACACATTCATAGAAAAGAAAACAACTAAAAGACATGAAAGATGAAATACAACTAAATTACATGAAAAAGGAAATACAAATAAAAGACTTAACAGAGAAAATATAGTACATCCAAACGACATTTGGGAATACGTTTTATAGAAAGTTATTAGTTGTCATCCAGAAGAATCAGTACCATCGTGTTGTGGAACGTTGGAATGCTGTACTCGTAGGTCCTCGGCAAGGGCGACCGAGTTTGGTAAAATCAAGGAAGAACTGAACAAGCACTGTTTGACGATGGGAATAATATCATGGATGTTTTTTTTTTTTTTTCTTCCTCTGTTGATGCAGAAGAAATTCGCTTCCTTGCATCATTATGCTATTTCAGTACTAATGTCATCCTTTGAAGAGATGAAGATTTTATTATTTTAATTATTACAATAATCCTTCCCCAACTACAGTTTTATATTTGTATACCAAAGTTTTATAATCAGCACTTTTTTTTTTAACGTATACATACTCAGTTCAGTACAAAACACGACAGTTAAATTATTTCCACCCCTTTCCATAGACCAGTGGTTTTCAACCGGGGTGCCGCGGCACACTAGGAAGCCGCAACAACATTCTTGGGGTGCCGAGTAATTTGGGTTTAAGTTACTTAAAGTTATTATTATTATTATTATTATTATTATTATTATTATTATTATTATTATTTTGAAATTTATATATTTATTTCATTATAAAAAGGGTACAATATAAATGGTACGGTACAATGGATATTGTACCGTATCTTTTTAATTTTGTGGTAATCTATAATTGATCTTTATTTAGTACCTCTATATAAAGAATAAAGTTATTATATATAAGTATATATTAAAAGGTCGAAAAACCATTGTGTTAGGTATTTCTTTTGGCCTAGGGGTGCCGTGAAAAAATTACTGGGACAGTAAGGGCGCCGTGAACCGAGAAAGGTTGGGAACCTCTGCCATAGACCATGGGGCGAGTCAGGTGGACAATTCGTTTGCACTCCACCCAGTGGTCCCCAAACTTTTGTCACACTTGGATTTTAAAAAAAAATCCAATTCGCGGCACACTTCAAGAGAGTGCAACACATCGAGTGTCGGGACACAGTTTCGGAACCACTGCAATATGCGCTTTAAATTAAGCACTCGTCAGATCACACGAGTAATGTTTGTACAGTAATGTCTATGGACTCGTCGCAGCCTCTCTATAGATTTTCCTGTTTTTCACAAACATTGACGTTTTTCCGGACTAATTTTGGACTTGTTTTGTAACGCTTTGAAGAAGCCTGAGAAGAAAGGTGTTTCTGTACGCTTATATTAAATGAAAGTGTGGCCTAGGGAAAGTCTACTTTTTGTGAACATATATGTATTGTTGTTCCATCACATTCTTCTTTTCTTTTTTTCCCCCTTATTGTATTGTCAACCCAGTCATCATTGTTATGCTGTATAAATGGAAAAGGGTTAACTTTTTTCATCGTATTTCAACTGTTTTTTCAATTTTTTAAGCTGTCTTTTTTTTTTCTCGTATTTATTGTTTTTACCCTAACCCACTATTTTCCATGGAACCTTATTCTCAACCGTGGTACTTTCAGGGATGTATCTTCTGCGGTTAGCGAAGGAATGCTATATTATTAAATTAGGGGTTCCGCAATAAATTTTAGATTTGAAAAAGGCTCCATGAAAAAAAAAAAGAAAAGAAAATGCAGAGCACTGCTATTGAGCACTTTAAGAACAAAGTGGCTGAATGGATGCAACGATTTGAGAAGAAACTAAGATATGGTAGGTTAAGAGCTTGAAAGCTAAGCTTCAAAGGGAGGGGGTCCTAGTGAGATGTATAAAGCATTTCTCGTATCAATATGGGCGACGGTAGAATTTGTATTGAAATGGGACACAAAAACCAGGGGAGGCATAATAAAAACTACTGCAAAAGCGAATGGGCAGGACCTCAAGAAGTTTACTTTTTGAGCGTGTTGTCGACCACTGGAATAAACTACATCCCTGATTCGGTTGACTGGTTGTTGTAGGGTTTTAGGTGCGTCAGCAACTTAGGACATATTGCGCCGTATATAATGTCTGTAAAATGTGTGTGTTCTGTGGTCGATTTGCTGTTTGCTGGTAGAAAGAAAGAAAACCGAATTTCCGGGAGAGAAAAACCATACTACCCTCGACTGAAATCGATTATTAATGTAGGTAACATCTTATACTTTAGATCTGTTTCGTCCATACTGTAATCTCCAATCAGTTTTTTCTCTGTTGATAAATAACCTTAACTCTTCTGTAAATTTTTGAGCGGCAGGCTGATCGCCGGATAATCATTCCTCGCTAATACTCGATACATGAATGCCATGACATTATTTCTAAAGTCTAAGCTATCAGTTACTTTCTATGAAACTTTCTGCGCCATCAATCTTTTAATGGAAGACAAGGTCTTTTCTTTGAAGCTGTTTTTTATGAGGGTCTGCTGAGTAGAGTTCCGTGTTGTCTTTCTTGCATAAACCACATTCATAATGCATTGTCGGGTCTCTAATTTTGGTTTCTTTAAAGTTGAACAAGAACTCAAACCCTTATGAAACAAACTGAGTGCAAAATCCTTCTAGACTTATTATATTTTTACCCATACTTTTACATTTCATCAGTTCATTAAACAGTATAAATTGGTGTTTCTGATGGCCACGGCATCCTACAGTGGGGGATCAAACTGTCAGTTTTAAAGAGGGAAGGGGAAGAGTTGGTTAATGACTGAATGCTAAGATATAACAAGCCTGTTTTACATTTGGGTATACTAGCAGTTAGAATTAAATTCCATTAAGTTGTCAATGACAAATTAATACTGTTACAATTTGGGTTCCAGAAATTTTGAAAATATCAAAAGCAAATCACCAATTAAATAATCATTATTCCAGAAAATAAGGCATGGCTGTGTAAGAAGTAGATCTTAAAAATTAAAACAGAAATATTTATTTTGCTAAAAGAAATCCAGGAAGGGCGATGGAAAGTGGGAATTAGCATTAATGCCCGAGTACTAAGTTAAAGATAGTAAATATTAAGATTGAATATTTAGGTTGAATGTAATAGAAGTTAAAGTTGGAAGAACACTGGATTTAGTAATGGACAGTTTTAGGCGTCTGAATTAAAACAGCGGCTAAAGGTAAACAAGTAATTTAAATAATACAAGAGAACAAACAGAGACAGCGCAGTGACTATGAAAGGGGTGCCATTTGAGAACAGGCGTGAAGGGGTTACTGAGGGCAAGAACAATAGGACCGTAAAATGGGATTAAGAAGCGTCTCTTTTGATCTAAGCCACCGTTAGGAAGTAAACAGGAAATTAGTGGACGTCCAGTGTTCACATAAAAAAAAGGCGTCAGGGTGACTGATATTTGGCAAGCTGGCCGTATTTAGCAGAGGAAAAGTGTGAACACGAAAATGAGTGTTTTGGAGGTTACCGGCAAACAAGAAAGGGCCATACTGCCATGTGAAAAAAATAAGAAATTTCTAGAAAAGGGTTGGTTTGTGCGCTAGGGAGACAGCTGGGATGAGCTGTTTTAGCAAATAGGAAGGAATGAAAAAATGAAACAGTATAGAGATTGGTTGGAGTCCTTGGGGGAGGCGTTCCTAACTTGAGGGAAAGAGTAAAGTTCGGGGGGAATAATTTGAGCAAGTATCGATTCTGTATCTGACTTCTCTGAGGTCTAAGAAAAAAAAGTCGTGGTGGATGGAAGGAGAAGTAGATTTTTTGGTGGTCAGAGTTCACATTTCGTGGTAGCAAGATGAAGAAGATAAAACGTGAGAGAAAGAAAGCCTGATCCGGCATCGGAGGGCAGTGATAGGCCATGAAGGCGGTGGTTAAGTTTAAAGATAAGTAAGCCAAGAGAGAAAGAAAGCCTCGTTCGGCATCGGAGGGCAGTGTGCCCAAGAAATGGAAAAAAGCCCGTCTGCCACGAAGGAAGCCTGAACGCGAGGAAACTGGAAGCAGCGACCATTAAGAACGTAAGTCTGTTCCTGTTTTTTTTTTTTTTTCTTGAATCCTGAACTCAAGAACTCATAACCTAGCTCCGTAAGGAATTGAGTGATAGTCCTTTAAAAAAGGAACATTCCTGTTGTATTAGGAAAGTTAGTTACTAAGGCTGAGATAATTTGTTATGAATGTTAATGATTATGAGATAATCTAAGGGTGGTACAGGAGTAATAAAAAGAAAGTAATAGTATAAAGGAATGAGTAAAGAAATTATACTTATAGGGGTAGTATTGTAAGGATATGTTAACCTATATCATTAAGTTAGGCCAGGTACCAACATAAGATGACATATCTGTCATATCAGATGAGGTGTAAAGAGAAAGAAATTTTATTTATAGAGAAACCTCAAGCGTAAAGAGGAATGACTAAGATTTTTTTTTTTTTTTTTTGATTTGGTAGTTGTTGGCGCATCGGCTTCTGTGGCCATATTGCACCTCCCAAGGTTTTTGCAGTACTTTGATCCAAGCCCGAGGCGGGAATCGAACCCGCGACCTTTGGGTTGCCGGGTAGGTACTTTACCCACTCGGCTAGCCCGGTCGGCTGACTAAGATGATGACTAATTAAGGTAGAATGAGTGATTTGTAGTAAATATTACTGTGTATTAAAAATTTATTACAGCTGGTATCCTAAGAGGATACCAGTTGTAATAAATTTCATGGGTTAAAAGCTAAGAGATCTAACAAAGTAATAAGAGTTGAAATGAGTTTTACTGATGATAGTGATAAAAATTGGTAATGGCAGAGAATGATTGAGTAATTATCGAGGATTCATATTAAGTAAAATACAACTGATTCAAACTGATGTTATTAATTTGTAAATTGAGAATAGTTAATGAGAGAGAGAGGTAGTGTATTGTACTGTAGTATGGTTCAAATATATGGAAATTGGTATGCATGTATACAGGGTGTTTCAGTTAAACGTTTCAGAACTTCTAAGAGGGGTAGGGTACATCCTGACAACTCGAAATCATATAGCAACGTGGGGTCGGAAATGCTTTCCTGAAACGGTGTTGTACACAGAAGCACCATAAAGAAAAGAGACCGTAAGTGAGAAATCGTTTTAATAATACATGAAAAGAAGCAAAAGGTACATGGATTAAAGTAAGTGTTCGAAGTTTCTTCCACGGGCTACAATGCACGCCTCACATCTCCGACGCATGGACATCCGAACATTCTGGAATACTCCAGGCGAATTTCGAATTTCTTCTGCAGCTACTGCGATTCTTGCAACCAGCTCCTCAGCATAGTGTGCATAGTATTAGGGTCAGGCGCCACCTGTGGTTTCCCACATCTGCGCCATATGTTCGCTGTGAAGGAATACAGTACTACTGTAAATGCCAGAAAAGTGTTGTGTGTTGTATATGACATATTGCGTTAGGTTCTGTTGTGTGTCCTGGCATTTGGCCGCAGGGCCCCTAGTGGGACTCCACGTTGCCCGCACACACCACTAGGAGGTAGCCAGTCTGCCCATTATTCTCTGGCTTGTCTCCGCCAGGGTCGCCAGAGCTTCCTGGACGGAGACAAAAAAAAAAAAAAAAAAGGTAGAGTTGGGGAAGTACAGAGTGTACGCAAGAAAGGAGGGTATAACTAGAAATATGGAGGATGTAGGCGAAGGTATCCTCCAGGTTATCAATGGAGCAATAAGCGCCATCAGTTGAAAGGGGAACCCGGGAAGGACAATAAATAAGGCAGCAAGAGAGCCGTGTGCAATTTGCCACTGAGGAATGAGTTGGCCCATACGCCAGTTGATCCTATCCAGGTTAAGATCGGTTGGCCAGTTAGGTTAGGATCAGATGTTTGGGTTGTTCCTATTTTGTGTTGGCAATAGGTGCTCCGTCTTGTGAAGAGGGCTTGTGCAAACTTGGTAAACTCATAGTAGTAGTTTTCTTCTGTGATGAATAAGTGTTCATTTCCTTGAGGGTTATCTTGTATACGAGTAAACAGGATGCTGCGGAGGTCCTCATAGTGTTGGCAGGTATATACTAGATGGTTCCAGTCTTCTATTTCACCACATGCACAGTAGGGGTTGTCAATGATTCCCATGGATGTTAATTTATGGTTTATTGATCCGTGTCCAGTGATGAGGTAGGTGGTATGAAGACCAGGAGAAAACCAAGTTGGAGATTTAGGAAATACGGCATTCACATAAGGTATAAATTTCTTGGTGATTGGGCCCTTGTCGGTAGCAGTCCATCTGTCCTGCCAGGTCTGAAGTAGTAGGATGGCAATTTTTTTCTTTTCCTGCCTGATTTCATTCAGGTTATTGATGGAGTGTCCAAGGATAGTTGCTGGTATACCCCTGGATAGACAGTAGTGGAGGCCCCTTCGAATAACCTCCAGATCAAGCGGAAGGACGCCCGCAAGAACCTGAAGGGCTGGGTTGCTAACTGTGCAGCATGCCCTTGTAATAGTAAGAAGGATGGTGCGCTGGATGGTTCCCAGTTTACGTTTGTTGTTGTAAAGAGTTGCCCTGCGAAACCAGACCCGATCCATACGTTATGAAGGGAAGGAAGATTGATTTGTACAGAATCTTAAGGGTGCGTCGGTTCAATCCCCAATCGCGACGACTGACCCGTGCGATGAGAGCAGTGTAGTTTCTCACTTTCGCGTGGAGGTGTGCAAGATGCGGAGAGAAAGTGAGCTTAGAGTCAAGTACTATTCCCAGTAGTTTTAACGTAGAAACTAGCTTGACGGTTTGGCCTAGAAGTTTGATAGTGGGGTTTCTAGTAGGCTGCAGTGATCCCTTCAGGAGAATGGATTGTGTCTTTTGGGGTGAGAGTCTTAGTTTGTGTAGGGCTGCCCAGTTCTGAAGGATTTGAAGTGCCTGGTTTCCTCTGGCTTCCAGAGAAGCTCTGCTGTCAGCCTCAATCGAAATGGTCACATCATCAGCAAAGGCTTGTATACCTACAGGACCTAGGTCCAGTCCAAGGAGCTCATCCAGGACAATGGTCCACAAAAAAGGACCAAGGACTGAACCCTGGGGGCAACCTCTGTAGATTGACCTGGTAATTCTTCGGTACGTTGAGGAGATTGTAATTTTCCTATTTGATAAGTAGTTTTCGATGCATTTGTATAAATTTAATGGTATATTTGCTTGCCTAAGTCTGCGAAGGATACTTGCCCACCAGAGCCTGTCAAATGCTCCTGCGAAATCTATTGCTATTAGTAGGTAGTATTTGGAGGTAGAAGTTGAGACTGCAGAGATGATCCTTTGCAGTGCGTCTTCTGTGCAACGCCCCGGTCGAAATCCAAACTGGAAGTTGGACTGGAGCCCAGCTTTGGTGTAATGGTCTTGGAGCCGTACTAGGAGTAGTCGTTCAAACAGTTTACTGACCATGGATAAAAGGGCAATGGGTCGGTATGACTCTGGTTGTTGGAGTGGTTTAGACGGATTTTTTATGATCAGTTTTACATTGGCGTTTTTCCATTCTTCTGGGAAAGATCCATGGGACAAGCACTTATTGAAGAGGTCGAGTAGAAACTGGATGTTAATTTGGGCGGTCTTTTTAAGGACTTCGGGTTCAATGAGATCTGGTCCGGGACATTTCCTCTCTTTCATTTTGGTAAGAGCCTGCTGCAGTTCATCTGTGGTAAATTGGTCTTCTACAGCATTGTTGAAGTAGATGTTGTTTGCCTGGCATATTTCTTGCTGTTGTACTGTCAGAGGATCAGTATCTGTACCAAAAAGTGTGTCCAGAATATTGGCCATAGACTGCTCCCACGATGTAGTCATAGTGCCGTTTGGTGTGAGAGTGGATTGGATAACTTCGCCCCTCGGGAGCTTGTTGGTGGTGATGCGGTACACCACCCCCCAGGGTTCAGTATTGCCAGTCGTTTTGACGAGTCGTTCCCAAGATGATCTTTTACACTGCCTTATAAGGGAGGTGTAGTCGTTTCTGACTCTTCGATATTCTTCACGGAGGGTGTTGACCTCATTTGGGGGCCAAGAGGTACGAGCTCTCTGAAAGGCTTTTCTTTTGGAGTGTACAATTCGGCGAAGGTGCTCCAGCTCTGGGGACCACCATGGGACGGCATTAGGCATTGGTCTTTTCTTTCTAATTGATTGATTGCAGGCCTGGATGATGATTTCTGTTGTGAGCTTTTGATGTTGGTTGGGGTCCAGTGCTGGAAGATCAGAAGAGTTGTGGTTCTGGATCATGGTCTGCAGCGTGGAGCAAAAGATTTCCCAATTGGCCTTGTTAATGGCATAGCGACTAATATTGTAGTGAGGTGGTGGAGTTGGATCAATGGATCTTGTAAGTTGAAATGTAATAGCTCTGTGATCTGAGGTGGTCCAGGCCTCATTGACCTGCCACCCAGAAATTTTGCTGGAAATGGATCGTGTAGCTATGGAGATATCTATTGTGGATTCCCACAGAGTGCTGGAATAGGTAGGCAGGTTATTGGGCTTGTTCAGAACCAGGAAGGGAGAAGTGGCCAGGAAATCTTCAAGAAGCTGCCCATTGTGGCACCCAGAGCGATCAGTGGTCAGGCTGTACCAGGTAGGAGAGCGGCAATTTACATCTGCCCCAAGGATAATCTTGCTGTTGGGAAGCGTAGCAAGGACTGTATGTAGATAATTTATTGTTGGAGTGATATCTTGGCCAGGTCTGCAGTAGAGGGAGATGAGGTAGAAGGCTCCCAACGGGCAAATTACATGGGCACACGCCGCCCATGCAGTGCATAGGGAGGAAATCCTTGCAACCATGATGTTAGGGTTACGGACAGCTATGGCAGCCCAGGGCGTATCTTCATCTGTATGTATGATTTTGAAAGTCAGGGGGTATCCCCTGACTTGCTTTGAATGGGTATATGGCTCCTGTAGAATTAATATGTCAGCATTTTCCTCTTCGGCTCTGATTCTAATCTGGGCACTTACTGCACGGGCTCGCTGGGCGTTTAGTTGGATAAACTTTATGATATTGCTGTTGAATGATTTAGGGCGTGCTGCCATAATCGGTCTTTATTTGTTGGTTCCTCTTAGCTTTTAGATAAACAGGGCACTTACTGTCCCTGAGAGAATGTGCTGTATCGAGCTTTGCTGCTTTGCAGTTTGCACAAACTGCATTTGTAGATCTGTTTGGGCAAGAATTATAGTCATGCCCTTTTTGGGCACAGTGCCCACAGGTAGACACGGTTTGCATGCATGTGTGGGTGGTGTGCCCAAAATGGCAGCATCGGAAGCACTTTGGAACAGGCACGTGCTCCTTGAAGCGGTGACTGCTCCAACCCATAAAGACTCTATCCTGTAGTTTGAGGATGTTCCATGCCTGTGGAGAAAGCTCCACCACCCAATTGTATAGCTGGGGAGACTTGGAGCTAGTGTGATATTTTGGTTTGATGTGTTCCTTGGCATTACTTATGTCAGTTAATTCTTGGAAGTTTCTGTTGAAGAGTTCATCTGTGACGTTATCTGGAGTGATATCCTTGCCCACATCAAATATACGTATGGATGGGCCTCTCTTTTTAGGGATTTCTGCTGTAAGACCTAGGGTACTGACTGTTGGATTGGTGATGATAGAGTGAGCCTCTTGCTTGGTTGTTGTTTCAATGATTACTCCAACATTTCTTGTTTTTCGGATGGACTTTATTCTTGTGGTTTTAAAGTCCTTGGCCAGTTTCTGGACAACGGTAGTTTTTACTGCTTCGCTACTGTCTATTGTCAGCATTGTCAACAGGGGTGTCATAAACTAGCGATTTCATATGACCCCAGAAATAAAAATCAAGACATGATAGGTCGGGTGACCGAGCAGGCCAACGCACGGGACCACCACGTCCGATCCACTGTTGACCAAATGTGACATCCAGGTAGTTACGAACATCTCCGCTATAATGGGCAGGGGCTCCATCGTGTTGGAACCACATTGTCTGTTGCGTCGATGCAAAAATCTGTTCATCTCTCAAAAGTTGTGGCAATACTTGCTGCAGAAAGATCAAGTAGATAGGTCCGGTTAGACGACACGGTAACAGGTAAGGTCCGATGAGGTGATCTCCCATAATACCGGCCCATACATTGACCGAAAATCGAATCTGTGCTGCACGACGTCGTATTGCATGCGGGTTCTCGACCGCCCAGATATGGTCGTTATGCGTGTTGAAAATTCCTTCCCTTGTGAAGGATGCCTCATCGGAAAACAACACTTCAGCAGGAAAAAGGGGATTTGTAGCACATTGTCCAAGGTACCACTGTGCGAAAGCAATACGAGGTTGAAGAAACTTCGAACACTTACTTTAATCCATGTACCTTTTGCTTCTTTTCATGTATTATTAAAACGATTTCTCACTTACGGTCTCTTTTCTTTTTATGGTGCTTCTGTGTACAACACCGCTTCAGGAAAGCATTTCCGACCCCACATTGCTATATGATTTCGAGTTGTCAGGATGTACCCTACCCCTCTTAGAAGTTCTGAAACGTTTAACTGAAACACCCTGTATATGTAGTTTGTTCTTTTATGTAAATGCTGTATATAATGTTCATTAAAGGTTGTACATATTTTGTAACTACATGTGTCTTTAATGTTTTGCTAACACCCGCTTTACACACCCTGGAATCTAGGATTTTCTGTGAATTTCAGTCAGATTTGCGTAATGTGGGGCTGTTAAAGACGTCAGTAGGGTAAAAATACAAAATGCAGTTAATAACATTTTTAATTCATCCCCCCACAGCTGTAACTGAATGGTCACATTAAAGAACAGAGTAATGAATGTGACGTGTTCACATCCAAATAATACCACAAAATACGGGCAACATTCTTTTACTATATACTTGCATGCTGCAAACTCTAACCTTGTGTTAGAGGTTGCAGCATGCAAGTATATAGCAGAACCTCCTCTAACCCTGTGTGGCCGTTTCATTCAAAGTATATAGCAGAAAATTTATTTATTTATAAATTCGAGAGATGTTTTGAAATATTCCCATCTTAAATGGGAATACTGCAAAAATTTCAGATAACTAAATGTCTTAAATTTAGTTATCTGAAACAAGTCATACTTGGTTTCAGAATATCCCATTTGAGTAAGCTGAAATGAACCTAATTAACATTTTCGATAAACAGTCAGAAAAACCAATGAAAATTGTTAAATGAAACCTGAGAACAGCATAAGAGCTACGGATATTCAGACATCGTGGTCTAACCTAATTGTTTTCTGAGAAAGGAATTATGAATGAGACCGTGTGTGTGTGTGTGTGTGTGTGTGCGCGCGCGCGCACGCGCGAAAGACAGAGAATCTGAATATTTAATTGATTAATTCAGACCGCGTGTATCATTTGTAAATGTTCTTTATAAAATTTTCAAAGTTTCTCATACTTTCTATGGTTTATCCTTTGTTACATTTTTTAAAATAAATCTTTATTGCAAAGCAATAACACCATCCTTCAAGGCCAGTGGTGTTACCTTTAAAAAAAAAAAAAAAAAAAAGCAAGAGAAAGGAAAATAATAATAGATAGAAGACTCATCTAAAAGTCGAACAATGGGGTTCTGGTAAAAATTTATCAATTTGTTAAATACAGGTATGTATTATAAGTATTACATTGAACATTCTTTGTTTACGTAATTTAAAAAAAAATACCAGGAGAATTAAAATAAATTAAAATGCCACTTAACAACATAAAAACAAACAGAAATTATACAAAAAAAGATGGAAATAAAATAACAGCAGGATAATGAAAACTTTTCAATGAACGTTCAGTGATAATCACAGGTGACGCAAATCTTCAGCTTTACAATTGTTGTATGCCTGCGATGACGACTTGTTTTCTAAACTTCATACGGCAGATAAATCAATAGAGATCTGCATCCAGATTCTGGACTACCTGAAGCATGCTGGTGGGGGCAAAGCTGTCAGCTAGATGGAGCCTATTGCAGTTGTTATGGAGTGAGGGAAAAGTTCTGAGAGATTGATGTACGATCCTACGATCCTGCGGTGACAAATATTCCAAAAAGAAAAGGAATTCAATGCGTTTTATGGTAATTAGTCTTTCTACTTCGATATTTGACTTTATAGCTGTGTAGTTTAAGATTGTTGTAATGGAAGTAGTGTATAGTGGATGATCAGGTAGCATCTGTGAGCTACCTGATCATCCAATATTCGGCACACTGAATGCTGGGAAATGTTGACAAAGAAACTGAAATCCAAATCTCTGAAGCATTACAGAACTGAGTAATGTAATGAATCATCCTATAATCATATTTGATGAAAGTTCCTAGATCTGAAACGTGAGGTAATCATTAATTAATTTAATTATTTAGGATTAGAATGTAGACTAGATTATTTTACATTGGAGTGAAGAAACAAGATTTTTTTTCTTTTTTATTAATTCGTTTCCTGTAGTCAGTTGAAAATCTGGTTCGTCGATTGTGTTCTATATCCTAAGGATATCAACCGGTATATAAATAAAATTATCGGTCGATATCGTTAGGCTAAGAATTTTAAGCTATTCCTTCGTCCCTTTTCACGATTGCCAAACTACAGACCGTTCTGTGCAATACTCATTGCAAGGTTCGGATCAGATTTTAAAAAAACGATGACAGTAAATAGTGTTTACGTTGTGTCTGGCCGCTGTGACTCCTCCGTGCCATCAACTGTTAGGTAATGTGTTTTTAATGTTTACTTGCGCAGTTATTGTCGTTATGAACGTCTTTGTGTTGAAAACGATGGTAGTGACCACCCATTAGGTTTACAGTGATTAATGTAACAATTTTAAAAGACCACGAAAGAATTCTATCAATTTTATATAGTCACTTTAATATCGTTAGTTCCCTCCGAATTCTTTCATTGAATTAAGTGATTTAGCACTGTGTCCACTAGCCCGCTGAGAGCCATGTAACAGCGCAGACAAATGCATTTATCGGATAAAAGATGGAGAAATTATTAATTATTTATAGAACCTGGGGAACTTCTCTTAAGATATGCTTCAAGGGGCGTATGTTTCTTATCTTGACCAGTCCTGAATTCTTATAGGTTTAGTTTTGCATGTATATATTAAATTAATTTACAATTATAAGTATTTTAATGAAATTCTTTACGAAAAATGGGACAATCATATGCGAAATAAATTTCTGAGATATAAATTTATGAGCCAAACATCATAGCCACCTACCTAATAGCGTGTTGGGTCGCCTTTCGCCGTGATAACCCGCTTGCATCCGGCATGGCCTCGACTCACGAGACCGCGGAATATGTCCTCATGTATCCTGAACCAGCTGGACAGAAGGACGTCCAGGGGTTCGAAAACAGAGCGAGGCAATGGCAGTCGACTGGAGAATGACGTATTCCACTGCATCACACAACGTTCGATGGAAATTGATGTTGGAGGAATTTGACGGCCAGAGGAGGGAGCGCACGAAATGCTTGGACATGATACTTGAACCATTCCATGTAGGGCAAAACTTGGTCCGAAACAATGTCGAGGTAGAATCTCACGGTGAGAATGTGCTCAACGGGGATAAGGAGACCCAGTGATATCCATGAAAACATCCTCCCAAACCGTGATACCACCTTCGCCGGCCTGTTTTTGTCCAACCGTGCAGTCTAGTTGCAACTATTCACCTGTTCGCCGTCCAATACGCACCTGTCCATCGGCATGATGGAGCTGAAACTTTGATTCGTTAAACCAGGCGACATTTTTTTCCAATCGTCCAATGTCCATCATCGATGTTACTGCAGATGGAAGTGTGTGGATGAGAGTCGGTCAACATGGCACATCAACATGTTGCCTACTCCGTAGGACTATCCCCAAGATAGAACACTATCCAGCGGATAGTGTTCTCGGAAACGTTTCTCTGTGCGCCCTCGTTGTAGTTCGCCATTAATTGAGGGATCATGAGCAATCTGTTTTCCAGCCCAGCAGGCACCTACCACCGTTCACCTCGACTGTCAACCAGTGATTGCATCCCCTTCCCGGCACGTTGGATGGGTATGTGTCCATCTTCGGACCATTCCCATCACACCTAATCTTGGATTCATGGGTGATTATAATGTTTTGGCTGATGAGTGTATATAGTCTTTATAACTAGATACCAAAAAAATAATAATAATAATAAAATAAATAATAATAATTATTATGCTAATGTTTATTCGCATTCATTAAAATCCTTTTTCTTAAACGACAACATCTATGATCGTTCCAACTTGGCTTATTTATATACATTTCTGATCTCTAAGAAAAATCAATTTAAGTAACTCGAAGGCTCAAAGTAATGTAAAACGACAAAATTCAAGTAAATTTAGAGCAAAAGCTTCAGGGATATGAAAACTACATAAGGTTGGCAAAAAAAAAAAGTCTTTCTTTGGAATAACACATTTCTATGGTAATCTGATTAAAGTTAGGTCAGGGCAAACCTTTAAACAGAGTACCACTGAAATGCAGCCCATTCCAGTAGGTTGAAATATGTCGTATAAAGGAGATAAGATATTCTGTGAATTTTTAGAATTGTAAATATTATAGCTAATTTCTGTTAAATTCAGCGAATAATGAATGCAAATGCTCTAACCATTTTGGACGGGCATTTGAATATCTTTCCTTAGTGACTGTGGCTATGATTAAAAGTCGTGATGTTTTTCGGAATTTTAACGACATTGTTTATGATAATTTTTCAGGTGAGTCCATTATTTATTTCATAACACTTTAAAAGTCGTATTTAAATGGGAAGGCACAAACGAAACATTAAAAAGAGATCTATTATATATAACGACCTAATGCGTTTTTATAAATCTCCACTGTCAAGATACTATAATTATGGAAACATATTTTTAGAGTGATGACCAAATCAATGTTAAAGGTATTTTGAACAGAAATCGTTTTTCCATGTTATAATACATCGAAATATGAAATTGGCGTTTAAATGTCACCGTAAAACAAATATTAAAAATGTCTTTTACAAAAACATAACCTATACTCTTGTAGCTTTTATACAGACTGTACTGCTTGCGCACAAAGTAACTGTTACGACCACATGATTATAAAAATTTTTGAGAGAATAAAAAGCATACTATAAACGTTGTATGAAGAGAAAGCAAGAGAGATGCTAGAAAAGCAATGGCAGAGTAACATGAAATGACGTGAAAAGAGATAGGAAAGTGGAAGGCTGTGTTAAACTACTTCATATGATCACTTCGGATAATCGATTTTAACTTCTCATTTTGTGAAATTACTGATTTCCCTACTCCATATTAGGTCGGTAAATACAGTACTACCATTAACACTTTCTTGAATTTTTTAATATCACGTTTTCCACTGACGAATAAGCATTACACCTTGGTTCTAGCCCGTTTGACTGCAAAACATGTTGCTATTCTTGCATTCTTTATATCAGTAAACTCCTCTGGCCCTATGTACCCATCCCGGAAAACAAATATAAATTACATTTAGGCTTTTAGACTATTTTGCAGCTGAAACGCGTCACATTTCAGACAACACAACGCAATATTCACTCAGCAACAAGGAAAATAGAAATGTTGTATGAAAGTCACCAACTCAAGTTATAAAAAAAAAAAAAAACAATTATTTAAAGAAATTAACAGAGTGCTGTCTAAAATAACTACGCTTCCAGGCATCATGGAGGACCCTGGACTAATTTCTAATAGAAAGCTGGTGGTATTATGATCCACACCTCCTCTAAAGCATTTGAGCTATACTAATGAAGAGGACCATACTGGCCATGTCCTTAATTCTGTGCTCTAATTCATTCCAAAGATGTTTAATTGGATTGGGGTCAGCATTTATGCTGGCCACTGCAATGTTTCGATACTATCCACTTCAAATCACGCGTTCCTAATCCTTGTTTTATGACATACACTACCCTCCAGAAAGTATAGACATGCACATGAATCTGATTGGTCCACTTGACATCGATGGTTCGACTGTTGATGATCCTGCTCAGATAGCATACATACCGAGTGAGTATTTTGCATCTACATTCACACATGAGGAATTATTAACGTTTGAAAATGGCAGAAGGTTATCAAATTGTAGCAGAATACTTAATGATTTTGGAATAACTGAAAGCAAAGTGGAGGAGAAATTGTTGAAGTTAAACATAAGAAAAGCACCTGGGGTGGATAGGATCTATCTAGTTATATTAAAGGAGGCGGCAAAGCAACTAAGCAAACCCTTAGCCATAATTATGAGAGCGTCCTTGGACTCAGGGGAGGTTCCCACGGACTGGAGATGTGCAAATGTATCCCCAATTCACAAAGGGGGATCGAAGGGTGACACGAGTAATTACAGACCAGTTAGTTTAACTTCTGTTCCGGGTAAAATAATGGAGTCACTGGTTAAAGATGCATTGCAGGATCATCTAGACAAGACTGCAGCAATAATTCAGACACAGCATGGGTTTGTTAAGGGAAAGTCTTGTCTGACAAATTTGATAGGATATTATGATGTGGTTACAAAGGAACTGGATGCAAAAAATAATTTTGATATTAGTATTAGTATTAGTAACGGCCGTATGGTGCAAGAAAGCCTATGGCTTATGCTGCACCAGCCAAAAAAAAAAAAAAAAAAATCCGAACAAAACAATGATAAAAACAAAAATTAAATAAATAAATAATAATAATTAATAAAGAAATAAAAATAATAAAATGAAATTAAAAATTAAATAAAAAGGAAATTAATCCTATCATCCTATGCGCTTCCCTTACCCGAAAGTACTATCCAGATGACCTTTGAATTTCCCCAAACTGTCGGCCTCTACCACCCATGAAGGCAACTTATTCCAGTAATTTATAACTCGCTGGCTAAAATAAAACTTCCTGCAGTCCAATCTAAACATTTCCCCGCGTAACTTGAATTTATGTCCCCTAGTTCTAGCATCATTTATAATCTTGAAAATTTTGTCCTCATTCAGTTTACTGATGCCTCTCAGAGCCTTAAACACCTCAATCAAATCTCCTCTAAGGTGTCTAGTTTCCAAACTCTGCAACCCACATATTCGAAGTCTTTCTTCATAAGGACGCCCTTTTGCCGATCTCACCAGGCGAGTTACCCTTCTTTGCACCCTTTCAAGAAGCTCGATGTCTTTCTTTAGGTGCGGTCTCCATACTTGAACACAGTATTCCAAGTGTGGTCTAACATAAGCCTTATATAATGGGATTATCACGTCCCTATCTCTACTTCCAAAAGTTCGATAGATCATCGATAGGACACCACGGGCCTTCCTTGCAACCTGTTTACAATGCTCAGAGAATTTCATGTCTGACCGTATCGTAACACCCAAGTCCCTTTCCTCCAGTACTGGGTTTAGTTGAACTCCACCAAGTGAATAAGTTATTTTGGGATTACTGTTTCCCAGGTGTAATACCTTACACTTTGTTGGATTAAAGCACAGCTGCCATTTTTCTGACCATTCTTGAAGTCTATCTAGGTCTCTCTGAAGAAGCTCAGCTTGACAGTGATCATTAACTACTCTACCAATTTTAACATCATCTGCAAATTTAGACATCACGCCCTCTATCCCTTCATCAATGTCGTTTATGAAAATTAAAAACAACAGTGGTCCTAATACTGATCCTTGGGGAACCCCACTTCTTACATCAACCCAATCTGAGGAATAGCCATTTATCACAACCCTCTGCCTCCTGCCCTGAAGCCATCCTTCTATCCATCTAAGGATTTTCCCAGTGATTCCAACCTGTTCCAGCTTATAAAGCAACCGCTCATGTGGGACTGAGTCAAAAGCTTTGCTGAAATCTAAATAAACAATGTCGAAATTATTCCCTAAATCCAGCTCGTGAGTGACCCTTTCGAAATAGCGAACCAGATTTGTTAAACATGATTTTCCCTTTACAAAACCATGCTGAGTATCCTTGAGAATTTCAATTCGATCCAAATGATCCTGAATTCCACCCTTGATCAATGCCTCCATGATTTTCCCTACTACTGAAGTCAGACTGACAGGTCGATAATTTCCCACTTCACTTTTAGAGTGAAGAATATCATATATTTGGATTTCAGGAAAGCTTTTGACACTGTTGCGCATGGAAGACTATTGTACAAATTGGAGCAGAATAGTATTAAGGGTAAGTTGCTACAATGGATAAAAGGATGGTTAAGTGGGAGAAGACAGAGGGTGGTAATCAATGGGTGCTGCTCTTCTTGGACTAATGTTATTAGTGGACCCTGTGGGAACAGGGTTCGGCGTTAGGTCCACTGTTGTTTTGTATATTTATCAATGATATTGATAAAGGTATATCAGGCTTAATGTCGAAGTTTGCAGATGATACAAAGGTTGGCAGGGTTGTTAATGACAGTAATGACAGTGTGCTACTGCAACAGGATCTAGATAATTTGGGCAGATGGGCTAAGAAGTGGCAACTGAAGTTTAACCTTGACAAATGCAAAGTACTGCATATGGGTAGAAGTAACCCCAGAGAAACGTACCAACTGTGTGGTACTACACTTAAGGTGGTAGAAAATGAAAAAGACCTGGGAGTAATTGTGCAGTCAGATATGAAGTTTTCTGAGCAATGCAAACAGGCTGCCAGGGCAGGTCATGGGGTTTTGTCAATGATATATAGGAATTTTGCTAGCAGGGAAAAGGAGGTGATTATCCCTCTGTATAAGGCAATGGTCAGGCCACGCCTTGAGTACTGCGTACAGGTCTGGAGGCCTCATTTTAGGAAGGATGTAGATTTACTTGAGCGTGTACAGAGAAGGGCAACAAGATTTGTGAGGGGAATAAAGGGATACTCTTACCAAGAGAGGCTTAAGTTCTGCAAATTGCAGTGGCTGGAGACTAGGCACCTGCGCGGTGATCTGATTGAGGTATATAAGGCCTTGAATGGGTTGAGCACGCTGAATTCTGATGGGATCCTTCCACTTGTTCAGATTACGAACCTAAGGGGGCATAAATTCAAATTAAGAAAAGACAGATGTAGAATAGATGTGAGGAAATTTGCCTTTAGCCAGTGGGTGGTTAATTGCTGAAACAAACTTCCATCTGTCGTTGTGGAAGTTGATAGGTTGAATAAATTTAAGGAGGAAATGGACAGGCATTTGGAGGGAATGGTGTGATTTTTTTTTTTTTGGCTGATGCTGCATAAGCTCATACACTTGCTTTCTTGCATCACATGCCACTGCTGCTACTACTACTACTACATCGGTTTTACAATTATGTCAAGCCACTCACTTCAATAACGTGCCAGTCCCCTTTTGGCCACTACGACACACACACACACACACACACACACTCTCTACCCTCCTGGGTAAGCTTTCCACCAACTAATGACAAACTGCAGCGGATACAATTCTCCATTTCTCCTGAAGAACAGTAATCAGTGGAGCTACCGATGTTTGACACGTTGATCTGGCCCTTACTCCACGTTCCATGCAGTTCAAATCGAGACTCTGAGCCAACTATTCCAAGTTTTGTACATGTATTTCCATGAACCATTCTCAAACACCAGTAGTATGGCATAAGTTATTATCCTGTTGAAATAAACATGGGTCTGTATTAAAGAACTTCCACATCGTAGGGAGCCTGGAACTGTCAAAAATGTTAAGGTAAGCGTCGGCGTTCATGGTACCCACACAACCACCAAACGTCGTAAGCTATATTATGAGAAACAGCAGCACCATAACCTTGTCTCCTCCGAAGTTCATTATTGGCACTCCAACAGCAAACGCTTTCCAAACATCTTCCACACCCACGCCCGCTAACCAGATCGGAAGAGTGTAGCGAGATTCGAGATATCAATTTCTAACTTTATAATTTACAACTTGGCGAACTGAAAGATTTTTTCTTAACACTTTTGGATCGATACATCATTTGATACTACTCCGTAGAGACAATCCTGCGGTGATACATCAATTAAAGTCGCTATTCTCTCACACCGTATGGATATGGATTGGTTTCGAATCCCGTCAGGGTGAGATAAATTGTTATGGCTCATTTTTTTTTTTTTTTTTTTTTAATCTGTGGCCACTTGTTGGTCACGGGAGAGGTCTACCGGATTTTCCGCTCCCTAAAGATGTCTAATCCAGCTGAACAGGTACACTGACCACCAATGGAAACATTGTTTATATGCGATGTTTCATGCCCTTAATTGCTTTTGCCCAAAAACATAACAAACGCAAAAACAAATACGGTACTGTGAAAGGCATTAACATAAAATAATTATTCTTACTGAAAGGATCCCAGACAAATGTTAATGACATTAATTTTATCTATTACACGCGACTCCCATACTGAATTGTTCGTAGAAGTGAATTGAATTTTATATTCCTTTTGTTGTTTTGATTATCATTAAGGCTGTTTTGTATATTTCAAGCTTTCTCTACTCAATAAAAAGTGATAATTTCGAATATAAATGTACTATCTGTACCTATATACACTGAGTGATCACTAAATTATGACCACCCCTATGAAAACTATGTGACCCGTTGACCACGTGAGGTACGAGAATGCGGAGTTAGTCGACCTACGTAGCATAGATAAGGTGTCAGTGGTTCAGCAGGTAGTAAAATTCCGAGCATAATGGGTAAAAGGAAGAATTCATCGGACTTTGATAAAGGACAGATTGTGGATGCTCGACGAACTGGTGCTTCGATTTCCCAAACGGCTGAACTGATGGGGTGTTCGAGAGCCGCCGTAGTTAAAGTGTACCAGGACTGGCGTCAAAATGGTCAAACAACGACTAGACGGAAAAAGTGCAAAGGTCAGCGAAAGGTTGATGTTAGAGGTCCGACGACTCGTACAGGCGAACAGGCGCAGCACTGTTGAAGAGTTGACTATCCAATACAACATGGACCAACCCGGAACACTATCTGGCATGACCATGCATCGCACGCTCGCACGTATGGGCTATACCAGCAGACGACCCCTACAGCATCCTCTTCTAAACAAGGTTGTTATTTGGTTTTTAGGAGCATTAGCAACTAAGGCCATATTGCTCCGGGAAATGCGGTGGCCGTTCCCTGACCTTTCCGCATCCTCCGTATTTGGTGGTGACGGGCTCGAACCCCGGTCTAATCAAGAAGCGTGTGCTACGCACTGCTGCTCCTTCCCACCTGGCTATGGACACGCCACAAACTTCTAAACAAGGTTCATTGGCGTAAAAGACTCGCCTGGTGCAAAGAGAATGCAAGTTGGACGTTAGAAGACTGGAAGAAGGTGTGCTGGTCGGATGAGTCACATTATTTACTCCACACCGTGGATGGTCGTGTACGGATTTGGCGTCAACAACATGAGGCTCTTGATCCATCATGCATGGTATCAAAAGTGCAGGCCGGTGGAGGGGCATGTTTCTCTGGCAGGAACTTGGACCCCTGGTGCATGTGGAACAATGTATCAATGGTCTCCGCTATCGTCAACTGCTTGCTGACTGTGTACAACCTGCTATGTTACACTTTTTCCCGAATGGCGATGGTGTCTTCCAGGATGACAATGCGCCGAGCCATCGGGCACTTGTTGTGCAGGAATGGTTTGAGGAACACAGTTCTGACTTCCAGCATATCGATTGGCCTCCGAACTCCCCCGATATCAATCCCATAGAGCACTTGTGGGGCACTATGGGAAGGCATATCAGGCGTCTGGATACACCAATCACCTCCATACCTGCATTTCTGACCGCATTACAGACAGCTTGGTTGGCCATACCTCCCGAACGCTTCCGACATCTTGTTGAATTAATGCCACGTCGGATAGCCGCTGTACTGAGGGCAAAAGGAGGACCAACGAAGTATTAGGTAGGTGGTCATAATTCAGTGTATATATATATATATATAGACACAATATAAAACAAAAAAATACGACGGTTGCATATATAAAAAAAAAAAATTATCCAATCTCTGACGAGATTGGATGAAGCGGTCGTCTGTTCTTGTTCCTTGTTTGGTTTGTCCTATAGCTATTTTCTTTTGTGGTTAGTTTATTGTGTCATTTTAGTGATATTTCACATCTTTTGCCTTCGGCGTTATCTTAAGTTGGCGCCAGTCTAAATTTATTGTTTATTGGTTTATAATTTTGGCTATATTTGCTATACTTAATGTATATATATATATATATATATATATATATATATATATATATATATATATATATATATTTTTTTTTAGACACATATTCCTACCACGTATCTTCCATTTTTACCTCTGTCTTCATTATTTAGTTATTTGTTTCTTCGCTCATTTTCGGCTCGGCTTTTTTTTATATCGCTTCTACATTATATACGCAAAGTGTTGTTGGATATTGCTTACGCAACCACTTACGTTCGTGGTCATCTTATTCTTTTTCCTTTCTTTCTTTCTTTTTTTTTTTTTTTGTCTTTCCTTCTTTCTCCTAACTTATTATTTTTACAGTTTTATATTCCATATATTATATATCTAGGTACAGATGGTACATATACATGTACCACCTTATATATATGTTCTGTACAGTTCCAAGATAATTATTTTGAAATGACTTAGGGTAATTTTATACTACAGCAGTTCTCATACTTTTTTTTTTTTGCAGAACCCTTTCTTTTAAATAAATTTCCCATGGACACGTGCAAATTACACATGCTGCGAAATCCCAATAATTACCCTCTTTAATCGAAATTAATAACTGGGTTTTGCTGAATGGTAAAAATCGAAAAAATATATATATATTAACAAGTTGTGAATTTTGCAACTACATAATTTACTTTAATTTTAAAAGTTCGCATTAACTTACCTACTACAAAAATACGGAACAGTGTATATTTATTAATCAAACTTTATATTAATAAATTAAAATACTTTATAAAATATATACTACGAGAATAAATGCATTCAATCACATTATGAATAACAAATAATGCTGTGCTGCAGTTCGTTTGTAATGCCCTTCGTTTTACTTATTACTTATTACTAGTTTTTAAAATCATCTTGGCAAAACTTTCAACCAGTGGTATTTTATCAGCAAACAGTATTTAATAAGAAATTCTTATATTATCCATTTATATACTTCTAAAAATAAGGTTACACTAAGCGCCAGCACGATCGCTCGCATTACAAAATGGTGTACAATAGCTGACTGTTCGATATGCTGTACAGAAACTAAATAGCAAAACGGATATCATTTGATAAAAAAAACAAAACCTCATAACAAGAAAGGATAGCTATGCGGATTTCGGATCTATAAACTAACGCGTTCATCAAAATCCACAGTGCTAACGCGCATCCCCATTACTAATAAAATTGGTACTGGTTTGAAAAGATTAATTCGTTCGGCGTAGCGAGTTCATATTCCTTTGCATTTTGGTTACTATTATTTTAATTATTTGTGTATTATTATTGGCGTAGCGTAGTATTATTATTTGAGTAGCGAGTTAATTTTTCATTGCATTTTGGTTACTATTATTTTAATTAATACGGTATTTTGGCATTTAATTAATTTAATTTACTTGCGTAGTATCGTGTTTGTTTTTTTTTTTTTTTTTTTTGTTAGTTGTTGGCGCATTGGCTTCTGTGGCCATAATGCACATCCCAAAGTTTTTGCATTTTACTCTGATCCAAGCTCGAGGCGCGATTCGAACCCGCGACCTTTGGGTAGCCAGGCAGGCCATTTTCCCACCTGGCTAGCCCAGTCGGCAAGTATCTTGTCAATGCCTCGACGGTGTGCTGCTGCTGTCATCAGGGCCAGAGGCGATTCAACTAAATATTAGTTTGCACCTGGTGAACTTTTCATTTTGTTTTCCATTTAAAATGATAAACTGAAGCAAATTGAGAGCTTCTGATAACATATCAGCCATAACTGTCGTGTTTATCAAAACTGTTGTATAAAGGTCGCAAATGCTCATTTTTCAATATTTTGAGAGCACTGTCAAATATTACTTGGCTTTGCCTTAACTGTTAATAAATATCTTTTGTTTATTTTTCTATTTGTGATGCTAGTCATTAATGTAACATACCATCGCGAAAAAGGGTTAAAAATGTGAAATTTCTAGGTGATGCACTTTCTTTGAACACCAGTGTACTAAGATGCATTTAGGGCTAAAGCCTCAAGCTGCGAGTAAATTTAAACTATGTATATATTAAGTGCAATAGCATCATTAATACACAGCCATTTCTGAATAAACAGAATATTTATAAGGCGGCATCGTTTTAAGTTATATCTCATATTGTGAATGCCTTCACAACGAGCTGCCATGGTATTGCACTACTTCGAATAAGTAACGCTTCACCTAAGGAGAAGACTAATGTTACTTATTCTCAGATAGGCACCACCACCCAAAATATATATTTGAAAACTAAATACACAAGGCATAATCCTTATGGGTTTTGGTAATTAACTATATCATATCAGTGTAGATACACCATAGTTAACCCAGAAATTTGAACTACATAAGTAGTGTAAATGGCATTGTTTTAATTGAATCTCATATTGTGGTTTGCCTTCACAACGAGATAGCGGATGTTGCACTACTTCAAATAAATAACGCTTCTCTACTAGAGAAGACTACTGTTATTTATATAACTTTGCAACTGTGATGGCATGTTGCATTACCAGGGTACCTGCCCACTCACTGATGATGAAGCCAAAAAGCTTCGTAAAGATCGTCTGGGTGGTGGTATCCCCTGAAAATAAATAACAGTAGTCTTCTCTACTAGAGAAGTATTATTTATTTGAAGTAGTGCAATACCGCTATCTCGTTGTGAAGGCAATCCACAATATGAGATTCAATTAAAACGATGTTATTTACACTACTTATGTAGCTCAGAATTATGGGTTAACTATGGTATATCTACACTGATATTATATAATAAAAATATATAAAACGTCTACAATAAAGGACAACTTTTCATGCGACGAAAAATATAAAGTAAAGTATAAACTGTTACTTCGTGAGCAGTGTAAACTTATAGTACCCTCGGAAAAAAGTATCGGGACACGCTTGTTTTCATAGTGCATTTGACTTTCCCGGATCAACAAGTGACTCAGACTGGTATATAAGGAAAGCGTATGAGCCACAGAAGTTAGTTGTTCTCGCCATCGTCATGGCATGCAGACTCGAGCTGACTGATTTCGAGAGGGGTGTAAAGTCAGAAATCATATTGCTGGCTTATCGATTCTTGCAACTGTTGGCATCTAGGTGGTAGATGACTTTCATCAACCGCTGAAATACCACCACTTTGCTTATTGGAGGCTTGAAGTGGTGAAACCCATGTTTAGTCTCTAGAGCAAAGTTTCCGGCACCCCCTCCCCCATACTTCTCCTTCAACCCATGCACGGTACTAAGTACTATTGGTTTTGATACCTTTCGTGTTTGGGGTTTTCATTAAAAAAACCCCTACAACAACCAAAGTAGACCGTAAGCGATATTATCATAAAATGGAAACGTGACGATATCAGAAACGTATAGGAACACCATAGTAATTCACTCCACGTGGACAGAAGGTACTTAGAAGAGTACTACGAAAATCTCATCAGACATCTCTGCAAAAGATCAACGGGAGCTTAAGAAGTAAATATGGTTGAGATATGCATGACCCCACTATGTACAGAGCGCCAGCCTCGAATTTTAAGGGAGAGTAGTGTTGCATAATATAAAATGGGTTCACAAGTGTAGGAGAAATCGGTTCTGTGGCGAACGAATCTCGTCGCAATCTTTTCAGATCTGATGGGCGGGTGTGGAGGATGCTTGGAAAACGTCTGCTGCCGGAATGCATTGTGCGAACAATGAAGTTCAAAGGTGTTATTGCTTATAGTATGCCCCAATATCTCTGGTGGCTGTGCTTGTAACCGTAAACGCCCTTGGCCTACCTTAACATTTCGATCAATTCCATACTCCCTACAATGTGCAATTCTTTGGTACAGACCCATGTTTGTTTCAACAGGATAATGCCTAGTGCCATACCGCTAGTCTTCTTCCTCAAGTTCTCTGTCCTCAGGCAGGTTCAGGGCACCACTGACGCCATACTTCTCTATCTCGTGCTTTTCTTGTATTTCCCACATAATTTCCTCTTCCCATCCAATCCATCACTCCAATTCTCCTTCTCCCAACAGCTCTCTTCCCACACATCTCCTCTCAATCACTTTCCTCAACATGCTTTCTCTTCTCAAAACATGTCCTATAAAGTTCTTTTGTCTTCTTAGTTCTTTACTAACGTTCTCTCTCTTCTCCTACTTTCTTCAATACTTCGTTGTTACTCACTCTGTCCACCCATTTCACCCTTTAAATTCTCCTCCACACTCACATCTCGAAAGCTTCTAGCTGTATGATCTCCTCTTTTCCCAGTGTCCATGTTTCTGAGCCATATAGTATAACAGTCCATATTAATGATTTCCCCATTTGTTTTCTTAACTCTGCCTTGAAATTTCTTCTCAATAGTACAGTTTAAGTATTGTTCATGGACATGGAAATGTGCAAAAGTTGGAACGGCCGAATCAGAATCTCGATTTGACCTTACAGAATATACCTATGAGATGAATTAGAACGTCGGGCGAAGGCCAAACCAACACATCCTCCCCCGATCCGTGGTTCAACTTGTCCCTTTTCTGTAGTAGGAATGAAGGAATATACCCGCTGAAATCTGTTTTCGTCGGTGGAAAGTCATAGCAGAGAAAGAGTATCGCACGCTACTGAAGTTAGTGGCAACAATATGAAACCGATAATTTTTGGAGGGTAATGAATTTCTCAAGCCAATAATGCTTTATGTGAGTTAACTGAAATCAAATGAATAAAACAGTGGCATCTACTAGAAAATGAATCAATTAGGATTTATTATTGATTGTTAAAAAGTTACCACGCTTTACCATCAAAATGTTTTTGGACAGTGTGTGTTTATGCATACTCCACTGTAAGTTGGTAGATGACTTTCATCAACCGGTGAAATACCACCACTTTGCTTATTGGAGGCTTGAAGTGGTGAAACCCATGTTTAGTCTCTAGAGCAAAGTTTCCGGCATCCCCCTCCCCCCATACTTCTCCTTCAACCCATGCACGGTACTAAGTACTATAGGTTTTGATACCTTTCGTGTTTGGGGTTTTCATAAAAAAAAAGAAAAAAGTGTGTACAATTATGACATTTTTACTTACAATATCTGTCTTTGTACTTCATTAAGGGGGCGAGTGTAACGAATTGTATCCTTTCTCTTACACTCTAGAAACTGTTTATAGCAAGTCCTACTTAGTATTATTTAAAAGCGGAGATTTTAATCGTTAAAGGCTTGGTCAGAACTTGGTCAAATAAGCCGCCATAAGTGGCTGAATGAAACTTGCGATAACGAAGCTTAGCAATACACAACAGTGTCCTTTGTTGCGTCTGCGTTGCCACTGCTGCATGTCATCCGAGTCCGATTCATGCACCAGCTAGCTTGCTAAAGCTACTTCTGAATTAGCCGTTTCCAGCACGATAACCGATGGTGTTTTCATTAGCAGGGTAAAGAAAACATCTGCGTTGGCCCGCTTTGATAGCTACCGGCCAAACAGAAGAACGAGAAGTTGAGACTTGGTTCTAATTCTGTAGACAAATCTACTTTATCTTGACAGCTGTCGCCATCAAATAGGGAATGATCAAGAACTCTAATCTTTGACGAAGTGAAATATCTTTAGTAAAGTATTCCATTCTTAGAAATCTATATTTACCTTTTGGGCTCAAATTAACTGAAGAAATTTTTAATGGGCCTAATAAGAGTGTAAAAAGAAAATATTATCAGCCGTAAAAATCGAAATTTTCTCCTGTTCAGTGGTGGAATTAGGGCGAAGTAAGCCAGGGAAGCACGCAGGATTAATCCAAACTTCACGTGGAGCCCCGCGAAGTGAGCGGGAGTGAGAAACATAAAGGGATATTGTGTGTTAAAATTATTATTACAGTAGAGAGGTTAACAGTTATAATAAATGTGAATACCTAGAACAGTTTGGGCTCAAGATAAATTCAGACAAATCAGTATAGATAATCTTCTCCTTGAAGCAGACACCATCACAGATTTTGCTAATGATCAGAGGAAAACTTATTCCAATAATGGACAGGCATATGCCCTTGGGAATAATCTTTGATGGAACAAACTCAGATCCCACCAACACACTGAAGCAATGCAACTGAAAATAATTAGAATGCATAGGAATGAAGCAGAGGAAACCGGGTGCTTCGCTCTTGTCAGAAAGCAGTTATGTCTGCAGAGCGAAGAGAAGGACAGCAGCACGTGCAGTCCTGGGCGTGTAGACGAGATCCGATTATGAAGATGTTAATGAAGATGTTCTTGGGTGTTATATCCGAACCTATATAGGTCTGTGTGCCTGAAGAATCACTGAAAACCCTGTTAGGGCTCAACTCTTACTGGTAGTCCATAATGAACTCCATCTCACTGACTGGTTTATACTTTAGGAAGACCTTACAGATTCTCCTCAACAATGCACAAAGTGGATGCAGAATTTACCGAGAACAAAAAAGAAGCGGAGAAATATCCTCAAGTTGTTTACGGAGTTTCCTCCCACTAGCATTTCTCCTCTGTAATTGTGACATATGAACTTGGCCAGTGTCTCTGTTCGATCTATCACCTTGGAAACTTATGCAACTATCCAAACAGACTCCCCTTTGTTGTTAGCTAACCGTTCTAATCACGAAGAACACTCGGCTTTTATTATGTTCCGACAATATGTACCATTTTGTATCTTTTTTATATATATTTATAAGTATGTATTAGTTTCATATATGAATTTTTATGCACGTATTAGTTTTATATATGGATTTTTATGTATTTATGTACCTTTTTTGTGATAGTAGTAGTAGTAGTAGTAGTAGCAGTAGTAGTAGCAGTGGCATTTGATGCAAGAAAGCAAGTGTATGAGCTTATGCAGCATCAGCCAAAAAAAAAAAAAAAAAAAAAAATCACACCATTCCCTCCAAATACCTGTCCAGTTCCTCCTTAAATTTATTCAACCTATCAACCTATCAACTAAACCCAGTACTGGAGGAAAGGGACTTGGGTGTTACGATACGGTCAGACATGAAATTCTCTGAGCATTGTAAACAGGTTGCAAGGAAGGCCCATGGTGTCCTATCGATGATCTATCGAACTTTTGCAAGTAGAGATAGGGACGTGATAATCCCATTATATAAGGCTTATGTTAGACCACACTTGGAATACTGTGTTCAAGTATGGAGACCGCACCTAAAGAAAGACATCGAGCTTCTTGAAAGGGTGCAAAGAAGGGTAACTCGCCTGGTGAGATCGGCAAAAGGGCGTCCTTATGAAGAAAGACTTCGAATATGTGGGTTGCAGAGTTTGGAAACTAGACACCTTAGAGGAGATTTGATTGAGGTGTTTAAGGCTCTGAGAGGCATCAGTAAAATGAATGAGGACGAAATTTTCAAAATTATAAATGATGCTAGAACTAGGGGACATAAATTCAAGTTACGGGGGGAAATGTTTAGATTGGACTGCAGGAAGTTTTATTTTAGCCAGCGAGTTATAAATTACTGGAATAAGTTGCCTTCATGGGTGGTAGAGGCCGACAGTTTGGGGAAATTCAAAGGTCATCTGGATCTTCGGGTAAGGGAAGCACATAGGATGATAGGATTAATTTCCTTTTTATTTATTTTTTATTTCATTTTATTATTTTTATTTATTTATTAATTATTATTATTTATTTAATTTTTGTTTTTATCATTGTTTTGTTCGGATTTTTTTTTTTTTTTTTTTTGGCTGGTGCAGCATAAGCCATAGGCTTTCTTGCACCATACGGCCGTTACTAATACTAATACTAACTTCCACGACAGATGGAAGTTTGTTCCAGCAATTAACCACCCGCTGGCTAAAGGCAAATTTCCGCACATCTAATCTACATCTGTCTTTTCTTAATTTGAATTTATGCCCCCTTAGGTTCGTAATCTGAACAAGTGGAAGGATCCCATCAGAATTCAGCGTGCTCAACCCATTCAAGGCCTTATATACCTCAATCAGATCACCGCGCAGGTGCCTAGTCTCCAGCCACTGCAATTTGCAGAACTTAAGCCTCTCTTGGTAAGAGGATCCCTTCATTCCCCTCACCAATCTTGTTGCCCTTCTCTGTACACGCTCAAGTAAATCTACATCCTTCCTAAAATGAGGCCTCCAGACCTGTACACAGTACTCAAGGCGTGGCCTGACCATTGCCTTATACAGAGGGATAATCACCTCCTTTTCCCTGCTAGCAAAATCTGTTTGCTATATCTATATAATCTGTTTCTTCTAGTTATTGTTACTAAATTATATACCGATAAGCCAGCGAGTCGCTGGCTTATCGGTATATAATTTAGACCAGCGAGTTACGACCAGCGAGTCGTTATGAAAATCGAAGCAACTGCAGGTGAACTACGGCGCGTGGGCGGTTCTGGACACGGTATAAAAAACACCTGATACTGAGCTCTGTTAATCAGTGTCACTCTTGTTCTTTAGATGGGAAAGGCAACGGACTTAACCGAGTTTGACAAAGGCCAAACTGTAATGGCCAGACGACTGGGTCAGAGCATATCCGAAACGGCACGGCTGGTGGGATGCTCACGGTCAGCCGTGGTTAGTACCTACCGAAAGTGGTCCGAGGCGGGGGGAACCCACGAACCGCCGGCGAGGTGTTGGACGACTGCGGCTCATCGATGCTCAAGATTAGCGAAGGCTCTTCCGGATGGTACGTGGCAACAGAAGGGCGACTGAGGCGCAACTCGCCGGTAATTGGAATGCTGCTGACGGGAGTAATGTGTCACCACACGCGCACACACACACACACACACACACACACACACACTACATCGAATCCTGGTGAAAATGGGATTTTGTAGCTGCAGGCTGCTCCGAGTGCCTATGCTAACCATAATTCGCTGGCGACAATGCCTACAATGGGCAGGCCAGCATCGAAACTGGACCTTGAGTGAGTGGAAGAAGGTCATCTAGTCCGATGAATCACATTTCCTGTTGCACAATGTGAATGGCCGGGTACGTGTGTGTCGTTTATCTGGGAAAGTGATGGCTCCTGGATGCACCGTGGGACGAAAACAAGCTGGTGGCTGCGGTGTCAAGCTTTGGGCGATGTTCTACTGGGATACCCTGGTCTAGTCATCCATGTTCCAGGCACTCTGACGTCTACCACCTGCAGTAGACGCTTTGGAAAGCATAATTATGGAAGCAAAAAACTACGACATAAAGCATTTTCTCCTCATATCAATAGACTTTGCTGGTGCTTTTGATTCTCTCTGGTGGCCCGGAATCCTGGCCAGACTTCGTTGCACCCAAATTCCAGCAACCTGTTCTGCTGCCTTAGATCATACTTGAAGGACAGAAGGATTACAGTGACTACTCCCTTTGCCACTGGCAACGTGGGGTCTCACTAGGGGTTCTGCGGCCAAGCAGCTAGAGACACAACAACAAAACATAACACTACTCTGACAGAAACCAGACATTACACTTTTTCTGGCTTTTACAGAGATTCTATACTTCTTCACAAAGTACCATGGTGCAGATGTGGGAAACCACAGGTGGCACCTTTCACAAAATACTATGCCACTATGTCTCCAGGCAGGCTGTTCATTCTGGTACAAGAGCCACATTGGAAGTACAAGCCAACTTTGCACAGGGAAAACTTCAAGACTGGGCTGCCATGCACAAATTAACAATCTCCAGTGAAAAAACAAAGTCAATCCTTCTAAAAGGAAAGCTCCAAATCCGGCTACCACCAGTGATGAAAATTAACAACACCCCGATCCGTCTTTACACAGAAATCAAGTATCTGGGCCTGTATCTGGACGCCGACTTATCCTTCCACCCCCACTTAAATTACCTGTCAGCTAAAATCCGAAAATACACTGCAATGATAAGGCGGATTACTAGAGCGGATTGGGGCCTAAAAAATAAAGCTCTATCATTATCATATAAGGCAATAATGTCCCGATTGTGTGCTATGGAGCCTCCATCTGGTGTGAAAAGGCAGTCCTGGAAAGGAACAAGCACAAGCTTGATTCCATTCAAAGATTTATATTACTATCAGTTACCAGGGCGTGCTGTACTGTCAGCATCCCTGCATTACAAGTCATTGCAGGATACTTACCTCTCTATCTGGAAGTTGTCAATAGGGGTCTCTTCCAGCGCCTGAAGGAGGGAATCCCAACACAATTGTTAAATATGCAGTTGAACCATGCAAATGACCCTAAGAAGGAAAGAAGAAATATTGCAGACCACCAAAAAAACCTCTGGCAAGAAACATGGGACACAACGCCGAAAGGAGCAATCACCAAAAGGTTTATTCAATCAATAAGTAGGACTTCCCCAAAGCCTTCTCCCTGGTACTCGCCTGCATTGGACATCGCCTCCCTGCTTACAGGCCATGGACCGTTCCAGCAAAAATTAACAGCCATGGGAATAGAAAATAACCCATTTTGCCACTGTGGTGAAGAGGAGTCCTGGGAACACCTTATGTACGAGTGTCTCACTTACGACAACGCCAGACTTCAATTCCTCACAGATATTCAAGGAAACCCCCGCAATCAGGAGTCAACTTTACTTCAAGAAGAGGCCACATACCTAGCCTTAACACGCTACACCCAGGCTGTTTTCAATTCTAGAAGAGCAAGACTTGCGGAACTCAGGGCAGAACAGAATAACGTTCCACCCCTGCGATCCCCAACTGGGGTAGGATAATGCAAGCACCCTGGGTGTAGGATTCACACAGGAGCACCTGCTCCTGTGATTTTCAACTCCCTTCTCCATCCGCTACCTTAGAGTGGACTGCCTTCCCTATTGGGCCACTCCAACTACTGTTTTCCACATTCTGACCTCTTCTTCTTCTCATACTCCCCCATATGCTCTCTTCAGAAAAGAAAAAAAAAAAAAAAATTTTATATTTTTATTTTATTTTATTTTATTTATTTATTTTTTTTATAGCCACAGCTTTTTTTTTCTCTCTTTCCATTTTTTTTTTTTTTATGGCCTCTGTCAGGAAGCTCAGGCAATCCTGGCAGAGGCAGCCAGAGTATAATGGGCAGCCTGGCTCCCAGTGGTTGTGGCGGGCAACGTAGGATCCCAGTAGGGGCCCCGCGGCCAAGCAGCCAGACTCAACAACAGAACAAAGCACAATACTTCATTAATCAGACATTACACTTTTTTTCTGGTTGTGCAGTAGTTCTGCATTTCATCATGATTCATGGCGCCTGAATCTAAATACTATGCCACTATGTCTCCAGGCAGGTCCACAGAGGCTGTCCCCAGGGATCTCTCCTGGGGCCACCTTCAGTGGACTCTTGTGCTGAATGAGTTCCTCAATATGGAAATCCCTAATATAAGAACGCAGGCATAAGCTGATGATCTCATACTGATGCTGCAGGCTAACAGAAGGAAACAACTGGAGACCCATGCAAATCATGCTATTTCTGTTCTGCAAGGATGGGCAATTGGGAACCTACTAAACATCTCACCGGAAAACACACATTTAATACTCCTCAAGGGCTCCCTTGATCCCAGGAGGCCTCCCAAGATCAAGATAAATGGAACGACCATTAAACTCCAAACAGAAGTCAAATATCTTGGTGTTATCCTAGATAGACACCTCAACTTCACACCACATCTTAGTTACCTCAGAGTAAAATTCAGGAAATATTCCGCCCTATTTGCTAGAGTTACACGCAAAGAATGGCGTCTGAAGAAGAGGGCGCTCGCCATCCTCTACAAGGCATTCTTCATCCCCGCACTGGCCTATACAGCGGGAGCTTGGCACACTAAGGCAAGCACTGCTGTTAACAGAAGGAAACCACCATCGAATAAGTCTCCTCATAACAATCAGAGCATGTTGCACAAATTCAAATTCAAATTATTATATCAGGGCCACCCGTAATTTCTTACATCTACCCATATATTTATTTGTCTGTATATTGCGTGTGTTCCTGGTCGATTTGCCTGTTTGCTGGACGAAAAAAAAAAACAATTTCTGGGGAAAAAAACCTTGCTATCTACGCCTGAGACCGACTAACTCAGCCACGGAGTGAAAAAAGCCCATTAAAGTTCCTCGCGTCATCGACGGGATTCGAACCCGGGCCTTTTCCACCCGGTGTGGGGAGGATGGTGACGATACCACTGTGCAACCCACGCAGACGCATGTTGCACAGTGAGCACCAACGCTTTCCAGGTCCTTGCGGGAACGCTCCATCAGGACTTGGAGATTGTGGGCAGTGGGCTGCTGCACCGACACGCCAAAGGAAGGGTAATCACATATTTGGGATACACTACGGACTCAACTCAGACTAGACCAGAGGAAAAAAGACGTCTTACAGACCACATGAGAACAGTGTGGCAAAATCGGTGGAATGACTCCACTAAAAGCCGCATAACTAGAAGTTTCATATGGTTTGAAGTCCAATACTCTCCTGGACTTCATACCACCTACCTGCTGACAGTACATGGCTCCTTCAAGAAGAAACTACACAATTTTGGAATCTCGGACATAGCGCACCGTAGATGCGAACAAGAAGAAACGTGAGAGCACCTGCTCTACGAATGAAATATCTATGAAGACCTCCGTGGCCTGCTTGACAAGGTACATCCTTTCATGGCAACGGTCTTCCCCCACTGGCGTTGCCGTTTTTCAGCAGGATAATGCGCCATGCCACACCGCCCGGATTGTTCGAGGCTGGTTCGCAGAACATGAGGAAGACTTCCAGGTATTGCCCTGGCCTCCAAATTCCCCAGACATCAATCCCATCGAGCATCTGTGGTTTGTGTTGGAACTCCTATCTGTAGCGTCTCAACCACGGACCTTAAAGGAGTTAAAGGATCTGCTAGTTACATGTTGGTACCAGTTACCGCAAGACACATTTAGAAATCTTGTAGCGTCCATGCCTCGCTGGATACGAGCTGTTTTGTCTTCACGTGGAGGACCAACATCATATTAGGAAGGTGGTCGTAATGTTTTGGCTCATCGTTGTATCTGTTCCATATCGTTAGTTTTAATATACAGTATTTTGTTACTGCTTTTTTAATGTATTTTGTGTATTTTACTGTTCCTTTCCCTGGGTCTGCAAGGGTAACACAGTGGTATCGTCACCGTTCTCCCCACACCGCGTGGAAATGGCCCGGGTTCGAATCCCGTCGATGACGCGAGGAACTTTAATGGGCTTTTTTTTTTTTTTTTTTTTGTTCCTTTTCCTGAGTTTCTCGGTACATTGGGGGTCTTTAGTATCGGCGATTTTGTAATCAGAATAACGAGAGTAGGAGTGTTATTGGCCTAATTACTGTAATAAGTACAACGAACAACTATATGGAGAAATAGGGAGGGCCATTAAATCAGAATGTCTTGTAATGGGGGTTTTAACTTTCCAGATATCAAAAATCACCATCAAAATTTTTGTGGATTTGTTGGATGACTGTTTTCTAAAACAGCATGTTAGATACTCTTGATCTGATTATCAGTGATTCATCATGCATCAAGAATCTGCAGATAAAAGAACCACTAGGCGGGATGATCACAGTGTACTGATGTGGAATTTAGTTAAAGATGAAACTACCACCAAAGGTAAAGGGAAGGGTTTTTGCTTTCGTAAAGGAGACTACAGTGGCCACAGGCAAGTTTTAAATTCTATAAGGTGGAGCCAACTAATGATGTTACCAAAAACAAATTCTACATGGAAAGCATTCGGGGAAACAATCTTAGAAGCTGCTAGCCCTTTCATAACAATTAAGAAATACGGATCAGGGCTTAGACCTAAATGAAAGTCATATGGATTAATGAGACACGTGGCAGAGAAGAAAACTGAATGAGATGCATATAAATTATAAGGTGATACAGAAGCCAATGTAGATATAAACTAGTCTGCAATCAAGTCACAAAAGAGATTAGGCAAGCCAAGGCAGATTGTGAGAAATCTTTGGCAAAAGATGCAAAGAAAAAGCAAAGACTTCTTTACTTATGTAAACACTAGAAGAAAGGGGGATGAATCAGATTGGTCAACTTGAAAACGATTGTTTTATTGTAGATGACCCTGTTCAGGTTGCTGATAAAATGAAAAGGTATTTTGCATCTACATTCACACGTAAGGTGAAGTGTATGCCCGAAGTTAATCAAATTCTAAAAGGCAGCTAAATGATGGAGAGGAAAGTGGAAGAGAAACTGTTGAAGTTAAACATAAAAAAGGCACCTGGAGTGGTGGGATCTATCCAATTATATTAAAGGAGGCAGCAAAGGAAGTAAACAAACGCTTAGCCGTAAATATGAGAGCATCTTTGAATTCAGGGGAGATGCCTGTGGACGGGAGATGTGCGAATGTATCCTCAATTCACAAAGGGGGATCAAAGGATGACATGAGTAATTATAGACTTGTTAGCTTAACTTTTGTTCCAGGGAAAATAATGGAGTCACTGGTTGAAGAAGTAATGCAAGACCATCTAGAGTGGAGTGCAGCTATACTTCAGCCATGGATAGGTTCATTAAGAGACCTTTTCTGACCAGTTTGATTCGATATTATGATGAATAACAAAGGAACTGGATGCAGAAAATAATTTTGATATAATAATATCTGGATTTCAGGAAACCTTTTGATACTGTTGCACACATAAAAGACTGCTGTACAAATTGGAGCATTGTGGCATTAAGGACACGTTACTGCTATGGATAAAGGGATGGTTGTTAATGGACACTGCTCTTCGTGGACTAATATTATTAGTGGAGTGCCACAGGAAACGGTGCTGGGCCCATTGTTGTTTTCTGTAATTATTAATGATATAATTATGAAGGCATATCAGGGTTAATGTCTAAGTATGCAGATGATACAAAGGTTGGCAGGGTTGTTAATGACAGCAATGATGTTAGGCTGCTGCAACTATGTCTATAAATATTAATCAGATGGGCTGAGAAATGGCAATTGAAGTTTAATTTAACAAATAACAAGGTACTGCATATGGGTAGCAGTAATCCCCAAGTAAAGAATCAACTGTGTGATACTACACTCAGGGTAGTGCAAAATGAAAAGAACCTGTAGTAACTATGCAGTCAGTATGAAGTTCTCTGAGCAGTGCAGACAAGCTGCCAGGACAGCTCAAGGGGTTTTGTCAATGATACATATGAATTTTGATAGCAGGAATAAGGAGGTGATTATACCATAAGGGGCATAAATTCAAATTGAGGAAGGACGGTTGCAGAATAGATGTGCGGAAGTTTGCCTTCAGACAACATGTGGTTGATTGCTGGAACAAGTTTCCATCCGTTGTTGTGGAAGTGGATAGTTTGAATAAATTCAAGGAAGAGCTACACAAACTATTGGATGGGATGGATAGTTGAAATGGATTTTTTTTTTTTTTTTTTTTTTTGGCTAATGCTGTATAAGCTTGTTTTCTTGCATCATTTGCCACTGCTAACACTAATATTAAAGATATATTGAATCCCCTGGTCTTGGCCATCCCTGATGGGACATTGTATTTGTGTATGTAATATACTGTGCATATATACATATATATAAAATAAAAATAATAAAAAAATATATATATATATATATTTTTTTTTTTTTTTATATACAAAAACTAGTATCTAATACTAGCAGGAGATTTTAATGCAAGGGTTGGTGCTCAATCAGTAGACAAATGTATAGGATCAGAAGGCGAACCCGTGGTCAACAATAATGGAAGATGCCTGATAGACTTCTGCATTTTTAATAAACTTAAAATTACAAATACTTTTTTTCAGACACAAGAATATCCATAAATTCACATGGGAAGCAAGAAACACAAAGTCTATAATAGATTATATTATCATTAATGAAAATTTAAATGACAAAATTAGAGACACTAGAGTATTCAGAGGCAGTGAAATTGACAGTGATCACTACCTAGCAGAAAGCACTTTCAAAATAAAAAGAAATTATCTTAATAAAAAGACGAAAATACCAACAAAAACTATTAAGAAATTAAAAATACATTTGTGGGAAGACGAAAGCACTAAATTCCTGTATTGAAAGATAAACTCAAATCAGATGAAAGTGATAATGTTGAGGAAATCTGGTCAAACATGAAAAAATGAATTCTGGGAGCTGCTGAAGAAAGTCTTGGATATAAACCTATAAAAAATAAAAACTGGCTAAGAACTTGGAATGAAGAATTGAAACAAACAATCAATGAGAAAAAAAAACTGTTCCTACAAACTAAAGACCTACATCTACACATAAAATATAAAAAGCTTCGAGCATTAGTCAGAAACCTAACCAGAAGAATCCGACGAGATGACCGGGATACATTTGTTAAATCTTTAGAACGTGATATCACAGGCCCACAGAGAAGAGGTTTTAAAATTTTTAAGAAATTACAACTAGACACAAATTATCAAATAAAAACCAACTCCATCTCCCAAACAGAATGGAAGCAACACTGTTCCAAACTATGGTATAACCCAGGCACAATGGAATTGGAAGATGAATCTGTGATAATCAAAGATGAAGAAAATATAACAATGGAAGAACTAGAGTTAATATTACAAAAATCAATAAACCGAAATAGCCCAGGCATAGACAATTTGAATGTAGAACTATTTAAATATGGGGGCACCTTACTGAAAAACGCACTATTAAAATTATTTAACATCATATGGCAAATGCAACAGATACCCAAAGATTGGGAAACAGGAACAGTAATCAATTTACACAAAAAAGGCTCCAGAAATAACCCTAACAACTACAGAGGGATAACACTACTGTCAAATGCTGCAAAGCTATACTCTAATATACTAAAGAATAAACTTAATAAATACAGTGAACAATTCTTAGAAGAAGAACAATGTGAGTTCAGAAAAGGGAGAAGCACAATAGATGCCATTTTCTCACTAAAACAAATTTTGGAGAAAAGAAGAGAATTCAATCTACCAACATTTCTGCTCTTTATTGATTATGAAAAAGCATATGAATGTAAACCGGGAAAAACTCTGGTAGATTCTACGTGAAGAAAATATCCCAACCCAACTCCGGAAAGCGATCCAAAGCCTATATAAAAACTCAAAAGTTGTATAAAATATTCTAATGGCCAACTATCACACCCAATTAACACCAATAAAGGAATGAAACAAGGATGTGGACTATCACCAAATTTATTTAATATCTACATCAATAAAATTCTTAAAGAATGGAAACAAACAATTAACAACCGAATACAGTTGAACAACAGGAATAAAATCAAAACTATATTATATGCTGATGATCAAGTCATAATTGCAAAATCTGAAGATGAACTACAGATAGCAGCAAATGAACTTAATAAAATAGGTAAAAAGTACGAGATGAAAATCTTCACCTCAAAAACAAAATCAATGGGATTATGTGGAAAAAAAATACAAAGAGTCAAAATTGTTATTGATGATAAAATAATAGAACAAATATCTGACTTCACCTATTTGGGAAATTTAACATCAAATGAAGGGAAAGACATCCACACTAAACTACAAAAATATAATAAAATGAATGGAACGATTAAACGCCACTTCGGAAAACAAATGACAACTGAAACAAAATTACGACTGCACAACATCACTTCAAAACCAGCCCTCTTTACAGCTGTGAGACTTGGGTCATAAATAAGAAATATGCACACAAACTAGAAGCAGCACAAATGAGATTTTTAAGACCATTATTAGGCTTAACAAGACTAGACCACCAAAGAAATTTAGATATCCGCGAGAAATTAAAAGGAAGATAACATAGTAAATGACATAAAACGGTATCAGAAAAAATGGATCAGCCACATAGAAAGAATGAACCCAGAATGGATCCCAAAATTAGCCTTTAACTACAAACAAGAGAGATGTTGGTCGACCAAGACAACGATGGCGAGATCAAGGCCACCTCCAAGAGCTACAACGGAACAGGTCTTAAAAGATCTAAGCCGGACCAAGTTCATGATGACGATGATATTGTTTTTTCCCTTGTACACAATATAAAATATTAAAATATTTAATTTAATGTGCCAAGTATAATTTAATTTAATATAAATTAAAATATACTTGCCACAGGCAGACAACCTCTCCTGCCCAGGAATCCACTACTCGTGTTTCGTCCCACTCCTATTTTAATAATAATAACGGTTTAATAATAATAAACCTACAACCGGAACGCAGTAGTTGTTTGTCTAAGAAACAAACTGCTACTGCGGACCGGTTAATTCTGCACAACTCTCCACGCTACGCATCCGGACCGATAAGTTTTTGTAAGCGTATCAAGGTATAAATTAAATATGGTAAAATCAAGTATTTCAATGGTTCGGTCACAGATAGCACCACTTAAGCATTGCATTTGTATGCATAAGCGCGTAATGTCTTCATGCCTGTTCGCAGATCGACTCCTAGAGGACAGATTCTCGTCAAATTTTATATTTGGCTATTTTAAAAAAAATTCCCCAAGCCATTCCAAATTTCATCAAAACTGAACAAATATAATGGATTATTATTTTCTTTTTAATACATTTCACATATCTCATCCAAATACTACCTACTGTACATTGTAGCCAAGGAATGAGTATTGGTTGTGCACGCACAAAAGTTGCTATTTGAGAAACTTTTTTTGTTATTAGTTTACTAAATATACAAATCATGAACTATTGCTATTTAAATACATGTGATATATCAATTCTTATTAAAATACAGGAAGAATTAAGTAAAGTACATTGCGAAAGTGTTGACAACATTGCTATTTGTTTAATTACATCACAGGACGTTAAGTACGTGCTGTATTTCAAGCTTTGTGATTACAAAGTACTGTATTAACGGTGAGTAAATATTAATTATGAGTTATGTGCAGCGAAAAACAATTACTTTTATATCTTTTTAGTTAATTAGCAATTATTTGGTAACAAGATTTGTTATTTATTTTTCACTTTTATTAATCTTAGAAAAATAAAAATTAAATTAATTTAAGAAATAAAAATTGAAAGCGCCTGAAACGTGAAACACTGCGTACATTACCAAACTTGTTAAATAATCATGTAAACCTGATCACCTACGGTTCTCTAATTTCATATGAGCAAGACACGAAATAGAAACTACCCAACCCATTAGGTCATATGGACGGCGAAGTAGGACACCTTCTCCATCGTGATCATTACTGGTATATGTAATTTATATGATAGAAAGTTACACACAATGCTTTAGGAGGCACTATGTCAATGGAAAGCACTATGAGTATGTAACCGATATGTGCCGCTTGGAAGAGAAAAGGCAACGCCGTGATAAAATGCCTTATTTTTGTGCAAAATGAAGATATTTTAAAATTCCAAAAACAATTTCCTTTTCTCAGATGATTCTACTTTTCCTGTTAATGAGGAAAATGAAAAATATTTAAAGTTATACATAAAAAATAAGTGTGACAATAAACTGAAACAGTGACTTAAAAATGTAAAATAAAATGTTTGCATTGTTCATTAATTTACCTGGCAATTTCGCCAATGCGGTTATATACTAAATTATAAAAAAAAAGAAAGAAAACGAAAAAACTCTAAATTGACAATAAAAACTGTGAAATCCTTTACATTAAAAGGCAAAAAAATAAAATAAATAAATAAGAAAAGAAAAGAAAATTACGCCTTTCTACTACACCTTCATTACTTCTCTTTCCAGGCTGGCAAAAAATAAACTACCTTCTAGATAATAATTAATTAAACTGTTAACGTCTGTCGTATTAAATTAAAGAAGTCTTGCTAACGATCACATTTTTGTTGACGTTAAGCAAATCTCAATTTGCAGTCTTTTAAGTATAAAAACCTCACTCTCATTTTAGTTTCTTCTCGTATTAGTTATTGGTTTCTTCTTAGTTTTTTTTTTTTTTTTTTAAATCTCTCTCTGCATAGTTAACAAAGTATTTCAAAATAGAAAGTGTATTTAAAGAACTGAAGAGATTTTTAAAGACACTTTCCTTCAGAAAAACCCCATATTTTCTTATATTCATTTATTTCGTATGTAATTAACTTTCGCATATAATTATATAAAGGGTGTTTTAAAACTGCATGGACCAAATGTTACAGCTAAAAATAAGAAAAAAAGTTCTTATAAACATATGTCTCAAAAATCTATTTCCGAGATATTCAAGATTAATCATAAAGTAAAGTGCAGCCATCATCAACCCACTGCAGGATGGAAGCCTCCTCAACAATTCATGCTGAGGGAAATGGACCATAATCTGCCACACTGAAGGTTGGCAGATCGACCGTATTCAGCAGTCAGGGGCTTGAAGCCCGGTCTACTCAAAGAGCGTGTGCTACTGCACTCCCGCTCCTGCCCACTCGGCTACGGAGGCCTTGGAGATTAACCGTACCCGGAGATTAATCATACTGTATTACAAAACCGTGTAAAATAAAGAAATATTTTCATGTTCAAATTTATGTCATAAAAATATTACTCTGTAAAACGGGCTTTAAACAGTACAAAACACGCATACAAACAGGACATGAATAATATTTTATCACATGACTCATATAATATATACCATCAATGTTAAGGTGTATATGTCTTGCGTTTCAGGTTCAAAGACGACTGCTTCATTCTTTACAGTACGGCATTTGTTAAACTGATATTATAGTTCAAAAATGCGCCAAAAAAATTTCCTAACTCGACGAGTACAGAATCGTAAAATATTTGCTGTTGTGTAAATATGGCCCTCATGGATAGCACACAGTTGGTAAAATCGCCGTTCTCCCCAAACCGGGCGGAAAAGAACTCAGTTCGAATCCTGTCGACGACGTGAGGAATTTTTATGGGCCTTTGTTACAACGTGGCTCAGTTAGTCGGTCTCAGGCGAGGGTAGCATGGTTTTTTCTGCCGGAAACTAGGGTTTTTCGAAAGCAAACAGAAAATCGACCGCAGAACACACGCAATTTATAGACAGTATATGCGGAGCAATGTGGCCTTAGCCGCTGATGCCCTTAAAACCCAACAACAACAACATTTGCTGTTATGGAAAGATCTGGAGAAACAAGTACGCCGAAACCATTACAAGTTAAAACTGGTAGAGGGGGATTTCGAAGAACTGCAAATAGTGAAGAGCAAATACTTTGTGCTGTACAAGTATCTCTTATTACAACAGTACCATATAAGTCAGGTAAATGTTTTCATTTGCAAGCATATGAAGTGCATTACATCAACGGCAGTTATATCCCTGTACAATAAGTGTTGCTACAAGATTTATCAATAAACCCAGGAACTTTTCTCAGTGGATCATCTTGCAGCATACACGTTATATTCAATTTCTCAACCATATTTTGGTTACAAATGAAGCATGTTTTACAAGAAATAGAATTCTCAACTCTCGAAATACTCATATGTGGACCGGAGAAAACCCATATACGAATTTAAATACTCATTATCGATGTACCTTCTCCTTTAATGTCCGTTGTGGTGTTTTGAAAAACCGCAGAGGATGTGGTTTATGCAAGAAAGTTCACCAGCACACTTTTCGCGTGATTTTTACGAATTTTTATATAAGAGTATAAATAATCGATGGATTGGTTGGAAAGGCCCTGTACAATGACCACCACGATTAATCAACCTCCTACCATTAGATTACTTTGTGTGGGACAACATGAAATCTGTGGTTCATTCTACGTGTATTACTATGTAAGATGAAATGAGAAAAATCGCGGAAGCTGCTGAAACCGTTAGGAATAGCCATAAAAAGATAAAATATGCCAGGAAATCGTGGATTCGTCGAACTAAATGCTGCATCGCACAAATTGGAGATCACTTCGAATAGCTGTTTTATTTTTCCTTTCAGGGGGTTATTTCAGTTTCTGTTTTGTAATTTTCGATTAATATTTAATACCTCAGAAACAAAGATTTTTGAGACATATTTATACACTCATTTGTCAAAAAATTAGAAACCGTTTGCAATTGGCATCAACAGACATTTAAACCTACGGTATTCAAATGTAAGTTGTCACATGGTATGATTAAAAGTTCCTCTATCAAATAAATACTGTACGTTTTTCCCGTGGCTTCTTAGTCCATCCGGATCTGGGGAAGACAGGTGATCATTGAGATCTTCAGAAAGGCATTATTGTTGGAGCACGTTTAGTAGAAGCCACAAATGAGAAAACATAGGAAATCACTGGTGTGGCAAAAGCAACCATCTCAAAAGACCGCAATGAGTGGAAGACAAAAGGAGAATGCAGCTCAAAAAGGAAGAAATGAGGCAGAAAGTCAGTACTCCAAGAAGGGGACTGTAGCATACTGTCTTAGTACTTGTCTTAGCAATGCAAATCGTGCGTTAGAACAGAAGGTTCAGTGCTGGAAATGACTAAAAAATTCAGTTTTGGAAAAAAAATTCATTTCCAACCGAACTATGCGGCGAGAGTTGAAGTTGTGGTACTAGTAGGGTTTTAGGAGCATTAGCGACTAAGGCCATATTGCTCCATATATATTGTCCGTAAATTGTGTGTTCTATGGTCGGTTTTCTGTTTTTCTGGACGAAAAACCAAGCCCCTCGCCTGAGACCGACTAACTCAGCCACGTTGTGAAAAAGGCCCATAAAAATTCCTCACGTCATTGACTCAAGCTCACGTATTATTCACCTGGTGTGGCGATTCTACCAACTATGCTACCCACGAGGGCGCGAGAGTTGAAGAATCTGGGATCCGGTAGTCATATACGAAAGCCACATGTTTCTCTAAAAAATAGAAATATTTGACTGGATTAGTGCTGCCAACGCCAATACTGGACACTGGAATAGCGTAAAAGAGGTCATATGGCCTGCCGAGTCTCGTTTACACTTTTTTTGCACCAATGGTAGGGTGAAAGTTTGACGCGAACTTCATTAAACTTTGAATTCAGAATCCATGAATCTGTGTTCACCACTCAAGTGGCTGTAAGTGGTGTCATAGTATGGGGTATATTCATTTGGTATGGACTGGGCTCGCTCATACCGTTAGAAAATCATGTTACCTCCAAGCGAAATCTTTTCGTCGTATCGGACTAACTTCATCCTGCAGTGGATCATTTTCACCCAGATCGCGATGAATTCTTTCAAGACAACAATGCAACTATCTACCTTGCAAAAGTTGAATCCAAATGGCCCTAGAAACATTTCCAAGATCTCTGGATCTGAATTCAACTGGGGATGTGTTGGAAACGCAGTTCAGCTTTGCAATTCTCTACCGACTACAATACAGCAGTTGACAACTATTCTGATAGAAGAATGGTCAAATCCGTAGCTAGACTCCCTCATACACATAATACGCCCACGACACAACATGTACGGGCAGTACTTAGGGCAAAAGGTGGTCCTATTAGATATTCAATAAAGATTTCTAATTTTTTGGCCAGTGGGTGTAGGAACTTATTTTCTTATTTTTAGCTGTAGAATAAGCTCCTACATTCGTTCCTTGCAATCTGGACTGGGATCAAAACGACATAATCTTACCCAAAATACTGGGATGACAAGAGGCATTCGTATATATCAGGAGTGGCCAAAAGGTCGATCGCGGCTTTAATTTCGGTCGATCACGACGAATTTTAAATATATATAAAAATAGATCAGTCAAAATCTAAATGTTGTTATTATTACGCGCTCCAGTGCATACGCTTATTACAAATCCGTTGAACCACAAGACTACTCTTGCCACCGCGCAACCGCTAGGCTTGTCTAGCGAAAATGCAAGCAGTTATGTCGTGGAGAGCATAGTGTATGTGTCGAATTCTTATTTAGATTACTTAATATTAATAACCGGACAGTACTTACACGTTAATTTAATACCCTTTGATTTAAAACGAATACTACAAAAAAAGAGTAAAACGTATCATTTTCATCAAGAGTCGGAACTAGAATACTTTTTTGCAATGATAAAAGAAAAATGTTGTTGTTTGATTTGCAATGCTTCCGTGGTTATACCCAAAAAAGGAAATTTAGAAAGGTACTACAACGCACTCTATGGTTAATACCAATCGGATTTTCCACCTAATAGTGATCTTAGAAAAAATAAAATTACCACCATTTAAGCTCGTATCAATAACAGATGGAGCTAAAGCAATTACGGGGCATCTTAACGGATTCATCGCATTGTGCCAAAAGGATGATGAATTCCCAGATTTTTTGAGTTACCACTGTATCATCCACCAACAAGTGTTCGTCAGCAAAAGATTAAATACTAAAAGTGGTCTGGACATATCTTTCAAAATCGTGAATTCCATCAAAGGACAATCTCTTCAAAGAAGACTTTTCAAAATGCAACTCGATGAAAATGAACCAGATCTGATACACACAGATGTGAGGTAGATGAGTCGGAGTAAGTTTCTACAGAGATTTCGAAATTTGCTGAATGAAATTTAAAAATCTGTTGATCAAAGGGTGATGATTATGAGCAAATACAAGATATAGAGTGATTGTGTGATCTGGCTTTTTTTGGCAGATTTTACCAGTAAATAAGTGATCTGGATTTGAAATTACAAGGAAAATATAAAAATGTGGGTGACATGATTAGTAGTATTTCTGCATTAGATATCAATTTTTGGCAATGACTAAGGATTTCAAAGGAAAAAAAATCGATCGTTTTGCAAATATGCAAGGTCATTTGCAAAAATCCGTTTTTGAATTTAATAGTGAGAAATATGTTTCTGAAATTAAGAAAGTTGTGGATGATTTTGAAACTAGATTCAGTGATTTTAAAACAATTGAAAATATTGTTCAATATATTTAATGTCGACTTAGATACGAAACAAATTGCAGAAAATATTATTTGAAATGAAATTATTACATTGCAAAACGATATCTTCCTAAAAGCCAGATCATCAAAAAAGGAAATATGTTTGCCGAGAAAAGTACCCAAATGTAAAAAAATGCAGTGAACTTTTAAATTCCTCTTTTGGTTCAACATATTTATGTGAATCGGCCTTTTCGTATTTAAAACAAAGAAAGACGAAGAATCGCTCTACTCTTACGGACTTCCATACAGAAGATTCTTTACGGTTGGCCTTATCACAGTATATCCCCGATTTTGAAAGCTTGGAAGATGACATGAAGACACAAACTTCACATACATTAAAAATTTAAATTCGCATGAATTTAAAATAAAAATTCTTAATTGTATTTAATTTTTTAAATTTATAAACAACATATTTCAATATGTGTTGATTAACTTTTTTAACCATGTGCAATGAAATTCTTGAGATCGCGGCACATTTTGAAGAAAAAAAGTAGATCGCATCACAAATTAAGTTGGCCACCCCTGGTATATATGATCAAAAATGCAATTTTAATATTGTGTAGGTACATCTTTAGATTTCGATACTATAGATGGCGTACACAGAAAAAATTTCCACCAACTGCTGGCAAGTATCAATGGAAATATATCACTGTTCCCCACGCAGGAAATCGTTAAACACAGTTTGTGAGATCCGTTTCCAGGGCCAATTTTGCACACTTCTCTTAATTCATCCCACCGTTGTTCAATGGTAGTAAGGTCGGAAATTGAACCGACCATTCCAGTTGTACGAAATTGTTCTCTTCGAAACAGATCATCACGCATTATACTCCATGTCTGGAAGCACTGCTCTGCTGAAACGTGCATGGTCTTTCACTTTAAAAATTCCATCAACGCAGAAAACGCAGCAGTGGTTCCTAATATTTTGTCACTGAATTCACACTAAGTTAAAATACGCATATTTACGGTACACCTAAATAGGATGACTGCCATTGAAACCAATGGAGTTTTTCCTAATCTCGCAGCATACCTGTGCTCTAGACCACACCGCTGGTCTAGAGCACAGGTCGGAAAACAGAGATCTGCATGTGGTCCATCGGTGCTTTTTGTGAAACTCTCCAGAGCATTTTAACTTAATTAGTACTATTGATACAAAAAAAAAAAAAAATCAAAATCACAGAGAAACAACTAACAAGGGGGAAAAGTTGAGGTCCTCAGACATAAGTCGCATTTCGTCATGGGTGAAATAATAACGGAATTGCGTATGGCCGAGCCGTTCGTGATGCTCCACAGCAAGAGCAGCGAGCATGGAGTGCCAAACAAGTTATTTTCTTTCTGATAACCGTTCTCGGATGTTTGACAGCCCAGAGTTAAACGAGACAGCCAAACACTTCATAGAGCCTGTTCCAATGGACCAGGTCTTATGAATCGTTGGGCTGTCTCGCCCAACAACTCTGAATTGTTGGGCAAATTTCTATGCCCAACAATTCCTATGAATTGTTGGGCAAAGAAAAACACAGACTTCCTTACTTATGTAAACTCTAGAAGGAAGGAGATGAATCAGATTAGTCCACTTGATATCAAAGGTTCGATTGTTGATGATCCTGCTCAGATAGCTGACAAACTGAACGTATATGCTCTTCGAAGACAGATTGCCGATCAGAACTGCGACACGCATCAGAGTAATGAATCAAATTTGATATTTTCCACAAAATATATCAAATGCGAGGTCATATTGCAATGCTTAGCGCAATATAACTTTCAAAGTCTACATAAGATGTCCACTGAAGAAGCCATAGATGAGATTTCGAGGTTACTCTTGCAGATCGCCCGTCTAGGAGCAGCAAAAGTATTAAAGATCTCCGACAGAGCGAACTCTTGGTTCACTCCACAAGTAAAAGTTATGTTTAAAAAGAAGCAAAAGCTCTACCGAAAGTGGAAAAGAACTGGGCACCCGACTGATTGGACTATGTACAAATGCGAAAGGGCACAGTTCATTCGACTGAAAAGACAAGCATACTTTGAGGTTATGAAGGAAAAATTAAAAAAGAGAAAGAGAATAGTTAGCGAGAAAAACAACAAAAAAGAAATGACGGAACAGCTGTTTAGAGAGTGGACAGAAGTCACATTCGGAAAGCCTTTGAATGAAAAGCAGAAAAATTGTGAGGAAAACATCCGCGAGATGCAGAAAATGATTGAAAAACTGACGGATCCCACTGGCACTAACCAAACTAGAGCTAGAAACATATTACGTGAAATTAATATCAGCAGGGAAAACTTAAAGGAAGCTATTAACTCGCTCCCCAGTAAAGCAACGATCGGGCCGGACCAGTTCCCGCTATTCATGATAAAAATATGTAGCGCTTACATAATCGAACCGCTCCACCACCTCTTCCAGCGAATACTAAGTGAGGGGGTTATCCCGGAAAAATGGAAGAGATATTACGTAAAACCAGTTCCAAAAATAAGCAATCCTAAAACCAGTAAAGATTTCAGGCCCATCGCAATCGGATGCTCTCTGCAAAAAATATTTGAAAAAGCAATCCTGAGCACCATCAATCAGCACTGCTTTGGGGACAGACCAGAATACTTACATTCTGTGCTTCCTCGAAGGTCGACTATTACTAATTTAATGGAGACTCTACTCCGAATACAGTTAGCTTTAAATAATAAACAGCAGTTGGACATCGTTTTTCTGGATGTTGCAGCAGCCTTCGACAACGTCTCAATCCCAGCTATAACAGTAATCCTCAAGGAGTATTTCCTCATTTCAGGAAGCACTTTAAGCATTCTCACTAACACCCTTCAAGAAAAACAAATTATCGCAATAAACGGGAAACAAACAGCATCTTACTGTATCTCCAGGGGAGTACCTCAAGGGGGCGTATTGTCCGCCACCTTCTTTGCAATAGCACTAGTCCCATTTTTAGCTCAAAACCGTGAACAATTTATTACATATGCTGACGATTTGAAATTTTTTGTAACATCTAAAGAACAAGAAACTGCACCCCATCTATCAGAGGAAGCAAACAAGGCAATCAAGAAGCTAGAAGAATATCTGCACTACATTGGCCTGAAACTTAATGAAAAGAAAACTGCCCAAATGACCTTCACCAACAAAAAGAAGAAAAATGAAATTACGATTTTTGTGAACAATACCAGAATCCAAAATTCCCCCGCACATGTTGACCTTGGCCTTAAGTGGGATGAAGGATTAAACTTCATACCTCACTTCGAACACATTAGGAAAAAGACATACGCAGCACTGTGGAGCACTAGACAAGAACTCACCGGTCTCCGAAGCCCTCATCTTATAATTCAATACATCCTTAAATGCGTTACACCGATTCCGTTGTACGCATCGAGAACAACATCAACTACCCCCGAAAACAACATCAAGGCCTTCTTAGGAGTAGAATACTGGCTCCTGAGATGGCTAAACAAGATTGCCGGGAAACCGTTTACCATCTCAAGAGCGGTCTTGTCTGCCAATCTGGACATCACACCCTGGAAATATATCATCACAACCAGAAACATCTTAACTCTGGCAAAGCTACTAACGGAGAGAATAGATTCGCCGAAAGTGGGAAACGTGATCACTCGCCCCCGGATGATACGACCGAGAATAAAGAGGGAAGAACCAAGTCTCAAGTGCCAACTGACTCAATTGGACTCTCTGGGGAGATTTTTCCCAGCAAATACTGTTAATATTTTAATAATTTAAATATAGATCCAGAGAAACTATGTACAGACAAAATGTATAGGACAGAAATCTTTGGTAATGTGTATCGGCAAGTATAAATATAATAAGAAGACTAATTTAATAATTTATATAATAATATTTAGCATTTAAGAACCATTTGCAATTAATTAAACCAACTTAACAATTAATTCATTAACCACATATTCTGTGTTTTTTCATCTCCAAATTTTGTAAATAAGTTCATGTAAACATGCTTGTAAATACTATAATGTAACCACACCCTCTAGCCACGTGCTGTCTATGGGTGTCTCGAAAGAGAAATAAAGAGATAATAATAATAAAATATTTTGCATCTACATTCACACGTGAGGAAAGGGAGGTCAGAAGTTTAATAAACTCTAACAGAGAGTTGAATGATTTTGTAATAACGGAGAGAAAAGTGGAGCAGAAACTGTTGAAGTTAAACTTAAAAAAGGCACCTGGGGTGGGTGGAATCTATCCAGTTATACTAAAGGAGGCAGCGAGGGAAGTAAGCAAACTCTTAGCCATAATTATGAGAGCATCCTAAGATTCAGAGTAGGTCCCAATGGACTGGAGATTTGGAAATATATTCCCAATTCATAAATAATTATAGACCTGTTAGTTTAACTTCTGTTCCGGGGAAAATAACGGAGTCACTGGTTAGAGAATCATTGCAGGATCATCGAGACAAGAATGCAATAAGAGTTCATACAGAGCATGGGTTTGTTAAGGGGAAGTCTTGATTGGATACAACTTGGTCTAATCAACTTGATTGGACCAAGTTGATTGGATACTATAATGTGGACAAAGGAACTGGATGCAAAAAATAATTTTTATATCATATACTTGGATTTTAGGAAAGATTTTGATACTGTTGCACATGGAAGACTGCTGTACAAATTGGAGAGGTACAGTATTAAGGGCAAGTTGCTACAATGGATAAAAAGATGGTTGAGTGGGAGCTGACAGAGAGTGCTAATCAATGGACACTGCTCTTCGTGGACTAATGTTAATAATGGAGATCCCCAGGTTTCGGTGTTGGGCCCATTGTTGTTTTGTATTTTTATCAATGATATTGATGAAAGTATATCATGCTTAACGTCAATGTTTGCAGATGACACAAAGGCTGGCAGAGTTGTTAATGACAGTATGCTAGTGCAACAGGATCTAGAAAATTTGGGCAGATGTGCTGAGACGTGGCAACTGAAGTTTAACATTGACAAATGCAAGTACTGCATATGGGTAGCAGTAACCCCAGAAAAACATACCAACTGTGTGGTACTACACTCAGGGTGGTAGAGAATTAAAAAGACCTTGGGGTGTAATGGTGCAGTCAGATATGAAGTTTTCTGAGAAGTGCAGACAGGCTGCCAGAGCAGGTCATGGGGTCTTGTCAATTATTTATATAGGAATTTTGCTAGCAGAGACAAGGAGGTGATTATTCCTTTGTATAAGGCAATAGTCAGGCCACACCTTGAGTACTGCGAGCAGGTTTGGAAAGATAGAGTTGCTAGAACGGGTACAAAGAACGGCAACAAGATTGGTGAGAGGAATAAAGGAGTGCTCTTACCAAGAAAGACTTAAATTCTGCAAGTTGCAGTGTCTGGAGACTAGGCATCTGCGAGGCGATGTGATTGAGGTGTATAAGGCCTTGAATAGTTTGAGCAAGCTCAATGCTGACAGGATTCTTCCGCTTGCTTAGCTTACGAACCTGAAGAGGCACAGATTCCAATTGAGGAGACAGATCTAGAAGAGATGTGCGGAAAACTGCCTTTAGCCAGCGGGTAGTTGATCGCCGGAACGGGACTTCCATCTGTTGTTGTAGAAGTTGATGGCTTAAATAAATTTAAGGCTCTACTAACATTTGATGTAACTAGATGGGTGAATTGGGAAGGGTTTACACAGGGCTCCCACTCACAAATTTAAAAAAAACTTAGATTACAACTTAAATAAACCCAAAAAAAACCTAGTTTTCATCATATAGTATAGCAACACAAATAAGATAAAACTTACCATGCAAAAATATCTTTTATTTAATTGTAATCAGAATTTTCATCCCATTCAGTTCCCTCCACATTTATTTTTTGAAGTTCTTTCATTTTTTTCAAACGTTCTTCGTATCTTTTATGACAAGTTCCGTGTATGACTTCTTTTTCCAATTCTGATTTAGGTTTCCATGTATAGCAATTTTGATTAGATCTATTTATCGCCTGTTTTGCCATTAGTCGATTTTTCACAGTTTCTGGTTTAAGGGAGTTTGTGGCTTTTGTTTTTATAGGGTTTACTTGGGAGAAGATTGTTTCTATGCTTGCCGAAGAGTGAGGTAAAATAGTTAGACTGGTCATAAAGTTAGATAAAATCTCATATTTAGAATTATTAAAGCCATCTTTTACATTACGTAACAGATACCAAAACTCAGGGATGGTTTTGTAAGAGAAATCTAAATCTTGATTTAAACGAAATGATCTCCATTCATCATCTAGAAGATCTAGTTTGTCTTCAGAAACAAGGTGAGGGAACTGCATTGCTAAATGGAAAATTGAGCATGGCGAATTGGCACAATCATGTATCACTGCTGGGTCAAGAACATTGAGACTGGCGATAATTCCATCATTTAGAGGAAATCTTTTTCTGATTTCCATACAAGTTCAACAAGAAATTTTAAACAATCATTTTTAAACCTGCTTTCACTGTCACCAAGCGGTGTTGAATTTAATAAGGCCATACAACGGCCTCCCAAATATATTTTATTCAGAGGTTTATGATTTATTGCATTGCTTGGATCAATTTCAACCAGCTTGCACGAAGTAATGACTTCTTTTATGAAAAAATTAAGAATATTTTTATACTCAATTGAAACCATTGAATGAAGTAAGTGCAATCTGAAATGCTCAGATTGAAATTCAATATTCAGGAAGTTTATTTTCTCCAGTACATATCCTAAAAACAACAACATATGCTTAGTTCCTTTGGTGATCATAGTATTGTAAATATTGCCTGCACCATCGATTTTATCAATTTTTGATTGAGACTGAAAATAAAGAACTAACGCATCCCACTGCTCAATAATAATTTTTATTACATTGCCACGGGATAACCAACGTGTTTGTGCTAATTTGGGGATTTTATGCTTAGCAGTATCTACAACATCTTGAATCATTTTGAACTCGTTTAATCTTTTACTACTACCGGAAAAATAACAAGAGATATCTTTTATAAATATTTCTAGATATGATGGTAGTACCTTGACTGAATGACTAGCGCATAATGCAAAAGAATGGCAAACACATCCCATTATAAATACTGATGGTACATCCTTTTTTAGCAATGACTGGAACCCACTCTTAGTACTCATCATAGTGGCACGATTATCACTATCAAAGCCAACGAGATTACTTATTTGAATGTTTTTTTCTATGAAAAGATCTTTTACAGCTTGATAAAGCCCTTCTGAAATACCATTTTCAACACAAACAGTGTCAAGTAACACATCTACAACATCAAGTTTTTGAATATCAAAATATCTAACAACAACAGCTAGAACTTGTGATAAAGATAAATCTGTACTTTCATCTATTATCATTGAAAACTTGTTGTTTCTGCATATGTTAGAAATGTATATTTTTTCATGATAGGCTATGCCATCTTGTATAAGATAAGAGACTTTAGTCGCCTTCATCTGAACTTGTTTTGCAATATTGCTATTATGAAATGCTTTCTTACATGCTTCTATAAGGTGATCACATTGCGCAAATGGAACATTATGCTCAGAAATGAGTGCAGCAATTGTTAACTCTGCCTTTGCTACGTCTTCATTCTCGTAGGTTTACGTTTTGTGAAGAACGTGTCTAACGTTGAACTTGTCTTAGCAATATTTGCACTTTTTTTTATGTTTAACTGTATTTTTATGCGCTAGTAACATCGATTTATTGGCATTCTTTAATTTCATATCACAACAAATACAGTAAGACGCATCTTTTTCATTACTGTCTTCTTTCAACCAATCCTTTAATTCCAGATCTTCTAACCATTCATTTCTAAAATTTTGAGTATACCACCGTTTACGCAAAACATAAGCCTTTCTTCTTACGAAGAAAGGCTTAAGTTTTGCAAATTACAGTGTCTGGAGACTAGGCACCAGCGAGGTGATCTGATAGAGGTGTATAAAGCCTTGAATGGTTTAAGCATGCTCAATGCTGATGGGATTCTTCCTCTAGCTCAGAGGAATCACCTGAGAGGGCATAAATTCAAATTGAGGAAAGACAGATGTAGGATAGACGTGCAGAAATTTGCCTTTAGCCAGCGGGTGGTTGGTTGGTGGAACAGACTTCCATCCCTTGTGGTGGAGGTTGATAGCCTAAATAAGTTTAAGGCTCAGCTGGACAGGTATTTTGAATGAACAGAGGAGTGAAGTGGAAGTGGTTTTTTTTTTTTTTTTTTTGGCTGATGCTGCATAAGTTTGCTTTCTTGCATCAAATGCCTCTACTAATGCTAATGCTTACTCATCTTTCTCTGTGGGGAACAAGTTTCAGACATTGTGGGCAATTTGTGGGTATGGCTAATTAGCAATTATCTTATTTAAAATGTTCTATAAAATAAAAAATAAATCACTAATCCATTAACATAAAATAGAAATAGTCACTACAATTTAAATTTATTATATCACTGTATGTAGTATACACATAAATGTAAAAATCACCCCAAATAATGCAATAATACCACGAACGATCACAAAAGACTGTGCAGTAAAAGACCGCCTTCCGCCTGCTCAATAGGCTGCACATACATGTTAGTAGCACGATCATGTATGCTTACATGTATGAACATGTAAGCGTAATTTCATAGTGTAGAACCCTGTGAAAACTTTGAAATCCTTTTACATTTGTAGTATTTTGTACAAGCACTTGAGATATTACAAATTATGATTAGAATATAAAATTAAGAAAATTGTAAACTGTTATTAAATGTATTAAATTGTATTGTATTTACAAGAAATAAAAATAAATTTTGACTTAAAATTAAAAATTACCGAAAAAACCCAGATAATGAGATATTTTTGTGAAAAAAACCTATCAACCCAGATGACAATCAAAAAACCCAGATCTGGGTGGAAAAACCCAGGAGTGGGAGCCCTGGGTTTACATCAAATGTCAGTAGAGCCTTAAACAAATTTAAGGCCCTACTAACATTTGATGTAACTAGATGGGTGAATTGGAAAGGTTTTTTTTTTTTTTTTTTTGTGCCCTTGTGCCAATAAACTCCCATTAAAACCAACCAACCATCCCGATATATGGAGATATTTCATCTAGCATAAAGACTTTTGTTTCCAAGCATCCTCTCTGTTGTTGCAGTAGTAGAATTACAACAGTCCCTAACGTATCTCGCTACCACTGGACTAACTAATCACGTTAAAGGTCTAGTAAGACGGTTTGTTCAACGAATAATTACCTGAGAACGAAGGTAGCCGCGAAAAGACACCATAGAGTGAATGTAGGGCACGCCGCGTACTGCACGGGGTCGCCCCGCAGCCTATATTATGCAATTTTGGGTATTTACTGTCCCATTCAAGTGGAAATGGGCCTCGTCTTCCCACAAAGGATATTTCATGGCAGCACGTGGTCTTCCTCCATTCGTGCCAATTAGTGAAGTTTGGGCAATATTCCCTTGGAACTGTTGTGCAGTGCGATTATGTGAACAGTGTGCAGTGTATTAAATTCTTAAGTAACTAAGAATATGAGACGTCAATATATTGTGGTGTCTGTAACTGTGTGTGTTCTTCGGTCGGTTTGTTGTCTGGACGATAAACTCCAGTTTTCGGAATTAAAAAATGTAAATCTCGTTCTGAGTTCCATTAACTCAGCTACATTTCAGGGGGGGGGGAGGATCCTCAATTCATTAACTGATTCCAATTCAGATCTTGGGACCGCCGTGGTCCAGTGGTTAGCGTGAATTGACATAAGGAGGTTGTGGGTTCAACCCTGTACCCTGTCACAAAAGTGCACGGCCCATTTTGACCCTGATAATCAAAACTCAGCCGTGATTAATAATTCAATATGTAGGCGGTCGCGATGAATTTGTAAACCTCTTCTAGAATCAACCTACTATAAAACTAAAACAAACTATATTATTTTTAGGCCACCTGAATAATGAAATTCATCTCCCGTGCTGTGTATCTTATGTCTGTTAATTGCGTGTGTTCTATTGTCGATTTGTCTTTTGCTGGACGAAAAATCCCAGTTTTCAGGGGGAACACCTTGCTATCTACGGCTGAGACCGACTAACTCGGCCGCGGAGTGAAAAAAGCCCAATAAAGTTCCTCGCGTCATCGACGGGATTCGAACTCGGATCTTTTCCACTCGGTGTGGGGAGGATGGTGACGATACCACTGTGCTACACGCGCAGACTAGGAATCAACTTATTAGAGAATAAACGGACATTTATTTTTTTTACACCCGATGTGGGAGGACTGCGAGTATAGTCACTGTGCCACCTATGGAGGATTAGTATGGCCGCCGTCCAGTGTGGACGCACGTTTTCTGCGCTCCTGAATCTTGTTCACGAATATGTGGTTAGAGTGTCTACTAATTTTTGAAACGTTTACTCCTTAGTAGAACTGCTACAGTGGATCTCAGGGTGAGAAACTTTTGCTTATTTACCGGGAACTTTGCAGGTTATTTGCGTTTTTTATCTATATCCTTTGTTGCCAGACTGTACTGGTCACCATGCGGCTGACAGCAGGGCTATAGAGAGGCACCAATTATACTGTGGTTACCACGCAAATGCCCTGCACTTGACTTGGGAGGAATGTGTAGCACTCCCCTCCAGCGCAGGGATTAGTGAATTGATATCTACACCTTCAGCTGTGACCTTGACTGCTGCACTGACTGCTGCATTGACTGGGGACGGTGTTCCCACCTGTGAAACCTTGAACTGTGATAACGTCCCAATATCTTCAAACTGTTAGAGAACAATTTTCGGTGCAATCATGATTTCAGAGCCCGTCACCACCAAATACGGAGGATGCGGAAAGGTCAGGGAATGACCACCGCATATCCCGGAGCAATATGGCCTTAGTATTAGTATTAGTATTAGTAACGGCCGTATGGTGCAAGAAAGCCTATGGCTTATGCTGCACCAGCCAAAAAAAAAAAAAAAAAAAATCCGAACAAAACAATGATAAAAACAAAAATTAAATAAATAAATAATAATAATTAATAAAGAAATAAAAATAATAAAATGAAATTAAAAATTAAATAAAAAGGAAATTAATCCTATCATCCTATGCGCTTCCCTTACCCGAAAGTACTATCCAGATGACCTTTGAATTTCCCCAAACTGTCGGCCTCTACCACCCATGAAGGCAACTTATTCCAGTAATTTATAACTCGCTGGCTAAAATAAAACTTCCTGCAGTCCAATCTAAACATTTCCCCGCGTAACTTGAATTTATGTCCCCTAGTTCTAGCATCATTTATAATCTTGAAAATTTTGTCCTCATTCAGTTTACTGATGCCTCTCAGAGCCTTAAACACCTCAATCAAATCTCCTCTAAGGTGTCTAGTTTCCAAACTCTGCAACCCACATATTCGAAGTCTTTCTTCATAAGGACGCCCTTTTGCCGATCTCACCAGGCGAGTTACCCTTCTTTGCACCCTTTCAAGAAGCTCGATGTCTTTCTTTAGGTGCGGTCTCCATACTTGAACACAGTATTCCAAGTGTGGTCTAACATAGGCCTTATATAATGGGATTATCACGTCCCTATCTCTACTTCCAAAAGTTCGATAGATCATCGATAGGACACCATGGGCCTTCCTTGCAACCTGTTTACAATGCTCAGAGAATTTCATGTCTGACCGTATCGTAACACCCAAGTCCCTTTCCTCCAGTACTGGGTTTAGTTGAACTCCACCAAGTGAATAAGTTATTTTGGGATTACTGTTTCCCAGGTGTAATACCTTACACTTTGTTGGATTAAAGCACAGCTGCCATTTTTCTGACCATTCTTGAAGTCTATCTAGGTCTCTCTGAAGAAGCTCAGCTTGACAGTGATCATTAACTACTCTACCAATTTTAACATCATCTGCAAATTTAGACATCACGCCCTCTATCCCTTCATCAATGTCGTTTATGAAAATTAAAAACAACAGTGGTCCTAATACTGATCCTTGGGGAACCCCACTTCTTACATCAACCCAATCTGAGGAATAGCCATTTATCACAACCCTCTGCCTCCTGCCCTGAAGCCATCCTTCTATCCATCTAAGGATTTTCCCAGTGATTCCAACCTGTTCCAGCTTATAAAGCAACCGCTCATGTGGGACTGAGTCAAAAGCTTTGCTGAAATCTAAATAAACAATGTCGAAATTATTCCCTAAATCCAGCTCGTGAGTGACCCTTTCGAAATAGCGAACCAGATTTGTTAAACATGATTTTCCCTTTACAAAACCATGCTGAGTATCCTTGAGAATTTCAATTCTATCCAAATGATCCTGAATTCCACCCTTGATCAATGCCTCCATGATTTTCCCTACTACTGAAGTCAGACTGACAGGTCGATAATTTCCCACTTCACTTTTAGAGCCACCCTTATGTATGGGAGATACATTTGCACTTTTCCAATCCAAGGGAATCTCCCCAGAGTCTAGTGATGCTCGCATAACCAGCCTCAGTGGTTCAATGCACTCGCTTGCCGCCTCTCTCAAGATTATAGGGTATATTCCATAAACTCCAGGAGCCTTACTAGTCTGTAGGCTTGAAAGTTTTTTCATTAAATAATCTTGCGAAATTTCAATATCATTAATTACATATTTTTTAACTTTGCTCCCACAATTTCCCATTGCCACAAAAGGCTTTTCATTTGTAAATATCGATGCAAAATAACTGTTGAGTTCATCTGCAACGGCAGCTGGTGTATTTATTACTATCCCCTTTCCCTTACGTAAAGGTCCGATCTGGTAGTTGCTAATGCTCCTAAAAACCAAATAACAAATAACAAATCATGATTTCAGTGATCCCCCCCCCCTCTGCAGTAGACTTACCATGGACAGCTTTTACTTTCGTTCCTGCTTGTATAGTGGAAAAACAAACTTCACCATAAGCTTCTGCGGCTGCGAAAACTTCTAGAAGAAAGTAGCACAGTTTTTCCAAGGCTATCTTTACGCTTGTGCGTCCCCCCCCCCTCACGTGACAATGGGAGATAGCCCAAATCGACATCCGTGCGCTATCTGGCATCAAATTTAGCTACAAACCTGTGGTTGGGCACCAAACTTTGCCATTCCTCAACCTCTATCTAACAGCAATATTCTCAGTTATCCGAATATTCCCGATAAACTGATATTTCCAACTAATCTGAGAATATGGATACACCCAGTACAAATCCCACTGAATTGATTTGTGACGTCACTGAACGGCCATCGAGCGCTCAACAAACCACTGATAGCACAAAAAGTGACCAACCTGACATTGAAGTCCCGGATAATTTTGAGGATGTACGGCTGACACCTGTATCCAAAAAGAAATACAGAAAACGGGTAGTTCCCCAATCGGACAGGGAAACCCCCTCACAAAGTGAGCCTCAAGAGCCCCAGGGATCCCAGGGCCCCACACAAGACAACCGACAAAAGAACAAGAGTCGACTAACATCGACCCAACTCTTCCAGAGGGCACCGTCAATGAGCAGGTATTGGCCCTGCGAGTCAAACTAGAAAATAAACTAAAAGAGTCTTCCAGCCGCATTACCTCAACCCTTCGGGGCGAGATTGTTGGTATCTGGACAAAGCTTGAACCATCCTGCGCCAATGTTCATCTTGCTTCTGAGAGGAATGAGGCCAAACTCGAGGCATACCTCGAATGTAGGGGCACACAAATGCTACAGCCCGCCCCAACTTTTGCTGATGCGCTGAGGAACACAAAGCCAAATACGAGAACGGACCCGCCACCAAAAGAAAGACATTACTACCAACACCACATCTGGTAGTTCTCAAGCCGGTCACAGCCAATGCACCAAAAACAAGCGAGGAGATTAAAAAGACTGTAATCGCTTCCCTTACTGATGACCTGAGAAACACTAAAATAAAATCCATCCGAAAGACCCGAAATACGGGCATCATCATAGAAACTGACTCGAAGGACGACGCTGACATGATATTAACAAATGCTAAGATACCCGCCCTGGGCCTTCTAGCTGAGCCCCCAAGGAAAAAGGCACCCTCAATAGTAATTTTTGACATCGACAAGGGCCTGGACCCCAACACCATACGAGATCAATTGTACAGGCGTAGCCACTAGCACGCACTCCCAAAAGAGGATCCAGCTAACTTGATAAAGCCAAAGTACCAAACGAAGTCTAGAAGTGGCACTAGCTTCAACTGGGTTGTACAACTGGCACCAAAAGCCTGGCACATACTGACCCACCACAATCGAGTGTACATAAATTGGGGCTCCCACCGCTACAAGGAGCAAAATGTAGCTGTCCCAAAATGCTTCAGATGCTGTCATTTCGGTCACACGACCCACACGTGCACCTAGACAGAACAGACCTGGGGTCACTGTGCTGAAAATGGCCACAGCTATGAAACCTGCCCGAACAAGGCCAACGAACCAATCTGTGTTAACTGCAAAAGCCAGAAACTACCTCATGCCCACTCACTTCGGGATAATAAATGCCCTGTCTACATCAAGGCCAAGAGCATGCTCCAATAACGAATAAATTATGGGGACACTGCATAAACAGTATGCAAATAATGTTTATTCCTGCAAATAAACGCGAAGCGGGCAAAGGCCGCTGTGGGCCAACTCTGACAGAAAGTAGATGAGGAAAACATCGACATTCTCTTAATACAAGAACCCTACACTGGTTCAAACGAAATGAGGGGATACCCCTTGTCTTACAAAATTGTCCACGCTCCTGGTGTGACACCCTGGGCGGCGATCGCTGTGAGGAATCCTCACTTGAGTGTGATGCAGATATCTCATTTCTGCTATCGATGGGCCGCCTGCGCCCACATTATTTCCTCTCTGGGCGACTTCTATGCCGTTTCCCTGTACTGCAGGCCGAGAGAGGACATCCTACCTGCAGTCCAGTACCTACAACATGTCTTAACAGAACTGGCAGGTGCAAAGATTGTCATCTGTGCCGACGTAAATTGCCGCTCCGCGCTCTGGCCCGTGCTCCCTTGCACGGCCCTGTTTCTCCCCTGTCCTCCTGGCGGGGGGGAGGTGATGGTACCCTTGTCTCCTCCCCGCTGCCCCCTCTTTCCTTCTGGTGGGGCATGGGCCTGCCTCACTGATTTTGGTGTAATCTACTGTATCCATCCTATATTTCTGTCTCTCACCCCCCCAGCCTTCAGTCTCACCCCCCAGCCTTCAGTCTCCCCCCCTCTAGCTTTCCAACTAGCGTTCATCCTATGTCAAAATTATCCTAGCCTACACCCAAAATTCTTAATTCCACACTGTATAACTTAAAACTTCTTTGGCCTGACCCAACCTGTAGCGCACCTCCCTTTTTTTTTTTTTTTTTTAAGGTCCTAGCCACTGAAATCCCAGGAAATTAGGTGGAAGGACCTGCCAGAGTATTTATTTAAAAATACTAGTGTACCTGGCTTGCCTCCACGGGGCTAAGTGTGGGTTCGTTGAACCTCAGTAGGGGTCCAGCGGCTAAATGACCAGATGAACAACGGTACACGACACTACATCCAACAATATCCATACACTTTTAAATCTCTGGCCTTTACAGTGTTCTGTAACCTACGACAATGTAGACTACGCGGAAATGGGGGAAACCCCTGGTGCCGTTGACCCTAAACACACTTTACACTTTGTGCCACCTATGAGGGCGCTCGCAGTACAATTCGCATGGGCAGAACTGCAAAACCTTACGCAACAATTTCCATACTGTAGCATACGGGATATCCAACCGTCTTGCTACCGTATATACACTAGTTCTGCCTTCGGATGCCGATACCAGTACACCACTGTCCACTGACAACACCAGTACACTAGTACACCACTGTCCATTGCCGACACCAGTACACCACGGATCTTTCCACGACTACGGTAGCAACATTTTCAAACCATTCTTGATTGGGGGGACAATCTCTTTCTGGCTTCACCCTCAGATTTCCTGTTTCCTAGAACCATGAGATCATTTTTCTGAGACCATATGGTGTCATCGGACCTGCTGGTCCTTGCAACACCTATAATCTTAATTTAATAATTAAACTAAATATTTTATTTAAAATATTTAAATAGTATATAAATTAAATTAACATTAACTTAATTAATGCGAAATTATTAACATTAAATTAAAATACTTGGCACAGACGGACATCCTTCCTTGCTCTATGGTCCATCTAATCTTGTTCGGCCTCCAGATGAAGATACATTACTTTTCAATTCAGCCTCATATTTTTCATCCTCATAAGATGGTCTTCCCAGCTCAATTTTAATTTTTTTTTTTTTTTTTTTTTTGCTATGCTGCATTATGCCTTTTACTTTGGCCTGTTTCTTAACCATATACTAGGGGTGGCCAAAATAATGGAAATACCCGATTTGTAAGTAGTAATTTTTGTGTTGGCTCTGATGCATTTATGAACAGGCGATAATTATTTATTTTATTTATTTCGCTGTTGTTGTTTCTTGTAGATAGTACTGTGAAGGAAAGACGACAAAAGCCAATATTTATTTAGAGGTGATATGAAAAGGCACATGAAGAAAATTATTTACCTGTCTGAATTCCAAAGAGATCAAATTGTTAGCGCACGTGTGGCAGGGCCATTGGTGACTAAAACTGCTGGTTTGTTTAATGTATCCAGAACAACTGTACCGAAAATGACGTCTGCATTCGCCACGTATGGAAAAACAAAATCTGGTAGGATGAATTGTGGCAGAAAATCGAAGCTGACAGAAAAAGACCACCGGACACTGAAAAAAGGACGAAAACATAACTGCTAGCTCAAAAAAAAAATAAATAAACAAAACATAGCCTGAGTCCCAACAATCCAGTTTCTAGCAAAATATTTCGGCGAGAACTTCATAAATCTGAAATTTATGGAAGAGCAGCTATTGGCAAGCCACTCGCGTTACTGACGGTAATACTAGAAACGATGCAAAGGTGTAAGGAGCACAAAAACTTGACAGCTGATTGAAATCGTCATATTTTCAGAGAATCATCATTCACACTCTTTCCAACATCAAGAAGAGTTTATGTTTGGAGGATACCACAGAAAGTACATCATCCTGACTGTTCTTGTGCCAACCGTCAAACCTGGAGGAGGATCAACAATGGGGTGGGCAGCAATATCATGGTATTCTGAGAGAGCAGGTTCATCCCATGGTGTCAACATTGTTTCTTACACACGATTCCATGTTTCAAGGTGACAATACTCAAATACACCCAGCCAGTTCATCCCATGGTGTCAACACTGTTTCTTATATATGATTCCATGTTTCAAGGTGACAATACTCAAATACACCCAGCCAGATGTTCAATCTTGGTTCAAGGAGTATGAAACCGGCTTAGGATCTCCATGGGCCTAATCATCATACTTAGACGTTATTGAGCTACTGTGAATATATTTGGAGAGGAGAGTGAGAAGCAAATTTCCCACTTTCATCACTTGAGGAGAGTGAAACGTTTCTCCACGAAGAATGATCCAATATCCCTCTTAAGGCAGTTCAAGAGTTATTTGAATCTATTTCATGCAGAATACAAGCTATTTTAAAAGCAAAGGGCGACCCAACGCCATATTAGTGCATACTTGTAACACAGGTATATCCGTTATTTTATCCACCCCTCCTCTAGATCTTTTCTTGCGCAAATGATGCTACGTAAGGTTTGGAATCGATGCATATTTATATTTCGTTGCCATTATATATAAATGATGCTCAGCATTATTCTATAGACTGATTCTTTGAAAACAAAAATTCTAAAATGAATAGTATTCGAAACAGTTAAAAGAGCCATTCAAATATATTAGTTTTAAATAGAATGCCATTTATATCTCTTTTGCTCCTTCAAAATTAGCAATCTGCATAAATATTAAGTCTATAATATACATGCCATCATACTTGAAATGAAGAAATGAGATTTGATGCCGCATTCATATAGCGTGGCACATAACAAAAAATATATCAGTACCATTCCACATATGTACCGTATCATAATTCTATAAACATCAAAACTGTTGAAGATTCCCATAATACGAAACGCACTCATCGGTAGCTTTGACAACCATTGTTGCACTCGTAGATAAATACCAGTAGTAACGGACTCATCTTTAAAGGATGCTATTATCAGTGACTGCGTGTGTTGTCATTTTTACTAAATCGGGTAACGCCTTCATCTTGTAATATCGATATACTGTACTTACATTTTTCGCCCGCAGTACAGAGACCTTCCAAGTTGTAGCTGTTTATTTACCACTACGATCAATCGATGTGGCCACCATTTCAATGTCCGCCTATCTGTTTTCCTTAGTTGTATATGTATATGAAAGATTATAAGGCTAGTTTAACACTGTACTGTACGTTGTAGCATGACACCTGCGACAACACACAAATTATGAAAAAAAATTATCAGCATCGTTTTTCTACATACATGGAATTGTCTGCATGTCAGTCAATTCATGTCACAGAGAGAGAGGGAGAGAGAGAGAATCTAAATTATTGTTTTGAATTAAAGATTAAAAAATGTGCAGTAAACGATCCCCAATTCACAAATGGGGATCGAACGGTGCCACGAGTAATTACAGACCAGTTAGTTTAACTTCTGTTCCGGGAAAAATAATGGAGTCACTGGTTAAAGATGCATTGCAGGATCATCTAGACAAGACTGCAGCAATAATTCAGACACAGCATGGGTTTGTTAAGGGAAAGTCTTGTCTGACAAATTTGATAGGATATTATGATGTGATTACAAAGGAACTGGATGCAAAAAATAATTCTGATATCATATATTTGGATTTCAGGAAAGCTTTTTGACACTTTTGCGCATGAAACACTATTGTACAAATTGGAGCAGAATGGTATTAAGGGTAAGTTGCTACAAAGAATAAAAGGATGGTTGAGTGGGAGAAGACAGAGGGTGGTAATCAATGGGTGCTGCTCTTCTTGGACTAATGTTATTAGTGGAGTCTCACAGGGTTCGGTGTTGGGTCCACTGTTATTTTGTATATTTATCAATGATATTGATGAAGGTATCTCAGGCTTAGTGTCGAAGGTTTCAGATGATACAAAGGTTTGCAGGGTTGTTAATGACAGTAATGGCAGTGTACTACTGCAACAGGATCTAGAAAATTTTGGCAGATGGGCTGAGAAGTGGCAACTGAAGTTTAATCTTGACGAATGCAAAGTACTGCATATGGGTAGAAGTAACCCCAGAGAAACGTACCAACTGTGTGGTACTACACTTAAGGTGGTAGAAAACGAAAATGACCTGGGAGTGATTGTGCAGTCAGATATGAAGTTTTCTGAGCAATGCAGACAGGCTGCCAGGGTAGGTCATGGGGTTTTTGTCAATGATATATTGGAATTTTGCTAGCAGGGAAAAGGAGGTGATTGTCCCTCTGTATAAGGCAATGGTCAGGCCACGCCTTGAGTACTGCGTACAGGTCTGGAGGCCTCATTTTAGGAAGGACGTAGATTTGCTTGAGCGTGTACAGAGAAGGGCAACAAGATTGGTGAGGGAATGAAAGGATCCTCTTACCAAGAGAGGCTTAAGTTCTGCAAATTGCAGTGGCTGGAGACTAGGCACTTGCGCGGTAATCTCATTGAGGTGTATAAGGCCTTGAATGGGTTGAGCACGCTGAATTCTGATGGCATCCTTCCACTTGTTCAGATTACGAACCTAAGGGGCATAAATTCAAATTAAGAAAAGACAGATGTAGAATAGATGTGTGGAAATTTGCCTTTAGCCAGCGGGTGGTTAATTGCTGGTACAAACTTCCATCTGTCGTTGTGGAATTTGATAGGTTATATAAATTTAAGGAGGAACTGGACAGGCATTTGGAGGGAATAGTGAGATTTTTTTTTTTTTTTGGCTGATGCTGCATAAGCTCATACACTTGCTTTCTTGTATCACATGCCACTACTACTACTACTACTACTACGAACTGTCTGCTGTGTAATCACAAAGAAGTTTCAAGTTGGAAAGCTTATTATATGACTGGTAATATTTAAGCTGAACTCAGGCATAGATTTTAGTTCACTATTGATGCAGTGTGTATAGCTTTGACAAGCTCTCTGCAGGCGAATATTTCTGTTAGCTACAAAACAGGTACAGACTATTTAATGATTTCGATTAACGTGATCATTTGAACTTTGGAGGTTAAGCTGTGTCTCCTTTTCATAATGGTTTTACTATCTCAAGAATTCGTTAGCTGCTAAAATATAAATCAGTGAAACAAACAGTATTCAACATGAAGTTTCAAATGAGACCCCTGTTCACAAATTTGAAAACATATCATTTAAGTGGAAAAAATTGTTACTGAAATATAAATCCAAAAATAAATAAATAGCTCCAAGGAAGACATTTACTGCAGATGACTGAAACGCAAGAGCAACTGTTTGGCAAGGTGCCAAAATCATTTTAAGGTTACAGTTATAAAACATGTAGCAAAAGCTTCCCTAGACGAAGAGTAGCTTTTCTTTTGAACATAAATGTACGTTATGAATATCGATAAATGGTTGTTCACATTGACGTAGATCTCAACAATACCCTAGACGGCATACAGGATCATAAACTAATTAATTTTGCATGCCTCATCAAGACAGAAGGTACATATTTGAGACCAAAAGCTTACAATTGCTAGGTATGCATATAAAATAAAAAAAGGGTTAGTACTTCACTTAGAACAAAATCAAATTGTGACGCATAATATCAATTCATAAAAAATTTTTAAAAAACGAAAAATTGCAATGATATTTTACTCGATCTGTAACAATGCTGTAAATATTGCAACTGTAGCATTTTATATTTAGTAGAAGTAATTATTTTAACATTTAAAAAGTTTATAAGTTTCCAGCGAATGAAAAGCAAAACAGTGTCCCACAGGTTCACTTGGCAACAATGTTCAGTCTACTGAAACACCATTACGTCTGAATTTATTTGTCTTTATTGTACATGACTACTCAATGTTTTCATTGTTCTTCTCATTACTGTTAAAATTATTTGAGTCAACTTTATTAGACATGGACAGCTGGAAAAATGTCTATATTTGCCTAAGGAGAGCATAAGGCTAGAGTGGAAGAAAACTTTTATGGGCTTTCATACTGTGGCCGAGGTAATGAGTTTCGGGCGGACAATTGCATGTTTTTTTCCCCATAAAAGCGGGTTTTACATCCATCAAACAGGCAACCCAACCATATATAAATGCAAGGACTACTCACGCCCCATGGGTATTACTTAACGTGGTGAAATATTAAGCATTAACTAGGACAAAGTCGCATATACGTATTCGATTCCGCTTATGATCTGATGGAAAATTTTCGGGTTTCTGTTTTGATCTTGGTTTTTAGCTCTTAAAGTTCAGATGCGTCATGGGTTCCAGCAACACTGCGCTAAAAAACAAGTAGCCTAATTATTATTAGCGGGATCAAGCCCATTGTAACCTATCTACAATACAGAGATTAACTTATTTCGTAGGCCGCAGCTTACTATGTAGCTTACTATGTCTCTTTCTGGTCAAGTACGAGTAGTTTCAATACCGCAAAGCATCGAGGTTTTTGATCTGATTGTTGAGCGAAAGTATTACGTTCCAATATAAACAAGTAACATTTTTGCACATTTTTTAGTTCAGTTTTCCGATTTCATAACGTTGTTGTAGTAGGCATGGGCGTCCGCAGAGGGGGGAAAACGGGGCACTTGCCCCTCCGTGGGATCGAGTAAAAAATTCCGCAAATTATAATCGTAAAAGTGATTGAGATATGTAACCTCACACCCTCGACCATGGGACGCTTTGTCTGCCTTAAAATTTTATTACGGGTTGGCCGGTTTCGGCCCTAGGCGGGGTAACCATAGAACACGTGTTTCATCTATTGCAGCAATAAAACAGAGTTCCTGTTTTTGGTTCATCGACTGATATTCCCCAAACTTTACCATAAGTTTTGGAACATTGCGACTATTTCCCTTCTATTAATTCGGCAATAACTATTGGTATGACATTACCTGTTACAACCTGTACCATTGAAAGAAGTTTCAGCACCTTGAGATGTGTGAAAACATGGTTAAGGTGTCCACTATCTCAGAAACTCGCCTATAAAGTTTATGTATGATTAGTGTGCACAGGAAGAAACTAGAAGAGGAAACGATAAAGAAGAAATTTATTGAAAATGTCATCAATAGGTTTACAAGCGATTGATGGAGAATTCAATTCTTATACGATACGTGATTATTGAAATTATTATTATCTATATATATATGAAGTTATGTAAAAGAATATAAGAAATAGAAAAGGAGAAAGAGTGACAGAACAGATTAATGCCATCAAACTTATGATTTTACATTACATCTGTCTGTATATAACAATTTTTTAGTTAATTGTAATACCAACTAGATAAATTGGAGAATTTAGCATAAATATATTAGGGGTGCAAACTATACTCATTAGTTCAAAGTGCCAAGTTTAGGTAACCTAAGTTGGACTTTTTTGTTGTACCCTATAAATAAACACATAAAATAAAATAATATTAAAATAGTAAAATTTAAATGATAATATAGCTAATTATAGATATACGGATACATTGAATGGAACGTTAAGGCTAGCTCCACTCAATATATCCCATCAATAATTAGCTGAAGCTATCTGTTTCTGTTTGCCATTTGCCAAATGGCAAACAGAAATGAGTATAGTTTGCATCCCTAATATTTTTATGCTAAATTCTCCAATTTATCTAGTTGGTATTATAATTAACTAAAAAAACTGTTATATATATATTAATTCTTTTTCCTTTATATTGTAAATTTATATACATTATGTATGTGTTTTTGTATTGATGCAATACTGTATTCTATAATCTACTTGTTTAATTAAATAATTATTTAAAAAATTAAATAAAACTTTATTGATGTAATTATTTGTCTCCAAGCTTTATCCCCCCCCCCCCCGAAAATTTTCTGTGGACGCCCATGATAGTAGGGCTTTAGGAGCATTAGCGACTAAGGCCATATTGCACCATGTATATTGTCTGAAAAATGACGCTTCCGTAGTCAGGAGTAAGTAGTGCATAGCACACGCTTCCTGGTTAGACCGGGGTTCGAGCCCGTTACCACCAAATACGGAAAGTCAGGGAATGACCACCGCATATCCCCAGCCCGGATAAAGGGTGAAGGTTGACGTCAGGAAGGGTAATCGGCCGTAAAAATTTCATGCCAAAACAGTAAAAAACGCTGACATATAATAATGAGATAAAGGCGAGGACAAAAACAATAAATAAATAATATTGTCTGAAAATTGCGTGGGCTCTAAGGTCGATTTTCTGTTTTGCTAAATGAAAAATCCAAGTTTCCGAGAGAAAAACCATGCTACCCTCGCCTGAGACCGACTAACTCAGCCACGTTGTGCAAAAGGCCAGTAAAAATTTCTCGCGTCATCGACGGGACTAGAACTCAGGTCGTTTTCACCCGGTGTGGGGAGGACGACAATCCTATCAACTGTGCTACCCACGAAGGCGATTTCATAACGCACTCGTGAGAAAGTTTCGTGTGTGTGTGTGTGTGTGTGTGTGTGCGAGAGAGAGAGAGAGAGAGAGAGAGAGAGAGAGCTGGACCATTTGCAGGGGCAACAGTAAAAATAGTCGGTGGAGCACTGGAAATATGTAATAATGTGGTCAGTCAGATGAATCAGATTCACACTGTTTGACACTTGAGGACGCGTGAGAGTATGGAGATAAACCGCAGAAAGCAAAGGATCACGAATATGCAGGTCGCATGGTCTCCCGTAATAACTGTTTTCACGGTCGACACGTCCTCTCATTACTGTGGAGGTCCCATGTCACCTTGAGGAAGTATTAACACATTCTTGAGGACAAGGTTCGTCCCATAATGCTGTTGTTGCACTAGGAATGCGACAGACTGTTTCAAGACGATAATATCACAGCTCACAGGGATGTGACTTATGCATGAATAGCATGCAGAGTACTCTAACGATAAGTAGTACTACCATAGTCCACAGGATAGCAGGATATAAATTTCATTACAAAAAAAAAAAAAACCTGTCGCATTAGGGCCATCCAAGAACGTGCTCATTTGCACACGTGTCGTGTAATACGTCCATAAATTGCGTGTATTCTCTGGGCGATTTGCCTGTTTGTTTAGACGAAAAACTGGAATTTCCAGTGGGGGGAAACCTTGCTGCCTATGCCTGAGACCGACTAACTCAGCCATAAAGTGAAAAAGCTTATAATAGTTCCTCGCGTCACTGACGGGATTCAAACCTGGGCCTTTTTTACCTGCTGTGGGAAGGACGGTGATTAAACCACTGTGCTAACCGCGCAGACATGGGGAAACACCTCAGCAAATATCACGCATCTAAAGTCTAAAGGACATCCTCGAACAAGAATGGGATAACATCACCAGGGATACCTGAGCAGGCTGATCGAATCTAACTAAATATAGGCAGACCTACATGATATTAGGTGCATTTTCTAATATTTTGGTTGTCAACGTTGTTTTCTTCAGATGTAACACTTAAAATAAATATAGAAGGCAGACAGAACCTGGAAGTTTATATGTTCGCAAATATAAGAATACATCATGAAAAAGTCACCGAAAGTTCAATAGTTTTCACTGTTTCTTTCCGCCATTCAGAAAAATTATGGAAGCTATGATTAAGGATGAAAAGGATCACCTTGAGGGTTGTGAACAACGAGAATCAGGGAATGCGGCTGCAAGAAGACAAATTATACAACTGGTCTAAAAATGACAATTAAGCGATAATATTAATAAAAGCAAGGTTTTGCCTAAGTCCACTAATCCCAAGTTAAATTATCAACTGGTGTGAGGGATGGGAGAGTACACACAACACTGTTGAGAATGGATAGGACCTAGGAGTTCAATATAGTCCGAGATGACATTCTCTCAGCACAGTTAGATATGACAACAGTTTTAGGTGAACCACGAAGTTCAATATAGTCAGAGATGAAGTTCTCTCAATATAGTTCGAAGTGAAACTCAGAGTTCAATATAGTCCGGGATGATGTTCTCTCAGCACAGTTCAAGATCAACCTCTCATGATAGTACAATATATGGAAGGCTTCAACAGCACATGAGATACTGGCAATGATATAGGAATTTTTCCAACACATATATAATGAGATAATTATTTCAGCGCACAAATTAATGTCAGAGCACATTGAATATGGAATACAGGTTTGGAAGCCCCATTTTAGGAAAGACATCGACTTGCTTCATAGGATGCAAAGGAAGAAAAGGGGGACACATTGAAGATATTCCAGTCCTATAACGTAGAAACTAGGCATCTGCGTTAGGATCTCACTGATGTGTTTAATACCATTACAGAAATATAACTGTAAGCTGAATTTCTACAATTATATTTCTTTAATGGTATGAAATGTCCACAAGAAATATAACTGTAAGCTGAATTTCTACAATTATATTTCTTTAATGGTATGAAATGTCCACAATTATATAATTGTAGCAAACTGAATGTCAAAGAGTATTCAATTATTGGAACAAGTTATCAGATACCCTTGTAGAGGCAGTAAACTTATTTAAATTTTATATTAAAGAGGGAATAGATAAATATTTGAAAGAAGTAGCTAAAATATAAAACTGGTGAGACACTTTATTTTAATTCATTTTTATTTTAATTTTATAAATTTTTGAGCATAAAGCTACATAAGCTTTCCTTCTTCTGCATCGTCCTTTCACTTTAATATTAACAATTCGTGTTTCTTGCTATTAATCTTTATGCGCCTAAGCTGTTATACGCCACTAAATCCGTATAGTGAAAAGTTAGTAAATAATTTCTGTAACAGTGCTGTAAATATTGCAACTGTAGCATTTTATATTTAGTAGAAGTAATTATTTAAACATTTAAAAAGTTTATAAGTTTCCAGCGAATGAACAGCAAAACAGTGTCCCACAGGTTCACTTGGCAACAAATTTCAGTCTACTGAAACACCGTTACGTCTGAATTTATTTGTCTTTATTGTACATGACTACTCAATGTTTTCGTTGATGTTCTTCTCATTACTGTAAAAATTAGGAGAAGTACAAGAGGTCCATGAAAGTCCCCTTTATGCTGGGACCCCCCCCCCTTAGTAAAGTGTCAAATTTCTTCCACCACTTCTCGTTACAAAGGCATCTCTATGTGAAACGGATGTCTCTGGCAGCTCGTCATTTTGCTAAGATCAATAAACTACGGTGATATTACACCGAACACATAATGAAGTAGTCCCTCAAATCAACAGCACAGCCGTTCGGTGTTGATCTTCATACTGACCCCCATCAAGGAGTAAAATAGCCAGAGAATAAAGAAAAATATTCATTCATGTAGAATACTACGTTTCTTGTGTAACAAAAAAATCGAACATGTGGAAAAAGTCCCTAGTGGCAAACTGATCATGATGGAACTTGAGTATAGCTCCAATTCTATATTCATGATATCACTTATAGCTCACGTGGTCACAAATGGGTTCATTGCGGTTGCCCGACATTCATATTCCAAACGGAAAAATTGCTAGACAGATATGACTTGTCGGCAACTTTCTCGACAAGCTTGTATAAACATTACCATGTTTATATAAACATGGTAATTCCTCGAGCTCATCGAAACGAGTTTCAATTTATTAATAATCATACTACCTATCATTTATATCCCGATGAAATGTGATGTCTTTCACGCTCCCCATTATGCACAATGCAGGGGAAGGAGTGCTAGACAGCCGTGACCTCTGTTGGTTCAACTCCTGTGTGCATGGCTGTCAGTCTCATTTTCATTATTTGTCCAATACAGACTGTTCATTTTCGCAAATAACACATGGGAACGGTACCCACGGACATCGAAGGATATGACAAAACCAAGGTTCCAGTGGACCCTGAGAAGAGATAACAGTTGTAAGCTCTGACTTACCAGTAATAAAAAAAAAAAATTATAATAAAATTTATTTGCACTTATAAAATTTTGAATACGCGAACAATTTGAATAGAATAGAAATGGGCAATAAATGTTTTAAGTAGGTGCGCAAAAGGTCAAGGATCGTTTCTTCGAAAAGTCCGTTTTCCTGGAAATGGCCAAGCCAGGAATTATACGGCGAAACGAACAGAAACGGTTTTAGATGGTCAAGGACGGGATTAACCGTATTTTTATCTCCTCGGGCCCAGTGGGGATTAGAGAAAATAGGGGTAGGGGAAATGAGAACATAATTTGGTATATAAGGAATGGAGAGGCGGGAAAATTTTTGTTCTTTCGGGTAAGGCTTTGGTGGTGGTGGTGGTGTGTGTGTGTGTGTGTGTGTGTGTGTGTGTGTGTGTGTGTGTGTGTGTGGAGGTAAAGTAGTAGCGGCGAGTACGTAGGCCGGACGGGAAAGGTTCAAGTAGGGTTATAGTTAGCAAAGGATCGGAATGAGCAGAGCAGAACAGAAAAGTTGGAGATATAAGGAAAGCAGAGGAAGCTGAAAACGCAAAAAAGGACCACGGGTATAAAGTCAAGCAATAGAGGACCCATCCTTATTGAATATGTTGGCCTGACCTTGTGAAAACCTGTAAGTAAGATATTGTTGAGTTTAGTATCCCAAAATTTTGGCCCAGGGGAGCAAGATTAACTATTAACTTTAGAACCCCAATGCAATAAAAAGGCATTCTGTATTCTTATAGACTAGGATACTTAAAGAAAATTGCAGCTGAAGATAATGTTCACTTTACGGCAGAAGGACACCATACCAATAGTTATGCAAGATATACTGAGGATGAAAATTAATGTAATAACAATTGGCTAGAGATGTGGAAGTGACAGAGCTGTTTGTTGAATAATAAGGAAAGTTAGTTTAACGTAAGTGCCTGTATACCCATTGTCTGTTTGTTTGTTTCATTAAACATTATTGAATATGTATGTTGTATCACTCTACTCCAGTTAAGATTTAAGTACCTGATCAATGTAACCAGTCAGTGGCCCAAGGTAACAAAAAGATTAACCTTAATAAAGTAGGTGATAACAAATATATAAATATAACTTAACTAATTATATATATAATATATAGAAAAGAGAACGCCTACACAGTATATACTGGATTCCTACAGAAATAAATATATGGATATATAGCACTGGCATTTTAAGAAATACAGGTAAAGACAGTGTTTTTAATTTCAATGACGCCATGAACAGGAAGGAAAGTTAAGTTTCCTTCAAGAACAAGGGACGAAAACCACTCCATTAGGCAATGAAACATCAGTGTTCCTCGAGTGAAGCTGAAAAAACTTGCACCCTTAACTAAGATCGGTTGACTCACCATATTTGAAAAGGTCTCATAAGTTCCTCACTTGGTTAACGGTATGAAAACCAGAATCAGACCTTTCCAAAACGGGTGGGAAGTGACGTAACTACTGCATAGGCATTAACTACAGGGTAAAGATGGGCTCAATCTCGCAAAGTGCCCATCAGTGTCCACGTACGTGACTCCAAGAGGAGAACGTTTAACATTTCATTTACTTATTATTTCAAATTTATTGTATTTAAATTGAGAATGCATACCGAGTTGTATTCTCAGCTCAGTATGTATTCTGTGTATATCTGTGCGCGTGATTCTTCGGGTCGGGCGGTTTACACGCTCCGCTTATTTCAATTGTTTTAGGTTTTTAAACTAGTGTAACCATCTTAATTTTCATCTAATGTCTTAGATTTATATTCACATTTTTGTGATGAGTGATTATCGAAGTGCTTTTTGCTACTAATTCGTCCAGTAATTTCGGATTTCCTGGCAGTATTTCTAAAGTTGAATCGGACCTTATTAGCAGTTGCATTAGTAGAGGCATACGATGCAAGAAGGCAAGCTTATATAGCATCAGCCAAAAAAAAAAAAAAAAACCGCTCCCATTTCACCCCTCCGTTCGTTCCAAATACCTTTCCAGCTCAGCCTTAAATTTATTTAGGTTATCATCTTACACAATAAAAGACGGAAGGCTGTTCCACCAATCAACTACCCGCTGGCTAAAGGCAAACTTCCTCACATCTATCCTACAACTGTCTTTCCTCAATTTGAATTTATGCCCTCTCAGGTGATTATTCTGTGCAAGAGCATTCCCACCAGCATTGAGCATGCTCAAACCATTCAAGGCTTTATACACCTCAGTCAGATCACCTCGCAGGTGCCTAGTCTCCAGACACTGTAATCTGCAAAACTTAAGCCTTCCTTTCGTAAGAGCAACCCTTCGTTCCATTCATTAATCTTCTTGCCCTTCTCTGTACTCGTTCCAACAGCTCTACATCCTTCTTAAAATGAGGCCTCCAGACCTGTATACAGTACTCAAGATGTGACCTGACCATTTCATTGCCTTATACAAGGGGATGATCACCTCCTTATCCGTGCTAGAAATATTCCTGTATATCATTGACAAGATACCATGAGCTACTCTTGCAGACCGTCTGCACTGCTCAGAAAACTTCATATCTGCCTATTCAATTACCCCCAGGGTCCTTTTCATTCTCTACCACTGTCAGTGTAGTACCACAGGGTTGATACGTTACTCTGGGGTTACTCCTTCCAATATGTAGTACTTTACATTTATCAATGTTAAACTTCATTTGCCACCTCTCAGCCCAACTGCTCAACTTTTCTAGATCCTGTTGCAGCAGCGTATTGTCATTAGTGTCATTAACAACCCTGCCCACCTTAGTATCGTCTGCAAACTTCAGCATTAGCATTAGTAGAGGCATATGATGCAAGAAAACAAGCTTATGCAGCATCAGCCAAAAAAAAAAAAAAAAAAACTGCTCCCATTTCACCCCTCCGTTCGTTCCAAATACCTGTCCAGCTCAGCCTTAAATTTATTTAGGCAATCAACTTCCACAAGAAAGGATGGAAGTCTGTTCCACCAACCAACTACCCGCTGGCTAAAGGCAAACTTCTGCACAACTATGCTACATCTGTCTTTCCTCGATTTGAATTTATGCCCTCTCAGGTGATTATTCTGAGCAAGAGGAAGAATCCGATCAGCATTGAGCATGCTCAAACCATTCAAGGCTTTATACACCTCAATCAGATCACCTCGCAGGTGCCTAGTCTCCAGACACTGTAATTTGCAAAATTTAAGCCTTTCTTCGTAAGAGCAACCCTTTGTTCTATTCACATGTTGTTCGCCATTGTGAGTACAGTGTGTATTCCTTTACCCATTGGAGCCCATATATTGCGAAAAGTAAGCGATCAGCTTCTTACTACCTGACTTAATCCTAGCCTGAAGGAACATTCCTTGGTCAGTAAGTACTCTTCTTTCACTTTGTCAGCAACCTTGCCATATCTCTCCCTGTAGTGTTTAGTGAATTTTGGGTACAATGCCGTCAAAAAATAAGCAACCCTGCTCGAGCTGCGAAAAACTTTCCGACTAACTGAGAAAATGTACATTATCATGCCAGCTTCTTTTTTGCAATTTTTGTAGTGGCATTAAAGATTTAAAACGGACTGCACAACTTAGGAAATCAAAATGGAGGTGTGCACTCTTCCGCAAGCAAAATAGTGATTCGTCAGATACAGCTGACATATTGGCTGCTCCCTTGGTGCACTTGCCTCCCTGCCCCACAGTCTCTCCCTCTGGAATGCTGAATGATGTTAATGACGTTACCACACAACAATTCCACTCTCAGTGAACCGGCTACGAACAGCAAGCTTTTGCCTGGGGTTCCTGATAATTGTACTCAAACAGAATCACAGGCTTCAGCAGCTGCGCTCTATTATTATTATTACAATTAGCCATATGGTGCAAGGAAGCCTGAGGCTTTTGCTGCACCAGCCAAAAAAAATTTCTGAGTTACCCTGAGAGAGAGAGAGAGAGAGAGAGAGAGAGAGAGAGAGAGAGAGAGAGAGAGAGAGAGAGAGAGAAGAATTATGATGATATCCAGTTTCTCGGTGTTACACCCTTTTGCAGAAACTTGAAACCATTGAAGGCATTCGAAGAAAACTGCATTCAGACAATAGCTCGCTACATCTGAGCCAGCTTGAATATTACACTACCCAATAAAATTTTTTTTCGTCATATCTCTGGATCGAAAGTTGGTTATTCTGAACAAAATTAATGTCCTGATTATGAAAATATCAAACTTTTACTTCTGTCACGTCTACATCAAAAGATATACGCATTTTTTAAATTCCTTGTTTGTTTGGTTTTTTTTCAATATCAGCATACATGGTCGTAATTATTACACACAATATATGTTACTTAGACATGTTTCCCACTCAATGATTTCCTTTTATATTCCAGATTGCTTTCCCGTTTAAAGAACGAACAGTAATCTCCCATCATGACAGAGTCCCAGAGACCTTGATATCGTTTTTCCATTGCAGATACGTCCTTAGAGGAAGCGCTCACCTTATTCATCACTGACATCTGCTAAGTCTTCAAGAAAGAAATCCAGATGGGAATGAAGGAAATGCATTTTCAATGACATTCGGTACCCCATGTTCTTGTAACATTTCAGCAAGTTTGTCACCAGTTGCTCATAGTTCTCTTCTTTTCTCTTTCCGAGGAATCCGTGTACCACAACCTTGAAAGATCTCCCTTTGAAATTCTTCATCTTTTAGGAGCTTTCTCATTTGAAGATCTATGAAAATTCCTTTCTTCAGCTTTACATGAGATAAATTTCGAAACATTTTCAGTAAATATGCGAATTTACTATCTCTGCTTTCTTAATCAGTCAAAGTTTTATGTGTAAAGGGGGAAGAAAAACCTTTTGTGGATCAACCAATGGAACATACTTTACATTGCTTTTGCCAGGAATATATTCATCTCTCTTATCCCAGTGTTCTACAACGTACTGTTTGGCTATTGCATGACTATCACACAAACACAGGAAACAACAGTATTTCGTGAAACCACATTGAAACCCAACAAGCAGTCCAAGCACTTTGAGATCACAGAAATATTCCAACCATAGTCATAGCCATATAGCAGCAAGAATCTGGGACTTACTATCATAAGTTTCTTTCAGGCCAACAGCATGAACAAGAGAAATTTATGGTGGTAAAGTATTTCCATTATGAAGCAATACTGCTTTCAAACTTAGTTTTGACGCATCAATGAACAAACGCCATTCAGAGGTATTGTGATCAATGATCAATGTTCAGTTCGTGCATAAGACCAACGACGTCTTTGCAGACACACACATGTTGTTTTCCATTGCAAAATATCTTGAAAACTCTTCATTTCGCTTACAGCATATTGTAATGTTTGTACCTTTGGCGAGTAAGTTCCACTGTTGTAGTCTGGATCCGAGTAATTCCGCCTTCTCTTTGGCTAAGCCCAAGTCTCTGTTCAAGTCACTTAATTCTTCTTGTTCAATGTAGTGTGGGGACTTTTCTTTTTCTGGCTCGTAGTCCAAATCATGTGAAGTACATGGTTCCACGACATCTGGTAAAACGATTTCTTCTGTACCTTCATCACTACTTCCAATACCCAAAGATTTTAGTGGCAGAGGTACTGGCTGCTTTTTATTGTGTGGCACTGGCCTAATTGCTGATGGGATATTTGGTTATTTGATGCAGTGCTTGCTCTTTTTGGAAAGACCTTTTATTTTTGTCATGCAGAAATAGCAGTCGTCGAAATGATTCTTGGGCTCGCGCCACACCATAGGGACGGCAAAAGGTAATGCTCTCAGCTTGCCATATAACCATAGCCTTAAGTTCGTTGTACAAATAATACAACAGATATGTGGAGCCCAATTTTTTTCTTGGTCACCGATCTTGCAGCCGAAGTACAGTGAATATGCAACTTTTGTGATACTGTATATTCTCTTCCTCTTAGTGTTTGGGATTAAGTGTCCACAAACATAGCAGAAGTTGTCTAGGTGATTGATGCAAGATCTGTGCTTTGTCTTCTCCATTTTAACAATGCATTAACCTAAAAACAGTAAAAGCAATTGGTAAATTTGAACAGAAGGTGAATTCTTGTAGCGTATCATACACTATACATGTAGTTTATCATACACTATATATTGAACAGTTAAATGGTATAATAAAATTAATAAAAATACTGACTTGTCTGGAAAAGTGCATCAAAATCAAAATATACTATATTGCAAGAACAGTAATGGTGTGCTTGCTTAACTTTCAGCCCAATAAACAAAACCAACCAAAAGTTAATAAGTTTAAAAATTGTATTTCAAAGAGTAATGATATCTTTGTACAGAATACAGTTATCTATCTATATCTTAAATATATAGGAACTTTTCATGATTGATTTTAAATTCTATACATAAAACTTGACCAGAAACAACCACTGATTTGCTGGAAGTAAAAATCATGTTGGGTAGTGCTGGCTTTTTGGCCGTGAAGGGCAATAAAGATTATCTCTCTCTCTGCTATCAACGAAAATCCTTGAGCCTACTACAAGGTCTCTTGCCCGTGAACACTAGGCTCCCCTGTCCCATCCCACAGGAACCCTTCTCCCTCATCTGAGTCATCGCTATTACCTGAAACGGAAATAGTTGCACCTCTAAGGACAGCGCCTATAGTGCCATGCTAAAATCTACGAAACGGAAATCTGAGATTGCAGACACGAATGGAGCACAGCAATGCCAGATGCCCGGACCTGCACAGTTGCAAGCATTTTTTTTTTTTTTTTAAATAAAGGCGGCACCCAGAACATAAGTTCAAATCCGCCTAACAACTCTCAACTGAGTATCTTACATCTTTCATAAAATAAATAAAATACAACATTGTAAAAACATAAAATATATAAATTAATTTTAAAAAAAAAACGCATAAAATTCACACTAGCAATTCGTCCATATCTTAAACAATTGTGGCTATCAAGAGCTCTAACATCAAAAACAGACTTTTAAACTATAAGTATTGTCCAGGTCTTCTTAGTAAAATGAATCTTATTGTCCAATTTATCTTCAGACTTGATTGATCTGGTACAGAACCGGATCCGCCCCCAGAATAAGCCTCTTCCATCAAGCAAACACTTCTTTTGCAAAGGCCTGGAGTGCTGCAAAATTACTTGCTGTTTGAATTAGCTGTTCCACTGCAGTTGAGGAGAATCCCTGGACGTTATTCCTCAGCTTTTCTCTGGATCCATTATATATTGCAGTCAAAGAGCATGTGGGACCAGTTCTCCTTTGCTTCACAGAAACAAAGATCTGACTCTGAAAGCCTAAATTGAAACAATTTCTCATTGAGGGCCATATGTCCTGTGACTAGATAGGTTTCCATCGTGAGAGTAAACCATTTCATAACAGATTTTGCCATTGCAAAGGTAACATCCGGTATGAAGTTTTCCGTGACAAGTTCCTTGTTGGTTGTGTCCCATCGCGTTTACCATATACGAACTAGCTCATTATAGCAGCACAGCTTCTCTTTTCACGTCCGTGTCTAAGTTAAGGTAGATGCCTAGGATTGCTGCAGGAATCCTCCTCCGTATTCTGTAGTATAGTCCCCTATTAACTACAATGAGGTCCAGTGGAAGAACCCCTGCAATTGCTTGTGTTGCTGCTGCTGTGGAAACTGTTCTGCAGATTCGATGGATGGACAGGAGTAGTCCCCGTTGGACAGAGTTCAGCTTCTCTTTAATTTTATACTTAATTGTCTGGTGAAACCACTCCCCTGCAGCGAACGTGACTATGTGGAGGAACACCGCCTTGTAGTAAAGGAGTATTGTGCGCTTGGAGAGCCCCAGTCACTCCTGGAGATCCTGACTATTGAGGCTGAGAAGTTTCTTACTTTTATGTTGAGATTATGACGGTGAGGGAGGAAAGTAAGTCTATGGTCAATGATGACCCCTAAGGTTTGGGTCACAAGAGGTAACTGCATGCCTTGGATTTTAACCTGGGGAGGCCTTCGAAGGTCGAGTTTGGCTCCAAAGATCATCATATTGGTTTTTGTTGGATTGATTCGGAGCTTATTGCTTTCAGTCCAGTCGGCAAGGTCGTCAAGAATGTGGTTTGCAGTGGTCTTAAGGGCTCGCCGAGAAGATGATGGTGAGATCGTCTGCGAATGCAATGATCTTGGTACTGTCGAAACTGCGGCGAAGCCAGTTCTGAAGAACCAGTTTCCAGATTAAGGGGCCCAATACGGAGCCCTGTGGACATCCTCTGTAAATTGGTCGTGATAGTTGCCTATGTCTTGCCTGTACTGTAACGATTCTGTCGGTGAAGTAGTTCCTGATTAACCAGTAGAGTTATGGTGGGCAATCAGCAGAGTGCAGCCTCTCAAGAGCGCTCTCCCACCATACCCGGTCAAAGGCCCCTCAAAGTCTATAAAGACGGCCAGCTCGTACTTGGTCTTGGTCTTGGATATTTCCAGATGGAGTATTATTTCTGAGAGTGCATGCATCCTCACAGGAGCGACCTTGTGTGAATCCATATTGCGAAGGAGAGATAAGTTCTTTGTCTTGAAATATGCTTACAGTTTTTATCGCTGAGTCATTCCAGAATTTTACCAAGGTTGGGTAAGACAGCAATGGGGCGAAGTGCCCAAGGTTAGTGGTTTGTTAAGCTTCGGAAAGAGTCGGAAAAGTGGAACTTTCCAGGGCTCAGGGAAGAGAGATTCTCTAAGCCATCGGTTAAAAAGGAGAAGTAGGTGCTCTGGTTTCAGTTTGAACACCCTTTGTATGAATGCATACTCAATAAGATCAATGCCAAGGCATTTATTCAGGTTGATTCTGTTCACTGCCGTCTCCAGTTCTTGGGATGTAAAAGGTTTATCAGGTGAGGTTGATGTGTAGAGTGAATTTCTTCTTCTGATATTTGCATGTTCAGGTTGGTCTTCCATTGGATCGTCTGTAGGGAAAAGTTCATCAATTATTCATCATCAAGTACTGATCGATTCGTGCCAGGTTATGGTTTCCTGTTCGCGAAGCTGTACCCAGCCAAAGACAGATGCAAGCATCCCCACGCCAACGGCATTCCAGAAACAGCAAGACCACCTTTATCGGCACGAGAGAAGTCTTCCAGAAACAGCAAGACCACCTTTATCGGCACGATAGTAGTCAATACTAGCCTCAGAATAGGAAATCGCCAAGCGACCAGCAAAACTCACCCGAATATTTTCATTAGAAGGTTGGATCCGCTGACAAAAGTTGAACAAATAGAGGCACTATTGGAGGAACTAGGCATACCCAGTAAGCTTTTCAAAATCAATACCAAACATCTCTCTTCAGGATTCAGATTGATGAGTCCAATTACCAACAATACCTCAATGCCGAATACTGGCCCAGAGGTCTGTTGGTGATGCCATACTATGGGAAGTTGTTATTGTTATGTTGTTGTTATTTGGTTTTTAGGAGCATTAACAACTAAGGCCATATTGCTCTGGGAATATGCGGTGGTCATATTCCCGGAGGTCAGGGAATGACCACCGCATATCCCGGAGCAATATGGCCTTAGTTGCTAGTGCTCCTAAAAACCCAAATAACAAATAACAACAACCCTTCTTGTGCTCAAGGCTCCAGAAGTTACAGAATTTCAAGAGACACTTCCCAAATGTGACAGTGGATACTCTCAACTCGCTCGACATCGACCTGTGGACTTTAGACAAGGCATATCGCGATAGCATCTTGGCCTATCTTTCTGTTTGCAAAAGTTATTTAAGTGCCGATCTTAGTTAGCCGATGTCATTTCATGTTCTGCTTAACTTGTAGCTCTTTTTCGTTTTAATTACTATTTCATTATTACATTTTGATTATTATTTTTTGTTTTTTATTTATTTATTATTATTTAGTTATTTATTATTTAGTTTTTTCTAATAAAAAAATCACTTGTATAAATAACGTGTTGTAAGATTCCTCTGGCTTTCTGTGTAAGGAATCACTATTGTATACAGTTTATGTTAATAAAGAATCTTATTATTATTATAACTAGTACTGACAAAAAAAATTACGTAGTACAGATTTCGGAAAGATGAATTTGAAAATAACAAACTAGGTAATGTATGCAGTGCGTTACAGGCATTTTATTCCTTAAATTAACTGAAATTTTCCCTTTCTGTAATTAATAGAAGTGAAAAGTAAATAAATAATTATCTTGTTACCAATTAATTACTAATTAAATGATAATATATAAGAGTAACTGTTTTCACTTTACTGCACATATCTCACAACGTGACATTCGCTCAACGTTTTGTAATACCTTGCTTATTTCCACTGGATTTTTGAACAAAAATTTAAATGCAATATAAAGTTACTTTAAAGAATTTTTTTTTTCGGTAGTTGTCGGCGCATAGGTTTCTCTGGTCATAATGCACCTCCAAGGTTTTTACAGTACTTTGATCCCAGCCCAAAGCAGGAATCGAACCCGCGGCCTTTGGATTACCAGACAGGCACTTTACCCACCTGGCTAGCCTAGTCGGCAATAAAAGAATTAATAAACAAATAGAAACAAGTACCTCAGATCGTAGTCAATATTTTTGTAATTAACCTTACTTATTTCCTCCCGATTTTAATAACAATTTAAAATTAAAATTCATTTTCACATATCTTCTGTGTTTAACATAAGAAATTGGTAATAATTCATGATGTACATATTTATTAGTCATTTCTAAATGATTACTAAGTATATAAATTATTTCTTTTCTGCGCATCGACCATATTGTCCATCCAATTCCACCAGTGAGAGCATGGCAACAAACATATCTAGTGCTTCAGCTAGTGGGAAAAAAAGCAAAACAAAAAAAAAAAAAACAAAGAATTAGCGACTTAGTTTCTATTGGTCTGATTTTGATGAAATTTGAGAAGGCTCGACAAATCATTTCAAAAGAGCAAAATATAATATTTCATGAAAATCCGTTCAACCTCCCGTTGATGTTATTGCATGCAGAGATATAGTGAAATACAGTAGTGAAATTTTAACGTTAAACAAAAGTACAGGGTTTAATTTTCAGGTGCGTATAAATTTTAATATAAAATTAATATTCAAATTTATATACTTGGTAAATTAATATACTCCGTAATATGTATTATATAGTATAAGTATATTGCCAAATTTGGTTTTACTATGTGTAGGCCCTCATGGGTAACACAATTAACATAATAAACGCCTCCCCACACCAGATGCAAAAGACCAGAGTTCGAATCCTCAATGACACCAGAAATTTTTATAGGTCATTTTCACAACGTGGCTGAGTTAAGTCTCAGGAGATGGTAGCATGGTTTTCTCCCGGAACTCAGGTTTTTCGTCCAGCAAACAGGTAGATGAACAACAGAATACATGCATTATGCTTTAGTACTTAACACACATATTTACTACACTGCTCGATAAAATTAACAGAACACATAGGAAACGTAATGTAAGTCGTGCGGCTTGCGATGAAGCGGGACAAAATTTGGTATGGTGGTATACCATAGAATAACTACAAAATGAGGAGACAGCGAGAACCTTCGGACAGGTATAACAGACATTTATAGGGGTTGTATAAGAATTACCAAAAAAAAGTCACGTTACAGAAGTCGACACAAGCAGCGCCTCCGTAGCCAGGTGGGCAGGAGCAGCAGTGCGTAGCACAAGCTTCTTGATTAGACCGGGGTTCGAGCCCGTGACCACCAAATACGGAGGATGCGGAAAGGTCAGGGAATGACCACCGCATATCCCTGGAGCAATATGGCCTTAGTTGCTAATGCTCCTAAAAAAAAAAAAAAAAAAAAACCAAATAACAAACAGAAGCCGACACAAGTTGTTCGAAAATATGGTTACATGACATCAGTACGGCGTATGATCTCCTCCAACGGCTAAACAGACTTGACGACGGTGAACCATGCTTGATATCAGGGCGTCCATAAGATTCTGTAGCAACAAATCCCATTCTTCCACCAGAGCAGACCTTAGCTCACCAAGTGACCAAGGAGTTGGCTGTCGACGTACAATACGAAACCCAAGGGCATCCCACACATGTTCGATCGGAGTTAATCTTTGCAAGTGGAAACCCCCTTCCGTGGATCTTTGCGACAAGCAATGATAGATAAGTGTAACTCCTCCCATTTATTGCTCTAAAAAACTGCTAATGACCGGTGGTTTGAGTTAGATTTAACGTTCTTTCCACCAACTAAAGCCTGCAAGTTTACGTTAAAGTACCGTATACGGGAACAAGACTTCCCTCCCCTTCTTTGGTGCTGGTTCAAAATTGGGAAACCACTTGAGATCTATATGCAGTGGCATTGTAGTGCAGGAAAAGAAAATCTGGGCCGACCGCACCCATAAAAAGTCGACATAGGGTTCGAGGATCTGTTCTTGGTACCTCTTCGCAGTTACAGTATCCCTATCAAAAACATGAAGAGGGGTGCGGCCACTGATCATTATTCTGCCCCACACGAGAACATCGTCTCAACCATAAGTGTCCATTTCTCTGATGTTGGAGGGATAATAATAAATAATATAGTACCGCATTCCTCGTTCTCTCCAGATGAAATAACATCTAGAATCTGTTTTTAGGCTAAAAAGGGATTCATCATAGAACAGAACTGTACCCCATTTGTCAGGCCTCCAAGTCACATGTTAAAATTCTCTTGAATTGAGCCTTCTTAACATAGTCCAGTTGGAAATGTTTTCTCCTGTGGCGGCAGAAACCTCAAGAGACGGCTGATGACAGCACATCGTAGGGTTCCGTCTTGCTGTTAGAGCCAGAGAGCGGTCTATTCTGGTTGGCATAGCCCTCGGGCGACCTTAGTCAGCACTTCTTGTAATGGTTTCTGTCTCCCAAAACTGCATTCATACAGTATTTTCGGATCTAACGGCACTAGGGATTTACCCGATCTCCGCGTATGTTATTTGTATCGAGGCCAGTACTCTGTCAAAGCCAGAGCTTTAATGTGTGTGTGGATCATGTGTTGTGTAATATGTTGTGCCCGTTGTTCTTCTGGCTTTTTGGCCGCCAGGCGTCTAGTGGGACCCGACGTTACCATACTCTGCCACGGGAAGGCCAGCCAGGTGTATCCATTTATTCATTTGTTTCTCTGGCACATCCTGCCACCTACTTTCCGGAGATTTCGGTGGGTAGGACATAAAAAAAAAAAATGTACACTGTATATCGCGGTTCGGTTTTGCCTAAGTTCATTTTAAGAACGAAAGTTGGGTTTGTACGCTGAAAGGGCTGGCTAAATTCTGATATTTAAAAATTTTGACTTGTGGGACTGCGCGCTGTGAAAAATAGAAGGGGGGAGGAGAGACCGAAGACTGGGATAGAAATATAAATAAGGGGTCGACAGGGAGAATGGCCCTTTGTAATCAGTGGGACATGCCCTGCCTCACTACAAAGCAAAGAGGGGTGGCGAGGAGGCAGGAAAACCACCTCTCCCCAGGAAATGGATGCAAGGGAGCATGGAGGATGGGGGCCATGTGACATAAATATCATAAGAACAGAACTGTACCCCATTTGTCAGGCCTCCAAGTCACATGTTAGAATTCTCTTGAATTGAGCCTTCTTAACATAGTCCAGTTGGAAATGTTTTCTCCTGTGGCGGCAGCAACCTCAAGAGACGGCTGATGACAGAAAGAGAGCCACTATCCAGAAAGATCACGTCCAGGAAGAGAACTTTCAGGAACTCGGAAAGAGTCCAGGCCAGTGTCTCGGAGTTGGGGGGTAATTCCATCCTAGGGACAGATAGAGTGGCTTAGTCTTAGCAGTTGGGGTTTTCTTCAACGATTCAAGTGTAGATGAGGGTCCAGGTAGGGAGCCAGATTGTGGGTGTTTGATTTCAGAAAGAAGTAGAGTGGTGGCCGGTTAGCTAGGTGTGATTTGTCCATCGTGATTCGAGGTCAGGGCTGGAGGCCAGGTGGCTAGGTGTTACTCTCCGTAGTTAAGTTGATCAGGGTAATTCTAGGTCAAGATGTGAAGCTAGCAATGAGAGCGGGTGGCTTTGTGGTTCAAGTCCAGATAAATATCAAATGGCCCTTTGATGTCACGTTTGCTGGTGAGGAGTTTGAGCTGTTTCCTGTGCGAATTACCAAGCAGTTCCTAGCTGCTTCGTTCATGTTTTGTTGGGGTCCAAGGTTATCATTGTCGGGGCCCATCTTGGACCCAAGTCTCCTGGGCACCACAAGAGACCTGGGATCATCAGAGATCCCACGCAGATTCTGTTTTCTGTGGAAAGGGCCATGTCCCGTGAGGAGGTAGGTCGTTAGAAGGTCTGGGAAGAACCAAGGCGGCGATGTGGGGTATGGTATGTCTTAGCAATGTCCGGGAGAAATTTCTGGGTGATGGCTCCATTTGTGGATTCAGACCACCTTGTCTGCCATATTTGTTGGATATAGTTGAGCCTGGCTTTTTCCAGGGATTGTGTATTGGCTGAGTTCGAGGTGAAGCCACGGAAGGTAGTGGAACGTCCTCTTCCAAGCAGATATAGAATTCCAGCTCGAGCGACCTCGAAGTCCAGAGGCAGGAAGTCAGTAAGTACCTGCAGGGTATGGGTACTGGTGGTGCAGCACATCCTGGAGACCATTAGAGATATTTGCTCATGCAATTGTTGGCAACATTTGTAATTAATTGGCGGGGCGTCAACCGTGGACATACCCGACCGGAAATCAAACTGATTTGGTGCTGATAGGTTTGCTGTTCTATAGTGATCATCCAGTCTCTGCCTGAGCAGCTGCTCCAGCACTTTACTCAACACAGTGAGAAGAGCAATGGGTCAATAGGATGCAGGGCAATCCTATCTACCCGGAGGCTTGGTTGGGTTCTTGAGGATGAACCTAATAGCTGCAGTTCGCCAGTCAGTTGGAAAATGTCCCTCCTCAAAGCAGTGGTTGTATTCTGCTACTTTCTTTATTATTTCCGGGTTCGAGCATGTCCAGGCCAGGGGATTTGTTTTTCCTGACTCTAGCAATAGCCTTGGAAAGTTCCGTTTCAGTGAAATGCTCCTCCAGTTGCTGACAGTCGTAGCTGTTGTTATCTCTGCACAGTTGTTGCTCAATGGAGTTTTGGTCCGGCAGTGGTTTGTAGATGTGGTCGAACGCATTCATCATTGAGTGGTTCCAGTTTGTAGTTTTGTGTCCTTGTGGGGTGGTGGAGCAGACGACTCTCCTCTAGGGAGTTTATTGGTAATTATCCTGAAAACTATGCCCCAGGGATCCTTGTTATCAGTGGTGGTGACCAGATGCTCCCGGGACACTTTTTTGCGCTGTCTGATCATTGCATTATAGGCGTTTCGCATTTCTGCATTTCTCTGTATTCGTTCCGTAAGAAATCAATTTCAGCCGGGGACCACGTCCTTCTGGCACGTTGGAACGCTCTTTTGCTGAACCTGGCGCCGCAGGGGAAGTTCTGGCGACCACCAGGGGACCGCTCCCTAGATGGGGACCTTGCGCTTGATGGATGCATTAGCAGCGTTTGTAATTGCCTCTGTAACTAGTCGCTGATGGGTGTAAGGGTTCGTTGTCTGCATGATATTAGTTGGAATATGTTGAGCTGAAATTCTCCCGAAATGACATTGCGTGACACATTAAGCCAACGTACCACCTCCGCCTGCCCGGCTTCAAGTCGTCCAACGGTCTGCCATCTCAAAGAATCATCTAAACGACTATGACTTGCCATTCTGAGTACTGGAGATGTGGCTATCCCACTGAGAAAGCCAAAAAAAAAAAAAAAAATGGACAACGTCCTCGGTGCTGAGACCCTTCTTCAAGCCAAACTGCAGTGTTGAGGCAAGTTATTTTCCAGTGTAACAGTCAGTAAGGCGGAAGAGGAGTCGTCGTTCTTGAAGTTTAGCAAGAACAGTGCTATTGGCCATCATCATCATCATATAATCTATTTGTGTTCCTTGAGCAAAAGCTCATCAACACATTTAACTAAAAGATAACAGATTATTCTTTACATATATGCCCTCGGACCACTTGGCCCCCTCCACCAGCTAACGCAGTTAGCTTTTGTGATAGGGGTTTCCGCCCCTACCGCGTGGAGGTGCGTCCTCTACTATCTATGTTAAAATATAAAACTTCCATAGTATATTTTACCATAAAACATACCTTAAAAACATACTTCCTTAAAAACATACTAAAACCTTTCCCTAAATACAAATTAGGCTTGCCTGAAGCAATCACATATTGTTTTATCACTATAAAACATCACATCTCTATATACACAACATTAGCTACTTAAACATCTCTTATTCTAAAAATTTCATCAATGTAACACAAAAAAGCCTTATAAAAACCTAGGTCCTCGAAGATCTCATGCAGATCAACTACACCTCCGATCCTTTGCCGGAATCTATTTCTGGGCCCATCATATCGTGGGCAATACCACATAATATGCTCACTATCTTCTGCTAGCCCACAGGCACACTTATCTTGCTGAATTAGTCCAAACTGTTTCAAACGAACCCCAAGCCCATGGCCAGTCACCACCATTGTCTGGTGCAATCCCAGATGTGGCCACCTTTCTTGCAGCCTTCGAGTCTCTACCGAAGGAATAAATTTATGCGTCACTCTGCCTACTTCTGAATTCGTCCAGCGAGCTTGCCAGATCTGGGTCAATTCACTTAGCAATCGTTTCTCCTCTCTCCTTACATCAAGGACTCCATAAATACGTCCCTGCTCAGGACAAGAACTTAGCCCAAAAAGTTCTACCCGTTGGTTCCTTTTGGTATTAAACAACAGGAACCGCTTAGCTACAACCAGATCTATGGGAAGCTTCCCAGATAACACCTGCAACGCTTCACTGGACACCGTTCGACAGGCCCTCGTCAAAGACAGCACCGCTAATCTTTGTGCAGCACTTAAGTGCCTTCGCACGAAACAGTGGTTAACAGCCTCGCCCCATGCTCCACAGCCATAAATAATAATTGGCTCAAAGACACAGTGGTAAAGTAGTCCGAGAGCTTTACCTCTCAGACCCCACTCGTGGCGAACTATCCTCCGAATCCTGCCGGAGATCTTCTTCACTTTTTCGCGCACGTATTTTGCATGGGGCACGAAGCTAAGCCTTTCGCCCAACATAATTCCAAGATATTTCACCTGGCACTGGTACCTCAGAGGACACCCCCTCAATCTCACCGTGGGATTTCTATTGGCACTCAGTTTTCCTTTAAGCAACATAATCATCGACTTATCCGCCGATATCGCTAATTTGTTTGTAACTGCCCACAAATCCAGCCTCTGTATTGCTTGTTCAGCCTCCTGCTCAATCACTAACCTTGAGTTCCCTTGAACTAGCAATAACACATCATCTGCATAGGCAAATATCTCAGCATTTCCCCAATCATCATTAAGAGCTTCGTCAAGGACAATGTTCCACACCGCAGGGCCCAAAATCGAGCCCTGCGGTGCTCCCCTTTCAATCCTCCGAACTACGGAGGTGAACTTATTCCTGACTATGATCTTTCTATCCGAAAAGTAGCTTCGCATCAGTTTAAAGAGGTTATGCGGGCAGTTCATAACCCTCAATCTTGCCAATATACTCTCCCACCAGAGAGAATCAAAGGCACCTCTGAAGTCAACAAATATGCCTAACACATACCTGCTATCACTGACTCGCACGCATCGCATGGCTTCTGATAGGGCATCCTCAATAGACTTCCCTCGTCTGAAACCGTACTGCCTTGCCGAGCCTAGCCCTTTAGCTTCATATTTCACTAGGACTCTAGTCAACATTAGGCGCTCCAAAACCTTTCCTAGCACCGAAAGAAGTGCTATCGGTCTATATGACCTGGGGTTCGATGTGTCCTTATCACCATTCTTTAGCAAGATTCTTAGCAAGGCAGACTTCCAACAAGCCGGAAAAACTGCCTCCGCCAGACACCCATTGTAAACTTCCAACAAGGAAGAAGCATACTTCTCAAAAAACTTTTTAAGTGTCTCAGCAAAGATTTCATCTTCACCTGGGGCTTTTTTATTCTTCGTTTCCTTCAGTGCCTCCTGCAGCTCCTCCATTTTAAAGGGGCCTTCTATACCTTGCCCAAGATATTCGGCATTTGTTCTCCTGATGCAAGCCTGGTTCGGTGTGTCCTCTTGTGCATTATCAGGAATAAAGAGGGCATCCAACACTGCCTCAATCGACTCTTCCCATGTTCTTGTTTCAGAACCCGCAGTACGAATCGAGAAGGTAACTGTCTCCATCTTTAGCCGTTCCATAACTAATTTATACGGGAAACCCCAAGGGTCCCGATTTCCTTCTATGTGTACAAAGTCCTCCCAGGATTTTTGCTTTGCTTTCCTTATTTCAGTTACATACCTGTTTCTAAGATCTTTGTACATTCTGTGATAAACAGCCACCAATTCCGGCCTACCATCTCGCACCCTCTTCCACCTTCGTCTGGCACAGTTAACTTGCTTTCGCAGGCATCTGAGGCCCACACTCCACCAGGGCACCGATCTAGCCCGTCTTGGTCCCCTAACCATTGATCTGCATGAAGATCCTCTCAGAGCTCTAATCAAAAAGTTCGCTTTAAAATCCGCATTGTTAGCAATAAAATCAGCTTTCCCTTCCTGCATTCGCTTGTGGATACAAGTCCAGAATACTTGCCAGTTCACAGACTTCCTAACAAGCCTACTTGGCACTTCCTCCCCCAGACTCTGTGTTCTACTTATTATATCAAACGTTATAGCCCGGTGGTCGCTTGTCGACCACCCCTCCCGTACACACCAATTCTGCACCACATCTATGGCTGATACACTACATAGTGTTACATCAATATTCGATTCGCCATTAGCAGTCGAAAAGGTGCTCAGGTTGTGGGGCCGATTCGCAACCTCCAGGCCATTACTAACCAGGCAATCCTCAAAGAGGGTGCCCCTAGCATCGGTCTCATTACTGTACCACAGTACAGAGTCTGCATTGGAGTCCACGCCAAGTATTATCCGCTTCCCTGAAAGCGCTCTACACACTGCAACTATGTACCTCAGGTACAACTCAGGGGTCTCTTGGAACTGGAAGTACAGACTCACTAAGTATATCCGCCCAATCGGGCCAATAACTTCTACACAAATTCCATGTGAGAATGAAAGACTTTGTATCTTAGTAACTGCAAGGTCGGGGTTGCATATAACAACAGCAGCCTGGCAATTCTCATGCTGCGCAATCCTATAACTTACCGGATATCCTTTTATTCCATCTTTTACCCTATATGTATCCCTATATGTATCCCTATTTACCCTATATGATCTCCTCCTGTACAAGGAGGAGATCACAATCCTCTTCTCGTGTCTTCTGCGCCAACTGCGACGCTACTTGGGAGGAACGCTGACCATTAATTTGAATAACTTTTAATTTTGCAACTGCTTTATTTTTAGTTGTACTATCCATTTAACGGTTTCTTTTTGATAGATTCAACATATTTCTTGTATTCTGGGCAATCTTTGCTCCGAATACTATGGTCAGCCCCCAATCCCTTTCGCTTACAGTTCGCACAGCTCGGTGAGTCTTTTTTCCGAGAACAGTCCTTGAAGAGGTGACCCTCTCCCGCACAATGCCCACAGGTTAGCTTGGCTTTGCAATTTCTGGAAACGTGCCCAAATGCTAGACACCTAAAACACTTCGTTAAGAATGCGATATCTCGCACTCTATGTGAGCTCCAATGGACGTAAAGACGACCTCTCTCCACCAAAAATTTTCTCACTGGCTCTGCAACCTCTAGGATCCAATTTTTCGCCTCTGAATCATAGACCCTGGCAACAGATCTTACTACAGTCTCACTCAAAAATTTTTCTTTCGAAATCCCAGCTTCTTGCACATTCTTTATATAGACTTGCTCCAGGAATTCATCTTTTTCTAAGCTTCCATCCACATCGTAAATAATTATTCTATTTCCTTGTTTCCTTGGGATCTCACACTTCATCCCACAATTCTTTATCTCAGCACAGTTCGTGACCTTGGCTAGGTCCTCCCTTGAGTCAAGTTCCAGCACAACACCTTTATCGCGAATCGTGCGGAAGCTCTTCACTTTCATTTCCTTTAACTGAGGTCTCACTGACTTAAGGACTTCGCTTCTCACGTCCTCGCTTGTTTTATATTTTTCGTGGTCCGCCTTAATAAAAACCACGTCTGTCCTTTTCCTTTTGAGGTGTTACACCACCTCCTCTCTTTACTACCTCTGCAAATGATTCCTGGACCTGTCCCACAACATCACGTTCTTGCAAACGAACCCTAAGTAACTTATTGGACTCATTCACCTTAAGCGCCTTTGACTCCAAGACGTCCCACATATCAAGAATCGCATTAATTACCGCACGACTCACTTTATTACTGTCCTTAAAAAGGAACTCTTGCAACTGTTTCCTTGTATCCTTAATATCGTCAAATGACAAGGCCCCCTCAACTTCTATCTTCTCACCACTGTCAACTCTTATCCTCTTTAAACCTGTGCGTTGTGCCGTGTCCAGACGTGCATCTGCATCACTAGAATCATCCATGGAGGTCTCTGGATCCTCCATTCTTTCGAGACAAACTGCCAATGGTCTCAACCTAGGCGGAGACGAGGTCAAGTCCAGCTCTGTTACATTCTGTTCATCACGTCCAGAAGTGCCAGGCCTCCCTTCAGGACGCGCAGCCATGAGAAGCCAATACAACCAAAAGTAATTCAATAAATAACACACAGTATACAGCAATCGCAGATTGCCAAACAAAATAACAAATATACTTACTCCACAGGAGCAAAAACAATTCTCGTCGCAATAAAGCAACAAGTTCTTTAGCCAAAACACCAGTTATCGCAACCCAAAAGGGCGCGGAATACTCGGATTAATGTTTCCAATATCCCACACTACACTGACAAGTTAACTGTTAATCAACAGTTAGGCTCTTCTTAGCCGTCCAGGCCAAGCCTGGGCGCCCACCCCGCACAACGCGGATGTGAGAGCCTCTGAGCAGTCACTGCAGTCCACAAAATAAAAAAAGGAAGTCTTGAGTTAGTATTGTCTCTAGCTCAAAATAAGCACTATAGAAATCACTTTTAATACACTGTGCACCCGGGCAGTCTTCTTGCTCGCGGGGCAGTGCTATTGGCCATCATCATCATCATATTATACTAATTTGTTTCCCGAGCAAACGCTCATCAACAAAAGTAACTAAATTTAAAAACAACCACTTGTCATAAAAACTAAAATCGACCACTTAGCCTGATCCCACCAGCTAAGAATTTAACTATTGTGGGAACAGTTACCGCCCCTACCGCGGGGAGGTGGGTCATCTACTATCAATTGTATAACCGCCCATAAACTCCAAAATAAAATCTCTCATAAAAACATCAACTTCTGCACCATTAAATAGTTCTCAAAAATCCATTTCTTTAAACATTATACCTCATCCATCATGTTGTACATTTCTAATTTTAAACACTTCATTAACAAAATCTAAAAATTCCCTGTAATTTGCTAGGTTCCTAAGGAGCCCGCACGGCTCCAATATTCCTCCACCAACTTTTTGTCTTAATCGTTCCCTATGCTGCTCATAGAGAGGGCATCTCAATAACATATGCTCACTAGACTCTGGCTGTCCGCAATCACAGCTATTGCTCTCCCTCAATCCCAACTTATGCAACTTAACCCCGAGTCCATGCCCAGTTATCAACATAGCCGGAAACAATCCTAACATAGGCCACTTCTCTTTATTCACCAATGTCAAGGCATCAGGAAGAAACCGGTAAGTATCCCTACCGGCCTCAGACCGTGCCCACCGGCTCTGCCAAACATCTTCTATTTCTCTCTGGAATCGCCTGCGTTCCATTTTCAAATCCTGCAATCCGTAAATTTTTCCCTCTTCAGGACAAGCCCTAATACTACATAACTCTGCAGGAGAATTCCGCTTTGTATGGTATATCAAAAACCGCTTTGCAATCACCAGATCAACTGGCATTTTTCCTGTAATAACCTGCAAAGCCTCAGTGGACACAGTCCTGCATGCCCTAGAAACTGCCAACAATGCCAGTCGTTGTGAGGCGCTCAAATGTCTTCTAACAAATACATGAGCGATAGCCGTTCCCCACGCTCCGCACGCATACGTGACAATTGGTAAATATATGCATTGATATATCAACTTTAAAGTCTTCCCTCGTAAACCCCACTCAACTCGTACAATTCGTTTGATTCTGCCATATACTTTTTTCACCTTCTCACGCAAGTACTTTGCATGGGGAACAAAACTAAGTCGCTCATCCAACATTATCCCCAAATACTTGGTTTGAGTACAATATTTAAGGGACCGCCCCTTCACCCTTACGGTAGGATTTCTATTACCACTCAATCTGCCCTTGAGTAACATACAAACTGTCTTCTCTTTTGATATAGTTAACTTATTTAAGAGAGCCCAGTCATCCAACTTTTCCAAAGCTATCTGTGCCTTTGTTTCCAGACTGAGCCTGGAATCACCTTGGACCAAAATTAATACATCATCTGCGTAAGCCACTATCTCCTCCTCACCCCAATCCTCATTCAAAATTTCATCAAGCACGAGATTCCAAACCACAGGCCCGAATATTGAGCCTTGTGGCGCACCTCGCTCTATGACTTTATTCACCACTCTAAATTTATTCCGCACCTCCACTAGTCTGTTGGAGAAGTAGCTACGCATCAGCCTATATAAGTTTCCTGGGCATCTCATTTGTCGAAGTCTTGCCAATATACTCTCCCACCACAAGAGATCAAAGGCGCCCCTAAAGTCAACAAATAGTCCCAATATATATCGACTCTCGCTATTTTTAACGACTCTGAGCACCTCAGACAAGGCATCCTCAGTTGACCTGCCAGCCTTAAATCCATACTGTCTTTGAGAAGTCAGCCCTGCTTCCCGGTATCTTTTGTTAATTCTACCTATCATCAAACGCTCCAGCGTCTTTCCTAACACAGACAACAAGGCTATGGGCCTATAGGACCCAGGGTCAGCCATATCTTTATCACTATTTTTTAATAGCAACTTCAAGGTCGCTTTTTTCCAGCAATCTGGATATATCCCTTCTCTTAAACAAGAATTAAATACTGAGAGCAACAGCCAGGACCAATGTTTTGCCATTTCCAGTAACACCTCCAGAAAGATTTCATCACCGCCTGGAGCCTTCCCTTTCTTAGCCAACATCAAGGCGTTACTAAGCTCTTCCAGTGTGAAATCGCCCTCCTCCTCACTAGCAACATAGTCCAAATTTGCCTGCCGAGTGCACGCCTGGCCCGGCGAATCGTCCTGAGCACTATCCCCTGGGAACAAGACATTCAAGATTCTAATCATAGAATCCTCCCAGTTCATTGTCTCAGGTCCGTCTAATTGAATAGAGTGCGCTATTTGCTCAACATGGACCTTTTCCATTATAATCTTGTAGGGGAGACCCCAAGGATCCTTATTCCCTTCTACCTGAACAAAATCCTGCCAAGTCTGAGACTTTGCCCTCCGAATCTCCCCCACATAACTATTTTTCCTATCCTGATATCGACGCCTGTATACCATCATATCCTCATATCCCAAGCGTCTTGCATGCTGATACTTATGTCGTAGCCTAATCACCTCTCTCCGAGATGCCTCAAGACTCCCACTCCACCAGGGCACTGACCTTAACTTTTTCTTTTGCTTTATCATGGAGCCGTACGAGGCTCCCCTCAGAACCTTTGTTAACATTTCTGCGCGCTCATTAACTGAGCCACCGGACCACACACAATCCCTCCCCCGCAGTCTACTCTGGATACCGCTAACCAGCCTTTGACAGTCCAGGGACTTCCTAACCAGTCTGCTAGATCTATTATCCACATCACTCCGCACTGTGTCCACCAATTCAAACACTATAGCCCTATGGTCGCTTGTCGTCCATCCCTCTCGCACCTCCCAACCTTGAGTCTTATCGAACATGTTTCCCGAACAGACTGTCACATCAATGTTCGACTCACCATTTACTGTTGAGAACGTACTTAAGTTCATCGGACGATTCACGATCCAGAGCCTATTTGCAATTAAGCACTCTTCCATCATTACTCCCCTTGGATCAGTCTCATTGGCATACCACAGCACAGAGCTAGCATTGGAGTCAATGCCAAACACTATTCGCTTACCTTGGAGCTCTGTACAAATTTTGTCAATGTACCCTAAGTACACTCCTAGGTCATCCCTGAACTGACAATACAGACTTACCAGGTAAACACTATCAAAAGAACCTATGACCTCCACGCACACACCATGCGTGAAGGTCAATCCTTGGATCTGTGTCACCACGAGGTCAGGGTTGCATGCAATCACAGCAGCCTGACAACCATGCCCGTGCTGTGCCACCCTATAATCCAGTGGATACCCTCGCACCACTTCATTTACCCTGTACGGCTCTTGTACAAGGATCAGGTCACAACCCTCTTTTCTTGTCCTAACAGCCAGCTGCAACGCAACCTGATAAGAGCGCTGACCATTAATTTGCACCAATTTTAACTTGTTATATTTATTATTAGAAAGACTTTTATCCATTTCCTGGTTTATTTTTGACTTGTTCTTTATATCTCAAATATTCAGGGCACTCTTTACTCCCAACAGAATGGTCAGCACTCCCACCTTTTCTCTTACAATTAACACACGTTGGTGCATCCCGCTTCTTAGGACAGTCATTAAAAAGATGGCCGTCTCCCGCACAATGCCGACACACCAGCTTGGCCTTACAATTTCGTGAAACATGTCCAAACGCCAGACAGCGAAAACACTTAGTTAAAAACATTATCTCTCTCACTTTATAAGAACACCAGTGAATATATACTCGTCCCCTCTCCACCAAAAACTTCCTAAGTCTCTCTGGAACTTCCAAAATCCAATTCTTAGTGTCTTTGTCTAAAACTCGAGCCACAGACCTCACAGTAATATCCTTTAAAAACCGCTCCTTGTCCATGCCTGCTTCATATCCATTTTTGGAGTACAGTTGCTCAAGAAATTGTTCCTGGTCTATATCAGCTTCAACATCATAGATAATAATTCGACTGCCCGCTTTCTTTGGAATTTCCACCTTCATTCCTTGATCTTTTACCTTCTGACAATTAATCAGACATTGCATATCATGACGGGAGTCGAACTCCATCACCACTCCCTTATCTCGAATTGTCCGAAAGTTTCTCACCTTAATGTCCTGCAATTCCGGGCGTATCGTCTTCAACACCTCAGTCTTTATTTCATCACTTGTCTTGAACTTTTCGGAATCAGCCTTTATAAATAACACATGTTTCTCCTTTTCCACTCTTTCTGGCACTTTGCCTACCACTTTTAATGCTTCAGCAAATGTCTTTTTAACTTGCACTGTACAGTCATTCTCCTTCAACCGTGCCTTGAGAACCTGATTCTCCACATAGATTCCAATAGCCTTCGATTCCAACACATCCCAAAACTCCAGAATAGCATTCATGGCTGCTCGATTCACTTTGTGACTGTCATTAAACATATACTCACGAAGTTCCTTCCGAACAACTTTAATCTCCTTAAACATCTCCCCTACCTCATCCTCATGATCACTGTCGACACGAATTCGCTTGGTTCCAGAACGCTGTCCACCCTCTGTAACCTCCATTTCACCCTCAATGGATGAGCCAGCTCCAGCTCTCTGAGACTGGACAGAAACAGGTTCCATTCCAGGTGGAGAGGAATCAATATACAACACCTCTGGTGCAGACATGCTCACAGGCCAGCAACCCAATGGCAGCACAGCCACGAGCACAGCACAATATATCAACAATAAAACAATATAATACAGACAATATAATAACAACCTGCGTTATTAAGTTACTCGCTTGACTCGCAAGCAAGAAAGTGTCAGCACTCCGTGAAGACACGGATAATGCACAAGTCCACCCTGATAATACCAAAAAATGCAAAATAGCACACCACAAATTGTAACAGAAATTAAAACTAACCTCAATATATTTGGGGGCCAAGATACACTCCTCAATACTCACAAGATTAACACAAGCACTCCGCGAAAACACTGATTGCTCTAGTTCACTTAGCAAAACACAAGAAACCCAAGTCCGTTTCTACCTCAGTTTGGCCGTACTCGACGGCACCGGTTTCTCTTTGCCGGCCAGGAAAACCTGGCCGCCCACCCCGCACAACGTGGATGTGGAAACCTCCTAGAAGATCACAAGCACTGACAAAGTTAGTACAAAAGTTAATAGTATTGTTCTATCACTTTATTAAATCACACACTAACAGACGCTGTGCACCCGTGCCATTCTTCTTGGTCGCGGGGCAGTGCTATTGGCCAGTAGGAGGTAGGAAGGTGAGTCGGCTTTTCAGGGGTTTTAAGTATTAATTTGAGCGTAGCTTTTCTCCAGGTAGCAGGGAAGGAGCCGTCAGCCAAGCATCTATTGAAGAGACTGAGTAGGGTGGTAGGATAGTTTTGCGAATTTCTTAATCACGTCAACTTCAAGGAGGTCAGAGCCAGGGGTTTTCCCTTCTTTTAAGTACATACACACAGAAATGTAAACATAACATAAAACTTTAGGAAAGGAATAAACTAAATAACCAGTGCGTGCACAGATTGCTGAGAGCGCGCACATGAACGTGAGAGTGTTCAATCACTTACTGTTAGATACAGTGATTGTTGTTGGTACCCGGCGCGTATATGGGATGACTGCCATAGTTTGTCGTGCTGTGGTAGGAAGGAATTTCTCACCAACTGTGGCTACCCAGCCCGCGTGTTGGACAAGTGCTCACTACAAGCAGAAGAACTTGCAACTCGCCCGAGGCTCTCGGCCCCTCATGACAGCGAAAAGGTATCTACTGCTTATATTCCATATTACCTGGGCGCCTCAGACCAGATTTCTAGGATCTTACGCGAGTACAGCGTAAGTGCTTACAACTTCCTGGTAGAAGTTTGCGATCTTTGGTCTCGAAAGTAAAAACACGTAGCGTTATTGTATACCGGATCACTTTCCACGATTGTGGGAAAGCTTCAGACGACTCCAGGACCGCCTTGCGGAACATGATAGGTCCATCCGCCTAGGTGACTCTGCGCACTCTGCAATCGCAGAGCATTTCTGGCCAACTCAACATGAGTTCAATCGCAGCCGCGACAGCGAGGTGATCGACCAATCTCGGCACTACTATCACGGCCTATGGCAGTGCCGGCCACAAGCATGTTCAACCTATTCTGTCGAACAGGCCCCACGCTCAAATGGTCAAAATAATATTGTTGATTAATGTATTAAATATTATTCGTATTTAAAATTTTTATTCAGTATAATATAAAATTATTTAATTATGTCTTAGTTACTGTAAAATTTGAAAAATTAAAAAAAAAAATCACTATTAAAAAAACACCCTGCATAAGTTTTGTAGAGGACCCTAGGGCCTAGCAAGTAATTGTTGTACAAGGCCCCGCAAATTTTGGGGCCGGCTCTTCTTATGGTTACATCCCTAAACATATCTAGCCATCACAAAGTTTTAAATCGTAGTAGAGGTACAAGACTACACCCAATTTTGGAGTCTGTAGTGCTAAAGCACGACAAACGCTGGCAGTCATGCCATATACGCGCTGAGTACCAACAAAGATCACCTGATCTGACATAGCAAGTAATTGAACACTCTCACGTTCATGTGCGCGCTCTCCCAGCAATCAGCACGCACTGCTTATTTAGTTTATTCCATTCCTAACGTTTTATGTTATGTTTATATATACTTGTTTATACTCCGGCACGCCCACCAGGTCAGTGGAGTTTACAATAAATCAATCAATACAAATATTAATCGCATTTAGTAGTCACTGGCTTGAACCCAGGTCCACTCAAGGAGCGTATGCTACTGCACTCGCGCCCTTGACCACTCGGCTGAGTATTTACAGTTCTGTGTGTATGTGCTTAGCTGAGGAAGGGGTTCGTTACCCTGAAAGCTTCTTTGCCGTATTAAAATTCATTTATTTACCGTATCCACTGGTTCTACTGTAATCTTCTTTTGCAAAACTATGGAAGCCAGTGCCACAAGCCCGTTCTCATTTATGCGAATGTCTTATTAGGGGTGACTTTAATCTGCTCCTAACTGATTAGAATAAGTTGGTGGGAACTGACTATGGGGAACAAGATTTTTATATAAACTAGGTGATTGTTATTGATACTAGCATGCTAGAGAGGATAGTAGGGGTAAGAATAATCTAGAGCTGATCATTTCTCACGAATCAGATGATATCATAGAGATTACAGTACAGAAATCATTCGGAATTAACGATCACGCAGTCGTTCGTTGGAAGATGAAGAAAGATGTGGCAGTAGTTAAAGGAAAAGGCACGAGTTTTAATTTCAGAAAAGGGGTGACACTAAAATGAGGGAATGCATGTCTATACGAGAAAGGCTGATGGGTACTTTTAGCACATTCTATAACAATTTTACAGTGTAACAAGGTTATCCAATTAAATTACAAACTGGGTTGAAATTTAATTGAATAGCCATATACAATTAGAAAACATTCAACTAAAGTCGATAAAACATTTGGCAAAAATTGATATCACGGCACTACTAACACGGCCGATTACATTTTGATATACTGTGCTTAACTTTTTTTATAATTATATAAAGCCCAATCTATTTTAAACTGTGTTCTAGGTAAATCTTTACGATATTGTGGAGGCACGCCATCAACCTGATTATTTTCTATTTATTTTAGACTTGACTAGTAATTATAACACTAGTCCAGGCTAAATGATACTAAGAAGTGGACTTTCGCACTGCCAAAAAAGGAAAAAATGTTCAACCATTCATAACTTTCCCGTCGCCAAAAAGTGGCTGTTCAAATCCACTTCGAACTTCACGAAACTATCAAGCTACTACTGTGACAAGCAATTGATTCCGGCGATTACGATACTCTGCCCAAAAGTAAACTTCATGAGATACAGCCTTCTATTATTCCCAAAATATATTTTGTGCCTCCTGTTTCTTCTCTTTTTTGTTACTGTAAAACACTTCCCTCGTTCATTTTACTGATTCCCATCAGGAGCTTATATATCTCTATCAAGCCTTCCCCCCCCTCCCCCAAGATGTTTAGTTGTCAAACTTTGCAGTCCGTACGCGCTGATTCGTTCTTCATAAGAGCATCGATTAGCATCCCTTACCAATGTGGTTACCTTTCTTTAAACTCTTTCTAGAAATAGTCTTTCTTAAAGTGCGGCCTCCAGACCTGAGAACAATAATCTAAATGCGTTCTCACTATCGTCTTATATAAATGGACAATGGCATCCTTTTCCCTACTTGCGAAGGTCCTATATATCGTAGACAGAATACCAGGTGCCTTCCTTGCCACCTATTTACACTGCATGGAAATTTCGTGTCTAACTGAACCATAACTCTTAAGTCTTTTTCGTCCTGAACCACTTTAACTCGACTCCCCGTGGTTTATAACTAACTTCTGGATTCTTGTTCCATAGGTGCTAAGTGTTGCATTTAGCAGCATTAAAGTTGCCATTGTTAGATCATTTGTGCAGACATTCTAAGTCATTTTGAAGCAAATTACCTGGTTCTGGTCACTGACTGCTCTTCCTACCTTTAAATTATCAGCAAACTTTGACCTCTCCTGCACTCCCTCATCAGTAGGAGCGCAGGGGAAGTCAAAGAAATTAAAGTCAATTAAAATATATTTGTCATTAATTCCAGTTTATATAAAAGCCTTTCATGGTAAATGTCAAGGTAAATAAACAAAATTTGTATTTTTTTTTTTTTTTTCAATTTCATGATAAAGTTCTTTCATATTAAACCGCAAAAAAAAAAAAAAATATCGTCAGGCAAGATTTTCCCTTCGCACAACCATAATGTGATCCACTGAGGATACCATTCCTATGTCTTTGTGTGTGCGCGATGTAAGGAGTGTAAGGAAATCAGGCGACAACTCAGCGTTGTTATGGGCCTATATGAGAGTTTGAAGGACAGGGTGGATGCCCTCGAAAGTTCTAAATTGAGGGGCCCATCAGGCTCTCAGCTGCCCACATCAACGCCAGAGCTTGCACTTGGTCATCACGCAACACAGCGGCAACCCCCAAGGCAGATTGCGCTGGTCCCAAAGGAACTAGTAGTTGTTGGTGACTCTATTGTCAGGGGAACGGGAAACATCCTTTGTAAAAAGGATAGGTGGAACAGGACCAGGGTATGTCTGCCAGGGGCAAAGGTTGATGACGTTGTAGAGCAGATATCATCTTTTAAGGGCACAAAAGGTGATATAGTTGTACACGTTGGCACTAATGATATTAAGAGTAGGAGACCGGCAGAATTACTTAACAAGTACAGGTCACTGATGAAAAAAAGCTGTGAATTAGGGTTGAATTTGAAAGTGTCTGCAATTCTACCCAGACACGATAGGAGGGAGAATATGATGAGAGCCTTGTCGATCAATTCGGCCCTGGAAAGACTGTGCAAGGCTCAATGGATAGAATTTTTTTTTTAGCCTGGACTGTACTTGTTAACAGGAGAGACTGCTTCTACAGGGATGGGATACACTTAAATAGAAAGGGTGCAAGAATATTTGCTGATGCTATCGAGGCAGTGTTAGGTGGGTCGGAAAACTGATAGCTTGTGGGGATACAAGGACTAATAGTTTAACAGTAGCCGCAGGCAGAGGTCAAGGTGATTCTTGCACAACTTCTATTAGAATAAGTAGCGACCTGGAGCGAGGGGTGTTGGGGGTTTCAGGGACGGATGGCAGTCATCGTGAAACAGATGGGTATATGGGATGTGTTAGAGTAACTAAAAATAAGAATAGGTGCATGTATACTTGCATGTATACCAATGCTAGAAGTACAGTAAATAAATTTGATGAATTTGAAGTGTTGGTCAAGACATCAAAGGCGGATATTGTTGGGATATCAGAGACGTGGTGTGTCACACAGATATAAGGAATGCCGAACTGGAATTTGGGGAGTACAATGTGTACAGAAAGGATAGAGAGGATAGGAAGGGAGGAGATGTTATGCTGTTAATTAAGAAAAACATAAAATCAAAAGAAGTGCATCCAGTTGATATAGATGAACAGTGCACTGTTAAGTCAGTTTGGTGTGACATAAGCACTGCAAAAGCAAAAATAAGAGTAGGGGTGTGTTATAGGCCTAATGACTTGAATGAGTACAATGAACAATTGTACAGAGAAATAGAGTGGGTTAGTAAATCGGAATGTCTTATAATGGGGGATTTTAACTTCCCAGATATTGACTGGAACTTGTGGGTTGGTCACTCACACACTAGTCAGACTTTTGTGGATTTATTGGATGATTGTTTTTTACAGCAGCATGTTCGAGAGGCAACCAGAGAAAGTAATACTCTTGATCTGGTTATCAGCAGTGATCATTCATGTATTAGGAATTTGCAGATAAAAGAACCACTAGGTGGCAGTGATCACAGTGTCCTGACGTGGGATATACTTAAAGATTTAATTACCATCAGGGATAAAGGAAAGGGATTTTGCTTCCGTAAAGGCGAGTACAGTGGTCTCCGACAGTTTTTAAATTCTGTACAGTGGGATCAACTGACGATGTTACCAACAGTAAATTCTAAGTGGGAAGCATTCAAGGAATTAATCGTGGAAGCTACTAAAAGTTTCATACCTATTAAGAAATATTGTTCAAGATTTAGGCCTAAATAGTTGTCAAATGAACTAATGAGACTCGTAACAGAGAAGAAAAATGCATGGGATGCATATAAATTATCAAGCGACTCAGAAGCCTATGGCAGATATAAGCTAGTCTGTAATCAGGTCACAAAGGAGGTTAGGCAGGCGAAGGCAGATTACGAGAAATCCTTGGCAAAAGATGCTAAGAAAAACAGCAAGGATTTCTTTACTTATATAAACTCTAAAAGGAAGGGGATGAATCAAATTGGTCCACTTGACATCGATGGTTCGACTGTTGATGATCCTGCTCAGATAGCAAATAAACTGAATGAGTATTTTGCATTTACACACATGAGGAATTATTAAGGTTTGAAAATGGCAGAAGGTTATCAAATTATAGCAGGATACTTAATGATTTTGTAATAACTGAGAGCAAAGTGGAAGAGAAATTGTTGAAGTTAAACGTAAGAAAAGCACCTAGGGTGGATGGGATCTATCCAGTTATATTAAAGGAGGCGGCAAAGCAACTAAGCAAACCCTTAGCCATAATTATGAGAGCGTCCTTGGACACAGGGGAGGTTCCCACCGACTGGAGATGTGCAAATGTATCCCCAATTTACAAAGGGGAATCGAAGGGTGACACGAGTAATTACAGACCAGTTAGTTTAACTTCTGTTCTTGGTAAAATAATGGAGTCACTGGTTAAAGATGCATTGCAGGATCATCTAGACAAGACTGCAGCAATAATTCAGACACAGCATGGGTTTGTTAAGGGAAAGTCTTGTCTGAAAAATTTGATAGGATATTATGATGTGGTTACAAAGGAACTGGATGCAAAAAATAATTTTGATATCATATATTTGGATTTCAGGAAAGCTTTTGACACTGTTGCGCATGGAAGACTATTGTACAAATTGGAGCAGAATGGTATTAAGGGTAAGATGCTACAATGGATAAAAGGATGGTTAAGTGGGAGAGGGTGGTAATCAATGGGTGCTGCTCTTCTTGGACTAATGTTATTAGTGGGGTCTCACAGAGTTCGGTGTTAGGTCCACTGTTGTTTTGTATATTTATCAGTGATATTGATGAAGGTATATCAGGCTTAATGTCGAAGTTTGCAGATGATACAAAGGTTGGCAAGGTTGTTAATGACAGTAATGGCAGTGTGCTACTGCAACAGGATCTAGATAATTTGGGCAGATGGGCTGAGAAGTGGCAACTGAAGTTTAACCTTGACAAATGCAAAGTACTGCATATGGGTAGAAGTAACCCCAGAGAAACGTACCAACTGTGTGGTACTACACTTAAGGTGGTAGAAAATGAAAAAGACCTGGGAGTAATTGTGCAGGCAGATATGAAGTTTTCTGAGCAATGCAGACAGGCTGCCAGGGCAGGTCATGGGGTTTTGTCAATGATATATAGGGATTTTGCTAGCAGGGAAAAGGAGGTAATTATCCCTCTGTATAAGGCAATGGTCAGGCCGCGCCTTGAGTACTGCGTACAGGTCTGGAGGCCTCATTTTAGGAAGGATGTAGATTTACTTGAGCGTGTACAGGGAAGGGCAACAAGATTGGTGAGAGGAATGAAGGGATCCTCTTATCAAGAGAGGCTTAAGTTCTGCAAATTGCAGTGGCTGGAGACTAGGCACCTGCGCGGTGATCTGACTGATGTGTATAAGGCCTTGAATGGGTTCAGCACGCTGAATTCTGACGGGATCCTTCCACTTGTTCAGATTACGAACCTAAGGGGGCATAAATTCAAATTAAGAAAGGAGAGATGTAGAATAGATGTGCGGAAATTTTCCTTTAGCCAGCGAGTGATTAATTGCTGGAACAAACTTCCATCTGTCGTTGTGGAAGTTGATAGGTTGAATAAATTTAAGGAGTAACTGGACAGGCATTTGGACGGAATGGTATGATTTTTTTTTTTTTTTTTTTTTGGCTGATGCTGCATAAGCTCATACACTTGCTTTCTTGCATCACATGCCACTACTACTATTTAGATGGTCCTGTATTGTATCCTTAACTCCATGATCATGCCCACCATTGAAGAAAAAATTATTGGCAATAATTGCCCCATAACGTCGTTTACACTTCTATGGATTGGGGAGGCGTTAGCGCTTCTCCCATCTAAGAAAGATCGACCCAAAGTCGAATGAGGATCTCATCAACATTCCCAACAGATTGATGAATTAAGATTATTACTATCTGGATGCACATCAGGTTTATGACAGCATCGGCAAGGAGGAGTCTGTCAGCAGCATGGTCTGATGATGGTATCTGCAAAATGCCTGAAACATCATCTTAATGTATGATCGTTTAAGCAATTAGCTTAATAAACTATATTATTAATTTCACGTAGTATATGGGTGGTATTAAATATAGTAACAATCGTAATGGTAAATAACCACGTAACATCCTTCCCTAACTATATTGGATTGATGAATTCCCATGCAGCTTTTTTTTTTTTTTTTAGACTATAGTGAGTTTAAGATATTAAGTGAAATTAATAATTTTCATGTAGAGTATTTACGTTTTTCCGCTTTACATTTTATTTTGGAAATTACATTTATTTATTTTATTATTATATCATATATCATATTTATTATATTATATTTATATTATTATTATTATATTGTTTTAAATTATAGAACATTATTTTAACTTATAAAGCTTATTTACATTACATGCATGATATTTTATTTTTATTACACTTTATTATTAATTACACTATCGTAGACTGTATTATATTTCGTGTTTGGTGCAATCTTGGTCATGATATGTATGAAATAAAATAAACTTGATGAAACGAATTTTAAAAAAAATTACAGAAAAGACATTTTTTGCTACACTATGAAGGGGGGAAGACTCCCCCCCCCTTTTGTAATGGTATTCATCTGTTGTAAGCATGAGATGTCTGCAAACAGCATCGAAAAACCTGATGGGGTAGGGTACCGTCCTGCAATTATAATGACAAAAATACTTCTCAGTAGGGAAGTAATGCTTATTTGAAGTCGTGCACTACCAAGGCACGAGTGAAACAGGGAAGAATGTTCCTTTTAAGAAATCAGAGTCATTAGAAGGGAGAGTACCTTGGAAGATTTTCTATATTGCATAAATTTTAGTATGTAAGCAAAGTATAACGAAAGGATATATATTTTCCTAATACAGTATATGTGAATTAAAGAATATCATAACGCAGTTGTACTGTCAGATATACAATTAGGTGTAATTTCCATTTTTATAATATATACCCAACTATCATTAATAATTTATACTTCGAGTAGGAATTTCAAATCCTGTATCGAATCGAATCCTGTAAGCATGAAGCTTTTTCAGTTCTTTTACTTTAAAGTTAATTTCATATCGTGTTCAAAGTTAGGTTGCCAGTTGGACGAAGAAAACAGTTAACCTTACTTCTTCTAAAACTCATTCCTGTCTTATTACTCACAAAAAAAAAAAAAAAAAAAAAAGTCTACGCTCGTGTTCGATGACATGACCCTCAGATTTACAGGCAAGATCACATCTTTACTAAGAATTATCCCGACTTCTAATCTCTCTCTCTTGGCATAAGCACGTCACAAATACTGTTCTCTCTGCATCAAAAAAAAAAAAAAAAAAAAAAAATCACTTGACTTTCTTTTCTGCTCTCAGCGTTACTTTTCTTCTAAATAACAACTCACTCTGTATAAATCTCAAATCCGCCCTACCATGGAATATTGTTCCTATAACTGGATGATACCCACGAAACCTCTTTCAAGCTTCTAGACTCTAAACGACAGGTTAATTAATAACTTTTCTCTTAACTCTGGCTACTGTCCATCACATAGCCGTTCAGTTTCTATTGCATGCCTTTTCTATAGATATTTCCATGCACATCTTTAATCCTAACTGATGTCTGTAATTCTACCGCTCTCTACCAAACCAGTAAAAAGGCATGCCCAACTAGTCGACATTCATTCACCTGTTAAACTCCAAACTCACATAACCATTTAACCTGAGTTTAACCTGATCGGCAAACCATAAACGGCTAACATTCATTAATAGATTCCTGACTAAGCACATGTTGCCCCTACTCCAAGAGATAGATGAGGACGTCTAAGAAGTCGCAGAAAATAAGAAACTTAGAAACGAAATACTCGCCAAGCTGAAAACTTAAGAGGCATCTGTGACCTGCAGTCTCAATTTCTTCCTCCCCCACCCACCTGCACTCCACACAACCAAACCTCTCACAGATGTTCCTTCGAGAAGCCCGTCGCCGCTAGCACCGTTGACTCAGTCCCACTGCATTCAAGACACGACGAGTATCCAGAACGCTTTTTCAGCTCTCTCCCTAGATTCCGGCTCCGTACCGTCTCATTAAGAATAATCTACGTCACAGTCTATGCTCGCGACCGCTACATTAAGAATGTGATACATCACAAAGTTTATTGTAATCATATGTGTATTTCTCTGCATTACTATTGTACACATGTGTATTTGTAAACTTCTGTAGCTACCATCCCGTGATGAGATTAATTGTGCACATCTTACAATTAAAGACTCTATTCTACTCTATTAACCCTTACACTTCTGTTTTCTGGAACAAGCTTCATATGCATGTAATTCCTGAAAATTACAATCTACAGAAATTCAAGTCTACCGTTAACAAGTATCTTCTGTCTTCTCAGCCTTCAGCCATTGCACGGTAATAAGGAGAAGAAGAACTCTACCTTTCGTGTTTGGGATCTTAAAAATAAAAATCTACAACAGAATAATAACTCTCTCTCTCTTCCGCCTTCTCCCCTATCTTTTTTGTGAATATTGGCCGTTATTTCCTAGTCTTGAGGAGTTCAGGTTCAAATCCTATCGATGATACAAACTATTACTGCATTTTAAAGATATATTAGTGTTGGTCTCAAGAAGGCACAAGTTTTTCCTTCTGCAGGTATACAAACCAGCCATACAAACTGATGACTCATAGTATGGGTTGCCTTGGTACTAATTCAAACAACCTTCTTCATTGGTTGATCGTATGTTAGCCTACCGGCTTCGACATTTTCCATTCGTTTGGAGAGGGATGGGTTCGAATCGTGTAATAACGACCCTATTGTGGTGTCCTAGAAGCCGAATATGGCCCGCGAATCATTTTTATACGGCCCGCGGGGAAAGTGAACTAAAACAGCATTTCAATTTTGTTAATTATCAAAAAATTTTTCTCATTAAATGTTTTATTCAGTAAATGTAATTGTGTGTTGTACTTAATAAAATTTTCGAATATTTTCAATTTTAGGTGTATCATTATATTTATTTATTCACCTTAATATTAAAAGCAGTGATCCTTTTCAGGTTTTAAATTTTCTAAAGTGGGGGAAATAACTGGGAGTAAAGTGGAGGAGAAACTGTTGAAGATAAACACAAGAAAAGGCACCCGGGGTGGATGGGATCTAGCCAGTTATATTAAAGGAGGCAGCAATGGAAGTAAGCAAACCCTTAGCCATAATTATGAGAGCTTCCTTGGACTCAGGGGAGGTACCCATAGACTGGAAATGTGCAAATGTGACCCCAATTCACAAAGGAGGATCAAAGGCTGACACAAGTAATTATAGACCTGTGAGCTTAACTTCTGTTCCAGGAAAATTAATGGAGGCACTGGTTAAAGAAGCACTGCAGGATCATTTAGACAAGACTTCAGTTATAGCTCAGACACAGCATGGTTTTGTTAAGGGGAAGTCTTGCCTGACCAATTTGATTGGATACTATGATGCAGTCACAAAGGAACTGGATGCAGGGAATAACTTTGATATTATATACTTGGATCTTGGAAAGGCTTTTGATACTGTTGCACACGGAAGACTGCTGCACAAATTGGAGCAGTGTGACATTGGAGGCAAATTGCTGCTATGGATAAAGGGGTGGTTGAGGGGGAGAAGACAGAGAGTGGTAATCAATGGACACTGCTCCATCGTGGACTGATGTTATTAGTGGAGTCCCTCAGGGCTCAGTGTTGGGTGCATTATTGTTTTCTGTATTTATAAATGATATTGATGATGGTATATCGGGCTTAATGTCCAAGTTTGCAGACGTTACAAAGGTTGGCAGGGTTGTCAAGGACACTACTGATACTATGCTGCTGCAACAGGATCTGGAAAGGTTGAGCAGATGGGCTGAGAGGTGGCAAATGAAGTTTAACATTGACAAATGTAAAGTACTACACATGGGAAACAGCAACCCCAGAGCAACGTATCAACTCTGTGGTACTACACTGACAGTGGTAGAGGAATGAAAGGGACTTGGGGGTGGTTGTGCAGGCAGATATGAAGTTCTCTGAGCAGTGCAGACGGGCTGCAAGAGTAGCTCATGGAGTATTGTCAATGATATTCAGGAATTTTTTCCAGCAGGGATAAGGAGGTGATTATTCCATTGTATAAGGCAATGGTCAGGCCACACCTAGAGTACTGTATACAGGTCTGGAGGCCTCATTTCAAGAAGGATGTAGAGCTGCTGGAACGAGTACAGAGAAGGGCAACAAGATTAGTGAATGGAACAAAGGGGTGCTCTTACGAAGAAAGGCTTAAGTTTTGTGAATTACAGTGTCTGGAGACTAGGCACCAGCGAGGTGATCTGATAGAGGTGTATAAAGCCTTGAATGGTTTAAGCATGCTCAATGCTGATGGGATTCTTCCTCTAGCTCAGAATAATCACCTGAGAGGGCATAAGTTAAGTTCAAATTGAGGAAAGACAGATGTAGGATAGACGTGCGGAAATTTGCCTTTAGCCAGCGGGTGGTTGGTTGGTGGAACAGACTTCCATCCCTTGTGGTGGAGGTTGATAGCCTAAATAAGTTTAAGGCTCAGCTGGACAGGTATTTTGAACGAACAGAGGGGTGAAGTGGAAGTGGGTTTTTTTTTTTTTTTTTTTTTTTGGCTGATGCTGCATAAGCTTGCTTTCTTGCATCAAATGCCTCTACTAATGCTAATGCTAAAGTCAGCATTTAAAAGCAAAAGTAAGGTTTCTTTAAAAAAAACAAAAGTAAGTAATTCATATTTTTATAATTTTAATAAAATCTAAAAAATAAATCATTGATATAGATTTCTTGCACATAAGTGTTGGGAATTTGCATTTTTTTATATATAGCTTGAAAATAAAAAAAACCGTAAGAAGAAAACAGAAACTTCCTTTTACATGTAACAAGATAAGGAAAATGTAACACACTAATTTTTCTCAAATCATTCAGTGCGGCCCGCAAAACAAATCTAACTTCGAATATGGCCCCTGTACCGGAAAAGGTTGGACACCAATGGATTAGACCAGGGTCGGCCAACGAGTCGATCGCGGATTTAATTTCGGCCGATCGCGGATTTAATTTCGGACGATCGCGGATTTAATTTCGGCCGATCACGACGAATTTTAAATATACAGTCATCCCTCGATTTGTGCACCTTGTCCAATGAAATTTTTGAGATGGTAGATCGCGGCACATTTTGAAGGAAAAAAGTAGATCGCATCGCAAATTAAGTTGGCCACTCCTGGATTAGACGAATTCTTAAAGGACTCTTCAATTGGAGTTGTAGTTAGCCGATCTCAGTTCAGTGTTTCTCGCGTGAGTTATTCTAGGTTTTTTCAGCCCGCACACAACCTAAAAATCGGCTCATGAATATACACTAGTACAGACAAAATACAGTACACACAGGGCAATATGACCTCAGGTGGCAATGCGCTATAAAAATAATAACAATAATTTCGTAACAATAATTATTAAATAATAATAATAATAATAATTTCGTGCTCGGAGCACGAAAACTGCCCATTTTGTACATATCAAACATTTTCTTTCAGTCATTAATATAATTAATCACAATAAAAGATATATGATACATTCTGTTGTGCTGTTTGTCATGTTTATTTTGTTTTGAATAATCCTGTATAATATAGCCTGAAAATAAAATTTTGGGCTCCCAAAATTTTCCATTTTGTTAAATTTTTATGATTTGGATCTTGGCTCAAAAAAGGTTCCCTATCCCCCATCAGGGGAAGATAAAGAGGATATCATAGTTACCGCATAATATTAATACTGAATAACAAAAAGATAACAATAATCACTATTATTTATTTGCTTAGAAAAAAGAAGTAGAATTACAGTGCTAAAAAAAAAAAGTGTGTGAGCACACGTGTTACTATTAATAATAACAGTATAATATTTTTGAACAGAGTCTACATTTATGAGTGGATAATAATCCAAAAGCACTGGAAACACTAATATATGCCTGACGCAGCTGAGTGGTCATTAGCAAGAATGCAGTAGCACACGCCCATTGAGTGGATCACAGTTCAAGCTCAAGTGACTACTAAATACGTATAACTATTGTATTCATGATTTATTGTAACCTCCTCTAACCTGGTGGTCGTGCCGGAGTATAATAAGAATTATTTATACTCCGGCATTAATGGTTACATTATAATATCAGGATTGAATAATATGTAATCTGAAAAATTAGTAATAATGTAAAATAGTTTCTCAAAGGAAAGACAAAAGAAATTAAAGGAATGAATAAATATTCGTTTACTTTGTTAAGTTCAAGGGAAGCATACACTATTTAATTGGACAGAAAAGGTTTAACAAAGATCTAGAAAATCATACACGTTGTTCAGATGAATTACACTGACCAAATGTAAAATAATGTAAATAAAAAAAAATAACTTTCTCTATATCTCTCTTACATTAGCCCCGATACAGCCTGCTGAGAAAGCGAGAAGGGCTATCGTTAACAAATTTTAGGGTATAGGTTAAAATAATACAAAATCTTCAACGCGTCCTACTTAAAGAGGCATGAAGGATTATCAGAAATGCGTATTAACAATTTGCAATGGTTAATCTAGGATACATTCACTAAAGATAACACGTTCACCACCTCTAAATACGACCAGAAAAACAACCAAATCAAATTTAAAAAAAAATAAAAATAAGCCAATTACTGTACACCATTACGCACCTGAGTTTCAACTAAACTTTACTATTCAGAGTAAACATTGATATTTTTTTATAAATGATGCTGAAAATTATCACTGATGTTGCTCTCAATTTTGTTTTTAACCAGGATCATATAGGCGAGGTACAGTACTAAACGTCCTGGAATGCCTTCAGTAATATGAACGAAAAGTGTCTTTGCATTCACGCATTAGTGTATGACGTAGCCCAGTGGTCAGGAGCGTGAGTGCATAGTACGCGTTCCTTGAGTGGACCGGGGTTCACTCGCGTGACTACTAAATACGATAAATATTTGTATTGACGATTTATTGTAAACTCTACTGACTTGGTTGTCGTGCCGGAGTATAAACAGAAAATTTATTTATTTATATCAGTTTGCATCTACTTGCTTAGCTCGGAATCTGCTGCCATTCAGTTATTAACTCTACCTCAACTTAGGAGTTAAATATTAGAAAAAAATGTACGGTAATCAGTGACATTTTAATGAAAACTGTTTTAGTGGTTAGATAATTTTGCCATTCTGACATTTTTGATGTAGAAAGGAAAATAATTTTTTCATAGAAACGTTCGCATCATCAAGTCAAATTGGTACGGCATAAATTTCCGACAGATGAATTATTTTCATTCCATATCTAGTGGCAGTACTGGTATTAATTAGGCACATTCCCAGCTTTAATTTGCCAGTATGTATTCATATATATATATATTCACTATACACCTTCATTTAGAGCTAAAATATTCAAGTTAGCCGCATTTATCACATTCTGCTATAAGAGGTGAACCCGAAATGAAGCGTGTGGCCATCCAGCTCTTTTCCACTGTAGGGCTATAGAGTCTATTCATTTCAGCATGCACACATCATCTTCCACTCTGCAACACAGATTACCAGACAATTTAAAAACAATTGCTATTGATCTGAAAAGTGTCACGTAACAGTACCCCATCGTCCGCACTCGAGGCGAATGACTACCGCTCCTCAACCACCTCCCCCAGCTATAGATGTTATTTAACATGTCTAGCCGGTGTGACATTATCCAGAAGATAGGAATGTAAACACCCCTGAACGGAAGTCAGTGGAGCAGAGGGAGAAGGAGCACATTGGGCAGAGCACGGTAATATCTGGCAAGATAACAACTAAGTCCAAGTTTCCATGGCAACGAAGAGAGCAAAAAACATACCGACCTGTTTTGCAATGATTTCCGGGTTCTTGTCAGGAATTCTGTTAATGTAAAGTGAAACGTATACATTTTTGAGTTCAACAAATTATCAAAGCTCATTAGATCATGATCATTTCGTTGCAGACATTTGAAATTTAATAAAACGAATAAATTAATTCGGCTTGGTTCAATTATAAGCATTTACCATTTCAAGTTTTGAAAAAAGAGAAAGTTAAAAAAAAAAATGTTAGAAAAAGTCATAATGACGGGTGTGTGTGCGCGCGCTCGTGCACGAGAAAGAGAGAGAAAAGGATGTATCCAATTGGAAAAGGTAAACGAATAATCTGACTATATATATATATTTCATGTTTTCATCACAAATATGTTTCTTCGCATTATGTCGATTCCGACAAACTCACAAGGGCGCATGCAATACTTACCCATAGAGCAAAGCTGCACCAGCGATTGCTCCTCCACACTGTGCCGTTATATACAAAACAGTCCTTAATGGAGTTACTTTTTGTGTTACAAACATTGCCACAGTGAAGGCTGGATTCACGTGAGCTCCTGAAATGTGACCGAAACACTGGGAAAGTGTTGCCATAGCAAAGCCGCTACTGAAAGCTTTGATGAGGGCACTGGTCTGATGCTGGGGCCATGCGACGTGAGCACCGCACAGCAGGAACACGTAGAAAAAAGCGGCAAGGCACTCAGCGATAATAGCTCGCCAGAATTCCAGCGTCCGCACTTCTTCTTTCATAGATTTCTTTTTGTTTACTTGAAGTCTTAACTCTTCCACCTTTTCAACCAGCTGAAGCAAAAAGGCTTCCATGGACACAGTAGCCATAGCGAGGTCCTGTTCCCTTTTAAATTTTAAAATTAAACAGATTTGATGGGACACGATACATCCATGATCCCTTATTTTTCCACTGTCTCAACGTCCGCAACACAGGCGCAACATGTGCACTCATAGGAAGGAGCTAACAATTCCGTGAGTCAGTGACCTTGGTTTGTAACGGTACAGTGGAGAACGTAAGTCTGTCTTTTTACATTCATAAATCACCAGTTCTCATTGCGACCACCTTTCATCTCCATTGCAACTGATAATTTATTCTTGCGGGTTAATAACCAGTCTTATGGCTGATTCGGGGCATTTTCCATTGAAATTCCCGTCTCCATCTCTTTGCAGAAACAAGCACCTTCACATTATCCTGGCTTAAACTTTACAATCAGGCGGCAGGTCAGTCAATTTTGTCCTGAGCATCGGCGCTCGCTCTTTCGTGTCAGTCTAACACGTGCATGAGTGGCAGGTGGGAGGAGCATAGAAATCGTGTAGCTCCCTCTAGAGGCGGCTGACAGAGGAGGTCGAACGTTCGAAGCTAAGGTAAATGGCCCATGAGTGGAGGCGACAGTTATCAGATGATAAAAGGAACGTGTTAGTCTGCCTCTCGATGTACAACGAAAAGCCTAAATTAGATGACTCCTTATCTCAGTGGTATTTAAAAGAAAGTTGGAGAGTAAACATTCTTACACCAGGCTGATGATCATTAAGATTATCCCCGCTGAAATAAGTCTTGTAGACTTAATTTGTAAATACAATGTTGGTACAGGTTATATAGTGTTAAGTTTCTTCCAGCAAAAGCAGGGAATAGAGGCGATCTGAGAAGTACGTTTGCATAACTCCAATTCGATGAATCTCTGAGCAATCAAAAAGAAATAAACAGGTGACTGAAGTTAGAGATAAATGGCTTCTAAAAACAGCTACGCATTTCACTTCAACTATTGTCTCTCTCATACAGTTATATCACTACCGATTTAACTGTATGAGGGAGAGGGAGACTACTCCTTCCTCCTGCTCACTCTATGCAAAAAACTGGATAATTTTGGATTAAAATGCTCTATATTTCCAACACAGCTTACCGCAGCTTGAGGAAGTTCCCCAGTTACATGACTTTGCACTTTGACATTCCATCTATCAAGATATACTGGGTCAAGAGTGAGAAGGCTCATGGAACAAACACTATCGGTGCGTCTTTCAAAGAGTAAACAAGTGTAAGAACTTTTGTTTTGTTGCAATTTATTATTATTATTTTATTTATTTATTGAGTGTAAGCGAGGAGCGGGGGGGGGGAAGTGGCTGTACGCGATAAAATTTAAAACAATGAATGTTATTGCTTAATAAAACTTATAGACATAAATATATGATTGAAATAAATAATATAAAGAAGCTTGAACTCGAACTCTCTTGATTATAATAAAAATCAAATATTACGTCTTTTGAAGAAATATCTGACAAAGTTCTCTTAGGGTGTTTGAATTAAAATATTTCGCTTATTTTCAAGTTTAGGCTATCTCCTGTTTGCATCTTCATGATGGTGGGGATCTTAGAGGCCGCCGTAGCCTAGTGGTCAGGCGCGCGGGTGCATAAGTACACGTGCCTTGAGTGACCGGGGTTCTAGCCTGTGACTGCTGAATACGGTGCTGTTTCATGTATTCTGGCTATCTTGGAACTCCTCTGACCGTTTGGTCGTCCCGGAGTATAAACAGAAAATTTATTTATTTATTAGTAACTCTAGGTATAACCCTCATGTGCAAGTCCCAAAATACACACCTAAAAAATGTAAACAACATCTGGGGCATGCGAAGTGTCAGCATTGCAATGATCAGATGTAAAGCCAGCGCACTCGGAGTTGGACAATAAAAAAAAGCTGCTAATCTTAAATTCATATACTTGATAATTCTATTCAAAAAGATGCTTAAAAAGCCTAAAAAATCATTTTCTTTGATTTTTTTTATGGCCAAACTTCTTTCATAGCAAAACAATTAATGATACAGATTAAAAGTTCAAACCAATAATGAAGGAAAACTAAAATTCACATTAACATCACTTTAAATAGATATTTTTATTTTCAAATTTAAGCAGTTTTGGTGGACCAGCATTAGCTAAGGTCGCCGTAGTCGAGTGGCCAGGCGCGAGGATACACATGCTTAGAGTGACAGGGGGTTCAAGCTCCCGTGATCACTAAATATGGTGCTTGTATATATCTGGTTGTGCCTGAAGTATAAACAGAAAATACATTACATTTAACCTGATAGCAGGTTAAACGCTTGAAACATTTCTTTTTATTTCAGAATGATTAACTGAAGCTTACATCCTAGATTTCCTACAAAAGTTCATTATCTTCACTAGTCACTAACATCAACAAAGGTGCCTGCAGGTGCTGCATTATCTAGAATATGAAACTGATTTACAACCCTGATCTACAATACGGAATTGTCCTCCATAAGAGTATAACATGTTCGCTGCCTGTCAGTCATACACAGAATGATTCCAAAAGATGTGACAAAATTAGGGAGCAAGTTCCGCTCACCAAAAACGAAAAAAAGTAAATGAACAAAAGTCCTTGCTGAGTTATAGACACGTTGCTACTCTTGGTGGTGATCCTATTAAGCATACTGTAAAGGCAAATAATGTGTTCGGCTCCTTCATGGTATAGCAGGTGTTCAAAATTGCTTCAATGAACAACGATATAGGCATCAACACATCATCAAACTGAACTGCTGAACATACTCAAAATTACCAGCAGTGTTCCACATTGTGTGACATCGGCCACAATGCACTCGCAAAGACTTTCTTCATTACTAACCAGAAATAAACAGATGACAGCTTTCTACCCAAACGTAAAAATCCATGAGATTCAAATCTGGTGGGCACGGAGGCTCTGCAGTCACTTCATATCAACCTATCCACAATGACATGTTGATGTGGTCCTTAATGCTTATCACAGGCATTCTCTCAGGTATAACAAGCTAAGGCTTAGGAATTGAGAGTCTAAAACACTGACAAAACTGATATTCAGGTGACACGTGTCAAATGGACAGAATTTCGGTGAAGTCTATTCGTTCTGCGAAACCAAATCCTTTGCTTGCACCTTCAAGATGGTAGAGTAAGTAGTAACCCTGAGTATATAACCCTCATGTGCAAATCCAAAAATACACTTCTCGACAAAATTAGCAGAACAAAATGATTTTCCTGAACATTTTGTTGTGAACAGTGTTGCCGAAGGCGGATATTTGATATAATAAGCATCCTGGCATGCAAATTCCGAGTATCCAATAGAAATCGTTCTACCACCTTACAAAGGCGCAATTTATGCAAATTATTCATGCCTATAAAAACGAAGGTTGCGACCACATCACTTCATTCCCGTGCTTGCTCGGTGGGACAGCCACATCTGAACTACTCAGGATGGCAAGTCATCATCGTTTAGATGATTCTTTGAGGTGGCAGGCCTTTGGACGACTTGAAGCCGGACAGTCGTAGACGGAGATGACACATTAAGCCAACGTGTCACGCAGTGTCGTTGCTGATTACCTCATCCTGATAGTCCATGCTGAGACTAGGGCACAGCTGGTATTCAAATCCAACCATGCAATCAAAAAATTACAGGACTGTGCCTGTAATTTTCCGGAGAAAAGACCAAGTCAATCCTGTTGAAGGGAACCTTGCAGATTTCAAGACCTCAACAATCAAGATCGCAAACAGACCAATCAGGCTCTACTCAGATTAAATACCTCGGAATACGCAAAGCTAACATTTTTTATCCACTTGCATTATTCAATATTGCAACTAACATTTTTTCCCACTTGCAGTATTCAGTATTGTAGCTAACATTTTTTCCCCACTACTTCCCTAGCCTCTGAGACAGGAGTCAGCAGCCTGCGGCTCTTTTAACTTTTAGCCCACATGTACGACAAGCTACGCATTTCCGCGAGCAAACATTTTAGAACATGAACTATATTAAAAATAAATCTAGAAACTCTGAACAATGCGAGTCTCTCAGCATGTTTAAAGATGAAAATTACAGCATACTCGCCTGAGGCTGAGACTTGCTCAAGAAGTTCAGCAGCAAAAGTCACATTAATTTGTACCTAATTGGATGTTTGTTACGTTTTTCAGTATTAATAAATAATATTTAAACAATATATTTTTTAATAAAACACCTTCCCATTATACACCCCCCCATCCCAGCTTGGGCTGAGGTGCGGCTTTTCGGATTCTTTTTTTTTTTTAATTCAGTCAAAAATGGCTCTTCACTCAAAAAAGGTTGCCGACCGCTGCTCTAAGATAAGGAAATACACAGCCATGATTACACGCATCAACCGAGCAGACTTGGGGCTTAAACGGAGGGCACTCTCTCTCTGATTGTTCTCGATTAGACAGTGGATAACTAGAAATGCGTTGCTGGTCCGATGAATTGCGTTTTATCGGCATATGGACAGCTGTGGATATGGCGTATCCAACATGAACCTCGCAAACCCCGCTGCGTGAAGGTTGCACACGCCAGCATGGGTAGAGTAATTGTCAGGGATATATTTGAATTGTTCCCATTTGGGAACAATCCAAATCGATTGCCTCACTAGAGACTCATTTGCGTCCATCATTTCTGAACATGTGCATCCGTTTATAGTAACTGTCTCCCTAAACTACCGGACTGGATAGTTCACGGTGTTCTCAGGGCCGCCAAAATTGCCTGATTTCAGTTCCAGAACGGGAAGTTCAGCGGTAGATCCAATACTACTGAATACCGCCAAACTGTGAAATGCAGTGCGGTTGGCATAGATTACTACACCTATGGACGCCCTTCAGCAACTCTGGAGTCATATACTGCGAGTGTCCAGGACGTACTGCGCACTCAAGGTGACGAAATCAGGCAGTAAGAGACGTTTCTAATGCAAAGCTATCTCAGTGTATACCTCTTTCTCTCTCTCGAAATCATTCCCGCACATAACAATATATAAAGAAAGATCGGATGCTTCTGGAAGGTTCTAGAACTTTCGACGGAGTTGTCTGGAAACATTGTGAGCCTTCTAGCGAGACCTCGTAAACAGCGCAGTTGATAGGATCGCCGTGCTACACACACCGCGTGGAAAAGAGCTGAGTTCGAATCCCGCCGATGACAGGAGGAATGTTTATGGGTCTTTTTCATAACGTGGCTGAGTTAGTCGGTAACAGTCGAGGGTAACATGGTTTTTTCTCAAGGAAACTCGGGTTTTACGTCCAGCAAAACAAAAAATCGACCTCAGAACACGCAATTTATAGACAATATACATCGAGCAACATGGCCTGTCGCCGATGCTCCTAAAACCCAACAACAACAACAGCTTTCTAGAAACTTCTCTACTGGTATATACACGAGAGGTTTCCTAACCAAGCAAGCATTTTCATATTTTAAAAAGTGTACGTGTTTTAGAGAGTGAGTGGTGAACAAAGCGAACAAGGTTTGTAAGCAAAGTGCTTTAGTGAATTACTGTGTAAACAAGTGTTGTGTGCATTAGTATAAACTGTGAACTGTATTTAAATTAAAAATAAAAATCTACAATTTCTTAATTGTGTTCTTATATGCGCTTACCTTAACCGTACATGAAATATGTTGCGTTCTTGCCGAAATAAGCCTGACGGATTTTGCTAATTTTGCGGAGAAGTGGTATTAAAATCGCAGCGGTAGCCACTGTCACAACTTGTGAGAAAAGCCTATGAACTCTATTTTGGATGTGAGGTGGGAAATCAAGATAAAAGTATGAATCTAAAGATTTCCTGCAGTTCGTGTTCAAGGACATTCACAGGCAGGCAGGCAAGCTTAGAGGAAGTGATAAATCGATGCCTTTTGCTTTTCCGGTGATATGGCGGGAACTTCGAGACCATATAAACGATTGTTACTTTTACATGACCAATATTTCTGTTTTTTTCTGGGAAATCTAAGCATAAAGTAGAATATCCCAACATACCTTTTGCTCTAAGACCAGTTCCTCACGATGATACAATGCCAGTGCCAAAGCCACCATTAACATATGGAGTTGACTCTGATTCAGGATCAGAAAAAAAGGAGTCTCTAGAAGGTGCAGAACCCAGAAAGAGTACAGATCCAGACTTTTCAACCCTTGATACTGTTAAGTCGCATCTAATTACTCAGGCAGAATTGAACGATTTGGTCAGAGATTTGGGCCTCTCCAAAACCAAGGCTCAATGACTAGGATCACGGCTTCAGCAGCGGAATCTTCTTGAAAAGGGTGTCAAGGTGTCTTTTTATAGGAAGAGGCAATCTAACATACCGACCTATTCCTGGATGTTTTTTTGGTTTATTGAAACAATGTTCAGGAATTAATGAAAGAGTTACATCTGGGGCACGTCCCCGAGCAGTGGAGGCTTCTCATTAATTCATCATCCAAGGTCAGTTTGAAAGCACTTTTACTCCATAATGGAAATAAGTATCCATCTATACCATTGGACCATTCAGTTTATATGAAGGAAACGTACGCGAACCCACTATTGTATCCAGGTATCAAAGACCAGGTTTTTGAGTGTTTTTTTAGATAGACCTAAGAAGAGTTATACGCATGGTTAGAGGGGGGTATATGTCCCCCTCTGCTCCCGCCTGATTAAGCGCCTGCGAGAACCTACAAGTTCTTTTGCAAAAAATATGCTATCAAGAATACAAATGGAATATCTGGACCGACCTAAAAGTGGTAGCATTGTTCACTGGGTTGCAAGGTGAATACACAGAATACACTAATGCTGCTGCTTTTTACGTGAGTGGGACAGCTGAGCGATGGATTGCCACTATTGGGGAAAAAAACATGGCCAGACCGTTCAGAAACTATACCAAGCCAGAAAAAGGTAGCACATCCTCCTTTGGTGGATAACTCAAAAATCTATTTACTTCCATTTCACATCAAGCTAGCATTGATAAAATTATTTGTGAAAGCGATGGACAAAAAAGGAAAAGGATTTTCCTGTTTGAGCGAAAAGTTTCCTGAACTTGTGAGGCCAAGATAAAAGAGGGGCCTCGAATCAAACTGCTATCTAAGATGAGGAATTCACTAAACAATTAAATGCTACAGAAATAATAGCCTGGAAGGCATTCAAAAACATCTGCCAGAACTTTTTAGGCAATGAAAAATTGTGGATGAGCTAATTTTAGCGTACAGAGAGTTGGGATGCAACATTAAAGCTTCATTTCCCACATTCCCATTTAGACTTTATTCCTGAAAACTTTGGAGCGGTCTCCGATAAATACGGTGAAAGGTTTCAACAAGATATTTCTCAAATGGAAAAAAGATACCAGGGAAAATGGAGTCCATATATGTCGGAATCTCGTACAGGAGATACAAACGGACGATTATAAAAGGCAAAAAATGACAAAATAAGTATTTTATTATCAGATAAACATTTTTGTAAATAGAATAAGGTTAATAGAGTCATTGTTCAATATTCAGTACTGTATGTAACATTTTCTTAAAATACATGAAATCTTTTTTTTTTTACTAGAAACTTTGTTTTGGACTTTAATCCCTTCTCCCTTAAAATTGATGGATGTTACAGCAATATGGTTGCCATATTTGAATTCAGCAACGTAAAATGTACAAGAATCACCCTGATTTTTTTTTTTTTTTTTTTTTTTTGCTGACCAGTAGAATCTATACGGCTAGCCCTTGGCCTACGTTCCGTCCCAACTAATTATTGTAGGTTTTGTGTTAAGTCTGTCCCATTACAATAATATACACAATACTGCTAAAATACTTCACAAAAGTAAGACTCCCGTAAAAATAGAAAATGATAACACAGAGCTGTGGGTTGCATCATGTGTAGTAGTAGTACTAATGTATGGTTTTCTTTAAGAGGTATCATCAACTAGTAAAGGAAGCCAATGAAAATGGAATGGGGAAATAAAGAAAACAGGACTACTGTCATAGGTCTTCAAAAGGCAGGACATGATGTAGCTACAATTTTCAAACTTCTGAAACCACTTGGAATAAGCCGAAGATTTGTCTACAAGGCAATTGATAGGTACAGTGAACAACAGAGAATTGATGACAGGCCCCGCCCTGGCCGCCCAAGAAATGTGAGGACCCCTGCAGCTATCAAGGCGGTGGAGAACAGAATTCGTAGGAATCCCCCAACGAAAACAGAAAATCATATCCAGAGAAATAGGAATATCACCAAGATCGATGTCACGCATAATCAAACGTGATCTAGAGATGAGTGCCTACCGCAGGAGAACAATTCCTAACTCTAGCTCTGATGGAACGGAGGCAAAAATGATCAGAGGCACTTCAGCCTCGGTACGCGAATGGTAAGCATCGACAGATACTCTTCGCAGATGAAAAGATTTTTACTATTGAGGAGAGTTACGACCGTCAAAATGACAAGGTGTATGCCCATACCTCTGCAGAGGCATGTCAGGCCGTTAAAAGGGGTAATCATTGAGCATCAGTGATGATTTGGTGGAGAGTCTCCTACGAAGGTGTAACAAAGATGCATTTTTGTGTTCAGGGGGTGAAAATCAGTGCAAGGGTGTACCTTGAATGATATTCTGGAGTTGCATGTAAGACTCCTCAATCAGACTCTCTTCAATGGTCAGCACTGGATCTTCCAACAGGACTCAGCGCCTGCCTACAAGGGAAAGATCACCGAAACATGGCTGACAGAGAATGTGCCAGAGTTCATTAAGCATGACGAATGGCCTCCTGCTAGCCCGAAGAGATCACTGGAGCATGCTGTGGCCAATTTCCCGCTAGATATTGTGCGTACTTCTATTGATGAATGGCCAGAACGTTTGAGGTCTTGTGTAAAAAACAAGGGGGGGGGGACATTTTGAATTAGCGTTGTGTTGCTTCATTTGTTGGGTATTCAAGAATAAACCCACAAAGTTTTGAGTTCCTGTGTCTTTTTATTTTGTGGCTACATGCAGTAACACATGTGAAACTATTTATGGCAGTACTGTGTACATCTTTTTTAAAAATCGGAACACTTTTTTTTTTTTGCTCTGCTCATAAATTCTTTAAAACACAGTCTTTGCGCAAAAACTTAAAATAAGCGCACGATAACTTAGAAAGCTGTACTAAGGTATCAGAAGAAGTGCCAACCAGTACAGTAAAAGTTTTCATTCAAAAAAAACCCCGCAAGGTGTTACATATGATACATGATTTCCTCTCGAACATTAATAAATGCAGAGAGCTCACAGCTTTGTAACAACGATGTTCTCACTTTCAGATAGTTGGAACGGATTAAGCAAAGGGAACAAAGCGTTCAATAACCAAACACAGAAAAAGCAGTTCTTAGAAAGAAGTACAACAGAAGTAAGGAAAGGGTGTCATTAGCCGTCATCCAGTCGTCCTTGTGACTTGTAGGTTTGCCAGCTGCGGAGGCGTGACGCCTGACAGCAAATCCTGACAAGGAGATCGCATTAGCTTTGCGCTGCCGATATCCGGAGCAGGACAAGACGGCACACTCTAATGAAGAGGACAATTTGTTTTTTGTGTTCGCCATTCTGCGGGGAAATGGTTGAAATTCGAGTCCTCGCTTTTATCGCTCAGTGATAATACTCTCTCTCTCTCTCTCTCTCTCTCTCTCTCTCTCTCTCTCTCTCTCTCTTGTTGAATAATAGTTGAATAAAAAAAAAATAGTAACAAAATTTCAAAAGGAAGTTTTCGTGAGGTATTTATTTAACCGAAGCGGCCAAAATGTTTAGGTGTGTCCTTAGGCCTTAGGGAATGTCACTCTTACTGTAAACTCAGAAAACTTTCAATATCGGATTTTTAATCCATAAAAAGAATTTAACTGATTGAACAAGATTTGAAATAAGCAACCAAAACAATAATCCATAAATAGCAAGATTTCCAGAACTTTAAGTAGCAATTAGAATCCATAATTATTTGGAAGCGAAAAGATTTTATGATAATAAGGAATTTTATGATAATAAAAGGAATACCGAAAGCAGCAAATTTCATTCATGATGTTTTCCCATTCGGTGATAAGGAGAAGCTTATTTTATAAATATTCAAAGATATTTCAATTTCATTGTATATAATTTATTCCAAATCACATCAAATAAGAAAGATTCAAGAAATGCTTTGGCATGATTTTATAAATATTCAAAGATATTTCAATTTCATTGTATATAATTTATTCCAAATCACATCAAATAAGAAAGATTCAAGAAATGCTTTGGCATGAAAAAAACTAACATTTTTGTGTTATATGAGTCGCATTGATAACAACGATGAGCAAAGCTATGACAAATCAGTAACACACTGTTTGCTTGTAAAAGTTAACGGGTTGTCGTATTCTTGTTTATACTCCAGCACGACCACCAGGTCAGTGGAGCTTTCAATAACTCAGTCAATACAAACGTTAATCGTATTTAGCAATCACGGGCTTGAACCGCGGACACTCAAAGAGCGTGTGCTACTGCACTCGCGCTCCTGACTACTCGGCTACGTCAGGCCGACGAGTGTTGCTTCTCCCCGTCCCCAAAACTGGTATTTTTTGTCCAATACACCTCAAACCAACCGAATAATACACACAATACAGTATTCTGCCGCCTCATGGCCTTACCTGCTCTGGAATTTAAGTTACCTGACACATAACCTAATAGGATTAAAACAGAAGCTCACAGCGCAGTCTATCATTTCAAATGATGTGCTTAATTAGACAGTGGAATTAGGCTAGTGTAAACAACGCAATACCCAAATTTTACTAATCGATCTAAACAAAATTTTGCCAATTAACAAGCCATTAGAAATGTGAGAAATTAAGAAAATGTATAGATAAAATTTGAAGTGAACGGACGGCAACGGAAACCTATCAATCACTTACTTCAGTTTGTTGATGATGACGATGCCCACTGCAATATCATCGTTAAAAACTCCGTACAACTCCACTCTGCCAATGATTATCAGTGCTGAATCTTCCAAAATATTTTAGCATTTGTTGTTATTTTTCAATTATGTAGTCTTTTTTACTTAAAATATAAAGTTCAGAAGTTTTTTTTTTTTCCAATTAGTTGGGAAAAAAGCTTTCTTAAGTTTTTGTTTTATACAAAACAAAAAGCGTGCAGTATACGGTTTAAAGTTTTTGTTGTTAACAGCAGCTTTTTTTTTTTTTTTTTTTTTTGCCATTTAATTATTTGTTTTATTTTGCCTGAAGACAGAATAAGTTTTTGTGAAGTCTTTCAAGACAATATCTCTTCACTGCACTCCCTTTTCCACAAATTATTAAGCCTTTTATTTCTTTCTCTTCTTCACTCCGTAACAAAATCTTTTCAAGTTCAAAATGTCGCCACCATCATCTTCCATTGTATATTTGACACAATTTGATTCGGCAGCTATCTGAGCTACCCTACGGCTACTGGCTGTGACGTCTTAAGATGACAAAGCAAGAGACATAGAGGCTACATAGATACCTTAGAGGCAGATAGCTATAGATAAATTGTCTTTGCTGCCTATACATTCTGACAGGAAGCTCACAGACTACAAAAATTGCTCGAATTTATTTTTAAGGATTTAAGTGTTAAAATTATACATGGACATGGGCGCCGGAAGGATACTTTGCAAGGTGGTGCATATGGGAATAAATTTTTGTTCACAAATTTTTCGAATACATGCAACATCTTATGTTTCAATAAATTAATGAAAATACTCTAATGCAGTTAGGGCTTAAAGCCTCAAGCTGCGAAAGAGATTAGACTATGTGTATTTTAATGCAATTGCATCATTTATATAAACACAGCTACATATAAATGATGCAATTGCACTAAAATACACATAGTCTCTTTCGCAGCTTGAGGCTTTAAGCCCTAATGCATTAGAGTCTTAACTTATATCATACACCATCAGGCATCTCTCATATTGTGAAGATATATTTCACAAGTGTTTTGCCATCATTATATCACTTGGGTACCTACCCACTCACCGAAGAAGGGCCAAATAGCCCTGAAACGGCACCAGGGGGCGCCTGATGATGTCCGGAGTTTCCAAGAATAGGTAACAACAGCCTTCTCCACTGGGGAAGCGTTGCCTATTCGAGGAGTTTATGAGTTTTTGAGTGGTGTGAGTTGAAGGAGTTATTGTCCCTTTCATTCTTCTACACCGTTTCTTTTCCTCTTCCACTCCTACTATAACTTTCCCTCTACCTTTTTTCTTTTCTAAGTCTAATAGGGACAAGTGGATATTCGAGTAGATATTCACATACATACATAAATAGTCCTGAAACGGTGCCGCTGGGGGGAGCTTGATGATGTCCGGAGTTTCCAAGAATAGGTAACAACAGCCTTCTCCACTGGGGAAGCGTTGCCTATTCGAGGAGTTTATGAGTTTTTGAGTGGTGTGAGTTGAAGGAGTTATTGTCCCTTTCATTCTTCTACACCGTTTCTTTTCCTCTTCCACTCCTACTATAACTTTCCCTCTACTTTTTGCTTTTCTAAGTCTAATAGGGACAAGTGGATATTCGAGTAGATATTCACATACATACATAAATACATAAATAGCCCTGAAACGGCACCAGGGGGGGCCTGATGATGTCCGGAGTTTCCAAGAATAGGTAACAACAGCCTTCTCCACTGGGGAAGCGTTGCCTATTCATGGAGTTTATGAGTTTTTGAGTGGTGTGAGTTGAAGGAGTTATTGTCCCTTTCATTCTTCTACACCGTTTCTTTTCCTCTTCCACTCCTCCTATTATTACTTCCCCCTACCTTTTTGCTTTTCTAAGTCTAATAGGGACAAGTGGATAGTCGAGTTATTATCCCACACAAATACAAAATAGCCCTGAAACGGCACCAGGGGGAGCCTGATGATGTCCGGAGTTTCCAAGAATAGGTAACAATAGCCTTCTCCACTGGGGAAGTGTTGCCAATTCGAGGAGTTTTTGAGTGGTGTGAGTTGAAGGAGTTACTGTCCCTTTCATTCTTCTACACCGTTTCTTTTCCTCTTCCACTCCTACTATTACTTTCCCTCTACCTTTTTGCTTTCGAAGTCTAATGTCTAATAGGGACAACTGGATAGTCGAGTTATTATCCCACACAAATACAAAATAGCCCTGAAACGGCACCAGGGGAAGCTTGATAATGTCGGGAGTTTCCAAGAATAGGTAACAACAGCCTTCTCCACTGGGGAAGCGTTGTCTATTCGAGGAGTTTGTGAGTTTTTGAGTGGTGTGAGTTGAAGGAGTTACTGTCCCTTTCATTATTCTACACACGGTTTCTTTTCCACTTCCACTCCTACTATTACTTTCCCTCTACCTTTTTACTTTTCTAAGTCTAATAAGGGACAAGTGGATAGTCGAGTTATTATTCCACACAAATACAAAATAGCCCTGAAACGGCATCACTCGGGTACCTACCCACCCAACGAAGAAGGGCCAAATAGCCCTGAAACAGCACCAGGGGGAGCCTGATGATGCCTGAAGTTTCCAAGAATAGGTAACAACAGCTTTCTACACTGGGGAAGCGTTGCCTATTCGAGGAGTTTATGAGTGGTGTGAGTTGAAGGAGTTACTGTCCCTTTCATTCTTCTACACCGTTTTTTTCCCTCTTCCACTCCTACTATGACTATTTCCACGGTGGAAGCGTTGCCTATTCGGGGAGTTTATGATTTTTTGAGTGGTGTGAGTTGAAGGAGATACTGTCCCTTTCATTCTTCTACACCGTTTCTTTTCCTCTTCCACTCCTACTATTACTTTCCCTCTACCTTTTTGCTTTTCGAAGTCTTATGTCTAATAGGGACAACTGGATAGTCGAGTTATTATTCCACACAAATACAAAATAGCCCTGAAACGGCACCAGGGGAAGCTTGATGATGTCCGGAGTTTCCAAGAATAGGTAACAACAGCCTTCTCCACTGGGGAAGCGTTCCCTATTCGAGGAGTTTGTGAGTTTTTAGTGGTGTGAGTTGAAGGAGTTACTGTCCCTTTCATTCTTCTACACGGTTTCTTTTCCTCTTCCACTCCTACTATTACTTTCCCTCTACCTTTTTACTTTTCTAAGTCTAATAAGGACAAGTGTATAGTCGAGTTATTATTAAACACAAATACAAAATAGCCCTGAAACGGCATCACTCGGGTACCCACCCACCCAACGAAGAAGGGCCAAATAGCCCTGAAACAGCACCAGGGGGAGCCTGATGATGTCTGAAGTTTCCAAGAATAGGTAACAACAGCTTTCTACACTGGGGAAGCGTTGCCTATTCGAGGAGTTTATGAGTGGTGTGAGTTGAAGGAGTTACTGTCCCTTTCATTCTTCTACACCGTTTTTTTCCCCTCTTCCACTCCTACTATTACTATTTCCACTGGGGAAGCGTTGCCTATTCGGGAAGTTTATGATTTTTTGAGTGGTGTGAGTTGAAGGAGTTACTGACTCTTTCATTCTTCTGCACCGTTTCTTTTCCTCTTCCACTCCTACTATTACTTTCCCTCTACCTTTTTGCTTTTCTAAGTCTAATAGGGAAAACTGGATAGTCGAGTAATTATCCCACACAAATACAAAATAGCCCTGAAGCGGCACCAGGGGGAGCCTGATGATGTCCGGAGTTTCCAAGAATAGGTAACAACAGCCTTCTCCACTGGGTAAGCGTTGCCTATTCGAGGAATTTATGAGTTTTTGAGTGGTGTGAGTCGAAGAAGTTACTGTCCCTTTCATTTTTCTACCCCGTTTCTTTTCCTCTTCCACTCCTACTATTGCTCTTCTAAGTCTAATAGGGACAACTGGATAGTCGAGTTATTATCCCACACAAATACAAAATAGCCCTGAAACGGCGCCAGGGGGAGCCTGATGATGTCCGGAGTTTCCAAGAATAGATAACAACAGCCTTCTCCACTGGGGAAGCGTTGCCTATTCGAGGAGTTTGAGTTTTTGAGTGGTGTGAGTTGAATGAAGGAGTTACTGTCCCTTTCATTCTTCTACAACGTTTCTTTTCCTCTTCCACTCCTACTATTACTTTCCCTCTACCTGTTTGCTTTTCTAAGTCTAATAGGGACAAGTGGATAGTCGAGTTATTATCCAACACATATACAAAATAGCCCTGAAACGGTGCCGTCTGGTTGGTGGTATCCACTGAGAATAAGTAACAACCGTCTTCTCCTTCGGGTGAAGCGTTACTTATTCGAAGTAGTGCAATGTTTTGGAAACCCGTCATGAAGGTATCCACAATATGAGATGTAACTTAAACGATGCTGCTATTGCAAATTTGCTAATCTATATTTAGCTGTGTATAAATGATGCAATTGCACTAAAATACACATTAATGAAAATATTAAAAATTGTGTATTACTTCGAAATCCAAAAGTGGTATACTTGCACCATGCTGCAGGCGCCGATGTATATGGATCTGGATTTTCATGCAATTATCAAAATGTTCATGAATTAATGTTGAATTACAATAAAAGCGTGCAGTTCTGCAAACTGGAACCGAAGTACATGAAAGTAAATACTAAGTCAATAAATAAATAGAACACACTGGGGAGGGGAGGTGGATTTTCTAAATACTTTTCACTGGATTCGATCTGAGTATTTTCATATAGAGAATGTGGAAGACAAAAATTACAAGCAGTTAAAGGGCATCAGTAATAAGATGGTTCTACTATTTGTTCAGCTGCCTTATACCAAGAAATATGCTCAATCAGAATTACCATGAAACTACTACAAATAGGCTGGTATGTCTAGTAGTAGTAGTACTAGTACAGTACTAATAGAAATGAGCTGTGTAACTGAACACTTTCGGAATATGGAATCGTCCGTTTTTTAATTTAAGATATTTAAATAACACACAGTGCCACTTGTCCGAAAGAGCCTGGAGGTATACTGCCTATGGGCATAGTTCGAGATTTAAGTTAGTTGGCTGTGGAGGGCTAATTACTGTTATCCCAATTATGTTATTGTGCTCTGTAATGATGGCAATAAAATTTTCCTCCCTATCTTCAAACAAGTTAGTTAATGCACGCACTGCATAATTAATGCGATAAAAAAATGTGCGTGTGTGTCAAGGGTGGCTCCTAGGCATAAGCCCATCTCCACCTAGTACGCCTGTGATAACGCATAACCTCTGCGAAACGGGCCTGAAAAAAGTTTTGTGTCAGGCCACTTCGGCACCAGGGAGCAGCGAACACTTGATCAACCATTCTCGGTGTGTGCTATATTGCACAAATCCCGCAACCACCGGATGAAGTGCTATACCGGTGGATGCAAGCAAGGTTGCCCGGACCTGGGGGCCACCAAAAAAAAAAAAGAAAGTCGAGATAAATTATCCATATACAGTGACTGCTTACTTTACGCGTTTTTAAATTACGCGAATTTAAAATAACTCTCAGCAACTATATTTACGGAAAGCGGCAAGAGAGGTGGAGTACATACTCAAACAGATATTCAACCTCGACGAAACAGGTTTATATTGGAAAAAATGCCTGATCGCACTTATATTTCCATTGCTGAAAAGACTGCGACTGGCTTTAAGGCGGCGAAAGATCGGCTAACACTTCTGTTTGGCGCTAATATGGAGGGTCTTAAACACCTGTGTGAATTTACCATAATCAAAACCCTCGTGCCCTTAAAGGTCGTACATACCCGTTTATTGGTACTCAAACCCTACTCAGTTGCCCGTTTATTGGTACTCAAACTCTAAAGGGTGGATGACTGCTGTTATTTTCAGAAGTTATCTTGGAACTCAGTTACGACCAGAACTAGAAGTGTATTGCAAAGAAGAAGGAATTGCGTTCAACATCTTACTTATTCTTGATAATGCCACAAGCCATTCACCCAGTAATGCTGATGTCTGTTCCAATATTAAGATTTTTTTTTTTCCCCGGTAAATGCAACCTGAATACCCCATCCACCTGTGATTAAATCTTTAAAGCTCAGTATTTAAAGCGCATTCTGGCTGATATAATTCACAAGACTGACCACGAACAGATGAGTGTGCAGCAATATTGGAGATTTGATTGATATTTATTACTTAAAGCGGTCCCAGCCAACCAATGGCAACCCCGCTGTCAGTTTCACATAATTTAGCAGTACTCTTATATCCTCCCTCTCCTGTTTGCCCAAGTACAAGGAGGGAAAAAACCTGCCATGACCAAAAAAGATGGATATGAACAAATTGAAAAATAATCAAATTACATAAAAAATAAAATATACATATAATTGAATTTCAGACAAAGTCCAAACTTCATTGGAAAGATCTGCATCTGTTCACAGTCTGTTGGAAAGCCAGCAGCGCTAAGAGCTGCCGAGAAGAGAAGCACCAGCGGCAGGAGCTGCTGAGAGCAGAAATTCGAGCACAAGGAGATGCCGAGAACAGAAATGCCAGCACAAGGAGCTGGAGTTGCAGTGGATATAGCAGACTCAAGCCTCCACGATTTCACAGAATTCTAGGTAATTCAGCATACACCATACCGCATTACAAATCCAAGGCTTCCAGATGCAGAAGAGTCTTCCGCCTAAGGAATATTGCAGTTGAAAGGCTTGGAAAGCCAAGAAGTTCTCCTGTTTATCAACTAGAATTGTCTCGCAGCCTTCTGCCATAAGATTGAGATTACTAATCCGAGACACCAATTCAATTCGTAGATCGCAGTACTCCTCACAGTTGTACATAATATGTTCCCATGATTCTCTTTCGCCACAATGGCAACTAGATCTTTCATTAATTCCTAAATCATGCAACTTTGCATTAATCGAACCATGACCAGTTAATAAGAACATAGTTTGTAATTTTGGGGCAAACCATTTGAATTTTATCTAGGCTGCATTTCTTAAATCGGGGGAAAATCTTTGTGTAATCTGCCCTTTATCACAAACACTCCAACGCTCTTGCCAGACTTTTACCAAAGCATCCCAGATTCTTGTCCTTTCCTTCCTGGGATCTGCCAAAATGTCCACCTGTATATTCCGAAAAGAACAGGGAATTCCACGGCGGATGAAGTAAGCCAATGCACAATACAATAAATGCAGATCAATAGGCAATTTTCCAGTCACAATCTGCAAAGCTGGGGTCGACACAGTTCTGCATGCCATGCACATCCTAAGGAGCATTAATCTTTGAATGGAACTGAGCTTTCTAGTAAATACTTTTCCACTTACACGTTCAAACCAAATTGGAGCAATATTGGCCTTCAATATAAAAGATGCTTTAAAATCTATTGATGCCGCACGGTATGGTTCCACATAACCAGGGCTGTAGTGGAGAGTACACGCCGTATACCCGCTGGATTTTTTTAGGTGAACAGAGTATACCTTCTGGTTTTTGAAAGAGTCTGCGCGGTAGCACAGTGGTATCGTCACCGTCCTCCCCACACCGGGTGGAAAAAGCCCAGGTTCGAATCCCGTCGATGACGCGAGGAACTTTAATAGGCTATTTTCACTCCGTGGCTGAGTTAGTCGGTCTCAGGCGTAGATAGCAAGGTTTTCCCCCCAGAAAACTGGGTTTTTTTTTTCGTCTAGCAAAACAGGCAAATAGACCAGAAAACATACGCAAATTACAGATAGATTACATAAATGGGTATATGCAAGAAATTATGGGTGGCCTAATATAATAATTTGAATTTTTTTTTTTTTTTTTAAGATTATGTACAAACTAAGGACAAATGCGTGAAATTCGCCAAAAAGATAAGGCAACTGAAGCCGATGATTTAACTGATTCGCATGATCAAGAATTATCAAATGAATATCAGTTTGCACTGGAGCAGCATCGCATTCAAGAGGAGGAAGCAGCGAGCCTAGAGGTTAAAGAAGAACGGAGCCTGACAGTGAAAGGAATATAGAAAGCATTAAATCTTACAGATGAAGGCCTAAATCTGTTAGCTGATAAAGACCCTAATCTTGAACGAAGCTATAAAGTGCAACGTAAAGTTATGCTAGAACTTGAGTTGTTGCGTAAGAACGTGCAAAGCACTCACTCTGGATTTCTTTTTCAAGCACTCAAGAGAGCAGTCAAGTGAACCCTTTATCTGCTCCGAATCCGTGGGAACGGAATCGAACCTTAACGATCCTTCTCAGCAATCTGCCTAACACTACCCTCCACCCAATCTCTTTCTCTCTCTCGCTCTCAATTGTTGTGTTGTACTGTATATATTGGTTACAGTGAACAAACATATTGACCTTTTTTGTTACTACCCTCGTAGGTAGCACAGTTGATAGGATCCCCGTCCTCCAACATCGGGTGGAAAGGACCAGAGTTCGAATCCCGTTAATGACGAGAGGAATTTTTGTATGGGTCTTTTTCACGTGACTGAGTTAGTTGGTCTCAGGTGAGGGTAGCATGGTTTTTTCTCCCGGAAACTCGGGTTTTTCGTCCAGCAAACATAAAATCGACCTCAGAACACACGCAATTTACAGACAATATACACGGAGCAAAATGGCATTAGTCGCCGATGCTCTTAAAAACACAATAACAACTTTTCTTACTATAAAAAATATAATAATAAATAAATAAATAATGATGAATGAATCTCTTTGGTTGCTCATCATTTTATTTAGAGTGTCCAGTCTTCCAAACAAAAAAAATGAATGGTATGAACCGGTAAGGGTAATCTAGCTAGATGCGAGAGTTACTCTCATAGGCCTACCATCGCATTTTTTTGTGATTATTTACATTACGCGTGAATTTAAATTTCGGAGATATTGTGGAACCAGAGGCGGATTAAGCGGTAAGCGGACTAAGCGGCCGCGTAGGGCCCGGAATACTAAGGGGATTCGAGGAAAATTATGTTTTTTTTGTATACAATCAACCGTTCTATAACGCGGTATTATTTAAGCTTTTGAAGGGAATTTATTTGAGTTTTGGCGGGATTCTAACTTTTAACTGGACATCAGGGGATGAAACTAGTATAGCATAAATAGGCAAAAATTAAGTAAATATATATTTTTTTAATTACACAAAAAAATCGACCCCTCCCAAAATAATAATTTGATTTAAATTTAAATACGATTTATGATATGCGGAAAGAGGGCTACATATAAAATAAAAATTTGAGGTTTGTAATTTTTTTTAGTTTAAAAGCAAATTGCGATGACAGGCCGCTATTTTTCATAATGAGATTTTTTTGTAAGAAAAACGATCATAATTCGGAAAAGGGGCCCCGAAATTTTTACCGCTTGGGGCCCCCACTTGGCTTGATCCGCCTCTGTGTGGAATGCAACCCTCGCTTAAATTAAGTCACTAATTTAAAAAAAAGTTCCAACTAGGAACAATGTACACTTGTTGAAAAGTGGTTCAAACGAAAGGAATATTATACACTTATTTACATGTAGAGGGCAAGAGCAAATACATATATACACTTAGAATAACATTAACTATAATCAGAGTCCATCTAAAAATGTGAGGCTGCATTGGGTGTTTCCTGGAGCGAAAGATCAACTTGAACTATATTTCTGTTACTCATTCTTGATATTAGAAATACAGTAACTGTTTTACAGGCCTGACGTAGCCGAGTGGTCAGGAGCGAGAGTGCATAGCACGCGTTTCTTGAGTGGACCGGGGTTCGAGCCCGTGACTACTAAATACGATAAATATTTGTATTGACGATTTATTATAAATTCTACTGTGGTGCCGGAGTATAAACATAATAAATAATATTCGTCCTCTAAGGAGTTGCACTCACTGTAGTGAGTCAGTTTTCTAACGTCAAATGTGCAGCACTTCCCTTAACTTGTATCCTGGAAGAGAGTTCTTGCCTCCTGTCTTATTTTAAAGACACTGGCCGAAAAATTCTGGAGCAAAGCAAAGATGTCCTGGCTCTGAACCAAGGGAGGTAAATTATTCTCCGTTAGGTTTGGTAACTTATTTAGCAATTCCTGCTTGTCTAAGGCATACAGTTCGCAGTCAAAAATGACATGTTTACAAGATTCAACCTCACCGCAGAAACAGTAGGGGGTCATATTCTAATCCTCTTTCAAATAGATTGGCCCTTAAACCATGTCCAGTAATTAAGTAAATCGTGGTCATGGTGGGAGCAAACCAAGAAGTCACCCTCTTGTTCATTGCAAAGCCTACAGCTAGAATGAACCCCCTCTCTTGTAACAGTTCCGAACTCACTCACGTCCCGACGTTGCTGCCAGCAATTCACTAAAAAAACAAAAAAAAAGTAAAGTGCAGCAATTATCAACCCACTGCAGGATGGAAGCCTCCTCAACAATTCGTGCTGAGGGAAATGGACCATAATCTGTCACGCTGGTCCAGTGCGGGTTGGCAGATCGACCGTATTCAGCAGTCAGGGGCTTGAACCCCGGTCTACCCAAAGAGCGTGTGCTACCGCACTCCCGCTCCTGCCCACTCGGCTACGCCCAGCTCACCACAAATTCTTCGTTTTTTCTGATTAATGTTGCTGTTTGGATTAGAGGTGACATTCAGTATATGTGACAGCCTTCCCTTCTTTAAGTTATATGCAATACCTCAGCAAATAACATATAAATCCAAGGGGATGGTACCTGCAACAACCTGCAGGGGGTTTGTGGACACTGTTCTAGGAGCGCGTATAACTGTAAGAAACATAGTAGGTTACAAGGACAGAAGTTTAGCTTTAGTGGTAACCTTGGTAGCAGCCGCAAACCAAATACCAGCACCACAAACCACAATAGGAAGAAATATTGTCTTCTAGAATAATACCAAATTTTTTTTTGGATAAACCCCATTCCTTGTGGGAAATTCTAACAATTGCAGCTTTTTGACATTATTATTATTATTATTATTATTAGCCATATGATGCAAGGAAGCCTGAGGCTTATACTGCACCAGCCAAAAAAAAAAAAAAAAAAAATTAATTTACCCTAGGACCCAGAGAGAGAGAGAGAGAGAAGTAGAAGGAAATCACCAAGAAAGACAAGAATGATGATATCCAGCTCAGGACCCTGGGTGTGCCAAGCCCATACTCACCAGATGTGAGCCCCTGGGGTAAATGTATAAACTGGTGTTCAAAGAAAGTGCATCGCCCCTTAAAATTGTAATTGTCGTCCGAATAACGTACGTATATGGCAATATTTCTTACAGATTGCATCACATAAGTTTGACACACGTAGGTGATGATATAATATTGCACCAGCTGTTACTTTCAGCTATATAAATACGCTCTGCAAAAGTTCAGTCATTCCTTGCTTGTCAGGATGGCGAGTTACGTGCAGTTGACGCCACGAAGAAAGAGTACTATTGTTGCTTTACGTGAGGAAGGATGTACTTCCCGTCATATTGCTTATAAAGTGTCTTGTAATCAGTAGACAGTGAGTAGATTTCTTTCCAAACTCAAGAATACTGGTTCTGCTGATAGAGAAAAAGGAACTGGACGCAAACGAGTCTCTACGACAAAACAGGACGCGTTTTGAAGGGCTTGTGCCTTAAAAACCGTAAAGCTTCTTCGGCTGAGCTGAAACGAGAATGGAAAGAACATACAGGAACATACATATAGCAAGTGCAGTAACAGTCAGAAGACGCCTCTTCAAAAATGGACTTGTAGCCCGTCATCCTAAGAAAAAGCCCCTCCTCACACAAAAAATGAAAAAGGCCCAATTAATTTGGTGTAATGGAGCATGTCAAATGGACCCCCGAGCAGTGGAAGTCAGTTATTTTCTCGGATGAGAAGAAATTCAACCTGCATGGGAGAGAAAAGATTCGCCGTAGACGTGGTGAACAATACCATTCAGACTGTATGGTTGGTGTCTGCAGTGAAATTCCCTATCAGCCAAATGATATGGGCGGGGGTGCATTTCGTATTGCGGAGAACGTTATCTGCAGTTTATAAAAGGTTCCGTAAATGTCGAAGGATGCCTGGCTATATTGGAGGGCAAATTGTTGCCAACCATTAGAGACCATTTCAACCTGCCAAGTAACTGCATCTTTCAGAACGACTCTGCTCCTTGTCATCGGGCGAAAAGTGTAAGTAGGCACTTCTGCACTTACTTTAGCTTCATTTCTGCATTAGAGGTTCGACAGTAATCTGTTTACATTTTTTAGGTGAAAAAATGGTTGGAAGAACGGTCCATTACAACTCTTAGCTGGCCAGACCTGAATCCTATAGAGAATTTTTGGCATCGAGTGGAATCTGCAGTTGCCAGAAAGAAACCAAAGACCCTTCATGAACTTCAGGAAGCCATAATTCGTGTTTGGAATCACAAATTATCAGTTGATTATCTTCAGAAATTGATCTTGTCAATGCCTCGACGGTGTACTGCTGTCATCAGGGCCAGAGGCAGTTCAACTAAATGTTAGTTTGCACCTGGTGAACGTTTCGTTTTGTTTTCCATTTAAAATGATAAATTGAAGCAAATTGAGCTCTTCTGATAATATTTCACCCTTAATTGTTGTGTTTACCAAAACTGTTGTATAGAGGTTGCGAATGCTTATTTTTGAGTATTTTGAGAGCACCTATCAAGTACTACTTAGCTTTGCCTTAACTATTAAAAAATATCTTTTGTTTATATTTCTATTTATGATGCTAGTCATTAATGTAACGTACCATCGCGAAAAATCGGTTAGAAATGTGAAATTCCTAGGTGATGCACTTTCTTTGAACACCAGTGTATTATCTTGTATAGGACAGCACCTGAACGGCAGTGAATCTCCACCTTGGTACACTGTGGTGGATACAGAACTCTAAAAGGCTAGAAATATGTGTAGTGCTAGCAAGACTTAGTACAGAGAAGATTAAGGCAGGTGTTTTCATTGGTCCACAAATAAGGAAACTTTTCAAAATACGAACAGCGATTGATAGCGAGAAACCAGCATGGAAAGCCTTCTGAAATGTTTTGACTGGTTTTCATGGAAATGTTAAAGCCGGCAACTACAGGCAGCTTCTGGAAGATCTCATTACTACTTACAAAAAACTGGGATGCAACATGTGAATGAAGATGCATTTCTTGAAATCACACCTGGATTTCTTCCGCCAAACTGTGGTGCCATCAGCAACGAACATGGTTAACGCTTCCATCAAGAATTCGCAGCGATGGAACAAAGATACAAAAGCAAATGGAGTACCGCCATGTTAGCCGATTATTGTTAGATGGTGAAAATGGATGCTCCCGAAGCTGAATACAAGCGAAAGGGTCCCATGTTTGACACAGCTATGTTCATATCTATACTGGTGTGCAAAAAAGGACCAACACTATTTCTAAAGGTTACAACCACAAAATCAAACGTAACAGCATGTGGCGATGTGCATAACTGTGGCCATTCAGTAGAAAACTGGTGCACATGCAAAAATTTGAATCATGATGAGAGGGCTCACATAAACAGATAAAAGCAGCAGTTCAGCAATTATGTACAAATTACCGAATGGTGAGCATGATTGTTACAGACTGCGAAATGGCCAGTACACAACATCTGGATGACTTTACCCGGGGTCGAATAAGTGTTAAGCTCGAGGAAGGTCGAGGTGCGAGGAGTGTGGCTGCAGATTTCGGTATCGCCCCATAGCATCGTCTCACGTGTGTGGTCGGCCTTCAGAACGACAGGTACAGCTGTTCGAAGGACCAGTTGTGGTCGTCCACGGAAAACAACGCCAAATGATGACCGCTATATACTCCTACAGGCCAAGAGGGACCAACATCAGACAGCGAGATCCATTGCAAACCAGCAGCACAGGACGCAGGATTTCGCAGTTTACTGTGGCCAGGCAACTCGACGGCCAGTATGCTGTGTCCTTTTAATACCTGCCCATCGGAGACACCGTTTACAGTGGTGCATCGAACACAAGTACTGGACAGTAGCGCAATGAGGTAAGGTACTCTTTACCGATAAGAGTAGATTCAGTCTCAGCAGCGATTTCTGGACGTCAGCTAATCTGGAGAGAGGTTGGCACACGGTATCACCCCGCAAACATTACCGAAAGGGATCGATATCTTGGATGGACGTACACAACTAGAGACACTGGAAGGCGGTACTGTAACTGGTGCACGCTACTGTACTGAGGTAATCCTTTCCCATTTGAGTCTATTCCGAGGTGCTATTGGCCCCGAATTCGTGTTTATGGATGATAACGCCACACCCCATCGCACTGCAGCTGTTGATATGCTTTTGGAAAGTGAAGACATTGTTCGTATGGATTGACCTGCCCGTTCCAGTGATCTAAATCCCATTTAACACATATGGGGCGTTCTGGGGAGACGCCTAGCGGCACGTCCCCACCCACCAGAAAATGTTCACCAGCTGAAGATGGCACTGACAGAGGAACGGACATGTTACCGCAAGAACTTATCAGCAACATTGTTCTAACTATGGACAGGCGGTGCAAAGCCTGCATCGGCATTATGGGTGGCCATCTCTCCTACTGAGGACCACCTCTCCCCTTTGTTCCATCTTTGGCAGTGATGCATCTGTAACATGGCAGCCAGTGCTATGTTGCCATTTTTGAATAAAGTCCCTCTGTACCGGTGTTGTTTCCTTCATCATTTCTCTATCTAACGCGGTTCCTTTGATATGCTTTTTCCATATCCAGGCCACTCCTATGAGAAGGTACAGGTGAAAACCTGATTGGCCCTTAAGTTTTGCACACCAGTGTACATCTTATTGCCATATAAATAAAAAATACCGTGTATAAATATAAAAAAAAAATACTTTTTTTGAAAACAAGAGCCAATCTGCCATTTTAAGCATTATTTCCATGTTAAGCACCCCAAAATCTATAAAGTAAACTTATGTTCATGTCCGTAACAAGATATGAACCAAAATTTGTTGTTCAGTTTTATCTGTAACAGATAGATAATCCAGATATGATTATTTGTATATGATTATCTGTTAATGTTGCTAATAAAATATGTTGTTTTTAATAATCAAGTATATATGAAATTACCGATGCGTGTGACGAATCGGAACGCTAATCCTGTGCATTCCAGTCTATTCTAACTCCTGTTGATATGCCCTTTTTTCCTTCATGTGTACATTTGTAAAACTACAGGTTAATGTTCTGAGAGTTTTACAAACCCAGATGGCAGCACTCACAGAGAAGTAAGATACAGAGTGGACACAAGCTCAATTAATCCCAGTGCCCTCACTTTCAGGACACGAGACTAACGCGGTGATCTGTGGCCATTAAAGCTCACTGCACAGAGTAGTAACATACTTCTCTGTGACTCACTGAGTAATAACGCGTATGCCCAATGCTAATAAAGTTGCTACCACGTGGTTTCTTCTTTCTCGATTTCTAGTGTTCGTTTAACGTAGAAATTTTGTTTTAAGTAGTCTGTTTTTTACTATTGTTATAATTATTTGTGTATTTATTTTTCTATTATTATAATTATCTGCTGTCATGAACAGAAATAAGTGTTTCCCGGGGGCTCACATCTGGTGAGTATGGGCTTGGCAAACCCAGGGTCCTGAGCTGGATATCATCATTCTTCTCTTTCTTGGTATTCCTTTGTACTTCTCTCTCCCTTTCTCTCTCTCTCTCTCTCTCCTCCTCTCTCTTCTTTCTTTCTCAGGGGGTAACTCGGGATTTTTTTTTTTTTTTTTTTGGCTGGTGCAGCATAAGCTTCAGGCTTCCTTGTACCATATGGCTAATAATAAATGTAGCTGCGATTGTACTCATTTCCGAAAGAACATTTAAGGTAATTTATCGGAAACCACAGAACCAGGAAATGTTAGCCGAAATGGTTTAATGAAACGTAAAAAAAACTGAATAGCTAATTAATAACATGGTTGCTACTTTATTTTGAGTTCTAGTGTTCGTTCAACGTGGTAATTTTGTTTTACATAGCTTCTTTTTTTTTTTTACTATTATAATTATTTGTGCTTTTTTTTTTAAACTATTATTATAATTATCTGCTGACATTATGCACAGAAATAAGAGGTTTTTTTGTGTGCGATAAATCTGAAGTTCGATTGTACCGATTTCCGAAAGAACATTTAAGATAATTTTTCAGATTTAATAGAACCTGGAAATGTTTAAAAAAAAATACTGAATTGCTAATTAATAACTAATTCATAACTTATTGCAATAATTTATATGAATAGTGTATTGATATTAATCGAAGTAATAGTTTATGAAATAATTAAATTCCATAAAAAAACTTCATGAAATACTGTTTATGAAATCAAGTCAAGTCAGCCAGAGTCTCACTGACAAAGTGAAAGAGTTATAATCGCTCAGGTACTGTGAGGATATGGATATTTATGATCAAAACGTATTGGCATATTATTATTAGCTATATGATGCAAGGAAGCCCGAGGCTTATGCTGCACCAGCCAAAAAAAATTTCTGAATTACCCTGAGAGAGAAAAAACAAGAGTCAAAAGTAGAAGGGAATCACCAAGAAAGAGAAAAATGATGATATCCAGCTCAGATGTGAGTCCTTTATGGAAGCAGTGAAGATTTGACTTGGATTTAAGCTGTAACAGACAATATCTTTGAAATATACTTAAAAAATTGGGCTTTATGTGGGGAAACTGCGAATCAAAAAATGGATATTCATGCATGAATAATTGTAACATTCCAACAAAAACAACTTAATCTACTAAGTGATATATTTGTGTGGCGTTATTATTTCTTTATAATATGATAAATAATCAGTCCCCTCTTTCAATTGTTTTCTGATTTACTTATAATAGGTGTTATATTATGCAACTTTTTTTTTATTCCCTCTCTGATTGAGTGAATGTCAGTATTGAGTGAAGAGTTAACCAAGAACTCAGCAGCAAATGCTTCAAGTTTGAAAGTTTGTTATGGCAGGAGAATAAAATGTAAATTTCTATTACAAAACCAGTGAAGAATACTGATACAAATTCAATTATGCCTCCTTTTCCATAATTCGAAAAGTGCAGCATTTTGCAATATGAAATGGTAGCAATGCAAGAGAATAGCGAATTGTTTCATCAGGAGCTTAACTTTATTTTAATTAAATTTTTTTTTAAGTTTTTGTTAAAATAAGCAGTCTTCCAATAAAACAATAATGATATACTGTTGGAAGTAAATGGACACAACTACTATAGTGGATTTATTTAAGTGAGATTTTCCACTAACAAGTCGTCCTTTGTTTTTGTATACAATTACGAAAAATACTGAGTGACAGAAAAATTATGCAATTGGCTGCCAGCATGGACCTTGACCAAAGTACCAGAATGGGCTGCAGAACGTTTATTCACATAATGGTAATTTTATAATGCAGATATTCGGGGAATTATTATAATTTTTTAATATTATAACGATCTTTTTTTTTTTTTTTTTTACTAACTAAATAAACTGAAAGAGAAGCTAGGTTTGGTTTATTCTGAATTAGATCAAGAGGCAATGAGGCATCTGTGTGACATGGCAAAACTGCGTGTTATAATAATTTTTAAATGGAAAAAAAACAAAACAAAAACACCTTTGTGACACAGGCTCTAAATGGGCTTAGCTGGTTAATCAAAATGAAAATGTGATTCAATTTTTCAGAACTGATTGGCCAACAGTTAGTTGAAAGCAAGCTATTGAAACAGCCCATGTAGGGAACCACATAACTGTAAAATAAGGTGACACCATCACTTAGACAGTAATGCTGATAGCAGTAATTAAACGGAGATATTATCATGAGACCCACAACAATATGTCTCATGTTACCTAGCTAGAAATATTTTAAAGAGCAATAATTGTGAAACATGTAAAGATTTACTATTAGGCCCAAAAGATCATGATATGGGCAAATTGTTGTTATTATTAATGTTAATGTGAGAGAGAGAGAGAGTATGGATTAAAATAGCCATCAAAGGAATTATTGAATACAATGAGAAGTGTATCAAATATTTTGCTTTTCTGAAGTCTATTTGGTAAGGAAAAAGTTCTACAAAAACTTTATGCTAAAACAAGTTTTACTGACTTAGAGTGGTTTGGGAACAGGAGTACCAAGCACATGTGCAAAAAGTGCTTATTCAGTCTATCTTGTAAATTATGGAAAAACATGAATTTGGCTTGTCTGTCTGAAACTCCCTTTAAAAACTATTGAAACATGTTAAACACATGTAACTGGGAAATGTTAACCATGTGTTGTGAAAGATTGATGGGAAAATTGTCATGATTTGATTTTTCTGGGGAAAACTGTGTCTTGATTTCTCTTTTTTAGAGATCACTTGTATCAGAGCAGCGGCGCCTCCGTAGCCGGGTGGGCAGGAGCAGCAGTGCGAAGCACACGCTTCTTGATTAGACCGGGGTTCGAACCCGTGACCACCAAATACGAAGGATGCAGAGAGGTCAGGGAATGACCACCACATATCCCCGGAGCAATATGGCCTTAGTTGCTAATGCTCCTAAAAACCAAAAATAACAATAACAATAAGTATCAGAGCAATATTAATTGATCAATACTGGATTAACTGTCCATTCTGAACTACATATACCTTAATGATAAATTACATATAGCTCCATAATTCAGTTTGAATTCTATTGTCTGATGAATTCCACACTGCTGAAGTATTTGCCAAACATTTGTCAAGGATTGAGACTATTGATATGGTGCCTTTGGTTTCGTTTCCTGGTTGAGTTTGGTTTGGTTTCATTCTCTGTTGATCAATGAGGATGACCAAAACTCAACATTGAAGAATATGAAAAATGACAATACAAAAGACCCAGATAACTCACCAACTGTATTTTGGAAAAAGTCTGTCACTACTCTTAATCTTATCATGCTTCATATTTGTAACTTATCTGAGACTGGGCATTTACCCAAAGAATTTCAATCAGGTTAACATACTTTTGGTAATCAAAAAAGGTGACAAGTGGTCTGTATAACATTTCAGACCACTCCTCAGCAAAAAAAAACTTTCTAAACTATTTGACACAGTAGTGCATAAATAACTTTTCAATTTTTTCAAGCCTTACATTTATCAAAATGAACATGGCTTTGGTCGTGGAAAGTCAGCATGTGTATGTAAGTTTTCTCTGGGATTCCTATTGCTGTTATCTAGGGTTACATTGCTGTTGTGGCTAAGGAGCTGTATAATACAATGATGATGTCATCTCTACAGATTATGAAATCAATGATTGGATTATGGACTGGGACATAGTGCTTTATTATTAGCAGTATTGTTGTTCTTACTTTATTACTGATTGGGTGGATCCACGCTATGACGAATATTACTACCAAGTGCACAGGGTGGTTGTTATGTGTCGTGTTACTGTAGATCTAGGAACTCTGACTATCCTACAGGTATTCAGGATTGCAACTTTCTGGAGTCCCTTGTACAGTGAAACTTCCCTTTAACGGACAGCCTTGGGGAACGAGAATGTGTCCGTTAGAGAGAAGTGTCCGCTAACAAGAAGTCTGAGGGAGAAAAAAAAAAGAAAGAAAGAAAAATCGTTAAACGTTTAATGTAAAATTAAATTAAAATATATACAGATTTTGAACAATATTTTTGTAAATAATATACATACAATTGTGCTATGCATATTATGACTTTATCTTAAGAAAAATACGTACAGTAATCACTTATTTTCTTCTGCACCTTCTTCCAGCTGATAATTTTGTTTTCAACATTTGTTTGGAGTGAAGAAACCATCGAAAGTCCTTCAGTATCTTCTTCAGCGGCGAAAAACATTTTTAAACGATTGACTTGTATGAGCGCTTCTATTTTCATCGGTGGTTCGTCGTTAATATGTTCTTCGACATAATGACCTCCTTCCATTTCTTCATCCTCATGAGGAACTTCTTGAAAAATATCGATGATAATGTCATTGATATCTAGAGCACCATCTTCTGTAGTGAGGTTCGGGTCTATATCTTTGTAGCCAGGGTCACTTGTAGTGGAAGTATCGTACATTATCAATAGATGTTGAAGTTCTTGTTCTTCTTGGTGCTCCACATTGCTGTTCACAACTTCAGTTTTTGCGTTTGAGAAGCCAGACTTTACAAAACAGTTCATGAGTTTGTTTTCTAATTGCGTTTACTGAAGAGGAAATCCACTGAATCGCATCTAGGATGCTGAGTTTCTTTTCAAGGTCACTCGCACATGTTACATCGTTCATGTTTGCAATGAGATGTCTTAAAACATGTTTTCTGTAGTGAAGTTTAAAATTTTTTATTATCCCTTGAGCCAAGGGCTGACACTCTGCAGATGTGTTTGGTGGCAGAAAAACGATTTGAATGATACAATTCAATGTGTGGGTGAGATGCAGCATTATCCATGAAAAGAATAATTTTTCTGGTTTGACGAATCATGTTTTGGTTAAAGTGACTTATCCATTCGCTCATGATATCTCGTGTCATCGCTTTTTTATTAGACTTCCAGTCAACATTCAAAAGATTCAACTTTATGCCCTTGAAACAACGAGGATTTTGTGGTTTTCCTATAACAAGAGGTTGTTCAAAGTCTCCCAGCATATTTGTACACAATAGTACAGTCAAGCGTTCCTTAGAAATTTTTCTGCCCTGGCACTTTTCGTTTTTTAGACTCATTGTTTTTTCAGGAAGAACTTTAAAAAACAACCCTGTTTTGTCACAGTTGTAAATATCCTTAGCTTCAAAATCACGACATAAATCTTCCAATTTGACGGTCCACTCTGTTACAACCCCAGTATCAACAGATCCACCTTCACCACTTACGGTTTTCCAAGAAATTTTATGCCGAGTTTTGAACTTGTCTAGCCATCCCACAGAAGCTTTGAACTCATTCACTCCCATAGATTTCGCAACCTCCAAAGCCTTTTCCCTAATAATAGGCCCATTAATGGGAATTTTTTTAGCACGTGCGTGACAAAACCACTCATACGTAACACTGTCAATTTGAAGTCCAACAGTTTTCGGGAATGATTTTTGAAACTGATCATTTACGTGTTGCCAGAATTGTTTGAGCAGTTAATTTTTTTTCTTTAGGATGTCGCTTACCTGCATCTACCTGAATTTGAATTTTGCAGCGAGATTGCGAACACTATTTTTTTGCCATTAATGAGTTCGACTTTATCTTTTAAAGTTAAGTGTTTATGAGAAGACACTGAGCACTTCACGTTAAATGTTTATGAGAAGACACAGCACTTCACGTTAAATGTTTATGAGAAGACACTGAGCACTTCACGTTAAATATTTATGAGAAGACACTGAACAAAACTGAAAAACTGAAACTCAAAAGATGAAAGGCCGACAAAATTCCCCCACCCCTGCACACACCGAATTCATCAGAAGTTTTACACGTGCCTTAAAATTCTTGAAAACGGGTTTAGAACCACAACGTAAACCTTGATAAAATTCAGAGAATCGGAAATATAAAATAAACACACGATTGAGGCAATACATGGAAGAAACATTCCTAGAAAAAGGGCCATGAGCTCGCCCGCTGTCCGTTATGGGGAGATCAAATTAAGTGCTAATCTAAACGAAACAGTGCAGATTGCCTGTCCGCGTCCGTTACAGAGAATGTCCGCTAGACAGAAGCTGAAAACACGTTAAAACCAATAGAGGAGAGTTGGGGAATTTGAAAATGTCCATTGTAGAGAGATGCCCGTTAGGAGAAGTTTCACTGTATATGTTCTCTGGGAGAGCTAGTGCTGCTAGGGTCTTTGGCACCATACAATTAACACTATACACTACGTTCGGCTCTTCAAATGGCATGATATCTTCTTGGTTATGCAGCTGGTCATATAATCTTGTATATCGTTGGGATACATCTGATAGGCCTGTCTGGATTCTACTGGGTCTCTAAGGGGTTATTATTTCTATTATTTATTAATTTATTTTTGTTTCTTATGCTGGGCATATTATAAGTTTTTAGTCTTGCTTTTAATTTTATGAATTAAATCAGCATGCTCTTTTTATATATATTACAGGACATTTCATGTGAAGATATTACTAATTCAATTTGCATTGGACTACACATAATTCAAATATCATTTCATATGAAATGAGAAAATTCATAAATAAAAAGAATTTCAATTATATAGTGTGTTTTTTTTTTTTTTTTGTTATTGTAATGCTAACTCAAATAATGATCTAAATGAAAGAATGCTAAATTCCTTTTGTTAAAGAAAATAACTAACCCAGCAAAAAAACAGTCAAAATTTAATCACAGAGAATTATCTTCCAAATTTTTCATTCATTCCAGATTCTTTGTATTTCTGTGAAGTGTATATAAAAAAAAAAATTATTTTTTTTTATTAGTGGCTCTGGTTAGCAAGGAAATGATGCAGTTTTCATAGGATGCCAGACATAAAACAATAAATAAATAAATAAAGGAAAAGAATTAAATAAAAATTAGAACCAAAGTTAAAAGTAGTTCAATTCATTCATTACATCGAAACCTAAAACAACAGTTGAGATCAGTCAAAATGACAGATGTAAATTTATAGGGTTAAGGTCAAGAAAGTAATATTTAAAAATATAATGGCCAGACATTGCCTAAAATGCAGCCTACAAGGATATTAAGATGACAGTGATGTGTGCCATTTGCAATAAATATTAATAAATACAGAATTTTATCTAAACATACTGGATTGAGGTTGGTGAAAATAAAAGGTTTCAATACAGTGAGACAGGTGTACACTGGCCTCATTGTACTCACAGAATTGTACTGAAACCTGCTATAATTAGCCACCTGAACCCAGTAGTGTAGATAAAAAATCTGTATTTATTAATGTTTATTGCAAATGGAATCTTAACTTCCTCCTAACCTACATTATGGATGTTTGGCCATGACTTATAAAAATATTAAAATTTATTGCTAATTAAATAATTTTATTTAGGTGAAAACAAGTAAATTTCCATATTTTACCATTCCATATTTTACCAGAGAAATGAATTGAAAGTATAAGTGGGGAGGAAAAGGAGGGGAAAAAGAAAATACCAGGGGGTGAAAACATGGGATTTGAACCGCAGGAGGAGAAAACGGCAGCATTTCACGTTACCACACAGCTACTATAACTGTCTATATAAATTTACCGAAACCTTTACTTATGTTGTGGTTTGCTATTCATCTGCAGTTGCTAGTGTTCTTTTTTTGGATTAGAATAACAATAAATTAAGAAAATTATATACTAATAATCTGTGAATTCATCTATTGTCCAGCGCAATAACAAAACTTTAGAAAATGCTCCAGGAACATTGTGAATTTCTTCACAATGTTCCGGCTTGTTTCTATGCCCTGAAAGTGGGGCCTCCACTGTCTATGTATTTTAACATGTAGCTGGAATTGGCATTGTCGTCTATGGGAGTGTCCACTCTGTATGTTACTACTCTGTGGCAGCACTGATGCAGCAGTTCAAAATGGCCGACTATTGATGTGCATAATAGACAATGGTGTGTTTCTGAATTTCTTTTTTTTTTTTTCCACCAAAAACTTTTTTCCTGATGCATGTACCAAAATAGGTAGAGAAGGGCTGCGTCAAAGGCAATAGGATTATGCAAGGTGGATTAAAGTCTAAACGATTAACCCCATGCAAGGAGATAGTGACAGTCATGTATGTGTGTGCAACGTGAGACAAACTGATGAGCTGATCAATAATGATCGACGAATCACCACTTGTAAATTGGATTATCATGGTGAACTGGCAAAAGTTCTGTAAAAACAATTGATCACCTAACTTGGTTACTCAAAATTATGTGCGTACAATAGGTGTCATAAATAGTAATATCTGTTTACAAGTACACAAATAAGTCATCTGTGATAATCTTCAAAGTTATGACAGTGGAAAAGGAGCATTCCTCAGTGGTACGGTGATGAAACGTAGGTTTATCATTTTAAACCAGAAACGTTGCATCAGTCCATAGAATGGGCTCATAAATGTTCACAGTAAAGACAAAAATTCAAAAACTAGCATCTGCGGGTCCTGAGCTGGATAACCCCAGGGGCTCACATCTGGTGAGTATGGGCTTGGCACACCCAGGGTCCTGAGCTGGATATCATTATTCTTCTCTTTCTTGGTGATTCCCTTTTACTTTTGACTCTCTCTCTCTCTCTCTCTCTCTCTCTCTCAGGGTAACTTGGGAATTTTTTTTTTTTCCCTGGTGCAGCATAAGCCTCAGGCTTCCTTGCACCATATGGGTATTAATAATAATAATAAGATAATATGTTCTGTGTTTTGGGATAGATTGTTGAGAAATTACAAAAACCACAGGTTCGCAATACACTGGAATACATGTACTGACAACCTTCTTCTTCACCAACACGACAAATGTAAAACGCCACAAAACAATAGAAGAAATTATGATTAGATGGGATTAGTGATATACCCACACAGTTGGACCTAACACTCTCTGCCTTATCTATGTAGTTTTCAAAAGAATGCACTGCGTGAGCAGTATATATAAATCTTTACTTGGATAGTATGAATCAGAGCTGTAATACTCAGAGCTGTAATAAATCTTTACTGCACAGCAATAACACCCTTTACGGCCAGTGACCAAGGGTTTTAGATCGGAAAAAAAAAAGAGAGAAGAGAAAATAATTACGGCCAGAGAGCTCGAATTCTCCAGCCTCTAGACTTCTGGTTTCAATTTATCAATTTGTTTAAATAAAATAAAATTGAAATTATACAAAACTGTTTAATAGTTGTACAAAGCTGTGATATAATGGCGACCAGTTTTTGAGTGCTTGCAAGGAAGAATGGGTCAGCGTCGAGACCTTTCCGATTTCGAACTTTGAATGATTGTGGGGGAAAGACGAGCAGGTGCTAGCATCTCTACAACAGCCAACGTGGTTAAGTGCTCCCATTCTGTGGTGTCACAAATCTACTATAACTGGTTCAACAGCAGCTGAACCGGCCAAAGGTCACACGTAGGGCAGCCACATGTGGTCAACAATCGTGGTTAGCATCGTGTGTCTCGTTTCATACAATCTATACAACGTGGGAACAGAAAGACCAATATCCACATGGACTTTTTTTTTTCTTTTTTAGTTTAGTGTTACAGGTCAAGCACAACTGAGCGCTTCCCCAAATCCACATGGACTATGTGCAGGACATTAGCTCCTACAGACTATGGCCGTCACGGGTACCCATGCTAACTACGAAACTCAAGAAACTGCACCTTGCATGGGCACATCAGAACCAACACTGGTATTTGAAAACCTGTCACCTGGTTTAATGAATTCCATTTTTCACTCTATCATGCTGATGAGCGTATCTGCATTCTGAGAAATGCAATGTGACAACATGCCATCTGGATGCACTTTTAATGATCGGCAGGGTGGAGCGGTAGTGTTATCGTTTAGGACTGTTTTTGTGTCCTAAACGATAACGCTATTTTTTTTTTTATTTTTATGCCCTGGATCCTCTGATCACTGCTAATAAATGGCTTAATAAGAATGCCTCCCCGTCTATCATCATCGATCAAGTACTCCCTTCATGATGGCAATGTATCTAAACAACTCCGGCATCTAAACAACTATCTAAACAACTTATACCATGGTTCATTGTCTTGATAGACAATGAACCATGGTATAAGGCTCAACAGGTTGCTACCTGATTTCAAGAACATGACAAAATTCTCCATTCTCTCCTGACTGCCCAACTCATTTGATCTCAACCCAATTGACCATTTTTAGGATCAACTGGAAAAGAACATTCGACCATTCACCTGACAATCTGTGGGCATTATTGGACATATGCAAATAAGGGATAGCACTACCACAGGACACCTTGCAACACCTTGTGGGGTCCACGTCAAGCTGTGTACGAGCTATATTACGAAGACAAGGTGGTCCCATGAGATATTAGGTAGGTGTTACTAATGAAAAGCCAACTCAGTTTATATACAGCATTAGTTATAGTGAATGCTTAATTTCATTCACTTCCAACATTTTAATATGAGCGCTGATCAAAGTGTTTCCTTTTTTTTTTTTTTTTTTTTTTTCTTGAAGTGAAACATCTTTAGGCACGCTCCAGGCAGTTTTCAGACGGGAGTAACTTACGTTCATGGAATTGACAAAACACCAATGAAAATGCAGCCATTGCCATAAATTGTGAGTTTGTAGGTTTCTTTTCAGTTTTGCTATTTTTAACACATCATATTAATTAAAAAAAAGGTTGCAAAATAAAACAAATTACAGGTGCATTGTCATTGTGTTCTATATGTGCAATCCATCAGGTACGTTATGCCTTTGAAATGTATAAAGAAGCAGTATATTGATTTAGTTCTCCCCATATAAAAAAGGAAAGCTTTACATGTTAAGATGGCAGTCTTGATGACTGCTAGTACCATTCATTATTATGAATAGAACATTTGCATTGAGTGCGGAGCAAGCAATGCATGTGGTCATTACTTGCTTGTATTGTGGGTATGGGAGGGAGGACAACAATTGGTCCATATTTATATAACCAGTATATTTCATCAACTTATGGCAAATAAAAAGTTCAGCGCAGTTACAGTACTTGACTAATATTGAGCACATTGAATTAAAACAAATGAAAAGTTGTAATTTTTGGAACCAGTGTGGTCAAGGCCTATTGAAGTAGGAGGGAGGGCGGTATGAGGGCCATATGAGTTGGGAGCCAGTGCCCAAAATAAACCAAAATAATTTTTCTGGTAGATTTTTTTCGCTGAATAATTAGTATTAGAAGTTTGAAAATGATGCTAGAAAGCAAGGTTATACCGGTGCAATACCACTGCTTTGCTTATTGGAGGCTTGAAGTGGTTAGACCCATGTTTAGTCTCTAGAGCAAAGTTTCCGGCAGCCCTTCTCCCACAACCCATGCATGGTACTGTACTACTAATACTAATATAAAATAACACTTATAATACAATACTATAATATATTAGTAAATTAATAAGAGGAGTTTACCTCAATATAGTACGTAGAACACTTCCGTATGATGCCCTCCAGAAATTAAAACAGAAAAAACGAAAAAATCGACAACTTACCGGTACATTAAAGTAAAATATAAATAATTAAATAATCAATTTAACACAATTCAAAATCAATTTAACACAATTAAAATTCAAATTAACGCAATTAAAAGAATCTAACGAAAATATTCAAAACGATTTTCCTTCCTGAAGCTGACAATGCTCTTCGACCGACTGTCGTGATCACAGGAATGAAAATACTATCTTATTAATACTATAATATAATATAATATAATACTAGCACTAGGTAGTAGAGGGTGTTCATCAAATCGTGCAATACCACCACTTTATTTATTGGAGGCTTGAAGTGGTGAAACCCATGTTTAGTCACCAGAGCAAAGTTTCCAGCATCCCTTTCCTCCCCATCTCCTTCAACCCATGCATGGTACTAGTACTATAGGTTTTGATTTTGATACCTTTCATGTTTGGGGTTTTCATAAAAAAAAAAAAAAAAAAAGTAAACACTTTACAGGCATGCTGAACAACCAACTATCGTACTAGACTAAATGGCCCAGTCCTTGTATGATCACTGAAGTTAAGCAGTGTTAGGCCCAGTTAGTAATTGGGAAGGTGACTACCTGGGAATAGCAGGTGTAAGTTGATTTTGCCTTCCTTTCTTTTTTTTCCTTTTGTTAACCTATGGAAAATATTCTTCCAATTTTCACATATTTAATTTTGTTAATTGGTAAGGTAATAAAGTATAAATCTGTGTTTTATGTCTACTTTTATAGTCTATGGATAATATTCCTACTATTTTCACTTATTAGAATCGCCATTAATAGAATTAAAATTAAATTCGTAAACGTGATCACAATGACCGGTGCTTACTACATATTGTACAGTGAATGGTATTTTGTTATAGTGTCCATTGTAAAGTGATTTGATCGTACAGTGAACCAATCGTAAAGTGGGAGGTCCACTGTAGTGGGTGTTGTAAGGCATATAGCACACATGCATGTGCAATTTTTTGTTCGTGGTTTGATAAAACTCACAAAGAAAATGTAACATGAAATGATTCACCCCCACCATTATATCACTCCGTACCAGGCACAAGCGACGCATGATCCTATCAGTACCTGTACTGATTGCATCATGCTATTTCTTTCATCATTATCCACCGTATTTAATAAAAAATCTGGATGGAAAAGAATTTATAATTCATCATGCCGAAGACCAATAGTGAGCATTGTAAGGTGTATAGAGCATGTATACGTGCAATGCGACCACCGAAACCACCTTCATTGAGTACAAAGGAGAGATCTAAGCTATTTCGACATCAGAAGAAATTACAACGTGCAATGCAGTTGAAAAAAAAAGCTGGAGAAGGTCCATCCACATCTTCAGAGCCTTACATCTCCCCAGAAATGTTAAAAATGAATTTGGCAGAGTCATGGAAGGTGATACTGCAAATGAAAACAATGAAAAGTCCTCAAAGCCAAGTCATAAATGAAAAGCGAAGAAGCCAAAACCGACTGCCAGAAGTACTCCATCAAATCGTTCAACATGTAGTGGGTGTAATACATAGCCGGAGCAGCAACAGGATTTTAAGAAACACCGAAGCATCCACGCAGTTTAAACATACATTCCTGAATAATGATTTCGGTTCAGTCTGTTGTGATCGGCTTTGGTTCAAGAATGAGGTGAAGATTGTAGCAGCTCGAGATCATGCTCTTCTTAGAACAGCATTTCCAAATGAGGATGTAAGTGAAATTTCGGCCTCTAACAGCTGTCGTGGCTCTCTCAAGAACAAAGTGATTCTGGTTCTATTAAAGTCAAATGGTTTTAAATATCCAATGCCACAGCATTTGTCAAAACTAGATTTGGTAATGGAACGTCTCATATCTCCAAGGCTCCCATTCGTACAGATCCGTCACCTGCGGAATTCATATGGTCAATATGGGATCCTCAGTCAAGTGATAAATTTCGCCTACAGAAGTTTCACTTAACTTCTGCTCTGTGTGCTCAGCACACAATTTTTTTTTACATAATCCATGTTTCTTTTATCATCACACACTTTGTAATCTGTGGTAGCATGCCAATATTAAAAAGTGACCGGCTAAATTGGTTGAGTGTGACACCAAACCTACTCTGAAACTGGCACCCACTTTGCCTTTGTATTTAACAAAACATTTTCCATGTTTTTAATATTGCTTTATTTTGAAAAAAAAATCAAAAAATCAGGGTCCACATTTTTGATTCCATTTCAAGTTTCTTTGTGGACCTTATTAGGTAGCTTGTTTACACAAAGCTTATGCTTGGTGTAATTATCTCTTATCTGTTACTGTTGAAGAAACAAAAACCATATCATTGAAAACATCTGAATAATGAGCTAATATGCATGCTGTTTTTTGTATAAAAGTTTTGTACTATTTCTTTAATCAAGAATTAGTTTCTTTAAAAGTGTTATGTATTATAAGTATACCCAGAAAATATGATGAACGATAATATATATAGGTCTTAGATAACAGGCATATCTGATTAATTGATTGCACTCACTGATTCGGGCTGAGTCCGCGAGATCAGCCTGAATAGCCCCCCACCTTGTGCTGGAAAGACAATCACATAACCTATGTTCTGACTCACTGATAAAACACCCCACAATCCCGTTAAGTATTGAGATAAACCACACTTGCACAATGCAATAGTGGTAGAGTCAATTTTACTTTTGACAATTTGACTGCACTCGCCTGTCAGGGAGCTGCACAGATCCAATACAGTAATGGCACAACACCCTGGCAAGATATGCATAAATGCCCAGATAAGGAATGTAAGCGGTGGCATTAAGTGAATTGTACTGGTTATGGTGAGAAACAGGCTCACAACCATAAAGTTGAAACTTATCCAGAACATGATGGGGTAGCCATATTTAGACAGATCTGTCCTGATTGTGGCAAAAATCAGCTTCCCTGTCCATAGCATAGTCACAGTGCAACGATGCACGATTGAACAATGCCCTTGCCTGCCATTCTATGAAGATGACTGGAACATGTGCAGATTTATATTAAACTGTCCCTGACACATAGGTTTTCTGTAAACTGAAGAAACTAAACGATGACCGGTACAAAGCATCCAAAAATAGAAGAGCATTATTCACCCCCATTTCCACTGTAAATAAAATGTACAGGGACAAGAAGTTAAGATATTGGAGAAGCACCATCTCTGGCCCCTGAGAAATAACTGCAAATACGTCATCAACATATTTTCATAAAAAAAAAAAAAAAAAAAAGGTAAACACTTTACAAGCATGCTGAACAACCAACTATCATACTAGACTAAATGGTACAAAGTTTCCATAGTAATATCGGCTATGGAAGCACTAATCTGTCTATATAAGGAATCAGAGGCAGACTGCCAATAAGACATACCAGGAAAACCCCAGTGGGTCGGAGGCTGGTGTGATTTTCGATGTTACACTCTCACCTCCAGTGCATTTTATTTGTTTTCCTTGGTAGGAATTTTTGACCCAGTCCGTGTCTGTAAGAAATTGCCGAAAAGGTTCACACAACCAGACAGACAAATGTTCAAGGCACGACATGTATCATCACCAGTGTTCTCCCCGGAAAACTTTGCCAGCCGGGTGGGGAAGTGTAATACTTCGCAATATTATAAAATTTTCTGTTATTTATAAATGTGACTTAAGCAATCCAGAGCAAAAATTAATTGCATAATTTAACATTATATGCTCCTGTTGCATTGACCTCGATCACATAGTATGTTCGAATTAATACTGATCAGTGGGCAGTACCATATGGCACTGCAAGAATCGCTTAAATTTTAGCCGGGCAGTCAGTTAAATTCACTGGGTGGTGCACCCATTCAATAGGTCTTGGAGAGAATACTGATCACTTGAGAGTGAGGTCCTGTCCCCCAGCATGGAATCCCTGCCTAACAATCATCTAGCGAAATCAATCGCTGGCTGTACTGGAATAGATGTGAAAACCATGACCTCACTCTTCAAAATACCAAAATCTCTAATAATTTATAAGGAGCACTGCTACTAACCATATAATATGTATTGCCAATGAGCGGTACTAACAGACCAGCCAAGCATTTAGAGAGATCATATGTCAGGGTGCCACAATATGCAACAATAAAGAGCAAAGGAATCCCCAGTTCATGTATTCTGGGTAAGCCATAAAATTTTGGAAGTTGGCTTCTAATCGTTTAAGCATTTTAATATATAAGACTTTCCAACAGGCCCATATACTTGAGAATCACGTAACAAAGTCAAAGCCTTCTGAATGTACTCCACGCTATTCCTTACAATGGTAGTCCTTTATCTGCTAGTAAGGCTATAATATCCTAGTCTTTGCATAAAGAACTAAAGCCATTCTGCTGTATATGAGATAAATTAGGAGCCACTGGTCGAATATGATGTAAAATAGATGCAACTATAGTTGCATCTATTTTACATCATATGTCATATAGTTGCATCTATTTTACATCATGCAACTTAGTTGTAATTTCTTCTGGGACACGGGAAAGTGAAGCCTCCATTTCAATTACAATCTGCAACACAATGTCAACCTAACCAAGCCTCACAACCTGATAATGGACATGACAGTTGAAACAAGGAACAAAGTTTCCAGATAGCCGGCTCTGCTCTGGACCAGATTATTTCAGTTAGATTACAACTGGAAAGCTAATGACAGAACATACTGAAAGGATCACAGCAACAGTTCAAAAGACAGATTATTGAAATGTGGATTAGACTGGAAAGAATCATTACAGACCTCCACACAGAAAACGAAGTTCTGAAGATCTAACTAACTTGAAACTAAAGAGAAAGAATATGTGAGCCAAAAACAAAATACAATGTCCTGTGCCCAGGTACTAAAGGCACTCATCAAGTCCAAAGACTACCTAAACTCCCAAATTATTACTATGCAACAAAAGAAGGAGACCATTGTAATAATAAGGCCAACAGATAGGGGCACACTGGACTCCAGTGAAACTATTAAGCAGGCAGTAATAAAGAACCTTTGATCTATAAAAATTTAGTTAAAAATTCCAGAGTATAAAAATCAAAGGAATAAGGAAAACGAGAACCAAAGAGTTGGTGATTGAAACGGCAACCAAGGAATAAATATGATCTGTATTGTAAGGTGTAAAGATACATGCAGGTACCCAGACTTTACAAAACTCTCCATGGCACTAAGCCAGGGATTGAAAGATGCAGAAAGGATAAGATACAACCCAAAGGTCACAAATTTGGGTCTAAAAACTGAAAAACCAGAGGGCCCAATATTTTTAATTTTGATATAGAAAAGACAAAAGTAAGGAAGAAATAATGACTGATGTCCTAATATACACAGAGACCAGGTTAATTCAGGATTTAGTTAAAAATAACCACTAAATCCAAATCTGCACAACCTTGCAATTGGATAGTAGAACTGTTCCCAAAATGTGGCAGATGGTGACAAAACAAGAGAGAATATACATAGAATGGGGCAGCTACAAATATAGGGAACATATCTCTATACCCAAATGTTACAAGTGTATGAAGTTTGGGCACACTTCCCACACTTGCTCTTAAAAGAAGAGTACTTGTTTGTGGCCATTGTGTGGTACAAAGGCACAATTACAACTAACGTAGAAAGGACCAAGAAGCAAAATATGCTATTTGTAAATCTGCTGGGCTGGCCTTCGACCATTCAGTGAAGGATCCAAGTGTTTGATCTATATAAAGGCAGTAAAACTGCTCAACTGATTATGGATACTCTTCACAATCCTAACAATTACCAGGCTTTGAAGTTTCTACAGTTAAATTCCCTGAATGCGCACGCAGTGGAAGACCAACTGAAAATAGTCATGAAAGAAAATAAAAATAGACATAGCATGTATCCAGGAGCCCTACACCCATGGTCGCAGGGTTCAGAAATACCCCAGAAGATACAGAATCATTGAGGCTACCATGGATACTATATGGGCAGCAATAGTATTCTGAAACACAAATATTACAGTTACTAGATCAATGGATTATATGCACAGATCACAGATCACTTCCCCTCTGGGATTCTTCCACATTATATCAATGTATTGTAGACTGAATCAAAACATAGCCCCTTCTGTCCAATATCATGAAACAGCTCTAACCCAGAAATTCCTGGTAACCAAATTCTTATATTCTACCTGGAGTATGACTGTGCAATCCTATATGGCACAACCATACTCCAGACAGATTAGGAACCTTCAACAGACAGGAACTGGAAGACTTCATAGCCACATCCTCCCTACAAGTCCTAAACCAGCCACACAATCTATCAACATACAGCATTACACTGCATGAAAGTGTGATAGTCATTACTATGGTAACACAAGCCATAGTGCAAATATTCATAAACTGGCATACGCAATAGGCCCGGACTATTTCCAACCACTGTGCTAGTATATTACTTTTCAGCTGGTGTACCAAATGGATCATACCCCCTCCCTCCCTCCAATATATGATATTATCAGATATAACATCAAAAAATCTAACTGACAGAGATACCAAGAAACCCTTGGATCTCATCTTTCAAGGTTACCCACAAAAGGGAATAATGAAATGCATCCAAATCAACAGGTCAATAAGCTGACAAACACCATTATCAGAGCTGCAGATATTTCTGTGAGGAAGAAACAACCAAGATCACGTGCAGTTCCCTGGTGGTGCCCTGGGCTGGATATTCTCCAGCAAAAGGTTAACAAGGCCCGAAAACTTTTCCAGATGTTCAGAACAAATTGACCACCAGTAAATTCTAGAAGGGAAACTTACTGGAATTTAAGGAATCAGTATACAAGCCTTATAAGGCAGAAAGAGGAATCCTGGCAAATGCATGTTGGTACCACTGGTAATGCTGACCCATGGAGTGTGGTTTACTATACCTGTTACCAACAAGCTACTAAAAAGGTGATGTGGAAAACACCACAAACACTGAGGCTCGCCAGACTACCAACAACTGGGAGGAAACAGTCAGCAATATTCTTGATGCACTGTTTCCAGTAAATGACAATCCCCTTATACAACACCAGTCCAATTAATGCACTGAAAACAAAACAGCTACCAAAATCTGGAGATTGAAACCCCTTTCACCCTGGAGGAACCATCCATAGCACTAGATAAAACCCAAAATAAATATTCAGGTAATGATCTCATTAAAATAGAAATGGTAAAAGAACTAGCCAAAAGCTATCCATACCACCTATTGCAAATGTACAATGCCCTGGAGAGAATCTGCAAGGTTTGTGTGGTAGAATTTTTTACAGCATGGTCTGTGCTTGTTAAGGAGAGACTTTTTACAAGGATGAGATACACTTGAATGGAGGGGATGCAAGAATATTTGCTGATGCTATCGAGGCAGTGATAAGTGGGCTGGAAAACTGCTAGCTTGAAGATATACATGAACTAATAGTTTAACTAGAGGCAGGCAGAGGCGAAAGTGATTCTTGCATTGCTACTACTGGTACATGCAGCAGCCTGGAAAGCAAGGTGTCTAGGATTTCAGGCCCTGATTGGGTCATCACAGAACAAATGAATACATGGGCTGTGTTAGGTCAACTAAGGGTAAGAACATGTGCATCTATACTTGCATGTACACTAATGCTAGGAGAACTGTAAATAAATTTGATGAATTTGAAGTACTGATTAAGTCATCGATTGCAGAGATGTGATGTGTGTCAGACGTAAATGATGATGAATTTGAATATGGGGAGTACAATATATACAGGAACAGTGCCGTACCTAGGTATGGGCGAACCGGGCAGCCGCCTGGGGCCCGAATTCCAATGATATTTTAATTTTTTTTAAATATAAAAAAAATGGTTTTGTTTATATATTATACTTTAATAATACAAAAAAATTCAATATTGATTTTTTTATAATCAGATGTTAAAAGAAATTAATTATTGTCTATTTTTATTATTTAAACCTAATTTTAATGCAAAAAAAAAAAACCCCACAATAATGCAGATTCACATTTAAAACTGTTTGCTTTCATCAAAATGCTGTCCCATTGATGCTTATCATCGATGGTTTTCAACTAAGCATCATTTCAGGACCTTAAAAAATGGTTAAAAGCTTGAAAGGACTTGATTGATATGCTCGGGAAAAAACAGGACACATTTTCTGCGAATTATTTTGTCATGCAAATATTCTCTTGAAAATTACTGGTTCTGTTCTTGGCGTCATTCGCAAGATGGTTTAAGCTTGCATGAAAACTCTCAAAATCATAAAAAAAATATGCGTGCAACAGTGAAAGGAATTAGAGCTCCAGTTAAAATCCAATAAAATTATGGATGTTGTAAATCAAAATTTGATAGAGAAATAAAAAAAAATAAAAAAAAATTTTGGAGAATGATTTTGAAACATGTAATTGAAATAATTAATTTTTTAACTACATGAAATTTGGCATTGTGAGAAAGGAATGAAAAATTATTTGAACCAAATATCAGAAATTTTTTGGCACAAATAGAGAACAAGCAAGAATTTTACAGGAAAGTAACAGAGCTTTTTATGTTCTGTGTGTCATGCATAATTTAAATTTAGATGCAGCACATTATTTTTAGAACATTACAAAGATTATACGTGATATACATTGCTTCGCCAAGTAGGTGGGATATTTTAAAAAGGCACGTAATAATTATTGTGAAATCTCTACCAGAAACAAGATGGGAAGGAAAGATAAAAGCTGTTGAAGCAGAACAATATCAGTTATGGGATAGTACAACTGCATTAAATGAAATCAAGACACAGGCCAAAGAAAAAGATACAAAATTGCAATCTGAAATACGAGGTTCGTTAATAGAAATTACTTCTTTTAAATTTATTATAAGTGTAGTCGTTTTATATGAAATATAAATAAAGTAAGTAAAGCCATGCAAAGTAGTAAAATTGATATGAACACTGCAATTATATTGATAGAAGATCATCATCATCATCAGCCAGTTTCAATCCACTGCAGGATGAAAGCCTCTCCAGCAACTATCCAGTTCCTTTTGTTTTGTGCAATGGCCATCCATTTGTGCAACTATCCAGCCAATGCCACTACTACTACTACTATTTACTACTCACAAACTCGTGAATTTCATCTGTCAATCTCCGTTGTTGTTTTCCAGGTTTTCTTATAGCTTCTCTTGGGTACCATTCTGTTATTTTCTTAATCCATCTGTCATCATGTCTTTGAGCAATGTGTCCTGCTCAAGAACATTTTAGTTTTTTAGTTTTCATAAGAATGTCCTTTACTTTAGTTTGCTGCCTAATCCATGTGTTTCTCTTCTTATCTAACAGTCTGATTCCCAATATAATTCGTTCCATTCTTTGCTGTGTAGTTCTCAGCTTCTCTCTCCATTCTTTTGGTGAGTGCCCAAGTTTCACTTCCATAAGTCATAGTGGGGAGTATACATTGGTTCTTTATTTTACGTTTCAGAAAAATTGGGATATTGTTCCTCAGTATGTGACTATATTTCCTGAATGCTATCCATCCAAAATTTATTCTTCTCTTAACTTCCAGCCATTTATCATTATTACAGCTAATGACTTGTCCCAGATAAATATATGATCACCTTTTCAATTACTGCTGCTTCAATCATTATATCCCTTTCTGTGGCATACTTGTTCATCTTTACTTTTGTTTTAGCCATATTCATCTTTAGTCCAAAATCATTACTAGCTCTGCATAAATGATTAAGATTTTTTTCTAATTCTTTGGGATCGTGGCTTATGATCACAATGTCATCTGCAAATCATAAATGGTTTAGGTACTCTCCATTCACACTGACTCGTTTCTACGACCAGTCTAATCTTCTGAAAGCTTCCTCAAGGGCAGCAGTAAACAACTTCGGAGATATTGTGTCTCTTGTCAAACTCCTTTCTCAATTTTAAATTTACTACTGTCTTTGTCTATTCTAATAAAGGAGGTAGCATTCTCATATATTTTCTTCAAAATTAGGATTAGCATTAGCATTAGTAGAGGCATTTGATGCAAGAAAGCAAGCTTATGCAGCATCAGCCAAAAAAAAAAAAAAAAAAACCACTTCCACTTCACCCCTCTGTTCGTTCAAAATACCTGTCCAGCTGAGCCTTAAACTTATTTAGGCTATCAACCTCCACTACAAGGGATGGAAGTCTGTTCCACCAACCAACCACCCGCTGGCTAAAGGCAAATTTCCGCACGTCTATCCTACATCTGTCTTTCCTCAATTTGAATTTATGCCCTCTCAGATGATTATTCTGAGCTAGAGAAAGAATCCCATCAGCATTGAGCATGCTCAAACCATTCAAGGCTTTATACACCTCTATCAGATCACCTCGCTGGTGCCTAGTCTCCAGACACTGTAATTTGCAAAACTTAAGCCTTTCTTCGTAAGAGCACCCCTTTGTTCCATTCACTAATCTTGTTGCCCTTCTCTGTACTCGTTCCAGCAGCTCTACATCCTTCTTGAAATGAGGCCTCCAGACCTGTATACAGTACTCTAGGTGTGGCCTGACCATTGCCTTATACAAGGGAATAATCACCTCCTTATCCCTGCTGGAAAAATTCCTGTATATCACTGACAATACTCCATGAGCTACTCTTGCAGCCCATCTGCACTGCTCAGAGAACTTCATATCTGCCTGCACAACCACCCCCAAGTCCCTTTCATTCTCTACCACTGTCAGCGTAGTACCACAGAGTTGATACGTTGCTCTGGGGTTGCTGTTTCCCATGTGTAGTACTTTACATTTGTCAATGTTAAACTTCATTTGCCACCTCTCAGCCCATCTGCTCAACCTTTCCAGATCCTGTTGCAGCAGCATAGTGTCAGTAGTGTCCTTGACAACCCTGCCTACCTTTGTATCGTCTGCAAACTTGGACATTAAGCTTGATATACCACCATCCATATCATTTATGAATACAGAAAACAATAATGGACCCAACACTGAGCCCTGAGGGACTCCACTAATAACATTAGTCCACGATGAGCAGTGTCCATTGATTACCACTCTCTGTCTCTCCCCCTCAACCACCCCTTTATCCATAGCAGCAATTTGCCTCCAATGTCACACTGCTCCAATTTGTGTAGCAGTCTTCCATGTGCAACAGTATCAAAAGCCTTTCTAAGATCCAAGTATATAATATCAAAGCTATTCCCTGCATCCAGTTCTTTTGTGACTGCATCATAGTATCCAATCAGATTGGTCAGGCAAGACTTCCCCTTAACAAAACCATGCTGTGTCCGAGCTATAACTGAAGTCTTGTCTAAATGATCCTGCAGTGCTTCTTTAACCAGTGCCTCCATTAATTTTCCGGGAACAGAAGTTAAGCTCACAGGTCTATAATTACTTGTGTCAGCCTTTGATCCTCCTTTGTGAATTGGGGTCACATTTGCACATTTCCAGTCTATGGGTAACTCCCCTGAGTCCAAGGAAGCTCTCATAATTATGGCTAAGGGTTTGCTTACTTCCTTTGCTGCCTCCTTTAATATAACTGGATAGATCCCATCCACCCCGGGTGCCTTTCTTGTGTTTATCTTCAACGGTTTCTCCTCCACTTTACTCCCAGTTATTTCAAGATTCTGTAGCTTACTGCTAGAGTTGAATACACCTCTGGCATTCCCCTCGCTGAATAACTCCTCATGTGTGAATGTCGATGGAAAATATTCATTTAGTTTGTTAGCTACCTGAGCAGGATCATCAACAGTTGACCCATCAATATCAAGTGGACCAATCTGATTCATCCCCTTCCTTCTAGAGTTTACATAAGTAAAGAACTCTTTGCTGTTTTTCTTTGCATCCCTTGCCAAGGATTTCTCGTAATCTGCCTTCGCCTGCCTAACCTCCTTTGTAACTTGTTTGCATATCAACTTGTATCTATCATAGGCTTCTGTGTCATGTGTTAATTTGTAAGTATCCCATGCATTTTTCTTCTCTGCCATATGCCTCATTAGTTCATCTGACATCCATTTTGGCCTAAACCTTGAACAATATTTCTTAGTTGGTATGTAAAGCCTAGTAGCTTCCAAGATAAGTTCTTTGAAGCTTCCCATTTTTGCTGTTGGTAACATCATCAGTTGGTCCCACTGTATAGAATTTAAATACTGTCTCAGTCCATCGTAGTCGCCTTTACGGAAGCAATAACCCTTCCCTTTACCCCTAATGGTAGTTACCTCTTTGAGTAAATCCCACTTCAGCACACTGTGATCACTGCCACCTAGTGGTTCATTTATCTGCAGATTCTTAATGCATGAAGAATCACTGCTGATAATCAAATCAAGAGTATTACTCCCTCTAGTTGCCTCCCGAACATGCTGATGTAGAAAACAATCATCCAATAAATCCACAAAAGCCCTGCTAGTGTGTGAGTGACCAGCCCCCAAATTCCAGTCAATATCTGGGAAATTAAAATCTCCCATTATAAGACTCTCTGATTTACTGGCCCACTATTTCCCTGTACAGTTTCTGATTATGCTCATCAGAGTCATTAGGCCTATAGCACACTCCTACTCTCAATTTTGATCTCCCAGTGCTTATGTCACACCAAACTGACTCAACACTGCACTGTCCAGCGATGTCGACTGGCTTCACTTCCTTGGTTTTTATGTGTTTCTTAACTAATAGCATAACCCCTCCCCCCTTCCTATCCTGTCTATCCTTTCTGTAGACGTTGTACTCCCCAAATTCCAGTTCTGCATCCCTTATATCTGTGTGACACCACGTCTCTGATATCCCAACAATATCTGCCTTTGAGCAGTACCTCAAATTCATCAAATTTATTTACTAAACTCCTAGCATTGGTGTACACGCAAGTATACCTGCACCTGTTTCTATTCTTAGCTACCCTAACACAACCCATGTGTTTACTTGTATCGCAATGGCTCCAGCAGTCTCTGAAATATCATGCATCTTGTTTTTCAGGCTTCTGCTCATTCTAATAGAAGCAGTGCAAGAATCTCTTTCACCTCTGCCAGTGGCTACTGTCAATCCATTGGTCTTTGTCTTCCCCCAAGCTAGCAGTTTTCCGACCCACCTAACACTGCCTCGATAGCATCAGCAAATATTCTTGCACCCTTTCTATTTAAGTGTATCCCATCCCTGTAGAAGCAATCTCTCCTGTTAACAAGTACAGTCCAGGCTGAAAAAAATTCTACCCCTTGAGCCTTGCACAATCTTTCCAGGGCCGAATTGATCGACACGGCTCTCATCATATACTCCCTCCTATCGTGTCTGGGCAGAATTGCAGACACTTTCAAATTCAACCCTAATTCTCGACTTTTGTTCAACAGTGACCTGTACTTGTTAAGTAATTCTGCCGGTCTCCTACTCTTAATAATATTAGTGCCAACGTGTACAACTATATCACCTTTTGTGCCCTTAAAAGATGTTATTCGCTCTACAACGTCATCAACCTTTGCCCCTGGCAGACATACCCTGGTCCTGTTCCACCTATCCTTTTTACAAAGCATGTTCCCCGTTTCCCTGACAATAGAGTCACCAACAACTACTAGTTTCTTCGGGACCAGCGCATTCTGCCTTGGGGGTTGCCTCTGTGTCACATGATGCCCAAGTGCAAGCTCTGGCGTTGATGTGGGCAGCTGAGAGCTTGATGGGCCACTCAATTTAGTTTCTTCGAGGGCATCCACCCTGTCCTTCAAGCTCTCATATAGGCCCACAAGAATGCTGAGTTGTTGCCTGATATCGATACACTCCTTGCATCGCGCACACACAAAGACATCCCCCATGGCAGTATCATGTCCCGTACCCGATTGCTCTGCAAACATCAAGCAAACAGTGCATTTTATAAGGCTGTGAGTCAGAGGACAACTGCCCCCTCAGTTCTGCTCTGAGCCACAGCACTTCCATTAGCTTGAGCCTTTTGCTTTGCTGCTCTGGTCTGAGTCATGATTCTATTAATTTATTAATTAATTATGTTATGTTATTAATTATGTTAAATATAATTAATTATGTTACGTTTGTAATCTAAGTCGTTATATGTATTTATTTAAAAGTACAATTTAACTGCTAACGAAGTTCAACTAACGCTATCTAGTAAGGTATATAACTATCGTATCACAAAGGCGGGAAAGTTACGAGCGGTAAATCTACGGACACTTAAGTATTAATTAACTTTCAAATCTCGTTGTCTCAATTCAGAATAAACTAATGATCCTTACTAGGTCTATAAGCTACTTACAGAAATAATTCGATGTAAAAAATATTCAATCAAGCGGCTAAATATGGCTAAAGAACTTCTCGTTCAGCGGAGTTGCAAACACGTGGATACCCTTACCGATACTTGTATGTAATTACAAGGCCGAGTAAAGAATAAATACACCAAATTAATCAGAAAATCACAAAATAATGTTATACTACTAAATCATAAACCATAAATCATAATATATGGAGTATCCATGCCTTGTCTTTCCAACCTGAAACATGGCCTTATGCTGTACGGAGTCAAATGCCTTTTCATAATCCACAAATGCCAGGCATAATGGTGTTTTATATTCATTTGCTTTCTCCATTAGCTGTGACATTACGTGAAGGTGATCCATAGTTGAGAATCCTGTCCTAAAGCCAGCTTGCTCTTTCGGTTGATTCTCATCAAGTATTCTTTCTAATCTGTTAGTAATGACCTTTGTGAACAACTTGTAGATGTGGGATAACGAACTAATTGGTCTATAATTTCCAATTTCTGATTTATCTCCTTTCTTATGCAGCAAAACTATGATTGCATTATTCCACTCCTTAGGCGTCACACCTTTTCTATGCATTTTGTGAAGAGTCTTGCCAATTTTTGTGTCATGTCTCTTCCTCCCAAATTTAACAACTCTACAGTAACTTCATCTTCCCCCGGGGTTTTGTTATTCTTCATTTTCTTCAACGCATGTTCTACCTCATCAGGAAGGATATCAGGTATATTGTATGTGTTACTAATTTACAATCTATCTTCCCCACTGCTGGCATCATTCCCTTGCTCCTTGTATAACTCTTTATAGTAGTCTTCTGCTATTTGAATTATGCCTTCTCTGCTATTTATAAGTACACAATCGGTATTCTTCAGTTTCAGTATCATTTGTCTTTTTGTATTACTGCTCATGGCTGCTGATTTAAATCCTTTGTTTTCCCTTAATGCTTATAGAAGGGGCTCTTAGTCAACTAAATGAATTTAGAACATCAGGATTTAAATTGTGTATGAGTAAAGTTATAGACATTGCAACTGAGTTTGAAGTAGCTAAGTGGCCAGATACAACAAACCAAAAGAACAACACACACTTCACAGACATAGCACTATACTTGTATCTGGCCATTTCACAGAGCTCTGTACTCATCACAGTGTACCATGGCAGAGTTGAACTAACATTTAGGTGCCACCGTACATAAGACACAATACACACAACAACACAATTCTCAGTCTTGCCAATACCGCTTCTCATCTGTTTTGTCTGAATTCGGACAGCCACAACTCTGGTTCTTGTTTTTCCTTGCAAATTACAGGCTTGTAATCTGTATACGTAACATAAACATAAACGCGCTGTGAGAATATGGAAAGACTTTGTTTAGCAGCAAGATCAGCAGACTCATTTCCCAGAATTCCGGAATGTCCTGGTACCCAACAAAATGTTAATGATTGATTGGACTCTTTGCAGGAGGGGTAACTGATAGTGAATTGTTTTCAGTGTAGGATGACAGGAAGAGAAAGTCTCCCTTAAGAGTAAAGACTGCACTGAGAGAGTCAGTATAGATTACGGCTGGTGAAATGGAGCATTCAACAATCTGTTCAAGTGCAAGCTTTATGGCATACAGCTCAGCAGTGAAGATACTGCATGTGGTTGGTAATGAGGCTGTAGGGGTAAATGGCTGGAAAAATGCTGTAGCACCTACTGCGTTGTCAGTTTTTATTACCCGTGGTGTAACAAGCCAATTACATATACGTGAATATGCAACAGAGTACTTTAAAAACAGCAGTTTTGGTTATTCCTGGTGCAGTCATCTTTAAACTACTTTGCAGGTAGAATCTGAACTTAATATTTTAATTCTTTCGGTATTTAACATAGTTTATTGAATACTGGATCTGGGCAATATCTTTGACAAGATATTTTAATTTCCCTAGCAATCAGCTGTTATTGCCAACAAACAAACAAAAAAAAATAGTAGGCTATAACAGTACTATAGTATTTCTTTTACTTTTAAACTTCCAACTTCATGAAGACAGTAATCATGCATTCCTTTATTCCATATTTTGATGAATAAATCAACTGGATTCCCTACAATAAAATGTTAAGAACAGTATTTCTCATTGTTTGGGCTTCGGCAACCCCTTTCAAGGGAAGGTATATCTAGATTTTTATATCCAATGTAACAAGTTCCAGATATAAACTATGCAGCCCTTATCCAAGGCTTGGGTGAGGGCTGCACAATTTATGTACCGGAAAATCAGGTTTTTCAACCAGCAACTAGAGAAACCAACTAGAGAATACACTATTACACAATACAGTTGTGTGTTATACCTTCATGGGGCCCAAGACAAAATGGAATTTGGAAACCCCATTTAATGAAAAGGGAGGCCCCCATCAACATTAAATATTAAGTAACAGAAGAACACGGAGAGCTGAACTTACTTCAGCTCTCCATGTTTTTCTGATGCTCAATATTTAATGTTCTTACACAGGTTTTTTATGTTTCTTACACTCATTAAAATCAAAAACTGCTGAATTATTTTGCTGCACCTCAGTTCTACTTGGACATTCACTCAAAACTGCTTGATAAGATCGTGGCTACCTTCTTCATGCTACTGTACTGCCTTAAGCATAATGTATGTAACCTTGTATGTAACTAGTGCCGGTTACATACGACAGTCTATTTTTTCAATTAACTCAACTAGAAAGAACTAAATATAAAATTTCATCAAAATCGGTAAAACCATTTTTGAAAAAAACGTAATTTTCAAATTAATCTTCAAGTAAAGTTCATTGACCTTGGCAGGTAGAAAGTTCAGTTTCGATAAAAAAAAAAAAACACTTCAAAATATTAGTAAAAAACAGCAATGAGTTTTTTAAACAGTGATTTTGGGGCCCTACTCTGATCGGGACCTTAGACAGATGTCTTTTTTGCCTATAGCATAACGTGCCAGTGACGACTCATAGTTTACTTGCCTTGGCTCTTCGCGCGCACATTACCTAACCAACAAACCTGCTCTTAGTGGTCTGAAAACAAGATTACATTTCTTCTTCATTTCAGATCCTATGTTTTTAATTTATGATAATGCTTTGTCTTCTACCTGAATTGGGGGGGGGGGGGAGAAAAAAATAGGAGAAGAAAGAAATTAAATAATATGATCAACATTGAAATCTAGTCACCTGAATTATTGAAACTGCATTCAGGAAAGAAAAATATTAATATTTAAGTCCAATTACTGAGAAAAAAAAAAACACTATGAGCCAAACCCGCGAAAAGCACATCACTTCTTGTTTCATATTTTGCTTATTGTGCACAGATCTATCTACAGTACTTTGATTATTGTGCACACATATATCTACAGTTATCTCTATTGTAAAGATTACTCGCAAGCCTTATTTTAGTGAATCAAATTCTGTGATATCTTTGTCTTAAACAAGCAAGCGATTTCCTTCTTCGCTCGAGCCGCTATGTTTTGCTTTTTAAATTACTATCACATTACTATAATACACTATAAAAATATGAGCTATATGGAAATGAATTCTCCTTAGTGTCATGAGTCACGGTCAGCCCACAAGGCTCCGCTATTCTGACGGTCAGTTCCGACTTGCTGAGCATGCGCGACACTATCTTCCTGTTGCCTCTGTATCTGACAGTCTGATGGGAATTGTCATGGGGCATGTGCAATAGATACTCTACGTATCTGCGTCTACATATTTTGAGAGAGCAGTTCTGACTTGACTGATCTGCCGGTCTGTACTACGTACTCGCAGTAAAAAAAATTACTGCGAGTACGTAGTACAGACCGGCAGAAGAAAGTAAAAAAGTAATTTTTTAGCCGGTTTGTACTACGAGTACATAGTACAAACCGGCAGAAGAAAAAAATTACTTTTTTTCTTTTTTCTTTCAGAAAGAATAAAAACGGTATCCTGACTACATAAGAATTTGATAAAAAAAATAAAAGTGGATAGTTATAAAAACAATAATGGACAAACCTATATATATATTTTTCGTTTTCGGAAAGAATAAAAAACAATTTCCTGACTACATAAGAATTTGATTATAAAAATAGATAGCTATAAAAACGATAATGGAAATAGGTTTATTAATTTTTAATTATTATTTTCAGGTAATATATTTTGTATTGCCTGAAAATAATATGAGTATATTTTGTGTTTATTTGTATATACTGTATTTGTAATTTGTGAATTATTAGACTTGTGAAAAGGTTAATTAAATAAAAATACATATAATACTTAATGCTGTAGATCCATTGATTTTAACTTTCTATCTATATATACATATGTGTGTATATATATATACATATATAGAATCAAATTACTATCTATATTATATACATATATATATATATTAAACTTTCCAAACAGTATGGTAGTATTTGTTAAAGACCATTTCAAGTGACAATAAACTGAACATTTGCAATAAAGATGTATTATTTTAATTGAATTTTTCTCCCTTTCGCGAAATAATCAATAATTTTATCCTAATTTATGTTTCGTGCAATGAGTTTCAATGGATACAATTCATATATTGGTTAGTCGTTCTTATCCAGTTGTTGATCTAAGGTGATTTTTAACAATTTGAGTTTACTCGAGGGCCTTTCACAAGAAGCTACTATTACAGGCAGGGTAAGAAAAATTCGTAATGCTATTTCTGCGTTTGTATAAGTTTCGAATCAATTGGGGATTAAACACTATATATTATTTAACCTTTTCACAAATGTAATAATTCACAAATTATTACAAATACAGTACTGTACATACAAATAATCACAAAATATACTCATATTATTATTTTCAGGCAATACAAAATATATTACCTGAAAATAATAATTAAAAATTAATAATAATTACTTATTTCCATTATCGTTTTTACAACTATCTACTCCTATTTTTATAATCAAATTCTTATGTAGTGAGGAAATTGCGTTTTTTTCTTTCTGAAAACGAAAACAAAAAAATGATTGCACGTACGTAGTACACTGCCAGTGAGAATAGCGGAACTGGCGGTGACTTGCGGGCTGACCGTCACGACCCTGAAGTGCAGGTTTACCATTACTGTATTTCTATCCAACTGTTGGATATAAACAGATATTAAGCCTTCATTCTATTCAAGCTGGTATATTATGTTAACTGTTACATTGAACGAAGCTGACCATTCTAATAATCAGCTTCGTTCATTATAATGTGCTGTGTTCGTTAATACTGATGCTAACGATAAACAATTCGGAATCCTGAACTATTCAAGTCATGCTTGCAGTATATTCTGCAGCAAAAACAAAATAAAGCAAAGACTCAAATTAGTCTTTAGAAATCACACCGAAAGTCCTATAGCTCCATAAAAAATTGAAACAGAAAAATAACCTTTTGATTCTCATAACTTTTAAAAGACAACATAAAACAAAATTTTATACGCAGTACCTTTTTGCGGCTTTCTGTAGAGTTGACCTAAGTCCTGCTTTTTACAGTTCTGTTTTCGGAATGTCTATCCTGCTTTTCTTCTATGTACTTTTTTATTATTGTCCTGCTTTTTTAAATAATGCCATGGTTACATCTTGTTTTGATAGTTAGCAGTTATTAAAATATGGTAAGCGATGCTAAAAATAAATAACGCAAAGTAAACACATTTTCCTTTAAACGCAGTCTCAGGAAAGTCCATTCACCTTAATTTCTCACAAAGTTTTGGAATATTGCCAATTTCACCTTAATTTTTTCCTAAGTAAAAATAAAGAAATTAAGCGCAAATAATCTTTTGTTTTTTCTATATATATTGTAACACCAAAATTTCCGTCATTACACATATATTAAATATTTACCTATATTTTGAAAATGAAGAAAAAACTTAAAAAATTCACAGACATTCAAAGCGCTCACAGTAAACAAAAATCGTAATTAAAACCAGAGCAATGGATGACAGATAAACACTTATAGCAAACGATAAAGTGTTTTTCCCCCCTAACGGATTCAAAACAAGACTCGACCGTAAGTAAAAAATCTATAAAGATTTTCAGGTAAATTCTTTCTTAAAATCAAATGATTAATTATTAATCATAGAATTAATTAATTTCATCTTCAAATTTTGGAATTTGACAGTTACCACGAAACGCCAAAGTTTTATAATTAAAAAGTACCCAAACAAAAAATTATCTTAAAATAATTTAGTGCTGCCAACGAAGACTTCATCCGGAGAAACAATAGACTACGTTTCGGTGGCGAGTTGAAAAGGCTGCTATCATTAGTCATTGCTCGAAGCAGATAAACAGAACATTTATCAACAGCAGATCACAGTGATACCTACTGACAGATATTTATCATTGATCTTCTCTGATCGCTGAAAGGGCGATGTTATCAAAAGGAAAGGGGGGAAAAAATTTCGATTATATTTGCAAAAATAACTTAAAGTTGCTGAAAATTGGCAAATTTCATGCATGGTTATTACAAGTTAGTTACAAAGCCAGTTTTCCTTTTTTCTTTAGAAATTTAAAGGAGTGTTGCAAAACAACTGTCTAGTATATCCAAATGAAGAACAGAATCTTCCATTACTTGAAATTCATATTCGAAACAACAGCGTTGTATGGATTTTTACTTTAGCCAACTTGGTAATATTCGGTGCCAACCTAATGACTTATTATCGAAGTCCGCCAGAGAAAAGGACTAAAAAACTGGTTCACCGGTGATAAATGTTCCTAATCGTCCGTGACAGAGAGGTCCTTCCTGTGCGAGCGAGATTAATCAATATTTGCGCTGCACTTTCTAGGAAACAGAAGGTAGCCTTTGTCTTTGGAAAAGTATCATCGTAGCAGGAGGTTTTGAAAGAGAAAGGAGGAGGAAAGGAAGCGTAAACCAGTTACATCATAGCTATGTTAAATTCAGAATGGGAGATGACTACATATAGAATACCAAACCGGATAGCTATGTAACATTTACTGTTCTCCAATGTGCATTGGAAACACTAAGTTAAGAAATGTTTGGTTAGAAAAAAAATAAATTTTAATATCGAGTATGACCACAAGTGCTTTACTCGACAGTCAGCAAAATCAAGTAAAACTGAAAATTAATTTACTTGATTGTGCTGACTGGCGGCCAGAATCTTGCTACATTCCTACCGAAAGGACGCGTCTAGTTTTTTCCTTGAACAAGGGTATCTTATTCTGGCTCTTAGTTGTTTCAAAACATCCCAAATATTGTTGAATTTAGAACTGCGCTGAGGATTGCAAATGGTAAGTACACTACATTGTTCACTTCAAACCACTGTCCATGTTTTGTGACACGGCGCATTGTCATGCTGATACAATACGGCCCCTCTCTCTTTCCAAAGAATTGCTACAATTCAAGTAAGGCAAAATTGGTCAGAATGACACAGTACTCTGCTGCCTTAATGGTTTCGTCGATGACAAGCAGTAGGCCAAGCCATATTCAAGTAAAAAGTAGCCCACAAAATTTCAACGTTAGTGCAATACAACTTGGGGTATAACTACTTTTCGGGCATAAGCAATGTTGTTATTCAACATCATATGTTCTGTACTGTAATGTTCAATGCTTCCGTTCTCTGTGCCAGGATAGGGACGATATCGTTTTTGTTTTTTCGTACCAAAGTAATTAATACTATGAGGCGCCAACATTGTGTATGGAAATTGCATCTACTCACCATGTGGCCTGTATAATTAACCATAACTTCCTAGAGTTGAGATAACTCATTATATGTTGGAAGATATTATACAGTATATACAAGCATGCCTGTAGAAGAATAAGAGAAATTTTCTTTAATATGATACATAGAACCCTTCCATATGCTACTCTCCAGAAATTAAACAGAATATATTACTTCAATATGTTCAGGGTCCTGCAAAAACGCAAGATGATTACAGTAAAACAAGATACATTAAAAATAATTAAAAGAAGTTTAACACAATTTTCCTTCCTGAAGCTGACAGAGCTTTTCAACCGTATGTCATGATCACAGGAATGGACATTACTGAGTATGTGTGAGCATGAATCTGAAATAGAGATTATTTGTCTTCGCGCATGCTCGTAAAAGACCACGAATCGGAGCTTAGATATGGACGGTGAACGTTAATAGAATTTTCATGTAATTTAATTTCGAACGTTTCTGCAATTAATGGTCTCGTATAATTACATTGGACACCAAGTATTTTGACCTCGTTGAATAAAAATGCATGTTTTGTAAAAATATAAATAAAAATGTAATGGCACGAAAGGCTAATTTTGATGCTGCTGAACGAGAGGTACGAACTCAGGATGTCTGCTGTTTAACTGTAAAATTCAGCGGAAATCGCGTCGATCCTTGGTAAGACAAGTTGCAATAACTATGAAGTACGAAGCCACGTGAATGCATATACAGTTTATAACCCCAGGAGATCACATCTGGTCAGTATGGGCTTGGCACACCCAGGGTTTTGAGCTGGATATCATTCTTCTCTTCCTTGGTCCCTTCTACTTCTCTCTCAGTGTAACTCAGAATTTTTTTTTTTTTTTGGCTGGTGCAGTATAATCCTCAGGCTTCCTTGCACCATATGGCTAATAATTATAATAATATATGCATTCACTTGGCTTTGTACTTCATCGGATTCAGTAGACTTCTTTTGGCTGCATACCTCGTCAGATTCAGTGAGTTATACTTAATTCTAACCACTCAATTGTACTTTTCACCTGTGTCGGGCCAGCATTGAAATATACATTCACCATTCCGGTGCATTACCTTTACTTTTAGGCCTAACTTTCCTTACCACCATAGGATCATTATTATTATTAGCCGTATGGTGCAAGGAAGCCTGAGGCTTATGCTGCACCAGCCAAAAAAAAATCCTGAGTTGCCCTGTGCGAGAGAGAGAGAGAAGTAGAAAAGAATCACCAAGAAAGAGAAGAATGATGATATCCAGCTCAAGTCCATACTCACCAGATGTGAGCCGCTGGGGTTAATATCTTAAGCATATATTTTGTCAGAGGCAGAGGCCCACTCCTTCCTGTCTGTCTTGTGATTTCGATGGTTGGTCCCTGAAGAAGACACGGAAAGCATGTAATTCAGCAATTATTATTAGCCATATGTTGCAAGGAAGCCTGAGGCTTATGCCGCACCAGCCAAAAAAAAAAAAAAAAAAATTTCCCGAGTTACCCTGAGAGACAGAGGAATCACCAAAAAACAGAAGAATGATAATATCCAGCTCAGGACCCTCGGTTTGACAAGCCCATACCAGATGTGAGCATTATTTCCTTGTAATTTTCAGTAGTTCCAATCTCCATTTGTAGTTAATTTTTTATTGACATCCTCTCAATTAACTTATACTGTGCTGCCACTTTATTAGGTACACCCCTGATGTGCACACAAATGGTTTTTCCCACAACGTCGCAAGTCACATGGCCACAATTGTGGATATGATGCAGCAGAACAACCTTTCTGGTATCAGCTAAGCATACAGACCGTAGCAAGAATGGGAAAAAGGAGTGATCTAATGGACTTCGAACGTGCCATGGTAGTAGGTGCAAGACGTTCTGGACAAAGCATTTCTGAAACGGCAGTTCTCTTGAACTTTTCACGTACCATAGTTTCAAAGACACATCGAGAATGGTGCAATGAACAGAAAACATCCTCTCAATGGCACTCCTCTGGAAGAAAATCGCTTGTTGATGAGAGAGGTCAGAGGAGGATGGCTAGAATTGTGCAAGCAGACGGGCCACAATGTCGCACATCACGTCAGAATACAACCTTGGTGCGCAGAACAAAATATCGCAACTGACCACTAGTCGGACTTTGTCGCGAAAGGGCTACAACAGCTGACTGCCACATCGTGTACCTTTGTTATCAATGAAGAACAAGATAGCATGCCTCCTGTGGGCACAGCAACACCAGCACTGGACTATCGAGGATTGGAAAACAGTTGCTTAGTCTGACGAGTCCAAGTTCCTGGTGCATCATGTTGATGGAAGACTCAGAATTTGACAAAAACAACATGAATCCATGGACCCGTCATGTCTGACGACTACTGTGCAAGGTGGTGGGGCAGTGTTATGGTGTGGGGAATGTTTTCTTGGTACACGTTGGGTCCATTGGTACCCATAGGTTCACGTCTGAATGCCACACCGTACCTAAACATCGTCAAGATCGAAACGTCAAGAACGAAGGTGGTTACTCTACTCAAAGTACAAAGATGCCACATTGTGTTATGCATGTAAGTTATTCTCTTCAAATACCACTTCTCTGTGTTTAACTGGACTTAACGATTGGGTACATTTAAGTTCGCGATTACAAAGTCATGAAAGATCAGAATATCATTTACAAGCTATGTACAAATTATTACAACTTGAAAAGAATTTGAAACTTGGAAACACTATTGACAAAGAACATGAAAAAAAGTGGCTGCAATTTTATATTTATGAGAGCATAATTTGGCGTTCAAGGGCAGTAGTGATGCTTTATACAAACCGCACAACGGTAATTTCTTAGGTATCAGAATTACTTGCAAGATTTGATCCAATCATGCAACATTTGGATCGGCGCGTAGAATCAGCACCGCGTTCCTATTTATTTCATAGAATAGAAGATGAACTGATTTCTGCTTTGGATAAAAAAGTTAGAAAGGAAATAATAAATACAGTTAAGAAAGCTAAGTATTTCACAATTTTATTAGATTGCACTCCAGACGTAAGCCATCAAGAACAATTATCTGTTATTTTAAGATATGTTAATGTAGATAACTCTGAAAGTGATGTGAGTATACAAGAACGATTTATTTGTTTTGAAACAGTAAAAGACTCGACAGGAAAAGGGTTATCAGCCAAAATTGAAAGATATTAGAAAAGGAGGAATTAGATTTAGGGAACCGTCGAGGACAGGGGTACGATAACGGAGCTCATATGAGAGATTTATATAAAGGCGTGGAAGCACTTATCCTGCAAAAGAATTCCAAAGCATAGTATATGCCCCGCGGAAGTCATAATTTGAATTTAGTTCTTGGAGACAATGCAAAATCATCTTCTCTTGCAAATTCATTTTTTGGGACTTTACAAAGCATATATAATATTTTTGCAAGTTCTGTGATACGCTGGGATATATTAAAAGAGCATGTCAAACATCTTACTCCAAAACCACTGTCAGAAACGAGGTGAGAATGTCGCCTCGGAAGTTTGAAATCTGTGAGATACCAAGTACCACAATTTTCTCTAGCTTTGAAATACCTTTATGAACATACCAGTTACATGAAAACGAAATCCAATCAATCGAAAATAAACTTACTTCATTTGAATTTTTATTAAGTTTGGTCATTTGGTATGACATACTGAATGAAGTAAATATTGTGAGCAAGATATTTCAAAATTCAAATATAGATATCGGTACTGCAAATTCACATTTAAAAGGCCTTTTAAAATTTTTTGAACAGTATCGTGAATCGGGATTCAAATCTTCTTTAATAACTGCAAAGGAAATAGCTGAAGAATTACAAGTGACATCTGAATTTAAGAGTCAAAGAACTGTACGAAAAACAAAGATTTTGTTATAAAGGAACCGATCAGCCTATTTCATCAGGCGAAGAATATTTCAGAATTCAATATTTTCTATTCATAATCGATAGTGCGATTATTTCTTTTAAGAAAAGATTCGAAATTTATCACGAACATGAGACATCATATGGTTTTTTATATAATTCGGATAATATTCAAAAACTGACTGAAAACGATCTTCTTAAATGTTCAAAGACTTAAATGCGACCTTGCAAGACGATATTGATTGCATTGATTTATTTAATGAAATCAAAATATGTCGTCGAGTTTTGCCTTCCAGGATCACAATATTACAAATATTACAATATTTACTGAAAAATAATTTATTGAATTGTATCCAAATTTTGTTACTGTTCTGAAAAGTATATTAACCTTACCAATTACCATGGCATCTGCAGAAAGATCTTTCTCAAGATTGAAAATAATAAAAAATTATATGAGATCTAGCATTAGTTAAGAACGATTTACCTCCTTAGCCATTTTATCTATCGAATCCGAAATAACCAAAAAACTAAATCATGATAATAGTATCAACAAATTTGCTATAAAACATGTAAGAAAATGAAACAAAAATCACATATTGTGACCTTATTATTATTATTATTATTATTATTATTATTAGCCATATGGTGCAAGGAAGCCTGAGGCTTAGGCTGCACTAGGCAAAAAAAAAAAAAAAAAAAAAAAAATTCTGAATTATCCAAAGAGAGAGAAGTAGAATGAAATCCCCAAGAAAGAGAAGAATGATGATATCCAGCTCAGGACACTGGGTGTGCCAAGCCCATACTCACCAGATGTGAGCCCTTGGGGGTTATTCGATTAAGTCGCATACCAAATTGTATTTTATAAGTATATAAAAGCAATTATTTTTCTTATTTGATTTATTAAAGGTTATTTTGTGATTGAAATGTTAATTTTATTAAAATAATTTAATTATTTATCATTTTCATGTAATCCTTACTAAACCAATTTGTGCAATGTAATAAATATCAAAATGCAATAAATTATTTTGTTGTACGAAATTTGTATCAAGGCCCCGCAAGTCAACTTTGCATCGGGTCCCGCTTTTGTTCGGGTCGGCCCTGGTAAGATGGTTACTTCCATCAGGATAACGCGTGGTGCACAAAGCCTGAATCACTATGGAATGGCTCTAGGAACAGGACAATGACTTTTCTTTGCTGCAGTGGCCCGCTCAGTCCCGGGATCTCAATCCTATTGAACATCTTTGGGATGAGCTGGAAATGGCTGTTCACTGCAGGTCTACACCTCCGTCGAATCTAAAGGAACTGCGTGACACACTCGTGTCTGCATGGTACTCCATTCCTGCACGTTTTCAGCATCTTGTTCAATCTATGCCTAGACGAATTCAGGCTGTTTTGAAGGCTAAAGGAGGCTGAACGCGCTACTACGTAGGTGTACCTAATAAAGTGGCAGCACAGTGTATATAGGAAAAATATATATAGATACACTTTATATGAATACATGGCTTTTTGTATTAATGTAATAGCATGTAATAGTATAAGTTAAATAAATTTCACCTAATAACTGGGAAAAGATAGAAATTAATATGTAAATAAATAATCATAAACCAAGGAAAACATTATCTCATAATGATGCCACAACATGACATGGTCTAAGGGGATTAGAGGGGAACAAATATTCTGTGTATTATCAGACACTCAGTCTAAAACACTGATGGATCCAATATCTTTCTATTACAGATTTAGGAGACGCCCGGTTGGCCTACTTCTCTAAAATTTATTCATGCACACCTTCTCGATGATAAGCCCTGTTATGTCACTTAGGTGGCAACGAATGTGTAGAGTTGTTCTCTTCAAGGCGCATGGTCAGTGTTAAGAGGAAAAAACGAAACAAATGGCCCTTAGTCCCCAGCAGCTTTTACTCTCCGTCTTACGGCAGCGAGAGGATCAGAGTGGAAGCATCGGGTGCTAAGAATCTCTGGGTACGACCAGGCTGCCGTGCACGGAAACTGAAATTGGCCTGTTACAACGTAAGATCGCTCATTAGTGAAGACAGGATATTAGAGCTGGAAAAGGAATTAGAAAAATGTGAATCGGAATATCATTGGCTTGGCTGAAACAAGAAGAAATGAATCACTTATAAGTTTATCAAGTGGAAATCTGCTGTACACCAATGGAAACAGTGAAAGAAGAGAAGGTGGAGTTGGCTTTCTGGTCCATAAAGATATAAAAGACATTTTGGAATTCAAAAGTACATCACCAAGGATTTCTAAGAGATACGAGCTAAATGTTATGATTTATGCACCAATATCGAGCCATGATGACGAAGAGGTTGAAGAAATGTACACCGAAAATTGAGTCTTCTAGATGAGCAGAAAACCCACTACACTATCATTACGGGGGACTTCAGTGCTAAGGTTGTAAAAAGACAAAACAGCACAGAAAAGGGAACTATAGGAAATTTTGGAATTGCTAAAAGACTTGTGGAATTTGCAGAATTTCGAAGATTGTCAGTAATAAACACTTTTTTCAAGAAAAGGGTGAACAGAAAGTGGACATGGAAGAGTCCAAATGGATTAACAACTAATGAAATCGACTTCATCCTCACTAACAGAAGATACATCGTGAATGAAGTTACTATACTGAATAAGGTAAATGTTATAAGTGATCACAGAATGGTAAGATGCACACGATATAGATGTAAGAAAAGAAAGGAAAAAAACTGAGTCGAGTAAATAATACAAAGGTCTCTGAGATAACAGAAGAGGAGAAAAAGCAGTATGTACTGGAACATAAGAACCAGTTTGAGCTTCTGCAGACTGCTCAGGACCAAGATATCGATGGGGAATATTACAACTTTCTGAAAGTGATAAAGCCCAAGAAATCTATAGGAAAAAGAAATCCAAAGAAGAAAATTTAGTCAAGAAACAAGTGTCATGATGACCCGAAGGCGACGAATGAAGAGCAAGATAAACATTGACAAGGAGAAAATTGAGTATACTGAGTTATGCAAAGCCATTAGAAAGAGACTCAGAGAGGACATAAGAAGATTTAACACAAGAAACGTAGAACAGGAATTAAGGGAAAACAAAGGACTAAAATCAGCAGCCATGAGCAGTAATACAGAAAGACAAATGAAACTGAAACTGAAGAATAGCGATGGTGCACTTATAAATAGCAGAGAAAGCATAATTCAAATAGTAGAAGACTACTATAAAGAATTATGCAAGGAGCGAGGCAATTTTTATGCATTTGATGCCAGCAGTGGGAAAGATGGATTGCAAATTAGTAACACATACGACATACCTGATGAGGCAGAACACGCATTGAAGAAAATGAATAATCAGAAAGCCCCAGGGGAAGACGAAGTTCCTGTGAGTTGTTAAAATTGTGAGGAAGAGACATGACACAAAAACTGGACTCTGCACAAAATGTATTAGAAAAGAGATAAATTGGAAATTATAGACCAATTAGCTTGTTATCCCACATCTACAAGTTGTTTCAAAGGTCACTACTAACAGATTAGAAAGAATACTTGTTGAGAATCAACCGAAAAAGCAAACTGGCTTTAAGACGGGATTCTCAACTATGGATTACCTTCACGTAATTTCACAGTTAATGGAGAAAGCAAATGAATATAAAATACCATTATGCTTGGCATTTGTGAATTATGAAAAGGCATTTGACTCCCTACAGCATAAGGCAATGTTTCGGGCACTGGAAAGACAAGGTATAGATACCCCCATATAGTATGATTCTGATGAAAATATATGAGAACGCTACCTCCTTTATTAGACTAGACAAAGACAAATAGTAAATTTAAAATTGAGAAAGGAGTTCTACAATGAGACACAATATCTCCGAAGTTGTTTACTGATAAGAAATATTGTTCAAGGTTTAGGCCTAAATGGTTGTCAGATGAACTAATGAGACATGTGGCAGAGAAGAAAAATGCATGGGATACATATAAATTAATGGGTGACATGGAAGCCTATGATAGATATAAGTTGGTCTGTAACCAAGTCACAAAGGAGATTAGGCAGGCAAAGGCAGACTACGAAAAATCCTTGGCAAAGGATGCAAAGAAAAACAGAAAAGAGTTCTTTACATACTTGAACTCGAGAAGGAAAGGGATGAATCAGATTGGTCCACTGGATATTGATGGTTCAACAGTTGAGGATCCTGCTCAGGTGGCTAACAATCTAAACGAGTATTTTGCATCTACATTCACGCATGAGGAGTTATTCAGGAAGGAGAATGATGTAGGTAAAGTAAACATTGGCAGTGAGCTGGATGATTTTGTAATAACTGAGAGGAAAGTGGAGGAGAGATTGTTGAGGATAAACATAAAAAAGGCACCTGGGGTGGATGGGATCTATCCAGTTATATTAAAGGAGGCAGCAAAGGAAGTATGCAAACCCCTATCCATAATTATGAGAGCTTCTTTGGACTCAGGGGAGGTACCCATAGACTGGAGATGTGCAAATGTAACCCCAATTCACAAAGGAGGATCAAAGGCTGACACAAGTAATTATAGACCTGTTAGTTTAACTTCTGTTCCAGGTAAATTAATGGAGGCACTGGTTAAAGAAGCACTGCAGGATCATCTAGACAAGAATTCAGTTATAGCTCAGACGCAGCATGGTTTTGTTAAGGGCAGGTCTTGCCTGACCAATTTGATTGGATACTATGATGTAGTCACAAAAGAACTGGATGCAGGGAATAACTTTGATATTATATATTTGGATCTTAGAAAGGCTTTTGATACTGTTGCACATGGAAGACTGCTGCACAAATTGGAGCAGTGTGGCATTGGAGGCAAATTGCTGCTATGGATAAGGGGATGGTTGAGTGGCAGAAGACAGAGAGTGGTAATCAATGGACACTGCTCAACGTGGACTAATGTTATTAGTGGAGTTCCTCAAGGTTCAGTGTTGGGTCCGTTGTTGTTTTCGGTGTTTATGAATGATATTGATGATGGGATATCAAGTTTAATGTCCAAGTTTGCAGATGATACAAAGGTTGGCAGGGTCGTCAAGGACACTACTGACGCTATGCTGCTGCAACAGGATCTGGAAAGGTTGAACAGATGGGCTGAGAGGTGGCAAATGAAGTTTAACATTGACAAATGTAAAGTACTGCATATGGGAAACAGTAACCCCAGAGCAACGTATCAACTCTGCGGTACCACACTGACAGTGGTGGAGAATGAAAAGGACCTGGGGGTAATTGTGCAGGGAGATATGAAGTTCTCTGAGCAGTGCAGACGAGCTGCAAGAGTAGCTCATGGTGTCTTGTCAATGATATACAGGAATTTTTCTAGCAGGGATAAGGAGGTGATTATTCCCTTGTATAAGGCAATGGTTAGGCCACATCTTGAGTACTGTATACAGGTCTGGAGGCCTCATTTCAAGAAGGATGTAGAGCTGCTGGAACGGGTACAGAGAAGGGCAACAAGATTAGTAAATGGAACAAAGGGTTGCTCTTACGAAGAAAGGCTTAAGTTTTGCAAATTACCGAGTCTGGAGACTAGGCACCGGCGAGGTGATCTGATAGAGGTGTATAAGGCTTTGAATGGTTTGAGCATGCTCAATGCCAATGGGATTCTTCATCTTTCTCAGAATAATCACCTCAGAGGGCATAAATTCAAATTGAGGAAGGACGGATGTCGGATAGATGTGCGGAAATTTGCCTTTGGCCAGCGGGTATTGGTTGGTGGAACCGACTTCCATCACTTGTTGTTGAAGTTGATAGCCTAAACAAATTTAAAGCTCAACTGGACAGGTATTTCGAACGAACGGAGGGGTGAAATGGGAGAGGGTTTTTTTTTTTTTTTTTTTGGGCTGATGCTGAATAAGCTTGCTTTCTTGCATCGTATGCCTCTACTAATGCTAATGCTAAAATGCTAAAGGAAGCTTTCAGAAGATTATACTGGTCGCACCATTTGTCGATGACGTTGTGGTCATAAGCCACGATCCCAAAGAATTAGAGGAAAATCTTAATCAGTTATGCAGAGTTAGTAAGGATTTTGGACTGAAGGTTAATTTGGCTAAAACAAAAGTAATGATGAACAAGTATTCCACAGTAAGGGACATAATGATTGAAGGAGCAGTAATTGAAAAGGTGGAGTCATATACTTGTCTGGGACAAGTTATTAGATGTAATAATGATAAATGGTCGGAAGTCAAGAGAAGAATAAATTTTGGATGGATAACATTCAGAAAATATAGTCACATACTGAGGCGCAATATCCCAGTTTGTCTGAAACGTAAAATAATGAACCAATTTATACTCCCCACCATGACTTATGGAAGTGAAACTTGGGCACTCACCAAAAGAATGGAAGAGAAGCTGAGAACTACACAGCGAAGAATGGAACGAATTATATTGTGAATCAGACTGTTAGATAAGAAGAGAAACACGTTTCAGCCAGCAAACACAAGTAAAGGACATTCTTATCAAAACTAAAAAGGTCTTGGGCAGGACACATAACTCGAAGACATGAAGAAAGATGGACTAAGAAAATAACAGCACGGTACCCAAGAGGAGCTAGAAGAAAACTCCCGGGGCTCACATCTGGTGAGTATGGGCTTGGCAAACCCAGGGTCCTGAGCTGGATATCATCATTCTTCTCTTTCTTGGTGATATCTCTCTCTCTCTCTCTCTCTCTCACACACAGGGGGTAACTCGGGAATTTTTTTTTTTTTTTTTTTGGCTGGTGCAGCATAAGCCTCAGGCTTCCTTGTACCATATGGCTAATGCTAATAATAATAATAAAACTTGGAAGACAACGGCAGAGATGGATAGATGAAATTCACGAGTTTGTGGGTTGTAAATGGATGTCCATTGCACAAAAGAACTGGAAAGTTCTTTTGTGGAACTGGAAAATTGTTGGAGAGACCTTCTTCCTGCATTGGACTGAAAATAGCTGATGATGATGACATGGTGTATGGAAGCACAAGGTATTTCGATTAGCCACACAGTTTAGTGGAAGTTCGGTATTTTTTTTATAACTTTTACAAAACTGTCTGGCTAATCGAAATACTTTATGCTTCCATAAACCATGGTCATGTTGTGTCTTCTAATAAGATGTGTACCTAGCCTTATATTTTTTTATATATTATTTCTTTCTATATTTATTGATATGAAACTAACAGCTACTATGGCTCAATATATCCTAAGTATTATTAATACTTAAACATGCAAAAGAATTTACCTCAATACTTCTTCATAGGATGACTTCTACACCCTATTCTCCACGAAAGACCGATTTAAAATGCATAAAAACTTATTTAAAATAATTTAATGTATTCATCACTCTTAGTACATGGGCGATCAGACGCGCCGGGATCACAATCGAAAGCCTCAACCCGATCCCAGAGCTATCAAACACTCCACGAAATCTTGAGTGACTGAAGTCATTATGTCAAATATATAATATGAAATTAGACAGTGATAAAATTATATAGTGGAATAAAATTGCTAAAATTAAGAACGCGACAACAAAAATAATTTACGAAACTGTCAACTGTGATCCCGGCCCGTCCGAACGTTCATGTACTAAGAATGATCAATATATTAAATTATTTTAAAGTTTTTATGCATTTTAAATCGATTTTTCGTGGAGAGCAGTGTCTAGAAGTCGTGCTATGAAGAAGTATTGAGGTAAACTCTTTTGCATATTTAAGTTTTTCTATACTTATATATTTTATCTTTCTATCTTTATTTATATATTATTTCTATCTTTTCTAAGCTTTCTTACCTTATACCATTACATAATACTATTATATTAATCTTTACCTTATACAAAAAGCCATTTATTTGTTATTTAAAGTATATTTTATTTTATTTTATATTAATTGTACTGTCCCTCACGACTATAGATGCTTAGAGCTCATCGGAGTATGGGTTCCGTACGTTCTATGTATTCGCCATATTTTCAAAACCGTTTGTTAACCGAAATTTTCCTTTCCTAATTTCGCAAATTAGACCACCTGGGTGCTTTCCCACCTCACCTCACGGGTCTTTACATTGAGGAGTGCACTGGTGTCTCACTGTACTGAAACAGTAACTTTTCACCGTCCTGAACCCATAAATTCTATAACCACTACAACGGCTAAAACAGTAATTTCTTTATATATACGCAATGTTTTTTTCCAAAATAGGTTTTATTTTCAGATTTAAATTTAAAAAGAATCGGACGACCTGCAATTATGTTAGTTATCGCTTCTTAGAAGCGATAACTAACATAATTGCAGCCGGAAGACCAAAGTAATTATTCTTGGCTCATCATTTTTATTATTGTAACCTAGGCTCAAAGTTTTTTTACGTATGTCGATTGGATCTAGTCACGCGTGTTCACTCATTGCCATTTTCTGGGTAATTTGACACGTTTGTTCACAGAAGTATGCTTGCTTGAGGGCGAAAGGATATGTTCAGTAGCGGATTAAGATCGGTTGAGGCCCCGGGGGCAGAAGCAAATATTGGGCCCCTTAAAAAAAAAAAAAAGAGACAGGGAAAATAAAAATACATGTTGACCCTTTTTTTAAATAAATAAAAAATATTATGTACTATTAATGTTTTATTTCCAATAAAATTTGAATATAATATATGTATAATATAATTAATAATAGCATAATAATAATCACAAAGTTTTGAACTAATAGTTGAACATATTAGTTCAACTAATTTGTTGGGGTTTTGCGTGGGCCCTTCAGAAGTCGAGGCCCAGGGCGCGCGCCCGGTGCGCCCGCCGTTAAATCCGCCTGTGGATATGTTCCTCATATTTCTTGTTCCCCTCATGTGTCGCATGGTGCGAGCAGTTCTCATGGCTAGTTGCAATTGTACATCGCAATTAACTAAGTACAGGGTGACGCAAATTTGGACTTTTTTTTTCTTGCTGTTATGCGAACAATTAAAATTAGTTTTTACTTCAGAATTTCACACTAGGGATACAGGACTCGTACAGCTAGAAGGGAAGAAGCAAATGTTCCTTTCGTTTCAAGTTCAGCAATCTGGTGCGTTTCGCTCCGTCATTGCAGAAATTTGCCGCCTCAGCGGGGAAAAAAAAGTTCCTCCTCTTCTCCCCAATGGCTGAATGCTAGCCGTATAGAAGTGTCCCTAGTGGCCTCTTCAAATCACCCTGCTCCATAGTCCCGAGTTTCACTTTTACTTGGTGCTGCATATTGCTGTTCTTATTGATAAATAGAGAAGGAAAAACTTCTGGCTTGCTCATACTGTACCATCACCAGTGTGGTTTCAAATCTCTATGAACAGGTAGCATGATTAGGGCTGCCACCCGTCCTCATTTTTTAGGTATCATGGACTGTCCGGGAGGAATTTCTAAAATTTTGAAAATATCAGGAATTTTGGGGCTTAAAATTTGAAGATCTACTGATCCTTATCATTGGTAAAATTTGTAAGGCGTACACCAATCAGCTTTGCAGAAGTAATCTCAAGAATCTCCACTTCTGGCTGTAAACAACGCAGATCAGACATTGAGTTTATTATGCGTTCGGAGTTATTGACATTTCGTTCGTGCAGTTTGACTTTTTCCCTCCATTTTTTTTATTCTTGGTGAGTAGACAATTCAAAATAAAATTTCTCTCGTTATTTATTTTACCTGAAATCCATTCTAATTAAGTGAATTTATTCTAAATTAAAATTTCGATTCCACGTTTTTTAAGTGATCTCACATTTTCTATTCTTTCAGTAGTTGGTATAAACAATAATTTGATACGTCCAGCTTCAATTCGTCGTATTTATTTACGAGTAAACATAGTTTTTAAAATCAATATTTCTTAATTATCAGTTGAAGTAATCAGCTACTTCTTCAAATAATTTTTTATTTCTATTTAAATTAAAATAATTCTTCATTTTACACAAATTTAGGAATACCCATTATGCCAAAAAGGAAGTGCAAGTTTATGGACGACTTGAGGATGAAATATCCAAGTTTTCGAAAGGGAAGAGTAGACGAAGAGCCGGATTGCGTCGTTTGCGGTCCCAAAAGCTACATCTCGGTTGCTAACAAGGGGCAGCGCCTCCGTAGCCAGGAGAAGCAGTGCATAGCACATGCTTCTTGATTAGACCGGGTACGAGCTCGTGATCACCAAATACGGAGGATGCGGAAAGGTCAGGGAATGACCACCGCATATCCCCTTGGTTGCTAATGCTCCTAAAAACCAAACAAACAGCTAACAAGGGTTCAGGTGATTTGGACATCCACATGAATTCAGAGAAACGTAAGAACATCAGATCTGAAAAATCTTACAGCAAGGTAATGGACTTTTTAGTAAATGCCCCTGAAAGGCTTGAAACCTACAAGTTTCTGTTACTGAAGGAACCTTTGCCTTTCATACAGTGGCACATCACCACAGCTACAAATCGATGTCTTTTATAGCAGAATTATTAAAGTCGATATGCTCTGATTCAGATATTGTTGAGGTTATCTTGTGTAAAATCAGACTGAAACCATAATTAACTCTGTCTTATCAGTCCATTCAGTTGGAGAAGATGAAGTCCCTGCAGAATGTACAGTTTTTTGGAGTTTACACTGACGTGGCGTCAGTGTATTAGCTTAACCTTTGAGCCACCATTTTTTCTAGTCAAAATAATGCACAAGAAGAGGGAAATTTTTCAGAAATCCATGATAGTCAGATGAGACCTTGTATAAAAGTGGCCTGGAAAAGAAATGTATTGTATTTGGTGGAGATAATTGTAACACTATGTTTGGACGAGTGCAGAGATACAATGGGAATAATGTATTTTCAAATTTACAAGGTCATGCACTGAATACTTGGTCATGTGGTTGAAACCACTGGAAGAAGTTTCTTCATTCAGGTGGATGCCTTTAAGAGAGCCAACAGTGTGGTTTCAACAGTTAGGTATCTTCAAACAAAAGGAGTGTGTGTGGATGATGTGAAGTGCTTTGATCAGTTTTGTAATTAAAAAAAAAAAAAAAAAGTAGCGTAAATTAAGGATACCGATGTTTCCGTTCCTTGTAATATAAGATGGGCTAATTATTTTAGCCACTGTAAGAATTCATTCTTACAGTGGATAATAATTTCTCAATTTTCCCTTTCCATACCACCACATAATGCATTTATTGAAAGACTGTTTTCAATGATGGAGGTGCAGTGCTCTAAGGATAGAAACTTGTTTACTGTGGATTCTATTAAGGGACTAATGCTTACAAAATTCAATTTCAGTGGCATGCTGTGTAAAGATTTTCATTCATATTTATCCAAAAAGAACAGATTTACAGAGAAAAATTGCATCTGTGGAAAAATATAAAAGAAATGTAGAGAAGAGCAAGTAAATTATGCTGAGAAAAATAAAAGTATTTTTTTTATTCATACAATAAGTAAATGTTTTGTGTATCATTTTTTTACAAGTTAAGCAATCCACTAAGAATGGTAAGTGTGAATTCTGTTAATTTAAGGGATTTGAGATGTTTAATTAAAATATTTAACATGTCATTACTTTGCCAGTGATTGTGCCATTACCCTATTATCATAATAAACTGTTATTAAAGGCGTAGGCATTTTTGAAAAGAGTGTAAGAGAATGCAAGGTGTATTTTGGTACAATAGGGAAAGGTGTCTTCAAAAGTCCAGATTTTTCTGCCCAAATTTCCTCATTTTTAAGGTTAGAGAGGTGGCAGCCCTAAGCATGATAGATCTGAGGCATCTGCACTATAATTTAAAATTAAACTGCAATAAATAATAGTCTTAATTTTATAATAAGTATATCACGAAATAATCAGGGTGTCATGAAATAAATACGGTTTCATTGGTTTTTTTTTTTTAAGTTGCTGGCTTGAAATATGACTTCGACAATTGCAGCCGGATTAAAAAAAATAATAATAACTAAAATAGAAAAAAAAAAAAAAAACAACTAAAACATCTGTATATATATGTTCATATATATAATGTAAGTTACATTAAAATGTAAATTAAATTAAGAATATGTTAGCAAAATTATATAATATATATATACAGGGCAGGCACTAGGGGTGCACAAGTAAGGCAATTGCTACATAGTGGCATAGTATTTAGGGACAGGCACCATTGGTGGTTTCCCACATCTGTGCCGTATGTACTTATCATGGAATGCAGAACAACTGCAAAAGCCAAAAAAAAAAGTGTAATGTCTGGTTTATGTAGTGTTGTTTTCTGTTGTTGTGTCTCTGGCTGCAGGGCCCCTAGTGCAACCCTACATTGCCCACCACCACTGTGAGGTGAGCCAGGCTGCCCATTATACTCTGGCTGGTCTCTGCCAGGGTCACCTGAGCTTCCTGACAGAGGCAATTAAAAAAAACAAAAAAAGAAAAAGAAAGTGGGTTGTTGTAGGGGGAGATAGCGAAGGCAGGTCCAAATGAGGGTGAAGCTTTGGAGTGGCTTGAAGGAGAAGTTAAGCCACACAGAGAAGGCGAATTAAGGGAATAAAACTCATGGGGGAGAGATCTCGCGAGATCACCAGCGGCCAAGGACATTCTGGAGGCCTGGAGTTACATGAGAGCACCAACAATCCCACACTAGATGGTGCATACACCTGAGGGTTTGCAAGTTGATCCCGCACCCCGGAGGGTGCTAGCAATCCTACCCTTATGGGTTCGCGATTTATCTGCACTCCATTGCCAGAGTTTCCGCAAGAATTTGCATCAGTAATTGGATCATAACCTATCTGGGTTGGCATAGGCTTGTCTTTATGTGTTCCTTGAGTAGCATTGTCCCACATCAGGCACTACTACATATATATGTGTTAAAATATGATATGAATTAGGTGCTGTTACAAGGTTTTCTTCAGGCACCACAAACGCTAGTGCCTGTTAAAAAAAAAAGAAACTACCGGTTGGTTATAAAATAAGTTTCCCTATTCAGGAGACCCTAGTGTCAAAATAGTTAGCGCTGTGAAAATCAGTGGTTATGTCATGAGGAAGCGATTTGTAGAAGAAAAAAAAAATTAGTTTCAATTTCTGCCGCCAGGCCAAAAACGGCGCTGCACATATGTAAAAGTTGTCATTTACTTCAAGACACACTGCTTACACAAATGACATCCTGTTAGATAAAAGAAGAAAGACCAATGCTATCTTCAATAACCATTACGGCTCTTGTGCTATTTTAGTAAAACTATTCTACTAGAATAATAGTAATGTTAACGCAGCACTACATGAATATCGGAAACTTAAAGGTTTGTGTACAGGCCCTTTAACGTCAGTGGGGCTTCAAAAACTAGTAAAGAAATTTGAACTGAATGGGGAGTTAGGTGTAATTCCAGGCAGCGGACGACCACGTATTGGAATGGCTTGTTGAAATGGCTTTCAGGGTTTACTGCGGTGGCATATAGATGCTTGTCAATTTGAAAGCAAGCATTAAGCAGCATGTAGTCAAAATCCCCAATGAGATGCTACACAAAACTATGTCACATGCAGTCCTCCGTTTTTAGAATGTTATCTCAAGTGAAGGAAAGCACATAGAACAATATCTGTAGATTGCTAGGTTCTGATATTAAAACCTAATACTAATTTAAGTATTCCATCTCATGTTTACAGTGCTAATTTCTCCCATGTTTTTTTTTTTCTTCTACAAATCGCTTCCCCATATCCTAAATGACATACCCACCAATTTTAATAGCGCTACCTCTAACCATTTTGACGCTAGGGTCTCTGGAATAGGGAAACTTATTTTATAACTACCTGGTATATTCATTGTTCCGATTCGCAGTCCAGTATCCAAGCTATGTCATTTATGGTTATTTTCAGTCTGGCTTTGACTTTTCTGGTTTTTTATAGCACTTTTCATCCACTGTCAGCTTGCTGGGCCTGCCACAGCTTTCCCAGAGCCCCATTAGCCAGTACAAAGAATGCACTGTTACCACCTCGCACATGTCTATATGGCTGGGATGTGGGGGTTGGATTTTGTGAGGCCCAGATAGGCATGGATATCAGAGCAAAAATGTGGAAGAGCACCACCCTGTTGAAATATGTCGTGTCTGGAAATGCATTTCTTATTTTAGGAACATTTGTTAGCAATTCAAGATAATTCTGCCCAGTAACAGTATTGTTGAATCTCTAAGGTCAAATAATCCCACAAGAGGAAAGTCGTATCTAAACACTGATGGCACATGCGTAGCCAGGTGGGCAGGAGCAGCAGTGCGTAGCACATGCTTCTTGATTAGACTAGGGTTCGAGCCCGTGACCACCAAATATGGGGGATGCGGGAAGGTCAGGGAATGACCACCACATATCCCTGGAGCAACATGGCCTTAGTTGCTAATTCTCCTAAAAAAAAAAAAAAAAAAAAAAACCAAATAACAAATAAACACTGATCCCTCGCAATTAACATCTTTGTATAGGGTAAGGTGAGGATCGTTGCTGTTCCAGTAAATACAGTTGTAACAATTGAAATGATCATTTAATTGAACATCATTTCATCTAATCATAGCACATTGTGCATATAGGATCATCTTCCTGAATTGCATGCAACAGGTAGCAAGAAAAGTTCGATCTTACTTCAAGATTCACTCCAATGCAGTTCTTGGGAACACTGTTTTGTTTACTTCTTAGTGACTAAACATGAGCACTTCTAATGGCTTGATTGTATTTTGGCACTTGTTGAGATTTTCCTCCTACAGCTTTCCTTATTAACTTTGTTGTTACACATTCTTTGAACCTATCATGGAGAAACTTGTTCTTTGTCCCATATTGATGTTCCATTTATACTAAAGCTCTTTAATGTTTTATTACTTCCAGTAACATTTCAGATTGCACTTCCTTTTGTCAAATGTTAGTTGATTGTCAATCATACTCAATGAGTTTCTAGTTATTCTGAACATAAAAAAAAAAGTTATTAAAAATCTAATTGTTTATTTTAGTATTAGTAGTGGCAAATGCAAGAATTTTTGTTTTAAAATGAACATTTTTATTAAAACTGTTCATTATACCTAGAGAATAACTATTTAAAGTATTTATACATAACTCTCTGACTAACCCTGCAATTTTTATAAGTAACAGGAGTTAACAGTAACAGATCACAACTTTCTTGAAGATTTTCTTGGTTTCTCCCAATAACTCTGCAATAACACATATGATACATCAGTTTCTAGAACAAAGGAAAATTAGCAGCAATTCGCAACCTTTAACTATTCTATAAGACTAAAGTTATATTCAGTTAATAAATTTTCCTTTGAATTAAAAATGGGAATGGCAAAATTAACATTGAAGGTCATGTTTAAGGCTACACAAACTTAAAAACTATTTGTATTAATTTCCCCCAGATGACATTTGTCATTCCTTCTGAAACTTGATTAGCTCTTCTACATAGGTGTATGGGGTTGTTCCTTGCCATTAGGTATTAGCTATCTGTGCATATGTTGATAAAATACTCTGGGAATGCCCAGTTCAATGTTTCAGTCCAACTGTGGGCTGTATATTTCATTTTGTTTGCTTCCCACAAGTTTTTTTTTTTTTTTTTTCATATGTGGGAAATTAAATAAAGATCATATCTGTTTCACCCAAGGCTAAGATGGTCTAAAAGACAGATTTTAAAGACTTCAACAGTGCCCCAACTAGGTATTTTTGTATGATATATGCTTCTGACTTTGTTTTGAATAAGTGCTATGCCTGCTTGCCTTGGAATATGGGGAACAAAGGAATAGTACAACTTTATATGTAAAAAATCATCTAGGTCTGATATTGAATACAAATGTGTTTATTACATTATCTTTTCAGTAAAAATCTGAAGTTTTAGAAAATTAAAAGCTGAAATTTTTTTTTCTTTTTTTTTTGGGGGTGGCATATAATACCGATTGTTTTTATTAAGAAGATAATATTTTCACTCTTTTTAAAGCAGTAATGTAAAGCCCAGAAAGGCTTGTGGGCAGTACTTATGGCTCATGGACTGCATTAATGTCTACAGTATAATGCCATTATGGCATTGCTGAACAAGATTTATTAGTGTACTGACCCTTGTACAAGAAACAATCTCATCATCAGCAAGACTTAAGATTTGAATAATTTATGCATTTTTTATTATTTTATGGCATTTTATAAAATTTAGTGTATCTCCTTTTTATAAACTTTATGGCTGCTTAGAAATTCATCAGTGTTTACCCAAGAATTGTTTGTCTTACATAACTAATTTATCTTTCACTTAGAAGCAGTGTTCATATGGATCTGGGAAAATAATTTTAAACAAAAGTTCTTTTATAACCTAATAATGTTAATTTAATATTATTAAAATAAGATTAATACATAACACTGAAAATCATTTAGACTTGAATGTGTAGAGTAATACAGTAAACTCTCGATTTTCCGAGATAGATGGTAAAAAAAAAACAAATCCCGGATAACCGATTTCCCGGTTAATCCGAAAATACAAAAGTCCCCGACATACGTTCCAGGACTTCTTACTTTGTCAAGTTTTACGTAACTCGGGAATGACTAATAACATATTGCTACTATATTATTACTGACAAATTTGAATTCCGTGCGATACTTGTTAATGTTTGGCCATTTTGATACATCCTTATTATAATGATTCCTTAGAGATTTAACAGATGCACCGTTTTCAAACTTTTGAATAATTTCAAGTTTTTGTTTAACTGAAAATGCAACTTTTGCATTTACCCATCATTTTCGCGATTTCTAAACACACACACAAAAAAAAAATTACTATAAAAAAAATTCTGGACATCCCTGACATAAATAACGAAACAAAATTTGTTTTTTGCACGGCAACTGAACACAACAATCAACGCGATGCACTAAAACAAACTAAACATTTGGTCTCTATTTTTTTTGAGGGGCGGATGTGAAGACAGCAGGGACTGCAAGATAATAGATACATCAATCTCCCAATGACGACTTATAATGCCGCTTGTCACTTATTTACGACTTGGAAAATATCTGTTTATACCTATTCTAGTTATTACTTGAATTTTTTTTTTTTTATTTCTAGTTGATTTTTTTTTTTTTAATTTGCAGTCTTGAAGTGTCTTGGTTAATCGAGAGTCTGCTGTATTTAATTTTGTTTCCTTTAGTATTTAGAAATATTTATTTTATGAATATTAAATTATTCAATTTTTCTGGGTATAAGCTGAGGTTTAAAAGATGATAAGATTAATCCATGAAACTGATGCACTTAATTTTTTTTTTTTGAATGTCCTTACCAGTAAGATACATTGGGAGAGATGAAATTAATTTCCCTGTCAAGAAATCATATTTTTTGTTGAGAAGGAACTGTGTTTCCACATTAAACTTCTCGCTTCTTTTTTTATTTAATTTATGTTAATTAAATTGACATGAAGGAAAAAGTTTTTTTATAAAAAAATTAACATTTAATTCCCCCCCCATAGAATAAGACCCCCGAGACATAAACAGCTGATGATTAACTATGTAAAAAGTTACTTAAAGAATTTTATAAGTACTACTAAACTGTTTAAAACCAACTTTATTTGGTAATGAACTACTTTTAAAATTTGGGATTAGAGCATGGTTACTGAAGTCTAACCATGGTGGAAATTAAGACTTTTAGTATAATATATTACTGTTTCATCAATAAGCATCAAACTGTCATGTCTTTATATTTTATTTTGTGTACATTTTTACACTGTTTTTCTTCTCAATTTTGAAATAGACCATTTTATATAACAAACATTAAGAATAAGTTCACATAAAGGGAATTTAAAACATTTATTTCCTTATAAATGCAATTTCTGAAATGAAACACATCAAAATCCACTGCAGTCTTATTTTGGATTCTGATCACAAAACAAGATTGCGACTCAAGTTTTTAGATCACACGATAGAAATAAACTGATATGTAGTGACATATATTTCAATGTCACATAGTTATTTCACTGCCTTTCTATGCAAATGTGTAAAATTTCTTGACATTTGATAGTACATTACAAGTGCATAGATGATTTACAACCACAGCACTCCACTAAACAGTAATCGTAACTTAACTTTAAATCACTCAGTGGCATCCAACAACTGTTATATACCTTGGAGATCAGTAAAAAAATTATTCTATAAAATATTGTGCTCACACAGAAAAGGAATGACAAATCCTTTTGTTTCTTCAATGCTAATTTTAAAGCATTGTTTCTGAAAGTACCAAAACACATTAGACTGGTTCACAGTATACAAACAATTATTCTTATATCTGTAACAAATTGATCATCAAACATCAAGAATAACAAAAAAAAAAAAAAAAAAAAGAAAGAAAGAAAATTAATTAATAGATAGTGATATTTGCACAGAAATGAGAATGAATAAATACAGAAGTGGAGACCAAATTTTTATAAATTAAATTTACAAACAGCTTGATTTACAGCCTTTTCTTTCTTTCTTGGAAGAGTCAATGCAACTTAATGATTAACCTACCAAAAATTCTTTTTATTGATGATAACTAAATTTATCTTTTTACTAAATTTTATTCATTTGAAAGTTTGCAATCTTTGATAGCTTGTAAATAACATTAAATAATACTAAATGTACTTAAATGTAACAGAAATGGCACATTTTGCAGTGATGTGTCTGACTAGCATCAACTGCATAATTGATCAAAGGCAGAGTATTTAGAGGTATTCATTGGAACACAGGGTAAAAAACTAGAAGTTGAAGCACAATCAGTATCACAAAGAGTTACTTTAACTTGATTTCGGTTTCATGTACAATATGACTAAAGCTTCACTATTTTAACACCATATTATAATGACCAGTTACAATATATGGAGGCTGGCAGTAAGTGTTTAAAACATTTCTTTAACTGACATATACTCAATATAACACTGCATACAATCACAGATTTTGAGCATGAGAACATCAAACAAGCAACAGCACAATTTTTGCAAACGATCTTATATAGATCTCTTTCTACAATGCTTAAATATACCAAGACTTGTTCTAACTAATCAAGGCACACAGCATGACCATCAGCAATAACATGAAATTTTAACACCGGTCAAAACGGTTTCTGTTTCATTCATACAGAAATACAGATGCTGTCTGAGGTTAGCTAACTGTTTCCAAAATACACTAACAGCAAAAGTTGCAAGTACAATAATACCTTTCTTTATGATTTATACATCAACCAATTTTTATTTGCTTGTACATGCTTTCTCCCTCCCTCCCTCAGAGTTTTAACAAAGTTCCCTCAGCTACAGTGGCTCTTATAGTAATATTTCCCAACACAATTGAAAAACACTGAAAATAAAATCAATAAACAACTTTTTGAAACTGCAAATACCTAAAATCATACAGTACGGTTAAGTGACTGGCATAATTGTTAATATTTACAAGTTAAATAATATCTTGCTTGCAAAATTCAAAGCCACAGGGATCAATTCTATCTGGACTAAATACAATGAAAAACAGAAATGTAATGATGACTGATATTTGTACTATATTAGGGAAAAAAATAAATTAATAATGAAATATCCATATAACACTGAACGGTTATCTCTCATAAAGCACAAGAATGGATCTTCTGGATTGAAATATCGTGTGCAATGTTCACTATGAACAACCAAGAAATATGAGGGGAAGGGGAGAAAAGCTTTATTCTCTACTGCTTGCCTATTTACCACTACCTAATGATGATATACATAGAGAAATCTTGGAATCTATTCAAACATTTAATGCAACATATAATGAAGTATAGTAAAGCTAGTTAAAAATGAAACGGAAAATTTCATGATGCAAAATCCAACTACGTATTATTTGCATTAACTGCAAAAATGCAAGTGCTCTTGTTTTATTGTGCATTTTACTTTTATCAACAAAGAAATACTAAGATTAATTATGAACAGAATAGCCAAATTTATTCTCTACACATTAGCTCATATTTTTGGCAGTTTTTCTTATTGCAGTTAAAGAATGCAGTTTCTAGTTAACATCACTGAATGGTAGTATATTACTATTCTACCCCCCCCCCCAGATTGATACTGCCTACTTTAGAGAAGGATGAAGGCATTCTCATTAACCTGCTAAATACATACTGTATTTATATATCACAGGAAGTTAATAAAATTTTAAAAATATCTATACTCATTATTATTGACATTATTATCAGAAACCATTCCTTTTTTTGTATCTTATTGGAATAAAAAAAAAAAAAAAAAACCCCTTTTATTACAAACAAGTACAGAAATTAATGCTTAAAACAAATATGAATTACATCAGGGGTAGCCAACCCACAGAAATGTGCCACATCTAATATGAAACTAATACGAAAAATCAGAAATGAAGCTAAATACATAGAGCTTTCCAAAGTGGGTGTTGCATCATGTCCCAAAGGGTGTCACCAAATTTTGGTTTCATATCAGTACTGTTTTCACCCTGATTTTGTTCCACTGTATATATTGATATAATTGATTGCTTAAAATACAATTATTTATTAATTGTATAAAAAAAAATCATGACATTTCTTTATCTACTTCATGCTCGGAGGTCTGTGAGCAATGGATGCATTCTTTCTCTTTGAAATGAATAACTGACCTAGTTGATTTCAAATAGCCTCAGTTAAGCTTGCTTAGTAACAAACATCTGCCCCCCCCAACCCCCACACTCATTTACATTTTTTGGCCCAAAACAAGAATGCTGCATTTACCATAAATTTAAAAATAGACATAAAAAAGGTGGGGTGTTGAATAATTACAAAATTCTGGGTGGGGATGTCAAATTATTTTTGGCTCACCATGTATGAGCATGTAGGGCACTGGAGCCACTCTATATGGCATGCTACAAGAAATGGTTGGCCATCGCTTATTTATACTGTAGTCAATCAATTTCTTTAGACCTCAGTGAAGAGGCAAGGACAAACAGATACATGCCCCACATTTTTTTTTTTTTTAAAAAGTGAAATGCTTCAATCATTCCAACATTAAAAAACAAAATCTATTTAAACAAATTCAATACACCCCCCCCCCTCAATTTAAAGTTTATGTTGTATCAATAGTTTGGAAAACTAAAAAAAAAAAAAAAAACATGCTGACATTAAAATGTATATGTATAATAAGCACTTGTCACTTAGCAGTAATTAAATGTAATAATGATGTCTTCACATCAAATAGTTACAAAATAAATTTCAAAATTTCAAAATGAGATATGCAATTTGCTGATGTCGAAAAAGTGCAGTCTGTAGTTTACTAACTTTTTATATAGACTAATCACACATGTTCTTCCCCATTCAGAATACACAAGAAATATATTTGTAGAAATGTACAATAAATAATAATAATTAGAAATATCAAAGTTTAAAGGAATACCTCCTGAAAACAAGTCTGTACATGTTATGAAAATGTAAGTAATAATGTTTATCACAGAAATTTCACGACCTTTCAGAATATAATTCTGTACAACTATATAACACACTAGAAAGGCTAAAGAGCAGTACACTGCCATTTTGGAATATGAATAACTTTTCGTAAGAGTTGCTATTAAAAAGAGTTATCACTCAAAAACTGCTGAATTGAACCATATGCCTACTCATTAAATTTTTTTTAATCATTATTAATTAGCTCACAATTACAAAATGTGTCTTATTTCACATTTAATGATGATATAAAATTTCTCACAGGAAACCGAGTTCCATTTTTAAATATCTAATGAAAAGCATCTGAACAGCTGTGCAGTATGATAGCGCAAGGCAGCCAAATATTGATAATTCTAATAAATGTATTAAATTTTAAAATTTACCCTGATGGCCAGAATACTATGACCACAGCCAAGTGCTATATACAGTCTCCTTTGCAGCAGGAATCTCATATCTATTATACAGAGGATAAAGTGCCACCTTCTTTATTACAAGGCTCTTGCTCATCCTTTAAGTCCAATTTCAGTTGTAATCTATTTCTTTATATATGATTTATTGTAATGACATTTAAGTATATTCTAATGTCTTACTGTGCATACCAAAATGCAAACATTGTGTGCAAGGCACATTCATAATTATTTCTATTCAGTTTTTACATTTCATATTTCTTTAAGCTAAGTTTCCTACAACTGCACATACAAAGAACTTTGGTAAACACAAACCATTTTACATTGACACACCTTCTCTCAATTTTTAGTTCTTAAAATTTTGAATTGTTCCTCATTTGGAAAGCATTGGTTTTCCAAATAATCCAATTAATTTGGCTGGAGTAATCAACAAACCCTTTCATACAGAGCATTCTATTTATTCCAGAACATTACTAATGCATTATTTAAGCATGCCATGTCTTGTTGCATAGTAGATAGCAACAAAGAATTATAGGCTTCCCTTATGATAGTTTCTCAACAGGAGGACCATCTTTATTTTAGGGGTTCATGAGCTAACAATGAAAAATGATAGCCTGTAAATTTATTACAGACTACAGATCACAGATTCTTAACCCTACACCTAAAATCACTGCATTGAGACTTTAAAAGCATGAGCAAGTGTCCGCCTGCATGGAATATTCATGTGATTTCTTTATTCACCGGGTAACTACTTAAATTGATTAAGCTTGATAAAAATCGTATAGCAGTATTTGCAGTAATTTAAATTATTCAAAAAAAGAGAAAATTTTCCAAAGAAATTTTAAAAAAGCAAATTTTAAAGCTTACATACTTGGAAAAATATTTCAATGTCTCTGTGGAAAAGATGCAGAACTGGATTTTCACATTATGTATGAATTAACATATACATCAAGCAGTATTAAACATAAAGAGCAGAGTTCTTGTAATCCTTGAATCTTCAAAAGATGCAAATAATACAAGAACCAAGGGTCACCAATCCCAATACCATCTTAAAATTTAAAAAATAATTTAAAAGATGCCAATGCCTATATGAGGAGAGGCCTCAAACCAAGGATCTTATATTAAAATAAGGGAAGGAGTTATAGTGCAGCTTACAGGAAATTTTTCTTTAGCTAGAAACTTGTTAATCACTGGAATAAGTTGCCCCATGGGTAGTTGAGGCTAACAACTTGGAGAAATTCAAAGCCTGGTTGGACTGGTAACCTACAGGAGGAGAAAAAACAACCGCCCCCCCAACCCCCCTTTTTTTTGAAATAAAAGGAATATGCCCATTTAAAATAAGGCTATTGTACAGTAGATGTGTGTGTGTGTGTGTGTGTATATATATATATATATACATACAGCAATACCTTGCTTAGCACGGCTTCAAACAGCACGGGTTTCACTATAACACGGTTTTCAATTAAGTCGAAAATTTACTGTACATACGTAAAACTCATTCAGTAGCCTAGACAGGTACTATACATATAAGCTTCGGTGCCAACTCTATTGTCTACCATGCACATGTGACAATAGCACCCTTCAGGCTGCAACGTGCAACAGTGTTCAATATTCTTAATTCCATCCTGATGAGACAACATGATAGTTTTTCAAACTTTTCATTTCAAAATTTATTTTTTACCCCTTTAAATACGATCGAAACTATATCTGCATCTTGGATAGAAATCACTGCCAATAACATGCGTTCTGTTTGGCAGCATGTTTTGTCCCATTTGGTAAATGTTTTCACTGGTTTAGAATCGCAAGTTCAGATAATTTCCGAAGACATTGTGAAGGTTGGAAAAGACTTGGGATTCGAAACTTTGGACACTGCCAATGTTCGTGACTGCATTGACTCACATGCAAATGACTTAGATGATGCAACTCTCCTTGAAATTGACGAGTAAACTGCATATGCAGAAGAGGAAAACAATTTTCAACAGAAGAACTGGAGAAAGTTTTTTGGGGGTTGACATGGCCTGCGAGTTGATTAAGAATGAAGATCCGAATGTTGAACGTAGCATCAAGATATGGCAAATTTTACAAGATGGGATTCGATGCTACAAAGACTTGTACGCCGAGAAAAAGAAGAGACAGCTTCACCATACTTCATTATTGAAATACCTAAATAAACAACCGCTTTTTTCTCATCCCTCATGATGTTACCTTTTCATTAATAACATTTTTGCAATTTTTTTTTAAATTTTAAATCCTTTTAATTGGCTATCAAGTGCAAATTGTTTATAGATTTATTATAATTTGTTTGTAGACTGTTTCTCTGGTAGGCATTCAATTAAAACCCATTATAATTATACCTCAATCAGCATGGTTTCACATAACACGGAATAATTTTGGTACCAATTATCAGTGCTATACAGGGTATTACTGTGTATATATATATATATATATATATATATTTTAAGTAGTCTATGAAAAAATGCAGCCGAAGACTAGCAAACTCAATTGTCATGAACACAAGATCAAGATTACATTAAACTGAAACTATGGGGGGTGGGGAGATTCAAACCCAGTTTTAAGATTTCTATTTGGCACAATCATAGATTGCAAGTTTCATGCACAAAAACAAATTTTACAGTCTACCACTATTCTAAAATAAAATTACTATACAGATACAGTCATTTTATTAACCCATTTTCATCATGCTTGTAGGCTACAGCTGCACAATGAGGAGATTTTAAATTTTTAATAAAGAAATTGGGCCATATTTATAAACAGTACTGTAAGTTAACTGAATGGGCAGAGTAGTTTAGTGTTAAAAAAAAAAACTTATGATTATTAATAGGTTAACAACTTGGTCTATGTCCTGCTTGAAAATATATGCTATTACTTTTGATTCATCATTAAAATTAACTGTCCAGCAGCACACTGACCAAAAAAAAAACCTGGTGAGGTGATACCTATATGACTTTTAGTATATTAGTATTCTATAATTTTAATTTTATCAATGAACTGCATCATCATTTACTGTATTAAAATTTGAGAAGTATGGATGCAAAAAACACCACATCTCATTATTGGTGTGTGTGTGTAATGTGCTCACTCCTATCATTTTTTCCCCCTTATGACCAACTTTATATGGATGGACTGCAAAGTGCTTAATTATAAACTATTTATAGCCTTCTCCCTTCCCAAAAAAAACACCAAATGGCAAAATTGTAAATAAACATGCCTGTTTGGGAAAGTACCCCTAAAATATGCTAACCTCCTGGAGTCTAATTATACACTCTGAAAAGCATCTACTTGTCATAAAGGTAATTAATGTTTTCAATCAGGAATAAATCAATTACTATTATATTAAAAAATATGTATTAGTTTTTCATTAATGCATGCATTCTGCAATAATTATTTACCATATAACTAACTGTATTATTCAGGTTTTACTTCATGCAGGCAGGATGAAAGTACTTCTAAAAATATTTTGTTCTAATAAGGATTTTGAAAACAAATTACCAAAATTAGACTTTTCTTAAAAAAAAAAGTTGAAAAGACATGAGCAAAATTACTCTGGTGAGTATAATAAACATTACAGATTTTTCAACATACTTCATTGTACATATTTATGTGCCGTGAAGATTTTTTCACTCTAAAAACAAAGTACAAATCAGTTTAAACACTATGGTATGCTATTATCTCCAACTTAAATACTATATACCAACACAGAATTTGCTAATTAGCATGATGAAAAATAGGTAATATTCATACTCACCAGATAATCAGATGAAAAAGTTTGGTAAAACATTAATACTGTATTATAAATAAGAAAGTTAAAGATGCTTTCAACCACAATGAAAAATTAAATTTAAAATTATTCTCAACAAATAAACGATAACAGGGAACATTCTGCTCCTTCAAAAGATTGATGCCAAGAACTCGACACTTAAGACCTTAACAATGCATCCTAAATTTGCTGGATTTTAACTTTTGCATTGAATTATCCCTATAACCATATATCATTATAACACTATTCTGTGCATAAGTTATGAAGAACATCTCCCCGAGTTTCTTGATCACATATAATACTCCTAAACAGTACCTCCAAGAGAAACCAGAATTTAACAGAGGTTTTGGAAATGGTTGAGTGTTACAAGTGATAAAAGAACACGATATTTTTAAATATCATGTTTATAGATTTTAAATTGTGGTGGAAAGTCTCTTCAACCCTACTTCTTATTTATAATGGTTATTTATCACACAAGATGGGCAATATCATTTTAGGGCTTAATATATTTAATACATTAATTCAGGTAATAAACTTATTACCACCACATTTAATTATAAAACTGCTTCAGCATACATAAATGTTCTGCAAAGGAATGCTATTATAAGAGTCTTATGGATTTATTCAAACTACCGAACAAGTACCCCCCGCCAAATCTTTCTCACTAAATGAGGTGTGTGCAATGATTTGTGTTGTCTAGTGATCAGAAGTGAAATAACAACTGTGAGAGGTAACAATGACCATGAGCAGCTGTGCCTGATACAGAAGACTTTTTTCTCCCCTATAAACACATTTAAAACATGAAAAATAAAACTGAATTTAGCATTTGAACTGATTAACTAATTAATATGTATGAAACCTTTCATTAACAGCCAAACTGCCCAACTGAGTTACTCTACTAAATTAAATCTGACTTAGTTATTGATTTTGTTGATTTATTTTAAAGTAAAATTCAACAAGAAACAGAATAAAGAGAATATGACCAGTCTCCATCTCCAAGAGGTCAGACGAACCTCTACATCAGTGTTTCCCAAAGTGTGGTCCTTGACTCAGACCAGTCTGTGGCAGTGGTCAAATTCCAACCAATAGAAAATAAACAAATAATTGCACGATCCTATTAATACCATGCAATATTCACGAAAGCAGAAAGTCACAGCACATAAATTTGAAACTAGTTTTTTGTCTGTTTTTTTTTTCTTCAAAACCTACTACAGAATTAGACTGAATGTTGAACCAGAGTTAAGAATAAAATTCTTAACTCTCTTTTTACTCCTGACATAAAGCTGCTATATGATGTTAAACAACATTGGGGGGGGGGGGTCTCTTCCCAATTATTTAAAAGCTATAAAGCAAAATAATAAATGACCTGTGAAATAAAGAGTGAATGTTTATTTATTTTTTATTGTTTTGATATGCATTTAAAATTTTGGGGCTGGTAAAAAAAAAAAAAGGACTGAAAAACTCAGTCCCCAGCTGTATAGTTTTTGCAAACAATGGCTCTATGTTATCTTTTATTTTTTGAATATTTTTTTATTCACTTCTCTATCTTTTTCTTTCATCTTTTCTCAACACCTAGTGACAAAGTAATTTTGAAAATGGTGTTGTTTTTACTGCCTGTTATGTGTCATGGTATAATTTATGAAATAAAAAAAAAAAAGAACTCAATTTCAGTTTAATGCAGCTTATTCTTCATTTCACCTTAATTTTAACTGATTTTGCAAGGAATTTCTCATGCCCTAAACAGTTCAAAACACATTAAAAAAAAAAAAAAAAAACCACAACTGTTACATTGTATAAAAATCACAAAACCCACTTCCCTTACTACCTTTTATTCCTTTTTCTAACTGCTTGTATTTTGGCCTCATTGCTAGTCAGAAAAAGGATAACCTCTGTTAATTCTGTGCAAATTAAATCTATTTAAATTCAAGAACAAATTGTCTTTTCCAACTTACTTTTCAGCTATATGCGAGAGTAGCTAGCAGTGACAACCAGTGATATGTGGAATGTTCATCAGCAAAATAGGTAAGGAATCACCAGAACCTTGATAACTGGTGGAATAAACTATGATTCCATTATGTAACTACAGTCTCATTACAGAAATTAGCAAGCTATTGATTACACAAAATCAAACCCTTTATGGTGCAGATACGGAAAACGAATCAATTCTGTAGAATATATTACATGATTTAAAAAGAAAACATCCAATATTTTTGAAGCTGCTATATATAAACTATGGTTTATATTATAGGGTGAGCATAAAGTCTTTCCCTGATTAAGAAAAATTATAACTTAAAAACTATGCTAGATAGAAACTTTCACCTTGTGTCATAACAAAGGCCAATGCTTAAGAGTTTTTTGCACTGTACAGTTGCACAAATTGTGGATGATTTAGGTAGTGCTACAATGGATACGTCGCTGCAATTGCTAATATCAAAATGGCATCGATGAAGGAGAAAGCTCAGTGTGTTTTGTAGTTTCATGAAACAAAATTGCCAGTTATTACAGTTCAACGAAACTTTAGAAGAGAATATGGGCGAGATCTGCCAGATGTTAAAAACATCAGAGATTGGTATGCAAAGTTTAGAGACGCAGTGTTGGGGACCTTAAAAGCACTGGTAGGCCTAGTGTGAGTGAAGAGGCTTGATGCTGTGTGTGATGCTTTTGAACGCAGTCCTCGAAAGCCAACTTGTTGTGCATCAACTGAACTTGGCATATCTCAGAGGACAGTGGTTAAAATTTTGCACAAACGGCTTTGTTTGTATGCACATAAAGTGCAAACTGTTCAAGCCTTGGAGCAAGACGATCATATCCCCGATGTGCTGCTTTTGCTACAGAGTTTCTGCAGCGAGTTGATGAAAACAATGATCACCTTAAGCATGTTTGTTTTTCTGATGAGGCTACCTTCCACACCTCGGGGAAGGAAAATTAACACAACATCCGTATTTGGGGATCAGAGAACCCACATGTTGTTTTTGAAAAAGGGAGGGACAGTCCTAAAGTGAATGTTTGGTGTAGTCCAATGCACAATAAGGTTATTAGACCATTTTTTTTTGCTGAGCCCAACCATTTCAGCAAACATTTACTTGGACATGTTGGAGCAATACGTTGCACCTCAGAAGTGTTCCAGCCATGGGTAATTTTCCAACAAGATGGTGCACCGCCACACTGGAGTTTAGTTGTTTGTGAGTTCCTGAATGCTACGTTTCCTAACCAATGGATTGGGAGGGATGGTCCAATACCATGGCCAGTCTGTTCACTGGACATTACCCCTCAACTTTTTTTTTTTTTTTTTATGGGGGTATATGTTAGTACAACTCCAGTTTGTAATACTGAAATTTTAAAGGGGAGGATAACGGATGCTTTTTCAATGGTTACTGAAGAGATGTTGGAGAAAGCATGGAGAGAAATCGAGTATCCGCTAGATGTTCTCCAAGGAACAAATGGAGTACATATAGAAATGTACTGAAGAGGTAAAATTTGCAAAAAGCTGTATGTTTGTACCCAGCATAGTTCTTGTGTAATAAATGTTTGAAATCAGGGAAAGACTTTATGCTCACCCTGTATATAAACCATAGCTTTTAAAAGTATTATATTGAATGACATTGCCAACCTAATATAATAAATATTTAGAAAAAAAAACATCTAATCAAAATAATTACACAGATTAAACTAATGTATACAAAACATGGTTCTGAATTAACCCTAATGTAGCTGTTATATCATAGAATAAAACTTATTTAAAGCTTTTATACTGAGAACTAAAGTTTAAGTACATTAATCATTTGCAGAATTATACCATAATATATATTAAACAAACTGCATTCATAGCGACCATATCAGTCAGTTTAGTAGCTGGAAATGTTAAACTTTCTGAAAAACTTTCAAATTTGGTAATTTCATTTAGCACCACTGGTATATAGTTGTTTATACTCTAGAAATTACATGAGTTTACAACTCAATGTTTTTGATAATGAATACAATCATCACTATATTTAGTAGCCATGTGAGCTCAAACCACGGTCAACTTAAATGTGTATTTTACTGCACTCTGCACTATCAACTTGGCTGTGTCAGGCATTTTCAATTCTTGATGCAATAAAATATTTTGTATTAATGATAAAAATTGCTTTCAAAGTGAAATTTCTGTTTCAGTTTTCTGACTTAGTACTTGGAGACTTTATTCTTACTTGTGATCTTCCAAAACAGCACTGATGGAAAATGTTATTCATTCAATAAAACATAACATTGTCATTAGCGCTATTATTTTCTAGGTTAATTTTTTATAATAAAAAAGAAGTTTAATTTTTTTATTAGAAAAGGTGAGGCATGGTATATCAAAAAATCTGATTTCATAAATCGATTTACTTTTACAGCACTGATCTTTTAACTATGATAGTTTTTTCAAGTTTTCCTAATAACTGTTTTGAATTGTGATTTTAATTCAACAGAGGCCAAATCTGCAATTAGTCATCTTACAAACCGAGCCCATTCCATTGCACCACATCCATAAGAAGATTTGAAAGTTAAAAGTTCCAAAACTACTGACTTCACAAGAAAACAGCTTTTCTTGTGAAAAGTAAAATACAATAAAAACACACCTGATAGCTCATAAGTCACATACCTCTGATTAACCAGTTGTAAAGAATGAAGAACTGATAATGTGCATATAAAGGATTATAAGTTCTGAAGTAACATATGTGATCACTAGTACACATATGTTATTGGCCTGTATGTATACTATCACAAACAATGAACACCCCACTATTAACTATGGATCTAGTATAATGGCTGCTAAAAAAATTTATAATAAAAATAAAAACTCCTTGGAGCAGTAACAAGAGTAAAATATATATATATATTTTTTTAATTTCTCTTGACCATATGCTTAGTAGTATACAAAAGTTATTACTTCTTGGATTAATTTCTATATGAAGATGAATATGGGAAATTTTTCATAGGTAATATCCAAATTTATTTTCATTTTTTAGAAAGTGTCATTCAATGTTGTATTTAAGTGCTTACATTATAAAGAGAGAGAGAGCACACACACAAAACTAACATTGGGAACCATCACATTAAGAGGCAACTAAATAGTATGAAAAACTAATGTGATAAGTTAACTTATATAATAAAAAATGCTACATTCGGTTTCTGACAGTACACCTCAAAATTGACCATAGAAATAACTTTTATTATGTTTGGTAAATTTAATTGAGAAGAATAATGCTAATATAATAGATGTATTTGTGCTACTTCATGAAAATATTTTTCAATATGCAATAAAATATAGAATTTTAGTAAAAAAAAAAAAAAAAAAAAAGAACATTCTTTATAAAAGTTACTGAACTGTTTTATGAACTAAGCTGCATAGCATTACCAAAACAGTTTAGTTATTCTCTTTGCTATATAAATTATGATCTCAGTATTTCTTATAATATACTAATAAATGTCATTCAAGAGACTATAGTAACAAAACAAAAATTACAAAGACTGGAATAATATATTCAACTATCTTGACCTTGAATTAAACATCAAGCAAAAGGATATAAGATCTTTCTGCAACATAAATATAATTTAATGCATTATGTTAAATGTATATTATGCAGAGCATAATTAGCAACACAATAATTGACAAAAAAATGCAATACATAAAGAACCCCAACAAAATTTAAGTAATCACTAAAGTAATCAAATAATTCTCTTACAGTATTATGCAAATCTGTACATTCTGCAACATTAATTTGAATGATGTCACAAGCTTATACCAGCTTTAGTTGTTATTATACATCACCATTTCTTCCTTTTATATTTAAAGTCAGACTTACAAATCTGGCTCAGTTTATTTTCTAGTGATGGATAAATTATGTGCACTTTTAGTCTTAAACTAACACCACGTTAAAAAAAAAAAAACGGTGATTTCTCTTTACATTGAAGGTTATTCTTAAGATTAAATTACATCACCATTGTACAACCAAATTTCAAGGAATAGGTATTGGATCAAGGAAATTCAACAGTGTCAGAAAAAGAGGCAATCAGGATTGTTATTTTCAGACTAAAAACTGTACAGCAACCCAACCTTGCTCCAAAATGAAGGGAGAAAAGTGCTAGCAAGTTATCTGCAAATGGCAAACAGTTTTCAGATCATTATGTAGCATTACCTATCACCCAAGAAAAAAAAGCATGGGTGATTGCTTTTGACTGAAATGGTCCATAGAACACAAGTTACATTAATCCTTGTTCATACTAACCAACTATTTAAAATATTAAGTTAATATAAAATCACTGAATTAAAAAAGAATATATATATATATAAAGACATAAAATGTATATGCATTTAAAGTATAATACAATAAAAATATATAGCTTAGATAAAACAAAAAATGCATACAGTAGGTTTCAATATTGGAATGCCATCTTTATCACATGGTAAAACATGTATAAGCGAATTTCCTCATATACACACAGAAGCACTGCTTGGCAGGGTAAGAGCTATTTACATTAATGTGAATGGCTCCTGTCAATGCATGAAGATATCTGACTTCAGAATAATGCAGCCTTTATGCTCAAGTAGTACATATTTTCTGTTAATTTATCTGGGTTTATTTTATTTATTGCTGTATTATTTTAAATGTATATATGTATATTTTTAAATTCAATCATTTTACATTATCCCGAATTTTAAAATAAAGATATTTTATAGTTGGTCATTATGCATAAGAATTAATGCCTCTATTACTGACCAATAAAGGTACTTTTACCAAAATCTCAGCTGATCTCTAGCAATCAGTGAGATGGCATTTTATTTTCAGATGAGTTTATGAGGTGTCTCCATGGTACACAGTATATTAGGGAGCAAAAAGATGAGAAATTTCATCTGATTTTATCTTTAGTTAATAATGAAGTACCTATATAACAAACAGTATAGGGGGATACATTTCTAGAGAGTGCAGGATGTTTTTACCAAAGCATCATACACTCTCTCTCTCTCTAGAAAAGGAGCAAAAAAAAAAAAAAAAAAATGTAGACCTTATATCCAGGTTTTGTAGCATCATTTGCATTTTTGATTCCTAATATTTAAGTCGACATTTAAATGCCCAGCACATGGTTGGTGATGAATTGTTTCTCTCTTATATCAAAGAGAGATTTCCAACATGCTATGATCACTGCATGAAGTATTTAATGATTATTTTTTTAAGTTATAAAATATATAATCTATATCATTAGTAATATTCATACACTACAAATTTCTGTTCACTTTTGATTTTGCCTGTTAATTTTCGACACAAATATGGAAATTATCAACCCAATAAATTTGGTTTAAAACAAGTGACAACAATTTAATATATACAAAGTAGAATTTTATTTTGCATTCTAGAATATCTAGAATTTTTTTGAAGGTGGGTGGAGTTTTGGTTGCACATGTGCACAGATTTATTTTTATCTGTTGCTTTTTGAACAGTAATCTTCTTAATTGTTTAAAAATGTTTGTTTTTGAATGAAGAAATTAGTCTCAGCAATAGAAATTATTGAAGTATACAATGAAAATGCTTTATCAAGAGGTGGGATATTTCACCTACAGTAAGATGCATCTTTTGGACCAACTGTCAAATAAGATTTTAAGAAATAGCCTCTTGAGTTGGAATATCATATTTTAGTTGTCAAGTCGCCATGTACATGATATTTTAAACATGAACAGATTATGCAGCAAGAGTTGAACTTCCAAAAGAAATGATTGAAATTTGTGATCCAGTACAGTATTTCTGAAAACAATAGTGAGTGACAGAAGATGAAATGTGGTTTGTTTGTTCGTTATTTGGTTTTTAGGAGCATTAGCAACTAAGGCCATATTGCTCCAGGATATGCAGTGGTCATTCCCTGACCTTTCTGCATCCTCCGTATTTGGTGGTGATGGGCTCGAACCCCGGTCTAATCAAGAAGCGTGTGCTACGCACTGCTGCTCCTTCCCACCTGGCTACGGGGGAACCTATGAATGAATGAAATGTGGTGTTCATCTTTATGATCTGCACACAACATCAACATTTCTGAATTAAAGTTTCTCATGCCATTCCCCTCCCAAAAGAAAAAAATTCAGAATGATAAGTCTAAATGTTCTGTTCATTTTGACAAGACTGAAAACACAAAACAATTTTTGATATGCTATCATAATTCAACATTCCAGCTGCTTCACAAACACTGGCTAATCTTGCCCATATTTTCTCAAAACTATCTTCTAATGCAGTAATAGCTGAAATACTGGTATAGAAGATATTTTTTTTACTAAAATTTTGTTAACCTGAAGAGTTGAAATGGAATTTTTTTTTTTTTTTTTTGGAAAGTCTCTGACACCAGATATATGTGGAGAAAACAATATTCAGAAAATAAATCATCATGTAAGTTGTACATTCCCAATTCCTTTTCAAGAGCAAATAATTTAAGAGAACTAACAAAAAACATTTTAGAAAAATTAGACAAGTGTATACATGGGCACACATTACATAAAACATTGAGATGCTGCCACTGTATGATATACTAAAACAAAGCCAAAATCATATAATAATCATTTGACATGTATTGGAATATACTGTATCCCATGCTAAAGACAAGCAGAGCCAGCTAATGGAAGCTTTGAAGTCCGTATTGGGAAGCTTAGTAGGGTCATATTTGAAAAACAAATTTTACTGAAATACAAAAAAAAAAAAAAATTGCTTTCCACAAATTACAGAAATCTTCACCAGAAAAGCTGGTAGCTACAGAATTGTCATTATTTCATGACTCATTTAAATGCTCAGATATGTGCACATGGTTGGTGATGAATTGTTTCTCTCTTATATCAAAGAGAGATTTCCAGCATGCTATGATTGCTGCATGAAGTACTAATGATTACTTTAAGTTATAATATATATATATATATATATATCAATATCATTAACAATATTCATACACTGCAAGTTTCTGTTCATTTTTGAAATTACTGTCCACAAATTAACCCCAATGGCTCACATCTGGTGAGTATGGGCTTGGCACACCCTGGGTCCTGAGCTGATTATCACCATTCTTCTCTTTCTTGGTGATTCCCTTCTGCTTCTGACTCTTGTTTCCCCCCCCTCCCCTCTCTCAGGGTAATTCAGAAAAAAATTTTTTTTTTTTGGCTTGTGCAGCATAAGCCTCAGGCTTCCTTGCACCATATGGCTAATAATAATAATAAACTTGCAAATTATGGTAATCTTCACCAGAAAAGCTGGCAGCTGCAGAATTATTATTTTATGACTCAGAGAATTTTACACTGTATTATATAATACAAGCATTATCAATTAAGATGTGTGACAAATGTAATTTCTGATAATATAATGGAATATCTGTAACTCAAGCAAGGATACTCCCACTAATCTGCATGTTCCTCAAATGCTATGGACTTCTGAGGTTGTTGCTGTTGTTATTTGGTTTTTAGGAGCATTAGCAACTAAGGCCATATTGCTCGGGAGATATGCGGTGGTCATTCCCCGACCTTTCCGCATCCTCCGTATTTGGTGGACATGGGCTCGAACCCCGGTCTAATCAAGAAGCATGTGCTACACACTGCTGCTCCTGCCCACCTGGCTATGGAGGCACCGACTTCTGAGGTAAACAAACAAACAAAATGCACAGTAAACAATAATCATTTTACTATTCTTAATTTCACATATTACACTAACTGCACCATCAACACTTAAAAAATGATGAAATTGAAAGATTTCATTTTAGAACCACAAAAAGTCCATGTTTTTTTTTTCTTTTTAAAACTCCCAAATATGAAAGGTTACTGGAATCTATAGTACATCAGAAGTTTAAGTTGGTTATGAGAGAGAAGACATGTTTTACACTGGACTTAATGGAAATAGAAAAATTTCTATTCAGCAGTATTGGAAATGAGCATGGTCCTTGTGAAATAAATGGCTGTATAACTTTTGAAAAAATGGGAAAAGTACCTGTATAAATATAATTTCAAGGACATATCAACCTGTGAGACTACTGTATTGAAAAATCAGAGGGAAGGTTGTTCCCAAGCTTTTTTGTACATTAATGCAAAAATGAGAGTTTAGGCAATCCAGAAAAGGAGTATCAGTAAGGAATTTGACCTTGATTCTTTTCTTAGAATGATAATTTTTGTGGTCTGGTCAAGGAGAAGGTAAGCTACTCTCTGTTTCTACAACTACTACATAAATGTCCATGACCATAATATATTCCCTACAGAAATAGGAAACAAAAGCCTCCCATTCCTTGATGCCAATGTAAATATTGTTGACATCTATCTAATATAGCTAGCTATGCTGGATGTAATCAAGAGTATAATGCATACCGAGCCCTGAGGATTTGCTCAAAAGATACCCTACAACAAGAACTTGACATAAAAATCATTTAAAAAAAACTCATGGGAACCTTGCTCATAAAATTATGAAAAATACAGAATATACTACCCCTCCCCCAACAGATAAACACAACTACATACCCCAAGTCCTAGCATTCTATTCCTGGATGATACTGCCAAACAGCACAAGTATATCCACTTTACTGAAATCAGGAACCTTCTGAAGCAACTGTTGAACTCTACTGACTTCCAACCCCCACCCATAAAAAAAGAGATATTTAAAAAGAAAAAGCCGGACAAGTTTTATGCACACATTTTGGAAGCTTTAAAACAAGAATAAACAAACATACATCATAAAAGAAAGGGGCAGCTTGGCCCAAAGCAATGTAGTCTACCATGCTATATCAAAAAAACAGATTTTTATGACTAGGAATCCCAACCTATTCAATATAACTCACCAACAAAAGAGCTTTCACAGAAGATTTTTGTATATATGTACAAAGTACCCAAAATCTAAGCACAATGAAAAATACTCTCCCAGGCATAATCCTATTTCAAGGCACACCTTAATGTAAAATACATGTGTCCAAGTGGACCTTGAAATAGGTCTATCAAGACTCAGGTATTGTGTGTCCAGGTGCACCTCCAGAAAACCATCCTGGCATCTCTAACACTAGGAGAAATTACCCTAACAAAAAAGGTAGCAAACACTCAATAACAATATCAGAAAACTGGCACTACCAAATTGGCAAGATAGAGCTGTAATGAGTACCCATAGTGCCTCATCTCCAATGCCTAGTGGTTAAAAGGTTACCGTCACCAGATGATCCAACCATGTAACCTGACAGAGCTAGGGAAGCTCCCATGGCATAGTTCACTGTTTCACTTGTATTCCTAACAGGATTCCATAATGTAATGGCATTAATTTGTAAATTCATTTTTTGTTATTATTATTTTTTAAATGAAATCCCAAAACATGAAAGCTATTAGAACCCACAGCATTTAGTACCATGCATGCATGGTTCAATGCTGAGAAGACAGAAGGTACTTGCTGACATTAGGCTTGAATTTCAGTAGATTATAATTTTTGGAAATACATGTGAAGAAAAATTGTTCCAGAGTGCTAAAATTGAATGGATAAATGAGGAAAATAAAAAGGTTGGATCTGTGGAATTAAGATGCCAATTCAGGATTGGAACTAAAGGTGTGCAGCAAACAATGAACATCTATGAGACAGAGACTTTGTAAGGTATGGGTCATTAATTAACATGACTGCCCTCTTCTAAGGGAGTCAAGAAGCTTGAAAGAGGTTTTGGGGATACCACCCCAGATGTGGGTGCAATATTTAATGATAGGGCAGATATACAATTTGTACAACAAAGTGGGTAAAACTGTTTACAAGAAAAATAACACAGAGTGAAAAGAAAACCCAGACTTTCTGATGCAGTGGAAGCAATATTTGTAATGTGCTTATGTCAAGAGAAATTAGAAGTTTGGGGTAGTCCTTAACAAAGAAATGTGAATTTTCTAGAAATCTAAGTGTCACTGAAGATGAACATAGGGGCAATAGACTTTTTTTTTTGCAAGAAATAAGACAGGGCTGGGCTTCAGAAGGATTGAAGGTAACTAGGTTTTCTTTGCCCCATGGGAAATTTACCCAGAGACCAGCATTTAAGGAATTGGTGGTGGTTATTTGAGAAGTTGAGGTTGAAGATGGAATGTAGTGTGCCGTCATCAGTAAAACAATGGATAGGATTTCCAACCAGTGGAAGAAGGTTATTAATATATGAAGTGGGAAGAAGATTCAAGAAAGATATATAAGAGCAGGAGAAAGAGTAACATACAAGAGTGAAAGAAAGAATTAAACTTTTAATATATAAGGGTGAGAGAGAGAATTAAACCTTAGAGAATTCTAACATTAGCAGGGAAATCAAAAGACAGAGTGCTATCACCTGCAGAGAGAAAATTGAATACCTAATTGCTAAAAACAGAAGCAGGCCATAAGATGAGAGCTTGTTTAGAATACCATCATGCCAAATACAATCAAAAGCTTTAGAAATATCAAGGGCAACCACTTAAGTTTTGCCAAATTCTTCCACTGAATAAACCAGTATATTGCACACATTGGATCAACACCGATGGAATCCATATTGGCAATAAACTTTGTACAACAAAGTGATAGAAGATTTTGAGATAGTTATTAAGTGTTTACCATAGAAAAGGAGCCAAAGAGCTTTGAAATATAAGGTATTTTAATGTATTTATTATCTATTAAATATGACAAATGCATTGGCAATCCAATTCAGTGCAGGATTATCATGGTAATCTTAACTCAGTCAAGTTGTTCATTAGCTATTACATAACACAACACATTTTGGGTTAGGTAACAAGCTGGCAAATTGATGAACCCAAACCACCTGTTTATTCATCCCTGCACCAGCCATTGCTGATTTTAAGTTTTTATTTCTTTGAGAACAAGCACTTTGTAATATTAATTAATGTTATTCAAACAAGGCTTAGAAAGTACTATTAACAAAGGGAAGTATCATAGACCCAAAAGAATTTTTATTAAAGCAAAATTTTCATTATAACTGTCACAGAACTACTCAGGAACTTTTAAAATAAACATTTTTAAATGTTTTAGGTGATACCCACCTTCAACGCTGTAATTAATAATTTAATAACTGCTCAGTTTTACTGGAAAAATAGCACTAGACAGCTCATCAAAAACAAGCATCCATAAGTAAAAAATGAATACAGGATGTAAAATTAAAACAAAATTCTGAGGGAGGTCTACTACCCTGTGCATGAGATCAAATAGTTGATCAAGTCTCAACTGAAGGGAGCTTTATGCATGGGTAAGCCACGTCCATGACCTCCTTACATTATGTATATAGTTGTGATCCTTCTTGACAGCATGGTGGTTTCACCACTTGATGCTCACTTTGAGAGGTCTGAGTTCGAAAATCATCTGAATTCTTAAAGGCCTCTTCAAGTTAGACTTGAATTAGTTTATCTCAGGCAGAGGGGAGTAGCCCTCCTTCTCACTTATTGGGTTTTTCAGCCTGCACCTTCCCATTAGTGAGCAACAGAGCAATGTTGTTTTTAAGCCAATCCAGTTTTAAAATATAAGCAATTTTTGAGCAAGAAACATTTTGCACATGCACACTAGACTTCTCCTCCCTGCCTTGTGTAACTGATAAACAGGTTGCTCTCATCAAATATGCCCAAATTCAACAAAGAGATATTAATGAGCAAGGTGCAGTTTCATCCTGTATTTCGGAGATAAGATGATGTAAATTACAGGAGAAAAGATGTCACAGACAAGTTTTGGATTGAAGTGGCATTTGGTTGTAGACTGGAAAGTGGTAAGATGAATTTACTGTTTCATCTAAATAGGTACATAAGGTGCTATGTACCATGTGTATGTGTGCATTTCTCTGCATAGTCCTATTTATGTTTTTTCCCATAAAGCAATTAATGTAAATCTAAAGCTAAGGTTAGGATTACAAATATAATGGCATTATTATTACACACATATAACAGTATACAACAATCATTAAGTCCAATATAATTCTTATTTATTTAATCATGTATCATGTACGACACAGGTAATCAATAAAGCGTCCAGATTGGTACAAAGCAAATATCAACACAATGAACTCTGTATTTCAGACAAAAACTTATGCATTTTGGTTGTAAAAAAAATTAATCATAAAATAAGTCCCTAATTTCCCTCACCCTGGTACTGGATCTTCCAACATAAGTAACTGATTCAGTGTTATCTTGTGCATTTTCACTGAGTTGCACTGTATAGTACAGTAATCCAAATCACTGCTTACATCCTTATTTCTTATAACACTGTATAAAAGATAAGCACATTTTGTTATAGTGCAAGTCTTATCAGGGTATCAAGCCTTATCTAGAGCCGATTTGTTGCAGTAGAAAGTCATGTGTTCCCAATAACTTTCTCACATTTCCTAGGAAAAAATATATCTGGGTGACTGCGTAACTGCTGGTAAAGACAATGGAATTCTCCATAAATTGCTCTGGTTTGGTTTACTGCATGGACACCACATCTTAGTTTCTTTTTCTTCCAGAATTTGAAACAAAATAATTATCCAGAAAAACTGTATACTCTGATGGCTTATCAATGCCACTTTTAAAACTGAATGTTGATAAATCACATTCTTGCTCACTTAGCAATGTGAAATCCTTATCACTTGAAATTGGCACAATAGGGCCTAAGGTGCTGATGTGGTACGAAACCAACAATAACATGGTGTGACTGCAGCATAGCATACTCTTGTGGGATCCTGGATCTTATCTTCTGTTAGGCTGCCAAGGTAAACTGTTGCTCTTCTTTGAGATGTCTAAAAGAAAAGCATCTTTTTCAATTAGGAAAAGGCCACAATGAATTTCTTGGAATGTGCTTATAGGGAACAAGGCCAGCAATATGTCAAGAAAACTGCTTGCAGCAACATGGACATGTGCATGTCTGTTCTCTTTCATCAGTTCAATATAATAATGTCAAGGGCATTTAGGGGTCTCCTTTGGCTGGGGCTTTAGGGCATTGCATTAGTGAACTAGTATAATGCACCAGTTCGCTACAAGTCTTTGTTTAGTTGTCTTGTCTAAATATTGCATATTGAATATAACAATTCTTCAGCAACCTTGGAGGAAAACTGCAAAATTATGGTCTGTGCGGAGTTGACTGAAAATGACCAAGAAAAAAATCTGAGCATCAAATATGTGGCTCTCAGCTGCACACAATTCCAACCTGACAGAATATGGTCCCATCCTCAGAAAAACTAAAAACATGCATAAGTTATCATTTAAACACTTTTTGATGTTACAAAATTTACAGTCCACTGTATGCTAGTAGCTGTAAATTACTGCAGTTTAAACCCCTCTGACTCATGACTGCTGGTGAGTAAAAACCATAAATTTATTTCATGCTGATCTGAATTAATATGCTGATACAAGAATTCTACAAGTCAAATGTTCAAAATATACATGCCACCACCACAAATATAACAAATATGTCAATGCCAGAAATATGTAATATTTCTGGCATTGACAGTATCCTATGTAAACTAGTATCAGTAAGTCTAGTGGCTCATGACTGCTGGTGAGTAAAAACCATAAATTTATTTCATGCTGATCTGAATTAATATGCTGATACAAGAATTCTACAAGTCAAATGTTCAAAATATACATGCCACCACCACAAATATAACAAATATGTCAATGCCAGAAATATGTAATATTTCTGGCATTGACAGTATCCTATGTAAACTAGTATCAGTAAACAGTAAACTAGTATCCTATGGAATGAGACCATAATGATTAAAATTCAAATTACAGGGAGTCCACAAACCTCCTTTACAAAAATAAAAATGTTATTGTGTAAATATGATACATGATACAAACTTGAAGCCACATCCATGTGACAGGGATATCTTTTAAGTTTTAATTAGTGGTGTTTGACATAGACACCTTCAGTTACTCTGCAGATCTCCTGCCTATAATCTAATTTCTTTCATATTTGGTACAACATATCCCTGCCAAAGCAGTTTATTGCTTCAGAAATGCTTAAGTTCCAAAATGGTTCCTGACATAGGTAGACCAAACACCTAGTCTTTCACACAGGCCTGGTGCTAGGGGTGTGCAAGTGAGGCACCTGCTACAGGTGCCACCTAAAATAGGCACTACTAGATGCAATACTGAATACATATGCATGTTAAGATATGTTATGAATTATGTGCTGTGACAAGGTTTTGCTTCAGGTGCCCCAAACGCAAGTGCTGTTTCTGCTTTCACAAATCCCCAGTCAGTAAAATCTAAAGGAGTCAGATCATGGGCTCGCAAAATTAGTCCTTCTCTTCTAGTCCACTTCACAGGAAACGCTATGTTCAGGTTTGTATGAATTTCTTTATTTCTTTGCGGTAATTGGTGGAGATCCATTTTGTTGAAAAATCAAGTTGCCATCATTGTTATCCCACGGCTGGGACATAAAGAAATTCTTTAACATGTCCAAACACAAAGTGCCTGACAGCAGCTTCTCCAAAGAAGGAAGGTCTGTGCAAATTTACTGGCATTGGAAAATAGTGCCATGTTACAGTTTTGATATCTTCTATCACTTCCAGATGGCTGGTAAGAGGGTATCCTCAAGTTATTATATTATATTATTGTATTGACAACTGTATCAACTTTGTTTATTGTCGGGTCAAATTCTTTACTTAAAATGCTATTACAATGCATTTACATACTACCCAAAGCAACTATAAAAATGTATTCAAAAAATGTATATTTAAACCTATTTCATTCTAACGAAATTGAAATTAGCATTCTGTGAGAACTTCCCAAAAAATAAAATACAGATCAAGAGATAAAACAGCCTAATTTATTTTTCATTATTTTATGTCTAACATACATTTACTAAACTTCTGCTGAAAATAAGTGATGTAAACAGAACCCTTAATTGTATACCAACAAATTAAATGACTTAAATTTAAAAATTGAAATATCCATTAAAGTGACATTAATGTGAATTTTTCTTTTGTTACTGGTTTGATTTTCAATTTGTATCATTAATTGCTTTGTTATTGAAGAAGTTTGGCCATAAAAAATAAAAGAAAATGTTTTTTAAGCTTTGTAAAACCTATTCTTGCATATAATCATCAAGTATCAAAAAACGCGAATTTAAAATTAGTGGCATCAGTCACGTCCAGTTTTTAAAATTAACAGTGTCTGTCACGTCTAGCATCTTGACCACAGCATCCCAAATGCTAATGCTTGCTCCAAACCAAAATAATTTGAAGCACAATTGCTTAAAGATGCGAGTTTTTTGATATTTGTTTATTTTAAGTTTTGCTCACCAACAGTGAAGGTAATATCCAGTAATAAGCTTCCAAAATCTTAAAACCAGTTCCCTATAAAAAGTTCTGATTTAAGGGATATAACATAGTATGTATTTTTTGTACTTTTCCCCATAAGAAGTGGCAATGCATTGAGCCATCCAGAATCATACTTAACAATAATAATATTAAAAAACATTCTTACATGTTTATTACAACAGGAAAAAGTATTGCTTAATTAAACAAATTTAAAATATGCACATTTGAAACAAAGAAGAGATGAGTAAGCAAACCATACTAATATTTAAGATAGAAATGCCTATCATTCTTGTCTTATGAAATATTACATGTCGGCTCTTTAGGTTATTAAAAATAAAAATTGTAATATAATCATGTTGAAGTATATAATGCAATAAACAATATTTCAAAGAATATCAGCGATTCCTGTTAGTAAAATAATAAAATAGATGTTTGTCTTACATCAAGAAGAACTTGAATGCATATCACAGCCTGTGACAAATAAGAAGCACATGTGCATAGCACTCCTGACCTATTTGTTACAGAAATGGCTCTAACTATTAGAAATTTGCATTGCTTTGCATTTGAAGTTTATTTTGTAAACTGTATTATTTCCTACACCATTTTATAGAGTTAAAATTATTCTGTTTTGAAAACATGTTATCACACTTGTTTGCATGAAAATTTTTAACGACCAGTTTGCATGAACTGGTGCGAGCCGGCTCTAACTCATCACTGGTAATACCAACTATGGATGTCAAAAAATATGTCTAAAGTTGTGTTCAAACAATTTTGAATTATTTCTTGCTGATTTTTAATGTTATAAAATGAGGTTATTTTTCGGGGTGCTCATGTGTGGAAAAACAATAAATGGACACACCTGCTGGAGGGTTAAAGAGTATATGCAGAATGAATTCAAGGAATAATTTCTGATTCTTTGCTGATTCTGTTTTTTAAGATTTGCCCCAATTAACTGGTGGCCCAAATAACTGGAATCCACTGTGTGTGTGTGTGTGTGTGTGTGTGTGTGTGTGTGTGTGTGTGTGTGTGTGTGTATATATATATATTTTTTTTTTTTTTTTTCCTTTGCCCGATTTTAACATTAGGGAACTGTCCAAAAAAAAACCTAGACGAATTCAGTGGAATGGTATCATTTCTGTTACCCTTTGAAGGATACTCATTTTAATTCATATCAAACAACATATAGCTTTTTAAGTAAGACAAGAACTTAAAAAAAATTGCAATAATATCTTCACTTACTTGAAATGAATTTTGGAATGAACTCTGAAGGATTTTACCAATAGTGGTTAAAGATAATACTCTATTCACAACAAAAACCAAAGGCACATTTATAAACAGATTTATTCAAGATTCCCTCCCAAAAGTCTAAAATTCTCAGAATGCAGAAAACCATGACACTCACCATATAAAAAAGTGCTCTGTTTTAGAGGTACATAAAGTAGTTATCATTTTTAAAAATCGTTTATGTTTATGACATTAGAAACAAGTTGTATTAGTGAAATGGTATAGTATCCTCATATGGTTATGGATCTTTTATCACTTTTCAGTCATTTCTTTAGAAATAAGGGCAAAATATGATTTTTTTTTCTATTAATGATCAAACCACTGTCCATTGAAGGCGGAGATGGTGGAAACCCCAGTGTCTGTTAGATAATGAATGCACCAATAATTCGGCAGTAGGCACACTCATTTTGTATCACAGGTAGTCGCAAGGAAAGACATGATTAGTCGATTTATTTTAAGGGAAAAGCTAATTCTTATGTATATATGGAGGTAGTGACTCTTATACAGTCACTACCCAGGGTGAATTATCAAAAATCTGCCACACTACCCATGTAGATGATGGGTGTATGTTGGAAGATGTCCGTGAACTGTTTGCGCTTAGATTGCAATGCTCCAATGGCATCTACTGGAAGTTAGCAGCATAACTACAGTAAAATTTAAAAAGACAATTTTATTTCAAAAACAGTTTTGTCACTGATCTTATTTATCCAAATGCCCCTTTTCTGCATTATTTGAGTTTGTTACCAGATATTGCTTAACAACAATGATATGGCATTCTCAAGCATGAAACACAGCAATTATTTTCAAACTGTTAAATTTTCTTACAACCTCATGCAATAAAATTGCCTGTTGTAAGTAAGTAATAAATTTTCTATAAGGCAGTCTATTTTAACCTGTCTTTGATTCCACTTTCCAGTTTAACAAATTATATTTTGCATAATCAGCAAATACCCACCACCATTTCCTTAAATGCTTACCTAAAGGAAATTCTTTTTTTTTTTTGGGGGGGGGGGGGGGGGGGAGGAACTTGGTTAACTTCAATTCCTCTCTTACAAACTCACTTCACTTTCTATCACTCAGATATTGTTTTTGCTGCATGTCTTTTCTGTAGAAAAGACATGTATTTTGTTGCATGTCTTTTCTGTAGAAAAGACATGCAACAAAATGGGTTAAACAGGTTTCTATTGAAACGGGCTAGCAAAACAAACCAGTTTCAATAGAAAAAAGTGGAGATTATGAATCTGGCCTTGAAGCTAATTTTAACACTAGTGATTTATTCAACTACAATTTGTTAGTGAAAACGTTTTTTACATTTCAGTATAGTAAAAAAAAAAAAAAAAAAGCTGTTTTATCATCTAAGCATTAAATCTCAACTGTAAGAATGCTTAGCGGTATTTATTATACTGGCATCATCTACCGAGTGATACTAGAGATTTTTAATCCCTTGAGAACTGTTACAGATTTAATGTCCATCAGAAATATAGATCCCAAGTTTTGCTAAAAGTAATGATCTTGCTGCTTATATTTAGCTGTTAAGAGTTTGATTATCAGAGAGAAATAATTTATGATCTCTTGCATAATCAATTCTATTTATACAGATGGAAAATTATCCAGGGCTTAATGATATTACACTCTTCTTTTTTTCTGTATTTAATTACTAAGCACTGGATTAGCAAACATTAATTATGTTGGTTCAGTATTTAGAAAAATTCCCAAATCCTGAGTGAAGCTCAAGGAAAAATCATGTTCTTGAGCAATGATGTCAACATGCACTCAGCACATATAATACTGTATCCTTTCATTTCTGTGCCAAAATCTAGTTTGATTCTTTCTAACCACAGTAATTCTTCTTTTTTTTTTTTTTTTTACATATGCTGGACTATATCACATATGCAACACAGAGAAACTAACACTGGTACAAGATGCAAAGACATTGCCTTTCCTTGATCAAACAATGCTGGAATAATAAATGCACAGGTTGTTGCAAAAACTAGTATATAAATCCAGAAAACCATGCAGCAAACAGTGATGCAGCCGTAACTTACCATTGGCCATTTAAAATCAATTCTTTTTTGAATTCAAATATATCTGGTCATTGACTTACTAAAATAAATTATAATTAATAGAATAAACAACTATCAAAATAAGATTTTTGTGTTATTCTTTTTTTTATCATATTCAAATAATTGATATACAATTGAAATTAACCAAGAATAGTTGAGCATGTGTAAAAATTTCCTATTTTTGATTCAACAATGGGGTGCCAATGCCTATTCCTCTCTGCAGTAGACTAAGTCAACCTGAAAGTCCTGTTTACTCTCCACTTACAATTGCATTATTATTATTAATTACATTAGTGTTACTTGGCTCCTATTAAACTTTTTGGATTTTATTCACAAAAATCTCAATGTTTTCACAACTGGATTTTAATCTTATCCTACAACTACTAGGAATAATAAAAAAAAAAAAAAAAAAACCCAATGAGCTCAAAAATAAAAAATTCAGTAATTAAAAGCACATTTAATCAAAAATTCATTTCTTTAGAATAACTAAAATTCCTTTTGGCTAATTTTATTTTAATATTAGGATTTTTTTTTTTTTTGCAATAAAAGAATACACTTTATGATGTTAATACTTTTTATAATATTTATGAGAGAAAAATAAGATAATGAAATACATATTCCAATAATTCTGCATAAGCTTCATTATGACTATCCATAGCAGATAACAAGAAAGTTATCCTATAGCGCCAAAATGCAATTGAATTTTTTGTATTGTATTTTGCATATCAAACAGGAGAAAACTCTTCATTGCTCTTTACGTACTTGTAATCATAATTTCAACAGTAAACATGTCTGAGCATGATGTAATGTTTATGTCACAGTTCACTGTTTATGTTACAGTGAACTGTTACAGTGTCACAGTTCACTGTAATCATGCATCATGCAGCCTAATGCTTAAAAAATGAGATATAAACTCTGTGTCCCTTTGCAATTAATGTGTTAAGTATACTTTGCAGAAGAAATCTTTGGTTACTCTTTACAAAAAAATGGACAAAAAGACAGATATCGGTCCATATATTATATTCATGGATTTTCAAAGGTAATTTCCAGATTTATATTTGTAAAAAATATACCTCAAAACAGCGTATAATATTGTCAAACTACAGCAAAAAAAAAAAATAAAAAATAATAATAAATAAAAAAAATAATAAATAAATAATAATAATAAATAAAATATTATAATGCCCTTATTAAAAAGAAAATGCCACATGCACAATATATTATGTTATCTGCTTGCTATAATATAAATTGCATCACAGCATAATTACCATCTTACCAAAAATTTTTATACTCAGACAAACCAGTATGTGGGGTGAGATAAAAGTTCTGAGATTGGAGTGTAAAAGACACAGGTACAAAATTTTATGTGTGTTTTTCCCCTTCCCAGTGTATCCACATCCCAAAGTTCTGTATACGTATACTTATTTGTATTTAATCTGCAAAGAGCTTAATCCTTCAAAAAAAAAAAAAAAAAACCACCTCCAGCTTAGGGCTCCCACAAGCTGCTTTTAGCTCTTTGTCATCTTTAAAATGAGTTTCATGAACACGACACTTGAGGTTTCTGAACAAATATTAGTTACTTGGGGCAAGATCTGAACTGCATGGACGAGGGGTTTAGTTGTTGAAATCCAAAATCATGAATTTTAGCTTGTGCAACCCTGGCTTTGTATATGGGTGTATTATCAAGGAAAGCAAAACCTGACGACCCAATTTTCCTCATCTCCCCCCCACCTTAAATTGCAGCTTTTAACTTTGGCATAAGGATGGCATAATATTTCCCTATTATTGTGGTTTTAGGTCGAGGTAATCACTAACAACGATCCTTTTCTGTCCCAGAAAATTTAGGCCAACAGCCAAATTTTTCCAGCTGATAATTGGGTGTGAAATTTTTCTGGGACTGGAAATCCCTTGTACTTCCACTGCATGCTTGCTAATTTGGATTTACAATTATAAAAATGTAGCCAAGTTTCATCAGCAGTCACCAAATGGGATAAAAATCTATCTGGATTAACAAGAATTACTTTTAAATTCTCTTTTTATGACTCCATCTCTGATGTTTGTCATGAATGTAAATGTTTTTGAAAACCCATCTTGCATAAACTTTGGACATTCCCAAATGCTCATGTATTACATGTTTATCCCAGATTTTTCATTAAAATGCTTCCATGGGAAATGTTAAGTACTTTTTTCAAGTTCAGACACTTTAATTCTTCTGCTTTCTAAATTTTTTCTCCCCTCAACAATGGCAACTGTTTCAGAATCAATTGCTTTAGATGGGTGACCATCTTGCAACAGTAGCATAACTGGGTGATACTTCGCCAAACACTCACTCTAGTCATTCTTTCACAGATTTCTTAGAGGGCATTTCTACCCTCTTTTGTTAAAAATTTGATTACTGAATGATGACCAATTTGCTGGATATTCCTTCTTCTTTTGCCTGCCAACGTAAAAAATTAATTTCAAAACTGTTATGACACTGATATACAATTTTTTTCACGTTATTTTATGACATTAAGCTATCGAATACTTATTCTATAATTTATCATACATTTTATATACCCTGTTCTCAGAATTTTTTGACCACCCCTTGTAGATCCCTCACAATGACTTAGTCAGCAGTGTTAATATTTTTCATTTCTGAATAACCAACATAAATACACAAAATTTTCAAAAAATCAGCATAAATATTCTTACCGACAGGTTTCAAATATTTCTCTTGAAGTTTAAAAACAAAAAAATAAATTTATCTTTGAAAATCTCCAGTATACTTCTAATTCTATCCAAGGTTTGTTCAAGTATGAGGGGGGGGGTATCAAAAAGTTCGTACCCTGGCCTAGATAAAACATCAGTAGGAAGATGCCGTTTTTAATATAAGTTGCCTACATATTCAATAACTAACATGTGAAATTTCATTCCCGTAGGTGATCATACACCAGAGGCGCAGCCTGGAGTCTGAGGAAGGATGCTATGGTTGATAAAGAGTATCAAGCAGTGATAAAATTCCTGCATTTGAAGGGCAAGAAAGCTCAGGAAATTGACAAAGAAATAAAAGCTGCGTATATGCAGAATTGTCCGTCCTATGACAATGTAAAAAAGTGGAAACCGGAGTTGAAGTGCAGTCATACAAGTGTCTTTGATGAGCCAACAGAAGGAAGGCCATCAATATCCACAGAGAGTGAGTCAGTTGCAAAAGTTGAGCAGCTGGTGCTGAGTGACAGCCATGTGACAATTCATTTCATCACAAATGCAGTGGGAATTAGTTATGGGTCTGCCCACAGCATTTTACATGATCATTTGCACATGTCTAAGGTGTCTGCTGTGGATTCCAAGATTGCTGACGCCTTTGCAGAAGCATCGAATGCAATGTTCTTACCAACTGTTGGATTTGTGTAATGCAGATGTGAGAACTTTTCTGATCGGATGGTGACAAATGACGAATGCTGGGTGTACCAGAATGATCCGGAGACTAAAGACATGTCAAAGCAGTGGAAGCAACCTCCTCCCCACTATTCAATGAAGTGGAATCATGGTTTCAGGCAAAAAGTGCAGAATTATATGATCAAGACATTAAACAACTGATCCATAGATGGGAGAAATGAGTACATAGAAAAGGATTAAAGTTCCTGTGAAGTTTCACCTTTCTAGGGCTATTATTTCTACGTAAGGGTACGAACTTTTTGATACCCCCCATGCATTCGTTTTTTCTATTCATATGCAAGTTTAAAATTTAGTTTGAGACCAATAAATAATACTATTACTGCTATTATTACTACCACAAATACTGTTATTACAAATTTTACTTAGTCACATTTGTTTTGTCTATTTTTTGTTATAAAGGAAGGAGGGCAAGGATTTCTGGTCAGAGTCATACATCTTGCAAAAGAATCCATTATTACTTCTCAAGTACCCTTCATATTTTCACGTAATACAATATATTTTAATGATATTTAGAAATTTGTTCTAAAAAGATATCCTCCATAAAATGAAACAAGCAATACTAAACCTTCATATGATATTTCTTTAAAAATTTTAAGCGAACAGAATTAATGGAAGCTAGTGAAAATATTTTAGAACTATTTAAATACATAAAAGTGATACTAGCTGTCTCTAAAAGGTAGTTAATTTTAATTCAAATAAAGTTTGTTTTATACACTTATATGCATTTGACTAACTTTATTGAACATTTTAAAAAACTTTCAAACCTGAGAGCTATTTTATACTGTCAAGATTAACAAATATTGTGCAAAAAAATTCATAACACTGTGTGCAAATATACTTGTTACAAAAAAAAAAAAAAATAAATAAAAAAAAAATAACCTCAATGGAATATTGTTATAACAGTGCCAGAAGTTTCATTAATGAATATTCCTATTTTAAACCAGTAACTACCAGCATAAATTTTTGATTTTTACATCAAATTTTCAAGCAACAAATATTCATGGGAGAATGTAGTGATGGGGAGGGGGGAAAAAGAGAGAGAGAGAGAGAGAGAGAGAGAGAGAGAGAGAGAGAGAAAGAAAAAAAAAAAAAAAACCTGTTAACAATATGCTTTATATATCTATATATATATCTGAATATACTAATCTCACATTGTTCACACCTTTCTGTGGCGTCAACATATCACAGTTATTGAATGATATAATTAACAGAAATCAGAGGCATGATTTAAATGGTTAAAAAAAAAAAAAAAAAAAAAATCACTTAGCCTTAAATGATCTGCCTTGATAAGTTCAATGCACATTAAAATATTTTGTTGACACATTATTTCCAGTTTATAAGAATGGCACATTAGAATCCTGCTCTTAATCAGCCAGTTTACAAATTGATAAATTAATAACTTATAATCACCAGTTGAGCTACCTTCTAAATCAGTCTACATGCCAAGGTTATAATTCTGACTAAATTAAACACCAAGGTATTATGTACTGTGGATCATATAAAAAATGATATCACAATTAACAAACAGAGCCATAGACTGAATACATTATTGCACTACATGGCAGGAATCTGAATTGTGTGTGTGAATGCGTGGGTGTACATGTGTGTGGTCCACACTTCAGAGATTGAAATATGCAAAACTAATCCAAATACCATGCATTTTTCTTTAACATCATTTTGTTTTACAATAATATATTTAACAAATCATGGAATGTCCTTGCATTTCAGATTCATATCTGACCATTCTCACAATACAGTTTATTTTTAAAGAGTGCTATAAATTAAAGACCAAATTCATATTTTTAAATTCCAATTTTTTTGGATAAAACTGATATTCATAGATAAATTTAATAACTTACTTTAATAACTGTACATTTTAATAACTTAAGAGAGAAAAAGTTTAAAAACAAAAATCTCAGTGAATGTGCCATGATCATATTAAAACTGCATAGTCTATAAATCATATCAAGCCATTATTACCTAGATATGTATTATTCTACCAAAGTCATTATAAGTATTTCCAACTATGCTCTGCTACAGCACGCTAGCTGCTCAATGCTTCTGAGAGGAAGACGGAATGGACCACACATGTAGGAGATCTTTTCAGGTAAAACAAGGAAAAATGGGAGTTACAGCACATTCCATAAATAACAGCAATTACAAACATGAGGTAAATGACACTAAAAGCAACACATGACAAGAATGTGAGGAATGTAGCATTGATTCACTCGATTACTCACCACAATTTTAGTACCAATTATTCCCCATTTATATACCAATGATAATGTCTTTCCTAAAAAATGTGCACAAACACCACTTGTGTACATACACAAAAAACGCATATGCGCATGCACACAGAGATAAAAACACCATTATCATATGTACAAGATGTGCACATAGTGGGCAGGAAGTACCCAGTTCAAGTATGAAAGACTTCTATATATATATATCCAACCACTTTAAACAATCTGAACCTTCTCTTCTGTACAAAGCTTAGCAGCATTAGAACATAAAACTGTTTTGTTCTAATGAATATTTTCAGGCAACACTATAGGGAGCACAAGTGATAATAAGTGAGGCAATATGCAGGTATGCACACCAAGTCTCAAGCAAGGAAAGTTGCCTGTGTGTCATGGCACTATTAACTGTCAATGAAAATGCATGAACGCTCCCTCAGCTCCCAGTCCTAATAAAAACACTAAATAAAAGGTAAATCCTCATACGATAATGACACACGGAGACTTCCAGGTTTCATCCAGCTGATGAGCACCAAAATCACATAAGCACTTGAACAGGGAACTACTATAAGTATTTTGGCTAAGATGTTTAAACCAACTTGTCGTCAAGCAAAATACATAACTTTATTAGTATCACTATGTACTGTTACAGCACGGGCCATAGCTAACGGATTGCGGTCATCTCCATTTGCCGACTGCAGACTGCCATCACCACTATATATATATATATATAAAAAAAAAAAAAAGAGGAGGAAAAAAAGGAAAAGTAAATGTGAGTACTGGGAACTCAGTATATGCAAATGTATATATCAATTTAAGACATATCTAAATACATATCACCATCTACAAAAGTTACAGCTAAAAGAGTTCAAACTGGAAAATACAAGTATACAGTAGAGCGTCGATAATCCAAACCAACTGGGACTGGGGTAGTTCGGATTTTTGAACTTATCAAAAATACAAATGAAAATTTCAGTCACAATAACACTTATGTATAGGCCTTTAACGAAAATAATTACTTATTTTTTTGCTTCACCATTTTCAAACTTTGTTTCTGCTGCCAGAACTCTCACTCTTTTCAGCAAGAGTAGTTGAGTTGGACAGTATTCAATCTGTTGCTTGTACCTAGCCCTCGTGGGTAGCACAGCTGGTAGAATCACCGTCCTCCCCACCCTGGGTGTAAAAGATATGGGTTCGAGTCCTGTCAACGATGAGAGGAATTTTTATGGGCCTTTTTCACAACATGGCTGAGTTAGAAGCAGAAGGCAAAGGCAGCATGGGTTCTCCCCCCGCCCCGAAACTTGGATTTTTCATCCAGCAAACAGAAAATCTACCACAGAACACGCAATTTACAGACAGTACACAAGGAGCAATATGGCCTTAGTTGCTGATGCTCCCAGAACCCAACTACAACATCTTCGAGAAATGGGTCATTAGCTGTTCTCGTAGTTTTCTTTCTTTCTTTTTTTTGCACCATCATCTGAACCAAGTAAATTCTATAAAATTTTTTCCTTATTATTTTTAATTTCTGTTATGGTTTCCAATCTCATAAAAATCTCAATCTTCAATTTAATTGTTAAAAATTTCTGCTTCCTTTTAAACAACAAAGAAGATGACCATAACTTCATTACAGTAAAATAAAACTCTGTAAACATTTTACTCCATATCTCACTTGCATGCATCGTGTTAGTTGCAATTTCTGCACGCCGTGTTCTTTGTTATTGATTGATGCTCATCTTTTTTTACTGTTTTATATTTTAGAACAAAAAAAAAAAAAAAAAGGCACTGAACAGAAATATCAGATTACAAAGTGTTATATTCATGTATATTAATTAAGCTACGTACATACATGCAAATTTATTTTTATTTTGCTAACTAATCTGTGGATAATATTCTTCTGATTTTCATGTATCATTTAATTTTGTTAAGTGGTAAGGTAAAATGAAAGTATATTGTTATTTGGTTTTTTTTAGGAGCATTAGCAACTAAGGCCACATTGCACTGGGATATGCGATGGTCATTCCCTGACCTTTCCGCATCTTCTGTATTTGGTGGTGACGAGCTCGAACCCCGGTCTAATCAAGAAGCGTGTGCTATGCACAGCTGCTCCTTCCCACCTGGCTATGGAGGCGCCTACTAAAGTATAAATTTGTGCCTTATATCTTCATTTTTATAGCCCGTAGATAATATTCCTCCTTACTGCAATTATTTTATGGCTCGTTCGGATATTTGACGCTTTACCGTACCACTTATTGGAGTGGTTTTTGACCTTTTTTAATAACGGGCACGCTTAAGTAATTTATTTTATTTTGTGGAACCCCTACTCAATTTTCTGCCGGTTAGATCCGATTCTCTGTGTGTGTGTGTGTGTGTGTGTGTGTGTGTGTGTGCGCGTGCGTGCACACACACACACAGTAGCACCCCCGTTAATCTGGACTTGACGGGACCACACTCGGTCTGGATTAACCGGAAGCTATCTTTTCACGTACCAGTTTTTATTTAAAGTTACTAAATAACAAAATTTTAACTAAATTGGTTTTTATATTAAATTAATAAAACAATGTTTTAAAATAAAAATTATAAAAAGTAAAAGAATATGATAAGTAAACAAAATACTGTACAAAGCAATAAAGTTCTAATGTAGAACAATATATTACACAAAATTATTACAACACAAAACAAAAATATTTTCGAGAAGTATACTTGAAATTGTTGGTGGAACAGACTTCCATCCCTTGTTGTGGAAGTTGATAGCCTAAATAAATTTAAGGCTCAGCTGGACAGGTATTTTGAACGAATGGAGGGGTGAAGTGGAAGTTTTTTTTTTTTGGCTGACGCTGCATAAGCTTGCTTTCTTGCATTATATGCCTCTACTAATGCTAATAGCGCTCAATGTCAATTTTGAAACTCTCTTTCGGGCCGCACGATCTCGCAACCGCTTCAAGGTCAGAAGTTCACCAGCTGATGTGTCATCCTGTCTCTCGAAATAAATCAGTAGGTTCTCCAACATTCCAGTTGCTTCAGTGTGACTCACGACAGTTGTTTCCTCACACACTTCATCATCGGACTTGTCGTCTTCATTAGCTTGCAATGATGATGATGATAAGCATGCTTGCAGGATATCTTTCTCAGTGAGGATCTGATGTCCTAGATCATTATTACACATTATCCAAGGGGCAATGTCTTCATTTTTTATGTCTGAACAACTACCCAGACATTTAAATAACTGAACAAAATCATTATCATCTTGTCATCATCAGGATCCGAAGAAATATTCATTTCCACCTCAGATCTTTCCATTGGAACATCAGGCCAAAGATTTTTACAGCATTTGATAAGGGTAGTCTTGTCAGTTTCATCCCAAACTGCAGCAGAAAAATAAATGACTGTCTTTATGTTGACATTTTTAAGAAGGTCCATAAAGTTTGATTTTTCTTCAAGCACCTCTTGTTGTTCTAACAGTAAGATTATCAACATCTTTCTGTACCGTCGCTTCACAGCCTCTATAACTCCGTAATCCATAGGCTGTAATAGTGCAGTAACGCTGGGCGGCAAAAAATTTTACAAAGATGTTGCCAGATCACAGTTGTTCTTCTGCTGGGTGGGTTGAGCATTATCAATGAATAAAACTGCTTTTTCTTCCAGTCCTTGATCCCTTAAATATTTTTTTATTAAAGAAACAAACGAGATGAAAAACCAATCTTTAAAAAGAGCTGGGCTCATCAAAGTTAATTTTGTGATGTGTATTTCGCTGGGAAGGCATTTATGTTCACATTTTTAAGAGCATAGGGTTTAGCAGATTTTCCTATGACTAACAGTTGTAACTTTAAATTCACGGACACGTTACTGCACAAAGCTAGTATAGAGATTACAGAAACGGGTATGTATGAAACATTCTTCTAGTTTGGCTATGTGTCTGCTCAAAGCCCCTGAGGAAGTAACAGATGCATGGCCAAGAGGGAGAATGTTAATTTTCGTTTCGTCAATTTTCTTTAAATTTCTCGAATTTCTTCAAATCACTCCAATTTACATTAATTTCGATGTTTTATAATTATATATTAATATTCTTTAATATATAATTTACAATAGTTTATTAAATATGTATCTATTGTAATAATTTACAATAGATACATATTTGCGAATATGTATCTATTGTACATTAGGCTCTCCATTCCAGGGCTAGCTTATATATAACTAGTGAGTTGGTTTAGTTTATATGTACTAAACTTATAAGAAATATAAGTTTAGTACATATAAAAACTATCTTAAATTGTAAGAGGAAACCTCATACCTTTTTAGTAGGACTGCAAATCCCTCGACACTCAATCTCAAATGAATGTATTATTATATGAACCAACAGTATTAAATAAAACAAAGTAAAAATAGCTATATAATTAAAATCATCATGTATTCAATTCTCATATCACAACTAGCGCATCGAGAAGGGCCATGGAAAGTCGGTGGCCACCAACCCCCCAAAAACCAATCAATATCACATGCTATCATGAGAATTGAAAAACAACTGTCACAAAAAATCTTAAAAACACGAAATAAATATACATCAATTCACAAATAATTTAAACTTTAAAATTGTCTAAAACTTCTTTTAAGTGACCAACTTATTTGGATCGTTTCCATGTTCATAAGAAGTAAAAAGCCATTTGCGAATGATATCTCCTGTTTTATATAAACTTATCGAAACCTGCCACGAGATTATTTATATAGACCAATGTATGAATCACTGTTCATACATGCACATTAGAGTCCACGAGTCCGAAATATTATAAGGTCTGCGTATATTAATAGTCTACATTTAATCTCATTTCTAATGTTTCAACAATTAATAATTTAAAATATTCCTGCTGTGTATTAAGGACTTTCGATTCATTAAAAAGGAACACATGCCCATCATTGATCACATGAAACTCAAGCTCTGAGGCACCTGTCCTCCTGCCCTAACCGATGTCGCATGCTACTGTATCCTTATCGAAAGTGAATGTTGGGCCGAGCCAATATAAGTGGAATTGCACCCACCACAAGGAATACTGTAAACAATGTTGTGAGCCTCCATGATTGGAACTACATGAATTGCTCTATGTTTCAAGACAGCATGGAGTTTCCTCATGGGTTGTGCAATAATCTTAAATTCAGTGTTCTTAAAAACGTTAATGAATCGTCTATACCAACGCTGTAAATATGGAACTTTAATAAAATGTTTCTGATCTGCTCTATCATTTGTTGTACCTGTCTCCAATTTATATCTTCCTGTTGACTAATTTTCATGATGGTACCTAATGAATAACCCTATTTAAAAATCTTTTTGTAAGTTCCATAAGCTCATCCAATAAGGAATCCTGAGTGGAGCTGTATCTATATGTATTGTGAAACTGATTAAAAACAATGCTCCGTTTATGTGAAAGGATGATAGCTCGAACAGTGCAAAAATTTTCTGGTATTCGTCGGCTTTCTATAAATTTTAAAATGTATGTTTTCACTAACTCTGGTTAAAGTAAAATTTAGAAAATTTATGGATCTATTCTGTGGGATTTCCCTTTCTAAAGTGAACTTAAGTCTGGTATGTATGTTATTAAATGTATCCAGGACATTCTGTACTATATGTTTAATAGTAATTATTAAGATATCTACTGTAAAGAATTATATTTGGGAGACGCGGCGTTAAATATACGTGTTCGATCTTATTCAGATAAATTTCAGCAACCAATCCACTCAAGCTAAGCCCCATCGGTAAAGCGAATATATGCTTATATATTTTAGCTTAGAAATAAATATAATTGGTTTGTACAAGAAATTTAATCAAATAGAAAATTTCATTCCTAAATAGGTAAATTTAACATATTTAAACTAATTGCCTGATCATTGATAAGGTCCCATATTGCATCTAGGGCATATTCTACATGTACATTGGTGTACAGGGAAACAACATCTAAAGAGAATAATTCATCGTCTCCATTTAGCGCTTTTCCTTTTAATTGGTTATATAATATATCTGAATTCTTTAAACTTAACTTTAATAATGTTGAATGCAAAGGTTTAATAATGCTATATAGATACGTCGCAAGCGATGCAAAAGCTGTGTTTCTATAAGAGACAATGGGTCTAATTGGATATCATATTTTATGTAGTTTAACTCATCCGAAAAGAGTTGGTATCACATTAGTCCTAGCTTTAAGAGTTTTTGAAATGGCCATCAAAATATAGTCCTGCTGTTAACTTGCTATTAAATTGTTTAATTAGGTTGTCAAACACCACTTTCTCTATAACCTGGTAGGTAGAACTTGGCAGGTCAATGTAATTTATTATAAAATGCAATAAAGACTCAAAAAAATAGTATATATTAAAAATTCTTTAATACTAATGCAATGAATGAAGTTGTGACTGCATTTCTAAAAGTTCCTCATAATCTGGCTCGAACTGGGATGTACTGATTCTGCGAAGTGAAGTTAAATGCTTATCTGTCAGTATGTTTCTAATACAACTCTTTCGAAGTTTCATTGTAGAAAACACCTGTTCACATATATAGGATGAAGCAAACATAGCACTAACTTTCTGGGTGTGAGAAATCAGATTTGGGAAACTTGATTTCGACAATGACTTGTAGAACTCTAATTTTGGGACATTGAGAAACAACTGGTTGAGGTGATTGTTAGATTGCAATTCAATTAATTCCAGCTGCAAGTCCGGTCTCACTACTTCACAGTCCACATTAAAAGGCATGCTGAAAATATCCAAGTCTTTTTCAATGGCATTGAAGTCTTAAAATCTTCGTTCAAATTCAAGATGAAGTTTTCTCAGGCCATCTTCGTAGCTCTTAAGCTTGTCTTTATTTGCTGTGGCTATTGAATTTAATCTCGGGAAGTGAGACAAGTCATTCTTAGCTATCTGATTAGCAAACAGAATAAGTTGTAGTTTAAAACCTCTGAGATGGCCCCTGTCGATAAATTGATTTTTTCCTTTCATTTTGACATTCAACATGTTCGTGTGACAGAGATAATCTGTGAAAAATACAAAGCCATGCTGTATCTTCCAATATTTCACACTTCACCACTGTTTCTCATGGAAGAATTACACTATCTCGTCTTTCAGCTGCCGAACTCGCTCGAAGACACGTCCTGCACTCAGCCCCCTAACTTTCGTGTAATACAGCACATCAGAGTATTCAGATTGCATGGACTCGAGAAAATCGCAAAACTGTCCGTGAGTAAGCCCACAAGATCGAATAGTATTTACAAGCTTCACGATTACATCAAGCACAGGTTTCATATTCAAGGCAGATTTACACAGGGCATCTTGATGTACAACGCAATGTAGAAAGACAACATTATTCCCGGGGTAATTTTGATTAAAGATTCCAACAAATCCAGATATTTTACCTGTTATACTTTGTGCTCCATTGGTCGTAATATTACATATGTTTGTTATGGGTACTTTCAATGTTGAAAGCCCTGCCTGAAATTCATGAAAAATATCAGACCCTGTTGTTCCTTTTAACAACTGCATGCATGCCAATTCCTCAGTAATAGAAAAGTTTTCATCAACACCTCTTATAAATAATACTAGCTGAGCAGTATCATTTATATCAGTGCTTTCATCCATAGTAATGGAGCAGAATTTAAACTGACCAATCTTTGACTCCAACTGTGATGTCAGATTTTTATTTATGGCTTAGACTCTAGAAGTCACAGTTTTTTGGGATAAGCTTACAGTTTCAAAATCTTTTTTCTTGTCAGGACATAAAACATCACAAACTTGGAGTATACAGTGTTTAACAAACTCCCCATCAGAGAGAGCTTTATTACTTTTAGCAATATTGTATGCTACAATATAACCTGCATGTGTAGCTGCTTTCTGAGAACTATTTTTTTCTTAAAAAAATTTTGGTAACTTGATAATTTTTTTGCGAAGATTTTCGTTTCCTTTCATATTTGGACATTGCTTCGTAATTGGAATTTTTTTGTTTAGAAGTGAAGTGGTGGGAAATTTATTCTTTGATGACTGCTACGGTTTCATTACAGATGAGACAGTGGTTTATCCTTTACAACTGTGAAAAAGTACTTCCAGTTGTTGTTGTTGTTGTTATTTGGATTTTAGGAGCATTAGCAACTAAGGCCATATTGCTCCGGGATATGCGGTGGTCATTCCCTGACCTCCCCGCATCCCCCCCTATTTGGTGGTGACGGGCTCGAACCCCGGTCTAATCAAGAAGCGTGTGCTGCGCACTGCTGCTCCTTCCCACCTGGCTACGGAGGCGCCTAAGTACTTCCAGAACCATTCATCTTTGAAAACACGGCACCTGATCAATTTTACGTTTTTTAGTAGACATTTTGGGGTTGAAATATTTTACTAATATCCACAATAAAACTCACAAGCACCAACAACAATACTATTTTTAATAATTTCACCATCATGACACTAACATTCAACATTTTATGAAGTTGGAATGCGTCGGCCTGTCCGCCATCTTTCCATTCAACGGTAGGTTCCCACTTCCACGTACATTTCCAAACCGACTAATGTTATTTGATGTGGTCATGTGGACAAATATCAGCACCTCTGTTGTAGTTAATATAAACTTGTAAGCGGTATATCAAAATTCTTCTTTCAAAATCTTGTTTCTATTTTTTTTAAATTTAAATATAAAAGCAAATAAGTATATTTTAATAATTTTATACGTATTTATTAGGGCGGGTTCCATTTTTTGCACATGCAAAAAATGGAACACACCCTTAAATGAATTTTTTTAAAACATTGAAATTGAAAATTTCTATACTATTGTTTTAAAATCTGCAGCGGATCGGATAGAACCTCTAGGCAGGCCGCATCTGGCCCACGGGCCGTAGTTTGCCCATCACTGGTCTATATAATCAATTTTATTTAAGACCACAACTGTATCACTCTTGTCAGCTTTCTGTATGATAATATTGCTGTTCTGCCGTAATTTCTGGAGACCAATGCTCTCTTCTTTTAATAATCTAGGTATATACGGGTCCCTATTCTGATTAATAATTCCATTAATCTGCCGTATAAATCCTTCCCTATTTTTTGCGTTCCTTAACCCAAATCCGAATTCAGTAACTGCTTGCTTTTTAGGGAGAAGTCTGGGAGGTAAATTATAATTGAGACTCTTACTTAAAAGATTAATTTGTGGAACAGACAATTCATAAGAAAGTAAATTGATAGCAAACAGTTAAGATAGCAAATAGTTATTGAATTCGAATTTCAATTAAGGAACGCAAAAAATAGGGAAGGATTTATACAGCAGATTAATGGAATTATTAATCAGAATAGGGACCCGTAAGAGAGCATTGGTCTCCAGAAATTACGACAGAACAGCAATATTATCATACAGAAAGCTGACAAGGGGGATACGGTTGTGGTCTTTAATAAAATTTATTATATAGACAAACTTAGTAATATCATATCCGATCGTTCTACCTACCAGGTTGTAGAGAAAGTGATGTTTGACAACCTAATTAAACAATTTAATAGCAAGTTAACTGAGTACAGAAAAAAAGACTAATGCGGTACCAACTATTTTAGTATTAGTATTAGTATTAGTAACGGCCGCATGGTGCAAGAAAGCCTATGGCTTATGCTGCACCAGCCAAAAAAAAAAAAAAAATAAAAATAAAAATAAAAAATAATAAAAAAAAATATAAATCCGAACAAAACAATGATAAAAAACAAAAAAAAATAAATAATAAATAAATAATAATAATTAATAAAATAAAAAATAAATAAAAAGGAAATTAAACCTATCATCCTATGTGCTTCCCTTACCCGAAAGTACTATCCAGATGACCTTTGAATTTCCCCAAACTGTCGGCCTCTACCACCCATGAAGGCAACTTATTCCAGTAATTTATAACTCGCTGGCTAAAATAGAACTTCCTGCAATCCAATCTAAACATTTCCCCCCCGTAACTTGAATTTATGTCCCCTAGTTCTAGCATCATTTGTAATCTTGAAAATTTTGTCCTCATTCATTTTACTGATGCCTCTCAGAGCCTTAAACACCTCAATCAAATCTCCTCTAAGGTGTCTAGTTTCCAAACTCTGCAACCCACATATTCGAAGTCTTTCTTCATAAGGACGCCCTTTTGCCGATCTCACCAGGCGAGTTACCCTTCTTTGCACCCTTTCAAGAAGCTCGATGTCTTTCTTCAGGTGCGGTCTCCATACTTGAACACAGTATTCCAAGTGTGGTCTAACATAAGCCTTATATAATGGGATTATCACGTCCCTATCTCTACTTGCAAAAGTTCGATAGATCATTGATAGGACACCATGGGCCTTCCTTGCAACCTGTTTACAATGCTCAGAGAATTTCATGTCTGACCGTATCGTAATACCCAAGTCCCTTTCCTCCAGTACTGGCTTTAGTTGAACTCCACCAAGTGAATAAGTTATTTTGGGATTACTGTTTCCCAGGTGTAATACCTTACACTTTGTTGGATTAAAGCACAGCTGCCATTTTTCTGACCATTCCTGAAGTCTATCTAGGTCTCTCTGAAGAACAGGTCTCTCTGAAGTCTATCTAGGTCTCTCTGAAGAATTTTCAGACAAGTTAAACTACATAAAACAGGATATCAAATTAGACCCATTGTCTCTTACAGAAATACAGCTTTTGCATCGCTCGCGATGTATTTATATAGCATTATTAAACCTATACATTCAACAAAGTTCAGTTTAAAGAATTCGGATATGTTATTTAACCAATTAAAAGGAAAAACGCTAAATGGGGACTGAATTATTCTATTTAGATGTTTCCCTGTACACCAATGTACATGTAGAATATTCCCTAGATGCAATATGGGATCTTTTCAATGATCACGCAATTAGTTTAAATATGCTAAATTTATCTAGGAATGAAATATTCTATTTGATTACATTTCGTGTACAAACCAATTATATTTATTTCCAATGCGATATTGATTGGTTTTTAGGGGTTGGTGGCCACCGACTTTCATGGCTCTTCTCGATGCGCTAGGTGTGATATGAGAATTGAATACATAATGATTTTAATTTGATTTATTTAACATAATTCATATAATAATAATGAACCATATTATATGGTTCATATAATAATACATTCATCCGGATTGAGTGTCGAGAGAATTACAGTCCTACTCAAAAGGTATGAGGTTTCCTCTTACAATTTAAGATTAATAATAAAGACATATTGGGCTTCATTGCTCTTTCGAGTCTAATTATATAAAAACTATGCATGTATAATGGCTAATTGTCCCTATACAATAGCATTAACGTAACACATAATAACTCCATTAACACTACTTAATAATTTTGTTTATTAAGACTTCAGACACAACTCCAAAATATATAAAAAAATAAACATCAATTATAGATCACCACAAAGTTAAAAAGATACCGTACACCTTTTTATAAAGAAATAAACATATAAATTTTTTTTAAAAAAAAAAAGCTTAATAACTTAAACCCAAATTACGTGGCACCCCTGGAATGTTGTTGCAGCACCACGGTTGAAAACCACTGAATTATTGTAATGAGGTCCTTTCCCTTTATAATATACAGTTGAACCTTCCAGATATAGCAAACCATCTGAGAATCAACAAATTTAGTTCTCAGGATGGCCTTTGCTCAAGTAGTGCATCAGTTCTGGATGGAGATTTTACCTCAGATTCCATAAAAGTTTTTACTCTGCTCCCACCATTTTGAAGGGAGCACAAAGCATAAAAACACCATTATTATATGTACAAGATGTGCATGTAGTTGGCAGAAACTGTCCAGTTCCAGTATAAAGCTTAGCAGCATAAGAACATAAAACTGTTTTGTTGTAATGAATATTTTCAGGGAGACACTGTAATGTACAATACAGTTGTTTTGGAATTATGACATAGGTGGATATTGGTAGTTGGGAAGTAGCTATACGCTCGAATGTATTTGCCTTACTAAAATAAAAAGAAAGTGATCAAAAAGACTGTAATGCTTTAAAAATGCAAACAAAAGTCATGTATTGTGGAACAGGTTGTGCTGTTAAAGAAACTACACTGAGACTTTTGTTAGGGACTGTATAAAACTTTTGGCATTGCTCCATGAAGTGTGTATGGTATATTTTTGAAGGGTTGAAAATCAATGCATCAATAACTTGTTGGATGGATGTTGTTGATCATCCCAAAATGACATCATTTCAGGAGATTCTATCTTTAAAAAAAAAAAAAAAAAAAAGTTACATTTTATTTTATTTTTGCTGCACTAATGCACCATAATACTCGTCCAAATAACTCTATGTTACTTTTTTTCCACTGCAGTACTATTTGCATGGTAGGAACAAAAGTTTCCAGGACTGAATTTATTAAAAATATCTGAACGTCAAATAATATCTAAAATATCTTTATAGAAGGTTGTATTTTGGTTGCACATGCACAAAGTCCTATTTTTATCACTTCAATTTATTGATGGTAATTCTGCATGTCATATTTTTTTTTCAACTATCACCTTTTGACCAATAATTCATATACAGATCCCCCATTTTTTAAAAATAAATCAATGTCAGAGACTTTAAAACTAACCGTGGAAGCATATGGTGAAAGAGCTTTATCAAGACTCAGGATATCTGAATTGTACATGTGATTCAAAGACAGATGTGATATCAGTGAGTATGATGCAGGGTATAGAGCCCTGCACACTTCTTTCTAAGCCTTTAACAGAAGATAAGGTGGAAACTACAGTTCAATTTTCAAAAACAACTGGTTGAACTTGCAATTGTGATCCAGGTTTCTGAAAACAATATTGACAGACAGTCCGCTGAATGGAAGTCTCCCAGGAAAGAAGAATGAAAAAAAAATAATAAAAAAAAAAATAATAATAAAAAAAATAAATAAAATAATAAAAAAATCCGATTGACAGGTAAAGTACAGGTAATGCCAGAATAAATTTTTCAACTATAAAGGCATTATTTTCATTACGAATTTACACCAATACCACTAACAAAACTATGTACTTAGAAATCATTAAGCAAGTGAATGCAATCAGGTAAGATTCACCATACAACCATACTTTTTTTTTTTCTGAGTGATATCAGTGACCTTGGTTTTCTAGCCCTCACAATATTCAAATTGGTCTGTGAACACATACCTGTACAGATATAATACATTGACACAACATGCATAAGATGCATATGTGCAGTAAAAACTAAAAAGGTTTGGATACAGAAAAATTTACACACATTAATCTTAGTTATTTGAAAGAAGTATAATGGCACAGCACTCATTCTGAAGTGGTAGCTGACATGTTTCTTCAAGTAAGCACTGTATCCTATATACAAGGTCCATCACAAAATTAATGAGACTGATTTTATAAAAAAAATGACTGTAAAATTTTCCACAACTAAAGGTTCTTTCCTTTGCATCATCTCCAGTGCTCCTCCTATCTCTGGAAGCGATGCTGGAGGTCTTCTTCTGTGAGGTCCTTCAGTGCATCAGTAACTTGTTGGATGGGTGTTGTTGATCACCCCAAAATGACATTTCAGGAGATTCTTGATCTTTAAAAAAAATAAATAAATAAAAAAGTCACATGATAATAGATCTGATGAATATGGTGGCTGTAGGAACACATGAATGTTTTTGGAAGTCAAAAAATTGGTAACAGACATCACACAGTGACAGGGTGCATTGTCATGATGCAAAATGTTTTGGCCTTCTCAGGTGGAATGCACAGACCCATTTCTGTGGTCATTCAAGGTCTTCTTAGTAGAAAATCTTGTTGACAGTTTCACCTCAAGGCATGAACGATTTGTGTACCACTCCACACTGATAAAAAAAAAAAAAAAAACAGATTAACAGTGATTTGATTCTGTATTTGACCATTCCTACTTTCTTCAGGCATGGCGAATTTGCAGTGTACCAATTTTCGCTCTTTTTGTTTCTGGATTATACTCAAAAATCCATGTTTCATCACTTGTTATCACTTGAAGGAACTCTGGATCAATTTCAACATGATCGAGAAGGCCAAGGCTTCCGATTTTGCTTTGGTTCTTCAGTGAAAAATTTTTGGTGCCATTTTCACACATGCCAAAATGATCTCTTAAACTGTCACGGACAGCTCAGAAATCAACATTCGGCCCACCAGCTGTCAATTTCACGGTCAGCTGTAGGTCAGACATAATCAGAGATATATAAAGCAAACTGAGTTTCAATAGCTGAAGCTTAATATACGGTACTCACCTTAGACGATCTGCAATTGTTATTTGGGTGAATTGATGACTAAAATTTTTTGGGGGTTTGGGTAATTTAAAAATTGGTAAGTTTACAGGATGATAATAAATTAATTTAAAACGGAATTAAAATGTGCGCAAGGAAACAGAAGTGCACAACTCCGTCCCTGGTTGTCATGAAGAATAAATTAATTAAAAACTCTAAACAGAGTTTTTAATTAATTTATTCTTCATGACAACCAGGGACGGAGTTGTGCACTTCTGTTTCCTTGCGCACATTTTAATTCCGTTTTAAATTAATTTATTATCATCCTGTAAACTTACCAATTTTTAAATTACCCAAACCCCCAAAAAATTTTAGTCATCAATTCACCCAAATAACAATTGCAGATCGTCTAAGGTAAGTACCGTATATTAAGCGTTAGCTATTGAAACTTAGTCCAACAACATGGTACTTTAAGAATTCTATAATTTACCTAATAAAGCATACTGTTAACACTATTTTTTCCTCTTCCCCTCCTTCCACATTCTCTTCTGTTGTTACTGAGATAGGTCTCCCTGCATGTAGTCCATCTTCAATGGTTTTACATCCTTCCAAAAAGGCCTTGTGCCATCGGAAAACTTGGGCTTGGGATAAAATTTCTATTGTGCTTTTGTTGTTCAGTTTGGGAAAAAAAATTTGATGGCAAAACATTTCTCAATATTCCTGTGCTCCATTTTTTGAGATACAGTTAACAAACACGTGATTACTTATTTCGTGATAACTTGGCATTAACTGAAAGCAATGAAACTCAATTACTTTCATTGTGTGGATGGGGACCAACCTACACACTGATATGTAGCATGCATAAGCAGTGCTGTCATGTTGCATTTTATAAAATCAGTCTCATTAATTTTGTGATATAAACAGTACTGCCATAATACTGCTACAAAAGTAAGACTCCCATAAAATAGAAAATGATATCACAGAGCTGTGTGTTTTGCATCATGTGTAGTACTAATGTATAGTGTTCTTCAACAGGTATCAACAGCTAGTAAAGGAAGCCAGTGAAACTGGAATGTGGAGATAAAGAAAACAGAACTACTGTCATAGCTCTTCACAAGGCAGGACATGATGCACCTACAATTTTCAAACTTCTGAAACCACTTGGAATAAGCCAAAGATTTATCTACAGGGCAATTGAGAGGTACAATGAACAACAGAGAATTGATGACAGGCCTTGGTCCGGCCACCCAAGAACTGTGAGGACCCCTTCAGATATCAAGGTGGTGGAGAACAGAATTCATAGGAATCTCCTCTATGAAAACAGAAAATCATGTCCAGAGAAATATCACCAACATCGCTGTCACGCATAATCAAAAGTGATCCAGGGATGAGTGCCTACTGCAGGAGAGCGGTGCCTCCATAGCCAGGTGGACAGCAGCAGCAGTGTGTAGCACACGCTTCTTGATTAGACTGGGGTTCAAGCCCGTGACTACCAAATACGGAGGATGCGGAAAGGTCAGGGAATGACCACCGCATATCCTCGGAGCAATATGGCCTTAGTTGCTAATGCTCCTAAAAACCAAATAACAAACAAATTGCAGGAGAACAAGACAGTTCCTAACTCCAGCTCTGATGGAATGGAGGAGCAAAAGATCAGAGGCACTGCAGCATCGGTATGCAAATGGTAAGCATCGACAGATACTCTTCACAGATGAAAAGATTTTTACTATTGAGGAGAGTTACAACCGTCAAAATGACAAGGTATTGTATGCTCATAGCTCTGTAGAGGCATGTCATACTGTTAAAAGGGGTCATCATCCAGCATCAGTGATGGTTTGGTGGAGAGTCTCCTATGAAGGTGTAACAAAGATGCATTTTTGTGTTCAGGGGTGAAAACCAGTGCAAGGGTCTACCTGAATGATATTCTGAAGCCACATGTGAGACCCTCAAATCAGACTCTCTTCAATGATCCGCACTGGATCTTCCAACAAGACTGAGTGCCTGCCCACAAGGCAAAGATCACCCAAAAATGGCTGACTGAGAATGTGCCAGAGTTCATTAATCATGATGAATGGCCTCCTGCAAGCCCAGATCTTTATCCACTTGATTACTGTTTGTTTTTTTGATGGTCTGTGGTAAAAGGCATGCCACATTGGAGAGCATGAAGAGATCACTGGAGCATGCTGTAGCCAATTTCCTGCTGGATGTCGTGCGTACTTCTATTAATGAATGGCCGGAATGTTTGAGGTCTTGTGTAAAAAACAAGGGGGGGGGGCATTTTGAATGAGTGTTGTGGTGCTTCATTTGTTGGGTGTTCAAGAATAAATCCAGAGTTTTGAGTTCCTGTATCTTTTTATTTTGTGGCTACATGCAGTAACACATGTGACAGTATTCATGGCAGTACTGTGTACCTTGTATTTTTATGTACACACAACAGCTATGCTATGAATAGTAGTACTTAGAGCCCACAAAACCCTTAACATGGCCCTACCTGCACACCTTTATTAAAAATGTTCCATTTACTCTTACATACTTTGCATAGCTTGTTTAAGCTAATAAGAGGCTTGCCAAATCTGCCACAGTTCTTATTCAGCAAAGGGAATTCCAAAGATGCTGTTTGTTTGAGTGTGGGCTTTATGGTGCAAGAGCAACACGGCCATAATATGCCTAATTTTGGTAAAGTTTAGAGTGTTATACAGTTTTATCTCTTTAAGGAAAGTGAAGATTTTGTCTACATGTGGCGTATCTGCTAAAAGATGGGTGATACTCAGAGTATTTGTTGTGCTGAAAAAGAGGCAAATAGAGTTTGACGCTCACTGTTGTAAATCGGGCAGTCAATGAGTATATGATGGACTGTAAGTTGGGCGTTGCAGTTTGTGGAACGTGGTGGATCAGCGGCTGTAAGTAGATAGAGACGTGTCAAGTGTGTGTGTGACCTATCTGTAATCACTAATACAAATTCTTCATGTCGGTTCTCATGAATACTAGACTTCCATGATCTGAGATATTTTTTAATGCCAAATAATTTGTTATTAACTAAGTCAGAGTATTCCAGATCTGTCTAAGTAGGGAGTTATCATTCTTTGGGTTCTGTTGTATAGTTTGAATAGCACTAATGGAGTCTGTATATATAACACCTTGTAATATGGTTTTCAGTGTAGTGCTGCTACATTCAGTAGGGAGTTTCTTGGATATAGTTGTGTTGGGAAATACTGCTGCTGCACCAACATGATTGTCAGTTTTAGACCCGTCTGTGTAAATTGGTGTGTACTGGCCATGGTGGGTTCCAAGTGCAGCGTACATTTGTAGCATGTTCTGTTGGAATAAGGCGTGTTTTCTCCAGGCTGTCAATGAAAAGTCGCACGGTGTTATAGAATGTACAAGGTGGGACTGTATGAGAGGCTGTGGGCTGTCTCTTACTAAGGTCAAATTGCCAATCGGCCTGCAATGAGCAAAGACGTATCCTGGTTGGTGGATTTATTGATCGATAGGTTCAGTATAGGTTTTCCCATTTAGGAGAGAAAGGTCCGTTCCAAGTGGGATGGTTTGGATGCCCTTTGAGTTTTGCTATATAGTGTAATAAAAGCGTTTGCCTGTGTAGCTGCAAGGAGGTTTCATGTGTTTCAGCATATAGGCTGTGAACAGGTGATGTATGGAATGCCCCCAGTGCAAGACGAAGAGCACCGTGGTGCACAGGATCAAACCAGCATAAAGCGCCTGGTCTAGCAGAGCTATAAACAACAGAACCATAGTCTAGACATGACCATATTGGCGCATGGTACAACTGTAGTAGTGTGTATCGGTCAGCTCCCCATGTTGTGCCTGAGAGAACTCTTAAGATGTTTAGCTTTTTAAGACAGGTAATCCTGAGTGTTTTTATATGTTTCAGGAATGTGAGTTTTTGGTCAAATATCACACCAAGAAAGCGGACACTAGAGACCACTGGTATGATTTGATTTTCTAGTCAAAGTTCTGGGTGTGGATGTAGGTTATGCTTCCTGCAAAAGTGTATACCGACAGCCTTTTCGGTTGAGAAGCAAAAACCGTTGTTTTGGGCCCATTTTGCTATTTTATTGATGGCACATTGCAGCTGTCTCTCTACCATTCGTATATTAGGAGAATGGCAGGCGATACTAAAGTCATCGGCATACAGGGTAGTGGATATTGTTTGTGGCAGGTCCTGTGTTACTGAATTCATTTTTATATTAAAGAAGGTAGCACTTAGCACTAATCCTTGTGATACCCCTTCTTCCTGTATGAACTTTGAAAATAAGTGGTTGTGAAATCGAACTTGAAATGAGCGGTGTTGTAGGAAATTTCTTATAAACTGTGGTAGGTATCTGCATAATCTCAGATCGTATAGATTTCTCACTATACTATATCTTCAAGCAGTGTCAAATGCTTTTTCGATGTCAAATAGGACCATCGCAAGATGTTCTTTGCGTATGAATGCATCATAGATGTTTATTTCTGGCTTAATCAAAAGGTCAAGAGTGGATCTGCCTTCACGAAAGCCACACTGCACTGGATTCATAAGGTTATTTCGAGCTAGAAACCAGGATAGACGGGCTTTGATCATTTTTTCCACGACCTTTCACATACAGCTGGTGAGTGCAATAAGTCGATAATGCTGTGGATTTGTAGGAGCTTTTCCAGGTTTTGGAAATGCCAAAACATAAGCATACTGCCAATTTGTCAGGGAAAATGTTTTCTTTGAATATTCTGTTGTAGAGCAGTAATAGTGTCTTGAGTGCGGGTTCAGTAAGTTTTGCTATCATGATGTAATGTATTCCATCTGGCCCTGCTGCACTGAGCTTAGTGGAGTTTAAGGCTATGGTAGTATCAGTGTAATCCTAGATCGTATAGATTCTGTTGTAATTCTGACATTGTGAAAGGGAGATTGTACGCAGTACTGAATGTTGATTAAAAATTAAACATTAAGTATTAATATTTAAATATTATAATTTAATATTAAATATTTAAGACTACAGGTAGTTGTCAACTTATGGCCTATGCGCTTTACAACTAATCGACTTATGATTGCTACTGCATCTTGCACCGTGTTTCAGTCTGAACTGAGCATACATACAAGATTGTTGCTAGGAAGAATGCTATATGCACGTCAACCCCCTCTCTTAATGCAGTGCTCTCAGATTTTTCTGCTACACTCACACACCCTATCCGTGTGGTCCCTGTTGCCTAATGGGAACGGTTGTGTGTAGCGTCAGCCCACCACCCAGTAGCATGTGCTTGGCATGAATAAGCTAGTCTTAATCTGTTTAGTCAGCTTTGCCATCACAGTCGAACAAAACATCTTACCGATGTATGTATGTATGTCGTGATTCATGCGTCTCGATCTCTGTTTGCATACATAACGTTCACTATTTTTGATTCAGTTATATTTGTGTTACAATTAGCATTTTTTTAAAACCCCTAAACGTGTCAACAAAGAGGAAAGTGCCTTTGTCTACTCCTAGACCTGTCAAGAAAGAAAGAAAGAAAGGCCATTGATTTAGACACAAAATTGAAAGTGATCAAGCAGCATGAAGAAGGAAAGAAGGTGAACGCGATTACACGTGATTTTAAGTTATCTCATTCTACAGTGTTGATGATTTTGAAAGACAAAGAAAGGACTAGTGAAGTTGTTAAAGGTTCAGCACCCATGCGAGCAACAGTGATAACGAAACAACGTACAGGGCCCATCGATGAAATGGAAAAATTGGAAAATGGAAGATCAGATACAGAAGCGAAAACCCTTAAGCCTTCTTACAATGCAGTCGAAGGCTAGAAGTCTCTTTCAGACACTGAAGAAACACACCAGAAAAGATTACACTCAGACATTTATAGCAAGTACAGGATGGTTCAAAAGAAGATTCAACCTTCATAGGGTTCGAGTCACTGGAGAATCAGCCAGTGCAGATGTGGAAGGAGCTCAAGAGTTTGTTAAAAGTCCGGATGAAATAATTACGGAAGGAGGGTATCAACCAGAGCAGCTTTTCAATGTGGATCACACTGGATTGTTGTGGAAAAGGATGCCAGAATGCACTTACATTCACTAAGAAGCCAAAAGCATGTCTGGTTTTAAGGCACTTAAAGATAGGCTGACTTTGCTCCTTGGGGGAATGTTGCAGGTTTTAAACCGAAGCATTTTTTAATTTACCATTCTGAAAATCCCTGTGCGTTCAAGAATGTAAACAAGCACACCCTGCCTGTATACTTCCGTTCAAACTGAAAAGCCTGGATGACTCAAACATTGTTTGAAGACCGGTTTCTAAATTGTTTTGTACCTCAAGTTCGTGAATATTGCTTTGAGAAAGAAATTCCTTTCAAAATTGTATTAATCTTAGATAATGCACCTAGCCAACCACCTCACCTAGACCACCTCCAATCCAGATGTAAAAGTTGTTTATTTGTCACCAAATACAACTCCACTCATTCAGCCTATGGACCAAGGGGCGATTGCCACATTTAAGGTGCACTATCTTTGAACCACTTTCGCCCAAGCTATAGCCACAATGGATGACGACCCAGAACTATCTTTGTGAGAGTTTTGGAAACAGTATGATATTTATAAATGCATCAAAAATATTGGGGCCGTGTAGGAGGCTGTGACAAAGAAATGCATGAATAGAATCTGGAAAAACTGTGTCCAGCGTTTTGTTAATACTATTGATGAATTTGATAGTGAACATGAAGTTGAAATGGTTACAGAAAATATTGTAACACTGGCAAATGGACTTTCTTTAGAGATTGAAGTGGAAGATGTTGAGGAGCTGCTAGAGCAAGAATCTGGAGAACTTACGAATGAAGAAGAGAGAGAAAAAAAAAAAAAAATGAAGATGAGGAAGAACCGGAAAGAAAATTCACCACTAGAGGGTTATCTGAAGGTTTTTCTCTACTAAATAAACTTCTTACACATTTTGAGGAAATCGACCCAAACATCGAACGATTTGCAGGCATTGAACGAATGGTACAAGATGCTTTTCGGCCATATAGTGAAATTTACGAGCAGAAAAGGAAACAAACAATTCAGACAAAATCAACATGTTTATGAGAAAAACAACTTACACTACATCAAGTGGCAGCACTGATGACCCGCAGCCAAGCACAAGTTGTCAGTAAAATATTTCTTATCTATTTCCTACATGTTTTGTTTAGTTCTTTAAGATAAAATATTTTTTAGGTTTTATGCAGTATTTGATATCTTTTTCATAATATTTTTTATTTTTGTAAATAGTAAACCAATTGTGTTGTACACCGTGTCTGATTTACCTAAATTGGTCCGACTTAGTCCAGATCGCTTTACAACCGGTTGGTCGGAACCTAACATGGTCATAAGTCGACAACTACCTGTATTTAAATTAAATATTAAGGACACTATCAACATCACACTAGACATGAAATGTTTAGCAAAAGTAATTCAGGCTCAAAAATCCCGCTAGCATGAATGGAGAACTAAAACATATAATAAAGATCAGCTTGTCTACCAATTTAAAAAAATTTTTTTTTTTGCACTGAAAAAATAAAAAACATACTTTTGTTATTTTGTTATATCTTCTTCTTAGTTACTGTATATGTTCCAATGTGATAATAAATTCAAATGCACAAGTCAAATTTATTTACAATGTTAACATACCATCAAATCAATAGTATTACAAAGTAATTTTTTATTTTTATTCAATTTTTCTTAATGTGGCCCATGTGCTCTCAGAACAGCCCGTCAATAGACAAAGGTTGTGCATCACTGACATCAAGTTTCTTTATTGGTGCTTTAGGCTTCAACAAGCTATCACAATAAGTTGCTTGTTTGTTTGTTATTTTGTTTTTAGGAGCATTAGCAACTAAGGCCATATTGCTCCGGGATATGAAGTGGTCATTCCCTGACCTTTCCGCATCCTCCACATTTGGTGGTGGCGGGCTCGAACCTCAGTCTAATCAAGAAGCGTACAATAAGTTGCATTCACAAGGCTGTATCAGCATGCTTCATATAAAGCAGGCCTGTTACAATATCAAACACTGAATGGAGTGACTTTTGACAGATTTTTAAGTAATTTAGTTGCCAATATAGGGAAATAATGACACCTTCAAAAGAAGCCATAACATGTCAATATAAATTCTGATTATGTTTTCCCAACATTCTGAAATAGATAAATACATTTCAGCAGTCAGCACTTGATTTTTGGCTCTCTACCTGTGAAATTCAAAATGTGCTGTCAGAGTCCCCAAACAAAGATTAATACTTAATACTCACTAGTTAACCACTTAAGTGTGGTTCGACAAGTCGTGAAAATACATAATGTAAAGCAAAGGAAAAATAAGAAGCATAACACTTACTTTAAACTCTGGCTTCCTCCACCCAAATCTTGCCTATGTAAAACAAAACAAAAGTAAAAAAAAAAAAAAATAGTAATAATAAAATAAAATAAAGTTGAAATGATGATCAAAATGTGAATCATAAATTTAAAGAGAGTATTATTCAAATTGCTAACCATTTAAAATATGTAATGTAATTCTCTATATATTCAAGTTTTTAGGGAGGATAAGGAAAAAAAAACTAACACAAAACCTTTTATGGCAAAAATCATATAGTGTATTAATCACACTTCATTACATAATAGGCAAAAACAATTTATGGGGATTTAGGAAACTATATACATTAAAATTATAAAAACATGCATTATTTATTTCAACCCTTTCCTTAGTGGCAACTAACATAATAACCATTACTCAGCAACATTACATTGAAATAAATTAGAACTATAGCAATGATACAAAATTGGTGCCATGTTACATTTATTACCCCCTATCTGTCTCTGAGATAGACAGATTTTTTTTTATCTCTTTTGAACTCAAGAGTATAATGTAGAATAAATTTGTTACAAAATATGCAGTTATGTTTTACTTCTTATCTAGTAACAGTATTTGCTATATGGTGCAAGGAAGCCACAGGCTTTTCTGTGGCTTCCAAAACAAAAAAAAAGTAGATTAGAAAATACAAATTATCTCCTCACACAAGTAAATATCCAGTTGATCTTCGAAGTTACTGAAACTGTCAGCCTCAATTACCTGTGAGGGTAACTTGTTCCAGCAATCAACGACTTGCAGGCTAAAAGAAAACTCCCTACAATTTAATCTAAACTTGAACCCCTGTAATTTGAATTTATGAGCCCCTAGTTCTGGAATTCGTTATAACAGTGAAAATTCCACCTTCATTCATTTTACTCCTTCCCAGAGCCATATAAACCTCAATCAGGTCACCTCTGTGGTGTCTGGTTGCCAAGCTCTGTTGCCTACATACTCTGAGTCTTTCCTTATAGGATCATCCTTTTACAATCTCACCATTCGAGTTGCTTGTCTTTGAACCCTTCCAAGCTCAATCCCCCCCCCACCAAATGAGGTTTCCAAACCTGAACACAGAATTCCAAATGTGGTCTTACAATTGCCTTATACAGTGGGATTATGACCTCCCCCATTTTTAGAAGATAACGTTCAATACATCATCGATAAGGGCTTTCCTGGCTGCCTGTTTACACTGTCAGAACACTTCATATCTGTAATCTAACTTAAGTCTAACTTAAATAGTAAGCACTGACAAATACTCTTCACAGATAAAAAGATGCAGAAAATCACAGACAATGATCAAAAGTACAATAGGGGATATTTAAATAGAAATGGAATTCTGATGGATGTACAATACGGTTTTGTCACAAGAAAATCATGATTAACTAACCTAGTTAGCTATTTTGACAGTAACCCATTAGGAAATCAGTTACTATAAAAATGTGTCCCATGCAAGAAATGATTTCAACATTGTTTATTTGGATTTTGAGCATCTGACTCAATCTTGTATAAGAGGAACATGTTGAGTTCATGAGTAAGATGATTAGATGGCAGTTAAAATTTCATAAGCTACTTGGTGGAGATGACAAATTTAAAGTTTCTGAAGGGTGGCTTTGGAGATGGAAGGCTCATCATGAGATATCCTACATTAGTCTTATAGGAGAATCTGCATTTGGTGACATTACAGCAGCAAAAGTGTTTCCTGAATTTCTGTGTAATTTGATTCAAGATGGTGAATTCACAGATGAAAAGTTGTACAACTGTGATGAAATAGCACCAGTGTTTTTTTTGTAAAAAAAAAAAAAAATAGGTGCCAGTACGCATTCTTTGCTATCAGGAAAAATTGAAAATTAAAAGGATATGAAAAGTACTCTAAAATTTTTTTCCCCTGATATTGTTACTTTAGTAGTGATGTTTTTAGAATAAGAACAACAAATTTAGTATATAAAATAATAAGTAAAATAAGTAAATAAATCGGTCAACTACTGAGTGCTGGGCACTCAGGATGAAGGATCCGTAGTCATGAATGGTCGTTAGTGTAGTATCTCAAATAGAGAGCTTTATGGTAACTGAAAAAAAAAAAAAAGTTTCTAGTACCCTGACTTGGTTTAAAAATGAGAACTAACGAAAACATTGTCTATTTGAGTCTTTCCAGTTGTTGTGAATGACAAGGGTGGGAGTAGCGACCCTGACTTCTTCCTGGAGAAGCGATTAAAGTCTTGGGGAAAAAGCGACTGGCAGGTGAGGGCTATGCAAGACTCTGCACAGGTGCCTCCCCACCACTGCTGCCTTAACACTGGCTCTCTGAGTACCTCCTTGCTGGGACAACTCGAGCTTTGAAAATTGTTAAAAAATACTTCTCGTCGCAAAATTTATAAATGACCTTTATAGAATTATTAACTAACTATTTAGCAACCTTTTTGTCACCAGAAGGAGAGTTACTTAGTACAAAGAATCGAAGTGCAATAAAAAATTGCTTTTTTAATTTTAACACAAAAAGTAAATGACAGATTTCAATCGGAATAATTTTCCCTTGATAAGCATCAAATAATGCATAGCTCATATGATTTTTAAATTTTTAGCTCCATTAGCGACGGAAATAGAAGGTGGGGGACACGAAAATTACTCAAATTTTCCTGTCTGGCACCACCATCTTTATCTTTAAAAATATTTTAAAATTATATTTTAACCCTACTAGTTGAGCTCTTTCCAACAGTGTGTAATAAGCTATTAAGTTGTTGACATTTTGCTCCCATTTTTCAGACAAATTTTTGTCAACAACGATCAATATGGCATTATGTTGGCCCACATGATGTACAAACCCATGCAAAATTTCAAGTCAATAGGTTGAGTGGTTCCAGAGATAAAATGCTGTGACAGACGGATGGACAGATGGACAGACAACCAAGTGACATTATAAGGATCCTTCGTTAGACTACGGACCCTAAAAATAATAAGTATAAATAAATAACAAGTAAAAATAATTCTATAATAAAGTTTTTGTAGAATATTCCAAATTTTTATTAAGTTTTCATCCGACAACACCCTATGCTGACTTCTTTTCTTCCTCTTTGTATGCTGGTTGCTGAATGACATTTCCGAAGTGGCCACGAATCGACATATTTTGCTGGATCGAAGCGGGTCAGCGGTGGGCCTATAATTTTAAGAAACAGTAGTGAAGAAATTGTTTTTGTCATCAACAAAGTGCTGGTTGGGCTGGCGATCAGATTCATTTGTGAAAATCCTCATTCACATTCACTCAATGAAATTTGTATCCTATTCAGAGCGTCCATCAAATACTTCAATTCTTCCAAAACCATCTTTTCAATTAGGTATATTCCCGAAATCCACGAATTGCATCTCTTTCATTTAACTGAAATTTCCTAACTTTATTTTCACCAAATGCCAACAATTAATGTTTAGAGGGATTAATACCTTCGTTGTCCTCGTTTTCCTTCTCTCGTCATCGGTATTGTCATTAGTTCTTAAATTTGATATTTTTCTTTTCTTTCTTTTTTTTTTTGAAACTGTCCAAAATGTCAGTGTCATTCAGATATTCAGACCATGTAAACACAGATAGGGAAAAAAGTCAGGGTAAAAGAAAATTATTCTCTCCTAATTCTTGAATGGGGCACTTACAGTTGATTCACAGCGGTGTCCAACCTACGGCCCCTCCCGGAGAGTGAACTAAAAGAGCATTTTAAATTTTGTTAATTATCAAAAAACTTCTCATTAAATGTTTTGTTCAATAAATGTAATTGTGTATTGTACTTAATAAAATTTTTGAATATTTTCAACTTTACTTTTACAAGCAACAACATATGAAAAATGTAATTCACTAAACAAATCTAACTTTGAATTTTTTTTGAATATGGCCCCTGTACTAGAAAAATTTGGACACCACTGCAGTAGAAGGTGGACCAGAGCCCATTGGGAATACCCCCTGATCTGCTCACTCTTGACCAGCGCGACTTCTCCGTATGTGAGACAGGTGGTCGGATAGGTTTTACCAGGTACCAATAAGTTGTTGATTGGTACTCCCTTTAGCTCTCTTAATTCAAGGAGCAGCAGCACTAATTGCCTGAAGGCTAGAAATATGAAGTGCGTACTGAGTTAATTCTCTCCTAATCCGTTTCTAACAGAAAATTTTCTTTGCTCAACGGAAAGAATTTTAAATGTAACTTTGAAGGGGAATTCAAAATAATTCGCTATAAAAGCACTTCGTTAAACAGAGGTCCGACTGAGTAATTTAGAATTATAAAAATAGTTATACAGTTTTATATAGAAAATATCTTAAAAATAGGCAGTGAAAAATGCAAATTTAGGTAAATAATCTTAAATTTATTTGAACAGTAGGTAAATATGTGAAAAAAATTTACGGAATATTAAAAATTTCGAAGTTCATTACATCCAAATGTCACTGTTAATAAGGTGCCGGTACACTGTACCGTTGCATACCGTTCCAAAAAAGGCAATGAATAGCACTGTACTATAAACTTCTCCCCAACAAGTGACTGGATATTAAAAAGGTACCCAACAAAGCTGGCATGAAAACTAACAAAGAGAGAATTGCTGTGTTACTGATTGCAAACACAAGGTTGAAAATCACAAGATAAAGCCATTGCACATCGGTAAAAGTCGAAGTCCCCAGTGTTTTAAGCATGTCAACATAAAATCTCTGTGATTTATAAAAATAGCTAGAACACTTGGATGACAAGTGATATTTTGGCTTCACTGTTTGAATGCGAGTTTGTACCATCAACAAGATACACTTACTTTCCAAAAAGCTTGAAGAAAAGGATCTGTTACAATTGGCTTGCTGCCCAACTCATCCTTCAACCAATGTCTTGAAATCGAAAGATGGCAAAATTAGTGCAGTTGTTTTCTGCCAAGGAAAACAACTGCACTAATTAAGCCCATGGATCAGGGCATTATTTGAGCCTTCAAAGCCTACTATCATAGTGAACTACTTGCTGGTGTTGTGAACTCAGAAATTCAAGTTCTAGAATTTCTGAAAATTAACACCTAAAGATGTTGCATAAAATATTGGATTAGCATAGGAGAAAGTAAGCTAAACAGCAACTGAAAAGTGCTGGAAAAAATATATTGGAAAAGATGAGATCACTAATAATAATCTTGAATTAGCAGCATTTTTAGAACAAGAAGCAAGGCTGCTTCTATATACTTAGTGGTCTTGGAGCAAATGACCTGGCTGCGGAAGCTTCAGCTGCACATTACCTAAGTGAGGAAGAAATCGCAGCCTCCATGAACAGCGAGAAGATAATCAACAAACAGGACAGTGATGTAGGGAGTGACTCAGAAGATAATGTGGATAACTCGTGTAAGGAAAAAGCCAGAAATGAACAAAGTGCTTGAAAACATTAATGAGGAGATGGCATGGTTAGAACATCACAGCGATAATGAACATCTTCATTTAATGCATCTGACTGCTATTAAGAATTATGTACTGAAAAAACGGTCTGGCATCAGTTCTGGCAAACTAAATCACATGACTATTTCAGTATGGTCAAGATGTAAGATGCAACTGTAAGACTGCACAAGATGTAAGTGAAATGATAAAACCTTTAATGCTTTATGCCTTTTAGTCTGCATACTCATAAAACATTAGTAAATATAAAAGTATTTATTTACTAAGTAAAGTGTATTTATGTCAACACACACACACACACACACACACACACACACACACACACACACACACACACACACACACACACACACACACACACTTTACTATTTATATCAAAATTACGATTCCTAAAAGGGTCAAAAGAGGGATAGCTATTTTGTTGAGATCTGCAAGGGAAGTCCTTATGAAATGATTCTGAATATCTAGTTACCAAGCTCTGTAACGTGCATATTCAAAATCTTTCCTTATAGACATCAGTGAGGTCTATACTATAAGGTTCTAAGAATAAGTGAATTAGTGAGTGAGCAAGTAAGCAAATATATGTATTTCGTCTCAAAGATGTTCTTTATTTATGAACAGTATCTGAAAGCATGCTGGACTACTGTAAAAAAGCACCTTATGCTCTATGACATAAAAATAAATTTTTTTTTGTTGGTTGAAGATATAACTGAAATTTTCTCCATCTTCCTAAAGGTAAATCCAGTTTTATTGAAGTTGTTTTTCAAGCAATATTTTATGGTTTCTACAAAGTAATTGCATGAAATAACCAGAGAGATGCAGTTCAATCCCTTTTATCAACTTTCAGCTTTCTTAGGCACATGGAACCTCACAGGTGATGCTCTGAATTTTTGATGCATTGAGGGATTGCCATTCTAGTTCACCCATTTCCTAGAAGTAACAACAAATAAAACTATATGGATTAAAAACAAAAAATGACTGGAAAAAAATGTGAGAACTCTCTAAAGGGCTGTTCCATCCCCTTGACCTCATACCACTGCATTTGTGAATAAATAATAAGTCACCCAGTTTTTCAACATGGTAAAATTAGATTCTAATTGTGATACAGTCGATTCCGGTTATTTGGGACACATCGGGACTAGTGCATTTTGGCCCAATTAAGCGGCTGCCTCAATTATCCGAAGTTTCATGTAAATAGTTAAAAATACAATGTACCCCCCTTTACAATTAGTTCACTGTACAATCAAATCACGTTACGACGAACTCACCATAGTAAAGTACTGTTCACTATACAATGTGCAGTAAGTGCCAGTCATTGTGATCACGTTTGTGAATTGAATTTTAATTCTATTAAATAGTGATTCTAATTAGTGAAAATAGGAGGAATATTATTCACAGGCTATAAAAGTAAAGATATATTAAGCACAAATTTACCCTTTATTACTTACCAATTAAAAAATTAATTAAATGATACATGAAATTCGGAAGAATATACGTGATAATCGGAATAATTAATACGTGCTGTAATATGTACATACTAACTAAACTAGTTGACATTTCTGTTCATTGACATTTGTGGGTGGGGGTTAAAATTTAAAACAGTAAAAAGATAAGCAATCAATAACAAAAAACACGGCATGCACAAATTGCAAGTAACACAATATGGGCAAGTGGGAATGGAGTAACGAGTTACAAAGCTTTAAAAATAGGAATGAAGAGAAGATTCTGAAAATTATTTTTTTTTATATGATTGAAGATTCCATGGAAGTGTAAACACATTTTACCATAATAACCCACAGAATTCCAGCTGTCAGCATTATCGCAAATTCAATAAGATCGTTTATGACAGATTGCACTAACAGAAAAGCCCAATAAACAGGTGACTGCTAATTGTTTTATGGTTGTGACCTCCAGAAATCTGACCGAACTACGTGGTACGGTCGAAGACAATCATAGGGTAATCTCCAGTGCTGCGGTCTCCTGCCCCGATTAAACGGCGTTTTGTCCCAATTAAGCGAAGTAAACCCTGGCTATTTTCTCGATTGGGTTCTGGTTTTTAAAATTTTCCCCAAATAAACAGCTGCCCCGATTAACTGGTGGCCCAAATAACCGGAATCCGCTGTATATATACAGTGTGGGACCATTTATCCAGCTACCCAGTATCCGGAAGTTCTGAAAACCGGAAACCAATAAAGTGAAATATTCAAAAAGCTTATATTATCGGTATTTTTTCTCACAATCTTAGTGTTTTTAATAACTTATATATTAACTTAGTCATGTATACATATACTGTATATACAGAGCCAGTGAGGGCAGGGCAACCGGGGCACAACCTTGTAAAGGGGTGCTAAATAGAAATTTTATTATACACTATTTTATAGATAACTGAAAGAAAATTTGTTGTCTGTGAAGTTGAGAGCCTGAGAATTTGTAATTGCTTCCCATTTAATACAAACTAAAAATGTTCAGCTTCTATTAGGAAACACTGACTGACAATATATGCACCGGCAATATTGAACACGACTGAAAGAAAAAGAAACTGCTTTAAAAGTCCTAAGAATATTAATATAAAAGTTATTTTTAAAAAATGCTGTTAAAATTTTATGGTGATAGTGATCTACCCAAGTTAATGGAACTCAGGAAAACATTACACCAGACAAAGAGTTAATGGAATGGATCCGACAGTGCCGAAGCTAAAAATACCCTCTCAATCTTTCTATTAGCATGACCCAGGCAAAACTTTTCCATGAGCAGTGTGAGTATACATCAGGCTGGTATGCAAAATTTAAGAAATATAACGGTCTTCGCATCTTGGCAGTGTGTGTGTTGAAAAAGCATCAACTGATTATGATGCTGCAGAGGCATAATTGGGGTGAGTTTGCAAAATTAATCGATGATAACAAGTTTACTGCAGTGCAGGTGAATAATGCTGATGAAACTCCTTTGTATTGGAGGTATATTCCTAGAAAAACTGTTGTTGCACCCAAGGAATCAGCACCCAGTGGGTTTAAAGACTCAAATGAAAGGATAACAGTTTTAGGTTGTGCAAATGCTGTGGGGTCACATAAAATGAAACTGCTTGTTATTGGTAAAAGCAAAAATCCAAGAGCTTTCAAGGGCTAGCAAGTGTCTTTTCAGTTATTCACATGGCAAACAAATGAGCATGGATTACCAAACGAATCTTCCTTGATTGGTTTGAAAACCATTTTGTACTGGAGGCTAAAGCACCTTGTAACATCTGCAGGGTTACCTTGTGAGAGCAAGATAAAGTTAAGTCTTGATAATTGTGCGGCATATCCTGATGCACAGTTTCTTTAACCAAAGATAATGTGTTTGCTATATATCTGCCACCTAACTGTACATTCTTGATCCAGCCAATGGATCAAGGGATACTGAGGTCAATCAAGGCAATCTATAAGAATGAATTTATGCATAGAATGCAACAAGGGTGTTGGAATAAAGACATTTCAAAAGAATTTTAATATCAAGGATGCAATCTGGGTTGCTGCAAAAGCCTGGGACAAGGTTGATGAAGACACTTTAAAACATGGTTGGCATAATTTATGGAAAGAATCAGTCTTTGATGATGACCATGAACAAGAACATAATTTCACTGGACTTAGGGTGTCAAGAGAGAAGAAAATTGTCAATGACTTGATGACTTTTGCTAGATGTTTGAAGTTAATTGTCAGGCAACACAGAAGCCTATGGTAGATACAATCAAGTCACAAAGGAGGTTAGGCAAGCAAAGGAAGATTATGAAAAAACTTTTGCAAAGGATGCAAAGAAAAACAGCAAAGATTTCTTTACTGATATAAACTCTAAATGGAAGAGGATGAATCAGATTGGTCCACTTGATATATCAGTGGTTTCACTGTAGATGATCATTCTCAGATAGCTGCCAAACTAACTAAATGAGTATTTTGCATCTACATTCACACATGAGCAGTTATTCAAGTAGGAGAGGGCCAGATGTTTATCAAACTGTAACAGGGAGTTAAATGATTTTGTAATAACTGAGAGCACAGTGGAGGAGAAATTGTTGAAGTTAAACATAAGAAAGGCACATGGGGTAGATGGGATCTATCCAGTTATATTAAAGGTGGTGGCAAAAGGAGTAAGCAAACCCTTAGCCATAATTATGAGAGCATCCTTGGACGCAGGGGAAGTCCCCACAAACTGGAGATGTGCAAATGTCTCTCCAATTCACAAAGGGGATCAAAGGGTGACATGAGTAATTACAGACCTGTCAGTTTGACTTCCATTCCAGGGAAAATAATAGTCACTGGTTAAAGAAGCACCGCAGGATCATCTAGACAAGACAGCAGTAATAATTCAGACACAGCATGGGTTTGTCAAGGGGGAGTCTGACCAATCTGATTGGATACTATGATGTGGTAACAAAGGAACTAGATGTAAAAAATAATTCTGATATAATATACTTGGATTTCAGAAAAGCTTTTGATACTGTTGCACATGGAAGGCTACTATACAAATTGGAGCAGTAGGGCATTAAGGGTAAGTTGCTACAATGGATAAAAGGATGGTTGAGCGGGAGAAGACAGAAGGGTAATCAATGGGTACTGCTTTACGTGGAATAATGTTATTAGTGGTGTCCCTCAGGGTTTGGCGTTGGGCCCACTGTTGTTTTGTATATTTATCAATGATATTGATGAAGCTATATTAGGTTTAACGTTCAAGTTTGCAGATGATACAAAGGTTGGCAGGGTTGCTAATAGCAGTAATGACAGTATGCTGCTGCAAACAGGATCTGGAAAAGTTGGGTAGATGGGCTGAGAAGTGGCAACTGAAGTTTAACATTGACAAATGTGTGTCTGTGTGTTATGGAGGTTTAATGGCGCATAAGCCGCTGAGGCTATAGTGTGCCTATTCATAGGAAACTGCTAAAAACAAATTTTTGTTGTAATAATTTGATTTTTGTTACAGTGATCTTTCAGAATTTATGATATAGTCCAATTTTTTTCAGGAAAGAGAAAAATTCATTGATATTTGCTTCCTCGCCAATAATGTCATTTAGTGTCATCGGTTCTCGCAGATTTCTCAGGGAAGACAGGACGGGTGTTCTGTCTTGTTGATACTGTGGGCAGTCAATTAGAATATGTTTCACTGATAACTGTGTTAAACAGTGTGGACATTGAGGAGGATCCTCTCCTGTGAGTAGATGGAGGTGAGTGAGATACGTATGTCCTATTTGTGCCCTTGCAAGTGGTACTAGTGTGCCAAAGCTTTTGGTACTAGTGTACCAAAGCTTCGGGTGCTGTTTCAACTGATAGAGTTTATTATTGGTTTGGGAGTGCCATAGATCTTTCCACTGTGCGAGACATGCTGTTTGTATGATGCGATTGTAGTCAGAGGCTGGAACATGGACGGAGGTTAAATCAAAAGTTGATGGATTTGTAGCAGTTTTGTCAGCGAGTTCGTTCCCCTTTATCCCTGAATGTGCTGGGATCCAGCAAAAGGTCACTGATTGATGACATTCTTCTATTTGCAATAGGAGACTTCTGATTTGATCTAACACAGGGTGAACCTTGTAGGAGGGATGTTGCATTGCTGTAATTGAGCTGAACAGGTCCGTGTATACTATGTATTTTACAGATGGGTAGTGAATCAGATTTTCTAAGGCTAATTTGATTGCATGGAGTTCTGCTGAGAAGCTGCTATACTGAGCTGGAAGAGCAGCCGAAATGATTAAAGTAGGAAATACTGCTGCTGCTCCTACCACTGAATGTGATTTGGAGCCATCAGTATAGAACGGTAAAAAATCAGCATATTTTTGAATATGGCTTGCATGGAGTTGTTTCACATTGATTATTGGTAGGCGATTCTTTCCCCATTCGTGAAGATAAGTATCGCAGGTTAATTGTAGAGGCAGACTCCAAGGTGGTTGAGAGTAATTCATTACTTGTTGTCTGTTGAAAATTGGAACATTCCAACTGTGTTATTTCAATTAGGCGTAAGCCTGCTGGTCTTATTTTAGTGGGTTTGTTTCTATAGAGATTTTGCAGTGGTGGATTAAAAAGGTATGGCTCAACAGGATGCTGCCAGCAACTTTGTATTCGGGCTGCATACTTAAGAAGCAGCGTTTTTCTGCAGAGGTAAAGAGGTGGCTCAGTAGCTTCAATATATAAACTATGAATAGGAGAGGTCCTGAACGCCCCAAGTGCAATCTGCAATGCACTAAGCTGTATAGGATCTAGCCATCATAGTATACTCTTACGAGCAGAATCATAGAGTGGAGCACCATAATCCAATCAGGATCTGATCAGTGATCTATATAACAGCAGAAAAGATGTACGGTCTGCTCCTCAAGACAAGGCAGATAAAGCTCTTAGTATGTTTAGTTTTTTGAGGCAGGAAGTACGTACAAATTTAATGTGCTCAAGGAAATTTAGTTTCCTGTCAAGGATTAATCCTAAGAATATGATGTTGTTAGTCACTGGAATGGTAAAGTTTGATATATAAAGTTTAGGATCTGTATGCATTTTTCGTTGATTACAAAAATGGATGGCAACAGTCTTCTGCTGTGATAGACAATAGCCATTTAACCTTGCCCACCTTTGGACTTTATTCAGGGATATCTGCAGTTGCCGTTCAATGGATCTCATGTTCTGGGAAAGGCAAGAAATAGAGAGATCATCAGCGTAAAGGTAGGTCTGAACAGCATTTGGAAGTTCTTTTGTGATGGAATCGATTCTAAGGGCGAAAAGGGTTGCACTCAGTACAGACCCTTGTGGCACTCCTTCTTCCTGTGAAAATGTCACAGAAAGTGAGTTGTGATATCAAACTTGGAATGAACGATTCTGAAGAAAGTTCCTAATGAATATGGGCAGGTTGCCTCGTAAACCAAGAGCATAAAGGTCACTGAGAATGCCACGACGCCAGGTAGTATCAAATGCCTTCTCTATTTCTATGGAAACCATAACAAGATGTTCATTTTTTACAAAGGCATTACGAATTGCAGACTCAGCTTTGATCATGAGATCTAAGGAGGACCTGTTCTTACGAAACCCATGTTGGTGATTACTCATTAGGTGTTCTGTTTCGATGATCCAAATAAGTCGATTATGGATAATTTTTTCAAGTAATTTACCAAGGCAACTGGAGAGGGAAATTGGTCTGTAACTGTACGGACTGGTAGGATCTCTTCCAGGTTTCAAAAAGGCAAGAACTGCTGCATGATGCCAAGAGCTGGGATAAATGTTTTCCAGAAATATTCGGTTATAATAGATCAGCAGTATTTCTAAGTTTTTGTCACCAAGGTTTTGTAACATGATATAAAACATTCCATCTGGCCCAGCGGCACTGTTGCGTGTTGTTTTAATGGTGTGTAGAAGTTCAGAATATTGAAGAGGCTGGTTATACGGAAGGGAAACTGAAGTTCGAAAGTTGATGGCACGTTGTTCAGTCGTGGTCTCTATTTTCTGGAAATCCGGAGAATAATTTGATGCCGCAGAAACTTCGGCAAAAGTTTCAGCCAAGGCATTTGCTATGTCTTCAGGAGCAGTGAGTTCTTGCCCATTCCACGAAAGAATTGGTGAAGGGGTGGTTGGAAATTTGCCAGAAATCTGTCTAATTTTCTTCCATATTAACCTGGAGTTAGTATTTCTATTTATGATAGATGTAAACCGGATCCAAGAATTCTTCTTGGCTTGCCTCTGAATGAGATGTGCTTTTGCCCTTAATTTCTTGTAGTTGATAAGGTTAGCTGTGGTTGGGGATTTACAAAATAAATTCCATGCTTTATTTTTTAACTTCTTTGCTTTTGTGCATTCTTCATTCCACCAATAGTTAATGTGCCGTCGGAACTGGGTATTCGACAGTGGAATTGAACAGTTAGCTGCAGATAGTAGTTGTGAAGTAATATAATCTGTGGCTTCATCTATCGGCTGTGTTCTCATAAATTTCTCATCCAGATTGACAGCTGACTGAAATTTTGCCCAGTTGGCTCGAGAGAACTTCCATTTCTTGCAGGGTTTGGCTACTGGCGGTGGTGCAGTGAGCAAATCACAAATAATCGGAAAATGATCACTGCCCATGGGATCGTCCATAACAGACCATTCCATGATTGGATACAGAATAGGGGAGCATATCGAGAGATCGATTGCAGAAGTTTGTCCAGTTGGTAATTGTATGTGGGTAGGTGCATTGGTATTAAGAATGGTAAGGTTTTGCTTATCTATGAAGGTTTCAATCAGTCGGCCATGCCTGTCCAATTTAGTAGATCCCCATAAGGGGTGGTGGCCATTGAAATCCCCCAGGAGACAGATAGGGGAAGGTAGCTGTATTAACAGGTTTTCAAGATCTTGGTAAGAGAAGGAATGACTTGGTGGGAGATAAATTGATACTAATGTTAACTCAATTTGTGTTACCAAACGTACAGCAATGACTTCAATTTCAGTTTTCAAAACAATTTGCTTGATTGGGGTCTTTGAACTGACCAAGATGGTTTGTTTGTTTGTTTGTTTTAGAGTTTTATGGCGCATTAGCATCTAAGGCTATAATGCACCAAGTCAAAACCAAGATGGCCACACCCCCATGAGCGGAATTTGAAGTATTGCGATCTTGTCGGTAGATAGAATAGTTCTTTATGTTGGCAGAAACTTGGGAAGTTAAATAGGTTTCTTGTATACAGAAACCAACTGGAGAGTAGCGGTTAATTAAGTTTTGAATATCGTTAAAATTGCTACAAAATCCCCTACAATTCCATTGAAGAATATAAGACATTATTGGTGTTTAGTAAAATAAGCTGTATCTGACTGTTTTTTTTGATGTGACTGTTTTATGGCGTTCAGGTTTCGGTTTGTCCTTTTTGAAAAATGGCCGACCGATGTCCATATATTCTTCCACATGTATTTCTAAGACTGGGTCTTCCTGTCTGGATGAGTCTTGAATATTCATTTTAATGTTTGAACCTCGATTATTTGATGCAGCAGCAGCATTCGTTGGAGGAGTAGGAGAAGGAGATTTCGCTGGTACTGTAAGGGCAGTATTGCTTGCCTGGTTCAACTGTTTCGGGATATTGGACTGTTGCTGGGAGAGAACAGTTCATGCCCAGTCAGAGATTGAGTTGTTTGAAGGGACTGTAACATCAGTCTGGGTGGCCACTGATTGATATTTTTGTGCGACACTGGCATATGTACGTTTTGTAATACTGGGAGCAATTAATTTTCTCGTTTCTTGAAAGCTTACTTTATTTTCAATTTTATACTTCACAATTTTCTTTTCAGTTTTCCACCTGTCGCATGTCCGAGAATAGGCGGGATGGTTGCCTTTACAGTTAGGACAGCTCATTTCTGTTGCTGAACAGTCATTTTGAGTATGATTGGTGGACCCACAGTTGGGACAGACTGGGTTTCCTCTACATGCCATTTGAGAGTGGCCATACTTTTGGCACTTATAGCATCTCAATGGATTAGGAATGTAGGGTCTAATGCGGCAAAGAAGATAACTTGCTTTTATGGAAGAAGGTAGGTTTGGGGTATTAAAAATGAGTATAATATTCCTTGTAGGTGCCAGTGTGTTGTCCTTTTTAATCATGATTCTTTTTACTGCAATTACATTTTGTTCCTGAAGTTCTTGACATATCTCCTCATTCGAGACATTCAGTAGGTCCCAGCTGGATATAACACCCTTAGATGTGTTTAGGGTACCATGGGGAGAAACTTTTACTGAAATTCCAGCAAACTTTGTAACTTTTAGTAGATGCTCCGAATGTTTCCTGCTGATTGTTCCTACTCTGTAAAGTACTTTTTTAACAAGAGCTCTTACTGAATTGCTTTAAGGACAGGAACGTAAAAGAACTATAATATCACTTTTGGAAAATCACTCTTTAAGCAGAAAGAATTCGCTCAGTCACAATTGCTTGGCACCCGGGGCCATTGACAAATATAAAGTACTGCATATGGGTAGCAGTAACCCCAGAGAAATGTACCAACTGAGTGGTGTTACCCTCAGGGTATTGGAGAATGAAAGAGACCTGAGGGTAATTGTGCAATCGGATATAAAGTTTTCTGAGAAGTACAGACAGGTTGCCAGAGTAGGTCATGGGATCTTGTCAATGATATACAGGAATATTGCGAGCAGGGATAAGGAGGTGATTATCCCCTTGTATAAGGCAATGGTCAGGCCACACCTTGAGTACTGTGTACAGGTCTGGAAGAAGCCTCATTTTAGGAAGGATGTAGAGTTGCTAGAACGAGTACAGAGGAGGGCAACAAGGCTGGTGAATGGAACAAAGGGGTGCTCTTAAGAAGAAAGGCTTTAGTTCTGCAAATTGCAGCTTCTGGAGACTAGGCACCCGCAAGGCAATCTGATAAGGCCTTGAATGGTTGAGTAGGCCCAACGCTAATGGGATTCTTCCTCTTGTTCAGATTATAAACTCGAAGGGGCATAGATTCAAACTGAGAAAAGCCAGTTGTAGAAGAGATGTGCGGAAAGTTGCCTTTAACCAGCGAGTAGTTGATAGCTTAAATAAATTCAAGGCAGAACTAGACAAACATCTGGAATGAATGGATCAGTGAAATGAGAAGGGTTTTTTTTTTTTTTTTTTTGGCTGATGCTGTATAAGTTTGCTTTTTTGCATCATGGGCTTCTGTTAATGCTAATGTCCTGAGGCCCAGCTGTTGGATTTTGATGCAGTGGAAGAGTGCCTCCATAATGATGATGATGCTGCTGCTGCTGCTCCAGTTACCCTCAGACCAACAAACAGTGAAATCTGTGACATGGTAATGAATGAAAATGAAGGTAACGAGAGTGGTGACGAGGATGATGATACCGTTGAAGAAAAAATTGGCATTGAAAGAATTATAAGCCTTACAGAAGAAATGATTCGCGGAATGGAATGGAGGAGCTTTGCTATAGAACATCGCATAATGTCTCTTTATAAAATTCAAGAATTGCTTATAAAAGAAAGACCAAAATATCTAAAACAACTTAGTTTAAAGGATATATTTCAGAAACTGGCTTCCAAGGTAAATTCTACAGGCGTGTACAGGATCTATGCATGAATCCCAGCCTTCAACTTCTGGTGGTCTCTCCCATCAACTATATCTTCCCAAAACTGTCAAGATATTTCTTCTGATGATGCCATGTAATTGATATGAATCAACTCAGCTTAATAAATATTCATATTTTATTTTCTTGCATTTTAGGCCTGGCTACCTGAATTCCAGAAAAACCCCGTATCTGGCAACCCTCAGGTTACTGGTTAAATGGTCCTATCCACCCACACACCCACACCCTGACTTACAGAAATTCGACTTTACGTAAGTTAATGCCGGCCGGTGCAAACTTAAAAAAAAAAATCGTGGAAATGCATTCTGTAGGAATAAATATTGTGAAAATACCGTAATGTGAACCCAATATATAACACATCTTTTTTTTTTTGGTAATTTGTTCCAAGTCCTTGGAAGTTGAAAATTTCGCTATATATTACTCGATTAACGCGATTAATTCGTCCCGCGAGCGCATTGTGCAAAACGGAAATGCGTTAATCGAATATCATAACCAATAGGAAAAATTATAATTGGTCCTTGACCTTCTGGAATGTCCATAAAGAATTTTAAAAATACCTTTTAAATAACTTTTTAATTGTATATAATGTAAAAGATAATGAAAATAATTATGGAATTGAATGTTTATTGCATAAAACAGCAATTCTTAAACTGTGCACCGCGGAATGTTTTAAATTTTCGAGGGAAACACAGCGATACTCAACATCTGTCGGATACCACGCGAACTACAAGCTCGAGGTAGTTCACAGTTTCAGCATTTCTTATTAAGTTGTTTGGACCTAACTACTAAACGAAACTGTTAGGTATTTCTTTTGGTCTGGGTGCGCCTTGAAAAAATTACTGAGACATTAAAGGCGTCGTGAACCGAGAAACTTTGGGAACCTCTGACATAAAATACACAATGAAGAAATGACTGTTGCGGAAATATTTGAACAGTGTTGACTTTCTCTTTTCATCAATCAATTTCCGATAGCCGACAACAATCTTCTCTGGGCCCTGGCGAAATAAATATCACAGAGAACATCAGACCTTTTGTTTGAGGTTCTATGCGATACGAAAGATTTCATCTAATTCTTTTACCGTTATCTCCTTCACAGTAACATTTTCACCTGGCTCATTTAAAAATTTGAATTTTTAAATGCAAGTCTGCATTGACTTTATTAGCAGGAGACAAATATGTCTTCTTCCGATGGTTGATGGAACACACTGAGGCAGGCAAACGTTTGTTTATTGACCGTACGACTCGCAGTAAGCTTAATGCGCAATTCAAATCTTTTTCAACTATCGCATAAAAAAAAAAAAAAAAAAAGATCGCGTTAACTGAAAATTTACATCGTGTAAACTGAAAAGTGGCATCATTTTTCAAATAGCGTTAACTGAATATCGCGTTAATCAAACTCGCGTTATGTGAGGCCTAGCTGTATTACTAAGCTATTTATCTCTCTAAAAGGACATTTAAAATGGCAATACCACTATCCTTTCATTGTTATCATATGTTCCCGTTATAAGAATAAATTTCGAATGCCTTTGTGATATTTTTCTAAAGCATGTTTCTGAAGGTCAAGACCAAAAAAACAATAAAAACAATTTGCACTTTCCAGTGTACTGGGCTTTTCTGTTATTGCATCTAATTATAAATGGGTAGTAAACTCGATCTCATTGCATTTGCGATAATACCGATAACTGGAATTCTGTGGGTTTTTAGGTTACGGTATTATGGTGAAATGAGCTCCCTTCACTGAAATCTTCAATCATATAAAAATCATAAATATAATTTATAAATAAATAATAATAAAACATAAATAAATAAACGAAAAAATAAATTTTCAGAATCGTCTCTTCATTCCTATTTACATATTACAATGTTGAAGGGAAAGCAACCAACAAAACGGCCAAGTGGTGGTAGTGCCAGGAAACAAAACAGAACTGATTTAGAAACGAAGATGAAAATCACAAAACAGCGTTCAGATGCTATATCAAAGATGGAACAGCTGTTAATAATATGGATGGAAAATCAGATTCAGAAGCGAGTGCCCCTGAGTCTAATGACCATTTAGCAAAAGCAACCAGTATTTATAAAGATATTAAGGATAAGTACGGTGAACCCAACACAAGTTTGTGGCAAGCAACGGGTGGTTTAATGAGTTCAAACATCGCGCTGGTTTCCACAACGTTAAAGTATGCAGTGAAGTCGCTAGTGCCAATTATGCAGCTGCAGAGAAATATTGTGATGTGTGGGAAAAAAATATTGATGAAGGCAGCAAATTTTTAACGCTGACGAGACTACTCTGTATTGGAAAAAAATGCCGGAAAGAACATACATTGCCAAAGACGAAAATACAATGCCAGGTTTCGTATCAAAAGATAGAACCTCTTGCTTGGGGCTAATGCAGTGGGAGATTACAGATTAAAATCACTGCTTATGTACCATTCTGGAAATCCTTGAGCATCAATAAAGCCACCCTACCCGTGCATTTCTGACCGAACCAGAGAGCATGGATAATAATTTCTCTCTTTGAGGATTGGTTTAAATGCTGATTCATTCCCGAGGTTGAAAAATACTGTAAAGACAATGATGTTACTTTCAAGATTTTGCTTCTATTAGATAATACCCCTGGACATCCTACACATCTAGATGATTTCAATTCGAAATCATATTTTGAATATTTCTACTGCCAAACACGACTTCACTCATCCAACCTATGGATCAGGGTGTATTTCAAATTTAAAAGCATACTCTTTACGTACAACATTTGCTCAGTAATTGTCTGCAGTAGACGATGAGAAAAATTTTATGTTAAGAGACTTTCGGAAATCGTACAATATTTACCACGCCATCTTAAACATTAATAAAGCCTGGGCAGAAATTACTAAAAGTTGTTTAAATGGCACATGGAAGAAAATATGCCCAAGGCATGTAAAAGGCTTCAAAGGATTGGAAAAAGACGAATCATATGAAGAGGTTACAGATAAGACTGTAAAGGTTGCAGAGCTACTTCAGTTGGAGGTCGATGCCAAAGAAGTGGAAGAGTTAATAGAGGAAGTAGAGAAGGAATTATCTAACAAAGAACTTATTGACTTACAGGCAGCGATAGTGAAAGAAGAAAATGCTGATGAAGCTCAAGATGAACCAAATGAGGAGCCGAGACACTTCATCGCAAGAGAGATGGCAATGGCATTTCGTGAAATTGCATTGGCAATGGTGAGGTTTGAGAAGATGGAGCCTGACAGCGAACGATTCTTAAAAGTTAACAGAGGGGTGAATGATATGCTTGCTAGAAACAAATCTACGATGAATAGAAAAAAGCCACCATCCAGTCATCCACTAATATGTTCTTTCGTAAGGTTGAGCGGCTGACCCCTTCTATATCTCCACAGCTCTCGACCTCGCAGTGGTATACTTATCAGCTGAAGATGTCGATTCTGGCAATGATGCTTGAGAGGTAAAACTTACTGACGTTATGACTGTCTCGTCTCTTTTTTTGATTATTTATTTTTTTATTTCAAAATTATAAAATTATAATTTTGAATTTTTTTTTAATTGCACGCTTTTGTAATTTTTCCTGCACATGAGATAAAAAATTGAATAAATGCAATAAATAACTTCCTTTACATGTTTGTGAACATTTCTTTTTTGATTCAATCAATTGAGCGTGCACAGTTGTGAGTGCTGCACAAGCATGGGGGAAATTCCAACTCACGTAAAACCCGACTTACGCAGCATACATATATATGTAAAAATAAAAGCACAAGGGTAATCACAAAAGTAATGCATGCTGCACACGTGCTCCTCATCCCATATGCCTGCACAGCTGACATTTATCAGAATAAATATTTGGAGTTGAAACAGAGTTCCCACATTGAATGTTTGTGTACTTTTAAAAATGGATGGTGACATTGCTTTGGTTCAGATTACAGTTTCAGGTCAAAGATCTTTTATCAAAACTGAAAGTTTAAGTGGCTGAATGCCGAGTGTGTGGTGAGTCAACAGTAGATTGTAGCATGATTTCACATTGGTGTAAAAGGTTTTGTCAATGTCAGACCAGCATTGAAGATAAGCAATACTCAGGTAGACCAAGAACATACACAGATAACACATTGGCAGTCATTATCAGTCATTACCACCATTTTGGAGGAAGACAGATGTATGACCTGTGAAGCCAATAAATCTGGAATACCAAAACCATCTGTTCACTGAATTTTAACTGAGATGTTACAAAAATGTAAGGTTGCTGCCTAATGGATCCCACATTTTCTATTAGATGAACAATGAGCAGAGCATGAAGAAATTGCAACGCAATTACTTGCACACTGCCAACAAGAAAGCAAAGAGGTTTTAAAATGTATTAATGCCACTGATGAGACATGGACACAAAACTTTGAACCTTAACTGAAGCCAAAATCAGCTCAATGGAAACAGCCACCTTAGCCATGCCCCTCTCAATGTCACCAGCAACAATTAAAAGTGAAACAAATAAACATTGTGGCCTACTATTATGAGGGTATGATTGCTGCGGATCATGTGCCACTTGGAAGATCAGTAACTGGAAACTACTATATAACATTTCTTTGTCAGAAACTATGCCTGAAAATTTACCAGAAGTGGCCATAGGCATTGGAAGCTGGTGTGCTTGTACTGCATTGTAATACAAAGCCTCAGCCTGTACAGCATGTTCTCACTGATTACAAGTGGAACACTACCCCCCTTATAGTCCTGATATGAGTTCCTGCGATTACAATCTATTCCTGAAGCTCAAGGAACCACTGAGTGGACAAAGATTTTTGTCTTTAGAAGCAATGAGGGCAGCCATGATGCACATTAGCCAGCTTAACTTCAGCAGACAGTTAAGTGGCATTCAAAAATTACCCAAACATTGGGAAACAGACATAAAGTGTGAAGGAAACTACAATGAAGAGTTTAATGTAAATTATGTTTCAAAAGAAATTCGTTTCAAATTAACCATGTTTGTGAATTACTTTTGGGATAACTCTAGTATATATAAGTAGAGATATGCGTGTATGTGCAATTTTGAAATTTTCCACCTGATTTTATCAACTTGAAAACCAAAGTGACTAATAGTTTCATGTTTATATTTTATGACTGTAATGGATTCCCCCTCATTTTTAGTAGAATTAATAAAAGTTTCTGTATATCTCTGCTTACATATGTAACATATAAGCAAAAATAATGCACATGTGCAACTTTGAAATTTTGTGCTCTTAATTGTAATAGAAAATTTTCTGCAATGGTAAAGTAACTACATTACTTACTGACTTATTTTAAAGTGGCTATTAGTTTCATGGTTATATTTTTTAGCTGTATTTTTTTTTTAATTGCATGTGTAGAAAGCATAGCAATTTTTAAACATTTAATTTTTTAAATAAAAAATAAAAGTTAGATACAAAAAAGTAATGAAATCTATTAAGTAGTGATGAAAGTGAATTAAAAAAAAAAAAAAAACATTTTCCAAAAATAAAAAGCAAAGTTTGTCACCTGTCAGATGCCCACAATCCCCATATTTCAAGAAACAGGCATGACCAGCACCAGGTTAAGACAACGATTAATTGTATCATCACTAATTTTTTTTAAATACGCTAAAACCATAGATCCCTTTATTTTACAATATTCTGTCACATATTTATTGACATAACTTCCTACCAATAACAACATACTATTCCTCCGAAATGTATTTTCTTATACAGGGATTTGAAATGGCACTGGTACTTAAGTTCAAGAATATCGCGGAACATTTCTTACTTAGCCTTATATTTCATGATTTTACCTCATGATTTTAACGTTTTCATTCACACAGAATTAAATATTCTGTATTGTTTAGATGCAAAAATATTACTCTTTGTACAGTCACTGCATACCTGTCATGATCTTTTTCAACTAGATGATATCTTGCCCTAAAAGCTACTAAATGGGCATAATATGCTGGAGCTGGAATGGAAACTGAACGGGTGCAACGCACATATGTATGACATAGCTGATAGGTTAGGCACTGAAGTTCATCTGCAGAAAACTGGTTATCATCCCACAGTACATGATAATGAGATGGTCGACTAGTACCCTAAAATATAGAAAATTAAAAATAAAATACATAAGTGCAAATGTATTAGCTATATAAGAAAGAACACTTCATTGCTATCTGTACTGAAATTATTATTTTTTGCAATGGTTAAATGAAGCATAAACAACCCAGTATAGGGGAAGAATATCAAACTGACAAAGTAGGATAAAAAAGACACTACACTTTGTTTGAAATTAAAAAAGCGAGAGATAATAGAAAAATAGCATCTCAAATATTGCTTTCGGTTAACCTAATTGCTCACAAGAAATAAAAAATAAAAGGTAAGAACAGTAAAAAGTAATTGAAAGAAGAGGAATACAGTGTTGCTCGGGCAGTTAAGGGGTGAAAAACCCGCACCTGTAGTATGTAGGACCCTAGACATAGGCCTGGGAGTATGCTTCATGTGTTTAAGTAAGTAGTGCTATAATATAATCATAACAAAAAAAATCTCAACTCAGTAACACATTGCAGCAACTCCTGTGAGTCTAAACACACACACTAGGCATTTCTTTTGTTTTTCGTGGTGCATTGTGGATGGAATGATAGCAACACCTAGAGCTGTTTACATTCAGTGCGCCATGTTTGGTTTCGTTGTGAATTTTCCCTCAATTGTTAGCGGGTTACACAGTGTTATTATAGTGCTATTTCTCATTAATAATAATAATAATCATTTTTGTGTAACCATGAGCTCTAACCGTAAGGCAGTGTGTGTGTGTGGGGGGGGGACAAAAAAGAGCGCGAAACACTAATAATTAAGGAGAAAATGGATGTGATTCGTCGCATGTAGTCTGGTGGGCGTTGGTTGGATGTGCGTAAGGTGTAAGCCTTCTACTGTATCAACATTTATGAACAATGTTGATAAAATAAAGTGTACACAGACAGAGATAACAAGCGTGTCATCCTGCAGAACAACTTATTCATGAGGGAGACAATGGAAAAATTGGGGAAATTGTTAGCACTGTAGGTTGACGATATGAATCAAAATAACGTTCCTGTTACATAGGCAGTAATTCTGGACAAGGCAAAGTCATTATTTGATGAAATATGTGAGGAGTCTGGTAGCACTGGCAGCAAAGGGTGGTTTCACCGGTTTAAAAACCATTCTAAAATTCACAATGTGAAAGTGTCTGGTGAGGCTGCTAGTGCTGACATTGCAGTGGCAGAGTATTCTTCCAAATTTGAATGTTTAATAGACGAAGGCAACTACCACCCTGATTTAGTTTTTAATGTGGACGAAACGAGGCTTTATTGGAAAAAATTGCCAAGTAGGACGTACATCGCCTGTGAGGAGAGGTCTTCTCCTGGTTTCAAGGTTGTAAAAGATCAGTTGACATTGCTTCTGGGTGGCAATGTATCGGGAACATTTAAACTCAAACCGATGTTGATGTACCATTCAGAGACGCCTCGTGTAATGAAGGGCATGACGAAGACATGACTTCCTGTGTTTTGGTGCTCTAACAAAAAAGGCATGGGTGACTCGGACAATTTTTAGTGAATGGTACACCCCATACTTTTGTCCACAAGTTGCTCAGTTTTGTGCAGCAAATGGTTGACTCCCAAAGTCATGTTGGTGCTGGACAATGCCCCAGGACGCCCAGCCAACCTCCAAAAAATCCACGATGACCACCTGGAAGTTGAGGATGTGCATTTGCCTCCCAATACAACTTTTGGCATTGACAACGTTGATCCCGATGATATAGATGTGTTGCTGGAGAGTCATGCTGAGCCACTTTCGAGGGAGGAACTGACTGTGCGACTTCAATAACATGAGGCTGACACACCAGAGGGAGTGGAAGAGTTGGGGCCAATCAGAACATTAAAAACAAAACATAATCAGAGTGCTCTTGTCAAAATTCGTAGTGCATTTGATGAACTCTGTGATAATCATTCTGATTGGGAACGTAGCCACGGCATCCAAAGAGGTGTCAACACGATGTTGAAGCCCTACTATAACATTTTGGAAGAAAGAAGTAGGAAGTCATGCCAGATGTCAATACTACAGTTCTTGACAAAGAAGGGAAAGGAACCCAATGACCCTCAAACCAGGAACCTCCCATTAATGTCGCCCCATTATGCCATTGTCATATAAAATACCAGTGAAGTAAATACGTACTTAAGTGATGACTCAACAGGACCAAAGTAAATTAAAATTTTATTTTATTAATTATAAGTATAAATAAAACATGTGCATTAAATGTTTAAAATATTTAATTATTTATAAACAGAAATATTAGTACATATCTGGGAAAATTTTGGGAATTTTGGAACCTATCTCATTCAATTACATTATAATTTGGTCTTGTTTTATGACCTTATTTTGCTGGAATACCAAGATACCAAGATATCCCAAAATGCCGAGATACCAAGGAGGCTAGAGGGTATTGTCTGTACATTATATACAAGCTTGAACATAAAATGAATATCAACTTGCTGTTATATTGTTAATATCGGTATGGTTGTCAATCAGCCTTTTATATTTAATAATATTAAGTGCTTTCTTTTTGATGCTCGCGTGCTCATTGTAGGGGCTGTTGCCGGTGAACCGTGGTTAGCACGGGCACTTGGAGCAGCCTGCGCCTATGCAGCCCCACTTTCAGCAGGATTCTATGTATTGTGTTGTGACACATTACTCCCGTCACCAGCATTCCAATTACTGATGAGTTGCACCACGGTCACCCTTCTGTTGCCATGTACCACCTAGGAGAGCCTTCACACACCTCGAGCATCGATGAGCTGTGGTCGTCCAATACCTCACGGGTGGTTTCCCCTCCTCGGACCACTTTTGCTAGGTACTAACCATTGCTGACTGTGGATATCCCACCAGCTGTGCCGTTTTGGATATGCTCTGACCCAGTCTGGCCATTACAATTTGGCCTTTGTCAAACTCACTTAAGTCCACTGCCTTTCCCATCTGAAGAACAAGAGTAACACTGATTAACCGAGCTCAGCATCAGATGTTTTTTTATACCGTGTCCCGAGCAGTGCCATAATTCACCCGCAGTTGCTTCGATTTGCATAACGACTTACTGGTCACAATATTTTGGCTCACTGGTGCTAATGTCTAAGTCCTTTCCAAAGTGTGTTCTAAAGCTTTGCCAGGCTTACGTGCATAACTGTACTTACAAGAAGTGATGAACCTGAAACCAGTGGGGTTTGTGTAAAACTTAGGTATGAAGTAAATATAGGGAAATCTATAGTTGTTGATGTTCATTTTTAACTTCTTGCTGAAAGCTATTAATTTCTGCATTTATTTAAAGTCTGGAATATCTATAAATCTGTCACCAATAACAGCAGTATAATCACTAAGAAATTAAAAATTAACATCAACAACTATAGCTTTCCCTAGATTTACTTCATACCTAAGTTTTACACAAACCCCACTGGTTTCAGGTTTATCACTTCTTGTAAGTACAGTTCTGCCCATAAGTCTGGCGGCGCCTCCATAGCCAGGTGGGAAGAAGCAGCAGTGCGTAGCACACACACACACTTCTTGATTAGACCAGGGTTTGAGCCCGTCACCACCAAATATGGAGGATGCTGAAAGGTCAGGGAATGACCACCGCATATCCCGGAGCAATATGGCCTTAGTTGCTAATGCTCCTAAAAACCAAAAATAACAATAGTAATAAGTCTGGCAAAGCCTACTCAAACCTATTTTGGATATCCTGCCAGACAGCAGAATTATAAATAACAATATACCTGTAATAAATGCACTGAATAATGGCAATATTTCACACATTCAAATATTTGTCTTTAATAGTACTTTTATAAGCATAGATCTAATCAACTTGAATAAAATATACAATAATTATAAACATATTTTAAATTGCAATCCTGGATACTGGAACAATCTAATCAACCTCTGAATTTCCAATAACTACATATTTGATGGCAACACTACATACCTGCAAACCAAAGGTACTCCTATGGGCAGTCCTGCAAACTGTGTCATAGCTAATCATATATCTATACTGTTCTGAACCCACCCTACCCTCAGATATAAGAATGTACAGGTACATAGATAACCTCTTGGTTATTAACTACTCCACGTTTCTACAGGACTTTGCTAGTATTTATCCTCCACAACTCACTCTGGAAAGAAATAATAACAACAACCTTTCTGCCAATTACTTAGACTTGGACATTAGCACCAAAAACTCACATACTGCTATTAACATATATAACAAAAGAGATGCCTTTAACTTTAATGTGGTCAGCTTCAAACATTGGCATTCCAACATATCAAAAAAAGTACATTCAAATATAATACTCTCTCAATGCATCAGGATAGCCACTATATGTAAATATGTAACAACAACAGTCTGTTCTTAGAGAATATCAAAAATCTCTGTAATAAACTTCTTGGCAATAATTTCCCTTCAGCCTTCCTTTGCCATAATTAAAAAAAAAAGCACTTAATATTATTAAATATAAAAAGCTGACTGACAACCATACCAATATTAACAGTATAACAGCAGTTGATATTCTTTTTACATTCAGGCTTGTATATAATGTACAGACAATACCCTCAGCCTCCTTGGTGTTTCACAGTCTACCCTCAGCCTCCTTGGTGTCTCACAGTCTAGAACACTTGTGCCCGCCAATTGGCTTATTATGTGGGGTATTATATTTTGAAGGTTATTTGGCATATATTTATGATTATATTATAACACTACTGACTTAAACACATGAAGCATACTCCTGCCTATGTCCAGGGTCCTACCCACTAAGGTGTACCCCCGGATTCCCCTTCCAATTACTTTTTACTGTTCTTACACCCATAATTGATAAGGCCTACATGATCTGGATTCATTATTCTTATATTTTCTTACTAAAACACATCTGCTGAGTCTTCTGCCAGTTTCCCTGATGAAGCAATCATTGGGCTCGCCTTTTTCATAGTGAGAACCTCTGCTACTGTGTGGTACACAAGTTCAGATGAGATACTCAAGATGTTGGCAATGTAATGAATGTTACAGGTCCTGTACAGCATTGGTCATCTTCCCGCCTTTCCCTCCCTCATTTAAATTCATTCAAGGTATTCTATTATCAATAGGATACCTTGAATGGTACGTTTTCGAGGGTTTTAGCACCATTCAATATATCCAATCAATAATTAGCAAGGCTATCTGTTTCTGTTTGTTATCTGCCTGTTTTACTAGGTCCAAATTATTAAGATTATAGGCATTAAGGCAATCTATATTTAAATTTAACAGCATACAGGCAAAATAACAGTTAGCCCAACAGATAGCTTTGAAACAAATAATACAGAAAATAAGAGCCACCAATAAATATTATTTGAGTTGTGGTGTATTTATTATATTCATGTGCAAAAGAAAGCTTATGCTGACATAAAGGGAAAGGAGATAAGAATAAGGAAAAGCCATAGCACCTCAATTTCCCCCAAATTGCTCTAATAGATCTCGAGGTATAAAAAATTTTAGAGTTAGAAAGCGAAAAGTGAAAAGCAAAGAAAACAGCTTCTAATAAAGGTGCTTTGGATATTCCGGAAGCATAACTGCCTGGCTGTTTAGTAAAGGATCCATGTAGTACAGTAAGAAGTTAAAGGATGGTATGTAATACACTGAAACTGGATTATGATAAAGAAACATAGAACATAGAAACATACAAATTGTAGAATTTATATTAAAGAAATATTGAAAGAAAACAGTAATGAAAAAATACACTGAAACTGGATTATGATAAAGAAACATAGAACATAGAAACATACAAATTGTAGAATTTATATTAAAGAAATATTGAAAGAAAACAGTAACGAAAAATGAAAAAATACACTGAAACTGGATTATGATAAAGAAAAATAGAACATAGAAACATACAAATTGTAGAATTTATATTAAAGAAATATTGAAAGAAAACAGTAATGAAAAATGAAAAAATTACTAATTGTAAGTATATTATAATAATTCAACCTATCTGATATATTAATAAAATTGTAAACCAACATACCTGAAATAGTCAATCAAAAGGAACCGATTAAAACAAATAGGATTTGAAGCTTACCACTTTATCCCGGTATAAACAAGGTAAAAATAAAATACATCTCTTTTGGGCCTGTAGACTCACTTTGAGCTCTTACAGTAGTGTGTGTATATATACATATATACAGCCACTCCTTGGCTTATGCAATACTCGACTTTATGTAAGTTTTTGCTGGCTGGTGCAAACTTAAAAACATCGTAGAAAAGTATTTTGCATTCTGTACAAATAAATGGTGGTATCGTGAAAATATCATAATGTGAACCCAATATAATCACACATCTTTTTTTTTTTTTCTTTTTTTTTTTTTTTTATAATTCATTCCAAGACCTCGGAAGTTGAAATTTTCGCTATATAACTAAGCTATTTATCTATCTACAAGATCATTTTTATAATGGAAATTGCACTACACTTTCATTGTTATCATATGTTCCGTTATAAGAATCAATTTTGAATGCCTTTGATATTTTTCTAAAACACATTTCTGGAGGTCACTACCACATAAAACAATAAAAACAATTTGCACTTTCCAGTTTATTGGGTTTTTCTGTTAGCGCAATCTATCATAAATGGGTAGTAAACTTGATCTTATTGCATTTGCAATAATACTGATAACTGGAATTCCGTGGGTTTTTACATTACGGTATTATGGTGAAATAAGTTCCCCTTCACTGAAATCTTTAATCATATAAAAAACATAAATAAATCTTCTCTATTCATTCCTATTTACTTATTACAATGGTGAAGGGAAATGGACCAAAGGAAAGTGCAAGTGCTGGCAGTGCTAGGAAACGAAACAAAACTGATTTAGAAATGATGATTAATTAAGAAGTACAAATCAGGACAAAGTTTGTCATCTATTGCACAGAATTTGGTCTTGCTGCTTCAACAGTGAATACTATTTTAAGGGACAGTACACGTATAAAAGAACATGTTAAAGGATCAATACATTTAAGATCAACAGTGGTCACAAAACAGCATTCAGGTGCTATATCGAAGATGGAAAGGCTATTAATAATATGAATGGAAAATCAGATTCAGATGGCCATTCAAGCAAAAGCAAGAAGTATTTATGAAAAGATTAAGGATACGTACAGCGAACCCCAAGCCAAGTTTGTGGCAAGCAATGGGTGGTTTAATAGGTTCAAGCATCGTGCTGGTTTCCAAAACATTAACGTATGCGGTGAAGCCACCAGTGCCGATTCTGCAGCTGCAAAAAAATTTAGTGATGTGTTGGGGAAAAAACCCTTCTAAATCTCCACAGCCCTTAACTTCCACAGTAGTGTGCTTATCAGCTGGAGAGTTAATTCTGGCAACAATGCTCAAAAGGTAAAACTTGCTGACGATTATGCCTGTCTCCTCTCTCTCTTTGTAATTTTGTACACTTTTGTAATTTATCCTGGGCATGAGATAAAAAAATTGGATAAATAATTCTATTTAATGTTCATCTAACATTTCTTTTTTGCTTCAATCAAATTTGCAAGTGCTGCATAAGCATTTAGGAAAATTCCAACTTACATAGAGTTCCACAGAACACAACCTTTACATAAGCTGGGGAGTGGCTGTATATATATATAAAATGTAATAAAATCAGTGTCGGCTGATGGATAAAAATAAAAATAAATAAGAAAGGTATGACAGATACACCAAAATGTGCAAAACAGCAGTAAAGGATGCAAAAGTATATGTAAGTGTTTAAGAATAGATAAGTCTGATAAAGTTTGCACAGATGGAGGTGAAAAGTACACAAAGTGCCAAGGACTAGAAGGGTAAGAATAGCAGAAAAAAGAAGTACTGTAGGTTTGTAAAAGGTGAAAGAATGTTAATATCCTAAAAGTTATGATGAATTAAGACAATTATGGGCTGAATTGCAACGTCAATTAGAGGTGAGGGAACTGTAAAGTAAAATGATTAAACAAATAAAATAAAAATTTAGAAAATAAAAAATAAAAGGTGTATCAGATATGGGTGGGCAAATTTAGTAATAGGTTGAAAACAGGGATAGCAAAAAATCAAAATCTGATGTAAGCTGAAGTAGTTGTTGATACATGGTCAGGAATTTCATCAAGGGACTACACCTGATCATGTATCAGGAACTGCATTTTTACAACAGCGGAAGAGTAAAATTAGCACATTCTCTTACACAGTATGGATAAGTAGTCCCAATGCAAACGTAAGAGAATGTGCTAATTTTACTCTTCCACTGTTGTGAACAAGTTTAGAAACACAGTTCCTGATATATGAACTTGTAAAACAGAACAATAACTTCCTTTTCCACAGATACAAAGGTATGGTAAATCAAGCACTGTGCCTAGTTCCCTGACTGTATCAAAATGCCAAATATCTTTCTTCATTCATACCATTCAGCTCTACTCCACTTAGTGTATGTTACTCATGGGTTACTATTTCACAAATGTAGAATGGTAAATTTGGCAGCATAACAAAGTAACAGCCATTTCTCCAACTATCTATGAAACTTAATCAAACATTAAGCAGATGAGCTGAAATGTGGCACCTAGGGTTTATTATTGATAAATGCATTTGGGTTCCAGTAATTACACAATAATATACCATTTTGGTAGCACCAAACTCAAGGTAGCTGACAAGATAATAAAGACCTGTAGAGTAATTGTATAATCTGAAATGAAATTTTCTGAGTAATACAGAGAGGCTACTGGAAGAGCCTGTGGCAGTTCTGTAAACGATATAGCTAGCAGGGATGAAAAAGTGATTATTCCACTGCATATTATGGTTAGACCACATCTGGAATACTACATACAATTTTGGAAATCTCATTTTATGAAGGATATAAATCTGTTGGAAAAGGTGCAGAGAAGAGCAATACGATTAGTTGTGGACACAAAAAATATATTTCTACCAAAAAAGACTTGCAGTTCTGTAAATTGTAAACAAGGCACCTGCTTGGTGACTTTGTTGACATATGCAAGTCTTTAAATCAGTTAAGTACACTAAATGTTGATGCATCATTACTCTTTCTCAAATGACATGCGCGCGCACGCACGCACAGAGAGAGAGAGAGAGAGAGAGAGAGAGAGAGAGAGAGAGAGAGAGAGAGAGAGAGACATAAATATCAATCGAAAATGGATGATTACATAACAGATGTATAGAAATTTGCATTCAGCCAAAGAGTAACTAATTGTTGGAATAAACCATCTAGTGGCATTTAGTAATGGAAGTCTGTGGTTCCTTGCACTATATGGCTGCACTGGAAAAAAAAAATCCACCACCAAGTAGATAAGAAAATGCAAATTATATGCCTTTCTCTTCACACAGGTAAGTATCAGTTCACCTCTGAATTTATTGAAACTGTCAGCCTCAACTACCTGCAAGAGCAACTTCTTCCAGCTATTAATGACTCGGAGGCTAAAAGAAAACTTCCTACAATCCAATCTAAACCCCAAGCCGTGTAATTTGGATTTATGACCCCCAGCTCCGGAATTCTTCAGAACAAGTGTAAAGTGTGTTAGTTGTCTGATGGCACCAGGGGTTTCCTCCATCTCTGCATTGTATTCTTTGTAAGCGACACAAAACTCTGTGGAGGCCAGAGATTTAAAAAGTGTGTGGGAAGTGGTCTGTTGTGTAGAGTTATGTTGTCTGACCATTTAGCTGCTGGGCCCCTATTGGTACCCACCGTTGCCCACACTTTGCCACGAGGAGGCCGGTCAGGCACCCAGTAGATTATTTAAGTAATCTGGCAGGCTCCACCACCTAATTTCCAAAGATTTCAGTGGCAAGCAGGGGTAAAAAAAAAAAAAAAAAGAAAAGAAAAGAAAAAAAGGTGTACACTAAAATTTGGCTGAAAGAGATTTACAAGAAAGCAGCAGAATTTAAATGTTGATTAGAATTTGGTGGCACTGTTAAGGGGTGTAATCGGTCAGTCTAGTGAGAGAGGGGGAGACTGAAGACTGGGGTTGTTGTTGTTATTTGTTTTTTAGGAGCATTAGCAACTAAGGCCATATTGCTCTGGGGATATGCAGATCTTTCTGCATCCTCCGTATTTGGTGGTCACGGGCTCGAACCCTAGTCTAATCAAGAAGTGTGTGCTATGCACTGCTGCTCCTGCCCATCTGGCTATGGAGGTGCCTGAAGACTGGAGAGAAAACAGACAGAAGAATAGGAACAACATAGCAGGCATCGCCAAAGAGGTCAGTGGAGACGAGCCCCACCAGGCGAAGTATAGGAGGAGGCAGGGAAGGGAGGAGACAGAGACTAGTCTCTTCCCTCCCCTGCCTGGGTTTTAAAAGGAAACCAGGTTAGAGTACCCAGTTCAGATCGCCAAATGGTATGTCGGCAGCAAAGCTGCAGTATGTCTTCGTCGGTGATGGTTGCCAGATCCATGTATCCGGTAGGAAGGTCAAACTGCCCATCCCGCTTTGGGGTGGGACATGTTAACCAGCAGTGGAGAATCCACCAAGCGAATGGGTGGGGGAGACACATTTACTCCGTTCACAATCCGCATTCTCATTATTTTTTTTTTATACTTTTTTTCTTATATTTTATAATTCTGCCCCCCCCCCAGTTTTATACATATATATACACATACATACATACATACACACACACACACACACATACATACGCAGTAGACTCGATTTTCCGGGATAGATGGTAAAATAAAAATCCTGGATAATCGATTTCCTGGTTAATCCAAAAATACAGTAAGTCCCCGACATTCGTTCCAGGACTGCTTACGTAACTCGAGTTTTACGTAACTAGGGAATAACTAATAAAATATTGCTCCTATATCCGCGATATGCCAAAATTACAAAACCACATAATATCCTCAGAACAATGAAGAAAAACAGTTATATATATATATATATATATATAAAAATAGTTATATATTTTTAATTCGTTCAATTAAAAACTTTATCTGGGAACAGCGGTGAAGTTGTTGGAGTGGCACATACGAAAGGAAAACATTAAAGGAAGAAATTGTACAGTAAAAATTGATATGTATTTCACAGCTTTGGTTATCATAGTTGACTTCATTGGTGCCGATCCCTTCACCGCTTCTCATATTCTGTCTTTTTCTTTTATTATTGTGTTCACTGTTGAACACAATAATAAAGGAAAAAGACAGAATATGACAGATCTAAAGACACATAAATCTAAATTCCACGCATTACCTGTTCATGTTTGACCATTTTCAAACATCCTTATTTTAATTTTCTGATCTGAATCGATCAGGCGCCTCCGTAGCCAGGTGGGAAGGAGCAGCAGTGCGTAGCACATGCTTCTTGATTAGACCGGGTTTCGAGCCCGACACCACCAAATACGGAGGAGGCGGAAAGGTCACGGAATGACTACCGCATATCCCGGAACAATATGGCCTTAGTTGCTAATGCACTCAAAAATCAAATAACAAACAATAACAACCGAATCGATCGCTTTCCATTTTTTTTTTTTGATAGCTTTATTTGTACCGCTGTCACTTATTCTCTTAGTCGGCACCATGACAATGGTCAAAATGAAATTTTATATAAAGTATTTCACAGAGTTAAGGCGAAAACTCACTATTATTACACCACGCGAGCTCACATTTTACAAAAACACCTTTCTGGAGGTCACTACCATAAAACAATAAAAACAATTTCACACTCCGGGTTACTGTGCTTTTCTGTTACTGCGATTCATCATAAACGGGTAGTAAATTTCATCGTATTACATTTGCGATAATACCGATAGCTGGAATTCTGTGGGATTTTACGTTATTATGGTGAAGTGCATGTTCCCTTCACTGAAATCTTCAGCCATACAAAAAAAAAACCTAAATAAATTTTAAAAATCTTCTCTTCATTCCTATTTTTAAGCTTTGGACTTCATATCCCGCTTGTGCAATTTGTGCGTGCCGTGATCATCTTTAGTTGATTGCTTATTATTATTATTATTATGTTTTAAATTTCACAATCCTAAAAAAGAAAAAAAAATTGAGTCAAAAAAATTAATATAAGTTCAAAGTTATACAAGCCGGGGACTTACTACAGTACAGTATATCAAATAATGTTCAGCAACCTACGTAAAAAATATGGTGATAGATAAAAAGCTTACCACGCACTACTTGCATGTCCAATACGATGCTTCCTTTTATTTTTTTTTATGTCGATTTTAAATCTTATAGTTTCTTTTATTTTTTACAATGTCGCATATGGTTTGGTCACCAACTTTATAATGGTTCATTAGAGATTTAACGGAAGCACCATTTTCAAACTTTTGAATAATTTCAAGTTTTTGTTTAATTGAAAGCACAACTCGTTTGCGTTTACCTATCATTTTTGCAATTTCTGAACAAAAAAAAAAAAAAAAAATTTTTTTTTTGTTATCCCTGACATAAATAATGAAACAAAATTTTTCTCTTTGCGGTGCGATGAAACAGAATAATCAAAGCGACACACGAAATCAAACTTAACATTTCTTCTCTCTCTCTTTTTTTTTTTAGCGTCGAGTGTGAAGACAGTGCCTCCATTATAATGTTGGTGACCAAACCATACATGTTGTTTGTTTGTTTGTTATTTGGTATACGGTTTTTAGGAGCATTAGTAACTAAGGCCATATTGCTCCGTGAATATGCGATGGTCATTCCTGACGTTTCCACATCCTCGGTATTTGGTGGTGACGGGTATCGAACCCCGGTCTAATCAAGAAGCACATGCTACGCACTGCTGCTCCTTCCCACCTGGCTAAGAAGGCGCCACGTGTCATTGTAAAAAATCTTCCAATGACGACTTTAAAAAAGCCCTGCTTGTCGTTTATTTACGACTTATAAAACATCAGTTTATACCTATTCTAGTTATTACTTGAATTTTATGATTTCTGGTTGATTTTTTATTTTTATTTGGAGTCTTGAAGTGTCCCGGTTAAACCGATCCCGGTAAATCGAGAGTCTGCTGCATAAATATATATATATTTTTTTCTTTTCTTTTCACTCACACTCATTCATCTCCTTCTCACACGCCGGGGGGGGGGGGGGGATACAATGATATGTAGTGCAAATTTAAATACTAAGTAAGCCTAGGGTTAGTGTATACTTAACTGTAGCTAGGTTAGTGTGTACTTAACTGGGGACTGTTATCAGACACTCAGTCTAAAACAGTGATGGATCCAATATCTTTCTATTACAGAAGATTTAGAAGTCCGGTTGGTCTGCCTCCCTAAAATCCACCCATGCACACCTTCTCGATGGTAAGCCCTGTTACGTCACTTAGGTGGCAACGAATGTTTAGAGTGGTTCTTCAAGATGCCTGGTCAGCGTGAAGAGGAAAAGACCAAACCCTCCAGCATATGACAGCATGACGAAACAAATGGCCCTCAGTCCCCAGCTGCTTTCACTCCCCCTCTTACTGCAGCGAGAGGATCAGAGTGGAAGCAGAGGGTGCTAAGAATCTCTGGGTACGACCAGGCTGCCATGCACGGAAACTGAACTTGGCCTGTTACAATGTTAGATCGCTCATCGGTGAAGACAGGATATTAGAGCTGGAAAAGAAATTAGAAAGTGTGAATTGGAATATCATCGGTTTGGCTGAAAGAAGAAGAAGAAATGAATCACTTATAAGTTTATCAAGTGGAAATCTGCTGTACACCAATGGAAACAGTGAAAGGAGTGAAGGTGGAGTTTCACATTTTGGAATTCAAAAGTACATCACCATGGGTGTCGAGACTAATACTCAAGATTTCTAAGAGTTACAAGCTAAAGGTTATAATGATTTATGCACCAACATTGAGCCATGATGATGAAGAGGTTGAAGAAATGTACACCGAAATGGAGAGTCTTTTAGATGAGCAAAAAACTACACTACACTATTATTATGGGGGACTTCAATACTAAGGTTGGAAAAAGACAAAACAGTGCAGAAAGGGGAACTATAGAAAATTTTGGAATTGTTGAAAGAAATGAAAGAGGCGAAAGACTTGTGGAATTTGCAGAATCTCAAGGATGGTCAGTAACGAACACCTTTTTTCAAGAAAAGGGTGAACAGAAAGTGGACATGGAAGAGTCCAAATGGATTAACAACTAATGAAATTAACTTCATCCTCACTAACAGAAGATATATTGTGAATGATGTTACCATCCTGAATAAGGTAAATGTTGGAAGTGGTGACAGAATGGTAAGATGTACACTTGATATAGATGTAGGAAAGGAAAAAACTGACTCAAGTAAGTAATACAAAGGTCTTTGAGATAGCAGAAGAGGAGAAAAAGCAGTATGTACTGGAACTTAAGAACAAGTTCGAGCTTCTGCAGACTGCTCAGGACCAAGATATCGACGAGGAATATTACAACTTTCTGAAAGTGATAAAGCCCAAGAAACCTATAGGGAAAAAAAATCCAAGGAAGAAAAAATTAGTCAAGAAACACTTGTTACGATGAAGCGAAGGCGAAAAATGAAGAGCAAGATAAATACTAACAAGGAAAAAATTGAGTATACTGAGTTATGCAAAGCCATTAGAAAGAGACTCAGAGAGGACATAAGAAGATTTAACACAAGAAAAGTAGAACAAGCATTAAGGGAAAACAAAGGATTTAAATCAGCAGCCATTAGCAGTAATACAGAAAGACAAATGATACTGAAACTGAAGAAATAGCGATGGTGTACTTATAAACAGCAGAGAAAGCATAATTCAAATAGCAGAAGACTACTATAGAGAATTATACAAGGAGCGAGGGAATGATGCCAGCAGTGGAGAGATGGATTGCAAATTAGCAACACACATGACATACCCAATATTCTTCCTGATGAGGTAGAACATGCATTGAAAAAAATGAAGAACCGGAAAGCCCCGGGGAAGATGAAATTACTATAGAGTTGTTAAAATTGGGAGAAAGAGACATAACACAAAAACTGGTAAGGCTCTTCACAAAATGCATTAGAAAAGGTGTGATGCCTAAGCAGTGGAATAATGCAATCATAGTTTTGCTGCATAAGAAAGGAGATAAATCACAAACTGGAAATTATAGACCAATTAACTTGTTATCCCACATTTACAAGTGGGATAACAAGAAAGGCTCTTCACAAGGTGCATTAGAAAAGGTGTGACGCCTAAGCAGTGGAATAATGCAATCATAGTTTTGCTGCATAAGAAAGGAGATAAATCAGAAATTGGAAATTATAGACCAATTAGCTTGTTATCCGACATCTACAAGTTGTTCACAAGGGTTATTATTAACAGATTAGAAAGAATACTTGATGAGAATCAACCGAAAGAGCAAGCTGGCTTTAGGATAGGATTCTCAACTATGGATCAACTTCAAGTAATATCACATCTAATGGAGAAAGCAAATGAATATAAAACACCATTATGCCTGGCATTTGTGGATTATGAAAAGGCATCTGACTCCATACAGCATAAGGAATGTTTCAGGCACTGGAAAGACAGTATAGATACCCCCATATATTATGATTTTGAAAAAAATATATGAGAACGCTACCTCCTTTATGAGACTAGACAAAGACAGTAGGAAATTTAAAATCGAGAAAGGAGTTCGACAAGGAGACACAATATCTCTGAAGCTGTTTACTGCTGCACTTGAAGCTTTCAGAAGATTAGACTGGTTGCAGAAAGGAGTCAATGTGAACGGAGAGTACCTAAACCATTTATGATTTGCAGATGACACTGTGGTCATAAGCCACGATTCCAAAAATTAGAGAAAAATCTTAATCAGTTATGCAGACTTTTTTTTATTTATTTAGTTAGTAAGAGTTAGTAAGGATTTTGGACTAAAGATGAATATTGCTAAAACAAAAGTAATGATGAACAAGTAAGCCACAGAAAGGGAAATAATGATTGAAGGAACAGTAATTGAAAAGGTGGAGTCATATACTTATCTGGTTATTAGCTGTAATAATGATAAATGGCTGGAAGTCAAGAGAAGAATAAATTTTGGATGGATAGCATTCAGGAAATATAGTCACATACTGAAGAGCAATATCCCAGTTTGTCTGAAACGTAAAATAATGAACCAATTTATACTCCCCACCATGACTTAGTATTAGTATTAGTAACGGCCGTATGGTGCAAGAAAGCCTATGGCTTATGCTGCACCAGCCAAAAAAAAAAAAAAAAAATCCGAACAAAACAATGATAAAAACAAAAATTAAATAAATAAATAATAATAATTAATAAATAAATAAAAATAATAAAATGAAATTAAAAATTAAATAAAAAGGAAATTAATCCTATCATCCTATGCGCTTCCCTTACCCGAAAGTACTATCCAGATGACCTTTGAATTTCCCCAAACTGTCGGCCTCTACCACCCATGAAGGCAACTTATTCCAGTAATTTATAACTCGCTGGCTAAAATAAAACTTCCTGCAGTCCAATCTAAACATTTCCCCGCGTAACTTGAATTTATGTCCCCTAGTTCTAGCATCATTTATAATCTTGAAAATTTTGTCCTCATTCATTTTACTGATGCCTCTGAGAGCCTTAAACACCTCAATCAAATCTCCTCTAAGGTGTCTAGTTTCCAAACTCTGCAACCCACATATTCGAAGTCTTTCTTCATACGGACGCCCTTTTGCCGATCTCACCAGGCGAGTTGCCCTTCTTTGCACCCTTTCAAGAAGCTCGATGTCTTTCTTTAGGTGCGGTCTCCATACTTGAACACAGTATTCCAAGTGTGGTCTAACATAGGCCTTATATAATGGGATTATCACGTCCCTATCTCTACTTGGAAAAGTTCGATAGATCATCGATAGGACACCATGGGCCTTCCTTGCAACCTGTTTACAATGCTCAGAGAATTTCATCTGACCGTATCGTAACACCCAAGTCCCTTTCCTCCAGTACTGGGTTTAGTTGAACTCCACCAAGTGAATAAGTTATTTTGGGATTACTGTTTCCCAGGTGTAATACCTTACACTTTGTTGGATTAAAGCACAGCTGCCATTTTTCTGACCATTCTTGAAGTCTATCTAGGTCTCTCTGAAGAAGCTCAGCTTGACAGTGATCATTAACTACTCTACCAATTTTAACATCATCTGCAAATTTAGACATCACACCCTCTATCCCTTCATCAATGTCGTTTATGAAAATTAAAAACAACAGTGGTCCTAATACTGATCCTTGGGGAACCCCACTTCTTACATCAACCCAATCTGAGGAATAGCCATTTATCACAACCCTCTGCCTCCTGCCCTGAAGCCATCCTTCTATCCATCTAAGGATTTTCCCAGTGATTCCAACCTGTTCCAGCTTATAAAGCAACCGCTCATGTGGGACTGAGTCAAAAGCTTTGCTGAAATCTAAATAAACAATGTCGAAATTATTCCCTAAATCCAGCTCGTGAGTGACCCTTTCGAAATAGCGAACCAGATTTGTTAAACATGATTTTCCCTTTACAAAACCATGCTGAGTATCCTTGAGAATTTCAATTCGATCCAAATGATCCTGAATTCCACCCTTGATCAATGCCTCCATGATTTTCCCTACTACTGAAGTCAGACTGACAGGTCGATAATTTCCCACTTCACTTTTAGAGCCACCCTTATGTATGGGAGATACATTTGCACTTTTCCAATCCAAGGGAATCTCCCCAGAGTCTAGTGATGCTCGCATAACCAGCCTCAGTGGTTCAATGCACTCGCTTGCCGCCTCTCTCAAGATTATAGGGTATATTCCATCAACTCCAGGAGCCTTACTAGTCTGTAGGCTTGAAAGTTTTTTCATTAAATAATCTTGCGAAATTTCAATATCATTAATTACATATTTTTCAACTTCGCTCCCACAATTTCCCATTGCCACAAAAGGCTTTTCATTTGTAAATATCGATGCAAAATAACTGTTGAGTTCATCTGCAACGGCAGCTGGTGTATTTATTACTATCCCCTTTCCCTTACGTAAAGGTCCGATCTGGTTTGTCCTACTCTTCTTGGCATTTATATATGTGAAGAATTCTTTATCCCCCCTCTTTGCTCTGTTTGCTAGTGATTTCTCATAAACTGCCTTTGCCTGTCGAACCTTTTCTGTGGCTCTATTACACATCACCTTGTAGCTTTTATAGGCTTCAGTACTTTTTATTGCTCGGTAACGTTTCCATGCCACCTTTTTCTGCTCAATATAATGTGGCAACTTCACTATTCATCCAACTTGGAACCCTTCTCGTGGAGTATTTTTTTAATGGTATATACGCATTCAAGGCATCTGTGATTAATGTTTTAAAAGCGTACCACAGTTCAATTGTATTCATTCTCTGCGCGATATCTACCCAGTTAATAGAGGCCATGTAGTACCTTAAGGCATCGTAATTTCCTTTTCTGAAATTAAAACCCATTCCTTTGCCTTTTACTTCTGCTACCTCTCTCGTCATCATCCACCGTAGAACTCCGTGATCACTTCCTGCTACTGGTTCCTCTACTGTCAGCCCTGTTATGTCATCTGATTCATGTGTGATTATGAGGTCTAGGATATTCTTTTCTCTAGTACTTTCCCTGACACGTTGATACAAATAACAGTCATCTAGTTGATTTAAAAATTTTGTTCCCCATGTCGAGTTTGGACTTATGGAAGTGAAACTTGGGTACTCACCAAAAGAATGGAAGAGAAGCTGAGAACTACACAGCGAAGAATAGAACGAACTATATTGTGAATCAGACTGCTAGATAAGAAGAGAAACACATGGATTAGGCAGCAAACTCAAGTAAAGGACATTCTTATCAAAACTAAGGAACTAAAATGGTCTTGGGCAGGATACAAAGCTCGAAGACATGATGACAGATGGACTAAGAAAATAACAGAGTGGTACCCAAGAGGAGCTAGAAGAAAACCTGGAAGACAAAGGCGGAGATGGATAGATGAAATTCATGAGCTTGTGGGTAGTAAATGGATGGCCAGTGCTCAAAACAGAAGGAACTAGAAAGTTGCTGGAGAGGCCTTCATCCTGCAGTGGATTGAAAATGGCTGATGATGATAACTGTAGCATTTATGGTTTGTGTTCTTTTTCTCACTCTTACACTTTCATTCATTCTTCTGGCTTTCGTTTCATTTATTCAACTCTTGCCCCCTGTACTGCACTCCCCGGGGCACCCCCAACCCACTGCAATTCCTCAGTCGTGTTGCAGGCCCAGCCGCAAGTCCCCTGCGGGTCAGGGGAGAATGCAGTGCTTGTGTTGTTAGTAAATGTTTGTTAGTATATATATAAAGTAATGTAAGTTATTCCCAACTCGTATTCCCTCGGCCAACCACGTTTGCTCTTCCACTCATTCCCATTAACTCTCTCTTTCCCTCATGCTAGGTCACTCTTTGTTCCACCCAAACTGCCATTTATTCCCTTTAATTATTCAGAAAAATGAGAATTACCTTTATTCATTTTATTAATCCCTCTCAACAGCCTTATAAACCTCGATCAGGTCACTCCAAGGTGCCCAGTTGCCAACAGAATCGAAGTCTTTCCTCATGCAGTCATCCTTCTGCTGATCTCACCACTGGACCCTTTCAAGAAGCTTGACATCTTTTATCAGATGTCGTTTCGAATACTGTGTTCATATTTGAACACAGTATTTGAAAGACTTTCCCATGCCCAGTGCACAAGGGTCCAATTGATTTACCTTTTTTCTTCTTCTTGTTGTTGTTTTTGGTTTTAGGAGCATTAGCAACTAAGGTCATATTGCTCCGGGATATGCGGTTGTCAATCCCTGACCTTTCCGAATCCTACGTATTTGGTGGTGACGGGCTCGAACCCCGGTTTAATCAAGAAGCGTGTGCTACACACTGTTGCTCCTTGCCACCTGGCTACGGAGGTGCTTTCTTCTTGTATTCACATACATGAAAAATTCCTTGTCCCCATTCTTTGCTCTCTTAGCCAATGCCTTCTCATATGCAACATTTGCCTCTCTGACCTTATTTGTGGTACTTATTACAGATCAACTTGCACCTGTTGTAGACTACTGTACTTTCCACTGCTCTATAACTGTCCTGTGCAATTTTTTATCTGTTTGACCAGCCAGCTCCATAGTCATCCATTTTGGCATCCTTCTTCTGCAATATTTTCTTAGCGGTATGCATTCATGGCTTCTGTGATTTTTGCTCCAAAAGTAGTCTCTCCCTGACATACACAAGAGATGTGTTCCAGGACTTCTTACTTAAGTCGATTTCAATATTCCATAACAACGATTCCATAAAAAGTTTATCTGGGGACAGCAGTGAAGTAGCCATAGGAGGAAGAAAAATTGCATGTTATTGTACTATAAAAACTGATATGTATATCGTATGCCATGTAGACTTTATAAGGGCTATAAGGGAATCCAAAGCACTCAATGAATAAAGCCTGTACACTTCAAGTGATGAATTGAAGGTAACTTAAAATGAACCCTGAAGTATTAATAAGACACATTAATCACAGTGTGTGTTGTAAACCAAGTAGAGACGAGGGAAGTAGTACGTGATACGAACTTTTCAATTTTCAGCTGTTTCGAATGCTTTTTTCTTTTCATAAATTTTGCGGTAAGCTGATAATCAACCTTGAACTTTCCTTTCAATTTTCAAAAAACATTCACTGTTTTCATCCATTCAAACAGAGAGAGACCTTCCCGATTCCTCAACGGATTCAGTTCTCCCTTGCTCCTCAACTCTTTGCATGTTCAACTGGGACAGGTCTTCTGCTGTTAAATCTTCACCTCGTTCATCCACAAGATAGTCTACATCTTTGTCCTCCAGGATCAGCTGCAACTCCTGGCTAAGTTTACAATTTCTCTGGTAACATAAGACGCCAGCTCATCTTTGATGAAGCCTTTGTTGTTAAGCTTGGAATGTTTTAGAAGCTTTTTCCAAACTCCGCTCATACAAGTTATTGTCACATTATTCCAGGCTCTTGAAATGCTGCGTATTCCATCAAAGATGTTAAATGTCTTCCAAAATTTCTGCAGATCCATCATCCCCTTCTCTGTTGCATTTACAGCCTCAGAAAATGTTGTCCGTATGTAATACACTTTGAATGCTCGGATAACTCCTTGATCCATTGAATGAATCAAAGCCATTGTATTTGGAAGGAAGTATACAACCTTGATGTATTAGTAATGGCTATATAGTGCAAAGAAGCCTAGGGCTTAAAATAAAATAAGAACAAAAACAATAACTTATTCCAGTAATTTATAACTTGCTGGCTAAAATAAAACTTCCCCTTGTAACTTGCGAGTTACCCGTCTTTAGGCGCTTTCAAGAAGCACATCTTTCTTTAGGTGCGGTCTCCATACTTGGACACAGTATTCCAAATGTGGTCTAACAATAGCCTTATATAATGGGATTATAACGTACTTATCTCTACAAGTGATTGCTCGATAAATCATTGATAGGACACCATGGGCCCTCCTTGTAACCAGTCTACAATGCCCGAGGAACTTAATATCTGACCGTATCATAATATCATATATCATACAAGTCCCTTTCCTCCACTACCAGCTTTAGTTTGACTCAGCCAAGTGTACGAGTTATTTTGAGGTTACTGTACAGCAGGTGCAATATCTTACACTTTGCTGGATTAAACGTAGCTACCATTTTTCTGACCATCTCTAAAGTCTATCTACATGATTCTGAAGATAGCTATGCTTGGCAGCAATCATTAACTACTCTAACCAACCTTGACATCATCTGCAAATTTAGACATCACACCCTCTATTGCTTCATTGATGTCATTTATGAAAATCAAAAACAACAATGACCCTAATACTGATCCTTGGGGAACCCCACTTCTTACATCAACCCAATCTGAGGAATAACCACTTATTAGCATTAGCATTAGTAGAGGCATTTGATGCAAGAAAGCAAGCTTATGCAGCATCAGCCAAAAAAAAAAAAAAAAACCCACTTCCACTTCACCCCTCTGTTCGTTCAAAATACCTGTCCAGCTGAGCCTTAAACTTATTTAGGCTATCAACCTCCGCCACAAGAGATGGCAGTCTGTTCCACCAACCAACCACCCGCTGGCTAAAGGCAAATTTCCGCACGTCTATCCTACATCTGTCTTTCCTCAATTTGAATTTATGCCCTCTCAGCTGATTTTTCTGAGCTAGAGGAAGAATCCCATCAGCATTGAGCATGCTTAAACCATTCAAGGCTTTATACACCTCTATCAGATCACCTCGCTGGTGCCTAGTCTCCAGACACTATAATTTGCAAAACTTAAGCCTTTCTTCGTAAGAGCACCCCTTTGTTCCATTCACTAATCTTGTTGCCCTTCTCTGTACTCGTTCCAGCAGCTCTACATCCTTCTTGAAATGAGGCCTCCAGACCTGTATACAGTACTCTAGGTGTGGCCTGACCATTGCCTTATACAATGGAATAATCACCTCCTTATCCCTGCTGGAAAAATTCCTGTATATCATTGACAATACTCCATGAGCTACTCTTGCAGCCCGTCTGCACTGCTCAGAGAACTTCATATCTGCCTGCACAATCACCCCCAAGTCCCTTTCATTCTCTACCACTGTCAGTGTAGTACCACAGAGTTGATACGTTGCTCTGGGGTTGCTTTTTCCCATATGTAGTACTTTACATTTGTCAATGTTAAACTTCATTTGCCACCTCTCAGCCCATCTGCTCAACCTTTCCAGATCCTGTTGCAGCAGCATAGTGTCAGTAGTGTCCTTGACAACCCTGCCAACCTTTGTATCATCTGCAAACTTGGACATTAAGCTTGATATACCATCATCAATATCATTTATAAATACAGAAAACAATAATGGACCCAACACTGAGCCCTGAGGGACTCCACTAATAACATTAGTCCACGATGAGCAGTGTCCATTGATTACCACTCTTTGTCTTCTCCCCCTCAACCACCCCTTTATCCATAGCAGCAATTTGCCTCCAATGTCACACTGCTCCAATTTGTGTAGCAGTCTTCCATGTGCAACAGTATCAAAAGCCTTTCTAAGATCCAAGTATATAATATCAAAGCTATTCCCTGCATCCAGTTCTTTTGTGACTGCATCATAGTATCCAATCAAATTGGTCATGCAAGACTTCCCCTTAACAAAGCCATGCTGTGTCTGAGCTATAACTGAAGTCTTGTCTAAATGATCCTGCAGTGCTTCTTTAACCAGTGCCTCCATTAATTTTCCTGGAACAGAAGTTAAGCTCACAGGTCTATAATTACTTGTGTCAGCCTTTGATCCTCCTTTGTGAATTGGGGTCACATTTGCACATTTCCAGTCTATGGGTACCTCCCCTGAGTCCAAGGAAGCTCTCATAATTATGGCTAAGGGTTTTCTTACTTCTTTTGCTGCCTCCTTTAATATAACTGGATAGATCCCATCCACCCCGGGTGCCTTTCTTGTGTTTATCTTCAACAGTTTCTCCTCCACTTTACTCTCAGTTATTTCAAGATTCTGTAGCTTACTGCTAGAGTTGAATACACCTCTGGCATTCCCCTTGCTGAATAACTCCTCATGTGTGAATGTCGATGCAAAATATTCATTTAGTTTGTTAGCTACCTGAGCAGGATCATCAACAGTTGACCCATCAATATCAAGTGGACCAATCTGATTCATCCCCTTCCTTCTAGAGTTTACATAAGTAAAGAACTCTTTGCTGTTTTTCTTTGCATCCCTTGCCAAGGATTTCTCGTAATCTGCCTTCGCCTGCCTAACCTCCTTTGTAACTTGGTTGCATATCAACTTGTATCTATCATAGGCTTCTGTGTCATGTGTTAATTTGTAAGTATCCCATGCATTTTTCTTCTCTGCCATATGCCTCATTAGTTCATCTGACATCCATTTTGGCCTAAGCCTTGAACAATATTTCTTAGTTGGTATGTAAAGCCTAGTAGCTTCCAAGATAAGTTCTTTGAATGCTTCCCATTTTGAATTTGCTGTTGGTAACATCATCAGTTGGTCCCACTGTATAGAATTTAAATACTGTCTCAGTCCATCGTAGTCGCCTTTACGGAAGCAATAACCCTTCCCTTTACCCCTAATGGTAGTTACCTCTTTCAGTAAATCCCACTTCAGCACACTGTGATCACTGCCACCTAGTGGTTCATTTATCTGCAGATTCTTAATGCATGAAGAATCACTGCTGATAATCAAATCAAGAGTATTACTCCCTCTAGTTGCCTCCCGAACATGCTGATGTAGAAAACAATCATCCAATAAATCCACAAAAGCCCTGCTAGTGTGTGAGTAACCAGCCCCCAAATTCCAGTCAATATCTGGGAAATTAAAATCTCCCATTATAAGACTCTCTGATTTACTGGCCCACTCTATTTCCCTGTACAGTTCCTTATTATACTCATCAGAGTCATTAGGCCTATAGCACACTCCTACTCTCAATTTTGATCTCCCAATGCTTATGTCACACCAAACTGACTCAACACTGCACTGTCCAGCGATGTCGACTGGCTTCACTTCCTTGGTTTTTATGTGTTTTTTAACTAATAGCATAATCCCTCCCCCCTTCCTATCCTGTCTATTCTTTCTGTAGACGTTGTACTCCCCAAATTGCATTTCTGCATCCCTTATATCTGTGTGACACCACGTCTCTGATAATCCAACAATATCTGCCTTTGATGTTTTGAGCAATACCTCAAATTCATCAAATTTATTTACTAAACTCCTAGCATTGGTGTACACGCAAGTATACCTGCACCTGTTTCTATTCTTAGCTACCCTAACACAACCCATGTGTTTACTTGTACCGCAATGGCTCCCAGCAGTCTCTGAAATACCATGCATCTTGTTTTTCAGGCTTCTGCTCATTCTAATAGAAGCAGTGCAAGAATCTCTTTCACCTCTGCCAGTGGCTACTGTCAATCTATTGGTCTTTGTCTCCCTCCTGCCCTGAAACCACCCTGCTATGAATTTTCCTTGTGATTCCAATCTGCAACAGCTTATAAAATAACCGTTCATGTGGAATTGAATTAAATGCTTTGCTGAAATCCAAATAAACAATGCCGAAATTATTCTCTAAGTCCAATTCTTGAGTGATCCTGTCAAAATAGCTAACCAGATTAGTTAAACATGATTTTCCCTTCACAAAATCATGCTGAGTATAATTCAGAATTCCATTTCTATTTAAGTGATCTTGAATTCCACCCTTGAGCATACATAATCTCCATAATTTTCCCTACTACTGAAGTTAGACTTAACCGGTTGGAAATTTCCCCCTTCACTCTTAGAACTGCCCCTATGTATGGGAGATACATTGGCAATTTTCCAATCCAACGGAATTATGCCCGAATCCAGTGATGCTCTCATAATTAGCCTCAATGGTTCAATGCACTCACTTGCTGCCTCCCTTAACGTTATAGGATATGTGCCATCAACCTCAGGAGCCTTACTGGCTTGTTGGCTCAAAAGTTTTTCATTAAGTAATCATGTGAAATCTCAATATCATTAATTAGATATTATTTGACTTCACTCCCATCATTTCTCTTAGACATAAAGGGCTTTTCTTCCTGTAAATATCAATGCAAAGTAACTGTTGACTTCATCAGCAACTTCAGCTGGGGTATCTAATACTATCCCACATCCATTACATAAGGTCTGATTTGGCTTGTCCTTCTCTTCTTTGCATTTATATAAAAATGGTATAAGCTGTAGCTCATGCAAAACATGCAATTCCTTTGAGCCAGTCTGTCACCTTGCACAATTCAATCAGGAGTATGTAAGCAAACCTCTTGAAAAGACTGGCAGATTTCATTGGAAATTTCATGCACAGACTTGCCTGTTTCAACGTTCACATATATTCTCCATGCTACTTGTCTAACTATTTGCATAGCCATTATTATGTTGCATGGTTGTTACATCAATGCTATTCCTGCAAATGCAAAAGATGACTATTTATAACATGTATTAACTTAATGATAAATTAATAATTTTCATTGTAGTACTAAACACTAACAATGCATCTGAGCAGTCAGCAACAGTATTGCTGACTTGGTCAAAGGACCAAGTCAGGAATACTTTGTCTATATACTGAAAGTAAGCATTCATTTTTAACTATCCTACTAGTATTAAATTTCTGCATTCCCTAAGCAAGAATAATTGTGCAATTAGCTATGAAGTTTTCAGAGCAGTGCAGACATACTGCCAGAGCAGCTGATGGGGTTTTGTCAATGATATACAGGAACTTTACTAGCAGGAATAACCCTCTCTATAAGGCAGTGGTCTGGCCACACCCTGAGTACAGAGAAGGGCAAGAGGAACAAAAGGATGCTCTTACCAAGAAAGGCTTAAGTCCTGCAAATTGCAACGTTTGGAGACTAGGCACCTGCAAGGTGATCTGATTGCGGTGTATAAGGCTTTGAATGGTTTGAGCAAGCTCACTGCTGAGCCAGCGAGTGGTTGATTGCTGGAACAAACTTCCATCTGTCGTTTTGGAAGATGATAGTTTATATAGATTCAAGGAAGAAGTGGACAAAGTTTTGGAGTGACTGAATATGTGAAATGGGAAATTTATTTATTTATTTTTTGGATGATGCCGTACAAGCTTGTTCTCTTGCATCATATGCCACTACTAATGCTAATGTTACAAAAGTATATTTTCACAATAAAATCAAACTTACATTTTCTATCATGCAAATAAACAAAAAATTAAGGATTTAAACACACACACACACACACACACACACACACACACACACACACACACACACACACACACACACACACACACACACACACACACACACACACACAGGGTGATTCACTACCAGTGCGACAAACTTGCAGGAGGTATAGGGGACACAAAGACGAATCGGAATCACATAGCATTGCAGGGTCCGAAATGCCTTCGTCATGTGGTAGAGGACATTGAATGGGAGGTCGAGTTGCCCTACTACCGTCCTACTGTCCAGACAAGGGGACAGAAGGTACAGTCCAATGAGGTGGTCTCCAACAATGCCGGCCAAAACATTGACAGAGAAACGGCGGTGAGTTGCACGTGTTCGAGTACCATGGGAGTTCTCCAAAGCCCACAAATGGGCGTTATGTTGATTGAAGGTTCCCTCTCTTGTGAAACTTGCCTCATCCGTGAAAAATACGGACGCAGCAAATGCGCTGTCTGCCGCACTCTGTTGAAGAAACCAAGTAGCAAAGTCCTCCGGAGTGGATAATCCGTAGGCTCCAATGATTGGACGCGCTGCGGATGGTATAAACTCATTTGGTTTGTTGACAGTATCCTCCATACAGTGGAGGGAAATACCCAATCGTTGGCCGATCGCTCAAGTACTCGTACTCGGATTGGCTTCTGCAAGAAGTAGGACATTCTCCTCATTGTCTGGCGTCCTCGTCGTTCGCTCTCGGTTCATGGTACCTCTTGTGAAACAACCAGTCTCACGTAACCTTCGAAAACTGTATGATGAGGAGCACGCCTGTGCGGGAAATGTTCCTGGTACAAGCGCAGAGCAGCGTGCCTGTTACAGTCCGCAGCTCCATACACGAGGTGCATGTTGGCCAGTTCAACGTTTGAATACTCGTCCATCCTACTGCCTCGGGAACCGGTTCGCAAATGATGACTTCCAGTGGGATCGCTGTTCACGCGACCTCCTGTTCAAATGTCCCCTACCGCATGACGAAGGCATTTCGGACCCTGCAATGATATGTGATTCCGATTCGTCCTTGTGCCCCCTACACCTCCTGCAAGTTTGTTGCACTGGTAGTGAATCACCCTATATATAATTATAGTTAAATAATGGCTTAAAAGTTTACATAAAATAAGAAAATAAATAAATATTAAGCTATCATTAGAGGCAGCAAAATGCACATCCTCCACATGAAGCACAGATATATCCAATACAGCAGGCCCCTGTTATAACGTGGTTCGCTTTACGCTGATTCGCTATAACGCTGTTCTTATATTATAACCCGTATCTGACTATAACACTGTCACAGATCACTATAACGCTCTTTTACAGATTAGATTTTTGACATATTTAACGAAATCGTTTCATTTGATGGAGTCGATAGCTTGAAAATGAATAGCAAAACAGCATTAAAACGTTTCCACGCCAACTTGAGCAATTTTCCCACGCTCAGTGAAATTTTCTCGCACGCTAATTTAATTGCAGTACAGTCACTTGTTACGTAGTTCCGAGATCAACATTTTAAAAAAATGATCAAGTATATTGCTTGTAATATTTGAGTTATATGCATTTATCCGAAGTCTAGTCATCACTCAGTACAGTATTAGACATCGTGCGTAACGGACAGTTTACTTGAACATTGTATCGTAACCAATGGAGTTACATTTTTGAAGAGCTAATAATGACCGACAGGAATGAAAATGCAACAACGTCTGGGCGCAGTATGAAGACTATAAATGTAAGAAAAAGAGTGAATTTGGAAATTAAATTAGACGTTTTGAAGCGAATCGATTCCAGTCAACGACAAGCGGATGTGTGCCATAATTTAGGACTCGCAAATTTAACTGTAAGAACAATTATAAAAAAATAAATAATTAATTTTAGCAGCGGGAAAGATAGCTGTTCCACTGCAAGCAACTAGGGCTAGGCCGGCTATTAGGATTGAAATGGAAAGACTAATTTTATTGAAGATAATATTCCAATGCAGAATTCAGTTAAGTTAAATATTAAAAAAAAAAAAAAAAAGAGAGAGAGAGAGAGAAAGAGATTAGCCAATATGATGATCTGAAGAAAACTCGCCTAAAAAAATAAAAGTGGAACCATTTAAAACTGGTAGAATAGATTTAAAATCCCAGGAGAAGCCGCTAGTGCAGATTAAGGAGCCGAAACTTTCAAAAAAGAACTTGTTAAAATTATTGAAGAGGAGTATTGTGTGTTATACTTCTCAACAAGTTTATAACATAGATGAAGCAGGACTTTTGTGGAAACGAATGCCTAAAAGAAGTTTCATATTGAAAGAAGAAAAAAACATGCCAGGTTTCAAAGAGGCGAAGGATCGGTTGACTTTATTGGTGGGTGGTAATGCTGCGTGGGATTTAAAATTAATGCCCCTTTTAGTTTATTTGGAAGAGGGCCAAAGTTCAACACAAAATCCACACATTTTTCATGATTAAATTCATCCATTAAATTAAATCAATTAAATTCATTATTTTAATTGGAATTTTAAGTTTACTTTTGATACGCAAGTAGTTACCACATAATTATACGTATGTAATGCAAAATATTTTATATGTGCAAATATTTGAATATTAAATATTTTGACCGACATTTGTGCATCTTTTCATTACCGTTTATTATTGATTAGGAAATATCCTATGGCACCGACCGCAGCTCACAAATACATATGTTACCTTATGGGAAAGCGGCGCTCGCTTAGCGTGGATTCACTTAGCGCTCTGTTTTTCCGGAACGAATGATCAGCGTTAAGCGGGGGGTCACCTGTAATTCAAAATAAATGATTATGTTCAATTTTGTTTTGTTTTATTTTGAATTATTGGATATATATATATATATATATATTTTTTTAAATTACCTGTATTCCTGCATGACTACACAGATAAAAATCAAATTCTGTTGGATGTGTAATACCAACATCAACTGTTGTTCCTGCAGGAATATTACCACTCTTGCCAATTTGTTCCTTTTTGTCAGCACAAAATAATCTGGTATGATGACGCTTCTGTACAACAATAAAGGTGATTCCAGGCTTATAGTCAGTTTCAAGCTTCATGCAAGCTTCACGAACAGCCAGAAGCTCATGTGCTAGAACCTAACAAAAGATACACCAGTAATTTGAAACATTTATGACTTTAAAAGGCAACAAAAACAGTGTTAATGATAGATCTATTCAAAAACATTTATATTAATTGTTTAATATTGTTGTTTTATATCTGAACTTAATTTAGCCAATGCTGTATAATCATAAATATTATTCATTTTCCAAAATTTTTAACACTATAGCCTGCAGAGCAACTTATATCTGTAGATATTCACTTAAGCTATCATTACTGAAGATCAGCAACATGCTCTAGAACACACAGGCCTAATGACAACAGCAAGCTCTTAATCTTTTGTGAAATGATTCTGAAAACTCAGTAACAGTCTAACCATTTCAAAGAAAAATCAAAGCAGATAAAATTTCTAGATTTTATATTTTCTAAAATAAAAGAAGTTTACACATTTTGGAACACAGAAAATGTGTACTTTTTTATTTAATTTTAGAAAATGTAAAATCCATAATAAAGTTTTTGTTTGTTATTTGGTTTTTAGGAGCATTAGCAACTAAGGCCATATATTGCTCCTGGGATATGCGGTGGTCATTCCCTGACCTTTCCACACCCTCCGTATTTGGTGGTCACGGCCTTGAACCCTGGTCTAACCAAGATCGTGTGCTACGCACTGCTGCTCCTGCCCACCTGGCTAAGGAGGCACCCCATAATGAAGTGTTTGCTTGCATACTGTCAATTAATAATTAGGGACCACAATTTCTATCATTCCCATAATGAACAAAGGTTGTATGAAAAAAATGAATAGATAATATCAACCTTCTCATTTCTTCCACACTTTTATGGTTTACTGAAAATCACCAGCAAATCAGTTTCCACTATTCCTTCTACAGCAACCAGGACACAGAAAATTGCACATAACAACATATAATGGTAATACTCTGTGCCAATATGATAGAATCTAAATTAGGAGTGTTTCAACTCCAATCATCTTAGAATGGATTGGAAAGCAAACAGCAAAGCATGAAAGATTTCAGATTTAATGGACTGGATAACAAAATTTGGTCAAAAAATTAAAAGGCAGAAAAGGGCCACTTCTGTTTCTGATTTTCTTAAAACGACACTAACAAAGGGAACGAGGCATGACATCAAAATTTGCAGGTGATGTAGAGAACGGGAGGGCAGTTAATGAACAGCATTAAACAGGACTGATCCAGGATTTTTTGATAAATGGCAACTATGTTTTAATGCTTCAAAATGAAAGGTTTACACTCAACCAGGGAAATAACTTAGACACTGGGAGAGATGAGTTACAGAAGGTAGCACAAGTTATAATTCTACCATATAAGACTGTATTTGGAATACTTTGTCTAGTTACGGAGACCACATGCAAAGAAAGACAAACTTATTGAAAAGGTCCAAAAATTAGACTATCTGCCCGTGGGATTAGCTGAAGGATACCCATATGGGGAAAGACTTGATCAATCTTACAGGTATATTGCTCATCTTTGAACCTTTTCAAGAGGCTTGATGTCTTTCTTTATGTGTAATCTCCAATACTGGGCAGAGTATTCCAAAGAGGAGCAATTGAAAAGTTTGTGGCCTGAGAACGAAAGGGTTGTGATACAGTGTTAAAAATTTCTGTTTATCTTTCCTCATTCACACATTGTGTGAATGAGGAAAGATAAACAAAATCAGTCACAGTTCAGTCATCCAATACTGATGACACACGCACGTCCGTGCAACAACAATGAGCAGGAATATAGTAGTTGAATGTTTAATCACGTGTCCATGCACATATCATTGCGTGGACAACTGTATATGTTAAATTTTGTCTCTAACGTCTTTATCCTGTTAGAATTTGCTGGTGAATGGGGCCCATTTAACCCTGAACGTTTCATGTCATTTATTATTAAAACTTTCCTGGATTATACAGAATTCATCTATCATCCAATATTAGTGAAAAAAAGGCATTAATATCAAAGGCAATTTGTGAGGATATGATTAAAACATCGACGAGGATGACCTTTCCTATTCCATGGACAAGGAAGTGTCATCCACTTCTTATAAAATGTGAGCAGATCACATTTTATAAGAAGTGGATGGCAGAATTTAAACGAGGGGGGGGGGAAAGGCGGGAAGACGACCAATGCTGTACAAGACCTGTAACATTTATTACATTGCCAGCATCTTGAGTATCTCATCTGAACTTGTGTACCACATAGTAGCAGAGGTTCTCACTATGAAAAAGGGGGCCCAATGATCGGTTTCAAAGTTGTCAAATGATCATGTGCATCATTTTCAAGCAGATCCAGTAAATTTCCTAGCAAGGTTTGTGACCATGGATGAGATGTGGATTCATCACTTTCAGCCAGAGACAAAGGGGCAATCCAAACTGTAAACAAACTCTTCTCCCCTCCAAAGAAGGCCATGTCAATTCTTTCTGTTGGTAAGGTAGCAGCATCAGTTTTTTGCTAGTGGATTAGCAAGTTGAGACAGTCACAGGGGCATATTATGCAGACCTTGTGAGGCATTCGTGTGAAAACATCAAAGACAAATGCTGATAAAAACCCAGCAAAGGAGTCTCGTTCACCAGGACAAAGTGCCTGCTCACAAGTCTGTCATTGCCATGGCTGCACTGCATGGTAGGTAGATGATTCCAGTTGATTAGTTGAGAGGTGATTCCAGTTGCACTTGCAGTTGAAATCAACGCATAGCAGTGTCAGCAGAAAAAGTGTATTGACTCTAAAAGGGAATATACTGAAAAGTAACATGATACCAGACTCCTTAAATAAACCCTTCATATTTAGGCCACAAAATTTTCAAATGCCCCCCCCCCCCCCCAATTTAAACTAGGTGCCTGAAAGGGAATCTAATAAAGCTTCTAGCTTCCTTTACTACATGGCTAATATTAATACAAATACTAAATGAGCATTCTTCATAGTGGAGTCACTCAAGGATCATCTTATCCTGACTTCTTTTTAATCTTTCTTAATGACAGTGATGAGGAAGTTCAGCAGTTTTAGAGTTTGCTAAAAATATGAAGGTTGAGAGTGGTTAATTACCAGAACCATGCTATGTTGTTTCAAAAGGATTTTGACTAGTTACAAATATAGTTGGAAAACTGGTAACTAAACATTAATGCTTCTATACCCTGCATTTGAGAAGCAGAAACCCAGGAGTAATTTACAGATGTGAGGGAAAGGGAGTATACTCAATTTGATTCAGAATGAAAAAGATTTAGGGATCACAATATTTTTTCCTAAAGAATTTAACGACAAAAATCTGGAATTTTTCAGAATGATTTAATAACCACTTCGTAAGAGAAGTAAAAGAACTCAAAACAGAAAATTAAATGCAACTGAACAAGCATTAATATATTTTTACTGTTACATAATTACAAATGCCTATCCTTACTTATTACAACATTATATCAAGTGATGATGGCAATATCAAGTGCTTTTGCTTATGTCCCAGCACAGTCAGTGCTGGGAAGCATATGCAACCGGTGCAGCTACACACAACCTTATACAGTCAGTCCTCGTATAACACGTGTTTACACCACATGAATTCGATTAGACACGATTTATAAATAGGGGAACAATATCGTACATAACACAAATCGAATTCGCTTACGTCGAATATGCACGATTCACCTTTGCGTTTACAAGAAATGGCAGTCGAACGCGAAATCACCCTAACCGAACGATAGGAATGAAGTGAAGATTCTGAAAATGTATTTATATTTTTTATATCAGTGAAGGGAAACACATTTCACCATAATAACGTAAAACCTCACACAATTCCAGCTATCGGTATTATCGCAAATGCAATTAAATCGAGTTTACTACCAAGTTTATAACATATTCTACTAGCAGGAATGCAACTGGAAATTGTTTTTATTGTTTTATGGTAGTAACCCCCAGAAATGTGCTTTAGTAAAATGTGAGCCAGTGAGGTGTTCATAGTGTGTCTCTGCCTTTACGGTATTGTTTATTCAGTTGCTACATGTGCGCAGCTTTGTTTGTGTATCAAGCGTGCCTCCTCATTTTGTAATTGTGCTTTATTCCCTAAAAATGAGTAAAATACTTAAAAAGGTGTGAAAAGGAACCACCCTGGTGAAGACACTACAGATTCAGAGAGAAAAAGAAAAGCAATATTGATAAACAGAGGCGGAGTGGGTCAAAAATTCTTACCCAAGAAAATTTATAGTGGCCTCATACTAGTGTTTATGGCCAAAATCACATCGGCCCACTGGGGTTTCCCCGGTAAGGCTTATGGCCAGTCTGCCTCTGTCGATAGAGAAAGAATATGAAATTGTGAAACGATTTGAGCGAAATGAAAGACCATGTGATATTGCACGTGCTACAGGCCTAAATGAGGCAATGCCGAGAATTACAAAGAATGCAGAGAAAATAAAAACAACTTTCATAGCAGGAACAACCCAAAGTGTAATTGAAATCATTAGATTAAGACACAAAGAATTAGAAGAGATGGAACAGTTGTCATCTGTTTGGATAGAAAATCAAACAAAAAGCAAGTTTGCTTACGACGGAAGCAAAAGCATAAGCAATATTTTATTATGTAATAGTTGTAATAAAACACGTAAGTATTTTATTATGATAAAAATACGTATTTTATTACGATAATTTTATTACAATATTGTTTTTGGTAAGGTTTTGGTTACAACTGTGTGTTCAATCTTGGGTGGTCGGCACCTAACCCTATTTTTCCCATAGGGCCTGTAGTTTATATTGCACGATTTTTTCTAGGAACACAACTATCGTGCTATACGAGGATTGACTGTACTTACATAATGAGACTTTGTGGAATCAAATTTCTCTTTGTTATGTAACGGAAATGCAACTACTGTCTGAGTGATGAACATTGGTACAGTACATGCAAACAAGGATGCAATAAAATATTATTTTATTAAAAACAATTTTTGATTTTTTTTTTCCCCCCTGGTACAAATGGATGTACCAGGAAAAAACATATTCAGCAATCTAAAACATATTCACTGGATTAGCTTACTGTTACAAGTAAGGACTGCAAAGATGAGAAACCTTTCACCGCCAGTTACCAACAAGTCACTAACAGAATCTGTTATCAGATTTGCCAACTTCTGACTTTCAAAAAGCTGGAGAGCGAGTAATAGCACAAGCAGAAGGAATTCAGGGGACGTTTCAGAAAAAAGCAGGGTTTTTTTTTTTTAAAGTCCACACTGCACAAGAAATTAAATTTCATTGACAATTATACACATTTTATATTAAAATACATAGGAATGTTTACCAGTCCTTTGTCAAATTTTAATATAAAATTTTGGACTTATTTTAGAAAGAAATCCTGTGTAAGCTTATCAAAATTAGCTTACACAGGATTTCTCTCTGTCCGTCAATTTTTGTTTGGATTGTCTGTTAGACAAAGAATCATTGTGACATTTTGATTCAGAAATGTTGAATCAAAGTTTTGTTTATAATAATAACAAGTGTTTATAAAAATATCAAGCATGACTTTGAATAATTTGTTACATTTCAAGCTTCCTTGTGCACTTGTAATTTCCCAAACCATAGTATATTAGTTCTTTCTTTTTCTTTAATAGTTACAAGAAGGTTCTCACACTGAAATTTACAGAACAGCTGTTGCAAAACTTTCTACTGCTTCATCTATTTCTTTACCTTTAGTAATACTAACAAGTACTGGAAACCTGTCCACAAGAAACGTCAAATTTGAAAATGATGCATTGTCAGATGATGAATTTGTGATACTTTGGAATTTATAAGAATGTCATTTTTCAATAGGAATTATGTGAATCATGAAGTAATAAAGTACTTCCTCAATGAATAAAATAACAAAATTCTCTTGTTTTAGACTCTCCATGATCGTTGCAAAAGAAATCCCTATGACTAAGTCAGTAATCTATGACCAATTCAGAATGAACCTTCTGGTTTAGTTTGATATAAGGTAATCAATGTCCAAAATGGCAGTGGAAGATTTGGAAATTGCTGGTAAAATAAATTGTGGTGATACATGCTGCCCACAAGGAGCAGCATGCCTAGCAGGACAGAATATATGTGTAGTCACCAACAGTCACAGCTATACTGTTAGATCAATTCAAAACAAGGTACAGGTGGTAAAAGGGCTGTTCTTTCCCCCTTCAGATTTTGTAAGCAGTGAAAGTGAACTTTAAATAATACTTTGTTTCAAATAGTTAGTCTTCATTAAAAAACAGAATTTTGCACAAGAGAAAGTGTTTACTGTAGCCAAATACTGTAAACGTGAGGAAAATAGGGGGAAGGGGGGGTTGAATTATCTCAAATGACAAAATCAGTCGAAAGAATAACAACATTAACTGATGTGTCAGAGTGAACAGTTTATGAATTATAAAGGAGAAGAAGAAATTAGAAAGTAAGTATTTAATAAATCACTAAATAATCATTTCCATCATCATTTCAGAAGTCATTGACAATTTTGGAAAAATTGCAAAATAACAAGTCATCAATGAGTTTTATGCTCTAAAAAATAAATTTACAATGATAAAGAAAATTCTCAGAAAACTAAATGAAGCTATAGGACTTGAATGCAGTGAATGAACTTTAAGATGAATAATTAAATTTTAAGATTCAATGGAAGAAATGCAAAATAAATAGAATCCTTCTAAAAGAAGTGTGATATTGTTAAATTGCAAATTTCATATTAAAAAAAAAAAAAAAAAAAAACATTTTAGAGAAGGACAGCCTATAATATATATGGACAAAATATGGCTGCATAGCTCTCATACAGTTGCAAAACCTCGGCAACAAAATGTAAGATGGAACCCAAAAGAAACAGTGAGAAAGTTTTAGTTACAGAAAATAAAGGGTCTTGCCCAATTACTGCTCAATGACAGAGGGAATAACAGTTCTTTCCCTAATACTTTACTTATATTTAAATTTCAACAGAACATGGAAGATTATCACAACAAAATGAATTGGCTGAATTTTGAATATTATATAGAAGGAAAATTAATCCCAAATGATCGGCCAAAAAAGTGTATTAGTCAGATTATACTTAGTATCACATTGTTTTGGTAGAAAAGATTACAATGTCTTGCAGTAAAAATGTGGTATTGCAAGAAAGGTTGCAAAAAAAAAAAAAAATAGGGAACCATATAATCAAAATATACTGAAAGATGAACTATACAACCTAATTAAACAACAGAAACTACCACTAAAATATATAAACTTGATAAAATATTAGAAAGATATGCGACATGTTTGTACTTTGTTCACCTCCTTACCATGCAGGCCTGGACCCAAATGAGTTCATTTGGGGACAGATTAAGCAGTATTACATTTCATAACGTGTCTTTTAAATTATATAATATTAAATCATTATTTCAACAAAAAAGGCTGAAATTAGCATTTTGAAATGACAAGAGAGCTGCACAACACATGTTATTGAGATTGAAAAGACATACATTCAGACCTCTCTTTAAAAAACTTCCATATAGAGAATTTTTGATTTCCCCCTGGTCATTACATTGAAAATAGTTTCCATATAACGAACTGATTTTGAGACACTTGGGTATGCATTGTTCCCATCTCTGGCCTTTAGGATATAGAGCTGATGCTGTAGAAAGCATGAATTAAGATCTAAAAGGATTAAGGATTAAGAGCTAAAACATTCCACAATTTAGTGGTGCCCAAAAAACTTTTTCAACCGCCTCTACTGGACCAAGAAGTTGAGGTGGTCAACAGCTATCTGTTTGTTCAACAGCTGGAAACAGTCACTGGCAAAGATTAAGGCATATTCCCAAGGAGGACATTGGCTCTGGTTAGCCTGTTTCCTACTGTTAGAAACCTATTAGGGAATTAAGAGAAAGTGATATTCCTTTATCCCGGAATTTCATCTGTCGTTTCGCAGAAATGAGTGATCCACACTCTCACCAAATTTCACCTGTCTTTATTTAGATGGTAGGTACAAGTGGTCCATAAATAAGTTTTAGGGTCTAAGAGGAAGTCCTTGTGTGTAGTGGAAATGCTTAATAGCGTAGATTGGGGCATTAAAAAAAAGAAATTGCTTTAAAATTTGGTATCCCTGCCAGTGGTGTGTCAACCATTCTGAAAAACCATGTTTTGATTTTCAAACTGTTTGAGGAAATGGGACCCAGTCGGAAGTGTGCTAAATTATGCCTGTATGAAGATGTAGATGAAATGGTTTTTAAGTGGGTGAAAGTTGATTCAAGACTAAAACATGCCAATATCAGGTTCATTAAAGAAAAGGCTACGGAGTACACATCTTTTCTGGGGCATTAAGTATTCCAAGCTAGTTCTGGTTGGCTGGACAGATTTAAAAAGCACCATGTCGTACTCGAAAAGTTATTTCTGGTGAAAGTGGAGTTGTAATCGAAGAATGCTGTACCCATTGGAAGGAAACAATTTTTAAAAAAATTATAGAGGACTACGAGCTCAAAGACATTCAACGTTGATGAAACATCTCTCTATTTTTAAATATTTGTGGAACAAAACACTGACCTTTAAAGGTGATAAAATGTTTAGGTGGTAAAGATAGTAAGGAGAGAATTACAGTTTTGGTTGGTGCAAATATGGCTGGTAATGAAAAAACTGAAGCTTTTGGGCAATAGGCAAAAGTAAAGAACCCCCATGTTTCAAAGTAGTAAAGTCGTTAGCGTTGGACTACAACAAAAAATCTTGGATGACAATATAGTGTATAGTGTTAATTGTAAAGTGGCTCCATGGGTTTCCCCCAACTCCATGTCAGGCAGTGTGATGAATACAAAACTCTGTAAAGGCCAGATTTATGTAGGTTAGTGAATGTTTGTGTAGTATTAGTGTGGGGTTGTGTTGTTCATCCAGCCTCTTAGCTTAGGGGACTATATTTTTGTACAAATTGAATTATTCCATCTTGGATGACAAGTGAAATTTCTGAACAGTGGATTTTAAATTTTGATAGAAAGATGACGAAAGAAAACAGAAAAATCGTGTTAATTGTCGACAACTCAGTAATTTCGAAACTTACAAGTGTGAAGCTTTTTTTCTTACCTTTGAATACCTCATCTAAACTGCAGCCAATGGACCAAAGCATCAAGAATTTGAAAATGCACTACCGAAAGCGCATACTGAAAAAAATTATACTGAGAATAGAAACAAGCAACTTCTAGATTCTGTTATGAATTTGATGTGCATATCAGAGGTGGCAAAAGCACGGAGTCAAGATGTGATGGAAACAACAATTAAGAATTTTTTGCAAAAGCAGGTTTTGCTAAAATGCCAATTAACAGTGATGAACTACTACATGATTTTGAGCAATCTTGGGAAGAATTCCAAGGTTTGATCAGTAGAGAAATCAACGAATTTTTAGCAGTTGATAATGATGTCATAATAGCCGAATTCCAAGTGATTCCAACATTTTGGAGAGTATTTAAAGAAATCGATGATGAGTTGGATGAAAACGAGGGGAAGAAAGGCAATGAGACAACATTAAACCTTCCAAATATGAAATGGTGGCAGTATTTGAAACTCTGCATTGAGGCCTTCAGTATGAAGAAAATGTACCAGAAAATATATTTGCTTGTTTAAACAAATGCAAATATTTTTATGAATAACACTATTTTTCTGTCTTCTTTCATCATCTTTCTATTGAAATTTAAAATCCACTGTTAAAAAATTTCACTTGTCATTCAAGATTTTTTGTTGTAGTAAAACTCTAATAACTTACTCCTTTGAAACGTCATACAGTAAAATCCAGTGTACAACAAAAAATAACCAAATATTTTATGAAATAATTCTTAAAAGTGTACTAATGTATTGTGCACATCATGTAAGTAGTCATGCATTAATAAATTAATTGTTTTAAAATGTTAGAAAATTTATTAATTTCCTTATTGATTTATTTCCCAAGCTTTTACTATATTTCTGAATGTTGAACAATATGACCTTTTCATCAATGAAAAATACTACAATAATTTTCACTGTCAAAAAGGTCACATTTCTTTATAACAAAATTTCTGTTTAATGAATTTTTTCAAGCAAACAATCGATTTCATTATATAGAGGTCTGACTGTATATGGATCAACAGCCTCTTACTGATAGAAAATTTTATTATACAATTAGGAGTGAGTGAAGAGGAATCCTTACTTGATGAAGAAACAGACTGCAAGTGAGGATGAAATTAATATCCAGATATCAGTAAATTCAGATTAAGTATGCTCAAAAAAGAAAACAACTTAAAAAACAAGCCTTAATGCACATGCATTACACATCGGTAGTAAAAGTAAGTATTTTCATAAAAGAACAGTTTAAAATTTACAGGCAGACATACATAGTGTAAAAGTTCAGCATTATGTTCAATGGAGTATGTAAAATTTCAAATGTGTACATATTTCTGCTCATTATGTATATATATATAATAAGCAGAAATATATATATATATATATATATATTTTATAAACACCACACGCACAAAATATGGAATATTTGAAAATTACATATGCTCATACCTTCCAAGTAGTTGATATATCAAGATGCTGACTTACTTGAGTGATTATCATGTTTCATGTTCTCATCTTCCTTATGCCAAAACAATAAGAAATCTTTCAAAAACAACCCATCTAAGTCTAGATATTTATAGAATTAGCGGGAAAGCAAATAATCTTGACATATAAACAAATGTTGTGATTCAAAACTTCATATGTAGCTAGCTATCTATAGAGTAGCAGGTATCTTGAGAAAATATGGTGGTTCTCATTGTTAAAATTTCATAACAGCATCGGTATCTGTCTGGTCCAATGCTACTCTTCAAGCAAAGAGGCATCTATTTGAACATGTCAGATGACCCACCAACAGATTCTTGTGATTTTTAATACTTCAAAAACTGTTAAAAATTGTTTCAAAAATATTCGAGTAAAAAGTTTGTCTATATTTAGGAAGCTTGAAAAAATTTTCAGATTTTTAATCATCAGTTAAGGAACTTTGGAGCATTATTTTTGAGAGGATCCTGTAAGGTGATCTGCCAAAGCTGTCAGGTGTAGAAAGGTCTGAAGTCAAAGAATTAAAAACATATATTTCAAGATGGGGAATATCAAAAAAAAAAAAAAAAAAAAAAAAAACATATTGCATCAGACATATATATTTATGTTTTTAAAAATTAAAACATCAAGTTTCTGATTTTTTTTTTTTTTTTTTTTTTAACAAACTGATGGTGGAAGAAGTTGGTATGCTTATCTTCAAAACCACCAGTTTTGCAAAAATGGGAAAGAAGAATGTAGTCTTGAACATTAATAGTCAAATTAATTTTTATATTAAAATTTTCATTTGAAAATGCTGTATATTTCAGTGTTTATTTGAATAGAGAATATAACTTTGAAGAAAATCAGTTTTGAAATATTGCAATTTTTTATCCACAAACATGCAGAAAATAAAGTAATTTATTTAGATATTAAACATAATTTAACTTCAGCCTGTCATCAACAGGAAGAAATATACAGTATGTAAAGAAGAAAAGCCTTGTGCTGCATTACCACCTGGTGAAACTGGCCCTCTGAAACACCATCTCTATAGAAAATTATCCTATTTGGTTTGAATCGTGTTGATTTATAAAACTGTATCAACAACTCTTTAACCATAGAAGAGAGGTCTTGAATTATTTCCTGTCTGTGCTGCTGGACCCTAACTGTAGCTGCATATCTGCTAGGATGAGCATCCATACTGCCTACCACCTAAAAATGAATTTTGAAATTATGCTTTATGTAAGTTTAACAAATAAATTTTTAACATAGAAAAAATATACTTAGTCCATCCATCTTTATTTATTTTTTCTGACAACAAAAAATATGTATCTGTGATTATTAACTAAGGGCATAAGGCTTATTTAGAAGTGCATATTCATCCATGTGGGTCACTATAGTTAAATAATGATTTACATTTTATAAGTTAATCCACATATCTATGTACAAAATCCTGTAAAAAAAAAAAAAAAAAAAAACAAGCTCTCTGGGTTGGAAATCATGAGGTCAGGACATTATTTTTTTTCCCTTTCCGCCTTCATGCATTTGAAGAAGGGAGAGTATAATGCAAATCTCTACATCCAGTTAACAGCACTTGTATCCAAGATTAATAAGCATCATGGATTAGACCAAAAAGCTCCATATAAAATGTGCAAAATCCCCATGAAATATGCATGGAAGTTAAAAAAGACCAAGCCAAGAATCATTGACAAATTACTCTTTACATCTTTATTTGGCCTTAGAGAGAGAGAGAGAGAGAGAGAGAGAATATGACAAAGTAGTCACACTGATCCTTTCCTTACTTTATGTTTCTCTTTCACTCCCTGGGGATTGCGGTACTAGCAGAAAAAGGTTACTGGTTGCTTTTGAAAAGTCAGTTCATTTTGAATCATTGCAGAAATCAAGAAAGAATCAAAGAGAAATATTTGGAGTAACAAACTAAATTCAGGTTCATAAAAGATAAATAATTTGATTTTAACCACTACAAACAGTACATTATTGTCAACATAATAAATTTTCACTTATGAAGCACATAGATCCTAAGGCAGCGTACCCAGATGATGTGTGTGGACAGTGCAATGCTGAGTGAGTTTGGTGTGACAGCACTGAGAACGCTATAATGAGAGGAGTGTGTTATAGACATAATGAATGTGATGAATATAATGAACAACTGTAGAGACAAACAGATTGGCCAATAGATCAAGACTGTCTTATACAAGAGGATTTTAACTTTTCAGATACTGATGGGAACTTGGGGGTTGGTCAATCACACAGCAACAGAATGTTAGAGAGGCAACAAGAGAAAGCAATACACTTGATCTGATTATCAGTAATGACTCCTCATCATTAAGATTGGTTGGTTGGTTTGGTTTTTAATGGTGCATTGGCAGCCTCATCATTAAGAATATCCAGCTAAAGAAACTTACTAGGTGGCAATGATCACAATATATTGATGTGTGAGTTACTTAAGGATAAAGGATAAGGGAGGAGGGTTTTGCTTTCATGATGGCAACTACAATACTCTTAATTTTTAAATTCCTTTCAGTGGAACCAACAGATGATGTTACCAGCTGCAAATCCTAAAGAGGAGGCACTCAAGATAGCAATCATAAAGTTACTAAGCTTTTTACTAAGTTACTAAGCTTGCTACTTCCTTCAATATGCCTGGATAGATTTTATCTACCCCAGGAGCCATTTTTAAGTTTAACTTCAACAATTTCTCCTCCACTTTACACTCCATTATTACAAAATCGTTTAGCTCCCTATTAGAGTTTAGTTAACTTCTGCCCTTACCTTCCTTATAGAATTCCTCATGTGTGAATGTAGATGCAAAATACTCATTCAGTTTCTCATCTATCTAAGCAGGATCATCAATAGTCTAACCACGATCAATCAAGTGGACCAATCTGATTCATCCACTTCCCTCTAGAGTTTACATAAGAAGACTGCTGTTTTCTTTGCATCCTTTGCCAAAGATTTCTCATAATCAGCCTTCACTTGCCTAATCTCCTTTGTAACTCAATTACAGACTAGCTTATATCTGCCATAGGCTTCTGTGTCGCCTGATAATTTATGTGCATCTCACTCATTTTTCTTCTCTGCCACGAGCCTCATTAATTCATCTGACATCCATTTAGGTCTAAATCTTGAGCAGTATTTCTTAGTTGATATGAAAAGCATAGTAGCTTCCAAGATTAATTCCCTGAATGTTTCCCATTTAGAATTTAAAAACTTTCTTAGACTACTCTGGTCACCTTTACGAAAACAAAATCCCCTCCCTTTACACTTGATGGTAGTGACATCTTTAAGTAAATCCAACTTTAGTGCACTGTGATCACTGTCACCTAGTGGTTCCTTATCTGCAAATTCTTAATGCATGAATAATCACTGTTGATAACCAGATCAAGAGTATTACTCCCTCTGGTTGCCCCTCGAACATGTTGCTGTTGAAAACAATCCTCCAATAAATCCACAAAAGTCTTGCTGGTGTGCGAGTGTCCAACCCACAAGTTCCAGTCAATATCAGGAAAGTTAAAATCCCCCATTAGAAGACATTCTGATTTACTGGCCCACTCTATTTCTCTGCACAAGTGTTAATTGTACTCATCAGAGTCAGGCCTACAACACACTCCTACTCTCATTTTCCCTTTCCCAGTGTTTATGCCACACCAAACTGACTGAACACTGCTTAGTTCCTTAGTTTTTATGTGTTTCTTACCTAACAACATAACACCTCCTCCCTTCCTACCCTGTCTGTCCTTTCTGTTCACATTGTATCCCTCAAATTCCACTTCTGCACTACCTATATCTGTGTGGCACCATGTCTCTGATATCCCAAGAATATCTGCCTTTGATGTCTTGATCAGCACTTCAAATTTATTTACTGTTCTTCTAGCATTGGTGTACATGCAAGTATACATGCATCTGTTCTTACTCTTAGTTACCCTAACACAGCCCATGTATTTACTTGTTACATGATGACTCTCAGCAGCTCTTGAAATCCCCAGCAACTTGCTCCCTAAGCTGCTGCTCAGTACAATAGAAGCAGTGCAAGAATCACTTTTGCCTTTGCCTGTGACTACTGTTAATTTTTATGTCTGTGAATCCCCCCCCCACCCAAGCTAGCAGTTTTCCAACCCACTTATCACTGCCCTGATAGCATCAGCAAATATTCTTGCAACCATTCTATTTAAGTGTATCCCATCCCTGCAGAAGCACTCTCTCCTGCTAGCAAGCACAGTCCACGTTGAAAAAAATCCTACCCCATTAGCGTTGCACAATCCCTCCAGGGCCAAGATGATTGACAAGGCTCTCATCATATACTCCCTCCTATTGTGTCTGGGAAGAACTGCAGACACTTTCAAATTTAACCCAAACTTGCGACTTTTTCCCCCCTTCCAACGTTGAACTGTACTTGTTAAGTAAATGGTGGAAAGGATTCTTGCACTGCTTCTATTGGAATGGCAGCAGCCCGGAAATCCAGATGAGGGGGGGGGGGGTCATGAAACAAGTAAATACACGGGTTTTTTTTACAGTAATTGAGAGTAAGAACAGGTGCATGTATACTTGCATGTACACCAATGCTAGGAGTATAGTAAATAAATTTCATAAATTTGAAGCGCTGGTTAAGACATCCAAGGTGGATATTGTTGGGATAACAGAGACATGGTGTCACTCAGATATAAGGGATGGAGAATTGGAATTTGAGGAGTACAATGTGTACAGATAGGATGGACAGGATATGAAGGGAGGAGGGGTTATGCTGTTAGTTAAGACACATAAAATCTAAATAAGTGCATCCAGTTGACATAGATGGACAGTTCAATGTTGAGTCAGTTTGGTGTGACATAAGCACTGGGAAAGCAAAAGGAGGGTAGGATTTTGTTATAGGTTAATGACTCTGATGAGTACAATAAACAATTATACAGAGAAATAGAGTGGGCCAGTAAATCAGAGTGTCTTATAATGGGAAATTTTAACTTCCCAGATACAGACTGGAACTTGTGGATCGGTCACTCGCACTAGCAAAGCTTTTGTGAATTTACTGGATGATTGTTTTCTACAGCAGCATGTTAGAGGCAACAAGAGGGAGTAAAATTCTTGATCTGATTATCAGCAGTGATTATTCACACATTAAGAATTTACAGATAAAGGAATCACAGCGTACTGATGTGGAATTTACTTAAAGATGTAACTACCATCAGGGGTAAAGGGAGGGGTTTTTGCTTTCATAAAGGCAACTACAGTGGACTCAGAGATTTTTTAGGTTCTATACAGTGGGACCAACTGATGATGTACCAACAGCAAATTCTAACTGGGAAGCATTTAAGGAAGTAAATTTGGAAGTTACTAGGCTTTTTGTTCCAACTAAGAAATACCGCTCTAGGTTTAGGCCCAAATGGATGTAGATGAACTAATGAGACTCGTGGCAGAGAAGAAAAATGCACGGGATGCACATAAATTGTCAGGCGACACAGATGCCTATAGTAGATACAAACTAGTCTGGAAGACTTGTATGGCACTCAAGATGATTTAAGAAAATTGTATAGAGAAGAGCAACCAGATTAGTCAAGAACACAAAGGTTTCTCCTACCACAAAAGACATTATTTCTTCAAACTGCACTGCTTGAAAACTAGGCAACTGTAGTAGACCTGACTGAAGTGTTTACGGCTTTAAATGGATTAAGTAAACTTAATTATGATCGTATTCTCACTCTTTATGAGAATGCACAAAAGGGGTCATAAATTCAAATTGAAAATGGATGGCTACAGGATAGATGTGCAAAAATTTGCTTTTACCCAGAGAATAACTGATTGATGGAATATATTATCATCTGGTGTTGTGGAAGAGTGTAGTATATTGTTGTTGCTTTTTCTTTTTTTTTCTTTTGCCAATGGTGTATAAGCAAGCTTTCTTGCATCATTTCTTACTATTACTACTACTAAAAATCCTTCAACATATCTGGGAGTACTGACATCAGTACATAGATGAGAGGTACAATTAGGTAGAAGGATAACATGCCTAGAATTAACACATTACTTGGCTTGTTTAGGATTGCTTTACCAATTAATCTTCTTTCAAAACTTTTGGATCATGAATCAGTACTGCTCACTGGTGATTGCTTGTTGAACTTCAATTTTGTAACTCTGAAAAGTGTTTTAAATAGTTTTTTTGTTAAAAGGAGCCACTGTTCTATCAGTATAAACATTTAACCAAAGACAGTCAACACATACACACACATGCTTCAAAATCTTTTTTATCTTAGTAGCATGCATCAGTTAAAATTGTTTAACTCTATCTTTCCTTTTAGTACTTCTTTCTAGTAAATTTCAATAAATATTTACGCACTTTCACAGGAATGCATACAGCTCCTTTTTCAGTAAAAAAATTAATTAGATAAGGACAGCCATCAAATGCTTAATCTCTTCTTTTAATAGCCTTGATACTGCACTTTTTAGGCCTACCATAACAGGTGCATTATCAACACTAAGTATCAGGCAGTTTTTTAAAGGCATCCCACACTGTTTTCAGGTTGTTCAGAAGGAGATGCTTAATGTTGTACCCTACAGAGTTACATCACAATGCTGCTTTCAATTGGATGATTTTTTTTTTTTTTTTTTTTTTTAAATCACAAAAGATCACCATAATGGGATATAGCTCAGAATTACACTCCCATTTAGAATTTGCAGTTGGTAACATCACTAGTTCGCTCCACTGAAAATAATCTAAAAACTGTCTAAAACCATTGTAGTCACTTTTACAAAAGCAACATTCCTCCCCTTTACCCACAACAATAGTTAGAGCTTTAAGTATATCTCACATCAACAGATTATTATCACTGCCCCCTATTATCTGGAGATTTTTAATGCATGAAGAGCCAATGCTGACAATCAGATGAAGACTACTCCTTTCTCTTTGACAGAAAGTTGCCTCTCTGACATGCTAGTGTAGACAGCAGTCATGCAATAAATTCAGAAAAGTTCTGCTACTATGTGAGTGACTGCCCCACAAAGTTTCGATCACCATCTGTAAAGTCAAAATCTTCCTTTATAAGACATTCTGATTTACTGGCCCATTATTTTTGTCTCTTTGTAGTTGTTCGTTATACTTATTGCAATTATTTGGCCTATTAGTTATTTTATTTATTTATTTTTTTTTTCTGGCTGATGCTGTTTTTTTTCTGGCTGATTAATAGATGGCCACTTTCATTTTTGTTTTCCCAGAACTTGTCATGCCAAACTGGCCCAACATTACACTGACTACCCAGGTGAATTGAGTAGCTCCTTGATTCTCTGTGCTTCTTAACCGAAAGCATAACTCCTTCCCTCCTGTCTTGTTTGTCCTTTCTATACACATTACCATTTTTATGATATTCCAACAACAACTACATTCTATATCTTAACCAGTACTTCAAATTCATCGAATTTACTTATTATAATACTAGAATTTTGATTAACAGGCTACAGGAAACTTGATAAGAATAAATATTAAGAAGACATTTATGAGAGTAGGAAGAGAAAGGTGCAATTTAAACACTGAAATGAAATAGGAGGTGAGGGAATAGAAGAGGTGAGCAAGTATAGATATTTTTGGAAAGTGTAACAGTGGAAGAAGAATAAGGCAGTAAGAGGAGTAAGAGTTAAAAAAGCTTTCAAAAAATGAAGAATATTATGTGGAAGACAAGGATTTGGTTTAAGGAAATAATTAGTATGATGTCTAGTATGGAGTGAGATACTATATTGAGCAGAGAAATGGATATTGAAAAACAAAAGATACGGAGGAGGATGGAAAATGGGATCAACAGATAAAGTGAGAAATGAAGAGAAAGAGGTTTTGAGAAGGGCGGGTGAGAGAGATGTTTGAATGAAATACTCAGAAGTCAAAACAGAGGGAAAAGTTGAAGGGAGGGGGCCCAAGCGAGATCATGGATATGGGTAAATGAAGGCTAACATCAATTTTATGTGTCTTAACTAAGGATAAGGAAAAGTAGTTGATGAGTGTATGCATTAATCTGCAGCTGCACCCATGTTTGGCCTTAATAATACTAACACAGACCATATTTCTCCCATTAGGGCCTCTCCAGCAGGCATTGTAATCCCCCACACTTTGTTTTACAGGTTGCTGCATGACCCATTAGAAGGAGCATTAGAATTAATTTCTGTTTTGCTTGTCGATCTGTTAAATTATTAGTTTATGTATCCCTTCAAATTAACAGTTTTCCAACCCGCACTGCTCTGTTAAGCAACTCCTCAGATCACCTATTCTTAATATCATTAGTACCAATATGTACAATCAATATAAAACTATTATAGGGAATGGACAGGTGATGTGGGAAGGGTTTTTTTTTTTTTTTGGCTGATGCTGTAAGGTTGCTTTCTTAAATCATTTGCCACCAATAATACACTAATACTAACTAGATGTTCTGATTTTCAGGTTTTGCCAGATTCTGGACTGCTGGATTTGGGATATTCAATTATATTGATTGGTTATGTAAATTATTAATTCATGATCACACTCTTAAGTTCCACAACCAAACTCACACCTAATGGTATTACTGACTATCAAATATTTTAAACAGCAAAAAATCTGCATGTTATCAGGAATTTATCCCTCCTTTACCCTTGCTTAAATCTATTTTAATCTCAGCAAAAATCATTTGAAATGCTATGCCCTCGAGCTTCAAGTTTGGCATCTCATATGCAGACAATATGCCAGTGATTTTAAACTATAACTGGCACACTGCATAACAGACACAACACTTTTCCACAACCCCCCAGTAATAGAATTAACACTAAAATCATAGCTCCTTACTTATAACTTGAAGGTCATTTTACCATATAACTGCTGGTTAGTAGTTGGCTCAAGTTTTTTTTTTTTTTTTTGAAGAACTGAAATTAGGATTCAGTATTCCTGCTTAATAATTATACAGATAGCAAAATTATAAAATACAAGACACAAATAAAAATACTACTTATACACTGGAATTATAATCTTTTATCCGATTTCATATCAACAGGGCTTTCTGTTATGCACTAGATCTAGTCGACATAAAGAGCCCATTACCACCAATGAAATTTAATAGTACTTCATCACAGACACCTTTCACACCATTGACACAACTCTATATTTGTGCACAGAGAATTTTAGGGAGTTGTTAAAATGCAACTTTGCCCAAATTTTAGTAAGAAAAATCTTATAAATTAGCAACCTACGAGTGGTACTGATTCTTTCACCAATATGGAATTCATATAAAATTAAACTTCATTATATCTCATTTTGCCTCCCCACCATCTTTCACCCCATAATCCCCCCAGTAATAAAATTAATAGCTGTATTATGGGCACTATGGTGTTTCCTTTTCTCCTATGACACCTTAAGATTCTGTTCATTTCCAGCTGAACATGACATTAAAGCCATTACAACAGATATCTCTGGCCTACAGAAAAAAATGAAGCAATTTAGAAGTCAGTTAACTTTCATTTAACTAATTCATTAAATAAGTAATAGTTACATGATTGATGCAACAGTCCCTCATATTCTTTAGGTCCTTTACATAGAACCAGGTTTCAGTCCTCTAACAACTGCTCAACTGCATGAATATTAGTTGTTCCAAAGCATCAGCCTTTAATAGCTGTCTCCCCCTTCTCCAGTTCAAAAAAGAGGTAATCTGTGGGGCAGTGCTCTCCAACCTTTTAGGGACCTTTTATACATTTTTAAAAATGTCAGAGGATGGTTTTAACTTTTGTCCACTGCTTTATTAAATAAAATAAGTTAAATAAATAAATACTGACCAAATATAAGCTTGTTGTTTGTTAGTTATTTGGTTTTCAAGAGCATTAGCAACTAAAGCCATATTGCTCCGGGATATGCAGTGGTCATTCCCTGACCTTTCCGCATCCTTTGTATTTGGTGTTGATAGGCTCGAACCACGGTCTAATCAAGAAGCGTGTGCTACGCACTGCTGCTCCTTCCCACCTGGCTACGGAGGCACCGACCAAATATAAGCTTAAACATTTTTAAGTAGTTTGAGTTTTATTATTTTCAATTATAGAACATTATTTTAATACTACAGGCAAGGGAAAGATAGGAAATCTAAATGCTTAAAACATTTAAATTTTATTTCAGAACAAATAATTTCTGATACTTACATATATCCTACAATTTCCTTATAACACACATTCTCAAAAAAGGTGGTAGTTTACAGGCATTAGACTCGACCCCCCCCCACTGCAGGAAACCTATCTGGAAAACAGGATGTGCGTGATAATTCATACCTAAATTGCTGATTGCCTCCATGGTTATCTGTCGTGACTGAGAGTGTTGATAGGCGAATGAAATTTTAGCAACAAGGAAGAATAATATTCATTCATAATAGATCTATCACCTTGGTTCCTTCATAACTTCTTGCGGTGAGGAGGTTCTTCATGATGGCACTCCAAGGACTTTTGTTTGGTCTGCAAATCATAGTAACGAACCCAAGTTTCATCCATAGTCACCAATTCTTGAATTGGTACCATATGATGGCCAGTCATCACATTATACCAGGCAAGTTTACCTCCCGAGACAGCCTTTTTTTTAAAAAAATTATTTTATTACTGTATAGCTCCCTTTTTATAGAAGGCTGAAAAACTGGTTTTAATCTTAAGTAAATTTCATAAGAAATTCTATTTGCACACCCTCTCACTCTTCTGGTCTCATTCAAATCTCTTGGTACCCATTTCACTAAACTTTTTTTTGTTCATAATCAATTCTTTGGGGAAAATATGATGACATCTCTCGGAGGATATGCTTAGTGTCTTTTTTACATATTGCAATCCAGTGAGATAAGTTTCAATATCACATTATGAATAGTATTATTATTTTCTGTGGTTGACAGCCACAGGTCGTTTACACTTGATTTCACCTTTAGTGACACTATGTCACCTTTGAATTAAGCTCAGTTCTTCAGAGTACCACATGATAGCCAATCACTGTATTATACCAGGCAAGTTTGCCTCCTTTAAAGTGCCCCTTTAAAAAAATTATTTCATTACTGTATGGCTCTCTTTTTTTTTTTTAGTGAAATTACTGGTTTTCGCAGACACTTTTTTTAATCCTTAAATAATAATCACACATATAACTTAACCAAAGATAATTATAATGGAATAGTTTCATTACATTATAATGAATTACTTAACAAGTACAGGTCACTGATGAAAAAAAGCCGTGAATTAGGGTTGAATTTGAAAGTGTCTGCAATTCTGCCCAGACACGATAGGAGGGAGTATACGATGAGAGCCTTGTCGATCAATTCGGCCCTGGAAAGATTGTGCAAGGCTCAAGGGATAGAATTTTTTTCAGCCTGGACTGTACTTGTTAACAGGAGAGACACTGCTTCTACAGGGATGGGATACACTTAAACAAAAAGGGTGCAAGAATATTTGCTGATGCTATCGAGGCAGTGTTAGGTGGGTCGGAAAACTGATAGCTTGGGGGGATACAAGGACAGTGATCACAATAGGTTAACAGTAGCCGTAAGCAGAGGTGAAGGTGATTCTTGCACATTTTCTATTAGAATAAGTAGCGACCTGGAGCGAGGGGTGTTGGGGGTTTCAGGGACGGATGGCAGTCATCGTGAAACAGGTGGGTATATGGGATGTGTTAGAATAACTAAGAATAAGAATAGGTGCATGTATACTTGCATGTATACCAATGCTAGAAGTATAGTAAATAAATTTGATGAATTTGAAGTGTTGGTCAAGACATCAAAGGCGGATATTGTTGGGATATCAGAGACGTGGTGTCACGTAGATCTAAGGAATGCCGAACTGGAATTTGGGGAGCACAATGTGTACAGAAAGGATAGACAGGATAGGAAGGGAGGAGGCGTTATGCTGTTAATAAATAAAAACATAAAATCAAAAGAAGTGCATCCAGTTGATATAGATGAACAGTGCACTGTTGAGTCAGTTTGGTGTGACATAAGCACTGTGAAAGCAAAAATAAGAGTAGGAGTGTGTTATAGGCCTAATGACTTGAATGACTAAATTGAACAATTGTACAGAGAAACAGAGTGGGCAAATAAATCGGAATGTCTTATAATGGGGGATTTTAACCTCCCAGATATTGACTGGAACTTGTGGGTTGGGCACTCACACACTAGTCAGACTTTTGTGGATTTATTGGATGATTGTTTTCTGCAGCAGCATGTTCGAGAGGCAACCAGAGAAAGTAATACTCTTGATCTGGTTATCAGCAGTGATCATTCATGTATTAGGAATTTGCAGATAAAAGAACCACTAGGTGGCAGTGATCACAGTGTACTGACGTGGGATTTACTTAAAGATTTAATTACCATCAGGGGTAAAGGAAAGGGTTTTTGCTTCCGTAAAGGCGAGTACATTGGTCTCCGACAGTTTTTAAATTCTGTACAATGGGATCAACTGACGATGTTACCAACAGTAAATTCTAAGTGGGAAGCATTCAAGGAATTAATCGTGGAAGCTACTAAAAGTTTCATACCTATTAAAAATTTATTGTTCAAGGTTTAGGCCTAAATGGTTGTCAAATGAACTAATGAGACTCGTAACAGAGAAGAAAAATGCATGGGATGCATATAAATTATCAAGCGACTCAGAATCCTATGGCAGATATAAGTTAATCTGTAATCAGGTCACAAAGGAGGTTCGGCAGGCGAAGGCAGATTACGAGAAATCCTTGGCAAAAGATGCTAAGAAAAACAGCAAGGATTTCTTTACTTATATAAACTCTAAAAGGAAGGGGATGAATCTGATTGGTCCCCTTGACATCGATGGTTCAACTGTTGATGGTCCTGCTCAGATAGCAAACAAACTGAATGAGTATTTTGCATCTACATTCACATGTGAGGAATTATTAAGGTGTGAAAATGGCAGAAGGTTATCAAATTGTAGCAAGATACTTAATGATTTTGTAATAACTGAGAGCAAAGTGGAAGAGAAATTGTTGAAGTTAAACGTAAGAAAAGCACCTGGGGCGGATGGGATCTATGCAGTTATATTAAAGGAGGCAGCAAAGCAACTAAGCAAACCCTTAGCCATAATTATGAGAGCATCCTTGGACTCAGGGGAGGTCCCCACGGACTGGAGATGTGCAAATGTATCCCCAATTCACAAAGGGGGATCGAAGGGTGACACGACTAATTACAGACCAGTTAGTTTAACTTCTGTTCCGGGTAAAATAATGGAGTCACTGGTTAAAGATGCATTGCAGGATCATCTAGACAAGACTGTAGCAATAATTCAGACACGCATGGGTTTGTTAAGGGAAAGTCTTGTCTGACAAATTTGATAGGATATTATGATGTGGTTACAAAGGAACTGGATGCAAAAAATAATTTTGATATCATATATTTGGATTTCAGGAAAGCTTTTGACACTGTTGCGCATGGAAGACTATTGTACAAATTGGAGCAGAATGGTATTAAGGGTAAGTTGCTACAATGGATAAAAGGATGGTTAAGTGCGAGAAGACAGAGGGTGGTAATCAATGGGTGCTGCTCTTCTTGGACTAATGTTATTAGTGGAGTCCCACAGGGTTCGGTGTTAGGTCCTCTGTTCTTTTGTATATTTATCAATGATATTGATGAAGGTATATCAGGCTTAATGTTGAAGTTTGCAGATGATACAAAGGTTGGCAGGGTTGTTAATGACAGTAATGGCAGTGTGCTACTGCAACAGGATCTAGATAATTTGGGCAGATGGGCTAAGAAGTGGCAACTGAAGTTTAACCTTGACAAATGCAAAGTACTGCATATGGGTAGAAGTAACCCCAGAGAAACGTACCAACCGTGTGGTACTACACTTAAGGTGGTAGAAAATGAAAAAGACCTGGGAGTAATTGTGCAGGCAGATATGAAGTTTTCTGAGCAATGCAGACAGGCTGCCAGGGCAGGTCATGGGGTTTTGTCAATGATATATAGGAATTTTGCTAGCAGGGAAAAGGAGGTGATTATCCCTCTGTATAAGGCAATGGTCAGGCCACGCCTTGAGTACTGCGTACAGGTCTGGAGGCCTCATTTTAGGAAGGATGTAGATTTACTTGAGCGTGTACAGAAAAGGGCAACAAGATTGGTGAGGAGAATGAAGGGATCCTCTTACCAAGAGAGGCTTAAGTTCTGCAAATTGCAGTGGCTGGAGACTAGGCACCTGCGCAGTGATCTGATTGAGGTATATAAGGCCTTGAATGGGTTCAGCACGCTGAATTCTGATGGGATCCTTCCACTTGTTCAGATTACGAATATAAGGGGGCATAAATTCAAATTAAGAAAAGATAGATGTAGAATAGATGTGCGGAAATTTGCCTTTAGCCAGCGGGTGGTTAATTGCTGGAACAAACTTCCATCTGTCGTTGTGGAAGTTGATAGGTTAAATAAATTTAAGGAGGAACTGGACAGGCATTTGGAGGGAATGGTGTGATTTTTTTTTTTTTTTTTTTTTTGTTGGCTGATGCTGCATAAGCTCATACATTTGCTTTCTTGCATCACATGCCACTACTACTACTACTACATCTCATGTTGCGAATGCCTTTTCAGTTATACTTCGAATAAGTAATGCGTCCCCAACCACCCAAACCATTGTTTCAGGGCTATTTGGCCTTCACTGGTCGGTGGGTAGGTACCAAGTGTTATAACAGTTGACAACCCAGTTGTGAGAATAATTCCACAATACGAGAGATGCCAAATGGTGGTTAGTAGTTAAAGACTTAATAAAAAGTTCAGGGCTAAGAGCTTTAGACTAAAGAAAAACTTAAGACATAAGTTAGTACAAATGCACCTTGACTACACACAGTAGGTTAAGTTTGTTTGTTTGTTGTTTGGTTTTTAGGAGCATTAGCAACTAAGGCCATATTGCTCCGGGATATGCGGTGGTCATTCCCTGACCTTTCCGCATCCTCCATATTTGGTGGTGACGGGCTCGAACCCCGGTCTAATCAAGAAGCGTGTGCTACGCACTGCTGCTCCTTCCCACCTGGCTACGGAGGCGCCTACAGTAGGTTAACCAACGTTAATTATAATGGTATCGTTTCATTACACCTCACATCGTGAATGCCTTCACAATAAGTTGCCTCTCTGATTATACTTTGAATAAGTAACGCTTCCCCACTAGAGAAGACTATTACGGTGAAGGGCCAATAGCAATAATAGTGTTCTCTACTGGAGAAATGTTACTTAATTGAAGTATAACCAAAAAGGCAACCTGTTTTGAAGGCATTCACAATATGAGATGTAATGAAACAATGCCATTATGATTAACTTCTATGCTTGTAAGTTTTTCAGCAGTCTGCGGCATTTACCCCCGAACTTTTATTAAGTCTTTAACTACTAAACATCCTTTGGTATCTCTCATATTGTCGAGTAAGTTTCATAACTGGGTTGTTAGCCATTATACCACTGGATACCTATCCACCTGCCAATTAAGGGCCAGGTAGCCCTGAAAGAGTCATCTGGAAGACTGAGAATAGTTAACAATAGCCTTGTCCATGGGGAAAGCGTTACTTATAATTGAAGAGGAAACTCATTGTGAAGGCATTCACAATACGAGATGTAACGAAATGATGCCATTAAAATTAAGTTTGGTTAACTTACTATGTATAGATGATACATTTCCACTAACTTATATGGCTGTGAGTTTTTCCATAGCCCGATAGTCTGAGGCTTTTAGCACCAAACGTTTGTCTAATAATAATTTAAAATGAATAAAAATATTTGCAATATTACTCTGGAAATTGAGTTACATGCATATAAATGTTTTGTAATTTAATATTATTTATTGTGCATATTTTATTTTCGAATAATGAAATATGGTACAGAAGCTTTTCAAATACCCCTTACATACTGAAGCTGTTAGTTTTTAGCATTTTGATTATTTTTTTAAAATTTTATCTGAAAGAACCAGATAATTTTGCGAGAGCATACCCTTTCTCAATTTGGGGCGGAGTGTTTTAAGTATTTTTAGTTTTTAACTCTCACCCAATGCTTATAATTAATCACACAGCCTTGAAAAGGTCAATTCACATTCTTATAAACTATGCTAACATTTATACAACATAGATTATTCTACACAAACTTTTTTGCAAAAAATTAATTCTATTAATTCTTTCTTACATTACAAAAAAATGAATAAATAAATAAAACTTGATTATATATAATTACAATTCCTGTTTAGCAAGTAAATTTTTTTTTTTGTTAAAAAAGTTTAATCCTGGGTGAAAAGCTTTGCACCCAGGTTTAAACTTTTCAAGGACATGCCCAGTAGCACTAAACTCCATTTCTGTTCAGCAACCATGAACAGGGACATGATGAAAGTGCTCTATGTAGTTTATTACCCCATATCTTCATTTTCAATATTAGCAAATCAGGCTTAGTACATTTCTGCATTTGTGCAGGAAGCAGGCTGGGTGCAGCAGTTTCTTCACTTCACTTCTGCAAGTGGGTGAGCGCCACCACTTGCAGGAGTGAAGTTCTCCTAAACTACAAAAGTTTATTTTCACTTTTGTTTTTATTAGAGGAGGTTGTGTATGTCCTAGTCATTTGAAAGTTATTATTTTAGGAGAGAAATAGAAGAGTGAAAACTGATGTGCACTAAAAACAATTTTTATAGTATCATTAAAAAATTATTATTTAGGTTTATTTCAAAAAATCTTAAAATGTACTGCCAAAATAGTAATAGTGGCATGTGATGTTTGTTCCAGCAATTAACCACCCACTGGCTAAAGGCAAATCTAATCTATAGCTGTCTCTCCTCAATTTGAATTTATGCCCCCTTAGGTTCTTAATCTGAGCAAGCGGAAGAATCCTATCAGAATTCAGCATGCTCAACCCATTCAAGGTACTATACATCTCAATCAGATCACCTCGCAGGTGCAATTTGCAGAACTTAAGCCTCTCTTGGTAAGAGGACCCCCTTCATTCCCCTCACTAATCTTGTTGCCCCTCTCTGTACACACTCAAGCAAATCTACATCCTTCCTAAAATTAGGCCTCCAGATCTGTATGCAGTACTCAAGGCGTGGCCTGACCATTGCCTTATACAGTGTAAAATGTATTAGTTGTCTGATGACACCAGAGGTTTCCCCCATCTCCACGTTGTATTCAAACTCTGTGGAGGTCAGAGATTTAAAAAGTGTGTAGGGAGTGGCTTGTTGTGTAGTGTTATGTTCTCTTGTTTCTCTGACCATTTAGCTGTTGGGAGGACACACTGTTACCCACACTATGCCACGAGGAGGCGGGTCAAGCACCCAGTAGATTATTTAAGTACTCAGGCAGGCTCCACCACCTAATTTCCAAGGATTTCAGTGGAAAAACCTATATATATATATATATATATATATATATATATATATTATATATATATATATATAAAAAAAAAAAAAAGAGGAGTGGGGAAAGAAAAGAAAAAAGGTCAAACTGCCCATCCTCCCCTGGGGGTGGGATATGTTAGCTGGCAGTGGGGAACCTACCAGGAGGAGGGATACACATCTACTTCATTCATAATTTGCATTTTCACTCTACTTGCATTCTATTTTTATACTTTTTTTTTTATAGTTTAGAATATATATATCCCCCCCCCCCCCCGACTCAATTATTCATCTCTTTCTCCCACAGCATGGGCGAATGCAATGGTATGTAATGTAATTTAAATACTAATGCTTAATAATTAAGCTAAATGAGAAAGAATACAAAAGATTAAAACTAGGGTTAGTGTGAACTTAATAATAACATTTATGGTTTGTGTTCTTTTTCTCACACACTTACATCCTCATTCATTCTTCTGGCTTTCATTTCATTTGTTTGTCTTTTGCTTTCTGCACTGCACTCTCTGGGCACCTAAACTTACTGTTATTCTTCAGTTGTGGTGCTGGCCTAGCTGCAAGTTTTTTGCAGGCCTGGGGAGAATGTAGTGATAGTGTTTGTGTCATTAGTAAATGTTTGTTAGTATATATAAAGTGATGTAAGTTATTATTAACTGTATTCTTTCAGCCAATTACATTTGCTCTTCCATTCATTCCCATTCACCATAATACTCATTTACTCTCTTTCCCTCGTGATAGGTCCATCTTTCTTTCACCAAAACTGAAATTTAATCCCTTTTACCATAATTCCAAATTCACTCTTTCACTCAGTGACCAGCCTATGCATCCCCTTGATGAAATCCAACAATCAAAAACCATATTGATTGTTGGAATGTTTTGTTTGTTTGTTATTTAGGAGCATTAGCAACTAAGGCCATATTGCTCTGGGAATGTGCGGTGGTCATTCCCTGACCTTTCCGCATCCTCCGAATTTGGTGGTGATGGGCTCGAACCCCAGTCTAATCAAGAAGCACTGCTGCTCCTTCCACCCGGCTAGTTTGGAATGTAAACCTGCTTCTGTGTAGTATTGGGCTAATCTGTTATATATTAGTCTTTTTGTATATTTTCCCTAGTACAGGGAGTAGGACTATTGGTCTATATGATTTGAGATCGGTAGGGGGTTTTTCTCGGGATTTTTGAGAATTAATCTTAATACAGATTTTTTCCATATTTTTGGGAATATACCTTCTGTCATACAGTTATTATTAGGGTTTGGATTTTTATGTATTATCATATTCATTTTTCTTTTACAAAAAGGCATGAAACTTAGACCATGTTGCATGTCCATGCAACATGGTCTGAGGATCCTAAAAAGGGGTGTTTGTAATTTCATATTTTATCATATTTTACACATTAGGTCATAATTTCAAAAAAATCATATTTAATAGCATCTTATATACTTTGACATAAAATTTTCATATTTTGTCTTACGATAACCGACAAATTATTTATAAAATTGATTTAAAATATATTTCTAAAAAACCATGGGAATCTACATTTAATCATTTCACATTCCAGCGTGGGCAGGCACGAGCGGCTAAATCCCAAAGTTATTTTCATTGGCTCTTTAGCCACTCACAACGACGCAGTAGTATCATTTTAGCTATAATTTAAAACGTTACAGCAGTTTTGCCTTATACTGAGTTCAATGAATTATTCGTTCAACTTATTTTATACAGTAGAAACTTCAGCTGTTGGCAAAATGAAGCCAAAATTGAGCTTTTTAGAAAATGGATTTCTTCTGTGATTAAAAGAGTCTAAAGACACACCAAAAGGATGGAACAAATAATATAATGCAATGCGTGCAATAAAGAGGTATGTAAATTAAGTAATATATATATATATATATATTTGTGTAGATACACCATTGATAACTCTTAAAGAACAATTACGATAGTAGTGTGAAGGGCATCATTTCGTCTGTATCTCAAATTGTGCTCTTCCTTCACAACGAGTTGTCCATGTATTGTACTACTTGAATAAGTAACACTTCATTAATAGAGAAGACTATTGTTACTTATTCTCAGTGAGTACCACCACCCAGACGGCACTGTTTCAAAGCTAGTTGGCTTTTCATTGGTGGGCGGTGGTAAGACAAGTAACGATAGTCTTCTCTATTAGTGAAGCGTTACTTATTCGAGTAGTACAATACATGGGCAACTCGTCTTGAAGGAAGAGCACACTACAAGATAGAGACGAACTGATTCGCACTACTATTAAGTAAATTAATTAATTACCTGGTAATAGATCTATCATAATTTTTATTTTTGGATGCTTGGATATATGGACATTCCAAATTTAATGCTCATGCATATTTAGTTTTTTCATACAATTTTTCATATAAATCAGAAAATAATAATAATTTTTCATTATAAATAATCTTAAATAAACATGTAAATACAGTTTTAAGGTTCTGTGCGTGAAAGTATCCCAATTACAACAGCATAACGGTACTGCTTTGTATGAAGCTAATGTAAGGAGAAGGAGAATTTCAGGGGTGTGTACTACACAGCAGCTGCTTACTGCAGAAAACTATAAAACACCAGATCCATTCTTTGCCAATTTATGCCAAGCAATGGTTGCCGCAAACATTCCTTGGAACAAAGTCTTCAAAAGCTTCTTGGAAACTGCTCCCAAAAAATTCCTGACGAATCAACGTTACAGAAAAATTACCTTGAGGACTGCTATAAATCGGTATGCTCTCACTGATTTTATTAAATAATTTATTATTTAATAAAATCAGTGAGAAATTGAATCAAGCTTTCCGACTGATAAAATCAGTCGGAAAGCTTGATTCAGATGAACTGTCTAAATCGTATCTCCTTGCATCAGAGGTTCTGGATAAAACTAATCATGTAATTGTTGCTACATTGGAATGGGAGCCTACGCGGTTAAAATTAAACTTATTATTTAAAACTGTAAATGTGTAATCCATAAAATGATAAATTAAATTAATATAAAATTACTTATTTGTTTCAGGTATTTCATCGCTTGAAAGTGTAAAAAGTGATCATTTTCTTCTTTTAATAATGGATTCAGCAGCCTGCATGCTCAAAGCCGGGAAAGCACTGGAGGTATTTTTTCCGAGCACGATACATCTTATTTGTTTAGCCCATGGTCTTCACCGTGTAGCAGAACAAGTACGTTTGGAATATAAAGATGTTGACCAGCCGATATCACTGACTAAAAAGGTCTTCCTTAATTAAGGTGCCCTCAAGAGTACAGCTCTTAATCGTTTGAAACAAGTTCTGGGGGAAACCAGAGAAAAAGCTAGAAACCCGGCTTATCCTACCATATGCAAAATTTCCCAAGTTTTAGAGGATACGGCCTTTGTAGGACTTCCTCTAGCTTCCGATGTCATTAAGGCATTTAATTTTGCCCCGATCACATCTTGTAATGTTGAGAGGTCCTTCTCTGCTTACAAGTGAATATTAGCAGATGACAGAAGGAGATTAACTCCAAAACATTTGGAGTGGATACAGGCATCGCAATGTGATGGAAAGAACAGTAAACCCCCGCTATTCGCGGTTGCTGATTTAATATAAAATGAAAAAATGTGAATTTTAAAGTGCCGTGAACATTTTCCGCCATAAAAAAACATGGGTGTGGCTAAAATTATCTTTTACGGGCAAAACAGTGCTCAGTGGGTGGGGGGAGAGGGGTAACAAAATTGCGAGCGTGGATGTTTCTCGCTAATTCTTATTCAGTATGTTTTATGCGCTTGTCATGCATAACACATACTGAATTAAAATTTGCTTTTAATTTATATGCTTATAAATTTATCAATTTATAAACTGATATGCTTACACAAGTGATAAATCTACTGTTTTGCAGTGTAAAACACTTTTTTGAGTGTGTTAATGGAAGAAAGTGACTTTATTGTGGACAAGTTCTTTCTAACCCGTACAAAAATATGGCTACGAATAACAAGGGAAATGTGAAAAGATCAAAGAAGATGATGATGACATTAGCGAATAAAATTGAGTTATTTGAAAAATTTCTAATGGTGAAAGTGTCTCCTCAGTGGCAAAACATTATAAAATCAATGAGTCAACGGTACGATCAATCAAGAAATCGGGGAAAAAAATCTGCCGTAGTGGCTGTGAAAACACACTAATTGCTTCAAAAATTTGCTCTAAATCGTGATGTTAAATTAGAAAAAAATGGAAAAGGCTTTAAATCTGTGGATAGAAGACCGAACTCAAAATAAAAAATTCCGTCAAGTTCACTCATCATTTGTGAAAAGGCAAAACTCCTTTATCAACTCTTTAGCAAAACTGTTGATAGCACTGGCTGGATAAGTTTTTTATCTAGAAAGGCGCTAGTTTGAAAAATTTGTTTGAAATTTCTAATAAATATTACATTTAATATTAATTGTTTCTTATTTTCATTTCGATGCCATATGCTTGCATTTCACTATGTACTGTATATTACATAGTCATATTATGAAGGTACATATAATACATACATAGACAAAATTTTAGACTAGTTTTTCTTATATATTTCGTACTTTGGAACGGAATCCCTTTATTACCATGGGAGCCATAACTCAGTATTCGCGTTTTCGGTATTAACGGCATTTCTCAGGAACGTAACCCCCGCGAATAGTGGGGGTTTACTGTAGTTAGCAACTTAAGGGTTAGTAGCCTAGTATAGCCTATACATTTTGGATTTTGTATGTTTAAAAAAATTTATTTTAATGTTTATATTTAAAAAAAAAAAAACTTGCAAATTGTGATATTTTCATTATATTACTTGTTATAAATTTGTATAACAAGTCGTACAACTTTAAAAGAATAATAATAAAAGGAATAATAAAACGTACCACACGGTTGGTATGTTTCTCTGGGGCTACTTCTACCCATATGCAGTACTTTGCATGTTTCAATGTTAAACTTCAGTTGGCACTTCTCACCCCATCTGCCCAAATTTTCTAGATCCTGTTGCAGTAGCACACTGCCATTAGTGTCATTAACAACCCTGCCAACCTTTGTATCATCTACAAACTTCGACACTAAGTCTGATATACCTTCATCAATATCATTCATAAATATACAAAACAACAGTGGGCCCTACACCAAACCCTGTGGGACTCCACTAATAACATTAGTCCACGAAGAGCAGCGTACATTGATTACCATCCTCTGTCTTCTCCCATTCACCCACCCTTTTATCCATTGCAGCAACTTACCCTTAACACCATTCTGCTCCAATTTGTACAGTAGTCTTCCATGCGTAACAGTGTCAAGAGCTTTTCTGAAATACAAGTACAGGTAAGTCTCAACGTTACGAGTTATTCGTTCCTAGCGCATGCTCGGAAAGGGAGAATTTATTTCCACTATACATAATGTTAAAAATAAGGGTTACATTATCAACAATGAAATTAGTTAGCTAATTAGTTTATGTTTAAACAATGATTGATTTTCCAAAGAAATGAAAACATAGCCTGTACAATCAAGCAAATTATAACAACAGAGAAATGATTTATAACTTACAAAAGTTAAAGAATGTTTATTCTTCATCATCAATGACTAAATGCACACTCGTTGATCACTCATTATTGGCTCGGCACTCTGTTTGTTGCCCAAGGAGTCGTCTTCAGAAATGCTTCAAGAGGCATTTATTTCCAAGATAATCTCTTTTCTTTATAAATTTCAATAGCATGCATAAGCATTTTTTAACAGAATGCACAATTTGCAACTAACATGATTTGTGTGGAGTATCAAGTTTACAAAGTTTAAAAAAAAAAATGAAGAGAAGATTCTGAAAATTTGTTTTTATACGATTGAAAATTTCAGTAAAAGATAAACACATTTCATCATAATAACGAAAAAAATCCACACAATTCCAGCTATCGGCATTTTCACAAATGCAGTAACATTGAGTTTACTACCCATTTATAATTGCTTGCAGTAACAGAGAAGCCCAATAAACCGGAAAGTGCAAATTGTTTTTATTGTTTGGTCGTGACTTCCAGAAATGTGCTTTAGAAAAATATCACACATAAAGCTGTTCAAAATTGGTTCTTATAACATATGATAACGATGAAAGTGTAGTGCATTTAATGATTTGAATTGGTAACTAATACAATTTACACTATAAAAATGACCTTTTAGGGAGTTATACAGCAAAAATTTGAACTTCCGAGGTTGCGGAATGAATTACCAAAAAAAAAAAAAAAAAAAACAATGTGTTATTGGGTTCAAATTACAATGGTCACGGATTAATATCGTAAAGCGGGGCACACTGTATTGTACAGCTATGTGCGTGGTTTGAAATGCGGTATTTATGAAAGTTTAACATTCATTTTTTTGCAATTAATGTTCATATTTTCGATTTTGTTGATACTTGAAGAAGGGGGGAAAAAAAAAAAAAAAAAAACCTTGTAAGCCCCGGGAACTCGTAAAGCAAGAACTGCCTGCATATGATATCAAAATTGTTTTTTTGCATCCACTTCCTCTGTAACCACATTATAGTATCCAATCAAATTTGTCAGACAAGATTTTCCCTTAACAAACTCATGCTGTATCTGAATTATTGCTGCAGTCTTGTCTAGATGATCCATCTGCAATGCATCTTTAACCAGTGACTCTATTTCACCTGGAACAGAAATTAAACTAACCTGTCTGTAATTACTCGTGTCACCTTCGATCACCCTTTGTGAATTGGGGATACATCTACACATCTACAGTCCATGGGGACCTCCCCTGAGTCCAAGGATGCTCTCATAATTATGGCCAAGGGTTTGCTTAGTTCATTTGCCACCTCCTTTAATATAACTGGGGCCAACCGGGCTAGCCGAGTGGGTAAAGTACCTGCCCGGCAACCCAAAGGTCGCGGGTTCGATTCCCGCCTCGGGCTTGGATCAAAGTACTGCAAAAACCTTGGGAGGTGCAATATGGCCACAGAAGCCGATGCGCCAACAACTACCAAATCAAAAAAAAAAAAAAAAAAAAAATATATATATATATATATATATACACATATATATAACTGGACAGATCCCATACACCACAGGTGCCTTTCTTATGTTTAACTTCAACGATTTCTCCTCCACTTTGTTCTCAGTTATTACAAAATCATTAAGCACCCTGCTACAATTTGATAACTTTTTGGTATTTTCGTTCCTAAATAACTCATGTGTGAATGTAGATGCAAAATACTCATTCAGTTGCTATCTGAGAAGGATCATTAACAATCGAACCATCGATATAAAGTTGACCAATCTGATTCACCTCCTTCCTTTTAGAGTTTATATAAGTAAAGAAATCCTTGCTGTTTTTCTTAGCATTCTTTGCAAAAGATTTCTCGTAATTTGCCTTTGCTTGCCTAATCTCCTTTGTGTCTTGATTACAGACTAGCTTATATCTGCCATAGGCTTCTATGTTGCCTGATAATTTATATGCATCCCATGCGTTTTTCTTCTCTGCTACGAGTCTCATTAGTTCATTTGCCAACCATTTAGGCCTAAACCTTGAACAATATTTCTTAATAGGTATGAAACTTTTAGTAGCTTCCATGATTAATTCCTTGAATGCTTCCCACTTAGAATTTACTGTTGGTAACATCGTCAGTTGATCCCACTGTACAGAATTTAAAAACTGTCGGAGACCACTGTACTCGCCTTTACGGAAACAAAAACCCTTTCCTTTAACCCATGATGGTAATTATATCTTTAAGTAAATTACCCCAACAGTTCACTGTGATCACTGCCACCTAGTGGTTCCTTTATCTGCAAATTCTCAATACACGAATGATTACTGCTGATAACCAGATCAAGGGTATTATCCTCTCTGGTTGCCTCTTGAACATGCTGCTGCAGAAAACAATCATCCAATAAATCCACAAAAGTCTTCCTAGTGTGTGAGTGACCAACCCACAAATTCCAGTCAATATCTGGGAAGTTAAAATCCCCCATTATAAGACATTCTGATTTACTAGCCCACTATTTCTCTGTACAATTGTTTGTTGTACTCATTTAAGTCATTAGGCCTATAACACACTCCACTTATTTTTGATTTTCCAGTGCTTATGTCACACCAAACTGACTCAACAGTGTACTGTCCATCTATGTCAACTGGATGCACTTCTTTTGATTTTATGTTTTTTCCTAATTAACAGCATAACCCCTCCTCCCTTCCTATCCTGTCTATCCTTTCTGTACACAATGTACTCCTCAAATTCCAATTCTGCATTCCTGATATCTGTGTGACACCATGTCTCTGATATCCCAACAATATCTGCCTTTGATGTCTTGACCAACACTTCAAATTCATCAAATTTATTTACTATACTTCCAGCATTGGTATACACGCACCTATTCGTATTCTTAGTTACCCTAACACATTCCATATATTTATTTGTTTCATGATGACTGCCATCAGTCCCCGAAACCCCTAGCACCCCTTGCTCCATGCCACTGCTTATTCTAATAGAAGCAGTGCAAGAATCACCTTAACCTCTGTGAATCCCCACAAGATAGCAGTTTTCCAACCCACCTAACACTACCTCAATAGCATCAGCAAATATTCTTGCACCCTTTCTATTTAAGGGTATCCCATCCCTATAGAAGCAGTCTCTTCTGTTAACAAGCACAGACCACGCTGAAAAAAATTCTACCCCATAAGCCTTGCACAATCAATCCAGGGCCAAATTGATTGATAAGGCTCACAACTTTTTTTTTCCAACATTGACCTGTACTTGTGAATTGTTCATTAAGAAAAAGTTAGCTATCAATATATATAACTAACACTATTAATTATCAACATTATTTTTGTTTTCTGATGCTTAGCCACACATTAAAAAAATTCATATTCAAGTGCATATGAATCACATGCAAATGGCTTTAAACATCTTTCAACTTGGGTGGCTGCAGAAGACCTGAGATTATTATGGAATGGGTCATTAACTGGGTTTATTCAGAAGGCAAATGCTTTCTTTAATATGTTTCATGAAAAAGTGGTACAGCCTCAGTAGGGAAATTTAACATAAACTGCATGACTACTTAGAGTATGTTGTATTAGGTTATAAGTGAGTTTTATGTAAGAAAATAAAGTTATCATTATTTCCTTTCATTATATCAGTTCCTTATTTTGCAAATCTAAGAATAGCATTAGTAGAGGCATTTGATGCAAGAAAGCAAGCTTATGCAGCATCAGCCAAAAAAAAAAAAAAAAAAAAAAACCCCACTTCCACTTCACCAGGGATGGAAGTCTATTCCACCTACCAACTACCCGCTGGCTAAAGGCAAATTTCTGCACATCTATCCTACATCTGTCTTTCCTCAATTTGAATTTATGCCCTCTCAGGTGATTATTCTGAGCAAGAGGAAGAATCCCATCAGCATTGAGCATGCTCAAACCATTCAAGGATTTGTACACCTCTATCAGATCGCCTCGCTGGTGCCTAGTCTCCAGACACTGTAATTCGCAAAACTTAAGCCTTTCTTCGTAAGAGCACCCCTTTGTTCCATTCACTAATCTTGTTGCCCTTCTCTGTACTCATTCCAGCAGCTCTACATCCTTCTTGAAATGAGGCCTCCAGGCCTATATACAGTACTCTAGGTGTGGCCTGACCATTGCCTTATACAAGGGAATAATCACCTCCTTATCCCTGCTAGAAAAATTCCTATATATCATTGACAATACACCATGAGCTATTCTTGCAGCCTGTCTGCACAACCACCCCCAGGTCCCTTTCATTCTCTACCACTGTCAGTGTAGTACCACAGAGTTCATACGTTGCTCTGGGGTTGCTGTTTCCCATATGTAGTACTTTACATTTGTCAATGTTAAACTTCATTTGCCACCTCTCAGCCCATCTGCTCAACCTTTCCAGATCCTGTTGCAGCAGCATAGTGTCAGTAGTGTCCTTGACAACCCTGCCAACCTTCGTATCGTCTGCAAACTTGGACATTAAGCTTGATGTACCATCATCAATATCATTTATAAATACAGAAAACAATCAAGGACCCAATACTGAACCCCGAGGGACTCCACTAATAACATTAGTCCATTGATTACCACTTTCTGTCTTCTCCCCCTCAACCACCTCTTTATCCATAGCAGCAATTTGCCTCCAATGCCACACTGCTCCAATTTGTGCAGCAGTCTTCTATGTGCAACAGTATCAAAAGCCTTTCTAAGATCCAAGTATATAATATCAAAGTTATTCCCTGCATCCAGTTCTTTTGTGACTGCATCATAGTATCCAATCAAATTAGTCAGGCAAGACTTCCCCTTAACAAAACCATGCTGTGTCCGAGCTATAACTGAAGTCTTGTCTAGATGATCCTGCAGTGCTTCTTTAACCAGTGCCTCATTAATTTTCCGGGAACAGAAGTTAAACTCACAGGTCTATAATTACTTGTGTCAGACTTTGATCCTCCCTTGTGAATTGGGGTCACATTTGCACATCTCCAGTCCATGGGTACCTCCCCTGAGTCCAAGGAAGCTCTCATAATTATGGCTAAGGGTTTGCTTACTTCCTTTCCTGCCTCCTTTAATATAACTGGATAGATCCCATCCACCCCAGGTGCCTTTCTTGTGTTTATCTTCAACAATTTCTCCTCCACTTTACTCTCAGTTATTACAAGATTCTCTAGCTTACTGCTAGAGTTGAATACACCTCTGGCATTCCCCTCGCTGAATAACTCCTCATGTGTGAATGTCGATGCAAAATATTCATTTAGTTTGTTAGCTACCTGAGCAGGGTCATCAATAGTTGACCCATCAATATCAAGTGGACCAATCTGATTCATCCCCTTCCTTCTAGAGTTTACATAAGTAAAGAACTCTTTGCTGTTTTTCTTCGCATCCCTTGCCAAGGATCTCTCGTAATCTGCCTTCGCCTGCCTAACCTCCTTTGTAACTTGGTTATCTATCATAGGCTTCTGTGTCACATGTTAATTTGTATGTATCCCATGCATTTTTCTTCTCTGCCACATGCCTCATTAGTTCATCTGACATCCATTTAGGCCTAAACCTTGAACAATATTTCTTGGTTTCTGATCCTATTTATAAGTTTTCATACTCATGATATATACATTTGATAAGATATGTAACAGAAAAAAATTAATGTCTTTCTGTGTACATAAATATTCATTAAGAATTTTTAATTAAATGTAGAGAGGACTTGGCCATATGTTATGATTTCCTCTTGACATCAACTGCTGACAAACACAACTTGCATGCTGCTTACAGTCCTTATTCTCTTTCTGAACAAAGATAAAGAACAAAATAATTGCAAGCAATATGTGAATTGTATTTTTTAATGTTGTTTTTGACTTTTTTTTTTTTTTTCCCGAGTTAATCTGTAGAGGAGATCATAACATATGATGGGGTATCCTTTTCAGTAGTGCAGAAATTCAATTATACTAGGCAGGTTTGATGGAAACCTATTTGGACTCAAATTTCAAGGATATTGCTTATGTCCAAAATATTGACAGAACAGACCACTGTCAGTTAGTGTTTAAGAACAGACATGCTGTGGGCAATCAAATTATACTTATCAAGATTATTATACTTATAACACATCTTATATTTCTAATCAAATTATAAATATGATGTGTTATAAGTGCAGAAAACTGTAAAGGAAGAAGGGATTCACAAGATTTAGGCAGGTGCTAATCCATAGATAGCAAACCTAGTCAAGACTATATCATGCACAATTTGATGGAAGAGGTTGGATAATTCTCTTAAGCTACATTTACAAAGTGCCTTTTGTTCATGCAATGTCACATGTGTTGTTGCATGCAGCAACATATGGGCACCTCTGTAGCTAGATGGGCAGGAGCAACAGTGCGTAGCACACGCTTCTTGATTAGACCGGGGTTCAAGCCTGTGACCACCAAATACGGAGGATGCGGAGAGGTCAGGGAATGACCACCACATATCCCCGGAGCAATATGGCCTTAGTTGCTAATGCTCTTAAAAACCAAAATAACAACAATAACAGCAGCAACATATGTTAATTCTTTCACTTATGTTGCTGCTGCAACAACATATGTTAATTCTTTCACTTATTAAGGTGCAAGAAGCATATGTTTAGGGTTGCATGCCTTTTGCTGTTCATACAAGGCATGTTACTTTTCTTGCTACTCTTCTGGTATAGTCTAGAAAATGATCACTTTTTTTAATCTTATTTTTACTGTTTTTAATAAATCACAAGCTTCTTCAATGTGCAGGTCATTTTTCCATTTTGGCCTATCCTGTTGTGCAGGCTATGGTTCCATGAATGAGAGGTATTTTCAAATATTCAGTTGTTTCTCAGTGTCAGTTTTGAGAGTAATATCTTTGGTATCATCTTCAGTCATCTGAAAAGTGAAAAATCATAACTACTATTTCAGAGTTCCTAAATGGGAGTTTTATACATAGTAAACACTAATATTTTTTATTATTTTTATTATTATTTCAGTTCTCGACAAATGGAATTTCCCTCATTGCCTGGGGACGCTTCATGGGAAACATGCAATCCCTGGAAAATAGTGTTAGCTCTTATTATAACTTTTAAGGGGACATACGGTATTATTTTGCTTACGGTTGTAGATGTAAATTACTTTTATTTTTTAAATTTGCTTAACAATGGGGAATTGCAGTTGCCAGAGCCGACTGAGCTGCGAGGCACTGATTTGTTTACTCCATATGTACTAGTGGCTGATGACACATTTCTGCTTACAACTCACATCATGAAACCATTTTCTACAGATCTTCCAAAGGATCTCCAAGAAGAGTAAATAATTATCAGTTGTCAACAACATGCTGTATTGTGGAAAATGCATTTCGTTTGTTGGCATCAGTGTTCAAAATATTTTGTAAGCCATTAGCAGTTAAAATTTCTACAGCCAAAGATATTGTGCTTGCTTACAATTTCTACACAACTTTTTAAGAAGAAACGTGGCCTCGAGACAACTGTACTGCCCACCAGGAAAACACAGATGAGGACTCATTGATAGAAGTGCTTGGAAGAAGGCTACTGAGAATGACAACAGGATAAAAAAATCTCCAGAGAACATCTAGTAATGATTCTAAAATGATTTGAAATAATTTCATGAATTATTTTATGTGAAATGAAGGGTGTGCTTTACCACACTGTTTCATTTCTGGCCCTTAGCTCAGCTCCCTCCACTACAAACAGAAAACATTTATAAACAAACCAGCTGGATTTGTAAGTATCATATGTTCTCAGTAAAAATAAGACTATAAGCTTTTAATTTTATTTAGAACCAATTTTAAATCCATAGAGTACTTAGATCCTAACTGCTGGAGAGCACTTCATCTCATTTCCCTATTTTTATCAGCAGGGTACCAAAGAACAGGGAATTTTCTGTAGTCTTCCACAAAATTTACCGTTTGTTCTGCACTCTGCTCCATGATACCACAATTCCTAGATAGAACAAATGACATGGTCCTCAAAATTATTCACTTGTTAACATGAAGACTAGTGCTGCACAATATGTTGCAAGGACACTGGGAAACCTGTGTGCCTACTTGAGCCTAGCCATGCAATACAGGTTTGATGCAAGTGGCATTGCATGCATCGCAGTGCCTCTAGTTGCATAAAAAGGGAATTGTCTAAATAATCCATTACAGATGAATCCACATCTTTTGAATTCCATATCTTTGGCTATTTGAAAAAGGGATTGAACGAATGCTAATTTTATTTGGATGCTCATGTGCAGCTGGCTGTCTCTAATTTGATTCATCAACAGCCAAATTCCACTGTTTCATTTTTGCTTGGCAAAACAATAGGTTACATAACTTAATGCTAAAAATGACTTTTGTGTGAGGCAGCCTAAACAGATTTGTATGCAAGTGCCCTTAAACACATTTCCCTTGATCCTACTTTACATTATAATTTGAATTGAGATATATTATGCACTCACTCATCCAACAGTTTGAAGTTTTTGTGAATTGCATAAAAGCGTTAATGTTTATATGAGTGTATGAAATGTACCATATATGTAGAATGCAAATCTTACTTAAAAGAGGTTGCAGTAAAAAATTAAACTGTACTTACAGCTGCAATGGAAGGCTTTTTGTTGTCCCCAGCAGGAGGATGAGTTACATCAGCGCCGAGAAATATCACAGGTTCACTGAACACTTTTGGTCTGCAACAAATATGTACATATATTTAGATATTTAAAACAATCTCACCATTTTGAAAAAGAATAATTATGGAGAGTCACTGTGATAAACTGTGAAACTAATTTGCTCAATCTCTAATTAAAGGTGAAAAGAAAAATACACAACTGAAAACAAAACTTAAGGCAAAACTAAAACCATGCTTTCACTCAAAAATAGATTTTTACATTAAAGCACAAAGCATCCAATACACAAGTTTAGCAATTTATCTGTTCAAAAAAAATAGCAAAAAAATTAATCTTTGTGAAAAATTCTTAATAAAATAAAGTTTGCTTCCAACATGTGGTTTGGGGGGGGGGGGGGGAATCTTTTCTTTTTATGATTAGAGATTTTAACTGAAAATTACACACTAATTAACTGTTCGAGCAAGAGAGGAAGATGTACCTACCATTAATGTTGTCCAACAAAAAAATTCAAGTAAGAATAGGAGGTGAGTATTACTCTCCTCCAGGTAAAGCAAGAGGCAACATAATGGTAACATAACAGTGAGTATGTAGTTAGTGTTTGGCATATTTCAACTCTAGTATTTAATTGCAGTTAAAGTTTCTAGCTTGGTTTATTTTATTTTTGCCTTCAAAGAAGAAGTAAAGGAGCTTACAATATCTAAGTTATGCAGGTTTTTGTAATGCAATTTTTAAAGTTCTAAATTTTACAATACATCAGTTTAGGCCTAGAATGCAGAGTTACGTACCAAATTTACAAGAATAAACTAAGACATCTGTCAGAGTTGTAAACTGCTATCCTTGTTTATTGAATCCACACACCCAAAATGTGATTCTGTTGATTCAACATATTGTAATCCCCCACTACTGTAAATTGTGTTGCATTTAGTTATTTGCCACTATGCTATGCTATTCAATTCCTTGCCTCTCACACAAAAACACTATATGGCAAAAAGTATTTAGACACATACAAAAGTGGCAAAAAAGGGTTTTAATTCAAACACCTAATACAGTAAGAGTGCCACTTTGACCCATATTACGGCCTCAACCATCTGAGTATACTTCCTATCAGCTTCTGGTGAGTGATAGTTGGAAATCACCTCCATAACTTCTTCAAAGCAGCTGCCAGAGCCAATTTGAAAGAAAGTCGTTTGGGTCCAAGCCTAATTTTGCAATAAAGTTCATTCCACAGGCGTTATGAAACCGATTCCTGGATCTGAGCTGGCCAGTCCAACATTTTGACATCCTAAACCTGAACCCTTGGTCTGCAGACAAGGATCTTGAAAAAATAGCATGGGTCATGAATTATTTTCACTATGTGACATGGAGCACTGCTTTGCCAATACTGATTCGGTTAGCCCATGTATAAATATAGTGCAAGTGCATCAGAAATACATAGCTATATCTGAATAAATCAGAATATTAGTAAAATGGCATCGTTTTAAGTTATATCTCATATTGTGAATACCTTCATGAGTTGCCATGATATTGCACTACTTCGAATAAATAACGCTTCACCTAAGGAGAAGACTAATGTTACTTATTCTTAGATGGATACCACCACCCAGACGGCTCAGTTTCAGGGATATTTCGTCCTTCTTCGGTGGGTGGGTGGGTACCTGAGTGATGCAATGATGGCAAAACAGTTATGAAGTATAACTCCGCAATATGAAAGATGCCCGATGGTGTATCATGTATTTAGACTCAAGCGTTTAGGGCATAAGCCTCAAGCTATGGAGGAGTCTAGACTATGTATAAATATATTGTGAAACTTCTAGAGTCCATTCAAAAGAGGACAGTGACACTAATTAATGACCTCTCTTACAAAGTCTCTCCACTCTGTCTCAGACATTCAGTCCCTGCTGCATGCCTTTTCTATAGATACTTCTATGGGCACTGTTCTTTTGAACTGACATCTGTAATTCCCCACCCCCCCCTCCAAACCAGTCCAAACACATCTCAATCAGTCAACCGCCATTTTCTGTCCAACTCCAAACTCATATATCCAACGTTTCCACTTCTTCATTACCCTTTATATTTCTGTTCTCTGGTACAATTTTCCTTCATATTTATTTCCTTAAAATTACTATCTATGGAAATTCAAGTATAATGTCAACAAGTATCTTGTCTTCTCAGCCTTCAACCCACAAACAGCAGAGAGAGAGAGAGAGAGAGAGAGAGAGAGAGAGAGAGAGAGAGAGAGAGAGAGAGAGAGAGAGAGAATGATGATTTTTTTCATATACTATGCCTAAGAAGCAGATACTGGGTACTACATGGATTACCTGATTTTTTGGTGAAGTTCTAGGTCTGTGTAGGCATGCATCCTACAGAAAAGTATTTCAATAGTTTATTAGTATTAGTATTAGTATTAGTAACGGCCGTATGGTGCAAGAAAGCCTATGGCTTATGCTGCACCAGCCAAAAAAAAAAAAAAAAAAAAAAAAAAATCCGAACAAAACAATGATAAAAACAAAAATTAAATAAATAAATAAATAATAATAATTAATATATAAATAAAAATAATAAAATGAAATTAAAAATTAAATAAAAAGGAAATTAATCCTATCAACCTATGCGCTTCCCTTACCCGAAAGTACTATCCAGATGACCTTTGAATTTCCCCAAACTGTCGGCCTCTACCACCCATGAAGGCAACTTATTCCAGTAATTTATAACTCGCTGGCTAAAATAAAACTTCCTGCAGTCCAATCTAAACATTTCCCCCCGTAACTTGAATTTATGTCCCCTAGTTCTAGCATCATTTATAATCTTGAAAATTTTGTCCTCATTCATTTTACTGATGCCTCTCAGAGCCTTAAACACCTCAATCAAATCTCCCCTAAGGTGTCTAGTTTCCAAACTCTGCAACCCACATATTCGAAGTCTTTCTTCATACGGACGCCCTTTTGCCGATCTCACCAGGCGAGTTACCCTTCTTCGCACCCTTTCAAGAAGCTCGATGTCTTTCTTTAGGTGCGGTCTCCATACTTGAACACAGTATTCCAAGTGTGGTCTAACATAGGCCTTATATAATGGGATTATCACGTCCCTATCTCTACTTGCAAAAGTTCGATAGATCATCGATAGGACACCATGGGCCTTCCTTGCAACCTGTTTACAATGCTCAGAGAATTTCATGTCTGACCGTATCATAACACCCAAGTCCCTTTCCTCCAGTACTGGGTTTAGTTGAACTCCACCAAGTGAATAAGTTATTTTGGGATTACTGTTTCCCAGGTGTAATACCTTACACTTTGTTGGATTAAAGCACAGCTGCCATTTTTCTGACCATTCTTGAAGTCTATCTAGGTCTCTCTGAAGAAGCTCAGCTTGACAGTGATCATTAACTACTCTACCAATTTTAACATCATCTGCAAATTTAGACATCACGCCCTCTATCCCTTCATCAATGTCGTTTATGAAAATTAAAAACAACAGTGGTCCTAATACTGATCCTTGGGGAACCCCACTTCTTACATCAACCCAATCTGAGGAATAGCCATTTATCACAACCCTCTGCCTCCTGCCCTGAAGCCATCCTTCTATCCATCTAAGAATTTTTCCAGTGATTCCAACCTGTTCCAGCTTATAAAGCAACCGCTCATGTGGGACTGAATCAAAAGCTTTGCTGAAATCTAAATAAACAATGTCGAAATTATTCCCTAAATCCAGCTCGTGAGTGACCCTTTCGAAATAGCGAACCAGATTTGTTAAACATGATTTTCCCTTTACAAAACCATGCTGAGTATCCTTGAGAATTTCAATTCGATCCAAATGATCCTGAATTCCACCCTTGATCAATGCCTCCATGATTTTCCCTACTACTGAAGTCAGACTGACAGGTCGATAATTTCCCACTTCACTTTTAGAGCCACCCTTATGTATGGGAGATACATTTGCACTTTTCCAATCCAAGGGAATCTCCCCAGAGTCTAGTGATGCTCGCATAACCAGCCTCAGTGGTTCAATGCACTCGCTTACCGCCTCTCTCAAGATTATAGGGTATATTCCATCAACTCCAGGAGTCTTACTAGTCTGTAGGCTTGAAAGTTTTTTCATTAAATAATCTTGCGAAATTTCAATATCATTAATTACATATTTTTTAACTTCGTTCCCACAATTTCCCATTGCCACAAAAGGCTTTTCATTTGTAAATATCGATGCAAAATAACTGTTGAGTTCATCTGCAACGGCAGCTGGTGTATTTATTACTATCCCCTTTCCCTTACGTAAAGGTCCGATCTGGTTTGTCCTGCTCTTCTTGGCATTTATATATGTGAAGAATTCTTTATCCCCCCTCTTTGCTCTGTTTGCTAGTGATTTCTCATAAACTGCCTTTGCCTATTGAACCTTTTCTGTGGCTCTATTACACATCACCTTGTAGCTGTTATAGGCTTCAGTACTTTTTATTGCTCTGTAACGTTTCCATGCCACCTTTTTCTGCTCAAGTAATGTGGCAACTTCACTATTCATCCAACTTGGAACCCTTCTCGTGGAGTATTTTTTTAATGGTATATACGCATTCAAGGCATCGGTGATTAATGTTTTAAAAGCGCACCACAGTTCAAATGTATTCATTCTCTGCGCGATATCTACCCAGTTAATAGAGGCCATGTAGTACCTTAAGGCATCGTAATTTCCTTTTCTGAAATTAAAACCCATTCCTTTGCCTTTTACTTCTGCTACCTCTCTCGTCATCATCCACCGTAGAACTCCGTGATCACTTCCTACTACTGGTTCCTCTACTGTCAGCCCTGTTATGTCATCTGATTCATGTGTGATGATGAGGTCTAGGATATTCTTTTCTCTAGTACTTTCCCTGACATGTTGATACAAATAACAGTCATCTAGTTGATTTAAAAATTTTGTTCCCCATGTCGAGTTTCCTTCCCATTTACTCCAATCAATTAGAGGCAAATTGAAATCACCCATAATAAGGCATTGACGCTTACTTGCCCATTCCATTTGCATGTAGAGGCTTTTGTCATAGTCTTCACAATCACCTGGTCTGTAGATTACGCCTACTCGCATTGTACCTTTGTTTCCAACTATCTCACACCATACAGACTCTATACTAGCATGTGAAATGTCTGAATCTGGGAAAGATATCGTCGCACTCAGGCTGCTTCTGATAAGAAGCATTACCCCACCACCCCTTCTATCTACTCTATCCTTCCTAAATACATTATACAAGCCGTACTGAAACTCATCATCCCCAATTTCCGGGTGGCACCACGTCTCCGTAAGCCCTATTATGTCCGCGTTACTTGTTTTAACCAGCAGTTCGAATTCGCTCATTTTATTGACGACACTTCTAACGTTACTGTATAAACAATTAAGATTTACTGTTCTTGTATATTTAACAACCGTAACACAACCCTTGAAGTTTTTTAGGCTCTCTTCCCTGATATTAGCTACCTGCTCACGTGAAACGTCTTTGCCCCCAGAACATCTAGATAATACGTCCAGTTGGGGTAACAGATAAGAACTCTTAAGGTATGTGCAAGAGTTACATTGACCAATATTATCAGATAAACGCGTGTCAGTATTACCCACATCCCCCCTAACTAGCAGTTTCCCTGAGCCTTTAAGGTATCCTCAATAATACTGGCAAAAACTTTTGCACCACCTTTGTTTAAGTGTATCCCGTCTCTACAAAACAAATTCCTTCTACCTACAAGTGTGGGCCATGCTGATAGAAATTTACCCCCTAAAGCCTTGCAGATTCCTTCAAGTCTTGAGTTAATCCACAAGGCTCTTAACATATAATCCCTCCTATCGTGTCTGGGCAGAATTGCAGACACATAGACATTATGGCCTAGCTCGCGACATTTCCTCAGCATGGTCCTGTATTTTTCCAACAAATCGTCAGATCGTGTACGTTTAATATCGTTTGTCCCCACATGAATAATAATATTTTCTTTACCCCCTTTAAAATCTGACAGTCTGTTGGTGACATCATCAATAGTTGCTCCCGGCAACTATTGATGTAAACATTTATTGTATATAAATGCAAAGGCTGCTAGCATTAAAACTATGGACATTATTTTTAGAAATGGGTGCAGTATGAAAAGCTGCCACTTGTATTCATTATTACCAAAATCACTTAATAATCTTACCTGATACTGGGAACCAAGATACTATTTATTCCTCCTAATTTGACATTTATTTTCAAACAGAGATTAGATAATGTCTGAGGAGATGTTTTGTTAACATTTTTTGCTTGAACACATTGTGTGGCCATTCCCAGTACAGTATCTCCAACTCGCTTCACTTCCGCTAGAGGAAAAATTATAATTAATTATATTAGTTACATATTTTAACACACAGAATGATATCAAAATAATATAATTAATACTATATAAAGGCTGGTTGTAATTAGTGTTAATATGGAGGCCATTAGATGGAAAACATTAAATGTAATACCAAACTGTGTTATATGAGTTTATTCAGATCATAACTACTATACAATAAATTTATTCAGATCATCACTGTTACACAACAGATTCTTGAAATGGACATCCAAGGTTGGGAAAAATAATCACTCATAACAGCAATAAATACACCATCCAATAGGACACAATCTTTAATAAAAAAAATAAAAAAAAATACACCAATAAAATGAAAAGTGATGAAAAAAATTCCAAAGCTTACAAAAGCAATCATCTTCTTTTGTTAGCAGTAGATTAGGTTAGTAGATCCACTGCTGACAAAAGAGGGAGTAGCCTTTAAAAGCACCAGTGTTGTTCTTATTACTTTTGACTTTACAATATTTATATATTTATTGCTTTTATCATCATAACTTTATAAATTTTTTATTTTATATTAAATATAGTTTTATCTTATCTTTAATATCTTGTATCTAGTTTAACGGCCTCCGTAGCCGAGTGGGCAGGAGCGGGAGTGCAGTAGCACACGCTCTTTGAGTAGACCGGGGTTCAAGCCCCTGCCTGCTGAATACGGTCGATCTGCCAACCCGCACTGGACCAGCGTGGCAGATTATGGTCCATTTTCCCTCAGCATGAATTGTTGAGGAGGCTTCCACCCTGCAGTGGGTTGATAATGGCTGCACTTTACTTTTTTTTTTATCTAGTTTATTTTTTTTAATTTTATTAAACTGTTACTGGTGTATTTATTGCAGTTATGAATTTCTAAACAAATTTATTCTCGTCATAATTGCAATAGTTTATTCAGATCAAAGCACTATACTATATAAATGTAGCAGCCATTAATGACAACAATATATTGAAGCACAGGACTGCACTTCCAATTACTGCTGCAGCATTTTCTGTGGAATGTCACAACATTCTTAGTAATGTTACCCTTGATATCTACCAGAATTTGAATATTTCTTTAGTGAACTTTTCTATGGCTCTGAACTCATTTCTTTTCATTTTCACCTGGCTGAATATCCTGTCACACTCAGCAGACGTATGTGGGGTTGCCAAGACCTCATACAAATTTTAGTGATTTTGGGCTTTTCATCTACTCCATTTGCACAACTGAAACTACCAATAACTTCCAAAAAAAAAAAAAAAAGATTTTCTTTGATTCCTCTTATTTCATGTTTGTGCAAGAGCTAACAGAGTTAAATCTCTGTTAGCTCTTGCACAAACATGAAAAATGCAAGTCAAATGGTGAAATGCTTTAAAGCCTTTTGAATTCAATTTATTGCTGATGTAAACAAGTGGCATGTGCTCTCATTTCTGAACTGAAATACCTCACATTCTGGATTATTCTAGTGCTGAAGATAGGCACTGTTAAAGATGTGGTAGATAGCTGGTTCACTCAACTAAGGCAGCTGCATGCTCCAACTTGTTTACATAAAAAATAGACTATATAATATGATTAGATTATATATAATTAGACTATAGCTGTTTCATTGTATACAAAGAAAAAAGTGACAGCACCTTAAAATGCATAAAGAAAATGAATATATATTCTTCTTCTTCAGTACATTGTGCATCTACTAACAAAATTTCAAGTAGAATCATCTGTTGGTTGCTGCATTATAAAAAAAAAAGGTTCATGTTACTCAAACTGAATTGTTTTCTGATAATGCCAGTTCTGATAATGGCAATTCATCTGGTGTCAAACTGAAAACAATACATTGCACACTGATTTAAAAAAAAAAAAAAAAAAGTACCATTACCCACACACAATTGTTTTTCAAAAACAATACTGCTAAAGTACTTTTCCTGGATGTGTATTTAATCTTGTAACAAAACATACAGGAAGTTCAGAACGCAGCTGCTAATAGAATTTTTTGTGAAATTTTAATGAAATTTCAAGAACACAGCTGCTAACAGAATTTTTCTTGAAATTTCATACAAAAGCAAAAACCCTTCTCTTTACCCCTGATGGTAGTTACTACCTCTGAGTAAATCCCACTTCAGCACACAAGAAAAATCTATTACAGCTGTGTACTAAACTTCCAGGATGCTTATTCAATTGTGTAACAAAATTTCAAGAAAAACTTCAACTGGAACTTACATTATAAAACTGGTGTCAAAAATCAGTTATTTTATGCACAATTGTATTTTTAATACTGTTGACACAGCAATGGAACTTCAAATCCCACCCCACACATCCCACTTTAATTACAATAAAAAACAATTACCAGATGCTTTACTCTTTGGATTTTGTGTAGTGATAAACTCGGTGGTGTAGCAGTTTCACTGTTGTATTGAAGATTGCAATGTGCAATTAAAGTGAAAATTCAATAAAGAACTTCAAGGTATATAATGAATAGTACAGAGTGTCTAAATTATTCATCTGATTATGAAGCATGATTAAAATTTTATTATAACAGATATTGTAAATGGTTTGCTACACTTAATAAAGCAACTCAAAGAATATGTTATTACACAACCACACTTCAGTAAACCTCTATATGGGCACCTTTGGTAGCACATAGAATGTCAAGATGGTAGTCAATTTCATTCCAAGAGTTTTGAAGCATTGCTTGAGAAATGGAAGTCACTACCTGTTCAATCCGGTCTAACTCTGTGATGTTAACTTTTTATGCATACATACATCTTGTCCTTTACCTAGCCTCATACAAAGAATAGGTGTGATATCCAAAGAATAAAGAGGTTATTGGAATGGAACCATTCTGACCAATCCATTGGTTAGGAAATATTTTCAGGAAATTGCACACATGCAAGCTTCAATGTGGTGGTGCCCTATCATGCTGCTGGAACACCAGTGTCTGCTGAGGTGCAGCATACAATTTCAGCATGTCTAGGTTTTTTGCTGAGTTCACAGTGTTTTCATGGGGAAAAAATGGCCCAATCACCTGGCTGAAGTTTACCGTGTACCATGCACTTATCCTAGGACTATCACACTTGTGTTCATGAACTGACTGGGGATTTTCAGATCCCCATATGTGATAATTGTGTTTGTTAACTTTACCAAACAGGTGGAATGTCATCACTGAAAACAATGTTTTCCAGAAATTGTTCATCTTCACCTATTAGGTTCAGAATGTGAACAGTGAATTCCTCTCACTGTGGTTTGTCATGAGGCTTAATTTCCTGGATGGTTAGCATTTTAAAACCATAAAGTTTCAATCCCTTGCAAACCACCCTGTGCAATGTTCCTCACAGTATTTGCACCTGCAGGCTTGCCTAGTGGATAGATTTTGTAGGACTTTGGGTAAACACATCCTGAATTTCCGAAACTTTATCTTCAGATACACTAGACCAGTGGTCTCCAAACTTTTTTTGTAGTACACCCCAGAAAAAAATATTAAATATATAAATTTAATAATTTTTTTTACTTATAATCATTTACATGGAAGGCATTATATCTAAAATCACAAATAATTTTAAAAGGTCACAAATAAAAAAAAAGTTAATGTACAAAACGATAAGAAATCATTAATGTTAACAATTGTAGCAAATGTAATGCAATACTATTTGTTTTATTTATAAATAATTTAAATGGTATGCATTATATCTAGATTTTTTCTAGATAAAATGTACTGTCACAATGCTGGCTGGGATCAAGGCTGTTAACTGTATGAGAAAAAAAATCAGAGTTGCTTTGATACAATTTTAAGATAACTATTACAATAGAAGTTTAATTAAGCTTCATAATCAGGCAAATTATTTCTAGACACCCTGTACATGTTCTTAGTACATGCAAATGTAGTAGTAGTAACGGAGGCATGTGATGCAAGAAAGCAAGTGCATGAGCTCATGTAGCATCAGCCAAAAAAAAAAAAAAAAAACAATTTCATACACCCATTCCCTCTAAACATTTGTCCAGTCCCAAGCTATCAACTTCCACAATGACAGATGGAAGTTTGTTGCAGCAATTAACCACCCGATGGCTAAAGGCAAATTTCTGCACATTACTCTACAATTGACTTTCCTCAATTTGAATTTATTAGTTCAATTTTATTTAAATATATTTCAGCAATAAGACCACTCAGACTTAGTCCCATAGTGTGGTCTTATTGCTGAAATATATTTTAATAAAACTAAACTGATATATTTATCACCATTTTTACCCAAGATTACTTTTTACAAGAGATATTCAGATGACATTCTCATCATATCGGATGAGCAGACCACTAATAATGTTTTATGGACTCTCAACAACGTACATATACATGGTTAAAATTCACAATGGAGAGTGAAGATATACAGACAAAGACAATTTTTAAAATTTCACGTTAATAAGAGAGAAAGACAAATCACAATTCAAAATTTGCCATACGCCTACAAAATACAGGGATGTTTTCATGCTATACTAGATATCATCCTTTCACCTACAAATGTTCAAATTCAACGTTATGTTTAACCTAATTAGAACTACATATAAATATTCAACTTGGACCGCATTAGATAATGGAATTGATGAACTCACATACAGGTTTTTAAATAGGGGATATTTGCTTTATACCATTAACAATATTAAGCTACAGGCCAAAGAAAGGTTAGGTAACACAGGAAATAGCAACACAATTAGGAAAAAAACATTTTATTACAATTCCGTACATTCAGCAATGGTACAAAGACACTGAATTCAGGGTTTTAGTGAAACCAAGACAGAAACTTCATTCCATATTCAAAATTCATTCGGTACCCCCACCCCCCCACATAGATATGCATGATGTGGTATATAATATTCCATGTGGAAATTGTGATTCCTCGTACGTGGGATCGACAAGGTGTCTTTTGGACACACGTCTTAAACAACATGCAGCATTGGTTAGGGCAATAAGAACCACGACATCAGAACTTTCATTCCATGCTGTAAACGAGGATCATGTTTTCCTGTTTGATGCTGCTAAGGTTTTGAGTGTTCAACACAATTACACAAAGCTTTAAATTGCAGAAACCTTAGAAATGCGAATATAGGAAACCCCTGTATAACACAGTACTTCTGCAACATGGTTTCACTCTAACATGATTGAGAAATTGTGGCAATCCTTGCATAATACGGTACTTAGATAACACGGTTTTCACTGCAGAACTGAGACTTGCAGGAAAAAGAACGAGAATTACAGGAAATCTTGCATAACACAGTAATTTTGAGCTTTTGTGCTGGGAAAACCCTGCTATTAAGTTAGATGTAATTTTCAACATTTTCATTCCTTTTTGTGAATCCCTGCTGATGACTTGCTAGTCGTTATCACTTTTATGGCATTTTTCTAAATCACATTTCTGGAGGCCACTACCATAAAACAATAAAACAGTTTGCACTTTCCGGCTTATTAGTCTTTTCTGTTGGTGTAATCAATTATAAACAGGTAGTAAACTTGATCTTCTTGCATTTGCTATAGTACTGATAGCTGGAATTCTGTGGGTTTTCACGTTATTATGGTGAAATGCGTTTCCCCTTTCATGAAATATTCAATCATATAAAAAAACAAATAAATTTTCAGAACTCATTACTCCGTATCGTGTTTGTTGCAATTTGTGTGTGCTGTGTTCTTTGTTTTTGCACATTTGCACATTTCATATCTGCATGGAATTCTCCCAAATCCAAAGATGCTCTCATAATTATGGCCAATGGTCTGATTACTTCCCTTGCTGCTTCTTTCATTATAACTGGATAGATTCCATCAACCCCAGGTGTTATTAATTGCTTATAATTGTTATTAATTATATTGCTTAGGTGTTATTAATTGCTTATAATTTTTACTGTTTTAAATTTTACAACAACAAAAAAAAAAGTCAGTGAATAGAAATATCAATTAGTAAGTACATAGTATGGTATGCATTAATTAAGTTAGTACGTAAGCGTAAATTTATTTTTATTTTGCTAACTGGAAAATATTCTTTTGATTTTCACGTATCATTTAACTTAATTTAATTTACGCGCATGCGTAGTTACAAGTAATCTCCCATTAATAAATAGCCTAGGAAATACTCACATCATGCATTTGGATTCTTTCCTGTAAACATGAAGGTATGTCAAAAAGTTTGGTTCTCTTAGGGAAGGAAGAAAGTTTTTTAGGAAATTGTTTTCATTGTAACTTATTTATTTTCATCATTGTAGTTTTTAGTATATTCCAAGATAATTTTAGCGATGTTTATTTTTATCTTTAATTTTTTACATGTCTTCAGTCACTCGAGGTTGTGTGGTGGAGTGAATGGGTCTGGGGTCAGGTTGGGACTAAGAGGATTGAACACATTTAATAGTATTTTAATGAAGTTTATGTAATTTTAAATCTTTTTAAAAATCATGTCTGAAATAAGTCTGGTTTGGAGAGTTGTGTAGAGAGTTCTATATGCATTGTGTAGAGTTGTCCTATAAAGAAAGGCGACTCCGTAGCCAGGTGGCAGGAGCAGCAGTGCGTAGCACACGCTTCTTGATTAGACCGGGGTTCGAGCCCGTGATCACCAAATACGGAGGATGCGGAAAGGTTAGAGAATGACCACTGCATATCCCCGGAGCAATATGGCCTTAGTTGCTAATGCTCCTAAAAACCAAATAACAACATCCTATAAAGAAAAGGTTGAGGTAACTCTTTTTAGATTTTAAAATTAAATAAATTTATCGGTGTAAATACACCATAGCGAACTCATAATGAAAAACTACATAAGTAGTGTAAAGACATCGATTTAACTGTATCTCATATTGTGACTAACTTATTACCATGTATTGCACTACCTCGAATAAGTAAAAAGAAGACTATTGTTACTTATTCTCAGTTGGCACCATCACCCAGGAGGCACTATTTTAAGGCATATCCTTGTTGGGGACTAGGTACCCTGGTGTTGCATTCATGCCAACCCAGTTGTGAAGTTATTTCCATTCTCATATTGTGGAAATAACCTCACAACTGGGTTAGCTTGATTGCAACACCAGGGTACCCACCCACCCAACGAAGATATGCCAATTAAGCCTTGAAACGGTGCCGTCTGGGTGGTGGTGCCCACTGAGAATAAGTAACAATAGTCTTCTCTATTAGCGAAGCTTTACTTATTCGGGGTAGTGCAATACATGGTAATAAGTTAGTCACAATATGAGATACAATTAAATCAATGCCTTTACACTACTTATGTAGTTTTTCATTATGAGTTCGTTATGCTGTATTTACACCGATATTTTAAGCATACAAAAATTAACTGTATACAGCTAGTAGATAGAACTTCAGAATTATAACATAGATAATGCAATTTGGCCATTGTGAAATTATAAGCTGGGACCACCTTGTCCTTTCATGCATTTTTGTGGTCAAACAGGATTTAAACTTCCTAGTTAACACAATGGGTGTTATCGCAATACTTTCAAATAAGTGGTATTGCTAAAAGGTTAACTAACATTTATTTAAAAGATGAAACACTGCTATGACAGCCTGTTTCAACTTGTAAAAAAAAAAAAAAAAAAAAAAAGAATAAATAAACCAAATAGAGTTTTAGGTGTTTTTTAGTGAAGGATTACTGTAATATAATTATGTTATATTATTGCATTGGCAAGTGAAGATTGTCTTAAAAGTTGCATTTTATTTTGTCACACATTTCAGTAAAGGTTTACCAGTACTATATAGTGTGTAAAGTTGTTAAATGGATATTTGAGTCCATCACCTTTGCAAAAGGAGAGACATTTGCACATTTCATATCTGTATGGAATTCTCCCAAATCCAAAGATGCTCTCATAATTATGGCCAATGGTCTGATTACTTCCCTTGCTGCTTCTTTCATTATAACTGGATAGATTCCATCAACCCCAGGTACCTTACTTACTTTTAGCTTCAATAGTTTCTTCCACTTTCTTCTCGTCCATCACAAAATTATTTAGCTCACGATTAGAATTAGGTTTTCCTTTGATGTTCCCATCTATAAAACTATATCATGTATGAATGTAGATGCAAAATATTTGTTCAGCTGGTATGGAGCAATGGTTTATTTCTTTCCTTCGAATGCTAACATAAGCAAAGAATTATTTACAACTTTTCCTTGCATTAGCCGAAAACATCACATTATCTGCATTAGCTTGCCTAATTCCCTCTCCATTGACTTGATCGTAGCCTAGGTTATATTTACTGACTTTCAGCCCTCACAATATGCAAATTAACCTGTGAAGACATTTGAACTGACATAATACAGGGTGTTTACAAACCACCTTTATAAAACTAAAATATCACTGTGTGAATAGAGTACATGATACAAACCTAAAACCACATCCACGTAATAGTTTTTATTCACTATCTTTAAAATGTGTGAGATGTAGTAGAGGGCAACCAGCATAATCACAAAACAGCAATGGCAGAATTTTCAAAAAAAATTTCCATCCTCTTGGTATCACCGATTGCAGCTTCTGTACAGCTGTAACTTGAACAGTTTCATTCTCAGATGGTGGTACAACACTTTACACACTGTTCACCTTGCCACGTTAAGATTCTATTACTGGCACACCACGTGGATTTCTCTGGACTTCACATAAAACTTCATTGAATCGGCTCCGCTGTGTCCTCCCTGACTTTTGTTTGGCCACCACCTTGCATAAACAGGCATCCTTTATGAATTTTCTGTTCCAATACAGAACTGTAGGTGTATTTTTTGGCTTTTTTTTAAAACTATATGTGAAATTTATAGCATAGCAGTGGTGGCAGAATGCAGCTCAATGAATCAAAGTACAGGCAGTACCCACTTTACAAGTTCCCGGGTTTACATGTTTTTTTTTTTCAAGTATCAAGTATCAAAAAAATCGAAAATATGAACATTAAACTTCATAAATATTGCATTTCAAACCACATGCGTGGCTATACAATAGTGTACCTCGCTTTACAATATTAATCCATTCCAGAGACACCACCGTATCATGAAAATATCATAATGTGAACCCAATAACACATTGTTTTTTGGTAATTCGTTCCATGACTTCAGAAGCTGAAATTTTCGCTACATAACTCTCTAAAAGGTCGTTTTTATAGTGTAAATTGTATTAGTTACCAATTCAAATCATTAAAATGCACTTCACTTTCATCTTTATCATATGTTCTGTTATAAGAACCAATTTGGAACAGCTTTGTGATATTTTTCTAAAGCACATTTCTGGAGGTCACGACCATAAAACAATAAAAACAATTTGCACTTTCCAAATTATTGGGCTTTGCTGTTACTGTAAGCAATTATAAATGAGTAGTAAACTCTATGTTATTGCATTTGTGAAAATACCGATAGCTGGAATTGTATGGTTTTTTACATTATTAGGATGAAATGTGTTTCCTCTTTAATGAAATCTTCAATCGCATAAAAAACAAATAAATTTTCAGAATCTTCTCTTCATTCCTTTTTTTTTTTAAGCTTCGTAAACTTGTTACTCCGTGCAAATCGCATTAGTTGCAATTTGTGTGTTCCGTTAAAAAATGCTTATGCATACTATTGAAATTTATAAGGAAAAGAGAAGATTATCTTGGAAATAAATGCCTCTTGAAGCATTTCTGAAGAAGATGACTCCTTGTGAGCCAATAATGAGTGATTAACGAGTGTGCATTTGGTCGATGATGATGGTGAAGAATAAACATTCTTTAACATTTGCAAGTCATAAATTATTTATCTATTATTATAATTTGCTTGATTTTACAAGCTATGTTTTCATTTCTTTGGATAAATCAATCATTGTTTAAACAAACTAATTAGCTAACCAATTTCATTGTTGATAACGTAACGCCTATTTTTAACATTATGTCTATGGGAAATAGTTCCCTCTTTACGAGTTTTTGTTTTAAGAGCATGCGCTAGGAACGAATTAACTCATAAAGTTGGGAACTACCCATACACACTCTTGAGTGTTAGCAAATTATGTCATAATTACAGTCTTGCAATTATGCTGCCATCTACTGCATCAGCAAGCACATTTTCCAGTTGGTGAATAAAAACTTGAATTTATCCTCTATCATCTGGAAGTGGTTTAAAGTTTACATCACATACCCTATTCACACAATAACCTTTTAGTTTTGTAAAAGAGGTTTACCCAGTATACAATAAACCACATGACCACCAGGGCAAGGTGTCCCCTGATAATTTATAATCATCCCATGTATTTTTCTTCTCTGCCACTAAGCCCCATCAGTTCATCAATCCATTCAGGTCTGAATCAGAACATTTCTTTGATATTCATGGTTTATGAAATTCTTACTAGCTTCCACGTTTATTCCCTAACACTTTTCATCCAGAGTTTGCAGTTGCTAGCAACACCAGTTGGACCTGCTGAAAAGAATTTAAAAGTGTCTAAGTCACCTTTGAAAAAAGAAAATCCCTTCATTTGACACTTGACAGTAATCACACTGCCACCTAATGGTTACATGCTAATGTAGAAAGCAGTCATCTAATAAACAGAAAAGTGCTACTATGTGAGTAACCAGCCTACAAGTTCCAGTCAAAATCATTTGGCAAAAAAATGTTGCCAAATGATTTTGCCTACTCTCATTTTTGTTTTCGCAGTGTTTAATGTCGCACCAAACTGACTCAACATATGACAAAATCATTTTAACATGTAAGGCAGTGTTTTCCAAACTTTTTTAGTCACGGTACACTTTCCATTTCACAACGTATTCACAGAACACTTTTCATCTCACAAAATATTCACGGAACATTTACAAAACACAAGTTTAGCGGGAGCCAAAGAACTGTTTGCCGATATTTTATTACATATGATGCACTGTGCATCAGGAGCATCTTTATTTCCAACACATGTAAAGCCGAAATTCAAATAACTGTCATTACACTTTCATTTTGGTCTTTTTTTAGTTGGTTCCTATTTTTTCCCTTCGAAATGTGACAATATTGTGTTCGTTTTCATTGACCACAGTTGCAATACTAAAAGTATTTGCTTCTCGTTTTAAAGTTCCTTTTTTCGACCACAAATCCAGGGTCACATATTTTAACAATAATAATTCAAAATACTAATAATTATCAAAAAAAATTTATAGAAGGAAGTGAGTTTAGTTATGATATTGGTTCGCTCCCCCCCCCCCCAAACCCATGTACTCCAGGCTAAATCACATACAAAATGGCATATTAGATCATTATATTGCTACTTTTTTGTATGTCATTACCTCTGTGCACACTGCTCTATGCAAAAGCCCACAAAAATAGTGTTCCGCGGCCTTTTTGATTATCAGTCTATGCCAGTATATTAATAACCTGAAAAAATTATGATATATATTATAATGATACAAAAGTGGTGTATGCTACAAATATGCAAGATTATTTATTTTATTTTTTAAATTATTAATTACAATTTTTCATTGAACACTTGTTCACATCTCATGGAACACTAGTGTTCCACAGAACACAGTTTGAGAAATGCTGGTGTAAGGTGTGGTGCCTCATACTGTGCTTCTTAACCAAAAGCATGATTCCTCCCACCCTTATGTTCTGCCTATCCCTTCTTTACATATTCTGCTCAACCTGTTCAAATTCTGCATCTCCTCTGTGTGAGTGACACCATATTTCTGATATTGCTGTAATGTCCACATCTGATAACTTAACTAATACTTAAAATTTGTCAAATAAATTTACTTACCATGCTCTTAGCATTAGTGTACAAACAAGTATATATGTGAGTGTTTTTACTCTTAATATCAAAGGCCATATATTAGTAGTTTTGCCTGAACCACCAGGACCTGTAATTCCCATACACCTTGTTTTCCAGGCTACTGTGTGTCCCAATAGAAGCACTGCAATAACTGGTTAAAGAAGTAACACACACACACACACACACACACACACACACACACACACACACACACACACACACACACACACACACACACACACACACACACACACACAGTTGAGAAGTCGCTGGTAAAGAATGAAAAAAAAAAAAAACAGCATAAACGTCTATGCTTATATTAGCAGTAGAAAGAAGAGGCTGAATCACATTGAGCCACTTGATGTCTATGGGCTAACTTTAATAAAAATAGAATATAATGCAGTAAAAACAGCGAATGGAGGGTTGGTAGTCTAGAAGAATTTATCTTTACTCTCAAAGTGATTTATAAATCCACTGGATATAACAGATTTGGATCATAATGAAGAATATAAAAAGGCAAATTTTGTGGTTGAGATTATCCTACGCCAATAAAAAGACCTTTTTATTGGTCTTTTGATTTCCTTTTGAATTTATTTTTTAAATAACATTGTTTAGTGATATTAAACAATGTTAAAGGGTAAAGGGAAAGGCTTAAACCTTAATGGATGACAGGTGAACTTTTGAGACATGTGGCAAAAAAGAAAGGCTTGCCATACATTATCAGGTGATAAAGAAGCCTATTGTAGACGTAAATTAGTCGGTAATCAAGTCACAAAGGAGGTTAGGCAAGCTCAGGCAGATTATGAGAAGTGTCTGGCAAAGAAAACAGTAAAAACTTCTATGCTTATATTAACAATAGAAGGAAGGGGCTGAATCACATTGAGCCACTTGATGTCTATGTGTTAACTTATGATGACCCTGCTCAGGTTGCAGTAAAACTCAATAGGTATTTTGCATCTACATTCACATATGAGGCATAAAAAATATATTCGCACTGAAGCAGTGTGAATATATCTCAAATTAATAAAGGGGTGTCAAAAGGTAACACGAGTAATTACAGTTGAGGAATTCTTTAGTGAAGGGGATGCCAAAAGTCTAACGAGGAGCTAAATGACTTTGTGACAACTGAAAGGAGAGTGGAGAAATTGTTCATGATGGGCATTAAAAAAAAGGCACAGGGGCAGGAGGAATCTATCTAATTAAATTAAGGAAGGCAGCAAAGCAGGTTAGCAAACCCTCAGCCATAATTATAAGAGCATCCTTGGATTCAAGAGAGATCCTCATGGACTGGAGCAGTGCAAATATATCTCCAATTCATAAAGGGGTGTCAGAAGGCATCATGAGTAATTACAGATCAGTTAGCTCAGAGGTTCCCAAACTTTCTCAGTTCACAGGGCCATTAGTGTCCTAGTAAATTTTTCACGGCACCCCCAGGCCAAAAGAAATACCTAACACGGTGGTTTTCGACCTTTTAATATATACCTACATTATAATTTTATTCTTTATATAGAGGTACTAAATAAAGATCAAATATAGATCACCGCAAAATTAAAAAGATATGGTACAATGGACACCGTACACCTTTTTATAATGAAATAAATGTATAAATTTTAATAATAATAATAACTTTAAGTAACTTAAACCGAAATTACATGGCACCCCGGTTGAAAACCACTGAGTTAGCTTAATGCCTGTTCCAGGGGAAAATAACAGAATCACTGGTTAAAGAAGTAACAAAAAACCATTAGGAAAGGTATGCAATTAAGCATGGATTTGTCAAGAAGTGATCTTGTCTAACCAATCTGATACGTTATTATGATGCAGTGACCCAGGAACTGAATGCAAAAAATTTTTTATATCATATACTTGGATTTCAGGAAGGCTTTTGATACTGTTGCACGTAAGACTGTTGTACAATGTGGAGCAATGTGGCATTAAGTATAAGTCTGCTATAGATAAAGGGATGGTTAAGCAGAAGAAGTAAAAAGAATATTTATCAATGAGCACTGTTCTTCATGAACCAATGTTATTAGTGGAGTTCCCCAGGGTTCGGTGCTTGTTTTCAATATTTATCAATAATATTGATGAAGGCATATCAGGCTTAATGTTTAAGTTTGCAGAGGATACAAAGGTTGGCAGGGTGGTTAATGACAGTCATCAGGGTGAGGTACTGCAGAAAGGTCTAAGAAAATTGGGTCAATGGGCTGAGAAATGGCAGTTGAAGAATTCAAAATTAACAAATGCAAGGTACTGCACATGAGTAGCAGTAACCCCAGAGTAGCTTATCAACTGTGTGGAATTACACTCAAGGTAGTTTAGAATGTAAAAGACCTGGGGGTAATTGTGCAACCATACGTGAAATTCTCAGAGCAGTGCAACCAGATTGGTGAAAGGAACAAAAGGGTGATCTTACCTAGAAAGGCTTCAGTTCTGTAAATTGCAGTGTCTCAAGACCAGGCACCTGTGTGGAGATCTGATTGAGGTGTTTAAAACCTTGAATGAAGTAACCTGAATGTTAATAGTATTTTCTTCCACTTGCTGAGCAAATTCTTAGGGAGTACAGATGGGTGAACAGTTTTTTTTTCTGGCTGATGCTATATAAGTTTGCTTTCTTGCATCATTTGCCGTTACTACTGCTAATATTACAATTAATACATCACGAACCATAATTAAATCATTAAAAGTAAAACCAGAGATCTGATCCTCTATACATATCTACCTAAACATTCCTTAGAACATTTTCCTTTATCTAGACAACCATATTAATCGATTAGTCAACAGAAATTGATCAAGGGATTATCCCAAATATAGCACAGTGGGAGGAATGCCTGCACTTCATTCTGCAGACTCTGGGTTTCTTTATCATGGTATATATGTATGATATTCTTCATTAAAAATCTGTTATTTCTTAAGAGATTTATTTAATTTTTTTATTTTTGTCCTTATTTCCTCAAGTTTTTTTTCGAAATACCTTATATAACTCAGTTTGTTGGCTATTGCCGGAAAAGATAATTTCTTGAAATATTAAAATAAAAATGTCATACAATATAATACGTCTTACCATACACAGGTGTCTTGCCAGGAAGAACAACTACGACTAGCTGCAGACCCTGGAATGTTGATTTGAGGTAGCGAAACATTGGTTCAACTTGCTCAGCTCCATTAGCATATTTACAGAAACATGGCTGGCCAATTATGGGCATTCCTGCATCATTACTTATCTTTTGAAGCTGCTGTGTAAAGTTCCTAATGATGCAAATGAAATCTTCAGTTGATTTTAACATATGCTGCAGTCAGTTAATATTTAGTAGTAACTAAAAAATTTATGGGTAAAAATTTATGGGTAAAATTTATGTTAATGAGTAAGGATAAAAAACTGTTTATCCTTACTCATTAACAAGACATTTCTATGATCTGAAGGCTGAAATTCTGTATTCAAGTTAAAAAAAAAAAAAAAAAAAAACAATTACCACAACATAATTTAATGCTACAATTAGTGTTATTCTTGGCAAAGTGCTATATTGCTACCTGAATAATATTAAGACACCCCAATATTAAAATAAGAAAGACAAATTGACACTCACCTGAGTAGTGTATCTCCACCCCCTGCCCAAGGAGATACATAATAAAAAATGAGTGCCACTGCCAAATAAAATTAACCAGAGTCAGGGAACTCACAAGTACCACCTCTCATATTATTTTAATATTAAACTAAGAGGTTTCACCCCCTGCTCTCCAACCCTCACACATGCTTTTCTACACAAAAGACACCTGTCGTTCTTCCCGGCTTTTACAGCCATCCTTCAGCTATCTCCCTCACTCATGCTTCCACCCTCCTTTTGTTCTCTCAGGAAGCTCAGGCAACCCTTGATGGAGAGCAGCCAGACTGCTGTGGACAGCCTGGCTCACCTCCCAGTGGTGGCAGTGGTGGTGGGCAACGTGGAGTCCCACTATGGACCCTGCAGCCAAGAAGTCAGCACAAACAACAGAGCTCAACACTAAATTACACATGCAACACCTAACACTTTTCTTGCTTTTACAGAGGTTCTGTATTCATCACAAGAGTACGTGAAACCACATGTGGCGCCTTACCCAAACATTATGCCACTATGATTGATACCTAATCAGGAAATGACCCATGCAATTATTTAGCTGTGCATTTGTAGTGATATAATTGCCCTGCCCACTTGTACCACACGACATGCATCCCTCTTCTCCCATGGCTATCCCACCACGCGGCATCCTCAAGGTGGAAAAAATATCACTATGAAATTATTTACTTGCGTTTACAAGGGTCACTTAGGAAAAGGCTTTTTGCTTTGGGTTCCACAATGCATGAGGAATATTGTTGCTTCCGAAAGAGCAGGACTAAAATATTTACAACTATACAAATATTTAAAATATACAAACTATATTGGGTCCCTTCATCAGCTGACATTACAATGGAACAACAAATGATGCCACGCGTGGTCATGTTATGAAGGCAGTTGTATTTCAATGGAAGAGAACAATGTACTGTAATTATTTACCCATGCATTTGTAGTGACATAATTGCCCTGCCCTCTTCTCCCATTGTCTCAAATAAATATCACTAGGAGGAAAACTTTTTTAATGTATAGAGAGAGAGAGAGAGATCATGTTTTCAGGTAGCAAAATAAAATCATGCAAAGAATAATCCTAATTGTACAATTAACTTGTGTGGTAATTATTGTTTCTTAAAAGTCTTTTACAAAATGGTATATCGTTAACAACTGAACACTGCTTCATTATTAAAAAATACAAAGTTCAAAATCAATTTGTGAATATTAAGTAAATAGCTGTCATGTTAAATGCATAATAGTACAATTATCACAATATTTTCACGAAATATATAATCAGTGGTAGAAATAGTTGTGCTAATGTAATTGGCATTAACTTCGAAAAGATATTAAATGAATATATAATGACTTAAAACACAAGAATCAATAGCAATAATTATCAAGTTCTGAGACAGACAATCCTAGCACTGTAGGTATAGAAACCCATAATAATTGTTTGCCTCTTAACATGCTTGATAAACTTAAAAAGTGTTTGACTCTCATTTTGAACATAATGTGCATAATTTGCAAATAGATTAAAACCATGTACAGACTTCTGCCTATTTAATAATTATATTTATGAAGACAAATACAGTTACAGACAAGCAATAGGGTGCTTATGGGGATCAAAAATATCCATTTTAGCTAGAAATCCATTTTTCTGAATTATCACAGAAAAGAACAAAAATCAAATATAAAAGTACATAGATGTATTGAAAACTTGATTTGTTTCAATAGTAATGTAGAAGAAATTAAACATAATATCTCCCTAACAATTTTAAACTAATAAAAAAAAAAAATTAAGGAGAATGATTACATTGAAATTGGATATATATAACAAAATGATGAGAGCCTTGTCGATCAATTCGGCCCTGGAAAGATTGTGCAAGGCTCAAGGGGTAGAATTTTTTTCAGCCTGGACTGTACTTGTTAACAGGAGAGATTGCTTCTACAGGGATGGGATACACTTAAATAGAAAGGGTGCAAGAATATTTGCTGATGCTATCGAGGCAGTGTTAGGTGGGTCGGAAAACTGCTAGCTTGGGGGGAGACAAAGACCAATAGATTGACAGTAGCCACTGGCAGAGGTGAAAGAGATTCTTGCACTGCTTCTATTAGAATGAGCAGAAGCCTGAAAAACAAGATGCATGGTATTTCAGAGACTGCTGGGAGCCATTGCGGTACAAATAAACACATGGGTTGTGTTAGGATAGCTAAGAATAGAAACAGGTGCAGGTATACTTGCGTGTACACCAATGCTAGGAGTTTAGTAAATAAATTTGATGAATTTGAGGTATTGCTCAAAACATCAAAGGCAGATATTGTTGGGATATCAGAGACGTGGTGTCACACAGATATAAGAGATGCAGAACTGCAATTTGGGGAGTACAACGTCTACAGAAAGGATAGACAGGATAGGAAGGGGGGAGGGGTTATGCTATTAGTTAAGAAACACATAAAAACTAAGGAAGTGAAGCCAGTCGACATCGCTGGACAGTGCAGTGTTGAGTCAGTTTGGTGTGACATAAGCATTGGGAGATCAAAATTGAGAGTAGGAGTGTGCTATAGGCCTAATGACTCTGATGAGTATAATAAGGAACTGTACAGGCAAATAGAGTGGGCCAGTAAATCAGAGAGTCTTATAATGGGAGATTTTAATTTCCCAGATATTGACTGGAATTTGGGGGCTGGTTACTCACACACTAGCAGGGCTTTTGTGGATTTATTGGATGATTGTTTTCTACATCAGCATGTTCAGGAGGCAACTAGAGGGAGTAATACTCTTGATTTGATTATCAGCAGTGATTCTTCATGCATTAAGAATCTGCAGATAAATGAACCACTAGGTGGCAGTGATCACAGTGTGCTGAAGTGGGATTTACTGAAAGAGGTAACTACCATTAGGGGTAAAGGGAAGGGTTATTGCTTCCGTAAAGGCGACTACGATGGACTGAGACAGTATTTAAATTCTATACAGTGGGACCAACTGATGATGTTACCAACAGCAAATTCAAAATGGGAAGCATTCAAAGAACTTATCTTGGAAGCTACTAGGCTTTACATACCAACTAAGAAATATTGTTCAAGGTTTAGGCCAAAATGGATGTCAGATGAACTAATGAGGCATATGGCAGAGAAGAAAAATGCATGGGATACTTACAAATTAACACATGACACAGAAGCCTATGATAGATACAGGTTGATATGCAACCAAGTTACAAAGGAGGTTAGGCAGGCGAAGGCAGATTACGAGAAATCCTTGGCAAGGGATGCAAAGAAAAACAGCAAAGAGTTCTTTACTTATGTAAACTCTAGAAGGAAGGGGATGAATCAGATTGGTCCACTTGATATTGATGGGTCAACTGTTGATGATCCTGCTCAGGTAGCTAACAAACTAAATGAATATTTTGCATCGACATTCACACATGAGGAGTTATTCAGCAAGGGGAATGCCAGAGGTGTATTCAACTCTAGCAGTAAGCTACAGAATCTTGAAATAACTGAGAGTAAAGTGGAGGAGAAACTGTTGAAGATAAACACAAGAAAGGCACCCGGGGTGGATGGGATCTATCCAGTTATATTAAAGGAGGCAGCAAAAGAAGTAAGAAAACCCTTAGCCATAATTATGAGAGCTTCCTTGGACTCAGGGGAGGTACCCATAGACTGGAAATGTGCAAATGTGACCCCAATTCACAAAGGAGGATCAAAGGCTGACACAAGTAATTATAGACCTGTGAGCTTAACTTCTGTTCCAGGAAAATTAATGGAGGCACTGGTTAAAGAAGCACTGCAGGATCATTTAGACAAGACTTCAGTTATAGCTCAGACACAGCATGGTTTTGTTAAGGGGAAGTCTTGCCTGACCAACTTGATTGGATACTATGATGCAGTCACAAAAGAACTGGATGCAGGGAATAACTTTGATATTATATACTTGGATCTTAGAAAGGCTTTTGATACTGTTGCACATGGAAGACTGCTACACAAATTGGAGCAGTGTGACATTGGAGGCAAATTGCTGCTATGGATAAAGGGGTGGTTGAGTGGGAGAAGACAGAGAGTGGTAATCAATGGACACTGCTCATCGTGGACTAATGTTATTAGTGGAGTCCCTCAGGGCTCAGTGTTGGGTCCATTATTGTTTTCTGTATTTATAAATGATATTGATGATGGTATATCAAGCTTAATGTCCAAGTTTGCAGATGATACAAAGGTTGGCAGGGTTGTCAAGGACACTACTGACACTATGCTGCTGCGACAGGATCTGGAAAGGTTGAGCAGATGGGCTGAGAGGTAGCAAATGAAGTTTAACATTGACAAATGTAAAGTACTACACATGTCATGGGAAACAGCAACCCCAGATCAACTCTGTGGTACTACACTGACAGTGGTAGAGAATGAAAGGGACTTGGGGGTGATTGTGCAGGCAGATATGAAGTTCTCTGAGCACTGCAGACGGGCTGCAAGAGTAGCTCATGGAGTATTGTCAATGATATACAGGAATTTTTCCAGCAGGGATAAGGAGGTGATTATTCCATTGTATAAGGCAATGGTCAGGCCACACCTAGAGTACTGTATACAGGTCTGGAGGCCTCATTTGAAGAAGGATGTAGAGCTGCTGGAACGAGTACAGAGAAGGGCAACAAGATTAGTGAATGGAACAAAGGGGTGCTCTTACGAAGAAAGGCTTAAGTTTTGCAAATTACAGTGTCTGGAGACTAGGCACCAGCGAGGTGATCTGATAGAGGTGTATAAAGCCTTGAATGGTTTAAGCATGCTCAATGCTGATGGGATTCTTCCTCTAGCTCAGAAAAATCACCTGAGAGGGCATAAATTCAAATTGAGGAAAGACAGATGTAGGATAGACGTGCGGAAATTTGCCTTTAGCAAGCGGGTGGTTGGTTGGTGGATCAGACTGCCATCCCTTGTGGTGGAGGTTGATAGCCTAAATAAGTTTAAGGCTCAGCTGGACAGGTATTTTGAACGAACAGAGGGGTGAAATGGAAGTGGGTTTTTTTTTTTTTTTTTTTTTTGGCTGATGCTGCATAAGCTTACTTTCTTGCATCAAATGCCTCTACTAAAAAAAAAAAAAAAAAAAAAAAGAGAAGATTTCAACTTTGAAGTAATTTATCATTACTAACCGGATTCAAATATACTCTTTATGATGCAGAGGAATATAATAACATCACAAGTGGTTAGAATCGGTGGGAATAAAATATTAATGAAAACTCTATATTTTTCCCTTGTGGATTTTGTCAATAAGGGTTTCTTGCAAGGTCAGTGTGCTTTCAGACCACGCATCACAAGTCTTCCTTGTACAGTTCTATCATTTGCATTTAAGATCTGTGGGGCTTGCACTATGATCATGGAGGCATACCTGCTTCAAAACACTGCACTGCACTGCAGTACTTTTCTGTTGTTGTGCAGCAGTACTTCTGTCCAGTTCCAGTTCTTTTTTTTTTTTTGACATCTCCAGTCACACATTTCTTTTTAAGTAACCTTGACACAGTAAACTGGTTCAGCCAACGTTTGTAACTATATGTCAACTAGAAAAGCCCTCCTATCACGAGCAATAATTACCATTTTCCTCCTTGGAGTTAACTGAGTGTATGCTGCAGAGCTTCTAAATAGGAAGTGAAGACAGATAGCAGCAGGTGGATGCTTTCAACAAAAGTATAAATACAGTGGTATCAAAGAATTAAAAAAGGACTTCACAAAACACTAATTTTATGTACTGATGCGGATAATTGGCGTCTTGAAAAGAGGCTATTAACACTGGCCATAGAAAAACAAAAAAAAAACATTTTTGAAGCATCTGTATATTACAGAACCTTCTGAAAAGGCAAAAACCTCAGTCACACCATGAAATTTCATCTCATTAGTAAAATAATGGCTCTAAGAAATTAATATTTCTCATTTCAATTTCAGAAGTAAATAGTGTATACTAAAAATACCTTTCAAGCTGATTTGTATACAAAGCACAAATCTACAACATTCATATTCCAATTAAACATAACACCCGTTCGATGTTATACATTTTTTACTTTTTGTGTGTGTGTTTTGATGATGCAATATCACACTATAATTTAATTTAATAAATAATTCACCTTAATGACAGACATTATACAGTAAGACCCCTGTATCCGCAGGGGATATGTTCCAAGACCTATCGTAGATAGGCTGAAACCGTGGATATAAGTGAACACCTGCTGACCCCATATATAAAGTTATTTTCTTGTACATACATACGTATAATAAAGTTTAATTGATAAATTGAACAGTAAGACATTACCAACATTAAATATGGTAATAATAAAGTACAGCAGACTCTCGATTTACAGGGACTGGATTAACTGGGACACTTCAAGATAGCAAATAAATAAATAAAAAAAATAATAAAATAAAAAGAAATCAACCAGAAATCACAAACTTCAAGTAATAAGTAGAATAGGCATAAACAGATATTTTTCAAGTTGTAAATAAGTGACAAGAACAAGTCATTATTGGGAGATTAGTGTACCTATTATCTTGCAACCCCCGCTTGTCTTCACACCTACTGCTCAAAAAAAAAAAAAAAAAAAAAAAAAGAGACCAAATATTTAGTTTGATTTAGTGCATCGTTCGATTGTTGTGTGCCATCGCACTACAAGAGGACAAATTTTGTTTCATTATTTATGTCAGGGATGTCAGATTTTTTTTTATAAAAGTAATTTCTTTTGTTGCTTAGAAATCGCGAAAATGGCGGGCAAAATCAAAAGTTCTGCTTTCAAATTAAACAAAAACTTGAAATTATTCAAAAGTTTGAAAATGGTGCATCCATTAAATCTCTAAAGAAACATTATGTTTGTGACCAAATCATATGCGACATTGTAATTTCTATCCTAATTTTACCTCCTGTTAGCAAAAATGCCACGATGACCAACATATCGTAGTTTAAAAATACATGCAGCCATTTTGTAATCAACAGCTTCGCACCACTGGTCACTCGACCAAGCACATGTACCAAGTGTCCGAACCTGCGGTTCCTCTCGTACTGAAGTACAATTGTACATAAGTACAAGAAACTATTCTTCCAGATAACCCAAGTACAAACTTTATAGTCTTCATTCATATACTTTTCACTTTCCTTCTATTTATTTCAACGTGTTGGCTATTTGGGTTACCAAGGGCAGAGTGTCCAAATGTCTCGCCCAATTTCATTAGCAAAAAATAACATAAAACTGTCTGTGATTACTTCACATAAATATTTAGACATCAAATAAATCAAAATGAATATATATACGAGGAGTTTCGGAAAAGTAAGGTAACACTTTTTTTTTCATAATAATGGTGAAAGGGAATGAGATGAAATGAGGTGTACAAATAGACCCATTAATAAAATTCAAAATGACTGCCAGTGCAGTACTGTTGCCTCACAGCAGATTCCAGCTGCAAAATGGCAGCTATCGTGCGAGTGTGGTCCAAAACAGGTGTTCGTGAAGTTATTCGCTTTTTTGCAAGCAAAAAGGTCTTCACCAAGGGACATTCACCATGAATCGGTTGATGTTTATGGTGCAATGAATTTAAAGCGGGCCATGCTGACATTGAAGATTGACATTGGGTGGGCAGGCAGACCTTCATCGAGCAAGACAGAAGACATTTCGCGCATCGTTCTTGGAAACAGGCGAGCGAAACTGCGTGAAATTGCACAAATAGTGAACGTGAGTAAGTCAACTGTTCACAATGTCCTTGGATTTTGAAAGGTATGCTGCCATTGAGTGCCCCGACAATTGTCAGAGGAGGACAAAGCAAAACGCATGGGGACATGTCTGGAGAACCTCTTGCGATACAGCAACGGAAAGGATTTTCTTGCTCGCATAGTCACAGCAGGCATATCAAATAAATGTGGGTTCATCACTTTACCGAGTGATGAACAAACAAGACTCCATGACCTGGAAACATCTACAATCTCCTGTGTGCAAAAAATTCAAAACTGTTTCCAGTGTCCAAAAAAGTCATGGCCACAGTGTTCTGGGATTGCCAAGGCGTTCTTGTTAGTGGATTTCTTGCCAAAGGATGTACAGCTATACTGTGCAATGTTAGAAAAACTGAACATTTGATGCAAATGACCAGGACTCCTGGTAAGCGGCTTGATTTTGTTGCACGACAACGCAACTCCACACACTGCCCACACCAATCATGAGTGGTTGCACCGTAATCGTTGGGAAACTCTGTCACATCCCAATTACAGCCCAGACTTAGTGCTTTCAGACTTCCATTTGTTTCGCCCTCTGAAAAAACACCTTTGAGGAAAGCATTTCACCATGGATGAGGAAGTTCATCAGGCAGTGCAATGTTGGTTACTGCATATAGGCATGGACTTCTTCAGTACTGGCACTGATAAACTGATCCATCGTTGGGACAAGTGCATCAATAAAACTGGAGACTGTGGAGAAGTAGTGCATGTTCACTTATTTCTCGGTGTGTAATTTCAACTTATTATTATTAAACATCATTGAGAGAAAAAAGGCGTTACCTTACTTTTCGGAAACCCCTCGTGTGTATATATATATATATATATATATATATAAGTTAATTGAGAGGATTGGAATAGTAAATAAGCTACAAACGGCGATCAGAACTATGGAAAACACGGAAAATTAAGGGGAAATAATAAGAAGGTACTTACTGCTGAATAACTCATGATTTCAACATCTTCAGTGGTCAACCATTGAAATCACAGGAAAGACAGCAAGAAGTGGGCTTCTGTTTCTAACACATGAAATATATGCTTACATACAGAGGTAGTACTAAGGGAGTTTTGAAATTTGAATTTAGCAGTAAAGGAAGTCAGTCCTAAAGGACAAGATAAGCATGGGAATAGTGAATGTATATTTCATGGCTGACCCAACAGAGGCAGAAACCAAAAATAAAGTTAAAATGAAAGGTAAACTGAAATATATCTCAGACTCCAACGAGGTTTGCAGCCAAAGGAAACTTTCTGAATCTGATGAAGTGAGAAGCCAAAAGACCATGTGAAGCCACATGAAAGTATATACAAACTGTATACTTTCACGACACATGGGATACTTACTGTACCCTGTGTGTGTGTCCAAAGTTGTAGACAGTAAATTACGAAAATGTGTGTTGAAAAGTCGGAATTAAATACATGAAGTAGAACTGTCCAGGATAGAAAAGAAAAATAATAGTCTTACAAAGCAGTGGTTACTAGTCCCTAAACTTTGTGGAGGCAAGAAAAGTATATAACAGTAGAAAAATTTTTCTTGCCTCGAGTTACTATTTTTATCGAGATGCCTGAAAAATTTAACATTTTCATGTTTCAGTAACACACTTTTCTTGCCTCCACTAAGTTTAGTGACTAGTAACCACTACTTTGTAAAACTATTATTTTTCTTTTCTATCCTGGGCAGTTCTACTTCCTATATTTAATTCATCTTATCTTTAATTTAATTAACACACATTTTTATAATTACTGTCTGCAACTTTTTACACATGGGGTTATTGTGGTATACAGCTTATATATACATTCACATGGTTTCACATGTTTTTATGGCTGTTTGGTTGCCAGAGTCGCTGAGTTACACTTGATTTTAACTTTCCTTTTTGCTTTCTGCCTCTGCTGGGTTACCAAAGTAGATGTCACACAAACTGATAAGACTAGTAGCAGAGAAGAAAAATGCACAAAATAATTATAAATATCAAGGGATACAGAAACTTACATTAAGTACAAACTAGTCTGCAACTACGTCATATAAAGGGATTAGGCAAGACGAGTCAGATTTGTGAAAAGTCTTTGGCTAAGAATGCGAAAGATTACCAAAAGAAAGAATTCTTTTCTTATGGTAACACTAGAAGGAAAGGAAATCAGGGGAAGGAAATCACGTGGCCAAATCCCATTCAGGTGTCTGACAAACTGAATAAATATTCTGCATCCATCAGCTGTGAAGTTTTTAGGGATGGGGATACCAGAAGTACACCAAGTTACAACTGGAAGACAAATTATTTCATGATAACTGAGAAGAAAGTTGAAGAGATTTTATGGAAGCTAAAAGTAAATACGGTATGGTTGACAGAATTTTGCATTAATTATCAGAGAATCCTTGGGTTCAGGGAAGGTCCCTACAGATTGGGGATATACAAATTAACATTCACAAAGGAGTGTCAAAGGGCAAAGTGAGTAATTACACACATATAAGCTTGTTTTCTGTACCACGGAAATAAAAGAAGTCAGAGGATAAAGAAGTAATGCAGTCATCTTGACAAGAATGTAGTTATATGGACTGCAGCATGGATTTGTCAAGGGGAGTTCTTGTGTGACTAATATGATTAGCAACTACGATGAAATAACAAAGGAGCTAGAGGTAAATAATAATTTTGACACAACAGTTAGATTTCAGTAAAGCTTTTGGCACTATTCCACATGAAAGACTGCTGTACAAACTGAAGCAATGTGGCATTAGGGACAAGTTACTGTTATGAATAAAAGGATGGTTTAGTGACAAAGGACAGAGGGTGGTTATTAATGGACACTGCTCTTCTTGGACTAATGTTATTGGCAGAGTCTCACCAGTTCAGTGTTGGGCAGTTATGATTTGAGGCATACTATTACTGTAACATGACTTAGAGAAATTAGGAAGAAGGGCTGAGTGACAACCTGAGTTTAACATTGATAAATGCATGGTACTGCACATGGGTTTCTGTTATCCCATAATAACATACCATTTAGGTACCACACTCAAGTTGATGGGGAACAAAAAAGCCCAATGCAAAGCCCAATCTCTAAGCATTATAGAGATGCTGCTAGGGACAAGGTGATAATCCCACTGTATAATGCAATGGTTAGGCGGCATCTCAAGTATTGCTATACAGTGGATTCCGGTAAATTGGGACATTAGGACTAGTACACTTTGGCCTGATTAAGAGGCTGCCCCAATTATGTGAAGTTTCACGTAAATAGTTATAAAGATATAAAAAAGGCAAACTACCAAACACTTTCACCAAGCAAAAAATTATTTATTCAAATAAATTAGAGCCAAATATTTAATATTTAAATATTCTACATGCAGAACTTTCCATTTTCGCTCATCGTCAATATCAACATCATTAATGACCTGTTCGAGGACATATATGTTGTCCTTAGTCCTTTTATCTAATCCTATTAAAGCAAAATACGCAACAAATCAGAGAAAAAAATTTTGATTTTTAAAATTTTAATTTATGTAACAAACTTGCGCATTCACTTGCTCTTCAGATTTTAGTTCCTAATTGTCTCTGATGGAGGAATTTATCCAAGTGTACCCTGCACTGTTTTTTTGATTGACTGAGCGAACAAAACCAGCACAGATATCTAAGTGCAGATAATGGACTGCCTTCGTCGACTTCCTGTAAGAAGTATTGTTGTAACCCTTCAATGAATTTCCTGGGATCCTGTGTGGTCACTAGTTCAAGTTCAGATGTGTCACCCTTACTTTCCTCAACTTGGCATTTTGATAGAATGCTTTCAACAATTGCATCCTCACATCTTCATTTTTGTTGTAACATTCAATATTGTTGTCGATACCTTCAAAAGTTCCTAACTTTTTGCAGTTCTGAAACGGCTTCATATTCACTTTTAGCTGTTTCTAGCATCTCCAGGCCTGAAAGCTTAAAATTGAAGTGAGAAAAACAGTTTTGAATTGTCTTACTGCTTATTTGTCGCCAACTATCAGTAACAAACTTTACCACCTGGATAGGGTTAACTTTGCACTCACTTCCTTGGCTGTGGAAGATGTCAGTAGATTTTCTTCAATCACTTCTAGGATGTAGTTCACTAACTTTCCGAAGTAAAACACTTTAAAATTTTTTTATGATTCCCATATCCATTGCCCGCACCAAAGATGTTGTGTTGGCAGGCAGAAATTCCAGCTGGATGTTTTTCAAACATTCCGAATACTTGGGGTATGCTGCACATTTGTCAAGAATCAGAACCTTTCTTGATTTCCGCTGCAATTCCATTAATCACCTTGTTAACCATTCCTTAATTTTCTCAATTGACGGTTTACTCGATCAGTAAATTGTCCATTCTTAGCCCCTTAAAGCATCGAGGATCAGCACGTTTCCCACTAACCAACAGCTTCTTTTTATCAATTCCTGACAAGTTTGAACAACACAACACAGCTATGCAATCCATCGCTTTTTTTGAACCTGACAGTGTTACACGACTGTAGCACAGAGAACCATCTGGCGTGACACAATAAAACAGGCCTGTTTCTTCTGACATTAAACTGCACTGTAGATATTAAACTGCAAAAAATATCTGAGGATGGGTAGTTTCTTGGATTTCCATTCTTCTACACTTACAACATCAGCCCTATCTTTTTTACCTTGTGCTTTCTTAAATTTAATCTCTTGCCTATATTTCCATCGAGATAACCAACCATCTGTTGCTTTAAATTCATTATGACTCAGCTTCTTAGCTAGTTCCTCTGACTTATTTTTCAACGTCGGACCACTGTCGCACACTGCTCGTCCAGTCACAATGGAGAACCATCGATTTAGAACATCCTCAATGTCAGGATACTTAGTTTGATGTTTATGTTTTTGGGATGCTCCCTGTTTTTCATCGTGTGTCTATTCTTCTCGAAGTTTATCTTGCTTGTGTATCACGCATGCAATTGTAGATTTCAGTACTGTAGTTATCCCCGTCAAACGACAATGACTGATAATGGGCAGATGGCTTTTATTTGGTCCAGTAAGGCAAATTTTTCGGCTAGTGACAAATCTTTATGTGACATCTTGTTAAGGGTCCAAAATTTTATAAAATTAAAATAAAAAAATTATCAAAAATCACAGAACTGAAAAATCTCTACACTACACTTCCCAATTCGGCATTGGTTCAGTATCAATGATAACACAAGTGCATACAACTGATGCTAATTAAAGACTGGCTCTGAGAAGGCAAAGCAAGAGTGAGATGATTCATTCACGTGCACCTAGAAGGGCTGTAGTGTGCTGGTAAATTTTTAACAACCGGCTCATTCTTAGTTAACACCCCCACCCTCTTTGGAAACTACGCCACAGTTTCTCCCTTTGTGAGAATTATAATCCCCTCCCCCCCAAAGTATAAATGAATCCCATTACAGTACTGTATCACTAAACATCCCCTTAAATTTGCACGGGCAGCTTCTTCTTAGGATAATGACCTTATGAGGTTCGTGACAATTCTAAAAACGCAAAATCTTCAACAGAGGTTGAGAATGGGAATGTCATTACCTTAAGAAGAAGCGGCCCAGGAAAAATTAAGCGGGTGTTTTGCTAGCAGAGATAATCCCTACGCTGCTATGTAATGGGGGGGAAACACAAATGGTGGTGAAATAAGCATGCCCCGGCTGAATTGTCTGTGTCACCAACTTACTGCTGAAGTGCCGCTAACCACTGTGGACTGCATACCACTCTACAGTTTATAGCCATTGTCGGTTTAATCAATAACCAGGTGCTGCAGTCTCCTGCCCCGATTAAATGGCATGTTGTCCCAATTAAGTGGAAAAAACCCTGGTTATTTTCTCAATTATGTTCTGTCCTTTAAGATCTGTCCCAAATAAACGGCTTCTCTGATTAACTGGGGGCCCAAATAAACGGAATCCACTGCAACACATCTAGAGAAGGGCAATATGATTAGTCAGAGACATAAAAGGGTACTCTTACCAAGAGAGAGTTCAGTTGCATAAATTTTTGCACCTGAAAACTAGGTATGTGCAAGGAGACAACTGAAATGTTAAGGCATTTGGGTAAGCTAAATGCTGATGGCATCTTTCTATTTTTAAAAAGAATACTTACAGGATGGATACATGAAAATTTTCTTTCAAACAGAGAGTGATTGTTGGAACATGCTTCCACTTGTTGTTGTGGAATTGGGTAATTTCATAGCTGCCAGCAATACTGCATTGAAGGACTGTTCCATATTCTGTAATTTCTGTGCACACTATGTAGATTAGCATAAGTGTGTTTGATTAGGAAGTTGCTGCTGGTATTCTTTATATGCAGTTACTGCACTTCTTGCATACAACCTATGTACTTTGCTGTATTAAATCTAGTTATAATAATCTTTGGATTTTCATTTCATGTCTTTTAAATACTGCAGCCCCCAACCATGCAATATCAAATATGTACAGTAAACCCCCGCTATTCGCGGGGTTACGTTCCTGAGAAATGCTGCGAATACCGTAAACGCGAATACTGAGTTATGGCTCCCATAGCAATAAAGGGGTTCCGTTCCAAAGTATGAAATGTATAAGAAAAACTAGTCTAAAATTTTGTCTATATATACTGTATATTATATGTACCTTCATAATATGACTATGTACATAGACAGTACATAGTGAAATGCAAGCATATGGCATCGAAATGAAAATAAGAAACAATTTAATATTAAATGTAATATTTATTAGAAATTTCAAACAAATCTTTCAAACCAGCGTCTTTGCTAGATAAAAAAAACCTATCCCGCCAGTGCTATCACCAGTTTCGCTAAAGTGTTGCTAAGGAGTTTTGCCTTTTCGCGAATGATGAGTGAATTTAACGGAATTTTATTTTGAGTTCGGTCTTCTATCCACAGATTTAAAGCCTTTTCCATTTTTTATAATTTAACATCACGAGTTACAGAGCAAATTTTTGAAGCAATTAGCGCGTTTTCACGAACACTACGGCGGATTTTTTCTTCCGATTTTTTGATTGATCGTACCGTTGACTCATTGATTTTATAATGTTTTGCCACTGAGGAGACACTTTCACCATTAGAAATTTTATCTAATAACTCAATTTTATTCGCTAATGTCATCACCTTCTTTGATATTTTCACATTTCTCTTGTTATTCGTAGTCATATTTTTGTAGGGGTTAGAAAGAACTTGTCCACAATAAAGTCACCTTCTTCTGTTAACACACTCGAAAAAGTCTGTTTTACACTGCAGAACGGTAGATTTATCACTTTTGTAAACATATCAATTTATAAATTTATTCAATTTATAAGCATATAAATTAAAAGCAAACGACGAAACCTTCCATAACAAGCGCTTAACACATATTGAACAAGGATTAGCGAGAAACATTCACGCTCGCGATTTTGTCACCCCTTTCCCCCACCCACTGAGCCCTGTTTTGACCGGGAAAGAAATTTTAGCCACGCCCATGTTTTTTTATGGCGGAAAATATTCACGGCACTTTAAATTTCACATTTTTTAGGTTTCATTTTATATTAAATCGGCGATCGCGAATACTGATACCGCGAATAGCGGGGGTTTACTGTATTTGTATTTTGAATATCATTTAGTACACTCACAACCTCAAGCAAGTTCTCCTGAAGAACTCGCATTAGTTGAAAATGAGGGCATATTTCCATTTTGTTCTGACTAAGTTTTTTTATTACAATTATTTATTTACACAAATACCAAAATTTGAAAAAAAAAATATATCTAAACCTTTTTAAAGCTTATATAGTTGTCTCTGACAAAAAAGAGAGTAATGGAATAAAAATGTATTGAGTCAATCATGTTATTTTTAGAAAATCATTTTACATATTTTACAATTATATAGTCTGAAGCCCTCACAGAATTAATTCGTTTGACTCCACTTCACACCATGTACTGTACAAATTTTGTGTTCTGAATACCTGACATCCTTGTATTGCTGTCCTTGAGATCAAGAATGATTGATAATATTGACATCCATCCCACAAAAATTAGTATTCAAACAGAATCTTAAATGAATAGTGAATATTTAATTTTAAATGAACATTTTCTTAGAGGGAAAATAATTTCCCTCCAACAAACTGTTTTTTTAGGAGTTCTGCAATGTATTTTCGCAGAAAAAACAGCAGTGCACATTACCATCTTCACTTTGGAATGCTATAGTTATTTTTGCATTTCTTTCTATGCATTGTTCTTGCACTTATTTGTTTACAAATATCTAATTATATCACATTTCCTACTACTTGAAACTGAAAATCATGGAGATACACATGCAAAGCACACATTACCCTTTTAAGATTTTTTTACATTGTATTGTCTGTCCTTGAGATAAAGAATGGTTGATAACGTTGGCATCCGCCCCACAAAAATTAGTATTCAAACAGAATCTTGCATATGCATGTTCTAAAATGCTACATCTTATATCTTTTACACCTTACCAAAGGATACTGTCAAACAGCATTCCCAACTGCCAGTTCATTGATGAATAATGACATATCAAACATAAATTTACACAATTGATTTAAAAATTCTAATTTAACAGCAATGCCTTAGTTTTGCTGCTTTTTTCAAAGAAAGAGGGAAAACTGTTAAGACGGTGAACAGGAGAAGAATCCCGCACATAAAAAAAAACAAAAAACCATATGGTCTTCACTGTGAATTAGGAGAGCTGGCAACTATGCTAATGGAGTGAAACTAAAGTACAGTAAACCCCCGCTATTCGCGGTTTCGCGATCGCCGATTTAATATAAAATGAAACCTAAAAAAATGTGAATTTTAAAGCACTGTGAATATTTTCCGCCATAAAAAACATGGGCGTGGCTAAAATTATCTTTCCCGGTCAGAACAGCGCTCAGTAGGTGGGGGGGAGAGGGTTAACAAAAACGCGAGCGTGGATGTTTCTCGCTAATCCTTGTTCAGTATGTGTTATGCGTTTGTCATGGAAGGTTTCGTCGTTTGCTTTTAATTTATGTTTATAAATTGAATAAATTTATCAATTTATAAATTGATATATCTACCGTTTTGCAGTGTAAAACAGACTTTTTCGAGTGTATTAACGGAAGAAAGTGTAATTGCTTAAAAAAATTTGCTCTGTAACTCGTGATGTTAAATTTAAAAAAATGGAAAGGGCTTTAAATCTGTGGATAGAAGACTGAACTCAAAATAAAATTCCGTTAAGTTCACTCATAATTCGCGAAAAGGCAAAACTCCTTTATCAACACTTTAGCGAAACTAGTGATAGCACTGCCGTGATGTTTTTTTTTTTGCTAGCAAGCAAAGGCGCTGGTTTGAAAGATTTGTTTGAAATTTCTAATAAATGTTACATTTAATATTAAATTGTTTCTTATTTTCATTTCGATGCCATATGCTTGCATTTCACTATGTACATAGTCATATTATGAAGGTACATATAATACATACATAGACAAAATTTTAGACTAGTTTTTCTTATATTTCATACTTTGGAACAGAACCCCTTTATTACTATGGGAGCCATAACTCAGTATTCGCGTTTTCGGTATTCGCGACGTTTCTCAGGAACGTAACCCCTGCAAATAGCGGGGGTTTACTGTACACTATATAACCATGACCGGTGTAGGCCATGGTTATATAGTGTAGTTATATAGTCAAAAAAATAAATAGGATGATCGTAGTACTTTACATAACTTATCCTACAAAAAAGAACCGTGTTCTATCAGACAATTGCAACTCTGTTAAATAAAGCACATTTTTTCAAAAAAAAAACCGCATAATAAGTTAAATGGTCCAGCAATTCATATTTGATTTATGCATTTTTAATGATGTCTCAATATTTTTTTTTAAACAAAAGTAACAAATAAGTTACAAAAATCATTTCCAAGTTTTCAAATACCATTCTGAAAAAATCTGTTCAGATATCTATTAAAAGTAATAGCAAAGATTCAATGAACCAAAAATTAATGAAATACAGAAAAAAAGTTTACCTGAGAGCATCCTCTCGACAAGTGCGCTGAGGAGCAAAGCAAGCTATGGCCCAAACACGAATTTCTACACCGGTATGAAACTGCTTCCCTCGCATATCCCATACTCCTTGATTTGGAATTGCTTGCTGTTTGGTCTATACATATAGATAAGTTAAAAAAAAAAAAAAAAAAAAAAGACAGAATGGAAATTTTTATGAAACTAATTTTTCAGCAAAATTTATTAACACTTGCTTACTATTTGTGGATTTATTATAACATATATATATATATATATATATATATATATATATATATATTTTAATAGCATCAAAACTTATAGAAGATGGCATGAAAGAAGTAAAATGGCCCATGAATAAAATTCTGGTTACTGAAATCAATAGCGAAATTATGGTAAGAATGCTGTGTTGAAAATGTATGTTTTTAAATATTATTATTATTATAGATCATTTTTTTATATACAATATTTTTTAAAAATAACTGTTCACATTAAACTTATGTTGAATATTTTATGTATTTTATAAGTATTTTGTCTGGGATAACAGTTTAACAAAATTAATCAGTTGATCTTGCCATATTTCATATAACGTTTCTCTTTCATTACTAGATGACAATCTTTCTCTGATTTAAAAATTGACTGTTTTTTTTTAAATCTGTCACATTTCGGTATTTATCACCTCCAAAAATCCAATACAGTCATCACTCAAATAACAGAGATCAAAACTGTCAATGTGCTTTAAAATAGCTCTCCATTCTTCTGGAGATTACAGTCAATACTGGTAATGAAGACAAAAATGTATATAAAATGGGTACAGAATATCCCCCCCCACACCTTCTTTCTTCTTATCCTATACCACATGCATACAATTTTGGACACTTTTACTACCTTTTCTACTAAAATTCACCCATGCCCAGGTCCTCTATTTAGAAGTGCATGCCTGGATATTTTTTTTTGTAAGTACAGTCAGTCCTTGTATAACACGATAGTTGTGTTCCTAGAAACCCTCCTGCAATATAAACAGGCTCTGTGGGGGAAATAGGGTTAGGTGCCTACCACCCAAGATTGGACACACATTTGTAACCAAAACATTACCAAACACAATAAATAATCATAATAAAACACTCACACAGTTGAAAAATGTAAGATTAATAATTTAATCATTTAAATTTAGATTCTTACTTTAAAAATAAATGAAGAGAGCTTGAGGGAAAGGGCTTGAGAAAGGGTTGAAGCAGCGGAATTATGGGGAAAGTGGCATCTTCTCCACCTTCCAGTTCCGATAATTTGACATCATTATCGGAACTGAGAGGTGGAGAAGATGCAGATGAGGACCTTGGATGAAATGTGGTCATGCCAGAACTAGGACTGTGGCTCATTTTCTGTCTCTTTCTTGGGTGTTTTCATAAAAGAGACATCTAGTTTCTATTGTTTTGCAATCTTCCTTCTTTCACAAAGCAGCTGCTTATGTGGCTCCAAAGCAGATTGAATTGTAGGAAGTGCTCTTCTGCTTCTTTCTGCATTATAATAGTTATTATCTTCTAGCTATTGCATAGTTTTCTCAAATAGATTTAAAACTGAAGATAACTCTGAAGTAGAAAGCTGTTTTATGGTGGTGGTGTTCAGGCATTCAACTTCGTCGTCTTCCTCATCTTCCACTTGCCCTTCAGCAACAAGTTGTTGCAGTTCTTCTTCATGAAGTGCTTCTTCTACGTGCTGCTGACGAGGCTACTAGGAGACGGTCGTGTTCAAAGCCGCTAAGTGGATTTTTCTTATTTATTGATTTGAAATTACTGTTTTTCTAAAACTTTTGATTTAAATTTAGTAGTATAACATTATTTTGTGATTTTCTGATTATTTTGGTGTATTTATTCTTTACTCGGCCTTGTAATTGCATAAAGGTATCGGTAAGGGTATCCACGTGTTTGCAACTCCGCTGAACGAGAAGTTCTTTAGCCATATTTAGCCGCTTGATTGAATATTTCTTACATCGAATTATTTCTGTTAGTAGCTTATAGACCCAGTAAGGATCGTTAGTTTATTCTGAATTGAGACAGCGAGATTTGAAAGTTAATTAATACTTAAGTGTCCGTAAATTTACCATTTGTAACTTTCCCGCCTTTGTGATACAATATTTATATACCATACTAGATAGCGTTAGTTGAACTTCGTTAGCAGTTAAATTGTACTTTTAAATAAATACATATAACAACTTAGATTACAAACGTAATATAATTAATTATATTTAACATAATTAATTAATAAATTAATAGAATCATGACTCAGACCAGAGCAGCAAAGCAAAAGGCTCAAGCTAATGGAAGTGCTGTGGCTCAGAACAGAACTGAGGGGGCAGTCGTCCTCTGACTCACAGCCTTATAAAATGCACTGTTTGCTTGATGTTTGCAGAGCAATCGGGTACGGGACATGATACTGCCATGGGGGATGTCTTTGTCTGTGCGCGATGCAAGGAGTGTATCGATATCAGGCAACAACTCAGCGTTCTTGTGGGCCTATATGAGAGCTTGAAGGACAGGGTGGATGCCCTCAAAGAAACTAAATTGAGGGGCCCATCAAGCTCTCAGCTGCCCACATCAACACCAGAGCTTGCACTTCGGCATCACGTGACACAGAGGCAACCCCCAAGGCAGAATGCGCTGGTCCAGAAGGAACCAGTAGTTGTTGGTGACTCTATTGTCAGGGAAACGGGGACCATGCTTTGTAAAAAGGATAGGTGGAACAGGACCAGGGTATGTCTGCCAGGGGCAAAGGTTGATGACGTTGTAGAGCGAATATCATCTTTTAAGGGCACAAAAGGTGATATAGTTGTACACGTTGGCACTAATGATATTAAGAATAGGAGACCAGCAGAATTACTTAACAAGTACAGGTCAGTGTTGAACAAAAGCCGAGAATTAGGGTTGAATTTGAAAGTGTCTGCAATTCTGCCCAGACACGATAGGAGGGAGCATATGATGAGAGCCTTGTCGATCAATTCGGCCCTGGAAAGACTGTGCAAGGCTCAAGGGGTAGAATTCTTTTCAGCCTGGACTGTACTTGTTAACAGGAGAGATTGCTTCTACAGGGATGGGATACACTTAAATAGAAAGGGTGCAAGAATATTTGCTGATGCTATCGAGGCAGTGTTAGGTGGGTCGGAAAACTGCTAGCTTGGGGGGAGACAAAGACCAATAGATTGACAGTAGCCACTGGCAGAGGTGAAAGAGATTCTTGCACTGCTTCTATTAGAATGAACAGAAGCCTGAAAAACAAGATGCATGATATTTCAGAGACTGCTTGGAGCCATTGCGGTACAAGTAAACACATGGGTTGTGTTAGGGTAGCTAAGAATAGAAACAGGTGCAGGTATACTTGCGTGTACACCAATGCTAGGAGTTTGGTAAATAAATTTGATGAATTTGAGGTATTGCTCAAAACATCAAAGGCAGATATTGTTGGGATATCAGAGACGTGGTGTCACACAGATATAAGGGATGCAGAACTGCAATTTGGGGAGTACAACGTCTACAGAAAGGATAGACAGGATAGGAAGGGGGGAGGGGTTATGCTATTAGTTAAGAAACACATAAAAACCAAGGAAGTGAAGCCAGTCGACATCGCTGGACAGTGCAGTGTTGAGTCAGTTTGGTGTGACATAAGCATTGGGAGATCAAAATTGAGAGTAGGAGTGTGCTATAGGCCTAATGACTCTGATGAGTATAATAAGAAACTGTACAGGGAAATAGAGTGGGCCAGTAAATCAGAGAGTCTTATAATGGGAGATTTTAATTTCCCAGATATTGACTGGAATTTGGGAGCTGGTCATTCACACACTAGCAGGGCTTTTGTGGATTTATTGGATGATTGTTTTCTACATCAGCATGTTCGGGAGGCAACTAGAGGGAGTAATACTCTTGATTTGATTATCAGTAGCGATTCTTCATGCATTAAGAATCTGCAGATAAATGAACCACTAGGTGGCAGTGATCACAGTGTGCTGAAGTGGAATTTACTCAAAGAGGTAACTACCATTAGGGGTAAAGGGAAGGGTTATTGCTTCCGTAAAGGTGACTACGATGGACTGAGACAGTATTTAAATTCTATACAGTGGGACCAACTGATGATGTTACCAACAGCAAATTCAAAATGGGAAGCATTCAAAGAACTTATCTTGGAAGCTACTAGGCTTTACATACCAACTAAGAAATATTGTTCAAGGTTTAGGCCACAATGGATGTCAGATGAACTAATGAGGCATATGGCAGAGAAGAAAAATGCATGGGATACTTACAAATTAACACATGACACAGAAGCCTATGATAGATACAAGTTGATATGCAACCAAGTTACAAAGGAGGTTAGGCAGGCGAAGGCAGATTACGAGAAATCCTTGGCAAGGGATGCAAAGAAAAACAGCAAAGAGTTCTTTACTTATGTAAACTCTAGAAGGAAGGGGATGAATCAGATTGGTCCACTTGATATTGATGGGTCAACTGTTGATGACCCTGCTCAGGTAGCTAACAAACTAAATGAATATTTTGCATCGACATTCACACATGAGGAGTTATTCAGCGAGGGGAATGCCAGAGGTGTATTCAACTCTAGCAGTAAGCTACAGAATCTTGAAATAACTGGGAGAAACTGTTGAAGATAAACACAAGAAAGGCACCCGGGGTGGAGGGATCTATCCAGTTATATTAAAGGAGGCAGCAAAGGAAGTAAGCAAACCCTTAGCCATAATTATGAGAGCTTCCTTGGACTCAGGGGAGGTACCCATAGACTGGAAATGTGCAAATGTGACCCCAATTCACAAAGGAGGATCAAAGGCTGACACAAGTAATTATAGACCTGTGAGCTTAACTTCTGTTCCAGGAAAATTAATGGAGGCACTGGTTAAAGAAGCACTGCAGGATCATTTAGACAAGACTTCAGTTATAGCTCGGACACAGCATGGCTTTGTTAAGGGGAAGTCTTGCATGACCAATTTGATTGGATACTATGATGCAGTCACAAAAGAACTGGATGCAGGGAATAGCTTTGATATTATATACTTGGATCTTAGAAAGGCTTTTGATATTGTTGCACATGGAAGACTGCTACACAAATTGGAGCAGTGTGACATTGGAGGCAAATTGCTGCTATGGATAAAGGGGTGGTTGAGGGGGAGAAGACAGAGAGTGGTAATCAATGGACACTGCTCATCATGGACTAATGTTATTAGTGGAGTCCCTCAGGGCTCGGTGTTGGGTCCATTATTGTTTTCTGTATTTATAAATGATATTGATGATGGTATATCAAGCTTAATGTCCAAGTTTGCAGACGATACAAAGGTTGGCAGGGTTGTCAAGGACACTACTGACGCTATGCTGCTGCAACAGGATCTGGAAAGGTTGAGCAGATGGGCTGAGAGGTGGCAAATGAAGTTTACCATTGACAAATGTAAAGTACTACACATGGGAAACAGCAACCCCAGAGCAATGTATCAACTCTGTGGTACTACACTGACAGTGGTAGAGAATGAAAGGGACTTGGGGGTGGTTGTGCAGGCAGATATGAAGTTCTCTGGACAGTGCAGAAGGGCTGCAAGAGTAGCTCATGGAGTATTGTCAATGATATACAGGAATTTTTCTAGCAGGGATAAGGAGGTGATTATTCCCTTGTATAAGGCAATGGTCAGGCCACACCTAGAGTACTGTATACAGGTCTGGAGGCCTCATTTCAAGAAGGATGTAGAGCTGCTGGAACGAGTACAGAGAAGCGCAACAAGATTAGTGAACAGAACAAAGGGGTGATCTTACGAAGAAAGGCTTAAGTTTTGCAAATTACAGTGTCTGGAGACTAGGCACCAGTGAGGTGATCTGATAGAGGTGTATAAAGCCTTGAATGGTTTGAGCATGCTCAATGCTGATGGGATTCTTCCTCTAGCTCAGAATAATCACCTGAGAGGGCATAAATTCAAATTGAGGAAAGACAGATGTAGGATAGACGTGCGGAAATTTGCCTTTAGCCAGCGGGTGGTTGGTTGGTGGAACAGACTTCCATCCCTTGTAGTGGCGGTTGATAGCCTAAATAAGTTTAAGGCTCAGCTGGACATGTATTTTGAACGAACAGAGGGGTGAAGTGGGTTTTTTTTTTTTTTTTTTTTGGCTGATACTGCATAAGCTTGCTTTCTTGCATCAAATGCCTCTACTAATGCTAATGAGGCTGAAGCAACTATTCTAAATCTTCTTCCTCCAATTCCTCAAAGCCAACCTTCTTTGCGAGGGCAACACAATGTGCTTTTAATTTAGGAAGCTCATTTACAGGATCAAAGCCTTTAAAATTACGAATAAAATCTGGTAAAAGTGGCCACCAAACACCATGTAAGCATTCTTTATGATGAATCGTTTCCAGAAGTTGGTGCATTTTTTCCCTCTGTTTCTGCAATCAGCATCTTAAATGTGCATCTTGTGTAACAGTGCTTAAAAGCAGCAATTACTCCTTGGTCAAGTGGCTGGATAAGAGATATGTTCGGCGGTAAAAACAGGATTTTGAAGTTTGGTGACAGTTCAGCAAGGGTTGGAGGGGAACTTGGTGCATTGCCCAAAATAATTAAAATCTTAAAATCCAAATTTTTCTTTTTGCAGTAGCTTCGAAACACATGTAGTAGAAGGTCAGTGAAGATCTGCCCTGTCATCCACCCTCTTTTGATGTTCCTAAAGTAAACACCCAGGGTAGTCCTTATGATCCCCTTTAATGCTCGTGGATTGGCTGCATGATAAACGACAACAGGCTTCAGTTTCAAGTCGCCACTTGAATTTGCTCCTAACATAATGGTCAGTCTATCCTTAGCAGCCTTGAAGCCTGAAGCTCGTGTTTCCTCTCTTGATATATATGTGTGTGTGATTGCATTTTTTCCCAATAAAGTCTGGTTTCATCAAAGTTGAAAATTTGGTCCAGTGTATAGGCCCTCTTCCCCAATTAGGTTTTTCAGTATCAGCGGAAATGTCTTTGCTGCTGCTTCATCTGCACTCACAGCTTCACCTGATAATTTCACATTATGCAAAGCATGACGTTTCCTGAAATTATTGAACCAGCCACTACTGGCAGTAAAGGGAGGCATTTCAGCTATATTTCTGAGGTCTGAAGTATTTTCACCAGAACACTTCCTTTTCACACTTTTTTCAAGTATTTTACTCATTTTTTTGAGAATAGAGCACAAATATAAAAAGAACAAAAATGAGGAGGCAAGCTTGATATACATAAATGGACAGCGAACAAGTAGCAACTGAATAAACGACACAGTGCCTGTGTAGAAACTGAATAAACAATGCAGTAAAGACGGAAACAAACTATTCACACATATTACATGCTTGCATTTTACTAAAGCACATTTCTGGAGGTCACTAACATAAAACAATAAAAACAATTTGCATTTTCTGGTTTATTGGGGGTTCCTGCTAGTGGAGTTTCTGTGGGATTTTACATTATTATTTGAAAATTTGAAATGTGTTTCCCCTTCCACAAACTCATAAAAACAAATCAATTTTCAGAATCTTCTCTTCATTCCTACTGTGTTCTGTTCAGTTGGGGTGATTACACTGCAGTCGACTACCATTTCTTGTAAACACAAAGGCAAATCGTGCATAAGCGAATTACGTTCGTGTTATATGCGACATCGTTCCCCTAATTATAAATCGTGTATGATCAAATTCGTGTAGTGTAAACACGTGTTATACGAGGACTGACTGTATACCGCTCTCCGTCTACTTGTATATATTTTAGTAATATTTGCCTATTCTATTTTTTGCCTTCTTTACCATTACAGTTTCCAGCACCTACAACACCATTTTACTTTTTACGGCACACATTTAGAAGACTCAACACTCAGAGTACAAAAAAATTAGGTGCCACCTCAGCATTCTAATGGGGGTCTATGAGTTTGAAGAGTAGGGTAAATGCCCTGGAAGGAATTAAAATGAGAGGCTCAAGCTCTTAAGCTGCCAAACTCAATAGCAGAGTCCAATCTAGTGCATCAGCCAACACAGCGGCAATCTTCAAAGCAGAATGTGCTGGTCACACAAGAAGCGTATATTGTTGGTAACTCTATTGTCAGGGAGACGGGAAATATATGCAAAAATGACAGGTGGGATAGGAATGGGATATGTCTGATAGGGACAAAAGCTGATGATGTTGTAGAGCAGATATCATCTTTTAAGGGCACAGAAGGTTGTTGTACATATTGGCACTAATGGCATTAAGAGTACGAGATCTGCAGATTTACTTAAAAAGTATAGGTCAATGTTGAAAAAAGTCTTGAATATATGGGGCTGAATTCTGGCTGCTGAAGTGGGCCAACAACAAGCACCACCTCCCCCATCAGTTAAGGATCACACACCTTGCAGAACTACTGAAACTGTAGCGTTTGCCCAACATCACTGCCCAGAAACAACTCATAACTACAATAAAGATGACAGGCATGGTATCCTCATCGTGATTCTGGCAGATTTGTGAGTGACACATCCCGTCATCTGCCTTAAGAGGCACCAAACTCCTGAGGATGAAAGCAAACAGACTGAAGATGGCTGACAGGTTTGTACCAGCCAGGGCATTGGAATCAATCTGCCGCTTATCTCAAATTGGAATTGCCCTGGAAATGCTAACAGAAGATCCGAAGTACAGAAAAAAAAAAAAAAAAAAAAAACAGCGATGTGGTTCGCTACGGCTACTGTCACCCAACAGTTGTGTGTGTTTTTGAAGTGTGTGTGTACTGAATGGTGTGCTTATGTGAACAAGTGTCTATTTTGTCATACCGAAAAACTTTCACAACTTTAACTGTCAGGACAGAAATGCAGTGTAAATTTAATGAATCTATCATGAATCTATATTTTCTATTTGTTTATATTGTTTTTTATGTAAATATCTTGGCATTTACTGCCGCGAAGGAATTTGTCATTCACCATTGTAACACTTTATTTGGTATGGCAGGACCAATAAAGATTATTTATCTATAATTATGCACTGAATAAAAACATCAGTATCGATGATGTTATGGCGTGGGAGACTGAACAAAAAAAAAATAATAAATAAAAAAAAAAAAAAAAAAAACCACAAACAGGGATTCAAACTTTACAAAATTGGCGATTCCAACGGCCTTGTTATGAAGTAAAAATTTACTCCAGTAAATCAGAAGGAACTGAACAAAACACAGGTCATACTGCTGAAGTTGTGCTATACTTGCTTGAGGACTACTTGGACAAGGAATACGTATTGTATATGGACAATTTTTATAATTTCGTTGCTCTGACGAAATTGTTGTCTGCTTGAAAAAGTTATGTATGTGGAACATTACGCACCAACAGAAAAGAAAATCCAAAAGATTTGGTGATGCAAAAATTGAAGAAAGGTGAAGTTGCATGGCAACAAAATTTTTTTAGTATGTAAGTGGAGGGATAAAAGAGAAGTTGTCACTGTTTCTAACAAACACATTGTAGAAATAGTCATTGTTGAAATGTATGCAACCGGAATGGAAAAATTTTTATATAAAACCAAACATGATTCAAGATTACAATAGCGGAATGTCTGCAGTATATCGATCGGATCAAATGCTCTCATATTATTCAGTGCTAAGAAAAACCATCAGATGGCTGAAAAAAATTACATTACATATTATAGAAATATACAGAGTCCAGTCATATTATTATGACCAACTACCTAGTACCCAGAATATGCACCTCTCGCAGCATGTAGTGCATGCTGCGAGAGGTGCATACTGAGTCCCTCCTACCGTAGCCAGCTGCCGTAGGAGGGACTCAATAAGTTCGTGGAAGGTTGCTACGGTATCTCTAACCATGCAGACTGCAGTGCACCCCGAAGTTTTTGTAGGTTCCTTGGTGGCGGATCCATCCTTCTGATGTGTCGATCGAAGTGGTCCCATAGATTTTCAATTTAGTTAAGATCTGGGGAATTCGGTGGCCAAGGGAGTAGCTTGAAGTCTTCGTTGTGCTCCTTAAACCACTCACGGACAATTCTGGCGACATGGCATGGCACATTGTCTAGCTGATAGATACCATTGACAACAGGAAACATGCACGGGTGTACCTGATCGGTGACGACTGATAGGTAACCATTTGTGTTCGGGGTGCCCTCCAGAGGTATCAGTGGACCAAAGCCATGCCATAAAACCATAACGCTGCCACCACCACCACCAGCCTGCCTTCTGCCAACAATCGTGTTCGGGTATCTGTTCTCGGAGGTTTCACACCTAATATGCCACTGTCCATCCGCTCGATGGAGCAGAAAACATGACTCATCGGAGAAGGCCACCCGTTGCCATTTGGCTGGGGTCCAGTGTCGGTATTGATGTGCAAACTGATGCCATTGTTTGCGACAAACAGCCGTGAGCATGGTGCTGTCACCAAGCGTCTGCTCAGGAACCCAATGCGCAATACCGTTCTCTGCACTGTCATGTTGGAGACATTTCTGGTGGCCCACACGGTTTATTTGGATGGCGAGTTAAGCAACAGTAGCACGTTGATCAGTCCTGACCAACCGTTTTAGCTAACGTTCACCTCTAGGATCAATGGTGCACGGGGCTATACACTTGGCATGTCGGGTTGTAAAAACTGTTGTATCCGTCCAGTCTTAATACACTTTCACCACTGCAGCATGAGAGAATTTCACAAAGTCCGCTGTTTTGGATATGCCGGCACCATTGGCCCGAAAGCTGATGATCATGCTTTTTTCCAGGTCCAATATGTCGCGTGCTTTGTCCACGACAGAGGTTGTTACTGTGTTCACAGATGCCGAACATCAAGTCTTTTATGCTTGCGGTGCTGACACGTGTGCTGTATGATTCACTGGGCATGTGTGATGTCTGCATTTGGGGGGGGGGGGTCATAATATTGTGACGGGACTCTGGATATATCCTTTTCCGCATACATCCTTTTCCGCCAAGTTACGGGTTCCACCATAAAATGTCTGAAATTCAGAGAAACGTCCATCGAATCTTTGATTGGAGAAAAAATTCTAAACATTCCAAAGCAGATTAGGTCTAAATGTGAAATTCATTATTTAGAGCAGGGGTTCTTCACTTTCTCAGTTCCACGGACCCCTTTGCCAGGCGAATGCCACGGACCCCTTCACAGAATGTTTTTAAATGCATAAAATAAAATTACAAAAAAACAATTTAATGAAATAGTTACCAAAATTAAAAAAATATATTATACAGTAATATATGTGTTTCTTTCTTAACACACTGAATAATAATACAATACATTTAAAATATAGTAAAGTTGAAGTTAAATTTTATTTTTTTAAGGACATATCAGTGTGAAGACTGTTGTTGTTTATCTTGAATAAGAACATTAAACTGTGGTGTGGTATTTGACAAGGCAACACGCATGTCATGTTGGACTTCTAATCGATTTTGATTTTTTGTTTTCATTGTTACAAGTGCTGAAAATCCCGATTCGCACAGATATATTGTTGCAAATGGTATCAAAGCTTCCACAGCTCACTTTACAAGACGAGGATAGGCTTCTCTCAGGGAACACCAGAATTCTCCAAGGCTTTCTGAGGTAAACTCTAATCGTAGTAAGTTTCTTGACCTAAGATCAATGAGTTCATCTTTGGTTAAGTCAACATCTTCGATACAGTTTATATCAGAAAGAAAAGGATTTCGGATCCATGGTTCAATTTTCGTGCCATCAAGGTAGAAATAACTTTTAAAAGACTTCTGTAATGTTTCCAAGTGTTTGCAGATAATCTCTTTTCAAAAAAATTGAGAGGTTTGCATTTCAACTACATCTTGGTAAAGCACTTCCTGCAACAGTGGAAAGTTTGCAAGAACGTCGGTCTCTACTCTCTTCTTCCATATTGGTATCTTAGCCAAGAAAGCTTGTAATATTTCAGTTGCATCCATAAGGGTGACTTCATGACCTTGAATGGAAAGATTTATCTCATTCATATGGTGAAAAATATCTGCCAGGTAAGCCAATCCATGGATAAAAATCCTTCCTTTCAAAATGTTCCAAGAGTGGGTTTTCTCTTTCTTCCAGAAAAAGTGAAACTTCTACCCTTAGTTCGAACAAGTGCTTCAAGACTTGTCCTCTTGAAAGCCAGCGCACTTCTGTGTGGTAGAGAAGCACTTCATATTCTGCTCCCATTTCTTGACAAAATCTTTAAAAATACGATGATCCAGAGAACTTCTTTTGATAACTTTTATGGCTGTTGACAATACTTCTTTTGGGGTTGTTGGAAGAGTCTTTGTTGCCAGTGCATGTCTGTGTAAAAAAGCAATGAGTAACGACTTGAGGAGCTTCTTTTTCACTAAAGTAGCAAATCCAGATGTATTACCAAGCATCGCAGGAGCTTCATCAGTGCAAAGAGAATGAAGTTTTCCTTTCCATTCAAAGTTTCGTTTGTAAAAAAAAAAAATTTTACCATTTCGAAATCGTCGACGGCCTTTGTAGTTTCCGAAAGAGACTCACAAAATAAGAATTCTTCTTTGATATCGTCAGCATGCACATAGCGAACAAAAACAAGGAGCTGGCTACATTGAGAAATGTCTGTAGTTTCATCCAATTGCATACTGAAGGGGAATGGCGATGCTGCCATTTCCTCGATGACCTGCTTCAAAATATTAAAAGACATATCAACTATTCTAGAATGTATTACATCATTTGACAAGGGAACAGCTTCCAGTTTTTTTCTCTGTTCCAGTCCACAGACCAGTTCGACCATGTCCAGTGCACATGGCTTTACTGAAGTCTCTCCAATAGTGTGGGGCTTCTTTTTCTTGGCAATCCGGTAAGCAACTTTATAGGATGCTTCAAGAAAAGGTTTTCGTGAAATGGCAAATCCGAGTTTTGGAAGTGTCCCTGCTTTTTCGAATTGAGATTTTTTCGCACGAAAAAAAACCAGCATCTTTAGATGCATTTTCAGTACAGACAGACTTGAGATGGTCTTTCAGTTTTGCTGGCTTCATACTTCCGTTTGCAAGAATTTTTCCGCACAAAAAAACTGCAGTAATTGAGTCCCGTCAAGTTCATTAATGCAAGTGAAACCAAATAATACATAGTTTTCATCATACTTCCTTTTCTTCGACATTTTAACTTAAATTTGGTCTGTAACAACAAATGTTAAATAATTAATGCAATATTAGCAACTAAGAAAGACTTACACGAAGACTGTATGCATCGACAGACACGACAGACTGTATGCATACATACCTGTAGCACTACAGGGGCCTCCACCGTTGGACCGGTATACATGCACATAGCAGTGAAAAGGTTAAATTACACACTTCAACTGTTATCTAAACCGTAAGACGTGTTTGAACATACCTGGTTTACACTTGTAGCCAGCGTGTCTGTTCATGTTAAAAGTGGCCTACTAGGCGCTGATTTGCCAGATAGTTTGCCAACTATGTCGCACTATAGTCTGTCCACAGCAGGACTGCAATCAAGTGCAATCTAGTGGCATGTCTAATAACTGTCGTAATTTCAAAGTAAGCAATTTTTCGAGTTTGTGCGTAAGCAATTTTTCGAGTTTGTTTGTTATTTGGTTTTTAGGAGCATTAGCAACTGAGGCCATATTGCTCCGGGATATGCGGTGGTCATTCCCTGACCTTTCCGCATCCTCCGTATTTGGTGGTGATGGGTGCAAACCCCGGTCTAATCAAGAAGCGTGTGCTACGCACTGCTGCTCCTTCCCACCTGGCTACGGAGGCGCCGATTTTTCGAGATATGCAATAACTATAATATGATATGAAAATATCTGTTATTTCTATTGGTGACTACAGATAACAGCTAATACAATTGTAATTTATTACATACATTCATAAGTGAAGGAAATTAATGAGTTGATTTTTTTCCCATCCAAGCTCACAGACCCCCTGAAATCCTTCCGTGGACCCCTGGTTAAGAAACCCTGATTTGGAGGCTATACCACCAACTGAAGAAAAAAAAAAAAAAAACATGCATGACTAAGCCATGTTGAGTATGTACAAGAAATAAAAAAAATGCCGAGAAACATGCCATTATTGTCCAGAGTACCAAGAGAAGCCAGCTCTTTGTGTAGAAGAATGTTTCAAGAAATATCACAAATAAACAATATTATTTTCGTGAGTTTTAATAATATACTTTTCTTTATGTATTTGTGAATAAAATATTTCTTTTTGTGAATAAATTTTCTGTTTTCTGATGCTGTGGTTGATTTTTCATTCTTATCCCAGAAGCCCACTATCCATAAACTGTATGTATTTGCTACAAATATACTCGTAGCTGCGCCTGAAAGACAAGTCATACCAGTCCGAGTTAACTCACATTGCGGTGTCCTGTGCCAGATCGCCAAATACTAGTTAATTTGTATTTGGCAGTCAACGTGTTAATATACTATGATAACTTAGGTTGCTTTTGGATTTCTAATATCTTCTTCAGTCTTCTTTTACGATTTTGTGCTCCCGATAATTTCTTGGTTTCCATATGGGCTGTGTAAAAATAGAATTATTTGAACAGTTCTGAGTAATTTCTTATTTACTAAAGTAATTATTTAAAAATAATGAATAAGCCCCTGGTCCTGTGAACACTCTTCACACCTCTGGGAATTCAAACAAAAAATTATCCATTAACTCCTCAGCAGGAGCGGCAAAAACTTTTACGAGCTGGTGCAATGCACAAAGTACACTTATGTAAGGAACTTTATGACAAAATAACAAGTATCACATATACAGTCAATGAGAGACAAATCAAGTAACCTTAGGAAGATTCAAAATTCATCTTTTGAATCCTTTTTTGCACTACTTAGTGCCAGGCAGCAAATTTATTATGTTCTAGCGAATTTTCTAATATACATCATTCACATAGCCATAGTCTGCAGTGATAGCACATTTCCTTTTGTCTGAATGGCAAGCACCCAGGAGGCTCAGATTTATTATTGGTCAATGTTACCATGGTATCAAAACCCCCATTATTAACAAGGGATTTATTAGCAAAAGATTCTTGAAAAATATTGCTTTTGTTTGTTTGTTATTTGGTTTTTTAGGAGCATTAGCAAAAACTAAGACCACATTGCTCCGGGGATATGCGGTGGTCATTCCATGACCTTTCCGCATCCTCCGTATTTGGTGGTCATGGGCCGAACCCCGGTCTAATCAAGAAGCGTGTGCTACGCACTGCTGCTCCTGGCCACCTGGCTACAGAGGTGTCAGAAAAATATTGCTTCTAGGATTACTTACACAAGAGGGTGGCCGTGACACAGTATGCCAGCCTGCACCGACCTTCAACGAAGCAACAATACGATAGACTTTCCAAAAGGAATACTAAACCTCGTATGATAAGACACGGCCACATTTCGGAGATTTTCGAGAAGTACTGCACCTGGTGTACTCTATTACAGGGGACACCCACTCGTGGGTTAATTTTTAGACTACAAATCAAACAGTCATATGGCACACCGAAAATTCAGCACCCCAGGCGACTTTCCAGTGCTCATGCCGGTGCTGCCTAAAGAAGCACTGCTCGGCACTGATCAGTTATGTCTCTCCCAATCTTTACATTATCTACAAATATCGAAATCCCACTCTTTATCCCTTTGTCGATGTTATTTATGAAAATGGGAAAGAAGTGGTCCAAGAACCAATCCTTGGTGGACCTCACTTCTTACATTACACCAATCTGAAGAAAATCCACCAATAACAACTCTCTGCCTTCTGCCCTGCAACTAACTTGTTTTATATCTTAGAACCTTTTCAGTAATTCCAAAATGTTCCAGCTGATATTGCAACCTCTCATGAGAGACTGAGTCAAATGTCATACTAAAATCCAAATAAATTATGTTAAAATTGTTCCCTAGATCCAGTTCATGAGTAACTGTGTCAAAATAGCTTACAAGGTCAGTTAAACCGTGATTTTCCATTAACAAAACCACATTGCAGGTTCTTCAGAATTTCCATTTCTACCTTAATGTCCCTGGACTGAACTCTTAATTACTGCCTCCAAGGTTTTCACTAACAGCGAAGTCAGACTAACTGGTTTGTAGTTACCGACTTCATTCTTATAATCATCTATCTTTTATGTATTGGTAATACGTTGGCACTTCTCCAATCCAAAGAAGTCTGTTCTAAGATCAAATGACGCCCTGATAATTAACTTCAGCAGTTCAATGCACTTTCTAGCTGCCCCACCCCCAATTACTGGGCACATGCATTTAGGCTCAAAAGGTTTTGTAATAAGTAACCTTCTGAAATTTCAATATAGTAAATTTCATGCTTTCCAGATTCAATAGCACAACCTCTCCTCAGCACAAATGGTTTTTCATCAGTAAAGATTGATGCAGAGTACTTATTCAATTCATCAGAAATATTACCTTGGTCATTAAGACTTTTCCACACTCTGTAAAAAAGGGTCCAATCTGATTCGTTTTCTTCTTTGCATTCACATACATGAAAAACTCCTCATCTCCATGCTTTGCTCTCTTAGCCAGTGCTTCTCTGTGATTTGCATCTCTCTGATTTAATAGTTCTTATGCAATTTTTTTCAGTAGTGATACTCTGTATTGATTCCATTAGAGGTGTTTAAAGGGCAATAAGGGGAGACTTGTGAAATTAAATTTGGTAATTTTTAAATTACCAAATGAAGTTGTACAAAATAGTTCAGAGAACTTGATGTATTGTTTCAACAAGTAGATTCTCTGATTTCAGTGACTGGACTAACAGCATTTTCTAGGCATTTCTGGATTAAAAATGGAGAAAATCTGATAATTAGCTAGTCAGTAAGTTAGTCTGTGTAAGAGGAGAAAGTATGGCCAAGTGTTCGCCTCGACCCCTGCTCCACTCTCCAACTCGTGGTGTGGATGAAATCTCGGAGCTCGGTCGCATAGGCAACAAACTCAATAAATGAAAATTTGAATCCAGAATGCCACCCGATCAGTGCCTCGGCTGAAACAGGCGACTGGATCTGCTGTGTAGACCAACAGGCACTACTTTCCTTGGAAAGAAAGTGCAGCAAGGCTCTGATTATTTTGTTTTCTAGCAGAGTGAGATCAGTTCTCGGGCCAAAGAGTTGGAGTGGTTGAAATAGTCTGAGTCTGCTCCATTTATTCCTGCAAGTGAGGATTTTTCCTTCAGGTTTCTGATCTTGCAAATTGAAGGCGGTGCAGCACCACTGGTGATCAAGTGAGTGGGAAAATAGGAATGTTCTGTAAATCTCTCTAAAAAATTAATTGCATGATTTTCCGTTTGCTTGATGCTAGATTAAAAAATAATGTACAAGGTCCAGGAGTTATATGAGATTAATATATCAAAATATTTCCCAATCATGGTTTCATGTCAGTACGATCTCAATGTTAAATCCTCTACAAAATTTAACAAATAGAATTTTACCTCAAAAACATCAATAATGAAGTTCAAATGTCTTTTTAGAATAAAAATCACAATTTAACTTACCCTTCCACCATACTGTAGCTTAGGCGGAGGCAAAATACGACCCCGAACTTCCATCATTGTGTTGCTTATCGTTAAGCCAAACTCCTGAACATATGGATCATTGTTGAAATCTGCTTTCCTAACCTAGAATATATATCATTCAGATAAGCAAAAATTTGGATTACAGGTTTAATTTCTTATATTTCACTAACAGTATAAAACCAAAAATCATTATAGGTATAACAAAAATAAATAAAACAGATTTAACACAAATAAAATAAATAAAATAATGGAGTCAAATATCAATAACAATTCATAAAACACCCTAGGTTTTAACTTTTCCCAATTACTATTGCAAAGATCAGTGGCCTACTGCATTAATGCGGTAGGTCGCTGCCAAATGTCCAATTTAATTTCCAAGTGAATTTCCTCAAAAAAAAAAAAAAAAAAAAAAAAAACAGATACCTCAATTCACTTCTCTCTACATTAAATTTGGTTTATTAGACTTTAAGTTATATAAAATAAACTAATATACTATTAGTGATCACTGAATTATGACCACCACATCTGTAATGGACTATGCTATATAGCTCAAAGTACAAAAAGCCAAACAGCTTACTATGCTATAGCAGCAGTAATCTGCATCTGGTCATGGAAGTCAAAGTGATAAAGTGGTTTAGGATGTGGTAAAGATATCACAAAATTTCAAAATTGCATGATTGTAGGAGCTTGTTCATTGGGTGCTGCCATATTGGAAACGATACATCTTGTCGGTTGCTCACTGTGGTCAAGGTGTACAAAGAATGGTGTCAAACGGTTTGAACCACAGAGAGAACTGTGAAAGGTTAAGCAAGGTGGATGTTCGTAACAAGCGAAGAGTGCAGTGCATCGTACAGGCTCAACAGTAGGTTACTGTACAATAGCTGACAATGCAATTCAATATGGGGAATGCAAGAACAATATTCCAAATGACAATGCATTACACACTCAGACATATCGGGTTCACAGCAGATGACTCAAGAGACTTTCTCCTCACTACTGATCACTGTCAACAGTGAATGCTGTTGCATCTACAACTCGCTGATTGGACACCGGAGAACTGGAAATGACTGGAGGACTGGTCGGACGAGTCCAGATACCTTGCATAACATGCCAAAGGATGCCTTGGTGCATGGCAAACAAGTAACACGAGTCCATGGACCCATCATGCATGGCAAGCACTAAGATCCCGGCAAGCACTGATTTTTCAGGCACTTTTTTAATTTTTCTTTTGTAACTACACCTGACAGGTCAGCACCCCTACTCATACACTTATCAAATCTATTTATCTATATTTCATTATGGTTGCTGGGTATTTCTGCTATTACTAGCAGTGTTCTGGATCCATAATCCAGCACAATATATTATTATTATTTTATTTTGATTTTGTATATACATAATACATATATACAGTGGACCCCACTTTACGATATTATTCCATTCCAGAGACATCGTATTGTGAAAATATCATAATGTGAACCCAATAACAGATTGTTTTTTTTGATATTTCATTCCAAGACCTTGAAAGTTGAAATTTTTGCTATATAACTAAGCTGTTTATCTCTCTAAAAGGTGATTTTTATAATGGAAATTGTATTAGTTTTATACAGAATACAGCCAACACATTTATAAACATTGCTATTGGCTGACAGAAAGGACCAAATTTCAAAAAACCAATTCGTTATCATATGTTCAGTTATAAGAATCAATTTTGAATGCCTCTGTGATATATTTTTCTAAGGCACATTTCTGGAGGTCACTACTATAAAACAATTTGCAGTTTCCGGTTTACTGGGCTTTTCTGTTTGTGCAATCTATTATAAACGGGTGGTAAACGCAATCTTACTGCATTTTCTATAATACCAATAGCCGGAATCCTGTCACTTTTTATGTTATCGTGGTGAAATATGTTTCCCCCTCCATGAAAACTTCAATCATATACAAAACATAAATAAATTTTCAGAATCTTCTCTTCATTCCCATTTTTTAAGCTTCCTAAACCTGTTACTCCGTATCTCACTTGTGTGTATTGTGTCAGTTGAGATTTGTGCATGCTGTGTTCTTTGATATTGATTGCTTATCTTTTTTACTGTTTTAAGTTTTACAAAAAAAAAAAAAAAAAAAAGTCAGTGAATAGAAATATCAATAGTTAGTATGTACATTACAGTATTAATAAAGCCATGTAAACAAGCACAATTTTATTTTTATTTTGCTAACCCATGGAAAATAATTCTTCTGATTTTCACATATCATTTAATTTTTGTTAATTTGTAAGGTAATAAAATGCAAATTTGTGCTTTATACTTTTATAACTTGTGAATAATATTCCTCCTATTTTCACTTATTAGAATCGCCATTAACAGAATTAAAATTCAATTCGCAAACACACGATCACAATGAATGGAGTTTACTGCATATCGTACAGTGAACCAATCGTAAAGTCCACTGTATAGAGTAGCGGATTCGGGGCACATGCCCCCCCAAACTGTATGAAATGCAAAGTTTAATCTGATATTTTCCATGCATTTATAAAGAAAACTTTTCAACTTTCCACATGAATTATTTGCAGTATTAAAAAACTACCAAAAACTCAAAAACAAAATTGGGAAGAAAGCTCTTTCAATTTATTCAAGAACACCATATCAAATCTCAACAAATATAACAATTCAATCAATAACATCTGAACAAATATGCATATTTGTTCATCATGTCTAAATTTGCTATTTCTATTACTCCTTTAAGGTTTCACTGGAAATCCATATGCTAATTCAAGTAAGGGGGGGTTGGCAAAATAAGACAGGAAAAGCACTTAAAGCAAACACAGGATATTTTTCCCTAAAAAAAAAGGGACATGACATGTTGCCACAACATACAAATTTTATTCATCTTATGTTTATCTATATAAAAATTGCCCCCCCCCCAAAATGCAAAAATAAGGATTTATGGTGTTTTGCCTGAACATTCATATTTTATTCATCACATGCATTATACTATATTATAAAATCATTTATTGCCATCCAATAAAATAAGGGCAATACCTCAGTACAACTAGGTAGAGGAGTTTACATAATTAGTGGTAATAATAAAACACAAAATAGGTGAATTATGCTTTAACAACAAAGGAATAAAATTAAATAAAAATGTGGCAAGCTCAATGAAACTGGAGATGACAAGTTTGCAAAATTAAAAGTTTGATATAACTAGATCGTACGCATAGCTTAGCTTAATTTTCAGCACTCACCTCACTTGTAAAATTAAGCTAAGCTATACATACAATCTAGTTATTACATTACAGCACATAAGGACTCCTTAAAAATCAAGAGTCAAGTTTGATATAAGTAAATCTAAATACTTTTTCTGTGAACCTTGTAAAGAATCCAGACATCAAGGTCAAGATCAAAGCAGGTGAAAGGATCAAATATTTATTCTGGAGAGAGTCCTATTAAAAATATTATATTCTGTTAGCCAATCGGTAATAGCAATTTGGTTTGGCCTCATGTTCAGTGGTATTAACAATTTTTCATAGTTCTTTTCTGATGCACACTAAAGTATTTGAAATGCCACTAAACTTGGCCATTAATTCAGCAATTGCACAAACTCACTTCTCAGGATAGAGCTCTACTAATCTGCTACAAACATTCATATAATTTTCTTTGATTGACCAAACAAATACTTCCCCAGAATGTTTTTCTTCAGTAAGAACAAAACACCATTACGCTGTAACTTCTCTACTAACTAAAAATAATGTTAAGAATATCAATCTCCTCAATGTGATGCTGTAACAAAGTTTTACTATGAAGTGAGCTAAATGCTGATGAAACATTAAAATTAATGAAGTGCACTTGATTCCTGATATTGAATGCCTTTCGAATCATAATAGCTAGGAGATTTGTTACAATTCCACATTCCATAGAGTGTATGTTGTCTGTTGATTTTGTTGACTACAATGGTTTCAGACAGTTTTTAAATTCTATTCATAACTGATAATGTTACCAACAGCAAATTCTAAATGGGAAGCATTCAAGGAAGTAATCTTGGAAGCTACTAAGCTTTTTGTCCCAACTAAGAAATACTGTTCAAGGTTTAGGCCTAAATAGATGGCATATGAACTAATGAGACTTGTGGCAGAGAAGAAAAATACACAGGATACATATAACTATCAAAAAACTATGGTGGATATAAACTAGTCTGTAATCAAGTCACAAAGGAGGTTAGCAAGTGAAGAGAGAGATTGTGAGAAATCTTTGGCAAAGGATGCAAAGAAAAACAGCAAAGACTTCTTTACTTATGTAAACTCTAGAAGGAAAGGGATGAATCAGATTAGTCCACTTGATATCAATGGTTTGATTGTTGATGATCCTGCTCAGGTAGCCCACAAACTGCACGAGTATTTTGCATCTACATTCACACATGAGGAAATCTGTAGGTAAGTGGAGGCCAGAAGTTTATCAAACTCTAGCAGGGATCTAAATGATTTTGTAATAACTGAGAGCAAAGAAGAGGAGAAATTGCTGAAAGTTGAACATAAGAAAGGCACTTGGGGTCGGTGGGATCTATCCAGTTATATTAAAGGAGGCAGCAAAGGAAGTAAGCAAACACTTAACCATAATTATGAAAGCTTCCTTGAACTCGGATGAGATCCATATGGACTGGAGATGTACAAACGTGTCCCCAATTCACAAAGGGATCAAAGGGTGAAAATTACAGACCTGTTAGTTTAACTTCTGTTCCAAGGAAAATAATATTCACTAGTTAAAACTGAATGCAAAATTTTGATATCATATACTTGGATCTCAGGAAAGCCTTTGATACTGTTTCATATGGAAAACTACTGTACAAATTGGAGCATGATGGCATTTAGGGCAAGTTGCTGCTAGGGATAAAGAGGTGGATGAGTGGGAGAAGACAGAGAGTGGTAATCAAAGGACACCGTTCTTTGCAGACTGATCTTATTAGTGGAGTCCCACAGGGTTCGGTGTTGAGCACCTTGTTTTCTGTATTTATCAATGATACTGATTAAGGTATATTAGGGTTAAAGTCCAAATTTGCAGACAATAGGAAGGTTAGCAGGGTTGTTAATGACAGTACCTATGCACAGGATCTAGAAAAGTTGAGCAGATGGGCTGAGAGGTGGCAACTGAAGTTTAATATTTACAAATGTAAAATATTGCATATGAATAACAATAACAGCAGAGTAAGGTACCAACTGTGTGGTATTAGACTCAGGGTAGTGAAGTGAAGAAAAGACTTGGGGGTAAATGTGCAGTCAGATATGAAGTTTTCTAAGCAGTGCAGACAGGATGCAAAAGTAGCTCATGGTAATCAAGATTACCATGAGCTACTTTTGCAATGATATACAGGAATTTTGCTAGCAGGGATAAGGAGGTGATTGTCCCCTTTTATAAGGGGACCACACCGCACATTGAGTACTGCATACAGGTCTGGGGGCCTCATTTTAGGAAGGATGTAGAGTTGCTAGCACAAGTACAGAGAAAGGCAACAAGATTAGTGAGAGCAACAAAGGGGCGCTCTCACCAAGAAAGGCTTAAGTTCTGCAAATTGCAATCTCCTTGCAGGTGCCTAGTCCCCGGTGTCATGGTACATGCAAGGTGATCTGATTGAGGTGTATATGGCCGTGAATGGTTTGAGCAAGTTCAATGCTAATGGAATTCTTCCTCTTGCTCAGATTACTCACCTGAGGGGGCATAAATTCAAATCGAGGAAGGACAATTGTTGAATAGATGTGTGGAAATTTGTCTTTTGCCAACAGGTGGTTGATAGTTGGAACAAACTTCCATCTTATGTAGTTGACAACTTAAATAAGTTCAAAGCAGAACTAGACAACCATTTGGAGTGAATGGATGGGTGAAATGGGAAGGGTTTTTTTTTTTTTTTTTTAATTGATGCTATATAAGCTTGCTTTCTTACATCATATGCCTCTACTAATGATAATGACGATGCTAATAAAATTTGTAGCAAGGATATTTGTTACAATTCCACATCTAGCAGAGTATATGTTGTCTGTTGGTTTTGTTTGACTCTAAATTATAAAAAATAAATAAATAAAAAATTACCTGATTAGGTGAAGATGTGAGTCCAGCACTGCACACCAAATTGTTTATTTCTCGTTCCCGGTCCGGAGCAGATCGTGCTGTTGCCTAAACGAGAAGAGTTACAAATTTTGTAAGTATTCTAATGATCACTATAACGTTATATAACTTATATTCTACACAGAAATGGGAGGCGAGTGAAGACATGACTTATTCCATACAACAATCTTGATATATAATATTAGATAAAGAGAAACAAATAGTATTTAACAAAACCTATGAAAAATATACCTATGTGAAAACAAACCTATGTAAAAGATTTTCTACTGCTGAATGATGACAGTCATATTTTTATACAAAGTAAAAAAGAAATGCTACTTGAAGTTGGTATAGAATCAGAATAAAATCCTGCCAGGTCAAAAATTAATACTACTTAATATTTTGAACTTGGGTCAGTTTCTGGGAAACTGAATCAAATTTTTCTTAGTAAGGTTATTGTTTGATTTGAATTTTCATAAATTCATAATTCAGACATTTAAAATTCAAAATCCACAATTTTCACAATCTAACATAAAAGTCAAACAACTGAAATTCTATGTATTTTATTAATAAAAAATAATAATAATAATGAAAAAAAAAATGGGGGGGGGGGTGAATTTGCCACCAATGCTAAGTTCAAAACACTAATTTAATTTCCAGGACAACAATAATCTAAAGAAAATTAAGACAAATTAAAAGCACATTAATACTTAAACACACATTTGGGTTCAAACTCACGTATCCACTAAATATGGATCAAGATAAACTCCTCTAACCTAATGTGGTCATGGTGAAATATGACTACATAGGTTAGAGGAGTTTATCTTGAATCAAGAACATTTTTTTTATCATTTGAATAAAACATGGAGCCAGATGCCAGGTTTGTGGTCAAAACGGGTGAACAAATTGAATGTGCTATGTCTCATCTTGAAGGGGGAAGGGGAGTGGTACTGGTAAACAAGTGGAATTTGCATTGAAGGAGAATGTTGAGAAAGTCACTGGCTGACAATCAGCTATACAATGTACTGGACAGCTTTGTATTGTTAGTGAACAGTAATGGGTAAAATTTTCAGTTTGATGGCAAATTTTATGTTGAGATGACACAACAAACCTAAGTTTACGATGTTCATCTAATCACCTGAATAGAAAATATTCAGCTGACATACAGGCCAAAGAGTGAATTTTGAGATGAAAGACCAGATTGGTGAGACAGAACACAGATGGCAAGGTATTTCTAGATAGCATTTAGATTATGAATGAACAAGAGTTGCATTTCATAAAACTAAAAGGATGTGAAGATGGCTGGGCAAAGCTTTGTGCAATTGATCAAGAAGAGAAGTTTAGAATCTGGTTATCCACCTAAATATTTAATAATTTACAGGGAAAATTACTTTAGAATGGATTGTGACATGCAGAAAAGAAGAGGTTTTGGACAGAGCAAATGGTAGGTAATCCTACATTACTGTATTAGGTCTTCAAAGGGTTGACAAGATGAAAGGATTGGATCGATATAACCTAGCAAGTCATCAATAAGCTGTTTAGATATACAGAATGGATTGAGGAGGCTGATATTACTACTAGCAACTAGTAAAACCCATTATAGGTCTTACTATAGTAAAACCTATAACAGATGCAGCTAAGACAACAGCAAAAATAAAGCAAATAAATGAAACTATACGAATGAAAACATTAAGGAAAATCACAAATAAACATTACAAGACAGTTAAATATAGTTAAAATAAGGAAATTAGGAAAAAGATAAACTACAGCCTAGTAATGAGTGGCCATAAATAGAAAAAAAATATATAGATAGGATGGACAGGTGAACAAAAATCTTAAAGAAATGGAGACACCATCTGGCAAGGCTACCAATAGGAGTACTGAATCAGGAGTACAGAAAAACCACTGCTTAAACATTTTTGCACAAGAAATAAAACTGAGCCAGCCAAAACCAAGTGTAGTAGGGGAACAGGAATCTGAAGACAGACTAGGAGAGAAAAAGAAAAGAGGGGAACAGGAACTTAGCAAGATCCTGATTTAGGAAAAGAGGTGATAAAACTGCCTTAGTAAAAGTATGTTGTTGTTAGGTTTTAGGAGCATCAGCAACTAAGGACATACTGCTTCACATATATTATCTGTAAATTGCATGTATTCCATGATTTTCTGTCTACTGGACAAAAAATTAGAATTGCCGGGAGAAAAAAAAAAAAACAATGCTACTCTTGCCTGAGACCGACTAACACAGCCACATCGTGAAAAAGGCCCATAAAAATTCCTCACATCACCCATGGGACTCAAACTCAGGTATTTTCCACCCATGTGTTGCAAAGAATAGATAGTATGATGTAAAAAAAGCACCTTGCATGCCAGCAAAGATTCTGTCAAGCCTCCCAGTAGATGGCATCAAAAGCAGTTGAGATCAAAAGTTAGCTAGACAAGTGAGTGACAAAAAATTTTTTCTCCAAATGGAGAAACTTATACAAAGGTTGGCAGGGTTGTAAATGACAGTAATGGCAGTGTGCTACTGCAACAGTATCAAGAATGTGGGCAGATGGGCTGAGAAGTGGCAACTGAAGTTTGACAAATGTAAAGTACTGCATATGGGTAGAAGTAACCCCAGAGGAATGTACCAACTATGTGACACTACACTTAGGGTGGTAGAAAATGAAAAAGACCTGGGAGTAATTGTGCAGTTAGATATGAAGTTTTCTGAGCAATGCAGATAGGCGCCAGAGCAGGTCGTGGGGTATTATCAGTGATATACACAAATATTACTAGTAGGGAAAAGGAAGTAATTATCTCTTTATATAAGGCAATGGTCAGGTCACACCTTGAGTACTGCGAACAGGTTTGGAGACCTCATTTTAGGAAGGATATAGTTCCTTGAGCATGGACAGAGAAGAGCAACAAGATTGGTGAGGGGAACGAAGAGGATCCTCTAACCAAGAAAGGCTTAAGTTCTACAAATTGCAGCGGCTGGAGACCTGCGAGGTGATCTGACTGAGGTGTATAAGGCCTTGAATGGGTTGAGCATGCTGAATTCTGTTGGGATTCTTCTGTTTGCTCAGATTACGAACCTGAGGGGCATAAACTAAATTGAGGAAAGATGGCTGTAGAATAGATGTGAGGAAATTTGCCTTTAGTCAGCAGGTGATTAATTGCTAGAACAAAAATTTGATAGGTTAAATAAATTCAAGAAGGAACTGGACAAACATTTAGAGGGAATGGTTGTGTGAAATTTTTTTTTGCTGATGTTACATGAGCTCATATGCGTGCTTTCTTGAATCACATGCCACTATTACTTAACTAATAAAAATAAAATGATGTGGCAAATTATTGATTACTGGATACATTGAATGAAATGTTATCTAGATAGGATGTATTGAGTAGAGCTAGCCCTAGTTAACGCTACATTCAATGTATCCATTAATCAATAATTTGCTACATCATTTTTATTTTTATTTTATTATACTTTATGTGTTTATTTAGAGGGTAAAACAATGAAGTCTGAATTTGGTTCCCAAAATACTTGGCCCTATGGCCTCACAGGTATATTTTTTCACCCCTAATACTCATATTCCAAATTTTTATTAAATTTCACCAGTTGTATAATTCCCTTAGTATTCAGTTTAATAAATAATATAATATATGTTTTACAGACTAATGTAATGTTCAATCATTATTTTGATAGCATTAATCTGTTCTGATAATCTTGTTCTATTTCTCAAATTCCATATTTTTCTACATAATTCCACATATGTTTATATATATGATTATCCACAGTCATGCCCCCCCCCCCCCTATCCACTGATTCGGTTACCCGCGGTTCCCCATGAAAAAAAAAAACGAAAAATTTAACACGTACTACTTGCATGTTCAATACGATGCTTCCCTTTATTTTTTTACAATGTTAAACATTTAACGGATGCAAACTTTTGAATAATTTCAAGTTTTTTGTTTAATTTGAAAGCACAACTCTTGCGTTAGGCCATCATTTGTAGGTACAAGAGTATACGTGAACAGGTGAAGATTTTACTGGCTCCAGCAAATAGAGAAGTTTTGCTTTTTTATTGACTTAAATTGGCATATTAATTTATTTTTTAGAGTTCCTTTATATTCCGAGTAACAATACTTTAGTTTAATTCGAATTTAGGTAGAGATTTTATAGGATACCATCAGAACAGAATACCATCCACACTCCTCTGGAGACAACGACCCACCCAATGGAGCATCCAACGGACCGCGCCTAGGAAAACGTGGGCCAAGCAAGTGGAAAATGACTTGAAGAGCCGCCGTCTCGACCTTAACCAGGCCAGGACTGACGCCACGGATCGTAAGGTATGGAAGAACATCACAGAGCAAGTCCGAAACCCTGCGGCACCTACAGCAGCATACTGGTTGCGTGGCCAACCGCCTCCCCCAGCTGCCAGCTAAGGACCAAAGAAGAAGAAGAAGAAAGACCTAGGATTCTGTGTATGGTACACAAGCATAAGCTTCAATTTAAAATCATCTTCAGTGTTAACTTATTTGCAGCCAAATAAGTTTTAGTTGGCATCCCTTTCCAAAATAGGCCCATTTTTTCTACATTAAATATTTGCCAATTGTCGTATTCACTATCCTGAATGATGTTTTGCAATTTTGCACGAAATGTGGCTGCAGCATCTTCATCTGCACCAGCAGCTTCCCCTGTTACTTTAACATTATGCAGTCCTGCTCGATTTTTGAAACATTCAAACCACCCCGAACTAGCAACAAACGTTTCAGTCTCCCCTTGGTATTTCATTTCTTTGAGCTTACTAAAAATACTAATAACTTTGCTCTGAATAATGTCCTTAGATAATGGAATTCTTTTTTGATTGCAATCTTCTATCCAAATTGATAAAATACTTTCCATTTCAATCATTATTGGAATTCTGTTTCTGGTATTTTGTAAACCAAATGAAGTTGATGAAATTTTACCTTTCTCTTTATATTCGCCCTTATGGCTCAGGATAGTTCGTACAGTAGACTCACTGCATCCTAGATCTCTTAGGATTTTTGCATGGTTTGCATCACTTTCATGTTTTTTAATAACTTCTGGAAACACTGTAATAAAATCTAAGCTACTTAATTACACTCAAGAACTTTTTTAGAAGTTTATTTCCGCAAGTTTTCAGCTAATGTAATAACTTTTCGTTTTTTTTTTTAAATTACAATCACATTGTTTTTCACTCTTTCTTTTATCCATAATTAACAGGGATAGAAAATTAGAATTTTTAAACACGTCTGCACTGACTTTATTAGGAGACAAACAAGTAACACATCTACTTCCGATGGTTGACAGAACACACTGAAGTGGGCAGCAGGCAAATGCTGGTATATTGGCCATCAGACGGTTAGCGGTAGATTCGAATATTTTTAAACTATCACATAAAAAAGATCGCATTAACTGGAAATTTGCATTGCGTAAAGTAAAAAGTGGTATAATTTTTTTCAAATTGCAGTAACTGAAAAACGCGTTAATCAAACTCGCAGCCTGGCTGTATTTCTTCAGTACAATTCTGGTTTTTGATCAGCACTGTGGATATAGAATTTTTTTAAAAGAAATATAATAATATAATTGCAATTTTTCACTTTAATCCTGGTGCCAAGATCTTGAACAAATTTGCTTTCTCCTGATCAGTGCTACACAATTCAATTTTTAAACATTATGTTGCTATAAACCTGTAAGAGCACCTTCCTAGCCAAAAAGGGTTATCAAGGGCATTGCCAATAAATAATTATTAATAATACAGGTTCATTATCAATATTTTTTATTTTTAAGAACACGTTCATCAGCAATATTAACTACTTATGGAGGGCGCTGACTCTCTTTAAAAATTACAGTTGTGAGTTGCAGGGTCCGAAAAAACGATAAGTGTTTGCCTTTTTATTTACATAATTGTTATTTTATATTGTACTTAATACGTAGTCTTATAGTTATAGTTATGCTGGTTATTTTTATTTTAATTTAGCTAAACAGTTTTTGTAGATATACGTGATACTTAATATACGTAAAACCGTTATTTCGTTCGAATCTTGCAGTCATTGTTTTTGTGTATAGTGGTAGGGAATTCATATTTTTAATTAAGGTAGCGAGGCAGCTCTAATATATAATTTATAGAGTAATACGCTTCACTGTTTCTATTAGATAGAATAGTACTGACATTTAATTAATTAAATTTTTTGATCTTATTAATTTAAAGTAACATGCCCCAAAATAGAGCAGCAAAGCAACGGGCACAAAGTGGCAGGAGTGCTGTGACTCGGGGGAGAACTGAGGGGGGTGGGGCAATTCTCCAACGCATCAGAGCCTAAAAAAATGTGCGACTTGTGAAATGTTTCTCGAACTCTCTGGAACGGAACATGATATTGCCATGGAGGATGTCTTTGTGTGTGCGCGATGTAAGGAAATCAGGCGACAACTCAGTGTTGTTATGGGGCTATATGAGAGTTTGAAGGAAAGGGTGGATGCCGTCGAAAGATCTAAATTGAGGGGCCCATCAGGCTCTCAGCTGCACACATCAATGCCAGAGCTTGCACTTGGTCATCACGCAACACAGCGGCAACCCCCAAGGCATAATGCGCTGGTCCCATAGGAACTAGTAGTTGTTGGTGACTCCATTGTCAGGGAAACGGGTAACATGCTTTGTAAAAAGGATAGGTGGAACAGGACCAGAGTATGTCTGCCAGGGGCAATGGTTGATGACGTCGTAGAACGGATATCATCTTTTAAGGGCACAAAAGGTGATATAGTTGTACACGTTGGCACTAATGATATTAGGAGTAGGAGATCGGCAGAATTACTTAACAAGTACAGGTCACTGTTGAACAAAAGCCAGGAATTAGGGTTGAATTTGAAAGTGTCTGCAATTCTGCCCAGACACGATAGAAGGGAGTATATGATGAGAGCCTTGTCAATCAATTCGGCCCTGGAAAGAATGTGTAAGGCTCAAGAGGTAGAATTTTTTTTCAGCCTGGACTGTACTTGTGAACAGGAGAGACTGCTTCTATAGGGATGGGATACACTTAAATAGAAAGGGTGCAAGAATATTCGCTGATGCTATCGAGGCAGTGTTAGGTGGGTCGGAAAACTGATAGCTTGGGGGGGGGATACAAGGACTAGTAGTTTAACAGTAGCCATAGGCAGAGGTGAAGGTGATTCTTGAACAATTTCTATTAGAATAAGTAGCGACCTGGAGCATGGGGTGTTGGGGTTTCAGGGACGGATGGCAGTCATCATGAAATAGGTGGGTATATGGGATGTGTTAGAGTAACTAGGAATAGGAGTAGGAGCATGTATGCTTGCATGTATACCAATGCTAGAAGTATAGTAAATAAATTTGATGAATTTGAAGTGTTGGTCAAGACATCAAAGGCAGATATTGTTGGGATAGCAGTCCTTTTTAACTTCCCAGATATTGACTGGAACTTGTGGGTTGGGCACTCACACACTAGTCAGACTTTTGTGGATTTATTGGATGATTCTTTTCTGCAGCAGCATGTTCGAAAGGCAATCAGAGAAAGTAATACTCTTGATCTGGTTATCAGCAGTGATCATTCGTGTATTAAGAATTTGCACATAAAGGAGCCACTAGGTGGCAGTGATCACAGTGTACTGATGTGGGATTTATTTAAAGAGATAACTACCATTAGGGGTAAAGGGAAGGGTTTTTGCTTCCGTAAAGCTGAGCACAGTGGTCTCAGAAAGTTTTTAAATTCTGTATAGTGGGATAAACTGACGATGTTACCAACAGTAAATTCTAAGTGGGAAGCATTCAAGGAATTAATCGTGGATGCTACTAAAAGTTTCATACCTATTAAGAAATATTGTTCAAGGTTTAGGCCTAAATGGTTATCTAATAACCATTTCATAATTTCAAGTGACTCAGATGCCTATGGCAGATTACGAGAAATCCTTGGAAAAAGATGCTAAGAAAAACAGCAAGGATTTCTTTACTTATATAAACTCTAAAAGGAAGGGGATGAATCTGATTGGTCCACTTGACATTGATGGTTCGAGTATCGATGATCCTGCTCAGATAGCAAACAAGCTGAATGAGTATTTTGCATCTATATTCACACATGAGGAATTATTAAGGTTTAAAAATGGCAGAAGGTTATCAAATTGTAGCAGGATACTTAATGATTTTGTAATAAGTGAAAACAAAGTGGAGGAGAAATTGTTGAAGTTAAACATAAGAAAAGTACCTGGGGTGGATGGGATCTATCCAGTTATATTAAAGGAGGCGGCAAAGCAACTAAGCAAACCCTTAGCCATAATTATTAGAGCATCCTTGGACTCAGCGGAGGTTCCCACGGACTGGAGATGTGCAAATGTATCCCCAATTCACAAAGGGGGATCGAAGGGTGACACAAGTAATTACAGACCACTTAGTTTAACTTCTGTTCTGGGTAAAATAATGGAGTCACTGGTTAAAGATGCACTGCAGGATCATCTAGACAAGACTGCAGCAATAATTCAGACACAGCATGGGTTTGTTAAGGGAAAGTCTTGTCTGACAAATTTGATAGGATATTATGATGTGGTTACAAAGGAACTGGATGCAAAAAATAATTGTGAAATCATATATTTGGATTTCAGGAAAGCTTTTGACACTGTTGCACATGGAAGATTATTATACAAATTGGAGAAGAATGGTATTAAGGGAAAGTTGCTACAATGGATAAAAGGATGGTTAAGTGGGAGAAGACAGAGGGTGGTAATCAATGGGTGCTGCTCTTCGTGGACTAATGTTATTAGTAGAGTCCACAGGGTTCGGTGTTAGGTCCTCTGTTCTTTTGTATATTTATCAATGATATTGATGAAGGTATATCAGGCTTAATGTTGAAGTTTGCAGATGATACAAAGGTTGGCAGGGTTGTTAATGACAGTAATGGCAGTGTGCTACTTCAACAGGATCTAGATTATTTGGGCAGATGGGCTAAGAAGTGGCAACTGAAGTTTAACCTTGACAAATGCAAAGTACTGCCTATGGATAGAAGTAACCCCAGAGAAATGCACCGTGTTGTACTACACTTAAGGTGATAGAAAATGAAAAAGACCTGGGAGTAATTGTGCAGTCAGATATGAAATTTTCTGAGCAATGCAGACAGGCTGCCAGGGCAGGTCATGGGGTTTTGTCAATGATATATAGGAATTTTGCTAGCAGGGAGAAGGAGGTAATTGTCCCTCTGTATAAGGTAATGATCAGGCCAAGCTTTGAGTACAGAGTACAGGTCTGGAGGCCTCATTTTAGGAAGGGTGTAGATTTACCTGAGTGTGTACAGAGAAGGGCAACAAGTTGGTGAGGGGAATGAAGGGATCCTCTTACCAAGAGAGGCTTAAGTTCTGCAAGTTGCAGTGGCTGGAGACTAGGCACCTGCGCGGCGATCTGATTGAGGTCTATAAGGCCTTGAATGGGTTGAGCTCGCTGAATTCTGATGGGATCCTTCCACTTGTTCAGATTATGAACCTAAGGGGGCATAAATTCAAATTAAGAAATTTGAATAAATTTAAGGAGGAACTGGACAGGCATTTGGAGGGAATGGTGTGATTTTTTTTGGCTGATGCTGCCTAAGCTCATACACTTGCTTTCTTGCATCACATGCCACTACTACCTACTACTGCTTGCACCACACTGGATATCTATAAATTAGAAAAAATTCAGACACACTTTCAATACCATATAAATAAAAAATTTCTCATATCATATTGGAAAGTTTCAAACAGCAAGCTCGATGTTCTCCTTTAACAATTTTGACATAAATAAATAATTAAAATTACAGAGATTTGCAAATTTATTTTCAAAATAAATTTGCTTCAGTGGGACTTCTCTCTTCCATTTCTCTAGAATCTCATCAAGGATTAAAACTTTGATATGCTTCACTATTTTCTTGGTGACTTCTGAACAAGGGAATAAAAACTTCTAAACAACCTATTTACCAAATTTTCTCAACACCCACAAAATGTAGTACATTCAGCACTTATGCTATACAAAAGGGGTGGCTAACTTAATTTGTCATGCGATCTACTTTTTTTTAATTCAAAATGTGCTGCAATTTACCATCTCAAGAATTTCATTGCACATGGTTAAAAGAGTTAATCAACACATACTGAAAATTGTTGTTTATAAATTTTAAAATTAAATACAATTCAGAATTCTTATTTTAAATCAACATATATTTAAATTTTTAATTTATGTGAAGTTTGTGTCTTCATGTCATCTGCCAAGCTTTCAAAATCGGGGATATACTGTGATAAGGTCGATAGTAAAGAATCTTCTGTATGCAAGTCCATAAGATTAGAGTGATTCTTTGTCTTTGTTTGTTTCAAACACGAAAAGGCTGATTCACATAGATATGTGGAACCAAAACAGGAATTTAAAAGTTCATTGCATTTTTTTTTACATTTGGGTACTTCTCTCGGCAAACATATAATTCCAAGTGTTTTTCTGATGATCTGGCTTTTAGGAAGATATTGTTTCACAATGTAATGATTTCATTTTCGAGCGATATTTTCTCCATGTTAAAAATCTCAGCGAATTTTAGTGCAATTTTTTTCGTATCTAAGTCGAAATTAAATGGATAAAAATGTATTGAACAATGTCTTCAATTGCTTTAAAATAACCGAATCTGGTTTCAAAATCATTCACAACTTTCTCAATTTCAGAAACATATTTCTCACTATTAAATTCAAAAACGATTTCACATCTGGTAAGTATTTGCTTGGCACACCCAAGGTCCTGAGCTCGATATCATCATTCTTCTCTTTCTTGGTGATTTCCTTCTACTTCTCTCTCTCTCTCAGGGTAACTCAGAGAAATATTTTTGGCTGGTTTTTGGCATAAACCTCAGGCTTCCTTGCACCACCATATGGCTAATAATAATAATAAGAAGAAATAACATTTTTGTAAATGATCTTGCATACTTGCAAAATGCTGGAATTTGTTTTCTTTGAGATCCTTAGCCATTGCCAAAAATTGATATTTATATGCAGAAATACTACTAATCATGTCACCCATATTTTTATTTTTTCCAAATTCAGATTACTTTAATTTTCCGGTAAAACCTGACAAAAAAGCCAGATCACAAAACCACTCCATATCTTGTAGCTGCTGATAATCATCTCCCTCTTTTATCAGCAATTTTTTTTTTAATTTCATTAAGCAAATTTCGAAATCTCTGTAGAAACTTTTTCTGACTCAGCCACTTCACATCTGTGTGTAATATCAGATCTGGTTCATTTTTATCGAGTTGCATTTTGAAATGTTTTCTTTGAAGAGTCCTTTGATGGAATTCACAATTTTGAAAGCTATGACCATAACATTTTTAGTATTTGATCTTTTTCTGGCCAACACTCATTGGTGGATGATACAGTGGTAACTCTAAAAATCTGGGAATTCGTCATCCTTTTGGCAACAATGCGATGAATCCGTTAAGATTCCCCGTCATTGCTTTAGCTCCATCTGTTGTTATTAACATAAGCTTAAATAGTGGTAATTTAATTTTTTCAATAAATTTTTGAATGCGTTAAATATATCAAGACCTCTGGTTCTTTCTTTTAACGAAACCATATTGAGCAGTTCTTCTCTAGTGGCAGAATCATCGAAAACCATACAAATAAAAATGAGCAACTGAGCTGTATCACTTACATCTGTAGATTCATCTGGTTGTAAAGAAAAGGACACACAATTAGCCAATTGAGCATGCAATTGTTCGCTCACATTTTTACTCATTTTTTCGATGCATTGCATTACAGTATTTCAAGATAATTGCAGATCTTGAAGAGCACTTTTAAGAATTGCAAATCAAACAAAATTTTTCTTTTATCATTACGAAAAACTATTCTAGTTCCCACTCTTGATGAAAATGATACGTTTTACTCTTTTCGTAGTATTCATTTTACGTATAAGAACTGTCCAGTTATTAATATCAAGTAAGCTAAATAAGAATTCAACACATACACTGCTCTCCACAATGTAACTGCGTGAATTTTCACTAGACAAGCCTAGAGGCTGCACGTTGACAAGAGTAGTCATGTGGTTCAATGGATTTGTAAGAAGAGTATGCAGTGGGGCGCATAATAATAACATTTAGATTTTGACTAATCTATTTTTTATATATATTTAAAATTCGTCATGACATGATCGACCGAAATTAAAGCCGCGATCGACTTGTTGGCCACCCCTGCTATACAACTTCATCATGGACTTCTCCACATACTCTCATATAAAACAACCATTGTCTAGTAACCATGTTTCCAGTGACAGATCCAGAAAAAAGTGACAGGAGGAACACCATTTTGTGCACTAGAATGGCGATCACATTGGCATCAGTGTTGCCAACTGCAGTGAGTTGAAAATAGCTGAGCCACAATTCAAAAATAGATAAAATCCTATGTTAACAATGAGAGAGGAAGGGGGGGGGGAGACTTTTTGTAGCTAAAGGGAATTTAAACGATTGGTGCATTTTTTCCAAAAAATGACAGGGTGGCACATGTCCCGGTGCCCCTACCCTGAATCTGCCACTGCATGTTTCCTTCACTATATATATACATAACTATTTTTGTAATAGTTAGTATAAATTATTCTTTTTAGGGAAAGTGTCTGCTTTCTTATTTTGAATTTCAATATAAATACAATATTCACTTTACTATGACTGTGATGTTTGTGCAAAGTAGCACAAAATTTCAGTCTCATATAAATGAATTTATTCACTTCTGGGCTTATATATTACTCAAAAAAATAAGTATCATATACTTTTTTTAAAGTCAAAAATAAAAAAAACTTACCTTAATCATAGTGGAAGTCTGCATATCAGTAAGCTTCTTTATACATCGTTGTCCTGCAACTATATTACAAACCTAAGAAAGAAAATGAAATTAAATTAAGCAGTTATTATACAATGTTTTTCTCCCCCCCCCCAACACGCACACACACTCACAGTTGGTAGTATATCATCTTAAGCTTGGGCATAATGCAGCATTACTTTATTGGCCTTTTTTTCCCTTTTTTTTTTATTCCCAGGAGTCAGGCCCTGGTGTAGTTTCACTACTCTCCAAGGTTATATTCAACAATACTTGTAAACCTCTTTGTACACCATTTATCTTTAGTATTAGTAAAATAATAAGAGGAGTATACCTCAATATAGTACGTAGAACACTTCCATATGATACCCTCCAGAAATTAAAACGGAAAAAACAAAAAAAAAAAAAAAAACCAACAACTTACCGGTAAGTTAGAGTAAAATTTAAATGATTAAATAATCAATTTAACACAATTCAAATCAATTTAAAATCAAATTAACGCAATTAAAAGAATCTAACGAAAATATTCAAAACGATTTTCCTTCCTGAAGCTGTCAACGCTTTTCGACCGAATGTCGTGATCACAGGAATGAAAATTACCGAATCGGATTAAACCTGAAACTTAAATAGTGATTATTTGTCTTCGCGCATACACGTAAAGGTCCACACATCGGAGATCAAATATGGCCGCCGAACATTAACAGAATTCTCGTGTAATTTAATTTCAACAGTTTCTGTAATTAATAGTTGCGTATAATTACATTGAACGCTAAGTATTTTGGCCTCGTTAAATAAAAAAGTATGTTTTTCGTTAATGGCATGAAAGGCTAATTCTGATGCTGTTGAACGAGAAGCACAAACTGAGGCTTCATGTTGATTTACACGAATATTAAGAGAAAATCGCGTCGAACCTTGGTAAGACGAGTCGCAATCACCCCAAGAAATGTTGTATACCAGATCATTAATTTGTGTTGCGAATGCGGAGAGAACCGAGCGATTGTTCAGTATAGTGTGTAACTTCCGTATTGGCCTAGCTACAATTTTAAATTCGGTATCTTTAAAGAATCTGTTAATCGTGTTTGTGGCACTGTTCAACATATCAGACAGAAATAAAGTATTTTTTGATATAACTATTGTTGATTGGTGTAGTATTTTGTATTCTATCCTTAGCCTGTGCCCTAATTCAGTTTATTGTGGTAATGGAATAACCCCTGTTTAAGAATCTGCTAGTTAATATTTGTATTTCTGAGTCCAAAGCAGATTCCGTCGTTGAATATTTATAGGCATTTAGAAATTGATTAAAGATAATTGATCTTTTGTAGGTGAACGGGTGATAGCTATTATAATGTAGAAGCATACCGGTGTTTGTGGGTTTTCGATAGATGCTAAATTGTATTTGATTCAATTCACTATTTAAGTTTCAGGTTTAACCCGATTCGGTAATTTTGATTCCTGTGATCATGACATACGGTCGAAAAGCGTTGTCAGCTTCAGGAAGGAAAACCGTTTTGAATATTTTCGTTAGATTCTTTTAATTGCGTTAATTTGATTTTTAATTGTTTTAAATTGATTTGAATTGTGTTAAATTGATTATTTAATTATTTATATTTTACTCTAATGTACCGATAAGTTGTCAATTTTTTAGTTTTTTCCGTTTTAATTTCTGGAAGGTATCATATGGAAGTGTTCTACGTACTATATTGAAGTATACTCCTCTTATTATTTTACTAATATTATTATCAACGTAGAATATATTGAGTATTACAGCTCTGATTCATACTACCATATATCTTTATAAAAGGTTAAGCATATTTTGACTGCACTTAGCTGGCTGAAAAACAAAACCATTTCAGCAAGCATAAAGTGTTCATGATGGGAAAGGGGTAAACCAAATTTTAAAATATAATTTGGACTATCTTTTTCCCATCAAGAAATTATTCAGTTTACTGAAATTTATTAACAATTCAGTTAAGATAACCAAACAAACATGAATATAAAGAGTTTTGAAACAATAAATAATAATAAAATTTTTGTATTAATTTAATATCTATAAATTTAATCTGATGTAGACAGTCACTTCCACCTATGCTATCTTTTTTAAAGAAAACAGGAGCCTTCTTAGGTAAAGGTCCTATTGTGTCGCCATTCCATAATATCATTCCCTCGAGTACAAGAATATTTTTGGAATTTGTCATTAAAATCACCAGATTTAATATGACTACTCAGGCATATTTACCTTTTTCTTCATTTATCCCTTCTACAGATTTTTCCTCTTGTCTCCTTTGAAATGCTGTTGCTATTTCTTCTTCTGCCACCATACAATACCAAGCTTCCTTTAGCCATGTTTCTTACTTCACTCCTCTCCAAATTAATTCCTCTTTTGCCACTATTGGGCAACACATTTTGACTTCCCATCTTTAAATCAATAAAAATGTCATCATCGTCATCATTTTAATAACTTTTTCTATGCACTTACTATAATTCTCAGCTTTACTTCATTCCAGCTTGTATCCCAGTTGTAAGTAGCACTTGTTTTATAAGTTTTACTACTGGCTATTGTCTTTTCAAATCTTGTGCCCTACTCACCGTCAGAATAATAACAACAACAATACTAAAAACATCTGTTCAAATGTTTCCTTTAATATAAACCTTTACAACTGAGTATGACTCTAGAATCCAATGGTTTTTTGAGGGCTGTGCTGTTGTGCGTACGAAAAGGAACTTGATACTGCTATTGCCATTTGATAAAATTTCAGCAGAAGGATGGACAGGTACATTACTTAACAATAAAAATGCTGTAATACTTCATTTACAATTTATTTCTATTTTATTTCTTTTCAAAGTGATTGTGAAAACAGCTGAAAAAGGAATTGTATTGTTAAATTCTCATTTAGGAAAATAATCTCCATTCTACATACTGTATTTCTTTGATTCTAAGATGCCATCGATTGTAAGATGCACCTTAATTTCAGAAGGAAAAAAAAAAAGCTTTGATTCTAAGAAAAAATAAATAATTAAAATAAAACACTAAAATAAATCTAACAAATATTTTTATTACAATAGAATTCAATTTACTATCAACAATAGTACTGGTATTTATCAGTAGGTATGTTATTCATTACTTCCTTCTGAATCTTCTGAGCCGTTGATATCTGCATCTCAATCAATATCAGAGTCTACTTCACATTCAGGGTCAGATTCTTCTGAGACGTCATTATCTTCATTATTCCACAATATATCATCTTCTGAGCTATCAAGAGTGTTGGTGATGCAACATTTTTTAAATGAGTGCTTTACTATTCTTTATGGAATCAGCTTCCAAGCTGTTGATACCCATTCTGCCAATCTTGATGCCAGCGCTTTAATTTTTCCAGAAGGTTGTTGGTCAACAGCCAGGATTCATATTCCTTTCTCAAGTAATCCTTAAATGGTTTATTGACTGAAACGTTGAGTGGCTGCAGTTTGCTAGTCGTGCCACCAGGAATCACAACCAAGTCACCACGTTTTTGCACGATTTTATTTTTGACACGTTTGGACAAATGTCCACGAAATGCATTAAGTACTAGCATGTAGGTGGGATACGAAGACTTCCAAGACGTCTATTCCACACAGTATTTAGCCAGTCTTCCATAAGCTCCGCCGACATCCATCCATTTTTTTGTGCATGCATAATAACATCTTTGGGGGGAATTTCATTTTTCGGTATGGTTTTTTTATTTAAAATTAAATATGATGGCAACTTTTGACCGTCAGCGGTGATGCATAGCATCACAGTGATACGCTGTTTTTCGTAGCCCGTGCTTATAATCTTAATTTCTTTAGCACCTTTAGTGCTGACTGTGTAATTTTGAGGCATATCGAAGAAGACTGGGGTTTCATCAGCATTTCCAATTTGACTAAACTCGTAGTTTATTTTTTTCCTTAATTGCATCACCTGACGCTGAAAGTTAATCAGCTTCTGTTGAAAGTCTGCAGATGTTGAGCGCCTTAACGATAATCCACTACGACGCATGGGTCTGTTGCACCAGACGTGACTGCCTTTAAAATTAATTTCTCTATTCCGAGGGACTTGGCAATTTCTTTGGCTTTCAATTACATGGCTTGTCGAGCGATGGGTAATCCTTTTGCGCATGTCTCTGTATCAAAACGTATCACAGCTTCATCGACTTGTGGAATTCTTCCATTCTTAGGCCTTATAAAGCACTTGGTTCATAATTTGCACGAAAATATGGAATTGCGATCATTTCTCCAACGACAAATATTTACTTCACTAATGTCAAAATATCGACCTGCAGCTCTATTTCCATGTTCATTTGCATACACAATAACTTTTCGTTTCAATGCGGCTTCGTAGTGCAATCTTTGACATTTTATCATGCAATAAGGGATCAAAATTAACGAAATACAGTAACTCCACTTCTTACATACTTTTGAAGATACAAACAAAACTTCCTAGTTTTTGCTGAGTGAGCTCCACTATAATGAAATAACGGTGGCTTCACATTTCGAAAGCACGTGAAATCACCCAAGCCACTTTATTCTCCAATATAATTGAAGAATGCGATAACGGTCAAATTCCACATAAAAACAAAATGTGTGGTGTTGTACAATGCACGGGAAAATTAAAAAAAAATAACAAAAAACTGCGATTGTAAGACACCGATTGATTCTAAGACGCACCCCGTTTTTATGGGTGAAAAAAACGTGCGTCTTAGAGTTGAAGAAATACAGTAAATCAAAAAGAAGGCAATCTGAATTGTGAGGTTTAGCATATTTGGAATTACCTGTGACCATGTTCCAGCAGATCAGTTTATTCACAGTTATTAAACTGTGAATAAACATTAAACAAGAGAATTAAACATTTTCACTCATGAATTCATGTATGGTTGTTTATCTTCTTTAAAAGTGAATTAAATTACATTTGGTGAATGTTTCGTTTATTATATTATATTAAGTATTCTGAAAATTTCAGTTTTCTTAAAACAATGGCCAGTTTCATTTCATGTACAAAACTTTTGAAATACGTACTTCAAGAGGTAAATATGTATGTTTGTGCTCCTGACCAACTTGAAGGCAAGGCAGATGAGGAAACCTAAATTAAAAGAAAAAGTCCACAATAAGAATATATAAAATAAAAAGCATAATCCATTATTATACAGGGTGATGTTTGTTTGTTGTTTGTTATTTGGTTTTTAGGAGCATTAGCAACTAAGGCCATATTGCTCCGGGAATATGCAGTGGTCATTCCCTGACCTTTCCGCATCCTCCGTATTTGGTGGTGACGGGATCGAACCCCAGTCTAATCAAGAAGTGTGTGCTACGCGCTGCTGCTCCTTCCCACCTGGCTATGGAGGCACCTATATAGATATATATATACAGGGTGAGCATAAAGTCTTTCCCTGATTAAAAAAAAAAATAAATAATAAAATAAAATAACTTAAAAACTATTCTAGATAGAAACTTGCACCTTATGTCATAACAAAGGCCAATGCTTACAGTTTTTTGCGTTGTACATCTGCACAATCTGGGGATGATCTAGGTAGCACTGCAATTGCTGCAATCGCCAGTATCACATTGGCGTCGATGAAGGAGAAAGCTCAGTGTGTTTTGTGGTTTCATAAAACAAAATCGTCAGTTACAGTTCAGTTAAACTTTAGAAGAGAGTATGGGCAAGATCCTCCAGATGTTAAAAACACCAGAGGTTGATATGTAAAGTTTAAAGAGACTGGCAGTGTTGAGGACCTTAAAATAACCGGTAGGCCTAGTGTGAACGAAGAGACTGTTGATGCTGTGTGTGATGCTTTTGAACGCAGTCCTCGGAAGTCAACTCGTCGTGCATCAAGGGAACTTGGCATATCTCAGAGGACAGGATTTTGAGGTTAGAGAGGGACAGCCCTAAAGTGAATGTCTGGTGCGGCCTAATGCACAACAAGGTTATCGGACCTTTTTTTTTTTTTTTTTTCTCCCTGAGCCCACTATTTCAGCATATGTTTACTTGAACATGTTGGAGCAATACGGTGCACCTCAGTTAGAAGAGTTTCAGCCATGGGTAATTTTCCAACAAGATGGACCACCACACTGAAGTTTAGTTGTTTGTGAGTTCCTGGATGCTACATTTTCTAACCAATGGATTGAGAGGGATGGTCCAACACCATGGCCAGCCCATTCACTGGACATTATCCCTCTCGACTTTTTTTTTTATGGGGTATAGGTTACTACGACTCCAGTTCGTAATACTGAAATATTAAAGGCGAGGATAATGGATACTTTTGCTACAGTTACTAAGGAGATGTTGGAAAAAACATGGAGAGAAATCGAGTATCAACTAGACGTTCTCCAGTCAACAAACGGAGTGCATGTAGAAGTGTACTGAAGAGGTTAAAAAAAAAAAATTTCAAGCTGGGGTAAAATTTGCAAAAAGCTGAATGTTTGTACCCAGCATAGTTCTTGTGTAATAAATGTTTGAAATTAGTGGAAGACTTTATGCTCGCCATCTACATTTCTGTTTGAAACAGCTTTGTTCTAAATCTGTTTCAAATAGAAATGCACATTAATAGAATATATCACTCATATCAAACATCCTTCAATAGTTAATGGGAGAAGAGAATATCTACTATTTTCAAAGTTATCAAAAATTTTTATGCAAGTGGAATGCAAACTTTTTTCATTCACAGTCCTGGCATTTCTGAACGAGCTAACATTGTATAACTTTATTACATTTACAACCAAATGCCTGGGTCCTGAAAATGTAATAAAGCTTTGCATAAATAAAAATAGCTTTAATTCTTCGTGGAAATGGTGGACCACCATTTCCACAAAGAATTAAATTGGTAATAGCCTGCAAAGAAATAAAAAATTCAAAAATTTTCAAATCTCTTTGGGGGGGTTCAGAAAAAATCTGGCAAAATAAGCACTTCACCTTTCCTCAATCAATCTCTGCTAGCAACAATGAGAAACAACATTGTAAGAATATCTTTAGGACATCAGATGACAGACCTTTCTGATAGCAACTACTCAATAAAACTGATAAAAAGCAATTTCTGTTAATGAACAAGGATTCCTGTTTCACCCATTTCATACGGACAATGTCTAGTTTGTCATCATCTAGGGTAGCAGGGTTGGAAAACAGCAGGTCATTGGGTGAATCTGACCTACAAGGGTAGTCAGGAACTGCTGGTTTTTGTGTTTCACTGTGTCCAGTGAAACACTGAGACAATGAAAATAAATAAAAATAGCTTGAAATCTGTGCTGACAAAAAGTGAATTGAGATACTTCCTGTATTGCAAAATATTTTCAAGAAAAATTACTAGAAAATTTTATAACTATACAAAATTACAAACAAATTTTGTAATTTTATTTTATTTTTTATTATTATCTTCGAATTTAATAATTTTTTTATCTTCGCATTTAATAGTTTTTCATTTAATACTGGGTTCCTTGTATTATTTCAGAGAATGCATAAAAATTGCATTATAACAATAATTATTTGCTGGAGTTTAAAACAAAAGTTCTGAACGTGTATTTATATAAGTTGAATTTGTATTGTAGATGATTTTTATCTTTTATAAACTGTAAAATTATTCTTTGATTTTACTGTTTTTGATCAATTTTAACAACCGATGTGTAGGTATTGATTAAGAACTTATTATTATCATACATTAACTATCTGACTTTTTTTTCTGTTCTATTAAAAACTTTTGTCTAATATGCTGTTTATATTAACATGTTTGCTGACACCCATGAGGGAGAGCATTCATAAATAATAGTTAAAACGTAAAAGTCTGGAATTCATAGCTAAAAGTGAACACTTATTTTTGGGCTGAGCTGTAAATCGGAACAAAACTCAAAAATTGTATCAAAAGTTTATTCTGTGTACATTAACTAATCTCAACACAAGCAAAACACAAATAACAATGTGTACTAAGCTTTAAACAAAAACAAAGCATTACTGCTAATAGCTCAGTTAATTGCTAAGCTAATAGCTCAGTCAATCAGTGTGCTGACAGGGTTGAGCACTTAATTTTGTTTGCCTTTACTTTTACACCATTTGTATTGACCACTTATACATTTTACAGTACAGCACTCAGGTGGTTTTTTGAGTGCTTATATGTAATACGGCACTGTAGCACTGTTTAACACTTATGTGCATCAGACAGTGAAAATTTTAACTACACATTCTTCAGGGCAAATGTAAACAAGTAGCTATGAAGCTACTGATTTTGTTGATGAAAAACGATGCATGCTAAAAGTGAACATATTGTGTTTACAAATCATTTCAACTAAATGAAGGATAATATCAAATATACTAATATCACATTCTCCACATCAATCTACCTAAGTAGCTTTGTTGGGGGTTATCCATTCACTCCTTTATACTCTTTGTTGTTTCAATGGCTGTTCCAGGGTATAAACAACTTCTCATCCCTGTTCACCTGACATGATGGTTTTAAATACTGAGGGCTGCTGCCTTCATTTGGAATGATCAGTAAAGGCTACATTTTCTAAGTAAGAGTGATTGTGATTTTTTTATTTTTATTTTTATTTTTTTGATAGCTGCAGAAAAGGTCTAATTCCTTGCATGAGTTAGCCATTTTAATTCCAATACTAACTTTCATTTCAATTAGCCTTTAAAATACTGGTTACTAGTCAGGATTTTTTAGTTGAGTTTTTCAAATTTGATGTCAAAATGAGATAGTATAAAACAATTTTCATGTGCCACAAGAAAAAACTGACTTCAATAAAATCTTTATTGATTTATAAAAAGGTAAGCAGAAAGTTTCTAATAAGAACTTAGCTGCCTCATAATTTTGCACACAATTATACTTATGGTTTTCACTGCTAGATGTGGCTGATCGCTTATAAAACAAATCTGCCTTCAAATAATATATATATATATATATATATTTTTTTTTTTTTTCGGGCACTCCTCTACTTACGTACAAACGACTTACGTACAACTCGCAGATACGTACAAAGCCCAAAGCTGTTGCTAATCAATTTTGAACACCTTCGTCATATTTTTTCTGAAGCAGATTTCTGAAGGTCCCTACCATAAAACAATTAGCAGTTTCCGGTTTATTGGGCTTTTCTGTTAGTGCAATGTAATTATAAACGGGTAGTGAACTTGATCTTATTGCATTTGCGATGATACTGATACCTGGTATTCTGTGGGTTTTTACGTTATTATGGTGAAATGGGCTTCCATCTCACTGAAATCTTCAAACATATAAAAAACAAATAAATTTTCAGAATCTTCTCTTCATTCCTATTTTTTGAGATTCGTAAAGTTGTTACTCCATATCTCACTTTCATGTATCGTGGTAATTGCAATTTGTGCATTTCGTGTTCTTTGTTATTGATTGCTTATTTTCTTACTGTTTTTAATTTTACAACAACAAAAAAAAAGTCAGTGAACAGAAATATTAATTAGTTACACTATTAATTAAGGCATGTACATAAGCATAAATGTATTTTTATTTTGTTAATTGGAGGAAGTAAAGTGTAAATTTGTGCTCTATACTTAACTTTTATAGCCTGGGGATAATATATTTCCTATTTTTGCTTATTAGAATAGCTGTTTAATATAATTAAAATGCAGTTTGCAAAGGTGATCACAATGACCACTGCTCATTACATATCATATATGTGAATGGTATTTTACTTGGGAGAGTCCACTGTAAAAGCAATTTGATCGTAGATTAAATTAAATTATGCATCGCATTTAGATTAAATTAGTTTTGAATAAATACTGTACTATATATTATTATTAATTTTATGTTTTTTTAGCCTCATTTAACTCGGTTAAAAATCGTAAAATGCTGTACATTATGCACATGATGAAGTTTGTTGGGGGTTATAATCTCAGTGCGTTATATTGTACTATACATGTATTTTGTATCTACAAGACCGAAGTTGGACTTAAGTACATGAAAAAAAAACCAATTAAGTACGTAAGTCGAGGAGTGCCTATATAGTAAACCCTCCCTTTATGGATTTCAATTTAGCAGATTTTGGAAATAAAGGACAGCATCCACCAAATCAGACTTTAATCTGCATAGGCCCTAGTATTGCCTCAGACTAATGGTATTTACCTTCAGTTAAAATATTTTCACAATAACCACAGTGCTGGGAAATAGGACTTTCCTCACCATCCATCAAGCCCATTAAACATGTTACAACATGTTTAATGGGCTTGATGTAAATCTTGATGTTGATCTGAACCTCTGTGCAAGCACTCTATAGCTCTTCAGCAAGCTTTAGTCAGAGTTTCCACTGCCACTGTGACAGAGCAAAATTTCAAACTCTTCTATTTCACAATTGGACTTAGCAGGCTGGCCTTAGCCACATATAGTCTATTAAAGCAAGCTTTTACTGTACAAACTACTTATGACTGGATATATGTACCGTATATTTTCTCATGTGTGCCATTAGTAGCAAAGGAAAATATACACGCAGTGTAGTAAGTGAAACTTCAGTGTATTCAGCGAAAATATAATGTTGAACCAGTGGTACGTATGAGATAAGTGGAACTGAAGATGAGTCTCTTTAGTTAAGAACATCTAGTCTAGACAGAGAATAATTAGGAAGGCTGAAAAAGAGATTTCCTGTATTCTCAAAAAGAGGAAATCTCTTTTTCTTACCTGCCAAATGAACAATAGACAATCAAGTGGACATATATACACATAAGTATGCTATTTCTTAAGCAAGACTAAACTAAATGCAAATAAGTGAAATCTAAGCTGATGGGGACTTCTGGAACAAATTTCACTCATTAATGTTCCCTTTCAAAATGATCAATTAATTAAAGATAATCAATATATTATGAACTAATGCAGCGAAGAAAGGACAGCAGTTACAGTCAAAAGATGTGCATGGCAATTGGTACAGAAATTTTTTTGAATCAGTCTACAGCAGATTGGCATGGCCTGTGCACTGAATGAAACATTATAAAAATGGAAATTTTAACAAATAAGTACAACTGTATACATTATAAAAAGATGTGTGAAACTGCTTGTGTGCTTAAAAGGGGCATTTTAAAGATTAGTGGCAAGAATACGAAAGATTTATTAGAGGAGTCTGGTAACATATTACTTTTCAACACATTGCATCAATGCTGCAATTTGTTGATTCCAACTGTGAAGAAAATTTTCTCTAGCCATTCCAGGAATGCATCCACTGCAGCAATGCCATTACTGTAATTAGGAAAATGGATGACAGCCATGAATTTTTTCAAATTAGGAAATAGGTGAAAGTCCAATGATGTTAGAGCTAGTGAATGTAGAGGATGGTCCAAGATTTCAAAGCCCAACTCATGAAGTGCAGTCATGGCAGTGACAGACTTGTGAGAAGGCACATTATTCTCGTGGAACAAGACTCATTTGCTAAGTTTTGATTGGCATTCATCTTTGGTGTTTTCATGCAAATGCTTCACATTGTCTGCTTAATATGCCCATGTGCCTGTCTAGCCTTTCTGAAGATCCACTAGCAACAGTTCATCATCATCTGAAAAACCGATGCCATCACCTTGCCAGTAAAAGGAATTGACTTAACTTTCTTTGCTGGAGGTTATTATTATTGTTATTTGGTTTTTTTTAGGAGCATTAGCAGCTAAGGCCATATTGCTCCGAGATATGCGGTGGTCATTCCCCGACCTTTTTGCATCCTCCGTATTTGGTGGTCACGGGCTTGAACCCCGGTCTAATCAAGAAGCGTGTGCTATGCACTGCTGCTCCTACCCACCTGGCTATGGAGGCACATAGCTGTGCTTCCACTGTTTGGACTGCTCCTCTGTCTCTGGCTGAAAGTGATGGGCCCATATCTCATCCATGGTCACAATCTTTGCAAGGAAGTTTGCTGATCTGCTGTTCAACAACTTTGGGGAGTATCGTACTGATCCCTTTCTTCGTAGAGAGAACCTCTGTTATTATGTGATACGAACGTTCAGATGAGATGCCCAAGATGCTGGCAATGTACTGAACTGTCATTTGTCAATCACTGATCACGCACGATATCAATTTCTGGAGTGACAAACTGCATATCTTCCACGGAGTGGGTCAGCTTCCAGGCACTGTCTTCTTCCCTCATTTAAATTCTACTGCACACTTTTTAACCAAGGAATAGGAAGCAGCATCCTCCACCAATGTTATAACCATATCCTCATGGTGTTAGTTCTTCCCCCAAAATATTGGATGACTGCACAGTGACTGATCTTATCAATCTTTCCTCATTCACATTAGCATTAATAGAGGCATATATGAGGTGTTACCCAAATGTTCCTGAAATCTGAACGTTGCGCAGAACTACATCTAGTATGGACTTGTGGCACTAGATAACACTGCATGCCTCCTATTCTTTGTGAATCAGTGTGCCACGTGGTGTCGGACTGGATAGAGTCATTGAATATTTATATTTATGCGCAGTTCTTTGGCAGCATGTTTCGTGTAATTTGCGATGACTGATGTAAGAGAGCAATATGAAGAATAACATGTTTCCTTCTTAACAATACAGCAGAAGAAACCCATAAGAAGTTGAAACAAGCTTTTGGTGACAATGCTTTAGGCCAGACACAGACCTACTACTGGTTTAACCATTTTAAAAACAGTCAAACGTTGGTTGATGATGACGATCGCTCTGGGCATCCATCATCAAACACCGTCCTGGAAAATGACGCAAAAGTTCGGGTGGTGATCATCCACGACATTTATGGCATTGTAGGACTATCATAAGGCACGTGTCAGCGGATTTTGTCAGACAAGTTGAACATGAGAAGGATTGTGGCCAAGTTCGGGCCATGGTTACTGAGTGAAGACCAAAAACAGCATTGCATGGAAGTTAGCAGAGATCTTCAAGAACGGGCCAGTAGTGAACAAAACTTCCTTTCTAAGGTCGTCACTGGTAACAAGAGTTATCCATAAGGAATTCGTCCCTCCTGACCAGACCATCAACACAAAGTTCTACTGCGACATCCTAAGGCAGTTAAGGGAAGCTGTCAGGAGGAATGTCCATAGAAGTGGTGCACAAAGAACTGGGTCCTTCATCATGACAATGTGCCGGTCCACACAGCTCTCACTGTGGCACAGTTTTTGGCATCCAACAACATTACCCCTCTTATTCACCAGACTTAGACCCCCTACAACTTCTTCCTCTTCCCAAAAATGTAAATCAAGCTGAAGGGTCCAAGATTTGACAGCATAGAGGATATCCAAGCCGAATCACAGCGGTGCTGAACACTATGACGAAGAAGGACTTTCAGGATGCATTCAAATTCATGCAAGAAGCACAGAATAATTCTTGGAATAATTCAGTTGCTAATCTTATGATCTTCTACGACAGACACATGCAAGGTTTGGTCAAAAAGTTTAGTGGCACTTGCAAAAAATTGGGCAGTCAGAGAAACCAGATTTGCTCAAAGCTCTGAAGGGATTATATTCAAGACTCAAGATAGGATTAAGAGATTAACAGACAAATTTTTATTTTTCCTTATTATTATTCAATATCTTGTAAGCTTAACTTTATATAAGTTCACGGTAGATAAAGTTCTAATAACTGCTTAATTACTATAATTATATTAATTCCGAATAGATTTTAGCTGATTTAAAGTCTGTAAATTTAAATTTTAGAATATTTTCTAGAATAATTCTAACCTTAATAATGGTTGTGAAAAGATCCATATTGAATACTTCATCCAAAGATATCACAAATCAAACAGAAATGGCCATTGATAATTTCTGTATTAATCACAATGTGGTTTTGTAAAGGGAAAATTATGTTAAAAAACCTGAATGTAGGAAATAATTTTGGTATTTATAGAATATTCTAGACCCCATCATCATCATCAAGGCATTTGACCCAGTTCTGCATAATAGATTACTTTATAAGCTGAAACATGTAGGAATCAGAGGGAAAATCCTTAGATGGATTACATGGTGGCTGCAGGTAAGCAGCAAAGGACTGTGATTAATGGTTACTTTGTAGACTGGGCCAATGTAAGAAGTAGGGGTACCCAAGGATCAGTACTTTCTTAAATGAAATACACAAAGGGATACAGAGCAATGACAAGATTTGCAGACTATGTAAAGATTAGTAGAGTTAACGATCTCTTAATAAGTGGCATGCAGCACTTCTTTAGGATAACTCAGACTTCGAGGATGGTCAGAAAAGTGGAAGCTAAATTTTGATGCTGCAAAATACAAGAAAACAGAAACCCTAACATAACTTTTGCACTTGTTGGGGTTGAATAAAAACAGCAGAGAAAGAAAGGGATTTGTGAGTTATGATATGGTGGAACATGAAGTTCTCCAAGCAGTGCAGACAGGAAGCAATTAAGGCCCATTGTGTCCTGTTAAAAATTTATTAAATATTTGCTTGTAGAGATGGAGATGTCACAATTCCACTGTACAAGGCAACCGTAAGATTGCCCTTGAAATGTGTCCACGTATGGAGTTCACACCTAAAGAGATATATTAAGCTTCCTGAAGGGTTCATCGACAGGCAACTCACTTGGTGAGATCTGCAAAGGGCACCCATAAGAGGAAAGACTTTGAATATGTGGGCTACAGAGCTTGAACATTTTTGGAAGTCTTTTGTGAATACCGAGTCTTGTGTTTGATTAGACAGATTTCTTCAATTGACTCAAACCATCTATCTTTCGTGTCCTTCTAATTTGTACAATAACCCAACACAACATGGTGCCAATTCAGGTGAACAAATGGGTCCAACTACTTTGCCATTTTGCAGTTTGTTTAATTGTCAAAAATGTAATCATGAGCTTCACACGTGATTTTGACTGCTGAGCTTTTTTTTTTTTTTTTTTTTTGTCCAGCTGATGATGTTTTTCCATTTTTTCATCACAGCACCATCTGTAAACTGCAACAAGCAGTTCATGAATTTCTGTGGCTGCCTTTCCAAGTTTACAGCAAGATTTAATGTTGGTACTTTATTCTAATTATTTAGTTTTTAATACAGATGACAAATGAGAAAAACAAGTGTTCACCCAAAGCAGTTTTTGCTACATTAGATTGGTGCTCATGTTCAAACGATGTCGATGATCCAATTTTAGCTACCAATATGGGTTCAAGAATTATAATAATTATATTATTCACTGAAGTTTTTGATCAAACCTTATATGTTATTGGTATTTCTGTATTTGTGCTCAAAATTGCACCAGTGCAGTGTTAAATGTTCACCCCACAATTATGTATTTGCTTAGTGACAATACTCTGGAAATCTTATTTAAGAGTATTAATTAAAAATAAATAAATAAATTAGTTATTGGTGGGTATTTCAAAAATGAACATGTAGTGAATTAAAAAAAAAAAAATCAGTACACGTTCAGTCATTTCAAAAGTCTTGAACATGTACTGATTACATTTCTTTGGACCAGTAAGCATAATAATGATAACTGTATGTGTGAATGGAAAGACATCAATAAGACATTGTGTCATAAGCATCATAATGCAAAAAACACTTAGGAAATTTGATTTATCTCTTTCTCTACATTCAAATATCATTTCATGACAAGACATATTCATAAAGACTCAATTAAAAAACAATATTCTCTATAAAACAAGTCATAAAAGAAATCAGCTATTTACATAGGCAATCTTACCTCAGTTTCATTTTGTACTTGTCTAAAAAATATTTGGCTACTGTACATTCTACAGTTTGCCCATTCTCCAACTGTAAAGGAAATCTAAACAGGGAGGGGAAAAAAAATGATGAACAATTAACAGAAAAAACTTATCAGATTAAAATGCAAGACTGCAGAATTAACAATGCACTAACAAAACAAAAAAAAAAAAAAAAAAAATGCTGATTACAGTAACATATAACATACAATGGAAATTTCAGGTTATTTAAATTTCAATGTTAATAAAAATTTGAATTAATCTCTAAATTTCCACCAGATCTTATATATATTCTGCAAATGTAATATAAAAGTTCACACGTAGCCATTATAGCCATGTGGACAATAAGAGTAAATTAATATAATGTTATTGTATTAATCGATACATTATTATATTTAAGAATGTGCCTCACCTGTTATGAAATATAACAAAATATGTTCTGCTGAACTAAGTCTGTTATAATAATGATTCCTTTTTTATAAATAACCATATAATTCAAATGTATACAATGTGTAGCTCTTGTCCAATGGTTTAGTTTTTGTTTCGTAATGTACATGCTCGCATAATATACAGCAAAAGTAATGCAATTGTATATTCACGTATATTCACTTGAACAACTGATGTTGAACGGAATAAAAAGAGAGAACTTAGGGATGCTGAAAACTTGGAACTTATTTGGTTAGTTGTGGGCTTATTCATGAGCTTCTCTGTTTATTTCATGTACATCAGTGTTACGTTACGTGCATGTGGAAAGAAAAAGGACGCTTGGATCTTGGGGGAGGGGGCAACAAATCCACTTTTATTTAGTGCAAATAAACATTCAAACAATACAGTGAACAGCACATCTACATATGCAATAACGGAATGATACTGTACTTCAATGTTCCAACTCAGTAAGAGTTAAAGTAACCGAATTTTATTCAAACAAAGAGAATTTGCACCAGAAATTTAAATACTGTTGGTTAAGAAAATTTTAACCAAATTTCATAATTCAGAAGTAAAGAATGTTGTCATAGTAGCTATCCAACTTTAACTGCATTCAGCAATATTTCCCAATCTTTGGACAGATATAAAAAAAACAGAGTGCACATTTATGATCTTAAATGCACAACTACTGTTTAACTATATTTTTATATGCTTGCCATTATCTACAATTTTTATATTCTTAAGTTTTTCTGTCAAACTTATTTAAAATATATATATACATGATGTAAATCCTCTTGCTGAAACTAAATATACAGTTTAAAATCGTTTTTTGTCCAGACAACTTGTCCAATGAGTATATTAATCTGTGATACATGTGGTAAGAAAAGGAAATACTACTTTGCATTATATTTCTGTCTTTGAGTTTGGGGAACAGCAACAACACAAAGTTTAGGCTTAAAATTACTAATTTCATTTTTAATTGAATAGCATCAACAAAAGAAGAAAATTTGCTATTGATTTAAAAATTTTAAGAGCCACCTATGACAGACTTGCTTCAGGGCCCACATCAGTTGACCTCAATTAGTTAGCAACTTTATGCAAAATAGTGAATAATGCTGTCTAAATGTGCATGCGTGTGGAAAGAAATCGGGCAATTAACATTTATGGGTGCAAAAGTGTAGGGTTTTGTTTCGAAGCAGACATCAAAATAACATAAAGAAAAGGATGCTACTTTGTGTGATGAAGTATTTCTGTCTTTTTTGTCCCAGAATTCTGTGTTCCCACCATTGAGAGAGACAAGATTTGGGCTTATGCCCACTTTAGAAAAGACATCATTACCTATGAGTCAACATAAAGTTAGCAATTCTGTAGTGTTCTCAAACAGAAAGATAGAAATATAATGCAGGAGTTATTTTGGTGTCTGCAATGGACTTTTTACATGGCCACCACAATATCGTCATTCTACATGGTGAAATTGTGGTGCCCATCTACTACACCTAAATCTAGAGAATTAGGTGCATCTATTCTAACTCAAAAGTCCAAATTTTCATTCCTTCCTTTTTTTATTAATCTCCAATCTACTTCAATTCTCCTTCAGATATTACGCATGGCCAACAAGCCCTTAAATTCCTTCAAAATAAATATACTCAGGAGCTCACATCTGGTGAGTATGGGCTTGGCACATCCAGGGTCCTGAGCAGAATATCATCATTCTTCTCTCTCTCTCTCTCTCTCTCTCTCTCTCTCTCTCTCTCTCTCTCTCTCTCTCTCTCTCTCCTCCCTCCCTCCCTCCCTCCCTCCCTCCCTCTCAGGGTAACTCAGTTTTTTTGGCTGATGCAGCAAAAGCCTCAGGCTTCCTTGCACCATATGGCTAATTGTAATAATAATAAATATGCAAAGGAGTCTGAGGTGTGGTGGACCAGCTCAGGCTTAAGGCCAAAAAGGAGAGCATTGAAGTTTTGCTCCTCCAAAAGGTCCTACACACATATGAGCATGGTGCAAGGCTACTATGTTTCATACAGAATTATACAGTCCTCTTCATATACCTCCTGGATAGCAATCACAGTGAGAAATCCTGCACTCAACTTAACTAAACTCCATGCCTTATACCAGCATTTCCCAAATTTTTTTAGTCACGGAACACTTGTTCATCTCACAATATATTTATGGAACACAAGTTTAGCTGTTGTTGTTATTTGGTTTTTAGGAGCATTAGCAACTAAGACCATATTGCTCCGGGGATATGCAGGGGTCATTCCCTGACCTTTCAGCATCCTCCGTATTTGGTGGTCACAGGCTCGAACCCCGGTCTAATCAAGAAGCGTGTGCTACGCACTGATGCTCCTGCCCACCTGGCTACAGAGGCACTATACACACAAGTTTACAGGGAGCCAAAGAACTGTTTGCTAATATCTTACTACATACGACGCACCGTGCATCAGGAGCATCTTTATTTCTAACACATGTAAAGCCGAAATAAGCGTCATCACACTTTCGTTTTGGTCTTGTATTAGTTGGTTCCTGTTTTTTTAATTTGGATTTTTGGGGGTCAAAAGGATGAGACTGTTCATCCTCACCTTTGAAGTGTGATAATATGGTATTCGTTATCATAAACCACAGTTGCACTACTAGAAGCAATTGCTTCACATTTTAAAGTTCCCTTTATCAACCACAAATCCATGGTCATTTTTTTTTTAATAATAATATTTTGAAATATTGATAATTATCAAAATATTTATACAAGGAAGTGAGTTTAGTAATGCTTACTAGTTTTCTGCACTACTACAGAGCTAATTGGGAAGACAGTCTGCACCGCACCACCAGCACTGTGTAAACATGCAAGAACGTGTCAGCAGAAGGCTACTTTGTTTCATCCAACTGAATGATGCACGATATCGGTTCGCTTCCTGTTCTCCCTCAACTCGTGTACTCCAGCGTCTAAATCGCATACGAATGCCATATTAGATCACTACATTGCTATTTTTTCATAGATGTCATTACCTCTATGCATATTTCTCTATTCAAAATCCTGCCAAAATAGTGTTCCAGAGTCAATTTGATTATTAGTCTATGTCAGTATATTAATAACCGAAAAAAAAAAAAAAAAAAAAAATTATGTTAAAAATTATAATGATACAAAAGGGATGTACGCTACAAACATACGAAATTTATTTATTTTATTTATTATTTTTTAAAATTATTAATTGTGATTTGTCACAGAACAATACATCTCACGGAATACTAGTGTTCCGCAAACCAGTTTGGGAAACACTGCCTTGTACACCCCTTATGTGGAGTGTATAAGTGACTAGTTATATACACCGATGGGCAAAACATTATGACCAGCAAGTCCTTAGGTAAATTGAAGCAACTGCAGATGAACTACAGCGCATGCACTGGTCAGGACATGGTATAAAAAAACACCGATACTGAGCTCCGTTAATGAGTGTTACTCTTGGTCTTCAGATGGGAAAGGCAGCAGACTTAAGTGAGTTTGACAAAGGCCAAATTGTAATGAGCAGACGACTGAGTCAGAGCATATCCGAAACAGCATGGCTGGTGGGGTGCGCACAGTCAGCCGTGGTTAGCACCTACTGAAAGTGGTACAAGGAGGGAAAACCCATGAACCGCTGGCGAGATGTTGGACAACCACGGCTCATCGATGCTCGAGGTGAGTGAAGGCTCTCCTGGATGGTACGTGGCAACGGAAGGGCAACTGTGGTGCAACTCGCCGGTAATTGGAATGCTGGTGATGGAAGTAATGTGTCACAACACACACACACACAGTACATTGAACCCTGCTGAAAATAGGGCTGCATGGCCGCAGGCCACTCTGAGTGCCCATGCTAACCATGGCTCACTGGCAACAGTACCTACAATGAGCATGCGAGCATGAAACTGAACCTTGAGTGATTGGAAGAAGGTACTCTGGTCTAATGAATTACGTTTCCTGTTGTGCCATGTGGACGGCCTGGTACAAGTGCATCATATACCATAAGTGATAGCGCCTGGATGCACGACGAGAAGAAAACAAGCCGGGGGGCGGCAGTATCATGCTTTGGGCGATGTTCTGCTGGGATACCCTGGGTCAGTCATCCAACTGCCGGACATTCTGACGTCTACTACCTACCTAAACATCATCCTTGCTGGAGGAGCATGCTGCACCTCCAGCAAGCACGCTCTACAGGTCCTCGCCGGTGTACTGCCCCTGGACCTTGAGGTGGCTTATGTGGGGATGCTGTATCAGCTCAGCAGAGGAAAGTCTATAACCTTTATTGATTTTACCACGGATCCTACTAACACCTATTCCAGTGAAAAAAACAGCAGACTCCTAACCTACTTACAACAGACCTGGCAAGCTAGATGGTCTGAATCCACCAAAGGGGCCATCACCCACAAATTTATACCGGACATATGCAAAGTATATCCCAAATCACCATCCTGGTTCTCCCCGGGCCTTCTAACCACATACCTCCTAACAGAGCATGGTGCCTTTCGCAGCAAACTGAACCTTCTTGAACTTTCCGACAGCTCCCTTTGCACCTGTAGTGCCCAGGAGACCTGGGACCACTTGATGCATGACTGCCTACCATATGATGACCTTAGATCTTCTCTCATCACACAAATCCATTTCATCCCAAGAGACCAGGAGCAACATCTCCTGGAAGACCACCATACCTATACAGCCTTTTCTACCTTTGCTCAGGGCCTCTTCACGAGGTGGAAAACCCTACCACAACCTCAGACCCAACCAGACAATGATACAGCCTAATCAGCCATGTGTCAAGACCACTACTACTTGCTTCAGCGTACAGAAATCCCCTCGTGAAGACTTTCAACCCGCACAAAAATTGTGCCTTTACAATGGGCCTCAATATAACCTCGATCTACCATGACTGCCACTCCAGTTTCGCCCCCACCAAGTTGACTCCACTACCTGGACGGGACTTGTCTGTCCCAGGATTAACACTACCCGGATTTGACCGTCTCGGATTGACTCTATCAAATATATCTTCATGCCGCTCACTACTGAAATGACTTCACCACCTGGATGGGACCTGTCTGTCCCAGGATTGACACTACTTGAATTTGAACTTCTCGGACTAGACCCTACCAACTATGACCATGCAGCATTGCAGCCAATGTCACGTGGTGATCCTGAACCCGTGCTCCCTTGCATGGCCCGGTTTCTCCCCTGGCAGGGGGGGAAAGATGATGGTCCCCTTGTCTCCTCCTTCTCCCCCTCTTTCCTTCTGGTGGGGCATGGGCCTGCCTCACTGATTTTGGGATCATCTACTCTATAAACCCCATACTTCTGTCTCTCAGCCCCACCAGCCTTCAGTTTCTCCCCCCCTCTAGCTTTCCAACTAGCATTCATCCCATGTCAAAATTATCCTAGCCCTACACCCAAAATTCTAATTCCACACTGTGTAACAAAACTCCTTTGGCTTGACCCAACCTCTAGCACACCCCGCCTTTTTTTTTTTTTTTGAGGTCCTAACCAGTGAAATCCCAAGAAATTAGGTGGCATGACCTGCCAGAGTACTTATTTAAAAATACTGGTGTATCTGCCTTGCCTTCACGGGGCTGTGTGGTCAACGTTGGGCCTCAGGACAGGTCTAGCGGCTAAATGGCCAGATGAACAATGGTACACGACACTACACCCAACAACATCCATACACTTTTAAATCTCTGGCCTTTACAGTGTTCTGTAACACACGACAATGTAGACTACGCGGAGATGGGGGAAATCCCTGGTGCCGTTATACCCTAAACACACTTTACACTCCTAAACATCATTGCTGACCAGGTACACCCTTTCATGGCAACAGTCTTCACCTCTGGCGGTGCCGTCTTTCAGCAGGATAATGTGCCATGCCATACCGCCTGGATTGTTTGTGACTGGTTCGCGGAACATGAGGAAGACTTCCAGGTATTGCCCTGGCCTTGAAATTCCCCAGACATCAATCCCATCAAGCATCTGTGGTTTGTGTTGGAACAGCAACTCTGATCTGCAGCATCTCAATCACAGACCTTACAGGAGTTAAAAGATCTGCTGGTTACGTGTTGGTACCAGATACCACAAGACACATTTAGAAATCTTGTAGTGTCCATGCCTCACCGGGTATGAGCTGTTTTGGCTGCAAGTAGAGGACCAACATCATATTAGGTAGGTGGTCAATGTTTTGGCTCATCGGTGTATATGCATACATAACTAGTACTTAGTTCGCAACATGTCATATCCCTGGGTTGTAGCCCAGGCAAAGATGTAGTTTCCTAAAGCCAGTATCTACAAGCTGCTACCATGCTAATACCTACATGTAGGATACTAGTTTTCATGGACAGTAACTAAGTCCCAGCTGTGGCATAACCACACTGACTCCCACACATCGAACTACAATGGACAACAATTGGAGTATTACACAGTAACAAACACCTGCATGGTTTTGAACTAACCCAATGAATTACCAACTTCTAACTGGACCACACATATGAGCACAACTGACATCACCATGACCACCTGATCAGCAGTACACAAGTTCTCATGCTGGAATGTAAACAAAACTTGGACCACCTCTGGTCACAGGCAATCAGTTTTGCCCTGGTGTGTCAAGTGGATGAGGTCCCCAAAGTACCATATCACTTGATATGCCATGAAAAATTACAAATGGGATCTGTTTACCAGGGCAGTGCCCCCGAGAACCTGACTACTATTACCCCCTAACCAACACATAGACAACAAAGAGTAGTATCAAAGCATATGATGCCCCAATGAAAGTCCCCAAGGCCAATGATGTGCCATGGTGGTGCAATGAACTGGACGACATTAGGAAGAGGGTGCTTTCATATACTTCAGGGTAATATATGAAAATCTCAGGAAAACATACCCTAAACTTATTACAGGCACTCTAATCAATATATGCTTGTCTACAGCAAGCATTTATTCATTACAGTGAGTTTCCAGCAACCTGGAAGTGAGTGTCTAAAACTCTTTTTAAAGAATCCAGAAAATCCTCCTACTGAGCCAAGGTTGTACAGGTCCATAGCTCTTCTTCTACAAGTGTTGGGCAAATTCCAGGAATGACTATTATTGTACAGATTAGCCACTTATTATGAATCCTCTAACTCAGCATCTGACAAGTAGTTTGGTTTTAAGGCTGGCCCCTATACAGAGGACACTGTGACATATTTTACTATTATGGCAACTTCTGCTGAGCAGAAATATGTACTCGCCATACCTGTAGATTTTTTGGGGCCTTTATTTATTTCGTATGATGTGATCAATACACAACGGAACCAGTTTTTTCTTGCTTCCTTTGTGTATCGTGGCCGGGATATCCAACCAACCTGGATTCACGATGGTTCGGCACCGTCGTGATATCCAGCCCGGGGCGGGAATTGAACCCACGACCTTTGGGTTGCCAGGCAGGCGCTTTACCTACCCCGCTAGCCTGGTTGGCTTTGGGGCCTTTGATGCCCTGTAACGGCCAAGTATCAAGAGGTGCCTATTGCCATGTTAAATATCATCAAACCCGTACAGACATGTTGACAACTATCTCAATGACAGATATGCCATGTTAGAACACGAGTTTCAGTAAGTCTCCCAGAAAATTTCCAGGATGTCCCTACGGCTCTGTTCTTGGACTATTTGTTGCAATATCATCACAGACAAGTTCCTATCTTTTGACCTTGGACATCACTGCTGGCACGGATGATCTTGATCTCATTGTTAAAGTTGAAACTCTAGCTGGGCTTGAGACACAGGCAAATGAAGCATTCTGAGGTTAAAACTTGGGCATATGTATATAAACTGATTATATCTGGAGAGAAAACTAAAAGCATACTTCTCAAAGGGGCACTAAACATACACAAATCTCCTCTTATTAGGATTGATGGGACAACAGACAGTCTGGTAATAGAGTTAAAATATCATGGTGTTATCTTTGATTCAAAGCTGAGCTTTCTCCATCACCTAGTTTATTTCATGAAAAAAGTCAGAAATTATGCTATAATTGTCAGAATCACCAGATCTGATGGGCTCTGAAAAGAAGGATTCTGGACCTCATTCAGAAAGCTGTTTTTTCTTTCTGGTATATGGGTCAGACAAGCGGTACACCCAAGTAACAATAAAAGCAAATACAGTAAACCCTCACTAATATGGAGTAATTGGGGGGGGGGGGGTGTCATCCAGATTAGTGAAGAAAAAGATAGCCCCAAAATACAAAAAAAATTAGAACACAAATAAATGGAAGATTTAATGATATAGGTAATGCTGATGAAAATAAAAAAAAAATATATCACTGTAGAGTAGCAGTCGGCAACCTGTGGCTCTTTGAACATGTAACTGTAGCTCTAACTTTTAGCCCACATGAAGAACAATTCGAAATAGAGTTAGAGGACTTAAAAATCAACGACATGTGTAGTGCAAGACTAAAATGCCTAAAAACTGAAATTGAGATTTGGAAAGGCAAAAGGTTGCCCTTGCAATTCTACACAAATGGACGGCAATAGATGGGTTGAAAAAAGCAAGATCAAATTGTGTTCGATGCATGGAGTAGCTAATCGGACAAGTATATAAATCTGAAAATATTTGCGTTTCGACTTCTCTCAGTTTTTAATTCAAAGAGTTTCTGCAAGCAAATATTTTCGAACCTCAACTATATTAAAAATAAATCAAGAAACCGTCTGAACAATGCGGGTCTCTTCACATGTTTACAGATGAAAATCACGGCACACTCGCCTAATGTTGAGAGACTCGCTCAAGAAGTTCAGCAGCAAAAGTCACATTAATTCGCACTAATTGGATGTTTGTTACATTTTTTCAGTATTAATAAATAATATTATTTTTTAATAAAACATCTTCCCACTCTATTCAATTTCTTAACCCCACCCCCAATCTTGAGTAGAGGTGCAGCTCTTTAGACTCTCTCTCTCTCTCTCTCTCTCTCTTTAATAAGATCATCAAAAATGGCTCGTCACATAAAAAAGGTTGCCAACCCTTGCCATAGAGCCTTTATTTAAAAACTAAAAAGACAATACATTTATCCAACGATAGATGGATAAATGTATTGTCCTTTTATCTTTTTATACATTTATCAGGTGGCAATGGCATCACACACCAGCACCACTTGATTTTTGCTGTGAATACCACTTAAATACAGCTTCTTCCAGCAACACTTCTTTTGGCTTTTTTAATGTCTGTCTATTTGATACACTGCTTTTATCACTCTTCACATCGAATTTTAAAGGAAATGTCTTTATAGATTCTTTTTGTTGTTTAATATCTGATACAGCCTGTTGGCCAATATCAAATTCTTCAACAATTTTTTTTTCCAGTTGTTTTAAAAAGTTGTTTTATCACTTTGAGCTTGTTAATGATAGTTAAACTAAAGGGTTTTCTTTTTATTTCACTTTTTAATTGTTTAGAACCAATAATTCTATAAAATGTTAAAATGTACATATGTATATACATATAAAGAAGTACGCAAATGAAGCAATACATGTATAAGCAATAACATCCGTCTGACTCAGAGTCAACAACGATATTGAACAGCATGCAAGACAATGTAATGTGTGTGTTTCTCTCTCTCTCTCTCTCTCTGCGCTGTCAATTGGCGGGCAGTGAGAGTCACTCATCTGCCTTCCTAAATCAAGCGTGTCTTTGAAAGTACTCAACTGTGAAAAGAATTTTCATATTTCGATCCGGATTAGTGAGAATTTATTGCAAATCAAAGCTCAACACCATACTCCTCGGTGTCACACGAGCTTGCTGCATGGTCAATACTCCCACTCTCCAGGTGTTTTCAGAGACCCTGCTCCTGAACCTGGAGGTGATTCGGCACCAGATAAAAGTTTAGTATCCCAATTAACACTGGGAATTGAGTTTGACATTGCATCAGATGCAAAACTTGAGGAAGTGCATAATGAAAAAACTCCATGGACATTAGCAGACCTGCTAGGAGCAAAATAACTAAATGATTCATACTACAGCTTTCAATCTCCTACCCAAAAAGCACCACCACAATATTACCCCTCTAGTGACATTCTTTCAATGGACATGGATCTTTTAAAGACAAGAAACTAGTCTTGGTCTTGGTGATGGCCCAACATACAGCGATGGTCTAAATGAAACTTGGGTGCCTGTCTTACATGACTGTCCCATCTATGATAACCACAGAAGTCACCTAATTACCAGAATTAGACATTTTCCCAAAGGTGATGAACACCTCTGTCTATGTTTGTGCATTGCAATATTGCACAAACATAGGTCCAAGACATGAGAGCCTTCCCTGCCTATTTAACTCCAGTCTAACCTAAATTTCATGAGATCTAGTGGGCTGGTAACTGACCGCCCCTGATTAACATCGACTTGGCTATGATGACTACTGCTGACACCTGCTGCTACGGGTGTGGGATAAGTGACCACAGAGGATATCTTAAAACTCCTTGCCAAATCCAGACCCTGCTGATACCTGCCCTGGACAGCTGTGGGATTCATGACATCTCTGCTCCAGGGACTCTGGTGTAGAAGATCTCTAAATATCCACCCAGGCCATGGATCTAACTAATGAATACTACCTGCTGACATCACCCTGTCGATTGAGATGTGGATCTGCACTGGTCTGCTGATGGTCGTGACGCTTCCAGCTAGCAATGCTCATTGGACAGGTGCAAATAAAAGATGTGGGGACAGGCTCTGCCAGCATAGGATGTCTATAAACTCCTGACGTTTCTACCATATCCCTAGACTTGAAAATTATGAAGGGCAGACAGCCGACACTTGCAGTAGTGCAAGAAAGAAGCAAGAAGCATTTAAGCATTAGCATAGGCATATGATGCAAGAAAGCAAGCTTATGCAGCATCAGCCAAAAAAAAAAAAAAAAAAAAAAAAAACACACTTCCACTTCACCCCTCCGTTCATTCAAAATACCTGTCCAGCTGAACCTTAAATTTACTTAGGCTATCAACTTCCACAACAAGGGATGGAAGTCTGTTCCACCAACCAACTACCTGCTGGCTAAAGGCAAATTTCCGCACATCTATCCTACATCTGTCTTTCCTCAATTTGAATTTATGCCCTCTCAGGTGATTATTCTGAGCAAGAGGAAGAATCCAATCAACATTGAGCATGCTCAAACCATTCAACGCTTTATACACCTCTATCAGATCACCTCGCCTGTGCCTAGTCTCCAGACACTGTAATTTGCAAAACTTAAGCCTTTCTTCGTAAGAGCAACCCCTTGTTCCATTCACTAATCTTGTTGCTCTTCTCTGTACTCGTTCCAACAGCTCTACATCCTTCTTGAAATGAGGCCTCCAGACCTGTATACAGTACTCAAGGTGTGGCCTGACCATCGCCTTATATGAGGGAATAATTACCTCCTCATCCCTGCTAGAAAAATTCCTGTATATCATTGACAAGACACCATGAGCTACTCTTGCAGCCCCTCTGCACTGCTCAGAGAACTTCGTATCTGCCTGCACAATTACCCCCAAGTCCTTTTCATTCTCTACCACTGTCACTGTAGTACCACAGAGTTGATACGTTGCTCTGGGGTTTCTGTTTCCCATATGTAGTATTTTACATTTGTCAATGTTAAACTTCATTTGCCACCTCTCAGCCCATCTGCTCAACCTTTCCAGATCCTGTTGCAGCAGCATAGCGTCAGTAGTGTCCTTAACAACCCTGCCAACCTTTATGCCATATTTCTCCGCAACATCTTTTTTCTTAAAACCCTGGTCAATATTATGAAGAATCTTTACTTTATCATTAATACTTAAAACGCTTTCTCTTCGACATTGTTTCCACAACTGTAAAAATTACGACTGCAGCTCTTGCCGATACACACACCGCAAACTTTGCTGCGCTGACCATATAGTGAATTGTTAGTTCCGCCTACTCAATGACGCTCACTTGCCAATTCAACAGTATCATGAGACCTTCATGTGATCAATCACTTTGAAGAAATATACGACTTCGTGAATTTCTTTTATTCTGCTTTCATTCATATATATAGATGAAATAAAATTTATAGTTAATGTATGCTGTATGTTACTTTTCGGGGGGGGGGGATACAAGAGAATATAGTCTATGTGATTGATGACAAATTGTTCTAAAAGAACGAAATTAAGAAAGAAAGAAAAAAAATATATATACGAACACCATCTACTGGAAATCCAGTTAGATGAGAACGGACATATCATATAATGATTGACAGGAAGGTCACATGGTACGGTTGAGGTGAGAAGCGAATGTCACTCAGTAAGTGTTACTAAAATCTAACTACGGTAGTATTCTATGTATTGGCGCCGCAGCACACTAAAGGTTTACCACAGCAAATTTCGTTTTCCCCATGAGCCAACATCAATTTACAAATCTACCCTATTTATTGTAAAGTTTATGACCACTTTTAAGAAACCCGTTTGGTTTTATAACTGCAACAAAAATGAAACAGAGACCGTACTATGGGCATCAATGGCCACAAGTATTCACTAAAAGGATGATCAATTCCAGATGCTAATGTGCAATTCGGGGGGAAGGGAGCCGTATATTTGAGTGACTGTTTGGCAGTAAATACTTAATCTTCAAAAATGCCTTTACTAAATTTTTTAAAAATTCATTATGGAGAGACTAACACTTTGCTATGTGGGGTTAATTTTACATGTAATTTCATTTCAAGGTGCAATGTTTTGCAAAAAAATTCGTAATATAGAGAAATTCGTTAAATAGAAGTTCGTAATAGAGAAGTTCCACTGTGTGTGTGTGTGTGTGTATATATATATATATATATATATATATATATATATATATATATATATATACATACACACACACAGCAAAACCTCGCTTAGCACGGCTTCACACAGCACGGGTTTCACTATAACACGGTTTTCAATTAAGTTTAAGTCGAAAATTTACTGTACATATTAAAACTCATTCAATAGCCTAGACACTTACTCTACATACAGGTGGGCCTCGATTAACGCGATTAATTCGTCCCGCGAGCGCATCGCGCAAAACGGAAACGCGTTAATCGAATATAATAACCAATAGGAAAAATTATAATTGGTCCTTGACCTTCGGGAATGTCCATAAAAAATGTTAAAAACACCTTTTAAATAACTTTTTAACTGTATATAATGTAAAAGATAATGAAAATAATTATGGAATTAAATGTTTATTGCATAAAACAGCGGTTCTTAAACTGTGCGCCGCGGAATATTTTAAATTTCCGAGGGAAACACAGCGATACTCGACATCTGTCGGACACCGCGCAAACTACTAGCTCGAGGTAGTTCACAGTTTTAGTATTTCTTATTAATTTGTTTGGACCTAACTACTAAACGAAACTGTTAGGTATTTCTTTTGGTCTGGGTGCGCCTTGAAAAAATTACTGAGACATTAAAGGCGCCGTGAACCGAGAAACTTTGGGAACCTCTGACATAAAATACACAATGAAGAAATTACTGTTGCGGAAATATTTGAACAGTGTTGACTTTCTCTTTTCATCAATAAATTTCTGATAGCCGACAACAATCTTCTCCGGGCCCTTGCGAAATAAATATCGCAGAGAACATCAAACCTTTTGTTTGAGGTTCTATGCGATACGAAAGATTTCATCTAATTCTTTTACCGTTATCTCCTTCGCGGTAACATTTTCATCTGGCTCATTTAAAAATTTGAATTTTTAAATGCAAGTCTGCATTGACTTTATTAGCAAGAGACAAACACGTCTTCTTCCGATGGTTGATGGAACAACCATCAACCATCGGAAGAAGTCGTACGGTCAACAAACGTTTGTTTATTGACCGTACGACTCCCAGTAAGCTTAACGCGCAATTCAAATCTTTTTCAACTATCGCATAAAAAAAAAAAACGATCACGTTAACTGGAAATTTGCATCGTGTAAAGTGAAAAGTGGTATCATTTTTCAGATAGCGTTAACTGAATATTGCATTAATCGAACTCGCGTTATGCGAGGCCTAGCTGTATATGCTGCATTGTTGTAGCTTAGGAAAGAGTACATATATGCTGCAATGCCAACTCTATTGTCTCACATGCACATGTGCCAATAGCTCCCCCTCAGGCTGTCACAAGCAACGTGGAACAGTGTTCAGTATTTTTAATTCCATCCTGACAAGACAAGATGATAGCTTTTCATTTCACAATTTATGTTTTACCCCTTTAAATGTGATCGAAAATATATTTGCATCTTGGCTAGCAATCACTGCCAACATCATGCATTCTGTTTGGCAGCATATTCTCTCCCAGTTGGCAAATTATTTCACTGGTTTTGAATCACGAATTCAGAAAATTGCCAAAGACATTGTGAAGATTGGAAAAGACTTGGGATTTGAAACTTTGACACTGACAATGTACGTGACTGCATTGACTCACATGCAAACGACTTAGATCATGCAACTCTCCTTGAAATTGACAAGCAAACTGCATATGAAGAAGAGGAAAATGAATCTGAAGTGGATAACACTGTGGTGGCACCAAAAGAATTTTTCAACATATGAGTTGGAGAAAGTTTTCCGGGGGGGGTTGACATGGCCTGCGAGGTGATTATGAATGGAGATCCAGACATTGAATCCCATTATACTTTTGACAAAGGGAAAATTAACCAGAATACACGATTAATGCAAGAAACTTACGATACGCATATATCAAGATACGGCAAGTTTTACAAGATGGGTTTTGATGATCCAAAGACTTGTATGCCGATAAAAAGAAGAGACGACTTCACTGGACTCTATTGAAATACCTAAATAAACCATAAAGCTTCTTTCTTTCTTTCTTTTTTTTTTTTTTTTTTATCTCTAATGATGTTACCTTTCATTAATAAAATTTTTGCAATATTTTTAATTTCAAATCCTTTTAATTGGCTATAAACCACAAATTGTTTATAGATTTTTTATAACTTGTTTATAGACTTCAATTAAAACGCATTCAATTAAAACCCATTATAATTATACCTCAATCAGCAGGGTTTCACATAACACGGAACAGTTTCAGTAGCAATTATCAGTGCTATGCAGGGTATTGCTGTATATATATATATATATATATATATATATATATATATATATATATATATATATATAGGGTATTTAAATATGTATTTAAATTGAATAAATCTGCAGCCATGGTCAATTCACTGCAGGATTAACAACCCTTCTAAGTACACGGTCGAAGCGAGAGGTCCTTCAGGCACTTCAGATCACAACTTGGTGATTGTCTCTTCTCCAATGGAACCATTATCTCATGGCTATTCCCAACCTCATGTTATTTGGCATTACAAGAATGCAAAATGGGATGACCTGTGAGACTTCTTTTCTTCTTTTCCTTGGTCGGATTACTTCCCATTGCAATTACTGCTCAGATCGTGTCAGTGAAATTATTCTTGCATGAATGGAATCCTTTGTTCCACACTACACTTTAAAATCTCGTCCTTTATCTAAACCTTGGTTTTCCAATAAATGTGCTAAGGCTGTTCAAGAGAAGACTGTTGCATATTGTAATTGGCTTGTTTCTAATTCTTCAGTTTCATTTTCTGCCTACACAAAAGGAATCCTTTGTTCCACACTACACTTTAAAATCTCGTCCTTTATCTAAACCTTGGTTTTCCAATAAATGTGCTAAGGCTGTTCAAGAGAAGACTGTTGCATATTGTAATTGGCTTGTTTCTAATTTTTCAGTTTCATTTTCTGCCTACACCAAAGCTCGCAACAATTGTAAAGCAGTTATTAATCAGTCCAAACTAAAGTTTGAACAGGCTAAGAGTAGAAAACTTGCTTCTTGCCCTAATGGTAGCCAAGCATTCTGGTCTCTTGCCAAAGCTATTGGCCGCAACTTTTGCCCATCTCTGCTCCCACCTCTGTCCAAATAAGATGGCGCTGTTGTCACTTCAGCCAAGGATAAAGCTGACCTGCTAGCATCCCATTTTTCTTCCAGCTCATGTATTAATGATCTTGGTAAAACACCTCCCACCATTCCCAACACGCTGCATTCATTGGCTCCTGTGGTCTTCCGTCAAAAGCATATCAGAAGGATTTTGATGAATCTTGATGCTATTTCTCCACTTGTTCTCAAAACCTGTGCATATATTCTTTGCCGCCTTTTTTCACTTTCTTATTCCAAAGGTGTTTTTCCTTCTGCTTGGAAATTTGCTCATATCCAGCCACTTCCTAAAAAGGGTGACAAAACCCTCCCATCCAATTATCGTCCCATTGCAATTACTTCTACTCTTTCTAAAGTAATGGAGAAATCAATTAACCGCCAACTCTTAAACTACGTAGAAACCTTACGTCTGATCAACGATCGCCAGTATGGATTCCGTCAGTGTCGATCCACTGGTGATGTTCTGGCTTATGTTACCCATTTATGGATTAATTCAATGGAAACGTTCGGTGAAACACAAGTAGTTGCTCTTGACATCTCAAAGGCTTTTGATTGTGTTTGGCATAAAGGTCTTCTAAACAAGCTTCCATCTTATGGTTTGCCAACTGTTTTTAGTAATTGGTTATCCAGTTTTCTCTCTGATCGCTCACTGAGGGTGATGGTAGATGGCTCTCTGTCTTCTAAATTCTCCACTAATGCCTGTGTTCCCAAAGGTTCAGTTCTTTCTCCCACTCTTTTCCTCTTGTATATTAATGACCTTCTTCCATTGACTGGAAACCTTATCCATAGTTTTGCCGATGATAGCACATTGCATTCCACTTTCCATTTTGAGAAACCTTGTCCTGCTCAATCAGCTTCAACTTCTCGAAAATCTGCTTCCAATTCCTTAAATGCCAATCTTCAGGTAATTCTCCAGTGGAACAAAGAGAACTTAGTTGATTTCAATCCTTCTAAAACTCAGTCTTGTCTTATATCTCACAAAAAGGATTATTCTGCTCCTATGCTTATCTTTAGTGACACTCCAATTTCTGGCAAAATGATATTTTGGGGATTACCCTGACTTATAATCTCTCTTGACACAAGCACATTACATATACTGCTTTCTCTGCATCTAAAAAACTTGGTTTTCTCTTTCGCTCTCGGCGTTACTTTTCTTCCAAACAGCTGCTCACTCTGTATAAATCGCAAATCTGCCCTGCCATGGAATATTGTTCCCACATCTGGGGTGGTGCCCTCAAAACCTCTCTCAGGCTTTAATTCCATTCAGAAGAGGGCAGTTAGGTTAATTAATGATTCATCTCTAACAGAGTCTCTCCACTCGCTTTATCATAGACGTACTGTTTCTGCTGCATGTCTCTTCTACAGATACTTCCATGGGCACTGTTCTTCTGAATTGACTTCTATAATTCCCGCTCTCTCTTTCAAAACAGTCTGAACACGTGCTGTCACCAGCCAACATCCATTTACTATCCAACTTCAAAATCACCGAACCAACTTTTCATCTTCCTCGATTATTCATTCAACTGCCGTTTTCTGGAACAACCTTCCTTCATACGTATTTCCTGAAAATTACAAACTACAGAAGTTCAAGTCCAATGTCAACAAATATCTTCTTTTGTCTTCTCAACCTCCAACCCAAGCATGATACTAAGTACTATAGGTTCTAATACCTCACGTGTTTGGGGTTCACATAAAAAAAGGATGGGGGCCTCCTCAACAAGTCATATGTTGAGGGAATGGACCATAATCTGCCTCGCTCGCGTAGTGTGGTTTGACTGTATTTAGCAGTCAGAGGTTTCAACCCCAGTCTACTCAAAGAGCATGTGCTGTTGCACTTCCGCTCCTGACCACCCGGCTGCAGAGGCCACACACACAAGGAGTGAAAATAAAGTTCCCGGAGTGATGCTGTTGGGGTTAAGTTTCATCAGTTTGAAAGAAGTGGAATGTTGTAGTTCAACCTTCCTCCAGCAGATTGTGTTACAAAAATTGATTAGTAGGTTGACACGTTGCAAGTAACAACCAGTTTTGTTAGTAGCATTAACATTTCATGTCCCAATTTTGCAATGGAGCAATGAACAATTATCAGGTTTTGCTCTAACCTGATAATATCTGAAACAGAAACATATGTAATGTTAAAACTGTTTATGGTGATGAAACATTAAGTTGTACCAGTGTACTTGAATGGTATAGTGGTTTAAAGATAGGTGTGAGGGTGCTCATGATGATACAAGAAGTACGTGCCATCAACCTCTCGAAATGTGGACAGAGTTGCAAAAGTTTTGGAAATTGTGGCAAGAAATTATCCTTTGATCCTTAGAATGATGGCTGATGGGCCGGCCGGGCTAGCAGGGTGGGTAAAGTGCCTGCTTGGCATCTCATAGGTCGTGGGTTCGAATCCCCCCCCTAGGGCTTGGATCAGAGTAAATGCAAAAACTTTGGGAGGTGCATTATGGCCACAGAAGCCGATGCGCCAACAACTAACAAAAAAAAAAAAAAAAAAAGAAGGCTGATGAGCTCGATATGTATAAGAAGTAAGGAGATGGTTTGCCATAATCTGCTGAAGATTCAGGGAAAGGAAGGTCTGTGCAAAATTGGTGCTACACAACCTCATAGATGAGCAAAAGTATTATTTTGCTCATAGATGAGCAAAAGCATTGCATTAGCATTAGTAGAGGCATGCAATGCAAGAAAGAAGCTTATGCAGCATTAGCCAAAAAAAAAAAAAAAAAAAACCCCGCTCCCATTTCTCCTCTCCAATCATTTAAAATGCCTGTCCAGCTCAGCCTTAAATTTATTTAGGCTATTAGCTTCCACAACAAAAGATGGAAGCCTGTTCCACCCATCAACTATCCGCTGGCTAAAGGCAAATTTCCACACATCTATTCTACAACTATCTTTCCTCAATTTGAAACTGTGCCCCCCCTCAGGTTCTTAGTCTGAGCAGGAGGCAGAATCCCATCAGCATTCAGCCTACTCAACTCATTCAAGGCCTTATACACCTCAAACACCTCTCCAGGCACTGCAATTTGCAGAACTTAAGCCTTTCTTGGTAAGAGCACCCCTTTGTTCCCCTCACCAATCTTGTTGCCCTTCTTTGTTCTCGTTCTAGTAACTCCAGACCTGTACACAGTATTCTAGGCGCGGCCTGACCACTGCCTTGTATAACGGGATAATCACCTCCCTGTCCCTGATAGCAAAATTCCTATATATCATTGACAAGACTCCACGACCTGCCCTGGCAGCCTGTCTGCACTGCTCAGCGAACTTCATATTTGACTGCACAATTACCCCCAGGTCCATTTTCCCTTCCACCTCCCTGAGTGTAGTACCACAGAACTGTAACAGAAGTAATAAAGTGTGTCATCATGGGAAGACTTCGACCAGGCTTTTCAAGACAATCCTAATTTCCTTGACTGTACTGTAACTGGAGAATAGTGTTGGAGGTTTCGTTACAACCCAGAGATGAAGTGTCAGAGCTTGCAGTGGACTTTCGAAATCATCACCAAGGCCCAAAACATTTCTTTTACAGAAGTACAGGAACAAGACAATGATGATCAATGTTTTTTGAAAAATGACATATTCACAAGGAATTTTTATCTGAAGGGGAGAGAATTAGTGCTGCATTCTACATACAGGTGCTTCAAAGACTTCTACATACAGGTTGAAGTGCATTTACTGGGTGAGACTGCAATTTTGTGAGAAAGGCAGCTGGTTCTCTTTGCACAACAATAACCCCACCCATGTATTGTGAATGATGTTACCGTCCTGAATAAGGTAAATGTTGGAAGTGATCACAAAATGGTAACATGTACACTTGATATAGATGTAGGAAAGGAAAGGAAAAAATTGACTCGAGTAAATAATACACAGGTCTTTGAGATAACAGAAGAGGAGAAAAAGCATATGTACTGGAACTTAAGAACAAGTTTGAGCTTCTGCAGACTGCTCAGGACCAAGATATCGACGAGGAATATTACAACTTTCTGAAAGTGATAAAGCCCAAGAAACCTATAGGGAAAAAGAAATCCAAAGAAGAAAAAATTAGTCAAGAAACACTTGATATGATGAACCGAAGGCGAAAAATGAAGAGCAAGATAAATACTAGCAAGGAAAAAATTGAGTATACTGAGTTATGCAAAGCCATTAGAAAGAGACTCAGAGAGGACATAAGAAGATTTAACACAAGAAAATTAGAACAAGCATTAAGGGAAAACAAAGGATTTAAATCAGCAGCCATGAGCAGTAATACAGAAAGACAAATGATACTGAAACTGAAGAATAGTGATGGTGTACTTAGAAACAGCAGAGAAAGCATAATTCAAATAGCAGAAGACTACTATAGAGAATTATACAAGGAGCAAGGGAATGATGCCAGCAGTGGGGAAGATGGATTGCAAAGTAGCAATGCATACGACATACCCGATATTCTTCCTGATGAGGTAGAACATGCATTGAAGAAAATGAAGAATCAGAAAGCTCCGGGGGAAGATGAAGTTACTGTAGAGTTGTTAAAATTGGGAGAAAGACACATAACACAAAAACTGGCAAGACTCTTCACAAAGTGCATTAGAAAAGGTTGGACACCTAAGCAGTGGAATAATGCAATCATAGTTTTGCTGCATAAGAAAGGAGATAAATCAGAAATTTGAAATTATAGACCAGTTAGCTTGTTATCCCACATCTACAAGTTGTTCACAAGGGTTATTACTAACAGATTAGAAAGAATACTTGATGAGAATCAACTGAAAGAGCAAGCTGGCTTTAGGACAGGATTCTCAACTATGGATCGCCTTCCCGTAATATCACAGCTAATGGAGAAAGCAAATGAATATAAAACACCATTATGCCTGGCATTTGTAGATTATGAAAAGGCATTTGACTCCATACAGCATAAGGCAATGTTTCGGGCACTAGAAAGACAAGGCATAGATACGCCACATATGATTTTGAAGAAAATATATGAGAGTGCTACCTCCTTTATTAGATTAGACAAAGACAGTAGGAAATTTAAAATCGAGAAAGGAGTTCAACAAGGAGACACAATATCTCCGAAGCTGTTTACTGCTGCCCTTGAGGAAGCTTTCAGAAGATTAGACTGGTCGCGGAAAGGAGTCAATGTGAACGGAGAGTACCTAAACCATTTACGATTTGCAGATGACATTGTGGTCATAAGCCACGATCCCAAAGAATTAGAGGAAAATCTTAATCAGTTATGCCGAGTAGTTAGTAAGGATTTTGGACTAAAGATGAATATGGCTAAAACAAAAGTAATGATGAACAAGTATGACACAGTAAGGAAAATTATGACTGAAGGAGCAGTAATTGAAAAAGTGGAGTCATATACTTATCTGGGACAAGTTATTAGCTGTAATAATGATAAATGGCTGGAAGTCAAGAGAAGAATAAATTTTGGATGGATAGCATTCAGGAAATATAGTCAAATACTGAAGAGCAATATCCCAGTTTGTCTGAAATGTAAAATAATGAACCAATGTATACTCCCCACCATGAGTTATGGAAGTGAAACTTGGGCACTCACCAAAAGAATGGAAGAGAAGCTGAGAACTACACAGCGAAGAATGGAACGAATTATACTGGGAATCAGACTGTTAGATAAGAAGAGAAACACATGGATTAGGCAGCAAACTCAAGTAAAGGACATTCTTATAAAAACTAAAGAACTATGTATATAAAGTGCTTAGCATCATAATACACAGCCATTTCTGAATAAACAGAAAATTTTTAAGGTGGCATCGTTTTAGGTTATATCTCATATTGTGAATGCCTTCACAACGAGTTGCCATGATATTGCACTACTTCGAATAAGTAACGCTTCACCTAAGGAGAAGACTAGTGTTACTTATTCTCAGATAGGTACCACCACCCAGACAGCACTGTTTCAGGGCTATTTGGCCCTTCGTCAGTGAGTGGGTAGGTACCCAAGTGATGCAATGATGGCAAAAACAGTTATGAAGTATAACTCCACAATATGAGAGATGCCTGATGGTGTATGATGTATTTAGACTAAGGCGCATTTAGGGCTAGAGCCTCAAGCTGCGAACAAATTTAGACTATGTATATAAAGTGCTTAGCATCATAATACACAGCCATTTCTGAATAAACAGAAAATTTTTAAGGTGGCATCGTTTTAGGTTATATCTCATATTGTGAATGCCTTCACAACGAGTTGCCATGATATTGCACTACTTCGAATAAGTAACGCTTCACCTAAGGAGAAGACTAGTGTTACTTATTCTCAGATAGGTACCACCACCCAGACAGCACTGTTTCAGGGCTATTTGGCCCTTCGTCAGTGAGTGGGTAGGTACCCAAGTGATGCAATGATGGCAAAAACAGTTATGAAGTATAGTTTTTGCCATCATTGCATCACTTGGGTACCTACCCACTCACTGACGAAGGGCCAAATAGCCCTGAAACAGTGCTGTCTGGGTGGTGGTACCTATCTGAGAATAAGTAACACTAGTCTTCTTAGGTGAAGCGTTACTTATTCGAAGTAGTGCAATATCATGGCAACTCGTTGTGAAGGCATTCACAATATGAGATATAACCTAAAACGATGCCACCTTAAAAATTTTCTGTTTATTCAGAAATGGCTGTGTATTATGATGCTAAGCACTTTATATACATAGTCTAAATTTGTTCGCAGCTTGAGGCTCTAGCCCTAAATGCGCCTTAGTCTAAAAACTAAAGAACTAAAATGGTCTTGGGCAGGACACATAGCTCGGAGACATGATGACAGATGGACTAAGAAAATAACAGAATGGTACCCAAGAGGAGCTTAGAAGAAAACCTGGAAGACAAAGGTGGAGATGGATAGATGAAATTCATGAGATTGTGGGTAGTAAATGGATGGCCAGTGCTCAAAACAGAAGGAACTGGAAAGTTGCTGGAGAGGCCTTCATCCTGCAATGGATCGAAAATGGCTGATGATGAACCCCACCCATTCCACACTTGTTGTGAAGATATTTTTGATGAAACATGGTATTGCTCAACCATCCACCCTACTCTCCAGATCGAGCACCAGCAGACTTTTTCCCCTATTTCCCAAGGTGAAAACTGCCTTCAAAGGAAAGAGATTTCGGGATATTGAGAACATAAAGAAAATCATAACCACCAAACTGAACATCATCTCTTTGGACTCCTTCGCTGAGTCGTTTTCATAAACTTTTAGAAGTGTAATAAGTGTATTCAATCAGGTGGTAATTACTTTGAATAAAAATGAAACTATTTGTGAGTTCCTTCACTTTTTGTCCTTTTTATTGCACTACTTTGGGAACTTTATTACCACACCTCATATATATAGTATTTTATATTAGATTACATGTATTGGTATTGGCAAAAAAGTAGTGAATAACTGATAGACATAACTAGTTAAATTTAGAAGAATTTACATGTAGGTAAATTTAAGTTAGATTATTAAAGATTGGTTATATGTTTATTTTCTTCGTTTCCATCATCTTCATCTACAATTTAAATTTCATTTGAATTTAATTTCAATTTCTTGAAGCAATTCGATATGGTTGTCAAAGTAAAGTTATTCCACGCACTATTCAATAAATTTATAGCATCCAATATCAATATTGACTCTGTAAGTTTTTGTTCCCTTTGATTTATCAGATGTAGAACTAGAAATCTTTTATAAAATCCTTTCAAACTATTGATTACACCTATGTCCATTGGTTGTAAAATTGATATCGCATTGGGAGACAGAAACACTAGCTTAATGTTGGACAAATTTTGAATCTGGGGATGTGCAGGACTCAACTAACAATAAAATATTTTTCTTCTTTTTGAACAGCCCCTTATTCCAATCATTCACGTATTGCCGAAAAATATCCGAAGTCATCCAAGCTTTTTTGTTCGCAGTGTAATCCATAGGAAGTTTCCTAACGTTTTTGAAACACTAAGGTTTTAACAATTTTCTGATAACAAACAGTTTTTTTTTTTTTATCAGTTCCTGTCATTTGTGCATACGAGTACTGTCAAGCGAGCCTTTGATTTTTTTTCCCAACCACACATTTTCCCCCTTTGAATTTAAATGTACTGCCAGTTGTCAAATTATGAAACAGTCCTGTTTCGTTGCATTGTAGATGTCTTCGCCACTGAAATCTTTCCTGATTTCTGCCCAAACACGGTCAATCCGTTCATTTGCCATTATTGGATCTGCCAATCGAAATTCTTCATAATTTTTGCATTAACGATGTTATGGCGGTTTTTAAACTGATCCAGCCAAACGTGGTTACATACAGAATCCTGAGGTTAGCACTCCATGTGCCAGTCTAGAAACTTTTTGCATACACCTCACATGTAACAATGCTGTTTCCTACTTTCCAACAACCTCCATCTGTTTCGTGCAATGCGTATTAGCACACCTGATGGTCAATTTGTTAACAAAAAAAGAAAAATTTGCAGAATTTCTGCTCATTTAAGAAATTTTATATTTTAATGTAATTTTACTGTGTTTCTACAAAAGAGGACTGAGAAAATCGATGTTATGGGGTCAAAATAAATTCAAAAACACTGATTCTGCAGTGTAAATCTGGAGAGTGGCAGCTATGTTGCTCTTATAAATTAAATGTTCAGTAACAATATTATCATTATGAGGAAGAAAAGCTTAAAACTAAACAGCAATTTTTATTTATTTATTTTTTTGATTTTATAATATTGTGCTAAAAATATGAAATACAAGGTAGGATCAAAAACGTGCATATCAATTTTGTTAAAAATATCTGAACATTTTAATCTTATTTTCTAACCTAGAATATCTAGAGTGTTTTACAGTGGGTGCTATTTTTGCAGCACATGTGTAAAGGCCTATTTTTATCTCTTGGTGATGGAAAGTCATTTTGTGTTTTTTTTTTTTTTTTTTAAATCTCTCTGAAGATTGCAGAAATGATTATAAAAGCACACTGTGAAAGGTTTTATCAAGAGGCAAGTTATTTACATGGTATAAGCACTTCAAAGATGGATGTAATATCACTTTATGGAGACAAGTTCATCACTTGGTGAACTTGTCTCCTGCATAAGAAGTATTATTTGGTCAATCATCAAATAAGAAATGAAGATGGTCAAAAATGACATCCTTCAAGCAGGATGCCATATAATAGTTGCGAAGCCATCATATTTTAAACATGAAAAGATCATGTAAGTTTTTTATTACCGTATTTTAAGAGTAGATCAGATGCAAATGAGAATTAAATTGTCAAATTTAACCTGATTCAAGATTTTAAAAACAATAGTGAAAAGAGATGAAATCTGTTGTTATCTTTACAGATCACACAGAGCATCAATCCTCAGAACATAATTTACCTATACATCCCACAATGAAAGAAATTCAGATTAACAGGTCTGATGGTAGCTCTGCTAGAATTTTTCACAGTAAAGCCATGATTCAGTATAATTTATAAAAGAAGTCCTACTGTTAGGTACTTAGAAATCATTAACACCTTGAGAGATGCAGTGAGAAGAAAGAGACCGTCCATGAGCAATGAAAATTTGGAAAAGCATTTCATTACAACACATCTGCATGCTCATCATACAATAATAATTTATGGATACCTTTCTAAATAACGTAACTGCCTTACAACATCCCCTTATTCACCTGACCTTAAACCAGCACAAAATGGATGCCAATTTTCTGGTGAAGCAAAAGTTATGGCAGCTAAGGCAAATGCAATTATAGAACTTTCAGAAAAAGATTCCTACCTTGTATATACCACTTATTATTAAATATATATATATTAATGAAAGTATTTCTAACTAAAATACTCACGACTGCAGTTGTGCTGGCCGCCTAGTAACATTACATACTCTATACTTTCGCCTCATTGTACCACAATGCGTTATCTCAACTTTTAATCCTTTGATTTCTTTGGTAAATTTTACTCTCTGAGAGTCGGTTAAGGGCTTCCTTTGTTCACTTATATCACGTATGTCAAGCACTTCACACATAAAATCTGTTACCGGTTGTGCTTTATAAAATGCAGTTGCTGATACTGTAATATACCAAACAGATACTAGTTATATTAAAATATACTTGCATGACAGCTACAAAAAAAAAAAAAAAAAACCAAAACACAATTATGTATTCTTGATACACACAAGTAAATTATTCTTACACTCAATTCAATTTAAATTTCAGTGGCAAGAAAATATTTGACTATGGACTATGCCAAATGTAATATTTTTTATTAACGAAATGCAACATTTTATTAATTAAATGGAAAAAATAATAAAATAATTAATTCAGCATGCATGTCTGTGCATCTAGTTAAACCTGCCTAAAGTGATTTATTTCTATAACCACTCAAAAATGGTCACTTCAAGAAAGAGGTCACTACATGTACTCTTTAATTTTTATACAAAAAATGATTTTTAAGATTATTACAGGGTATAAGAATGAAATCAAAATATAAGAATAAAAACATAAGTTGTGTATAAAACTTAAGCTATTCTGCAAAACTTGAAATATACTTTATCTAATATTAATATAAAGTAATACAGTGGACCCCCTGCTTTATGATTGGTTCACTATACGATGTGTGGTAAGCACTGGTCATCATGATCACGTTTGCAAATTGAATTTTAATTCTATTAAACTGTGATTCTGGTAAATAAAAAGAGAGGAATATTATTCACAGGCTATAAAGGTAAAGATATAAAGTACAAATTTATGCTTTATTACCTTGCCAATTAACAAAAATTAAATGATACGTGAAAATTGGAAGAATATTTAACAGGTTAGCAAAATAAAAATACACTTACGTACATAGCTTAATTACTTTTGTAATATGTAAAACAGTAAAAAAGATGAGCAATCAATAAAAAAGAACAGGGCATGCACAAATTGCAACTAACACAATATGCACAAGTGAGATACAGAGTAACAAGTTTATGAAGCCTAAAAAATATTTTATATTTTTTAGGCTTCATAAACTACCATACCCATCAACAGAATTCCAGCTATAGGTATAATTGAAAATGCAATAAGATCAAGTTTGCTACCCGTTTATTGTTTATTGTTAAGCAAATTGTTTTTATTGTTTTATGGTAGTGACTTCCAGAAATATGCTTCAGAAAAGTATCACAAAGGTGTTCAAAATTGATTATTATAACCGAACATATGATAACGATGAAAGTGTAGTGTATTTTAATGATTTGAATTGGTTTTCTGAAATTTGATTCTAGTAAAGGGGCTGATTATACTGACCAGTTACCATGTTAAAAGGCAACTAACTAATTTTACTTTATGATGGGCTTGGCTTACGATTGTCTCCGAAAAGACCATGTGGTCCTTCTCTCAGCCAATAGCAGCTTTTGTACAAGTGTTGGCTGCGTGTTCTGTTTTTGCATCCTTTAGTTGAAGTGTTTTTTTGTGATGTGCTTTAATTAATATATTAGTTTTAATCAATATGTACAATTTCCATTATAAAAATTCCCTTTTAGAGACATAAACAGCTTAGTTATATAGCGAAATTTTCAACTTCTGACGTCTTGGAACGAATTACCAAAAAACAATGTGTTGTTGTTGGGTTCATATTTTCACGATACAATGGTGTCTCTGGAACGGATTATATCATAAAGTGGGGAAACACCGAAATTAACAAAACAAACTGTATAATTCAAATATACATAAAATAATATTCGAACACAAAAAGTTTAAAAACTTATGTCATACATGCATTCATACAAATAAAAAGAAACTCATTTTTTTTTTTTTTTTTTTTTTAATTTAGATTTACATATTCCTAAAAACACCAAATAAATTAAGAGCTATTTCCAATAAGAAATAACAGAGAACAGGGAAGATACATGGAAGAACCTAACCAATATACAGGATTGAACACCCAAATGATAAACAATTAAAGATATTTAATCATATAAAATGTGTCAAACAGTATCAATAGTTATTTTTATATAAGGGTAACCCTCGTATAACATGGTAGTTGCAGCATCTAGATTTTGTGCATTTTCTGCTCTCTTCAAAAAATCAGTAATCTGGGTTTGTTTCTTTTTGCTTGATGGATATTTGTGAATTTTATGGTATGGAGCTGAGCATTTTTGAAGCTCCCTTTGAACTTTGTGCTCCTTTCAGTCAAAGGATTTGCATTAAAAAAATAAGGTTATAATTTGCTCGGCTAAGTTGATTCCCTTCCATATGCTTTTTAGGGCTAAACTAGACATGCATTTAAAGTGGGGGCTTCAGCTGCCATTGTAAACACCTAAAAAACAGCAAACTACACATAGCATTTCTGATGTCAGATTGTTTCAAACTAGGTGTTTCTAACATTTCATTAGATACCACCAGTGACTCACCTTTTCTATTCTCAGTTTCAAGATGGATGTTGTTCAGGTTGGATGTATTGCCCATTTATGTATACAGCTGATTGCGAGTAGAAAGGGAAAACGACAATGGTGGATTCATCCAGCTAATTCGAATAGGTTAACAACAGGACAGTTTTATATTATGTTTGAAACACACAGGAAGTTTCCCAAAGAGTTTATTTTACAGAATGTTAATACAGAGTTTTGATAAACTTCTAATGTTAATTAGTGAAAAAAGATCGCAAAATTTGATACTGTGATGCAAAAATCAATACCAACTGTTTCACTGCAATAAACGTTGGTGCTTATGGACACGATAGTGATTTCAACATTTTTAAAAATTCAAATTTTGGAAGAAGATTGCTAATGAAACAACTTAATTTTCTGTTAAACAGAGAAGAGCTCTGTTTAACGGAAAATGAGCAGGCAATGCCTTTTGTTTTTGTAAGGAACGAAGTATTTGGACTGACTGAAAATTTAACACTACCATACCCATCAAAAAATTTAAGCAGTGAGCAAACAATTTTCCCATATATTTTAACTCAAGCAAGGCAACTTGTAGAATGCACGTTTGGAATACTGAGTAATACGTTGTGCATTTTTCCCTCTAAAATATTACTGAATCCCCATTCAACTATTAACGTAATAAAAAACTGTTGCATATTGCATAATTGAGGCTTTAGTGCATAAATGGTCCTTGAGGTTGTCACAGACATTCTCTCAGATATGCCAGACAAGCTGTTCTTGCTACCTGGGAGTCTAAAACGCTCATGGAACTGATATTCGGGTGACACTCAAGTCAAGTGGACCCAATTTCGGCGAAGTCCGGACGGTCTATGACAGCCAAATCCTCTGCTTGCACCTTCACGATGGTGGGACTGTTAGTAACCCTGGGTATAACCTTCATGCACAAGTACATGGTGGGTGACCACCCAGGTGTGAACCAACGTAAGCAGGGGTCGAGGTGTGGCACCCACACCACATGGAGGAACGCCGCCCCTCTATGTTACCAGGCAGTACTAGGTGGTAGATGACTCTCATCAACCGGTGAAATACCACCACTTTGCTTATTGGAGGCTTGAAGTGGTGGAACCCATGTTTAGTCTCTAGAGCTAAGTTCCAGCCAAGCCTTCCCTATCTCTTCCATCATGCAGTATGATTGATGACTTTTGAGGTTATGATGAACATCGTGGCGAGATCCAATATTCCTTACATTTCGAGGGTACAGCTCTAAAACGGTGTTCGCAGGCCGGCAGCTAGATAGTACACCGGACCAAACCTATTGGTAACTCTCTAAGAGGCTTCCGGATCAGCTAGTGTATAATCTTGCTACCTCTACTCTGCCAGATAGTGACTGGAGGGAGTCCGAGTAGTGTGTATGTGGGGAGCATTGTCGAGGCCACGTTATGTCAAGGATCTGGGTATATTCTTACCACATGTACGCCATATCCAAAAATTTCATTACTTCATACAGCATGTCCCACCCACTTTTTCTTACTATTGAATACACCATGAATTGTCAAAATAATAGAGCAAGCTTATCTACAAAAAGATCTAAACCTCCCAAGGACTTCCTAATTCATTTCACAAATATACGTGGTCTCAGTTCAAATCTCAACGATGTCCATTTCCACTTGCAGTCTTCCAAACCCCATGTACTTTTTCTGACTGAATCTCAGTTATCAGTTGATTCAACTACTGCTCATCTTAGATGTCCAAATTATTTGCTGTATGATTCCTTTCGCCTCAAAGGTGGTACTTGTGCATATGTCCGTTCTGATATTCCCTGTCAGAACGGACATATGCACAAGTACGTTCTGATATTCCCTGTCAGAGACTTGGCAATTTGGAATCTCCTCTCTTTGATCTTCTCTGGCTTAAAATCTCTCTACCTCATTGTGTAAAATTCATCTGTTGTCTCTACCGTTCTCCCAACTCCACTAATCACTTGGAGCTCTTTGACTTCCTCTCTTTGCAACTTGACTTTCTCCAGTCCAACTTTCCTAACAGTGAGGTAATTTTCCTTGGTGATTTTAACGTTCACAACTCCAGCTGGCTTCCGTTTTCTAGTCACACCGACCCAGCAGGTCGAGATGCTGAGGCTTTTTCAATTACTAATGACCTAGCACAGATTGTTCATTTACCTACACGAATACCGGACAATCCTAATCATACAGCCAATACGCTTGATCTTTTTCTCACAAACAACCCTTCTAAGTACAAGGTTGAAGTGAGAGGTCCTTTAGGCACTTCAGATCACAACTTGGTGATTGTCTCTTCTCCAATGGAACCTTTATCTCATGGCTATTCCCAACCTCGTATTGTTTGGCATTACAAAAATGCAAAATGGGATGACCTGCGAGACTTCTTTTCTTCTTTTCCTTGGTCTGATTACTGTTTCAAAACTTTGATATCAACATTTGCTCAGATCGTGTCAGTGAAATTATTCTTGCAGGAATGGAATCCTTTATCCCACACTCCACTTTAAAATCTCGTCCTTTATCTAAACCTTGGTTTTCCAATAAATGTGCTAAGGCTGTCCAAGAGAAGAATGTTGCATATCGTAATTGGCTTGTTTCTAATTCTTCAGTTTCATTTTCTGCCTACACCAAAGCTCGCAACAATTGTAAAGCAGTTATTAATCAGTCCAAACTAGAGCTTGAACAGGCTAAGAGTAGGAAAGTTGCTTCTTGCCATAATGGTAGCCGAGCATTCTGGTCTCTTGCCAAAGCTATTGGCCGCAACTTTTGCCCATCTCTGCTCCCACCTCTGTCCAAACAAGATGGTTCTGTTGTCACTTCACCCAAGGATAAAGCTGACCTGCTAGCATCCCATTTTTCTTCGAGCTCATGTATTAATGATCTTGGTAAAACACTTGCCACCATTCCTAACACGCTCCATTCAATGCCTCCTGTAGTCTTCCGTCAAAAGGATATCAGAAGGATTTTGACGAATCTTGATGCTACGAAAGCTCCAGGTCCCGATGGTATTTCTCCACTTGTTCTCAAAACCTGTGCTCCTGAACTTACTCCTATTCTTTGCCGCCTTTTTTCACTTTCTTATTCCAAAGGTGTTTTTCCTTCTGTTTGGAAATTTGCTCATATCCAGCCAGTTCCTAAAAAGGGTGACAAATCCCTCCCATCCAATTATCGTCCCATTGCAATTACTTCTACTCTTTCTAAAGTAATGGAGAAATCAATTAACTGCCAACTCTTAAACTACCTAGAAACCTTCCGTCTGATCAATGATCGCCAGTATGGATTCCGTCAGTGTCGATCCACTGGTGATATTCTGGCTTATGTTACCCATTTATGGACTAATTCAATGGAAAGGTTCGGTGAAACACAAGTACAGTAATACCCCGACTTACGCGAACTCGGAGTTACGCGGTTCTTGATTTTTTCGTTTGGCAACGCTGCCGCCCACTATCTTCAAGGTCGTTTTTCATGTGTTATCGATATCCGGTGCGACGGCGGAGAATGAGAGCGAAAGATGAACAAAATTCAACTTTGCTGCTTTTATGTTTTTTATATCAGTGAAGGAGAAACACATTTCACCATAATAACGTAAAAACCAACACAATTCCAGCTATCGGTAAAATCGCAAATGCAATTAGACCGAGTTTACTACCAGTTTATAACAGATTTCACTAGCAGAAACGCAACTGGATTTTTATTGTTTTATGGTAGTAACCCCTAGAAATGTGAGGGGTTAATAGTGTATCTCTGCCTTTATGGTGTTGTTTATTCAGTTGCTACATGCACGCAGCTTTGTTTATGCGTATCAAGCGTGCCTCCTCGTTTTGTAATTGTGCTTTATTCCCTAAAAATGAGTAAAATGCTTAATTAAAAGGTGTGAAAAGGAAGCGTCCTGGTGAAGACACTGCAGATTCAGAGAGAAAAAGAAAAGCAATTATCGATAAACAGAGGCGGACTGGGTCAAAAATTCTTACCCGGGAAAATTTATAGTGGCCTCATACTATGGTTTATGGCCAAAATCACACTGGCCCACTGGGATTTCGCCGGCAAGGCTTATGGCCAGTCCGCCTCTGTCGATAGAGAAAAAATATAAAATTGTGAAACGCTTTGAGCGAAATGAAAGACCATGTGATACTGCACGTGCTACAGGCCTAAACGAAGCAACGGCGAAAAGCACATGACAATTGCAAACTTGACAGGTTGAAAATTGAAAAGGGCTCAATTGAAAAGGGCTTAAAAATTTTAGAAAACATAGACTCCAACGAAGAACGCGTTATAGCTACAAAGCAAGGAATAAAAAAATTATTATCTTGCTACGAAGAAATTCTGCGTGAAAAAAAGAAGTCTCTGTGTCGTCAGACGAATTTGTTAGATTTTATTAAGCCATCGACATCGAAATAACTTTTTAACGTAAGTCATTTGTTTTTTAATACATATTTTGTATTAATATGTATAAAGAACTGCAATTTTATTAATATTTTTCTTCTAAACTAGTGTTTTTGTTAGTCCTTGGTCCCAATTAAGCAAAATTTATATGTATTTATATGCAAAGTTGTACCCCGACTTACGCGAATTCGACTTACGCGATTTTCGTCGGACCCACCTATCGCGTAACTTCGGGGTATTACTGTAGTTGCTCTTGACATCTCAAAGGCTTTTGATCGTGTTTGGCATAAAGGTCTTCTAAACAAGCTTCCATCTTATGGTTTGCCAACTGTTTTTAGTAATTGGTTATCCAGTTTTCTCTCTGATCGCTCGCTGAGGGTGATAGTAGATGGCTCTCTGTCTTCTAACTTCTCCACTAATGCTGGTGTCCCCCAAGGTTCAGTTCTTTCCCCCACTCTTTTCCTCTTGTATATCAATGACCTTCTTCCATTGACTGAAAATCCTATCCATAGTTTTGCCGATGATAGCACATTGCATTCAACTTTCCATTTTGAGAAACCTTGTCCAGCTCAATCAGCTTCAAGTTCTCGAAAATCTGCTGCCAATTCCTTAAATGCCGATCTTCAGGTAATTCTCCAGTGGGGCAAAGACAACTTAGTTGATTTCAACCCTTCTAAAACTGAATCTTGTCTTATATCTCGCAAAAAGGATTCTTCTGCTATAATTTTGTGAGATGGAAGAGGGGATGGAAATGACAGCAATTGGAGGGCGATCTTCAGGTGCATCAATAAGGGATACTTTTTCTACATATTTCAACTGTATGTGACCCCTTTCATGGCAAAGTAATATAATATAATTACAATAAAATTTATCCTTTTTTAAAATAAATATTAGTATTTAGTAGAAAATTAAAATTCTGAAAAATAAGAAACTGTGTACAACAAATTTGAATTAAATGTATGTGGCAATCAAAAGATTATTTAATACTTTCCCTCACATAGAATAAATTTCATTAAAACCCTTTGTTAGTTCTCTGGGGTAATTTTTTCAATAATAAATAATTTTTGAAACATTTTTTTACAAAAAATACAATATTTTCTGATAATACAAAAGAATACTATGACTAATGGATTGTTCACAAAATGTTATTTGTATTGTTATAAAATATTTCAATATTTCCTTGGTGTGCAGTTGATGTTATCATAAAGTTTCAAGGGTTTAGCACACAAGCCAAAAAAATTCACCAATCCAATGTAAATGCTGTTATGAAGTCTGCACTTCCTGTTTCTGAAAAGTTGTTTTCTTAGTTTGTAAAATTACTCTATTTCTACCTGCTATTCTTATTCAGAGATTAAGGTATTTATAAGACTGTGCCTTACAGAATCACTTTTGGTAACATAAAGGGTAACTTCCTGTTTGATTTTACTGCAAGGGACTTTTCAGAAAAAAAACACCTATTGTTACTTTCTTCACACCAGTTGATATTACTTCCAGATAGCACTGACAAGTACTTTCCATCCATTTGAAGCAGAAAACATTCTCCATTAATGTAATGGATTACTTTCCGTGCAATAAAGGATTACAACTATTTGATTTTACAAAAGCTCATGCGAAGTTCCTTCAACACAACTTTTTGAAGTTTATAACACAGCTATCAATAGAAATATTTTACACTGGTTTTTCCTGTTTCCAGTGTGACAGGCAACACATGAATTTCCTCGATTTTGTGTAAGTAGATGCAAAAAAAAAAATAAAAAAAAAAAAAATTGAAGAATCGATCTTTTTGTTTTTAAAACACAATTCGTTGCAGTTCTTTTGGTTTAGTTTCTTATGCCAAGAGTTCAACCCCCCCTCCCACCAAAATCCACTTCGCCAGCCTCTTTTTCTACCAGTGATTCTTGAACATTGTCAGTAGCGTGTCATCAAAACCTTTCTCTCCTACAGACTTAGCAAGTTCTACTATTGCCCGATTCCATTTTCTGCCGGTGACCACGTTTCCTGAATGAACTGACTCTGCCCATACATTTTTTCAATGCACATTTTATGTTGGGCAATTCTTTGTGCGATAAAGCTGCGATTCCAATACAATCCACAATTGAAAAATATTTCTATCACTTCAGTAGATTCGGAATACATTTTTTCCCAAAATCCATTATAACGATTTTCTGATGTAATGAGTTTTAAATGTAGATACAATGCCTTGATCTAATGGATGAATTAAAGACGTTGCATTAGGTGCTAGGAACATTACTTCATTTGGATGAATTAAATCTTTTGGGTGGCCTGGCACATTACCAATAGTAATAAAACTTTGAAATCTAGATGTTTTCTGCTTCAAACAGTTTTCCAAAGCTAGCACAAAACAATTTAGAAACCATTCTTTAAATAAATCAGCAGTTACCCAAGCTTTTTTATTTGCTTTCCAATATACCAGTACCACGTTTTTATTTACATCTTTCACTGCATGAAGATTAGGGATCTATAAACTAGCACAGGTTTTATCATGTAATCTTCTGATGCATTACTGCACATAAATAACGTTACATGATCTTTTGATGCCTTAAAACCTGGTGCAGCTTTTTGAAATAAATGTTCTGTTGGGCATTTTCATCGGCACTAAAAACTCGATGTGGTGTGTATTCATGCTCTTCAATAATTTTTTGAAATTCCTCTGCATGCTTCTTGGCAGCTTCATTATCAGCTGATGCACTTTCCCCTTGAATTCTTGTTATGTAACGAGAAGAAGTTTTTAAATCACTCACACCAACCGTTACTGGCAACAAACTCCTGGTTAACAGATTCTACATTTTCTTTTAAATGGTTATAAATTTTTAGTGCCTCTTGTTTAATTACACTGATGTCTAATGGGATCAGTTTTTTACTGATATCAATCCAAATACTGAATGCTTTTTCCATTTTCTCAATTATTGGTTTTCGGGCACAAGCTGTCATATTGCGGAATTGAAAGATCCTGCAGCAACAGCGGTTCTAATTTTCTGTTAATTTTTTTTTCTTTATGGTCAGGATTATTGCTTCATTTAAATTTAAACTTTTTGCACTGAATGATACCCTCTCCTCATTTTTAAAGACGATCCAAAATTTGTAATTTTAATCCTAGAGAAATACAGTGAAACTTCCCTTTAACGGACAGCCATGGGGAACGAAAATGTGTCCGTTAGAGAGAAGTGTCCGCTAACAAGAAGTCTGAGGGAGAAAAAAAAAAAAAGAAAGAAACAAAAAACATTAAACGTTTAATGTAAAATTAAATTAAATTATATACAGATTTTGCACAATATTTTTGTAAATAATATACATACAATTGTGCTATGCACATTATGACTTTATCTTAAGAAAAATACATACAGTAATCACTTATTTTCTTCTGCACCTTCTTCCGGCTGATAATTTTGTTTTCAACATTTATTTGGAGTGAAGAAACCATCGAAAGCCCTTCAGTATCTTCTTCAGCGGCGAAAAACATTTTTAAACGATTGATTTGTATGAGTGTTTCTTCTATTTTCATCGGTGGTTCGTCGTTAATGTTTTCGACAGAATGACCTCCTTCCATTTCTTCATCCTCATGAGGAACTTCTTGAAAAATATTGATGATAATGTCGTTGATATCTAGAACACCATCTTCTGTAGTGAGGTTTGAGTCCATATCTTTGTAGCCAGGGTCACTTGTAGTGGAAGTATCGTACATTATCAATAGATGTTGAAGTTCTTGTTCTTCTTGGTGCTCCACATTGCTGTTCACAACTTCAATTTTTGTGTTTGAGAAGCCAGACTTTACAAAACAGTTCACGACAGTTTGTTTTCTAATTGCGTTTACTGAAGAGGAAATCCACTGAATCATATCTAGGATGCTGATTTTCTTTGCAAGGTCACTCGCACATGTTACATTGTTCATGTTTGCAATGAGATGTCTTAAAACACGTTTTCTGTAGTGAAGTTTAACATTTTTTATTATCCCTTGATCCAAGGGCTGACACACTCTGCAGATGTGTTTGGTGGCAGAAAAACGATTTGAATGTTGGACAATTCAATGTGCGGGTGAGATGCAGCATTATCCATGAAAAGAATAATTTTTCTGTTTTGACAAATCATGTTTTGGTTAAAGTGACTTATCCATTTGCTCGTGATATCTCGTGTCATCCACGCTTTTTTATTAGACTTCCAGTCAACATCCAAAAGATACAACTTTATGCCCTTGAAACAATGAGGATTTTGTGGGTTTCCTATAACAAGAGGTTGTTCAAAGTCTCCCAGCATATTTGTACATAATAGTACAGTCAAGCATTCCTTAGAAATTTTTCCGCTCTGGCACTTTTCGTTTTTTAGACTCATTGTTTTTTCAGGAAGAGCTTTAAAAAAACAACCCTGTTTCGTCACAGTTGTAAATATCCTTAGCTTCAAAATCACGACATAAATCTTCCAATTTGACGGTCCACTCTGTTACAACCCCAGTATCAACAGATCCACCTTCACCACTTACGGTTTTCCAAGAAATTTTATGCAGAGTTTTGAACTTGTCTAGCCATCCCACAGAAGCTTTGAACTCATTTTTCCCATAGATTTTGCAACCTCCAAAGCCTTTACCCTAATAATAGGCCCATTAATGGGAATTTGTTTAGCATGTGCGCGACAAATTTGAAGTCCAACAGTTTTCGGGAATGATTTTTGAACCTGATCATTTTTTTCCTTTAGGATGTCGCTTACCAGCGTCTTCCTGATTTTGAATTTTACAGCGAGATTGCAGACACTATTTTTTTGCCGATCATACGCATTAATAAGTTCGACTATCTTTTAAAGTTAAATGTTTACAAGAAGACATTGTGCACTTCACACAACACTGAACAAAACTGAAAACTGAAACTGAAAAGACGAAAGGCCGACGATATTTCCCCCCTCCCTGCACACACCAAATTCATCAGAAGTTTTACACGTGCCTTAAAATTCTTGAAAAAGGATTTAGAACCACGACGTATACCTTGACAAAATTCAGAGAATCGGAAATAGAAAATAAACACACGATTGAGCCAATACGGGGAAGAAACGTTCCTAGAAAAAGGGCAGTGAGCTCGCCCGCTGTCCGTGATGGGGAGATCAAATTAAGTGCTAATCTAAACGAAACAGTGCAGATTGCCTGTCCGCGTCCGTTACGAGAATGTCCGCTAGACAGAAGCTGTTGTTGTTATTTGGTTTTTAGGAGCATTAGCAACTAAGGCCATATTGCTCCGGGATATGCGGTGGTCATTCCCTGAATGACCTTTCCGCATCCTCCGTATTTGGTGGTGACGTAGACAGAAGCTGCAAACACGTTAAAACCAATGGAGGTGAGTTGGGGAATTTGAAAATGTCCGTTGTAGAGAGATGTCCGTTAGGAGAAGTTTCACTGTAGTTTATTTTCAGCAGTGCCTTTTTACTTTACTTAGGCATACTTTAGGGCTGGAATTTAATTCACAACAAAGAAATTATTCCAATACGGTTATCAAGTTTAGTAATACATACCCAGAAAAATCTATTAACAATCAAATAAAAACCAAAATAACCCTACAAAAACCTTAAAAGTCAAACTGCACACTTCAAAGTCACAATTTTTTATGGTCTCAAACAAGCACAAGTTCAACAGCACAGTACCTAACACTGGGATTTCCCAACAAAATAAAATACTGAGATTTCCCCATATTTTTATTTTTTTACATAACGACTAGTGAGTCAACAGCAGGGATTCACAAAAAAAGAACAGAAATGTTGAAAAATTACATTCGACATAATAGCAGGGTTTTACCTTCACAAAAGCTCAAAATTTTGTTCTATGCGAGGTTTGCCGCAATTCTCTAACCATGTTAGAGTGAAAGCGTGTTATATAAGTACCGTGTTGTGTGAGGATTTCCACAATTTATCAACTGTGTTAGAGTGAAATTGTGTGTAGAAATACAGTGTTATATGGGGGTTGTCTGTACTGTTTTTAAATGCATATAATTAGTTCAGAAAATGAAGTCACAGTAGACAACTGCTAACTTTGGTGGTCATAACTAAAGATTCAAAAGTGACTACAAGTTTGTTTGACACTCCCACCACTTAATATTTAATTTTCCGCAATGCAGGCCGATTTTAATACTAAATCAAAGACGAAAGACTTTTGTAATGTGAAAAATTATTTCTGTTCAGTATTTTAAAATGTGCAGTAGTACTGTTTATGAATAATTCTGTAACTAAGGACAGAATTTGAAACTGGAGACAGTAAAATAACTTACATTTCTTCATGAGGAAATTGTTTCAATTTTAGGATTCATCCTGTAGTTAATATGGCGCTTTTACTGCATTTCAAAGTTAGGATTACTAAATAAAACAAATAGCTAATAACACTGGAAGTGGTCAGCAATTTCATCCAGAGAAGGAAAATTTCAACTAAGCCACATTACATAACAGCATAGGTTAAAGATTTTAAATCCAGTAGAAGTAGTATTAGTAGTAGCAAATTATGCAAGAAAGCAAGCTTATTATTATTATAATTAACCATATGGTGTAAGGAAGCCTGAGGCTTTTGCTGCACCAGTCAAAAAAAAAAAATTTTCTCAGTTACCCCTGAGAGTTGTTGTTGTTGTTGTTTTTTGGAGCATTAGCAACTAAGGACATATTGCTCCAGGGATGATATGCGGTGGTCATTCCCTAACCTTTCCACATCCTCAGTATTTGGTGGTCACGGGCTCGAACCCCAGTCTAATCAAGAAGCGTATGCTACACACTGCTATGTGTGTAGCATACACATAGCAGGTGTGTAGTGTGTATGCTACACACTACACACCGAGGCGCCACCCCTGAGAGAGAGAGATGGGAATCACCAAGAAAGAGAAGAATGGCGATATCCAGCTCAGGACCCTGGGTGTGCCAAGCCCATACTCACCATATGTGATCCCACTTCCACAGTTGTGGAAGTGGGTGGTTGGAAAGTGGTTTAACAGTTGGTTTTAAGGTAGTTTGATAGTTGGAAGTCTATTCCAATAATCAACCACCAACTGGTTGAAAGCAAACTGCTGCATATCTATCCTGCAACCATCCTTCCTCAACTTGAATTTATGCTCCCCTTATGTGTGTAGCCTCGGCAAGAGGAAAAATATCCTCAGCATTGAGTTTATTCAATCCATTCAAAGCCTTAAACAACTCAATTAGATCATCCTGCAGATGCTGCAATTTGCAGAACTGAAGCCTTTCATGGTAAGAGCACCCATTTCTTCCCTGCAATTTGTTTGCTCAATTCCTCAATTCATTTCAGCAGATCTAAATCCTTCCTAAAGTGAGGCCTCCACGCCTGTATACAGTACTCAATATGCAGCCTAGCTTGTTTGTTTGTTATTTGGTTTTTTAGGAGCATTAGCAACTAAGGCCATATTGCTCCGGGGATATGCGGTGGTCATTCCCTGACCTTTCCGCATCCTCCGTATTTGGTGGTCACGGGATCGAACCCTGGTCTAATCAAGAAGAATGTGCCATGCAGCTTAGCCAGCCTTGTACAAATGGATAATCACTTCCTTATCTCTGCTAGCAAAGTTTCTGTATATCATTGACAAAATCCCATGAGCTGTTCTGGCAGCCTGTCTGCACTGTCCAGAGAATTTCATATCTGACTGCCCCATTACCTCTAGGTATTTTTCATTTCCCACTACGCTAAGTGTAGTACTATGCAGTTTATAATTTACTCTGATATTACTGCTACCCATTTGCAGAACCCAGCATTTGTCAATGTTAAAGCTCAACTGCCATTTCTCAACCCATCGATTTAATTTCCTAGAACATAAGAGTACTCTTTTGGTCCCTTCATCAATCTGATTGCCCTTCCTGCTTTCATTCCAGCAAATCTACATCTTTCCTAAAGTGAGTTCTTCACACCTGTATACAGTACTCAACATGTGGCCTAACCATGGTCTTGTACAAAGGGATAATCATTTCCTTATCTCTGCTAGCAAAGTTTCTGTATATTATTCACAAAATCCCATGAGCTGTCCTGGCAGCCTGTCTGCACTGATCAGAGAATTTCATATCTGACTGCACAATTACCTCTAGGTATTTTTCATTTTCAACTACCCTGAGTGTAGTACCACAGAGTTTATAATTTACTCTGGGGTTACTGCTATTCATATGCAGTACCTTGCTTCTGTCAATGTTAAACTTCAATTGCCATTTCTCACCCCATCGATCTAATTTTCTTACATCTTTTTGCAGTAGCTCACCCTGATTATTGTCATTAACCACCCTGCCAATCTTTGTATCATCTGCAAATTTAGCCTGATCATCAATAAATATTGAGAACTACAATGGGCCCAGCACTGAACCCTGGAGGACTCCAATAATAACATTAGACCACAAAGAGCAGTGCCCATTGATAATCACTCTCTGTCTTCTTTCACTCAATCATCCTATTATTCATAGTGATAACTTCACCTTAATGCCACATTGCTCTAGTCTGTATAATAGATTTTTATGTGTAACAGTATCAAAAGCCTTCCTGAAATCCAAGTGTATGATATTCAAATTATTTTTTGCATTCAGTTCCTTGGTCGCTGCATCATAGTATCCAGTGATTGGTTAGACAAGATGACTGTACCTTAACAAATCCATGCTGCGATTGCAGTATAATTGCATTCTAGTGTGGTAATGTAGGCCCATCTAGACAGTCATAAGATTCCACGATACCAAGGCTATACACTGAGTGATCACTGAATTATGACCACCTACCTACTACTTCGTAGGTCCTCCTTTTGCCCTCAGTACAGCAGCTATCCAATGTGGCATTGATTCAACAAGATGTTGGAAGCGTTCGGGAGGTATGGTCAACCAAGCTGTGTGTAACGCGGTCAGCAATGCAGGTAATTGGTGTATCCAGAAACTTGATATGCCTTTCCATAATGTTCCACAAGCGCTCTATGGGATTGATATCCTCCAAAATCAATCCCATAGAGTTCAGAGGCCAATCGATATGATGCAAGTCAGAACTGTGTTCCTCAAATCATTCCTGCACAACAAGTGCCCGATGGCTCGGTGCATTGTCATCTTGGAAGACACCATCGCCATTCGGTAAAAAGTGTAACATAGCGGAGTGTACATGTTCAGCAAGCAGTTGATGACAGCGGAGACCACTGATATGTTGTTCCACGTGGACCAGGGTCCAAGTTCCTGCCAGTGAAACAGGCCCCACACCATACAACCGCCTCCACTGGCCTTCACTTTTGATACCATGCTTGATGGATCAAGAGCCTCATGTTGTTGACGCCAAATCCGTACACGACCATCCACGGTGTGGAGTAAACGTGACTCATCCAACCAGCAAACCTTCTTCCAGTCTTCTACCGTCTTGCATGCAAGTTGGACTATACCATGGGCTATACCAGTCGTCTGCTGGTATAGTCCATACGTACGACGCATGGTCATGCTAGATATTGTTCTGGGTTGGCACATGTTGTTATTGGGTAGTCAACTCTTCAACAGTGCTGCACCCATTCGCCTGTACGAGTCATCGGATTGAGGCCTCACTTCTAACCAACCTTTCGCTGACCTTTTCAGTTTTGCCACCGGGTCGTTTGACCATTTTGATGCCAGTCCTAGTACACTTTAAATATGGTGGCTCTTGAACACCCCACCAATTCAACCGTTTGGGAAATCAAGGCACCAGCTCGTTGAGCACCCACAATCTGTCCTTTATCAAATTCCGATAAATCCTTCCTTTTACTCATCATGCTTGGAATTTTACTACCTACTGAACCACTGACACCTTATCTAGACTACGTAGATCGACTAACTCCGCACTTTCGTAACTCACGTGGTCAACGGGTCGCATTCAGTTTTCATAGGGTTGGTCATAATTCAGTAATCACTCAGTGTATAAGTCCAATAATTTTGTCTCTCCAGCAAAGCTGCACATCCCCAACTTGGATGTTGATATTTAGAATGGAGATTTCACCAGAGAATAATAAAATTCTTACCAAGTGTGAACTCAGATGTGTACACAGTAAGATACAACAATACAGTTATTTTATACTTAAGACAAGTATATTTTTGTTTTGTAATTAATTCATGACAGTGGAATCTGTTAAAAGGTCATAGGAGTGTTTCTTGATATCTGTGAGCAAAATTATATACAGTAAACCCCTGCTATTCGCGGTCGCTGATTTAACATAAAATAAAACCTAACAAAATGTGAATTTTAAGGCGGCGTGTACATTTTCCGCCATAAAAAAACACGAGCGTGGCTAAAATTCTTTCCTGTTCAAAACAGAGCTCAGTGGATGGGGGGAGAGGGGTGAAAAAAATCGCGAGCGTGGATGTTTCTCGCTAATCCTTGATCCTTGTTCAGTATGTGTTATGCGCTTGTCATGGAAGGTTTCGTCGTTTGCTTTTAATTTATATGCTTATAAATTGAATAAATTTATCAATTTATAAATTGATATGCTTACAAAAGTGATAAATCTACCGTTTTGCAGTGTAAAACAGACTTTTTCGAGTGTGTTAATGGAAGAAAGTGATTTTATTTGGACACGTTCTTTCTAACCCGTACAAAAATATGGCTTCGAATAACAAGGGAAATGTGGAAAGATCAAAGAAGGTGATAACATTAGAGAATAAAATTGAGTTTTTAGACAAAATTTCTAATGGTGAAAGTGTCTCCTCAGTGGCAAAATATTATAAAATCAATGAGTCAACGGTACGATCAATCAAAAAATCGGAAGAAACAATACGCCTTAGTAGTGTCCGTGAAAACGCGCTAATTGCTTCAAAAATTTGCTCTGTAACTCGAAGTTAAATTAGAAAAAATGGGAAAGGCTTTAAATCTGTGGATAGAAGACCGAACTCAAAATAAAATTCCGTTAAGTTCACTCATCATTCGTGAAAAGGCAAAACTCCTTTATCAACACTTTAGCGAAACTGGTGATAGCACTGGCGGGATAAGTTTTTTAGCTAGCAAACGTGCTGGTTTGAAAGATTTGTTTGAAATTTCTAATAAATATTACATTTAATATTAAATTGTTTCTTATTTTCATTTCGATGCCATATGCTTGCATTTCACTATGTACTGTCTACGTACAGTCGTATTATGAAGGCACTTTTTAATACATACATGGACCAAGTTTTAGACTAGTTTTTCTTATATATTTCATACTTTGGAACGGAACCCCTTTATTACTATGGGAGCCATAACTCAGTATTCGCGTTTTCGGTATTCGTGGCATTTCTCAGGAACGTAGCCCCCACGAATAGCGGGGGTTTACTGTACTCACAAATAATTAGTAATGGGAGAACTGAAGTTTTTCTCAGATGAAGCATTAGGCTAACAGCATTTTGTTTTCCCAGTTTGTAAGCAACATCAATACAGAAAACTTTATTCATTTGTATTTGATCAGGGAAAAATAAAAAAAATGGAAGATTGTTTACCTACAAAAAAATTATATTGTTTATCTTGTGTAGTTTTGCACAAATGATGGTCATAAATGAGGCAATTATAATATTAACCGGTTTGGAAAGTCTGCTTTATATGAAATTAACACACAAGCAAGGCAAACTCAAGTGTTTTCAACTCATCACAATTTCAAGAGAGTTTCTGCAATGGCTGCCCCAACTGACTTTTTTCCCCCATCCTGCCTCCTTTTATTTATTTTTATTTTTTTTTATTTATTTATTTTTTGTTAGTTGTTGGTGCATTGGCTTCTGTGGCCATAATGCACCTCCCAAAGTCTTTGCTTTTACTCTGATCCAAGCCTGAGGCAGGATTCGAACCCGTAACTTTTGGGTTACCAGGCAGGCACTTTACCCACCCGGGTAGCCCAGTCGGCTCTCCTTTTAAATACAGCAGGCCCTCGTTATAACATGGTTCGCTTTACGCTGATTCGCTATAATGCTGTTCTTATATTATAATCCGTATCTGACTATAACGCCGTCACAAATCACAATAACGCTCTTTTACAGACTGCATTTTTGGCATATTTAACAAAATCGTTTCATTTGATGGAGTCGACATCTTGAAAATGAATAGCAAAACAGCATTTAAATGTTTCCCATGCTGACTTGAGAAATTTTACCACGCTCAATGAAATTTTCTCGCACGCTAATTTAATTGCAATACAGTGACTTGTTACATATTTCCGAGATCAACACTTTAAAAAATGATCAAGTATATCACTTGTAATATTTGCATTACACGCATTTATCCGAAGTCTAGTCATCACTCAGTATAGCACTAGACATCGTGTGTAATAGACGATTTACTCGAACATTGAATCACAATGCAACCAATGCAGTTACATTTTCGAAGAGTTAATAATGGCGGATAAGAATGAAAAAGCAACAAAATCTGGATGCAATATGAAGACTACAAATGTAAGAAAAAGACTGAATTTGAAGATTAAATTGGACGTTTTGGAGCGAATCGATTCCAGTCAACGACAAACGGATGTGTGCCATAATTTAGGACTGGCAAGTTTAACCGTAAGAACAATTATAAAAAATAAAGAATTAATTTTAGCAGCTGGAAAAACAGCTGTTCCACTGCAAGCAACTAGGGCTAGGCTGGCTATTGAATTGAAATGGAGAGACTAACTAATTTTATTGAAAATAATATTCAATGTCGAATTCAGTTTAGTTAAATAAATATACATATATATAAAAAGAGAGAGATTAGCCTATGTCTGAACTAAACTCACATAAAAAAAAAAAAAAATGTGGAACCATTTAAAACTATTAAGGGCTGGTTGAATAGATTTAAAATCCAGAGAGAGACAAAAGTGAAGATCAAGAAGCAGAAACTTTCAAAACAGAACTTGTTAAAATTATTGAAGAGGGGTAATTATGTGTTATACTTTTCAATAAGTTTTTAACATAGATGAAGCAGGACTTTTTTGGAAACTAATGCCTAAAAGAAGTTTCATATTGAAAGAAGAAAAAAAAAAACATGCCAGATTTCAAAGTGGCGAAGGATCGGTTGACTTTATTGTTGGGTGGTTAATGCTGCACAGGATTTAAAATTAAAACAAACCCCTTTTAGTTCACCAAGAAGAGGGACAAAGTATAACCCAAAATTGACAAATTTTTCATGATTAAATTCATGATTTTAATTGGAATTTTAAGTTTAATTTTGATTCATAAGAAGTTACCACATAATTATATATGTATGTAATGCAGCATATTTTATATGTACAAATATTTGAATATTAAATATTTTGACCGATATTTGTGCATCTTTTCACTACAATTTATTATTGATTAGGAAATATCCTACAGCACCTACCACAACTCACAAATGCATATGTTACCTTATGGGAACGCGGCGCTTGCTTAGCACGGATTCACTTAGCGTTCTGTTTTTCCGGAACAAATTATCAGTGTTAAGCGGGGGTCATCTGTATAAACCCCTGGCCACCTGGCAACTATTTTTTCACAGTGAAATCGTGAAGAAATTTGTCATTAGGGTAATAATAATGAGAGCTTAACATGATGCAAAAAAAAAAAGCTTCAGGGCAATAACTGGAAAGCCTGCTGCATGATGACTAAAAAAAATATGTCTAACTTCATTACTGTGGTAGATAAAAGATAAAGACTCCCATTTTTGCCTCTAAATTACAAATGATTTACCATTTTAAATTGAAATTCTTGTATGAATATTTCAAATTATTTTCATTAACTTTTACATTTCAAAGCTTGATATATTTGTTATAAAACAATTGCTCACTATCAGGTATTGCTTTAAAAAAAATTCATGCACAGTAATTTCAACTAAATGTTTAGGGCAGCTCAAAATGTGAGAAAGAGAATAGTGTATGTATATACAGGTAACCCTCGTATAACATGGTAGTTAGGTGCCTACAAAATCTTGTGTACTATTAAACCGTGTTATATGAGACTAAGAACTAGTACAAAAAGGAGTGTTACGTTCCAAAAGCTAACAAAAATAAATTTTTTTTATAACTATCAGAAACTCTGCTTGATTTGTAAATTGCATGGTATGGAGCTAAACATTTTTGAAGCTCCCTTTTGAACTTTGTGTCCCTTTCAGTTGAAGGATCTGCATTCAAAAAATAAGATTCTCATTGCTCGGCTAAGTTTGTGTCTTCCCATATGCTTTTTAGTGTAAAATTTGGAACTACAGAAATTTCATCTGCGCGATCATCCTCTGAATTGATTTGGTTTACCTTTCTATTTTCACCAAATCCGCTTTGTCGGTCTCTTTTTCTACCAGTAATTCTTGAACGTCTTCAGTAATCATATCATCAAAACCTTCTCCTCCTACCGACTTAGCAATTCTACTATTGAACCAATACTGTTTTCTGCCGGTTCGATCATATTTCCTGAATTAACTCACTCTGACTATACATTTTTCCAACATGCATTTAATGCTGGCAGATTTACTTCTTTGAGCAACAAAGCTATTCTGTCACAGTCAACAATTGAAAAATGTTTCCATGCCTCCTTCACTTCAATAGATTCGGAATCAATGTTTTCCAAAATCCATTGTTATGAGTTTTAAAGGTTAGATATAATGCCTTGATCTAATGGCTGAATTAAAGATGTTGTATTAGGTGGTAGGAACATTACTTCAATATTTTGGATGACTTAAATCTTTTGGATGGCCTGGCACATTATCCAATAGTAATAAAACTTTGAAATCTAGATTTTTCCACTTTAAATAGTTTTCCATAGCTGGCACAAAACAATTTAGAAACCATCCTTTTAATAAATCAGCGGTTACTCAAATTAAGTCAAAGTTCCTTAAGCATAATTTATGGCTGGAATTTAATTCACAACAAAGAAATTATTCCAATACGGTTCTTAAGAACAAAGGTTAGTAATACATACTCAGAAAAATTTATAAACAATCAAATAAAAACCAAAATAACCTTAAAAAAACTATGTATAAATATAGTGCAAATGCATCAGAAATACATAGCTATATCTGAAATCAATATGAGATATAACTTAAAACGATGCCGTTTTACCAATATTCTGATTTATTCAGATATAGCTATGTATTTCTGATGCATTTGCACTATATTTATACATAGTCTAGACTCCTTCATAGCTTGAGGCTTATGCCCTAAACGCTTGAGTCTAAATACATGATACACCATCAAGCATCTCTCATATTGTGGAGTTATACTTCATAACTGTTTTGCCATCGTTGCATCACTCGGGTACCTACCCACCCACCGAAGAAGAGCCAAATAGCTCTGAAACGGTGCCGTCTGGGTGGTGGTATCCATCTGAGAATAAGTAACATTAGTCTTCTCCTTAGGTGAAGCGTTACTTATTCGAAGTAGTGCAATATCATGGCAACTCGTTGTGAAGGTATTCACAATATGAGATATAACTTAAAACGATGCCGTTTTACCAATATTCTGATTTATTCAGATATAGCTATGTATTTCTGATGCATTTGCACTATATTTATACATAGTCTAGACTCCTTCATAGCTTGAGGCTTATGCCCTAAACGCTTGAGAACCTTAAAAAAACTTTAAAAGTCATGAACTGCACGATTCGAAGTCAAAATTTTGGCTAAGGTAAAGAAAGCCTGCAAGAGATACACGTAAAAGTTCGATGAAATTTACCGGTAAAAGTACTTTGCCGTAACGGCATTTGTATTATTGCTCGCTCGGTAAACAGGCGGTGGGTGTTATCGGTCTAGAGTAGAAGTTGAATCCTATGGGAGCTTGAAACCCTCTCGAAGTGGAGGGGGTAACCTGACCTTTTTTCTTTAGAATCACGAACAGAGTCATATTGGAAGTTCTGGCATCGTAAAAAATGTTCGTAACGTAGTTTCACCGGTAAACCTTTTGGAAGTTTGCCATGCTTCTCGTGTGGGCTTCCTTTGCCTTTTTTTTTTTTCCCTTTCTTTTTCTTAATAAACAATTTATCCACTCGTCCACCAGTGATTCTAAAGAAAAAAGGTCAGGTTATCCCTCTCCACTTCGGGAGGGTTTCAAGCTCCGGTGGGATTCAACTTCTACTCCTGACCAATAACACCCACTGTATGTTTACTGAACGAGCAACAATACAAATGCCTTTACAGCAAAGTACTTTTACCGGTAAATTTCATCGAACTTTTGTGTGCTTCTTGTGCAGGCTTTCTTTATCTTTGCCAAAAAATTTTTATGGTTTCAAACAAGCACAAGTTCAGTAGCATAGAACATAACATGGGGATTTCCCAATAAAATAAAATATGGGGATTTCCCCCTTTTTTTTTTTTTTTTTTGCATAACGACTAGTGAGCCAACAGCAGAGATTCACAAAACAAAAGCTCGGAAATACAATGTTATGTGAGGTTTGTTGCAATTCTCTAACCACGTTATCAAGTATCGTGCTGTGCGAGAATTGAAGCAATTTATTAATCGTGTTAGAACGAAACCGTGTTGTAGAAGTACTGTGTTATATGGGGGTTGCCTGTATTTGGTAGAGGAAATATGGATGAGGGAGAATTGCATGGGGTGAAGAAGGTTAATGGGAATGTCAGATTTACAGATTATATGCCACTGGTAGCAAATTCTAAGAAAGAATTACAGAAAATGGCTAACGGGCTAAAGGAAACTTGTGATAGGTTTGCAATAAGAATAAATACTGAGAATGCATAAGAATAAATATTGAGAAAACAAATGTTATGAGAGTGGGAAGAGAATGGTGCAAGTTAAATTTTGAAAGTGGAGAACAAAAATTTTGGAAACCTAACAGTGCAAATGTGGGAGATTATTATTATTATTATCTGTTTATTGCTACTCCTGGACAGCCTTAGGCTAGGAGGGTATAATCTACAAACTGAGGTTAAAGCAAAACTTGCATCTTAGACTATATAGTACAGCATGTCTCGACCACCAAATACGGAGGATGCGGAAAGGTCAGGGAATGACCACCGCATATCTCCGGAGCAATATGGCCTTAGGTGCTAATGCTCCTTAAAAAAAACCAATTAACAACATGTCTCTTAACACGAAATTGACTACAAAATTTGTATTTACATGATTAGTAGCAACATATGATCTGACTACACCTAGATATTATTTTTGTTACAGTTAAGCACTCAATAAGTAGAATGATATACCAAAGTTCTCGTCAACATTTCTGCCCTTCTGGGTTAAATTTTTCCCATTGCCACAAGGTGTACAGCATCTACATTACAAAATCACGTATTTTATATCATTAGTAATTGCATATTTTGGTTTCAACGGGTGTAGACAAAATGGCTTATGTACACCCCAATAGCACAACTTAATGGTTTATAAAGTCCTAATATTTTGCATGCAATTCTTGAGGAAGTGGACCGAAATGTAAACTTAAAGGAGACAAACACATACACTATATGGTAGTGGTTGGTTGGTTTAAATGGAAGTTTATTGGCACAAGGGCAACTAAGGCCAAACTGCGCCTGTCACAGTAATTCTGCAAATGAATATGGTAGTGAATTTTTGTTATAGTGTCATTCAACTTCATTACGATGTTTGACTGTAATTGGTTTTGGCAGTCTTTTTGAATTAGACAAGTTATTCATAAGTCAAAGACTTTGAATTTCAATGCAAATATATTTCAAATTACCTGTAATAAAAAATATATAACCCTATATTGTGAGTGCATCAGGGAATGGTAGTGACTTTGAAATATACTGCATTTCAAATAATTCAATATTCAATTAACAAGGATATACAGTAGACTGTAAAAATAATGGCACAACGAGACCGGATGTTTACATACAGCACAGATGTCTTTGAGTTAAAAAAAAAAAAAAAAAAAAGCGGCAAGTCACATGATTGCTTTATTTGTTAAATTTGCCATTTTGAAAGTGAATTCTATACTGATATCATGGATTATAACACTGTTTTACATTTATTTTAAATTAAAAACCTCTCATTATGGCTCCTAAAGTTAATAAACTTCATACAGAGAAGAAAAGAAGAACAACATCACAACAATAAAGCTTAGTGACAAACTTGATATTATAACAGAAAATGGAATGGGTGTAAGCAGGAGTGTATTAATGGAAGAATACAACACTGGGTCGTCAGTATATTTATGTTTTTTATGTGCAGTTAATAAAATTGCATTCTTAATTCTAGATAACAGAAAAATTTAAATAACAGCACTGTGAATCCCCGAAGGAGCCATTATTCTAAAAGCCTACTGTAAATGGAGGACAGACTATTCCCTATATGTTTTAACTTATATATGCATAAGTACCAACTCTTACAATTTAGTTGTATATTGCTGATAATCATGTTTGTCCTCCTGTTATTCAAAAAGTTGAGTACAAAATATGTCTAAGAAACTGTGTTGCTATTCTAATCTTTACATACTCACCATCAATATTTAACATCATCTTCCACTGACTCGGACGAACACTTTGGTGAAATCCAAACCATACTTCTCTACCCCCTCCTAAAGGATGATTATAGCCATCAGGAGAAGAAAAGAATGATCTTCCCACCGGGGTATATCTGAAATAAAATCATTTATGCTAGAAGCAAAATCTGAGCTTGTGATAACAAGAAAACATTAAGAAATGTTAATATGATATCAAATCAGATTTTAATTAAAAGATTTTGGATAAATAATTCTCACGAAATATAGAGATCATATGTCCATCATGTTCAGTTGCAGCAAAGCTGGATATAAGACTTCAAATTAAATTCATTTCAGGTTTATTATTTTAATTTATACCCATAGTTACATGGGGTGAAGAAAACCAAGCATCAAATCCAGTCCCCACTGTAAATAGTGTCTAGGTGTAATCATATAGGGAGAAACATGTTCACACGGCAGTTTGCATGCTTATAAAATGAAAAACTCAGAATAACATGAAGTAGGAGACACTCTATACCTCTTCCATACACAGAATGAACAACAAATCCAACTCACATCTGGTGTCTGCATTACACTTTGCATGATGACAACATAAGTCTTTATGAACAATGGCAGCTCCTACTGGTAATGCTGCTCTATGGCTAGACATTGAAAGTTAGTTGTTCATAATGCAACATATACCAGTGTTCAGATGACCAGCTCAGCCGGGTCACTATTTCAGAGATCATGGTTATACTGTAGTAATGAGGTGACAAGGAAAAATATGAACAGAATTGAGGCTGACCTTAACAAAATGTAGCAATCCAGATACCATGTTTAAAGTTTGAGCTTTCTCCTACCAAAATATCATAATAATGTGAACACTCCTGTTCACATTATTATGATATTTTGTGCAGTGGTAGAGATTAATGTTGGTAAAAAATTGTAGACAATATGATGGTGAAACAAAATCCAGACTACATGACAGAATTTGCTGCCACGACTACCTCTGGGACTTTTAAAGTGGGTTGACAAGTAACCATACTAATCCCAGTAATATCGAAATTATTGATTCTTTCCAAGAATAATAATAATAAATATTTGATAATCTGCTTCTTTGTTTAGCAAATCATTAAACTATTTTCTCCATATATATGTAAAATATCCTTCTCCTCTGTTTCAACATAACTTTTATCGTTATGATTCAATTGTGGTTTTCCTCTTCATATTTTGAGAAAGTACCTTCGGTTCCTGTGCAGTTTTCTTGTGTTCTTGTTTTTTTATGTTTTAATATTACTTTTCACTCTTACTACTACTGAAATTACTATATTTTTAGCCAATAGCAAAAGTACTGTATCTCAAAAACTAGAGCTAATAAAAAATTTCTAAATTCGTTTTTCTCGACCCAAAATTAGTAAAGTTTGCCTATTTTAAGTAAGAAAACAAATTCAAAGAATTTTTTTGTTGAACAGTGTAACTTAAAAACTTTTATCTCTGAGAGGATCACTATTTAATTCGCAATAGGAATGCTTAACCTCGAATTCGCTTGGCACTCAGGGCTGGCCAACAAGTAGTGAAGTTATTATGGCATTAGAAACGGCACTGAAATGGGCAGAAAACCAGGAAGAATGTGATAAAACCAAATTGATATTGTTAAGGAACATGAGATATTTAGCAGCAAAAAAAGATGGTCACAACAAACAAAACAAAACAAAACGATTGAACATCTTATTTAAAAATTACTTTAAATTGTTTTCCACATAAAATTTGCAGTAAAATACCTATTCGAATATACATATGTAAATGTGCAAATTTAAGTTATTATTATTATATTTTTAATTAAATAAATTAGTTTTTTTCACGCTATTTAAAGTCCTTTTCTTTTACCTTAATACATTACAACAAAAGTTGTTTAATTTTACTGTACATTCGATTACTTGGAAAATTTGGCTATCTGGAATAGGTCTAACAATTATTCTGGACAACTGATGCTCTACTGTATTTTGAAAACTACACATTGTATTTAATTAAATAATAGAAATCATACACTGTATTTCTATTACTAAGCTAAACGTAAAAAAAATCACTGATTATCATCCATAATTAACACATTATTAACAGAAAAAGTGATGTGCCTCCCCAACCCCCTCCCTCCACTAAGTCACAAATAGACAATAGTGTCCGTAAAAAAAAAAAACATATTGGAATTGGTTAGCGCTGATTGTGTTAATCCCCCTGCTTGCTTAAATGAATTTTAATTTAAGCCCAATGGTTGTCGATGCTAGGCATTGATTTCAACATGAATATAGAATCTTTAATTTCAAAGGTTTCTATTAGACAGCCAGTGTGTGGGGGGGGGGGGAGGATTGGGTGTGATATGTATCGCACCGTTCAGTCAAGTGTGTCGACAAACTCCGGTAAACACTGCTAGTCGCTGCGCCACACCACATAGTGTTGGATTTGAATGTTGTGCAGTATTATATTGTTTATTCATAGTATTTTTAAACTTTAAATTCATTATGGACTGTTGGTTGAAGACTGGAAGCACGAAGTTGAAATACAAATTAATGAGAATCATGAAAATCAAAATCATCCCTCAAATTCATCCCAAGATGACCTTCAAAAAATCCATATGAAAAGGAATAGTAAAAAGAGGAAATATAGTGAAGATTATATTAAATTCGGTTTTTCATTTCTTGGACATAAGGACTATCCATGCCCGCAATGTGTCATTTGCAAGAAGTGCTTGCCAATAGTAGTTTGAAAACTTCCCTCTTGTCTCGTCATTTAGAAACAAAAGATGAAAATTATGCAGAAAAGCCAGTCAATTTTTTTTTAAGCGAAAATTGCAAGAAATCAAAACATCTAATATTGATTCGCATATATTATTTGGAAATCAAGACAGTGAAAAAGCACTTTAGGCATCGTACTTGGTAAGCTATGAAATTGCAAAGGCTGGGCAAGCCCATACTATTGCAAAAAATTTGATTTTCCCATGTGCAAAAGCTATTGTCAGGTGTACATTTGGTAACAATTTAGTGATGAAATTGGATATGATACACTGTTCCAATAACAGTGTCTCGCTGAATACATGATATGACTGAAGATGTTGAATCCATTATTATAGAAAGGGTAAAAAAAAGTACATTTTATGCTTTTCAATTATATGAGACCACTCATGTTTCCAATCTGGCCATTTAATCATATTTGCATGCTACTTGAATGAAGGTAAAGTGGAGGAAGTATGCTGTTTTGTCGTACTTTAACAGAGCGTACAAGAGGTGAGGACATTTTTAATTTAATTAATTCTTATTTTGAAGAAAAACAAATTGGTCTTTGTGGAATTTGTACAGATAGAGCAAAATCAATGGCAGGAAAAGCTGCTGGCCTTATTACTCGCATCAAAAATATACGTGCTGATATCTCGTAGACACACTGCAGCATGGCTCTAGCGCTGAGACGAATGTCTCAACAACTTAAGTGTTTGACGTTTCTGTCAAAATAGTTAACTTTATAAAATCGAGACCAACAAATTCCAGACTATTCAGTTCTTTATGTAAAGAAATGGGCAGTGAACATGTAACCCTTTTAACACACACATATATTAGATAGCTTTCACATGGCAAAGTAATTAAAAGTTTATTTGAATTAAGACAAGAAGTAATTCTTCTTTTTTGTGGATTATCCTTTTCATCTCAGTGGGTGCACAACATGCCAAATATGGCTTCAAAATTCAGCTTATTTGTCAGATGTTTATTCAAAGATAAATCAACTCAATTTATCATTACAAGGCAAAAATACAACAATTTTCACTGTTCAAGACAAAGTGGAAAGCATAATAAAAGAAATTAAAATTTTGGGATGACCTTATTGATAACAGTACCGAGTGTTTTAGCACTTGACACAATTTTTTAAAGGAAAATGAGCTGACTTTGGACAAAGTTGTTAAGAAATATATATTAAAGAGCATCTCAACTTCCTACAGGTCACTTTTAGAGAGTATTTTCCACAAACATCAAAAAATCTGAACTGGATTCTAATCCATTTGACGAGTCACCTAAAACTGACTGAAAAAGAAAACCTTTTTGATATATCAACAGCATTTGAACTTCAAAACTTATTCAAGACTGAAAATCTTATAACCTTTTGGCTTGGATTAAAAACAGAATATCCATCTCTTAGTGAAAATTCTGCTGTCAGCTTTTGCAATTTATACCTCGTTCAAGTTGTAATACTGGAACGAACTTGATGCAGAACCAAATTTGTGGCTCTGTCTGTCTTCGGTCGAACCAAATATTGCTACACTTAGTTCAGCAAAAAAAACAAGCCCAAAAATCACATTAAATTTATGATTTATAACTACACATTAATATTATGTTTAAGGATTTTATTACATACATTTTGTGAGACACATAGTCTTACAGAAGTTGAAACTTGCTATCAGTGAAATAAAGGAAAGATCTTGTAGGTAAAAATAAGATTAGTTGATTATCTACATGAAAAGGAATGTAATACAAGTTTAGCTAGACTTCAGGAAACATTTCTCAGAATTCAAAAAGAACAACGTCTATTCAATGTCAAAATTGTAACGAATGAGATTATTAAAGACTAAGAGAGTGAGATTCAGATAAACCAGTTAAGGAACAATTAAGATCGTAGAAACAAGCTTTTGAAATGAAAATGGCAGAATAATTAGGGCAAATTGTAGAATAAGAACAGACTTTAGATAGTGGAAAATAAGTAGCTTAATGAGTACCAGATATAATTTTAGATCTATATTTCCCAGAGAAAGGAGTTGGTTGGTTGGTTGGTTGGGTGTTTAATGGTGCATTGGCAACTAAGGCCACAATGCACCATCAAAATTAAAGCTGATGCAAAAAATTTGGTAGCCTATAAACTGGCTACTATGTCAAGAAGGTAAACACCAGAGAAAGGAGTACCCTTAACCGGAAAGAATCATAAAGAATAGCAGTTGAAAGCATTGGGAAGTGTTTCCAGTGAGAAATGGAAATACTTAGCTCGAGGAGCTGACAAATAAATCTGTATAAATGTAAAAAATTAAATGAAGCAAGGAGGAATGAGGTGAAATAGAGAGGGATTTGATTGGCCAGATTGTGACATGTAGAAAGGGAGAAATGGTTCATGGAATATTATATGGAATGTTGGCACGAAAAAGAGAGTGGTGTGTGAGAAAGGAGAGCGTAAAAGGATCAAAAGAGTCCAGCTGCTAACGGGGAGTTGAGCCCAGTAAGAAAGCTTCAGAAATATATAGTGCCAAGTCATTATTGGCCATAAGTTTCTTATATTACTTTGTGCAATATAGTCAAGTTTTTTAATGAGTGAGATAATAGAAAGTAAAAATTGGAGCTATAGAATCTGGCAGTGCTACAGGAGCCACCCGATGCATTGTAAAATTGAATATAACAATTAACCATTATGAAGGTAACATTTCCTATCATCATGGCTAAAGTGATCTTAATTCAGGTCCTTCAGCACCATTTGTAGGAGTCATATTGAGAGTAAAACGAAGAACTTATGGAAAGGAAGAATGTAGATTTAGGAATGGACCTTCTTAAAAGAATTAATGTAAGTTCTACTAATGTCTTTTCAGAATAATTTTATGTTGAACTACGTTAAGAAATTAATAGTACAAAGGAGGGCATTAACTTAATTATTAAGTTGATTAAAATTATTATTAGCGATAAAGATTATTAGAATGATGAATCGTAGATACACTGCAGCTTAAAATAATATAAGAGAATGTTTAAGACATTATGTTAGAAAGGAGCAATATATGAAACAGGAATTACTGATCTTAAGATGTATTTACCACCATTTGCTGAAATTTTAGAAATTTATTGTGACAAAGAATTGAATCAAAAGTGACTGTATTTAACTTTGTGGTGATTGGACAATTTTAGTATTAAATTAAGAGTGTTTCGTTTGAAAAGGAGAGAAACCTTGTAAATTTTTTGAATGAGGTGAAATGCTTATTCATTTGTAAAAATGTGTAAAATTTTGTGCTAATAATAAATGTTTTGTTGATCATTATTGGTGTCCTCATAATTGCTCATAAGCTATTGATATACACATTTTCCCCAAAAAAAAAAAAAAAAAAAAGTAGTAAATGACATTTTTTACCCAAATATCATGGACCTTCCGATCGTACAAAGCAGTCAGATAGCTTGTGGACTGTGGTAAAAGGGTTATAAAACATTATAACTAATAATAAACAAAGATAGAATAAAGTAAAATTAAATTAAATATGAAGTAAAGCATTGCCAACGAAAGAAACCATATCTCCCATAATTCTATATAATTAGTTTACTATCTTACAGTGCTGTATATGGTGTTAAATAAATACGTTTTCCATACTAAACTTTTTTTCATTCTCAAAGACCATTGTTACATACAGGTACAGTCAGTCCTCGTATAGCACGATAGTTGTGTTCCTAGAAACCCTCGTGCAATGCAAAATCGTGCAATATAAACAACAGGCCCTATGGGAAAAATAGGGTTAGGTGCCGATCACCCGAGATTGAACACACATTTGTAACCAAAACATTACCAAACACAATAGATAATCGTAATAAAATACGTAAGTATTTTATTACGATTATTTATTATTATGCGTAATAAAATACGTAATACGCAATCTCTGTGAATCTGCATTTTAATTACTTAAGTATTTTAAGTAATACGTATTTTATTACGACTATTACGTAATAAAATATTGCTACTGCTTTTGCTTCTATTGTAAGCAAACTTTTTTGTTTGATTTTCTATCCAAACAGATGACAGCTGTTCCATCTCTTCCAATTCTTTGTGTGTTAATCTAATGGATTTTAATTACACTTTGAGTTGTTCCTGCTATGAAAGTTGTTTTTATTTTCTCTGCATTCTTTGTAATTCTCGGCGTTGCCTCATTTAGGTCTGTAGCACATGCAATATCACATAGTCTTTCATTTTGCTCAAAGCGTTTCACAATTTCATATTTTTTCTCTATCGACAGAAGCGGACTGGCCATAAGCCTTACCAGGGGAAACACTGGTGGGCTGGTGTGATTTTGGCCATAAACCATATCATGAGGCCACTGTAAATTTTCCCGGGTAAGAATTTTTGCCCCAGTCCGCTTTTGCTTTTCTTCACCAGGATGCTTCCTTTTCACACCTTTTAAGTATTTTACTCATTTTTAGGGAATAAAGCACAATTACAAAACAAGGAGGCACGCTTGATACACATAAACAAAGCTGTGCACGTGTAGCAACTGAATAAACAACACCATAAAGGCAGAGATACACTATTAACGCCTCACATTTTACTAAAGCACATTTCTAGGGGTTACTACCATAAAACAATAAAAACAATTTCCAGTTGTGTTTCTGCTAGTGGAATCTGTTATAAACTGGTAGTAAACTCGATCTAATTGCATTTGCGATTATACCGATAGTTGGAATTGTGTTGGTTTTTACGTTCTTATGGCGGGAGAAATGTGTTTCCCCTTCACTGATATAAAAAAACAAATACATTTTCAGAATCTTCTCTTCATTCCTACCGTGTTGCGTTCAGTTGGGGTGATTCCGTGTTCGACTGCCATTTCTTGTAAACACAAAGGCAAATCGTGCATAAGCGAATTCGGTTCGTGTTATATAAGATATCGTTCCCCTATTTATAAATCGTGTATGATCGAATTCGTGTAATGTAAACACGTGTTATGCGAGGACTGACTGTACTTAATAATTTTACATTATTACGCAATATCGCTTCTAAACACGTGGTACTGGAAATGAAATATTTTATAATAAAAATTCAGTACTATTATACGATTTCAGAGAATATAGGCTTAGGCTCTAAGCCTATATTCTCTGAAATGAAACACAAAGGTATACCATCTTAAAATGTGCATAGGTCTTATATAAGATTACCCATAATTATGAGTCATCTGCTCCTCTCCATCTAATGATTATGTATTTTTCTAATGTTATGAACATCATTTACTGAATTTTTTTCCCTTCTTCAAAACTGTGAGGTACTGTGAAATTTTATGTCTACACTTGGAATTAACATGACAAAATTAAAATATAAAAGCTCTTTGTGAGTTTGGAAAAGTTACATATAATACTCTAGTAGTCACTAACCGAATGGATGGGTAGGGAGAAAGATCTGGAAAAAGAATTCTTTATATTGGTCACACAACCTCTGAAGCTCTTCACCTCTGAAAATTCTCTTCTAGTCAGTTATATAATTTATTTAGAATTAATTTATGCCGGAAAGGAAACTTACCCAGCTGAGTGACATTATATAATTATCTTTTTCTCTCCTTAAAATTTTGTTAAATTTTAATAGATGAAATCTAAATAAGGCACTATTTTCCAGAAAATCAAAATTTATCCAAAATGGAATGCCACAAGAACTGGTACTTAATTCTAATATTTCAATAAAAATACACAACAAATAACTAATTTATTTTAAATAAAGCTTGATTGTCAGAATTTGAATATTTTTAAAATTATGAACTTTCAATTGAATTAATCAAAAAAAAAAAAAAAAAAAAAAGTCAATCTTACGTCATGCTAGGAAGATGTCTCATAACAACATCAAGGGCTTGTATGACATCCACAGGAATTATACGTGATTTCCCTTCCAAAGCATCCTCTAAAGCATATAAACTGACTTTGGCTATCCACTTAATGGCCACTCGGAATACTCGATCCTTACCTTCACCAGGCAGAGTTACTTCCAATTCAACCTTATCAAAAATACAGCAAGAGTCAAGTTATTATTTTAGGGACATTGCATGGTTATTCAATACAAATAAATTAAGCTGAAGGAACACCATTATACCATAACACTATTATAAAGTGCTTAAAATACATAAGGCTATGTTTCAAGTTTATGCTAAATGTTGTTGTTAGTCCTAAATAGGGAAATGACAAACATATGCTTATAGCTAATGTGGCTAAGGTAAAGAAAGCCTGCAAGAGATGCATGCAAAAGTTTGATGAAATTTACCGGTAAAAGTACTTTGCCGTAACGGTATTTGTATTGTTGCTCGCTCAGTAAACAGACGGTAGGTGTTATCGGTCTGGAGTAGAAGTTGAATCCCACGGGAGCTTGAAACCCCCCCCGAAGTGGAGGGGGATAACCTGACCTTTTTTCCTTTAGAATCACTAATTGAATCATGAACAGAGTCATATTGGAAGTTCTGGAGTTGTAAAAAATGTTTGTAACGTAGATTCACTGGTAAACTTTTTTGACGTTTGCTGTGCTTCTTGTATGAGCTTCCTTTGCCCTTTTTTTTTTTTCCCTTAATAAACAATTTATCCACTAGTCCACCAGTGATTCTAAAGAAAAAAGGTCAGGTTACCCCTCCACTTCGGGAGGGTTTCAATCTCCCATGGGATTCAATTTCTTCTCCTGATCGATAACACCCAGAGCCTGTTCACAGAGCAAGCAACAATACAAATACCGTTATGGCAAAGTACTTTTACAGGTAAATTTCATCAAACTTTTGCATGCTTCTCGTGCAGGCTTTCTTTACCTTCGCCGCTAATGTTACTAATTTGTTTTTGTACTCGTGTGTCAAAGGCTATAAGGCATCAGTGCATCATATCCATAAATTGTATGAATTCTAGTTATTTTGCCTGTTTTGCTGGATAAAAACCTGTTTTCATTGGGGGGAGGGGTATAAACTTCAAACCTCAACCAAAACAGAATTCCATGGCCACAGTATGGAATTCAAACCCAGCAATCATAAACACTGTGCTGCCTGTGAGGGATTATTATACTTAATGATGGTATGTGATGGTTATGACAAAAAAATGATGCACATTATATCAGAATTCAGAATCAAAATTATAACCAGCCTGCTAAAATAATGGATTGTTATTCTATAATGTACAATTGCTTCTCATAAGATGAAAGAGAGAAATAGAAATACTGCTTTATATTTACAGTGGGTCCAAAACACCCATTGACTTCCCTATCTTTTGTTTATTATTTAACACCCTATTCTCATATGTGTCACTTATCCGTTGTCACAATGCCACCTGTATCACATGTCATGTATGTAACTTCCAATTGCTCAGCTACAATAAACTTGGTGCTTCTGTCTGAAACAAATTAGAAAGCTAAAAAGTCAAGACAAGTCCCATTTTGCTAATGAAATTAAAAATGACTACTTTTTGAAGCTGAGCAGCTGATATTAAACACGAAATACTGCCTAAAAAAGTGAAAAAAAAAAAAAAAAAAAAAAAAAAAAAAAAACAGTATCTGATAAACAAAAATATAAAATTTCAAAATTACCAATACCTGATACATTTAAATATTTGAGAACCAGAGAAAATGATCTGCTGAAAATGGAGAAATTTTTAATGATTAAAATTTCTGACCAGTAAGTTAGGGGAGTTAATGAAAATTCCATTTTGATAAAGCAGAAGGCTAAGAGTTTTTTTGACAATCTCAAGGTGGATAAAAAAAACTGAAAGTAGAATTTTCTGCGAGTAAGTGGTTCAATAAATTTAAATTAAGGAATGGTGAGACTGCATTCATAATATTGTGTTCAGGTCTGGAGACTGCATCTAAAAAAAAAAAAAAAGACATTAAGCTTCTTAAAAGATCCAAAGATGGATGACTCATCTGGTGAGAACAGCAAAAGGATGTCGATATGATGAGAGAGAGAGAGAGCCTTTTTTATGTTTAACTTCAACAATTTCTCTTCCACTTTCCTTTCGGTTCTCACAAAATCATTTGGCTCTCTGTTAGAGTTTGATAAACTTCTGGCATTCCCTCTCCTTAAAGAATTCCTCATGTATGAATGTAAACTCAGAATAACTATTCAGTTTGTCAGCAACCTGAGCAGGATCATCAACAGTTATTACTATATGTGTTAATATACTGTATGTGCTGATAATATATGCCAAAGCCTTCTCATAATCTACTTTAGCAATTTCCATCAATACTATCACATTCTCACATTTAATAAATGCTTGGAGACCACAGATTGAAGAAAAAAATCCACTTTAAAGGAACTTTTGAAATACTTCAATGTCAAGAATACAGCAGACAACACTGCAATCATCTGTACCAAACTTCTACTGTATGAACACTGCTTGAAATTATGCTCTGAATATACTGGTGGTTTTCCTAGGTTCTATAACAATCACTGAAAAACTCAAGATTTTGTTCAACTGAATGAATTCAAAACTCATGGAACTTACCTGATGAGACAACAGAGAAACTAAGAAATTCAACGCAGAGGATAACCAGACCAGTATTATTACAATTATTTAGTAGAGAAAAATAATGCAAGAAAGCAAGCTTATACAGAATAAGCAAAAAAAAAAAAAAAAAACTCTTCTCACATCACCTGCCCATCCACTCCAATAGTTTGCTAGTTCTTCCTTGAATTTACTGAAAGTACCCACTTCCACAACAACAGATGAAAGTTTGTCCTACCACTCAAATTTTCTTCAGATCTTCCTCAATTTGAATTTATGCCCCCCACCCCCTTTATAGTCTGAGCAACACAAAGAATGGCACCAGCATTGAACTTCCTCAATCCATCCAAAGCCTTAAACATCTCAATCAGACCACCTTGCAGATGCCTAGAGCATTAATGACTACTTATTAATCCATTAATAATTAATAAATCCATAAATTAATCCGTTAGTCCTCATGTATGAATATAGATTGAAAATAATTAATCCATTACATCCTTTAGCCCATTAATGACCACTCTGTCTTCTCCCACTCAACCACTGGTGAGCTGTGAATATTTTAACAATGGGCTAACTTTTTTGATCGGTCACAGAAGTGACATCATCCGCTGTTTCCACCAGACACGTTTCCCACGCTCCCACTACTAGTAGTGTAATTAGTGCGTGTGACGCATTTTTCGTGACTGATCAGTATGATATCTCGAGTCAGGAGCAGTTCAGGGGAGGGTGAACAGATGGGCCTGTTATCCCCCTTAACCATGCAAATAAGTGCATGTATATAAGGTCTACTAAAAAAAAAAAAAAAAAAAAAAAAAAAAAAACGTAAAAACCTCGCCGTCACGCCTCCCTTTGCAATGATACCTCAATACGATAGTGTCTGGAGTTCTTTTTAGAATTTTTGAATAGTATGACATCACAATCATACTTCCTGAAGTTACTACTGCAGTAAGTATGATTGCAACAATAAAGTATTTGTCATATGACTGCGAGAATACAACTGTTTATCATATGACTGTAACAATACAAGTATTTGTCATATGACAGTAACAATACAAATATTTGTAAACAATTTCTTTTTTCGTCTCCCATTTTCGTTACATTCCATTGTTAGATTTCCCTAACAGCTGCATATGTCGCTTCAAATCGGTACTTCAATCTATGCTGTTTTCCAGAGATATTTAGATATGTTGCAAGTATACATCTCTTACTTTAGTCATTATAAATCCAACGTATCTTGTCTTCCAGAAATTATGAAAATTTCCGAATGTTCAATAAAATATTTACATTACAAAAGCTCTTTTATTTCATAATCAATATATACCTAAAAGAAATGCAAAGGATGTTTCACATAAACCATCTACCGCGCCTGCTCGGCACATGCACAACTTTTTTATTCGTTGTTTTATTAACAACTCGGAAAATATAATGGATACATTTTTTTATGATAGAATTTTAATATCACGAATAAAAAATAACACGAAATATTTCCCATATCACAAATAATATAAAACTATTACAAAACATTTCACAATATTTTTTCACAAATTTTACATAAAAAATTATTACACAAAAATATTCAAGAAAAATTTATTCTAAAAATTGCCATATACAATTTACTTCTTTTATAATATCTGTTGTCGATCTGCTTTGCTCAATAGCTGAGCGATTTGACGTAACGATCCGGATCAAATTGAAGCAATGGTTTTCCATTTAGATGTGTGGTCATCATAATCTGCAACGTGTTTAATTGTCAACATTATTTATTCATTCATTCATTCACTCAATATTATTCATTACGCCGAAAGCTCACTCAGCTTCAGCTTCAGCACTGCTAATCGCAATGGTTTTAACGATATTTCTGGCTTTTTTAATTGAAAAGGAAATTTCCCTCGATTTTAAAGAAAAACTGTCTTCGACAAAATCTTTAAAATCATTTATTTTTATTTCCTATTTTATTAGAAAAATTTTTAAATTTCTTATTTGGTTTTTACCGTCTTGTAACCGAGACGAAAGTTCTTTCACATTCCACGATTTTGGGTAGCATATGTTTAAAATTTCTTTCAGTATCGTTATTTTCTTTATTTAATTTAAAATCATCCTGTTGTATTAATAACTTATCCTATAAAACAATGCATCTAATAATGTGTCACGAGGTAATTTTTTTTTACTTTTGGTTTTGATTCCTTCAAATTCGTTCAACTTCAACATGCTCTCAATTTTAGCTTCATAATTTCCTTCAGAATTTTTCAAATTAGCAATAGCATTGATAGTTTGAATAATTAACTTATCTGCTTTTACCATAGTGATTCTGCAAAGCTTCTGAAAGGTAAGAGAGCCCCTGCAGGATGTCGATCATTAGTGCTAAATGGTTAAGAAATTCAAAATTTAAAAGTCCATATAATAATCCTGGATTATTTAACTTCTGATTCAAAATGTTTGCACAAAGCGGGAATTCCTCCGACCCACAATTGCCGTCCGCAAGCTACAAGCTGCTCGTTCCACATCAAGTTCTTTAGCAATCATCCTTAATTTGCGCTAGTTTTTTGGAGATTGGTGATAGTTTCTTTTTTTAAATTATTGCCTGTATGCCATTATATTTTAGAACTTTTTTTAAAATGTTCTAAAAAATGCTCGACAAAGTTTCAAAATCTTTCGTACATTTCATCTTCGTAAAGTTTATATAATATCTTAGTTGCCTCAATCCTACCCCCTCTACGTTGCTACTCTCACTAGTTCTTTGACTACAGTGAAAAATGTTGGAATCACACGGATATTCAGCTACTGTGACCATGTAATCATAGACAGATGAAATTTAGTGGAAGGCAAAGATCACTCACTTCTCTGAAAAACATACGCTCGTTTGCCAGAGTAAAGGGGAACCACAACACAGGTTGACCAGAGGCTATAATCCATGTAGAGAATCTTCTTAATCCTCTGACTGGCTATGGAAAGCATATTGATTAGTGCGACTTCTCGGTATGTGACTGCAGAGGTTTTACGGACGCCACTAAAATTGTGAAATGGTAATCTCTTTCACCCTTAATTCTCATTTTCTAATTACCTAAATTGCCTGAAGGCCAGAGGTGAGAACAATTCATACACAATTGTCTTTTCTAATCCGTTTGTTAGATGGAAATTTTCTTCGTTCACCAGAAACTATATAAACGTAATTACCAAGGGGGAATAAAAAAAAAAATTCGCTATAAAGAAGTTGGTTAAACAGAGGTCCGACTGTAATTATATCAAAAACGAAGCAATTTTAAAATACATAATCGATCGACTGCACTATTAAAATGCTGGAAATGGGGGCCCCGCTCGCCCAACCATAGTTTTGGCTCTGGATACTCAATAATTGCGCATTTAGAATTTCATTTGAAATATAAATGATCGTCTCAACAACGGGCTCGCAAATTAAAAATAATAATAATAACAATGGGCTCTCGCGAGCCCACCACTGCACTCAACCATACCTTTATCATGCTCTCGTAATTATGGCTAAGAGTTTGCTTACCTCCTTAATATAATTGGATAGATCCCATCCACCCAAGGTGCCTTTTTATGTTTAGCTTTAACAATTTCTCTTCCACATTCCTCTCAGTTATCACAAAATCATTAACTCTCCATTAGAGTTTGATAAACTTTTGGCATTCTCTTCCCTAAAGAATTCCTCATGTGTGATTATAGATGCAAAATACCTATTCAGTTTGTCAATCACTTGAGCAGGGTCACCAACAGTTCTATCACTAACATCAAGTGGCCCAATGTGATTCAATCCCTTCCTTCTGCTGTTAATATAAGTCTATAAGTTTTTGCTGTTTTTCGTTGCATCCCTTGCCTTTCTTTAATTCTCATAATCTGCCTTAGTTTGCCTAACCTCCTTTGTGACTTGATTGAAGACTAGTTTATATATACCATAAGCTTCTGTTCATATAAAATCACGAGAGGAATTAGAACCTGATTATTTATACAAATCCCATGCATTTTATTTCTCTGCTACAAGTCTCATTAGTTTATCTGAGATACTTTTAGGTCAAAGCCTTCAACAGTATTTCTTAGTTGGTATGAAAAGCCTAGTAACTTCTGCAATTAATTCCCTGAATGCTTCCCATTTAGAATTTGCTGTTGGTAACATCATCGCTTTGTCCCACTGCATAGAATTTAAAAACTGTCTGATACCACCCATTGTAGTGACCTTTACCCTTGAGGTAAAGGGAAGAGCTTGAGATTACCCAAATGAAGTACATTTAAACCAATGTAAAGCCTGCTCACTTTATCTACCGGCCTTGAACAACTTGCAATTTATACAGTTGGAATTTTAAATCAAATTTCACAATCCGACACAGGAAACTGCGACACATGTGCAGTGTCCTTGCATGGTGGCGAACCGATCGCTGGGGACTTGGCTGCAGAGTCTTACAGACTCGTTGGACATTACCGGGCATACGCACTGTCTTTTGGGGCCCCTCATGCTTCTTATTGGTGACTGAACCCATTTGTCGCCACTGTTTCACCCACCTTGATATCGTCCTTCTGTTGGGAACATGGAAATGGCAGTCGTTTCCATGGCACAACTCACACTGCATGGCTAGAACACTCTTCTTACACATATAGGCCTCCACAGCCTGAATACACACTTGCACCAGGCAATGACTCATAGAAAACTAAATGGCATATTTGTGTGTTCCGGTTGAGCAAGACAGGTGGTGCCACTACACTTTCCTATCTGCAAGGTTGCCAGTTGTTATAGTACTATTTATCGAGACCCACCCTGAAAAATAAAATTTGTAAAAAGAAATTCCTTAAACAATTTGACATACACTTTTGATCTTTGGTTTTCAGCATCTGGCACTGCTGCAATGATTTACGAACTGTGCATTAATTGCCTGTTAGATTATTGACTTTTGATCTGTCTACCTTCCTAAAACTTACTTGAATATTTTGGAAATGACAGTTGCTGTTTGTGTATATTAACATATAAAGTTAAACATGCTGGTAGATGGAAAGCCAGCACTGAATTATGCTTACACATTATCTTTTGAAGAAGTATGATTGTTTACAGCATATCATTTGATAGTTATGCTTATTATGGTTTTATAAATTTGAAAATGGAAAAACTGCAATTTCATGTTCAATTCATAAAAGTTTTGTTATAATCAAAATAAGAAGCAAAAAAAAAAAAATTTTAATTTAATTTTTGAATTTTTCATTAAAAGATATACTGCTTTAATAAGTTTCTTATACTTATTTTGCAATATGTAACTTATAATTTTAATGTTTTTTACTACGCTTCACTGTAACAAAATTTCATTATAGTGAATATATTTTGTTTGCCCACATGAAATTATTATACTATCATTATACATTTCATTGTATTATGCAACACCTAAATATTGTTATCTCCCACACAGCATCCCTGAAATTATGGAATATATTCTAACATAAGATTCTATATATTACACATGTAAATTAATTTTAGTTTAAGAAATAAAGATGCATTCCTCAAACGAAAAATAACTATTTCTAATAATGATGTTTATTATAAAAAACTAGAACCAATAATAAACCAATTAATGATATTTCATTTTATTGAGCATATTACAAGAATTACAAATTACTAAATTCTTCCAAAACTTGGCCTGAAAAACTAAAAGGAATTACCATATTTGTCAGTTTATAAGACACTTTTTTCCTTATAAATACCTTGAAAATATCGGCATACATCTTAGAAGCTGAAAGTGGCAATACAGCACATGTGCAAAACCAAGAGTTAACATATTATAGTAGTTAATGGATAGTTAACTACAATACGTCAGTACACTTTTCAGTAATTGCAAGGCTGTTGTTGGAGTAACGAGTGAATTCCAGTTATACATTTAAGCTCTAATCAATGGCAGGTTCACTACTAGTATGGGATCAGTTTAGAACAAATAGGACTGAAAACATCAAACAACTGGCCGAAATGATGAACACAGAATAGGGGGTAATTCCAAGTGGTTTAACTTCCCAGTTACAGCAGTTGGATGTCAGCATCGATATGCCATTCAAGAATAACATGTGGGAGCAATGGAATAAATGGATAATAGAGGGGGAACCACGATACGACGATGCCTATGGGTAGGATGAAACGTCCATCAATAGCATAAGTGTGTGAATGGATGCTGAAGTCATGGCATGATTTTAAGACTGAAATTGTGGTATAAGTAATGCAATGGATGGCAGTAAAGATCATTTATTGTATGAGAATGACAGTGATACTAGTGAAGAGGATGATGATGCTGAGGATAATGATGAATCTGAAGTTGAATAATACTAAAATAATAAGAGTAATAATCCTATACCTTTCTTTATTGGCTTTTATTTTTTATTGAATTTTAAATTTTCACCATATTAATAATAAATTTTTTTTCAAAAGTTTTTTTTTTTTTTCCTTAAATTACCATTCCAAAATTAGGGTGCATCTTCCATGCTGCAGCATCATAAGACGACAAATACAGTATATTAAATTAAAACAGTTTACCACAACAGGCATCATACGGTTAAAAAAAAAAAAAAAAGAATTAATATCTATGGGCACACAAAATCCAAAATATGACAAGATTAAGCATTACAAAATACTGTCCTGCAAGACAGTATTTACAGTACAGTAGGTTTTCCATTTTCACTCATTTGGAGAGGTCTGTGTCCAAGTCCTTTCACAGAGTGAAAAAATTTCTAAAGGCCTCTTGAATCAAGGCTGTAGTTAACTGATCTCAGGAAGAGGTAGTATGGTTTTTTCCCACTGAGTTATTTAGTTTTTCAACAGCACAATATGAAAATTGCTTATTAGCACATGTACACTACTCACACGTTAAAGTGTGTTTGTGCCTTACCACAGCCCCAAATGCTGATTTCCAACATCCCAGTCCAAAATATTCTGTATGCAATTACTAATTATTATTATTACAAAATATAAAAGAATAACCAAGAAAACATAAGATGAAATAATCAAAGTTTTAGAGGCTGTACAAAAGTTCCTTTACAAATACCAAAGATCTAGCTGCAGAAAATTACATCATCATCATCATCAGCCATTTTCAATCCACTGCAGGATGAAGGCCTCTCCAGCAACTTTCCAGTTCCTTCTGTTTTGAGCACTGGCCATCCATTTACTACTCAAAAACTCATGAATTTCATCTATCCATCTCCGCCTTTGCCTTCCAGGTTTTCTTCTAGCTCCTCTTGGGTACCATTCTGTTATTTTCTTAGTCCATCTGTCATCATGTCTTCGAGCTATGTGTCCTGCCCAAGACCATTTTAGTTCTTTAGTTTTGATAAGAATGTCCTTTACTTGAGTTTGCTGCCTAATCCATGTGTTTCTCTTCTTATCTAACATTCTAATTCCCAATATAATTCGTTCCATTCTTCGCTGTGTAGTTCTTAGCTTCTCTTCTATTCTTTTGGTGAGTGCCCAAGTTTCACTTCCATAAGTCATGGTGGGGAGTATACATTGATTCATTATTTTACGTTTCAGACAAACTGGGATATTGCTCTTCAGTATGTGACTATATTTCCTGAATGCTATCCATCCAAAATTTATTCTTCTCTTGACTTCCAGCCATTTATCATTATTACAGCTAATAACTTGTCCCAGATAAGTATATGACTCCACCTTTTCAATTACTGCTCCTTCAATCATTATTTCCCTTTCCGTGGCATACTTGTTCATCATTACTTTTGTTTTAGCCATATTCATCTTTAGTCCAAAATCCTTACTAACTGTGCATAACTGATTAAGATTTTCCTCTAATTCTTTGGGATCGTGGCTTATGACCACAATGTCATCTGCAAATCGTAAATGGTTTAGATACTCTCCGTTCACATTGACTCCTTTCTGCGACCAGTCTTACGACCAGACGAAAATTACATAGCATCAGGCAAAAATTAGCAAGAAAGGACTTAGCAATGACGGAATCACTGCTGTATAACAAGAAGACAATTATATGTGAATTTACAGATAGAGATGCACACAAAAGGCAATAATGTTATTGAGAGTAATCAAGAGTCCAGGCGATACCAAAATGAACACTCCCATGACAGCAGTTTGTAATCCACATAAGATCCTTCTATAAGGTAGTTAAAAACTTTGAATGTTTCCCTAGAGAACTCTGTGCATGCTGAATGGGATTCAAGGATGGAGACACATGCTTGCCACAAACCTAATCTGAAGTTCTACAGACTTGTTCATGCTATGACTTTCAAAATGTACATGTGAATTCATTGATTAGTATTAATAATAGCAAAATTATTCAAGAAAGCAAGTTTATACAGCATCGACAAAAAAAAAAAGTAATAAAATAAGGTTAATTTGTTAATCCCTGTAATAATTTGTCTAATCCTTCTTTAAATTTATTCAAACTACCCATTTTACATAACACCAAATGGAAGTTTGAATTACTCTTTGGTTGAAAGCATGTTTTGTACATCTGCCCTGCAACTATCCTTTTTTTTTTTTTTTTTCATTTAAATTTATGTCCCCTAATGTGCTTTATCTGAGAAAGAATAAGGATACTATCAGCATTTACTTTACTCAATATATTTAAAGCTTTAAATACTTCAAGTCTCCTTGCAGGGGATTAGTTTCCAGGCATTACAATTTGCAGAATTGAAATCTTTCTTGGTAAATGTACCCTTCTGTATCCCCGATTAACCTTTTTAGAAAGGATGTAGAGTTGCTATAATCAGTACAGAGAAGGGCAACAAGATTGGTGAGGGGAATGAAGGGTGCTCTTACCAAGAAAGGCTTAAATTCTGCAAATTGCAGCATCTGGAGAATAGGCACCTGCAAGGTGATCTGACTGAGGTGTACAAGGCCTTGAATGGGTTGAGCAGGCTCACTACTGATCGGATTCTTCCTCTTGCTCAGATTGCGAACCTGAGGGGGCATAATTTCAAACTGAGGAAGGAGAGTTGTAGAATAGGTGTTCAGAAATTTGCTTTAGACAGCAGGTGGTTGATTGCTGGAACAAATTTCCATCTATCATTGTGGAAGTTGATAGCTTAAATAAATTCAAGGAAGACCTAGACAAATGTTTAGAGTGAATGGTTGTGTGAAATGGAATTTTTTTTTTTTTTGACTGATGCTCTATAAGCATGCTTTCTTGAATCATGTCTCTATTAATGCTAATCTTGTTGCTATTCTCTACACCATTTCAAAAATTAGGCTTCCAGACCTGTATTCAGTACTCAAGATACAGCCTAGCCATTGTCTTATAGGATAGCCCCCTCCTTGTCCCTGCTGACAAAAATGCTGTATATTACTGACAGAACCACATGAGCTGTCCCAGCAGCCCATCTGTACTGCACAGAGAACTTCACATGCAGTGCACTCAACAAATGGTATATCTTTTATTTATCAATGTTAAACCTCATTTACACTTTTCAGCCTGTATATATAATTTATCCAGGTCTTGTTGAAGTTGCACCCTGATTAATTAGCCACCCTACTTTTTCAATATCATTAAAAAATACTAAAAGCAATAAGCAGCCCAGCATTAAGCCTTGAGGAACTCCACAAATATTAGTCCATCACATATATTAATACATATTAGATGGGATGTACTAACTCAATAAATATTTACCCACCCCTAGAAATATGAGTTATGAATTTGATATTATGTATATTACATCACGAAGGGTGTCAAAATTACCACTCAGGATTTCTAAGAGGTACAAATTAAGGTTATAATGATATATGCACCACATCGAGCCATGATGATGAAGAGGTTAAAGCAATATACACCAAAATTGAGACTTCTAGATGAACAGAAAACTCATTACAACATCATTAGAGACTTCAAGGTTGAAAAGAGACAAAATAGCACAGAAAGGGAAAATATGGGGAATTTTGGAATTGGTGAAAGAAATGAAAGAGGCAAGACCTGTGCAATTTGCAGAATCTCAAAGAATGTCAGCAATGAATACTTTTTTCAAGAAAAGGGTCAATGGAAAGTGGACGTGAAAAATCCCAAATGGATTAATAACTAATGAAATTGACTTCATCCTCACTAACAGAAGATATATTGTGAACTGTTACCATCCCGAACAAGGTAAATGGTGGAAGTAATCGCAGAATGGTAAGATGCACACTTAGCATTAGTATAGGCATATGATGCAAGAAAGTAAGCTTATATAGCATCACCAAAAAAAAAAAAAAAAAAAATCCCATTTCACCCATCCATAACTCCAAATGCTTGTCTACTTCTGCTTTGAACTCATTTAAGTTTTCGACCTCCGCTACAACAGATGGAAGTTTGTTCCAACTATGAACCACCTAAAGGTAAATTTGTGCTCATCTAATTCATAGTTTGTTCCAACTATGAACCACCTAAAGGTAAATTTCTGCACTCACCTGGGGGGACATGATTTTATGTCCCCCCCAGGTGAGTAATCTGAGCAAGAGGAAGAATCCCAACAGCATTAAGTTTGCTCAAACCATTCAAGACCTTATACACCTCAATTAGATCACCTAGCACTTGACATAGATATAAGAAAAGAAAGGAAAAAACTGACTCGAGTAAATAATATGGTCTTTGAGATAACAGAAGACGAGAAAAAGCAAGCAGTATGTACTGGAACTTAAGATATTGACGAGGAATATTCAACTTTCTAAAAGTGATAAAGCCCAAGAAACCTATAGGTAAAAAGAAATCCAAAGAAGAATAAATTAGTCAAGAAACACTTGTCATGATGAACCAAAGACGACAAATGAAGAGCAAGATAAACACTGACAAGGAGAAAATTGAGTATACTGAGTTATGCAAAGCCATTAGAAAGAGACTCAGAGAGGACATAAGATTTAACACAAGAAAAGTTGAACAAAGCATTAAGGAAAACAAAGGACTTAAATGAGCAGTAATACAGAAAGACAAATGATACTGAAACTGAAGAATAGCGATGGTGTACTTATAAAGACAGAGAAGACATAATTCAAATAGCAGAAGAATACTACAGAGAATTATACATGGAGCGAGGGAATGATGCCAGCAGTGGGGAAGATGGATCACAAGTTAGTAACACATATGACATACCCGATTTCCTTCCTGATGAGATAGAAACTGCATTGAAGAAAATGAAGAATCAAAAAGTCCCAGGTAAAGATGAAGTTACCGTGGAGTTATTAAAATTGGGAGGAAATGACAAGACATGGAAACTAGCAAAACTTTTCACAAAATACAATAGGAAAGGCATTACTCCTAAGGAGTGGAATAATGCAATCATAATTTTGCTGCATAAGAAAGGAAACAAATCAGAAATTCGAAATTACAGACCAATTAGCTTGCTGTCCACATCTACAAGTTGTTCACAATGGTCATCACTAACAGATTAGAAAGAATACTTGTTGAGAATCAACCAAAAGAGCTAACTGGTTTTAGGACAGGATTCTGAACTATGGATCACCACATAATATCACAGCTAATGAAGAAAGCAAATGAATATAAAACACCATTATGCCTGGTATTTGTAGATTTTTAGAGGGCATTTGAGGATTATGAAAGGGCATTTGACTCCATACAGCATAAGGCAATGTTTCGGGGACTTGAAAGACAAGGCATAGACACCCCATACATTATGATTTTGAAGTAAATATATGAGAACGCTAATTCCTTTATTAGACTATATAAAGACAGTAGCAAATTTACTGCTGGCCTTGAGGAAACTTTCAGAAGATTGGACTGGCTGCAAAAAGGAATCAATGTGAATGGAGAGTACCTAAACCATTTAAAATTTGCAGATGACATTGTGATCATAAGCCATGATGCCAAAGAATTAGAGGAAAACCTTAAAAGTTATGCAAAGTTAGTAAGGATTTCGGACTACCAAATTTGTCTCAATCGTAAAATAATGAACCAATATATACTCCCCACTTATGAAAGTGAAACTTGGACGCTCACCAAAAGAATGGAAGAGAAGCTGAAAACTACACAGCAAAGAATGGAATGAATTATAGTAGGAAGGATAAGAAGAGAAACACATGTATTAGGCAGCAAACACAAGTAAAGGACATTCTTATCAAAACTAAAGAACTGAAATGGACTTGGGCAGGATACATAGCTTGAAGACATGATGACAGATGGCCTAAGAAAATAACAGATTGGTACCAAGAGGAGCTAAAAGAAAACCTGGAAGACAACAACAGAGATGGACAGATGAAATTCAAGAGGTAGTGGGTAGTAAATGGAGGGCCATTGCACAAAACAGAAGGTACTTAAAAGTTGCTGGAGACATGATGACAGATGGCCTAAGAAAATAACAGATAAAAATGGAGGTCTTCATCTAGCAGTGGATTAACAATGGCTGATGATGATGATGATGATACTGATTTGCACTACTGAATTAATGTGTATTTATTTGTTTTTCTATATTCGTTGGTTACTAAACTAGAGCCATGAATATAATGAGAGAAGGCATGCTGGAGAAAGTTCCAGTCTAATCCACTATAAAATTTCTTCATTTGCAAGGCAAAGAAACAACACCAATCCATGAACAGGTGAAAGCTGTGTATGGGGAGGATTGACCCATCATACGAGACTGTGAAAATATGGAAAAGACAATTCAAGTTTGGGCAAAGCAGCATGCATGATGACCAAAGGAAAGAAAGACCCATCTCAGTCATAGACCTTGCCACTGTGGAACAGCTAGTCCTTGAAGATAGACATGTGACTATAAATTTTATGGCAAATGAAGTGAACATTTTCCATGGGTCTGTTTGTACCATAATGCATGAGCTCTACAGGAAAGCATGTCCCGCATAATTGTTGGAGCTTAATAAAGTGAAAGTAGATTTTATTTTTGATCAAATTGGATGAATGCTGGTTACAACCCAGAAACAAAAGTACCCCCCGGAAGTGAACATTCATCTTTATCTCCACACCCCCCCAAAAGCCAAGATTCAACTGTCTGCCAATCAATCAATCATGTTGCCAGTCTTCTGGGAGTCCTTACAGCTTATCGCTGAAAAGGCAATAGTATCACTGGGGAGTACTATGATGATGTGGTTACAAAGGAACTGGATGCTAAAAATAATTTTGATATCATATATTTGGATTTCAGGAAAGCTTTTGACACTGTTGCGCATGTAAGACTATTGTACAAATTGGAGCAGAATGGTATTAAGGGTAAGTTGCTACAATGGATAAAAGGATAGTTGAGTGGGAGAAGACAGAGGGAGGTAATTAATGGGTGTTGCTCTTTGTGGACTAATGTTATTAGTGGAGTCCCACAGGGTTCGGTGTTGGGTCCTCTGTTGTTTTGTATATTTATCAATGATATTGATGAAGGTATATCAGGCTTAGTGTCGAAGTTTGCAGATGATACAAAGGTTGGCAGGGTTGTTAATGACAGTAACAGCAGTGTGCTACTGCAACAGGATCTAGATAATTTGGGCAGATGGGCTAAGAAGTGGCAACTGAAGTTTAAACTTGACAAATGCAAAGTACTGCATATGGGTAGAAGTAATCCCAGAGAAACGTACCAACTGTGTGGTACTACACTTAAGGTGGTAGAAAATTAAAAAGACCTGGGAGTAATTGTGCAGTCAGATGTGGTTTTCTGAGCAATGCAGACAGGTTGCCAGGGTAGGTCATGGGGTTTTGTCAATGATATATAGGAATTTTGCTAGCAGGGAAGGAGGTGATTGTCCCTCTGTATAAGGCAATGGTCAGGCCATGCCTTGAGTACTGTGTACAGGTCTGGAGGCCTCATTTTAGGAAGGATGTAGATTTGCTTGAGCATGTATAGAGAAGGGCAACAAGATTGGTGAGAGGAATGAAGGGATCCTCTTACCAAGAGAGGCGTAAGTTCTGCAAATTGCAATGGCTGGAGACTCGATTGAGGTGTATAAGGCCTTGAATGGATTGAGCACGCTAAATTCTGATGGGATCCTTCCACTTGTTCAGATTACTAACCTAAGTGGGCATAAATTCAAATTAAGAAAAGACAGAGGTAGAATAGATGTGTGAAAATTTGCCTTTAACCAGCGGGTGGTTAATTGCTGGAACTTCCATCTGTCGTTGGGAAAGTTAATAGGTTAAATAAATTTAAGGAGGAACTGGACAGGCATTTGGAGGGAATGGCGTGATTTATTTATTTATTATTTTTTTTTTTTGGCTGATGCTGCATAAGCTCACACTTCCTTTCTTGCATCACATGCCACTACTACTACTATAGAAACTGCCTGGGAAAGTTATGAAATGCTATCATGTTTGAAGAGACGCAGGAATCAAGACAAAGGGTCCACTTCCAAGCCAGCAATGCTCCTATTCACAAGGTTGCTTTCACAGCAGACTTTGCAATCAGATGTGTCTCTGAAAATCAGCAGCATCCACCTTATTCTCCTGACCTCTCAGTGATTCAGACTTCTTCCTCTTCCCTAAAATGAAGAAACCATTATGGGGCCACAGATTTCAGAGTGATGAGAAGGTAATTAATGAATTGGAAGTCTGATTTTTCTACTAAAAGCGAGGAGTAGAACTCCTTGCTTTTAGCAGAAACCGGAAAGATCTTATCCATAGATAGAAAAAATGTGTAGTTCCAGAAAATATAATAGCTATATAAAGGATGAAATTGCCAGCCAAGATTTAAATCCCTATAATTTCAATACTTATTGATCACTCTCTTATAACTGCTCTGTCTCCTGCCACCCGACTGTTCCTTTATACATACTAGTAACTTGTCCCTGATGCCACATTGCTCCAATTTGAACAGCAGTCTTTCCCATTAACCCCAGGGGCTCACATCCGGTGGCTTGGCACACCCAGGGTCCTGAGCTGGATATCATCATTCTTCTCTTTCTTGGTGATTCCTTTCTACTTCTCTCTCTCTCTCTCTCTCTCTCTCTCTCTCTCTCTCTCTCTCTCAGGGTAACTCGGGAATTTTTTTTTTGGCTGGTGCAGCATAAGCCCCAGGCTTCCAATAATAACAATAATAATAATGGGACAGTATCAACAGCTTACTGAAATCTACGTAAGGGAACTCCCAGACTGACATAATACTCGGCTTACGGAAATTCAACTTTACGTAAGTTTTTGCCGGCCAGTGCAAGTTTAAAAATATTGTGGAAATGTATTTTGCATCCCGCAGGAATAAATGGAAGTATTGTGAAAATATCATAATGAGAACCCAATAACACATTGTTCTTTTTTTTTTTCTCTTTTTCCACTTGTAATTCATTCCAAGTCCTTGGAATTTAAAAATTCACTATATTACTAGGCTATTTATCTCTAAGGTCATTTTTATAATAGAAATTGTACTACCCTTTCATCATTATCATATGTTTCATTATAAGAATCAATTTTGAACACCTTTGTGATATTTTTCTAAAGTACTTTCTGGAGGTCACGACCATAAACCAATTTGCACTTTCTGATTTATTGGACTTTTCTGTTAGTGCATCTAGGTAGTAAACTTGATCTTATTGCATTTGTGATAATACTGATAACTGCAATTGTGTGGGTTTTTACGCTATTATGGGGAAATGTGTTCCCCTTCACTGAAATCTTCAATCATATAAAAAACGAATTTCAGAAACTTCTCTTCATTCCTATTTACGTATTACAATGATGAAGGGAAAGAGACCAACGAAAAGTGCTGCAAGTGGTGGTAGTGCCAGGAAACAAAACAAAATTGATTAAAAAGATTAAGAAGTACAAAGGAGGACAAACTTTGTCATCTATTGCAAAGGAATTGTCTTGCTGCTTCAACAGTGAATACTATTTTAAAGGACGGTGCACGTATAAAAGAACATGGCAAAGGTTCAACACACTTAAGATCAATAGTGATCACAAAACAGCGTTCAGTGCTATATCGAAGATGGAACAGCTGTTAATAATATGGATGGAAAATAAGATTCAGAAGCGAGTGCCCCTGAGTCTAATGACCATTTAAGCAAAAGCAACAAGTATTTCAAAAGATATTAAGGATAAGTACAGCGAACCCCAACCCAAGTTCTTGGCAAGCAACAGGTGGTTTAATAGGTTCAAGCATCGTGCTGGTTTCCACAACGTTAAAGTATGCGGTGAAGTCGTTAGTGCCAATTCTGCAGCTGCAGAAAAAAAAATGCCGGATCGAACATACATTGCCAAAGAGGAAAATACAATGCCAGGTTTCAAGACATCAAAGGATAGGGCCACACTCTTGCTTGGGGCTAATGCAGTGGGAGATTACAGATTAATGCCACTGCTTGTGTATCATTCTGGAAATCCTCGTGCATTTAAGGGCATCGATAAAGCCACCCTACCCGTGCATTTCCAATCGAACCATACAGCATGATAACAATATCTCTCTTTGAGGATTGGTTTAAATGCTGCTTCATTCACGAGGTTGAAAAATATTGCATAGACCACGACGCTCCTTTCAAGATTTTGCTTCTATTAGATAATGTTCCTGGACATCCTACGCATCTAGATTTCAATTTGAATGTGAACCATATTTCTACTGCCTAACATGACTTCACTCATCCAACCTACGGATCAGGGTGTTATTTCGAATTTAAAAGCATGCTACTTAAGCATAAAATTTGCTCTGGCATTGTCTGCAGTAGACGATGAGAAAATTACGTTAAGAGACTTTTGGAAATCTTGCAATATTTACCACGCCATCTTAAACATTAATAAGGCCTCGGTGAAATTGCTAAAAGTTGTTTAAATGGTGCATGGAAGAAAATATGCCCACAGAAAATATGTAAAGGTTGCAGAGCTACTTCAGTTGGAGGTCGATGCCAAAGATGTTGAGTTAATAGAGGAAGAAGAGAAGGAATTATCTAACGAAGAACTTATTGACTTGCAGGCAGCAATAGTGAAAGAACAAAATGCTGACGAAGCTCAAGATGAACCAAATGAAGAGCCGAGATGCTTCATTACCACAGATGGAATGGCATTTCGTGAAATTGCATCGGCAATGGTGAGGTTTGAGAAGTGGATCCTGACAGAGAATGATTCTTAAAAGTTAACAGGGGTGAATGATATGCTAGCTTGCTACAAAGAAATCTATGATGAAAAGAAAAAAGCCACTGTCCAGTCATCCATTAATATGTTTTTTCGTAAGGTTGAGTGGCTGACCCCTTCTAAATCTCCACAGCCCTCAACCTCTGCAGCAGTGTACTTATCAGCTGAAGACGTCAATTCTGGCAATGATGCTCGAGAGGTAAAACTTACTATGCCTCTCTCCCCTCACTCTTTTTTTTTTTTTGTAATTTTATAATTTTTAATTTTTTTTTAAATTGCATGCTTTTGTAATTTTTCCTGCATGAGATAAAAAATTGAATAAATATAATAAATAATTCTATTTACACGTTCATCGAACATTTCTTTTTTGATTCAATCAATTCAGCGAGCACAGTTGTGAGTGCTGCACAAGCAGCATGGGGGAAATTCCCGAACTTACATAAAATCCAACTTACGTAGCATTCCGTGGAACGCAACCCTTACGTAAGCCGGGAAGTTCCTGTATATGTCAAAATTATTTTTTGTATCTAGTTCCTTATTGACCACCTCACAGCGGCTTGTCAGATTGGTCAGAGAAGAGCTTACCTTAAGAATTCCAAGGTGATTGTCATATAATTACATTATTTCTTTAACCACTGATTCCACTATTTTTCCTGGCACATAATTTAACTTAAAAGATCGTAATGACTCACTTTAACCTGTGATCTCCCCCCCCCTGCACTCCTTTTGCGAATGGGAGAGATATTTGCACAATCTCCAGGCTAGAGAGACCACCCATGAATCCAAGGATGCACTCAATTATGGCTAACGTTTTTTCTTAGACATTTTGCTGCTGCTTTTAATATAACTGGATAGATTCAAACAGCCCCACGTGGCTTACTTACTTTTAGTTTAAACTATTTCCCTTTCAGCTTCTTTTCAGTTATTGTAATATCATTTAACTTCCAGTTAGAACTGGGTGTACTTTTGGTATCTCCTTTCTAAAAGCTTCTCCATGTGTGCAAAACGTTTATTCAGTTTGTTAGCACCTTATACAGGATCAATGGGGTTCATTCCTTTCCTTCAAGTGTTAACATAAACAAGGAATTTGTTGCTTTTCTTTTTTTTTTTTTGTATTCTTAGCTAGACTTCTCGTACTTTAATTTATAATCAACACGCATCTTTTTCTCTGACACTAAACTTTACGTCTAAACCTTGAATATCTCTTAGCTGGTACAAAAAGCTGAGTAACTTCTATGATTACTTCCTGACCAATTCTCAATTAGCATTTTCATTTAACATCAGTTCATCTCACAGAAAATTAATTAAAAATTGTCTGAGACCATTGTAATCACTGTTACAAAACCAAAATCCTTTTTCTTTACCCTTGACACAATTGTCTTTTTAAATAAATCCCACATCAATACACTACAATAACTGCCAACTAGTGGTTACTCAACATGAAGAGTTACTGCTAATAATCAGATCGAGCAATTTGTTTTCTCCTGTTGCTTCTCTAACATGCTGGTAGAGAAAACATGCGTGTAATAAATCAAGAAATGTTTTGCTACTGTTCAAGTGACTTGCCCAGAAGTTCAAGTCAATACTTGAAAAGTAAAAAATCTCCATGATAAGACATTCTGATTATATCTCCTCTTGTTGTCTGTATTGTATTATATTCATCACAATCATTTGGCCCATAATGTACTCCTGATCTTGTTTTTATCAATGTTTATGTCACACCAAACTGACTTAAAGTAACAGTGGCAACCCATGTCTCTTGGGAGTACTGCCTTAGAACCTATGGGCTTCTTAACCAAGGGCATAGCTTCTCTTCCTCCTGTCCTATCTGTCTGTACACATTGTATCACCATATTCATATTCTTCATCTCCTATGTTAGTGGCAACATGTTTTTGATATACTTATGGCATCACCATTTGATGACTTAATCAATACTTCAAATTCATACAATTCATTTACTGTGCTCTTAGCATTAGTGTCTGGCACCTACGTAGCCAGGAGCAACAGTGCGTAGCACACGATTCTTGATTAGACCGGGGTTAGAGCTCGTGAGCCACCAAATATGGAGGATCAGGGAATGACCACCACATATCCCCGGAGCAATATGGCCTTTGTTGCTAATGCTCCTGAAAACCAAATAACAACAGCATTAGTGTAAAATGCAAGTAAATAAACATGTGCTTGTCCATGTTTTTAGTAATTCTTACAAAACCCTCATACCTTGTATTCCAGATTGCTTCATAATAGAAGCACTGCAAGGATTAATTCCACCTCTGCTTGCAGCTGCCATTAAATTATTAGTCTATGAATCTTACCACACTAGAATTTTTCCAATTTATGCAACAGTGCCTTGATAGAATCAGCAAATATTCTTGAACCCATTCTATTTAATACAGAATGTGATGGCACCAAAATGCAGCAATAACAGTGATGGGTCATCTGACAGGCAAACAACTTTATTGGTGCCTCCATGGCCAGGTGCAACAGTGCGTAGCACATGCTTCTTGATTAGACCGGGGTTCGAGCCCGTGACCACCAAATACGGAGGATGCAGAAAGGTCAGGGAATGACTACCACATATCCCCGGAGCAATATGGCTTTAGTGCTAATGCTCCTAAAACCAAACAACAACAACTTTATTTTTAATTTCTGGAAAACATTCTGGGGTATTTTTATTTATTTTTTTTTTTTGCTGCACTCTGCTTAGAGAATACCAATATTTCATTTTTTTTAAATAAAATTTCAATGTGCATATTTTATACATCTTTTTTTATTAAAAAAATTAATTATTTAAAAAATTCTTGGATTTCACAGAATTAAAACTAACTTTTAAAACTATTAAATCTTAAAAAGAAAAGAACAAAGAAAATAAAAATGCATTTTATTTGTTTTATCTTAATTTATATACAAGCACTCCTTGACTTATGTAATACTCGACTTCCGTAAATTCGACTTTACACAAGTTTTTGCTGGATGGTGCAAATTTAAAAAAATTGTGGAAACATATTTTCCATCCCGTAGGAATAAATGGAGGTATTGTGAAACCAATAACACATTGGATCTTTATTTATTTTTTTGTAATTCGTTCCAAGACATTGGAAGTTAATTTTCTATTTAATACTTTCTATTTGGAAGTTATTTTTTTCGCTAAATAAAAAAGTTCTCTCTCTAAAAGCCCACTTTTATAATAGAGCACTACCCTTTCATCGTTATCATATGTTCCATTATAAGAATCAATTTCAACAAAGCCTTTGTTGATACTTATCTAAAGAATATTTCTGGAGGTCACAACCATAAAACAATCAAAACAATTTGCACTTTCTGGTTTATAGAGGTTTTCTGTTAGTGCAATCTATTATAAATGGATAGTAAACTCAACCTTATTGCAGTTGCAATAATCCCAATAAGTGGAATTGTGTGGGTTTTTATGTTATTATGGTGAAATGTGTTCCCCTTCACTGAAATCTTCAATCATATAAAAAACATAAATTTTCAGAATCTTCTCTTCATTCCTATTTAATTATTACAATGATGGCGCTCAATGGAAAATTCAAGTGGTGGCAGTGCTAGGAAATGAAACAAAATTGATTTAGAAAGATGAAAATGATTAAGTACGCAACATGACAAAGTTTGTAATCTATTGCACAGGAATTAGGTCTTTCTGCTTCAACAGTGAATACTATTTTAAAAGAACATGTTAAAAGATCAACAGTGATCAAAACAGCATTCAGGTGCTATATCGAAGATGAAAAGGCTATTAATAATATGGATGGAAAATCAGATTCAGAAGCAAGGGTCCGAGTCCAATGACTATTGAAGCAAAAGCATTTATGAAGATGTTAAGGATAAGTACGGCAAACCCAAAGCCAAGTTCATGGCAAGCAACATGTGGTTTAATAGGTTCAAGCTTCGCACTAGTTTCCACAAAGTTTCCACAAGTATGCAGTGAAGTAGCCAGTGCCAATTCTGTGGCAGCACAGAAATTTTGTGATGTGGTAAAAAAAAAAAAAAAACTTCTAAATTTCCACAGCTCTCAACCTCTGCAGCGGCATACTTATCAGCTGGAAACATTGATTCTGGCAACAATGCTCAAAAGGTAAAACTTACTGACATTATGCCTGTCCCCTACCTCTTTTTGTAATTTTCGTAATTGCACACTCTTGTAATTTTTCCTAAGCATGAGATAAAACAAATTGAATAAATAATTCTATTTACACGTTCATCTAGCATTTCTTTTTTTTCTTCAATCAAATTCAGCAAGCATAGTTGCGAGTGCTGCATAAGCCTTTAGGCAAATTGTGACTATTGTAAAATTCAACTTACAAAGAATTCCACAGAACGCAACCCTTATGTAAGTTGAGGAGTGCCTGTGTGTGTGTGTGTGTGTGTGTGTGTGTGTATATATATATATTCATGTTTATTTATTTTCTTATTTATCTATTTTATTTTTTAATGTCATTACTTATATATATATATATATATATATATATGTGTATAATATTGATAAAAATAATAGGGTATAATCACATTACTAAACGACTAAGCAAGCAAGCAAGAAAAAGTATTAAATTATTAAACTGGGTTATGGATCAAGGGCACTACTAGTTATAGTAGAGATACCCAGCAATTATAATGAAATATAGACAAATGTTTATTTTCAGTGTATTAGGTAGGGGTGCTGACTTGTCAATTGTAATTACCAATGAAAAAAATTGAGAATGCCGGCAAGGTAAAAGAGATAACCTGAAATTAAATTAGATTAACATAAAATAATAATGATAATAATGATGGTACCTAAAGTAGTGGGTTCTAGGGCTTTAACTACTTCTTCATAGGGTCTGCAGCCAAAACGCACGAGCCACCGCAATAAGCAGGGTCTCTGTTTCTGTTATGATGTATACATCATAGCCAACTCGACAGAGACCAAAAGGAATAAAATTCAAATATAAATAAAATTAAGTATATAAATATAAAATAGAGTTAAAAAGCTAAAATAATGCCAATTAAATCTTGTTAAAGGAAAAATGACTGAAAGTTTGAATTCAAAAAGACAAAATATAGTATAAAATTTAAACAAAGTAACTGCAGATAAACATCGGAACCCCAAAGATTAATAATAATAATAAATACAGGGAGGGAAAAAATCTGCCATGACCAAAAAAGATATGAACAAATTGAAAAATAATCAAATTACATAAAGCCAATAGTTCTCTGTGCAGCATATTTATATCAGTTGAAGTAACCCCGAGTGAGGGGGTGGGGGGGGGAGAAGGTGTGAAATCGTCAAAATGAACCGTACCCATGTGATGGGGAAGTAAGCAATTCAACAGATGAGGCAAAGGGTGAATCAATGACTAACGAGGTAGTGTAGAGAAGACATTAAACTTTGTTTAAGAAATTAAAAGGAACGATAGCAGAGGAATAGCATCTTGATATTGCTTTTGGCCAGCCTAATCGCGCACAAGATATAAGTTGTAGTAATTAAGGACAGTAAAAAACAATTGGAAGAAGGGGGAAATATAGTTGTGCTCAGGTTTTCAGGGGTTGGTAAACCCATACCATAGTTGATCCCTGGACAAATGCCTCATGTGTTTAAGTCAGTACTGGTATTGTTATTGAGGAAATGTAAAAGGAAGGAAAACTGAAATAAAAATAATGCCAACAAAACAGTTAGCCGGACATAACAAAACACAATACCCCCGATAGCCATTCCGTGGGCACAAGCTTTCTACACCATGAGACACGACAGAGGCTAGGGGATATACAAAAGGTACTAGGAAAGTTTTGCAATACAGCTTTGTTTATTTAATTTTTTCAAAGTAATTTCCTCTACGTTCAATACACCTCTCCATCCTCCGAAACCAATCTTTAAACCAGTTCTGCCAAGTTTCACTAGGGAGTAAAGCACACTCGTTGTCCCAAGCCCGTAGAAGGTCCTCATCACTGGAAAACCGCCTCCCTTTTAGCTTCATTTTCACATGCGGGAACAGTGCAAAGTCGCAGGGAGCAAGGTCTGGACTGTAGGGAGGGTGCTCGAGAAGTTTCAGTCCTTGCGTGGTCAAATATTCGGTGCACGCTTTGGCGCGGTGAGCTGGAGCATTATCGTGATGGAGGTACCAGGCGTCCATTCTTGACTTTGGCCGCAGGTTCTTCATAGATCCAATGACTTTAGGCAGGCATTGTTCAGTATACCACTTAGCTGTGACTGTCTTCTGCGTGTCCAAAACGACACGTTCCACAATTCCACTCGATTTGAAAAATACAGCTATCATTTTCTTCTTTACAGATCGGGATTTTCTGACAATTACGGGTGTGTCGTCACCATCAAAGACCCAAACTTTGTTTTGAGCCTTGGTCGGCAGATTGTAATAGTACAGCCAAGTCTCGTCACCTGTCACATTGTTGTTCACATACCGAGATTGTCCCTTATCAAACTTTTTTAACAACTCCCGGCACCAAGTCACACGTCGTGTCATCTGCTTTTCAGTCAGTTGATGCGGCACCCAGAGAGAACAAAGTTTCTTCACGTGCAAATGATCTTGCAGAATCGAACGAATTGCTGGTCCATTTAGGCCCAAAGTATCCTCTATCTGTTGGTACGTCACTCGCCTGTTTTCTTCAAGCATTTTCCTCAAAGCAGTAACGTTTTCCTCCGTAACTGACGTTCGTGGCCTTCCCGGCCTCTCAGAATCCTCCAGAGTGAAATTTCCCCTTTGGAATTCTCTATACCACCTGAATATCGTTGTACGATGTGAACAATCATCATCTAGTGCAAGAGTCATTTCTTCTAAGCACTGGTCTATAGTTAAACCACGCACGAAATTATACCGCAAAACTGTCCTTATCTCATTTCGTGACCACGATGCCATCGCAAGCACTTTACACTCTCACTACTAAAGAATAACTGAGCCCATCGACTTGGCGCGGCGGCTACTATGCACGTATGAACATGTCTCAACATGCAGCAACAAGCAGGTTCCTGTGATTCATTGTTGCGTCATATTGCAAAACTTTCCTAGTACCCTTTGTATAACTATACATTATGTACAGACTTGAAAGTAATATGTAATCAAACAGCAAATATGTTGTTTATATCCAAGTCGTAGTTTACAAATTTTTTGAATTTTATATTTATTGCTTATTTGAAATTATGGTAGAGGAAAGCTGCAGGAAAATTAGTGCATAGCAATTTATTATGGAATAGTTTGATGTTGTCAGAAAAGAGACTGTTGTTATTGCATATTGTTGCAATTTTCATGCATTGGGAGAGTATTATATTAGCATGTACTTTTTTAGAAATGTTACAGTGCCAATGGGTAAAACTGACTACATTAAAGCTAAAAGCATCTCTTTTATTATATACATTGATTGTGGTGTGAGGCTGTTGATATTTATATCCAGGTCTCAGTTGTTGTTGTTGTTGTTATTTGGTTTTTAGGAGCATTAGCAACTAAGGCCATATTGCTCCGGGATATGCGGTGGTCATTCCCTGAATGACCTTTCCGCATCCTCCGTATTTGGTGGTGACGGGCTCGAACCCCGGTCTAATCAAGAAGTGTGTGCTACGCACTGCTGCTCCTTCCCACCTGGCTACGGAGGCGCCTCCAGGTCTCAGTAATTGGTTGAAAAGTCATTATCATTGTTATTATTTTTATGTTAATCTAATTTAATTTCAGGTTATCTTTTTTACTTGCAGGCTGTTGATATTTATATCCAGGTCTCAGTAATTGGTTGAAAAGTCATTATCATTGTTATTATTTTTATGTTAATCTAATTTAATTTCAGGTTATCTTTTTTACCTTGCCAGCATTCTGAATTTTTTCCATGGTAATTACAATTGACAGGTCAGCACCCCTACCCAATACACTGAAAATTGACATTTGTCTATATATACAGTAGAACCCCATTAATCCGGACTGGATTTTCAGTCAGGGGAAAAATTCTAAACTTCTATCGAAAAAAAAAATATATATTTCTGTTCACTGACATTTTGGAGGGGGTTTAAAATTTAAAACAGTAAAAAAGATAAGAAATCAATAACAAAGAACATCGCATACACAAATTTAAACTAACACAATACACGCAAGTGAGAATAGAGTAATAAGTTACGAAACTTAATTTAAGTTTTTGATATGATTGAAGATGTCATGGAAGGGGAAGCACATTTCACCATAATAACATGAAAACCCACAGAATTCCAGCTGTTGGTATTATCGCAAATTCAGTAAGATTGTGTTTACTATCCATTTTTGTGTGCTATTATATTATGTTATAGTTTGTGGTTTTGGGTTTTCTGTTAGTGCAAGTGTAATTGCACTTCCACTAACAGAAAAGCCTAATAAACAGGGGACTATTAATTGTTTTTATTGTTTTATGGTTGTGACCTCTAGAAATCTGACCAGGTCGGAGACAATCATAGGATAATCTCGAGTGCTGGTCTATTCAGTTAACAGCTGCAGCTAGCACTCTCCCTGCATACACCTTACCTCAGTTCTTTAGCATGTTTTTACTTTTATTTTTTTTTTTGTGGTTTTGGGATAACAGAAGATGGCATCAAAAAGAAAGTGTGTTACCTTGTCGATGGAACAAAAACTGAATGTGCTTTTTCACATTGATAAGGAGGAAAGTTTAAAAAAGATCACTCTCGGTATAGGGGTGGCAAAGCAAACTGTTTCCGACTGGGGAAAAAAAAAAAAAAAAAATGGGAAAGCAATCGAAAACTTTTGTGCAAAAATGGTGGCCAAAGACAGCTTAGGAAATAGAGCTATCATTAAGCAGGCAAAAAATGAAAATTTGGATGAGGCTTTATACATTTCGTTTTGTCAAAGTCCATGGATTCATGGACCTGTCATGTCTGACAACTACTGTGCAAAATGGTGGAGGCAGTGTTATGGTGTGGGGAATGTTTTCTTGGCACACGTTGGGTCTATTGATACCCGCAGATTCACGTCTGAATGCCACATCGTACCTAAACATCGTTGCTGACCAAGTGCATCCGTTCATGTTGACAGTTTATCCTCAGTCAGATGGTTACTTCCAGCAGGATAATGTGCAGTGCACAAAGCCCGAATCACTATGGAATGGTTCCAGGAACAAGACAATGACTTTTATTTGCTGCAGTGGCCTGCTCAGTCCATGGATCTCAATCCTATTGAACATCTTTGGGATGAGCTGGAAAGGGCTGACCGCTGCAGGTCTACACCTCCGTCTACACCTCAAATCTCAAGGAACTGTGTAACACACTCATGTCTGCATGGTACTTGATTCCTGCACGTTTTCAGCATCTTGTTCAATCCATGCCTAGACAAATTCAGGCTGTTTTGAAGGCTAAACACACTACTAGGTAGGTGTAACTAATAAACTGGCAGCATATTCTGGTGAAAACTTAAAAAAACATTTTATACATAACATAAAAACATGAATCTATTACTCTTCATTTTTTCCAGCTTAGTAGTGGGAAATGATGCAAGAAAGCAAGCTTATAACAGCATCAGCCAAAAAAAAAAAAAAAACTTTCCCATTTCACCTATCCAATCTCACAAATAGTTTGTCTAGTACTTCATTAAATTTATTTAAGCTATCAACTTCCACAAACAGATGGAAGTTTTTTTCCGGCCATCAACAACCTGCTGACAAAAATGCAAACTTCCTCAGATGTATTCTGCAACCATCCTTTTTAATTAGAATTTATGCCTCCACATTGTGTGTAGTTGGGCAAGAGGAAGAATTCCATCAGCACTGAGCTTGCTCAATCCATTCAAGCCTTAAACACCTCAATCAGATCATCTCACAGGTGCCTGGTATCCAAATGCTGCAATTTGCAGAACTGAAGCCTCTCTTGGTAATAGCACCAAATTGTTCCCCTCACCAATCTCACTACACTTCTGTACTCATTCTAAAAGCTTTACATCCCTCTTAAAATGAGGCCACCAGATACAGTACTCAAAATATAGCCCAACCATTGCTTTGTACAATGAGATGAACACTTCCTTCAACCTGCTAGCAAAATTCCTATCATTGACAAAACCCTTGCTCTTCTGGCAGACTGTCTGAACTGCACAGAGAATTTCATATCTGAATGCACAATTACAACTGGGTCGGATTGTAACTGTGAAGTCAAATTGCAATCTACAAATTTGGACATTCAGCCTGATATACTTTCATCAGTATCATTAATAAATAAAGAAAACAGCAAAGGGCCCAGCACCGAACCCTGGGGAATGCCATTAATAACATTAGTCCATGAAGAGCAGTGTCTACTGATTACTGCTCTGTCTTCTCCCACTCAACAATCTCTTTATCCTTAGCACCAACTTGCCCTTAATGCCGGTCCAATTTGTATAGCAGTCTTTTATATGCAATAGCATCAAAAGCTTTCCTGAAATCCAAGTATATGATATCAAAATAATTTTTTGAATCCTGTTTCTTTGTGACCACATTGTAATATCCAAGCAAATTGGTCACACAAGATTAACAAACTTAACAAACTCATACTGTCTGAAGTATAACTGCACTCTTGTTTAGATAGACCTGCATTACTTCTTTAACCAGTGACTCCATTACTTTCCCTAGAAAGCAAGTTAAGCCAACAGGTCTGTAATTACTCATGTCACCCTTCAATCCCATTTTGTGAATTGGAGACACATTCACATATCTACACTCTGCGGGAGCTACCCTGAATTCAAAGATGTGCTCACGAATATGGCTAGGGGTTTGCTTATTTCTTTTACTGCATCCCTTAATATAACTGGATAGATCCCATCATCCCAGAGGCCTTATTTATGTTTAACTTCAACCATTTCTCTTCCGCCTTACTCAATTATTACAGAATTATTTAGTTCCCTGTCAGAGTTTGATAAGCTTCTGGCAACCCCTTCCCTAAAGAATTCCTCATGTGTGAATGTATAGGCAAAACACATTCAGTTTGTCAGCAACCTGAGCAGGATCATCAACAGCCAAACTGTCAATATCAAGTGGATCAATGTGATCCATCCACTTGCCACTAAAAAGTTAAGATCTACCACAGGCCTGATAATTTACATGCATGTATTGCCTGATAATTTACATGCATTTTTCTTCTCTGCCATGAGTCTCATTAGTTCACGTAACATCCAATTAGGTCTAAACCCTGAATAGTATTTCTCAGTTGGTATGAAAAGCCTAGTAACTCCTATGATTGATTCCTTGAATGATTCTCATTTAGAGTTTGCTGATGGTAACATCATCAGTGGTCCCACTGTGTAGAATTTACAAACTATATGAAACCACACCTTTATGTCACCTTTATGAAAGCAAAACCCTTCCCTTTAACCCTTGATGGCAGTTACATCTTTAATTAAATGCTACATCAATACACTGTGATCACTGCCACCTAGTGGTTCTTTTATCTGCAGATTCTTAATGCATAAATAATCACTGCTGATAATCAGATCAAGAGTATTACTCCCTCTGGTTGCCTCTCGAACATGCTGCTCCAGAAAACATTCATCCAATAAATCCACAATAGTCTTGCTAGGAAGTGAGTGACCAACCCACAAGTTCCAGTCAATACCTGAAAAGTTAAAATCCCCATTATAAGATATTCTGATTTGCTGGTCCACTCTATTTCTCGGTACAGTTGTTCTTTGTACTCATCAGAGTCATTAGGCCTATAACACACTCCTACTTTCGTTTTTGCTTTTCCGGTGCTTATGCCATACCAAACTGACTGAACATTGCATTGGCCTCCCATGTCAATTGGATGCACTTCCTTAGATTTTATGTGCTTCTTAACTAAGAAAATAATCCTTCCCCCCCCTCCTATCCTGTCTGTCCTTTCTGAACACATTGTACTCCACATATTCAAATTCTGTATTCCTTATATCTGAGTGACACTATGACTCTGATATCTCCAACGATGCCTGCATCTGATCCTGATCAGAACTTCAAATTCATCAAAATTATTCACTGTGCTGTTAGCATTGGTATACATGCAAATATATATGCACCTGTTCTTACTCTTAGTTACCCTATCACAGCCTATGTATTTACTTATACCATCCTGACTCCCAGCAGTCCTCAAACTCACTGGTACCTTGCTTTCCAGCCTGCTGCTCATTCCAATAGAAGCAGTAAAAGAATTACTTTCAGCGTGGTATCTGCCAGGGGTAAAATATATTTCCCTAACAATACCTACTTCCTGTAAGATTAGGTAGCTGAGTGCTTAAATAGATTCCCTGTGTTAATTTCTTTACAAACATCAGCCTTCTTTCTCAAGTACTCATCCTAAAAACAACAAATTTTCATTAAACTGCCTAATGATTCCACTTTCTGAAACTAAAGCATACAAATTATAACTAGAAGATCTGTAGGGGAAATGACACCAGTAGTTCCAACAGATCCCCCCACCAGAGCCAAAGAATTCTCAATGCTCTGAGCACTTTGCTTTGCTGCTCTAGTTTGAAGCACGATTTTATTTAAATTTAAAAACTATACTATCATTGTAATTCCAAGAGATATGTAAATGATAATAACACTACATTATTGCAGTACGTAGTGTATCGCACTATAAAACTGTTACCCTAATTGCATTACACATAAAGTACTGCAATTAGAGATTAAAAGTATAATATATAAGGAGTTTAAAAATGAATAAATTGGGATATCAGAGACGTGGTGTCACACAGATATAAGGAATGCAGAACTGGAATTTGGGGAGTACAACGTCTACAGAAAGGATAGACAGGATAGGAAGGGAGGGGGGTTATGCTATTAGTTAAGAAACACATAAAATCCAAGGAAGTGAAGCCAGTGGACATCTATGGACAGGGCAGTGTCGAGTCAGTTTGGTGTGACATAAGCATAGGTAAATCAAAATTGAGAGTAGGAGTATGCTATAGGTCTAATGACTGATGAGTATAATAAGATACTGTACAGGGAAATAGAATGGGCCAGTAAATCAGAGAGTCTTATAATGGGGGATTTTAATTTCCCAGATATTGATTGGAATTTGTGGGTTGGTCACTCACACACTAGCAAGGCTTTTGTGGATTTATTGGATGATTGTTTTCTACACCAGCATGTTCGGGAGGCAACTAGAGAGAATAATATTCTTGATCTGATTATCAGTAGCGATTCTTCATGCATTAAGAATCTGCAGATAAATGAACCACTAGGTGGCAGTGATCATAGTATGCTGAAGTGGGATTTACTCAAGGAGGTAACTACCATCAGAGGTAAAGGGAAGAGTTTTTGCTTTCGTAAAGGCGACTATGATGGTCTCAGACAGTATTTAAATTCTATACAGTGGGACCAACTGATGATGTTACCAACAGCAAATTCAAAATGGGAAGCATTCAAGGAACTAATCTTGGAAGCTACCAGGCTTTATATACCAACCAAGAAATATTGTTCAAGGTTCATGCCTAAATGGTTGTCAGATGAACTAATGAGACATATGGCAGAGAATAAAAATGCATGGGATACATACAAATTAATGGGTGACATGGAAGCCTATGATAAATATAAGTTGGTCTGTAACCAAGTCACAAAGGAGATTAGGTAGGCAAAGGCAGATTATGAGAAATCCTTGGCAAAGGATGCAAAGAAAAACTGAAAAGAGTTCTTTACCTATTTAAACTCAAGAAGGAAAGAGATGAATCAGATTGGTCCACTGGATGTTGATGGTTCAACAGTTGAGGATCCTGCTCAGGTGGCTAACAATCTAAACGAGTATTTTGCATCTACATTCACACATGAGGAGTTATTCAGGAAGGGGAATGTCGTAGGTGAAGTAAACATTGGCAGTGAGCTAGATGATTTTCTAATAACTGAGAGGAAAGTGGAGGAGAAATTGTTGAAGTTAAACATAAAAAAGGCACCCGGGGTGGATGGGATCTATCCAGTTATATTAAAGGAGGCAGCAAAGGAAGTATGCAAACCGCTAGCCATAATTATGAGAGCTTCTTTGGACTCAGGGGAGGTACCCATAGACTGGATGTGTGCAAATGTAACCCCAATTCGCAAAGGAGGATCAAAGGCTGACACAAGTAATTATAGGCCTGTTAGTTTAACTTCGGTTCCAGGAAAGAGGCACTGGTTAAAGAAGCACTGCTATTATATTGTTATTGTTTGTAGGGGCATTAGCAACTAAGGCCATATTGCTCGGGGATATGCGGTGGTCATTCCCTGACCTTTCCACATCCTCCATATTTGGTGGTGACGGGCTCGAACCCGGGTCTAATAAAGAAGCGTGTGCTACGCACTGCTGCTCCTTCCCACCTGGCTATGGAGGCGCCAAAAGAAGCACTGCAGGATCATCTGGACAAGAATTCAGTTATAGCTCACACACAGCATGGTTTTGTTAAGGGCAGGTCTTGTCTGACCAATTTGATTGGATACTATGATGTAGTCACAAAAGAACTGGATGCAGGGAATAACTTTGATATTATATATTTGGATCTTAGAAAGGCTTTTGATACTGTTGCGCATGGAAAACTGCTGCACAAATTGGAGCAGTGCGGCATTGGAGGCAAATTGCTGCTATGGATAAAGGGATGATTGAGTGGCAGAAGACAGAGAGTGGTAATCAATGGACACTGCTCAACGTGGACTAATGTTATTAGTGGAGTTCCTCAGGGTTCAGTGTTGGGTCCATTGTTGTTTTCTGTATTTATAAATGATACTGATGATGGTATATGAAGCTTAATGTCCAAGTTTGCAGACGATACAAAGGTTGGCAGGGTTGTTAAGGACACTACTGATGCTATGCTGCTACAACAGGATCTGGAAAGGTTGAGCAGATGGGCTGAGAGGTGGCAAATGAAGTTTAACATTGACAAATGTAAAGTACTACATATGGGAAACAGTAACCCCAGATCAACGTATCAGTGGTACTACGCTGACAGTGGTAGAGAATGAAAAGGACCTGGGGGTAATTGTGCAGGCAGATATGAAGTTCTCTGAGCAGTGCAGATGAGTTGCAAGAGTAGCTCATGGTGTCTTGTCAATGATATACAGGAATTTTTCTAGCAGGGATAGGGATGTGATTATTCCCTTGTATAAGGCATTGGTCAGGCCACACCTTAAGTACTGTATACAGGTCTGGAGCCTCATTTCAAGAAGGATGTACAGCTGCTGGAACGAGTACAGAGAAGGGCAACCAGATTAGTGAATGGAACAAAGGGTTGCTCTTATGAAGAAAGGCTTAAGTTTTGCAAATTACAGTCTGGAGACTAGGCATCGGCGAGGTGATCTGATAGAGGTGTACAAGGCTTTGAATGGCTTGAGCATGCTCAATGCCGATGGGATTCTTCCTCTTGCTCAGAATAATCACCTGAGAGGGCATAAATTCAAATTGAGGAAGGACGGATGTCGGATAGATGTGCGGAAATTTGCCTTTAGCCAGCGGGCAGTTGGTTTGTGGAACAGACTTCCATCACTTGTTGTTGAAGTTGATAGCCTAAACAAATTTAAGGCTCAGCTGGACAGGTATTTCGAACGAACGAACGGACGGAGGGGTGAAATGGGAGTAGTGGTTGTGTTTTTTTTTTTTTTTTTTTTGGCTGATGCTGAATAAGCTTGCTTTCTTGCATCATATGCCTCTACTAATGCTAATACTCATCCCAAAAACATCGAATTTTCATTAAACTGCCTAATGATTCCACTTTCTGAAACTAAAGCATACAAATTATAACTAGAAGATCTGTAGGGGAAATGACACCAGTAGTTCCAACAGATCCCCCACCAGAGTCAAAGAATTCTCAATGCTCTGAGCACTTTGCTTTGCTGCTCTAGTTTGAAGCATGATTTTATTTAAATTTAAAAACTATACTATCATTGTAATTCCAAGAGATATGTAAATGATAATAACACTACATTATTGCAGTACATAGTGTATCGCACTATAAAACTGTTACCCTAATTGCATTACACATAAAGTAATGCAATTAGAGATTAAAAGTATAATATATAAGGAGTTTAAAAATGAATACAGAACAGTCCTAATTTGTTGAGAAACTCACTACCTTCAAGTAAATCTATGTTATTTTTTTTTTTGGCACATAATACCATCTGCTGTCACTATGCAGTCAAAAATACCGTATTTCCCCATGTATAAGACGCACCACCTTAATTTTGGGGCCCGAAATTTGAAAAAAAAAAAAAAAAAAAAAATGTATTACATAAAGTTATTGAACTCAAGTTTTATTCATCATAAAATTCATACAACTCCTCATCACTGTCAAAACTGCCATCCATTAGCTTGTTCTCATCTGTGTCTGATGACGAATCACTATCTTCATATATTGCCTTGTCCTCAGTTCCACATTTGAAATGCCACACTTCTTAAATGACTTGACAACAATCTCAATCTTGATATTATCCCAGGATATTTTCACCCAGGCACAAACTTCTCCTATAGTTGGTTTCTTCACTCTTCCTGCTGGTGTCCAATTGTCCCCAGAAGACTTCATCCATTGGTTCCATTCGTCTCTCATGGCAGCTTTGAAGGGTTTGTTAATGCTGACATCAAGTGGTTGGTGCTGGGATGTCAAGCCTCCAGGTATGACAGCAAGTTTTGTTTTTTGCTCTGCAGCAATCTTCTTTGTGTTTTTTGTTATGTGTACCCTGAACTGATCAAGCACCAATAGGGCAGGTTCGTGTAAGAGCCCACCTGGTCTCCTGCTCCAAACTTTCTCAAACCAGATCTTCATCCCATCCCGATCCATCCAACCCATGTCATGAATGTGGACAATCACTCCTCAAGGAATGTCTTCTTTTGGCACTGTTTTGCGTTTGAAAATCAGCATAGGAGGCAGCTTGGTTCCGTCGGCACAACAAGCTAGAACAACTGTATAATGGCTCTTTTTGTCCACTTGTCTTCACAGTTACAGTTTTCATCCCTTTCTTATCAACAGTTCTGTTACTTGGGACATCAAATTGAAGGAGGACTTCATCCATATTTGCAATCTGTCCCAACTCAAACTGATGTGTCTTCTGACGTTGAATGACAAAACGATGATTCAAAGACCTTCTGCTCATAGCTTTCAGGCATCTTTTGGGCAAGTCTGGTGCATGTACGCATGCTTAGTCCATTCCGTTTCATGAACCTGAAGCACCAATTGTGTCCTCCTTTGAAATCGGTAACTTCTTTTTCATCTGCAGTTCTTCTTGCCTCATGATTGAACCATCTTTGTGGACACAGGAATTCCAATTGCCCTTTGCTCTTCAATCCATATCTTCAATTCCCTCTCTAAATCAGGCCATTTTGCTGACTTGCCTCTCATGACCTTCTTCTGCCGTGGCGTTTTCAGTAGGGTTTCTTTTCCCGTAGCCAGTCTCGGATTGTTTTCTCAGTTGGAGGAGGACCAAACTTACGTTCAGCAGCACGATTTCCATTCACTTTTGCAAACTGGATCACTTTTAACTTGAATTCAGCACTGTGCGAAAATCTTTTCTGAGCCATTTCTGGGCAGAACGTGGTAAAACGTAACCTAATATACCGGTAACAAGTGCGAAACAATGAGCGCAAAAAAGTGGGAAATGTAAGTAAAAAAATCTACAACCACTGTATAAGATGCACACAGTTTTTAGACCCCAAATTTTTCGGAAAAGGGTGCGTCTTATACATGGGGAAATACGGTACTCAATACATCGTTTTGGTTAATCATGGTAGCATTGAAAGAAGCCATTATTTTGTAACTCCTGCAATTTTTCAGGAGCCAATAACACACCAGTTGTGACAAACCATGCCTAAAAGTGGTTTGGCTATCTGTCACTTACCACTTTACATGATACCTGACTGTTATCTATCCTGCTTTTTGTGTTCTCACGGAGAACGAGCGAGCCTGTATAAACGACTTAAGAAAAACTTTTAACAGCTTGTCCTTCACAATACATTCTTTTTTGAAAGAGTGTTAATTAATTTCATTATAAAATAAAATGGGATGATTTTACAAAAAAATAATAAAAAAAGACAATTGTTCTGAAAGTTATGTATTTAACAATGTTAATAAAATCATATTCAAATCAATACCGTAGATTAGAATGTGATATTAATCATTCTCAAAGATTATACTATTCTTTACTAATAAAAAAAAAAAAAAAAAAAATTAAATGAGAATATTTGTTATTTTCATGTTATTTACTTTTTAGTTGTGGCAAAAAATTGTCTTCCAAAAAAAACATGTTAAAAATATGAAATATAGAGTTTGGTAATGGCTGCACTAAAAGAATTTAAAACTGGGGAATGAGACACTCCTCAAATCCCAAAGACTGTTTAAAAAACGTGCATGCCTAACAAGACTAAAGGAATCTACACTACGCTTTTATCAATAGAATAAATACAATAGCTATAATACAAACAAACCCTATTCCCAGTTACTATAACAGTATGTAGGTATTACACTATAAAACTATGCTAAGTATTATTTTATAAAGTTGTGCTGTGCTACACATTAGTTTCAAAATTTATAATTTAGAGACTTTATTTTATTAACTTAATATATTGATTTAATGCCTATAGAATTACATAAGATAATACTAGAGCTATTCTTTTATATTGTGCTTATATTGGTATAATGAGAACAGTGGCAATGAATTTCTCTCCTACTTCAACTACTGTTTTTCCATTAATTCCTTGCCCAAGTTAGAAAAAATTTTAACTTACTTAATCTGATAAATGCAAATCACTTCACTACAAACTGGAAACAAAAAAGATGTCAAAATCCAATAAATTTTAAGTAATAAAAATGTCTGCTTAGCAGAGCTCAGAAGCAGCTACCAAATGTGCAATTCAACGTGATGGCCAATTTTCCCCAGAGGTTGAAGACTATCCCCTTTTCCTGTATATCAACCTTCATTCTTTTAATAGTGGAAGTTAAAACACCTGTTAAATCTGCAGCTAGAGCAATGATTTCATTAGGCAATTTACCTGGATGGTTTTCCTTTAAGTGGTAGTGTGACCATCACTGAGCAGACAGTTGCAAGTAGCTATGTACACTGCATGTTCAAATCAGCATGTTGCGACAAAATATGGGTAAATGCTTGACCACATGTGGATGTCCTGGAATACAAACACAAAATTTATTTAAAAGCTCGCCAGTTAAAACCGGTCGAATAATAAGAAGCAATGTTTACAGTATCAACGAGGAAGCTGTCACCTGATCGTAGATAATCGATAGTGCAGTATAATTAAAAGCCTCTACATTATGAGCAGCAAAAGAGATGGTAAATGCATTCATGTCCATATCAGCAGTATTTAATTAAACGTTAATAAAAATTAATTGTGAAAATTGTATTTGAAATCAATAAAGCTGAGTTACGCAAGAACTATACAATGAAACCTCAATATAATGTGTGTCATCGGACAGGTTTAACATCAGAATTACAAAGCAAAATTAAATTTTCTTTTAATTTTTTTAATGCGTACACAATGTAAAAGAAAAAAATTAAAAAGGTGCTGTACCCCTATTGATACATTATTACAGTGTACTTATGTTCTATGCATCCTTTTTTGAAATAATCAAATAATTTGGTAAGAAATTAACTGGATCTATACAGTAAGTTAGCTTTGCATTAGCACCACCTACCTAATACCTTGTGTGGCCACCTTTTGCCTGCAATACAGCTCATATTCATCCTAATATAGACTCCACAGGTGTTGTAAAGTGTCCTGTGGTAGTGCTATCCATGCATTTCACAATGTCAAGTGGATGGTTGAAATTGGGTGAGTTGGGAGGACAGAGAATTCATTGTCATGTTCCCAAACCTAGTTCGCAACCTGCTAGGCCTTGCGGCACCGCAACGTCAATAGCTGCCGGAGTTGTCTGGATACACCACAAAATGGTGTACCTGATTGGCAATGATAGAAAGAGAGGCATTCCCAAAGAACTGTTGATTAATGGTGATCAGAGGAACCAAGACATGCCATGAAAACAGTCCCCAAACCACAACACCACCACCACCACCTGCAGCTTGCTGAACACCAAGAGTGCATCCAGGTGCAATGGCCTCATGTCGCTTTTTCCAAATACAGATACACCCATCAGCAGGATAGAGTTGGAAACATGACTCATTAAACCAGGAGACAGATTCCACATGTTGGTGATGTGCTCATGCAAAGCAGTTACTTGTAACTAGCAGTGAACATTGTAGGCTGTGACTGCCCTCAACTGTCACAGCCTATAATGTCTGGGGCAGAGTCCATGTGGTCTTGCTGTTCCTACACTGTACTGGTTGGTTAGCTGAGCCACTGTGCTGCATTGCTACTGTGTTACAAGACAAGATACGTGATACTCACCACAGACATTGAACACATTTGGCTGTCCCATATGTGACCTTTGGCATGTTGTTCAACTGCTATACAGCCAGTCACAGGAGACTCATGGCAGATAGAACAGGAGCACTTAACCACAATGGCCGTTGTCGGGATAATGGCACCTGCACATCTTGCCTGTCCCCAAAATCATTCCACGTTTGAAGTCAGATTCATTCCCACACAAGTGGGCATTGCTAATGAAAAACCAACTCAGTGTATTTTTTATATAACCGATGTCAGTGTTTTTTAGTATATAACTATTAAAAAATAATACAGATACAACTTTCAAAATCTGACTGTTTGAAAACTGGAATTATCCAAAAAGACTTTTTTTAAAATCATCTCTCTTTCTTCCTGCAAAAGTGATTCTTTTCAATCTGGTGTTAAAAAAAACTTGTTCTTTGATTAGCAATATGAATGACAAATCGGCTCTCTGAATACAACTGTACTTAAGTTAAAATTAAATAATAGTTTACTTAATATTTCTGTAAACAGCTGACAACTTGCTGTCCATGAACACTGAAGGCAAATGTGTACTGACCCAGGCTATAAGGAAAAATTCATTGGTCTTAGAAACTGACAATAGAAAGTCGCATATCATATGAAGGTGTATAATACTATGCATATATAGACTTTCCAGTTTCTGGCTAGGGGCCGCTTGCTAATAAAAAAAAATAAAAATAAATAAGAATAGAAAGTCAACTGGCTGCCAAACTAAGTTCACACTTTACCAAATTTATTTATTAAATCATAAAGCTTCTGCTGTAAATGTATTAATATTTGAAGTTGAAATACTTCATTGAATCATATCGGCATACAAATTACCTGTGATGGTACAACATTGGCAAAACTACACTAACACTTTATTTTTACTGTATGTAAAAACCACTTATAATAAAGTTTGCTATGAATATTATGCTACTGATCTGTTCATCATTCATCAATCTCTTGATGTTTATGACATATTATCTCTGTACCTTCTATCATTGGCCATTAATAATTGTGATTGATAAAGAAGACAACCTTTACTAATTTACTGATAAAGGAGGGCAATGTTTTGGCTTTTACTTCTAGATAACCAACTCCACAAGCAACATGAGTTAGAAGTTGCCATCCCATACATTTATTTTCTTTGAACCTTAATTGATATCAGTTTTTAATATCGATTTACGATTCTTTATGATTTTTATTAATCTTTATTACAATCAAAAGAGAATATCATCCCTGGGCCATATCATCTGCTGCAGAACCAAGTTTGCTATTTTTTTTTTTTTTTTTTTTTTTTTTTAATTACTACAAATATTTCTCATGTGTTTAGTATGACTATACTCTTCACTCCTGCCTCTGTAATTATGCACTGTATAGGATTAATATTCCAGTAATCAAATAGGCAAATGTGTATTGTATTAAATGCAACTGAGCTATAGAGAACTGCATATCCAATTGCTGCTTGCTTCATACCCAATTCCTACCAATACTCAAGAGTATAGTTAGCTAACAGAACATGCAGCATATATATATATAAATAATGTTCAGAAAACTGAAAACCGACCTATTAATATCCCAGAGTTTCTGGATAAATTGTTTAATACCTTGTAACACCAAGCAAGGGATTATGACCCATGTGCAAATAAAACATATCAAAATGTGTTTTCTTCTCTAAAATGGCTGTTTCTCCTACTTTAATGCAATTAGAAAATGTTTCAGTGATCATGGAATACTTTCCTATAGCTGCCAAAGTGTTCTGCATGAATCATGAAAATAAAAATATAAATGCCTTTACTGTACTTTTATTCCCAAATGGAATAATGAAATTTCTCTTGGGGCGATGGTGAAAATATCCTGTATAGCATTTGTTTATTTTTTTTTCTCCTCATTACTTCATATATTTTTAAGTGGAATATCACAGAAACAATTTTATAATCACTTCAGTAACATTTTACCTGGGTTTCTCATTTCCAAATTTTGACTGACAGCACAAAGGATTAGAAAATAAAATGATACAGCTGACAAAATTAAGAAAATAAAAAAGTTAATCTTGTAAAAAAATTGGTGAAAACATCAGTGACCAAATTGTAAAAAAATGTATTATCTGTTTATCAGATTTTCACATTTATTTTGACAATTCCTGATTGGTTAATTTTATTGCCTATAAATCATGAAAAATCCAAAAACTAGCACTCTCTGGGTCCTGAGGTTGCTGGTTTTCAAATGTTGTAGCATACTGTTCTGTGCTGATGTGAAAATATTAAAAAGGAAAATTACATACACTTAAAAAATAAATTTTTGAAACTGTCCATATCTTATAATATCCATATCTCAAACTTACAAATCACTCTCTGTTTACAGGAAATCTACAGTATAGCATGTAAATAAGTAACAAGGAAATGCTCTGCTACATAATCAAAACCTCACACACAAACAACGTCAATAAGGGCAATATCACATGGTAGTGGCTACATAGACTTTGGTTTCCTGATTAATTCATAAAGGAGCAATAACTTCATTACATTTACTATTTTCTTTATATTTTACTAAGCAATACCGTTAAAACTGCTGCAGTTTAAATCTACAGTCAAAAGTCGATATTTTAACACATGCTACTCTAGCAAGTTGTTTTCATTTGGCATAACCAAACACAAACAAAGCTTATTTCCCTATCCAAATTCTGCTTTATACTGTAAACTAACAGGGATCAACAAAAATAAACCGCATCACCATTCAAGACTGCATTCTTTCAGCAAAGAAATTGTATTATACATATATAGTAAAGAATAATTGTATTAAGAAGCTAATTAATCACGGGGGTGGAATGTGACTGTACGAAAAGGAAGATAACATAGCTTATGGATCAGGGATGCTGCATTGGTAAAACGTACCCTACAGCCATAATGTGTATATATATATATATATAAATATATATACAGTGGATTCTGGTTATTTGGGCCACCGGTTAATCGGGGCAGCTGTTTATTTGAGACAAATCTTAAAAAACGGAACCCAATTTGGAAAATAACCAGGGTTTACTTCGCTTAATTGGAACAAAATGCCGTTTAATCGGAGCAGAAGACCGCAGCACTGGAGATTACCCTACGATTGTCTCCGACCGTACCACGTAGTTCGGGCGGATTTCTGGAGGTCACAACCATAAAACAATAAAAACAATTAGCAGTCACCTGTTTATTGGGCTTTTCTGTTAGTGCAATCTATCATAAACGGATAGTAAACTCGATCTTATTGAATATGCGATAATACCGACAGCTGGAATTCTGTGGGTTATTATGGTAAAATGTGTTTGCACTTCCATGGAATCTTCAATCATATAAAAAATATAAATTTTCAGAATCTTCTCTTCATTCCAATTTTTAAAGCTTCGTAATTTGTTACTCCGTTTTCACTTGCGCATATCGTGTTACTTGCAATTTGTGTGTGCTGTGTTTTTTGTTATTGATTGCTTATCTTTTTACTGTTTTAAATTTTAACCCCCATCCACAAATGTCAGTGAACAGAAACGTCAACTAGTTTAGTTAGTATGTACATATAACAGTAAGTATTAATTATTCCGATTATCACGTATATTCTTCCGAATTTCACTTATCATTTAATTTTTTAATTGGTAAGGTAATAAAGGGTAAATTTGTGCTTAATATATCTTTACTTTTATAGCCTGTGGATAATATTCCTCCTATTATCACTAATTAGAATCGCTGTTTAATAGAATTAAAATTCAATTCACAAATGTGATCACAATGACCGGCGCTTACTACACATCGTATAGTGGACGGTACTTTACTATGGTGAGTTCGTGATAACGTGATTTGATTGTACAGTGAACTAATTGTAAAGTGGGGGGGGGGGTAACATTGTGTAACTATTTACGTGAAACTTCAGATAATTGGGGCAGCCGCTTAACTGGGCCAAAATGCACTAGTCCCGATGTGTCCCAAATAACCGGAATCGACTGTATAAAGTATATTGTATGTAGAAATGTGAAGACGATTTTGATTTAAACCTATTGAATACGGTACACACTGTGAACTCGACTAAATGGATAAGGAATGTAGTAGCGATATATGGTATGAAAAAGAAGAAGAAGAAGAAATAGACAGGAAATTAAAAATAAAGATAAGAAGTGAAAAGGCGACCAAAATAAGATAACATTGCGGTGTCTTTCACAATCTGAGTGTCATCATCAGAGGTCATCCACCGAAATTATTAAAAAGACAGCAATGTTCTTGCTTTTGTTTCCGACATGTTCTGTATGCTGCAGTGCACGTGAGCTGTTGCCACGTATTGAGAACGAAATATTAAAATTATTTAAAATTTTTGCGGTAACCACTTTTATTGGCACAATCTATTAGACCTTACTCTTACCGCAAATATTTTAAATAATTTTAATATTTTGTTCTCAACACATGGCAACAGCTCGCGTGCACCACAGCATATAGAACATGTCGGAAACAGAAGCAAGAACATTGCTGTCTTTTTAATAATTTCGGTGGATGACCTCTGATGATGACACTCAGATTGTGAAAGACACCACAATGTTATCTTATTTTGGTCGCCTTTTCACTTCTTATCTTTATTTTTAATTTCCTGTCTATTTCTTCTTCTTTTCATACCATATATCGCTACATTCCTTATCTATTTAGTCAAGCTCACGGTGTATACCGTATATTCAACAGGTTTAAATTAAAATCTTCTTCACATTTCTACATACAATATACTTTATTTATATATATATATATATATATACACGTATAATGAAGTTTAATTGATAAATTAAACACACAGTAAGACATTACCAACATTAAATAGAGTAATAATAAAGTACAGCAGACTCTCGATTTATCGGGATTGGATTAATTGGGAAACTTTGAGACTCCAAATTTAAAAAAAAAAAAAAAAAAAACAACCAGAAATCACAAAATTCAAGTAATAACTGGAATAGGTATAAACAGATATTTTGCAAGTTGTAAATAAGCAACAAGAATAGGCATTATAAATCGTCATTGGGAGATTAGTGTACCTATTATCTTGCAACCCCCACTGTCTTCACACATACTACTCAAAACAAAAAAAAGAGAGACCAAATGTTTAGTTTGATTTAGTGTGTCGCACAGAAAAAGGACAAATTTTGCTTCGTTATTTATGTCAGGGATGTCGGAATATTTGTTTATAGTAATTATTATTATTATTTATTTTATTTATTTTTTTTTAGAAATCGCGAAAATGTGGGTTGCTTTCAAATTAAACAAAAACTTTAAATTATTCAAAAGTTTGAAAATGGTGCATCCATTAAATCTCTAAAGAACCATTATAATGTTGGCGACCAAACCATACGCGACATTGTAAAAAATAAAGGGAAGCATCATATTGGACACCGAGTAGTATGTGTTAAGTTTTCTTCATTTTTTTTCCGTGGTTAACCGCAGGTAAATGAAAGGAAACCAGTAGCGTGGCAAACCAGTAGAGGAAGAATTTAACATGCAAAATTAAGAATAGAGTACTGTTGGAGAAACATTATTAAATAATTTAATAATGTTTATATAATGAATTATATATTTATATATATTAGTATTGAAAAGGCTGAATAGTGGTACTATCTGAAATCCCTTTCAAAACAGGAATGTAAAAGCTATGTAAAATAAAGTCATAATTAAAAGTTTTGACTTTAAAGAAAGATTAGAAGCATTTTTCCTCCCTTCCAATGAGTTTCTTTTCTTCCCCCCATTAGAAGGGGGGAAGAAAAGAAAAGTAAAGTAAAGGAAAATCTAATGCATTCCTAGAAATAATCACGAAAGCCCATATCTCAAAAATCATTTTCCTACAGTAATGAATGTAATGTTCTCCAAACAGGCCTCTGGGGTTGGGTAAATTCATATTATGATTTTAAATGTTTCTCACCAACCAATAATAAAATAAAACACGGAAACTAGAATTTTGAAAACTACGTTTACTACTATATATTTAAAATAACTTGACAACTAAAAAGGATAAAATACATAATATATATATATATATATATATACACACACATCGAATAAAATACATTAAAATACCGGGTTAAAAGCGATAAAACCGACCGTAGCTTTCGAAGGCTCCTGCCTTCTTCCTCAGCGGTAGCTTCCTTATACTGCGGTGCATCTTAAGTACCAGCAGGTTTACGGTCTAAATCACGTGTTTATAGCCACGTGTTCTCCTATGTACTGGAACCAGAAGCGGCTTGGGAGCGTGTCATACGGAATCGTTCATCCCTTCTGAGGATCGTAGCCTCAAAGAGGGGATGAATCCGCAAACCTTTGTCTCTATTAATGTTCTCTGTTGAATTTATCCGCAAACTCTCGAGCCACTTGCGGTCCCAGAACCTATGCGCCCGATCATGTTTTATTTTATTATTTCCGTGTTTTATTTTATTATTGGTTGGTGAGAAACATTTAAAATCACAATATGAATGTAATGTGGTTGGATTATGTTCTTGATCAGACTATCAAGGCCACTGTGCAAAAATCTCTTAACATTAGCTAGTAATAAACTAAAACATCCACATGATGATTTTTCCTCTCACAGGTTGGATGTTTACTCTGTGAGTGTTCCACATAAAATTTAATGTTTCAATGAGGGGTTTATATACAGTATGTGCTGGTTATAGTGATCACTGGCTATTAGAATCAGCCAATCAACAGAATCTAATTTCAAAGAACTGATCCAAATCAATAAAATGCACTACACTTCTGTTTAATAGAATCACATTTTCGGTTATAAGAATCGATTTTGAATGCCAGTGATATTTTTCTAAAGCACATTCCTGGAGGTTACATTTATAAAGGTCACAACCATAAAACAATAAAAACAATTTGCAGTTTCTAGTTTACTGGACTTTTCTGTTAGTGCAATAAATGGGTAGTAAACTCATTCATTTGCGATAATACTGATAGCGACAATTCTGTGTTTTCACATTATTATGGTGAAATGTGTTTCCCCTTCGCTGAAATCCCCTCATCATTTCTATATCTAAACTTCATCTCAATTGCATGTGTCGTGTTAGTTCCAATTTGTGTGTGCCATGTACTTTGTTATTGATTGACGCTTATCTTTTTTTACTGTGTGTTAAATTTCACTACCAAAAAAAAAAAAAAAAAAAAAAAGTCAGTGAACAGAGAGACAGTGAATTTGAGTGTAAAAGATAAGGTACGAATTATAGAAACGTATGATAAATTAAACTTAGGCAATATGTCTCAAAGGGAAGAGGCAGTAAAATTAGGAGTGCCTCAGTCATCTTTATCAAAATTGTTAAAATCACATCACACATTAAACACTGATATGATTAGTGAAACCAGAAAAAGGAAGCATGAAGGGAAATGCCAAACAGTAGATGAAGCTCTGTTCGTTTGGTTCAAAGAGACCAGCTCATTTAATGTGCCAATCAATCACAGCATTCTTCTTCAAAAAGCTAATGATTTTGCTGAAAAACTTACATGAAGAATTTAAGGCGATGGACGGATGGCTGACAAGATGGACGGAGAGGCATGATATTGTTTACAAAAAACTTCACGGAGAAAAACAGGATTCCGATAGTTCTGCAGCTGACACCTGGTTGAAAACAAAACCTCTTGGCAAACTGTGTTAAGCACTTATAATCCTGAAGACTTTTTTAATACAGATGAAACAGGGTTGTACTGCAGGGCTACCCAAGACCACTGCATAATTTTTAAAAATTCCCCTGCATCTACAGGAAAGAAGATCAAGAACATGATTACAGTTCTTTTAACATGCAATATGACGGGAACAATCAAGATGAAGCCATTAGTTATCAGCAAGAGTAAATCGCCTAGCTGTTTTAAAGGAGTAAAACAGCTGCCTGTTGACTATGCCAATAATACCAATGCTTGGATGACAGCTTCTTTATCCGAAGATTATCTTCATAAATGGGATTTGAAATTGGATAAGAAAAACAAAACAATTGCATTGGTTTTGGACAACTGCCCAGCTCATCCAAAGTTGACTTTCAAAAACATTGAATTAGTTTTTCTACCTTCAAATACCACATCACTGATTCAACCTCTCAACCAGTGAATAATAAAAACCTTTGACCTTTTATAGATCAGATATGAGGCGAAGAATCATCCAGTCTATAGATAAAGGTTTGGGAACATCATCTGATAACGCAAAGCAGATAACTGTTCTAGATGCACTTCATATGACAATGAATGTCCGGAAGGAAGTTTTAAAATCTGCATTAGCAACTGTTTCAAAAAATGTGGATTAATTATTTGTGATGGGCAACTAAGTCACGATACTGAACACATTGAAAAGCATGAAGACATGGGTGAACAGGAGTTTAATGATTGGATGGACATAGATGGTGATCTACAAGTTACTACAGCTTTAACAGATGAAGAAACTGCCGTCTGTTACTAATAATTTCGCCAAGGAGGAGGAAAACAAAGATGAACCCGAATGAATTCCAGTTACAAAATGGCAAACTCGTGAAGCTATAGCCGTCCCGAGGAGAGCGTTGGAAGAAACTGGTGCAAGTAATCGTGAACATAGACTGTTATACAATATTGAAAAATCTATAAATAGACTTTGTAGTGATAAATTAAAGCAATCTAAAATAAGTGACTATTTTAAATTATAAGCATATTACAAAGTGTTATGTTTAATTAATATGTATATTAATTAAGCTATGTACGTAAGTATAAATTTATTTTTATTTTGTTCGGAAGGTAAAAATCGGAAAAATATTCTGATTTTTATGTATCTTTTAATTGCTAATAAACCTTTGGTAATAAAGCGTAAATTTGTGCTTTATATCTTCTATTTTTATAGCCTCTGGATAATATTTGTTGATTTTTGATTATTAGAATCAAAATTCAATTTGCAAACGTGATCACTATAACTGGCGCTTACTGTATATGTATATTTGGCATTTCTGCTAGGTGATGAATAGCAAATCTACAAATAATCTTGGATAAGTCTTGCTATTTACAAAATAATTATTCTGTAATTGAATCAGTAGTATTCAATGGAACTACTGTACCTCTCATATGTGCAGCTTCCTCTGTGAAATACACAGCACAGTGTTCCGCAATTTATAATGCAGGTGTAAGCAGACCTACATACACCCTCATCATAACACCTACTGCAGTATAAAAGAGGCCATGTTCCCTTTCCTGATATATTTTCCCAACCGTAACAAATGTAATGTGGCTGGATTATATTCTGGGTAAGACTATCAGAGTTACCCACACAGATGTATTTGGGTTAAGAATGGCACAAGTAACCCTCACAGTAAACTAAATTACAAAGAATGTTAATTGCAGTCAGTAATAAACAAAGATGATGCATAATGTAGCCCAATAATGTTCAACAACAGCAGAGCATTCCAATTGTTTCAGAGCATGAAGTGGCTCTCCGCACTGCTAAATCTGAACGCTCTGCTGTAGCTGAACATTATCGGGTCGAGCAGCATAAACTTCATCCCTGAAATGAAATTGAAACCATCAACTATTCGCATGATTACTGCCAGTGCTCATGGCTTGAAGCACTCCATATAGTCAGCTGTAATAGTACTATGAATCATAACAGGGGAGTGCATATGCACCACATTATGGAGTCTGCCATATTACAGTGCGATGAGCGCTAGCATTCCTTATTATGTAATACAGCATTATTCCATAATACAGCATTATTCCTTATTCCATAATACAGCATTACCGGCACCAGAGTAGTGATCTGCGATCATTCCCAGTCGTCTTCTGTTGTTTGCCCTAAGCAAATATATACTCAGTACACTGAACAACACCAAGCAGCTGATGAAGGGACACCTCACCCCGAAAGCTTCTATTTTATTGGTTTTTATATATACAGGTAACCCTCGTATAACACGGTAGTTGGGTTCCTATAAAATGTCTTGTTGTGTGAAACCGTGTTATACGTGATTAAGAAAAAGTACAAAACGGGTAGTTATGTTCCAAAAGCTAACAAAAATACACCATTTTGTGTATTTTTTTGTGCATACTAGATTTTGTGCATCTTCTGCTCTCTTTAAAAAAATCAGTAATCTGGGTAGGTTTGCTTTTGCTTGATAAATCTTTGTGAATTTCATTGTACAGAACTAAGCATTTTTGAAGCTTCCTTTTGAACTTTAGGCTCCTTTCATTCAAGAATCTGCATTCAAAAAATAAGATTCTAATTGCTCGACTAACTTTATTCCTTCCTGTATGCTTTTTAGTATAAAATTTGTAAGTTTAGAATATTTTCATCTTCAATCCTCTGAATTGATTTGGTTTTACCTCCGATGCCATTTCCACCAAATCCACTTTGCCAGCCTCTTTTTCTACTAGTAATTCTTGACCGTCTTTAGTAATAATTTATTTTTATTTTTTTAGGAGCATCGGCGACTAAGACCAGTTACTCTGTGTATATTGTCTATAAATTACGTGTGTTGTTTAGTCGATTTTCTGTTTTTCTGGACGAGAAAAAACCACTAACTGCCCGACTAACTCAGCCACATTGTGAAAAAGACCCATAAAAATTTCTCCTGTCATCGACTGGATTCGAACTCAGGTCTTTTCCACCCGATGTGGGAAGGAGAGCAATTCTATCAACTGTGCTACCCATGAGGGCTTCAGTAATCATATCATCAAAACCTTCCCCTCCTACTGACATAGCAAGTTCTACTTTCGTACCAATTCTGTTTTCTGCCGGTTCGACCACATTCCCTGAATGAACTGACTCTGGCCATACATTTTTCCACGCACATTTAACGTTGATGGGGTTACTTATTTCAGCAATAAGGCTATGATTCTGATACAGTCCACAACTGAGAAATGTTTCCATGGCTCCATTACTTCAATAGATTGGGAATCAATTTTTTTCCTAAATCCATTGTAACAATTTTATAATGTAATGCATTTTAAAGGTGGATATGATACTGATCTAATGGCTGAATGAAAGAAGTTGTATTTACACAGTACAACTGTGGTAACTTCAACATCAAGATGACTTAAATCTTCTGAATGGCCTGTGTGCTATCCAAAACTTTGAAATAAGATTTTTCCACAAGTTCAACAACAACGAGTTCAATAGCACAGAACGTAACATGGGGATTTCCCAACAAAATAAAATACAGGGGTTTCTCAATAATTTTTTTTTTTTTTTTTTGACTAGCGAGTCAACAGCAGGGATTCAAAGAGTGGAAATGTTGAAAAATTACATCAAACATGAGAGCATGGTTTTCCCTGCACAAAAGCTCGAAAATACCGATATACGAGGTTTACAAAAATTCGCTAACCATGTTATACGGGGGTTGCCTGTATATATATATATATATATATATATATATATATATATATATATTTATATTATTTTTTTTTAAATGCTTTTAACATTTATTTATGTATATACCAATTTATTTTAATAACGTTTAACTTAAACCAGTTTGTAAGGCATTACTAGAAATTATATAGTGATGCAGCCCGACACTCAAGGCCTGTTTTCTAAAAAAAGTTGCCTTTGTAAATTTCTCTTAAAAGGGATGTCGGTTTTCTTCTTTTATTTCTTTTTATAAAAAAAAAAGAAAGAAACGAAATGAAAGAAAGAAATAATATTTTCTTATATTTTATTTAAGCTTGAAATGTACATACAGCAATACCTCGCTTAGCACGGCTTCAAACAGCACAGGTTTCACTATAACACGGTTTTCAATTAAGTTTAAGTCAAATTTACTGTACATATTAAAACTCATTCAATAGCCAATTACATATTAAAACTCATTCAATACATGAATGGCAGTTGTATTTTAATTCTGACGAAGGCTACCATATAGCCGAAAGCTCATATATTTCTGCTTTATCTGTACGCTCTGTGTTTAAGCTACAATAAATTCCTCAATGAATCCAGAGCGCGTAGGCCTGTTTCGTTATGTTCGTACTATTCTTGGCCAACCAGCATACGACATGGTCGTGAGACTACAGAAAGATTTTATCTTCATAGCCCGTAGTAGACAACACCTGAGGTTTGCGCATAGGTGCAAAGCTAACGAGATTATACCGAAAGGGTTTCGCTACAAACAACCGTTTTCTAATGAGCGCATGAGACGTGCCTGTCGGAACTTCGGCCTCAAAACCCTACGTATATGGATCGGCTGCCTCCATCATGACATACAACGTGCTTCAGCGAGCAAGGCAACCCTACTAGCCGACCTTAAGACTCTGATTCCCGATCCCGTTTACACCGATGTGGTCAACACTTTATGTCACCAGGCCATCAGAGAATCAGATCTTTATTGTACCCGACAGAAACGTAAGTTTTGTAATTTGATTAATGAATCCCGTCAATTGCGCAGCCAATGTAATACCCCTCTCACTAATTCCACGGACTTCGTATTGAACCTAAGCAGCAAACAGTTATCTGCGGACCAAGTAAACTTATTGACTCTTGGCATGACGTTTGCCGTTCTTCCTAAGCACCCGCCGATCACCGACATCGCCTTAGGTGTGGAAGCCAGCTTATCACGCCTCCCAGAAGATGTAGCCAACACAATCCGCTTGAAGACTGCAGCAGTTCTACACCGTGCTCGCCCCGTCTCTTCTAACCTCAACCGTACACAGTTCTCTGCCCTCAAGGCATTGAAACAGGATTCGTCCATCGTCATTCTACCGGCAGACAAAGGCCGCCGTACGGTTGTAATGGATCACACTGATTACATGGCGAAAGCGCTACTACTTTTACGGGATACTACTGTATACAAACCCCTGACCATCAACCCCAACAGAGTTTTAGAACGATGGGAATCAGAGGTGAATATCCTCGTCAACAGTTGGCTGAAACAAGGGAAGATCACACAGTCAACCCGTAATCACCTCCGTGCTTCCGGATGTCAGATCCCACGGTTTTACGGCCTACCGAAAGTGCACAAAGAAGACACACCACTGAGACCAATTGTATCCTGCTGTGGATCACCGACTTACGAGCTGTCTAAATTTGTCTCGAGACTTCTTTCTCCTCTGGTTGGCAAGACCACCCACACCGTTTCCAACAGTGTTGAATTCATAAAGAGGATTCGCACTGTATCCATCTCGCAGAATCAAGTTATGGCATCGTTCGACGTCATATCGCTCTTTACCTCCATCCCTGTGGAACTTGCCATTTCTTGTGCAAAACAACTCTTGGACAATGATAGAACCCTCAACGAAAGAACTGGTCTCACACCCGATGACATTTCCACCGCCCTCAGACTGTGCTTAACAGGGGGTGCGATCATATTTAATGACTCAGTCTACCAGCAGATACATGGCACGGCCATGGGTTCCCCGGTCAGCTCAGTCACAGCAAACATCGTGATGGAGGAGTTAGAGGGACGTGCGTTTGCACACGCACCTGATCACATCGCCTTTTGGTGTCGCTATGTTGACGATGTGTTCGTGGTCATCCCTAGAGACTCAGGTCAGCGACTTCTATCATACCTCAACTCACTATCGCCCTTCATAAAATTCACGATTGAGCTGGAGTCGAACAACTCTTTACCATACTTAGACACACTTGTCCGACGTGAAGGCACATACCTGAGGACTACAGTTTATCGTAAGCCCATGTGTGCTGGCCAGTTTACCAACTTCCGGTCAGCACACGCGCGAGGCCACCTCCTCTCCACGGCCCGAACCTTGCTTACTCGCGCCTGGACACACTCCAGCTCCGCTAATGAAAGACGCAAAGAGGTCACTAGGGTCAAAGTAGACCTTACGAGGTGTGGCTACCCCATTGACGTCCTCGACAGGTGTGATCTACAGACACGTGACATCGTGACGACCAGCTACAACACCAACAGTGACGAGCCATCCACAAGGGCATTCATCCCATACTACCCCAACCTGTCACAACAGATCGGCAGAATCCTGAGAACGCACGGAATAAAGTGCATCCAGCTCCCAGGCAGGAAACTGCGTTCTTTCATCTCCAACGTGAAAACACCTGTCCCCACCCTTCTGCAGAGCGGTTTAGTCTACCGCATCTCTTGCCGTGACTGCACTAGCTGCTACTTCGGAGAGACTGGACGTCGACTCGAGAAACGTCTCTCGGAGCACAAAAGAGCGATCCGTTTAGCGGATATAGAACACTCAGCTATCGCCGAACATGTCTGGACAACCCACCACGACATCGACCCACACCGCGATGTCGTGGTGGTAGACAGATCCCACCATTACCTAAAGCGTACCTGGTTGGAATCATTAAATATAAAATCTTCGGATAAATCCTTAAACAGGAACAGTGGTTACCAAGTCAACCCGATCACAGAGTCAGTAGTTCTGTCATTGGACAAGCGCTGGCCACGTCATCATGCGTCACAGCCACAGACGTCAACAAACAATTAAACCTTGCGTCTCACGCACCTGGCAGTGCACATCTTCATTCCAACTGCCATTCATGTATTTTAATTCTGACGAAGGCTACCATATAGCCGAAAGCTCATATATTTCTGCTTTATCTGTACGCTCTGTGTTTAAGCTACAATAAATTCCTCAATGAATCCAGAGCGCGTAGGCCTGTTTCGTTACTAATAGTCTAACAATCATGAATTTTGCAAATTTTTTCTCCTCTGCTTCCTTCTTCAGTGACTGTGATTTTGCTGTTACTCCATTATAAAAATACCAAAAGACCACAATGACAGTTTAAGGTATTTAACCCTCCTATCCAACGTATTTCCAGATATATATTGAGGAATCCTGCTCAGGTAAACACTGAGATATTCTCTCCCTGCTAAGGAGAGATGATCGTGAACTTTTAATTTGGCAACACTGTATGCAGAAGGTTTTGTAATCCCTTATTCAGCTCAATTTCCATTATTATTTAATGCAGTTGTCAGTTTAGCATATATGTGATGATGTAACAGCAAGATCACAATAACCAAAGAAGCAGAGAAAACTCAACCGTGAAATGAATGATTGTTAGACTATTAGTAATAAACGGGTTCTAAAATTTACACAAGTAAAGTGTTTTAATTTCAAGTATTTCATAGTTTAATTTTCCATTTACAAAAATTAAAATAAAAAAAATAACAAAAATGAAAGTTATATTGTTTTTTAAACTTTTTTTTTTGGAAATGTGTTTTTCAGTTTAATGGTTTTTTTTTTTTTTTTTTCCCCGTAGAATTCACACATGGGCTACACCAGATCGACCAGAATTTCCTAAACCTTTTTTAGTCGTGGAAAACTTTATCTCACACCATATTCACAGAACACTTACGAAACACAAGTTTAGTGAGAGCCAAAGAACTGTTTGTTAATATTTTATTACATATGACACACTGTGCATCAAGAGCATCTTTATTTCCAACACATGTAAAGCCGAAATTCAAATAACTGTCATCATACTTTCGTTTTGGTTTTTTATTAGTTGGTTCCTGTTTTTTAACTCCAGATTTTTGGGGAACAAAAGGCTGTGATTGTTCATCCTCACTTCGACGTGTGATAATATTGTGTTCGTTTTCATCAACCACAGTTGCACTACTACTAGAAGTACTTTGCTTCTCATTTTAAAGTTCCTTTTTTCAAAACTCCAGGGTCACAAATTTTAATAATAATATTTCGAAATACTAATAATTATCAAAAAAAAAAAAAAAAAAATATATATATATATATATATATATATATATACAAGGAAGTGAGTTTAGTTATATCAGTTCGCATCCTTCTTTCCTTCAACCTGCGTACTGCAGGCTAAATCTCATATGAATGGCATATTAGATCTTTCGCATAGAGAAGTATGCATAGATGTCATTACATCTACGTATACTTCTCTATGCAAAAGCCCACCAAAATGTGTAGTAGTAGTAGTGGTGGTGGTGGTGGCATGTGATGCAAGAAAACAAGCGTATGAGCTTATGCAGCATCAGCCAAAAAAAAAAAAAAAATTTCATGCAACCATTCCCTCTAAATGTTTGTCCAGTTCCTACTTAAATTTATTTAACCTATCAACTTCCACAACAACAGATGGAAGTTTGTTCCAGCAATTAACCACTTGCTGGCTAAAGGCAATTTTCCGCACATCTATTCTACATGTCTTTCCTTAATTTGAATTTATGCCCCCTTATGTTCATAATCTGAACAAGTGGAAGAATCCCATCAGAATTCAGTGTGCTCTGAATTCTGATGGGAAGAATTTCCATTAGAATTCAGCGAATTCGGCCCCATTCAAGGCCTTATACACCTCAATCAGATCACTGAGCAGGTGACCAGTCTCCAGCCACTGCAATTTGCAGAACTTAAACCTCTCTTGGTAAGAGGATCCCTTCATTCCCCTCACCAATCTAGTTGCCCTTCTCTGTACACACTCAGACAAATCTACATCCTTCCTAAAATAAGACCTCCAGACCTGTACGCAGTACTCAAGCCGTGGCCTGACCATTGCCTTATACAAAGGGACAATCACCTCCTTTTCCCTGATAGCAAAATTCCTATATTTCCTTGACAAAACCCCATAACCTGCCCTGGCAGCCTGTCTGCATTGCTCAGAAAACTTCATATCTAACTGCACAATTACTCCCAGGTCTTTTTCATTTTCTACCACCTTAAGTGTAGTACCACACAGTTGGTACGTTTCTCTGGGGTTACTTCTACCAATATGCAGTACTTTGCATTTGTCAAGGTTAAACATCAGTTGCCACTTCTCAGCCCATTTCACCAAATTTTCTAGATCCTGTTGCAGCAGCACACTGCCATTACTGTCCTTAACAATCCTGCCAACCTTTGTATCATCTGCAAACTTCGGCACTAAGCCTCACATACCTTCATCAATATCACTGATAAATATACAAAACAACAGTGGACCCAACACCGAACCCTGTGGGACTCCACTAATAACATTAGTCCACGAAGAGCAGCACCCATTGATTACCACCCTCTGTCTTCTCCCACTCAACCATCGTTTTATCCATTGTAGCAATTTGTACAGTAGTCTTCCATGCGGAAGTGTCAAAAGCTTTCCTGAAATCCAAGTATATGATATCAAAATTATTTTTTGCATCCAGTTCCTTTGTAATCACATCATAATAATCAATCAAATTTGTCAGAAGACTTTCCCTTAACAAACCCATGCTGTGTCTGAATTATTGCTGCAGTCTTGTCTAGATGATCATGCAATGCACCTTTGACCAGTGACACCATTATTTTACCCGGAACAGAAGTTAAACTAACCTGTCTGTAATTACTTGATCCCCCTTTGTGAATTGGGGATACATTTGCACATCTCCAGTCCGTGGGGACCTTCCCTGAGTCCAAGGATGCTCTCATAATTATGGCTGTTTGCTTACTTCCTTTGCCACCTCCTTTAATATAACTGGATGGATCCCATCCACCACGGGTGTCTTTCTTATGTTTAACTTCAACAATTTCTCCTCCACTTTGCTCTCAGTTATTACAAAATCATTAAGCACCCTGCTACTATTTGATAACCTTCTGGCATTTTCAAACCTTAATAACTCCTCATGTGTGAATGTAGATGCAAAATACTCATTCAGCTTGTTTGCTATCTGAGCAGGATCATCAACAGTCGAACCACTGATATCAAGTGGACCAATCAAATTCATCCCCTTCATTTTAGAGTTTATATAAGTAAAGAAATCCTTGCTGTTTTTCTTAGCATCCTCTGCCAAAGATTTCTGGTAATCTGCGTTCGCCTGCCTAACCTCCTTTGTGACTTGATTACAGACAAACTTATATCTGCCATAGGCTTCTGTATCGTCTGATAATTTATATGCATCCCATGCATTTTTCTTCTCTCCCACAAGTGTCATTAGTTCATTTGATAACCATTTAGGCCTAAACCTTGAACAATATTTCTTAATAGGTATGAAACTTTCAGTAACTTCCACAATTAATTCCTTGAATGCTTCCCACTTAGAATTTGCTGTTGGTAACATCATCAATTGATCCCACTGTACAGAATTTAAAAATTGTCTGATACCACTGTACTCACCTTTACGGAAGCAAAAACCCTTTCCTTTACCCCTGATGGTAATTATATCTTTAAGTAAATCCCACATCAGTACACTGTGATCACTACCACGTAGTGGTTCCTTTATCTGCAAATTCTTAATACACGAATAATCACTGCTGATAACCAGATCTAGAGTATTACCCTCTCTGGATGCCTTTCGAACATGCTGCTGCAGAAAACAATCATTCAATAAATCCACAAAAGTCTTGGGTTTTTTTTTTTTTTTTAGGAGCATTAGCAACTAAGGCCATATATTGCTCTGGGATATGCAGTGGTCATTCCCTGACCTTTCCGCATCCTCCGTATTTGGTGGTGATGGGCTCGAACCCCGGTCAAATCAAAAAGCGTGTGCTGCACACTGCTGCTCCTTTCCACCTGGCTACGGAGGCGCCTCACAAAAGTCTTACTAGTGTGCGAGTGACCAAACCACAAGTTCCAGTCAATATCTGGGAAGTTAAAATCCCCCATTATAAGACATTCTGATTTACAAAAAATAGATTATCCACTCTATTTCTCTGTACAATTGTTCATTGTTCTCATTTGAGTCATTAGGCCTATAACACACTTCTCTTATTTTTGCTTTCGCAGTACTCATGTCATACCAAACTGACTCAACAGTGCACTTTTCATCGGTGCCTCCGTAGCCAGGTGGGAAGGAGCAGCAGTGTGTAGCACACGCTTCTTGATTAGACCGGGGTTCGAGCCCGTCACCACCAAATACAGAGGATGCGGAAAGGTCAGGGAATGACCACCGCATATTCCCGGAGCAATATGGCCTTAGTTGCTAATGCTCCTAAAAAACCAAAATAACTAACTAACTAGCACTTTTCATCTATATCAACTGGATGCACTTCTTTTGATTTTATGTTTTTCTCAATTAACAATATAACACCTCCCTTCCTATCCTGTCTATCCTTTCTGTATACATTGTACTCCCTACATTCCAATTCTGCATTCCTAATATCTGTGTGATACCACGTCTCTGATATCCCAACAATATCTGCCTTTGATGTCTTGACCAACACTTCAAATCCATCAAATTTATTTACTATACTTCTAGCATTGGTATACATGCACCTATTCTTATTCTTAGTTACCCTAACACATCCCATATACCCAACTGTTTCACGATGGCTGCCATCTGTCCCTGAAACCCCCAGTATCCCTCGCTCCAGGCCACTGCTTATTCTAATAGAAGTAGCACAAGAATCACCTTCACCTTTGCCTGCAGCTACTTTTAACCTTTTAGTCTGTGAATCCCCCCCCCCCAAGCTAGCAGTTTTCCCACCCATCTAACACTGCCTCGATAGCATCAGCAAATCAGCACCCTTTCTATTTAAGTGTATCCCATCCCTGTAGAAGCAGTCTCTCCTGTTAACGAGCACAGACCATGCTGAAAAAAATTCTATCCCTTGAGCCTTGCACATTCCCTCCAGGGCCGAATTGATTGACAAGGCTCTCATCATGTACTCCCTCCTATCGTGTCTGGGCAGAATTGCAGACACTTTCAAATTTAACCCTAACTCACAACTTTTACAAGAATCTTTTTGCAAGACTTTTGCATGAAAAATCAAATAGACTATATTCCACAGTCTATTTAATTATTAGTCTATGCCAGTATATTAATAAACGAAAAAAAAAATTTTTAAGTTATAATGATACAAAAGTGGTGTACTCTACAAATTTGCAAAATTTATTTTATTTTTTTTTAAATTATTAATTATGATTTTTCATGGAACACAGTTTGGGAAATGCTGAGATAAAGGCACCTCTGCAGCCAGGTGGGCAGGAGCAGCAGTGCGTAGTACATGCTTCTTGATTAGACCGGGGGTCGAGCCCGTGAGCCACCAAATACAGAGGATGCGGAAAGGTCAGGGAATGACCACCGGATATGGCCTTAGTTGCTAATGCTCCTAAAAACCAAAACACAACAACAGCTGAGATAGACCACAAAGTTGCCCATCTCTGTTACAGAGCATGGTTTTCAAACTGTGATACCCATACACATTTCATATGAGGCACTAGCATGGCAATACATATTTTTATTCTTATGAGAAATTGAAACACAGTTCTCTCTGAGCTGTTATATGAAAACAAGAAATACAGATTTCCAAATGCATTGAGTACCACCATTTCCAAAACTCCCAGGCTGTTGCTCTGAATACTAAATACTACACCTTACTTGTTTGCTAAAGAACATTTTGCTATAATGACACTTGAAAATTAGTACTTGTTAAGTGTTGGGTAACAATTAATTCATGCGTATAACACTAGTATAACTGTCAGTGTGGGATGTGACAATTAGCAGCAATGTCTGAGTAGAGCAGGATACAGGTTAAAAAGGTTTGAGAAATAACTGTTGAGTTGGTCAGATTACATAAATTCAGAGAAACTGGATAAATACTTAGATGAAACAAATGAATGAGGGAGGGCTACAAATATACAGATTTTGTTGAGTTGATGATAAACATGATTATCCAATTAAAATGTAATACAATTTGTAATATAACCAAAAGTTTATTAAATCAAATAGAGACTTTCACTAAAACCATCACTGAGTGTGCAGGAAGTGTCCCACTTGCTTGGTAGACATACAATTACTTTTTCCGGTATGTTTTTGACACTTGAAAAACCCTAGAAAGTATAAGTTCATCAATTGTGCAAATGCAGTTATCAACATTTTGATTCAGTCATGTTTGGGTGGGGTTTTGGATACAGTCCTGTTGGGATAGCTACTAGGGTCACCCAAAAAATTATCTACCCTGGTAATAAATAAATCAACAAAACAACACATCCCGCCCCTTCCTGAATATTCCCATTGAGTTCAATACATATTTCCACCATTTTAAGGGCAAGAGGAAATAAATGAAAAAAAGAAATCTTTGTTCTGGTTTCTGAAGTCATTTATAACTTCCAGGAGAGTGTCGTCACTTGAAAAAATGATGCCCATGCAGGTGTTTTGTCAGATTACTGAAGAGAAAATAATCACTGGTGGCAAGGTCTAGAACTGTAAAGCAGTGGTTGGTTTAACTTGTGGAATCTGTAATCCCTCAGAGCAATAATCATTCCTCGTATTACTAACACTGTGTGATAAACAGATAAACTTCTATGTATCATTTTACTACTACCACCTAAGCATACTTGTTATCTATCACTTTGAGAATATTTGTAAAATTATCCATTCTGTAACAGGCTCATGTTATTCTATGATGTTAGAGTCAATTAAACTTAATGCAAGACTGTAGTTTTAAGAAACAAATAGTCATATAGACCAAAAAAATTAATAAGAACAGTTAGAAGTAACTAACTGCAAAATTTTTAATGTTCACAAATGATTAATGATTGCAATAAACTATACTAATTAAATTCATTATGAACAACATTTAAGCCTTAAATTTTGTATATTAAAAGTCAGGAAAAACAAAGAAAAAATATTTAAAAAACAAAATGAGTTAAAGAGAGCTTAAAAACTCCTACCTTGTCCTTCCCAATTGGTAAATCATCTCTTGTATACATATTTTTCCTGCCATCAAACACTGGTTTTAAACTCCCAAAGATTTTGGAATAAGACTGTACCATGGTTTCCATAATTTCCCTAACGAAATAAAATAACAGGTTTCATTCACATTTTTCAAAATTATTAAATGTTACTCAAAAGTAACATTTAAATGCTACCAGTTAACCTTTAGAGGGTGAATTTATAGAAAATGTGGGAATAACTGGTATGCTTTCCACTGGAGACAGCCCACCCTTGTTAATGAAGATGGAGCTGTCTGAGGAGATGTCATTGTGAAATTCTGATATTTTATAAAAATGAAAACTTTATATATCAATGCTTTTAAATATTAACCTACTCTTATTTTACCCAAATTCCCAAGATCTGAGTGAAATTACTATCAAAAATTAAAATCAGGATTAAAAAATAAATCATTAGAAAAGTCATTGCTTTTTTAATACACTAATACCTTCTACATCTATTTATTTTTCATATGATTCAATTTCAACTTCTGGATCTGAATTTCAAAGAAGTTCTTGGATAATTTCCTTTATAAATTTCACCAGTCTCCTAATCCAAACCTCTGTCATCATCTGCCATCACAACCTGATGATATTATCCTGCATTTTGTAAGGGAGGGATGAAGGGGGAATGTTCTTACTAATTAATTACCACTTTATTCAGAGTAATTACTTGCCTTTTATGGTCCTCATCTTTTTTTTTTTTTTAATCCTTCCTCTTCCTCTTTTCTTTAAACTGGCAATTTACTTATTCAAAGGTGATTTTTTTTTTTTTTTTTTTGTATTGCTCATGGCTTGCACATACACAATATTCATTCTGGATTATAAAATGGCAATTTCGACTTGTCTGTGCACTTTTTTGAATTTCATGATAACATGTTACACTTTGAGGCCAAATTCTCGAGAATCAGGGTTTCAACTATTACGTCAAAGTGGATGGATAATATGCACGTTGATATTATTAAAGTTTATTTTCAGGTTACACGTCATCAGTTTCTCTTAACCTACAGCCATGCAAGGGCTATTCAAGACTTCACAATTTCAGAGATTGGTTTACTCTGAAATTGTGAGGAAAAATTCTGCCTCTAGATTCACAGCCAAAACTTCCAATACCTTTTAACAAGTGCTTTTTGATTTCTCCACTGAAATTTTCAGAAATCCGTTAGTTATTGTGAAAACAGGAAAAATGCAGGATCATGTTGAGCATAATCTTAGTAATTATATGCATGCGTTGAAAAACAAGAATTTAAAATTAATGGCATCTTTTTGAATACAATTATAGAAGCACACTGGCTTTAGATTTTTATGGCAGCATCTCCAGTTATTTATTATACTCTCTGGTTTTGTGTTATTGAAGAGTCTGACTGATATACAATTGTTATGGTAAGCATGTCTTTTGATTTATATTTCACTCAATGGTGAAGATAATGACCAAATAAGGAAAGTGATTTTAAAAAAGTCTGGTGTTGTAGATGGGATTTTATTTTTAAAAAAATTAAAAATGTTTTTCATATAAAAATGGATTTTTCACAGCTTTGTCAAATCAGATTGAAAATAAACGTGGCAACAGAAAAGTGAATAATTCTGAATTATTCTTTGCTGATTTTTAAGGTTATAAATGGGGTAAATTTTCCAAGTGAGTGTGTGATCCTCAAAAAAACACTGGTGTGATGGCTTAAGGTTTAATGTAGCACTATGTAGTAGCTTTATGGTGCAAGAAAGCCCAAGGATTATGCTGCACCAGCCAAAAAAAAAAAAAAAAAAAAAATTCCCGAGTTATCCCGAGAGTCAAAAGTAGAAGGGAATCACCAAGAAAGAGAAGAATGATGATATCCAGCTTAGGACCCTGGGTGTGCTAAGCCCATACTCACCAGATGTGAAACCCTGGGTTTACATTTGGTCTAATATACTGTGACCAAATGTAAAAGATTTCACGGTGAACCATCTGTTTCATGTTTTATATGAACCAAGGAGTTTTTTACATTGCTGTTACTTAAAATCTAAGTTGGCATGCAAGTGTGCTTTTAATAATGAGTCTAATTTTTTTTCCCAATGTTTTCTACGGTGAATTTTTTTTTTTAATTACTTTTGCATTCTTTTACTGATTTCTGCTTCAGTACAACACAGCTGATAAAGATATACAGTTGGTCTGCAAGATAAATGAAAAGGCGAACATACTTTTTTTGAATTTCTGTTCCGACGAGTCTTTATTTTGAGGTGGTCTGAGATACTTGGTCCTTGAGGTTGTCACAGACATTCTCTCAGATATGCCAGACAAGCTGTACTTGCTACCTGGGAGTCTAAAACGCTCATGGAACCGATATTCAGGTGACATTCAAGTCAACTGGGCCCAACTTCACCAGATCACCAAAGTCCGGACGGTCTGTGACAGCCAGATCCTCTGCTTCCACTTTCTTGATGGTGGGACTGTTAGTAATCCTGGGTATAACCTCCATGCACAAGCACACTGTGGGTGACCACCCAGCTGTGAACCAAAGTAAGCAGGGGTCGAGGTGTGGCACCCACACCACATGGAGGAATGCCACCCCTCTGTGTTACCAGAGGGGCGTGGTAGATGACTCTCATCAACCGGTGCAATACCACCACTGCTTATTGGAGGCTTGAAGTGGTGGAACCCATGTTTAGTCTCCAGAACTAAGTTCCGGTCAACCCTTTCCCCCCTCTTCCATCATGCAGTATGATTGATGACTTTTGAGGTTATGAACATCATGGCGAAATCCAATCTTCTTTACATTTCGAGGGTACAGCTATAAAACAGCGTTCGCAGGCCGGCCGCTAGTTAGTACACTGGACCGAACCTATTGGTAATCTTTAGGAGGCTTCTGGATCAACTAGTGTATAATCTTGCCAGCTCTACTCTGCCAGATAATGGCTGGAGGGAGTCCGAGTAGTGTGTATGCGGTGACGGCATTGTCGAGGCCACATTATGTCAAGGATCTGGGTATATTCTTATCATGTGTATGCCATATTCAGAAATTTCATTACTTCATCCAGCACGTACCCCCCCCCCACTTTTTCTTACTATTTAATACACCATAAATTGTCAAACTAATAGAGCAAGCTTATCTGGAAAAGATCTAAACCTCCCAAATACTTCCTAGTTCATTTCACAAATATGTGGTCTCAATTCTAATCTCAATGACGTCCATTTCCAATTGCAGTCTGCCAAATCTCATGTACTTATTCTGACAGAATCTCAGTTATCGGTTGATTCAAATACTGCTCATCTCAGTTGCCCAAATTATTCACTGTATGATTCCTTTCCTCAATGGTGGTACTTGTGCATATGTCCGTTCCCATATTCCCTATCAGAGACTTGGTAATTTGGAATCTCCTCTTTTCAATCTTCTCTGGCTTAAAATCTCTCTACCTCATTGTGTCAAATTCATCTGTTTTCTCTACCGTTCTCCCAACTCCACTAATCACTTGGAGCTCTTTGACTTCCTCTCTGCAACTTGACTTTCTCCAATCCAACTTTCCTAACAGTAAGGTAATTTTCCTTGGTGATTTTAATGTTCACAATTCCAACTGGCTTCCATTTTCTAGTCACACCGACCCAGCTGGTTGGGATGCTGAGGCTTTTGCAATTACTAATGACCTTGCACAGATTGTTCATTTACCTACAATGATATCGGGCAATCCTAACATACAGCCAACAAGCTTGATCTTTTTTTTTTTATCAAATAACCCTTCTAAGTACACGGTCGAAGTGAGTGATCCTTTAGGCACTTCAGATCACAACTTGGTGATTGTCTCTTCTCCAATGGAGCCTTTATCTCATGGCTATTCCCAACCTCGTGTTGTTTGGCATTACAAGAATGCAAAATGGGATGACCTGCGAGATTTCTTTTCTTCTTTTCCTTGGTTGGATCGTGTCAGTGAAATTATTCTTGTAGGAATGGAATCCTTTATTCCACAATCCACTTTAAAATCTTGTCCTTTATTTAAACCTTGGTTTTCCAATAAATGTACTAAGAGCTGTTCAAGAGAAGAACATTGCATATCATAATTGGCTTGTTTCCAATTCTTCAGTTTCATTTTCTGCCTACACCAAAGCTCGCAACAATTGTAAAGCAGTTATTAATCAATCCAAACTTGATTTTGAACAGACAGAGTAGAAAACTTGCTTCTTGCCCTAATGGTATCCAAGCATTCTGGTCTCTTGCCAAAGCTATTGGCCTGCAACTTTTGCTCATCTCTGCTCCTATCTCTGTCAAAACCAGATGGTTCTGTTGTCATTTCAGCCAAGGATAAAAGCTGACCTGCTAGCATCCCATTTTTATTCCAAACTCATGTATTAATGATATTGGTAAAACACCTCTCACCATTCCCAACACGCTCCATTCAATGCCTCCTGTGGTCTTGCGTCAAAAGGATGTCAGAAGGATTTTGACGAATCTTGATGCAAAGAAAGCTCCAGGTCCTGATGGTATTTCATCACTTGTTCTCAAAACCTGTGCTCCTGAACTTACTCATGTTCTTTGCCACCTTTTTTCGCTTTCTTATTCCAAAGGTGTTTTTCCTTCTACTTGGAAATATGCTCATATCCAACCAGTTCCTAAAAAGGGTGACAAATCCCTCCCATCCAATTATTGTCCTATTGCAATTACTTCTACTCTTTCTAAAGTAACGGAGAAATAAATTAACAGCCAACTCTTAAACTACCTAAAAACCTTCCGTCTGGTTAACTATTGCCAGTATGGATTCCGTTAGTGTCGATCCGCTGGTGATATTCTGGCTTATGTTACCCATGAACACAAGCAGTTGCTCTAGACATCTTAAAGGCTTTCAATCATGTTTGGCATGGTCTTCTAAACAAGCTTCCATCTTATGGTTTGCCAACTGTTTTTTGTAATTGCTTATCCAGTTTTCTCTCTGATCGCTCACTGTGGGTGATGGTAGATGGCTCAATTTTTTCTAACTTCTCCACTAATGCTGGTGTCCCCCAAAGTTCAGTTCTTTCCCCAAGACTACCTTTTGTATATTAATAACCTTCTTCCATCGACTGGAAATCTTATCCATAGTTTTGCTGATGATAGCACATTGCATTCCACTTTCCATTTTGAGAAACCTTGCCCTGCTCAATCAGCTTCAACTTCTTGAATATTTGCTACCAATTCCTTAAATGCAGATCTCCAGTAGGACAAAGACAACTTAGTTGATTTCAATCCTTCTAAAACTGTCTTGTCTTATATCTCACAAAAAGGATTCTTCTGCTCCTATGCTTATCTTTGGTGACACTACGATTTCTAGACAAAATGATATATCTCTTTTGGGGATTACCCTGACTTCTAATCTCTCTTGGCACAAGCACATTGCAAATATTGCTTCCTCTGCATCTAGAAAACTTGGCATTACTTTTCTTCCAAACAGCTGTTCACTCTGTACGAATCACAAATCCGCCCTACCACAGAATATTGTTCCCACATCTGGGGTGGTGCCCCCAAAACCTCTCTCAGGCTTCTAGATTCCATTCAGAAGAGGGCATTTAGGTTAATTAATTACTCCTCTCTAACAGAGTCTCTCCACTCGCTGTCTTATAGACATACTGTTTCTGCTGCATGCCTTTTCTACAGATACTTCCATGGGCATGGGCACTGTTCTTCTGAATTGGCTTCTATAATTTCCGCCCTCTCTTTCAAAACAGTTCAAACACGTGCCACCATCAGCCAATATCCATTTACTGTTCAACTTCAAACTCACAGAACCAACTTTTCATTTTCCTCGTTTGTTCATTCAACTGCTGTTTTCTGGAACAACCTTCCTTCATACGTATTTCCTGAAAATTACAGTATACAGAACTTCAAGTATAATGTCAACAAATATTTTCTTTCATCTTCTCAACCTCCAACCCAAGCATGGTACTAAGTACTATAGGTTCTAATACCTCTCGTGTTTGGGGTTTTCATAAAAAAAAAAAAAAAACTTGATATAACAGACATTTTATTTTCCATTCTGTTCATAAGCTCTAATGTTAGTTACCTTTTTATACTTAACAGTTGTTACTAACATATTATAAATTTCTTTCCTTTCTGGGCACCTTTCATGTTTGTTTCATTGCCAAACTGTTTTGAGAAGTTCATATTTAAAAGTCCAAGGTAAATATTGTCTATAATTTTCATACTTCCTGATTCACTATTATTAATATAAAAAATGTACTATCTTTACCCTAAAGTTGATTATTTGATAAAATACTGAAGAGTGAAAGGAAAAGTTGTTGAAATTATGAGTTGCCAATTTGAAATAATGCAATTTATTACCTAGGACAGGGGTCGGTAACCTTTTGAGTGTAGAGCCATTTTTGTTCTAATTAAAAAAAAAAAGAGAGAGAATCCGAAAAGCCGCACCTCAACTCGAGGAGGGGGGAAAGGGGAGTAGTTTTTTGAGAAATGCAAGTGTGGGAAGGTACTTTATTAAAAAAGATATTACATAATTTGTAATATATATATTTTGTATATAATATTTTCAAATATTATTTATTAATACTGAAAAAACGTAACATTGCTTCCACTGCATTTGAGATGCAGAGGAAGCAATATTTCTAATGTGCTTATGCCAAGAGAGATTAGAAGTCAGGGTAATCCCAATAGAGATATATGATCTTGCCTAAAAATCACGTGTCATCAAAATAAGCACAAGAGCAGAAGAATCCTTTTTGCAAGATTTGATACTGAAAAAACGTAAACGTCCAATTAGGTTCAAATAAATGTGACTTTTGCTGCTGAACTTCTTGAGCGAGTCTCTCAGCATCAGGCAAGTATGCCGTAATTTTCATCTTTAAACATGCTGAGAGACTTGCATTGTTCAGACGGTTTTTTGATTTATTTTTAATAGTGATGTTCGAAAATATTTGCTTGCAGAAATAGTCGAACCAAACACTCAGAGAAGTCCATAAGCAAATATTTTCAAATTTATGTACATGTCCGGTAAGCTCCTCCATGCATCGAACACAAATTGGTCTTGCATTTTCAAGTCATCTATCGCCGTCCATTTGTGTAGAATGGCAAGGGCAGCTTTCTGCCTCTCCAAATCCTCAGTTTTAGTCTTGCATTCTACATGTCCTTGATTTTGAAAACCTCTAACTCCATTTCAAATTGTGCCTCATATGGGCTAAAAGTTAGAGCCAAAGTTACATGTACAAAGAGCCTCATGTGGCTTGCAAGCCGCATGAGGCTCTTTACCGACCTCTGACCTAGGATGAACCATTATAATACTACCCTCTTGGCATGTCAGTAGGATGAGGCACCAATGACAGTGAAAGAGGGATGCATTTCCAGAGCAGGGAAGAAACTAAAAGAAAGACAAATAGTTAATCAAGTCACATTGTTTTATTGAACTTTTACAGAAATAATCTTTCAGTTTGTGGCCAACAAAACAACACACATGCATACAGAACAGAACACTACACAAGTACTGTTTAAACCCGGTTAGTGTTCCCTATACACATAAGTATGGTTAACACTTCACTAGCCACAAAGGAAAATTATTTCTGTAAAAGCACAATAAAACACAATGGCTTTGTTCACTATTTGTCTTTGATTCAGTGCTGCTGCTCCCAATTGTGGAAACACATCCCTCTCTGCTGTCATGTCAAAGTGGCAACATTGCTGCATTTTTCACTACTGATATGCCAAGAGGGTAGGTTTGTAGTAATGTAGTAGATAGTAATGGTTTATCCTTCCAATACTGTGGACTATAAACGCATGCAACTTTTCTACCATTTACTTTTTGATATTTTGTTAAAACATCTCTGAAACACCATGCTTACATAGTTTTCAAGGTCATTTCAAGTATATTTCAAATGACATGTTAGTTTATATATGAATTGTCTTGAAATATTTCAGTGAGTGCTGCTATCACTTAACTGTGTTTCTAAGTGATTGGTTTATAATAGATGCCATCATGAAAATAGCTTAGAAAATTGGTAGAGGTTACACCTGTCAGCTTAATAAGAACAAATTAACATTCAAAATAATTTTTGGATGAAATTTTAATTTTTACAAATATTCCAAATTCCATTAAGAAACTAACTTCCCAGAGCCCACATGCACATTTAGAAAACTCACTTGTGAAAGGTTAATGCATGTTTGTTTCAGTTACAAACAAATTGTGTCAGTCACTTTGTTTATTATTATTATTCTAAGCTACTATCAACTTCTGACAATTGTGAATTCTTTGTTTCTGGAAAGATTTCAGTGTGGAATTTTCTATAATTCTGATGAACTTATACTGTAGAAAGGCTGGTATCTACTATAATAGTGTGGTCTTTATGTGTTTTATACCAGTTAAATTAAGCAGTTTACAGCCTTTAAGGCCTTGTATTGCAAGAATTTACTAAACAAATTTTTATTAAAAATTTTATTGAACACAACTGGGTAGTGCAAAAGCACCATTTTAATACACAGTAAATTCACAAGGAACATTAGGATTTCACAACATGAAGATGCCAAAAGGTGTAAGAAATTAACTGAAGCAGGATTTTGAGAACTTTGTGTTCCTTATGGATTTACTGCATATTAAAATAATGCTTTAGCACCACCCAATATGTGCAGAGGTTTGCCTTCAGCCAGCAGGTGGTTGATTTTTAGAACAAACTTCAATCTGTTGTTGTGGAAGTGGGTAGTTTGAATAAATTCAAGAAAGAACTAGACAAATTATTGGAGGGTATGGAGAGGTGATGTGGGAAGGAATTTTTTTTTTTTTTTTTTGGCTGTTGCTTTATAAGCTTTGCATCATATGCTACTACTGATACCAAGTGTTTGTAAATTATTGCATTATGAGGCCTTAAAAGGCCATGAACATGCTTAATTTCTTACAGCTTTTGACATTTCTCATATTTGAAAATATTTTGCTTCTAGGTTGTCTACAAGCCCATCAAAGAGGATGCAATAATTCCTGAAACAGTACAGTCAGACTAGCAGCACTCCAAACACATGCAACATCTTTTCAACCTTTCACTTTAAATAAATAACAGTCTTCTCTAATGGGGAAGAAGAATAAATAACAGTCTTCTCTAATGGGGAAGAAGAATAAATAACAGTTTTCTCTAATGGGGAAATGTTATTTATTCAAAGAACATAACTAGGCAGCTCATGAAGGATTTTGCAATATGAAATGTCACAATAATCATGCCCAACTTTGTGTCCCTTGTGAATTTATCGCATGTTAAAATGATACATTTTCACTACCCAATACATGACAGATAAACTTAAAGACTGTAGAGTTATTGCTTTGCATTCATTTTATTATATATAATTATTGTGTGACATAGAATGAAAAATATGAGCGAATCTGCCAATTTAGTTTGCATTAACTGAGGTGGATTAATGTTAAAATTGAAGATTGTTTATCCAAAATTCCAAACAAAACAATTGATGGTAAATCCTACCACAATCACATTCAGTTTGATATTCAGATGACTGTGAAGCACTACTGAATTAATAGCCTGCAATATGCTTTCCATTCACCCAAGTCAACCTGGGAAATTTAAGCAAAAATAAAACATTTAAAAATATTAAAAAATAAAAATAAATAAATAATTTTGTTTAAAAAATAAAACACTTAAAAACAAAAATATTAAACACTTAAATTCACATAATGTGGGTTTAAGTGTTTTAATATTTTTAAAGCAACAAATAGATGTATCAAATCTAAACCAGCAGCTAAGCTGGTTTAGATTTCGATCAGAAGGAAACCTCCAACTGGAAAGGTAATTTGTTATATGGATATTAAACTCTTATAAAAAAAAAAAATCTGCAAGAAGCCAATATTACAGTTTAGTTAATAAAAAGGAGCCATTTCAATATTTGAAACAGCTTAAATATAATGCTTCTCTGCATTAACTTTTGCAGTCAACCACCAGGGGATGCTGTGGTGTCTCTAGTGACAGTGCTCAGACTTACGCTCTTTTAGAAATGACTACAAGTGTTCATGTAGTCAACCTAAAGTAACTAATATAATTTTTAATCAGGTAAATCTATTAACCATGTAGACATACTTTTGCTGTCAGATTCATAAAAGATATTCCATGAGATACCTCTATGTGAATTTATATGCTTTTAAAAATATCTACTTTTAGCTTTCTGATAAATTTTTCATCCTGTTTTCTTATGCAGGAAATAGCACAATAGCCAGTCTCTCAATGGTATTAAAATGTTCGCTGTAATTATTTAGCTAAGAAACATGCATGGATCACTCAATAAAATTTAGTGATTCGCATCACTTTGTGCTGTAGGTTAGTTAGGTAGCATAGGTAGGTCACCTGATAACCTGACATGCCAAGGATGTCAGGCTACCAGGTGATGCAAAAATCTTGCTCCTACTTGATAACTGCAGAATTCATCCCTCAGCAGCAGCAGCAAAGTTATGTCAATTTCCAATGTTTTCACTGCATATTTGCCATCACATTGTACACCTTTGATTCAGCCCACAAATCAAAATATAATCAGTTATTTTGGTATTATCATTATCAGTGATGATAAATGACATAAGGAAGCAAGCTTACATAGGTTAAGCAAAAAAAAAAAAAAAAAGGAAAAAACTATCAACCTCTGTCCATTCCCTCTAATAATTTGTCTAATTCTTCCTTATACACATATGCTTAAAAGATATTCCACAAGACACACTTCTGTGTGCATTTATATGTTTATAAAAACATCTACTAGCTTTGTGAGAATATTTTTAATCCCGTTTTATGTTAACATTTAAAAAATTTATTAAATCAATAATTAGAAAATATATTTCTACTTACATTCACTATACTGTCAAGATAATGAATATATTAAGAAGTGCCCAATTTTAAATTATGGTTGCCTTTATTCAAACATTTCAATGTTATCAGAGTATTCAGACATGTGGGTGTGACTTTTAGGAATATACCTGCTGGAGGGTTAATATATACTGTAATACGTCTGTTCAAAAACTATATCCAGATTATACTTGTTCTTCAATATTGAGATAACAGACCACACCGTAACACTGCATAACTTCCTTAGATATGTCTCATCATGGCTTACAGAAGTCTATTATTGCCAGCCAATAACAAAGATATGTTTTCACTCTTCATCATATTTCAAAATGTAAGAGTGCACACATGTGTGAAATTTTGTTTTAAAATCAGAAAAACCACAAATCAAACATTTGCAATGGACAGTACATGAGTTTTCAACCAGCACCATCATTTCAAAGGGAGTAAGGAACTTGTAAAAAGTGATCCACAATTCAGACAGTCAACTTCAAGAAATGATGAAATAGTGTATCAAGCGCAAACTATGGTGAAATAGTGTATCAATGAAAGTGTTGAACATCACCCTCAGTGAGCGATCTCTGATCACTCACTGAGGGTGATGGTAGATGGCTTTGTGTCTTCTAACTTCTCCACTAATGCCGGTGTCCCCCAAGGTTCAGTTCTTTCCCCCACTCTTTTCCTCTTGTATACTAATGACTTTCTTCCATTGACTGGAAATCCTATCCATAGTTTTGCCGATGATAGCACATTGCATTCCACTTTCCATTTTGAGAAACCTTGCCCTGCTCAATCAGCTTCAACTTCTCGAAAATCTGCTACCAATTTCTTAAATGCCAATCTTCAGGTAATTCTCCAGTGGGGCAAAGACAACTTAGTTGATTTCAACCCTTCTAAAACTCAGTCTTGTCTTATATCTCGCAAAAAGGATTCTTCTGTTCCTATGCTTATCTTTAGTGACACTCCAATTTCTAGGCAAAATGATATATCTCTTTTGGGGATTACCCTAACTTCTAATCTCTCTTGGCACAAGCACGTTACAAATATTGCTTCCTCTGCATCTAAAAAACTTGGTTTTCTCTTTCGCTCTTGGCGTTACTTTTCTTCCACACAGCTGCTCACTCTGTATAAATCGCAAATCCACCCTGCCATGGAATATTGTTCCCACATCTGGGGTGGTGCCCCCAAAACCTCTCTCAGGCTTCTTGATTCCATTCAGAAGAGGGCAGTTAGGTTAATTAATGATTCATCTCTAACAGTCTTTCCACTCGCATTCTCATAGATGTACTGTTTCTGCTGCATGCCTCTTCTACAGATACTTCCATGGGCACTGTTCTTCTGAATTGGCTTCCATAATTCCCGCTCTCTCTTTCAAAACAGTCCAAACACGTGCCGCTACCAGCCAACATCCATTTACTGTCCAACTTCAAACCCACAGAACCAACTTTTCATCTTTCTCATTTATTCATTCAACTGCCGTTTTCTGGAACAACCTTCCTTCATACGTATTTTCTGAAAATTACAATCTACAGAAGTTCAAGTCCAATGTCAACAAATATCTTCTTTCGTCTTCTCAACCTCCAACCCAAGCATGGTACTAAGTACTATAGGTTCTAATACCTCTCGTGTTTGGGGTTCACATAAAAAAAAAAATTAGGCATCGTTCTGCAAAGTTCATGGTGCAGCTGTTAACAGAGAAACAACAAGAATACTGCAGCATGTTACTTTCAATTTTTTAACATGCAAATAACGATGAGTAAATAATAAAAGAAAACAGACAACATATGCTCCGTCCTCCCACAGGTAACTATCCAGCTGACCTTGGAATTTCCCTAAATTGTCAGCCTCAATCACCCAGGCAGATAACTCATTCCAGTAATTTATAACTCACAGACTAAAATAAAACTTCATGCAATCCAGTCTAAACATCTTCTCCCCCCCCACACAACTTGAATTTATGGCCCCTTGTTCCTGCATCATTTATAACCATGAAAATTTCATTCTCATTTATTTTATTTTTGCTTCTCAGAGCCTTAAACACCTCAATAAAGTTTCCTCTAAGGTGCCTTGTTTCCAAGCTGTGCAACACAAAAATCTGAAGTTGTTCCTCACATGGATGCCCTTTTGCCAATCTCACCAGGCAAGTTACCCATCTTTGGACCCTTACAAGAAGCTCAATGTCTTTTTCTTAGGTGCGGTCTCCACACTTGAACACAGTATTCCAAGTGTGGCCTTATATAATGGGATTATGGCATTCTTATCTCTACTAGAAAATGTTACAACACCATGGGCCTACCTTGCAACCTATCAACAATGCTCGGAGCACTTCATGTACGAGCATATCTTAACTCCCAAATCCCTTTCTTCCACTACTGACTTTAGTTTAACTCCCTCAAGTGTATAAGTTATTTTGGGGTTACTGTTCCCTAGGTGCAAGACCTTGCATTTTGCTGAATTAAAGCATAACTACCACTTTTCTGACTTTCCCCTGAAGTCTATCTAGGTCACTCTGAAGAAGCTCTGCTTGGCAGTGATCATTAACTATGCTACTAATCTTTACATTATGGAAAAGGGCACAGACTCTCTTTACAAGTTCCAGCTGTGAATTACAAGCTCTAAAAAAGAACAGTGTTTTGCTATTTTATTTACTTAATTGTCATATTATATAGTACTTTATAAGTAGCTTTATAGTTCTAGTTACGCTTGTTATTTTTATTTTAGATAGTTTTTGTAGGTTACCACTTAATATACGTAAAATCGTTGTTTCATTCGAATCTTGCAGCCATCATTTTCGTACAGAGTGAGTAGTAGGGAATTCAAATTTTTAATTGTGGTAAATAGGTAGCTCTAACGTAACACTAGATAGCATTATACATATCACTGCATTTAGGAATCTATTAGATAATGTAGTAATGATAATTAATTAAATTTATTAATCTTAATTATTTCATTGTTAATTTCAATATCATGCCCCAGACTAAAACAGCAAAGCAACAGGCACAAAGTAATAGGAGTGCTGTGACTTGGGGGGGGGACCGATGGGGAGGGCAATTTTCCAACGCATCACAGCCTAAAAAAATGTGCAACTTGTGAAATATTTGCAGAACTCTCTGGAACATTAAATGATCTAGCCAAGGAGGGTGTCTTTGTGTGTGCTAGGTCATATGAACTAATGAGAGAAAAGAAAAATGCATGGGATGCATATAAATTATAAGGTGACACAGAAGCCTATGGCAGATATAAGCTAGTCTGTAATCAAGTCACATAGGAGGCTAGGCAAGCAAAGGCAGATTAAAGAAATCTTTAGCAAAGGATGCTAAGAAAAACAGCAAGGACTTTAATTATATAATCTCTAGAAGGAAGGAGATGAATCAGATTGGTCAGTTTGATATTGATGGTTCGACTGTTAATGATCCTGCTCAGGTAGCTGATAATCTGAATGAGTATTTTGCATCTACATTCACACGAGTTAAGGGAGGAAAATGCCAGAAGTTTATCAAACTGTAACAGGGTGCTTAATGATTCTGTAATAACTGACAGCAAAGTAGAAGAGAAACTGTTGAAGTTAAACATAAGAAAGGCACCTGGGGTGAATGGGATCTATCCAGTTATATTAAAGGAGGCGGCAAAGGAAGTCCCCACGGACTGGAGATATGTGGTAATGCATCCTCCAATTAGCAAAGGGGGATCTAAGTGTGACACGAGTAATTACAGACCAGTTAGTTTAATTTCTGTTGCAGGGAAAACAATGGAGGCACTGGTTAAAGATGCATTGCAGGATCATCTAGACAATACTGCAGTAAAAATTCAGACAGCATGGGTTTGTTAAGGGAAAGTCTTGTCTGACAAATTTTATTGGATACTATGTGGTTACAAAGAAACTGGATGCAAAATATAATTTGATATCATATATATTTGGATTTCAGCAATGCTTTTGAGTACAGTATTTTGAGTACAATGTACAGTAATCTTCCATGTGACTGTTGCACATGGAAGATTACTGTACAAACTGCAGCAGTATGCAGATACTTTGCAGCAGATGCAAAGTATTAGGGGCAAGTTGCTACAATGGATAAAAGGGTGGTTGAGTGTGAGAAGACAGAGTGGTAATCAATGGACACTGCTCTTCGTGGACTAATGTTATTAGTGGAGTCCCACAGGGTTTGGTGTTGGACCCACTGTTGTTTTGTATATTTATCAATGATACTGATGAAGGTATGTGAGGCTTAGTGCTGAAGTTTTCAGGTGATACAAAGGTTGGCAGAGTTGTTAATGACAGTAATGGTAGTGTGCTACTACAACAGGATCTAGAAAATTTGGGAGATGGGCTGAGAAGTGGCAACTGAAGTTTAACACTGACAAATGCAATATATGGGTAGAAGTAACCTCATAGGAACGTAACAACTGTGTGGTACTACACTTAGAGTGGTAGAAAATGAAAAAGACCCAGGAGTAATTGTGCAGATAGATATGGAATTTTCTGAGCAATGCAGACAGACTGCTGGAGCAGGTGGTGGGGTATTGTCAGTGATATACAGAAATATTGCTAATAGGGAAAAGGAAGTGATTATTCCTTTGTATAAAGCAATAGTCAAGCCACACCACCTTGAGTACTGCGAACAGGTTTGGAGACCTCATTTTAGGAAGAATATATAGTTTCTTGAGCATGTACAGAGAAGAGAAACAAGATTGGTGAGGGGAATGAAGGGGTCCTCTAACCAAGAAAGGCTTAAGTCCTACAAATTGCAGCGACTGGAGACTAGGCATCTGTGAGGTGATCTGATTGAGGTATATAAGGCCTTGAATGGTTTGAGCACCCTGAATTCTGACAAGGTTCTTCCTTTAGCTTATGCCCCCAAAACTGAGGGGGGGCATAAGCTAAATTGAGGAAAGACGGTTGTAGAATAGTTGTGGGGAAATTTGCCTTTAGCAGCGGGTGATTAATTGCTGGAACAAACTTCCATTTGTCGTTGTGAAAGTTGATAGCTTAAATAAATTCATGGAGGAACTGGACAAATTTTTAGAGGGAATGGATTTGTGAAATTGGGGTGTTTTTTTTTTTTTTTTTTTTTTTTTTTGGCTGATGTTACATAAGTCTGCTTTCTTGCATCACATGCCTCCATTACTACTACTACAGCATCATCTGCAAATTTAGACATATTACCCTCTATCCTCGATGTCATTTAAGAAAATCAAAAACAATAGTGGTCCCAAAGCTGAACCTTGGGGAACTCCACTTCTTACATTAACCCAATCTGAAGAATAACCATTTATCACAACCTTCTGCCTCCTTTCCTGAAGGCATCTTGCTATCTAAAGATTTTCCCTGTAATTCCAACCTGTTCCAGCTTATAAAGTAACTGCTCATGTGGGAGCTCAAATCTAAATAAACAATTTTGAAATTATTACCTAAGTCCAGCTCATGAGTGACCCTGTCAAAATAGCTAGCCAGATTTTTTAAACATGATTTTCCCTTTACAAAACCATGCTGAGTATTCTTAAGAATTCCATTTCTATCTAAATAATCCCAAATTCCACCAATGATTTGCCAATTGCCTCCATGATATTCCCTACTACTGAAGTTAGCCTGACCAGTCAGTAATTTCCCATTATACTTATAACCCCCTCTATGTCGGACTGAAAAAGTGGCAATATATTGGCACTCTTCCAATCCAACGGAATCTCTCCTGAGTCCAGGTGTCCTCTCATAATTAGCCTTAATGATTCAATGCAATCACTTGCCGCCTCCCTTAAAATTATAGGGAATATGCCATCAATCCCAAAGGCTTGAAACTTTTTTCGTTAAATAATCATGTGAAATTTCAGTATTATTATCAAATCACATACTTTCAACTTCACTCCCATAATTTCCCATTGACAATAAAGGGTTTTTCTTCTGTAAATATTGATGCAAATTAACTGTTGAATTCATCTGCAACATTAGATGGGGTATCTAATACTATCTCGTGTCCATTACATAAGGGTCTGATCTGGTTTGTTCTTCTCTTTGCATTTACACATGTGAAGAATTCCTTATCCCCAATCTTTGCCAGACTAACCTTTTCTATGGCACTATTACAGATTAACTTGTAGCTGTTATAAGCTTCAGTACTTTTTATTGCTGTGTAACTTTTCCATGCCATTTTTTCTGCTCAAGTAATCTGGAAACTTCATAACTCAACCAACTTGGAATCCTCCTCTGCTTGTATAGAGTTCTTTGGCCAAATAAGGTATCCTCCAAAAAGCTGTTTTGGCCAAAAAAATTCTCAAAAGTCCTTCAACCCTGTGTTCTCCAGATATGGCTCCACACACGTGCGTGCATGTGTGTGTATGGTTTAACCAAGACTGAAAAATCTTCTAAATCAAAAGTCAATTTGATGATTTACAAATGATAAGTGTCATTACTGTAGCTAGCTGATAAGAAAACTAGCAATATCTATGATAACTTCAAAAAATTCGGTCTTGATGGAAGCGATATGGCATAGAGCAGGGGTGGCCAACTTAATTTGTGATGCAATTTACTTTTTTTCTTCAAAATGTGCCAGAATCTACCATCTCAAGAATTTCATTGCACATGGTTAAAAAAGTTAATCAACATATATTGAAAATTGTTGTTTATATATTTTAAAATTAAATACAATTCAGAATTCTTATTTTAAATTAACATATATTTAAATTTTTAATTTATGTGAAGTTTGTGTCTTCATGTCATCTGCCAAGCTTTCAAAATCGGGGATATACTGTGATAAGGCCAACAGTAAAGAATCTTCTGTATGCAAGTAAGAGTACAGCAATTCTTCGTCTTTGTTTGTTTCAAATATGAGAAGACCGATTCGCATAGATATGTGGAACCAAAACAAGAATTTCAAAAGTTGACAGCATTTTTTTACATTGGGGTACTCTCGGCAAACATATTTTCAAAAGTCTTTTTCTGATGGTCTGGCTTTTAGGAAGATATCATTTTGAAATGTAATAATATCATTTTCAAGTAATATTTTCTCCATGAGAAAAATCTCTGCGATTTTTTTTGCAATTTGTTTCGTAGCTAAGTTGACATTAAATGGATAAGAAATATATTGAACAATGTTTCTTCAATTGTTTTAAAATCACTGAACCTGGTTTCAAAATCATCCACAACTTTCTCAATTTCAGAAACATATTTCTCACTATTAAATTCAAAGACAGGATATCACATCTGGCTTGGTACACCCAGGATCCTGAGCTGGATATCATCATTCTTCTCTTTCTTGGTGATTTCCTTCCCCCTCTCTCTCACACACACACACACATACATGGTAAATTTTTTTTGGCTGGTGCAGCATAAGCTCCCCAGGCTTCCTTGCACTATATGGCTAATAATAATAATAGTATTTCTGCAAATGATCTTGCATATTTGCAAAATGATCGAATCGATTTTTTTTTCTTTGAGATCCTTAGCCATTGCCAAAAACTGATATTTATATGCAGAAATACTACTAATCATGTCACCTACATTTTTATTTTTTCCTTGTAATTCCAAATTCAGATCACTTAATCTACTGGTAAACGCTTCCAAAAAAAGCCAGATCACACAACCACTTTGTATATTGTAGCTGCTGATAATCATCTCCCCTTTGATCAACAATTTTTTTTTTAAATTTCATTCAGTAAATTTCGAAATCTCTGTAGAAACTTAACTCTGACTCAGCAACCTCACATCTGTGTGTAATATCAGATGTTTCATTTTCATAGAGTTGCATTTTGAAATGTCTCCTTTGAAGATAATGTCCTCTGATGGAATTCAGGATTTCAAAAGCTATGTCCATAACACTTTTAGTATTTAATCTTTTGCTTGCTAACACTTGTTGGTGGATGATAGTGGTAACTGAAAAAATCTGGAAATTCATCATCCTTTTGGGACAATGCAATGAATCTGTTAAGATGCCCCGTTATTAGCTTTAGCTCCATCTGTTATTGATACGAGCTTAGTGGTATTTAATTTTTTCAATAAAATTTTTGAATGCGTTAATATATCAAGACCTCTAGTTCTTTCTTTTAACTAAACTGTACCCAGCAGTTCTTCTCTAGAGAAAAATTCTCTAGTTTTTGTTGATTTGATCATCAAAAACCATACGAATAAATACGAGCAACCTTAGCTGTATCACTGATGTCTGTAGATTCATCCAGTTGTAAAGAAAAGGATATACAATGAGCAATATGAGCATGCAATTGTTCGCTCGCATTTTTACTCATTTTTTGATGCGTTGCATCACAGTATTTTGAGATAATTGCAAATCTTGAAGAGCACTTTTAATTTCATTTTTTTCTTAATTTTCAAAAAAATAATATTATTTCTAAAATTGCGTCTTTGATGAATTGACATCAGAAATGGTTTGCATTTTTTTGCAAGAAATTACTCATTTTAAATGATGCTACAATTACTGCTTTAGATTATAAATTAGGTATCATGAAGAAATTTAGTTGTGCGAATAATCTAGATTTAATTTTTTCTAAGGTCACTATTAGGTGGAAAATTCGATTGGCATTTACCATGGAGCGCATTGAAGTGCCTTTCAAAATTTCCTTCTTTGAGTATAGCCAAAGAAGCATTACAAATAAACATTTTTTCTTTTATTATTACAAAAAAGTATTCTAGTTCCATTCTTGATGAAAATTACTTTTTACTTGTTTTTTTAGTATTCATTTTAATCAAGGGTTTAATTATTAAATTAACGTATAAGTACTGTCCAGTTATTAATATTAAGTTAAAATAAGAATTCGACACATACACTGTTCTCTCCACAGCGTAACTGTGTGAATTTTCACAAGAGAAGCCTAGTGGCTGCTAGGCAACAAGAGTAGTCACGTGGTTCAACGGATTTGTAAAAACGTATGCAGTGGGGCACATAATAATAACATTTAGATTATGACTAATCTTTTTTTGTATATTTAAAATTCGTCGTGACATGATCGACTGAAATTAAAGCCGCGATCTACCAGTCGATCGCGATCGGCTTATTGGCCACCCCTGGTGTGTAGTGTACGACTTAAAAATGCTAAACCTACAGTTCTTAAGCAGCAGCAAAATGTGTTTTTCAGCATTGATGTTCACTTATAAGGCTTATGATGCAGATTTTCATTGATTTGAAATGTCTGAAAAAAGCCAAACTCATTAAAATAATGAGTTGTAATGGGATTAGGTGATACTGTTCCAAACATAAGTGAAATCACAGTGACCAACTTCCAAAAGGCTGGAAATCAGGTAATTGTAAGCAGGAGGAAAATATTTTTTTTTGCAAAAAAAAAAAAAAAAAAAACCCGAAGAAAACAAGAACCTTTTTGGAAACAGCAGGAGGATTTTTAAAGTCCCTATTGCACTAGAGATTAAATTTCACTGCCAAACGTATACATTCTATATAAATACAAGGACACAGGATTGTTTACTAGTACAGTATGCTTTCAAACTAACATCACCTTACTCAGGATTTTGTCTTCAAATTTCTGCTAAACTAATTTTGACAGCATGAAGAGATAGTGTTGCAAACTTTTCCCTCTTCACAAAGTTATGAGTCCAAGTTAAATCTGTCATTTTTTAACCTAGCTGAACATTCTTTCACACTCAGCATTATTAAAATGCTTAGCATCCTACTTTTCTTTTAACTCTTGTACTGATGATCTGGGAAAACCTCTTCCTCCATACCTAGTGAACTCCACTCAATAGCTCCTGTGGCTTTCCTACAGAAGGATCTTAGAATTCTGAACAGTGCTGATACAAAGAAAATTTCCAGATGGTGATGGCATTTCTCCTTTTCACACTTTCTTATTACACTTTTTCCTTTTGCCTGGAAATTTGCTCATATCCATCCAATCCTTAAAAAGCAGCGAGAAACCTCTCCCATCCAATTATTGCCCTATTGAACTTTCCTCCACTCTTTTTAAAGTAATACAGAAATTCATCAACTACCAACTCTCTTGAAACCTTACATCTGATTAATGATTGCCAATATGGATGCTGTCAGTATCAATCCATTGGTGAATATAATGACATGTCACTCATCTTTGGACAAATCTGACAGAAAAGTTTGGTAAAACTCAAGTAGTTGCTCTTGACATTTCTACAGCTTTTGATTGTGCTTACATTAAGGTTTTCTAAAAAATCTCCCATCTTATGAATTCGAACCACTTTTTGCAACTGAATCTCCAGTTTTCTCTCTGAACACTCACTGCAAGTGATGTTAGATGGCTCCCCATCTTCTAACTTCTCCACTAATGCTGGTATTTCCTAAGAATCAGTTCTTTCTCCCACTATTTTCCTTCCTTATATTAATGACCTTCCACTTACCTGAAACCCTGATATATAGCACACTAAATTCCACTTTCTAGGTTGAGACATCCTGCCCTGCATTAACATCTCAACTCAAATATTCACTGCAAATTCCTTAAATTCCAATCTCCAAGCAATTCTTCAGTACGGGGGGGGACTCAACTTTAATCCCTCTAGAATTGAGTCCTGTCTTATTTTTCACAAAAAGGAGTTTCCTACTCCTCTACTGATCTTCAATGAAACTCAGATTTCTAAACAAGATCACATATCTCTACTAGGAATTAACCCAACTTCTAATCTTTCTTAGCATAAGGATATCACAGATTCCTCTGCATCCAAAACACTGGGTTTTCTTTTTCACTCTCAGCATTACTTTTCTTTTAAACAACTACTTGCTCTGTACAAATCTCAAAATCCACCCACCCATGGAGTATTGTTTCCACCTCTGGGGTGATACTTCCAAAACCTTTCTGAAGCTTCTAGACTTCATTCAAAGGACAGCCAAATACATTAATGATCCATCTCATACAATGTCTCTCCACTCTGTGCCATAGATGTTCATTTTTTCTGCTGCACAATTTATATGGATACTTCCATGGCACTGTTCTTCTGAATTGGCATCTTCAACTTCCCCACTCTCTTCCAAACCAGTCTGAATACATGCCACAACCACTCTACATCCATTCACTGTTCACTCCAAACTCAGTACTAACTCTTCCTCATTTATCCCTGCTACTTCTGTTTTCTTGTGACCTACAGAAATTGAAGTCTAATGTCAACCAATATCTTCTGTCATCTCAAACTACAAGATATACACAGTACCAAATAATATAGGTTCTAACAGTTTTGTGTTTGGGTTTTTTCATTTAAAAAAATAATAAAATAACCTCTGACTTATAAAATAAAGAAAAACAACTGCAGGCCGCTGTTAACAATTGAATATAAATATCATTCTGGTTTTTGAAATTGTTTATATGAGGTACAAACAGATGGAATTACAAGTTACACCAACACCATGAGAAAAATTTTCATTATCAACAACAGAGATAGTCGCAGCTGCTGCAGCATCGAACCACAAAGCGTTGAGTATTTTCATTAAATTTTAGATCAACATCCAAGCCCTAGTTATTAATATTAAGTTGTGGAAACAAAAAGATCTATGTGGTATCTTAAATGGCTGGAGCAATCGAGCTGCTTCATAACAAACTGGTTTTGTTAAGACACAGTTTGCACATAATAAAATTGAAATGCAGCTTCATAAGAAATCTATGTTTTATTATAATCATATTTTTAAAAACTAGTAGGAATCTACAAAAATATATACTGTAACATTTTCTGTTGAATGTGCTTAGCAAAATCAACTTTTAATAATAACCTTTTTTTTTTTTTTTCAACAGTTTAAAGTTGATGAGTAAAAGATATATTTGTGATGAAAAAAAAAACTGCAGCTACAAATTCCACAATTGACAAACCATTGTGATAAATAACTGACTTACAAATGCAACTTTATTAAATAAATATATCTATTTAATATCTCTAGGTAATATACAATTCTTGGCTTTCCCCCATATGATAACTGCATGTCGTGTGGTTACATATTCTACTCTTATCCTATGTCTATGACTTATTTCCTCTATTTAATTTTATTTTTTTATCTTTACATTTGCTATTCAAATTACCACATTTTTCTTCAATTTACAACTTTTTGGAAGATTAATTTTTGTTACTTTTAAGCTTTCTTGAATCTACTTACTCTGCAGCCCTCCACCAAATATTCACTACAAATAGAACATAATTTATTATGTTCTATTTGTGTGGCAGAGGGATGCAGAGTTGTTTTCTGTGTCTTTTTCTTCCAGCCCATGCCATATCTACAAACAGTGCTTGCTAATTCTGGACAAATATCAGGTTTATCCTATAAACTTGTAATAATTTTAATTTGGTAAATCACTACAATTATAATGTTAGAGTAAATGAATTAAATGTTTGGCTGTTTTTCATATTGCATTAGGTACGATAAAACAAGAAGTTATCAAACCAAGGGATAAAAAGAAAAAAAAAAAGAAAAAATTTTGGAAGATGTACCAATCACAACTATAGTGAATGTATCCAGAAAGAAAAATGAAAACGAAAATCAACATAACAATGAAAACATTTATTAATAACATATAAAATGAGCCAAATACAAAGAAATAAACCAGATACAATCAAAATTTTTGCTTTAACAAAACACCAAAGTCCAATATGGGGGGGGGGGGGCTATCTGGTAATAATTTATATACAGGTATCCAAGAGCCCCGTACACTAAATTTACAACCACAGATTTTTAACCTAAACAACTGCATATGATAATGTATAACAATTTGTATAAAAACCTTAAAATAAGTACTGAGCACTCAGTAGAAGGCTTACTTTCTCTAGTGTAACTCAAAGCTGGACATATGCAATTAATATTCTCAGTCCTCTAACCAAACTTGAATTTAACAAAACAAAAAAAAAAAACTTCAATTATCATTACTGAAGTTAACATATATTTCCATGAGTATGATGCACAATTAATAGTTTTTAAAAAAAAATCCAGAATGAAATAATGTAGACAAAAATGAAGGAATGCACCATATTTTCAGAAGGACAAGTCACAGCATATACTAACAAACCTAAATACAGTAATACCCCGACTTACGCTACCCCGACTTACGCGAACTCGGAGTTACGCGGTTCCTGATTTTTTCGTTTGGCAACGCTGCCGCCCACTATCTTCAAGGTCGTTTTTCATATGTTATCGATATACGGTGCGACGGCGGAGAATGAGAGCGAAAGATGAACAAAATTCAACTTTGTTGCTTTTATGTTTTTTATATCAGTGAAGGGGAAACACATTTCACCATAATAACGTAAAAACCAACACAATTCCAGCTATCGGTATAATCGCAAATGCAATTAGATCGAGTTTACTACCAGTTTATAACAGATTTCACTAGCAGAAACGCAACTGGATTTTTATTGTTTTATGGTAGTAACCCCTAGAAATGTGAGGTGTTAATAGTGTATCTCTGCCTTTATGGTGTTGTTTATTCAGTTGCTACATGCGCGCAGCTTTGTTTATGCGTATCAAGCGTGCCTCCTCGTTTTGTAATTGTGCTTTATTCCCTAAAAATGAGTAAAATACTTAATTAAAAGGTGTGAAAAGGAAGCGTCCTGGTGAAGACACTGCAGATTCAGAGAGAAAAAGAAAAGCAATTATCGATAAACAGAGGCGGACTGGGTCAAAAATTCTTACCCGGGAAAATTTATAGTGGCCTCATACTATGGTTTATGGCCAAGATCACACTGGCCCACGGGGTTTCCCCGGTAAGGCTTATGGCCAGTCCGCCTCTGTCGATAGAGGAAAAAAATATGAAATTGTGAAACGCTTTGAGCGAAATGAAAGACCATGTGATATTGCACGTGCTACAGGCCTAAATAAAGCAACGGCGAAAAGCACATGACAATTGCAAACTTGACAGGTTGAAAATTGAAAAGGGCTCAATTGTAAAGGGCTTAAAAATTTTAGAAAACATAGACTCCAACGAAGAACGCGTTATAGCTACAAAGCAAGGAATAAAAAAATTATTAGCTTGCTACGAAGAAATTCTGCGTGAAAAAAAGAACGCGCTGTGTCGTCAGACGAATTTGTTAGATTTTATGAAGCCATCGACATCGAAATAACTTTTTAACGTAAGTCATTTGTTTTTTTAATACATATTTTGTATTAATATGTATAAAGAACTGCAATTTTATTAATATTTTTTTTCTAAACTAGTGTTTTTGTTAGTCCTTGGTCCCAATTAAGCAAAATTTATATGTATTTATATGCAAAGTTGTACCCCGACTTACGCGATTTTCGTCGGACCCACCTATCGCGTAACTTCGGGGTATTACTGTAGTTACAAGTAGGAAAAAATTCAAACCTCTCAACAAAAGGGAAATAACAAAACCTTATTAAAAAAAAATAATGAAGGGGGTATTAATTTTAGAGGAAGCTCTTAACCCTTTTCTCATATATGATTAATTTTGGTTCTTGTCATTTCTCACACATGGCCTGTCTCAGAACAGCAAGTGATTTTCGATAATTATGTTTCTTCCTTCTTTCTTTCTTCCTTCATTCCATAAGTATCACAGCTACTGCCACTCAATTCGGCTGCACGTAAAAATATTAAAAATTAATAATTACAAGTATAAATAAAATTTCATTTATTTGTATGCATATTTTCAGCTAAACTGCAATTTTTAATTTGACTGCCAGATTCAGAAATATTTTTGATTCAATTACAGGAATAAAGAAGCCATTGTTATTCTGTGGTTCTTGGAAAGATAAGCTGTACCATTGGTTTATGCCTTGATTACTATTCTTAAATGTATATATCAATTATGTTCTAAATTTATTTAACCTTTTATTTTAGCTCTATATACTATGGGGCTAACCACAGTACTTTCAGCTACAGCTGGTCACAGCACTGCATTTTTCAATATATTTTTATATTCCTTCCACAAGTATATTTACATTTAGGTATGTTGACAGGTAACTACGAATAAAGAATAAAAATGGAGAAAACATTATAAAAATAAACAGAATCATAAATAGGCAATGAGTTTTGGTGAGGTGGAAAACACAAGACAAGCAGACAGAAAAAATACCAAGGTGGACTGTCAGACAAAATACCATGCTGGCTACAGGTAGCTACTAATAAATCAGCTAAGTAATTCATAAATATTAATCAATAATGCATTAAATAACTAGTGTATTTTTTTATGTAAACAGTGTGATTATACTCATAATAAGTTGAAATATACAGCAAATATATTTGGAAATATGATAACCTAGTTCTTTTAGAGATAGATTCCTTTGCAGTAATTATTAATTACTCAAAGAATCAGCTATACAATCTAAGTATTCACCACAGGGCTGTGAATCAGAATTCATGACTCATGGTTTCAATGGAACCAGTCTGTACTAATAAAATCTGGCTTGCCACCTGTTCAGCAAGCCTTTTTTTTATGATGAGTGTAGTCTGGATATAGGCATCCAATCCTTGTAAGTTACTCCAACACATTTTTCAAGATACATTTACAGGCAACCCCCATATAACACAGTACTTCTACAACATGGTTTCACTCTAACACGATTGATAAATTGCAGAAATCTCTGCACAACACGGTACTTATAACACGATTTCACTCTAACACTGTTTGAGAATTGCAGGAAATCACACATAACACTGTATTTTTGAGCTTTTTTGTTGAGAAAACCCTAATATTATGTTAGATGTAATTTTCAACATTTCCATTCCTTTTTGTGAATCTCTGCTGTTGACTCGCTAGTCGCTATCGCCTTCGTGATATTTTTTTAAAGCACATTTCTGGAGGTCACTACTATAAAACAATAAAAACAATTTGCAGTTTCCAGTTTACTGGTCTTTTCTGTTAGTGAAATCAATTATAAATGGGTAGCAAACTTGTTCTTGCATTTCCTATAGTACCGATAGCTGGAATTCTGCAGGTCTCACGTTATTATGGTGAAATGTTTTCCCTTTCATGAAATATTCAATCATATAAAAAACAAATAAAATTTCAGAAACTCATTACTCCATATCTCACTTGTGCGTATCATGTTCTTTGTTATTAATTGCTTATCATTTTTACTGGTTTTTTTTTTTTTTTTTTTTTTGTTGCAAAATTTAAGTGTATATATCAATTATTTGGTATGTATTAATTAAGCTATGTATGTAAGCATAAATTTATTTTTATTTTGCTAACTTGAAAATAATCTTCCGATTTTCAGGTATCATTTAACTTTGTTAATTAGTAAGGTGACAAAGTTAAATTTGTGCTTTATACCTTTTAAAGTGGGGGTCCACTGTATTTTGTTGGGAGATTGAACATGTGCTTGTTTGAGACCATAAAAAATTGTGATTTCGAAGTGTGCAGTTTGTGACTTTTAAAGAGCAGAAGATACACGAAATCTAGATGCTGCAGGAGAGATTGTGCATAGCAGCGATGAAGAGGAAGAAAATTAAATGAACATACATTATCTGACATATAAGTATCACAGTTTGTAAGGTATGACTTTTGTTCAGTTATTACTATTTAAGTTACTACTATTACAAAAATAAAGTTAAAATATTAAGTTATTACTATAAAAATTAAGTTTCCGATAGTTACAAAAAAAAAAAAAAAAGAAAAAAAAGAGGGGTGTGTTTTTGTTAGCTTCTGGAATGTAACTCCCCTTTTTGTACTGGTTTTTAATCCAGTATAACAAGGTTTCACATTACACGAGATTTTGTAGGAACCAAACTATCGTGTTATACAAGGGTTAGCTGTATATCATAATTCAAATAAATAAAAAAAATAAAGAAATACACTTCCTTATTTAATGACCTCCTTTGGCCTTTACAACCATTTTTACTTGTTTTTGCATAGAATCAATCAGTGTTTTTTGCCAGTTTCATGGAACCGCACCTTTATCACAGTACAAATCATCTTCTCTTTTGTTGTACAGTACATTTTTTGAGCCTGTCATATGCTTAGCAGATCAACTTTTTCGATCTGATCTCCTTTAGCCAGCGGGTGGTTAATTGCTGGAACAAACTTCCATCTGTCGTTGTGGAAGTTGATAGGTTAAATAAATTTAAGGAGGAACTGGACAGGCAATTGGAGGGTATGGTGTGATTTTTTTTTTTTTTTTTTTTTTGGCTGATGCTGCATAAGCTCCTACACTTGCTTTCTTGCATCAAGTGCCACTACTACTACTACATGCATAAGTCTCATTCCTGCAACTCAAAATGGCTTTCACTAGAAAAGAACTTTTCTCCAATCTTCCTTAGACCAGCTTTTCTGCCTACTGGCCCAATTCAGTTTTTTTTTTTTTTTTTACTTCCCTTCATAATTTAAGTCAAAAGTTGCTTTCTAATTGGCTTAAGAGCTGTCCAGCCAACATCAATGTAATGGACTGTTGAACCATGCATTTCACAGCAGTTCCAGCCAAATCGTTTTGAAAGTCACAACTGGCTATATAATGCCAGTCTAATTTTACCTCAAGTTTATCCTAGGATAAACTTCGAATATCAATAGCAAATTATTTTAAACACCAAAAGAGGAAACACGTTTTTTTAAATGTTACTGCCTTATGGATGTTAAAAAAAAAATCTATGATTTCAGAAGTGATTCGTGAAGTATCACTTCCTTATTTAATATGACCTCCTTTTTTTACTACCAGTTTAAGTTGTGGACAGAACATAGAACAAAAAAAATTTGGATTAACCCAGCAGTAGGCACATTCCAAACAGTAACAAAACATGGTGTGTGGGACTTAACAGGTTCCCAACCTTGTTTTTTATTTCTAGAAAAACATCTTGGTTTTTTAAAATCCTGCTTGCAGCATACCAATACTTGACATTTCATGAACAGATGGCACAATTATTATATCTAACTTTTTTAAAAAATCTGATTTTGGAAGTGATTTGTGAAGTACCATTTACTATCAGTTTCAAAGTTGTGGACAGAACATAGAACAAAAAAAAATTTGAATTAATCCAGCGGTAGGTACGTTCTGAATAGTAACAAAAAATTGTGTGCAGGACCTAACAGGTCCCCAACTTTGTTTTTTATTTCTAGAAAAACATCTTGGTTTTTTAGAATTATGCTTGCAGTATACCAATGCTTGAAATTTCATGAACAGATGGCATTAATTGTTATATCTAACTTTTTTTAATTAAAATTTTTAAATTAAACACTTTTTTACACATCATTTGCAAAGAAATAAAACTTTTATTAGTTTAGCTCAAAATAAAAAACCTCAAACAGAAAATATAAGCATGAAAGTATTAGTTATTTCCATTTTGTCAAATTGATATGGGTGCAAAATTTAATTTTTAAATTTCATACCCTTATTTCTGTGTTATACATTATGTATAAAAGCATAAATATGCAGAAATGTTTATTAATTCTGTTGAAAATAAAAAAGAAAACTGTAATAATAAGTATAAACATAACACTATTAAACAATTCCATTCAAGTTGATAAAATTGTCATGTACAAAATCACACATGCACTCATCATATCTTTGTTTACACACACAGGGTTTAAAGAAAGTATCACCCCTTAAAACTGTAATTGTCATCTGAATAACGTAAGTATATGGCAATATTTCTTACAGATTGCATCATATAAGATTGACAAGCGTAGGTGATGATTTAATATTGCATCAGCTGTTACTTTCAGCTATATAAGCATGCTCTGTAAGGGTTGTAGTCATTCCTTGCTTGTGTCAGGATGGCGAGTTATTTGCATTTGACGCCACAAAGAAAGAGTGCTGTTGTTGTTGTTTTACGTGAGGGAGGATGTTCTTCACGTCATATTGCTTATAGTGTCTTGTAATCAGTCACAGTGAGTAGATTTCTTTCCAAACCCAAAAATACTGATTCTGTTGATAGGAAAAAAGGAACCGGACGCAAACGAGTCTCTACGGAAAACAGGACCACATTTTGAAGCCTTATGCCTTAAAAACCATAAAGCTTCTTCATCTGGGCTGAAAAGAGAATGGGAAGAATATACAGGAGTGGTAGCAAGTGCAGTAACAGTCAGAAGACTGCCTCTTCAAAAATGAAGATGTAGCCCGTCTTCCTAAGAAGCCCCTCCACACACAAAATGAAAGAGGCCCGGTTAATTTGGTGTAAGGAGCATGTCAAATGGACCCCCAAGCAGTGTAAGTCAGTTATTTTCTTGGATGAGAAGAAATCCAACCTGCATGGCTCTGATGGGAGACAAACAATTCTCCGTAGACGTGGTGATGTTGTTGTTATTTGGTTTTTAGGATCATTAGCAACTAGGGCCATATTGCTCCGGGGATATGCGGTGGTCATTTCCTGACCTTTCTGCATCCTCCGTGTTTGGTGGTCACAGGCTCTAACCCCGGTCTAATCAAGAAGCATGTGCTATGCACCGCTGCTCCTGCCCACCTGGCTACGGAGGTGCCAGACAGGGTGAACAATAACATCCAGACTGTATGGTGTCTACAGTGAAATTCCCTACCAGCCAAATGATGTGGGGGTGCATTTCGTATTGTGGAGTAGGTCACCCACCTGCAATTTATAAAAGGTTCCGTAAATGCCAATGGATACCTGGCTATATTGTAAGGCAAATTGCTGCCAACCATTAGAGACCATGTCAATCAGCCAAGTAAGCATCTTTCAGGATGACTCTGCTCCTCGCCATCAGGCGAAAAGTGTAAGTAGGTACTTCTGTAGTTACTTTAGCTTCGTTTCTGCATTAGAGGTTCGACAGTAATGTATTTACATTTGTTACAGGTGAAAAAATTATTGGAAGAACGGTCCATTACAACTCTTAGCTGGCCAGGAAAGAGCCTGGCCGGACCTGAATCCTATAGAGAACTGCTGGCATCGTGTGGAATCTGCAGTTGCCAGAAATAAACCAAAGACACTTCGGGAACATTCAGGAAGCCATAATTCTTGTTTGAAACCAGGAATTATCGGTTGATTATCTTCAGAAATTGATCTTGTCAATGCCTCGACGGTGTGCTGCTGTCATCAGGGCCAGAGGTAGTTGAACTAAATATTAGTTTGCACCTGGTGAACTTTAAGGGCAACTGTGGTGCAACTCGCCAGTAATTGGAATTCCGGTGATGGGAGTAATGTGTCACAACAAACAGTACATTGAACCCTGCTGAAAATGGGGCTGTGCAGCCGCAGGCCACACTGAGTGCCCATGCTAACCATGGTTCACTGGCAACATCATCTACAATTGGCACACAAGCATTGAAACTGGACCTTGAGTGATTGGAAGAAGGTTGTCTAGTGCAATGAATCATGTTTCCTGTTGCACTATGTGGATGGCCGGGTACATGTGCATCGTTTACCTGGAGAAGTGATGGCACCTGAATGCACCGTGGGACGAAAAAAAGCCAGTGGCAGCGATGTCGTGCTTTGGGCAATGTTCTGCTGGGATACTCTGAGTCCAGTCATCCATTGCCGGGCACTCTGACATCTACCACCTACATAAACATAATTGCTGACCAGGTACACCATTTCGTGGCAACGGTCTTCCCCTCTGTTTGTTTGTTATTTGATTTTTAGGAGCATTGGCAACTAAGGCCATATTGCTCCGGGGATATGCAGTGGTCGTTCCCTGACCTTTCCACATCCTCCGTATTTGGTGGTCACGGGCTCAAACCCCGGTCTAATCAAGAATCGTATGCTATTCACTGTCACTCCTGCCTACCTGGCTACGGAGGCATCCTTCCTCTCTGGTGGTGCCATCTATCAGCAGGATGTGCCCTGCCACACCACACAAATTGTTCGTGACTGGTTCGTGGAACATGAGGAAGACTTCCAGGTATTGCCCTAGCCTCCAAATTCCCCAGACATCAATCCCATCGAGCATCTGTGGTTTGTGTTGGAACAGCAACTCCGGTCTGCAGCATTTCAACCATGGACCTTACAGGAGTTAAAGGATCTGCTGGTACCAGATACCACAAGACACATTTAAAAATCTTGTAGCATCCATGCCTTGCTGGGTATGAGCTGTTTTGGTGCACGTGGAGGACCAACATCATATTAGGTAGGTGGTCCTGTTTTGACTCATTGGTGTACTTTCTGTATAATTTTTAAGAGTGAAGTCAAATGAAGGAACAATAAGTTCTTATTTTCGTTCCCATACAGACTGTTGGATAACCTGCAGCGTAACTAGAATCTAGGTAAATAACTAGAGTTAACATTTCATTTTCTGCTTTTAAAATTCTGAAAAAATATTCGACATCTTGGAGACGGGTGAACTACACTAAAGCACTTCAGAGAAACCCCACAACATTCAAGTCACATCAACTGTGTCCCATCGGCTATTTCTTCGGAGAATTAACACTATAGCCGTTCATCTATACATCCTTCCTTTCTTTCTGGATTGTAGAGTCAGTTCAGTTTTGTTAGAAAGCAAAGTGGGAGCTTTTGTTTGCATTTTGTATGTAATATTTGTTATACATGTTAGGCTATTGTGGTGAAGCTGAAATTCACACTGTCCTACCATTTTCAATGACTTTGCGTCAAACTATCATCATGTAGTGCAGCGTTTCCCAAACTTTTTTAGTCATGGAACACTTTTCATCTCACAACCTATTCATGAAACGCAAGTTTAGCGAGAGCCAAAGAACTATTGCTAATATTTTATTACATATGGTGCACTGTGCATCAGGAGCATCTTTATTTCCAACACATGTAAAGCCGAAATTCAAATAACTGTCATTATACTTTTATTTTGGTCTTTTATTAGTTGATTCCTGTTTTTTCACTTCAGATATATGGGGAACAAAACGCTGCAATTGTTCGTCCTCACTTTGAAGTGTGGCAATATTATGTTCATTTTCTTCAAACACAGTTGCACTACTAGAAGAAGTACTTTGCTTCTCATTTTAAAGTTCCTTTTTTCAACCACAAATCCATGGTCATTTATTTTAATAATAATATTTCGAAATACTAATATTTATCAAAAAAAATTTATAAAAGGAAGTGAGTTTATGATATCAGTTCGCTTCCTCCTCTCCTTTGACCAGTGTACTCCAGGCTAAATTGCATATGAATGGCCTATTTGCCATACTAGATCACCACACTGCTACCTTTTGATAGGTGTCATTACATTACTCTACACATATTCTCTATGCAAAGCCTGCCAAAATAAAGTGTTCTGCGGCCTATGCCAGGATATCAATAACCGAAAAAAAATTATGTTAAATATTATAATGATACAAAAGTGGTGTACGCTAGAAATACACAGAAATTATTATTTTTTTAATTATTAATTACAATTTTTCACTGAACACCTTTTCTCATCTCACAGAACACTAGTGTTCTGCAGAACAGTTTGAGAAACGCTGGTGTAGTGTGTGCTTCATTCACAAGTCATAAGGTGTGACAGCATCTCTTGTAACTTAACCCAGTGAAGTTCTTTAAAGAAAATTTCATTTTTACTGTTATCATAGTGTCACCTAAGAGAATAAGTGAAAGCAGTACTACTTCAATGCTGTCCCCAGATAATTTTTAATTGTGATATATAAATATTTTTCTTCATTCTTCTGAGGATATTATGTGGTTTTTGTAATTTTGGCATATCAGAGATATAGAAGCAATATTTTATTAGCCATTCCCGAGTTGACTTATGTAAGAAGTCCTGGAATGCATCTCTTATGTATGTCGGGGACAGACTGCAATTACCTTTCGAAAGCTTTGAAACATCATTCCAAACTGAAATGATGCTATATTTGTAAGTCAGAGATGGTAACTGATAGGTAACCTTGAACTATAATGGCAATCATTTGATGCACAATGAAAATATAAACATGAAACATGAGCAGAACCTGTGAGATGTCATGTGCCTACTCAGCACAAAAAGTTACAAAAATTATGTGCAGGACCTATCAGATTCTCTCATGCTATTACTCCGAAAAATAAAAATATTACTTCAAAAACAACAAGTAAAACCAGATTATATTTAGAAATGTAGACAAAGTTCAGCCACAATGGCAGTCATTAATCTTGAACCAACAATTAACATGCAAAATTTTTCTTGCAAAGCTTCTGACAGATCCTGTGCATATCATGACAGGTTAATGGTTAAAAGTTTTCCATTGTAAGCCATTATGCAGAAGCAAAACTACAAATTCTGACACCACCTCCCTACATGATTAGTGACTTTTGTCACTAATTACAATGTTTTAAATTTATTTAAAAAAAAAAAAACATAAAAATATGCTGGAATGAAATGTGCTGTTGTCAGAAAAATTATGGACATCGTTTCCAGTCAATAAAAGAAGGTCATTAATATACAAGAGGAAAAGAGTGGGAGAAAGAACCGAACATTGTGGAACACTAGAATTAGTTGAGAAATCAGAAAACAGATCCATCTACCATCATCTACAATGAGTGGTCAGAGAAAACTGGATGTCCAATTACAGAAAACTACCAGCAATCCATAACATGAAAGCTTATATAGAAGTCCTTTATAACATGATCAAAAGCCTTTGAAATGTCGAGAGGAGCAACTGCTTGAGTTTCAAACTTTTCCATTGAATTCATCCATAGATGGGTATATCACAAATGCACTGACACTGATAAAATCCACAATGGCAGTCATTAATCAAATGGAAGGTTTCAAGATGGTTTAGGAGTTGGCAGTTAATGGATATCTCCATTACTTTAGCAACAAAGTACAGTGACCGGAGGGTTCCCCATCTCCACAGCAACGAAGTATAATGAGACAATAACTGGATGGGAGGGATTTGTCACACTAACTGCTGAATATGAGCAAATTTCTAAGCAGAAGGAAATACACCAGTGGAATAAGAAGGTATAACAAGGCAACACAGAATCACAGGTTTTGAGAATGAGTGGGGAAACACCACCAGCACCTGGAGCTTTCTTGGCATCAAGATTGTTCAAAATAAAATTCTTCTGACAAAATTGTGATGGAAGACCACAGGAAGTATTAAGTGGATGTATTGGGAATGGTAGGAGGTGGTTTACATAGATTGTCAATACAAGAATTAGAAGAAAAGTAGGTAGGATGCTGACAAGTCAGCTTTATCTTTGGCTGAGATGACAACAAAACCATCAGGTTTTAACATAGATGGGAGTAAGTACAGATGGGCAAATGTTTGGCCAATAGATTTGGTAAGAGACCAGAATGCTGGACTATTGTTTGGACAAGAAGCAAGTTTTTTACTCTTAGTCTGTTCAAAATCTAGTTTGGACTGATTAATAACTACTTTACAATTGTCGCAAGCTTTGGTGTAGGCAGAAAATAAACCTGGAAATTTGGATGCAAGCCAATTGCAATATGAAACTTTCTTACCTTGAACAGTCTTAGCACATTTATTTGAAAACCAAGGTTTAGATAAAGGACAAGATTTTAAGATGGAGTGTGAAATAAAGGATTTCATCTCTACAAGATTAATTCACTGACAACTGAGTTGATGTCATCTGGAGAAATAAATAATAATATATAATATATTTAAATAGAGTAAAAGTGCCCAATTTTCTAAAAAAGGAATAAACACTACAGAACTATGCAAACTAAACTATGGCGCAGTACAATCAGGTAGTCAAATTATAGATAAATATCTCAATAAGATAGAAAACAGTTTTACCATACAATAAGTAAAAAACTTTATTTAAGAAACAAAACACAGTACATGGGCAATAACAGGCACAGTTTATAGATTATAAAATGGAAGTTCAGTCACTGAAGCTAATTCAGTTAAAAGATTTATCAGTGAATACACAAACACCAAATACAAAAAAGGTTCAAACTCTAAAATATAATAAATAAAATAAACTAATATCTCAACTGTATAAAGAAATCATCTAATTAAAAGAGAATAAAATATTAGTAAAATCTGCTAATTAATATACATTTTTTTTTCACAATACAGTAGATTCTTGCACCCTTTCTATTTAAGGGTATCCCATCCCTGTAGAAGCAGTCTCTCCTGTTAACAAGTACAGTCCAAGCTAAAAAAATTTCTACCCCTTGAGCCTTGCACAATCTTTCCATGGCCGAATTGATCAACAAGGCTCTCATCATATACTCCCTCCTTTCGTGTCTGTACTGATCACTGAAAAACAGTGATCCATAACGAGTACAGGTCACTGTTTTTCAACAGTGACCTGTACTTGTTAAGTAATTCTGCCGGTCTCCTACTCTTGATATCATTAGTGCCAACGTGTACAACTATATCACCTTTTGTGCCCTTAAAAGTTGATCACATCAACCAAATTAAGGTAAAAAAAAACAACTGTATCAACAATTTACTCAACTTTTACTTTATGTTATCGTACAAATATAATACACCCATATAAGCCTGCCAAATACGGATAAACTCAGTCCTCAATGACCTATGCAATAATTATCAAACTCTAGCTGTACATGGTGCCACACTTGCCACAGGTAAAAAATACAATTTCTCCACTATCAAAAGGCACCTAGCTGAACTGCATAAGCACTTTATAATTACCATATATAACACCCCTAACAATTTTGCATTTATCTGCAAACATTTTTATTATCATACGTTAAATACAGAACTGAACTCGAGTAACACATACAAACCTATAATCAACAACAGTATCACCAAGAAGCTTATTGACTTCAGCAAGAAATTTAAAATTAACTTTAACAATTATAACCTACCATACATCTATTTTATACCCAAATTCCACAAAAATCCTCTAGGATTTAGATTCATCACCTCATGTAAGCATAGCTATGCACAGAAACCAGGCAAGATTATAGAACTACTTCTGAAACCCATCCTAAACACATTGCCAAATAGCAGAATTATAACAACCAGCTCTTAACAGAAGCATTAAAAGCTAATAACATCACCAGCATATCAACATATGATTTTTACAACCTCTTCACCAGCATAGACCTACCAAACTTAAAAATAGTCCTCAACAAACTGTACAACAATTACACTCACATGATAAACTGCAAACCAACATTTTGGAACAAATTAATCAACCTCAGCATTGCAAACAACTATATTACTGATGGAAAAACCATCTACCTACAAACCAAAGGTACATCAATGGGTAGTCCAGCCAGCTGTGTCCTGGCTAACCTTTATCTATACTAGCTGAAACTGCATTACAAACTGAACTATCAATGTTCAGATACATTGACGACTTACTGGAAATAAACAGTACCAACTTCATACAACAGTTTGCCAACATTTACCCTCCAGAACTGACTCTGGAAAAAACCAATGACAACAACCATACAGCAAATTACCTAGATCTGAATATTAATAGCTCACAAACATCCATCAACATCTACAATAAAAGAGACTCCTTCAATTTCACGCACTGGCACTCTAATATCTCGAAAAAAGTACATGCAAATGTTATTCTTTCACAATGCATCAGAATAGCATTAGCATTAGTAGAGGCATATGATGCAAGAAAGCAAGCTTATTCAGCATCAGCCAAAAAAAAAAAAAAAAAAAAAAAAAAACAACCACTACTCCCATTTCACCCCTCAATTCGTTCGAAATACCTGTCCAGCTGAGCCTTAAATTTGTTTAGGCTATCAACTTCAACAACAAGCGATGTAAGTCTATTCCACAAACCAACTGCCCGCTGGCTAAAGGCGAATTTCCGCACATCTATCCGACATCCGTCCTTCCTCAATTTGAATTTATGCCCTCTCAGGTGATTATTCTGAGCAAGAGGAAGAATCCCATCGGCATTGAGCATGCTCAAGCCATTCAAAGCCTTGTACACCTCTATCAGATCACCTCGGCGATGCCTAGTCTCCAGGCTCTGTAATTTGCAAAACTTAAGCCTTTCTTCGTAAGAGCAACCCTTTGTTCCATTCACTAATCTTGTTGCCCTTCTCTGTACTCGTTCCAGCAGCTCTACATCCTTCTTGAAATGAGGCCTCCAGACCTGTATACAGTACTCAAGGTGTGGCCTGACCAATGCCTTATACAAGGGAATAATCACATCCCTGTCCCTGCTAGAAAAATTCCTGTATATCATTGACAAGACACCATGAGCTACTCTTGCAGCTCGTCTGCACTGCTCAGAGAACTTCATATCTGCCTGCACAATTACCCCCAGGTCCTTTTCATTCTCTACCACTGTCAGCGTAGTACCACAGAGTTGATACGTTGATCTGGGGTTACTGTTTCCCATATGTAGTACTTTACATTTGTCAATGTTAAACTTCATTTGCCACCTCTCAGCCCATCTGCTCAACCTTTCCAGATCCTGTTGCAGCAGAATAGTATCAGTAGTGTCCTTAACAACCCTGCCAACCTTTGTATCGTCTGCAAACTTGGACATTAAGCCTGATACACCATCATCAATATCATTTATAAATACAGAAAACAACAATGGACCCAACACTGAACCCTGAGGAACTCCACTAATAACATTAGTCCACGTTGAGCAGTGTCCATTGATTACCACTCTCTGTCTTCTGCCACTCAACCATCCCTTTATCCATAGCAGCAATTTGCCTCGAATGCCACACTTCTCCAATTTGTGCAGCAGTCTTCCATGCGCAACAGTATCAAAAGCCTTTCTAAGATCCAAATATATAATATCAAAGTTATTCCCTGCATCCAGTTCTTTTGTGACTACATCATAGTATCCAATCAAATTGGTCAGACAAGACCTGCCCTTAACAAACCCATGCTGTGTCTGATAAATAGTTAACATATGTAACAGTAACTGGCTGATAGAGCATAACATAATAACCCTATATAACAAACTGTTGGACAGCCACTGTCCAACATCAGTTTCCGACAGCCACTATCCACTACCACTTCAACAAAGCATTCCAAATCTTAAAATATAATTAACCAACCCCTAGATATGACAAATATATTAGTATAATGACATCCTCTACATCCAGGCTGTGTAAATAATGAATAGACAATACCCTTTAACCTTTTTGGTGTCTCACGGTCTGGAAAATCTGTGCCTACTGATTGGTTATCATAGGAGTATTTTTTCACTATTTTTATTGTCATTATATTTTCATCACGAATGGTAATAAAACCTAAATGGTAATATAATGGTCTACCTCCACCATTATTAACATTATTGACTTAAACATGAGGCACAGTCCCAGAAATTACATTCAAGGAACAGGCTAGCGACCCCGGACTACCCGAGCACTACTAATTCTTCTCATCCTCACACTCCTTTTTACTGTTCTGAATCCATATCTTTTATTTCTTGTGCGCGATTAGGTTTCAAGAGCAATATCAAGATGCTATTTTACTGCTATACGTACTGACTTCGCCTCATACAAAATTCAGCATCTTTTTCATGCTATTTTGTAAGTTATACCTTCTCCCCTATCCCGGGACAAGTGGTCTCATTGTGTTTAATCCCTCCGTTAACCCCATATGTCTTACTGCATTCCAATGCCTGAGGTCACTTATACATTCCATATAGTCATTGAAACAAGCTCGCAGCACTCTTTCTTTCCCTGCAGTACACCGAATGACCATCCCTACTTCTCCGGCTTATGAAATCAGTAAGTATGATTCCTGACCATCTGCTCCATCTCATGAATTCAACCTTCAATGATTTTTAGTAATTTTTTATTATCTATATATTTTTACTACCTATATTTCTTATTATCTATCATTTCTCCACCTCTGTTGGGTCAGCCATGATATATATGTTAGCATTACAATTACCTTTGCTTCGGAATGCAATAAACAAAAAACCTGGTATTTTTTTTACCACATGCTACATATATTTCATATTAGAAACAGAGGCCTTACTTTTTGCTGCATTTTGATGGCTGGCCCTTGTTAACATCATTTAAATCATCTGAGGTAAATAATGAGGCACTAAGTGCTTATAATATTTTTGACTTTTTTGTGTTGCAGGTTCGAATTGTGTTATTTTATGACTGCCTTTCCATATTATCTAACCCTTTGGTTGATTACACAACCTGTTGTTTTCTCTCCACATTTTAGTGTGGAGAGAAAACAGCAGCATAACCTCCTATCTTTTATTTATTTATAGTTGTTGGGTGTCTTCTAATCTACATAGTAGTTACCCAGGTCTATTTCATATATTCCTCTTATTACAACTCCCATACCTATTATTTCTATTAAACACACAGTGCTGCCACTTTATTGGGTACCCCCTGCTGTGCGCATAAATGGTTTGTCCCACAATGTTATAAGCCACATGACCACAGTTGAGGATATAAATGCAGCAGAACAACCTTTCTAGTATCATTTAAGCATACAAACCATAGCAAGAATGGGGAAAAGGAGTGATCTAATGGACTTCAAACATGGTATGGTAGTAGGTGCAAGACGTGCTGGACAAAGCATCTCTGAAATTTTCAAGCACCACTGTTTCAAGGGTGTATCGAGAATGGTGCAACAAACAGAAAACATCCTCCCAATGGCACTCCTGTGGAAGAAAATCGCTTGTTGATGAGAAGTCAGGAGGATGGCTACAATTGTCGCCACAGTGCTGCACATCACGTCAGAATACAACAATGGTGCGCAGAACAAAATATCACAATGGACTACTAGAAGCACTTTGTCGCGAATGGGCTACAATAGCCGACGGCCACATCGAGTACCTTTGTTATCAATGAAGAACAAGAGAGCACTCCTCCTGTGGACACAGCAACACCAGCACAGGACTATCAAGGATTGGAAAACAGTTGCTTGGTCTGACGAGTCAAAGTTCCTGGTGCATCATGTTAACGGAAGGCTCAGAATTTGGCGAAAACATGAATCCATGGACCCATCATGTCTGACGACTACTGTGCAAGGTGGTGGGGGCAGCGTTATGGTGTGGGAATGTTTTCTTGGCAAATGTTGGGTCTATTGATACCCATAGATTAATGTCTGAATGCCATATCATACTTAAACATCGTTGCTGACCAAGTGCATCTGTTCATGTTGACAGTTTATCCTCAGTCAGATGGTTACTTCCAGCAGGATAATGCGCCGGTGCACAAAGCCCAAATTACTATGGAATGGTTCCAGGAATATGACAATTACTTTTCTTTGCTGCAATGGCCTACTCAGTCTGCAGATCTCAATCCTATTGAACATCTTTGGGATGAGCTGGGAAGGACTGTTCACTGCAGTCTTACACCTCCGTCAAATCTCAAGGAACTGCATGACACACTCATGTCTGCATGATACTCCATTCCTGCACAATGTTTTCGGCATCTTGTTCAATCCATGCCTAGATGAATTCAGGCTGTTTTGAAGGCTAAAGGAGGCTCAACACAATACTAGGTAGGTGTACCTAATAAAGTGGCAGCACAGTGTGTGTGTGTGTGTGTGTGTGTGTGTGTGTGTGTGTGTACACTGAATGATATATTTTTTAAATATTTCATTAAAAATTTACCCAGTTCTTACCTCCAGTTACAAAGCTGATTATTTGATGTGATATCACAACTTCTTTGCACTTTGATTCCCCTAACAATTTGATTATTCTTACTCTGATGTTCAAAAGCACTACCATAAAATATTTTTAATAATACTCTTAGTTGAACTGTGTCCAAAACAAAACTGATAGTTAAAAGGTGTCAGCCTTGTTGAAATAATATAACATAGACAATAAATTGAACTCTGATCTGAAATAATGATGTACACAAGGTGTGATCAAAAAGTTCAAGGACTGAAATAATATTTGGGAAATGATGAAACTTACAAGCTATTCATATAGATTTCATTCAAATTTCTCTAACACTATATACATAGATTCCGATGCTTCTGCAACTTCTGAAAAATTCTTCAGTTATTGTAATCTGTGAACTTTCGTGGTAACGTTAAGCTTGGGGAACAAAAAAAAAAAAAAATACAAGGGACCAAATTGGGTAAGTATGGCAGATGGGAGACCACAGTGCTAGAAGAATTTCATAAGAAATTCTTGAACGGAAAATACTGAGTGTGCAACAGCACTGTCACAATTCAAATGCCAATTCCCTGAAGCCCTCTTTTTCAAAATTATTTACTCTAAACAGTATCACACAATTGCTGTAGAACTGTTTTGTAGTAATCCTGGTTCAATGTTTGATCATACAGGACAAATTCATCATGAACAAAACCCAGAATCAAAAATTACCCAGAGTCACTATTTAATAAATAGTGATACATTCACAATTCATCACCAGGAAGAAACAAAGTGTGCATCAGCCACAGCAATTTGACAAAAATCAAGACAGAGAACTTGTCGCTCTCTGTGATCAGTGAGGATGCAAAGCACAAACTTGGCTCTAACACATTACATTCCTAAATCTTGTGTTTTAAAACTGATTAACATTTCCCACAAGAAATACCAATCTCACCAGCAACTTTGTGGATAGTTAAACATCAAACCACTCCAGATCATATAATGAACATGAATCACTTTTCGAAGAAGATTGAACAGAATGGGGATCATCTGATTCCGATGGATAAGTTCTATTAAAACTTTGTGAACCACTGAAAAATCTTTAAGTACCCAGCATCTTCTCCAAAAGCTGATTTTAACATTTCATGGGTTTTTGTTGCACTTTTCTCTAATTTGAAACAAAATTTGATGCAAATTCATCCCATCCAAGTGTAAACTCACTCATGTTAAAATGTGATGAAACACACAAAAATGCTTTCTATTCAGCACACCAATTCAGACTGACTGCAGATAAAATCGTTAACCCTTGCACCACTGACTAGATGCATTTGGTGATTATTATTATCATAATAATTTTTAATAATGATAATTATTATTATAATAATCACCAAAATGCGTGATAAGTCACTATGCTGCGATGTCATAATTTAAAGATACGTAGTCCAGTGTTCTCCCCAGAAAATTTTGCCAGCCAGGTGGGGAAGTGTAATACTTCGCAATATTATAAAATTTTCTGTTATTTATAAATTTGACTTAAGCAATCCAGAGCAAAAATCAATTGAATAATTTAACATTATATTGATTTAATGATAATTTGTGCAACAAACTTTGAAAAAAAATTTAATGACTAGTGCCATATTTAACTGAAAAATGAAAATTCCAACACATATACATAAACACACTAAATTTAACAAATAAGGTACTTTTTATTTAAAAAGTAAAATGTTTTAATAATAAATTAAAAAAAAAAATTTTTATTAGAATTCGATATAAAAAATAATGAAAAATATTTAAATCCTTATAGTGATTTTAACTCAAGATTAACTCTTCTTAATTTTAGATTAATTCTCTTCTCTTAATTTTAACTCTTCTTCTTCTTAGAGGCCCAGTTGTCTGCAGCTTTTTTATAATCAAATTTTGAAACAAACTGTTTCACAAGATAGAGCAGCCTCTGCAATGTCCTTGTCAGAAATTGCCAGTTCTGCTGTTGTTTTCGCAATTTCATTTTTCTTAAAGAAACTTAAGAGTGTTGTTTTCTGATTTAACTTCTTACTCATTATGGGTTCTTATTTTATTTTATTTTATTGCAATATATATTATTATATTTATGCACCTGTACGGAGACCAAGACAAACGACACATAACAGTTTGCAGAATTTAACGTGGTGTACTATCTTGCGGAATTATAATACTCAGCTTGCCGTAGAGATGGCTACAGAGTGGTCGAGTTGATACACAGTCGATTCAGAAAGTGTTCGAAAGATTTGAATAATAAAAGTGAATCTGAGTCGATTCAGTGAATCGTAGAATTCAACCAACATACTGACGCTGCCAACCGACTGGCATCTAATAGCTCAACAAAACACACAACAATATTCTCGGTAATCTGGATTCGCAGGGTCAAACTACGAGATGGCTACATGACATCAGCACGATGGTCGAATAATGGGAGGTCTTATAACTACGTAGGTAGGTTACATACCGGAAAGTTGAGTTCTACTGATCTTTTGCTGTCTAATCACAATTCCAGCCAGACTTGGAGCCCGCTCCTATCGCACTAACCTCAATCATAGTATGTTCGAATTAATATTAATCAAGATCAGTACCATACAGTACCGCAAGAATCGCTTAAATTTTAGCCGAGCAGTCAATTAAATTCACCAGGTAGTGCACCCATTTGATAGGTCCTGGGGAGAACACTGTAGTCAGTTCCTTTTTGATCACACCTCACAGACTCTCTTTTGCAGATTTTTATATGGGGGGTCAGGAGGGTAGCAATTAACAACGGACAGGCCTCTTAAAGCATATGCTACCTTTTTGGAAACACATTCTTGTTGCTCATCTTCACTGTGACAAAAATGAAGTAATGGTAATTAAAGGTTAAGACTATGGGAAGTCACCGAAACAGGACTTTATTCTTTGCACATGCCAGATCCAGATGTGGAACATCCAAAACCAAATCACAATAGGTATTTCTGTGTTATCAATAGTTATTAGATTTTTTTTTTTTTTTTTGCCTTTGATTTCTACACAGTCTAATTTGTACATCAAATTTCATCTCCGAATGATTCATGGTTGCCAACTATAGGTACCTAAGTGATGGACTTTAATTATAACCACCCTGTGTATATTTTCAGGCTGCAGTATAAACCACTTCAGTGGAAAAAATAAACAATATGTAGTGAAAACATTTTTTAGGAAATTCAAAGGAAAGTGTATCAATGATGAATTACTACAACTGTTCAAAGTGGCTACCAACACAACAGTGTGATGACAATTAGCCAATATTCATCAACACTGAAGAAGGACCTCTGTATTCACCAGATATTAATCCAATTGACTACCATGTGTAGAGATACTGAAGAGTAAGCCTTACACTGCTTCTCACAGAAATTTAGTAACCTTGAAGCAATCTCTGTTGAGTGCATGGAACTCCACTGAAAATATCATTTTTCAACTGAAGTGACAACAGTTTTCTAGAGAACTGGAAAAATTTTTAAAAAATTCCCAGAATGTCTGAAATATTTGAATTTTAATTGTTATCTATGTTTATAATATATTAATAAAATAAAGTTGTTTTAATTGCCTTAATCAGTACTGAATTACGATTAAAAATATTCTCATTCAAACTTCTGAATCACAACCACTAACTAAAAAAATTTTAATATTTCACAATTTTCTTTCCATTTCATATACAGTTGAGATATTTTTAATAACTCATAGTTGGAGAATCCAAATCAGTAGTGTGATGATAATTTCCACCGTTTTTGAAGAATAGCAGAAACATTGGGGTAAGTGAATATCATCAAATGGGGACTACTTTGATGAACAACCTCTGTTGATGAACAACAGAGGTTGTTCATCAACAGAGGTTGTTCATCAAAATAAACATCAACATAAACATCAACATCAAAATAAATCTAGTGACATTGAAGCAATCTCTGCTGAATGTATGGAAGAATTCCACTGAAAATAACATTTTTAAACTGAAGTGCCAACAGTTTTCTAGAGAACTGGGGAACTGTTAACAAATTTCCAGAATGTTTGAATTTTAATTATCTATGTTTATGACATATTAATAAAACAAAGTTTTGTTTTAACTTGAATAACAATTAAAAATATTCACATTCAAGCTTTTGTACAGCCAGTAACAAAATTAATTAAATTTTTAATATTTCATAATTTTCTTCTATTTTATATAGAGTTCAGATATTTTTAAAAACTCATGGTTGAAGACCCATCCAGCAAACAAATAATCTGAAATCAAATGCAAAATATAACATTTATAAATACCTATTAACTTTCCTGGGACATTTATCTGGTGTGATTGTTACTTCATAATGATGAAGGTAGCCTCGAGGTACACGGATTTCGAAGTGATTAGCTCGTAGTGTTATGGGTCTTCCTTCAGAACCCACATTTGGCCTCCTTGGACACATAAATAGAGGTAAATCTGGATATTGAGCCTGAGATGACTGAGGTACTACAGCTAATGATGGACCTGGTTGTGTTTGTGGAGGACCGGGAGGGCCAGGTGGAGCCATGGTGGGAGGAGGAGGACCTCTTGGAGGACCTGGTGGACCTACAGGTCCAGGAGCTAAAATATAAAATTTACAAATGTGTTTTAACTTGCATTTAACTTCTATAATAAATTTACATCTAATCAATAACATAAAATGACATAAGAATTGTATTAGTTATTAAATACAAGAGCTGTTCAATAAATAATGATCATAGTTTTTTTTTTTCATGATATTCTTTATTAATCATCCATATTTTTGATGGTCCTTTTCAAAGTAGTCCCCATTTGATGATATTCACTTACCCCAATGTTTCTGCTATTCTTCAAAAATGGTGGAAGCCATTTTCTGATGTGCATTTGAGAATTGCCTCCGATATCTTTAGAACTTCTGATGAATGGAAACATTCCTTACAACTCCTTTCAACTTTGGAAATAAATAAAATAAAAAAAAATCACAGGATGCAAGGTCAGGGTTGCAGGACAGATGAGGAACGCATTTGACATTAATGCTGACTAAGTATTCGATGACAGTATGAACAATGAGGTCTCACATTGCTGTGCAGCAGCATCCACCCACCTCGTGCAGTTTGTGATCCCAAAAAGTGTGCATTACAGTTTTGTAATAACTGTCCCATAACAATGATATGAGGTGGCACAACAGGCTGGTAAATAATTCTTTGAATGTCAAGGAAAAAAATAAAATAAAATAAATAAATAACCTATTTTGCAGAAGCCAAAACTTTTGCTTTTTTTCAGCGTTAGCAATAATGCAATTTCTAAACATCTTTGTTGCTTACTCTCTAGGTTGATATGATGAAGCCATGTCTCATCCACCATTATCACCTTGTGCAGAAGTCCACCATCTTCAGTAACCATTCACTGAATGCTCCTGACAAACCTCCATGTGAACTTGCTACTGCTGAGGCGTGAGTAGTCTTGGAACTCAACATGCACAAACGTGTCATATGCAAATGGTCATGGAAAATACTGTGCATGCTCCCTACCGATATTTTCAATATCTCTGCCAGTTGCCTTACTGTTATACGATGATCTCTCATGATTATAGAAGCAGTGTTTATGTTTCCTGTGGTGATAGCAGTGGCTGGGGCTCAAGGACCACCGATTTTTGTGATTGAATCACATTCATCTTTAAACAGTGTAAACCACCTGCAAGTTATGCTATATGGAAGCAGATTCACCATTAGCCTCTTTTAACATTTTTTGAGAGGGAAACAAAATCTGAGAGCAGCATACTGTTCCACGCATGTCACATTCATTGTTACATAGGAGAAACTGAGCAGACATAAACTTGACCGACCACCAAGGTCACTGTGTGCACGACTCAACTGCACAGTTGCTGTGTGATGCCGCTCAGTTTTGTGTTAAATTCTGCAGCTCAGCTAGGAATAGCAAGCACTATGGTTGTTCATGAAAAATTATGTTAATTTTTTTGTTGAACAGCTCTGAGAGTTCTTATATTATTACATGTGTTTTCTATATTGTTTTTATTTTAATGTTAAATATAGAAGAATATAGTAAAATGCAACCTCATAACACAAATAACACTGGTCAGCATCACTTTCATCCCTGAAATAATTTTGACAGATTCTAGTAAAATTAAACCTCTTAACACAAATAACAAACTGGTCAGCATCAATGACCAAATATCAAGACCTGTAATTGGTTTTTTTTTTTTTTTTTATAGAACATTTAGGAGATTTCTAGAGCATTCGGGAGCTTCCTACAAAAGAATGTTCTGGAACATTCTAGAATATTGTTATTTGTAAAATAATAAGGAGTTTACCTCAATATAGTACGTAGAACACTTGAAGTGTTCTGCGTACTATATTGATGTAAACTCCTCTTATTATTTTACAAATATTAATATCAACGTAGAACGTACTGAGTATTACAGCTCTGATTCATACTATAGAATATTGTTATGTGCAGAAGAAAAAGGTCAGGATGTTTCTGGAAGGTTTCAGAACTTGACAGAGTTCTCTAGAAACATCGGGTATTTCAAAAAATGTATATGTTTCAGAGAGTGAGTGGTGAACAAAGTAAATTAAGTGTTTTGGTGAATTAGTGTTTGTAAACAAGTGTTGTGTGCATAAATGTAAACCGTGAACTGCGTTTAAATTAGAAATAAAAATCTGCAATTTCTTAATTGTGTTCTTATGTGCGCATACCTCGACTATACATGAAATAGGTTGTGTTCTTGCCGAAATAAGCCCGATAGATGTTGCTACATTTGAGGAAGAATGTGGTATTAAAATCACAGCAGAAACCACTGTCACAACTTGTCAGAAAAGTCTCTGAACTATTTTGGATGTAAGGTCGGAGATCGAGATAAAGTATGGGCTCCAAAGATTTCCTATAGCTCATATTCAAGGAAAATAACAGGCTGACTCAGAGATAGTCATAAATCAATGCCAGGAACCTTGAGACCACATAAACAATTGTTACTTTTGTATGACCAATATTTCTGGGAAATCCAAGCATAAAGCAGAGTATCTCAACATACTTTCTGCTCTAAGGTTGGTTCCTCACATTGATACAATGCCAGTGCCAAAGCCACCAGAAACTTATGGACTTGACTCGGATTCAGGATCGTAAAAGAAAGATGCAAACCGGAACAAGTACAGATCCAGATTTTCAACTCTTGATACTACAAAGTCGCATCTAATCACTCAGGCAGAATTGAACCATTTGGTCCTCTCCAAAACCATATCTCAATTACTAGGATCATGGCTTCAGCAGTGGAATCTTCTTGAAAAGGGTGTAAACATGTCTTTTTATAGGAAGAGACAAGCAAACATAATGACCTATTACTCCACGGATGGTGCTTTGGTTTATTGTAACAATGTCCAGGAATTAACGAAAGAGTTATATCTGGAGTACATCCACAAGCAGCAGAGGCTTTTCCCTGATTCATCCAAGGTCAGTTTGAAAGCAGTTTTACTCCATAATGGAAATAAGTATCCATACCATTGGCCTATGCAGTTCACATGAAGCAAATGTACAAGAGCCTATAGGTTCTTTTGCAAAAAAATGCAAGGTGGATACACTAAATACTGCCGATTTTTATATAAGTGGGACAGCAGAGCAATGGATTGCCACTACAGGGTAAAAAAATAGCCAGAACATTCAGAAACTACACTAGGCCAGAAAAATGTAGCACATTCTCGTTTGGTGGATAAGTCAAAAATCTATTTACCTCCATTGCACATCAAGCTAGGTTTGATAGAAAATATTTGTGAAAGCGATGGACAGAAAAGGAGAAGGATTTTCCTGTTTGAGGCAAAAGTTTCCCCAAATCAGTGAGGCCAAGATAAGAGGGAATTTTTGTGGGTACTCAAATCAAACTACTATTTCAAGATGAGGAATTCACTAAAAAATTAAATGCTAGAGAATTAAGAGCCTGGAAGACATCTGAAAATGTTTGAAGGAACTTTTTGAGCAATGGGAAAATTTCACTGTAATTTTTGAGCAAAATTACAGTGAAATTGTGGATAAGCTAATTTTAGCATACAGGGATTGGGATGCAACATGTCGTTAAAGCTTCATTTCCTACATTCCCATTTAGACTTTTTTTTGCAAAAACTTGGGAGCAGTCTCTGATGAACATAGTGAAAGGTTTCATAAAGATATTTCTCAAATGGAAAAAGATACCATGGAAAATGGAGTTCAAATATATGTTGGCACACTACTGTTGGAATCTCATATGGGAGATACCAAAGAACGATTATAAAAGGCAAAAAACGACATAGGTGTTTTGGTATCAGATAAACATTTCTGTAAATAGAATACGGTTAATAGACCCATTGTTCAATATTTAGTACTGTATGTAACATTTTCTTAAAATATGTGAAATCTTTTTTGCTAGAAACTCAGTGTTTGACTTTATCCCTTCTTCCTTAAAATTGGTGAGTTTTACAACAATATGGTTGCCATATTTGAATTCAGCAACATCAAATCTACAAGAATCACCATGGATTTTAACACGAAATGGAAAAAAAAAAAAAAAGTATATATATATATATATATTTTTTTTTTTTTTTTTTTTTTTTTTTCATTCCCCAGACCAGAGTAACCTAGTCGTAGCAGGCAAATCTCAATAAAATATTTGGAACAGTTATTTTACATTTTTTGAGCCTAAAAAAATTATATAACACTAAAAACATTGTTTATCCTCTTTCTGAAAAAAGGTAGAAATTGTTCCTTGCACATTACATTAGACTAATTTAGAGTTCAATGAAATGTTTTAGTTAATGGACAAAATACATTACGTTTCAGGATCATTCATTTTTTTTCTTAAATTAAATGTTTTTTTTTTAAATTTTCTGTGATTAATAGAAATGAAAAGTAAATATATTTACCTCCTTATCAATTAATTAGCATTAGCAAGGGCAAATGATGCAAGAAAGCAAGCTTATATAGCATCAGCCAAAAAAAACCAGACCTTCTCATTTCACCCATCCACTCGCTCCAAATGTTTATCCAGTTCTGCCTTGAATCTGTTTAAGCTATCAACTTCTACAACGACAGATGGAAGTTTGTTCCAGCAATCAACCACCCGCTGGCTAAAGGTAAACTTCCACACTATCCTACAACCGTCTCACCCTAGTTTGAATCTATGCTCTCTCAGGTGATTATTCTGAGCAAGAGGAAGAATCCCATCAGCATTGAGCATGCTCAAACCATTCAAGGCTTTATACACCTCAATCAGATCACCTCGCAGGTGGCTAGTCTCCACACACACACACACTGTAATTTGCAAAACTTAAGCCTTTCTTCGTAAGAGCAACCGTTTGTTCCATTCACTGATCTTGTTGCCCTTCTCTGTACTTGTTCCAACAGCTCTACATCCTTCTTAAAATGAGGCTTCCAGACTGGTATACAGTATCAAGGTCTATATTATGTCTATAAAATTATATTATAAAAATTATAACTTTAAAGAAAGTTCAATAAAACTGTAGGTTTCCATTCCCTAAAGATAGCTGCTCAGTTCAATTACAACTTAATATAGGCAGGAGCAGCAGTGCGTAGCACACGTTTCTTGATTAGACCGGGGTTCCACCAAATATGGAGGAGGCGAAAAGGTCAGGGAATGACCACCGCATATCCCGAGAGCAATATGGCCTTAGAGGCTAATGCTCCTAAAAACCAAATAACAAACAAACAACAACTTAATATTTATTTCTCTCCTCCAACATTATTCCATTTTTAAGTCTCTTTTCTCTCCATATATAAGCATCCCTTCACAAGTGACATTATATTCACAAGTCTTGCATAACAATACACACAAAGCATGCACTGACTGTCTAACACTAACAATATTAATTGGTTGTTTTCAGTTTTACTGGTGCATCAGCAGCTAAACCTATAATGTGCCAAAACCAGGTTACATAAAAGATAACAGTTATGATTTCAGTGACCTAATGAATTAGGTCACTATGTCAAGAAATAAAACAATAAAATTTAGGCAAAAAAGGTTTAAAGATGAATTTTAAATAAGAGTAAAAAGGTTTAATTTTAGATAAGTGAAAACAACTGACATATGGTTACTGTTGGATAAAATCTGACTGAGTGTATAAGGATCAGTCAGATAACTAAAAGCAGCAAAATATAAGACACGTTCATGACTATAATGTGGACACTAGGATAAGATATGTCGTATGATTAAATAGGTGTCACGCTCCTTACACCTAGGGGAATCATCTGCCCTCAATCAGGAATGAATGCACAAGACAGTTTCCTTTATAGAGGCTGGCAAGAGCAGATTCCTTTCTGCAGTTCCTGTGCAGACTAGACTACCAGTGTTTGATCATTATTATTATCATTAGCTATATGGTGCAAGGAAGCCTGAGGCTTACGCTGCACCAGCCAGAAAAAAAAAAAATTTCTGAATTACTCTGAGAGAGAGTCGGAAGGAGAAGGGAATCACCAAGAAAGAGAAGAATAATGATATCCAGTTCAGGAACCTGGGTGTGCCAAGCCATACTCACCAGATGTGAGTCCCTGGGATTACCGGCTTTACCTGATACAGCTTGTTTGTGTCCTGCCCACGTGGAGATTGTTACCACTGGCAAAGTAGTTTGTTTGAGTGTGGGCTTTACGGCGCAAAAGCAACATGGCCATAATGCGCCGGGGAAAGTAGTCTGCTGCATAATAGATGCCTATAGTTTGTGTTTTTTTTTTTTTTTTTTTGGTAGTTGTTGGCGCATAGGCTTCTTTGGCCATAATGCACCTCCCAAGGTTTTTGCAGTACTTTGATCCAAGCCCGAGGCGGGAATCGAACCCGCGACCTTTGGGTTGCTAGGTAGGCACTTTACCCACCCGGCTAGCCCGGTCGGCTTCTATAGTTTGTATAGAGGACTAACATGTGGACAGGTATAAATGTAAAGGGCAGCTTCTAGAACATCAGTTCAACTCCACCTCATATCTCTATGAAGAATAGTATCACTATAAAAGGGCCAGAAGTTGGTTGATTGGAGATTTATTCGGCACATCAGCATCTATGGCCATAGTGTGCCAGGAGAGAGAGAGAGAGAGAGAGAGAGAGAGAGAGAGAGAGAGAGAGAGAGAGAGAGAGAGAGAGTGTGAGTGCGTGCGTTCTGGCCTCTTGGCTACCGAGAAGCATCAGTCACACGGACAGATGATTCTCAGTACTTGCCCACACCACGGGAATGTGGGCCAGTCCATGTACTGGCTCAAAAGAGACTCTGACCACTTGGTGTCGCCAGAAGGTAGGTCAGGATCCTCTTGGGGGCCCATTCCAGAAGGGAAAAAATAAAAAACCACCCATGGTGCTGGTTATGGAAAAGAAATTAATAAAAATTAAATAATAAATAAAGTAGAAGAAAATAAAATCTGTATAATAAGAATAAAATTAAAAAAATAATAATAATAAAAAAATAAAAAAGGTAGTGGTGCTGCTAATAAAAACAAATAAAAAAATAATAACTAAATAAAAGAAAGAAAGCAGTGGTGCTGCTACAAAAAAAAAAAAAAAAAAGCTGGTGACTGATACAAAAAAAAAAAAAAAAAAAAAAGCTGGTGACATACAAAAAACAAACACTTGTTCATTAATTCTCATGTCCTGTCAACAGGTAAGACATGAATATATCCATGCAGAACCACAAACGAATACATTTATCCAGGAGATATGAAACGTGTGGTATAAATTTTCTTGTTGTTGCACCAACAGGAGCTGTATCCCATCGAGACTGACAGATATAAATTAACTCATTCCACAGTCTCCTTCTTTCTCTTTTAGTATCATCTTGAAGGTTGATGGTTATTTCCAGAAATTCAGTCTCAATCTGTTTTTCCAATCTGTATAAAAATCCTCTATAAGTAGCCTGAAAGCTTACGTCAAGACTGTCCTGCATGCCCTAACTATACAATCACAAGAAGGTTCTCTGAAGGAGCAGAGTTTAGATTTGAAATGATTGAGCCATGCCCTGTGAAACCACGTGCCAGCAGCATACTTGACCAGAGGGAGGAAAACTGCATTGTAATAGATCCTTAAAAGATTTTCTAGAGAGCCTATTAACACGGGACACCCTAAAATTACACCAGTAAATCTACGTATTTTAGATGTTTGTCAAGTGAGAAATAAAACTGAGACTGGAATCAATTACCACTCCTAGAAGCTTGTTCTCTTTAACTATGGGGAGACAAATATCTTTGATCTTGACCATCTTTGTTTTTGACAAGTTGATTTTAAGTTTACTGGTAACAGTCCAATCATAGAGATCCTGGAGAACAAAATTTGAAGTAGTTACAACAGTGGCCCTAGAGTTACCACTGACCAAGATGGTGAGATCGTCCGTGAACGCTATTATTTTCACATTATCAAAATATCTGGAGATCCACTGCTGCAGCACTGTTCCATTTAAAAGGACCCAATATGGAGGGTGCCCTGATCAGTGGGAGATCTGGAGGGTGCCCACAGGGCACCCTCCAGATCTCCCACTGATCTCGATACTTGGCTATGGTTAGCCTTGACTATTATGGTTCTATTGGCAAAGTAATTACGGATTTAAAAGTAAACGTGGTTGGAGCACCTAGCCGATCGCAGACGCTCTCCCACCAAAGGGAGTTGAAGGCACCCTCAAAGTCAATGAACACAGCCAGGGTATATTTATGTACCGAGTTTTGAACCGAAGAGACAAAAAGTCCACAAGAGCATCCTCCCAGGAATGTCCAGGACAGAACCCATAGTGATTCCTTGAAAGCAAATCCTGTTCTACCAGTAGGTTATTCAATATAATGGCCATTAGTCGCTCTAGCAATTTACCAAAATTAGCCAGCAGAGCGATCAGCCTGTATGATCTAGCCGTTCCAGAAGGCTTATCCAGCTTTCTAATCAACTTAAAAAGAGAGACCTTCCAAATTTCCAGAAAAGTTTCTTCCTGAAGGCATTTGGTGAATAAGCTTAGAAGAACATAAGGTTTTAATTTCACCACTCTGATAATAAATATGTTTTCTACAAGGTCTAGTCCTGGGCACTTCTGTACATTAACTTTATGAGAGACAGCCTGCAGTTCATCCAACATAAAAGGTACGGTGGTTGTTGAGGGCACATAAGATTCATTGTCTGATCAGATTTTAGAATGAACAGCAGTCTGAGGTAGGATCGTCCAATGGAAAAACAGCATCTAAGGTTGGATTTGCTGAATCATGCTAGCTCAGTGTTTCCACGGAGTCCACCACAATTGAGCCAAATATGTTAGAATCAAAGGGCTTTCCTCTAACAATCTCGTATAGAAGACCCCTTGGGGGTCTTCTATACAAGATTGAAAGGCATAGACTGAAGCCAAGGCTTGGGCCAGTCTCTATGCCTTTGGTAATACCTACGGGCTCGATGAACTTGCCTTCTTAACTGGGATAACTCCTGTGTCCACCAAGAGAACAAGTCTTCTAATTAACGCTCTTTTTTTCTAGAAGACTTATACGATGCTTTTATTATAATATTTTGAATATAGTTCACTTGATGAGAAATACGTGAGGTTTCAAAAGAAGCAAGTTTCTGTTCGTCAAGGTCCAGAAGAATGGAAGAGTCAAAAGCATTCCAGTCAGTGTTTCTGATGGAAAACTCGGCAGAAAACTCAATCATTAATTCTGGCTGTGAGAAAGTGTATGAAGATGGAACAGCAGAATCAGGGAAAAGCACATAATAGATGACGCTATAGTCACTGGTAAACTAGTCTGTATACAAAGACCAGTCGGTAAGCCGGAAATCGAAGTGAGAGTTTGTCATCGTTATATCTATATTACATTCTTCTGCACAACTTGAAAAAGTATGCATGCCTAAAAATTAACAAACATATTACCTATAATCTCTACATCCGGATATAGAATCTGATGACTGGAATTTGGACTCTATATCTGGATTCCAGTCATCATAAGCTCTGTCAATATGTAATTCGTATATGATCCCTTTCAGGTTAACTTTGTTATTTTAGCGGAGCACAGAATTCAATAACTAACTGATCATTGCCACCTAGCAGACTCCAGGCAACAGTTGTTCTTGGATTACAATGACCTGGCTGCAGCGTCGGCCAGTTCATTACCCTTGACCTCAATGTAGCTTGGGATCCAGCAGAGACGGATGTCAAATGAACACTCAAAAATAGAATGTAGTGTCTGCTGGACCGGGGTCCGGGACTGGTCAGGAAGATGAGGATCATACCTGCTTCCTGATAAAGCCTATAATATACTCAGAGTCTGTATACACCATATACTTTTGATAATTGTAGGTTTTAATGTAGCCCATTAAAACCCACAACGTTCTTGACAGACTATTCCCAGCAAATGATCTAACTACTTTCTTTTGTACATTCAAATATTCTAGTTGCAAATTCGCTTTATACTACCAATTTCCAGACAGAAGAATTTACCATTGATAACTTAACCTCTGTTGCTAAAAAGATTAATGTTAAGAAATGTTCAGGGTTAGACCTGGATGGAAATATTTATTTTGTGATTACTGAAATTGTGCTCACAAGTTATGCTTTTGCTGTTTAATAAATGTCTCCGAGATGGTCTCTTTACTGATGTGGAAAGTTGCACTTTTAAAACTGATTAAAACACCAGCATTAAATCCTAGATCTTATAGGATTTAATACTGATTTTTTAGGTCCTATCACACTTGCCAAATCTTGGGAAGTTACTAGAGTGTCTAATAACCCTAAGTATTACTGATCTTCTTCAGTCGGAAAATATGGTGTCTTCTAATCAATATGGTTTCTGTAGGAAAGTCCTGTGAGGATGCATTTGTTGAATTTGTTTGCAGCATTGAGAATTCAACATCAAAGTACACGCTAGTTATATTTGTTGATTTTGAGGGCACTTTTGACTCTTTATGGTGGCAGTGTCCTCGAACGGTTAGATCAGCTGGATGCTCTCAGCAACTATACCACTTGTTCATGAGCTATTTCAGTAATCCTTATATCTTAGTGAAGTCTAAATTTCAGGTGTCTAGCAGAAGTTTCCTGACGGGTGTCCCCATAGGTCTACCTTAGGCCCCTTATATGGAATACACTGTTACAGGATTGGATTTCCCATTGTTTCAGTGGTACTAAAATCAATGCTTATGATCTTATCATCTTAATTCATGGTTCATCTAGATCTGCTACTGAAAGTAGTGCTAATGATGTTTTACAAAATTTATTTCAATGGACTATGGATAATAAATTGATAAGTTTATCTAAGACTAAAATGATATTTGTTGGATCACATTCAAACCCTCAACAACTGTCCCTCTTCAGTGAAATTTAATAATAACAGGATTCCACTTGTCTCTGAAAATAAATTACTTGGGATTACAATACTCAAAGCTTAATTTTTTTCTCATTTAAATAATGTAACAACAAAGATAAAAGGCACCTCCATAGCCAGGTGGGCAGGAGCAGCAGTGCGTAGCACACGCTTCTTGATTAGACCGGGGTTCGAGCCTGTGACCACCAAATACGAAGGATGCGGAAAGGTCAGGGAATGACCACTGCATATCCCCGGAGCAATATGGCCTTAGTTGCTAATGCTCCTAAAAACCAAATAACAAACAAAGATAAAAAAAAAAAAATTAACTGGTGCTACTGTAAAAATTTCTCGTTCAGATTGGGGTCATTCTAGACAGCATGAGAATCTATTATAATGCCGCATTCCTTCCTATGGCCACTTATGCTGTAGGTGCAAGGTTTCACAGAACTGTTAAATTTAGTTTGAAGTTGACTTCTATGCAACGTACAATATTATGTATGTTAAGAGTTTGTTGTACTGATTCAACTTCTGCACTGCAAGTTCTTGCAGGTGTATTGCCTTTGGAATTTCATGTAGCTTATAGAGGCCTTTGTTATAGGTTAAAAAACCAAATATCAAGTGTGAATTTATGGATTTGTCTCTGAATATTCACTCAGATGTTAAGGATGTAGTCGTTTGTGGAATGAAACCTGTGGCAGACCCGCTGGGGTTCATTCTGTCAGATCTGTTACTAGAACCTTTTTGTAAAGCAGAAACCTGTTTCATTCTCTTTGGACTTATTATTATAATAATAATGTAAATGCACAAGGCATAATGATATGAACATGAAATAACTATATATCTGTGTAAAATACACCATAGTTAGCTCCAAAAAAAAAATATAAATAAATAAACTACAATCATAGTTTTACAGGCATCGTTTAATTGTATCTCATATTGTGACTACATTCACAATGAGTTACCATATATTGCACTACCTGGAATAAGCAACCCCTCACTAATAGAGAAGACTATTGGTATTTATTCTCAATGGGCTCCACCACCCAGACGACACCATTTCAAGGCTTGTTGGTCTATCATCAGCGGGTGGGCAGATACCCTGGTGTTTCAGTCATGCCAACCCAGTTGTGAAGTTAATTCCACAATATGACAGATGCCAAGAGAGCATGAAATAACGATATAATATCAGTGTAACACAACATGAGATACAATGCCAATCGATACAATTAAATCGATTGAAGTTTATTTTTATGAGCTAACTATGGTGTATTTACACCGATACCATAGATTATTTCATGCTCATATCGTATTATGCCTTGTGCATTTACATTATTATTCTGTACACCTGTTGGCATCTCTCATATTGTGGAATTAACTTCACAACTAGATTGGCATGATTGCAACATCAGGGTATCTGCCCACCCACTGACGATAGGCCAACAAGCCTTGAAACAGTGCCATTTGGGTGGTGTTGCCCACTGAGAATAAGTAACAATAGTCTTTTCTATTAGTGAAGTGTTACTTATTTGAGGCAGTGCAATACAAGGTAACTCGTTGTGAAGGTAGTCACAATATGAGATATAATTAAATCAATGCCTTTACAATACGATTGCAGTTTATTTTTACGAGCTAACTATGGTGTATTTACACCGATATTATATAGTGTTTGGACTTATATACATCCTTTTAACGAGGCACGGATCTCTTTAACGAGAAACTATGTAGTTTTGGTCTGTCTAGTATGGAAGCTTGTCAATGGAAAGCAAATGAAAAATAATCGCCTCCTTATCTCTGCTAGAAAATGCCTGTACATCATTGACAAGACACCATGAGCTGCTCTTATAGATCATCTGCACTGCTCAGAAAACTTCATATCTGCCTGCACAATTACCCCCAGGTCCTTTTCACTCTCGACCACTGTCAGTGTAGTACCACACTGACAGTGGTACTCCACTGTTGATACGTTACTCTTGGGTCACTGCTTCCCATATGCAGTACTTTACATTTGTCAATGTTAAACTTCAGTTGCCACCTCTCAGCTCACCTGATCAACTTTTCTAGATCCTGTTGCATCAGAGTACTGTCAGTGTCATTAACAACCCTGCTGACCTTCGTATTGTCTGCAAACTTGGACATTAAGCCTGATATACTATCATCAATATTAATAAATACAGAAAATAACAATGGACACAATGCTGAAACCTAGGGGACTCCACTAATAACATTAGTCCATGAAGAGCAGTGTCCATTGATTGCCATTCTCTGACTTCTCCCACTCAACCATTCCTCTTATCCATAGCAGCAATTCGCCTCCAATTCCACACTGCTCTAATTTGTGCAGCAGTCTTCCATGTGCAATAGTATCAAAAGACTGTCAAGATCCAAATATATGATATCAGAATTATTCTTTGCAACCAATTCCTTTGTGATCACATCATAGTATCCAATCAAATTGGTCAGACAAGACTTCTCCATAATAAACCCATGCTGTGTCCGAGCTATAACTGAAGCCTTATGTAGATGATTCTGCAATGCTTTTTTTTTTTTTTTTTTTTATGAGAACCCCAAACACGAAAGGTATCAAAACCTATAGTACTTAGTACCGTGCATGGGTTGAAGGAGAAGTATGGGGAGAGAGGAGGGGGATGCCGGAAACTTTGCTCTAGAGACTAAACATGGGTTTCACCACTTCAAGCCTCCAATAAGCAAAGTGGTGGTATTTCACCGGTTGATGAAAGTCATCTACCACCTGAACTTTAACCAGTGCCTCCATTAATTTCCCTGGAACAGAAATTAAACTAACAGGTCTGTAATTACCTGTCTCCCTCTTTGATCCTCCTTTGTGGATTGGGGTCACATTTGCATATCTCCAGTCCACGAGTAACTCCCCTGAGTCCAAGGAAGCTCTCATAATTATGGCTAATGGTTCACTTACTTCCTTTGCTGCCTCCTTTAATAAAACTGGATAGATTCCATTCAACCCAGGTACCTTTCTTATGTTTATCTTCAACGATTTCTCCTCCACTTTACTCTCAGTATTACAAGATTATCTAGCTTACTGCCACAGTTTAATACACCTCTGGCATTTCCCTCTCTGAATAACTCCTCATGTGTGAATGTAGATGCAAAATACTCATTCAGTTTGTCAGCTACACAGGCAGGATCGTCAACATTTGAACCATTGATATCAAGTGGACCAATTTGATTCTTCCCCTTCCTTCTAGAGCAGTGCTTCTCAAACTTTTTTTGGATCACCGCCCTCCCTTAAAAAAACCCTCGCCAGGGCTTTTTTTAAGCCCATCAATATAAAGTGAAGCTAAATAACTGAAATGAATATTTGTCTGTTTGCCTCCAAAAACGTAAATGCAGCCCTGCATGTATGTGTGTGAATTATAAAGAAAACTATTTACTGCACTTTATTCCTTCTTCGTAAAAAATTACAACTACATAAATACAATCAGTTATAGTGATTTAAATCAAGTCATAAAAATTAAAGTTAATTACATAAATAAGTCATGATATTAATGGAAATAGTTAATCATATTTTAATATTTAATGCGATGGATGAGCTTGGTGGAGATTTATTAGCTTATCAATATTATGTTTAATATCTGCAAGTAGAAGTCGTAAATCGCCACGTTAACAACATCCAGACAATTTCTTTGTTTTGTCAGCTACTGAGACCGATTTCGACTAGATACGATGTTGGAAAAGAAATAAGTAATTTTTTTACAAAAATCCCCACAATGCAGGATAATGGTCAAGGATTTTCTTTTGTAACCAAAATTCCTGATATGAATTTTTAAATTTTGGCTTCAGTTGAACTTCATTTTGTAACTCAATCAATTCTTCTTCTACAAAACGTTCACCATCGTCATTATTTAAAAAAGGATTTATAACCCAATCTGGAATTTTCAAATTAAGGAGATCTTCGAACCTTTCCTGTATATCTCTGTGCAACATTTCTAGATGATTACAAAACGTTAGTAGAGTTTAATCAGCTATTTTTTTCTTTTTTCTCTATTTCCAACAGATTTGGAAATTGATACAATTCACGTCGTCCTACATTGCGCATAAAAAGCTTTAATTTTGAAATTAATGCTGAAATTTGAGTTTTCGCCTTAATAAGAGTTACATTTTGTCCTTGTAAATGTAAGTTCATTGAGTTGAATCTAGTAAATAAATCTGCAAGATAAGCAAAATCAGTTTTCATTTCCTTGAGGTCATTACTAAGGTCATTGTTCCTATCTTCAAAAAACTCGGCAACAGTATCAAAGAGTTCATAAAATCTGTTGGGACAGTTGCCTTTTGACAGCCACCGAACCTCAGAGTGAAGTAGCAATCATTCAAAATCTTCACTGTTTTGATCACAAAGCTTTCGAAATATACGATCATTCAAAGAATGTGCTTTAATTTTGTTTATAGCAGTAATAACAATTTGTAGAGAATAGTGCAGTTGATCACCAAGTTTTTTTGCAACTAAATGCCTATCGCCCCCTGTCGTGCCTAACGCCCCCAGGGGGCGATATCACCCACTTTAAGGAGCACTGTTCTAGAGTTTACATAAGTAAAGAACTCTTTGCTGTTTTTCTTTGCATCCATTGCCAAAGATTTCTCTTAAATCTGCCTTTGCCTGCCTAACTTCCTTTGTGACTTGGTTACAGACCAGCTTATATCTATCACACGCTTATGTGTCACCTGTTAATTTATATGTATCCCATGCATTTTCCTTCTCTGCCACATGTCTAATTAGTTCATCTGACATCCATTTAGGCCTAAATCTTGAATATTTCTTAGTTGGTATGAAAAGCCTAGTAAGCTTCCAAGATTAATTCTTTGAATGCTTCCCATTTTGAATTTGCTGTGGGTAACATCATCAGTTGGTCCCACCGTATAGAATTTAAATACCATCTCAGACCACTGTAGTTACCTTTACAAAAGCAAAAACCCTTCCCTTTATCACCAATGGTAGTTACCTCTTTGAGTAAATCCCACTTCATCACACTGTGATCACTGCCACCTAGAGGTTCATTTATCTGCAGATTCTTAATTCATGAAGAATCACTACTGATAATCAGATCAAGAGTATTATTCTCCCTAGCTGCCTCCCGAACATGCTGCTGTAGAAAACAATCATCCAATAAATCCACAAAAGCTTTGCTAGCTTAGTATGAGTTACCAACCCTCAAATTCCAGTCAATATCTGGGAAATTAAAATCCCCCATTATAAGACATTGATTTACTGGCCCACTCGCTTTTCTCTGTACAACTGTTTATTATAATCATCAGTCATTAGGACTACAACACACTCCTACTCTCAATTTTGCTTTCCGAGTGCTTATGTCACACCAAACTGACTCAACACTGCCTGTCCAGCCATGTTGACTGGCTGTACTTCCTTGGATGTTATGTTTCTTAACCAATAGTATAACCCCTCCTCCCTGTACACATTGTACTCCCCAAATTCCAGTTCTGCATTCCGTATATCTGTGTGACACCACATCTCTGTTATCCCGACAATATCTGCCTTTGAAGTTTTGACCAACACCTCAGAATCATCAAATTTATTTACCAAACTCCTAGCATTGGTGTACACACAAGTATACATGCGTGTACGTGTGTGAACCTGTTTCTATTCTTAGCTACCCTAACACAGCCCATGTGTTTACTTGTATTGCAATGACTCCCAGCAGTCTCTGAAATACTGTGCATCTTGTTTTCCAGGCTGCTGCTCATTCCAATAGAAGCAGTGCAAGAATCACTTTCACCTCTGCCAGCGGTTACTTTAATCCATTAGTCTGTGTATCCCCCAAGCTAGCAGTTTTCCGATCCACCTAAATCTATCTCGATAACATCAGCAAATATTCTTGCACCCTTTCTATTTAAGTGTATCCCATCCCTGTAGAAGCAGTCTCTCCTGTTAACAAGCACAGACCAGGCTCAGAAAAATTCTACCCCTTGAGCCTTGCACAATCTCTCCATGGTCAAATTGATTGACAAGGCTCTCTCATCATATACTCCCTCCTATCGTGTCTGGGCAGAATTGCAGACACTTTTAAATTCAATCCTAACTCACGGCTTTTTTCAACATTGCCCTGTACTTGTTAAGTAATTCTGCCGATCTCCTACTCATAACATCATTAGTGCCAACATGTACAACAATATCACCTTTTGTGCCCTTAAAAGATAATATCTGCTCTACAACGTCACGAACCTTTGCCCCTGGCAGACATACCCTGGTCCTGTTCCACCTATCCTTTTTGCACAATATCTTCCCCATTTCCCTGACAATAGAGTCACTGACAACAACTAGTTTCTTTGGGACCAGTGCATTCTGCCTTGAGGGTTGCTGCTGTGTTGCATGATGTTCAAGTGCAAGCTCTGGCATTGATGTGGGCAACTGTGAGCTTGATGGGCCCCCTCAATTTAAATCCTTTGAGGGCATCTACCCTGTCCTTCAAGCTCTCATATAGGCCCATAACAACGCTGAGTTGGCACCTGATTTCCTCACACTACTTACATTGTGCACACACAAAGATATTCTCCTTGACAATATCATGTCCCATTCCTGATTACTCCACAAACATCAAACAAGCAGTGCATTTCAAAAGGCTGTGATTTAGGGGAAAAATTACCCCCTCAGTTTTCCCCTGAACCATAACACTTCCATTAGTTTGAGCATTTTGCTTTGCTGCTCTGGTCTGAGTCATGATTTCTATTCAATTTCAAATAAAATTCCAATACAAAATATAACCCTAAACTTATATCCCAATGCAGTTATAACACTATATATATGTATTTCAGTATCGAATATTATCTCCGAGTTACATTGCATGACTTTCTTATATCTCTGTCAAGTTATATGTATTAATTTATAATGTTACGTTTGTAATAACTAGGTTGTTATATGTATTTAGTTATAAAAAGTACAATTTAATTGACAATGAAATTTAATAATAAGATTAGTAAATTTTACTGATTAATTGATACTAATATACTCGCTATCTAGTTTTCCGTTAAACCTTATACTATCTAGTTCGGGGCATACATTTTATTGTATAATATTGGTGGCAAGTTACGAACGGTAAATCTATGGACACTAGGTATTAATTACTTTCAAATTCACTAATCTAAATAGAAATAATCTAAAATAATCTAAAATTAGAAAATAATCTAAATTTGAATTTAGATTATTTTCTAAATTCAAAATAATCTACGGAGCTTGACTAGGTCTATAAGCTACTTATAGAAAATAATTTAATATAACAATTAAGTCAATAAAATGACTAAATATAATTAAAATCTTAGCATTAGCAGCTCCTGTCCTGTCAGCTCAGCAAACTTGTCCAACCCCTGGATTAGATACCCTTACCGATACTAAGTAATAACCAACAAAATCTCTAAGTTCAAATTAAACTAAGTATCGTTACTAGGAATATAAAGCACTTCTATAAAATAAATTAATATTCCAATTTAAGTCAAAAATTTAAGAAAAACTTCTCTATTAGCTGGAGCCGTAAAAGTTTCACCTGTTCACGTGTACTCTAGTACGCAAACCATTTTCAACCAATACAGATCAAGATCAAACATGATCAACAAATAGAGGCTAGTACGTGGTTTTAAAGAAAACCCACAAATAGCAAAAACATCTCTGCAGATTTCTAGCAATTATTCAACTGAGCAGAGCCTGAAAAGTGTCAGAGAGAAAGAGGGAATAAATGCTGGGGGAATTATAATCTATTCATATAAAATTACTCTGCTTTCATGATTTCAAAAATTTCTTTCTATTTAGCAAAGACAAGGCGCTGCCATATGGGCCATCAGGAAGGAACTAGAGGGTGTGCAGCACAATATGTCCAAAGTGCCTAACCCCTATTCCTCTGCCATCGGGACTTCACCTCTACCTGCATTAAATCCTTTACAAATCCAGTCTATTAAATGGGGCAACAGGACTGCTAGGAAGCCTTCACCATATCCAAATCCACCTTTCTTACCAACTTTACCAACCTCAACATGTGGGAAATACAAAATATCTCGCAGAATCAAAGTATTCTAACCCAATTCAACATGGAACATATGGATGTAGCTAAGATTATTGATGGTGTAGCATTCTCATGTCTCATAGGAGAGCAGTATGTCAGTTCATATCATACTGAAACAAGAGGCCTATTCAATTTTCACATGTGGTGATTGCCAGAATGTAGTCATCACAACCAAGTGCACTTGTAACGCAAGATGTTCTGATGTCCACATATTACTCAGTGCTTTCCTATTGACAAACAATTAGCAAATTATTTACAAGAAGCTGCATTAAATATATTCTATGCCAGCCTTTCCCAAACTGGGATCCATGGAACCCTGGGACCAGTTCCAGGGGTCTGCGAAATGTTCATAAGGTATCAAGTAATGTGTGTTTATTTTCTTAAAAAATATACTGATAGAATCAAAACAAAATTCATCACAGAACATTACTTATTTTCGATAAGATTATTGCATATAATTGTATACATATTTCAAATTATTTGTTCTATGTATAGCAAATTGATGATAAATAAAGTTATTATTATGTATCTGTATAAAAATAAGAATAAAGTTGAGTTGTTTCACACATTAAACTTTGAATTTTCTTATCAGAAAACCCAGTCTTCATGTTGGGTTTTCCTTTTTGAAGGGGATCCCTGCAAACTTGTTTTGATTTTCAAAGGGGTCCGTAAATCTCAGTAGTTTGGGAACCACCGTTCTATATCATAATCCTTTTGCTGTAACTAATTTTACCATTCATAAGAGAATATAAGCCGTAATATCCACATGTTAAAGGGGGACAAACCCATTGGGTTAAATAAATAAAGAGCTTGCATTATCTTAGGGAGCATATACAAATGGCTGCTATTTAATTCCACATGTTACAGAAAGCAGAAGGGGGGCCATATCCTTGACCTAATTCCCATTAAGGCTCCAAATATTATCATATTTTAGTTCAGATAGTCCCCCTTGCTGTAATCCTGATCTCTATTAACTGAAAAAAAAAAAAAAAAAAAAAAAGTGCAGCCATTATCAACCCACTGCAGGATGGAAGCCTCCTAAACAATTCATACTGAGGGAAATGGACCATAATCTGCCACGGTGGTCCAGTGCAGGTTGGCAGATCGACCGTATTCAGCAGTCAGGGGCTTGAACCCCAGTCTACTCAAAGAGCGTGTGCTACTGCACTTCCGCTCCTGACCACACGGCTACGGAATGCAGTTTGATACTATTGCTATGTGGGAATTCTTTTAAAGGATTTATACTGGAGGCCACAGATATATTTGCTCCAGTCTAGAAGAACTGCAAAAGAAAGATACCAAAATGGATGAAAAGACAGCTGAAGAATTTAATTAAGCAAAAGAAAAATGTATCTCCTAACACTACTTCATACAATAACTACATATTAGCATTAGCATTAGTAGAGGCATTTGATGCAAGAAAGCAAGCTTATGCAGCATCAGCCATAAAAAAAAAAAAAAAAAAAACCACTTCCACTTCACCCCTCTGTTCGTTCAAAATACCTGTCCAGCCGAGCCTTAAACTTATTCAGGCTATCAACTTCCACGACAACGGATGGAAGTCTGTTCCACCAACCAACCAACCACCCGCTGGCTAAAGGCAAATTTCTGCATGTCTATCCTATATCTGTCTTTCCTCAATTTGAATTTATGCCCTCGCAGGTGATTATTCTGAGCGAGAGGAAGAATCCCATCAACATTGAGCATGCTCAAACCATTCAAGGCTTTATACACCTCTATCAGATCACCTCGCTGGTGCCTAGTCTCCAGACACTGTAATTTGCAAAACTTAAGCCTTTCTTCGTAAGAGCACCCCTTTGTTCCATTCACTAATCTTGTTGCCCTTCTCTGTACTCGTTCCAGCAGCTCTACATCCTTCTTGAAATGAGGCCTCCAGACCTCTATACAGTACTCTAGGTGTGGCCTGACCATTGCCTTATACAAGGGAATAATCACCTCCTTATCCCTGCTAGAAAAATTCCTATATATCATTGACAATACACCATGAGCTACTCTTGCAGCCCGTCTGCACTGCTCAGAGAACTTCATATCTGCCTGCACAACCACCCCCAGGTCCCTTTCATTCTCTACCACTGTCAGTGTGGTACCACAGAGTTGATACGTTGCTCTGGGGTTGCTGTTTCCCATGTGTAGTACTTTACATTTGTCAATGTTAAATTTTATTTGCCACCTCTCAGCCCATCTGCTCAACCTTTCCAGATCCTGTTGCAGCAGCATAGTGTCAGTAGTGTCCTTGACAACCTTGCCTACCTTTATATCGTCTGCAAACTTCGACATTAAGCTTGATATACCATCATCAATATCATTTATGAATACAGAAAACAATAATGGACCCAACACTGAGCCCTGAGGGACTCCACTAATAACATTAGTCCACGACGAGCAGTGTCCATTGATTACCACTCCCTGTCTTCTCCCCCTCAGCCACCCCTTTATCCACAGCAGCAATTTGCCTCCAATGTCACACTGCTCCAATTTGTGCAGCAGTCTTCCATGTGCAACAGTATCAAAAGCCTTTCTAAGATCCAAGTATATAATATCAAAGTTATTCCCTGCATCCAGTTCCTTTGTGACTGCATCATAGCATCCAATCAAATTGGTCAGGCAAGACTTCCCCTTAACAAAACCATGCTGTGTCCGAGCTATAACTGAAGTCTTGTCTAAATGATCCTGCAGTGCTTCTTTAACTAGTGCCTCCATTAATTTTCCTGGAACAGAAGTTAAACTCACAGGTCTATAATTACTTGATCCTCCTTTGTGAATTGGGGTCACATTTGCACATCTCCAGTCTGTGGATACCTCCCCTGAGTCCAAGGAAGCTCTCATAATTATGGCTAAGGGTTTGCTTACTTCCTGTGCTGCCTTCTTTAATATAACTGGATAGATCCCATCCACCCCGGGTGCCTTTCTTGTGTTTATCTTCAACAATTTCTCCTCCACTTTACTCTCAGTTATTACAAGATTCTCTAGCTTACTGCTAGAGTTGAATACACCTCTGGCTTTCCCCTCGCTAAATAACTCCTCATGTGTGAATGTCGATGCAAAATATTCATTTAGTTTGTTAGCTACCTGAGCAGGATCATCAACAGTTGACCCATCGATATCAAGTGGACCAATCTGATTCATCCCCTTCCTTCTAGAGTTTACATAAGTAAAGAACTCTTTGCTGTTTTTCTTTGCATCCCTTGCCAAAGATTTCTCGTAATCTGCCTTTGCCTGCCTAACCTCCTTTGTAACTTGGTTACAGATCAACTTGTATCTATCATAGGCTTCTGTGTCACGTGTTAATTTGTATGTATCCCATGCATGTTTCTTCTCTGCCATATGCCTCATCAGTTCATCTGACATACATTTAGGCCTAAACCTTGAACAATATTTCTTAGTTGGTATGCAAAGCCTAGTAGCTTCCAAGATAAGTTCTTTGAATGCTTCCCATTTTGCATTTGCTGGTCACTCACACAAAAGCCTTGCTATTGTGTGAGTGACCAGCCCCCAAATTCCAGTCAATATCTGGGAAATTAAAATCTCCCATTATAAGACACTCTGATTTACTGGCCCACTATTTCCCTGTACAGTTTCTTATTGTACTCAACAGAGTCATTAGGCCTATAGCACACTCCTACTCTCAATTTTGATCTCCCAATGCTTATGTCATACCAAACTGACTCGATACTGCACTGTCCAGTGATGTCCACTGGCTTCACTTCCTTGGATTTTATGTATTTCTTAACTAATAGCATAACCCCTCCTCCCTTCCTATCCAGTCTATCCTTTCTGTAGACGTTGTACTTCCCAAATTCCAGTTCTGCATTCCTTATATCTGTGTGACACCATGTCTCTGATATCCCAACAATATCTGCCTTTGATGTTTTTAGCAATACCTCAAATTCATCAAATTTATTTACTGAACTCCTAGCATTGGTGTACACACAAGTATACATGCACCTATTTCTATTCTTAGCTACCCTAACACAACCCGTGTGTTTACTTGTACCGCAATGACTCCCAGCAGTCTCTGAAATATCATGCATCTTGTTTTTCTTAAGAAAAACATATAAGAAAATACATAAGAAAACCGCTGACGTAGTAAGACTTGCAAAAGCTATGCATGAAAAATAGCTTGAGAAGAGAAATTCTACTCAAATATATGAAAGCATAGGATAAATTAGATATGTCCCATGCAAGATGAATAGGAGGTATAATCGACAACCTAGACAAGATGGCAGCCGAGGTGAACAGATAGTTTGCAACAATCTTTACCATTGAAACCACTAGTTTCAATGGGGGAAGTCGCTCTGAAAAGCAATTGAGACTGAAAGATCATAAAACCCTAGGGACAGATGGCATACATCCAAAAGGCAACCAATGATCACATCCAACCATTAGCAATGTTTGTGAGATCCACATTAGATTCAGGGAGAAATTTCACTGACCTGTAAAAGTGCCAACGTTCCCGTAATCTATAAGTGTATAGTGTATTAGTTGTCTGACAGCACCAAGGGTTTCCCCATCTCCACTTTAACAAAGAGCAGTGTTATGTGAGTAGATTGTATACTGTCTCGAAATAGGGTTCAACTGAGATGGGAAAAAAAATTTGATAGGATCCATGAAGAACCAAGAATTGAGAGACCATCAATCAGACAACAACAATAAGAGTTAAATGAATATTCTGAAGAATATTACCCGGCTGTAGCCGACATCACCTTTCAAGATAATTTTTTTTCCCCTCATTGGTTTCAATTTAAAATTCAAGAAATCTTTGTTAAATTTGTTAAAATGACCCCATACCTCTATGAGTTTTGGCATGACTAGTGACTCTACATTTAATCCACCATAATTGGTTCATTGTATAGGAACTGTGAACGTGAGTTTTGCATCATGAACTAACACATGAAAATTGTGCTTTTCACCAATGTGGCATCTCACAGACACCACTTTCAAATTCTATTTTTCTATAAATTTGGAAATGAAATCCTCCTATATATACATATATATATCTTTCCCCACCATGTTCTTTAAATGATTATACAATACGTCATGTTTTCTGTTCAACATATTATGAATTACAAGAAGTCAATGTTTTGTTTAGCTTGACCAAAATAAAAACAGATGCATGTATACTTGTGTACAGGATAATACTGTGAACATAGTAAATACATCTGATGAATCTGAAGTACTGGTTAAATCAACCAAGGTGGGCACTGTGAGGATATCAGACATGAGTCACTCGGACAGAATTTGAATATGGGGAAAACAATGTGTACAAAAGGAATACACAAGACAAGAGGGTGGGGGAAAGGAAGTTAGGAAGCACTTGAAATCTAAGTCACAGCATCAAGTTGACATGGGTGGCTAGTGCAATGTTGAGTCAGTTTGATATGACATTAGCACTAGGAAAAACAAAAATGAGAGTAGGAAGGTATTATAGGCCTAATGACTGTGATAATAAACATCCATACAGAGTGGGCCAGAAAATCAGAATGTCTTATAATGGGAGTTTTAACTTATCAGATATTGATTGAAATTTGTGGGCTGGTCACTCATATGTAATCATATTCAGGGAGAAATTTCACTGACCGGTAAAAGTGCCAACATTTGCGTAATCTATAAGTGTAAAGTGTGTTAGCTGTCTGACAGCACCAGGGGTTTCACTCATTTCCACTTTAACAAAGAGCAGTGTTATGTGAGTAGATTGTGTACTGTCTCCAATTAGGGCTCTACTGAGATAGTAAAAAAAAAATTGATAGGATCCATAAAGGGTAAACCAAGAATTGAGAGGCCATCAATCAGGCAATAACAGTAAGAGTTAAATGAATATTCTGAAGAATATTACCCAGCTGTAACTGACATCACCTTTCAAGCAAGAATTTTGAAGATTTATTGGATGACTGCTTTTTCCAGCAGTGGCATATCATTAGAGCGGCAACAAGAGAAAGCAATACTTGTGATATGATTATCAGCAGTGCTGCTTAATACATTAGGAATCTCCAGATAAAAGAAACACTAGAAAGCAGCTATCACAGTGTATTATGTAAGATTTACTTAAAGATGTAAATACCATCAAAGGCAAAGGGAAGGCTTTTGCTTTCATAAATGTGACTACAGTGGTCTCAGACAGCTTTTAAATTCTTTAAAGAGGGACCAACTAATTTACCAATAGTAAATTCTAAATGGGAAGCATTCAGAGAAGTAACTGTAGAAGCTACTGCACTTTTATACCAATTAATAGATACTGTTCAAGGTTTAGACATAAATTGACCAGATGAATTCATCATTCTCATGGAAGACAAGAAAAATGCATTGGATGATTAAAAATTAAGTGATACAGAAGCCTACAGTAGCTAGAAACTAGTCTGCAATGAAGTCACAAAGGAGGTTAAGCAACCTAAGGCAGAGATTATGAGAAACCTTCAGCAAAGAATGCAAAGAAAACAGCACAGACTTCTTTACTTACACACTATAAAGAAAGGAATGAATCACAATAGTCCACTACATATCAATGGTTTACTGTCGATGATCCTACTCAAGCTGCTGAAAAACTGAATGGGTATTTTGCATCTACATTCACACATGAGGAATTCTTTAGGGAAGGAGATCTAGAAGTTTGTCAAATTCTATCAGGGTGCTAAATGATTTTGTGATAACTGAGGAAAGTGGGAGAGAAATTACTGGAGTTAAACATAAAGTCACCTGGGGTGGATGGGATCTATCAAATTATATTAAGGGAGACAGAAAAGGAGGCAAGCAAACTTCTGGCCATAATTATGAGATCATCCTTAATATTATGCAGTTTGAAATTCTGTTTTCCATTTTTGGGACAATGGCCAGATAGTTATAATTTTATCTAAAAGTGTACCCTTTGATTATTGTAATTTATATTCATGCCTATGCTATATATACAGGGTAATTCACTACCAGTGCGACAAACTTGCAGGAGGTGTAGGGGGCACAAAAACGAATCGGAATCATAGCATTGCAGGGTCCGAAATGCCATCGTCATGCGGTAGAGGACGTTGAATGGGAGGTCGCATGAACAGCGATTCCGGTGGAAGTCAGCATTTGCGAACTGGTTCCCGAGGCAGTAGGATGGACAAGTATTCAAACGTTGAACTGGCCGACATGCAGTTCGCATATGGACTGCGGACTGTAACGGGCACGCCGCTCTGCGTTGTACCAGGAATGTTTCCTGCACAGGCGTGCTCCTCATCATACGATTTTTGCACATGTGCACAGAAGGTTATGTGAGAATGGTTGTTTCACGAGAGGTACCATGAACTGAGAGCGAACGATGAGGATGCCAGACAATGAGGAGAATGTCCTACGTCTTACAGAAGGCAATCCGAGTATGAGTACTCGAGCGATAGGCCAACGATTGGGTATTTCCCAATCCACAGTATGGAGGATACTGTCGACAATGCGTCCAATCATTGGAGCCTGCGGATTATCCACTCCGGAGGACTTTTGCTACTTGGTTTCTTCTACAGAAACGGTTCACAAATGCTGACTTCCAGCGGGATCACTGTTCACGCGACCTCCCGTTCAATGTCCTCTACCGCATGACGAAGGCATTTCGGACCCTGCAATGCTATGTGATTCCGATTCGTCTTTGTGCCCCCTACACCTCCTGCAAGTTTGTCGCACTGGTAGTGAATCACCCTGTACAGCACATGCTATTATTCTGTTTGCAGAACCCTACTAAGACATGTTCTTTGCTGACAATTAGTGAAGTTGCCAAAGCACTAATGGACTTGAGTGATGATGGGGATGAGGATTCATACGAATGTGTAGAGGCTGAAATTATTCCTCCAAGACCAGATGAGGAAGCCATCAATGATGAACTTCCTGAAGAAAGCACTTTTAAAGATGTTGCAGTTAGGCTGGAGTTGATTGTTAACAAAAATAACAGTGAAGATGGTGAAGCAGGTAGATCAACAATGAAATCAGCATCTGAACATCTTCAAAGAAGTATAGAAAAAGTGACACCAGCTCAATTCCTAAATGGAAAAAATGTAACAAATGAAAGTACCTCACAACGCAGATTTAACAAATCAGAGCATTACAAGCATTCTTGAAGAATTTCTGACCGATGAGTTACTAACCTTTATTTTTGAGCACAGTATATGTGCTACACAGAAAATTAATCCTAATTTCACTCTCAACATAAATGAATTGAAAATATTTAGAAGCCAAAAGTAGAGCATTATATAAAACTATTAAATTATTATATATATATATAAAAAAAAAAAAAACTCAGTAAGCATTATAATCTACTGCTAAAAGATCAGGCATTCATATAAGTACAAATCAAAAAAAATAATAAAATAAAAATAATAGCTTTTCAAATAGTTTTTTAAGGTTTAAATTTTTGGGACCTGTCAGGGCCACATTGCAATTCATGACAAAAGTGCATGTTTTAACTGCCGGGTTAAAAAAAACCCAAATAAAAAATTCCAGGAAAATCTGTCTACTTGGAGTATATCTGTTACCTGAGGACAGACAGACAGACAAAGCAAAGATAATAGGTGCATATTCATATATATACATACACACACACACACACACACACACACACATACACACACACACACACTCATATACATATACATACACACACACACTCATATACAGTTAGCCCATGACTTACATAACTTCAAACTTACGCAATTTTTTTGGTAAAATCGTAAAGATACTTTCTGTGTGTAATTTTTAAGAGTGAAGTCAAATGAAGGTACAATAAGCATAAGTTTTTATTTTCGTCCCGTATAAACTATGTTGAATAATAACTGCTGCGTAACTAGAATCTATGTAAATAACTAGAGTTAACATTTCATTTTCTGCTTTTAAAATTCTGAAAAAATATTCGCCATCTTGGAGATGGGTGAGCTACACCAAAGCACTTCAGAGAAACCCCACAACATTCAAGTCACATGGACTGTGTCCCATCAGCTATTTCTTTGGAGAATTACACTCTAGCCTTTCATCTCTACATCCTTTCTTTTTGAATTGTAGAGTCAGTTCAGTTTTGTTAGAAAGCTAAGTGGAAGCTTTTGTTTGCATTTTGTATGTAATATTTGTTATACAGGCTATTGTGGTGAAGTTTAAATTCACACTGTCCTACCATTTTCAAAGACTTCAAGTCAAACTATCATTGTGTAGTGCGTGCTTCATTCACATGTCGTAAGGTGTGACAGCATCTCTTGTAACTTAGCCCTGTGAGTTCTTCACAGAAAATTTCATTTTGACCATTATCATGGTGCCATCTAAGATAATAAGTGAAATGTACTACTACTTCACTGCTGTTCCCATATAAAATTTAATTGTTATAGTATATAACTATTTTTATTCATTCTTCTGAGGATATGTGGTTTTTGTCATTTTAGCATATCAGGGATATAGTAGCAATATTTTATTAGTCATTCCCAAGTAATGCAAAACCTGACTTACGTAAGAAGTCCTGGAACATATTTCCCTTTCTTATGTATATCGGGGACAAACTATGCAAATGCACCTAAAAAACCTTGAACAGCTAGTGCATCACAAAAAATTATGGCCACAGCGTTTCACGACACAGGAAGTCCAATTTTGGTTGATTTTTTAGAGAAAGGTCAGACTAAGATGGAAAAGAAAAAACCAAATACTTAAGCTTAACAGAACTATAAAACAAAAAGGACACCAAATGATGTTACCCACGATAACACTGGCCACACACTTCCCCATATCACTCAGATAAAAATTATAGAATCAGGGTGAAGTTTTGCTCATCCTACATATAAAATGGACCTGGCCTCATCTCATTTTTTTTCTATTTGAACATATGAAGAGATATCTTCATGGAAAGCATTTGGGTGATAAGGAGCTGAAAAAGACAGTAACAGGGCGGGCTTCAACAGCAGAATCGTTTCTTTTACCAAAGTGCATATGTGAGTCAGAAAGAACAATGGCAAAAATGTATTGATAAACAAGATGAACATATAGAATACTATATTCATACTCTACCATTAATATCCATTTTTTTTTTTTTATGGAAACCTCAAACAAGGAAGGTATTACAACCTATAGCACTTAGTACAGTGGTGCGCAAACTGTGGGATGCGAACCCCAGAGGGGTTGTGGGATAAATTAAAGGGGTAGCGGCAATTTTTAAATAAAATTTTTTGTGTAGAGACCCTTACTACTCAAAGTCTGAGATAAAACGAACCCGACTACCACTCTTTATTTTGTTAAGGTGGTTACACGTGCGATGCAGGAAGCATTCTTACTTATTGTCAGCATCAGGAATACACTTTAATTTGCTCACTGGCTAGGGACACAGAAAGCGGAAGACTAGTGCAATTTCTTGGTATTACTCAATTGACGAGTAGTACTGAAATGTACTACTCAAATGCTGAATTTGTAATCCCTTTAGCCCTTAATTCATCCTTCCTACAGATTCACAAATTCTCAAATTGGCTGAAAGCCAAAGGTGTGAATATGCGGTAGCAGTAAATATGTTATATATCTGTTGCACGCACACTTTATTCTGCTTTGTAATTTGTAATAACACATCCATGTCAACTTGGATATGTTATTCATTCTTCTGCTATTTTTTATATTGCACTTTTCATTGTTATTATCGTTTTAAGAAGAAAAAAAATATTTTACCATGGACAACTTGGTAATCGAAACAAAACTGCCAAGGAGTTACAACAATAATATTGCTAGAGATACTTCAGAGCTAATAAGGTAATAAATATACCATGTGAAAATTTGGACATTAATTTTATTCCAAGGTGCAACCCACCCACCAATTTCTGGTAGAGAGCCATCGTATTCCAAATCAAGGAATGAAAAAGAATAGAAAATACCAACAGGAATTTAGGAAGTACAGCTTCACTTAGCATGACATTTGATGTCACACTTTAAGTGAAGTCAGACCTCTTCCGGATAGCCCAATTTTCCAGATAATTGAACGTAAGGTAAGATTAAATAAATTTAATCAACCTTACGATTAAAATAAATAATTAAGATTAATTAAATAAAAAAATTTATAAACCAATTTTGGAAAACTGAAAGATCCATCTAGGCATTTTTTGTGGTTTTTATACAAAACAGGGAAATCAGAAAAAATTTTAAATGCTCTTGGGTTTTTTTGACTTACTGATAATAGGCACAGACAATTTGTCTCCCAGTAGCATTTGCACACAGCAATTAACTCACTCTTTTCTTATCTTAAAACCTGGTGCAGGCATTTCTCTTTTAGTGGCCAGGGTTTTTCTCAGTAATGTTTTCCATAATAAGCCTGTCTCATCAACATTATAAACATTTTCTTTCTTGTAATTTGCTATAACTGAAGCAAACTTACAACGAGACCACTGCGATTCATTTGCAGAAAATTTCTCGCCTTGAATACTGTATCTAGTTCACATATACTGTCTCAGTTTAAAGTTTTTCAGTCAACCTGTACTTGCCTTAAAATCTTCATTACCTCTTAATTTTTGATTAAAATCCAATGTTTTTTCACACAACTTTGAGCCAGACACTGGTTCACCTAAACTTTGCTTCTGAAGAAACCACAAATAAAGTGCAGTCTAAAGCAGCATCTTCAGGTCTTTTTCCTGCTAGATCCTCCTTCACTATCCATAATCAACAAAAATTCTGTTATAGAATTGGAATGTTTCTTGATGTCGCAAATTGTTGAATTCCCCACATTAAACTCTTTGGAGAGATTTCCTAAATTTTTGGTTTTTGCCAAAATGTTAAAACTACACACTTTCATTTCTTTAATATTTTACTGTAAAAAATTGAAAATCTTACCGAATTGGGAGCTAAACTAATCAAATTCATTCACAGTTTCTGAGAAAACCCAGTAGTTTCTGTGATATTTTTTAAAGCATATTTCTGAAGGTCACATAGAATCCTAGAGGTCACAACCATAAATCAATAAAAACAATTTGCAGCTTTAGGTTTATTGGGCTTTTTGTTTGTACAATCTGTTATAAACAGGTAGTAAACTCAATCTTTTGCTTATTAGAATCAAAATTCAATTTGCAAACGTGATCACTATAACCAGCACTAATAAAAGTAAAAAAAAAAAAGAAAGATCAGCATTTCAAATTATTCCGGATAACTGACGCTCTGATGTATAAAAGATAATATAAAGTTTATTACGGATGCATTATGATAAGCTTTCAAGAAGAAACATACGGCAGTCCCTTGTAAAGCTTTAAGAACATCATTAGAAGTTTCACATTTACTATTGCTGAATCTCTTTTTCTCCCTGCTGCAATAAAAATAATTTCAATTATGCATGGAGAAAAGTACAGCAATTAGTTAAAACCAATCCCCTATCCAGAGAGACTGCCTTGCAGCATATTACAGGTATCGCAGACAACATAAAATTCAATTTATTAAATCAACCAAGAGAAAAAAAGTCCAATTTCTGCAATACAGTTAGCATTAGTAGAGGCATATGATGCAAGAAAGCAAGCTTCTGCAGCATCAGCCAAAAAAAAAAACTCCACTTTGACACAACCATTCGCTCTAAAATTTTGTCCAGTTCTTCCTTGAATTCATTTAACCCTCCTATTGTATTCGTATTTTGGTTACACTTATTGTATTCTGGTCGATATGACCCGAGTGTCTATGGGTGTTGTTTATTGGTGTTAAATTAATATGGCAGTAATGTGTTTACTAAATAATAAAAGAAATAAGAATATATGTAGCATTTATTGACCAAAAGTTTGTTTATGAACAGCAGTAATGGATAAACAATTGTTATGTACATCTGAAAAACAGTAGTTATATCATACATTTAGTTTTTTAGTCTTGGCAGTAGTAATATACATGAGCTTTACATACGTATTTTGAGCAATTACAACAGTATATTGTATTTTCTCAAAATACGTATTTTGTTGTCCTTTGAAGAGCGACAAAAATTACATCTTTTATGCTTATTTGTGGTGGCTGTTCCCTTGCTTTGGCAGTGCTGGTTGATGGTCGTACCCTTCTTACCATTTCAGCAGCAGGAATACTTCTAGGAAGGTGTTTTCTTTCTTGCAGTAAGGGACGATCAAGGAATTACCCAGTTCTTCAAGAAATAGTCGATGTTTTGTAAGTTTGCCTGCATTTCAGGTTGGATTTACATCGCACCACAGAACTTATGCATTGTAAGCAGAAACGTCCATGATATTATAAAAGATAGACATTGGCCATCTTTTAGTTTGTCGTCTGCATGTGTATGTTATAACCAACTTGTCTAAAGTATCTACAGCACCTATGGTTTTATTGTAATCTAAAATCATAAACAACTTTTTATGATCTTTATCACACACACCGGAATGGTAGTTGAAGGTGCTCATGAGTGTCACATTTTTATTCCGTTTCGGAATATAAGAAACTATCGTCAATAGCATCTGCCCCAGTTCATAAGATGTAAAAAAATTATCCCACGTTACGTTTCGCCCTTTTAAGACCATAAGTAAGGTCTAGCACAACTCTTTTACCTTGGCCTCTTTTCTGGAGTTTTGCCTTTTTTCCCCGAGGTATACTTGCATGTTATATGCATAAGCGTTTAGAGAATCGCATATAGTCGAAATCTTGATTACGTATTTGGCTGGCTTGTTGGCTATATACTGCCTAAATGAGCAATGGCCTCTAAAAGGTACAAGTTGCTCATCTACTTACATTTTCGTTAGCATTATAGACCGTAGGTAGAATTGCAACCCATCATCCCATAAGTCCTGCATGGCAGCTAATTTATCAGTCCGGTGAAGTTGTGATCAAGTTCCTTTATCGTCAAAGCAAATTATTTGCAAAATTATGTGGAATCGTTGTAGGGACATCGTTGCCCTGAATATAGGACAGCATACATTTTCATCCCATAGGCTGGAGGTTGCCTCCCCATGAGATTTATGCACTCCAGCTAAAAGCAATAGGCCAAAATATAGTTCTAATTCAACTATTGTTAGTTCTTGGAACTGGTCACCATAAATTCTTTTTCCTTCTAAATTCGACATCTTCAAAATTAAGCTTACAATTTTTGGCATAAAAAATAAGCAGTAGGATTTTATATCATATATTCTAGACGTAGCGTACCTTGTTGGTCCAGGATTCAACGTAATAATATTTTTTGACGAAAATCTTCCTTGTTGATTAGGTGTGTTGCAGTTCCACACAACAGTTTCGTATGAAATTGTAGGTTCCACTTCTTCATCATCCGATTCACTATGCACCTCTGCTTCGGGCGAATGGTCCTCTACTTCAGAAGTACTATCATTACCATCAGAAGCATACAAAAGATTCTCAATTTCACTGTCCGTCAATGATCTCTTAGTACACATCTTCAACAATTTCTTCCTACTGTTGACTCTTAGAGTAGCACCAAGCTTGATGTTTACCAAGAAACTGATACAGAAGTGCACACTGGCAGATATATGCATGAAGGCACCAACAGGCCCCCACCAGCATCAACAGGCATCAACTTGTTGTTCACTGCACGCACATGTTGAAACTTGTTCAAGAAACGTGATAATGTAAGTCATTTCTATGAAAATAAAACAAAACCAATAAAATACAATCATTTATGATAATTCTCTTCTCGTTCCTTAAATTCTAACAAAACTGATCGTCCGGTCATATTGACCAGAGCACAATAAGTGTAACAATTACATTTATAAAAAAAACTTAACTAAAATTTTTTTGTCAATCTAGGTATACACGGTTATTAGAGTAAATTAGTAAACGTCATTGAGCAGCAACAAAATATTTAAATAATTATAGGATTTATGGGCATTAAAATAAGGCGATCGGGTCATATTGACTCGAACACAATAGGAGGGCTAAGCTATCACCTTCCACAACAACAGATTTAAGTTTGTTCCAGCAATCAATTAACCACTGGGTAAAGGCAAATTACCAAACATCTATTCTACAACTATCCTTCCTCAATTTGAATTTATGCCCCCTCAGGTCGTAATCTAAGCAAGAGGAAGAATCAGCATTGAGACTCGTCAACCCATTCAAGGACTTATACACCTCAATCAGCTCATCTCGCAGGTGCCTAGTCTCTAAACTGCAATTTGCGGAATTTAAGACTTTCTTGGTAAGAGCACCCCTTCGTTCCCCTCGCCAATCTTGTTTCCCTTCTCTATACTCATTCTAGCAACTCTACATCCTTCCTAATATGAGGCCTCCAGACTGGTACACAGTACTCAAGGCATGGCATTACCATTGCCTTATACAAAGGAAAAATCACTTCCTTCTCTCTCTCTCTCTACTAACAAAATTCCTTTATATCATTGACAACACCCCATGACTTGCTCTGGCAACCAGTCTGCACTGCTCAGATACGACTGCACAATTACCCCCCAGGTCCTTTTCATTCTTCACTACCATGAGTGTAGTACGACACAGTTGGTACATTATTCTGGGGTTACTGTTATTCATACGCAGTACTTTTTGAGTTACTGCATATGAATTTTGATTTGTCAACGTTAAACTTCAATTGCCACCTCTCAGCCCATCTGCTCCACTTTTCTAGATCCTGTTGCACAGTAGGTACTGTCATGTTATTAAAAACCCTGCCAACCTTCATCAATATCATTGATAAATAAAGAAAACAACAAGGAGCCCAACACAAATCCTGGGGGACTCCACAAATAACATCGGTCTGCAAAAAGCAGTGTCCATTAATTACCACTCTCTGTCTTCTCCCACTCAACCACCCCTTTATCCATAGCAGCAACTTGCCCTTAATGCCATACTGCTCCAATTTGTACAGTAGTTTTCCACGTGCAACAGTATCAAAAGCTTTCCTAAAAATCCAAGAATATGATATCAAAATTAGTTTTTGAACTCAGTTCCTTTATGACCACATCATAGTATCCAATCAAATTTGTCAGACAAGATTTCCCCTGAATAAACCCATGCAATGTCTGAACTATAACTGCAGTCTTGTCTAGATGATCCTACAGTTCTTTAACTAGTGACTATTATTTTCACTGGAACAGAAATTAAACTAACAGGTCTGTAATTACTTGTATCACCCTTTGATCCCCCCCCTTTTGTGAATTGGGGACACATTAGCACATCTCCAGCTCACAGGGATCTCACCCGAGTCCAATAAGCTTTCATAATCATTGCTAAGAGTTTGCTTACTTCCTTTGCCGCTCCTTTAATATAACTGGATAGATCCCATTACCCCAGGTGCCTTTTTATATTTAACTTCAACAATATCTCCTCCACTTTGCCCTTAGTCATTACAAAATCATTACGCTTTCTGTTAGAATTTAATAAGCTTCTGTCCCCCATTTCCCTACAGAATTCCTCATCTGTGAATATAGATGCAAAATATTCACACAGCTTGTCAGCGATCAAGCAGGATCATCAATAGTCGAATCATCATTATCAAATGGACCGATCTGATTCATCCCCTTCCTTCTACAGTTCACAAGTAAAGAAGTTTGCTGTTTTTCTTTACATCCTTTACCAAAGGCTTCTCATAATCTGCCTTCGCTTGCCTAACCTCCTTTGTGACTTTATTACAGACTAGCTTATATCTACCATAAGCTTCTGTGTCGCCTGAAAATTTATATGCATCCCACGAATTTTTCTTCTCTGCCACGAGTCTCATCAGTTCATCTGACATCCATTTAGGCATAAACCATGAACAGTATTTCTTATAGTTGGTATGAAAAGCCTAGTAGCTTCCAAGATTAAATCCTTGAATGCTTCCCATTTAGAATTTGCTGTTGGTAACATCAGTTGGTTTCATTGTATAGAATTTATAAGCTGTCTGAGACCTCTGTAGTCACCTTTATGAAAGTGCAAACCCTTCCCTTTACCCCTGATGGTAGTTACTTCAAGTAAATCCCACATCAGTACACTGATCACTACCACCTAGCGGTTCCTTTATTTGCAAATTCTTAATGAACAAATAATCACTGCTGATAATCAGATCAAGAATATTACTCCCTCTGGTTGTCTCTTGAACGTGCCACTGTAAAAAAAACCAATCATCCAATAAATCCACAAAGGTCTTGCTGGTGTGTAAGTGACAAACCCACAAGTTCCAGTCAATTTCTGGGAAGCTAAAATCCCCCATTATAAAACATTGATTTATTGGCCACTATTTCTCTGTACAATTGTTTGTTGTACTCATCAGAGTCATTAGGCCTATAACACAGTCCCAGTGCTTATATCACACCAAACTGACTCAACATTGCACTGCCCATCTTTGTCAACTGGATGCACTTCCCTAGATTTTGTGTTACTTAACTAACAGCATAACCTCTACTCCCTTCCTATTATGTCTATCCTTTCTGTACACATTATACTCCCCATATTCCAATTCTGCACTGCTTATATCTGTCACACCATGTCTCTGATATCCCAATTCGCCAATAATAATGTCTTGACCAGCACATCAAATTTATTTACTATACTGCTAGTACTGGTGTACATGCACCTGTTCTTACTCTTACTTACCCTAACACAGCCCATATATTTACTTGTTCCATGATAACTCCCACTAGTCCCTGAAATCCCCAGCACCTTGCTTTCCAGGCTGCTGCTCAATCTAATTGCAGGGCAAGAATCATTTTCACATCTGCCTGCGGCTGCAGTTCAACTTTTAGTTTGTGAATCCCTCCTAGCAGTTTTCCAACCCACCTAACACTGCATCAATAGCATCAGCAAATATTCCTGTATCCTTTCTATTCAAGTGTATCCCAACCCTGTAGAAGCAGTTTCTGCTGTTAATTAACAAGCACAGACCACGCTGAAAAAATTCTACTCCATGAGCCTTGCATAATCTCCCAGGGCCAAATTGATTGACAGGGCTCTCATCATATATGCCCTCATATCGTGTCTGGGCAAAATTGCAGACCCCTTCAAATTTAATTCTAACTTGAGACCTTTATTCAATATTGACCTGTACTTGTTAAGTAAATTGGCAGATCCTCTACTCTTAATGTCATTAGTGCAAACGTATACAACAATATCACCCTTTATGCCCTTAAAAGATGCTATCTCCTCTACGATATCATCAACATTTGCCCCTGACAGACATACCCTGATCCTATTCCACCTATCCTTTTTGCATAATATATTACCCATCTCTCTGACAACAGAGTCACCAACAATAACTAGCTCCTTTGAGACCAGTGCATTCTGCCTTGAAGATTGCCGCTGGGTTGCCTGATGCACAAGAGTGAGCTCTGGCATTGAGTTGGGGAGCTAAGAGCTTGATGGGTGGTCCCCCTTTGAATAACTTCGAGGGCAATTACCCAATTCTTCAAACTCTAAAAACACCTATCAGAATGCAGAGTTGGTGCCTAATTAGCACACACAACCGCACAAAGATCCTCGTTGGCTAGATCATGTTCTATTCCAGAAATATCCGCAAACATTTCACAAGATGCACATTTTTTTAAGCTGTGATGCGTTGGAGAATCTTCCCCTTCGGCTCTCCCCTGAGCCACAGCACTTCTGCTACTTTGTGCCCATTGCTTTTCTGCTCCAGTCTGGGGCATGATTTGTTTGAATACAATTGATTAATAATAAAAATTAATAAGATTAATAAATTTAATTAATTGTCAATACTACACTAATCTAATATTCCTAATGCAGTAATATGTATTACGATATCTAGTTTCACATTATACCCTGCGCTAATAAGTTCCAAATATATATTATGCTATATCATAACGACCACAATTTTAAATTATTTATATACTTAGCTAAACACAAAGATATATGCCCAACAAGTGATTTGGAGTTAAGTTAATTATAATATATAACAAAAATTATCCAACTAACACTGACCTAATTGATTTGATCTTTAAAGCTGCCTATTTACCACAATTAAAAATTTGAATTCTCCTGCTGCTCATTCTATACTATAACAATGGCAGCAAGATTCCAACAAAACAACAATTCTACATATATTAAGTAGTAACCTACAAAATCACTAGCTAAATTAAAATATAAAATAACGACTATAAAGCTACTTAGAGTACAATATAATATGACAGTTAATTCAATAAAATGGCAAAGTCTTCAAAAACATATGATTTCTTGGATTTCACAATTTCAATGATTTCAAATATCTGTGGATTCAGTTAGATCAGAAATTCCCAACTTATTTTAATCGTGGAACCCTTTTCACCTTGATAAAAAAATTTTGGAACCATGACAATTTTTATTGATAATAAATAAAACAACAAATCAAAAAATTTTTATTGAGAATACAAAAAAAAAACAAAAAAACAGATTAATAATGGAAAAGCAAATATTATTAATTCAAGCTGGTAATTAACATGAAGGATTAAACGTCTTCTTTTCTTTCAATATTCTTTCAAAATTTGGTTTAATTGTGGGCAGCTAGCTGAATTCTAATATTAGGAGTGGCATCCAACTTACCTCTGTATTTTGTTTTTGTCATAGTGTAGAGCGAAAATCCACTTTCAAACAAACATGTGGCTAAGCGGCAACAAACAACGAATTACCTTTTTCAATAAATTTGAATATTCTTCTTTTAAGTCACACCAATACTCGTTTAATGAAACTTCATTAATTTTAACTTTCATTTGGCTGTTTGATGTCAGGTCGATGAGATTTTCATATTCTGAAGTAGACAGTTCCTCTAGTTTTTTTTTTAATATTGAAAGGATCGAAAACCCAATAGTTATTGTCATCTTTTAGTAGAGGAAAGTATTCATTTAATGCCATAGTTATTGATTTTAGATGAGAAATAATTTCTTTTTGAATTTCCTTGTCAATTTCACAGTTCGATTCCTGTAAAAAGTCATTTAAAGTTGGAAATGGATTCATATTATTTTTTTCAACAGCAGCCATAGTCCAGTATTGTAACTTTCATACTAGTGATCATAATTTATCTTTTGTGTTGAAAATATTTACATTTTTTCCTTGAAGGGAGAGAGAAACATCATTAAATTTTGTGAATATATCCACCAGATAAGCAATTTGACTCAATGACGAAACGTTTCTAAAGCAATCTGCTAATAGAAATTTGTCATTGTGTAAGAATATGGCGAGCTCTTCCTGTAATTCTAACAATCTGACAAGAACTATGTCCCAGTGACAGCCATCTAATTTATTATTAGCCATATGGTGCAAGGAAGCCTGTACCAGCAAAGATATATGTTGGCTGCCCATATCTTCACATATAATTTGGAATAATCTTGTTTTTAACAGTTGTGTTTTCACAAAGCTAATAATTTTCCCTGCTTCATCTAAAATACATTTTAAAGATGAAGGGATATTTTGAGCAACCAGTGCATGTCTATGAAGGGCACAGTGACTACTCATACGTTTTAGTAATATTTTTAATTCATGTTACTGCCCTTTTCACAGGTCCTATCACTGACTTCACACCCTCGCTACATACATCGACACATTTCCTCCCAACTTATTCCACGAGTCTTCATAAAATTGTCGATATTGTTATTAATATTAGGTTTTCAGGAGCATTAGCAACTAAGGCCGTATTGCTCCGGGGATATGCAGTGGTCATTCCCTGACCTTTCCACATCTTCCATATTTGGTGGTCACGGGCTCAAACCCAAGTCTAATCAAGAGGCTTGTGCTATGCACTGCTACTCCTGCCCAACTGGCTACGGAGGCACATAAAATTGTCGATACATTTAAATATAATTTTTCCTGTTGTATTGGTTTGTAAATTTTCACATCTTCACATGTTTCACAACATGTCTTCTTCAATAGAATTATTGTTGTTTGTTATTTGGTTTTTAGGAGCATTAGCAACTAAAGCCATATTGCTCCGGAATATGCGGTGGTCATTCCCTGACCTTTCCGCATCCTTCGTATTTGGTGGTGATGGGCTCGAATCCCGGTCTAATCAAGAAGCGTGTGCTACGCATTGCTGCTCCTTCCCACCTGGCTACGGAGGTGCCAGAATTATTGTAGTAATGACAGACGAAAACTAATAAAATTGATCGGTTTTCAACATCTGTTGTCTCATGTAATTGTAAAGAGTACTCATCACATGACTGAAACCTTAAAATAAGTTCCTGCTCCATATCCTAAGCCATATCATGAATTCTGCGTGAAACTGCATTATTTGAGAAAGAAATTTTATCAATATGTTGACAGGATTTCTCATCGAACATACATTGAACAACATCTTTGATGCATTGTTTTATGAGTTTCAGAAATTGTATGCACTTCACCTGCAAGCACTATACGGTAGCTTACTTTGTAGGAAGCCATGTTGCCCTTTCGTTATCCAACAACATTTTCGACATAAAATGTTTAGTTTTTTCAAGAAGTTTTCTTTAAAAAAATTTAACATCTTTATTTTTATATTCTGAATGGTTCGTTTCAAAAATGTCTGCACAATTTAGCTGATGCTAATGAACTATTTGATAAGATCTTATTGCATAACATATATAACACATCAGGGGCCTCAGGATTTCCTGTGGTCGTGAATCCGAGTAATAAATAACTCAAGCTGTATTTACGTCTTTTATGACATAGCGATGTTTAGCATTGACAAACACTTCCCTTTTCCTCGATTCATCTGCTACACGAGTAATGCTAGTGCCTTGATCTGTAATTTCGTCAGTATCGGCTTTACCAATCTCCTTGTCACTAGAAACATGTGAACAGCTTGCTACACTTTTTTTTAAAAACTCCTTCTCTCAAGCAACGATTCATGATATTTTAATTTGGGGTAGACACAATCATAATATTATAAATTCCTCTTGCTCAGAATAATCACCTGAGAGGGCATAAATTCAAATTGAGGAAAGACAGATATAGGATAGACATGCAGAAATTTGTCTTTAGCCAGCGGGTAGTTGGTTGGTGGAACAGACTTCCATCCCTTGTCGTGGAAGTTGATAGCCTAAATAAATTTAATGCTCAGCTGGACAGATATTTTGAACGAATGGAGGGGTGAAGTGGAAGTGTTTTTTTTTTTTTTTTTGTTGGCTGATGCTGCATAAGCTTGCTTTCTTGCATCATATGCCTCTACTAATGCTAATTAATACAATGCCCACTTTATTTTTTTTTGAAAAGGACATAAAATATCACAAATTGATTGCAGTGCAAAACACCACCGATCTATGAATGTATGCCCGCTCATACGTTGTACCCCACCTCACTACAGATGATTTCGTCGGGGGATATGACTCAACTAGTGGTGGGAGAATCGAATGCAAGTATTCGATTCATTCATCCTCATCCACCATTAGACTGACCGGATTTCATTTTTCACAAATGAGAGTGGCGCAGAGTCTGTGTGCAGGTCCCCTCTCCCTATGGAATATTAATAATTTTTGAAACTTTATTTAAATAAAGTTTTCATAGATATTTTAAACTATTAATTAGGGCTCAAAAACTAATTTTACTGCAGAACCCCCAAATGTTATTGGCGGAACCCTAGGGATTTTCTATTTTGTAAAGCTTTGGAAGGAAGAACGATGGGCAAGAAGATTTTTGATGTTTATAAATACAGGTAGTTCTCGACTTTACGGGGTTAATTCATCCCTAGCGCGTGCTTGTAAAGCGAAAACTCGTGAAACAGGAATTAAATCCCATAGACAATGTTAAAAATAGGAGTTACATTCTCAACAATGAAATTAGTTAGCTAATTAATTTGTTTAAACAATGATTGATTTATCCAGAGAAATTATAATGTAGCCTGTAAAACCAAGCAAATTATAATAATAAAGAAATCATTTATGAATTACAAATTTTAAAGAATGTTTTCTTCATCATCAACAAAACGCAAGCTCGATCACTTATTATTGGCTCGGCACTTGTTGGTTTGTTGCACAACGAGTCGTCTTCTTCAGAAATGCTTCGAGGAGTTTGTTTCCAAGATAATCTTCTATTTTCTTTATAAATTTCATTGGCATTGCATAAGCATTTTTTAACGGAATGCACAAATTGCAACTAACATGATTTGCGCAGAGTAACAAGTTTACGAAGCTTAAAAAAAAAAAAAAAAAAAAAAAGAACGAATAAAAGATTCTGAAAATGTATTTATGTTTTTTATACGATTGAAAATTTCAGTAAAGGGCAAACATATTTCACCATAATAACGTAAAAACCCACACAATTCCAGCTATCAGTATTTTTGCAAATGCAATAACATCAAGTTTACTACCTGTATATAATTTCTTGCAATAACAGAAAAGCCCAATAAACTGGAAAGTGAAAATTGTTTTTATTGCTTTTTGGTCGTGATCTCCAGAAATGTGCTTTAGAAAAATGTCACAAAGGCGTTCAAAATTAGTTCTTATAGGAGAACATACGATAACAATGAAAGCGTAGTGCATTTTATTGATTTGATATGATAACTAATATAATTTGCACTATAAAAACGACCTTTTAGAGAGTCATATAGCAAAAATTTCAACTTCCAAGGTTGTGGAACGAATTACCAAAAAACAATGTGTTATTGGGTTCGACATTACGATATTTTCACGATACAATAGCATCTCTGTAACAGATTAATATCATAAAGATGTGTACACTGTATTGAATAGCTACGTACGTGGTTTGAAATGCGGTATTTGTGAATATTTAACATTCATTTTTTTGCAATTATTGCTCATATTTTCGATTTTGTTGATACTTGATACTTTGAAAAAAAAAAAAAAAAAAAAAATCATAAACCCGGGAACTGCCTGTATTTTCTTTCAAACAAATAATCTAACATGGAACAATTATGTTGCGATTTGTACTGATTTTTTTTATTGTATGATGTGACCAATACACGAAGGAAGCAGTTTTTTCCTGATTCCTTCGTGTATCGTGGCCATGAGATCCAACTGGATAGTGCAACACCATCATAATATCCAAGCCCAAGGTGGGATTCGAACCTGCGACCTTTTGGTTGCCAAGCAGGCACTTTACCCATCCGGCTTTGTACTGATGGTGCAGCTGCATTAAATATGTTCTTGTTTATACTCCAGCATGACCACCAGGTTAGTGGAGTTCACAATAAATCAATCAATACAAATGCTAATCGTATTTAGCTGTAACAGGCTTGAACCCCAGTGTATTCAAAGAGCGTGTGCTAATGCACGTACTCCTGACCACTTGGCAACATCAGGTAAAGAAAATTGCTCCAAATATAGTTTTAAATCATTGCATTATACACAAAGAAGCATTAGCAGTGAAGGAAATGTAAAGTGCTCTGCACAAAGTTTTGAAAGATGAAGTTGTGTGATCAAATTATTAAAAGTAGAAGCTTAAATGGCAGACTTTTCACTATACTTTGTAATGAAATGGAATCTGCTTATTTTACATACAAAAGTGAGGTGGTTGTCCAGTAATAGTGTTATGACATCTTTTTGACCTTAAACATGAAGTTTTATTGTTTATATTGGATAAAAATCAGAACCTTTCTTAATTGTTCACAAATCAAAAATGGCATGGAAAACTTAGTTACCTTGTTAATATATTTGAAAAACTTATGATTTAAATCTCCAGAAAAAAAACTTGTATTGGAATCATGATCCCTTTGCTTTTGAAATTTCTTAATGTCTCGAAATTACCATTCATCAAAAGGAAGATCTTATCGACCCATCATCTGACAAAGCATTACATGTAAATGGAATAACAATTTTTGTAATAACATTTACAACTGAAAAATTTCATCTTCTATCTGAGAGCTACTGTGATTTGTTACTGTTATCTTACTTTATTTTAATGTCCAAGTTTATAAAGAAACATTATTAAAGAAAAATTTTACTTCAAACTGTTTTATTTTATCCATTTTCTCAGTCTACATTATTATATATTCGAAGCATTATGTGTTCATTTCAAGACTACAACTTGTGAAAAATTTTGGTAAAAAGACGCGTGTCCAGAATTATTTAAAATGGTGATAAAAGTATTGCTACCTTTCGGTAGTCAGCCTAACATAGCCAAGTGGTCAGAAGTGGGAGTGCAGTAGCATGCACTCTTTGAGGGGACCAGGGTTCAAGCCCGTGGCTGCTAAATACGATTAACGTTTGTATTGATTGATTTATTGTAAACTCCACTGACTTGGTGGTCGTGCCAGAGTATAAACAAGAACATTATCAATTTATATGAGGTTGATTTCTCAAAATTAACAGCTATAAAAACAAAACAGACTTAATCCAGAAGATGACATGAGATTAGCAATTTCAAACATTGTGCCAAATATGGACCAAATATTATCAGTCCATATTTGGCACAATATGGACTCATTCTTCTCATTGTTTTTTTTTATTTTGTCATTGTTCATTTTTTACTGTTTTGTAATCTTAATTGAAGAATAAGAATTTGATTTGTTGTATTCAATTAATATTATAAACAATTATTTTAATGAATAAATTAAAAAGGAAAATTTTTTTTATGCCTTTCTTAGTACTCGAATAAAATTTTCTACTACAGTGAAACTTCTAACGGACACCTCTCTTTAACGGACATCTCTCTCTCTACAATGGACATTTTCAAATTCCCCAACTCACCTCCATTGGTTTTAACGTGTTTTCAGCTTCTGTCTAGCGGACATTCTCTGTAACGGACACGGACAGGAAATCTGCACTGTTTCGTTTAGATTAGCACTTAATTTGATCTCCCCATAACAGACTGCGGGAGAGCTCACGGCCCTTTTTCTAGGAACTTTTCTTCCACATATTGCCTCAATCGTGTGTTTATTTTCTATTTCCGATTCTCTGAATTTTATCAAGTTTTAAGTCGCGGTTCTAAACCCTTTTTCAAGAATTTTAAGGCACGTGTAAAACTTCTGATGAATTCAGTGTGTGCAGGTGGGGGGGGGGAATTTAGTCGGCCTTTCGTCTTTTGAGTTTGAGTTTTCAGTTTTGTTCAGTGTCGTGTGAAGTGCACAATGTCTTCTCGTAAACATTTAACTTTAAAAGATAAAGTCGAACTCATTAATGCATATGATCGGCAAAAAAAATAGTGTTCGCAATCTCGCTGCAAAATTCAAAATCGGGAAGACGCAGGTAAGTGACATCTTAAAGAAAAAAAATGAACTGCTCAAACAATTTTGGCAACACAGAAATGATCGGGTTCAAAAATCATTCCCGAAAACTGTTGGACTTCAAATTGACAATGTTACGTATGAGTGGTTTTGTCGCACATGTGCTAAAAAAATTCCCATTAATGGGCCTATTATTAGGGGAAAGGCTTTGGAGGTTGCAAAATCTATGGGAGTAAATGAGTTCAAAGCTTCTGAGGAATGGCTAGACAAGTTCAAAACTCGGCATAAAATTTCTTGGAAAACCATAAGTGGTGAAGGTGGAGCCTGTTGATACTGGGGTTTTAACAGAGTGGACCATCAAATTGGAAGATTTATGTCGTGATTTTGAAGCTAAGGATATTTACAACTGTGACGAAACAGGGTTGTTTTTTAAAGCTCTTCCTGAAAAAACAATGAGTCTAAAAAACGAAAAGTGCCAGGGCGGAAAAATTTCTAAGGAATGCTTGACTGTACTATTGTGTACAAATATGCTGGGAGACTTTGAACAACCTCTTATTATAGGAAAACCACATAAGCGCATAAAGTTGAATCTTTTGAATGTTACTGGAAGTCTAATAAAAAAGCGTGGATGACATGAGATATCATGAGCGAATGGATAAGTCACTTTAACCAAAACATGATTCGTCAAAACAGAAAAATTATTCTTTTCATGGATAATGCTGCATCTCACCGCACATTGAATTGTCCAACATTCAAATCGTTTTTCTGCCACCGAACACATCTGCAGAGTGTCAGCCCTTGGATCAAGGGATAATAAAAAATTTTAAACTTCACTACAGAAAACGTGTTTTAAGACATCTCATTGCAAACATGAACAATGTAACATGTGCGAGGAGTGACCTTTCAAAGAAAATCAGCATCCTAGATGCGATTCAATGGATTTCCTCTTCAGTAAACGCAATTAGAAAACAAACTGTCGTGAACTGTTTTGTAAAGTCTGGCTTCTCAAATGCAAAAATTGAAGTTGTGAACAGCAATGTGGAGCACCAAGAAGAACAAGAACTTCAACATCTATTGATAATGTACGATACTTCAGCTACAAGTGACCCTGGCTACAAGGATATAGACTCGAACCTCACTACAGAAGATGGTGCTCTAGATATCAACGACATTATCATCGATATTTTTCAAGAAGTTCCTCATGAGGATGAAGAAATGGAAGGAGGTCATTCTGTCGAAGAACATATTAATGACAAAACACCGATGAAAAGAAGTGCTCATACAAATCAATCATTTAAAAATGATTTTTGCCACTAAAGAAGATACTGAAGGACTTTCGATGGTTTCTTCACTCCAAACTAATGTTGAAAACAAAATTATCAGCCGGAAGAAGGTGCAGAAGAAAATAAGTGATTCCTGTATGTATTTTTCTTAAGATAAAGTCATAATATGCATAGCACAATTGTATGTATATTATTTACAAAAATATTGTGCAAAATCTGCATATATTTTCATTTAATTTTACATTAAACTTTTAACGATTTTTCTTTCTTTCTTTTTTTTTCTCCCTCAGACTTCTTGTTAGCGGACACTTCTTTCTAACAGACAAATTTTTGTTCCCCATGGCTGTCCGTTAAAGGGAAGTTTCACTGTACATAATTTATAAAATTCCATTTTTCTTCTCTAAAAATCTGGTCATCCTACCTCGGGGTTTGCGTCAATTTTATATTTAATAATGCACCACTGACTTAGTACCACATGAGAGGTGAGGGCTGAGAAGATGAAAGATACTTGTTAACATTAGACTGGAATTTCTGCAAATTTTAATTTTCAGGAAATACTTGAAGGAAGATAGTTGAAGGCATAAAATAATAAAATAAAAGCTGATTCTGTGAGTCTGAAGTTGGACAGTAAGAGGATGATTACTAGTTGTGATACATGTTCAGTTTGGAAGGAGGGGAGAATTATAGAACCCAAACCAGAAGAACAGTGCTCAAAGAAAGATCTACAGAAAACGAATGCAGCAGGAACTGTCTATGAGACAGAGACTTTGTAAAAGATGGGTCATTAATTAACCCAACTGCTCTCTTTTGAATGGAGTCTAGAGCCTGAGAGAGGTTATGGGGTCACAACCCCAGATGTGAAAACAATATTCCATGATGGGGCAGATTTGAGATTTTTACAGAGTGAGTATCTGTTTAGAAGAAAGGTAACACTGAGAGCAAAAGAAAATGGACAGTTTTTTAGATGCAGAGGAAGCAATATTTGTGATGTGCTTATGCCAAGAGAGATTAGAAGTCAGAGACATCCCTAATAGAGATATGTGATATTGTCTAGACATCAGTATCAACAAAGATAAGAAGAGGAGCAGAAGAATCCTTTTTGCAAGATATAAACAGGACTGAGTTTTAGAAGGACTGAAATTAACTAAGTTACCTTTTCTCCAGTTGGAGAATTACAAGGACATCAGTAATTAAGGAATTGGTAGCAGATATTCGAGAACCCCAGGAGTTCACATCTAGTGAGTATGGGCTTGGCACACCAAGGGCCCTAAGATGGATATCATCATCATTCTCTTTCTTGGTGCTCTCTCTCTCTCTCTCTCTCTCTTGCAATTTTTTTTTTTTTTGGCAGGTGCAAATAATAATAAGTTAAAGCTGGCTGTTTGTGCAGGGCAAGGTTTCTCAAACTGGAAAGTGGAATGTAATGTGGTATCATCGGCAAAACTATGAATAGGATTTACAATCAATGAAAGGTCATTAATACACAAGAGGAAAAGAGTGAGATAAAGAACTGAACCTATGGGGACATTAACATTATTGGAGAAGTTAAAAGATAGAGAGCAATCTATCATCACCCGCAGTGAGCAGTCAGAGAAACCTGGATAGCCAATTACAAAAAAAAAAACAAAACAGCCAGCAATCCATAAGATGGAAGCTTATATAGAAGACCATTACACCAAACACTATCAAAAGCCTTTGAAATGTTAAGAGCAACTGCTTGAGTTTCACCAAGCTTTTCCAGTATTTTCGTCCATAGATGAGTATATCACAAGTGTATCAACACTAATGGAATCTATATTGGCAATCATTAATCAGATGGAAGGTTTCAAGATAGTTTAGGAGTTGGCAATTAACAGATTTCTCCATTACTTTAAAAAAAGTAGAAGTAAGTGCAATGGGAAAATAATTGGATGTAAAGGATTTGTCACCCTTTTTAGGAAGTGACCGGATATGAGTAAATTTCCAAGCAGAAGGAAAAACACCAAAGCAATAAGAAAATATAAAAAAGGAGAGACAGAACAGGAGTAATCTCAAGAGATTACACCTGTTCAAAGGGATGTTAAAATTCTTTTGATGTCCTTTTAACGGAAGACCATAGGAGACAATGAATGGAATGTACTGGGAATGGTAGGATGTGGTTTACCAAGATCATCAATACAAGGGTTAAAAGATAAATAGGATGTTAGCAGGTTGGCTTTACCTTTAGCTGATGTAGCATTAAAACCATTAGGTTTTAAGAGGTAGGAGTACAGATGGGCAAATTTTTCCATCAATAGCCTTAACAAGAGATCAGAATTCTCAACTACTATCTGAGCAAAACATAAGTTTTCTACTCACAGCCTGTTCAAAATCTAGTTTAGAGCGATTAATAACTGCTTTACAATTGTTGCAAGCTTTATTATAGGTAGAAAATGAACCTGGATAATTTTGATAAAAATACTGATGCAAGGTATGCAACATTCTTTTCTTGAACAGCCTTAACACATTTATTGGAAAAAGTTTAAGATAAAGAATAGAATTTAAGGTTGAGTGTGGGATGAAGGATTTTCTCCCCACAAAAATAATTTCACTGACATGATGTGAGCAAATGGATTTAAAACAGTAATCGATGAAAAGAAAAGAAGATCCCATTTTTGCATTCTCATAATGCCAAACAACACAGGGCTACAACAGAAAGGCTCCACTGGAGAACAAACTATCAACAAGTTGTGATCTGAAGTGCACTAACTGTGTACTTGGAAGGTTTATTCATGAGAAAAAGATAAAGGGTGTTGGCAAGTGGTTAGATTTGTCTGGTATTCTCAGGAGGTATATGAACAATCTGTGCAGTCATTAATAATTGCAAAAACCTCAGCATCTCAACCAGCTGGGTAATGACTAGAAAATTGAAGCCAGCTGGAGCTGTACACATTAAAATTGATCAAGGAAAATTACCTCAATGTAGGAAAGCTGAACTGGAGAGAGTGGATCTTCAAAAAGAAGAAGCCAAAGAGTTCCATGTGATTAGTGGAGCTGGGAGATTGATAGAGGCTTGAATTTAACAAAGAGGGATAGAAAGAGTTTAAGCTAGAGAATATTGAAAAGAGGAGATTCCAAATTACTAAGTCTCTAACAGGGAATATCAGAGCAGACATATGCACAACCACCAATTTTGAATCTAAAGGATTTGTACAACAAATAGTTAGGTAGGCCAACTGAGATGACCAGTAGTTGAACCAACCGATTAATGGGAATTCTGTAAGAAAAAAGTAAGTGGGGCCTGACAGACTGCAAGTGGAAATGGACATCTTTGAGACTGGGACTGAGACCAAGTATATTTGTGAAATGAACAAGGAAGTTTTTGGGAGAGTTAGATCTTTTCGCACACAAGTTTATTCTATTAGTGTGACTATTCATGATGTATTTGACAGTAAAGAAAAGGTGGAGGACATGTTATAGAAAGTAATGAAAAATTTTGGATATTATTATTATTATCATCAGCCATATAGTGCAAGCAAGTCTAAGGCTTATGCTGCACCAGCGAAAAAAAATTTCTAGAGTTACTCTGAGGGAGAGAGAGAGAGAGAGAAGTAGAAAGGAGTCACCAAGAAAGGGAACAATGATATACATCTCAAGACACTGGGTATGCCAAGCCCATACTCACTAGATATATGGTGTACACACAGCAAGAATATACCCAGCTCCTTCACGTGTGACCTTGACAGACAATGAGCAGCCATATAGTGCAAGCAAGTCTAAGGCTTATGCTGCACCAGCGAAAAAAAATTTCTAGAGTTACTCTGAGGGAGAGAGAAGTAGAAAGGAGTCACCAAGAAAGGGAACAATGATATACATCTCAAGACACTGGGTATGCCGAGCCCATACTCACTAGATATATGGTGTACACACAGCAAGAATATACCCAGCTCCTTCACGTGTGACCTTGACAGACAATGTGCCCCCCCCCCCAGCATACACACTATTCAGAATCCCTCTGGTCATTATCTGGCAAAGTAGAGGCAGCAAGATTATACACTAGCTGATCGCAATGCCTCCTAAAAAGTTAAGTCTCGCTTGTTCCAGTGGACTATCTAGCAGCCAGCCTGCAAAAACTATTTTAAAGCTGTATCTCTAAATGTAAGGAACACTGGATTTCACCATGATGCCCATCATAACCTCAAAAGACATTGATCATGCTGCACAATGGAATAGTTGAAGGAGGAGAGATTCAAAAGCAACTGTGGAAACTGAACATGGGTTCCATCACTTCATGCCTCCAAAAAAGCTGTGGTGTTGCACCAGTCAATGAGAGTTCTATTACCTAGAGGGACAGCATTTCTCTACATGGCATAGATGCCACACCTCGACAGATGCTTATGTTGGTTCATATCTGGAGGTCACAAAATGACCCAGAAAACCTCTGAAACTGATAGAACATAATAGTAGAATCCTGAAAAGAATCGTCACTCAGAATACACAGGCCCTCAATAAGATGATCTGGACACGACAGTACCAATATAGTGCACAGCATGCTGCATGATATGGGTTACCACAGTTGCGCAGCTGTCCATAAGCCACTAATCATCACAACTATTACCAAATGACCATTAGCTAAATGTAATGCCCACCATTTTTGGACTATAGCCCAATGGAAAGCTGTGCTTTGGAGTGATGCATAACGATATATGATCTACTGGTCTGCTGATCATGCCCAGAGAAGGCTATCTGCCAGACTGTATCATCCCAATAATGAAGTTTGGCAGAAACAGCATGATGGTCTAGGGATGTTTTTCAAAGTTTTGACTGGGATCATTAGTTGTTTTGGGCAAAACCATGAATACTGAGGTCTGTCTAGACATGGTGGACAATAATGCATTACCTACATTGCAATGCACAATGTAGGTAATGTATTATTGTCCAGCATGTTGGGGAAGGCCCATAGTGATGGATTAGTCTGAAGGTATAAGCAGCAAATAGCTCGACTGGCCATCCCACAGAAACCTTCTCGGGTGAAATGGATCGTGTGCGTGTGAGGATGGCCTGTCCAAAAAACAAGGCTGAACTTGTCGCTAGTTCGAAATCTGAATGGTGGAAAATATCAGAGCATTTACAAAAAAACTAGTGGAGTGTATTCCGTGGTTTCAGCACACCTCCAGATTGGGCGTAGGGCTAACAACTCCTGTAAATAAAGGTTATTTGCAGATATACAGGTGTCTGGATATTAAGCAGAGCAGCATACATGCTTTCCGGTGTCTGCTTAAATAAATTATATAAATTTAAAATTTGTGTCTGTTGTCTTATGGCCAAAAAGGTATTACTTATGGGTGGTGTGTGTGTGAAAACACAATAAACTAATCAATAAAATGGTTCCTATAGTTCATATCCCCCCCCCCCAAGGTATCTCCACTTTGACGTAGTGGTGGGGCTTGTGTGGCCAAATGATCCTGTGAGCTAAAAGTACAGGTAGTTCTCAACTTTGAGTTAATTTGTTCCTACCACGCACTCGTAAAGCAGGAATTTATTTCCCATAGACATAAGGTTAAAAATAGGGGTTACGTTCTCAACAATGAAATTAGTTAGCTAATTAGTTTATGTTTAAACAAAGTTTTATTTGTTTAAACATTATTTTTAGTTTTATTTTGTTTTATTTCTCGGTCTATAAATGTTAAAACAATTATAGACAGAGACTACACCCTAATAAATTGTGGAAGTAAAGACAACATTTTGGAGACAGGTTTTATAATTAAGGACATTAAAGCATGAATTATGAGTTAGTGTAATTAATGAAAAAATATGTACATGCTCCGACAGAAGATGCAGAGGACGAAGCAAAGGATGCCTTCTACACAAATTGCAACTAACAAGATTCGCATAGAGTAACAAGTTTATGAAGCTTAAAAAAAAGGAATGAAGAGAACATTCTGAAAATTTATTTTTGTTTTTTATATGACTGAAGATTTCAGTAAAGGGGAAACACATTTCACCATAATAACGTAAAAAACCACACAATTCCAGCTATCAGTATTTTCGCAAATGCAAGAAAATAGAGTTTACTACCCGTTTATAATTGCTTGCAGTAGCAGAAAAGCCCAATAAATCAAAAAGTGCGAATTGTTTTTATTGTTTTATGGTTGTGACCTCCAGAAATGTGCTTTAGAAAAATATCACAAAGGCGTAATTTATTCTTATAACAGAACATATGATAACGATGAAAGTATAGTGCATTTTAATGATTTGAATTGGTAACTAATACAATTATAAACCACGCTCACAACCTTTTATATGGCCTTAAGGTCACTTGTGACCTTAAAAATGATATTTTAGAGATAAATTGCTTAATTATACAGCAAAAATTTCAACTTCCTAGATCTTGAAACGAATTACCAAAAAACAATGTGTTATTGGGTTCACATTACGATATTTGAACCATACGATAGTATCTCTGGAACTGATTAATATCATAAAGCAGGGTACACTGCATTGTATGGCTACGCACGTGGTTTGAAATGCGGTATTTACGAATGTTTAACGTTAATTTTGCAATTAACGTTCATATTTTTGATTTTGTTGATACTTGGGGGAAAAAAACTCGTAAAGCGAGAACTGCCTGTAGTCTACGAGTAGGGCCTACCACGCAAGACAGGTTACAGATGATGACTCAGACTAAGAGAGAGATACCCTGGTCCTCCAGGTTGGGCGTAGGGATAACAACTCAACCCCCGAAAATAAATGTTGTTACAAAACCTCAAGGAAATAGCCAGACACTTAAATGTAATTCGACCCAAGCATGCCAAAAGGATTAAAGAGATTTTTGTAACTACATGGAATGTCTGAAGTTTGTACCAACCAGAAAATTGGAGAAATAATTGAAGAGATATAACATAAGTGTAGCAACATTCCAAGAGATAAGATGGGGAAACTTAGAAATTATAGACCTCCGAAACTACACCCTAATAAATAGTGGAAGCAAAGACAACATTCTGGGGGCAGGTTTTATAATTAAGGATATTAAAGCATGAATTATGAATTACAGTGTAATTATTGAAAAAATATGTACATTAAGGCTTAGAGGGGTCTTTTTAACACATTCATGATCAGTGTATGTGCTCCAACAGAAGATGCAGAGGGCGAAGCAAAGGATGCCGTCTACTTCTAGTGTTCTCTTCAGTGCTTCTACAAAGCACTGAAGAGAACACTAGATGAGGCCCCTAGACACGATTTAAAACACATCCTTGGAGATTGATGCCAAAGTAGGGAGAGAGGAAGTGCACATAACCAACTATAGGAAGAAATAGCTTACATGAAACCAGTAATGAAAATGGGGAAAGGCTTAAGCATTAGTAACACAAATTTCCCACACAAGAATATTCACAAAGAAACTTGGATATCACCTGATGGTGTCACATGTAATTAGATAGATCACATCCTCATTAATACTCGTCATGCTACGGTTGTAATAGGTGTGACGAGTTACAGGGGAGCAGATTGTGACTCGGGTCGTTTTTTGGTACGGTGCCATCTGCAAAATAGGCTCTCAAAGGTATACAGAGGAAAAGGAGAGATAATAAAGAAAAGATAAGCTTAAATATGATACTAGAGAAAGATTTAGAATGAAAGTTGAGGAACAAATGGAGAAACAGCAATCACAAGTTGGTGAGTAAATCAATAAAAAAGCATTGAGTATAGCAGCAGAAGAGGCACTTGTAGTGGAACAAAAAAAAAAAAAAAAAAAAAAAAGAGTGAGAAAAGACTGCTTCGATCAGAACTGTGAGATGATCCTGGAAGAACAAAACCAAGCCAGGTAGAAAATGTTACAGAGAGGAACTAGATGTTGTTGTTTGGTTTTTAGGGGCATTAGCAACTAAGGCCATATTGCTCCGGGGATATGCGGTGGTCATTCCCTGACCTTTCTGCATCCTCCATATTTGGTGGCTCACGGGCTCGAACCCTGGTCTAATCAAGAAGCATGTGCTATGCATTGCTGCTGCTGCTCCCGCCCACCTAAGGAACTAGAAAAAATACTGAGAATTACAGGATGAAGAGAGCTGAAGCAAAGTCAGTATGTAGACAAAAGAAAAGACAATGGGAAAATAAAAGAATAGAAAAATGCAAGAAGAATACGACAAAGGGCAGATCAGGAAATTCTATACAGAAGTAGGAAAAGTAAAAAACAAGGTTTCCAGCCATGCCTTAACCTTATAATAAAAAAGGAGAAATAGTGTGTGCGCAGGGGGGGGGGGGGGGGAGTAGCACAAATCACAGAAGTTCGGAAGGTGCATTTTAATTCCTTACTTAATAAAGAACAGGTATGCCCAGAAGAAATTGTAGAAGAGAAAGAAGAAACAACGTTAACAGTATCTTGAGCCCAACAACAGAAGAGGTATGGGAAGCAGTCCAAAGGGCTAAAAATAACAAAGCACCTGGGGAAGATAACATCCCAGTAGAACACATAAAGGCAGGCAGTGAGAAACTGATCCAAAAATTACATCAACTTATATCAGACGTGTGGGAAGGAGAAGAACTGCCGAATGACTGAAAGACAGCAGTAATCATCCCAATCCACAAGAAGGGAGATAAACTAATTTGTGGAAACTACAGAGGGGTTGCTATACTTAGTGCAACATAAGATTTTATCCTTCATTCTGATTAGAAAAATATAAGACCAGCAGAAGGAATAGTTGGTGAATATCAAAGTGGGTTCTGTGCAGGGAGGTCGACTGTTGACCATATTTCCACCTTCAGACAGATCTTGGAGAAGTGTTTCGAATATAATTTATATCTGCACCATCTCTTTATTGATCAGCATGGCATATGATAGTGTGCCGACCGGGCTAGCCAGGTAGGTAAAGTGCATGCCTGGCAACCCAAAGGTCGTGGGTTCGATTTCCACCTCGAGCTTGGATCACAGTAAAATGCAAAAACTTTGGGAGGTGCATTATGGCCATAGAAGCTGATGCGCCAACAACTAACAAGAAAAAAAAAAAAAAAAAAAAAAAATGAGTGTGTAGCTGTTGGAAACAATGGGAAGCCTGGACATACCAAAAAAGCTTGTAAGGCTGACAAAAATCACACCGGAAGGAAGCAAGTGCAAAGGAATCTCTCTGAGTCTTTTGAAGTGAGGAGAGGGCCGAGACAGGAAGACTATCGCCAGTCCTTTTAAACTTGGTATTGGAGAGGGTGATGAGGAAAGTATCAGCCACCTCCAATGGGATCATATATAACAGACTCTACCAGCTCTTAGCCTATGCAGATGATGTAATGATGACTTCCAGAAACCCACACATTCTGAGGACAGCTTTTGAAGAGTTTGAGAACTGAGAAAGAAGCAGAAAGGGTTGGATTGAAGGTAAATGAAAATAAAATGAAGTTTATAATTACAAGTAGGAAGGAGAGACAAAGTACCCAACAGATCTGACAAACAGCGAAGCATAGTTTCAATAGAACAGAATCCTTTAAATATCTGGGGGTTATGATTCAACATGATAGTAGTAACACCCCAGAAATTCAGGTAATAGATGCTATTTTCTCTGCAGAAACAACACTTTCGATCAAGGCTGCTCTCTAGAATGAAATTAGTGTTACACAAAACAGTGGTACGACCTGTTGTGACTTATGCTAGTTAAACATGGGTGCTTAAAAAGGATAAATAATCTTTAAATGTGTGGGAAAGGAAGATATTAAGGAAAATCTTTGGGCTGGTAAAAGTCAGGGAAGAGCGGAAAATAAGGACAAACCAAGAGCTAAAGGAACTGTATGGAGAATCAGATATAGTAGGAGTGATTAAGAGCTCAAGACTTAGATGGGCAAGCCACGTAATATGGAGGAGGAAAACAGATGACCAAGGAAAGAAATGGAATGGGAACCGGGGGGGTGTGGGGGCGAATGAGAGGAAGATTGAAAAGGAGGTGGCTGGATGACAAAGAATGACCTACGACAGCTTAGGGTGAGACAATGGAGAAAAATAGGCAGGGAAAGAGACAGCTGGAGAAAAACCGTTCAGAAGGACAAGGTTCTACAAGGATCGTACTGCCATGAAGTAAGTAACTAAGTATAGTTCAGATTATCTATACAAGCAGTTTAATATTCTTTACAAGTGTGCTACAACATTCTAGGTGAGATGTTACACAACATTCAGTTATTCACATTTCAAAAAGTATTTTTTAACAACATCTTTCTACAATCGTTTAACACTTTTGGCAACTTGAATAATTCCAGAGTGGGAGTACATGAACTGGTCCCCTTCCTATCCCCTATTTGGAAACACTTCATTAAGGCGCATGCATGCATGCACACACACACGCGCGCACACACACACATATACACACACACACACAACAGCAGCAGCAGCATAGTAGACTGAAACTACACCTGCTCAAAAAGATTTAATTGTTAAAACTGAATGATAAATCATCATTTTATAGTCCTATTAAGCTTATCAACACAAACACATAAGTCTAGTCCACAGTGTTTTTGAATGATCCTTCAAGAAACTATGGACTAAAGTTGACATTGTTGCCCAAAATCTGACATGCAATGAGTTATGCCCTAATTCTTCATAATGAGGATCTGGTTTTGTTACAGAAATAAATATTTCAATGCACTCAACTGTAATAAATAGACAATTATCTGAAAAAATTATCACCATGTATTGGCAATGCCATAAAGGTATTGAGAAAAGTGGTGTATGCTTAGGGTGTCCATTTCGAAAGAACACAAAACCGGGACACTTTTAAAGTGTCCCAGGAGGAGGAATTAAAGATGTAATTCCTCCTCCCCCCATAAAAATTTGCGAAATTTTGTTTTTAATAAAAGACTTTTTTTTTTTTTTTCCCATTTTTATTTTCAAAATGTAGAATTAACAAAAACAGAATACAGTTCTTAAATTTGAACAACAAAATTTATGCAATAAATATGAAAACTATTTTTTATTAATGTTTAGCAGAACTCTTCACGGCATTTAACAGATCTTTGTTATTTTTAATTTTATTCTTAAAATCTGTGCAGTTTAAGTCCCTCAAATTAAAAACACAGGTAATAATTGCATTAACTGTACTTATCTCTAATCTATTATTACACTCATCAGTCCATTGCATTTCCATTAAAAAATATATTCGTTCGCAGCTGGCATTGTGACCCGGAATTGCAAATAAATATGAACATAATCTAATAAACTCGCTCTTTTGTTCAAGGTATTCTATTTTTCAACACACACTTCAATGTATTCCAGTCTTTATTATTTTCTATTTCGTTTATGGCAATTTTTTTAAAAACTCCAAACTGATCATATAATAAATTTTCATCAAACATAATTTCAATTTTTTCAAATGATTCCAGAGAATTTGCTATATCCTCCCATTTCAGAATGTTTTTCTTTAGCATCCAGTTTAAGAACTGGAATTGTTCTAGGGGTTTCGACCAATTTTCTAAATAATTTTTAGCTGTCAAATAAAAATCTATGATTTCGTTTTTAAACTTATGAACTTTTTGGTTTTCTATATCACACTGAATAATTTTTCTAGCTTCAAATGGCAGAAATTGATCAGATATTCTATTATCTAACATCTCTATCGTTTCGTCAACAATTATTTTAACCTCTAAAATAGTTGTTTGCTTTTTCAATTTTTAGTATCTATTTATTGAAGAAAATGAGAAAACTGTGGGCAGTCCACAAATATGCTTCTCCCAAAGGATGATTGAAAATTTTCTCAATAAAAATGGGAGGGTTTTCCTCGGATAAAAAAAAGATTTTAAACCTTTGAAAATTTTTAAAATGTGTTCAATGCAGGAAATAATGACAACCAGCGAGTTTTAGGGTGAGAGAGTAATTTTTTATACTCTATATCAACGGTAGCACAAAATTCCTTTAAACGTTCCGTTCGAACAGTATAAGTGTGAAAGTAAGAAAATATTTTTATAACTACCAATTCCATGTCAACGGCTAATCTTCCTGCTCCCGATTGAGCAGAATTATAAAATATGTGCGCTATACATCCGACATCTTTGATATTGGAATTAACTAAATTTTGGAGTCGAGAAAATATGTTGCATTGGCCTTTTCAGTTGATCCCTCCAAAATTAACATTCGTATTATCAGCTCCGAACACAATACACTTATCTTTGGGGATATTATTTTCCTTCAGAGAAGTAAGGATGTAGTTGGCAATAGTTTCTGATGTCTCATCAGATAATCAATTCATTTTAAGAAGCTTAACTCGTATACCATTTTTCTCGTTGAAATAATGCAATAACAATGGAAATACTTTCTCCGATTTATGGTTGCTTGCATCGACAGAAATTCCAAAGAATTCAGTACTACTGACATCTTTTAAAACTTCGTTAAGTGAATAAGGAGCCGGTATATTCTTTATTAGTGCAATTGTTTTCATTCGTGCACTAGAAAAATTTTGTGCGATTTTTGAGTCATCAAAAAGTTGACCGAAAAGGCTTGCGCCTTTACGGTCAGCACTTCTAAACGACTGATGTTTAATTAAATGATACACCATCGTAAGTTCAGCGATGGCAACCTTATCATGTTCATTTGAATTTTCTTTGACAAAGTGTTCCAATTTAGATGATGATGATGCAGTTGCTTGAAATTTCATTGCATGTTTTTTCGAATTAACATGATCTTTGATATCACATTTCCCACCATGACAACATGAGCACATTCTGCATTCAGCCTCATTTGTGTCTTCCCTTTTTTTTTTATAAAACACCATTCTTTCTGGAAGTGCTCTTTGAAAACACATTTACGTTTAGGCATTTTTTTTTATTATGCAGCTTAAACTAATTTAAAAAACTTACACCAAAACTCGCTTATCTTTATCTATAAACTGATCGAGCCATGTACACTGAAAATAAAGGAAGAAAACACACGTCCAAACATCCAAATCACTGAATTTAAACTAAAAGTCACGTGAAATGAAACTGAACATGTAACATCGCACGTGCATACACGAGAAATGAAGGCCTGCCAATCAATGCTAGACACCACCTCCTCGATTATATGGATTAAAGTTTTTTTGACTATTATAAAGTTTATAGTGAGGTGGCCACAAACTGGCGGTGAACAGGCGACATACAGGCTGTAACTGAAGACATGATTGAAGACAACGCTCCAAACTCTGCTACTAATTTTTTTGTTGTGCAAAATTGTTTATGATAAGAAACCGGGACATTTAAGTGTCCTGAAAAAATTTTTTGGGACACCGGGACAGTTTCACATAAACTGGGACGAATCCCAGAAAACCGGACGTATGGACACCCTATGTATGCTGCACGTTCTTTTTCTGCATATCTTTGTCACTAAGTTCATTAATATAAATAGGCTAATTATTTTCATCTTCTGGTCTAGCTTTGTGTCTGTACAATGTTCTTTGAATATAATAATTCCCAGAATGACTTTCTGGAAAGCTATACAACTGATACTGCCCCTTGTGACCATTGTTCTCATGCCTACTACAAGATCTTCCACTGGGATTGAGAATGTCCAAAATACTCTTTACTGAAAACAGTTTGTTTCTTGCACAAGATGCTCATTTTTCATGGATCCACTTTGCCAAATCTTTCAAAGCAGTGTCTCCAGACATCTTGAATAGTTTTGGCTGTCGGTCTCTTATAGAGCACAGGTATTAGCAACAACCCACTGCTCAATGATGTACAAAATTAATCATCTGAACAAACAATAATGAGTGTTCTAAAAAAGATTTATACAGAAGGGGAAAGGGTAACAAAACAGCTGGAATATAATGTACAACTTTTGCTGAGTACTAAATGCCTTGCAGCAATTATGTTCTTTTTCTTCCGAAGAAAGTGTGAACACCAAATAAAATTCAATTCAATTCAAGATTAGAATTTCACTTTTAAACCACAATCTGTAGTTTTATTTTCAAAACTACAGACTATTGATTTTCATATATTTTGTTATCCTGGAATTGGAATCAGAGTCCGTCCTAGAATACAGGAGGCCATAGGGCAAGAATCATTATGGCTAAGGTAAAGAAAGCCAACACGAGAACGACGAGAAACGTCGGAAAATTTCGGAAAGTGGAAAATTAGTTTCCCGACACCGGACTCTAGCACTGCTCGCTCGGTAAACAGATGGTAGGTGTCTGGAGCCGAAATCAAGAAATTGACAGGTAGGCGGGGCAAACGATGAAATGATTGGTAGTGGGCACGACAAAGGACAAACTACTATGTAGTCATTGGTTGGCATTATAATGTGTATTTATGAGTAAAGAATGGGGCATAATAGTTTTATAATGAACGGTAAACAGGTAATAGTAGCGATGAATCTTTTAAAGATAGAAGAAATTTGTAAGGAAAATAAAACATTAGTTGATTTTTTGATGAAAACTAAATTAATAGAAGTATCATTCTGTTCATTCTTCATTATGTTTTTTTCTCATTATTAAAAGCAGATTTTTGGAGTTCATGAGTGTTTTTGCTATACTGTTGATTTAGATTTAGTTACGAAAAAAGGAAAAGTTCCTTTATTTTTTGTTATATTTCGTAACCTGACCTTAAATGGTAGGTTAGGAAATAATATAAGAAAAGAAAGATTCTATATATATAAAGTGAATAGCTGTTGAGGTGTTGATTGATGTTATGTATACGCGCGTGTCCGCACGAGTGTCTTTAAAAATAAAAGTACAGTAATAAAAAAAAATATTTTGTTAATAAACAATTTATGCGCTAGTCCACATGATTCTCAAATACAGTCATAAAAAAAAAATTTTTTATGACTGTATTTGACTGTGATTCTAAATTTCTATGACTGTGATTCTAAAGAAAAAAAGGTTAGGTTACCCCCCCCTCCACTTCGGGAGGGGTTCAAGCTCCCATGGGATTCAAGTGGAGGTAACCTGAGCTTTTCTCACCATTAGGGCATATTATTGAACAAGAAAATAAAAATAGTCATAAAAAAATTTATTTTTTTTATGAATGTATTTCTAAATATGACTGTGATTCTAAAGAAAAAAGGTTAGGTTACCCCCTCCACTTCGGGAGGGGTTCAAGCTCTCATGGGATTCAAGTGGAGGTAACCTGACCTTTTTTTACCTTGATGGAAAGCATTCATTAGGGCAAGTTACCATTAGTGCTCTGAGTGCTACTAACCCGATGTTATTGTGTATTGTGTTCGCGCACCAATCAGCGCATCGTTTGCCACGCCTATCTGTCAATCAATATATCATTCTCGACTTTGCTCCAGACTGATAACACCTACCGTCTGTTTACTAAGCGAGCAGCACTAGAGTACCGTGTATCGGGAAACTAATTTTCAGCGTAAGTTATCCAACGTTTTTCATCGTTCTCATTGGCTTTCTTTACCTTCGCCATCATTATTAGTATTCTGACAAATGATGCAAGGAAGCAAACTTATATAGCATCAGCAAAAAAAAAAAAAAAAAAAAAAGCTATCCTACCTCATCTGTCCACTCCCCTCAAATGATGTCTAATACTTCCTTAAAGTTATTCAAACTACACAATTGAAAATAACAGATAGCAACATGTTCCAACAATCAATTACTCTCTGGATGAAAGCAAATTTTTTGCACATTATCCTGCAAGCATCCTTTTTCAATTTAAGTCTCCTTGTATGCATCGTCGCGCAAGCATCCTTTTTCAATTTAAGTTTATGTCTCCTTGTATGCATCGTCACAGAAAGAGTTAAAATACCATCATCATTAAGCATACTCAATCCATTTATAAAGCATTAAACACTTCAATCAGGTTCTCCTAACAAGTACCTAGCTTCCAATGGCGCAATTCACAGAACTGAAGCCTTTTGTAGTCTGTGGAGTATTCTTTGTGTTCTTTACTAATGTGGTTGCTTTTCTCTGCACTCATCCTAAGAGATTCACATCTTTCTTAAAATAAGGCTTCCAGATTTGGATGCAGTACTTATGATGCGGCCTACCGATTGATTTATACCAGTTTCACAATTGATATTAACCCCTAGGGTCAATCATTTTGAAAAAGAGGATACATGCAAAGGGGTCAAATGTCAGTCAACAGACAAATTATAAAATAATAAACAGAGAATATAATAATATATGAGTTAAAAATAACTATGGCATAGTACAATTCTGTTAATATTCAGTTTCATATGGGCTTTTGATAATAAAGGAGTCGAGCACTGTATCCCGAGTGATTCTACTAATAACATTAGTCCCAGAAGAACAGTGCCTATTTATAACCACCCTGCCTTCTGCTACTCAACCATGCCTTTATCCATAGCAGTAACTTACCCCCGATGCCATACTGCTGCAACAGCAGGCTTTTATGTGGAACAGTGTCAAAAGCTTTACTGAAATTCAAATATACACTGAGTGATCACTGAATTATGACCATCCCTATGAAAACTGAATGCAACCCATTGAACACGTGAGGTATGAGAGTGCGCAGTTAGTCGACCTATATAGCATAGATAAGGTGTCAGTGGTTCAGTAGGTAGTAAAATTCCGAGTGTGAAGGATAAAAGGAAGGATTTATCGGACCTTGATAAAGGGCAGATTGTGAATGCTCGATGAGCTGGTGCCTTGATTTCCCAAATGGCTGAACTGGTGGGGTGTTCGAGAGCCACCATAGTTAAAGTGTACCAGGACTGGCATCAAAATGGTCAAACAATGACCCAACAGCAAAACTGCAAAGGTCAGTGAAAGGTTGATGTTAGAGGTGAGCACAGGGTCCGACGACTAATACAGGCGCAGCACTGTTGAAGAGTTCACTATCGAATACAACATGGTCCAACCAGGAACAATATCTGGCATGACTATGCATTGCACGCATGGGCTATATCAGCAGACGACCCCTATAGAATCCTCTCCTAACCAAGGTTCATCGGCATAAAAGATTTGCCTGGTACAAAGAGCATGCAAGTTGGACGTTAGAAGACTGGAAGGTGTGTTGGTTGCGTACGGATTTGGCATCAACAACGTGAGGCTCTTGATCCATCATACATGGTATCAAAAGTGCAGGCCGATGGAGGTAGTTGTATGGTGTGGAGCATGTTTCACAGGCAGGAACTTGGACTCCTGGTGCATGCGGAACAACGTATCAGTGGTCTCCGCTATCGTCAACTGCTTGCTGACTGTGTACACCCCACTGTTACACTTTTTTCCGAATGGCAATGGTGTCTTCCAAGATGACAATGCGCCGAGCCATTGGGCACTTGTTGTGCAGGAATAGTTTGAGGAACACAGTTCCGACTTCCGGCATATCGATTGGCCCCCGAACTTTCCCGATATCAATCCCATAGAGCACTTGTGGGATACTATGGAAAGGCATATCAGGCATCTGGATACACCAATCACCTCCATACCTACATTGCTGACTGCATTACACATAGCTTGGTTGGCCATACTTCCAGAACGCTTCCAACAACTTGTTGAATCAATGCCACGTCAGATAGCTGCTGTACTGAGGGCAAAAGATGGACCTACGAAGTAGTAGGTAGGTGGTCATAATTCAGTGATCACTCAGTGTATGTCAAAATTATTATTTGCATTCAGTTCCTTTGTTACTGCATCACAGTAGCTAATCAGATTAATCAGACAGGAATAATCTGATTAGCCACTATTACAATTATATAATTGTGAATATAATTAAGATCAAGCTTATAGGTTTATAAACTGTTCACATGGTTCTTTGATCCCCTTTGTGAATAGGAGACATTCGCATATACCTCTAATCTATAGGAACCTTCCCTGAATCCAAGGATGCTTTCATAATTATGCCAAGAGTTTGCTTACCTCTTTTGTTGCTTCTTTTAATATAACTGGATCGATCCCAACGGCCATAGGTGCCTTATCTACTTTTAGCTTCAGCAATTTTTCTTCCACTTTCTTCTAAGTTATAACATAATTATTTAGTTCCCAGTTGCAACTTGGTGTACTTCTGGTGTTCCCAGCCCTAAACACTTTGTGCATGAATGCAGATGCAAAATATATATTGTTTGTCAGCAACCTGAAGAGGATCATCAATAGTTATGCCATTCATATCTAGTGGGCCAATGTTGCCCATCCCTTTCCTACTAGTGAAATAAGAATCCTTGGCTAAGAATGCAACAAATTCTTATGCTATAAGAATTCGTTGCATTCTTAGCCAAGGATTCTTATTTTCTGCCTTAGCTTGTCTAATCCCCTTACTGACCGACTGGCACCTCCGTAGCCAAGTGGGAAGGAGCAGCAGTGCGTAGCACACGCTTCTTGATTTGACTGGGGTTCGAGCCCGTCACCACCAAATATGGAGGACGCGGAAAGGTTAGGGAATGACCACCACATATCCCGGAGCAATATGGCCTAGTTGCTAATGCTCCTAAAAACCAAACAACAACAACTGACCGACTGCATACTAGTTTGTACTTACCACAGGATTCCACATACCCTGCTAATTTAGGCACCTCCATAGCCAGGTCAGCAGGAGCAGCAGTGCGTAGCACACGCTTCTTGATTAGACAGGGGTTCAAGCACGTGACCACCAAATACAGAGGATGCAGAAAGGTCAGGGAATGACCACCGCATATCCCTGGAGCAATATGGCCTTAGCTGCTACTGCTCTTAAAAACCAAATAACAGCAACCTGCTAATTTATAATCATCCCATGCATTTTGTTTCTTTGCCACTAGTCTTACCCACCAGTTAATTTCACATCCACTTCAGTCCACACTGTGCACTATAACTCTTAGTTGCTAAAAAAAAAAGCTTAGTAGCTTTTATGATTACTTTCCTGAATTCCTCCCACTTACTTGCACTTAGTAATACCATTAGTTGGTCCTATTTAAAACTGTCTAAGACCACTGCAGTCACCTTTATGAAAGCAAATCCCTTCTCCTTACCCTTGACAGTAGCTTGTATATCCTTAAGTATATATCAGATCAATATACAGCAATACCAAGCATAGCACTGATAAATGGTACCGAAACTGTTCCATGTTATGTGAAACCATGCTGATTGAAGTATAATTATAATGGATTTTAACTGAATGCCTAACAGAGAAACAGTCTATAAACAAATTATAATAAATCTATAAACAACTGGCACTTGATAGTCAATTAAAAGGATTTGTAATAAAAAAATTGCAAAAATTTTATTAATGAAAAGGTAACATTGTGAGAGATGAGAAAAAAAAAAAAACTTTGTTTATTTAGGTATTTCAATAATGAAGTCTGGTGAAGTTGTCTCTTCCTTTTCTCAATGTACAAGTCTTTGTAGCATTGAATCCCACCTTGTAAAATTTGCCGTATCTTGATGACACGTTCAACATTCAGATCTCTATTCATAATCGCCTTGCAGGCCATGTCAACCCTCCGAAAAACTGTATTTGGTGGGCATGGGCTTGAACCCCAGTCTAATCAAGAAGCGTGTGCTATGCACTGCTGCTCCTGCCCACCTGGCTACGGAGGTGCCTCAAGGAGAGTTGCATCATCTAAGTCATTTGCATCTGAGTCAGTGCAATCATGTACATTGGCAGTGTCCAAAGTTTCGAATCCCAAATCTTTTCTGATCTTCACAATGTCTTCAGCAATTGTCTGAACTTGCAATTCAAAACCAGTGAAATAATTTACCAAATGGGGCAAAACATGCTGCCAAACAGAACACATGTTGTTGGCAGTGATTTCTAGCCAAGATGCAAATATATTTTCGGTTGTATTTAAAGGGGTAAAAAATAATTTGTGAAATGAAGTTTGAAAAGCTATCACGTCGTCTCATCAGGATGGAATTAAGAATACTGAACACTGATGCACGTTGCCACTGACTGCCTGAGGTGTTCCATGTAAGACAAAAGAATTGGCACCACAACATATATATGTATGTGTACCTAGGCTACGACAATGCAGCATATATGTAGAGTACGTGTCTAGGTTATTGCACGAGTTTTAATATGTACAGTAAATTTGACTTGAACTTAATTGAAAACCATGTTATAGTGAAACCCGTACTAAGCAAGATGCCGCTGTATTATGATCACTGACACCTAGTGGTTCCTTTATCTGAATGTTCTTATTGAATGATGAGTCACTGCTGATAATGAGAATAAGGATACTGCTTTCTCTTATTGCCCCTCTAACATGCTGTTGTAGAAAACAGTCATCCATAAATCAAGAAAATTTCTGATACTGTGTGAGTGACCAACCCACAATTTCCAGTCAGTATCTAGAAAATTAAAGTCCTCATTATAAGACATTATGATCTATTGGCCTGCTCTATTATGCAGTCATTAATTATACTCATCATAGTCATTTGTGATGCCTACTCTCATTTTCCTTTTTCCAGTGCTTATGTCACACCAAACTGACTCAACAACTGCACTGGCCACGCGCATAATCTGAATGGACTGCCTTGGGATTCCATGCACACCTTGACCAAGAGCATTACTTTCCCTCCTCCTGTTCTGCCTGGATTGAAAGAATCCACTCCTTCATTACAATTTGGGACACTTTTCAGTTTGGATACAAGGTCAATGAAAGTGACCTTGATTCCAAACAAGGTCACTTTCAAAGCATCAATGTGAAAGTGACATTTCTTGGTAACAATACAAATGCAGGTGGCAATACGAAAAAAATCTATTTTTAAGAAAAGTATGGGCACAGGAAACAACACATTGCAATTATTTTTGTAGTTCAGTCGGAATTAATTTTTATGTAGTGAATGTCATAAGAAACTTGAAAGAAAAAAAAAAAAAAAGAAGGGATATAAATAATTTAATGTTTTTAATATTCATTAAATATACAGGCAGAATTAATTTCAAAGTGCTTTTTATAAATACTGGCTTAATTTATTGTGTTGGAGTGATGTCCAAGTTTTGTATAATTAATACCTCCACAAAAGTGATAATCCTTCAAACTTAAATTTGACGGATTATCACTTTATATTTATATTTTATGATCTCTCTCTCTCCCATGCAACACTTTTCTGAAAATGTAAGCATAAATAAACTTCTGTCATTAAAACTAATGAATATTTTTAATGGTCAAAAAACACAACATTATTAAAATTGAAAATTATTAATATTATCAATTATTATTAAAAACTGAAGAAAAAAAATTAATAAGCATTATAATCTACTGGTAAAAGGTCAGGCATTAGTACACTCCAAACACAATTCGAAAACCAAATATAGTAAACCCTCAAATTTAACGGACCAGACAAATAATACAGCAATGTACATATTAATCTCGATCATATTATTTTTTTAGGTTATACAAAACTTCAGTGTTATTATTAATTTAAAATTAATAATAATTACCTATTTCCATTATTGTTTTGATAATTACCTACTTTTATTTTTATAATCAAATTCAGGAAATTGTTTTTTATTCTTTCTGAAAACGCGTTCAAATAGCTGTTTTCCCAGATTACAGATAAGAACAGGAGGTGACTTGCGAGCTGAATGCGATTTGGGACACTAAACTGCAGGTCTACTGAATCGCTTTGTTTCGGTCTCAGTCTGCCTCAAGCTATCGTGCAGTCAGGTTGTATCCAGTGTTTCTGTGATTTCTGAATTGTGACTTTATTAAATAATTTTGTAATCCTTACAATTTAAAATGGCATCAAGTGATAAAGGAGTTAAAAGAAAGCATGTGAACTTAAACGTGGCACAGAAATTAGAGCTAATTGAGAAATTAGAACAAGGCATCTCGTAACAAGTGCTTTTGAAATTTACAGTGTGAAAAAACAAACTGTTTCTGATATCCATAAATCAAAAGCCAAATTACAACATAATTTTATATTGTACAGTACTGTATATTGTATTAAAGCATTTTTTTTACATTAAGAACAATAAAAAATGTCCCCCCTCCACGGTTACATTCGATTTAACAGACTTTCGGCATTAACGGACAACTCTTCACTATTAGTCTGTTAAATCGAGGGTTTACTGTACAGTAAACTCAGTAAAATCCAAAACTTTACAATCTAGAATTCTTCAAAATCCAGCACATTTTACAAAAAAAAATTAACATTTTAAAATCTGGAAATATTAAGAAAGCAATCCAGCACTTAAATCAATGATCGTGATCACATCTGCCTTTAAAAATTCATGCAAAAAAGCATGACATTTTTTTTTTAAGATGCTTGCAGGATTTTGCATAGATAAATAATGCAATGGTTTTAATTCTCACAGCAGAGCAAACTTGCCTTTGCAACAAGATTCCTTGGCAGTGCACTATATTCAAATAGTTGGCATTTCCAAAAGCTTAATTGGCCATTTGTTGATCAGACTACTTCCGAAAGCCTGTTTGAGGATTAAATGATCCCTCATTAGACAGTAGGATGATAATGATTTGGTTTTTAATGGCGCATTGGCAGCTGAGGCCATTATACACCAGATTAGACAGGTGTATAGTAACAACACTCTCTAGTCTTTCTAACTGTTGTAAAGAAGTTAGATGTGAGTTGGGTTTCGAGTAGTATGCTAAATCAGTTTTCAAAGTTGTAATATAGCTAAAACTATCTGATGACAGTAGCACAATATCCATGCAATTTGTTACAAAGGAAAGTTTATTCTGCTATGAAAATCAAGACAATTGCAGTATCCATGTAGTTTAAAGCCTGCTCGCTGCAAAACCAGATGAAAACACAAGATAATCATTATAAATGCTTACAGATGAAAAGAAGCTCAGTTTGTGTATAATATTTATAAATTTTCTTGTCCAAAACTGCTCAACCACTAGGTATACCTCTCTAAAATCTAACACTTCTTAATCCTCCAAGGGTGTTGATTTTAAAGAGTTTACTGTACTTTTTTTTTCAGATATTAAAATCTGGAGCCTGGTAGGCCAGCACTCATGTTACAAAATGGGATAACAACACTACTGCTGGATCTATGATTGTATTCACTGTCAAAATAATTGTAAACTTGCCTGACCTTTTGATCATGCCAGAGTACATAAGAGAACTTTTTTTTTTTTTTTTTGTCTTTGTTATTATCACTTAAATTTTGCTATGTTACCAGAAGCAACAGAACTTGCACAAGAACAGCATTTATATATATATATATATATATATATATATAGCTACCTATGATAGCTGAGGGGGCATAAATTCAAACTGAGGAAAGACAGAATAGATGAGCAGAAATTTACCTTTAGTCAGCAGGTGGTTAATTGCTGGAACAAACTTCCATCTGTTGTTGTGGAAGTTGAAAGCTTAAATAAATTCAAGGAGGAACTGGACAAACTTTTAGAGGAAATGGTTATGTGAACTTGTTGGGTGTTTTTCTTTTCTTTTGCTGATGCTACATAAGCTTATATATGCTTGCTTTCTTGCATCACATGCCTCTATTACTATCTGGATATCTTAATATTATATATTCCTTATTTTTCATTTTTCTCCAGTTTAGATTTTCATATGCATAACAGGCCATTACTACACACCTCTTCACCTTACACTGATAAAAGCATCTCAGTACATGGGTATTCATAGCAAATTTAGAATTTATATAATTTAAGTGAAGGTTAGGTTTCAAGCTTAAAATTGGAGTCCATTCGAAATTACAAAGGGGTTTACACAATTTAAACAAAAAATATACACATCTCAACATGCCTGATTTTATTTAGGGTCGTCAGTGCAATATTTTATTCGGTCGAGATTCAGTATCGGGTACAGACAAACACTGTTCACAATTTAATGCATTTACTTTTGTACATATATAAAATCAGCCATTTAAATTGTCATTAGTAGGGCAATTTGGCTTTCTCACCTAGTGTTTTCAAAAGGGAAAAAAATAAAATCAGATTCTCGTTATCCAAATTTGGGTTACTTTTTAAAAATGTGATGCTTCCTTTTTGCACCACCTACAATATGTTAAGCGGCTTCTCTTAACGAGTACCTGGATTAACTTACAATTTGGAAACAAATTCGGCGTTATCTGACAATACGAAGCACCACATTTTTTTCAAAAGCAATTTCCGATTCGCTAAGAATGATCCAAACAATTCTTCAATGTTTAACAAGTTAAACATTTGAAGCTAACGAATATATGCACGTCACTCTTGTTAGCTTTACATTTAAGAAACTCAAGAAGTACACCAGATTGAAATAATTAATTCGCACAATAAAGATAACGTATAAAACCAGGCAAAAGTAAATTGAAAAAAGGATCGTTTAAAATCATTATAATTCTATAACCAGTATAACGCACATATTTAGAATCGCGTAGGCGACAGTAACTCTGCCACATCCAAAATAATATTAATTATTTGAAATAATAAATACAGAAACTAATAATACATACGTTGGCCTGCTGGGTACATGATAATCGGTCCTCCAAAACCTTGATCTTAACCGGAATTTCCACAGCAGGAATCAAACAAAAGTCAAAATGGCGTTAGTGTACATTATTGGATGCTAGTGGTACTCTCGAAAACAGCAACAAAACTCACGTGCAACTCCATGGAAGAATAACAGCGGAGAATAAAATCCGTGGGAAGCAAATGGATGAAACAGAGCTCAACAGACGACCAGTATTATAACTTTAACTTCAATTTTATTATGGACTATAAAGACTGTTTTGTGTTTTAATCAATTATACCGTATATAAAAAAACAAAATTAAAGTCTACCAGCGCAAACGACTGAAATAGACAAATAAGACCACCAATAATTCTAGCGATCCAAAGAAAATTCTTTTTCTGAATAAATGTGTTTTTTTTTTTTTTTTTTTTACTTCTTCCTAGTGCATGGCAATAAAGAAAAAATTACCTTCCAAACTTTATTAAAATAAGTATTTTTACTGAGTCAAATGCCTAACTGTATTTCTTACTGAGTATATTTTACTTCATAATATATTACAAATAATAATCAACACAAGAATACGCCTAAAGTATTGTTCAAATGTATCTTTCCACCTTGGTATTTCACTGGAAAGACTTGGTTCAAAGAAAAATGGGAAGTAAAGTGTTCGACACTCTTTAATTAAATGCATGCATACGAACAGCGATATGGGGAGCCAGAGCTGGCCTATAAACAAAGAACCTCACCAGACTTGAGGAAACTATCAGCCTATACAGCAACCCGCGAAGTGTGAGGGAGGTTATCATTAGCCATGGTGGGCAAGACAAGGCTCATTTAATCAGTACCTCCCTCGATTTCACTCCATACTAACTATATAAATTATTTCGTTAGAATAGATATATACAAGCGGAATAAAATAAATTCTTATTCCCATTCTATTCTTTAGTGGATTTAGTCGTTCCAGGACCTGAAGTTTTATGCATCAATCTGATGAAATTTAGGCTGTCTGAGATCAGAAGCACACCGTTAATAGATAGTCCTCATACGGCATCGTCCCAAGGTAGACTGCTCAGAAATATTCCGAGGGGATTCCTTTGATGGGTGGATTGCAGCTGGCGCTTTATGCTGCTCTGCATAAAAACGCTACCGACTTGAATTATCATTAGTACTATAAATTACTTATGCACAAAGGTTTAATGGTTCAGCTATTACATTTTTTTTAATGATCAGCTAAACAAGATGAGACGAAAGGAAGGGTTACTATTAGCCCCGGTAGGCAAGACAAGGCTAGTTTCATCAATACGTAGCATCAAGGCTGAAAGGAAAGAGCTAAGTTCTTTTGTGCAGCATGTTTTAATAATTTTTTTAACAAAAACAATAAACAAGCAAAATTTTTCCAGCCTTATAGCTCAGTATGACGATAAATGTTTTTCACAATCAAAAGCCCTCGTGGATAGCGCAGTTGGTAGAATCGCTATCCTCCACACAACATGTAGAAAAGACCTGAGTTCGAGTCCCGTTGATGACGTGAGAGATTTTTTGGACTTTTTCACAACATCGCTGAATTAGTCCGTCTCAGGAGAGGACAGCATGGTTTGGTTTTTTCTCCCGAAAACTGGTTACGCCCAACAAACAGAAAATCGACCAAAGAACACACGCAATTTGCAGACAGTATATACAGGACAATATGGCCTTACACGCTGATACTCCTAAAACCCTACAGCAACAATATTCAAAAGTGAATGCCTGTTATTAAACATTCAATAAATATCACGAAATGTGGCATGTATCGTGAAAATCTCAACATATCCTCGATTCTGAGCAATTAGATTCTCAAGGAACTAGGATGTGTGAATTCTGAGACCCTTCTATCATACAGAGGGTGTTATCTTCATTGATTTTATGATGGAGTAGAAGGACGATTAATGCTGATTACTATTGAAAGTTAGTGAAGAATTGTGAAAAGCTTGCAACGTATATTATCCAACGATAAACAACGTTGCATATTTGCTTTAACTGGGGAAACTACGAAAACTCATCAGGCAAAGGCCACATTTGTTTTCGAAGCAGAGGAATTAATATACAAAAAGCGTGAACAGTGCCGGCCAGACGCATGATCCACTGTTCTGTCGAACAGAGCCCTGCACTCGAATGGTCTAAATAATGATATGATCTACCTCTTTATCCCATTTCTAACAACGAACCTACGGCCGTCTTAGGGCGATATTAGACGGACGCTTAAAGCGCAGCGTTGGAAACGCCTTCGAACGACCGGTTTTACAGGAAGCAGAGTGAAAAGGAATGCAAACTAGACGGACGCTTCCAACGCCGCATTAGCTGCCGTTGACCGCCTGCTGACGACGTCGGAGGCATTCAAAGACTGCCCTCCCACAGCTGTCGTTTCCATTCCCACTTCCAACCCCAGGGACTCATATCTGGTGAGTATGGGCTTGGCACACCCAGGGTCCTGAGTTGGATATCATCATATTCTTCTCTTTCTTGGTGATTCCCCTCCTACTTCTCTCTCTCTCTCTCTCTCTCTCTCTCTCTCTCTCTCTCTCTCTCTCTCTCTCTCTCTCTCTCTCTCTCTCTCTCTCTCAGGGAAATTGAGAAAAAAAATTTTTTTTGACCACTATAGCATAAGCCTCGGGCTTCCTTGCACCATATAGCTAATAATAATAATAATAATCTCACAAGTTAATGTGTCTTCAAAAACAATAAGACATAAGGGAAACGACAGTATCTCCGTCCTGGCAAAGATTTTATGGCTCCTCCTAACACAGAAGTTTTTCTTAAAATTTTGCTCTTTTATTGCGTATTTGGTATATTAATTTATTTTCTAGAAGTACCTCTATATTCCTAGTTACGCTACTTAAGTTTATTTTGAATTTAGATAGAGATTTTATAGGTTATTACTTAGTATCGATAGAACTTTGTACCGTTCGAAAAAATTGCAGCCATCGTTGTAGTAAATTACATCGATACGGAACAGTGTAACGTATATCTCGAATTTGATAGCGTAAGGTATAAAAAACTAGATAGCGTAATATGTAAAACTGCACTTATTAGGAAACTGTTAGCTTAGTATAATATTATCAATTAAATTTATAAATCTAATTATTTTTCATTGTTAATTAAATTGTATTTAAACGAAAACCATGCCCCAGACTAGAGCAACAAAGGAACGCACACAAAGTAACGGAAGCTCTGTGATTCGAGGGAAAACTGAAGAGGCGATTCCCCAACGCATCACAGTCTAAAAAAATGTGAAAAGTTTGAGATCTTTCTGGAACAGGACATGATCTAGCCATGGAAGATGTCGTTGCGTGTGCTAAATGCAGAGAGTGTGAAGAAACTCAGCTTTCTGATGGGCGTCTATCAGAGTTTGAAGAGTCGGGTAGATGCCCCCCAAAGGAATTAAAACGGAGGGATCCATCCAGCTCTCAACTGCCCAAGTCAACGCCAGAGTTCACTCCTGTACACCAGGCAACAAAGTAGGAATCTTCGGGGCAGAATGCACTGGTCCCACAGGATCTAGTTGTTAGCATTAGCATTAGCATTAGTAGAGGCATATGATGACAGAAAGCAAGATTATTCAGCATCAGCCAAAAAAAAAAAAAAAAAAAACACACACACCACTCCCATGTCACTCCTCCGTTCGTTCGAAATACCTGTCCAGTTGAGCCTTAAATTTGTTTAGGCTATCAACTTCAACAACAAGTGACGGAGGTCGGTTCCACCAACCAACCACCCGCTGGCCAAAGGCAAATTTCCGCACATCTATCCGACATCCGTCCTTCCTCAATTTGAATTTATGCCCTCTGAGGTGATTATTTTGAGCAAGATGAAGAATCCCATTGGCATTGAGCATGCTCAAACCATTCAAAGCCTTATACACCTCTATCAGATCACCTCGCCGGTGCCTAGTCTCCAGACTCTGTAATTTGCAAAACTTAAGCCTTTCTTCGTAAGAGCAACCCTTTGTTCCATTCACTAATCTTGTTGCCCTTCTCTGTACCCGTTCCAGCAGCTCGACATCCTTCTTGAAATGAGGCCTCCAGACCTGTATACAGTACTCAAGATGTGGCCTAACCATTGCCTTATACAAGGGAATAATCACATCCTTATCCCTGCTAGAAAAATTCCTGTATATCATTGACAAGACACCACGAGCTACTCTTGCAGCTCGTCTGCACTGCTCAGAGAACTTCATATCTGCCTGCACAATTACCCCCAGGTCCTTTTCATTCTCCACCACTGTCAGTGTAGTACCGCAGAGTTGATATGTTGCTCTGGGGTTACTGTTTCCCATATGTAGTACTTTACATTTGTCAATGTTAAACTTCATTTGCCACCTATCAGCCCATCTGTTCAACCTTTCCAGATCCTGTTGCAGCAGCATAGCGTCAGTAGTGTCCTTAACAACCCTGCCAACCTTTGTATCATCTGCAAACTTGGACATTAAACTTGATATCCCATCATCAATATCATTCATAAACACCGAAAACAACAACGGACCCAACACTGAACCCTGAGGAACTCCACTAATAACATTAGTCCACGTTGAGCAGTGTCCATTGATTACCACTCTCTGTCTTCTGCCACTCAACCATCCCCTTATCCATAGCAGCAATTTGCCTCCAATGCCACACTACTCCAATTTGTGCAGCAGTCTTCCATGTGCAACAGTATCAAAAGCCTTTCTAAGATCCAAATATATAATATCAAAGTTATTCCCTGCATCCAGTTCTTTTGTGACTACATCATAGTATCCAATCAAATTGGTCAGGCAAGACCTGCCCTTAACAAAACCATGCTGCGTCTGAGCTATAACTGAATTCTTGTCTAGATGATCCTGCAGTGCTTCTTTAACCAGTGCCTCCATTAATTTACCTGGAACAGAAGTTAAACTAACAGGTCTATAGTTACTTGTGTCAGCCTTTGATCCTCCTTTGTGAATTTGGGTTACATTTGCACATCTCCAGTCTATGGGTACCTCCCCTGAGTCCAAAGAAGCTCTCATAGTTATGGCTAGGGGTTTGCTTACTTCCTTTGCTGCCTCCTTTAATATAACTGGATAGATCCCATCCACCCCAGGTGCTTTTTTATGTTTATCCTCAACAATCTCTCCTCCACTTTCCTCTCAGTTATTACAAAATCATCCAGCTCACTGCCAATGTTTACTTTACCTACATCATTCTCCTTCCTGTATAACTCCTCATGCGTGAATGTAGATGCAAAATACTCGTTTAGATTGTTAGCCACCTGAGCAGGATCCTCAACTGTTGAACCATCAATATCCAGTGGACCAATCTGATTCATCCCTTTCCTTCTTGAGTTTAAATAGGTAAAGAACTCTTTTCTGTTTTTCTTTGCATCCTTTGCCAAGGATTTTTCGTAGTCTGCCTTTGCCTGCCTAATCTCCTTTGTGACTTGGTTACAGACCAACTTATATCTATCATAGGCTTCCATGTCACCCATTAATTTGTATGTATCCAATGCATTTTTTTTCTCTGCCATATGTCTCATTAGTTCATCTGACAACCATTTAGGCCTAAACCTTGAACAATATTTCTTAGTTGGTATGTAAAACCTGGTAGCCTCCAAGATTAGTTCCTTGAATGCTTCCCATTTTGAGTTTGCTGTTGGTAACATCATCAGTTGGTCCCACTGTTATTGTCGGAGACTCAATTGACAGCAAACCGGGAAATATATTGTGCAAAAAGAATAGGTGGAATAAGACCAGGGTATGTCTGTCAGGGGCAAAAGTTGATGAAGTTAAGAGCAGATCTCATCTTTTAAGGGCACAAGAGATTATATCGTTGTACCCGTTGGCACTAATGACATTAAGTGTAGAAGATCTACAGATATACTTAACAAGTCAGGTCAATGTTAAAAAAAAGTCACGAGTTAGGTTAAATTTCAAATGTCTGCAAATTTGCCCAGACGCAGTAGGAGGAAGTATATGATGAGAGCCTTGTCAATCACTTCGGCCCTGGAAAGATTGTGCAAGGCTCATGGGGTAGAATTTTTTGCAGCGTGGTCTCTGCTTGTTAATAAGAGAAATTGCTTCTACAGGGACGGGATACCCTTAAATAGAAAGGGTGCAAGAATATTTGCTGATGTTATTGAGGCAATGTAAGATGGGTCGGAAAACTGGAAGCCTGGGGGGATTCACGTACAAATAGATTAATAGTAGCTGCTGGAAGAGGTGGAAGTGATTCTTGCACTGTTTCAATTGTAATGAGCATTAGCCTAGAAAGCAAGTTACTGGAGATTTCAGGAAATTCTGAGAGTCACGAAACAAGTAAATGTATCGGCGATGTTAGGGTAATTAAGGGTGCATGTAAACTTATGTTAGAAGTATAGTAGATAAATTGTATGAATTCGAAGTGCTGGTCAGTGACGAGGAAATATATTCCCCAGGTGAACCATGCATTGTCAAAATCCGTTGCATCTTGGTTTGCACCTTCTGTGTATACTTCTTTTTTGTTAACAGAACATGGCTCACTCAGGGCCAAATTATATGAGAGAGGATTGGAGACAGATCCTTTCTGTACATGTGGCGAACAGGAGACTTGGATGCATGTAATTTTTTTATGTCGGGAGTATGAATAGCAAAGGCAGACTTTGATAGCACATATTCCTGGCTTATCGTTTGATACAGTACATTTATTATTGCAAATCGTGACTGTTTTAATTCATTTCAGAAGTTTTCAGCTGCTGTTTTTGCAAGAAGAACTGTTCTCAGAGCCTTTCTTTCAGAGGCAAACCTGGTGACTGGATTGTCTTCATGGAGTTTCACTATTGGTTTCTGCCTCTGGCTAGCAGCTGGAGTGCTGGACCTGATTCACGGTGTTGGGTCTGGTGCTCTGGTTAGTTGTCTTATGTGCTGCGATCATGAATATCCCTTCTGGATTCTGGGGTGCTGGACCTGATTCATTGCGTCGGGTCTGATGCTCTAATGGTTCTATTATCCATGGCGTATAGTTGGAGATTTGCTGGACAGTACCTTTATTGGGTTTGGAGGTTCCAGTGCATGTAGAACAGCAAATGAGGAAATATTCAGTCGAACTGTGATTTTTTGAAGTTTATCGTTGTGCCATCCAGACTATTGAATATTATTGTTGTTTTATTATATAAATATATATATATATATATATATATATATATATATATATATATATATATATATATATATATATATTATGTGAGGTAAAAGTTAGGCAAAAGTAATAAAAATAAATAAATATGGCTATGTAGCTATCATTAGAGGCAGCAAATGCACATCCTCCACATGATGCCTAATTATATCTGATAATTAAAATAAATATGATATTTAAAATAAAAACATCAGCCAGTAGTACGGCAATAATGCAGAGCGAAACGAAACGCAAAATAATATAAAATAAAATAAACAAACAGGGAAGGGAAAGTAGAGATAATAGGACAAAAAGGTAGTCGATAATCCCCTGTAAAATTTAGTCAATTAAGTCATTAAACCCAATTAATAAAAAATAAATTTAAAATAATGCCAATTATAAATAATTTAGCGGTACCCCCCTCGAAGGTACCAGTTCCAAAAAACGTGAAATATCACCAAAAAAGGGTTAAAGAAACTACCAAAAAACTAAAATATCAAAATGATAGACTGGCCATCATGCCCCATATCGACAGAGGACCACGAGGCCAATAATGGTCATGGAATCGCTGCATTTCAATCGTCATACAAATCATCGCAAAGGCAGAAATAACGAAGAACCAAACCACCCTTCCATATCATATTTATTTTAATTATCAGATATATATATATATATTTTTTTTTTTTTTTTTTTTTTTTTACTGCTGGCTCCCTAGTATGGGCAACCCGGGGAGTGGGATTGCTGGTAGTCACAGGTATTGCACTACCTCCAGTGGGTGCAGGATTTCATGCGCAAATTTCGCTACAGTAAAATCAGACCCAGATAATTCAACATACTTTTCCAGGACTGCTTTGTAAAGACTATATATTAACAAGTTCTCAAGGTAGAGTTGGGCTTATGCTTAGAGCTATCCTGATTAAAGAACACACACACACACACACACACACACACACACACACACACACACACACACACACACACACACACACACACACACACACACACACACACACACACACACACACACACACACACACACACACACACACACACACACGAGTGTTTAATGATATGTACAGAGCACATAATTATATGTACATATATCTTGTATATACTTTGATGTACATAATCTTGAGACTGTATGTTGTGTGTAATTAATAAAGGAATGAAATGGTCAAGATATCAAAGGCGAATATTTTTGGGATATCAACGACGTGGTATTACACAGATATAAAGAATTCAGAATTGGAAAATGGCGAGTACAATGTGTACAGAAAGGATAGAAAGGAAGGAGAGGTTGTGCTGTTTGTTAAGAAATACGTAAAATCTAAGGAAGTGCATCCAGTTGACATAGGTGGACAGTGCAATGTTGAATCAGTTTGGTGTGTCATAAGCACTGGGAAAGCAAAAATGAGGGTAGGAGTTTGTAACGGCCTTAATGGCTCTGATGACTACAATGAACAATTATACAGAGAATTTGAATTCGCCAGCAAATCAGAATGTTTTATAATTGGGGATTATAACTTTCCAGTTAGTGACTGGAACTTGTGGGTTGGTCACTAGCAAGACTTTTGGGGATTTATTGGATAATTCTTTTCTACAGCAGCACGTTCGAGAGTCAACCAGAGGGAATAATACTCTTGATCTGATTATCAGCAGTGATTATTCAAGCATTAAGAATTTTCTCATAAAGGAACTGCTAGGTGGCAGTGAACACAATGTATTGATGTGAGATTTCCTTATAGATTTAATTGCCATAAGGGGTAAACGAAAGGAATTTTGTTTTCGTAAAGGTGACTACAGTGGTCTCAGTGATTTTTTAAATTCTATAGAGTGGAACCAACTGATCATGTTACCAACAGCAAATTCTAAATGGGAAGCCTTCAAGGAATTAACCTTGGAAGCTAGTAGGCTTTTCATACTAACTAAGCAATACTGTTCTAAGTTTAGGCAAAAATGGATGTCAGATGAACCAATCAGACTCGTAGCAGGGGAGAAAAATGAAAGGGATACACATAAATTATCAGGTGATACAGAAGCCTATGGTAGATATAAGCTAGTCTGTAATCAAGTCACAAAGGAGGTTAGACAAGTGAAGGCAGATTATGAGAAATCTTTGGAAAAGGATGCAAATAAAAACAGCAAATACTTCTTTACTTATATAAACGCTAAAAGGAAGAATCAGATTGGTCCACTTGATATCGATGGTTTGGCTGTAGATGATTCTCCTCAGATAGCTGCCAAACTGAGTGAGTATTTTGCATCTACATTCATATATGAGGAGTTATTCGGGGAGGGGAATGCCAGAAGTTTATCAAACTCTAACAGTGAGTTAAATGATTTTGTAATAACTGACAGCAAAGTGGAGAAGAATTGTTGAAGTTAAACCTATAAAAGGCACCTGGGGTAGATGAGCTCTATCCAGTTATATTAAAGGAGGTGGCAAATGAACTAAGCAAACCCTTAGTCATAATTACAAGAGCATCCTTGGACTCAGGGAAGGTCCCCCACGGACTGGAGATGTGAAATATATCCCCAATTCACAGAGGGAGATGCGAGTAATTACAGTCCAATTAGTTTAACTTCTGTTCCGGGTAAAATAATGGAGTCACTGGTTAAAGATGCATTGCAGGATCATCCAGACAAGACTTCAGCAATAATTCAGATACAGTATGGGTTTGTTGAGGAAAAGTTTTGTCTAATCAATTTGTTTGGATACTATAACGAGGTCACAAAGGAACTGAATGCAAAAAAATAATTTTGATATGATATACTACTGTACTTGGATTTCTGGAAAGCTTTTGCTATTGTTTCACATGGAATACTACTGTATAAATTGGAGCAGTGTGGCACTAAGAGCAAGTTACTACAATAGATAAAGGGCTGGTTGAGTGGAAGAAGACAGAGAGTGGTAATCAATGGACACTGCTCTTCGTGGTCTAATGTTATTAGTGGTCTCCTCCAAGGTTCTGTGTTGGGCCTGTTGTTGTTTTGTATATTTATCAGTGATATTCATGATGGTATATCAAGCTTAATGTCGAAGATTTCAGATGACACAAATGTATGCAGGGTTGTTAATTGCAGTATACTACTGCACCAGGATCTAGAAAAGTTGGACTGAGAAGTGGCAACTGAAGTTTAATTAACAAGTGAAAATACTGCATATGGGTAGCATATGCAGTACTTTACATGTAACCCCAGAGAAATATAGCAACTGTGTGGTGTTACACTCAGGGTAGTGGAGAATGAAAGAGACCGGGGGGGGGGTAATTGTGCAGTTAGATATGAATTTTATTGAGCAGTACAGACAGGCTGGCCGAGCAGGTCACGGTGCTTTGTAAATGATATAAGGGAATTTTGCTAGCGGGGATAAGTAGGTGATTACAGTACTCCCTTGTATAAAGTAATGGCCAGGCCACACGTTGAATACTGCGTACAGGTCTAGAAGCTTCATTTTAGGAAGGAAGTAGAGTTGCTAGAACGAGTACAGAGAAGGGTAACAAGCCTCGTGAGGAGAACAAAGGATGCCCTTACGAAGAAAGGCTTAAGTTCCGCAAATTGCATCGTCCGGAGACTAGGCGCCTTGCAGGTGCCTAGTCTCCAGACGATGATCTGATTGAGGTGTATAAGGTCTTGAAGAATCCAATCAGCATTCAGCCTGCTCAATCTGTTCAGACTGAGCAGGCTGAATGCTGATGGGATTCTTCCTCTTGCCTAGAGGAAATTACAAAGCTGAGGGGGCATAAACTGAAATTGAGGAAAGAGAATTGTTGAATACAATTTGCCTTTAACCAATGGGTAATCGATTACTGGTACAAACTTCCATGTGTCGCTGTGGAAAGTTGATAGCTTAAATAAAATCATGGAAGAAGTGGACAAACGTTTGGAGCGAGTGGATGTGTGAAATGGGAAGGATTTTTTTTTGGATGATGCTGTATAAATTTGATGCTGTCTTGCATTAATGTGGATCTAATAATTCCAATGCTAATGTCAATATCTATCCCTTCTTCTCACAAAATTATGCAACATTTTTTGTTGTGTAATTTTTATTTACGTCGATACAGAATGGGGATTCTGTATTATGCGAGAGTGAAAAATGCGCAACTTATTGCTCAGTATTCGAAACGTGCATTCTCAAGTGCCTTGCTCTAGGTAATCTATAATTGAAAATTCTTTGCCCACCGCTCAAAATTTTTGATGGGATTGGTCGCATTAAATTTTGAGTCAGTCTAAATGCTTCGTCACTTCGAAAAATATATGGCATTACCGGCTCATTTGTACCAGGAAGAGCTCTATTTAATTTCATATTAAATTGTTTCATTAGCAAGCTTCTTCCAAAATTTGAATATTTAAAAATGTTATCCCCAAGGGCTCACATCTGATGAGTATGGGCTTGGCACACCCAGGATCCTGAGCTGCTAGATATCACCATTCCTCTCTTTCTTGGTGATTCCCTTCTATTTTTGACTCTCTCTCTCTCTCTCTCTCTCTCTCTCTCTCTCTCTCTCTCTCTCTCTCTCTCTCTCTCTCTCTCTCTCTCAGAGTAACTCGGGAATTTTTTTTTTTTGCCTGGTGCAGCATAAGCCTCAGACTTCCTTGCACATTATATTTAATAATAATAATAATAATAATAATAATAATAATGTTCGCATCACCATCATGTCCGTAAGCACCAACGTATATGCAGTGAAACAATAGTTTGTATTGATTTCCGATTCACGGTATCAAATTTTGCTATTTTTTTATTAGAAGTTCATCAAGACTCTGTGTCGACATTCTGTAAAATAAAAATAAAAACTCGGGAAACTTATTATTATTATTATTATTATTAACAGCTACAAACAGCAAACAAACGTGCCTGAGGGTGCAGCTACAAAGCATTATTACACAGCTTCAAAGCGGAAGCTTGGAGTATACATTTCCAAAGTAAAGAGAAACGTAAACGTACATAAGAAGACTAGTGAATTGAAATGTACAGATAAAATAAAACTAAATAAGTAGGACTCATCCGTCCTATTTAAGCGAACAGGTAGGAGTAAGGCAGAGCACTGGTATTTCTTCACACACATTACACAATCAGAGTCTTAGAACTTGCAAGAAGAGTCCATTTTAAGGGCAGGTAACGGATGAGGTTAGCAATTTCAGTTGCCTCTTGAAGTGTCCGGGGGTGTCAAATATCTTCATATTTGCTTTGTTCATTGATCTTGCAGTCCTGTTGTAGAAGTTGTAGTATCCATAATTTCTTCTCGCATAGGATGGTTTCAGCAGTGGATGGTTTCTTAACGATCTTGTCGGTGCGTTGAAATTTATTTGTGAGACGAGATGAGGGCAATTCAGGGTACCATTTAACAGCTGGTTAAGAAGGAGTAAGTGGGCTTTATCTCTTCTTTTTTCCAGCGTTTCGAGTCCAAAGAATACACACCACTCTTGGTAGGATTTCTCATTGTATTCAAGGCCACTTTTAAAGCAAACGTACTAGATTGCTCTTTTTTGAATATTTTCAATTTCTAATTTTTGGTAAGCAACATGTGGGGACCAGACCTGTGAGGCAAATTCTAGGGCTGGCCTGACAGATTTTGTAAAGAAAGATGAAAAGTGCCAACTGATTGAAGTCTCGGTTAATTCTTTTCAGGAAACCTAGTTTTTTGCTAGCTGCCTTCACAATGTTAAAGACATGGACATCAAAGGAAAATGATTCTTTAATAAAGATACCTAAATTTTTGGCTGTACTAACTTTTTTGATTGCCTTGTTGTTGATACAATAAGAAAAATTAAGTTTGTTTTTCTCGTGTGCATTAGCAAAGCTCATCAGCTTACACTTGTTTTCATTGACTGCCATTTTGTTCTCCTTCAGCCACTGAATAACTCGTTGAAGAGCTTCGTTTAGGATGGTGCAGTCATTGGTACTGCGAATTGCTTTATAGATTTTTATGTCGTCTGCAAATATGTTGATTTTGATTTGGTAGTCTCCAAGGGTGCTTGGCAGGTCGTTGATGTAGATAAGAAATAATAGCGGGCCTAAGGATGAACCCTGTGGGACACTAATTTCAGGCTTGAAAGGATATGGGGTTTTACCTTTAAATATCACGGACATTTCTCTACCTTCCAAGTAGTTTTCAATCAAGTTTAGTGCCTGTCCTCTGAGACCATAGTGATGCAGTTTTTTGATTAGTCTCTGATGGACGACCTTGTTGAAGGCTTTGCTTAAATCAAGGAAGATGGAGTCGACTTGTTTTCCTTCGTCAAGCGCCTGGGATATATTCGAAACAAACGAAATCATATATGTGCAGGTGGAACGACCCTTGATAAAACCGTGAGAGTAATCTGACAAATTAAGTTTCATAAAGTTAAATAGCTGCTTCATTACAATGGATTCAATTATCTTTGAGAGTGTATTCAGTTGACAAACTGGTCTGTAATTGTTGGGTGAGGATGGGTCTCCTTTTTCGTAAAGAGTGGTAACAAAGGCCTTTTTCAGTTGAGCTGGATAGATTCCACTCTCAAATACCAATTTTATTAAGTGAAGTAATGGCTTTACAAGTGTGGTTCCACATTTTTTCCATAAGACAGTAGGGATATCGTCTGGGCCTCGTGCGAGGTCCTTTTTCATACTGTGGATTGTGCTCAACAATTCTGCTTGGTTGATTTCAAATGCTTTTAGTGTATCAATGTGGTTGATACTTCCTGTGTGCTTCAAACATAATATAAAACTGTTCTGATTTTAACTTATTTGAATTTGCTGGATGAATCCACCGTCGTTGTTTTCTCTTTCTACTCGCAATCAACTACAGTAGACTCTCGATTTTCCAGGACAGATGGTAAAAAAAAAAAAAAAAAAATTCGGAATTATCGATTTTCCGGTTAATCCAAAAATATAATATCGAAAAATGTTCAGCAGCCTAGGTAAAAAATATGGCAATAGATAAAAAAAAAAAAAAAAAACGAAAAAACCGCGCGCTAGTCGCGTTTGCGATGATTCCTTTACGATGTCGATTTTAAATCGAATAGCTTCCCTATATTTTTTACGATGTCGCGTATGGTTTGGTTACCAACATTATAATGGTTCCTTAAAGATTTAATGGATGCACCGTTTTCAACTTTTGAAAAATTTCAAGTTTGTGTTCAATTGAAAGCACAACACTTTTGCATTTATCGATCATTTTCGCGATTTCTAAACAAAAAATAAAATTCTTTACTATAAAAAAAAAAATTTCGACATCCATGACATAAAAAACGAAACAAAATTTGTCTTGTCCCGGTTAATCCGATCTCGGTAAATCGAGAGTCTGCTGTATATACATAAATGCGCAATACATCCAACTGAACAACAACGTCCATCTCGAAACTGAGACTAGAAAATGTGAGTGCCAATGCGCCGTTAGAAACGCCCCTTCTAGTTTGAAACGATCTGACGTTAGACACGATATTATTCATGTTCCTATTTTTATGAGATGATTATGGTTGTTAAACAATATCTATCTATATCTTAAAAAGGTTTTCCTCCTAGTGATATTTGTTCTAGGTAATGGGAGAAGAGGGCGAGGCAATTACGTTACTACAAATGCAATTAATTATTGAAAACGTTCATAACGTTCACAACCTCATGCACGTGCTTCACTGTCTAACATTTGCTATTCCATTTTAACGTTTTTTGTATGTTTGTAGTATATTTGCAAATAGTTTAGTATTTTGTAAATATTTTAAATATTTGTGTAGTTTGTAAATATTTCAGTTAAATATTTTAGTCCTGCTCTTTCAGATGCAACAATATTCCTCATGCATTATGGAACTCAAACAAAAGGCCTTTGGCTAAAATCTATTATTTGGGTACCACTTGTCTCTGCGCAGGGTCGTAGAACGGAGTGATTGTACGGTCGAGTTCTGTTATTGTGTGTTGTGAATTGAATGCGTTTTGTTGCGGGTTGTTTTGTGTCATCGAGGAGGGTGATGCTTAGCTTAGGTAGGATGTGTATCTCCCATTCCGCTGTTTTAAAATCGGAAAACGAGTTCCCGATTTTAAAACAATGGCAAGTGGGGAGATAAACGCCCTAGGCATGTCAAGCTAGGAGGAAAGGTTCGGGCCAAAAGTGAGTGGCACTTGCCAATCACTGCCTTCTTCCTGACTTTTAGTCGAAGTACGAGTGGTACCCAAGATCTGAATTTTTAAGCAGGTCTTTTCCTAAGTGACCTATGTAAACGCAGGTAAATAATTACACAGTGATATTTATTTGACCTTGAGAATGCCGCGGACTGCAAATGCACAGGTAAATAATTACATAGGTCATTTCCCGATTAGATATCGATCAGTAAAGTGAAGTGTAAAGTGTATTTAATGTCTAACGGCACCAGGGGTTTGCCCCATCTCCGCATTGCTTTCATTGTTGGGTGTACCTGTTTGCTGGGAAGGCCAGAAATTTAAAAGTGTATGGAGTTTTATAAGTATCATGTTGTGTATTTTTGTTCATCTGGCCATTTAGCCGCTGGACCCCTACTGGGGACCAACGTTGCCCACATTTGGCCCTGTGGAGACAGACCAGGGACCCAATAATTTGAAATTTTTACTCTGGAAGGCCCTGCCACCTAATTTCCTGAGATTTCAGTGGCTAGGGCCTAAAAAAAATAAATAATAAATAAAAAAACATAGGGGCACTCAGAAGTTGGAAAAGCCAAAAAACTGGTGATCTTGGTTAATTTGACATGTTTAAATTTAGATGTGTGGGAGATAGACTGACGATTGGGGGGAAAAGACAGAAGTATGGTGGGGATGTTAAGGAAGGTGACCCCAATCAGTCAGTGAGGCTGGGGGGGGTGAGGGTTTACAGGTACCACGCAAGGGAGTGTGATGCAGATCGCCAGATGGCGCTGGCAGCAGAGCTGCGGGTTGTCAAGGTCGGTGCAGAGTCCTGATCAGGTAAGTGTCGTATCCGATGAAGACATCGTTCCTGGTGCACAGGTCGCATCCAGGTTGTACTATCAGTTTTGTTGCCAGGCTTGGTTTAGTCGTGGGTGGATGTATACCTCGGTTGCTACTGAAGAGACATTCGAAGTCAGAATTATGTCTAAGTTGTGTGGGAAAGTGTTTCGTCTCTCGAAGAGATCGTAGGCCTTGTAGTGTCTTTCATCGTTGGCATCCTGAAGGCATTATAGTGACTTTCATCACTCAGGATATGATCTTCCTGGTCTAACGGTAGGTAATATATTTTTGTTATTAGTTGGCATCTGAAATCTTCGTATAGTTCGCATCTGTACATTAGGTGCTCCCAGCTTTCAGGGAGTCCACAGCGTCATAGTGAGTTGTTAATGATGCCTAGAAAGGAGAGTTTCTCCCTACAGGGTCGGTGTCTCGTTAGCAGGAAGATAACATGTAGACCTGGGAAAAACCAGTGTCCTTTCGACATCGGGTATAAATTTCCTAGTGATGTTTCCCTTGGTGGAATTGGTCCAGAGCTCCTGCCATGTCTGCATTAGGTGAATATCAAGTCATCTTTTCTCCAACGTGAGGGTGTTTTTGGGTCCGTGGTATAGGCAAGGCAGGTTACCGTTCTGCCTATTATGAGATTATACATTAGGCCTGTCCGGGCAATCTCGAGGTAAAGGGGGAGGGCACCGGTCAGCACTTGTTGGGCGTGGGTGCTGACCGTGCAGTACCCCATGGATATAGTCAGCAGTATGGAGCGCTGTATCGTGTCAAGTTTCTTTCTCTTCGTCCCGTTATTGCTTTGTGGTACCATATGCTGGAGGCATAGCTGATGATTGGTATAAAGGTAGCCTTATAGAGCAAGGACAGTGTGCGGCATTTAAGACCCCAGTCTCTTCGGGCGATTCTATTGACCATGGCCATGTAATGTCGGATCTTTGTTTGGATGTATTTTAAGTGGGGAGTGAATGTCAAGTTCCTGTCCAGGACAATCCCAGGTGCTTCATTTTCTCTCTTATTGTTGTTCCCTGTATTTTTATTTGTGGAGGTAGTAAACTACCTCCTTACTGCTCAAAGGGAACCTAATATTTAGGTTCCCTTTGAGCAGTAAGGAGGTAGTTTTCTTGATGAGATGTGAAGGAAGTTATGGTTTGCCCATTCCGCAGGGTAGTGAGGGCTTTGTTGGCCATTGTTTCTAGTTGTTGTCAAGAGTCCTCTGCGAGGGTCAGTACCAAATCATCTGCATATGGCTGTGACTGTACGTTTTGAAGATCGTAGTTTAGGAATTCATCTAGGGCGACTTGATACTCACCCCAGGACAGAGCGTTGGGGACACCCCCTGTGGACCTGTCGCGAGACCTGGCTGTAGGGAGTTCTTGCTATGATTTTCCTCTGAGAAAGGTAGCTTCGGATGCAGTCATAAAGGTTCTTTGGAAGGTTGGTGGTGAGGAGTCTGCTCAGGACACTTGACCACCAGAGTGAGTCAAATGCCCCAGCAAAGTCAATGGAGATGACTAAAAAGGATTTTTTTTATCCTTTTTTTTGTGCGGCTGTGATGATTGCTTGCAGAGCGTCAACTGTGGAGCAGCCTTTGCGGAATCCATATCGGTTTGGAGATTGACGTTTGGCTGAGTTATAATGGCTTTCAATACGTTGAAGGATGAGGTGTTCCAATAGCTTGCTAAGCACAGTAAGGAGGGCGATAGGCCTGTAGGAATTTGGCTGGTCTTGTGGTTTGGTCGGGTTTTTGAGGATCAGTCTGACGTTTGCTGTTTTGCAGTCCATCGGGAATTGGCATGCTTGGCAGTGGTTAAACAGGCGCAGTGCAGGTTCTAGTTTGTATTCTATTGTCTTCTTAATGATTTCAGGTTCAAGAAGGTCTAGGTCTGGAGATTTCCTTGTTCTGATTTTAGAGGCAGCGGTGTTGAGCTCCTCCAAATGAAGGGTGGTCCCAGTTGTTGGTTGTTATATGTCTCGTTTTCTTCTTGTAGTTGCGTCTGCCTTTGGGTACCTGGTATTACCTAGGTTTTGAAGATGGTGTCTAAGATGTTATTGACTGAGCTGTGCGTGCCAAGTGGATTTCGACAGGTGTGTCTTTTATGTAGAAAAGATTTGACTTACTCTGTCATACCTCTACATATTATGTATAATATTATGTAGCCCCCTTATTGTTCATTAATGTATTAAATATTACTCGTATTTAAAATTTTTGTTCAGTATAACATAAAATGATTCAATAATTTCTTGAACAGGATACCCCAAATTTTGGGGTTGGCCCTGAGCGTGAAATATAAATGATGGTAGACAATACAAAAGGAAAGGAGGAAAAAAAAGATGAATAAATAATTTTAAATTTGAGTTAGAGCAAAATTCACCATAGAATACATGCAATTTACAGGCAATGTATAACCAAAAAGGTCTTTGTGCTCTGAATTCATATTAATATTAAAAATTATTGTGCCACAGAGCAAAGGCGGAAAGAAAATGACAGGTTGCAGTTAAAAAATACGTTTAATGTTACATAAAAATACGTTAATGTAACAGTGCAGTCACGGCAGGAAATACGGTAGACTAATCCACTCTGCAGCAAGGCGGGAACCAATGTTTTAACTCTTGAGAGGAGGGATCGGTTTCCCCTTGCTGCAGAGTGGATTAGTCTACCGTATTTCCTGCCGTGACTGCACTGGCTGCTACGTTGGGGAAACTGGCAGGAGGCTCAGCAGTCGTGTTTCTGCACAAGAAAAAAGTATCCGTTTAGCGGACGTGGAGCACTGAGCCATGGCTGAGCACTTCTGGTCGAACCAGCACGACATTGACACACGCCGCGATGTCATGATGATTGATCGGTTCGGCCATTACCGTCGCCGCACCTGGTTGGAGTCACTGCGCATCTCGTGCTGTAGCGATTCCTTTAACCGAAACAGGGGATCGTGTCCATCCCATTACTGAGAAGACCATCCTCTTGACTGACAGACGTTGGCATTTACAACGTTCCCATACATTACAGCTACAACTAAAAGCTTTCTCTTCTGACAGCTAATTGTTACTTACACGCAGTGACCATATATGACTGCCATGGCACGCGCATAGAGTTATATATTTCTATATTTTAGATTAACGGTCACAGCTGATGAAGGACGCCTTCCAGTCCGAAAACTATGAATTACTTTCTTGTATTATTTTTACTTATGTTTTTTTGTTCGTGTTTTTTTCGAACAAAAACTTATGTTTTTTGGTTTTTAGGTGCATTAGCAACTAAGGCCATATTGCTCCAGGATATGCGGTGGTCATTCCTTAACCTTTCCGCATCCTCCGTATTTGGTGGTGACGGGCTCGAACCCCGGTCTAATCAAGAAGCGTGTGCTACACACTGCTGCTCCTTCCCACCTGGCTACGGAGGCGCCTTTTTTGTTTGTGAACATCAACGTATTTTTACGTAACATTAAACGTATTTTTAACTGCAACCTGTGATTTTATTTCCGTTTTGCTCTGTGGCACAATAATTTTTAATATTAACAGACAATGTATTACTAATGCTTAAGGCTAGTAATATGACCTGGCCATGAGACTTACCGGGGAAACCCTGGAGACCGATGTGATTTTATTTATTACACTGTAATCTCCGATATAATCTATTTGTTGACTAATATATGAAAACTAAATGCACAAAAATCATAATGAGAAAGTAGATTATTGAAAAAATCATGAGAAAGTAGATTATTAAAAAAATCATAAGAGTAGATAATTACTGTAGTTATTTGTAATCCCTCCCACACACACACACTTCCTCACAATATGGCCATAAACACTCTAGTTTGAGACCGCAACAAGTTTTCTCCTGTAAGAATTTTTGACCCAGTTCGCCTCTGCTTCGGGCCTACGAAAAGCACAAAACACGTTCACAATCTTAAAGGCATGAGAATCTTTAATTTGGCTTCTTGCATTTTCCTTTATCATCCTGTTAAATCATCCTACTATTACTAACATATTTCCTAAATATAAATAATCAGTTAAATTTGGTTCAGTTTTTCAAAAATCAGTTTTTGTTCCCAAAACTCCTTGATAGGTAGAACTACAGGAGTTGTGATGGCACATGTTGTTTCCTATCAAGGAGTTTTGTCCAAACCAACTTTAACTGATTATTTATATTTAGGAAATATGTTAGTAGTAGTAGTAACGGTAAATGATGCAAGAAAGCAAGCTTATATAGCATCAGCCAAAAAAATTCATCCATCAATTCCCTGCAAGAATTTGTCTAATTCTTCCTTGAGCTTATTCAAATCATCCACTTCCACAACAACAGCTGCAAGCCTATTCCAACAATCAACCACCCGCTGACTGAAAGCAAGCCTCCTTACATCTATCCTGCAATCATCCTTCTCACTTGAATTTATAACCCCTCATGTGGATAGCTTCAGTAAGTGGAAGAACACCAGTAACATTCAGCTTACTCAATCCACTCAATACTTTAAACACCTCAATCAGATCTCCCCGCAGGCGTCTCGAGACGCTGCAATTTGCAGAACTGAAGCCTTTTTAGGTAAAAAAAAAAACAAGCTAAAAACCCAAACTATTATATTTAAATTCATATGCAGTGCTGTGTGTGTGTGTGTCTTATGTCTGTTAATTGCGTGTGTTCTATGGTCGATTTGTCTGGTTTGCTGGACGAAAACGCCCATTTTTTGAGGGGGAAACCTTGCTATCTACGCCTGAGACCGACTAACTCAGCCACGGAGTAAAAGAAGCCCACTAAAGTTCCTCGCTTCATTGAATTGCCGGGATTCAAACCCGGGCCTTTTCCACCCGGTGTGGGCGGGGACGGTGATAATACCACTGTCCTAGCCGCGCAGACGCCTTTTTAGGTAAGAGCACCCTTTTGTTCCCTTCGCCAATCTGGTTGCACTTCTCTGCAGCAGTTCTACATCCTTTCTAAAGTGAGGCCGCCAGAGCTGTATACAGTACTCAAGATGGGGCCTAACCATGGCCTTATACAATGAGATAATCACCTCCTTATCCCTACTAGCAAAGTTTCTGTATATCATTGACAAAACACCATGAGCTGTCCTGGCAGCATGTCTGCACTAATAATTTACTCTGTTGTTACCGTTACTCATGTGCAGTGCCTTGCATTTGCCAATGTTAAACTTCAACTGCCATTTCTCAGCCCATCAACCCAATTTTCCTAAACTTATTGCAGAGTTCACCCTGATGATTGTCGTGAACCACCCTGCCAACCTTTGTATTATTTGCAAACTTAGACATTAAGCCTGACTTTTTTTTTTTACTTTACCTCCATCGACATCAGTGATAAATATTGAAAACAACAATGGACCCAGCACTGAACCCTGGGGAACCCCACTAATAACATTAGTCCACAAAGAGCAGTGCCCATTGATTACCACTCTGTCTTCTTTTACGTAACCATCCCTTTATCCATAGCAGTAACTTGTGCTTAATGCCACATTGCTCCAGTTTGCATAGCAGTGTTTCATGTGCAACAGTATCAAAAGCCTTCCTGAAATCCAAGTATATCATGTCAAAATTATTATTTACATCCACTTTCTTGGTCACTGGTACAGGATACTATGATGTAACCTATCAGACTGGTTAGACGAAACCGCCTCTTGACAAATCCATGCTGTGATTGCATGCCTGTTCAAATGGTCCTACATTACTTCTTTAACAAGTGATTCCTTTATTTTCTAAAATAGACGTTAATCTAACAGATCTGAAATTACTCATGTCGCCTTTTGATCCCCCTTTATGAATTGGGGTATATTTGCACATCTATAGATGTTGCTGAAAAGACGTTCGCTGCTGACTTAAAAGTTGCCCATCCATATACAAAACGCTTCGTCCATCAATGCATTTCGTTATATTATTATCTTCCTCCTTCTCCATTGTTATAGGTAATTTAATTTTAATTATATGCATTTGTACATTATTCCAATATCATCCTTGTCTACAGTGACGAAACCACTTTAGCGCCATGTCACCACTGCTGCGGGCAGAGCGGGGATTCGAATTTTTAAAGTGCCTGGAAGTTGGGTTAGTGAGTGCTGCTGAGTGAGATCCAAATCTCACATAAAATAATAATATGTGTGTTCTTGCAGAAAGAAATAGAACAAAGAGTGTGAAATTAGTATTTGTATTAGTTTTAATAGTGGGCATTAATGGCAAATGATGCAAGAAAGCAAGCTCGTATGGCATCAGCCAAAAAAAAAAAAAAAAAAACGCCATGTGTGTACCCTGTACGCACGAAAGATATTTTATTTCATGTGTAAACATCTTTGACGAATATGAAAACCGTTTAATTTTTTTAAATCGGACAGCTAGATGAAGTCATGAACGATGTAATTAAGGACCGGAGTTCAAGCCCGTGACTACTAAATACGATAAATATTTGTATTGACGATTTATTGTAAACTCTACTGACTTGGTTGTCGTGCCGGAGTATAAACAGAAAATTTATTTATTTATTTAATATCTAATGCTCACGCCCGCAACTTATGCTACCGAATCAACGTTAGTCGGTGTTAGCATCATTAGCGTCATTTAGGTTGGTTGGTTTGGTTTTTAATGGTGCACAGGCAGCTGAGGCCATAATGTGCCAAGTCAAGCGTCATTTAGGAAATGACGTCATTTGCGTCATTTCCGTTACCAATCATTTTACTTCAGTCCGAAAAATAGTATGTGCCACCAAAAAAAAATGTGTTTTATGTGTTTTCACATAAAAAAAAAAAATCCCATTTCACCAATCAACAACCCGTTTTTTGAAGGCAAATATCCATACATCTGTTTTGCAACCTCAATTTGAATTTATGTCCCCTCATGCGCATAATTTGAGCAAGAGGAAGAATCACATCAGCGCTGAGTTTAATCAAGCCATTTAAAGTATAAACATCTCAATCAGATCGCCTCACAGGTGCCTAGTCTCCCTTCGGACGCTGCAATTTACAGAACTGAAACCTTTTTTTTGTATGAACACCCCTCTGTTTCCCTCACCAGTCTCGTTGTCCTTCAATGTTCCTATTCCAGCAGATCTATATCCTTCATAAAGTGAAGCCTGTATACAGTACTCGAGATGTGGCCTGACCATTGCCTTATACAATGGAATAATCACCCCCTTATTCCTGATAGGTGGAACAGGACCAGGATATGTCTGCCAGGGGAAAAAGTTGATGACGTTGTAGAGCAGTTGTCATCTTTTTTCCCCATGAAATACATTAAAATTCATGTCATTTTTCTTATATTTTTTGTCTTTCTATAATGTATTTAATGCCCTTTAAGGAAATTGCACAGTGGTTTTCGTGCATAAAATTTAATTAGTGGTAATGTGTGATTATCTAATGAATTAATGAATGAATTATAATTATCCATGTATATATATATATTTTTCGGACCATACAACTTCTTGATGCACATTAATCAAAATACACTTTCAGAAAAACAAAACTATACAGGTTTAAAGAAACAGTATATATTTTCTTAAAGTTTTTTTTTTTTAATTTTTCACGGAAATACTACATAGTACAATAAAACGAACATCGAAGAAAACAGAAAAACTCGTATAGCGAAATGAATTATCACATGATGAAGAAAATTAACATAACATGACAAGACGTATACACATATATATTGTGAGATCTATATGAAGTTTACTAGATTACTTTTAATAGTTATGAATATGGCATGCTGTTTTATATTAAACTTACTAGATTCAAATTTCTTTTCTTTTTGGTTTCTTGTACGAAGAGGCGTTCTTTTTCCTTTTTTGAATCACTCCATTAAAAAGTAAAGTAAACCAAGTCTACAGAATCTCTGTTTAGTTAAATAATAAGATGCATAAGATGATTTTCAGATGAGATTTTTTAACTTAATATGTGCAAAAATCTGGAGATTCGATGCACTACCCCATTCTTAGCAATAATATTGGCTTCGACGATTGCGGCAAGTTTTCCCACTGTTACAGAGCCAGAGTCTTCCAATCGGAGGGTCAATGGATGATCACCACGCGTTCGGTATTGATAAAACAAACGAGGTTCAAGACCCGACGTCAGGACAAAATCATCCACAATATGTTGTTCGGCTGCCTAAAAAAATAATAAAATAAAAATTAATAAATGAAATAAAATCCAGTTATTTTGGCGCAAAAACAAACATCACTGCACCAGCCTTAGCTGGCAACTATCTGGTCGTGGCCAATCCACTCGACGATTGCATATAAAAAAGGTTCTACGGTGCATTCCTCAATGCAATTATAAGCCTTTTCTTCTCTTGCTCAAATATACACAGTCGTATAATTTTCAGGATTATAAACCTCAAACTACGACAGATATAGCTAGCTAACGTATAAGTTAGTGCTTTAGCATCACTCATTAACAGCTTTCAGTGCCTGCCTACCCACCCACCGATGAGGAGATAGTCATCTCCAAAATGGTGGTTCTGTAAAGTCTGAAGGATTCAAAATACTATATAATAGTAACATAACAATGTCCAATCATACTCAGAGGCGAGATCTATTAAGCCAACTAATGAAAATGAACGAAGACAAAAACAAACCAGAAGGTAGCATGTATACAAAATAAAACTAGATAGATTAGATGATGTTGATATACCCCTAATTGTCAGAAGTAGCCCAACATCGACAAAACATTGTCATCTCTCGTTAAGTTGACATTATTATGACTTACATCACACACCATCATTTATCGAAAAAATACAACAAATCCTCATCAGTATGGCGAGATTCAGTGGTACATAATGTAATCATGCATGTACTAAAGGATCCCGTTAGTTGTCCTTTCGATTCGCATATTTTAATTAGGATGGTTAAAAGGATTTAATAAGTTTGAAAGTGACGTTATGTGGTTTCTGTCCGTAAGATAAACTAAATATTTATACATATAAGTAAATGTATATAATTAAGGACACTTTTTTTTTAAAATATGTTGTATTGAAATATAAAATACAAGTTCAATGTCCACATTACAATGTTAGCAGGTGACGTTTCTGGATCCTTACTGAAATCTTATAATTAGATTAAATGGAACACGGAACTTTTGACAAAGGGCGGCTCCGACTTGTCATAATAAAAAAAGTATTATTATGGCAAGATTTGTAATTGAATTCTTAGGTTATTTATTGTGCTTGTATGAAGTTTACATTTTTTTTTTTTTTTTTGGTATCGTGATCTCAAGCGCCATCTTGAAATAAACATGATCATTAATTTTATTTAAAATAAATGACAAGTAAACAAATATTTATATTTCTATAAATGAGGCATTCGGTCTTTAGGTTCACGCCTTTGAGAGGCTTGAATCTAAAGGCCGAATAAGTGGGTTGTCACTTACTGCAACACCTACCCACCCACCCACCGATGAGAGACCAAACAGCCTTGAAAAGTGGTATCCACTGAGAATAAGTAACAATAGCGTTACTTTTTTCGAGGTAGTGCAATATCAGGCAATTCGTTGTGAAGGTATTCACGATACGAGATATGATAAAAACGATGGCATTTTACCATTTTTGGTAATTCACTACGTGCAAACATGATGTTAATGCACTAACCTGTTACGTTTGTGTTCCTTCAGTTTAAAACTAGTGTGTCACAAAATATAGAATTTCACATTGAATTTTTCAAAATATCCGTTTAATAATATTCGATTTTTCTAAATTGCTTTCTCATGTTTTGTCTGTCTTCTTCAGAACTTGCCAATATTATTATAACCATATAAATACGAATTGTTATTGGTGTTATGTAATAGCTGATGTATTTTCGTATGTAATTATTAAATATTAAAAAAAATTAAATACAAATAGATACAGAAATTAGATTCTATTTCGAAAAATGCATAATTAGTGGTATTGTGGGGGGTGGTTATTGGAATTAATTATTCTGGGGGGATAATAGTTCGTGTATGTCTCCTCTGGACTGGCTGAGTATTCAGAATGACTCAATACTACACATGATAAACATATACAAATTTGTTTATTTCACAGTATATACATTAAAGAATTGTATCATACAACATCAATTGGTATAATGTTAATTACTGGCATTATATGTGTGTTAAGATGTAAAATTAATCGCAAATGATATATTATGTCTCTTCGTGTCTTTCTGCCTTTTCTCCTTCTGGTTTAGGTTACATCTCATAATATTACTTTACTTTCTAACAGTTAAACTTCCCTACTGGAATTACAGCAGTGAGCTTAACACCTCTATGGAAATTGTCCTAGATTTATAAATCCCCGCTATAATCTTTCTTTAATTTATCCCTTCCAAAATAATTCAATCTTAATATCTTGTAACGTTTCAAGTACATAGAACACCTTTACATCTTAACTTAGAACATACCAGTCTCAAGTACATGTATCAAAATCTTCCTTGCTTTAACTTATCCTTGAGATGAAGTACATACATCTATGAACCCTTTTCTTCCTTTTATACTAAACAATACCAAATCTACTATCAACTAAATAGACATTTTCCTAAAGTCCTTCCCCTCAAATCTAGCTTAAAATTATTATCTCGTACTTACATATTAACTTAGGGAATCACTCTTTACACTACCTTTTCTCAGTTCAGGGGCGACCATCATCAACAGCATAGGGCATCATCAGGCTCCAACTGGAATTATTCATCGGCAAAGTAACTGCTGCTCATCTACAGGGATTCTCCTACGTTCAGGAACTCGCTCTTCTTTCCCTACGGCTATTAAATAAGTTGCTCCGGCCTGCTTTTTGGGCGTCTGATCAGTTCGACGAAACTGGGAAGCATAATAGGATTATCAGGACTCTTCTTACTGCTTTATCAGGAAGCCTGGCTATGTAGCTCTTCCTTATTGTTCTATGGTGAGGCTTTTCGATCCTTTTTACTCAGCTCCAGCATAGGTGATTCCATCTTTCAACGGTTCTCTTCTTCCTATTTCAACAACTCTTAAACAGCATCTCCCACAACTCATTACTCTGTCTGCTACTTTCTGGGGATTCTCCCGGCACTTCTCGGGATTTCTTTCCAGCCGCACATCACTCAGGCATCTCCACGGGACTCTCCAAACTTCCACACTCCCAAAACTCACAACTCTCCCAAAAAAAACTCCTCACTCCTGTCTTGCATCTCCTTTTTGTTTCAGCCGCTCATTCTATTTTGATCCAATCGTCGTTCGTTCTCCATCATCTCATTATTCTCATTCGCTCTCTCCCACTTCTTCCGTTTTTCTTGGCCCTTCCCTCTCCTGGGGTAACTTCCTGTTTACGTTTTTTCTTCAGCAACTTCGATGAACTATTGGCGTCTAGAAATTTCTATATATTTCCTTGTGATCATTCCCGATTCACTTACCGCCATTAGTCCACTCTGTTTCTTCTCTACCGCTCCTTGGAAATTAATAAGTGCTCAAGAGTCGGTCTGTTTCATATAGTGGCTAGCCATTACCACAGGTGTATGCCACATCCAGGATCTCCTTCACCCTCTTAGTTCTTAAAATCTTCCTCTCCACAAGGGGGAGTCGGTTCCCTTGTTCTTTTCTTCCAAAGAGCTGCTCACTTTCTGTTTATGCGACCATGAACTGGCCTTACGGTGCTCCCTTTGTACTAGTGTTCCAGTGCTCCCATTGTCTAGTGTACCGTCCTGATACCCCCCGTTGTTACGTTAATCCTCCCCTACTTGACTGTATGGTACGGAGCGATCGCAATCTAAGCTGAAATCATCCTATGTACATAATATTATTTAATATATACATTTTTTTTCTTGTTATGTTATAATATTTATAACATAACCTTCGCTAGGATAAGTGTAAGAATTTTGTTCTTACAGTATGTTGTAAGCCTTGCATCCTGCGACCCGCTGCCCGCGACAAGCCATGCAACACCATGCATCATCAAAGAAAGTGCATCACCTACACAGAAAATGTTGCTTCAATACAGGTTCCACAGACAAGCTCTGCCCAAAACTTCTTGGAGGAAATAACCTCTGAGGGAGTTGAAACGGATTCTGTAGAGTGACGAATCTCAAAATATGATGTTTTCATAAGAAATTGGAAAGCATAAACTCAGGGAACCTTTTGAAGAGGACTACGCTGTCCCAAATGTGAATCATCGTGATGGTTTGGGACTGTATTCTATGGTAGGATTGGACCGTTGTTTTTGCGGATAGTGCCTTGCAAAAGCAAACATAATGCGACATTCGCGATAACGGCATCTTTCCAACGTTCTGAGAATTTATCCATAGATTCAATATCATTTATTCAGTTAAAAAGTTTTTTTTTATTGAAGGAATACAGATATATTTGAGGCGAAACTTTTCATAAATTCGTGGAAGTCTGCTGCAAGGCTGTGCTGTTTTATTTTCCAAAACCCTACGTATTAAAATTGTAGCCCTTGTGGGTAGCACAGTTGATATAATCACCATCCTCCATGCACCAGGTGGAAAGATCTCAGTTTGAATCCCGTCAATACATGAGGAATTTTTATGGCCCATTTTCATAATGTCGCTAAGGTAGTCGGTCTCAGGAGAGAGCAGCATGGTTTTTCCTCCCGGAAACTCGGTTTTTTTGTCCAGCACACAGCAAATCGAACACAGGACAGACGCAATTTATGGACACACTATATACGACTCAAAATTGCAAAAGTTGTTGATGCGCCTAAAACCCTACAACAACCTTTTTTTTTTTTTTTAATTTATTTACATATATACAAAAACACATAAACACTCTCTATTTACAATCATTTGAACCTGTGTAAGAAACTCCAGCAGAAAATGGAACTTCTCTTACAAAATTATAAAACGCAACAAAACTCTCAAAGATTCAAAAGTAAAAGAAATACATGTATGCACACTAAATGACATTTATGTATATGTATGTGGTCTGTTTGTAGCGGCTCCAGGGCCTGGGTCCACCTCCGAAAATTGTCTTTGTGTTGACTACACACAATCTCTGTAAACAGGAACTAAAATGTGAGCAGCCAACACCTGAGCAACTGCTGACTGATGCCCGTTCCAAGGCACGTGCAGCCGGGCATGTTCTACTATCTGCGCCTTGGTAGTGCGTTAAAATCCTGCATCCACTGGAGGTAGTGCAACACCAGTGGATGCAACTGTAAAACGCTTCTTTCTTTTTTTTTTTTTTTTTCATCTTGATGTCTGTAGTGTTTTCAATGATACATTCTTTACCTTCATTTCCACAGAAAAGCCTGTAATGATCCTGAAGAATAATTCATTGGCAATTAACCAAATTGAAAGTTCTGCTGAGCAATGAAAATAGTCCTAGTTCCTTCTTCAACTTTCAATGACAGTTATTGACTCTTTGATTGGAAAAAGACTGTACACAGATAAAGTGATTGAGTTTTTTTTTTTTTTTTTTTTTGGAAATCAACAAAAGTCATTATTACAGTTTATCGATCCTTTTCCTTTCCTCCCATTTTTTTGGTGTATCATTACGAACTAACGTTAATCTTTGTTTTAATTTTTTTTATTTTATTTTCTGATATGTTAATACACTGGTGTGCAAAATTTAAAGACTAGTCAGGTTTTCACCTGTAGCTTCTCATAGGAATGGCCTGGATATGGGAAAAGCATACCAAAGGAACCTCATGAGGTGCAGAAATGATGAAGGGAACAACACCGATATAACAACGGAAACAAAACGGTACAGAGGGACTTTATTCAAAAATGGCAACATAGCATTGGCTGCCATGATACAGATGCATCACTGCCAAAGATGGAACAAAGGGAAGAGATGGTCCTCAGTAGATGACATGGTCACCCCTAATGTCGATACAGGCTTTGCACCGCCTATCCATACTTAGAACAATGTTGTTGATAAGTTCTTGCGGTAACATCGTCCATTCCTCTGTCAGCGCCATCTTCAGCTGATGAACATTTTCTGGTGGATGTGGATGTGCCGCTAGGCGTCTCCCCAGAGGGTTCCATATGTGTTCGATGGGATTTAGATCGTTGAACGGGCAGGCCAATCCATACGAACAATGTCCTTACTTTCCAAAAGTATATCAACAGCTGCAGGCCTGGATATGGGAAAAGCGTTATCATCCATAAACACAAACTCGGGGTGTGGCCTTATCATCCATAAACACGAACTCGGGGCCAATGGCACCTCAGAACAGACGCACATGGGGAAAGATTACCTCAGTACAGTAGCATGCACCAGGTTAGAGTACCGCCTTCCAGTATATGGAGTTGTGTACGCCAATCCAAGATAACGCCTCCACAGATGAGAACACCTCGACCACTTATCGATCCCTTTCAATGATGTTTTCGGGGTGATACAGTGTGCCAACCTCTCGCCAGATAAGCTGACGTCCAGAATCGCTGCTGAGATTGAATCTACTCTCATCAGTAAAGAGTACCTTAAGTAAAGATTTTGTGGTTGTAACCTTTAGAAATAGTGTTGGTCCTTAAGTTTTGCACACTAGTGTATTCAAAATTTACAAATGTATTTTGAATGTAAAAAAAAAAAAAAAAAAAAAGTTTCCGTTCTTTTGCGTGTTACGTTCCTGCTGTTCTGCGGTAAACCAAGCAGCTTTTGAACATGGAAATAAATAAATAAATGCTTATAGGCTTGCATTTACTTTACAAAAATCATTGGTTAAGCATATTTTAATCAATCCTAAAACTTTTAGGTCCCGTCTTAAATTCGTTCGTGGCCCACCGGTTGAGATATATTACCCTACACCTTCACATCGTTTTTTAAATATAAATCATTTTCAGAAAAGCTCAAAATAAAATTACATTTTTTCAGATTAAAAGAGAACTTTTTGGTAAATTACTTTATCGTTTTGAAGCATATTTCATGAAAACGCAGTCAAAAAACGTTGGATCACTACCTAGCTCCGGAGGGGAAGGGTTAAAGGCGCCCAGGATACTTTTAACCCCTTTCCTTAAAAGGCAGTTAACGCTTATACATGTTAACGCTTATTACCAATGCATTAAACGAACCAAAATGGTGTACAGGCCAGAACGCTGCCCTGACGGATTGATAAATGTCTGATCAAAAGATCACTAGATATCTTTGATCTACTAATATATCGTGGGAGTCAAAATTTTTTATCAAAACATAGCCTCCACTTTCTCCTGTGCAAAAAAGGAGGCCACTTGTCCAAAAGTAATGCCGGATTAATACCGACTGCAAGTGATCTGACAATTATTTTGATCGAATTTCATGGACCCCTTCTCACCACAGGATAGAAATTTTGAATCCAAACACTGTTCTCATCCTTACTTTGGATGAAAGATGAAATCAAGTTCGATTGCTAGGAGATTAAAGTAGACAAAGACAGACATTTTTTTCCCCTTTGTAGGAGATTTTCTAATTATTGTGGCTGTTTAAAATAATATATATATATATATATATATATATATATAAAAGAAAAGTACATTTATAAAGGTGGCAACACAGCACGCCTCCAATGAGTCTTTCGCATCTAGCTATACGTTGGCTCTCTTCTTACGTAAAATAATCCCGACATATCTATTAACGAGTTACCTAGGTCTTCTTCATCCAGCTGCGACGCTCTTACTAGCCTCAGGTTGCTTTTATAGGTACACTACTGAAAGCGAAATAACTCGAAAGTGGTAGTTTGGTAGCACCGCTTTGCTCAGAAGGTCCCTGCTCCCTGTAGTTGAGGCATTAGGTCAGTGACACTGAGGAAGGCAACCTTTGTTTCCAGCAAGCATGCAGTAGTAATATCCGTTTGGCTATTAGGGTTACGTGAGTACATTCACTACATCATTCTCAGTGTTTGAAATACAATTCGCTGTTTTCCCCGCTCCAGTATAAAACTATGTTAGGTAGGGTTGAAATTTTAATCTACTATTCATTGACAGGATAAATCTGAACAAATATTTTAATTCAGAAATTATATCGTTTTCATTAAAAATATAGGCTCTGAAGTTTGAAGACTGATTAAACCGATAACGATAAAAATACAAAAAAAAAAAAAAAAAGAAAGTAAAGAAAAGAATAAAATATAATAAATGCGGCATTTGCACTGCAGTTGCAATAAATATGAATAATAATATGTCACAGAAGGAATGAACGTACGTTGGGTTCAGGGATAATAAACAAATCATGTCAATTGTAGAAATAAAAACATATTTTTAGGTGTCTACTTTCTTAATACCTAACATTTAAAAGACGAATTTCAATTAATAACGACTTAAAATGAATTTTATTCTAAACTTTAATTCATTTATATATTTATTTTTTTAATTTGTTTATTATTTATTATGGATATCTATTATCGTGATGAGTGAATTAGATGGAATTTTTCAATTGAAAGTATATTTTAAAAATATAGTTATCATTTTTACTGATATAAATCAGATTTTTTTTTTATCTTTCCAATAATTATTGATATTTTCACTGAATATTATGAAAATGACTTTAATGGTTTATAGACTTAACATACAATAGTTCTTTACTTACCTTACTAATAAGATTGGTATCCACCATTAGCCGCTCCAACATTCCTGGAGGAAGACCTTCGAAAGCTTGGTTATCAGGTGCAAAAACAGTAAAGCTAGAAGTTCGGTTATCTAATTCGAGCAAAAGATTTGGTTTCGTCTGATTCAGTACATTTACGAACGTGCTTTAGTTGAATAAAATGAAAAAGAAGGAAAAAAGTTAAACTTTGTGGCTTTCATCCCATTAATTTACTTTCTAGTAAATCATCAATTAATGTTTTACGATACTTAATGTAAGAAAATGAAAGAGACAGTCCTTCCAGGAGTTAACAGCGCTGGAAGGACTGTGTCATCAAGTTTAAGTCTGCATGCAAAAAAATAAAATGTTGTCCCTCCCTCTCAATTTACATTGCTTCTGTGTTAAGACAGTCCTTGCTAGGTGGGTGACGATAACTGAACAGGCCCAGGTACAAAGCCTTTCAAAGAGACCACTTTATTTAAAGGAGGCGGAAGGGAAATTAAGCAAACCCTTAGCCATAATTATGAGAGCATCCTTGAACTCAGGGAAAGTCCCCACGGACTAGAGAAGTGCAAATGTATCCCCGATTCACAACGGGGGATCGAAGGGTGACACGAGTAATTACAGACCAGTTAGTTTAACTTCTGTTCCGGGTAAAATTGGAGTCACTGGTTAAAGATGCATTGCAGGATCATCTAGACAAGACTGCAGCAATAATTCAGACACAGCATGGGTTTGTTAAGGGAAAGTCTTGTCTGACAAATTTGAATGGATATTATGATGTGGTTACAAAGGAACTGGATGCAAAAAAATAATTTTGATATCATATATTTGGATTTCAGGAAAGCTCTTTACACTGTTGCACATGGAAGACTATTATACAAATTGGAGCAGAATGGTATTAAGGGTAAGTTGCTACAATGGATAAAAGGGTAGTGAAGTGGGAGAAGACAGAGAGTGGTAATCAATGGACGCTGATCTTCGTGGACAAATGTTATTAGTGGAGTCCCACAGGGTTCGGTATTGGGCATACTGTTGTTTTCTTTTATTTATCAATGATATTGATGCTACATACGTTTATACGCTTGCTTTCTTGCATCAGATGCCTCTATTACTATTACCATTTAAAATTTACTGCTATTTCATAATTTTTTAGTTCCAAAAATTAAGATGGGGTGAGTAATAACGATTTAGGGCAGTATGAGTAAAACCTATACCAATCATTAAGATTACAAGCAAATTAAGCTATGTGTAATGCCACATTTAGGTGGTCTAGGGCCCTGGCGCACATACGTATGCAATTCATATGTGCAATACATACATACACGTATATAATTTTGTGTATGCAATAAAGAGTTCTTCTTCTTATATTTTAGAAATCCAAAAAATCGGTCGCAGTTAGCATGGTCCGGGACAAAAAAGTATGCCTGGAGAAGAGGAATTACGTTTTTCGGGGGAACTATCGTCAACTCTCCTTTTTTTTGGTCTCTGTGAGGAAGCTCAGGCGACCCTGGAAAAACCGGCCAGAGAACTATGGGACTGCCTGGCTTACCTCCCAGTGGTGGTGGTGGAGGGCAACGTAGAGTCCCAGTAGGGGCCCTGCGGCCGAAAGCCAGAAAAACAACATAACTCAACACTCACTTACACAGAACAGCACAATACACGGACTTCTGGCATTTGCAGAGTTCTATATACACCACAGACGATGGCGAAGTTGTGGGGAACCACGGTGGTGCCCCAACCCGAACACTCTGCCACTATGTTCTTGGGGAACCTAACTCCCATCCCCTAGACCAGGATTGGGCATCTTGTACTGGGGGTACCTTACTGCCCCCCTTCTACCAGGCGAGTGCCTCTACTACAGCCCCCCCTCTGTTCCTCTACCTCTTTTATCCCACTCCCTATCTCCCCACCACTCCCTTTCAAACTTTACTTTTTTTTTTTTTTGGGTGCTTCAGCTACCTCAGGGTTCGTCTCGCCAGAGCTCACACTCCCTACTGCCCGGCCCGCCTCCTTGTGGCACTAGCGGTAAACTAGAGGTTTTTGTGTCCAAACGCAAGCCCCTAGGCTGAGAGGCCGGATGAACAACAGAACAACACAACCCTCAATAACACTACACGAACACACACACTAACCTACACTATCTGGCCTTTACAGTGCTTGTATTCATCACAGAGTTAAACATGGAGTTAGGGGACACCCCCAGAGCCGCATTATAAATAACACTATGTTTCGGAGGGGGGAACCGATGACCTTGGGATCCTGGAGCAGCTGTCCGGCCTTTCTGGTGTCATTTTCCAGCAATTTGGTATGCATAACACTTTTATCGGTCATATAATTTGTTTTATGTATTTGTCCCAACAGTGGCGTGTCAGTGATAAACGTATTATGCACACCAAACTGCTGGCAAATGTCAATTATTTTAACTGCACACTTAACGGCGATTAAAAGTTTTATGCTTGTGGTCTATAAATAGTAAGAGGAGCAATGGAAGGTGAGGTGGTGGTGGAGGAGGTGAAGTGATCGAAGTGATTTGGGCTCAGGAAGGGGAGTGGATGAACCGACTCAGGTGACCAAGAGTTTCAAAGAGAGAGAGAGAGAGAGAGAGAGAGAGAGAGAGAGAGAGAGAGAGATTTTATCCCCAGTACTCGAAACGGAAAATTTTAGGGAACGAAACTCCCCTTAACAAAATATCCTATTTTTAATAATGAAGCATGTACATGACATTTACAGATGCGTAGGCGAGCGAGCCAGATCGGCGTTCCGAAGCACTCCAGTCCATTCTGATCCCTGATTCCCCCAACCCAGACATGTGGGAAAGAGGGAGGAGCATGTACAAGATATATCTGCTATACAAAGCTATGCATTGTATTAATTATCATTGAAGTTCAAATTAACTCGTTCACCCTATATTGATTCAAAACTGAAAGAAATATTTTCTCACAGACTAAGCTAGTCTTTTGTATAATGAACTTCGTTTGTCAATCTGTGAGAGGGCATTATGATTCGCTATGAACAACTTTGTGAAAATTGTAACTTTAAATCCGCACAAGCTGTAAAAAAACAGAAATAACAATGAATATTTGACAAATATTTACATAACATTTATTTATTTTAAATGCTACAATTTTTCAACAAAAGATTTTTTATATTAAGTATTTTTATGAGGAAACTTTTTCCCAGTTTCCTCATAAACCCTTTAGATATTTTCAGCAGAAGTAAGACTACAAATTCTTGGTCTCCAGTCTTTGTCGGCCACAAAAAATTCGACAGTTTACATCTTTTATTAATTAATTTTATTTTTATTTGTTATTAACTAATTTATTTATTATTATTATTTACTTCGCCTTCATTTTACAACGGTTATAAACTAATTTGAGCTAAATTTTGAAACTAGAGGTCTCTCGCCTCGTTCAAGTTTCTAAAATAGGTATTAAAACCTATACCTATAGGTACATAGGCATGGATTTTTATACGTTTCTGTTGCGAAGTACCTATACACTAGGTATACCTTAGTGCCTATAGGTATGTTGGTATGTTATTGTTGTTATTTGGTTTTTAGGAGCATTAGCAACTAAGGCCATATTGCTCCGGGAATATGCGGTGGTCATTCCCTGACCTTTCCGCATCCTCCGTATTTGGTGGTGACGGGCTCGAACCCCGGTCTGATCAGGAAGCGTATGCTACGCCTATAGGTATGTAGGAATAGGTACTTCCCGACAGCATTCTGAGTCAGTTGGGTCTACGGAAGCATCCTATCTACCTAGTTCCAAAATGTATTAATGTGCACGTTAGACTATTTCCGCGGCGAAGGGTAGAAGACAGTTCAGACCTCTTTGATCGGATTTTTCGAATAAATACAGTATATATATATTTATATATATAACAAGTGGTTGTAATGAATAGTAACGGCTTGAAAACAATGATAATTAAAAAATTGGGATGGTTTATGGACAAGGCACTGCTAGTAATAGCAGAAATACTCAACGAATATAATGGAATATAGATAAGTAGATTAGAGTATAAATGGAGAAATTCTCCTTTCTCAATATCCTTTCATCTTCATTTTACATTACTTTTGTTTCAAATCCTCTCGTGTTGCTTGCTATTTTAATTTAATTTAATTTTATTTAATCTTATCTTAATTTTTACTTTTATTTTAGATTTGATCTGGTTTTTATTCCTTTCCGTTTTGGTCTCTGTCGGGTCGGCTATGAAATACACATACACCAGCCTACTTTTTTACCTCTTGCTACGTATATTTCATATCAGAAACAGAGGCCGTGCTTCTTCCTGTATTTCCTTTGGTTTTGGCTGCTGACCCTTGATGACGAAGTTAAAATCATTGGATCTATAGCATTAAGTACTATATTTATTAGTTTTATTTAATTTCATTTTATTTCACAAGTACCTATTTCATTTTTTCCATCGTTACTACATCTGATGTAGTCAGCATTTCTCCATTCATACTGCAATCTACTTATCTATATTTTAACGTCAAGATTAAAAATCGCATGGTGTACGAACAGAATCAGTGGGATTATCGACACTAAGTTTTAAATAAACGTTACTGATAATTTCTTTCGATTGATGCGATAATTTAGCACCTTTAGTGAAAACTTTGAACACACTGCGATTCAAAGAACTTTGTTAGCTAGTCACCATGTTAAAAATTAGCATCGATCATTTCTATAATTTTTACTCATGCTGTATACAAAAACTTTTCGTATGATTTGGTATATATAAGGTTTTACCCGATCAAATATTTATGAATGTGGTATTGTTTATTCCAAATCACCTCAACATATACAAAAGCTCTTTTAACTATACTGTCTTACGTAGCAACAAAGCTGAACTCCACCTCTCCCATAGAAGCTAAGTTGACTCACGATGCTGTCGAGAAGTATAGATGATCTCACAATATGCTAACAAAATTTTAAATATAATTCGTAGTAAAAGTACTTGTTTCCTCTTACGGGAACATAGCGAATCACAAAAATCAATAACAGTAATGTATTGTCGTAAAAATAATAGAATGAGCTTTGTATGGAACGCTATGCAAATATTCAAGTTATTTTCGTCGTAAGTGATGTCATTCAATAAATGTATTATTATCGGGCAATTATTGCATCGAGTATTCTAGACGATATATTTCGGAATTTAGTTAATTATGTTATAATGGAATTAACTGTTTTGTTTTAAATAAGTTCTGAAATTTCAGTGTACATGCTTCTTATGATACACTAAAATATCACGAGTCATCATGATTCATAAACTATACATACTTCATATGAAAAAAACATGAATTGTACGATGCATATATAATCATGGGAGTTGGTCACTGCATGGGATGACCAACAAGTTAAAATTGACGTTTGTCATGGCGTCTGTGAAGAGGCGCCTGTAATGATATTATTAGCCCCTACTCGTATACGATTGGTTCAGAATAAAAAGCTACTGAGAAGAGATCAGTTATATTAGAATAATATATTCTACAGCTGTTAGCGCACTGTATAAAACCACTCCGACTCGACAAAAGGCCACTATGAAAGATTCTAGTGCCTCACAGATTGCAGGAAGCTATTGCTTTCTTCAAACGGGCTCCTTTTGAAAGCCTTGGTAGTGACCTCCTGTTTAATAAAAGGAATAGAGGCATCCTGTTTCTCGTTAATTTCCTCATTATGACTTGCTTTCGGTAGTGCGTTATTCTCGCCTTATCTTTTATATGGTGTAAGTGCATGTAGGCATACATGGCATGCAAAGGAAATAGAAATGCTATGAAAAAAAGGGGAAACAAACTTATCAAGGTGAGTTCAGGAAGGTAGGTTTGAGTAAATTTATTCAAATAAATATTATTTAGTTCATTTTTAAGATTTTTCTGTAAAGCAAAATAAACAGAGCAGTTATTTATGCTGGTTTATGATAATTATTTCTATGTGCAATTATTTAATAAAATAGTAAAATAAAAAAAAAGAAATACATTATTCTTCGTTTGCCAGCTTCTTATATCAGTAAGGGGCCATTCACAACTTGAGTAATGCAACGACGGAGGGGGTGTAATAAATGTTACGATGTGTTATTAAAAACGTTCTTGTTTATACTCCGGCACGACTTAATCGTATTTAGCAGTCACGGGCTTGAATCTCGGTCCACTCAAAGAGCATGTGCTATTGCACTCGTGATCCTGACCACTGGGCTACGTCAGGCCTTGTAACATGCTGCACCAGCCAAAAAATATTTCTGAGTTACCCCGAGAGAGAGAGGAATGATGATATCCAGCTCAGGACCCTGGGTGTGCCAAGCCCATACTCACCAGATGTGAGCCCCTAGGGTTATTTCATCGTAATAAAATAAATAATGTCACTTGAATTGGAGTATTTCGTTACGTAATAATAATAATAATTATTTCAAAACTGTTGTTGAGAAGTTACGTAATTTGTGAATGAATAGCTCTTCGTATAATAAAGGGGTTATCTCATAACATAAATTGCAATAAGTTAATGCAATCAGTGTTTTAAACTCAAACACTGTTGCAATTACGTTTCAGATATTATCTTAACCTTTAGATTGTCTTAGCAACTCGAGCTTGTACCGATAGGATTATACGAGTACTGTATGCTAATTTCTTGACATTAGCAAAGAGTGTTGTTAGTGTTTCTAGCGGTAGATCCGTATATTGGTAGTTCTGGAACGGGCACAGTTTACATTTCATTGGAAGGCCTACATTATGATTATACTAAAAGCGGAAAAAAAAAAAAAAAAAAGGTATTTATTAGCTCAACTTTTTCTTTTTAATACAACTTTTGAAACCGAGAACTAGTGATTGTTTACACCGATAATCAATTAACAAATTCCATCTTTAAGCAAACAGCCCACTTGATTCACTTATAATCTATAAACGTCTACTTTAGGATAATAATAACATTTCGGGCTCAGCTGCTTATGCAGTCTATGGCTTATGCTGCACCAGCCAAAAAATTAAATAAATACATTAAAAAAATAATAATAAAATAAAAAAACAAAAAATACATAAAATAATAAGAATAAAAACAAATTAATAATAACAAGAAAATTAAAATAATAAAAATTAATAAGAGAAAAGGAAATGGACAGCTTATGCATTTCCCTCCTCCCTGAGGTAATTATCCAGCTGACCTTTGAATTTCCTCACACTGTCAGCCTCTACTACCCATGCAGGTAACTTATTCGAGTAATTTATAACTCGCCGGCTAAAATAAAATTTCCTGCAGTCCAGTCTAAACAACTCCCCCCGTAACTTGAAATTATGGGCCCCTAGTTCTAGAATCATTTATAACCGTGAAAATTTCGTCCTTATCCATTTTGCTTATGCCTCTCAGAGTCTTAAACACCTCAACCCAGTCTCCTCTAAAGTGCCTAGTTTCCAAGCTCTGCAACCCACAATTCGAAGTCTTTCCTCATATGGACGCTCTTTTGCCGATCTCACCAGGCGAGTTACCTGTCTTTGGACACTTCAAGAAGAACAATGTCTTTCTTTAGGTGCAGTCTCCATACTTGAACACAGTATTCCAAGTGTGGTCTAACAATATCCTTATATAATGGGACTATGACGTCCTTATCTCTACTACTTCCCTCAGCATGAATTGTTGAGGAGGCTTCCATCCTGCAATGGGTTGATAATGGCCAGTTTACCTTTTTTTTTACCTTTTATCTCTACTAGCGATTGTTCGATAAATCATCGATAGGACACCATGGGCCCTTCTTGCAACCAGTCTACAATGCTGGGAGAACTACATATCTGACCGTATCGTAATATCCAAGTCCCTTTCCTCCACTACCGGCTTTAGTTCAACTCTGCCAAGTGTATAAGTTATTTTGGGGTTACTGTTCGCCAGTTCAATACCTTACACTGTGCCGGATTAAAGCATAGCTGCTATTTTTCGGACCATCTCTGAAGTCTATCTAGGTCATTCTGAAGAAGCTCTGCTTGGCAGAAATCATTAACTACTCTACCAATCTTTACATCATCTGCAAATTTAGACATCACGCCCTCTGTCCCTTCATCCATGTCATTTATGAAAATCATAAACAACAATGGTCCTAATACTGATCCTTGGGGAACTCCACTTCTTACATCAACCAAATCTGAGGAATAACCATTTATCATAACCCTCTGCGTCCTGCCCTGAAGCAACCCTGCTATCCATCTAAGGATTTTCCCTGTGATTCCAACCTGTTCCAGCTTATAAAGTAACCGCTCATGTGGGACTGAGTCAAATGCTTTGCTGAAATCCAAATCAACAACGTCGAAATTATTCCCTAAATCCAGCTCGTGAGTGACCCTGTCAAAATTGCTAACCAGATTAGTTAAGCATGATTTTCTCTTTACAAAACCATGCTGAGTATAATTCAGAATTCCATTTCTATCTATGTGAATTCACCCTTGATCATACATAATCTCCGTGATTTTCCCTGCTACTGAAGTTGGCCTAAATAGCCGGTAATTTCCCACTTCACTCTTAGAACCGCCCTTTCACAACTCACAAGGTGTGAGCTCATAGGGTTATTTCATCGTAATAAAATAAATAATGTCACTTGAATTGGAACATTTCGTTACGTACTAATAATTATCGTTATTATTATTTCAAAACTGATGTTGAGAAGTTACACAATTTGTGATTAGCTCTTCGTATAATGAAGGGGTTATTCTCATAACATATATTGCAATTAGTTAATGCGATCAGTGTTTTAAACTCAAACACTGTTGCAGTTACGTTAAATGGCACAACCTGAGTAAGAAGTGTATTCAGTTTTCTTTAAAGATCAGTAACGTAACCGTTTTTGAAATATTTAACAGTAAGACTGATTGCAATTTTGGTAAAACACCAGATTTTGGGTACACCTCCCTAGTTCGACGAAAAGATAGGACGAAGGCAGTTGGCATGTGCCAGTCACTGCTTCCCTTCCTCCTGTCCTCCTCGCCCGCATGTGACACGGGAAAGTCACGTGACATCACAATACGTTGCAGCATATTTATGCTGCAACGTATTGTGATGTCACGTGACTTTCCCGTGTGATGTCTTTATTTAAAGAAAAACAAAAAAAGCAATACGGAATTGAAAAAGGTGAATATAAATGCAAAAGTGCACTTTTTGCTTGAATCCCTCTCGAAGTTTCGTAAAAACATAACCTTTTTTCACTGAACAAAAATAACTTCAATACAAGGAAAACTCACCTCATGAGTCCTGGCCAACGACAGGTTTTTTGCTTGAATCCTTCCCGAAGTCGGGAAAAAACATAACCTTTTTTTTTTTTTTCACTAAACAAAAATGACTACTTGAATACAAAGAAAACTCATCTCATCAATCCTGGCATGCCAGCCGGTATAATTCACAAATTCCACTGATGAAAGTTATCGTCATATCACTGCTGCCAGAATGCCTATGCCACCACGTAAACTGTGCGAGGTAGGGGTCGAACTGACCGTCGATTTTTCTTGATGGCAGTTGCCATACAATAGCACTCCACGAACCCTCTTACTATTCGCGTTTGCACCAGTTTCAGGATCGCTGAAGTGAAGCGAGTGGTTAACAGCTATGTCCTGAAACCTTTCGTCACCCAGACAATCGTAAGACTTCCAGCAATCTGATACTATAGTAGTATCGGGTAAAATGGAAATCTTAACGATGTCTAGGAGGACTTCTTTACTCCGATTTTCAATAACCTGAAAAAACACCGTGAAGTAGCTCATTCAACCCTACAAATTACCCACTGCCCATTCACTCTTCGACCTCTATTGTACTTCCTTGTACCAAACTTACTCTCATCAATTTCAAAGATAACACCTATATCCAACAGTACCAGCACAATGGCGATGACTAAACAAGAATAACACACGTGCAAATGATAATTCCGCATTTCCCTCCAAAAAATTAGAAGGGAATTTACATCCAATCAAACAATCAGAGAAAAATTACGCATTCACAGTAATCACCCAATCACAGAATTCGACTATACAATCACTTCGTTCTTCGCCCACGACGCGGCGACAAGTGGTACCAAATACTGGAGTTTACTGTTATGCTCTATTTAATGGGGTGGAAAAGTGTTTATTGACATTCGGAATTCTGTTTGAATGAAACTTGTGCTTATGATGTGAAATTTCTTTCGTGTATCTTGCGAGTGACAAGTGGTGTCCTTCGTGACACCACTTGTCACTGGCTAAAAAAAAGGAAAAAACAATAAAACTATCTTATTCGGTTTACCCGAATATAACCTCATGCACCCAAGTGTATTGTGTCCAGAAATTGTGCATGTTCGTTGGTCAGCTATTTGATATTATATGATACAGGTTCTAAAAATAATTATATGATACAGTTTATTATATGATACAGGTTCTAAAAAGCAATTATCATGCGCTCTTTGATTTCAAAACAGTCTTGTAAGAGTAAAACCATCTTTATAAAGTCGCACCCAATAGAAAATTTTAATATTGAACAGAAATACTGTTTCCAGATGTTTAATTAATAAAATGAAACACATTTATTCAATTGGCAAAATTTTAACTATAAATAAGTTACCCTCAATGTGCGAATTACCTTGGTAAAAAAAAAGTAATTTTAGAGAGACTTCTACAAACTATGTCTGGAAATCATGACCTTGCCTCCCCTCCCTGTTTTTTTTTCGCTCACCTTTTACGATTCATTTTAATGATATTCCTTCTCCTCTTGAGGTTCAATAAGAAACTACGTACCTAAAATTTCCTTCAGACTCCAAGAGCTCAGCTACAGTTTCAGCAGCGGGAAGAATAACCCTATCGATTTCATGCAGGACTCCATTTCTTGCTTCGTGGTCTGATGAAGTTACCACAGATGTTTCCACTGTCATTCTCTAAAATGAAAGAACAATTAAAAAATCTTTATGGAAAGAATCCTGATAAATTCTATTTATAATGTTTTTAATAAAGGAGATATTAAAAACAACTGAATATTACGCTAACCATAAGGAGACTATTATAAAGTCTCTTTTTCCTTAGTCACAATATTTCGGTGTGGTTATTTATAGGCTCGCCAAAATATTTTGTTTATATATTTATTTATAAAATACTGCAAATCCTGATTTCTTTACGTGAATGGAAATTTCTTTCCACTTGTTGATTTTAAAAATTAAAATTTTTAATTAAAATTTTTAATTTTTCGATAGGAGGGGATTTTTTTTTCTTTCGCGAGCACATGTGACTTTTCGAAACTTTAAGTGCGGCACAGAAAGAAATATGGGCTTAAAAAATTTATTCCTCAGGAAATTAAATGAATCCTCGCGAACATCTGGATTGGGATGTTTACAATAAGTAAGCACCAAGGTAGTTAAAGCCATGTGGCGGCTACAGGTCCATAAACATAACAGCGTTTTTAAACTCCAAGTATTCTGTGTTCTGTGATCATTTTTACCTGTTTGCACGGCACTTGCGGTGATACAGTGGTCTTATTCGTTCTTCCATCAAGTGTAGGGGGAAAAAAAGGCTGGGTTCGAATCTCATCTCGATTGGAGGATCTTTTATGTATTTTTTATTCGCAGAGCAGCTCAGTTAATCAGTTATGGGTTGCATGGCTATTTTTTTTCCTTGTAAAATTAGGTTTTTTCATTTCTCAGTCAAACCGACCATAAAACATACGCAATTTACTGGTACCTCATGGCCCTGCTTGCATCAGCTGAAATATAAACTTTGTTTTGAGGAGGGACAGCAAATCAGAGCTCCTAAAACCCTACCTACTACTACTACAACAAAGTGTGAAAGAACAGAAGTCGTAGCCATTGTACTACCGCGAAGGTTTGCGCATAGCAACTGAACCAAATGATTTTAATCCCATTGGAATTTTTTGAAAGAAATTTGTGTACGCATTCCACAGTGCTACAGGCTTAAATATACTAAAATCACACAATATTTATACCTATACTCACGACAGAGCTTAGAAATTTTGCAGTCTGAAATAAGGTCGAATCGTACGAATATGGTTCCCCCTTGGATTATTTGTAATTAAACAAACACTCGGCGCCTGCTTGTTGGTCACTATTTGCCCACTTTACCTCTATTTAAATGCAAAATTAGTTTTGATAGGAGAACTGAGAAACCTACTATGCCACCATTATTCTTATTATGAATTTTTTTCATAATTTCTCGTATGTTGCCTTTACTTTATACTGAATATGATAAATACAATTAAAACGAAATGAAACTATTAGGCTAATAGTAATTTTGAAATGAACGGATCTAAAAGTATATTTTCATTTTATTCGTATACTTTATCGATTAAAAAAATGCGGCTCTTAACTTTGGAGATTATTTTGTGCGGCTCTCAAGTCTTTGAAGATTATCTGCAGTGACTCTCAGGTTTACGAAGCGTGGACATCCCTACTCTGCAGAATCCCGATAACGATTATTATTTTTCTACTATGTTAGACATCAGACTGATAATCCTCTGCAGTCATTTCGTCGCCAAAAAGAACACTCTGTCAAAACATTAATAAACATCTTGTGCAAAGTTTTCGAGAATCATAATCTTAATTTTAAAGTTTTCCAATGCTTCGTGACCTTCACATCCTAAAATCTCACCATACAATAATTCTACATATTCGATATCAGTAACAAATTTCTTTGACACCTTGCGCTTAGAAATTCTTCTTGATGTTCCCTTGTTAATTTAATAATATACAGAGGAGTTAATTAATTCTCAGCTAAATTTCGGTTGACTTTTGTTCATTTGTTCCAATATACCAAGCTAATTTATCCACCCTAGTTAAAACATCGTTTTTCTTTGCAAATAATTCTTAGTTTCCCAGCCAATTCGCCCAGTGTAATAGCATATCTTGCAATTGTAGTCTGTCTGTACTTATCACCTGCCCCTCAAATTTAAATTCAGCTATGGTTATATCACCTTTATCATTTAAACTTACCGAACCTTAATCAGTCTTATTTGTTATGAACTTTTCAATGATTTCATTTCACCAGCTTCGCCTTTAATTGTCCCTTGGTTGCAACTCTCTGCACTATTTCTAATCCCTACTTTGTTCAATCATACTCTCATTTTCATTTACCCCTCCACTGGCTGTACATCGCGACGTTTACGATTCCTTTGATGCATAATGAAATAAATTTTATTTGGTTACTATTTAGAATTTCAGTTAGAATAAGTTTATTCAGTTAATTAGTGTGGGTAGCTCATCAGCTGAATTATGAACCTTTTACAACTTCTACTTGACGATAATACAATTAGATAGTAATATCTAATAATTATTTATACAAAATTGTTCTATTTGGATATCTATTTTAAATATAATTTATGCTAATTCGCAGATAAATCTTGGCCGGCTCATTAATTGGGATTGCTATTCTGCTGTTGCCAATCACAGCATATACGGGGTGTCTCAAAAATACACGGCATAACTTCAGGAATGAGTTCCTCATATGTAGACAATAAAAACATTTTATATCAACTTAGTTCCGGAAATGCTTGGTTCCCGAGTTATTAACCGGAATGTCTTATCTCCCGCAGGAGATTTCCTTCATCATAAGGTACTGACAGAATCTGGTGGTTTTCCATTCCGACCATGTATTCACATCAGGAGCAAGCGGATATGCACTTTATGTACGGTTTGGCAGAAGGCAATGCTCTGGAGGCTTGTCGTTTGTACCACGAAAGATTCCCAGAATGAAGATGTCCAGACAGGAAAACGCGTGATGGTATCCATCGCCGCCTTTGTGAACATGGGACCTTTACACCTCATGCTGCCGACAGAGGACGACCAAGATCTACGACTCCTGAAGTAGAGGAGGAGATTTTGGATGCTGTGCATGCTACTCCTGGAATCAGCACACTCAGAATAGCAATGCAACTGGCTGTTCAACGTTCGACTATTTGAAGAGTGTTGCGAGAATATCAACTGTATCCTTACCATCTGCAACGGGTACAGGTCTTGTCACCAGCAGATTACCCTGCGCGAGTAATGTTCTGTCATTGGTTTTGCAGCAGTGTGGTACAACTCCTCACTTTCCTGCCTTAGTGATATTCACAGATGAAGCGCAGTTCACACGAGACGGAATCCAAAACTTTCATAATCAGCATATTTGGGCTGAGGAAAACCCACATGCAATTCTTCCATCACATCACCAACAGCGGTTCAGCCTCAACATCTGGGCGTGTGTTTTTGGTGATAAGTTATTTGGGCCCCACATACTTCCAAACAAACTCACGGGGCAGGCATACACACTTTCTGGAAAACAACATGCCTGATTTCTTGGACGACACGCCACTGATCATTCGTCAACAAGCACACTTCATGCACGATGGCTCTCCCGCACATTTCAGCCACCTAGCCCGCAATTAGCTAAATCGAAGGTTTCCTGGTCGGTGGATAGGTAGAGGTGGACCAACTGCCTGGCCTCCACGCTCTCTTGATTTAAACCCACTAGATTTACGTGGGGCCATTTAAAGTCATTGGTGTATTCGACTCCGGTAGTTGATGTGGAAACTCTCCGCAATCGAATTGTGGCAGGTTGTGAGACAATACGAAACATGCCAGGAATTTGGCATCGTCTTCGCGAGTCCATGAGACGTCGATGTGAGGCCTGTATTCAGGCAGAAGGTGGACATTTTGAACAATTACTATAAGGTGATGTGAACAGTTAAGTGTCATAGACAGACCTTCAAAACTCGGAAACAAAGCATTTCCGGAACTATGTTGATATAAAATATTTTTATTGTCTACATATGAGGAACTCATTCCTGAAGTTATGCCGTGTATTTTTGAGACACCCCGTATAATTCTTTTTATAACCTACTTAAGTTCTGATGCGGATGCTACTAACTCTTCTGGTTAACAGCTGTCCTCTCATTGAGCACTGAGAACTACTATTCCACCTAACTTCATTGCTTCAAAAAATGCTCTTGGGTTCTAAGGTGCGGCTTGTCTGTTGGAACAATTTTTTTTCTCAAATATACGTTTCCAAAGAACTTCACATTTATTTAAAACAACAATTTTATTTACCAACCAAAATAAAATATTTACAAAAAAAAAAAAAAAAAAAAATCTGTTGCTAGACAAACTCATTAATAGCCACTCTAAATATTAATTTGAGACTTTGCTTGTGGTTTCACTGATAATACACATTTAGTTAATTCATCCCCTTCGTCTCCCCCCCGTCTTGCTTTAAATATTTTTATCAATCTAAAAGCCTTGTTAACCGAACCAAAAACTTTCTTTGGGCGTTTAAAAAAAAAAATGGTATTTGTACATCTTCTTTCGAATCTTAACGTTGAGTGTATTAATTATTCATATGACCCTAGTTTACATTGGTTATTAGAATTATCTACAAATGGATTTCTCTATATTCAATATTGCGTTCCCTGATTCATAATAGAAAAGTCGAAAAGCAATATTCTACACGCAGGTAACATGATGTAAGAAGTATAAAAGGTAGAACACTACTATGCATGAATTTTGCAAGTAAAAATATTTTATGCACTGCCGTGCTGCTCTTGGAAACAGAGGCCGAATAATAGAACAACTATATATATCAGTAGAATACTAGAATAGAATACTTAAAACACTTCAATGGATGTTTTCGGGCGCTGGTCATTTCGGTTAAAAAAGAACATTCCGTAACTATGACTACAAATAATAATAATCATCATCATCAGCCATTTTCAATCCACTGCAGGATGAAGGCCTCTCCAGCACCTTTCCAGTTCCTTCTGTTTTGAGCACTGGCCATCCATTTACTACCCAAAAAATAATCATAAGCAAACTAAACATGCGACCCAAACACAAACAATAACTTGGAATTAGTTCTAACGCTAAACTGTATGACGTCAGCAGCATCTGATGTCAATTGTCTCTAGGCTTCTTCATGGCCTCGCTCGAATCCAGTACGGCAGCTATGAGTGTACTGTGATCAGCATGGTTTGCCATACCTATGGACACATTCTAGGACCTCGTCGAGTCTATACTCCAATGTATTCAGGTTGTGCTGCGTGCTAAAATTGGAGCAACCAGGTACCGGATAGGTGTTCTTAACACAAAGCTATCTCAGTGTCTATAATCTTCAATTATACTTTGTATTTTCTCCTAGGCTGTATTCTTCAAGAGGGTTTCGAATCTTATTAGTTTTACGCAAATGTTTTTGTTTAAAATTATTTCAAGAATCATTATTGAATGCTACTCTGTACTAAACTAAAAACTGATGACAATATCGTAGTTCAGCTCTTGTTAGGAAGTTGTTAGTTATACGTTACAGGTGTTTTGTTTTTAATAAATTTAGCACGTTCAAAAAGTTTTTTTTTTTTTTTTTTTTTTTGTTTAAAAAATTAACCATGGAAAGGGATTTATTGCGAAAACATTACTTAGGGGGATTCGAGAAGAGAAAAAGGTTGGGAACCACTGACTTAGACAAACTGCTTATTGTTGGACTCGCTAAATGGGAGCACATCCCTTCTTCCCTTACATGGGAATTTTTTTTTTTTAATTATTATATTTGGGTTACCCGTAATTTATTACATAAACCCGTATTTGTGTCTGTAAATTGCTTGTGTTCTCTGGTTGATTTGTCTGTTTTGCTGGACGAAAAAAAACCCAGTTCCTGTGTGAAAAACCTTGCTATCTACGCCTGAGACCGACTAACTCAGCCACGGAGTGAAAAAAGCCCATTAAAGTTCCTCGCGTCATCGACGGGATTCGAACCGGGGCCGTTTCCACCAGGTGTGGGGAGGACGGTGACGATACCACTGTGCTACCACGAACAATGATAGTGTTAAAAACTCCAGCTGGGGACCCACACTCCACCGAGATTGCGAGTTGGGTTATTTAGAATTTGCGCCAAGGTAGATAAGACCATGAGATGTAAGCATGTCGTGTCGGTAAATTGCTTGTGTTCTACAATTAATTTTTCTATTGAGAGACGAAAAACTCGGATTTCCAGAAGACAAGAAAAAAATATATAATGATAAATAACACGCGTAACGTGAACTTTCATGAACTAGTTTCACACAACGAATTAATTAGTTTCACTGATAATCGAAGACGATGTCTTCTTTTATTAACGTTTGCTTTACACGTGTACATGATTAGTTTATTAAATTATTTTTCTTAGCGTAAAGTGAATAAATGAAATTATTGTCTGTAATTAATATCGAAAACTATAATTAATATCGAATGATTGAACTGCTAATACAGAATGCTAATGCTAACTTTTGAGGCTGTAGAAAGGAGACTACTTTCTATTCTGGGACAGAAAATATGATTAGAGCAGGGGGCAGTAATGTAAATAGAAACAATGAATAGACTATGGTATTGGATTACATTTCCCACAACTTGGCATATAGTCTTCTTCAGTTACAGTACCTTTCGATGAAATCTGATCCTCAACAGCGACTGCTGACCTTTTAAAGCTGTGAGTTTCTGTCCATCAATCAAACTGGGTGTCATATGTTTGCCCAAAACCATGTGGAGACTTACAGTGGATCGTGCCAATGCCGGCTCTGTGATCAGATTGGTCCAAGTTTCATTTGATAATGCTATAAGAAGAGAAAGAAAACAGTTACTTTTTCAGTTGAATGAGTTTGCTATGAAAAACCAATAAAAAAACTGATGTAAAAATTGTTTTATTCAAATAAAACCGGCTAAAAAAAGGAATGCTTAATTGTTTTGGTCCAAGACAACCATTATTATTTTTTGAGGTCCTAATGACCTTAAAATAGCCTTAATAATGGTAAATAAACTTTAAATAATCTTAATTGTTTACCTCGGAGGCGACCATGTTCATTATACATCATCTGTCGTGATTAAAAATTCTTTATTTCTTTCTGGGATGGGAAACCCCAAAAATAAGTTCCTGCAGTCATTGGTGAGACTTCGTCCACATATCTTTCCATATTGGAACAGTTACGTGGATTAGATCAGATTAGAAGAAAAAGAGTTGAATGATAAACTAAAACGAGTGGTAAATCAACGTATTGAGATGACTTTCAAAGTGATTAATAACACGATTAACAATTTGAAGAAAACGTAAGAGGAAAGAAATACAGCACATCAACGCAGTTGCTGTAATGATATTTATAAAATAAGAGTAAACTAAGTAGGGTAAAATTTACATTATTATTTTAATGGTATAGGAGTTTGTCACTCGTATCTGAATATGTGCATTTTGCTTATGGAAGTATGTATTTACAGGCTGATTTTCATTTCGTGCGGGCTGAAAATCCAGAATAATTCACGAGAAAAATCTTATTCTGTCTGCCTGAGATCGTTTAACCACAACTTCAATTAACGAGGATTTGAGGAATTCCTCCAGTCTGCGATGGGACTCAAACCCGGATCTCTCCACAAGAGTGCCAGACTACAGTTTATTGTGCTGACCAAGCTGCCACGGAGGGTTCATTCAAATGGACAGTTTTATTGCTAATAGGGTACTTGCGATGTAATCTATTAATTATTGCTTATAATAAACATATGAAATTTCATTCACCTGAAAAATATTATAGGCCTATACCGGGCAAGAAGTCAAAACTGCCAATTGAAGTTAGACTTCATTTATTATCTCACTATTATTATTAAGTTTATTTTTTTTTTTAATGGCACCCAAGCTTGTTGCTCATATTTGTGTATTTGTCATCGTATCGTATGTGTGTGTGTTCATAGGCCGGTTTGCATATTTTGCTGAAAAATTCTGAATAAATCACTGGAAAAATCCAGTTTCCTTCTCCTGAGATCGGCTGCCGACTAAGTACCTCAAACTATTAAATTAAATTAGGGCCCCCCATAATTTCTTATATATATCTGTAAATTGCATGTGTTCTCTGGTCGATTTGTCTGTTTTGCTGGACGAAAAAAACCCCCAGTTTCTGGGGGGGGTGAACTTGCTATCTACGCCTAACTCAGCCACAAAATGAAAAAGGCCCATTAAAGTTCCTCGCGTCATCGATGGGATTCGAAGCAGGTCCTTTTCCACCCGATGTGGCGAGGACGGTGACGATACCACTGTGCACAGGCCAACCAAGTCCCGCGAGAGACTTCACCTCAGAATGCAAAAACGTTTTCTCCCCATCTTCAAGTATGGCTGTGGAAGGGATTCGGCGAGGCGCTGAGCAAAAGATGAGCAGCAGTTGCGAAGTGGTCCCAGACAATCCTGCATCTGTTGTTAATTAAGATGGTCTTTTTTCGCGTAAAGTCGGGTTTTTCATCGCGCTGATCACCGAACCGACAACAAAATACGAAATTATACTGACGTCTGATGGTCTTAGTGCAAATTCTAAACGAGCCAACTCTCTTTTCATTGTGTGAATATTGCCACCCAAAATTTAATTTCGCAGCAACTGCTTTCATAGCTTCTTCACTACAGTTTCAATTAAAAACTGAAACTATAGTGAAGAAGCTAAGAAAACAGTTACTGTGAAATATAGTCGCACCATCCAGTGACAGGAATAAAATATTAATGGTGTTTGCAATATGGCTTATCATTACGAGCTCGGTTCTCATTGCAATGTAATTAATTTTTTTTATGTAACTTTTCATTTGTCTCTTGAGGCCTCCATGAGCTAAGGGCTGTTCTCCACGCTGGTAGCACAGTGGTTATAATCACCGTCCTCTGAACACTGGACGGAAAAGACCCGGTTAAAATCATATCTTATGGATACGAACTCTTATGGGCTTTTTTCACTCTGTAGCTGATTTAGCCTCAGGCGAGGATAGCAAGGTTTGTAGTTCTGGAAACTCGGGTTTTTCGTCCTGGAGAAACAGACAAACCGACCAGAGAACGCACGCAGTTTATGACATAAAATAAATGGGTGGATAATGTTGTTTTCAGTTAATTCTAATACGACCTTTTTTTTTTTCTTTATTTCTTTTTTTTTTTTTTTTTTATTTATTATAATTATTATTATTTTTTTTTTTGAGCTAAGGGCCTTCGTGAAGTTGTACCATAAAATGATACTCTAATGGTTGCCAAAATTTCGAACTCTCAGTTAAGGCCAATGGCATGGTCTGTGTGAACACACATACGTCAAATCAGTGGTAATTTTTTTATAAATATACACAAGGATGCTACGAATAGTATGATCTAGTAGTATTTTAGGACATACATATTTTCATATGCAGAGCTGACTGAATGCGTGCGATCAGTGTCATCACTCCTAGGACACTATAAATGCCATGTTTTCTGGTGTTCTAAATAACTGGTAGGCGTCAAACTCTCATGTGAACAATACAAGAGTAGTGCTAATGAGATGTGTTAAGCTCGGTGGTTATTTCCTGTTATGAATTGGTTCTGCGAGATTTTTTTTCTCTTAAAGGACAATAGCTGCCCTTTGAGAGAAAACCTTTTTTAAATTGCTCTTCATGTTTTAAATTTGATTGCTTATTTCCAATGAAACAGTTTTATTTGATATATAGGTTAAAATTTAATTATTAAGAGTATGCATTATATTTATTTCTTGCCTTTCTAACCCAATTGACATCATTAGTTTTATTCACGTTGGTTGTACTAACTCATTTATGATTTTAGCGGGTTGCAGGTTGGTTCGTAAAGTTTAAGAACTCCTGCACTAATACCTTATGATTTGATTGCCTTTGAAATAACATAAATAACACAACCCTCTTCATACACGACAGATGAAAGAGTGCTTATTATTAAGTTCGAAAATGTTATTCAAGTGCAAAAGGGAATTTTAAGATAGGAGTATCCTTTTCCGAAAAAACTGTATTATAATCTGATATACGAGTGTTTGAAGAAACTAGATCTATGTTGAGCAATAATAAAGATAAATTTTTTTTTGGTAAGTGAATGGTAATAGGAGAATAAATTCTAAACTGTATTAGGGAAGTAACTAAAGAAGTTTATGAAAATCAATATTTAGTTCAGATCCCTCAATGAAAGATGAAAAAATAGCAGTTTCGTGATGACCCAGTAAACTCGTCCGTATGCGTTGGTTGTTTACAACCAACGCATACGGACGATTAAGTGATGAGATAGATTTGAATTAAGTACTAACCATCAAAAGCTTCATCTGAAGGAGCAAAAACAGTATAGGATCCATGGCGGCCAAGGCTGGAAAGTAGACCACCAGTGGCAGCTATCTGAAGGAAATTTGTGAGACCAAGACTTTCGGCAACTTCTGACAATGGCTTCACTAAATCAGAATAAAACAAATAATGCAATTAGGATTAGCAAAGAATCATTTTGACAAACGCTATCCTCTCAAAAGTATTTTGATACCAGTAATGTTGAATAAAATTTAATAATAACTTTAATAATGACTTTAATAATAACATATAAGACTGATCCTTCTTAGCATGCTTCTACCAGTTTAGAATAGCTGCCAGCTGGAATTTGTCAACATTCACTTTTCAAGTAGCTGTCATCGCAAAAGTCGAAATGAGCTGCACCGCTCCTTCCCAAATCTTAATGATATTCTGAGGATTCAGATAAAGATTGCGGGTCGACTAAACTCTGTGGCACTTCATTTTCCAAAACCAGTGCAAACAGACTTTATGGGATGAAGAATTATCATGCTGCAACGTGAAAAGTCTAGTTTCATAGAACTGGCAGAGTGTAGGTAAGCGAAGTCATGTAAAATGTCATTATAGGACGCCATATTGAGGGTTTTTGGCACTGTAACCAACGGTTCTAGTCCAAACGACCATGACCCCTCCTTCTCTTCCGAACCTCGTTGTTGTGACTGCAATTCGACAGCGTTCTCCTGGGTTTGGAGAATTCAAATGTCTCTTTGACAATTTTAATTCTCCAAACTCAGACAGAATCGACTGTCAGATCTGACCATTTTACAAGTACAACGAAATTATTCGTTTTGTAGGACCTCTTTAAATTGTTCCAGAGTCTACGAATGACAAACAGTGCATCACTCTAAACGATTGGACTTGAAGAAAGCTGTAACTTCCGTGAAAACGACTTTGACTTCTGTCTTGTTGACATTTGGAGATTTCTTGACCAATGGAACCGTTGTTTAACTATTGTATTAGCATCAGTCTTTTTATTTCACAACGTTTCAGTGTTCTCTACTGTAGCATCTACCGAAAAATTACTGACATTGCAACCAACAGCCATTTCCCTTTTGAACACCGTAAGCTCCTTACTACGACTCATATTGGACGCTACTAATACTGTATCTCTAGTGTTTGCTTATACCTACTTATAATCTGCATATGTCCGTCTGGCACAGTTCACTATCTTTGGAGAAGTGGCGTGTTTCGATACACTTGAGAGGATAGTGTGGTTTAAATTGAAAGGCCATGCTATTGATAGTCTGTGGTACATCAGCGCGTAGATTAAATTTGTAAATAATTACATTTGTTCAATTTTCCTCGATAAATACATATTAATGGGAGTCTGATTTTTTAAGAGAAGACAATACTGATCATATTATAAGCGAACAATATGATATGTGAGAGTTTGAAAGCTTCCTTTCTATTTTATGCTTAGTGCAGTGACGATAGTATTGTAATCAGAAACAAATGTATTATTTTAAGGAAGTGTCCTTCATTTCTCTATCTCTCGTTTCTATTTTGCAAATTGGGTAAATCATGCTGTCGTTAAAATACTCGTATACTGCCTCATGTACTTTAGCCGAAATTTGCAGTTAATTCAAGTTAATTTACATTCGTAATTCAAATTTTGAGTTGTAGAATGAAATTGCAAATTGAGAATTCATTGGCGAATTAGAACATAATAAAATTCATTTGTGTAGAAATAATATTTCATTTTATTAGACAGTACACGTACAAAACGGGTTTAAATGAGCCTGTTTACAGTGACATACAAATCGAACAGGATAATATATCCGCAACGTGCTCTAAGACAATTCTAACTACAGTAGTATACACGAATTTTTTATTTGATTAATGGATTTTATTTCTTTTAATGTTGCCGCATATAATGGTATATTTAATAACGAATTGAAAACTCAGTATTAATACTACAATAATTTGTACTATACTCAATTTTATTGTATACTTATTTTTATATATATTTACTTTTTTTCCCTTCTTAAGTTGCTATATGTATGTATTTCGTATTTTACTAATCATTTTCTTATACAACTAAATGTGTACATGAATTAAGAACGAATCTGTATATATGAATGGATACTTTAATGTATTTTGAAACTAATATACATATTTATGATTGAATGTTGCCTGGGAAGTAACTAATTGCATGTTCTACTTAGCAACAAATAAATATATAAACTGTAAATTAAATATTAAATTTAGTATAATTCTCTATGGGACTGCTTAAGACAAGTGATCGAAATTTATCATAGCACTAAAAGTTTTGCTGTTTTTTAATTTAATTTGATAACAAATACTATTTTATTACCATTATTGTCCGCAGATGGAAAGTTTGTCATGGAGATAGGCAAGGATTCTTTATTTATATTTATTATTATTATTTTTTTATTAATAATTAAGTGCAAGGTGTTAAAGTAGCCTTGCTGAAATGTGGACAAATCCATAAACCCACTCACACACACAGTATGCTAACATTGGACCCACTGGCGTTGTAGTATTTCCACTCTTACCTCGATTTGGAACGAGCACTTTGTCAATCAAGTGTACAAATCCGTTTCCTGTAGGTTTATCACCCTCCAGTATCCGAGCGTCGTTTAGAAATGCTGATGACGCATTGCACGAAATCTTAACAGTGCTGCCCTCCAGTGTCCTTAATTTTGAACTCTGGGCTGTTGCTGAGCTGCACCACACTCCTTCCATCACATGATATTGGATCAAAGCTACAGAAATGAAAAGAATTTTTTTTTATTAGAGAATTTTATTGTTATGGAAATAGTAATAATTAGCATTAAATAATTAGAGATATTTGCTATTATTACCTGAAGATAATATGTTTAGTTGATGGCCAAATTTTGGTTGGGCAGATGGAGTTACCAAAAAAAGGATATACTATATTTGGATATTTTTATGGAACTTGGCTTTTAGATTGTACGGATTACATTAAATGGTTGAGTCATTATATTGTACTGTAAATTCACATGCACAGTCAAAATTATGCGCTCATTGTTAACTTTATTAGATAGGCCACAAGGTCTCAGTAAATAGATGATACACGTCATGTGACAACGAAACATGACTCTGGCTATATATTCCAAGCCGGGGTTCAAGCCCCTGACTGCTGAATACGGTCGATCTGCCAACCCGCACTGGACCAGCGTGGCAGATTATGCCCCATTTCCCTCAGCATGAATTGTTGAGGAGGCTTCCGTCCTGCAGTGGATTGATAATGGTTGCACTTTACAGTGGCCGAAAACCAACAACTGATATTGGAAAAGAGCGAAGAGTTGCCAATATTGTATGAATCAACAGACCTTCCACAGCACAATCGGGGAACAACGGCAAGCATCAAGCTTAATATGTATTGGGTATTGCAGTTATGTCCCTGGTTGAGTTAGGCTATTATTTTCCTGATGATCCCAATGATACCTGCATACGCCACCGCAATGCAATAAACAACATTTTAAAGAATATTGGCGACTCCATTTTGTAAAATAATAAAGTAAAGTTTGTCTCGCGTCAGGACGAACTTGAAGGCTTATCGCAGCCTGCGACAAATAAGAAGCGCACGCGCTTAGCAACATAACTTTTGACCTTTATAACTTTTCTGTTATATGAACGGCTCTTTAGCTACTAAAATTTCGCGTTCCTTTGCATTTGAAGTTTTTGTACACCATTTTATAAGATTAAGATTATTCGGTTTTGAGATCATGCTATAACATTTGTTTGCATAAATTTTTTTAACAACCGGTTCGCGTGAAGCGGCTCCAGCTCATCGCTGCCCTTCGCTCTATATGAAGAGAACACGCTGTCTAGTGTGCATGGACCAGTATACCACTAGAACCTTACAGGAAGTTACTGGAATCCATGCCGAGACAAACTGGTTCAATAGTAATAATTTAATAATTGCTGACGAATTATAAGTCATGTTAAAGGTTTTCCAGAATTTGTTGTATCGTCACCAGGTATGTTTGCATTTGTTAGAGATTGCGTTGATTGTCTACCTAGCAGTACCTCCTGTATCTTAAACTCAGTTAAATAATATTTTCTTAAATGACTCAACTCGGCCGAATTAATCAGATCATCCGAGTTGTACGAGAAAACCAGTTTGAAAGAAGGATAAACTCTCAGGTACCTTTTAGCAATAGGTCAAATTGCACAGCTCATGGGAATTAAATCTGCCAGGTCTGATTACACATATTGCAAGGACTAGCCATTTGTATGGGTATAATCCTCCGATTTTTGCATTTCAGTCTTCACAGTGTCCCATTCATGTTATTGAGTTCGGTCCATAGGACAGAATGAAGTTTATATGAAAGAGGTAGGACACTTCTCCTGCTATAAAGCAATAAGTTTTGTAGAAGAATAAGAGATTTTTCTCTTATTCTTCTACAAATATTGAAATCAAAGTAGAACGTATTGAGCACCAAAGCTCTAGTTTATACTATCAAAAGCGATAAGTTTTATAAAAATATTGAAATGATTGTGATGTAAGTAAAGATGGTGTATATGAAGTGGGAAGACCAGTGGTGTAGCTACCATGTAGGCAGGCAAGGCAATTGCCTCCGGGCCCTTTAGAGGCCCGGCGTCTTTGGCTGTCTCCTCTTTTTGCAATTTTCATTAATTAAGTAGGGGCCCGAACATGTTCTTTGCCTCCAGGCCCGAAAAAGGGTAGCTACGCTACTGATGAAGACGCATATATATAAAGTTTATCTAGGCCAAGATGAAACAACCGTGCTGAGGATCTTTTCTAGGACCATGGCGAAATCGTAGACTTCATCAGCAGTTACCGAATAACAGCGCGAAGAGACAATACATTGGCTTGTCAAAAATCAGCAAAGAAAGTGAGACACTTATTCTGATCAGCACACGAATGCGGACATTCTAACCTTTGAATATTTAGGTTCCCAGAGCAAGTCGGCCTCTCCTTCGTTAATAATGATATTATTTCCGGTGCGGTTCGATGAACCTACCCAAATAAACGTGTAGAATATTTGACTCAAAAAATAGGCACCACTTATGGAAGAGGCAAGTATCCGCCTTCCTCATTCCTGATTTTTCAAGTTTACTTCATGCATTTCCTTACTATTGTGGTATTTTTACCAGGGGAGGAAGTCTCTAATGATGCCTGTCAACTTTCGATGTTTTGGTTTAATATAAAGTAGCAAGGTTTTTGTTGTTGTTTTTGGATTTCCCATGAGGATGTAGATTTTTTGTTTTCCGTTTAAATTGGCTGTTTCAAGGAGTATAATAGAAGAGGGGGGTTATACCTGTATAATTTCTTTATTGTTTTCTTTTATGCTTTCTTGAGCGTGGTATATATTAAGCGCCTTGAAAAATATAACGAAATTAAATATTTTGATTTCTGATTAAACTGCATAGCTTTTGAGATATAGTTTTAATTATCGCATTTCTCAAAATATTCGGTATGCGAAAGATCTTTTTATACAGCTAACTCTCAAAGAGTAGTAACTTTTTAATCTAAGTTGTGCCTATTTATCTTTCCCCTTTTAAATGCATTCCCGTTGAAAATAACTGTCCATTCTTTATTATTAACGATTGAAAATATTTGCAACGTTGATTATTCAATATTCTTAGAAATATTAGATATCTATAAAAATTTGTCATTCTATTTAATCAATTAAAAGTTACATTTTAATTACATAAGGGAAAAATAAATGTAAAAATGAAAATGTCTATATTTACATATAAACTACATAAATTTCTTGAGGCGATAAAATAAAGCAAAAACGAAATAAAATTAGACATTTCAGGATGCCTTTTGTCAACCTATCAATCTGGCATGTTGACAGATTGATAAAAAAAAAAAAAAGATTGAGAGATATGCAAAAAATCTCTTCCCGAATTTCAAGACCTATAATAAACGAAACTTTTGTCAGTTAGTGATTTCACTTTCGGAATTTACTGAAAAGAGGTGGTTCAACTTCGCTTCATACTATTAATTTTTACAGTAAAACATGCAGTAATTATTACGACGAATGACATTTTTTTAAACTTACCTTTGAGAGAATTCACGTCCTCCATAAGTGCCTCCATAAAGGGCTGGGGTATAGCTTCCCATGCCTCATCTATTGGAGCAAATACAGTCAGTGGACCTCGATCCCTCAATTCAGCTGTAAGTTGGGCCCTTACCACAGCTGTAGCCAGAGTACTGAGCAGTGGTTGTCGTACAAGCATATCGGTTATGGTAGGATACTGAGGCGGAAGTAGAATTGATTCAGTTATGTGTACGAGTCCATTAGTAGCTTCTAAATCCATTGCCACCAGAGGGACGCAGTTGATAGTCACCAGCTGGAATTTAAAAAAAAAAGGGGAAAAAAAAGCGAATATTTCTGAGAAATAGATTCACTTTAAAACGAATATCAAAACTTTTTAGAGGAAACACCAACTTATTTAAATTAGAATGTATAGAATTAAATTTCTACATAATAATAATAAAACATTCACTGTTTTTCAAGTAATTTTTGAAGCAGATTAATATTGTCTTTTCAAATTCACCTTAATATTTAACCGCATTTATTTGTATACTACTGTATTGTATTCAATATTTTGAATTACTCACGGAACCGCGCATGATAACAATATAATTAAACACTCAATATGACTTCGTGGATTGATTTCCCGACACCAACTAATACATTGCCTCTCCACTTTATTAGGACCGTAAAGGCTTAGACTGTATGCAAAAACCTATGCAAAAATATTCAAATCGAACAGGTCGTACGGAATGTGACGTGTTCAAGAAAGCGCTATAAAGCCATATGAGTCGCCTATTGCCCAAATCAGTTCACCGGCAACTGGAACGACCAGAATCTCGAGAACTTCCAAAGAGGTTAATTGTCGGTGCGAGTTAAGGCAGATGCAACAGCAAAGAGGGCGACTACGCTTGTCGAGTGTTCAAAGACTAGTGTCCTTTGAGTCTTTAACGAATGGAAAAACATCAAACAGATGCACGCAACTGTGGCCGAAAATATAACGTGATGGAACGAGGTGGTCGACGACTGGAGCGGATTATCAAGGATTATCAAGATTATCAATAATTGTTGACTGATGATGAAACAAATAATCTCGGTATTTAATAACCGAACATCACAAGTAATATGTATTTCCCTACGAAAAACCTACAAAAAATACACTAGGAAAGTAGTAGTAGTAGTGGCATGTGATGCAAGAAAGCATGTGTATGAGCTTATGCAGCATCAGCCAAAAAAAAAAAAAAAAAAAAATCACACCAAATAGGAATCGCAGTTAGAATTCAGTGGTTTCACAAAATATCTTATGATCAGAAATACCTTCAAGATGACAATGCAACTATCCACTGCCAAATCAGTGAAAGTTTGGTTTGAGAAATACGAGGAAGGTTGCAAGTATCTGCCCTGGCCAGTCCAATCTTAAAATCTAAATCCAACTGAGCATCTATGAGATGAACTGGGGAGGCGTGTTCGTCAGCTCTGTCCTCTAGGGATTGAGAACAGTGTTTTTTATATGAATAGTCCAATATTTGTTGTGTCACTTATAAACACTTTGTTGACTTCATGCAACTTCGTATCGGAGCAGTAATTCGAGCAAACAGTGGTCCAACACGCTGTTAGCTCATGGTCCTAATAAAGTGTATATCCACAATGGCGGCACACTATGACCAGAGTAGATGATGAGCGAAAATTCTCCAAATAATCAATTCAACATGACCCGCCATGATGTCAGTATTCCCTGTTATGGCTTGCATTGTGGAAAGGTTGCATGCCTCTGTTCTAAACTGACAGCAGTCAGTTTAGTTATTCATTTTGACCCAGATCCCGGTACTCCACTTATTCAAGAAGCTTTCCTTCAAGAGTTTATTAGTGAACGTATTGTGAACAAGATAAAAACGGTTTCCTAGCTATTCATCTTTTAGTGCATATTCATTAAAAAGTAAAAAAGCAGTCATTAAATGGCTAAGAAAATAATAATACGTACAATTAAACAAAAAAGATGGTCATTACAGTTATAAACGACTTGAATAATCGATCCAGCATATTAAACTCTTATTCGAACGAAGAAACAGATTCCTTAGCATTCAACTGCACTCTAGCATAAACGACTTTGATATAATGGCTCTTAAGAATACGGACTAACTCCAGAAATCGCTAACTTTTAATTTTTGAATACACTATCGTAGAACGAGATCGTAATAGAATTTTCATACCTGTAGGATGTCATAATTACTATCAAAACAAACGAAAATATTTTTTGCAAAGTATTATAATAATATTGGCTAACAATACAATATTAGCCTTTCTAGGCCTGAAGAATAAAATTGATAATATTGACAATAATATTTATGCAATTTTCTGGATAATAATTCAGTTATCATATAATTATTCAGTTATTATATTAACCGCGACTGTAGTCTGAATAGCTTCCCAGACTCAAACTGCAGTAGCTATGAATTTAAATCATGTTATTCAAAGTAATGATTCGATAAATCAATATTCCTTCATCGTTCGAAAAAACAATAACACTTGACCTGATCCCGATTGAAAAATAAGAATATAAGCACTTCGTAAAGATATAAGGAGATAAGTTGTTCGTAAAGCATAAAATGCTAAGTACACAGACTAATAATTTAATTCGCGGAATAGCAGCGCCACCGTACAACTACTCAAATTTCGGCGAACTTCCTGTAAATGGCAACAGAATGTACAGTATGTCCAAGAATACGCTGACATAGCTGCAAATTCTAACATGTTGTCTGGAATTGCAAAGTGGCCTTAAGTTACATGTAACTATCTACTTTTTATATTGGTGATTTTGTCTTATGGTTTTGTGGCAACGTCATCTTTAGCTGATGGTATGCGAGTAGTACGAAAATACTGTACAACAGACTTATCACTGAAATGGTGCTATTTTTATAAATTATAAAATCGTTGGTTTTTCTGAATACGGTACAACGGCTACCGTACAACTACTCAAATTTCGGCGAACTTCCTGTAAATGGCAACAGAATGTACAGTATGTCTCATTACTGGAGTCCTGCTTCCTACTATTACAGTTGTAACAGAACGTTATTACAGCTATAATTGCAGTGCAGTAAGGAGAAAAACAGTAGGTGGCTAAGGGACATTCACTAAGTCTATCCATTCTTTGTTCATACTATGAAGTGAGTGAGAAGACAGAAGCCTAGTGGTGACCTTGAGTCCCTTTTTGTTTATTTCCTTACTACAGAAATGGTAGACAAAAGAGAGCATCCTTGGCATCAATGTAATCTAAAGAGATAGCCTGGATATGTAAAAGAGTACGTGTTGTATGTTCTATTTATTCTTGCTAACTGTTTTAAGAATGGACCTAGATATGTAAATATGTCAGATAATTTGGCTGGACATTTTATGTTCCCGATAACGTTTTTTTTTTTAAATAGTAACCCCATTAAAAAAAAAAAAGCACGAAAGATTGTTGTTATTTGGTTTTTAGGATCATTAGCAACTAAGGCCATATTGCTCAGGGGATATGCGGTGGTCATTCTGCATCCTCTGTTTTTGGTGGTCATTCTGCATCCTCTGTTTTTGGTGGTTATGGGCTCGAACCCCGGTCTAATCAAGAAGCGTGGGCTACGCATTGCTGCTCTTGGCTACGGAGGTGCCACCCACGAAGGGTATAAGAACTTATTGTAATGTAGTTCTTCAAATTGCATGACGCGTAATGTCCCAAAAGGTCGCAAAATTTTGGCATTATATTAGCATTGTTTTCACTGATTTCCTTTCTGTACTTATATTGGTAGAATCAATTGCTTAAAATATACTTATTAAGTAATACATTAAAAGTTTATGACATTTATTACTTCACGTACTTCATACTCGGTGGTCTGGTAGTTCTGGACACGTTTTTTCTCTTTAAAAGCTAATAACTGATGTAATCGATTTTGGGTGGCTTTGGTTAAGCTTGTGGTTACCACTGCAGATCTCTCTCTGTCGTGGTGGGGCTTGAGTTATATTTCTCACGTGCAAAATGGTCGGTGTCAATTTTTTTTTTTTTTTTTAGTACTGTGCATGGGTTGAAGACTGAGAAGACAGAAGATACTTGTTGACATTAGCCTTGAATTTCTGTAGATGGTTGTTGTAGGATTTGTAGGCGCATCAGCAACTTAGGCCATATTGCATCGTATATAATATGTCTGTAAATTGCATGGTTTCTTCTTCTTCCGGAAGAAGAAAGCATGCAACTCAGCCAGGTTGTGAAAAAGACCCATAAAAATTTCTAACGTTAATGACGGGATTCGAACTCAGGTCTTTTCCACCCGGTGTAGGGAGATCAGTGATTATACCAATTGTGCTACCCACGAGGGCAAATTCTATAAATTTCAATTTTCAGGGAATGGAAGAAGGTGGTTCCAGAAATCAGAAGTGGAAAGTATAAATGACGAAGAGAAAATTCTGTGAGTTTGTAGTTGGACAATGAATGGACGTTGACTGGTTACGGTACGTTGAAACTAGTTTGGAAGAGAGAAGGAGGAATCACCGATGCCAATTCAGAAGAACAGTGCCCATGGAAGCATCTTTACAAAAGGCATTCAGGGGAAACTAAATGTATATAAGATAGAGAGTGGAGGAACTGGTCCTTAATTCTTTGACTGTCCTCTTTTGATTCGAGTCTAGGCGCATGGAGGAGTTTTGTGGGCAGCATCCCAGGTGTTCGAACAGTATTTTATGGTAGTACAGATTTGACATTTGTACAGCGTGGGTAGTTGTTTTTTTTTTTTTTTTTTTATGTAAACCTCAAACACGAGAGGTATTGAACCTATAGTACTTAGTACCGTGCTTGGGTTGGAGGTTGAGAAGACAAAAGAAGATATTTGTTGACATTGGAGTTGAACTTCTGTAGACTGTAATTTTCAGGAAATACGTATGAAGGAGGGTTGTTCCAGAAAACGGCAGTTGAATGAATAAACGAGGAAAATTAAAAGTTGGTTCTGTGAGTTTGAGGTTGGACAGTAAATGGATGTTGGCTGGTGGCGGCATGTGTTCAGACTGTTTTGAAAGAGAGAGCCGGAATTATAGAAGCCAATTCAGAAGAACAGTGCCCATGGAAGTATCTGTAGAAAAGGCATGCAGCAGAGTATTTATGAGAAAGCGAGTGAAGAGACTCTGTTAGAGATGAATCATTAATTAACCTAACTGCCCTCTTCTGAACTGAATCAAGAAGCCTGAGAGAGGTTTTGGGGGCACTGCCCCAGATGTGGGAACAATATTCCATGGTAGGGCGGATTTGCGATTTATACAGAGTGAGCAGCTGTTTGGAAGAAAAGTAACGCCGAGAGCGAAAGAGAAAACCAAGTTTTTTAGATACAGAGGAAGCAATATTTGTAATGTGCTTGTGCCAAGAGAGATTAGAAGTCAGGGTAATCCCCAAAAGAGATATATCATTTTGCCTAGAAATCGGAGTGTCACCAAAGATAAGCATAGGAGCAGAAGAATCCTTTTTGCGAGATATAAGACAAGACTGAATTTTAGAAGGATTGAAATCAACTGAGGTGTCTTTAACCTTCTAAAGAATTACCTGGACATCGGCATTTAAGGAATTGGTAGCAGATTTTCGAGAAGTTTAAGCTGATTGAGCAGGACAAGATTTCTCAAAATGGAAAGTGGAATTCAATGTGCTATCATCAGCAAAACTATGGATAGGATTTCCAGTCAATGGAAGAAGGTCATTAATATACAAGAGGAAAAGAGTGGGGGAAAGAACTGAACCTTGGGGGACACCGGCATTAGTGGAGATGTTAGAAGACAGAGAGCCATCTATCATCATCCTCAGTGAGCGATCAGAGAGACAACTGGATAACCAATTACAAAAAACAGTTGGCAAACCATAAGATGGAAGCTTGTTTAGAAGACCTTTATGCCAAACACAATCGAAAGCCTTTGAGATGTCAAGAGCAACTGCTTGTGTTTCCTTGAACTTTTCCATTGAATTTGTCCATAAATGGGTAACATAAGCCAGAATATCACCAGTGGATCGACACTGACGGAATCCATACTGGCGATCGTTGATCAAACGGAAGGTTTCTAGGTAGTTTAAGAGTTTAGAAGAAGAGTAACACCAAAATTTAAAAAGAAAATCCTGTGTTTTGATGGATGCAAAGGAAGCAATATTTATGACATGCTTATGCCAAGATATATTAGGAGTCAGGGTAATCCCGATAAAGGTATTTGTCTTGATCATGTCTATAAAGCTGAATGTTATTGAAGATGAGCAGCAAACGTTTGGTGGGAGGAACAGAGGGCTGAGTTTATTTATGAATTGCCTGGAGATCGATATTTAAGGAATTGACAGTGGATATTCGGAAAGTTGAAGCTGTTTGTTCAGTGCAAGGTTTCTCAAAGTGGAAGGTAGAATGCAGTGTGCTGTCATCAGCAAAACTATGGATAGGATTTTTATAAGTGGATAATTAATACACAGGAGGAAGAGTGCGGTAGAAAAAACAAAACCTTGGAGAACACTAGCATTAGTTGAGAAGTTAGAAGACACAGCCATCTAAATAAATAAATCTACTATCACTCACAATGGCAGTCAGAGGAAAACCTAGTAACCGAACTCCAAAAATTGAAAGTAAGATGGAAGGTCTTGTTTAGAAGACTTTTATGCCAAACACGATCAGAACCCTTGGAAGTTTCAACAGCAACTGATTTCACCGATGTTTTATGTTGAATTAGCCTAAAGATGAAACACATACATCAAGATGTTATGAATTTTGAGGGGTTAATAGACACTGACGAATCCATATTGGCGATTATGCAGTCGTTTGTACCCTGTTCTTTGAAACGTATTCCTCGGCTAGCCGAATTCCATTCAAAACATAGCCAAATTTTAAAACTCAAACCAACATGGTTCTGTACCCATTCGCAATAGGACACTTTTTTTTGCAGATACTCTTGAAACAACGTGTTTATTTATTTATTTTTATCAGCAGATACTGTTCTTATTAGTTTTCTATATTATTAATCTTAACAGAAGAATAACAAGAAAAAGAAACACCTGATTTGAAGTAGTTTCCTCCCCCCCCCCGAAAATTCTTATCAAATTCTCCTTTCTTGGCTTATTTTTGAAGTCATCACATAGGTTGTATATTGAATAGATAGAAAACATTACTACACTTAGAAAATATAGCGTCTAATGCTGAGAAAACATCTTTCATCCTGGGTGTCGAATGCTTTTCGACCAACTAATATAATACATATTCATTGGTTAGCTCACTCTTACTCTCGAACACTCACCCCATGAGAGAACTTAGTAACGTGCAGAGAAGCATCCCGGAAGAGAGTTGACAACTCCTGTTTGTCGTAAAGGTTTTCGGAGTACATTCGATTGTCGGCAACAGTATACAGCAGCACCGGCGGGCGATCTCTCGACGTTGTTGTAGTATTCAGCAGTCGGTAGCTGTCAGACGCCAAATCCTGGAAGGCTCGGTCGTGAGGGGCGAACACTGTAAAGGCCCCACGTTCAGAAAGTAGAGGAAGTAAACCGGATTTTTCTGCCTGTGCTACGAACTCTTTGGCGCCAGCAGCTTCGATCGTTTCAGCCAGGTTAACCAGCGGCTTCACTGAAATATGAAAAGCAGGCAATTTTAGTTTAGCGAATTTTCGGCATATAACATGAATAAGATTGAAGTGGATAAAACAGAAAACGCTTTTGGTTCTAAAAGGTTTTTTATATGTATTTCCTGTATACTTTCAACCCACTTAAGAAAATGTTTCAAAAGTCACACCTGCAAGACAACTGTAGAGTATTTTAATGGCAGACATAAAACGTACCAATTACAGTGCACACCGCTTATTACAATGTTGAACTCCGAAAAGTTGCGTGTCTAGTTACAGCTGTTGCTTCGTACAGTTCGTATGGTTGTCAGTATTGTTGCTCGGTGAAAGAAAGTATTGTATCTTTAAGTTACCAGAGAAAAGTGCCATTGGGTAGCAGAGGAAAGTGCCTCTGGTACCCATTGTGCACTCCTACCGATCTGACTGTTTTACAGAAGAACATTAACCCTTTTCTCATTCTTGATTTTAATATTTTCTTTATTTGTTTTTAATGTTTTATATGGATTTCCGGAAACATTATGACAGTTTCATTTTTATTGATGAATTTCTCGAAGAAACAGTGGACAGTCAAATTAAAGTATTTTTTATGTTGCTCGATTTTCATGCTTTCTTTCTGTCCACTCCACCATTTTATGTAAATATTTCCGTTCTGCATCAATGAGCAATGCTGAACAGCAGCATTCTTGTTTCATGAGTTACTACTGTTATCAATTAAGCTGTGTCCCAAAGTGATCACAATAAGCGGCGTCCACTGCATTTGTAAACTGATACTTCTGTGATTCAGTTCTCTCTCTCTCTCTCTCTCTCTCTCTCTCTCTCTCTCTCTCTCTCTCTCTCTCTCTCTCTCTCTCCAGTATTATTAAATCATTATGAATGGAACATCCATAAAAATTAATCAACTTAATATGATCTTAATTTCAAGAAACCCTGTTAAGAATTCTTATGGAGGTTTTTAACTTGATTTTATTATACCAAATATTATTCATTTGATGTATTTCAGTGCTTTATTATGTAATTTATAATGGCATATTTGTATGCTGTGACTATTCTTTAAAGGAATAACTAGATATTTTTATCGAAAATTATAAATTTTTGCGATCTTTGCTTAAAAGTCACCCATTTGCCAACTTTTCTTTTAGCATAATAATACCAACGTATACTACCCACTATGACTTATGGAAGTGAAACTTGGGCACTCACCAAAAGAATGGAAGAGAAGCTGAGAACGACACAGCGGAAGAATAGAACGAGTTATATTGGAGATCACACTGTTAGACAAAAAGAGAAACACATGCATTAGGCAGCAAACTCAGGTAAAGGACATTCTTATCAAAACTAAAGAACTAAAATGGTCTTGGGCAGGACACATAGCTCGAAGACATGATGACAGATGGACTAAGAGAATAACAGAATGGTACCCAAGAGGAGCTAGAAGAAAACCTGGAAGACAACAACGGAGATGTTGTCTTCCAGGACAGATGAAATTCACGAGTTTGTGGGTAGTAAATGGAAGGTCATTGCACAAAACAGAAGTAACTGGAAAGTTGCTGGAGAGGCCTTCATCCTGTAGTGTATTGATAATGGCTGATGGTGATGAATACAAGATAGAATCAAGTTTGAAGTAGTGGCTTCTCTGCTTGCCACAAGTTTGAAAAGGTTAGTGTTCCATTCCCGTCGTTGACTGGAGGAAGTTTGCGAAGTGTTTTTCACTGGTTAGAGTTAGTCGTTCTCAGACAGAAGTGAATGTTTCCCTCTCAGATTTATTCTGGATTTTCCATTCCGCAAATAATAAAAGCAGCCCACAAACGGACGCAATTTACAGACATAATACATTACATGCAATCTCCACTTGTCTAGTCAACAAGGAATAGGAGAAGTCATTAAATAACTACCCGTAGTACACTGATTCCATATAGGTAGACAGGGCCGAACAGTAAAGAAAATAACTTTTTAATCCCATTATATATGCCCTATTTACTACTACAAAATCATGGCCAAGCCATTGCTGAAAGTAACCATAAAAGGACCTTTGCAATGAGCATTGCAACGTGGTATTTACGTTCTCTTCAGTATAGGTGACGTATTAGTTTGATGTTTTAATCGCGTGTGGACATATCGTGTTCGATAAGATATTGATTAAGAATAAAACTTATATTTAACTTTTACATTTGCTATTTGCATCAACGAGTAATTTTTAAACAGGTTTTACAGCCTATACTGTACATAACGAATGTATTACATAAGAAGCAAAGACAGTAATACAAGCAGCTAAAATATAATTTGCGTTAAAACTGTACTAATTGATTTAGCCAGAACACGCATCGTTATCATATTTCATCACATCATTCATAACAGCTATTTTAGATAAAATAGTAACAAAATGACTTTCAATCTGAAAGGTTATATCTGAACTATAGGAACTTACTCAAGGTTCGGTTAGTGAAGGCCAGTTGGAATGAAATTTTAAACTGAGCATGAATTATTATTTTCCTAAATTTTGTAATATTTTAAACATTAAAACATTTCGAGAAATTCTGAAGATATTTAAAGTTACAATACTTAATTCTACATTAAAATATAAAAAGTAAAAACTTAAAATGTGCAGCGTTCTCCAACAGTATATCGTTATGAAAGCGTTTTATGAATTTGATCTTATTAAAAACAGAACAAAAATTAATGTAATTTTAAAGTAAAGATAAATATAAAAAAATGGTACTTTCTACAAGCCCGAAAGTATATATCGTATAGTACTTTAACTTGCATGAAGTCAGGATAGTCCCAGGATTTTATAAAGGGAAGGGGAACTAAAGCAGTGTTTCAAGGAATCAGTAAACTTTAATCATCATATAGCAGTAAAAAAACCACATCATTTTGACCACAGGGGCTATAGCCCCCATTACCGCCACTGCATAAAGTAAGTTAAATTGCCACATGATAATCTGTCGCTAGGTGGCGAAGGTCAGTGAGTTACTGAATTATGTGCTCCTAAAAATACTCAAATACTCAAATAGTTAACCTGAAAGGATCATAAATGAACTGCATATTGACAGAGAGCTTATGAGAAGTGGAATCTGGATATAGTGTCTATTAATGGAATCCTGAACAGGTAATATGTCTAATCTTGATTTTAAGCATTCATACTTCGCGTAATAGTTGAAAGGAACGGTTGGTTTATAGTGATCCAGTGCAGCGGAACATAGCAATATTGTGCTTAAGGCAATACGGCACTTAAGCTCTGAACAAGGTCAAGCGGTGACAAAGTTAGGAATTAAACCTCCCCCACTTCCACCTGCATATTTCATAGGCTAGTCATCGAACGGTAGAAGTGCCCTATCTTGTTGTACTAAAGACTACCTGCCTCGAAATTACTGAAATTCCGGCTCCCGTTTGCATTTCAGAATGACAGATTTCAGCACATCAGCCGTGCCGCTTACTTGCTGTATATGTCTGACGAATGATGACTTCATAATTAAATGCGTTAATTGTCACAAAAACTATTGCAATAAGCCTGATTGTACTTCTGTAGATATTAAGAGATTAAACAAAACTAGAAAACGCAAGTTTGAATGTGACGCTTGTAGGCAACAAACAGGGAAAAATAATGAAGAATTATCTAATGATGTCATTTGTGAAGATTCTTGCGCAGAACAGGTTAACGACCTTGAACAAGCAACAAGAGTAATCCTCTTGCAGACTGACCTTGGAGATGGCACCTTGGGCCATCTTAAAGGATCAATTTTTGAAACCCTGGGATGCGATATTTACCCGGAAGATTGCGAGCACTCTGAAGGGGGTTTCGCTAGACAGAGGAGCAATCATAGCCCGAATGAAAGGCAGGAAGAGAACCATAAAGAATATGTCTCGCGTACGGAATTAAAGGATATCCTTGCAACTGCATCAGCCCCTTTTCGATGCAGGCTGTGGAATACGCTGAAAACCTCGCGAGCAATTTCATCCCTGTACATAAAATGCTACAGGAACTGCAGGAAGAGAATTTTCTTCTCAAAGAACAAAACAGTAGAATATTGCACACCCTTAAACGACTGGAGGAAAAGCTAGGATGCTTTGAATCAGTCCTCGTTGCACAAGGTGGCTCAGCGGCCCCCGTAACCGACGAAACTTGCTACGCGAGGCAGAGCTACCCAAAGAAAAGTAGAAGTGATATGCATGGATTGTACAGGAGGACAGAAAGCATTGAAAATCAGAAACAGAAGACAAGAAAAGAATTGAATTCGGGGGAAAACATATCAGAACGAATTGCAAAACTACAAGACAGTCAAATAATATGTGAATTTCAAGCCCAGCCGCGAACTGTCTGTTTGCAGCAGGACCTCGCAAGCAATAGTACCAAACCCAGTGAAACTTTAGGGGCAGCACAAGGAAATGGCTCCACGCATTCCACTAGGAAAAGTCGAAACCAAAATAAAGAAGTCTCAGAAATATTAGGACAACAGGAATCAACTGAAATGATTGGGGCATGCATGTATTCCAAGAGTACGAAGGCCAGAGTTACATCTTCCCCTTCAGATCATGTTCCTGCAAACCCACTCACTTATGCGCACATCACTATGCTACCTAAAAAGCATAACACTTTTGAGGGTAGAAAAACCCGCCCATCCCAAAATTTCATGCCTACTCTCGCCGAGGACGGCCGACGACGTAATCCAGTTCACAGAGAAAGTATTAACGTGTCTTCCTGTAACACATCTGAAACAAACAAACGGTTTTCTGAAATCTACAACATTACTTCCGTTGCAACCACAGAGCAAATTTTTGTATCAAGGCTGGGGCCCACAACACAGCCCAGAAACATTAAAGCCATGTGTGAGGGCGAACATGGGATAACTGTGGAAGTAAAGCAAGGGAAAACACGACACCCAGCTTACTCCTCCTTTATAATCTCTTGTCCACCAGATAAAGCAACTCGCCTGCAAGACGTAAGCGCCTGGCCAGTAGGTACCTTAGTCAAGCCCTACAGAGACAGATGGGCCAGACCACTGGTTAAAAATGATGCAAGGAATCGGGCTCAATAGCAATCAAAAAAACTACCCCCAGCTGGGGATGCAGAACATCACATCCACCCGTTTGCACAAAACGTGAGGAGCATCTCAAATAAGCTCCACACCCTACAAACGATGATGTACGAGGACCTGGATTTCATTTGCCTAATCGAAACCTGGTTGGGAAATGGAAAACAGTTAGATCGGCTAACTGCGGCAGCAAACTGCAAATGTGTGGGAACCGGAAGAACAGATAGGCGAGGAGGAGGAGTTATAATTTGCTGTCAAAATACCAGCCTATAAGAGAACGAACAACCAATTCAAATAATTTTGAAGGTATTTGCGTTACCTTTTCAAAAGAGCACGTGAAAATACAGTTATGCATCATATACCACCTGAGCACACACAAAGGAGACAAGAAACGAACTCTATGCTTGGCTTGCTGCAAATCTAAAGCCATCAGTCGACACAATAATAGCGGGAGATTTTAATTTGCCTCTTCCGAAACACAGGGAGGCCAAGAAAGAGCTGGATGCTACATTAGGTGCATTGCACTTAACGCAGCTTCCGACACCAGTGACAAGGGGAATACAGCAACTTGACCTGTTGTATCATAGTTCCTTAGACATAAGGCTAGCGCAAAACTGCATAAAATTTAAGTCGGACCACAATCCTATTGAAATAGAAGCAGCACTGAAGATACACAAATACATGCAGGGTAACCACACGAACTGGGAAAAGCAAAGTAAGTATCTTTTCTCCGTGAAGTATATTAATGCAGAGGTCATTCTCAGTCACCTGACTAGTTACAACTGGAATGACCTGCAAGAAAAGCCAGTAGACGAAGCTTTAGAAATGATCACTAAAAAGCTATACCAAACAGCATTGGAAGGAGCAGCAAAAGAAATCAAAATATCTGAGAGAACAAAAGAATGGTTTAATCCACAACTGAAAGCAAGTTTCCTGAGGAAGCAAAAACTGTATAGAAAATGGCAAAGAACGGGTCATCCCTTCGATCACATTCGTTATAAGAAGGAAAGAGCACGTTTTATCAAAGCAAAAGGACAGGCACACTGCAGTGTTATTCATAACAAACTAAAACGAGCAAAAATAATTACTAGCAATAGAAATAGCACAGAGAATATGACCGAATGAATTTTCATGGAATGGGCTAATAACACTTTTAGTAACCTGCATGGACTGAATCAAATTGAGAACACTGATAATGGTAACAAAATTTTGGAATTCCTGAAAGATTTAAACAAGCGAAACTATTCGGCAAGAGAGGAACCAACAAGACCTCCTTTGAGTGAAATACAAATCACCAAAGAGAGCGTAATGAAAGCAATCAACGATCTGCCCAATAAGGCCACTGTTGGACCAGACAAATTTCCAATGTTCATCCTTAAAATAAGTAGCCCATTTATAATAGATCTATTACTGCACATCTATCAGGAAATCATCAGGTCAGGAGCTTTCCCGCAAGCTTGGAAAAATTACATTGTAACCCCAATACCAAAGATTAAACACCCAAAATTGGCTAAGGATTACAGACCAATTTCTGTTAGTTGCACCCTACAGAAAGTATTCGAAAAAGCACTGCTTTCCGCCATCAATCAACACTGCTTCAGCCATAGACCACCACATTTGCACTCAGTTATTTCGGGTAGATCAACAATAACAAACTTACTGGAAACCCTTTTTCGCGTGCAGAAAGCACTAAATGAGAAAAAGCAAATTGATATTATTTTTTTTGGATATCTCCGCAGCCTACGACAACGTCTCAATTCCAGCGCTCATTGCGCTTTTAAGGAATTATTTTAATGTAAGAGGAAATTTGTTAACTATAATAACCAGCCTGCTAGAACATAGAAAACTTACTGTTAAGCACCAAAAGCTACAATCTTTCTTTACCATCTCACAAGGAGTGCCACAAGGGGGAGTTCTTTCGGCTACCTTCTTCGCGGCCGCCCTGGAGCCGTTTCTTGCACGGTACTACAATTTTATAACATATGCTGACGATGTAAAATTCTTCATCACTTCCAAAGACTATGAATCAGCAGAAGGTATTTGCCAGATGGCAAATAGCACAATCCGAGAATTTGAGAGCTACCTTGATTGCATCGGGCTCCGTATTAATGCACAGAAGTTTGCCCAAATGACCATAACTTACAAGCAGAATAAAAATGACATCTCGATCACTGTGAACGGGTCTAGTGTGGAAAAAGTGCACTCTCACCTGGACCTGGGTCTTAAGTGGGATGACAGACTCACCTTTGCTCAACACTTCGCCCATATGAAGACAAAAATATTCGCTGCTTTATGGGCTACTAGACAAGAACTGGTAGGAATTAGGGATCCTCAGCTAGCGACCAAGTACATTTTAATGTGTGTCCTGCCAATTGCAATGTATGGCTCGCAAATCTGGTCTTCAGCTCCAGATTCACATTATAAGTCCGTCCTTGGGATCGAGTACTGGTTCTTGTGATGGCTTAACAGAGTTGCCGGCCACCCTTTTACTATCTCAAGGGCCATTCTCTACTCAAACCCATCACACCCTGGATGCAGCGGACAATTAACAGGAACATACACACTCTCGCAGAAATGCTCACAGGCAGAGTGGATGCTCCAGTCCTGGATAATATTCTAGTCAAACCGCGTGCCACTGCTAGACGTTGCGGAGAAGTAAATAATCCATTGCGTTCAGTCCTGAACAATCTTAGTAGCCTGCAAAGATTCTTCTCATCAAATGCAGCGAAAATATTTAACTCATTACACATAGATGCCGAAAAACTGTGTGAGGATGCAACATACCGGAAAGAGATCTTCCAGAATTCGTACAGACTTACCGAAATATGAATCGGCTGCAAAGTACCAAAGAATTTAGAGTAAAAGAGAAACTTTCTGCTTTAAGAACAATAATAATTTGTTGACTGGAAAAATATACCTTCTGTAACAGTTATGTAAATATGTAAGTTATATATGGAATTATTAGTGAATTGTAAATATATGAATTGTAGAATGTTTGTACAGAATGATTAATGTGTAAATACTGTATATATTAAACATAAAATGTGTATATAATATTTCGGGACGAGACTACGTGTTCAGTATAGGTAACCCACTGCACGTAGTATCTCGTACCCTGATATGTACTTAGCAGCCTCCTGGCACTTTGCCGTCCCGGGGTGGTTTCCTTATGGAAATAAACAGATAATAATAATAATAATAAAACTATTTAATTGGCGACGTTTCTGATTAGGCCTAAGGACATTAAACGTTTTAAATATACTTAGGCCTAATCAGGATAGGTTCTGCTTCTGTTCTTACCTTTACAAGGTGGAGACTCTTTAATTAGTCTTATTCACACTTAATTCATTCATTATGAACAACCTCATTATGTCCTTTGTTGACACAAATTCATTTAAATTGTTAAAGCTAGGAAATTCTGTCCTCGCATTCAATTTATTTGTTGAGTGCTTGCCCTTTTATAATCAACAGAGGTACATAATATGGCCGATTGCTGAATAAGAGTAATGGAATACTGGTATGGATAAGAAATTGGCGGAGACAAAAGCAAATCAATACCTACTTTGTTTTGCTCATTCAATGCCCCTTCCTCCAAAAGAAAAGAAAAGAAAAAAGCTTTGTCTTCATGAAGAAAAACAAAATAATTCAAATTAATTTCATCACGATAATTTGTTTTTAGTATAAATATAAAATACATATATAAATAGATCAATTTTCTATTTATACTCCGTTACAACTGCATAAGGCCAGAGCAGTTCACAAGATGGAGAGACTACAAGACTATTCTGCCGTATTTAGTAGTCATGGAGATTGAACCACGGTCACTCGAAGCGCGTGCACTTTTTGGGAATATTTTCTTTTTGATTTAGAGTGCATCAAAATATCGAAATGTGGATTAAGTATCAATCTTGACGGAACATTTCGCGGAATACTTGGTCAATATTCGCGGAATTAAACCTGTACTTTTATGCAGTTTGTAAGGGATTAAGGGGTAGCTATATAAGTCTTGTTCATACAGTGAAAGCGCCTCTGGCACCCACTGTGCACTTTAGAATTTCACTAAGATATTGAGGACCCAGTAAATTAGCTGTGTCAACAAAGCATCGGTTAAAATTTGGGCAGTAATTTTAACAACAACAAGCCCTCGGGTTTTTCGTCCAGTAAATAGAAAATCGACCACAGAACACACGCAATTTACAGACAATATACTGGTTAAAAGACTCATTATGATCTACTGACTACTGTAATGCCAAAATGCGTTAAGTGGCTAAAATGAGAAAAAGCTGGCAAAAAAAAAGTTCTGCTTGTACCCCGGCATGACCGGGCTAGCCGGGTGGGTAAAATGCCTGCCTGGCAACCCAAAGGTCGCGAGTTCGATTCCCGCCTCGGGCTTGGATCAAAGTACTGCAAAAAAACCTTGGGAGGTGCATTATGGCCACAGACGCCTATGCGCCAACAACTACCAAAAAAAAAAAAAAAAAAAAAGTACCCCGGCATAAATCAAAGGATTTTGTAATTTTGTCAAGGATGCAATAATTAACCATATTTGGTAGTCACGTGTTCTTGGGCCATGGTTCAAACGAACTCTTGTTCCCCATGCACTCTAGGTGATTGCACAGCTTCCGCGGGTCAAATTCATACATTACGTTCAATTGCTTAATTACGCGATTAAAAATTAATTTATTTAATTTTGGCCGCATCATAAACAACTTCTTTTCACATCCATTCGAATGATATACGATACACCTTTGTAGTTGCAGAACTCAATCACTAGTTGTGTACAAACATATATTCTAGAAGTTTTGATAAAGTGCCCATTATATCTACTGTAAGCTTGGAATAAGCTTACTTTTAATCGCATTTTTATTTTAGTTTTTGCAGCGGCAAACTTTTAAAGCTCCAAACTCATTAGCTTGTCGGAAGAGGAATTTGCTAAACTCCATAATCACAGCGGGGCAGTGCCGCACGAGCATGTTCAACCGGTTCTGTCGAATGGTCGAAACAATATTTCTGATTAATTTATTAAATATTATTCGTATTTAAAAATTTTGTACAGTATTATATAAAATTATTTCTTAGTTACAATAAAATTTGAAAAATAAAAAAAATCACTATTACAAAAACACCCCGCATAAGTTTTGCGCAGGATCCCAGGGTCCCGCAAGTAATTCTTGAACAGGGTCCTGTTCTGCAGCGGGGTTCGAATCAAATAGCAAATCAACGCCTTTGAACTGCAATATCGTAGGCAACAACCCAGTGCCGATGTAGCGATAAGGTGTCCGCTCTGCTGGAACGAAACAGTACCGCTGTCTGGCCAATTTTATCTGCGCATGCGTAGTATAAAAACCCCGACCCCTGCTGACTTCATCTACGCATTCACTGAGAAGCATAAATCTATTCATCCGATCCAACGCTTTATAACTTTCTAGAAAATATCTTGGCGATGATGATGACAAAAAAAAGAAAAAGAAAAAATTATTTTCAAACTCGATAATTTAAGTTTTACACAATATTAAAGTATTGCAACAGCCACGATGTCATTCGTTGACAGACACCTTCAGTTGCTTTCAAACAGTATAAAATAACTGAGTAGTTGCTATAACCAAGTCAATGGTGCGCAAACTTTCGTGCTACGACTTCCAAATTAATGCTCATATATGTGACAAGAGCTGGTGTTGTCATGTGCAACCGGTGCAGCTGCACTTGGCCTTCCATAATATTTATTGTCACGGCTAAGGTTTGCATTACGTATTTCATTTGTTAGTTGATAAAGGAACAAGACTAAGAAAAAAGGCGGAGGCTCCTTTATAAAAATATACCGCGATTCGCATTGACCCTGATCTCGAGCTGCGAACCTACTTCGAGTTTACTGCCATTATCGGTATTAGGGTATTTATATTGGTGGATATTTATTTGATTAAACAGTGCAATCAGTTTCTTTCTTTTTTTTTTTTTTTTTTACTAAGAAGTTTACACAGACAATGATTAAAAATGAGTGTTTGGAACGTAAAAAATTACTTCTTTATATTTAATTGTTAAAAATTATTTTAATTGCTTTAATTTGTATACCACTGTCCTAATTTAATGCTTTTAACTACATTAACATATGTATAATGTACCTTTTGTCTTCACCATGTTCGTCTGTCTGTCCGTCTGCATGTAATAATTTGATTACCATTAAAGTATTTTCATGAAACTTATATTTTGGCCTTTCAAAACGATTTATCGAGCCATTACAAATCTCATTAAAATTTGACTAATAGAAATCCGACAATTATTGTTTGTTTTTTTCCATCCTCGTGTAATAACTCGACTCCCAGTGGATGGAGTTTAGTGAAATTTTATATGTTCATATTTCAGAAAGATTTGTTGAGCCCTCCAAAATTTCATAAAATTAGATGAACAAAAATCCGACAGTTGTTATTTCTTTGTCCATAACATGCTCTAAGTCGCTGATGCGCCTTAAACCCTACTTCAACAACTTCATTTTAATCTAACTGTATTAAATTGTATGTAATATTCTTTTAGGAAATAATTAGTTTACTTCATTATTCTCTTCTACATTTCGAGCTAAGATTTACTCCATATTTTGACTTTCTTTGAAAGTATCATTTGTGATAATTATTTAGCAGGTGAAATATCTCCCACTTCCATTTTTTGTCATTCATCCATATTTAGTTTCGCAGGATTGTCTCTACTGTGCAATAACGTTCATTGGGGAAAATAAATAAGTAAAATAAAAACATAAATAAAAAAACCAGTCTTTCAAATACATAATTATTTCTTATTTGGTTGCTCTGCAGTGAATTGATGTAATATTTAACTATTTTACCTAAAGGACATCCTGCTTCCCCTCGAATCTTTTGGTATCCTTCACAACATGCAAATCTCACAATCCTGAAAAATATTAAAAGATAAAAATATTCAGTAAAACAGTGATTTTTATTCGAAATTTCATAATTGCACCCCGTTCAGGTGAATTAATTTTAAATAATTATTTAAAAAAAATAAATAAACAATAATGTTGCTATTCTGAATGCCTTTTTATTTCTAGTATACCACACACACACACACCGGTGTACATGTGGTTTTTGCGTCTTTTCATATCTTAAGTACTTTCCAGCGTGTACAATGCATCGTAATCTTATCTCTGAGTAGTTTTTTGTATAAGTTGCGATAAAAGAGAAAGACGGACTGTATCAGCTATTTTTAACTAAAGTTTGTGCAGAGTAAGAAATGAAAAACTTAGTAGCCCTAAGTGAGATTTATATGAGACTTTTAATATGAAATATTATAATTAATTTCATAAGTTTTGTGCCGTTTTAAGAGCTTGGGAAACAAGGAGGTGCAGTGAGCGAGTCCTGATGGTTTGTATATTTTATTACTTACTAGAAATTCTTCGACAGACTATTATTAGTAATGTTGAAGGATTGATAATTACAAAGTCAAAATTCGATAATAACGAAAAGAAATTATTTTAAATATGAGAGGATTTTGTACAAAAAGCCTCTCATCGTTTTGCATTGGGAAACGGAGTTTATAATTGCACAACTTTAACTAAATGTAAAATTCCTCCATCTAGGTTGCCTGGTGACCTCAGAAACACCGGACAGCTATTGTTTTCTCATATCCGCAGCATCCAGTTTCGTTTATCCGCAACTTCCGGTTTCGCCCATTCGCGTTAATTACTTCAAACTAAACAGACTTGTTGGATGTTTAGTACAACAAGAAAAAAAATAAAGTAATAAAAATAATAATAAAATAAAATAATAATAAAAACTCACCGAAAGTGGTAAGTTATAGTAAGAGATACTAATTTAAAACTAAACTGAAGAGTTACTTAAAGAGTTACTTAAAATAATATTCCACAACTTATAATAATTTAAATTTGATTGCGTAACTTTAAAAAAAATTTTTTTACAGAAAATGCCTTCGTATCAATTGCGAAATATATATATAAAAAAAACCAAAAAAAAACCGGGTTACTTCTTACAGGTTCAACCCAGAAACTTATGTTCAATTGTCCATATAAATTGGAATTTCATTGAAACATTTGAAATGTTTATTATTCTGGCTTTTTGAGAATATTATAAAAATTAATGAATACAATTCTACCTAAATAGTAGGAGTTTAATGTTTTTAAATTTAAAAAAAATTAAAAAATTAAAATTTTTTTTGTAAAATCAAAATTGAAAATTTTGTATATCCGGTTAAAACCAGAAGACCCGGCAACCCTGCTTCTTCCAGGCACATTTTAGTGTATTATTATTATTTTTGTTTGTTTTTATTTTAGATTACCGACTGCTAACTATTCTTATGAAATCTAAAAGATATTTCTTGGCTAAATGTCTTACCCATGCTTAATCAGACTCTTTCATTCTCATGAAATGTTCAGATCTCGTTTAAGGGGCTGGAGACGCAGGCGATCGACATGGGTGACAAATCTCATATTTATGGAGAGAATATAATAAACGTTGAACTGTAATTCGAAGAGTGAGAAAGAGAAAAATTAACAGATTAACATATCACAAATAAATCTGCAGGCTGACGGTTGATTAAATATCGAAAACAATGTACGAATCTGTGATTTATTTAGTAATGGCCAACAAACTGACCTAAATGGACTTAAGTCAGTTCATCTAGAATGCGGGTCAGCATCGTGGTTAAATGTGAAGTTCTACAAGAGAACGCATACGGAGGAAATTCTGTGAATTCCGATACTTTACAATTCGGAATTAATTAAAATCCAGCCCCTTAAACCCAGTCCATTTTTTTTAAATCGTTATTTTACAGTCTGAAAATATTAAGACACTCTGGTGATATTTCTCTCTTTTAGTTCTATCGCTTATTCAGTAAACTTCATAACTTAATGCGATCTGCTCTTGCAAATCACAGCTTTATGGCTGGTCTCCCAGCGCTTGTGCAAACTACTAACCAATTTGATGTCATTCTACAACAGCCAAGAGCGAAATAGAAAATGCTCATTGTGGGTACAGCTGGAAAAATGTGTGCTTGATTACATCTACAAATAATCTCTTCCATAAACAGCGACTTACTTCTCCACAGCGACTTACTCTACTTATTTTATTAAAATCAAAATGTCAAGTGTAATAAGACTGCTTGTACCTCGTTATAATTATTCCTTAAGAAAAATAGCCATTTTTATTATCCTCCAGTGAGAAAGTATTTTTTTTTCTCTGATGCACATTCATTGATATAAGCTTTTATGCTGTATTAGGTATGCATTTAAAGTTGACAAATAATAATATATTACGACAGTACACGAGAACATTTGCTGTGACTTTGTTTGCATTTAAGAAATTTAACTGATATTTACACTTTTAACGACGACACTATCTTTTAAATATGTACAAATGTAAAAGTTCACTCGTTCTTGCTCAATATATATTGAAATGTGCTTCTCAATTTTAAAGAGGTGCTGGATTTTAAAGAGCCTGCTGTATTACGTTTTATGAATCCGAGAGTTTCAGATCGCTGGTTGATGACTTTGTGAATACAGCGTATGTGTCAAATTTTCCTTTCCTGGTGAACGTAACACCTTATGTTACGTTCTGGTTGATATCTGTCGAGAAACAGCTATCTAACTTGATACCTGTCCTTTAATGAATCAATTCTTGAATATATGTCTCATCACTTTTAAAGTTTATAAATTATTTAAGAGTACTAGGTCTCTTGTGAAGATGATTTAGCAATACATGTATTTATTTTTCGGTTAATGGAGCAACCGATGTCTTTAGCACATTTAGTTGTAACTGATGAAGGATGATCCAAGATATGATCTGAAGACAAAGTGCGGCGCTCATGGAATCCACGAAACATTACATTCGAGTAATTATTGATACCTTTCAGTTTGTTTGTTGTCATAGTAGGTACCTGTATGTGGATATAGGATTATAAGCATCAACGTCAATCTCCCACACTTAGTTGACCGCGAATAATAATTCCTTCATTTACTAGTCATCAAGGATGAGTTAAATATTGCCATCCAGCTGATGCTGGAGAACATCTTAACATCGTCAAGAAACAGTAAGATAACGTATTGAGAGAGAGGAGCAGAATAAACAGTGGTAATACTGTATTATTAACGAAAATTTTAAATAGCATTTACCCCAAAATAATCCGTAAGGAACGTTACTGTGAAGAATAAGGTATTTTGAGTTAATGACAATGGCATTGAATCCCAAAGAATCCACCATCATTTTATGTATGGTGATATTAAGAATCTTGGCTACACAATTTTACAAAGAAAAACTAGTGCTGGAAAAAAAATTAATAAAAATAAAGAAAACAATAATAATAAAAATTACGTATACTAAGAAATGTAAAATGAATGATAAGAAGAAACCAATTTAAAGGGAGTAACTGTTGTAACAGATGCAATTAAATCTTGATGCACGTAGAACTGGATTATGAGACTACATCTTCAAACGCAAAGCAGCATTGGAAAAATATACAAATTAGGAATGACAAGCTAAAATAGATATGAAAATAGTGGATTGCTGCGTCATTATACAAATTGCAAGCCTATAAGTAAAAGGAAAGAAGAATAATGAAATATCAAGTGGTTGAAGAGCTCAAAGAGATCGAAAATCTAAATCATATTATGGATAAAACACAGCAAATAAATTAACCAGGAAGATAAATAGTTGAATGGGATGTTAAGGCGTCAGTATATTGTATCTGTAAATTGCGTGTATTCTGTGGTCGATTTGCCTGTTTGCTGGACGAAACCCGCGTGTCCGTGAGAAAAAATAGGCAACCTTTACCTGAGACCGACTAACAGACAGGTTGTGGCAATAGCTCATAAAAAATTCCTCGCATCATTGACGGGATTCGAACTTTTCTGCCTCGTGTGGATGGAACGGTGATTATATCAACTGTGTCATCCACGAGGGCAAACCATAAAGGATGGATTATCACAGCAAACATTGTGAGGGACCCACAACTATGAAAACCCATCGGAGAGATAGCTTTTCGTACATACTAAATTATCAGTGTGCTCTCCTGATGGTTTTTACTGTGATAATCCATCCCTTATTATTATTAGTAGTATTATTTTTTATTATTTTCTTAACTTTATTAATTTTTTCCAGCACTTGGGTTTAAGAAACCTGCTTCATGGTTAATTTATTTGCTGTGTTTTATCCATAATATGATTTAAATTTTTACTTTCTTTGGGATTTCAAACTACTTCATATTTTATTATTTTTCTTTCCTTTTACTTATAGGCTGGCAATCTATACAATGAACGCAGCAACCAATCATTTTCATACCAATTTCAACCTATCATTCCTAATTTCTGCTTGTGTATATAACAAATGAATTTAAATAAAATACAAAAATAAAACAGTAAGACAAAAGAATAATAAGACAGCGAGGCAGATATCGGGATTAAATTCTTAATTATTAATTTGCATATTCTAATTATTATTATTAAGTAATATTGTATTTGTAGCTTACGTTTCTTCTCCACAAATACTTCCTCCGGACCATGGAGTAGAAAAATAGCGATTTCCTGATCCAGCGCCTCTTCCTACAACTTGTTCTTGAACGCATACTTTGGGGCTTGTCCATGAAATAAATAATTAATAAAAACTTAACTTCAAACCTACTCATTTCTATTTTCATTTCGTTTTATTGTGCAAGTTTAAGTTAATTTGTATGTGTGTGTTGGAAAAGGAAATTGAACAAACAAGTTAAATTAGAACAGTGCTTCCTGATTGTGGCCATACCTTTCACGATAGGAAAACAGATACCGGATAAGATGTATAATCATGTGCCGGAAACCAAGTGGTTTTTATATTTCCCCAACTCGGAATTTGAAATTTAGCTCGTGAATTTTTGCAAGTAACTAGAAAATAGATAGGCATTTAGGATTTGTGTACTGCTTTTCAAGATTGTTTTTTTCCTTAATTATTGTCCTCGGATTAGATAATCCGAGGACAAAATGTTTTCCTTAACCTTTTTAAGATAGCCAATTATCTGAGCCCCAACTGTTCACATTTGCAAACTACGTATAACAATTTACATGTATTGGTGTTGCCCAACACATCCTGAATCAGTGGTGTAATAAATAGGAACATGTAATTGTTAATGGAGTATAAGGCAGAGACCGAGTCAGCAAACGCAATAGTCAGTACCCGCTTTCCCCGATGGAGGTAAAATAGCTCATGCAGGTGTAGTTTATGTTAAATTATTGCGAAACCGGCTCTACCAAAGCTATCGTTAGAAGAGTAGGAGCTGTGCAGGTCACTCCAGGCCTATCTTTATCATGACATTAAACTAGACGAAACGAATGTGTTAAATCTGTACAGGAGAGCTACACTACACTGTCAAACGTACTGAAACACCAAGAGGTAACAGTAGTTTACAGATCACATTTTAATAAAGCGTATGGTATGGTATGGCCTTTTTTATACGTCTTTAGCCTGAAATACAGCACACGTGGAACACTCACCCCCACTTTTTGACAAGTGTCAGCAGAAATATTTCTGTCTTCCTCCAATACAGAAATATTTCTGTCTTCCTCCAATACAGAAATATTTCTGTCGTCTTCCAAGAGAACCGTTTTAAATGAACAGACTTTTTTTGCATCTTTCCATTTCGTTCCACAGTAATTTTATTTTCGAACTGGGACGTTGAGAGATAACGCTGATTCAGATGCAAAATGCATAATGAATCCTCCTTGATTTTATATATATGTGTGTGAGTTTATGTCTACATGTAAATATCAGGCTTAAAAAGCAACAAGTCAATTCTAATATACAATAAATCAAGAAGATAAAAGTAATAAAATAAAAACATTTATTTTTTTATCATTTTAAGTTTCTATAATTTTTTAATAATTATTAAAAATGAATTTAATTTAATTTAAGTAATTAAGAATTGATAGAGTTCTAAATGGAGTATGGTACCCCATCCCCTCTCGACGGGTCTGGGATCAGGCCATGGCGCTTAGTGGATAATTCCATCGTCATATTTTCTTCACAAAAGTTGTGACACTTCGAACTTTGATGGAGCATTGACCTGTTGAAAAACGTAAGTTCCTGCGCTATAAACTTGCATTAGGATGTCATATTAGCGCTCCTTCTGAAGCTGTCCTACACCACGACACAAAAAGCAGACCGACCCAGACCATCGGACTGTTAACATTAACTTGATCAAAATCGCAGTGGACAACACATCGAACTCCTCCATCTGATGCAAACAGCGTGTATCGAAATTTTCCGCTCTTTTCACCTCCTCTTACAAGGGGGACACCATTGTATCCGTTGCTGCTGCTGCTACTTCTATCTGAAGCCAAAAAATACTTCCTGTCGCAACGGAAGAAGCATTTATGAGCTTTTTTTCACAACTTGGCCGAGTTATTCAGTTTCATGAAATGGGGCCCCATCTCATGAAAACTCAATAACCTGTTTAACCTGTCTGAATAAACTCAATAACCTGTCGGGCTGCCTGTTTTTTGGGAGAAAATACGCTGCCTCTCTGATCGATATTCAGCTTTAGTATGGACAATTGTTTTCCACTTACAATGTTTTAAGATAGCTATTTAAATACTATCTGAACCTAACTGTTAACGTTTGAAAACTGTGCAGCGCAATTTATTACTTTTGCCTTTAAACTTCAGATGGAGGTGTTTGGAAGAATATTGGGAAACTGAAATCCATCGCACATTCAAATTCACTGAATTCTGACTTTCTGCAGTTTTATTTTTATCTCTATGCTATCGCTCTGTCTATAATGTTTGCCTAGTCAACATTTTCTGTAAACTATACCTTATTTGTCCCAATACTTTTAGTAACATAGTTCGATTTTTAATTATATGAATTAAAATCGATTTGAATATTCGAAAATTTAAAGTTACAAAACACAAATCGTAATTAATGAATTAGTCAAAGAAATAATTGGTGTTACCCTGAAAGCAACACTTTTTTATTGTCTAAATTAAGTTTTATTATACCTTGAATAAGTTGCAAAGAAGTAGCTCATGAAATTCAGTGTGTTCGTACTACTGCAGATAAAATTAAATTAGTAAATCTGCCATATATTTTAAAAGAAGTAAGAAATAAAACTCATCACGAACGACATTAGGAATTATCAAATGCTATACTGTCTGTGCTTCCACCAATTCAGCAATTCAATATGCATACCACTCCTTTTAAGCTAAGTAGTTAAACTATTTAATTTCTATAAAAGATAAAGTGTCATCTAAAACCATTTTTTTTTGTGACCAATATCATATTAACTTTATCTTCATGCATAAATTAGGTTAATTTTTTAATAAACACTAAGATACAATAGTTTACGTTTTAGCATCCAAGCAGAACCGTGCAACGGTATCTGAGGGCTCGGGTGTATGGTTACTTTTGGGACCCCTTTCTTTTATTATAATTTAATAAACGTTTTCGGGCCTCCCTTTTGTGTTTGGGACCGGATGTATCGCCTCCGGCACACTATCATTTGCACTGCTTTGTATATAGGGTATCAAACGATGAAGATCAGCACTTCAAAAAATTCCCTTTCAACTCACCCTTAGAATTTTCTACCAAAATGTCCGGAGTCTCTGAAATCTTCAACAGCGTGGATGTAATTTGTCTATCAGAAACATGGGTCGAACCTGACCAGGAGTCAATAGCCTGTGCTCCGGCCGCTGGATATTAATCGTTTTTCACATTAAGATCTCAATCCAGAGGCGGCGATGTTGCCATCTTCGTCAAAGATTCCAACCTGAAATTTGTGCACGTCTCATCTAGCAACTCCTTATTTTATAAAGCAATACTCGTGACTGTGAAGTTTAATGCCCGTTTAATCGATTTAGCGGCAATCTACATCCCCCCCCCCCCAAGTTTCAGATATTGCAACAATTGACGATGCTACTGGCTGGATAATGAGTAAGTTTGCAACTCAAATGAGTAAGTTTGCAACCCCTTTGCAACTCACATTCTCTGTGACGATTTTAACCTTCCACCGCATCTGGCCCCTCTCCTTCAACGACTAATGAACAAACTCTGTCCATTAAAGTTTACGATTATCAATGAGGAGCCAACGAGAGGCACTAATCGTCTCGACCTGATTCTATGTCCTGGCATTTGCAGAGTCGACATTCCACCAGAAACGTCCTTCAAATCAGATCACGACCCAATTGCATTACTTTTTGTACTGCCTATGCCCAGCTTCAATTGCCATAATACGGTGGAAAATAAAATCATTTTTTCTCCGATTTTTCTTGATCCCAAAAAGTGCCTCGAGGCACATTTTGGGATCAAGAGATTTAGGCACAGTGTATTCCATGGCATGTACTTGATGGATGTGACCCAATCCTCGCAGTTGACTTAATCACAAGAAGGATAAATGCAGTCACCCTCTATGCGTCAGCCAAAACCGTACGTACTTCTCCAAGGAGTAGAGCTTGGTGAACCAAAGATTTAGCCCACAGTTTCCACAACAAGCAGTATACATTAACAGGCAATGGAAAATCTCTGGCACAACCCAAGATCGGATCCTGTATTCCAGAGCAAGAGCTGTTTTCAACCGACTCAAGGCATCTGCCATAAAGAGATACACCGATGCCACCTTGTCTAAAGGAAAAGCGCCATACTCATCCAGACACAGTGTCATTAATCCCAATCTTGATATAGATAACTGGATGGACTACATTTCAAGATTCAAAGCCAATTCCGCTTCTGCAAAAATTCCTCTCCAATACTATCAATTTGCTCCTACTGATGACCTCTCCATCATCTCCATCACAAGACAGCAACTGATAAATGCCTAAACTCCCTGCTTCCATCTAGTACAGCAGGCCGAGATAAAATACCTCATTTCATAATTAAGTGCCTTAGCCCCGCTCCTACATCCTGGATGCATTGCTCTCAATCTACAATTCGGTTCTTTCCACACGAGTTTTCCCTGCTCAGTGGAATGAATACTCTGAGTCCACTGTCTAAGGTTCAAGCGCCAACAAGCCCAAAAGATATCAGACCAATCTCAACTTCTTCCACCCTTCTCAACCTCGTTGAAAAGGTACTCCTTCCAGCATTAAACAAACAGCTGATGCCACAGAAACCGAAACAGTTCCACTTTGCAGTCGCAAATAGATCCACCATAACAATCCTCATGGCGGCACAGACATCAATTCTTCAGACCTTCGAAAATAAATCCGAATTAGCTATTGTGTACGCCGATATTGAAGCTGCTTTTGACAGCTTAGACATCATCACAGCCCTTCTCAGCCTTCCGCAATTCTTCTTCAGGATAAATGGAGATCTACTAGCTTTCTTCACCGCTTTATTGAGGAATAAAAGTGTCCACCTCACAATGAAGAAGACCCACTTTACAAGGAAAACCAATGCAGGAGTCCCACGAGGTGGCGTCCTGTCTGGCCTCCTTTTCTCAGCCATTCTAATTCCGTTCATGTGTCCCCGTGATGGTGCTCTAATATACGCTGATGATATAAAGTTCCTTACCTTAATCCCACCATCTGCAAACCCAAAGGCAATTACGTCTTCAATCACTGAGAACTTGACCGCTCTTGCAACTTACTTGAAGATGTTTGGGTTAAACCTTAACCCTTCAAAATCTGCAATAATGATTTACTCATTGAAACAGCAACCAACGGTTATTCAACCATCAGTTTCTGGCACTCTCATCCCAGTGGTTACCTGCTATAAGGACCTCGGTGTCAATTTTGATCCGAAGCTGAGATTCGATGTGCATACAGAATACCTCCGGAAGCGACTGAATACCCTACGCTGGAGAGCGAAGCAACACTTACTTCATTCCAACGATGCCGCAACCACTACCAGATATCTTCAAGCCACTGTTTATCCGGTTATTTTATACGCTGCTGAAATTTGGGCATCTTCGTCGCCCTCACTTCAAAAACCGGTGTTCGCGTGTGAATACTGGACCCTCAAATGGGCCACAAATAAGCATCCCCAACCCCCTCAATTGAGAACAACTGACACGGCTGAGCAGAAAAATGTACTTAGGCTTCCTAAGTTAATTGACAGCAGGCGTTTAATGACTACAGTAAAAATGTACACAGGAGTGATAAACGCCCCAAACATCTGGGATATCTGTCAATAGCACAATCCTCTGCCATCCTTGAGGTCAGACCCCACACTAATCCTCAAATACAACTGGCTGAAACTGTGTAATCGTTTCCTACCTGCCCAGGCACTCTAAAAAATTCAGGGGAGTGCCTGGAACGAGTCTTGGAATTAACCTGCAGAAAATGGTTAACGACTACAAATTCTGTCGCATTCTCCTCGAGTGAGTCGAATCTGTTGAACTGGGATAAATTCTTCCAAATTGTGTTACGATGTTCAGTTCTGTTCCTGTTATATTTTCAATTTACGTGTTTTATTTTTGTGTAACTCATAATATCCCATGTAACTTAATTTTACCGATTTAATTACATGTATCATTCCTTAATATAAAACTCCTGGCCATGTCGCCGTGATGAGAACTATTGTTTCTAGTACTTGTGCCGTACTTAGCAGCAATAAAGAAGTTTATTATGTTTATTTATCAATTTACCAAGTTGTGAATGCCTATTGTATCGGAAGTACTTTGACTCAATTCGGTTTCACTATGGTACCGGTCACCAGGGCTATCATTTTCGAGGTTCTATTAGCAAGTCTTCCCAAAACTAACATCTTTCTGAAAAGCTGGCATCCTGTTTTAGAAAGGGGGATGTTGGTTTCTAATTTTGCTTTTTAATTTCGTTTTTAATCCCGTTATTTTTCAATTTCTCGCCTTGCATTATATTAAACCATACGGATTCATGAGGTGAGTTTTAATACTTACTCATACACCTTAATTTTTTTTTGAATTATCTAAAAGTAATTTCAAATATTCGCTACTGAAGAAATTATCTTAGATTAATCACGTTGATCTTAGGCAGTGCCACATCAGGAGTAAAGCAAACGGAAGTTTATCTCAGGAACGTAACAGCCCATACAAAACTATAGCTAGAAGTATTCTGTGATTGTGAAGGGGATGCATATTTATTATTTTTTCCTGGGTGCGAAAATATCTAGTTATGTCCTGGTCTTGGGCGCTTCTGCACCTGATTGTTGTGAGAGAGGTTTTCCTTATGGCCTGTTACTAGGAGCATAAGGGTTGTACTCGTAAGTATGTAGTTCGATGCAGTAGTTTGTGGTTGATAACAACGGCTATTCCTTGGAGCAACATAACCACCAACGAGGAACTTTTGCTGGATTAACACACGAGTGAACTTTTGTGGATTCCAGCACATTCAGGCATTAAAGGGAATGAATTGGCTGATATTTCTGCTAAAAATCCATCAACTTTAGACTTAACCTCTGTCTTTATTCCAGCTTCTGTTTATAATATCATAATTCAAACAGCATACCATGCACAGTGGACAGAACTATGGCATAAACCAACAAATAATAAACTCTTCCTATTGAAACAAGATCCAGAATTTTGGCACTCAAGCATTCAGACAGTTCGGAGAGAAAAAAATGGTACTCGCACGGATTAGAATAGGCCATACTCATCTTCATCTACTCGCAGGCGATGATCCTCCTCAATGTTCACACTGCTCGGAACATCTAACAGTCAAACATATTTTGATTGACTGTGACATTATCAACAACATCGAACTTCAATATTTCTTTCTCTGGCTAATCTCCGAGAATCGATGACATTGAATCATATCATTGGAGTGGAGGCAAATATTAAAATGAACTTCACTGTTTTTTGAAATAAATTAGAATTTATGATCGAATATAAATAGTTTCTGAGCTGAATTCATATTAATTATTATTTTTAACATTCCTATGAATAGGTGCACTATAGCTACAGCAGCTTGTGAGCCATTAAACACCCTTACCACACACACGCATACTAAATAAACACCACCTGGCGAAAAATTTTTTTGATATTGTTTAAATTTAACTAAGTTGAACAAATATGTATTGGGCTCACTAACTTCTCACAGCTAGTTCCATTTTGAGTGACGGAGCATGCAACGTAGTGGTATTTTCACCACGAATAACAACATCGAAGATAAGCAGGGGTTTTCGACTTATGTTCCACTGAACATATGTTTTAAAGATTCCGTGGAAAACGTAGCAGAATGGCTAAATGATGTATTGAAGAGGACTTTTTCTACATCTGCTAAAACAAAAACTTTTTTCCATCGCCAAAAAAGTGGTTATCCAATTCCTTTTTAAACTCATCAAACTATAAATAAACTTTTAAACATAACCAAACTATTCATTTACTTTTTAAACATGCTCCTCTTGAATTAGCCAGCCCCCCTAACTAGTCTAGGGGCAAAGGAGGGTCTCACAGTTCAAGAGATTTTAAAAATTATGTAAAGCGGTGTTGAGTTAAGACAGATTTGGCATCAATTAAAAAAAGTAAACATCTGGAATAAATAGTGTCTGAAAAGTTAATTAAAATCTTGACAGTGCAAAATTACTGCAGCTAAGGCTTTTACTAGAAATATCATTGTTATTTTAGATTGTTAATTTACTTAAAATCTACTTACCCTTGTTTTCTGGATAGCTCCTGCCACCACTTGCAGTCCAGTAGCTGGAAGAAGGCGACAAATAAAATACTACTTCCTAAGTGCTTCATTGATTCCGTTAAAGACTTCTTTCTTGAGACCAGTTTTCAGTTTCTGTAACGTACAGTTCAAAGCAATAGTATTAGATAATCTGAACAACAGATCGAAAAAAAAAATTGTAGACCGAGCAGTTTACAGTATACTCCTATGAATTTATTTTGATCTTCCAAGTGATGAGTTACCAAAATCTTAACAACCAGTTCCCTTAAAAAGTTCTGATTTAAGGGATATAACGCAATGTATTTCATGTTAATTAAGCGATGTCATATATATAAGTAAAATATGAATTCCAAAAAAGTTCTGTGTCTGCCAGGGATCGAACCTGGGACCTTCCGCATGTTAAACGGAAGGTTCCAGGTAAAAAATTAAAAAATAAATACGTATAAGCAGACACGCACCTAGTGCAAATACATGTTTTGCTAGGGACATCTACGCTTATTTTTATTTATTTATTATTATTTTATTTTTTTTATTTTTTTTTTTTTTGCCGTTTAAAACTCCTTAGTTCTTTCTTTTTATTACAAAAGTACATTAACTCCACAAATTTTCAGAACGGGACACGTTTATATGACTTTTTTTATTTTTTATTTATTTACCTACATAATGTAGGTAGTTGCTTTTGATAATTCACTTCAAGGACTGTTTAATAAAATGAAACTTGTTAGAAAAAGTGATTTTGAAAACGAAGTATTTACTGTTTATTTTACCTGTGTGTAATTTAAAAGCAACTTATACTGTTACAAAATATCGAAAAACGACATTTCACTATATAAAATTATTTCCAGATTTGATTTCTATTGGATTTTGTGATGTTTCGTTTCAGTTTAGTTTATTCACCTGATTGATCAGAATAAATACATTCTAGCTTCGTGTATTCGGTGGGTTGGCAAATGGATTCGAGTATAAAATTTAAGTTTGTACACCTGTCTTTCCTTTGTGACAAACGGTGCAAGCAAGTCACGCATTTCACAACTATAAGGGCGTAATGGCTCGAACATTTTATTTGCTCTTTAACAACTACATCGAACCTACCAATCGAGCCCCCAGATTCTTGGACATCTTCGATATCGGACCTGGCGTTATGTACTTTTAGTTTTGCCACTTTAAGCAGAACCAGGTTCAGCCATCTCATTACTTGGACAGTAACAGGCAAATACCGACTCTTTTCATGAAAAGGGTACGCTACACTTTGATCTTAGCTAAACGGCCGAGAAGCAATGTGAAAAGCGAAATGCGAGAAGCGATGTGAAAAACAACTATTTTTCTGTCTTTGAGAGCCACCTCTTGGATACAGTGGCTTCCACGATAACACAGCCCCGACCGCAGGTTTTTCAAAACCAGTCTCTCTTTTTTTTATTTCAATGAAGAATTAAAACAAGTCACTACTTAGTTTTTCCCACCCATTTTCTTAACGCTGCTAACCATTCTTTAAAATACGTGATTAAAACAGCACAATACCCAGAAGTCTTGAAGCTTTGTGTGTGTTTCCAAATTCCTTCACATCATGCAAATATAGAAATGATATTTTATTTGAAAACATAGAAGAGAAAAGTTCAAGGGAAGTTTCTAAACTGAAAATGATACTTGTAGTATCCCTTGCAATCAGGTCTCCTCGCAGGCATCTAGAACCTGCCAGGAGACATGATTGAAGTGTTTAAGGCTTTAAATGGATTGAGTAAACTAAATGCTGATGGCATCCTTGCTCTTTCTCAGCAATACACATACAGGGTAGATGCTAATTTGATTTCAGTCAGAGAGTAATTAGTTGTTGAAATAAACTTACTTCTGGTGTTGTAGAAGTGGGTAGTTTGAATAAATTTAAGGAAAAATTAGATAAATTATTAAAGGGAAATGGAGAGATGACGTGGGTATTTTTTGCCTTTTTTGCTGATACTATACAAGCTTTCTTCCTTGTATCACTAGCCACTACTAATACCAAATGTGCGTACCACTTATCTAAACATAGTAAGTTTAATTTAATTAACAAAAAATATGTCTAGAAACATTTACAAAAGAACTCAATGGATACTACTCAGTTCAAAGAGCTCACAATTAATTCATGCTGTTCTCAAACATAAAGACCTGGCGGTTATCCTCAAAATTCCTAAAAATCTCTAAAACCAGAAGCCTTTAAATCCTTCTACCTTACAAAACATCTAATGCCATTAAATATTAACCACTGATTTGCGTTGAATTTAATATATGCATAGTCTGTTTATTCTGTACTCGTAATAACTTAACATCAATTCTGGCCACTAACTACTAATTGAAATGAGCTTATGGAGGGGCTAACCTTTCTTTCTTATTCCTTTCCATTTTGAGGATGCTGCATTCTCTTCCCTTAACCACATCTAGCGGCAGAAATAATTCCAAACTCAAACTTATATAAGAGGACAATAGCATGAATGGTCACTATAGTTTTCCTCTCTTCGACAATAATCTTAATTAACTTAAATTCTGACTGAGAGTCGAAAGATCTGTATTAATGCTAATAACTTCTTTTAATGTGTGATGTAAACTGGAACCATGCCAAGACCTTTATGTGCCTGGATGAAAACAAGAAAATGTTGCTCCTCAGTAGATGAAATAGTTCCAGTAATATACTATGAATTTTGTCCTCTTCTCTTTGATCGAACTAGTTCATTTTGCCATTCCTGAGAAAATACACTTGGATTTGGTCGCTCCAGGTTTCCATTTCAAACAAGGCCGTGGATGTAAATTAAGAATCTTAATTGTTGATTTATTTACTTCACCAATGAATGCTGTTCTGTTAAGTACATGCAGCAACTTTTCTATTAATTCTGCTGGTTTTTTTAGTTTCTTTAGTTCAAAAATGAATGTAAGGCACATTTACAAAGTGATGCTTTCTCTTATAGTTCGCATTCCAAATAAATTACCGGTTATGTTTCTAAAGGCGAAACAATCAAGGAAATGTGCAAAACTTCACAAAAATGACATTAATATAAATGGTTCTATTTGTTAATTTGTGCTTATATAATGTGCAAATTAGAATTTCCTCCAAGGTTGGTTGAATACGCTTTCGAAAATATGGTCTTGAATCGGAAAACGAAACAGTTAATACTCACCGAAGTGCTTGTCAACCGAAGGACTGCGACAAATTGAACTCACACGTGTCATTTTACTTCGCCGATGCTAAGCAGTCATCATGTGGGCGGAATTCCAGGGTGAAGGTTAGGTCAGTTTTTGACTGTTTCTTCCAGACAGCTAGAACTTACTCTGATGCTAATATGCATCGAAAACGTCCTTGGACTGAATAAAGTAATTAACGTTAATGGTTCGAATAGAAGATTTTTCTTGAGAACTTTACGGCCATACTTAAACATAAACTTTCCTTTTTCTTGATAATTTCGAGTGTAAAGTTTGGATGTAATTTTATATATAGTCAAGTATTTAATTGTAATGATTTTTCTCTGATTGTATCCTTAATTAGGAATTTTGAAGAAATCTAGTATTGGTGCTCTACACTTAATTGTGAGGTTCTCAACATTGCTCACCTTTTATGGTCATGAAGTTTATCGGAATATTTTCCTATTATGGATTTTATTAACATTGAAGGTGTGGTAGAATTCAGAATGAGTGAGTGGTGTAATTGCATAAAATCGGTCCAAAAAAGGGAAAAAAACCATTTCTACCGCAGGTCTTCTGAAATACTAATAAAAAAATTAATTAATTAATTAATGCGGCTTTCTTTAATGGGGTTGCCAAGAAAATTTGAATTCTTTTTGTAATTTCAATGGCTGCACGCTTTTTTTAACATGAACAAAAATATTTTAATATTGAAGCAGATTTAATTTACAGTTGTTAAAAAGCTTCGGTCCGCAATCGTTTAGCAATATTCGGTGTCAAAACACAAACCTGAAGTGCTTTTATTATTTTTAGGACATTTAGTGACTTGCCAGCTTTTGAAATATATCATATTTGTAGTTTCTACCGTATACTGAAATTTATTTATGGCGTGGTTGAGTGTTTGTTGATATTTAGAATTCTGTCTACACTAAATCCTTGAAAGTTTTCTCTCGTGAAAACTCAGCTTACAGTAATGCAAGCCGAGATTTCACGAGAATATAAACATGAGTATCTTGAATACTCACGTTTATATTTTCATTCTGTTCTTATGAGTCTCTAAAATATTGTATATTTTAAGTGAGATGAGGTATTCTTGTACTGTGTGTTGCAAAAATGTCTACGGAGAATGTCGAAGAGAGATGTGATCTGAATTTTTGTCTAGACTATTCGAAAATATGCGAACTATTCGAATTGGTCTACCCACAGTTAGTTCTGATGACATGTTAGTGATTTCTTTTAATGTTGGAATCATATTTTCCCACGTGCCATATATAATTACCGAAAATGTTTGAGAACAATAAACTTCGTTTTCCCCGTACAATATCCAGGCAACAGCTTTATAAAAACTTAAAAACAAAGCCTCTGCAACTCTGCAATAGATGATCAACGAGTCTGGAGTCATGCTTCTTGCAAAGTTAATTACTTCTGCAATCAATTCACCAAACCTAGCCAACATAATAGCTCCCACCAACAGAGAAAACTCAAGAAACCAACAGCAATTCAAATCCAAACTCTCCAGACTAAAACAAATGGACAAGATGTTCCCCAATCCTCATAAATTATCACAACATTGATTGTAAGAGGTTGCTCAACTCTGAAGCCTACAGGAGTCTCATTTCCAAACACATTATGAGAAATACAAACAGCTGCCTGCCTGCAACCCAGTAACTACATCCGAGAGCCAAATGTGATGTTCTGCAATATATATTTTTGATCATTATAATTCATATTCGTTGTTAATGTATATATAGAATATGCTATGTATTTTTTATATATATTTGTCTCCTTTGTACTGAATTTATGCCCCTAGCCTAGCCTAGTGCTGTGATGGGCTTGCTGTAGTTGCGATAAATGAATATTTATTTATTTATTTGTGTATTAAAATAAGAATTATCGCGATAATATGAGCAACAGGTGTTACTTTCTAACTGATACTTCTATTATCGTTGTTGATGTCTTTGGTCGCTGTCCATTGATTGCAATGAGTGTCCGGATGCTGATAACCTAGTCTCGTTCATATAAGCAATGCAATGCTCGTCTTCGAAATTATGCTACTGAATTTCAAGATTGCGAAAGCCATGTTTGTAAAACTCTCTCAATTGGAAGTTGAATACGTTTAAAAATATATATATATATTCGCTAAAGTTCTTGAACAGTTTCCATTAAATGAAAATTTGGAGAATTTTATCTATTTTTTAAAAATTGTTATTGTATTATTTCTTATTAGAATTTGGGGTAAGTTGGTTAATTTTGCGATTGCGAGATATTTATGAGAGTGACATCTTTTTGTGAGGGCGTGACTAAACATTTGATTGTAAAAATGCATTATTACGCTGCTTTGGAAGCGAATGATTATTCTGATTTCAACAGATGAAATCAAAAATATATTGGAAACATCGCAGAAATGTGGAAACTGATGTTTATCAGTGTTTTACAATTAGTCAGAAAACACAGATCGAACTATTCGCCATGTTCACTCTCTATTCTATCTAAAGATAACAAATATTCCTTTTACTATCTTTAGATAATTATAAGATAATTATAAGGCATTTGTCACTGACGTCACAGAGATAGCTAGTGAATTCAACTCAGGTACATTCTCGCTAACATAGTCAGAGTAACCAACATCAAATTCGCAAGACAAAATAATATTTAATCTGAATTATATGAATATCAATACATAGAATTCTTTTTATCTGATTTCCGTAACAAATGCTGAAAGCCGAACTTAAATATATAATTTTATTTTATTTCGCCAAGCACTTCATTATAATTGGAATATGAGTGGTTACTAGATTTCCTAATTTTAATTCTATCGAACAGTTCCCTCATCCCCATGAAATTTATTGGCGATTCACCTGATTATGAGGATCATAATACTGTATTAGTATTCTGTAGTGTATAGCCTACGCCGACATAACAGAGGGGAGGAAGATTCTGTCTCGCTACGTTAATTCGTCCTAGCGCCAGGAGTATAAACGGAAATATTATTTATTTTCAGTCATTTATTAAGAAATAGATTTTAATGAGATGTGTGATGTTGTACTTCTAACAAATGATTATTGAGAGATGAGTTTTAAAAAAATTAAATTGTTAAAAGGTATCGTGTTTGGGGTATTGTGCGTTCTCACAGTAGTAATGACTACTACTATGAACTTCCATCCATCCAATCAAGAATTTGCCATAATGTACTTGGAATTGGCGAGTCTACGAGTCTGTCGTTGATAGAGGTCGTCTTAGATACAGTGAATGTCCTGTCACTATTATGGCTGTTAGAATCGCAATATCACATTAAAGAAGATCCCACAAAAGGCAGGCTATAAGAGAGTAGTCACAGACAGAGACTGCTCCAAGTAGGGACAAAGGGACTATAGGCCTCCTATAATCAAAATCGTGTGACTTTTTTATTGCTACATAATTATTAAAGCTCAATGATTTCCCGGAACATTGCTTTAGTTGCCCCCTTCTTTAGAAAATCCTGAGACCACTCCTGGTCACATCCGAATTTCCCTAAGGTAGTGTGCCCTCTCGGCATTTCTATTCACTGCTGTTATAGCACTACATACTAGTCAATCATAACCAACAAATCCTCTCCTACGCATATGACTTTAAGATTTTAATTCAATATTGGCCCCAGTTCCAATCTCATCCTGCCCACAAACCATATCAATAACAGTTTATTGAAAATCGCATCTTTTCTTCGACAGTATGGCCTGATCATCAGCCTGAAAAGACAAAGTTGGTGAAACTTTCCTTGAAGATTTCCTCTAATCCTTCAAGGATTGCACCAGTATTTGGCAACACCAAAGTTCTAGTTGTTACTTCTCTTTCGCTTTCGGCGTTACTTTTCTTCCAAACAGCTGTTCACTCTGTACAAATCGCAAATTCGCTCTACCATGGAATATTGTTCTCACATCTGGGGCGGTGACCCCAAAACCTCTCTCAGGCTTCTAGATTCCATTCAGAAGAGGGCAGTTAGGTTAATTAATGACTCCTCTCTAACAGAGTCTCTCCACTCGCTCTCTCATAGACGTACTGTTTCTGCTGTATGCCTTTTCTACAGATACCTCCATGGGCACTGTTCTTTGGAATTGGCTTCTATAATTCCCTCTTTCTCTTTCAAAACAGTCTGAACACGTGCCGCCACCAGCCAACATCCATTTACTGTCCAACTTCAACTCACAGAACGAACTGTTCATCTTCCTCGTTTATTCATTCAACTGCCGATTTCTGGAACAACCTTCCTTCATACGTATTTCCTGAAAATTACAGTCTACAGAAGTACAAGTTTAATTAATATCAACAAATATCTTCTTTCGTCTTCTCAACCTCCAACCCATGCACGGTACTAAGTACTATAGGTTCTAATACCTCTCGTGTTTGGGGTTTTCATTGAAAAAAAAAAAAAAAAAGTTGTGCCCCCAGCATATACCTGACTAATCGTTTTTTTCCCTTTTCTAATGCTGTCTATTTATTTATTTATTTGTCTACAAGGTTTATGTTGACCTCAAAAAAAAAAGGGTTTCTATTGAGAAAAACTATAGAAAAGAAGTTATCTATGCAGCAATCAGCCAAACTAGTTGAGTAATGCTTTCGATAACTCTGGTGGTGCTAGCACCATAGTGATATAAACCACTTTGTGACCATATAATGTACTGCACGTATATAGTAAATCTTTTCTTAAAATATATTAGTTTATTGCATATTTCAATATGCATTTAGTTTTCTTTTATTGTTTCTCTGTTTTAGCCTCTTTTAAATTTAACTTTTACCATTCTCATATTGAAACTTACTATTGGGAAAAAAAAAAAAAAAATTCTCCACAAGGAAAATAAATCTTTAAAATCATTTGTTTTCATTTTAAGTAACTTATCAAACTTGTCAGTACCTAAAAATATCGCAAATAGCAATATTCACAGATTGGAACATAGCCTTAATGTCTATATTTATTTTCTTAGTTGAAATTTTCCTGTTTTCGGACAACTGTTTGAAGAATAATCATGATTCTGTACCACAGCGCCGTTCGCTGAAGGCCAACGACATCAACACATGTTTAACATCACATTCTGTCACTCTTTCTTGGTACATGACCTTACCCGAAAGCGTAGGTCATGGAAAACACGTACAGTAATTCAGAATTCGGGTACTAACAAACACGTGCGGTTATTTGTTTTCCTTTTCTAATAAAACAGAAGAGGCAATTTTCATACACCTCCCATGCAGTACAGTACAGTATTACAAATAAAATGCTTCAACGAAGGCAATTGCAACTAAGAATTTCAGATTTAAATATTGACACTGACACAACAAAAAACCGAAGTTCCCCTCCAAACCAATCACGGATACTTTTTAAAGAGCAAAGAATTGTGCTGTTGTAGAAAAGAAAAAAAATCAGTATTCTTACCCACTTTTTACTATATTTTATATTTCAGTACAATTACGTGATGTTTTAAAGTTATTGCGGTATATATATTTTTTTCTATCTGTGAATTCATCTGGAGGTCCTCTTTTGAGTACAGAGTCCCCAATAATGCGGAATCTTTGTTATTTCCATTTATCGACTTACTGAAAATGCTGGGTAAAGCTGGATTTTAAGCGATTCAAAAAAACAGTGTTTTAGAATGTACTGCGTTATCGCTAGGGTAGACAGTAGACAAACGTGTTAAAATACAAACAAGTAAACAAAATAAACATGTTAATATACAAACAAACAAAAAATTATACAAACAAGTAAACAAAATAAACATGTTAACAAACAAATAAAATAAACATGCTAATATAAAAACAAAATAAACATGTTAATTTACATAATTTACAAACAAAATAAACATGTTAATATACAAACAAAATAAACATGTTAATATACAAACAAAATAAACATGTTAATATATACAAACAAACAAAAAAAAATTATACAAACAAGTAAACAAAAAAAATTATACAAACAAGTAAACAAAATAAACATGTTAACAAACAAATAAAATAAACATGCTAATATAAAAACAAAATAAACATGTTAATTTATGTAATTTACAAACAGATAAATGCGATAACATGTGAACATAAAGTAATGCTTTAGATTTGTTGAGATGACAGGTTTAGATGAGTTGTGATGCGATTGGAAAACCTTTACGCAAGTTTTCTGATAGCATCATCACTGCATTACTTTTTTTGCCAATATGCTAATCACTCTGTAAAGGGATGAGAAAGCGATGAAACTACAAAGGATATCTCAATCAATTGAAGAGAATATCGATGGCAGTAGACATTCAGTGCGAGGCCACTGTAGCAGAGTGGTTAATCGCTAGGGTACATCAGTACACGTGCTTGAATGACCTGGTTCAAGTTCATTTAACTACTAAATACGGTAATGTTCTTGTATTCTCTCTATTTTTTGTGGTTGTACCGGAGTATAAACAGAAAAATTATTTATTTAAATATACGAGCTTTTATAATTGTATATCTTATTTAGAAGAACAAGATAAAGAAAGCTCACTTTAAAGGCGAGAGTTATAAAAGCCTTTTCATGAAAAACAAGATGCAAAAGTTTTAACTGTATTTATTAAGCATGCAATGCTGTATGTCGGTGCTATACTGAGTAGTAACTGCAATACCGACTTGGTTCACTATGACTTTTCCAAAGGTCCGAAGAGGATGTTATTTTCCACAAAGTAATATTGCGATATATTCTGTGTAAGAAATATTGGGTTATGTCTTTAAAACTATATTTGGTTGCTTCCTTAAAACATACTGAAAGGCAGCCCTGTAAATCGAAGGTACAATACTGCTCTAATATTGTTTTATATTGCTCTAATCAGTCATCGAACTGAATTATATATGAGGTACGATCAAAAAAAAAAGGTCGAGGACTGACTTTGTAGCGTCGTAGTGAGTTATGATTTGTCGTGATATGTTCGGTGAGTCATCTAGACGTAGTAAAGCCTGAATTCTCTGCTTATCTGCAGCAATTTTAATTACCCTACATTAAACAGGTTTTATATGATTCGTCACATTTTAAAGCAAATTTGCATAAATTTTGTATAAAATTAGTAGAAAATGCAAAACCACGAAATGTTAAAAGCAGCTTTTGTAAAAGATGTTATGTGTTATACAAGGATTTTGAATGGTGTGCAAAGTTTAAAGAGGAACGCTTGTCCATCGAAGACGACCTTCTCTCTCTGGCCCTTCTTCAATGGTGATTCCGTCATTGGTGAAACGAATGATTCAGTCGCTCGTATTCGTAATTTGACCAGGAGTGATCGACGTTTGTCTATGCGCGAATTTGTGAGTGAAATTGTTATTTCTTATGGGACATATCAATCAATTTTAACACACGATTTGGGAATGTGCCTGGCATATTCATTGACTACAGAGAGCGGCGAATTCTCTTCTGTCAGAATCTTCCTCAACGTGCTGCTGCTGACCTACGCTTTGTTTCTTCTATCATTATTGGCGATGAATTGTAGGTGTATAGCTGTGACCAGGAAAGAAAGCAGGACGTTCTTCATCAAATATGAAATCATGCTAATGGTATTTTTTGATCCAGAGGTCATTGTTTATTATGAATTTGTCCCTCATGGTCAGACATAGAACTAGAAATACTACAAAACAGTTCTACGGCAATTGCGCGATGTTGTTTGGAGAAAACAGCCAGAAAAGGGGACTTTAGGGATTAGGCCAGTTCCAAAAGAAGCCTATCAGGAATGCTTTCGGAAGTTGCAGAAGCTTTGGAATGGTTGCATGCAGTGTGAAGGAGACTACTTCAAAGGAGATCCATCCGTATAGCCGGTAACCTTAATCATTTCCCAAATATTAGTTCAGTTCCTGAACTGTCTGACCACACCTTTAGTATACAAGTTGATCTAATATTAAATTACTAGCTCAAATTCTCAAATATCTTTCAAAAAAGCAAAATTTTCAAAAATATTTTATTACCGAATGAAAGGAGGTAATAAAATATTACCGAATAAAGATAGGAGGTCAAAATACAGGTCAAAAATAAGGTTTCAAATGTGGTTAATTTATTATGTTAATATGTTCTGTGGTTAATTTATGTAATCAATAAATTTCCTTCCCAGTAATATTCTTTTTTTTATTTATATCACTTCTTTCAATTTTTCCCTCAAAAGAATCAAGAAAAGTAAAAGAAAAACAAATATTTTTGAACCAATAGTAATAGTTCATAATTTATAACAAAAAAAAAAAAAAAAAAAAGCGCAAACAGCAAGGACTTTCATGCGCGAACTGGGAACATTTCCTTTCTGCGTATTCGTCATATTGCCAACAAACATAATATCCAGTGCTTCAGTTACAATGTACTGTATATGGATAGCCTATGTGACACTTATAAAAAAATTAAATAATAATTCCGGCTTTCTATTGGGCTGAATTTAGTCAAATTTGAAAAGGTTCTTTAAATCATCATGAAAGAGTAGAATATAAAATTTTGCGAAAATCCGTTCAGTGAGAGTCGAGTTCGAATGGATGATCAAAGAAATAATAATTTCCATATTTCTGTTATTTCGATTTTTAATGAAATTTAGGCTGGCTCAACAAATTGTTCTGAAAGAGCTATCTATAACATTTCATGAAAATTCATTCACTAAGAGCCGAGTTATTACATTCCAACGGACAGACTGACTGACTTAGTGAAGAAAATAGGCACTTTATGCATACATATATGCTAATGCCTAAAAACGGCTACACGTGGATTTGATAAAAAAAACAGATTTGAAACTCTTCGCTGGTCTTTGAAACTTTTCACCAAAGCAAGGTAAGAAAGGAAGAAGTTCTATTTTAATTCCTTGATGATCCATAGTGTTTTTTAAATGTTTACTACACTTATTTTCAAATATTCATAAGGGGCATAAGTTCAAATTGAGGAAAGACAGATGTAGAATAGATGTGCGGAAATTTGCCTTTAGCCAGCGGGTGGTTGGTAGGTGGACATACTTCCATCCCTTGTCGTGGAAGTTGATAGCCTAAATAAGTTTAAGGCTCAGCTGGACAGGTATTTCGAACGAACAGAGGGGTGAAGTGGAAGTGGTTATTTTTTATTTACAGTATTTATTTTACTTTATTATTATTATTATTATTATTTTTTTTTTGGCTGATGCTGCATAAGCTTGCTTTCTTGCATCAAATGCCTCTACTAATGCTAATGCTAATGCTATTCTGTAATTCTTTGGTCACTTTGCCTAATTTCGTGGATGAAAAATCCGCTTTGTAGAGAGAAAATATAGTAGAGAGAAAATATAAATAAAAATAGAACCTCATACGTTTTTCTTTTTTTTATGTTTTGTAATACAACTGACAATACCTGCACACTGATAGTACTGAACCGCCAGTGGGATTTTGTGGTATGTGAGATGAAGGTCGCCTCTCTACACATACTGGTAATAAGATCCATCAAGAAAGTGATACATGTATAATAATACATTTAGTAGTGCATCTGACTGTCATTATCCTGGTTCCACAGTGGAATCAGAGTTTAAAAGGGACCCGAGAAAGATGTATTCATATTTTTAAAAAATATCAAGCTCGAATTTTTAGAATATTTTTATAACATAATCTGAAATACAAGAACATACAAGAGGGTGATGCCCTGGATGCTACGCACCCGGGGACAGACCGTTGTGTGTCGGTGCCCGGATGCCTCCAAAATTTTTTCTTAAATGATTATAATACAGTTATAAGAAAAAGCAAGGTGTTCCCCAAAACTAACCCTATACCTAGGTCCCTGCATATCATTCCACGTGGGCTTGTGTTCTACGTAGGCAGCCCACGAACGTTAGTTCAATTCCGCGGATATTGCATAGTCCTGTTGTAATATTTGTACTGAAGCCAAGAATGTAAATAACACACTGTGATATATAACTGTATCATATTTTGTCATCCCACGCTCGCTATTTCTACATGGCGTGAGATATAAGATATTGATATAAACCCCAGTGTGAAAACAAACTCGGATTGAATTAAGAATATTCGACTGAGGTTACCTCTCTGAAGCCATCTCAAAGGAATGTAGTTAATTAATTAACACTTTGTATATTTTTAACAGTCAAATATTATTAAATTCAGTAAAATATAGTATGATATAGTATTACAGCATTATATCAGTAAAATATAGTACGTTGTAAAAGATATGAAAAGTATTATTAGTAATTCTCTGTGTTTTACTGGACTTAACGATTGGGTACATTTAAGTATTTTTAATTTTTAAAATTTTAATTAAAATTAAATTAAATTAAAAAAATTAAGTTTTTAAATTTTTAAATTTAAGTTCGCGATTACTAATGGCCGCCGTAGCCTAGTGGTCAGGCGCACGGGTGCATAAGTACACGTACCTTGAGTGACCGGGGTTCAAGCCTGTGACTGCTGAATACAGTGCTGTTACTTGCAATTGTGAACTCCTCTAACCGTTTGGTCGTCCCGGAGTATAAACAGAAAATTTATTTATTTTTTATACACTTTTTGTTTATTTGTATGATAAAACCAATGATTTGTTGCTGGTAGTTTAGTTTTGTTTATTATTTTATTTTATTTTTTGTTGAAAATGGATATTACTACTAGTAACTAAATTTGTTTTTGTAGTTCGGAATCTTTCGAAGATACTGCCCTTCCCCTCTCTTAATTACGATTAAAGTTATTGTTTGAAAGACGAATATTGTTTTATAAGATGTAACGTTAATATGGTGGCCCACTGAAATGAATTAATAAAAGTCAAATTTAAAAATGACATCTTTACATTAAAACGTTTTCTAACTGCTTTCAATATTTGCACTAGTCACAAAATAAATAAAAATAAAATAAAAATTATTACGATGATTAAAATATGAATGAGTTTTATTATTATTATTTTTTTACATAAAATATTGTGTTAGTAGTCAATAATACATTATTACTTCTCGAGTTAGTCACCCTAATCTAAACACTTCTACTAACTTGCCAATGTCTTTTTCGAAGAAGTCATTTGGTTTTTACCGGAACCAGTTCCGCTTCCTCTTTCCCTATTTCAGATCTATCAAGGTTTTAATTGTCACTGCAGCTGTGTGAAATTTAGTACTGTCTTGGTAGAGAAAAATCTTAATTAGTCTGCGTAGCAAGCCTTGTATAATTAACGTTACATAACTGCTACACTAATTGTCCACATACTGTAAATGAACAACGCTGTAATGTGTAATAAATACATAAATTTTACCTTATTCTTTAGTAATTTGTATATAAAAATACAAAAAAAAAAAAAAAAAACTGTCATATTAGGGCAACCCAAGCCCGAACTTATAAACCTATAAATTGAGTGTGTTCTCGGATCGATTTGTTGTACGAAAAACCCAAATTTCCATGGCAGGATGGGAGACCTTACAATGCCTGAGACCGAATAATTCAGTCATGGAGTGAAAAAAAAAAAAAAGAAGTCCATAAAAGTTCCTTGTGTTATTGGCATGATTCGAGCCAAGGTTTCTTCTACCCGGTGTGGGGAGAGGATGGCGGTTATAAACCACTGTGCTACCTGACCAGAGAATAACTGGAGTAGTCAGAATCTCATAATAACTCAAACTCAGGTCTTTTCCACCCAGTGTGGGGAATGCGGCAATTCAACCAACTGTGCTACCGGGAGGTCAATGATATACAGGAATCACAGGTCAGACCTCATCTTGAATATTCTATACAAGTCTGGAGGCTACATTTCAGAAAAAGATATAAACTTGTTTCAAGGAGTACAAAAGAGGACAACAAAGACCATTTTCATAAAAAAAGATACTCCACTTCCGAATCTGTATAGTTTGGGAACTATGTGTGGTGTTTAGAATTTATTTATTTATCTTCAAAGGAAGGGTTAGTATTAGTAGTGGAAAAATGACCTAAGGAAACAAGCTTCCTTGATTCAGCATCAGCCACAAAAAAAAAAAAAAAAAAAAAAAAAAGAAACCCTCCAACTTCCTTGTCCAAGCCTTTCTATTAATCCTTCCTTAAAAATCCTTGAACTTATTATACTATCCACTTCCACAACACCTATTCCAACAATCGGTTACTCTCTAGCTTAAAACAAATTTTATCACATCTATCTATCCTGCAACCATCCTTTTTCAAATTTATATTTATTTAAATTTGTAAAAGGATGGTTGCAGGATACTGGTTCATCAACTGCTTGGACTTTATTACAGAAATTAAACACACATCCATTGAAACTGCTGTGACATGAATGACTGCATTATGTAATTTTAAACTTCAACATGCAACTCCAGTTACAATGGCAAGCCCTTACCTTTGCCTTCTCTTGAAATACAAACTGGAGGCGCAATATGGCCTGAGTAGCCCTTGCCCAGAAAACACCACAACAACAACAAATAAAAATACAAACTGGCCCAAAGTAGTAATTCCCGGTTTATTATTATTGTTAATTTTCGTATTATTACTTTATCATCAATATAAATAAACTTTTTATTTTTCAGGTCTCTTCAAATGGCTGAGTCAAGTAATAAATTGACTGTCCATCAACGTGTCTCTCTCCTGGAATCACGGTTCTCAAATGGCAAAGCTCACGAACACGTCAAAACAGATTCTGAAAGTGCACTTCAATCTCTAGTACCAACCAGACAGAATATTCAGAAATTATCTCTAAAATTTCGTGAAAGAGGGTTTATTGCAGATCTCTCTAAGTCTGGATGTCTACGAAGTGCTCGAAGTAATGAAGCAACAGCCACCATCGCAGAAGCTTATTCTGTGAGTCCATAGAAATTCCAGCACTCTGCGTTTCTTGAATTACACATTTCGCATATTATAATTCAGCGAATTAGGATGTGCAGTATAATTTTTGAGTAGAACTTTAATGATGCATTTTTTTTTTTAAATTAAACTAGAAGCCACGTTTTTTTTTTTTTTTTTTTCATGTGTTTGCTAAATTCCTGAAATACTGATTTTGGGACACTTATATTTATAGCACATTAACTACAAAAATTATTTAGATTACCATAATTTAAAGTAAGGTGCGATTTCAATTTAAAATGATCCCTGTGGTTAATAGTGACATTAGTCATCAAGAGCATTTAAGCGAGTTTTCTTAATCCTTTTTAAAAGTATAGTATAATTTATTATACTTACTTTTTCTGTAGCTCTTAGCTGTTTTCCAAGCTGAAAAAGAATTTTTTGTGTGATTGTGATTTTAGTTTTTAGGAGCATTAGCAACTAAGGCCATATTGCTCCGAGATGTACGGTGGTCATTCCCTGACCAAGAATTTTTTTCCTAGATAAGTGTTCAATATATTTTATATCGTGAGAAAAGTTTTATGATCATTAACTTCAAAAACAATTGTTAAAAAGATTATTCCATCCTAAACTTCAGTCTTATTTCTCACAAAAAGAGAGCGCGCTGCTGCAGTGTTCATCTTTGATAGCCCTCAGTTCTTTATTGGGACCACCTCGACTTCTAATCTCTCTCTTAGCATTAACATATCACAAATATTGCTTCTTCTGCATAGAAAAAAAAAAAAAAATGGTTATCTTTTTCGCTTTGGCCATTGCTTTTCTTCTAAACAACTACTGACTCTATACAAATCTGAAATCTTCCCCAACACTACCCAGATATGGGAATGTTGTTTCCATATCTGGGGTGGTGCCCCAAGACTTCTCTTAAGCTCCTAAGACAGTTAGGTTAATAATTCCTCGTTACATAATCACATAATCAGTTTCTGCTGCATGCCTTTTCTGTAGATATATCCACAGTTACTGTTCTTCTGAATTGGCATCTGTAATTCCACCTCTCCCTTTAAAACTATTTCGAACACATGCTTCAACTGTTCAACATTCATTCACTGTTGAGCTCCTAGCTCACAGAACTAACTTCCTTATTTAATTTTTTTTTTACTCCCTAAAACAGAAGTTTCTCATCGCATAAAAGGGACAAACTCTTCTTAGAATATAGGCATTTACTGACACGATATACTGACATTTTGTAGAGCCTCAGATGCTCTGGTGCTTATTCCAAGGATTCCCAACCTGCGGCATGTGGAAATCCACCAGCACCCGAGTCCTCAGCTGGTCTTGAAAGTAAAGGATATATCCGGTGATGCAGACACATCCACAAAAGTATATAATGCATATAGTAATAGCTTCAATATCTAATATTAATATAGAATAATAATGTACAGTAAAAATACTAATATCAGACTGAACAATAATGCAATATAATGCACAACAAAAATAATCAAACCAAATTTAACAGTAATATAGTGTACATTTCTCTTCTGATGTACACGATCCTACCGAAAGTCATGGATACTGGTTGTGAGAAAAATATGTATTTAATCAAAGAAGTAATTGTGTGCTAGCTTTCCTTAGGCCGTACTGACTACTTCAATTTGTCATGGAAGAATTCCTACTAATTTCAGGTAGAAAGCTGGTGGAATTGTTTTATACTCCTCCTCCTTTAAAGCATTAGTGACTTCCATTAAACAAAGATGGCCGTCATGACCTTGCCATAATGCGGCATTTGCTTTCCAATTCATCCCAAAGACAACGTACATTTGGGTTGAGGTCAGCGCTTTATTCTTACATCGGGCTAGCCGGATGGGTAAAGTGATTGCCTGGCAACCCAAAGGTCGCAGGTCCGAATCTCGCCTCAGGCTTGGATCACAGTAGTGCACAAATCTTGGGAGGTGCGTTATGGCCACAGAAGCCGATGCGCCAACAACTAACAAAAAAAAAAAAAAAAAAAAGACATTGACATGTTTAATGTTATTCTCTTCGGTTCACAATACTGGACACCCAGAATTATCTATGTTGGACGCAGCTCATAGGTTCAGTATTTTCCACCCATACCGGGTGGAAAATACTGGAAAATCCAGGCCTTTTCCACCCATACCGGGTGGAAAAGGCCTGGATCTATGAACTGAATTAGTCGATTTCAGGCGACGGTCGTATGGTTTTCTCTCCCGAAAGCTGAAGTTTTTCGTCCAGCAGAGGCAAATCGACCACAAAATACACGCAATTTGCAGACACAATATACTGTCGTCTCATAGCCTCAGTTGCTTTGGCGCTTAATACACTTACATGCACAAACACACACACGTGCTAGCCCTTAAAATATTTCAACAGTTGACTTCAGTGTCCCACTGTGTCTGCTATTTGGCCAATGAACTTGTCTGCTATCTACTATCACACCTCTTGTGAAAGGTTTTGCGTTCTTTCCCATACCTTTGTGTGCTATCTTTCTGCCTTTTACATCCTACCTTTAAGTGGCATTGCTATCTACCTGTTATTTATTTATTATTATTTTTTTTTTTTTTTTGTGTGTGTGTGTTAGTTGTTGGCGCATCGGCTTCTGTGGCCATAATGCACCTCCCAAAGTTTTTGCATTTTCTACTCTGATCCAAGCCCGAGGCGGGATTCGAACCCGCGACCTTTGGGTTACCAAGCAGGCACTTTACCCACCCGGCTAGCCCGGTCGGCCTACCTGTCATATAACCTCTGGAGTTAACCATTACTTCCCATTGGTGAGGCAATCCACTACACATTGGAGGGAAGGGCCTCGCACCTGTAGCACCCTCGCAGCTGAAATTTGAAATCAACTTATTATATAAATGCCCAGAAATTCATTCAGTCTAGATATTTCAGGACCCACAGCGATACAGTTCAGATCCCAATAAAAATCCTGCAATGTTACTATAGTTTTAAAAAATAACACTGCAACATAACATACTATAGCTACTAAAGCAAACACAGTCGAAATCATCATTTTATTCAAGTGAACACATACTTCCAAATGATTGTTTTGTACAGCAAAGCCAATTTACAGTTTTTTAAAAATATTTAATTAATTAAGTTTAATTGTAAATTTCATTTTAATCTAATGTATTTCTGCTTCCGAAACTGGCAGATGGAATGTAACATTATCTGTTTTGTTTATTTTTATATATATATATATATATATATATATATATATATATATATATATAATTAAATGGAGATGAGGAGCAGGAGATGACTCAGATACGCAGTTAAAGCTTCACATGTAAGCGTAAGCTTGTTATAAAACTGAAGTCAAGTGGTCTCCTTTGTCTGTATGTTTCGGTTTTGATTTCCATGAACTTTGTAAAATTGCGCAATGACCTCATTTCACTTCCTCTTAGTTACAACAAATCGTTAGCATATTTAGTGTTGTTTTTGTGCTATGTGTTAAGCCAAGGTAACTAAATTATGTGGGGGCCAATATGTTGTGCTTGTATTTGCGTCTATGTTCTTCGGTTAATTTGTCTATTGCTAGACGAAAAGCACAAGTTCCATGAGACAAAAACCGTGCAAACCTTGCCAATGAATTAGATCACGGTGTTAATAATAAATAAATAATCATAATAATTCTTTTCCCTCAACGGGACTGAACCCAGACGGTTCTCCACATTGTGAGGAAGAAACGATATCATAACCACTGTGTCAACCACGAAGGCAACATATTTATGTACACTTGTTTCCTTTTTTTAAGGTCTTTAGAAAAACGTGCGAAATCAAATTGTTTTAAGGGCCATATCAAAACCGATTTCTACGTAAGAAGAAATTCGAAACAGATGCATACAAAAGAAAACAGATAAGTGAATTGGAGAGGAAGAAGGATGAAGAATTAAACAGATTCTCCTGATAAGCTGATGTTATTGTTGGTGTTGTAATAGGGTTTTAGGAGTATCAGGAACTAAGGCCAAAGTGAAAATTGCTTGTGTTCTGAGCAGAGCCGGATTTACACATAAGCTAAACAAGCTACAGCTTAGGGCCTCGCTTCACCTTAATTGCGTGTGTTCTGTGGTCGATGTTCTGTTTTCTGGACGGAAAACCTTAGTTTCTGTAAGTGAAAAACATGCTACCCTCACCTGAGACTGACTAACTCAGCCACGTTGTGAAAAAGGCCCATAAAAATTCATCTAGGCATCGAGGGATTCGAACTCAAGTGTTTTCCACCCGGTGTGAGAAGGACGGCGATCCTACGATCCTACCAACTGTGCTACCCACGAAGTTCATAAGCTGATGTAAATCAACTATGAATTTTCTGACTGTGTAATTAAATACGAGCTCAGGAAACTACAGAATACGCATTCGTAAATGAATTAAAAGAACGTTCATCTCTAAAAGATGGATGCGTTAGTTCAACGGTGACTGTTGTTGTTAGATTTTTAGGCACATCAGCAACTTAGGCCACATTATGCCATATATAAAGTCTGTAAATAATGAGTGTTCTGTGGTCGATTTCCTGGACGAAACACTCGAGTTTCCGGGAGAACAAACCATGCTACCATCGCCTGAGACCTACTAACTCAGCCACGTTGTGAAAAAGACCGACAAAAGTTCCTCGCGTCATTGGCGGAATTCGAACTCAAGTCTTTTCCATTGGTGTGGGGAGGATGGTGATTATATCAACTGTGCTACCCATGAGGGCAACTGTTTCTGAGAAAAACCGTAACGAGACGCTCGTCAAATATCTTATGATGTGCACAAAGTGAACTTGAAAAATGTTCTGTTAGATTTAATCCAGATGAGTTAATTGTATCACCGAGTTATCCATAGCGATATAGTATAAAAATGCTTTGTAATATGCAAGAACCTATGCTGGACGAAAAGCACAAGTCATGTTGATATGGTTCCTCATCTGACTGATGAAAAATTTTCTAATTTTCTATAAGTTAACAAAAGAGTAATTTCAGTAACTTTCATTACAATAAACTTTTAAAAATGGTGAAAAACAGAACTATAGCTTGCTGATATAATTAAAATTTAACGGTGTTCATTGCTTATGATTATTTTTTGTATAACAGATCTCCATTGTATTACATGGATATTGTGGCCTGAAAGATATGGAAACTGCATTAAAAAGGTGCCCTCGTGGGTAGCACAGTTGATAGAATCGCTGTCCTCCCCACACCGGATTGAAAAGACATGAGTTCCAGTCCCTTCGATGACGTGAGTTATTTTTATAGGACATCTCACAACGTGGCTGAGTTAGTCGATCTCGGGCTAGGGTAGCATAGTTTTTCGCCCAGCAAAAAGTAAATCGACCACAGAACATAAGCAATTTACAGACAGTATATACGGAGCAATATGGCCTTAGTTGCCGATGCTCCTAAAACCCTATTACAACAACAACAGCATTAGAAATACGCGAAACGGAGTTCGTATCAACATGACTTGATTTAGAGCATCTACTATTGGAAAGAAAAACAATCGATCATGAAAAACCAGTTATATTTTAAAGAAGAAAAAAAAAAAAAAAAACTGGCAAGGTTTTGTGGAAAGATTGATAACTATTAAGCAATTTTGGCATCCTGAACTTTTGGATGCTAAAAATGCACTAGATATAGCCTTAAATTGAGAAAATTTTATGTATTCAGTGAGACTATTTCTAAATATCAAGACTGCATTTCTGCAAAGCCCATGGCAACTAGCTCAAGCTCCAAAACAGTCTATATTAGTGTAAATTCCAGAAAAGCAAATAAAAATATTTTTAGGGTGAATAAAAATTTTGAATTGTTTAAAATTTCTTAAATGTAATTCTATCTCTTGAGGAATGGGGGAAATCACCGATCCTTCTTGCACAGGGTCTCTCAATTCTCCAAGCCGCCATCACAATACGTGTTGGAGGGTAGTATATTCATCTTATATAGGAATATGTAGGAATTCTTATTTCTGAAAGGATTAATTTTACTTCAATGAATATGAATCAAATACGAAGCAAAATGATAAATACTCTTTGTGGTAGCATCGTTTAATTTTGTAAATTCCAACATATCACTCAGGGTTCTTTAAAAGAATTGGATTTAATACTTCCAGCGCCAATTAACAGGCTTCAGAAGGAGCATGGAGAAGTGACATTACGCTTGTATAGCCACTTTGGGAGATCGCAAGCCTTACTAGGGCATAATTCTTCCCTAAATTATCACTGTATACCATTTGTGACGCCTCATGAACTAATTTGCATAACTTTAATTTCCAATCGAACTTTTGTCAACGCTTGTTGCATTATGAGCACAATTTATAACTAAAGTTCCACTAACGTTTGAGTCTATTGTTTTAAACCACAGTATTTTACTTTTCATCATCAAATGCATCTCCCTCCCCTTTCTCGACTTCCAGCAATCAGGTAGACCCAATTGGGGTTGTTAATGACAGTAATGGCAGTGTGCTACTGCAACAGGATCTAGATAATTTGGGCAGATGGGCTAAGAAGTGGCAACTGAAGTTTAACCTTGACAAATGCAAAGTACTGCATATGGGTAAAAGTAACCCCCAGAGAAACGTACCAACTGTGTGCTACTACACTTAAGGTGGTATAAAATGAAAAAGACCTGGGAGTAATTGTGCAGTCAGATATGAAGTTTTCTGAGCAATGCAGACAGGCTGCCAGGGCAGGTCATGGGGTTTTGTCAATGATATATAGGAATTTTGCTAGCAGGGAAAAGGAGGTGATTATCCCTCTGTATAAGGCAATGGTTAGGCCACGCCTTGAGTACTGCGTACAGGTCTGGAGGCCTCATTTTAGGAAGGATGTAGATTTACTTGAGCGTGTACAGAGAAGGGCAACAAGATTGGTGAGGGGAATGAAGGGATCCTCTTACCAAGAGAGGCTTAAGTTCTGCAAATTGCAGTGGCTGGAGACGAGGCACCTGCGGGGTGATCTGATTGAGGTATATAAGGCCTTGAATGGGTTGAGCACACTGAATTCTGACGGGATCCTTCCACTTGTTCAGATTACGAACCTAAGGGGGCATAAATTCAAATTAAGAAAGGACAGATGTAGAATATATGTGCGGAAATTTGCCTTTAGCCAGCGGGTGGTTAATTGCTGGAACAAACTTCCATCTGTCGTTGTGGAAGTTGATAGGTTGAATAAATTTAAGGAGGAACTGGACAGGCATTTGGAGAGAATGGTGTGATTTTTTTTTTTTGGTTGGCTGATGCTGCATAAGCTCATACATTTGCTTTCTTGCATCACATGCCACTACTACTACTACTACTACTACTAATTGCCAACTGAAACGGCATTCCTCCATACAGTCTGAAACACAAAAAGCAACTGTCTACGAAAGAGCGTCTCCTTGTTATGTAGTCAGAGATTACAATATGAATTTTCGTGATCGGATGTGAAGTGTGTAAAATAGGTAGAGGTGATTCATCATTTGAAAGTAACAAAGAGCCTTGTCATTGTTTTGCTGTGTAGTGATTTTTATTTCTCTTACTATAGATTCCAGAGGAAGCATCCTAATTTTGAAGGTGTTTGTTACGAATATAATCCATCCTGCTAATTGTTTTTTTTTTTTTTTTGGTTATTTTGTTTTTGTGCCAAAGCAAAAAAGCATTAGTATATTGTGTTTATAAATTGTCTATATTCGATGATCGAAACAGGAAAACATTTTCCTGTTTCGTTTGATGAATGACAAGAGCTTTTTAGTTAAAAATTTCTCTTATCTAGGTCATTCTTCTAGTGGTGGAATTACCATACTCCCAGATCCATCAAGCAGGGGAGGGGAACGTTCGAATTTATAGTTTTGCTATTGCATTCTGCACTGAATTTTTGCTTTTTGACTATTATGACACTGCAAGAAATTACATCGAATGGCGGCAGAAACTAAGTGCTATAATAGGCGGCAGTCAAATGAATTTCCCGTATTATTTTTTACTTATTCTGTACAAGGCCTTGCACATACGGGGAGGGCAGTAGGTGTGAAGCACTCAGGCACCGATAGAATGGTCACTCGAATGGTCCACATTTAACAAACATGATAGTTTATTAAACGGTTATAACAGTTATAGTGGCGGCTGTGACTCTGATGTTTGGAAGTGCTGCGTCTTAAAGTTACATTAAATTGCCTTGGTTATAAGACATATAGACATACACAGTAATAATAAGTAAGTTAAAAATACTACAAAACATTAACTAGACATTTACCATTAACAGACGAACTTTTATTTAAAAACGAAATCCATTCTTTGGTTTTTATTTGTTGAAAGTAGGTTAATAACCCTTTCATTCAAATTTGGTGCACTGTTGACTAAGCTTTGCATTGCTTGAACATTTAGCCTTTCCTGATTCATAGTACTCCTTAAAAATGTTTTTATTCTTTTTAATGTCGAATGGCAGAGTTCGGGCTCTGAAGTAGCCATCGGAATGGTCAAAAGAACTTTTATGAGTTTTGTAAGTTCACCAAGAACTTCAGCTAGATTATTTTCTGAGATAAATTTCAGCAAGTCAGTTACTTTGCAAAAATTATGTAGATCATGTCTGCTATAGCAAACTTGTAATTTTGTAAGAAGTTTTTCTCTTTCAATCATAGGATATGCCTCAATAGTCTCCCGTACCTCTTCCATGGGCATTTTCGTATCAAAAATAACAAAGTTCTCCTTGTTAAACAATTTAGCAGAAATTAATCGCTTTGTAAAAGAATATCTCTCACCTATGTCAACACTTATATAGTCGCATACTTCCTTCGCTTCCATCATGAGTGTTTTTGAAGGATTTCCACAGTACATTGAATTCCTGATTTTTAGAATGGAATTCTTAAAGTTTCCTAATATTCATGTATTTTAACTGTCTTAATTTCTCGACATTGCATTTGATTATAAATAACTTCCACGTGAGGCATTGTCTAATGGACAAGTTCTAACCAGAACTCGAATTTTTCATTACTCAAGATGTGCAAACTTCCAGTTGTTTCTGAAATCGTCTTATCTGCGTTTGCTGTCGCTTGTAGTTCCTCCATGCACTTTTCAAAATTTTCATAAACGCTGTTCACGATGCGTATATTGAAGTTTCATCTTGTAGGGGAAGGACGGGCAACAAGGCTGTCCATATGCTTTCTGAGAACCGAGAGACGTTGTGGTGATCTCAAGAAAAATGTTGGTATCGACATGAGGTTCGAAAAGAATATTCTTGAATCTCTGGTACTACTTGCTCTATTTCTCATCATCAGATTCAGTTGGTGTGCATAGCAGTGAATAAAACGTGCATTTTTGTACACTTCTTTTATTTTAACCTGAACTCCCCCTTTCTTGCCTTTCATCACACTTGCGCCATCAAATGTCTGATCCGCCTAACCGATCTAGAATGCACTAGAAAACGCTCAAAAATGGCTCCATTCAGTTCATATCTCAGAACACTTACCATTTGTATATGTTCTGAAACATCTGTCGTGTCATCAGCCATGACAGCTACGAATGAAGCTTCTTTAATTTCTCTTTTTATTTCATTCCGCCATATTTGCAGCAAACTTCTTTATTATTCTTCTGAATACTCCTGGATTTTTAGAATCGTCTTTTTCGTCATGTCCACGTAAAGGAATTTCAAACTGTCCACAAAATTTAATGCAGTCTATTATTTTAGATAATACCTCACGATTCTTGGTAACTTTTCTGTTATGTTTGCAGATCGAAAGTTTGTAGGTCTCACTAAGCTGTTCTTTAATATTTACGCATCCCAAAAGCGACAGTGAAATCACATTATCAATGTTTCTTCGAACTCTCATGTTTTAAGAGTTTTTTTCTTTCATTCTGTTTATGTTTGTAAAGCCACTTTTTGTCCACGTTAAGTCACCTCCGAACAGTAAACATGGAAAACAAAACAATGCATTTTTAACTTCACAACCACAAAGCCAACTTTTCCTTTGGTACCATTCAGTTTTAAAACTGCGAATATATTTCTTATTATTACTTATTCCCCGCTGAGAAATTTGAATCTTTGGTGTGGGATGGCCTTCTTTTTTAATTGGATTTTTTTCTTGGAGAGATAATTGGGAAAAACTAAGTTGCTGAAGTTTATTCATATTCATAATAACAAAAATAAACCGACATTGTGGCTACACACCCATCATGGTCAACGATGAAATCTGCACTGCGCGCTTTACAGCAACTTTGATTCGTTTCACCTATGAAAAATGTATATTGGAAAGTTGCCAATATGCTGGTTGCCAATGCAATCAACTACCAGATATTCATTGGAATGCGAAATGTGTCACTGCCTGGTGCACAAAGAGGCCTATGGTTAATTAAACTTAAGTTGGAAACGATTTCGTGTTTTTTCGTTTATTATTGAAATGATTGCTGAAAATAGAGGATGAGCATACGATATGCGGGTCCTGTTAATAAAAATATTCATTGCGTTGCATTATTCTTCACAAAACTCCATTCACTGTATATCAAGATTTACGTAAATAGCTGGGGATGCTGCAGTGCTTATGGACGAGCCGCCCCTTAACAGTTATCAGAAAAAGTTGGAGGCAGTAAAAGTAGAAAATAAGTAATTTCCACCGGAAAATACCTTTGCACTTTGCCTCCGCAGTATACCATCATATGTCCCAGTTTTAAGACATAATGAACCGTGTTCTTCACTATATGACCTAAAACCAGTGGCTAAACTACCATACATACCACGTATGCCGCTGCAGTGGGAGCAAGAGGATTACTCTTGGGCGAATTATGGTTTGACATGCTTGTTTTGTTAAATATCAGGGGATAGTTAAATATACCTGACTCAGTAGCCTTTCTGTAGCCAATAGCTGTACAGTGGTATCGTCACCGTCCTTCCCACATCAGGTGGAAAAGGCCCGGGTTCGAATCCCGTTGATAACGCGAGGAAAATTTTATGGGCTTTTTTTTCCGTGGCTGAGTTAGTCGGTCTCGGACGTAGATAGCAAGGTTCCCCCCAGGAACCTGGGGTTTTTCGTCCAGCAAAGCAGGTATATTTATCAGACAACGCACACCATTTACAGACCCAATACACATGGGTAGATGAAATAATTTTCGTAGTGACCCTAATAAATAGTTTTTTGTACAGTGGTGAATTAATAATTCTCAACTAAGGAGACCCATACACTCCTCATGAGGGAATTTTGGCAGATATCCTGTGATATGATTATCACACAACCATAACTGTGAGCAGAGATGCATTTCCACTTACTTTCGTAGTCATCTCCCATGCCCCCCCCCCCTCCTTCCTGTGGTTGTAGCATACAATAATAATGAATTTAAAACACAAAGAATCTCTAATAAACTATTATTACCAATATGAATTCCATGAATTTTGATTCTATCAAAAATGGGATTGTTAGAAGCGAGAAACACAGATCTACACAACAAATAGCTGTACTCTCAACTATTGTATTTTCGAATATTTTAATAAATAAAAATTCTGTTTATATTGCAGGGTTATCACTCGCTCAGAGGAACCCGGTCTTGAACCACGGTCACTCAAAGCACGTGTGCTTCTGTACCCTCGCGCGTGACCACTGGGTTGCGGGGTTAATATGATAATTGAAAATACCGGTGAGTGCTCATAAGCCCTTAACTATATTGATTATTGATAAATCCATATCTGCTGACCTAGTATATTATTGTAACAAGCACTGCGCCTGTTTCACTTGGCTGCTAAGACCTTGCTGATGCCAAACTTTGGCGTGGGATCTTTAAAGTGGGATCTCCTACACTTGCTGCTAACCCCTCTTTTGGGGACAGAATGAATTCGTGCAGTCCATCTCGGCGACTTCTCACTCCTTCCACGCCTTCATCAACGATGAATATGCCCTCACCCCTAAGTTCCCTTCTCACTACAGGTGTTTGAGTACACTAGGCTGGACACATTTTGCCTCTTGACCTCACTTTTGCCTTGAGGACACTGTCTGGAAACTCTGTGTACTTTAAACTTTTCACAGCTTTAACCTTACCGTCCTTAAGCGGTCCTATTCTACTTGCCTCAAGGGATATTTCCCTATATCTCTTCTTTACCTTCCCCCGTTTTTTTTTTTTTTCCCCAATTCTTAGTCTATTTCTCCGTTTCGTTCCTTGAGCCCACCCTCTCTCTCTGTGCTCTACTGTAGTGGTCTTCTCATCCTACAGACATCCTTCCTACTGCTGCCCTGGCTCCTCATGGCAGTGGATGGATGCTGAGAGACAATTTCCATGTTGATTGGGCCTTCCAGTAACTAAGTAACTAGATGCACAACACAAACAGCATGACAACACACTACACCCATCTGATCGTCGCATTAGAATTAGCATTAGTAGTTACATATGATGCCAGAAAGCAAGCTTATACAGCATCAGCCAAAAAAAAAAAAAAAAAAACACTTCCCAGTTCACATATCCATACACGCCAAAAGTTTGTTCAGTTCTTCCTTGAACTTATTTAAGCTATCAATCTTCACAACGACAGATGGAAGCTTGTTCCAGCAATCAATCACCCTCTGGCTAAACTTGTCTGCTCCTAAATTTCCGCACATCTATTCGGCAACTGTCTTTCCTCAATTTGAATTTATGCCCCCTCAAGTAAATAATCTGAGCAAGAGGAAGAATTTCATCAGTATTGAGCTTGCTCAAACCATTCAAAGCCCTATACACCTCAGTCAGATAACTTCACAGTTCTCCAGACGCTCCAGTTTATAGAACTTAGTCTTACTTGGTAAGAGCAACCCTTTGTACCCCTTCACCAATCTCTTTGCCTTTCTCCGTACTCGTTCCAGCAGCTCTACATCCTTCCTAAAATGAAGCCTCTGGACCTGTATGCAGTGCTCAGGTGAGGCCTGACCATCACCTTATAAAAGGTACAATCACCTCCTTATCTTTTCTAGAAAGATTCCTGAATATCATTGATAAGACCCCATTAGCTTCTCCGGCAGCCTGTCTGCATCTGCTCAGAAAACTTCATAACTGACTACACAGTTAGCATTAGCATTAGTTGAGGCATATGATGCAAGAAAACAAGTTTATATAGCATCAGACAAAAAAAAAAAAAAACCTTTCCATTTCACCCATCCGGTCACTCCAAATGAAGTTTGTCTAGTTCAACGTTAAATTTATTTAAGCTCTCAACTTCCGCAACAACGGATGGAAGTCTGTTCCAGCAATCAGCAATCAACAACGCGCTCGCTAAAGGAAAACTTCCGCACATCTATTCTACAACTGTCTTTCCTCAATTTGAATATATACCCCCTCAGGTTCTTAGTCTGAGCAAGCGGAAGTATCCCGTCAGCGTTGAGCCTGCTCAAACCATTCAAGGCCTTATACACTTCAATCAGATCACCTCCCAGGTCAGGTGCCTAGTCTCCAGATTCTGCAACTTGAAGAACTTCAGCCTTTCTTCGTAAGCGCACTCCTTTGTGCCTCTCACCAATCTTGTTGCCCTTCTCTGTACTCGTTCTAGCAACTCTACATCCTTCCGAAAATGAGGCCTCCAGACCTGTATACAGTACTCAAGGTGTGGTCTGACCATTGCCTTATACAGAAGGATAATCACCTCCTTGTCTCTGCTTGCAAAATTCCTATATATCATTGACAAAACTTCATGACCTACTCTGGCATCCCATCTGCATTGCCCAGAGAACTTCATATCTGACTGCACAATTACTTCCAGGTCTTTATCATTCTCCACTTCCTTAAGTGTAGTACCACACAGTTGGTACGTTTCTCTTGGGTTACTGCTACCCATATGGAGTATTTTGCATTTGTCAATGTTAAACTTCAGTTGCTACTTCTTAGCCCATCTGCCTAACTTTTATAGATCCTGTTGCAGTAGCATACTGTGTTTAGTGTCATTAACAACCCCGCCAACTTTGTATCATCTGTAAACTTGGGCATTAAGCCTAATATACCTTCATCGATATCATTGATAAATACACAAAACAACAATGGACCAAGCACCGAACCCTGGGGGACTCCGCTAATAACATTAGGCCACGTAGAGCAGTGTTCATTTATTACCACTCTCTGCCGTCTCCCACTCAACAATCCCTTTATCTATTGTAGTAACTTGCCCTTAATGCTATACTGCTGCAATTTCTACAGCAGTCTTTCACGTGCAACAGTATCCCCAGGTCTTTTTCATTCTTCGCTACCCTGAGCATGGGCGCCCCCAGAGGTGGTTCAAATGCACTACCTCTGGATTTTGAAGTAATACACAATTTTTAATATTTTCATTAATTTATTGAAACATAAGATATTGCCTATATTCGAAAATTTGGTGAACAAAAATTTATTCCCACATTCACCGCCTCTAAAAATGTCCTACCAGTGCCCATGACCTTGAATGTATTACCACACAGTTAGTACGTCACCTGGGGGAACAAACTGCGAGATGGGTATCCGTGTTGAAACAACGCTTCTTTCCTTGGCCGAGCTTTGCTTCAACACGGAGACTTGTGGTTTTGTGAGTGACAGTTGCCACCGTTGACAGTTACGCACACCTATGTCCACTATATTTCAATTATCCTTTCCTTTCTGGTCTGGTAACACAATTGTTGAAATCACCATCCTCACCACACTATGTAGAAAGGTCTGGGTTCGAATGTCTTCAATGTTGCCAAGACCTTTATGGGCCTCTTTTATACTGTAGTTGGGTTTGACGGTCTGGCAGCAAGATTTTCCTTTCTGGATTTCTAGGTTTTTCATCCAGCAAAACAAAACTGGTAGGCTGACCAGAGAGCACACGGAATTTACGGCATTAATGCACGTGTCGATTATGCCCGTAAATTGTTCTCTCTGGTAACCTTAATATGAAAATATTAATTTAATGTTTCACTTTGGTTAATTGGACTCAAAGTATGATTATTTTTGAATAAAAAGAAAAATGCGTAAAGCCCCTAAGAAATATACATCATTAAAATGGCAGATTTAGGTTGACGCATAGTCAAACGTTCGTTGATGCAAATTAAGTGCAAAACCAGTTCTTATGTTTCATCAATGACGTGACAATGTAGAGTAATTTTTAATATTTATCCTACATTGTAAGTTTTTTAGCTGCCGAAGGACGTTCTCTTCTTTGTTTTGTGAGCATATCCAAAATTCAGGCAGAGTATTATGCAATCCATGGCTTCATTGCCATACAGTGCACGCAAGTAAAGGGCTTTTATTATTATTATTATTAGTCATATGGTGCAAGGAAACCCGAGGCTTGCTGCTCCAGGCAAGAAAACAACCAGATTAAAAAACAAACAAACAAAAAAACGCTACTATATGCGTTTCACTCCTCTCATAGATTCTGATCCAGTTGGCCCAAACCATCGGCCTCAACTACACACGAGGCAACTTGTTCCTATGATTAGCAACTCGCTGGCTAGAGAAAAACTTTCCCTTTCTTCTTGTGTTTTTAATTCAGCCCATTCCAGTGCACGTTGTTTTAGGATTGTTATTTCCCTTTTTGTAAAGCCTTGTATTTTTGTAGTGTTAGGAGTATAGAGTAAACACTCTTTCAGAGTTGATTTGGTATAAACTCTTCCAAGTCGTTGTAAATAGTGTTAAATTAGTTGATTTTCAGTGGACGGAGTTTTTTTTTTTAATATCACAAACAGGCGGAGCAACCCTAAGAACGTTCGTTATAATATACTAATTTCGTACCATTACTTAACAAGCGTTAGGAAACGTCATGGACTAAAGTATTTGATGTTAAAAGCGGCTAATTCCATTTTATAAAAAAAAAATGGCTGGAAAAATATATCGATTGTATGGTTATGGGGCAACGTACCACAAATGAATATTTACTAATCTGTGCAAGTTACGTGCATTCGGGCGCATACTATGAGATCGAACCCACACACTGCTATAAATAATAATAATCATAATAATTAATTAAGAACTGCTCTTTGATAACCGTTGCCTTGGTATTTCGTCTACAATAAAGTAAATGTGCCTTAACATTAAAGACAAAAGATTGGAATCTACTTTGTGGTCCCAATGTTTGTCTTTAGGGTGCAATGCAGGCTACAGTACATGAGGTAGAGAAGGTGATCGGAAACCATTCTACTAATTTTTCTCACCGTGATGCATTGCATCAGGCCACTAACTGTGAATGTTTCCAGTATGGCACAATATGCTTTTGATAAGAAGCAGTAAAATTCAAAGCACACGCGCGAAACACTCCTACCAAGTCAAGCCACACGGAAGTGAACTGACAGCGTGTAGAGGGCACTGCTTTATATGGATCCATTCAGTGTAAATAGGTAGATTTTCGCACGAGAATCTGCACGCCTTTTACTTTTAAATGATAATATGTTATAATAAAATAGCGTTAATGTGTTATTTTGTGGACTTTTTATAACACCGAGGTATGGAAAAATCAAGGAGCGTAGAATTTGTGGAACCGGATAATAACAGGGCAAAAGCTGCAAGCTCAGAATCGCTAGCAGGTTCAGAGTCGAAATCGAGTTCATTAAATTCCAAGTTGGGACATGAGTCGGCTGGTAGCCAAAGCTCACGTTCCAAAGGGTCACATTCGCCGTCGAAGTCAGTTTGTTCATCTTCATCTACGTCGTATGAAAATTTGCCTCTGCAAGAGCTAAAGGTACGTTTTTTTTTGGTTTATATTTTGATGTAAGTTACTCGTGTACCAGTAATTATTTGCAGAGTAAGAGTTATTTGCAGTGAGACTTATTTGTAACTTGTGAAGTACGGAGGTGGTTAAAAAAATAATTAAACTACGTTATGTAGACAGCGATGTAGGTGCCTGCATATTACGAAAATTTTAAAACCATTTTAGTACTCATTTTGACATTTTATTTCTCCGTCACAGTATTTTTCATTTCAATTTTTTGTTTAAAGAGAGAATATTATTAGATGTAAAACTGGATAGTATAAACTGCAAGTTGCATTTTTTGATTTTTACTATGAAACAACTTTTTATATAATTGAATAATAAGCTCTGCATATTAAGTTTACGTACTTCAATGATTTGCATGCTAAAATGTAAAATAATTGTAATATTGGGGATTATTTCATGAACTAGTGTAATATTTTCATTATTTGGATGGATATTGTTTTTCACGAAGAACCGCAATTTTTCTGCGTAATGACTTTACGCCTCGTTCCTTAGAAAGTTGGAAATCATGAAGCATGTACGACTGGATTATCGTAGATTATCTTTCCATACGTTTGGGACATTTCAAAAAGAAAACGAAGAAAATACAAAATGGTGTAATAAAGTTCCATACATTTGGGACGTTTCAAAAAGTAAACGAAAAAAAAAAATACAAAAGGGTGTAATAAAGTTCCTATACGTGTGGGACATTTCAAAGCGAAAAAAAAAAAAAAAAAAAAATACAAAAGGGTGAATAAAGTTTCTATACGTGTGGGACATTTCAAAAAGAAAACGGGGAAAAAAAAATACAAAATGGTGTAATAAAGTTACAGGTGGGACATTTCAAAAAGAAAACGAAAAAAAAAAAAAAAAATACAAAATGGTGTAATAAACTTCCTATACTTGTGGGACATTTCAAAAAGAAAAACGAAAAAAATACAAAATGGTGTAATAAAGGCACAGGCTAAATCAAAATGGTTGCTAATTATATTTAACTCATGAGTAATCATAAAAAAAAAATTCATATTTTTTAATGCCATTTAAAAAATGGGCTTAATATGTTCATTATGATGCTCTGTGGGTGCACAAAATAACACATTTGGAATATTAGGGTTAGATCCTATAAATAAGGCACATGGAGTCAGTGTTATTATTATTAGCCACTTTATGGTGCAAGGAAGCCTGAGGCTTATAATGCACCAGCCAAAAAAAAAAAATTCCTGAGAGAGAGAGAGTAGAAAGAGAAGAATGATGATATCCAGCTCAGCACCCTGGGTGTGCTAAGTCCATACTCACAAGATGTGAGCCCCTACACATTGACACATGTTCTTTGAAAAACTAGGGCAGTACTGCATGATACAGTTGAACACAAAAGTTTAGTTCCATTCTATCTCATTCAAGAAATATATTATTTTTCATCAGTTATGATGACATATACTAAAAGTATATGTCATCATAACATACGATCACTCATCGGTGAAGACAGGATATTAGAGCTGGAAAAGGAATTAGAAAATGTGAATTGGAATATCATCGGTTTGGCTGAAACAAGAAGAAGAAATGAATCACTTATAAGTTTATCAAGTGGAAATCTGCTGTACACCAATGGAAACAGTGAAAGGAGTGAAGGTGGAGGAGTTGGGTTTCTGGTCCATAAAGATTTTAAAAACAACATTTTGGAATTCAAAAGTACATCACCAAGGGTGTCAAGACTAATACTCAAGATTTCTAAGAGGTACAGGCTAAAGATTATAATGATTTATGCACCAACATCGAGCCATGATGATGAAGAGGTTGAAGAAATGTACACTGAAATTGAGTCTTCTAGATGAGCAGAAAACCCACTACACTATTATTATGGGGGACTTCAATGCTAAGGTTGGAAAAAGGCAAAACAGCGCAGAAAGAGGAACTATAGGAAATTTTGGAATTGGTGAAAGAAATAAAAGAGGTGAAAGACTTGTGGAATTTGCAGAATCTCAAGGAATGTCAGTAATGAACACTTTTTTCAAGAAAAGGGTAAACAGAAAGTGGACATGGAAGAGTCCAAATGGATTAACAACTAATGAAATCGACTTCATCCTCACTAACAGAAGATATATTGTGAATGATGTTACCGTCCTGAATAAGGTAAATGTTGGAAGTGATCACAGAATGGTAAGATGTACACTTGATATAGATGTAGGAAAGGAAAGGAAAAAACTGACTCGAGTAAATAATACAAAGGTCTTTGAAATAACAGAGGAGGAGAAAAAGCAGTATGTACTGGAACTTAAGAACAAGTTTGAGCTTCTGCAGACTGCTCAGGACCAAGATATCGACGAGGAATATTACAACTTTCTGAAAGTGATAAAGCCCAAGAAACCTATAGGGAAACAGAAATCCAAAGAAGACAAAATTAGTCAAGAAACACTTGTCATGATGAACCAAAGACGACAAATGAAGAGCAAGAAAAACACTGACAGGGAGAAAATTGAGTATACTGAGTTATGCAAAGCCATTAGAAAGAGACTTAGAGAGGACATAAGAAGATTTAACACAAGAAAAGTAGAACAAGCATTAAGGGAAAACAAAGGATTTAAATCAGCAGCCATGAGCAGTAATACAGAAAGACAAATGATACTGAAACTGAAGAATAGCGATGGTGTACTTATAAACAGCAGAGAAGGCATAATTCAAATAGCAGAAGACTACTATAGAGAATTATACAAGGAGCGAGGGAATGATACCAGCAGTGGGGAAGATGGATTGCAAAGTAGCAACACATACGACATACCCGATATTCTTCCTGATGAGGTAGAACATGCATTGAAGAAAATGAAGAATCGGAAAGCCCCGGGGGAAGATGAAGTTACTGTAGAGTTGTTAAAATTGGGAGGAAGAGACATAACACAAAAACTGGCAAGGCTCTTCACAAAGTGCATTAGAAAAGGTGTGATGCCTAAGCAGTGGAATAATGCAATCATAGTTTTGCTGCATAAGAAAGGAGATAAATCAGAAATTTGAAATTATAGACCAATTAGCTTGTTATCCCATATCTACAAGTTGTTCACAAGGGTTATTACTAACAGATTAGAAAGAATACTTGATGAGAATCAACCGAAAGAGCAAGCTGGCTTTAGGACAGGATTCTCAACTATGGATCACCTTCACGTAATATCACAGCTAATGGAGAAAGCAAATGAATATAAAACACCATTATGCCTGGCATTTGTGGATTATGAAAAGGCATTTGACTCCATACAGCATAAGGCAATGTTTCGGGCACTGGAAAGACAAGGCATAGATACTCCATATATTATGATTTTGAAGAAAATATATGAGAGTGCTACATCCTTTATTAGACTAGACAAAGACAGTAGCAAATTTAAAATTGAGAAAGGAGTTCGACAAGGAGACACAATATCTCTGAAGCTGTTTACTGCTGCCCTTGAGGAAGCTTTCAGAAGATTAGACTGGTCGCAGAAAGGAGTCAATGTGAACGGAGAGTACCTAAACCATTTACGATTTGCAGATGACATTGTGGTCATAAGCCACGATCCCAAAGAATTAGAGGAAAATCTTAATCAGTTATGCACAGTTAGTAAGGATTTTGGACTAAAGATGAATATGGCTAAAACAAAAGTAATGATGAACAAGTATGCCACGGAAAGGGAAATAATGATTGAAGGAGCAGTAATTGAAAAGGTGGAGTCATATACTTATCTGGGACAAGTTATTAGCTGTAATAATGATAAATGGCTGGAAGTCAAGAGAAGAATAAATTTTGGATGGATAGCATTCAGGAAATATAGTCACATACTGAAGAGCAATATCCCAGTTTGTCTGAAACGTAAAATAATGAATCAATGTATACTCCCCACCATGACTTATGGAAGTGAAACTTGGGCACTCACCAAAAGAATGGAAGAGAAGCTAAGAACTACACAGCGAAGAATGGAACGAATTATATTGGGAATCAGACTGTTAGATAAGAAGAGAAACACATGGATTAGGCAGCAAACTCAAGTAAAGGACATTCTTATCAAAACTAAAGAACTAAAATGGTCTTGGGCAGGACACGTAGCTCGAAGACATGATGACAGATGGACTAAGAAAATAACAGAATGGTACCCAAGAGGAGCTAGAAGAAAACCTGGAAGACAAAGGCGGAGATGGATAGATGAAATTCATGAGTTTTTGAGTAGTAAATGGATGGCCAGTGCTCAAAACAGAAGGAACTGGAAAGTTGCTGGAGAGGCCTTCATCCTGCAGTGGATTGAAAATGGCTGATGATGATGATGATACTAAAAGATTAAAGAAGGGCCGACTGGTCAATCAACTTCGTGACCTTAATAGTAACACAGATTCTTCAAAGTACTTGGTCTTTGGGAGATTACAAACTCAGTGCAGACCTTATTAAGTACACCACAATATTGCATGCAAACAAGCGTTTATATGTTCTTGTTTATACTCCAGCATGACCACCATGTCAGTGGAGTTGACAATAAATTATCATTACAAACATTAAACATATTTGTCAGTCATGGGCTTGAACCTCAGTCCACTCAAAGAGCACATGCTACTCTCGCTCCTGACCACTCTGCTACATCACTGTGATTGTGACTTGTGATACAAACCATAAAAGGTGTGGTCAAAAAGTTCAGGGTCTGAACTAATATTTGGGAAATATTAGTTCAGACCCTGACCCTGAAAAGCTGTTTGGATGGATTTCCTTTTAAGTAGTCTCCTTGACACTAAATGGATTCCATTGCTTTTACAGTTTCTGGATGTATTCCATGTTGGGTATCAGTGACTCTAAATGAATCACAGAGAACTGTGATTCATTTAGAAAATTGATATTGTTATGTAAGTGAAGTATTAAATGTAATATCAGGTGAGTCCCATACCTGCCATTCACCAAAAAAAGCAACAAAAGAGGTAAGCAAATCATATGGGGAATGTCTTTGCATACTGGAGATGTGAAATGTCTCTCCTATTCATGGGGAGAGGAATCAACGGGCAAAGTAAATAATTACAAACTGTGACTTTTGCATCAGAAAAAATAATGCAGTCAGTGGTTAAAGAACAAATGTAGGATTATCTTAACAGGAATACAGTTATACAGCAATCATAACGTGAAAAGAAAAGACCTTGTCTGATTAGCTATGTTGGATAGTCACAAAGGAAATGGAATGCAAAAAATAATTTCAATGTCATATATTTTGATTTCAGTAAAGCTTCTTTTGATACTCTTTCACATGAATGACTGCCATACAGGTCTGAGCATTGTGGAATTGTGGGTAAGTTACTGCTGTGGGTAAAAGGGTGGTTGAGTGGTAGGAGACAGAGTGGTTATTAATGACCACTGCTGTTCATGGGCCAATGTTATGAGTGGGGTCCTGCAATGTTTGCTGTTGGCTTGTACTGTTTTCAATGTTTTAATAATTATATTGATTTTGGAATATGTTTGCTGGCGATACAAAGAGCCAGGGTGTTTAATGACAGTAATCAGAGTATGTTACTCCAACAATACCAGGATAAATTAGGTAAATCAGCTGAAAAATGACATTTGAGGTTTAAGATTGTTAAATGATAGGCATTGCATTTAGGTAACAGTAATCTCAAATAACATACCATTTGGGTGGTAACAAAGTGAGGGTAGCTGAAAATGAAAAAGACCTGGAGATAATTGTATAGTTTCACATGCAAGTTCCCTGAACATTGTAGGCAGGCAGCTAGGATAGCCTTTGGGGTTCTCTCGATGTTATACAGTAATTTTGCCAGCATGGACAAAGTGATTATCTTGGATAATGCAGTGATTAGGCTGCATTCAGCTTTAAAAGTTTCATTGTAGGAAGGATGTAGGTTTGTTGGAATGGGTGCAGACAAGAGCAACAGAAATAGTTGTTGATAAAAGGATATGCTTACTAAGAAAGACTTGAGTTAAACTGCAGCATTTGGAGACTAGGCATCTGAGGAGACCTGATTTGGAGTGTTTAACACACACACACTGGAAATGGTTGCAGGAAATAATGTGTGGAAATTTGCTTTCACTCAGAGAATAATTGATTGTCAAAATAAAATTCTGCATGGTGCCATGGAAGCATTTAGTTTGAATAAATTTAAAGGGGATTAGACAATTTATCACGAGGTATAGATTGAAGTGGGTATGTTTTTATTTTTTTTGACACTGTTATAAGCTTGCTTCCTTGCATCATTTTGTCACTACTAATATTATATAATCAAAAGATCAGTATGCAGCTATAGAGTTACTCATGCTGCATGTCTTATAGAAATATTTGTAAATCAGTATAGTTGTAAATTTTTCTGAAATATGGGTCATCAGGACAAAAAAAAAATAGAAGAACTTCTTACCAAGCCCTATTTTTAAGTATTGTTTATTATCACACTAAAATGAACTTGCCACTTGTGTGTATACAATAAACTCAAACAGTAAAATAATCTACCAGTTCAATTATTTGTAGTTTTAAAATCAGTTTGTTGAATAGTTTTTCTTAAACTAAAGTAAATGCTAGGTGATGGGAATTGCAGAACATATAAATACACTGAATATTATATCAGTTTAAAACAAAGTGGCATAATTAAAAATAAATATTGGATGCAGAATATAAACTTATATGTGGATGTTGTGGAAGTAGATAGTTTGAATAAATTTAAGGAAGAATTAGACAAATTATTAGAGTGAATGGACAGATGAGGTGTGTAATGTGTTTTTTTTTTTTTTTTGCTGGCTGATGCTATATAAACTTGCTTCCTTGCATCAGTTGCCACTGCTAATACTAATATACTGCTATGATATATATTTTTAATAGATTTTGGGGGTAATAAATGATATGCAATTAAAAGGTAAACAACTCAATTTCTTGAGTTGGCTGTGGTCCTAGGATGATATATGTGGATGCAAATTTGCACATTGTGAGATGAGTCCATACACTGCCACAAAAGGTGCACAGCCCATTGTTAGCTACTTGTGCTGTTATGTTACTCGCAATTAAACAGTTATAATAAAGTTGCTCTGCTGGCCTTGTCCAACCAGAATATAAACTGACATTTATTTTTGTTAGTATATTGTATAGTCTGGAAGACCTCTACCCACAACTTTGGGGCTCTGAAGAACTGTGCTATTGTGATAAATTCTGCTTTGACTAAAATAGTAAAACTATCGACACACACATTTTAAGTACAAGGCTTGATCAAAAAATTTGATAAAAACAGTCTTAATTGAATAATTCTTGAATGCATAGTGATAGCTAAAGGATTGAGCGGAGCTTACAATGGCATCTTTTGAGCATGCGCACATCAGGTTTTAACTTATGTTGTTATGCAAGAGTCTAACTGAAATTGCTTTGATTGAAGATTTGTTTTTCTCATATGTACTGAAAATGAACAACATGCAAGCATTAATTTTGTTTTAAAGTTGAAAAGTCAGACATGGAAATGTGAGGTGCTAATTTCAGTTTACGTAGATAATGCTATGTACGACTGGAATTCCTCCCCCCCCCCAAATGGTTTTAAAGGTTTCGCAAAGAGAATTTTTCACTTGAAGATTAAAAAAAAAGCAGTCAACATTCCAAAATGATCAAGACATCAATGAAATATGTACCATCATGCAGTTATATTAACGACTGACCAGTTGAGAAATTCTAAGATGTTGCTTTCATTTGGCTCTTTTATCAGGCCATTTTGATTATGGAGTTGCATGAGGTGAGTGAGCAACAAGTTTGTTCTCTGCATTCGCTGTCGAGGTCAAAGAGCATAGCCCTCATTTTCAACCCAGATATTTAAACAAGCTGTGTTTGATCCTGGATTAGCAAAATTATAACAGCTGATGAGTCATAGGTGTTTGAACATGACCTAGAGATCACATTTCAAAACTCTTAGTGGGAAAACAGTCACCAAATCCAAAAAAATGCATTGGCTGTCAAAATTACATGTGAAGGTTATGCTGATTCATTTTTTGTTAGCAAGGGGATAGTGTTATCAGTATTTGTTCTGTAAGGTTGTAAAAGATCCCAAAACTATGGCGAAATGGTTGGCCTCTTCATCCCAACAATATGGTATCGCACATCATATGCCACTGGCAATTTTTGAACAGAGAACACATTCCTGTTGTGCCTGTCAACCTAATTTCCTGATTTAGCACCATGCTACTTTTGACTATTCCTAAAATTAAATTAAAACAGATCATCAAAGGAAAATAGTGAGAGTCAATTCAAGAAATCAGTCAAATGCACAGATTTCCTAAAAACATTTACCTAAGAAGACTTCAAAAATGTTTTGAACAATGTAGACATTTATCATGAATAAAATAAATTTTTTTATAATTCACTAAACTTTTTGATTATACCTTGTATAACATAACTTTTAGACTGAATACTATTATTGGGGGGGTGGAGAAGAAAAAGCTGAAATTCCCATATAATGTAACAATATTTTTTTAAAACTTTTAAACCCGCCATTTTTATGCAACAGCTTTTTCTGCTCTCACTACTTCTAGCTATTTCCAGTTTTTCTAGTAGATACTTGCTTATTCGAGTGATTAACATTAAGGTTGTTCATGAAGTTTTTGCCTGTTTTATATTTAACTGTTTATACAAAGTAGGATTTTTTTTATTTCTCCTTTTCTCTCCTTAGACATTTTACTTTGACTGTCACCAGTTGAACAGCTTAAATAACAACAGTAACTACAGGGGCTGTTCAATATAGAATGATGATAATTTTTTTTCCCATGATATATCTTTATTAATCATTCATATTAGCATTAGTAGAGGCATATGATGCAAGAAAGCAAGCTTATGCAGCATCAGATAAAAAAAAAAAAAAAAAAAAAACACCACTCACATTTCACCCCTCCGTTTGTTCCAAATACTTGTCCAGCTCAGCCTTAAATTTATTTAGGCTATCAACTTCCACAACATGGGATGGAAGTCTGTTCCACCAACCAGCTACCCGCTGGCTAAAGGCAAATTTCCGCACATCTATCCTACATCTGTCTTTCCTCAATTTGAATTTATGCCCTCTCAGGTGATTATTCTGAGCAAGAGGAAGAATCCCATCAGCATTGAGCATGATCAAACCATTCAAGGCTTTATTAGCATTAGCAAGGGCACATGATGCAAGAAAGCAAGCTTATATAGCATCAGCCAAAAAAAAAAAAACCCTTATTTCACTCGGTCCAAATGTTTGTCAAGTTCTGCCTTGAATCTATTTAAGTTATCAATTTCTACAATGACAGATGGAAGTTTGTTCCAGCAATCAACCACCCGCTGGCTAAAGGCAAACTTTCGCACTATCCTACAACCGTCTTTCCTCAGTTTGAATCTATGCTCTCTCAGGTGATTATTCTGAGCAAGAGGAAGAATCCCATCAGCATTGACCATGCTCAAACCATTCAAGGCTTTATACACCTCAATAAGATCACCTTGCAGGTGCCTAGTCTCCAGACAATGTAATTTGCAAAACTTAAGCCTTTTTTCGTAAGAGCAACAACCCTTTGTTCTGTTCACTAAACTTGTTGTCCTTCTCTGTACTCATTCCAACAGTTCTACATCCTTCTTAAAATGAGGCCTCCAGACCTGTATACAGTACTCAAGGTGTGGCCTGACCATTGCCTTATACAAAAGGGGATAATCACCTCCTTATCCCTGCTAGAAAAATTCCTGTATATCATTGACAAGACACCATGAGCTACTCTTGCAGACCGTCTGCACTGCTGAGAAAACTTCATATCTGCCTGCACAATTACTGCCAGGTCCTTTTCATTCTCTACCACTGTCAGTGTGGTACCACAGGGTTAATACGTTACCTAGGATTACTGCTTCCCATATATAGTACTTTACATTTGTCAATGTTACACTTCATTTGCCACCTCTCAGCCCATCTGCTCAACCTTTCTAGATCCTATTTCAGCAGTGTACTGTCATTAGTGTCATTAACAACCCTGCCAACCTTCGTATAATATGCAAACTTGGACATTAAGCCTGATATACCATCATCAATATCATTTATAAATAGAGAAAACACAATGGACCCAACACTGAACCCTGAGGGACTCCACTAATAACATTAGTCCACGAAGAGCAGTGTCCATTGATTACCACTCTCTGTCTTCTCCCACTCAACCATCCCTTTATCCATAGCAGTAGTTTGCCTCCAGTGCCACACTGCTCCAATTTGTGCAGCAGTCTTCAATGTGCAACAGTATCAAAAGCCTTTCTAATATCCAAATATATGATATCAGAGTTATTCTTTGCATCCAGTTCCTTTGTGACTACATCATAGTAGCCAATCAAATTAGTCAGACAAGACTTCCCCTTAACAAACCCATGCTGTGTCCGAGCTATAACTGAAGTCTTGTCTAGATGATCCTGCAATGCTTCTTTAACCAGTGCCTCCATTAATTTCCCTGGAACAGAAGTTAAACTAACAGGTCTGTAATTAACTGTTTCTCCCTTTGATCCGCCTTTGTGGATTGAAGTCACATTTGCACATCTCCAGTCCATGGGTACCTCCCCTGGGAAGCTCTCATAATTATGGCTAAGGGTTTGCTTACTTCCTTTGCCACCTCCTTTAATATAACTGGATAGATTCCATCCACCCCAGGTGCCTTTCTTGTGTTTATCTTCAAAATTTCTCCTCTCCTTTACTCTGTTATTACAAGATTATCTAGCTTACTGCCACAGTTGAATACACCTCTGGTATTCCCCTCTCTGAATAACTCCTCATGCGTGAATGTTGATGCAAAATATTCATTTAGTTTGTTAGCTACCTGAGCAGAATCATCAACAGTTGAGCCATCGATATCAAGTGCACCAATTTGATTCATCTCCCTTCCTTTTAGAGTTTATATAAGTAAAGAACTCTTTGCTGTTTTTCTTTGCATCCTTTACCAGAGATTTCTCGTAATCTGCCTTTGCCTGCCTAACCTCCTTTGTAACTTGGTTACAGGCCAGTTTATATGTATCCCAAGCATTTTTCTTCTCTGTCACATGTCTAATTAGTTCATCTGACATCTATTTAGGCCTAAATCTTGAACAGTATTTCTTTGTTGGTATGAAAAGCCTAGTAGCTTCCAAGATTAATTCTTTTAATGCTTCCCAATTTGAATTTGCTGTTGGTAACATCATCAGTTGGTTTCACCGTATAGAATTTAAATACTGTCTCAGACCACCATAGTCACCTTTACGAAAGCAAAATCCCTTCCCTTTACTGCCGATGGTAGTTACCTCTTTGAGTAAATCCCACTTCAGCACACTGTGATCACTGCCACCTAGTGGTTCCTTTATCTGTAGATTCTTGATGCATGAAGAATCACTACTGATAATCAGATCAAGAGTATTACTCCCTCTAGTTGCCTCCCAAACATGCTGCTATAGAAAACAATCATCCAATAAATCCACAAAAGCCTTGCTGATGTGTGAGTGACCAACCCACAAATTCCAGTCAATATCTGGGAAATTAAAATCCCCCATTATAAGACACTCTAGTTTACTGGCCCACTATTTCTGTGCACAATTGCTCATTATACTCATCAGATTCATTAGGCCTATAACACACGGACCTACTCTCATTTTTCCTTTCCCAGCGCTTATGTCACACCAAACAGAATCAACATTGCATTGTCCACCCACATCAATTGGATGCACTTCCTTAGATTTTATGTCTTTCTTAACTAACAGCATAACCCCTCCTCCCTTCCTGCCCTGTCTATCCTTTCTGTACACATTGTACTCCCCAAATTCCGGTTCTGCACTGCTTATGTCTGTGTGACACCATGTCTCTGATATCCCAACAATATCTGCCTTTGTTGTCTTGACTAGCACTTCAAGCTCATCAAATTTATTAACTATACTCCTAGCATTGGTGTACATGCAAGTATACATGCACCTGTTTCTACTGTTAGTTGCCCTAACACAGCCCATGTATTTACTTGTTCCACTATGACTCCCAGCAGTCCTGGAATTTCCCATTGCTTTGCTTTCCAGGCTGCTGCTCAATTGCATTTTAATAGTAGTGCAAGAATCACTTTTACCTCTGCCAGTGACTACTGTTAATCTATTAGTCCGTGTATCCCCCCAAGCTAGCAGTTTTCCGACCCACCTAACTCTGCCTCGATAGCATCAGCAAATATTCTTGCACACTTTCTATTTAAGTGTATCCCATCCCTGTAGAAGCAGTCTCTCCTGTTAACAAGCACAGACCAGGCTGAGAAAAATTCTACCCCTTGAGCCTTGCACAATCTCTCCAGGGCCGAATTGATTGACAAGGCTCTCACCATATACTCCCTCCTATCGTGTCTGGGCAGAATTGCAGACACTTTCAAATTCAACCCTAACTCTTGGCTTTTTTTCAGTATTGTCTTGTACTGTTCATGCCTGTTGGTCAAAGTTATCTACTTCTTATCTAATATGGAAACCTTGCGGCCTGTGGATCAAGGAGTCATTTTCAATTTCAAAGCCTATGACCTCAGCACACCTTTAAGCAGCTATTTGAGTAACCGATAAGAAAGATAAGTAGTTTTCAATAAGAAAATTCTAGAAGATGTAACATTCTAACATCCCTATTGACTCAAAATATCATGAGAGGAAAGCATTGACATGTATGTGAACATGGTGGAAATTGACCAGAGACATGCAGTGAGGTGTGAGGAGGCACAATCAAAGATTTAGTGACATTGTTTAGCTAATTAACCAAACTGGAATTGACATATTTGACAACAGTAATGTTGAAGAAATTGCTGTCTTATGACGGAAGCTTACAAAATAAGTAACTACAGGAATTGTTAATAGCAGCACGTTCACAAGAAAGGGAGTAACCCTCATGTATACAACTCAGAAACAACTTCAGTGCAACTTAACCCACTACAGTTTTGAGTGATGGTATTGGTAAGATTACCAGGTACTGCTGCAGTGCCTGCTAATCTTAGCAATATTTTAGCAATCTTAGCAATGCCCAGAACATCACATAAAGGATTCCATGGACAAGTTGCCACCCTTAGAATCATCACATCTTAGCAATCCCTGGTAATCTTTGCAAGAAAGTTTTTTGAGAATGAACTTGACTGGATCTGCATCTGTGCAGTAATTTAAAGAAATGTTGTCAACAGCATTTATTGCAAAGAAATGTTTATGTCAGTAAACTTTGGCTGCATTTTTTTAAACAGCAGTCTGCGGTTCCCTACACTGAATGGGTCACAGTTCTGAATCATCTTTTTAACAATAACAGGTGTTCATAACTTTGTTTAATTGTTATTATCATATTTGAAGAAGTAAGAAATAACACTGTTAGGATATATATCCATATCAAGAATTTTGTAGTGACCTCATTGAAAGCTGTTTTATTGTGGATTCTCTTCTTGAGCAATGCAGTTTGACTATTCAGTGGCATATTTATGTTTAGCAATATTAATTATTTAATTATTATATTCCTTTATGAAATACATGGTTTGCAAAAATTCAGCAGACAATGGTAAAATATTTTAGTAATAGTAGTGGCAAATGATGCAAGAAAGCAAGTTAAAAAAAAAAAAAAAAAAATCCCACTTCACCTATCCAACCCTTCCAATAGTTTGTCTAGTTCTTCCACAACCATGGATGGAAGCTTGTTCCAGCAATCAACCACCTGTTGGCTGAAAGCAAACTTCTACACATTTATTCTGCAACTATCCTTTCTCAGTTTGAATTTATGTCCCCTTATGTGCAAATTTTTAGCAAGAGGAAGAACCCCATTAGCATTAAGTTTGCTCAAGTCAGTCAAAGCGTTAAACACCTCAATCAGTTCACATCAAAGGTGCCTAGTGTTCTCCAGATGCTGAAGTTTTCAGAACTGAAGTCTCTCTGGTAAGAGAGACTTCAGTTCTCTCTTACCAGAGAGAACTGAAGTTCTCTCTTCAGTTTAGGCTGCATCTGGTAGATGCAGCCTAAACCTTGTCTTGTCCAATGGAATAGTCATCTCCTTATCCCTGCTAGCAAAATTCCTGTATATCATTGACAAAACCCCATGAGGCTGTCCTGGCAGCCTGTCTGCATGGCTTACAGAACTTAATGTCTGACTGCATAGTTACCCCCCCACGTTCTTTTCATTTTCCACTACTCTGAGTGTAGTACCACATAGTTGATACGTTACTCTGGAACCCATATGCTACCCATATGAGTACAGGGGATCCTCGTTATCCAAGGATAATTGGTTCAAGAAAATTCCACTTAAAACAGGACTAAATTTTTGTAATGTTTATTATTTAAATAAAACTAACTGCAACTAGGCATAATATTTTAAGAGTTTAGGATTCTATATCTATATAATATCGGTGTAGATATACCATAGACAACTCTTAAAGAAGACCTACGGTAGTTGTGTGAAAGGCATCATTTCATCTGTATCTCATATTGTGCCCATCCTTCACAACGAGTTGCCCATGTATTGCACTACCTTGAATAATTAACGCTTTACTAATAGAGAAGACTATTGTTATTCTTGGTGGGCACCACCACAAAGACTGCACTGTTTCAAAGCTAGTTGGCTTTTCACCCACCGATGAAAAGCCAACTAGCTTCGAAATGGTGCTGTCTGGGTGGTGGTGCCCACAGAGAATAAGTAGCAATAGCCTTCTCTATTAGTGAAGCGTTACTTATTCTAGGTAGTGCAATACATGGTAACTTGTTGTGAAGGATGGGGAAGCGTTGCCTATTCGGGAGTGATTTAGTTCAGTGAATGAGTGGGAGTAACTGTCCCTTTCTTCTTTCGACAGCATCTCTTCCTCTCCTACTATCACTTTCCTACACTTTTTTGCTTTCCTAAGTGTAATAGGGATAGTATGTGGATAACACAGTTTCTTATCCCATACCATTTTGCAAGCCCACTGAGAATAAGTAAGTCTTCTCTATTAGTGAAGCGTTACTTATTTGAGGTAGTGCAATGCATGGGTTACTCATTGTGAAGGTGAGCACAATATGAGATAGAGTTGAAATGATGCCTTTCACACTACTACTGTTTTTCTTTAAGTGTAGTCTATGGTGTATCTACACTGATATTATATAGTAATGTTTATTATGTACTTGTAAAAGATGGATGAAGGAACTGAAAATGAAAAAATTATTTTATTAGGCATTTTTTTATAATATGTTGCACAATGTAAGGTTATGTAAAGTTTATTGAAGTTACACTATTTTTCAGTTGTACGATTATATAAAGAATGAATCCAGATAAAATTGTCGTAGCATTTAGTTATGTCTTTAACTTCACGCTTAACTTTTGTTGGACAATCATGAAGAAGATCATTCTTACAAAAAATATTTGAATGCGTGGTCAATTTTCTCAAGGGGAAAATGCTTTAATTTTTTAATTTTCAAATCCTCGTAATTGCAGGGACTCGGATACCAAGGACCCCTGTACATTGCATTTGTCAATTGTAAACTTCAGTTGCCATTTTTCAGCCCCCTGCCTAGTTTTTCTAGATCTTGTTGCAGCAGCAGCATACCTTCATTCTGTCATTAACCACCCTGCCAACCTTTGTATCATCTAGAAGCCTAGACAGTATCACAATAAATACAGAAAAGAACAATGGACTCAGCACTGAACCCTGTGGAACTCTACTAATAACATTAGTCCATGAAGAGTCCATGGCAGGTGAAGGCAGATTACAAGAAATCTTTGGCAAAGAAAAACAGCAAAGAGTTCTTTACTTACGTGAACTCTAGAAGGTAGGGGATGAATCAGATTGGTCCACTTAACATAGTTTGACTATTGATGATCCTGCTCAAGTAGCTGATAAACTGAATGAGTATTCTGCATCTACATTCACACATGAGGAGTTAATCAAGGGGGGCTTTTGGATATGTTTTGGCAACCAGTGGTTTGATGCTGTCCTGCTGTAACAGGTGAGCCACGATTCTATGCTTTTCTGCTTTGAGGTTGTTGTTTGGTTCTAGGGTGAGTCCATAGATTGTAGTGGGTGTTCCCTTAAATAGGTGATACATCAGCTCGCAGCGAGTCACCTCCATGTCTAGTGGGAGGACTCCTGTCAAGACCTGGAGGGTGTGCGTGCTCACTGTTCTGCATGCACGAGAGATGATGAGCATAATGCTATGCTGGATTGTGTCCAGGTGTCTTTTATTTACTACTGTTCCTGCTTTTTTGAACCATGTCGGGGATCCATAGCTAATGGCTGGGATGAAAATTGCTTTGTAGTACAGGGACAGGGTTTTTCTGTTTAATCCCCAGTCCCTGCTTGAGACTCTTGCTATTAATTCTGCGAAATTCCTTAGTTTTTCTTTCAGGTGGATGATGTGAGGGGTGAAGGATAAATCACTGTCGAATGTAATTCCGAAGTACCGTATTTGTTTTGCAAGGTTGATGGTTGCTCCTACTATCTTTATTTGCGGTGGTCTGTGGATGTCGAGCACTCCTTTCAGTAGAACAGTTCGTCTTCGTGGGTGAGATCTTCAACATACATAGCTTTGCCCAATCCTGTAACACCTGTATTGCCTGGTTTGCATGAGTCTCCAGGCCCGATCTGGAGTCCGCCTCCACCATCAAGACCAAATCATCAGCAAAGGCCTGGCAGCTTACTTCACCCAAGTCCTGAGCCAGGAAGTCATCAAAGACAATGTTCCACACGAGCGGCCCCAGTACTGAGCCCTGGGGGCAGCCCTTGTGGACCCATCGAGCCATTTTTCGAAAAGGTGTTACCACCTCAATTCTTTGGTCAGTTAGGTAATCCTTTATGCACTTGTAGAGGTTTGTTGGGAGCGCTGCCTCCCGGAGCTGGCCGAGGACGCTCGGCCACCACAGGGTGTCGAACGCCACTGCGATGACTAGGAAGTACTTCTGTCGCATTGGGTTGCTTTGAATATAAGGTTTTGGCTTGCTTTTATGGTTGATAATCCCGGTTTGAATCCATATTGTTTTGGTGATTCTAGGTTTGCGGCTTTGTAGTGGCTCATAATTCTTTTATGCAACAGCCTTTCGTATAGTTTACTCAGGGTAGTGGTGCCTCCATAGACAGGTGGGAAGGAGCAGCAGTGCATAGCACATGCTTCTTGATTAGACCGGGGTTCGAGCCCGTCACCAGCAGATACGGAGGATGCGGAAAGGTCAAGGAAATGACCACCGCATATTCTCAGAGCAATATGGCCTTAGTTGCTAATGCTCCTAAAAACCAAATAACAAACAATAACAAACTCAGGGTAGTCAGTAAAGCTATCGGTCGGTAGGAATCCGGTTGTTCCGGTGGCTTGTTAGGGTTCTTCAGAATGAGTTTCAGATTTGCGATTTTCCAGGAGGTCGGAAATTTTCCCACTTGCAGGCAGCAGTTTAGAAGTTTGAGCAGGAGGCCAGGTATGTGTTCCACAGCCTTTTTGATCAGCTCCAGCTCCAGGAGGTCCGGTCCCGAGCATTTCCTATTTCACATCTGTGCCGCAGCATTTTGTAGCTCCTCCATGTGAAGGGCTGCTCCATTTGTTGCAATGTGTATGCCTCGTTCGCTTGGGAGATTTCTTCCTGCTTTTCACTAAGGTTGTGTGGGGGTTCTAGAATGATTGTATTCAGAATGTTAATTGAATCATCCCATGTTGCCGCCTCTGTAGCCAGGTGGGAAGGAGCAGCAGTGCGTAGCATACGCTTCTTGATTAGACCGGGGTTCGAGCCCGTCACCACCAAATATGGAGGATACGGAAAGGTCAGGGAATGACCACCGCATATCCCGGAGCAATATGGCCTTAGTTGCTAGTGCTCCTAAAAACCAAAATAAAACAAACGTCATCCCATGTTTTAGCGAGGGATCCTTGAGGCATTTTTGTTTCTGTTGTTATTTTCCCCCTGGGGAGCTTATTTGTGGTTATTTTGTATACCATCCCCCCAGGGGACCTCATTTTTGGTCACAGAGACTAGTCGCCCCCAGGAGGCTTTCTTATTTTTCTTTATTTTTTCAGTGTAGGCATTGCATAGCTGTTGGTATTGATGTTTTAGATAGGCTACCTCTGCTGGTGGCCAGGTTCTCTGCGCCTTCTGGTATTCTTTTCTCTTTATTTGAACTTGCTTTCGTAGTCTTTGTAACTCCGGGGTCCACCACGGCATGGCTCCTACCAGGGTGTCTTCCTTTTCATTGCCATTTCTGCTGCAGTGGTTATAAGGTGGGTGACTTTCTCCTGCATCCTGTCTACGTTTTCCATCCTGTCACTCTCCCATCCGGTCACTTCCTCCTGTGCTTGTGCTTTGCGGATCAGTTGTTCTCGAAAGACCTCCCAGTTTGCCTTTTTGATGGCGAACCTGCTCGCCATGTATTTGCCATTTGTTGGTCTTGGCATCGTTCTCTTGATATTGAAGGTGATTGTGCGGTGATCTGATGTGGTCCAGGTGTTTTGCACAGTCCAATCGGTCACATGAGCTTCTATGTTTCTTGTGGTTAGCACGATGTCTATGGTTGATTCCCATAGGGTGTTGCAGTATGTCGGTAGATTGAATGGTTGATTCTTTACAGTGAAGATAGAATTTGCTAGGAACTCCTCAAGCCTCTGTCTATTCCTGGTACCTTGTCGGTCCGGTGTAGTGCTGCGCCAGACAGGAGAGCGGCAGTTTACATCGGCGCCGATTACGGCTCTTTGTCCTGCTAGGGTTTCTTGCACCGTTTGTAGGTAAGTGATAGCAAAATCTATTTCTATTCTGAGTCTGCAGTACAGTGAGATCATATATAGGCTGCCAACAGAGCTAATAATATGGGCACATGCTGCCCATGGCGTGCAGATGTATTTTTGTTGTGGTTATCTCCGGGTTCCGTACTACCACCGCCGCCCTCGGAGTGTCTTCGTTGCATTGTACAATTTTATATCGGAGCGGATAGCCCCTGACTTGCCCTGTGTGAGTGTAGGGCTCCTGTATCAGGATAACATCTGCGTTAGCCTCATCAGCGCTTTGCCGTACTTGGTCGGCTACTGCTCTGGCCCGCTGCGCGTTTATTTGGTGCACCACTAGGAATCCGTTATTAAATTTCTTATGGTGTATCCCCATAATTGATTTGTGACTAGTATGAACTCTTAGCTTTCTGGTAGGTTGGGCAGTTTATGTTGTGTGTGGATTGGGCATGATCTAACCTCAGGGATTTGCAGTTGGTGCAGATGGGATCTTTTTCTTTCTTTGGGCAGCTGCTGTAATTGTGGCCCATTTCAGAGCAGTGGCCACATGTTGCTTCTTTTTGGGCGCAGGTGTGTGTGTGTGTTGTGTGGCCGTACTTGCAGCATCAGAAGCACCTTGGTACATCCACACGTTCTCTAAATCTATGACTACTCCACTCTATGTATATGGTGTTTTGCATTCGCAGGATCTGCCATGCTTCGGGGGTCAGCTCTACCATCCAGTTGCAGTTTCCACTATTTCTAGATTTTGTTCTGTACTTGGGTATAATCATCTGTTTTTCATCCTTGTCAGGTAATTTGTTTAGGAGGTTTTTCCTGTATATCTCTTCCCTTACACTTTCAGATGTCATATCCTGGTCAATATCAAAAATGATTACAGATGGCCCTTTTCTTGTGGGGGCCTCTGCGGTAAGGCCTAGGGTGAAGATCTTGGGGTTTGTTATCTGCTGTGCTTCTTCTTTGGTTGCCGTTTCGATAACTATTACGGGGTTCCTGGTTTTTTTGGATAGCTTTGATTCTAGTAGCACCGAAGTCCTCTTTCAAGTTCTCTGTGACTTTCTTCTTTATTTCCTCACTGGTGGATTTTTCATTCCCTACTGGTCATACAACCACTATGTTGGGTGTGGGCAGAAAGGTTTTTCTTTGGACCGGTTGACTTTTGGTCTGTACATTTGTAGGTTTCCTCAGCGTTTCTGCGTAAGTGTGCACCCGCTGTGGCATTTGTTTTGCCCCACATTCCATGTAAGCCTCCAATTTGGCCTCATTTGTTACCGCTTCTACTTGGACCTTCTGTAGAACTGTTTCCAGCTTGGTCCAGATGGTCACGATTTCTCCTCTGAGGGCAGTGGTTATTCTGCTAGAGGATTCCTTCAACTTGTTTTCAAGCTGCACCAGGAGGACCAGCATCTGGTCCAGAACAGAACCCCCGGGCAGTGTAGGGTCCATGGGGGGAAACTCTGCATTTTTTGGTGAGTCTTTGGCATCCCGTTTTCCTCTGTAATGTCATTCTGTGTGGCAGCTACTTCATTTGTCTCCTTTTGCTCGGATTGCGAGTGTTTTCCTTTCTGATTTCGGGGCAGTCATTTTCCAATTTTTTCCTTTGGTCGGGGGGGGGGGCTCCTGAGCAGGGGTTCTCTGTGTCTTCTTGGTTTTCTATCAATATAAAGTCATTGTTTTGATCTTGTTCTGCGGCGACGGTAGTTCTGTCCGATTTTCTCTCCATTTTGTTGGTTTTCTGGATTTAAGAGGTTTTCCGGATTATCGGGTTTTGGGCGTGCTTGTTGAAAGTAGGGCTCCGAGAGCTGTCGATGGACCCTAACCACAAGTCTGTAGGTTTATTACGTGTCTTGCAACTGTTAATCGAAACTTTAAGTTCTCCCCTTGGTCACGTGGTGGGGGGAGGGAACAGCCAAGTGCTAAATGCACCCAGAGCGATGGGATTAGTTCCTTGTGGTGTTTTCGGGGAACGCCGAAGATGATAGTGACATCACGATTTCAGTGTGTCACACTAGTAAGAAGTTCACGTGTCACCATGAAAAGTTTATGGGGGGGAGGAAAGCACAAAAGTCATGATTTTCTCTATAATATTGCTTTAAACACAGTCCAGAAATATTGGAACATTGTTTCTGTACAAGTTAATACAGGAGGAAATCACTATCAGGGCAACCTCTCCAGTCAACTGCCAGATACCAGCATGCCAGCCACGTTATATTGGTCGGCTCTTTATTTCCCTGCCGTCAGCCACATGGTGACCGGTGTGGTCTGGCAACAAAGGAAACATAAATGACGCTGGGATCTAACTAAATACCGGGTAGAATGCAAAACGTTTCCACCAAGGGACTCCTGTACTGTATATCTTCTTGAGAGAACACACTGTAGAACATAAACTGTAGTTTAAACACATTTTTTACACAAAAATCACAGAGCGATATATCGTACGTCCGAACACAACGGCAGCCATATTCGGTGTTGTACCACACTGAGAATGGTAGAGAATGAAAAGGACCTGGGGCTAATTGTGCAGGCAGATATGAAGTTTTCCGAGCAGTGCAGACAGTCTGCAAGAGTAGCTCATGGTGTCTTGTGAATGATATACAGAAATTTTTCTAGCAGCGATAAAGAGGTGATTATCCCCTTGTATAAGGCAATGGTCAAGCCACACCTTGCGTACTGTATACAGGTCTGGAGGCCTCATTTTAAGAAGGATGTAGAGCTGTTGGAACGAGTACAGAGAAGGGCAACAAGATTAGTGAATGGAACAAAGGGTTGCTCTTACAAAGAAAGGCTTAAGTTTTGCAAATTATAGTGTCTGGAGACTTAGGCACCTTCGAGTTGATCTGATTGAGGTGTATAAAGCCTTGAATGGTTTGAGCATGCTCAATGCTGATGGGATTTTTCTTGTTCAGAATAATCACCTGAGAGGGCATAAATTCAAATTGAGGAAAGACGGTTGTGGGATAGGTGTGCAGACGTTTGCCTTTAGCCAGTGGGTGGTTGATTGCTGGAACAAACTTCCATCTGTCATTGTAGAAGTTGATAGCTTAAATAGAATTAAGGCAGAACGTGACAAACATTTGGAGCAAGTGGATGGGTGAAATAAGGGGTTTTTTTTGGCTGATGTTATATAATCTTGCTTTCTTGCATCATGTGCCTTTGCTAATGCTAATGTTCTCAGTGCATCTGTCAGTGACCAAAATAACATAATAAATGCCCACATGGAGCTAAAAGTGTGGTGAAGATGGGGTAATACCTCCGACTTCAACTCCTATATCTGATTTTCTGTAGGACAGACGTTATCATGCTGCAGGCATACACCTGAAGGTAGCAAATCATGTTTTTCAAATTGCTGGCTTTGATTGATTAGAAGTGCATCATAGTATCTGTCGCGCATCATTATTTCTCCTTCTCTCCAGGTAATTTTCCATAATCACTGTCTGTTAGGTCTGTTATTTGTTTTAGGAGCATTAGCAACTAAGGCCATATTGCTCCGCGGATATGCGGTGGTCATTCCCTGACCTTTCCGCATCCTCCGTATTTGGTGGTGATGGGCTCAAACCCTGGTCTAATCAAGAACCACTTCTTGATTAGACCCCGGTCTAATCAAGAAGTGGTCTAATCCATAATCACTCTTTTATGAGCCCAAAATACAGCGAATAACACTTTCTTGATGATGCTCAGGCATGGACTTTCTTAGATCAAGGTATGGTATGACACTGAATGTATGTAATTGCTTTCTTGTTTGTAATAATGCACTGATGATTTGTCTCTGGTTTTTGTGTGTTCTGAGAAGGCAATGCTCATCATACAAGGAGCACGAAACACACTAAGTTGTTTTTCCTTCAGGAATGGTGTTAAATGCTGAGAAATACATTTAGTATACATTTTTTGAACATGCAACTCCTTGTTGATGATTGTATTTGCTGCACCATTGCTAATCTTACATGTCATGACAATTTCTTCAATAGATGTACAGGGGTGGACTGGCCTGAGTGACTATGTGCCAGTTGCCACCAGAGCCAAGAGTGTTTTTATAGCATTACTGCTGTGAGAGGGGGAGGGGATGAGGCCAAAATTGTTGGGAGCCACCTGAACTAACAACAGTAAGTCCATCCCTGGTAATACAACAGTTTTCTTGTATGAGTTATTCCACTGCCACTATGGCTTTCAGTATCATGATATGCAGGGCCATGCCAGGCTATATAACTGCCCTGGTGCAAAATTCTTATTGTCGTCACCCCCCCCCCCACAGTAATTTTTCTTATATCAGTTTTTTTTTTTTGGAAATTTAAAAAAATATATTTCCAAAATAATATATAATTTTATTTTTTAAACACAAAATAACATATATTATGATACATGAAGTAAATATGTTAAATATAAAATAAAAAACTAAAATACATTAATTTTTCTTTGGCTACAGACAATAAAATGAAACTATATACTGTATAAACTTAAAATAAAAATTAAATAATGATAATGAAACAATAACAAAACATTATATAAATTTAACTTGTCTTACTTTGGCTGTAACAAAATCAGTCATAATATTTTTTTATATCTAAATACTCACAAATATCACTTTCTGTAGATATTGCCAAATTATTTAATCTTTGTTGATGCATTGATGAACTGAGGTAATTTTTTATTAATTTTAATTTTAAAAAAGAGCACTCACCACTAGCTACTGATATGGGAATTGTTAACATTATTCTTAATGAAATAAATATATTAGAAAGTAGAGTGGTTAAATTATTTTTGAATATAAAACTTAAAATTTTTTGTGGAGTCTGATTCACGGAATAAAATTTTGAAAAAGTTTTATTTGATTTGCATAATCAACAGCAACAATATCTTTTGGACATTCCTCATTGGTAGCATCTGATAACTGTAATTCTAAATCTGAACAATGTTTTAAAATGTCCTCTTGACATTTTACTTAGCTCACTAAAACATTGTAAAAAATTTAAATTGTAATTATAAACCTTGAGCTGTTCAAAACGTTCATCTATCAAAGGGTTTTTGATTCCGTAAAGGTGAGTAGTGGTCTCAGACAGTTTTTAAATTCTGTAGAATTTGGGAGCAAATTCTAAGTGGGAAGCATTCAAGGAATTAATCATGAAAGCTACTAAAAGTTTCATACCTATTAAGAAATATTGTTCAAGGTTTAGGCCTAAATGTTTGTCAAATGAACTAATGAGACTTGTGGCACAGAATAAAAATGTATGGGATGCATATAAATTATCAGGCGATACAGAAGACTATGGCAGATATAAGCTAGTCTGTAATCAAGTCACAAAGGAGGTTAGGCAGGCGAAGGCAGATTATGAGAAATCTGTGGCAAAGGATGCTAAGAAAAACAGCAAGGATTTCTTTACTTATATAAAGTCTAAAAGGAAGGGGATGAATCTGATTGGTCCACTTGATATTGATGGTTCGACTGTTGATTATCGTGCTCAGATAGCAAACAAACTGAATGAGTATTTTGCATCTACATTCACACATGAGGAGTTAAGGTTTGAAAATGCCAGAAGGTTATCAAATTGTAGCAGGGTGCTTAATGATTTTATAATAACTGAGAACAAAGTGGAGGAGAAATTGTTGAAGTTAAACATAAGAAAGGCATCTGGGGTTGATGGATCTATCCAGTTACATTAAAGGAGGTAGCAAAGGAAGTAAGCAAACCCTTAGGGATAATTATGAGAGCATCCATGGATTCGGGGGGAGGTCCCCATGGACTGGAGATGTGCAAATGTATCCCCAATTCACAAAGGGGGATCGAAGGGTGACACAAGTAATTACAGACCATTTAGTTTAACTTCTGTTCCGGGTAAAATAATGGAGTCACTGGTTAAAGATGCATTGTAGGATCATCTAGACAAGACTGCAGCAATGGTAGATCCCGGCCTTGCTCCTACTTTTTGAGTGTTGGCATTCGAGGTGAGCGGACGCGCTTCTTCAGGGCTCCTCAGTTAAGTGGATCGGATTACTGTTGATTAGTGCTTTTAAATATTTGATTTATGTAGATATTGTTGGATTATTTTGTTATAGGTTTTCCTGTAACAGTTTGATTTTAATAATATTATAGATACAGAAGACTAATTTTTTAAAGTTAATTTTCATTGATATTTAGCTAATTTTATAATGGTAGTTACGAGATCTGCCTTAAACATGTCACAGGGTATCGTGACTCACACGGAAATAGCCGATGGCGATTTACGGGTGAGTCGTGATTTAATCCGTTGCGGAACCTGTGGAATAGTTTCCAATATCGACCTGGTGACTAATCATAGCTCACCTGGGGATTCTTTTCTTTGTGATCGATGTAAGGAGTGCACCGATCTTAAATTACAATTTGGTGCACTGATGGAACAATTTGAGTCCCTGAAAAAAATGGGTGCTTGCCCTCGAGAATAATGCATCTGGAAGCTCGTCAGGGACTCAAGACTCCAGCAATCTACTAAGTGATGCACACCCGATTTGGGCCTCAAAACAGAAAAACCAAGTGCAAACTACTCTGGTTAAAAAGGACATTGTTTTATTAGGAGACTCCATTGTCAGGGAAACAGGGAATATTTTTTGTAATAAGGATAGGTGGAGTACAACCAGGGTATGTCTGCCGGGAGCAACTATTAATGATGTCACCAACAGATTGTCAGATTTTAAGGGGGGTAAAGAGAATATTATTATTCATGTGGGGACTAATGACATTAAACGTACACGATCTGATGATTTGTTGGAAAAATACAGGACCATGCTGAGGAAATGCTGCGAGCTAGGCCACAATGTCTATGTGTCTGCAATTCTGCCCAGACATGATAGAAGGGATTATATGTTAAAAGCCTTGTGGATTAACTCAAGACTTGAAGGACTGTTCAAGGCTTTAGGGGGGAAATTTCTATCAGCTTGGCCCACACTTGTAGGTAGAAGGAATTTGTTTTGTAGAGACATTATACACTTAAACAAAGGTGGTGCAAAAGTTTTTGCTAGTATTATTGAAAGTTCAGGGAAACTGCTAGTTAGGAGGGATGTGGGTAATACTGACACGCGTTTATCTGATAATATTGGTCAAGGTAACTCTTGCACATACTTCAAGAGTTCTTATCTGTTACCCCAACTGGACATATTATCTAGATGTTCTGGGGGCAGAAACGTTTCAAGGGAAGCAAGCCTAAAAAACTTCAAGGGTTGTGTTAGGGTTGTTAAATATACAAGAACAGTAAGTCTTAATTGTTTATATAGTAATGTTAGAAGTGTCGTCAATAAAATTAGTGAATTCAAACTGCTGGTTAAAACAAGTAATGCGGACATAATAGGGCTTACGGAGACGTGGTGCCACCCGGAAATTGGGGACGATGAATTTCAGTACGGCTTGTATAATGTATTTAGGAAGGATAGAGTAGATAGAAGGGGTGGTGGGTAATGCTTCTTATCAGAAGCAGCCTGAGAGCAATGATAGCTTTCCTGGATTCACACATTTCACATGCTAGTATAGAATCTGTATGGTGTGAGATAGTTCGAAACAAAGGTATAATGCAAGTAGGAGTAATCTACAGACCAGGTGATTGTGAAGATTATGACGAAAGCCTCTGCATGCAAATGGAATGGGCAAGTAAGCGTTAATGTCTTATTATGGGCGATTTCAATTTGCCTCTAATTGATTGGAGTAAATGGGAAGGAAACTCGACATGGGGAACAAAATTTTTAAATCAACTAGATGACTGTTATTTGTATCTACTAGAGAAAAGAATATTCTAGACCTCATCACCCACGAATCAGATGACATAACAGGACCTGACAGTAGAGGAACCAGTAGCAGGAAGTGATCATGGAGTTCTATGGTGGATGATGATGAGAGAGGTAGCAGTAGTAAAAGGCAAAGGAATGGGTTTTAATTTCAGAAAAGGAAATTACGATGCCTTAAGGTACTACATGGCCTTTATTAACTGGGTAGATATCGCTGTATTCACCATTAAAAAAATACTCTGCAAGGAGGGCTCCAAGTTGAATGAATAGTGAAGTTGCCACATTACTTGAGCAGAAAAAGGTGGCATGGAAAGGTTACAGAGCAATAAAAAGTACTGAAGCCTATAACAGCTACAAGATGATCTGTAATAGAGCCACAGAAAAGTTTCGACAGGCAAAGGCTATATGAGAAATCACTAGCAAACAGAGCAAAAATGGGGAATAAGGAATTCTTCACATATATAAATGCCAAGAAGAGCAGGACAAACCAGATCGGACCTTTACATAAGGGAAAAGGGATAGTATTAAATACACCAGCTGCTGTTGCAGATGAACTTAACATTTATTTTGCATCGATATTTACAAAAAAAAACCTTTTGTGGCAATGGGAAAGTGTGGGAGCGAAGCTGAAAAATATGTAATTAATGATATTAAAATTTCACAAGATTATTTAATGAAAAAACTTTCAAGCCTACAGGCCAGTAAGACTCCTGGAGTTGATGGAGTATACCCTATAATCTTAAGGGACGCTGCAAGTGAGTGCATTGAACCATTGAGGCTAATTATGCGAGCATCACTAGAATGTGGGGAGATTCCCTTGGATTGGAAAAGTGCCAATATATATCTCCCATACATAAGGGTGGCTCTAAGAGTGAAGTGGGAAATTACCGGCCGGTTTGTTTAACTTCAGTGGTAGGGAAAATCGTGGAGGCAATGATCAAGGGTGGAATTCAGGATCATTTGGATTGAATTGAAATTCTCAAGGATACTCAGCATGGTTTTGTAAAGGGAAAATCATGTTTAACAAATCCTGTTCGCTATTTTGAAAGGGTCACTCACGAACTGGATTTAGGGAATAATTTCGACATTGTTTATTTAGATTTCAGCAAGGCTTTTGACTCGGTCCCTCATGAGCGGTTGCTTCATAAGCTGGAACAGGTTGGAATCACTGGGAAAATCCTTAGATGGATAGCAGGATGGCTTCAGGGCAGGAGGCAGAGGGTTGTGATAAATGGCTATTACTCAGATTGGGTTGATGTAAGAAGTAGAGTTCCCCAAGGATCAGTATTATGACACCTGTTGTTTTTAATTTTCATAAACAACATCGATGAAGGGATAGAGGGAGTGATGTCTAAATTTGCAGATGATGTTAAAATTGGTAGAGTAGTTAATGATCACTGTCAAGCTGAGCTTCTTCAGAGAGACCTAGATAGACTGCAAGAATGGTCAGAAAAATGGCAGCTATGCTTTAATCCAACAAAGTGTAAAGTATTACACCTGGGAAACAGAAATACCAAAATAACTTATCCACTTGGTGGAGTTCAACTAAACCCAGTACTGGAGGAAAGGGACTTGAGTGTTACAATACGGTCAGACATTAAATTCTCTGAGCATTGTAAACAGGTTGCAAGGAAGGCCCACGGTGTCCTATCGATGATCTATCAAACTTTTTGCAAGTAGACATAGGGACGTGATAATCCCATTATATAAGGCTTTTGTTAGACCACACTTGGAATACCGTGTTCAAGTATGGAGACCGCACCTAAAGAAGGACATCGAGCTTCTTGAAAGGGTGCAGAAACGGGTAACTCGCCTGATGAGATCGGCAAAAGGGCGTCCTTATGAAGAAAGACTTCGAATATGTGGGTTGCAGAGTTTGGAAACTAGACACCTTAGAGGAGATTTGATTGAGGTGTTTAAGGCTCTGAGAGGCATCAGTAAAATGAATGAGGACGAAATTTTCAAGATTATAAATGATGCTAGAACTAGGGGACATAAATTAAAGTTACGAGGGGAAATGTTTAGATTGGACTGCAGGAAGTTTTATTTTAGCCAGCGAGTTATAAATAGCTGGAATAAGTTGCCTACATGGGTGGTAGAGGCTGACAGTTTGGGGAAATTCAAAGGTCATCTGTATAGTACCTTCAGGTCAGGGAAGCGCATAGGGTGATAGGTTTAATTTCCTTTTCTTTTATTACTTATTATTATTATTTATTATTATTATTTTTTATCATCGTTTTATTCGGCTTTTTTTTTTTTTTTTTTTGGCTGGTGTAGCATAAGCCATAGGCTTTCTTGCACCATGCGGCTAATACTAATAATTCAGACACCGCATGGGTTTGTTAAGGGAAAGTCTTGTCTGACAAATTTTATTGGTTACTGTGATGTGGTTACAAAGGAACTAGATGCAAAAAATAATTTTGATATCATTTACTTGGATTTCAGGAAAGCTTTTGTCACTGTTGCGCATGGAAGACTACCGTACAAATTGGAGCAGAATGGTATTAAGGGTAAATTGCTACAATGGATAAAAGGATGGTTAAGTGGGAGAAGACAGAGGGTGGTAATCAATGGGTGCTGCTCTTCGTGGATTAATGTTATTAGTGGAGTCCCACAGGGTTTGGTGTTGGGTCCACTGTTGTTTTCTGTATTTATCGATGATATTCATGAAGGTATATCAGGTTTAGTGGCGAAGTTTGCAGATGATTCAAAGGTTGGCAGGGTTGTTAATGACAGTAATAGCAGTGTGCTACTGCAAAAGGTCTAGAAAATTTGGGCAGATGGGCTGAGAAGTGGCAACTGAAGTTTAACCTTGACAAATGCAAAGTACTGCATATGGGTAGAAGTAACCCCAGAGAAACGTACCAACTGTGTGGTACTACACTTAAGGTGGTAGAAAATGAAAAAGACCTGGGAGTAATTGTGCAGTCAGATATGAAGTTTTCTGAGCAATGCAGACAGGCTGCCAGGGCAGGTCATGGGGTTTTGTCAATGATATATAGGAATTTTGCTAGCAGGGAAAAGAAGGTGATTGTCCCTCTGTATAAGGCAGTGGTCAGGCCACCCTTTGAGTACTGCGTACAGGTCTGAAGGTTTCATTTTAGGAAGGATATAGATTTGCTTGAGCGTGTACAGAGAATGGCAACAAAATTGGTGAGGGGAATGAAGGGATCCTCTTACCAAGAGAGGCTTAAGTTCTGCAAATTGCAGCGGCTGGAGACTAGGCACCTGCACGGTGATCTGATTGGGTGCATAAGCCTTGAATGGGTTGATGGGATTCTTCCACTTGTTCAGATTACGAACCTAAGGGGGCATAAATTCAAATTAAGGAAAGGCAGATGTAGAATAGATGTGCGGAAATTTGCCTTTAGCCAGTGGGTGGTTAATTGCTGGAACAAACTTCCATTTGTTGTGGAAGTTGATAAGTTAAATAAATTTAAGAAGGAACTGGACAAACATTTTGAGGGAATGGTGGTGCGAAAATTTTTTTTTTGGCTGATGCTGCATAAGCTCTTGCTTTTTTGTATCTCATGCTGATGCTGCATACACTTGCTTTCTTGCATCACATGGCACTACTACTATGATTGCATTTCATGTAGTATCTGAAATGGCAAAAAATAAGTTTTTATTTTAAAATTATATTTTTTTGTTAGCACAAATTCCTCTCCAGATCAGTAATAAAATAATTTTTTGTTTCCTTCCTATTCTTAAGTTTTCTTTCGGAAAATCGGTGCCAATTTTTAATGAGAGCAATTTTTTGTTCTGTTTTCAAGTACACGTACGAAATGCTTTTGTTTTAAAGTTTATAATCATTTCCCTTAATTTTTTTTAAATGTGTTAGTGATGTTAATGTATCCAATTGTGTATTTTGTAATAATTTGCTTACAAAATTTACATTAGATAAAATTTCAAACCAAATAATAGTAGAGCACACGAATTTAAAAGATCTGATTTTATTCGACAATGACTGAGACTAATATTTTGTTTTTAAATCAAACTTATTATCAGAATCCAGTTATATTTCATAGAGCATCATCAATTTGTTGTAGATTGTATACTAGAGGTTTTATTGATGTCAGTTCAACTTTCCCAATGCATGTTTGACAAAGGTTTTGGCGAAAGATTTGAAACTTGGTTTTTTAATATTGCCCACCATTTAGTAAAAAAAAAAAAAGTAAAGTGCAGCCATTATCAACCCACTGCAGGGTGGAAGCCTCCTCAACAATTCATGCTGAGGGAAATGGACCATAATCTGCCACGCTGGTCCAGTGCGGGTTGGCAGATCGACCGTATTCAGCAGTCAGGGGCTTGAACCCCGGTCTACTCAAAGAGCGTGTGCTACTGCACTCCCGCTCCTGCCCACTCGGCTACGGAGGCCTAATTCCAAAAAAATCAATTGCCTCTAAAGATATTTTTGCTGCATCATTCACCCCTAAATTCAAAGTATGTGCAGCACAAGGTATGAAAAAGGCTCTGGGATTTATATCTAAAATTTTTTCCTGAAGACTTATGTTTTCCTTTCATATTGGCCCTGTTGTCATAGCCTTGCCCACACAATTTGAATATTAATGTTATATTTTTCCAAAAATTCTAAAATGAATGTAGTTAATCCACTACCAGTCATATTGTCAATTTCACAGAAACCTAAAAAATTTACCCTAATTTCAATTTTTTTTTCCATCATTATAAATCTTAAAATAATTGTCAGTTGTTCCTGATAACTGGCATCAGGTGTACAACCTAAAATCAAAGAATAATATTTAGCTTCCTATAACTTATCTAAAATTTTGTCCTTGTACTATTTCCTGTTATATTTAAAAATATCATTTTGAATTTTGTCTCCTAAATAATGTGGTATGTGAAGTTTATCGGGGGTTAAAGGGGAACAGGCATTCTGTGTGGTATCAGACACTCAGTCTAAAACACTGATGGATCCAATATCTTTCTATTTCAGAAGATTTAGGATAAGTCCAGTTGGCCTGCCTCCCTAAAATCCACTCATGTGCACCTTCCTGATGGTAAGCCCTGTTACGTCACTTAGGTGGCAACGAACATGTAGGGTGGTTCTCTTCAAGATACCTGGCCAGCATGAAGAGGAAAAGACCAAATCCTCAGTCCTCAGTGGCTTTCATTTCCCCTCTTATGGCAGTGAGAGGATCAGAGTGTAAGCGGAGGGTGCTAAGAATCTCTGGGTACGACCAGGCTGCCATGCACAGAAACTGAACTTGGCCGTTTTTTAAGATTGCCCATCGATGAAGATAGGATATTATAGCTCTAAAAGGAATTAGAAAATGTGAATTGGAATACCATCGATTTGACTGAAACAAGAAGAAATGAATCGCATAAGTTTATCAAGTGGAAATCTGCTGTACACAAATGGAAACAGTGAAAGGAGCGAAGGTGGAGTTAGCTTTCTGGTCCATAAAGATATAAAAAACAACATTTTGGAATTGAAAGGTACATCACCAAGGGTGTCAAGACTACTACTCAGGATTTCTGAGGTACAAGCTAAAGGTTATAATGATTTATGCACTAACATTGAGCCATGATGATGAAGAGGTTGAAGAAATGTACACCAAAATTGAGTCTTCTTGATGAGCAGAAAACCCACTACACTATCATTATGTGGGATTTCAATGCTAAGATTGGAAAGAGACAAAACAGCACAGAAAGGGGAACTATAGGAAATTTTGGAATTGGTGAAAGACTTGTGGAATTTGCAGAATCTCGAGGAATGTCAGTAATGAACACTTTTTTTCAAGAAAAGGGTGAACAGAAAGTGGACATGGAAGATCCAAAATGGATTAACAACTAATGAAATCAACTTCATCCTTACTAAAAGAAGATATACAGTAAACCCCCGCTATTCGCGGTATCTGTATTCGCGGTTTCGCGTATTCGCGATCGCCGATTTAATATAAAATGAAACCTAAAAAATGTGAATTTTAAAGCGCCGTGGATATTTTCCGCCATAAAAAAACATGAGCATGACTAAAATTATCTTTCCCGGTCAAAACAGCGCTCAGTGGGTGGGGGGAGAGGGGTGACAAAATCGCGAGCGTGAATGTTTCTCGCTAATCCTTGTTCGATATGTGTTATGCGCTTGTTATGGAAGGTTTCGTCGTTTGCTTTTAATTTATATGCTTATAAATCGAATAAATTTATAAATTCATATGCTTACAAAAGTGATAAATCTACCGTTTTGCAGTGTAAAACAGACTTTTTCGAGTGTGTTAACGGAAGAAAGTGACTTTATTGTGGACAAGTTCTTTCTAACCCCTACAAAAATATAACTACGAATAACAAGAGAAATGTGAAAATATCAAAGAAGGTGATGACATTAGCGAATAAAATTGAGTTATTAGACAAAATTTCTAATGGTGAAAGTGTCTCCTCAGTGGCAAAACATTATAAAATCAACGAGTCAAAGGTACGATCAATCAAAAAATCGGAAGAAAAAATCCGCCGTAGCCAAAAATTTGCTCTGTAACTCGTGATGTTAAATTAGAAAAAACGGAAAAGGCTTTAAATCTGTGGATAAAAGATCGAACTCAAAATAAAATTCCGTTAAATTCACTCATCATTCGTGAAAACGCAAAACTCCTTATCAACACTTTAGCGAAACTGGTGATAGCACTGGCGGGATAGGTTTTTTAGTTAGCAAAGACGCTGGTTTGAAAGATTTGTTTGAAATTTCTAATAAATATTACATTTAATATTAAATTGTTTCTTATTTTCATTTCGATGCCATATGCTTGCATTTCACTAGGTACTGTCTGTGTACATAGTCATATTATGAAGGTACATATAATACATACATAGACAAAATTTTAGACTAGTTTTTCTTATATATTTCATACTTTGGAACGGAACCCCTTTATTACTATGGGAGCCATAACTCAGTATTCGCGTTTTCAGTATTGGCGGCATTTCTCAGGAACGTAACCCCCGCGAATAGCGGGGGTTTGCTGTATTGTGAATGATGTTACCGACCTGAACAAGGTAAATCATGGAAGTGATGACCTGATATAGATGTAAGAAAAGAGAGAAAAAAACTGACTCAAGTAAATGATACGAAGAGATCTTTGAGATAACAGAAGAGGAGAAAAAGCAGTATGTACTGGAACTTCAGAACAAGTGTGAGCTTTTGTGGATTGTTCAGGACCAAGATATCGACGAGAAATACTACAACTTTCTGAAAGTGATTAAGCCCAAGAAACCTATAGGTAAAAAGAAATCCAAAGAAGAAAAATTTAGTCAAGAAACACTTGTTATGATGAACCAAAGACGACATGAAGAGCAAAATAAACACTGACAAGGATAAAAATGAGTATAATGAGTTATACAAAGCCATTAGAAAGAGACTCAGAAAGAAGAACAAGCATTATGGAAAAACAAAGGACATAAATCCAGCAGCCACGAGCAGTAATACAGAAAGACAGATACTGAAACAGTGTACTTATAAATAGCAGAGATGGCATAATTCAAATAGCAGAAGACTATTATAAAGAATTATATAAGGAGTAAGGGAATGATGCCAGCAGTGGGGAAGGTCAATCAAAAATTAGTAACACATACGGCATGTCCGATAACTTTCCTGATGAGGCAGAACATACGTTGAAGAACATGAAGAATCAGAAAGTCCTGGGTGAAGATGAAGTTACTGTTGAGTTGTCAAAATTGGGAGGAAGAGACATGACACAGAAACTGGCAAGACTCTTCACAAAATGTATTAGAAAAGATGATGCCTAAGGAGTGGAATAATGCAATCATAGTTTTACTGCATAAGAAAGGAGATAAATCAGAAATTGGAAATTATAGACCAGTTAGCTTGTTATCCCACATCTACAAGTTGTTCACAAGGTTCATTACTAATAGATTAGAAAGAATACTTGATTTGAATCAACCAAAAGAGCAAGCTGGTTTTAAGACAGAATTTTCAACTATGGATCACCTTCACGTAATATCACAGCTAATGGAGAAAGCAAATGAATATCAAACATCATTATGCCTAGCATTTGTGGATTATGAAAAGGCATTTGACTCCATACAGCATAAGGCAATGTTTTGGGCACTGGGAAGACAAGGTATATATACCCCATATATTATGATTTTGAAGAAAATATATGAGAACATTACCTTCTTTATTAGACTAGACAAAGGCAGTAGCAAATTTAAAATTGAGAAAGAAGTTTGACAAGGAGACAATATCTCCAAAGTTGTTTACCTTTGCCCTTGAGGAAGCTTTCAAAAGATTAGACTGGTCGGAGAAAGGAGTCATTGTGAATGGTGAGTACCCATATTATTTAAGATTTGTAGCTGACATTGTGATCATAAGCCATGACCCCCAAAGAATTAGAGGAAAATCTTAATCAGTTATGCAGAGTTGGTAAGGATTTCGGGCTAAAACAAAAGTAATGATGAACAAGTATGCCACGGAAAGGGATATAACCATTGAAGGAGCACTAATTGAAAAGGTGAATTCATATACTTATCTGGGACAAGTCATTAGCTTTAATAATGATAAATGGCTGTTAGTCAAGAGAAGAAAAACTTTGGATGGATAGTAGTCAGGAAATATAGTCACATACTGAGGAGCAATATCCCAATTTATCTGAAACATAAAATTATGAACCTGTGTATACTCCCCACTATGACTTATGGAAGTGAAACTTGGGCACTCACCAAAAGAATGGAAGAGAAGCTGAGAACTTTACAGCGAAGAATGGAATGAATTATATTAGGAATCCAACTTAGATAAGATGAGAAACACATGGATTAGGCAGCAAACTCAAGTAAAGGACATTCTTATCAAAACTAAACTAAAATGGTCTTGGGCAGGACACATAGCTCAAAGACATGATGACAGATTGACTAAGAAAATAACAGAACTGTACCCAAGAGGAGCTAGAAGACAACCTGGAAGACAATGACGGAGGTTAGGCAGATGAAATTCACGAGTTCTTGGGTAGTAAATGGATGGCCATTGCACAAAACAGAAGTAACTGGAAAGTTGCGGAGAGGCCTTCATCCTTCTGTGGATTGAAAATGGCTGATGTGAAGTTTATCAATCTGAATACGTGGATGTGTTCCAATAAAGTGGAATCAAATTTGGCAATTTGCCAAATTTGTATTAATTGCAAAAAAGTTTCCATTATTGTTATCGAATAATTTTGAATTAGTACTCCTTAAAGCCAAATTTTGTTTTGCCAAATATTGAATGCAAAGAACAATTCTCTTTAATACTGATTGCCATCTTACTTTTTCTTGATTTATCAGACTTTGATGATGTGCATTTGCTGTGTTTAGTAATTCTAAGTTTTTACGCAAATTAATTAATTTGTTAGTGCATATTGCTTTTTTCATGATATTCAAATGGCTTGTTGCCAATCTTTAAATCCACCAGTTTACAAGTGGAACTGAAACAGTGCTATTTAGAAATAATTTATTATTATAACAAAAGAGAGGATTTTGCAAAATCAAATACAGCAACCAATTACACAAAAGTGATTCACCCTTTTGTAATTTTTTTAGTGTAATATTCAACAGAAAAGTTTTGTCTATTATTATCTTTATCTTTTGGAAAATCTGTTTTTTTAAATTTATCTGGTTTGTTTTCAATTAGCATCAATTTTATTTTATTATCTATAATTTGTGGCCATTTACTGGATCATTAAGTGAAATTAGTTGATCTTTTATACCAGTATTGTGGTCTTCACTTTCTTCTTCATCCAAATTTGCTTCACTTGCACCTAGTGTTTCTTGCTGAATTGGAATGGCAATATCTTGGACAGGTGATAATTCAAGTATTTCAGTTTCTTCATTAATAGTAGTAAAGCTAGAGGAAATCAAAGTCGATGGACTGGCTGTGACTGGATGTTCAGAAGCCTGATAATCGAACTTGTTGCTGTTTTTTATTTGGTGAATTAATTTTTTTTTTCTTTTCCTCTATTCGTAACCAGAGAGGCCATTTCCTTCCATCAGACATCTGAGAAATATTGGGAAAAAACAGTTTTAAATTTAAAATTCATTATTTCTTAATATAAAATATGACAAAATACATTCTTCGATACTTTGAACTTTTAGTCTCCTTAGTCTTTGTCGTCTCTTTTATTTACAGAACATTGGTCTTTACTGCCTCTTAGTCTCTGCCACCCTGGTGTGGTAGAGACTAAGAGGCTGTAAACCACCAGGTTGGCTTGGCTCTGATGATATGACGAATATTCTCTGATTGAGGAGAACCCTCCATTTTCAATACCATTCTTAGTCTTATTATAGACTTGCCATTGAGTCATGTAAAATCACCATACTGATCCACCATTCTGTGGTAAATTGCAGTAGGTTTTGTTCCTTCAGCATTCAAAAATTGCATTACAGATTGAATTACCTCAGTGCATGGCTGCAAGGGTGCCACCATCTTGAAAATTAGCTGTTTCCAAATAATGGCAGCAATTAGTGTTACCTGGGTGCTCAGTATTGTCAACAGACATAAATTAGTAAACTAGCAAGAATTTCCAGCAATATTGGTTTAATGTTATTTTTTTTCATTTGACTGATCTTTTTATGATTAAAATGTCAAACACCTATATCGAGAGATGTTCTAAAATAAACAAAGAAATAATGAAAAATGAAAATGTCACCAATTGAAAACTTTTCAGACACCTTGTATATAATCATGTGCAACAAAGGGATTGTTTGATATTATATTATATTATATTTGTTGTGAGAGTATTTCATGTATAATGAGAATTTCAGCAAAGAATAGTTTAAATTCCATTTATAGGTAAGTGAAGTTTATATCATTCTTAGTAAAATTTTCATTATAAAACATGCTGTGATTCTGAGCATTCCGATTACATAAGTGTTATGCAGAGTATATTCAGAAAATTCTTTGTGCACAAGTGCGCGCACGCGCGCGCACACACACACACACACACACACACACACACACACACACACACACACACACACACACACACACATTATGACCATCCCCATGTTTTAGCAATTTCTATTTCTGCCCACCTGGTGACATGTGTTGTGAAAACCAGTAAAAGTGATACTGCAGATTGTAGTATCACTTTTACTATAGTTGGTGGTCTGTAGGAAGTACTTCATTGGCCTGGGCAAGGGACATGAGCTGATGGACTTTGAGAAAGGAATGATTGTTCGGATACTGGTTGAAGGGTGGCAGTATTAAGGAAATTGCAAATCTTTTGGAAAGTTCACAGAGTGCTCAGGTTAAGGTGTTCCAAGCATGGATGGGTAATGGATATAGAGTAGGAATCACTGGGCCAATGGTGGGCACCCACACTGCTTTGATGGTCCTGGTGAACATATGATGTTTCATCTTATACGATCCACTAGATAGAAAACAGTGGATCTGTTGACCATGAATTTTAACCAGGGGATGACCAGTGGAGTTTCCAAGATCACGATCCAACAAACCCTCCTCTATATATATATATATATTTTTTTTTTTTATGTAAACCCCAAACACGAGAGGTATTAGAACCTATAGTACTTAGTACCGTGCTTGGGTTGGAGGTTGAGAAGACGAAAGAAGATATTTGTTGACATTGCACTTGAACATCTGTAGACTGTAATTTTCAGGAAATTGGTATGAAGCAAGGTTGTTCCAGAAAACTGCAGTTGAATGAATAAACGACGAAGATGAAAAGTTGGTTCTGTTATTTTGAAATTGGACCGTAAATGGATGTTGGCTGGTGGCGGCACGTGTTCGGACTGTTTTGAAAGAGAGAGCGGGAATTATAGAAGCCAATTCAGAAGAACAGTGCCCATGGAAGTATCTGTAGAAGAGGCATGCAGCAGAAACAGTACGTCTATGAGACAGCGAGTGGAGAGACTCTGTTAGAGATGAATCATTAATTAACCTTACTGCCTTCTTCTGAATGGAATCAAGAAGCCTGAGAGAGGTTTTGGGGGCACCACCCCAGATGTGGGAACAATATTCCATGCAGGGCAGATTTGCGATTTATATAGAGTGAGCATCTATTTGGAAGAAAAGTAACGCCGACAGCAAAAGAGAAAACCAAGTTTTTTTAGATGCAGAGGAAGCAATATTTGTAATGTGCTTGTGCCAAGAGAGATTAGAAGTCAGGGTAATCCCCAAAAGAGATATATCATTTTGCCTAGAAATCGGAGTGTCACTAAAGATAAGCATAGGAGCAGAAGAATTCTTTTTGCGAGATATAAGACAAGACTGAGTTTTAGAAGGGTTGAAATCAACTAAGTTGTCTTTGTCCCACTGCAGAATTACCTGAAAATCGGCATTTAAGGAATTGGTAGCAGATTTTCGAGAAGTTGAAGCTGATTGAATGTGCAATGCAATGTGCGATCATCGGCAAAACTATGGATAGGATTTCCAGTCAATGGAAGAAGGTCATTAATATACAAGAGGAAAAGAGTGGGGGAAGAACTGAACCTTGGGGGACACCAGCATTAATGGAGAAGTTAGAAGACAGAGAGTCATCTACCATCACCCTCAGTGAGCAATCAGAGAGAAAACTAGATAACCAATTACTAAAAACAGTTGGCAAACCATAAGATGGAAGCTTGTTTAGAAGACCTTTATGCCAAACACGATCGAAAGCCTTTGAGATGTCAAGAGCAACTACTTGTGTTTCACAGAACCTTTCCATTGAATTAGTCCATAAATGGGTAACATAAGCCAGAACATCACCAGTGGATCGACACTGACGATCGTTGATCAGACGTAAGGTTTCTAGGTAGTTTAAGAGTTGGCGGTTAATTGATTTCTCCATTACTTTAGAAAGAGTAGAAGTAATTGCAATGGGACGATAATTGGATGGGAGGGATTTGTCACCCTTTTTAGGAGGCGCCTCCGTAGCCAGGTGGGAAGGAGCAGCAGTGCGTAGCACACGCTTCTTGATTAGACCGGGGTTCGAGCCCGTCACCACCAAATACGGAGGATGCGGAAAGGTCAGGGAATGACCACCGCATATCCCGGAGCAATATGGCCTTAGTTGCTAATGCTCCTAAAAACCAAATAACAAACAAACAAAACCCTTTTTAGGAACTGGCTGGATATGAGCAAATTTCCAAGCAGAAAGAAAAACACCTTTGGAATAAGAAAGTGAAAAAAGGCGGCATAGAATAGGAGTAAATTAAGGAGCACAGGTTTTGAGAACAAGTGGAGAAATACCATCGGGACCTGGAGCTTTCTGGGAATCACGTTATGTTAAAATCCTTTTGAGGGAAGACCACAGGAGGCATTGAATGGAGTGTGTTGGGAATGGTGGGAGGTGTTTTACCAAGATCATTAATACATGAGTTGGAAGAAAAATGGGATGCTAGCAGGTCAGCTTTATCCTTGGCTGAAGTGACAACAGAACCATCTGGTTTTGGCAGAGGTGGGAGCAGAGATGGACAAAAGTTGCGGCCAATAGCTTTGACAACAAACCAGAATGTTCATTTACCTATTAGGGCAAGAAGCAAGTTTTCTACTCTTAGCCTGTTCAAACTCTAGTTTGGACTGATTAATAACTGCTTTACAATTGTTGCGAGCTTTGGTGTAGGCAGAAAATGAAACTGAAGAATTAGAAACAAGCCAATTACGATATGCAACATTCTTCTCTTGAACAGCCTTAGCATATTTATTGGAAAACCAAGGTTTTCCAATAAATATGCTAAACAAAGTGGAGTGTGGGATAAAGGATTCCATTCCTACAAGAATAATTTCACTGACACGATCTGAGCAAAGGTTGACATCAGAAGTTTTGAAACAGTAATTGAACCAAGGAAAAGAAGAAAAGAAGTCTCGCAGGTCATCCCATTTTGCATTCTTGTAATGCCAAAAAACATGAGGTTGGGAATAGCCATGAGATAAAGGCTCCATTGGAGAAGAGATAATCACCAAGTTGTGATATGAAGTGCCTAAAGGACCTCTCACTTCGACCGTGTACTTAGAAGGGTTATTTGTGAGAAAAAGATCAAGCGTGTTGGCTGTATGATTAGGATTGTCTGGTATTCTTGTAGATAAATGAACAATCTGTGCAAGGTCATTAATAACTGCAAAAGCCTCAGCATCTCGACCAGCTGGGTCGGTGTGACTAGAAAATGGAAGCCAGCTGGAGTTGTGAACATTAAAATCACCAAGGAAAATTACCTCACTGTTAGGAAAGTTGGACTGCAGAAAGTCAAGTTGCAAAGAGAGGAAGTCAGAGCTCCAAGTGATTAGTGGAGTTGGGAGAACGGTAGAGACAACAAATGAATTTGACACAATGAGGTAGAGAGGTTTTATGCCAGAGAAGATCAAAGACAGGAGATTCCAAATTGTCAAGTTTCTGACAGGAAATATCAGAACGGACATATGCACAAGTACCACCTTTGAGGCGAAAGGAATCATACAGCGAATAATTTGGGCATCTGAGATGAGCAGTAGTTGAATCAACCGATAACTGAGATTCTGTCAGAAAAGTACATGGGGTTTGGCAGACTGAAAGTGGAAATGGACATCGTTGAGATTAGAATTGAGACCACGTATATTTGTGAAATGAATTAGGAAGTGCTTAGGAGGTTTAGATCTTTTTGATAAGCTTGCTCTATTAGTTTGACAATTCATGGTGGATTCAATAGTAAGAGAAAGTGGGTGGGACATGCTGTATGAAGTAATGAAATTTTTGGATATGGTGTACACATGGTAAGAATATCCCCAGATCCTTGACATAACGTGGCCTTGAAAATGCTCCCTGCATACACACTACTCTGACTTCTTCCAGTCACTATCTGGCAGAGTAGAGGTAGCAAGATTATACACTAGCTGATCTGGAAGCCTCCTAGAGAGTTACCAATAGGTTCGGTCTGGTGTACTAACTAGCGGCTGGCCTGCGAACACCGTTTTAGAGCTGTACCCTCGAAATGTAAGGAATATTGGATCTCGCCACGATGTTCATCATAACCTCAAAAGTCATCAATCGTACTGCATGATGGAAGAGATGGGGAAGGGTTGACCGGAACTTAGCTCTAGAGACTAAACATGGGTTCCACCACTTCAAGCCTCCAATAAGCAAAGTGGTGGTATTGCACTGGTTGATGAGAGTCATCTACCACCTAGTACTTCCTGGTATCATGGAGGGGTGGCATTCCTCCATGTGGTGTGGGCACCACACCTCGACCCCTGCTTACGTTGGTTCACACCTGGGTGGTCACCCACCATGTACTTGTGCATGGAGGTTATACCCAGGATTACTAACAGTCCCACCATCGTGAAGGTGCAAGCAGAGGATTTTGCTGTCACAGACCGTCCGAACTTCGCCGAAATTGGGTCCACTTGACTTGAGTGTCACCCGAATATCAGTTCCATCAGCATTTTAGACTCCCAGCTAGCAAGTACAGCTTGTCTGGCCTATCTGAGAGAATGTCTGTGACAACCTCAAGGACCTATATAGGCCAAAAGTAGGTGCTTGGTCAATGTACCCATGCTTATGGCCACCCATCAATGGTGCCTAAAGTTTGCATCTGAATGGCATCATTGGACCATTGATAACCAGAAAAAAGTTGCCCTTTTCCACTGAATTACCTTTTTTGCTATGCTGCGTTAGATAGTGGTTGGAGGGTATGGTAATAAAACGCAGAAAGGAATCACTATGATGACCCAATTCAGCAAAAACATTTGGGTTGGCAGCAGCATTTTGATATGGGGATGTTTTCCTGGGAATCTCCTGGAGCCATTATACCTGGAGTCATTATACTCCTAGACTGCACGCTGAATGCTGAAAACTACCTATTCATTGTAGCTGCTCAGGTATGCCTCTTCATAGTGACTGGCCTTCTCTAAGGCACAGGTGTGTTCCAGCAGGATAATGAGCCCCACCACATTGCTGGTATTGTTTGAGAGTGTTTCACTGAACATGAAAGTGGCTTCCAGGTGCTCTCAAGGCCACCGTAGCCTAGTGGTCAGTCGCACGGGTGCACAAGTACACGTGCCTTGAGTGACCGGGGTTTAAGCCCGTGACTGCTGAATATGGTGTTGTTTCTTGTATTCTGTGTATCTTGTAATCTTCTCTGACCGTTTGGTTGTCCCGGAGTATAAGCAGAAAATTTATTTATTTACCTTGGCTGCTGAATTCACTGGATACAAATACTGTAGAACAGGAGTCTGCAACCTTTTTGAGTGAAGAGCCATTTTTGATCTAATTATAAAAAAGAGAGAATCCGAAGAGCCGCACTTCAGCTCAAGCAGGGGGGGGGAGAATTTTTTAAGAAATTGAATTGGGAAGGTGTTTTATTAAATATATATATTTAAAATATATTATTTATTAATAATATTTCTAATTAATGTGACTTTTGCTGATGAACTTTGTAGAGCGAGTCTCTCAGCATCAGGGAAGTATGCCGTAATTTTCATCTTTAAGCATGCTGAGCGACTCGCATCGTTCAGATGGTTTCTTGATTTATTTTTAATATAGTTCATGTTCGAAAATATTTGCCCGCAGAAATTCGTCGTACTAAAAACTGAGAAAAGTCCAAATGCAAATATTTTCAAATTTGTGTGTGTCCGGTAATCTACACCATGCATCGAACACAATTTGGTCTTGCTTTTTCAACTCATCTATGAGCATCCATTTATGTAGAATTGTAAGGGTAGCCTTTTGCCTCTCCAAATGCTCAATTTCAGTTTTAAGGCAATTTAGTCTTGCTCTCCACATCCTTGATTTTTAAGTCCTTTAACTCCATTTCAAACTTTGCTTCATGTCGACTAAAACTTAGAGCCACAGTTACATGCTCAAAGAGCTGCAGGTTGCCGACCCCTGCTGTAGAATATCTCTGTAATTACATAGATTGACAAATCATTTAGATCCTCCACCATGGGCCTTTGCAGATCTGTGGGAAGTAATCCTGCTGACAGGATACAGCATAACTCCTGCAGCATTCAGAGACCTTATAGAGTCAATGTCTCACTGTGTGGTGGCAGTACCAATGGCAAGAGGAGGATATACCCACTTTTAGGTGGGTGGTTATAGTGTTTTGATTGGACTGTATATATAAGTGAATGTGCATATTCTGAATCAGTGATGTCCCACCTTTTTAGGTTGGCTGGATGTCTTTTGTATAATTTTAAGAAGTTGGAGAGCATCACTAAAAGAAGAAAATAACATTAAATATTTATATATAAGCATATGTACACTTTTTCTCCCAGAAATAAGTATGTTTTCAATTATGCCCATATTAGTGATGGGCATAATCTAATGATCAATAATCGATTATTTCAGCAACTGTAATAATCGATTATATGCAAATTAGTTGCCTACAAAATCGACAGCCTGTAGTTCTGTTTGGACTCTCCCTACAATATTTATCATAACCATATCATCAATTATGCCCATCACTATTTTGTCATTTAGTCATATAACAAAATGTGTAATTTTCCATGCAGAAATGTTAAACATTGAAGAAATTAAACTCATTAAATGAAATTCAAATGACTGTTAATAATACCATCTTAACTAACTAACTTAATTAACTGAAAGTGATGTAATTTGGGTACGATGGTATGTAGCAATTATCCATAGATTAAATAATGTATTAAAACACTCTTATGCCTTGTGTATAACTGCAAAGTTAGTTTATTAAGTGATTGATCAAATTACCTTAAATTTGATGCAAATTACATATTTTTTCATAGTCTGTGTTCTTCAGTATCTGTATGACTACTAGATTGAATCACTAGCATTGGGATCTTGAATATTCTTAATGCTATTATGAAGATAAGCTAGGAGGTTAAGGGTGGGGGAATGTTAGTATTAGCCATATATTGCAAGGAGACTATCAGCTTTTGCTGCATTGTCTAAAAAAAAAAAAAATCTATGTTTCCTTCCATATGTAGGTAACTATCCAGCTGACCTGACCTGACCTGACCTTTGAATTTCCTCAAGCCTTCAGCGTCACCTTTCCCTGGAGGTAACTTGTTCCAGTAATTAACAACATTCTGGCTAAAAGACAACTTTGTGAATGCAAAGTTTTCTTTTAGCCAGAAACAAAGAAAATTTTGTGTTCATTCATATTACTACCCCTTCTCAGATCCTTTTAGAACTCATTTAGGTTTCCGCATATTTGAAGTGTTGCTTTATAAGGGTGCCCTTTTGCAGATTTCCCAATCAGACTACCCGTCTTTGGAGACCCTTTGAAGAAGCTCTGTCTTTTTTAGGTTCAGTTTCTATACTTGGATGCTATTCTAAGTGCTGTCTTACAATCACCTTATATGATGAGGTTATGACCAACCTATCTCTTCAAGCATATGTTGAATAAATGATAGATAGAATTGGGCCTGCCTGTCTACACTGCTTGGAGAACTCCATGTCTGACATATTGTAACTCTCATATCTCTTTCTTCCTCTGCTGCTTTTAATTCAACACCAAGTGTGAGAGAAGACAGAGAGTGGTAATCAATGGACACTGCTCGTCGATGGACACTGCTCGTCGATGGACACTGCTCGTCGTGGACTAATGTTATTAGCGGAGCCCTCCAGGGTTCAGTGCTGGGATCATTGTTGTTTTCTGTATTATCAGTGATATTGATGAAGGTACAACAGGCTTAATCTTCAAGTTTGCAGATGATACACAGGTTGGCAGGGTTGTTAATGACAGTAATGATGGTATGCGGCGGCAACAGGATCTAGAAAATTTGGGCAGATGAGCTGAGTGGTGGAACTGAAGTTTAACATTGACAAATGCAAAGTACTGCATATGGGGTAGCAGTAACTCGGAGTAACAGTACCAACTGTGCAGTACTACACTCAGGGTAGTTTTTTTTTTTTTTTGTTACTTGTTGGTGCATTGCCATCTGTGGCCATAATGCACCTTCCCAAAGTTTTTTGCATTTTACTCTGATCCAAGCCTGAGGCGGGATTCAAACCCATGGCCTTTGGGTTGCCAGGCAGGCACTTTACCCACCTGGCTAGCCCGGTCAGCATCTCAAGATAGTGGAGAATTAAAAAGACCTGAGGGTAATTGTGCAGCCAGATATGAAGTTTTCAGAGTAATGCAGACAGCCCGCCAGAGCAGCTTATGGGACCTTGTCCGTGATATACAGGAACTTTGCTAGCAGGGATAAGGAGGTGATTATTCCTTTACATAAGGCAGTGGTCAGGCCATACCTTGAGTACTGCATGCAAGTCGAGAGGCCTCATTTTACGAAGGATGTAGAGCTGCTAGAATGAGTACAGAGAGGGGCAATGAGATTGGTGAGGGGAACAAAGGAGTGCTCTTACCAAGAAGGGCTTAGGTTCTGCAAATTGTACCATCTGAAGACTAGGAACCTGCAAGGTGATCTGATTGAGGTGTTTAAGGCTTTGAATGGTTTGAGCAAGCTCAATGATGATGGGATTCTTGCTCTTGCTCACTTGAGGGGGTATAAATCAAATTGAGGAAAGACAATTGCTGAACAGATGTATGGAAATTTGCCTTTAGTCAGTAAGTGGTTGATTGTTGGAACAAACTTCCTTTTTTTTTTTTTTTTTTTTTGTGTGTGGATGCTCTATTATAAACTTGTTTTCTTGCATCATATGCCATTACTAATGCTAAAGTTATTTTGGAGTTGCTATTCTCCAAGTGTAAGCATATTGAAGTCTGTACAAGTTGTCCTGAGGGAGCACTACTTGACACTGATCATTATCCACTCTTCCGATCTTTACATAATTTGAAATTTTAACATAGCACCCTCTATCCCTTCATCAGTGCCATTTAAGAAATCTTAAACAACAGTTGTCCCAGAACCAATCCATGGTATACCCTACGTCTAATACTACAGCAGTCTGAAGAGTAACCATTAACAAAACCCTCTGCCTTCTGTCCTGAAAAAATTTCACCTTGCAATATATCTTAGAAACTTACCTGTGATTCCAGCATGTTCCAGCTTATACAGTAAACTCTCATAAAGGACTGAGTTAAATACCTTGGTAAAATCCATATATTTAAATTTAAAAAATGTTTAAATTTTTCTACTTCCAACTTGTGTAACTGTGTGAAAATAGCCAACTAGATTAGTTAAACATAAATTTCCCTATTAGCATTAGTATAGGCATATGATGCAAGAAAGCAAGCTTATGCAGCATCAGCCAAAAAAAAAAAAAAAACCACTCCCATTTCACCCCTCTGTTCGTTTGAAATACCTGTCCAGCTGAGCCTTAAATTTATTTAGCTATCAACTTCCACAACAAAAGATGGAAGTCTGTTCCACCAACCAACTACCCACTGGCTAAAGGAAAATTTCTGCACATCTATCCTACATCTGTCTTTCCTCAATTTGAATTTATGCCTTCTCAGGTGATTATTCTGAGCAAGAGGAAGAATCCCATCAGCATTGAGCATGCTCAAACCATTCAAGGCTTTATACACCTCTATCAGTCTTGATGAAACTAAGTTGTTCATCCTTCAGAACTTATTTTTTATCTAAATGTCCCAGTACTGCACTCTTTATCATTGCCTCCATGATTTTTCCTGCTACTGAAGTCAGACTTGCAGCTTGTAGTCACCTACTTTGCCCTTAGAACTGCCTTTTTTATATTGGTGATATGTTGGCACATACTTCCTGTTCAGAGGAATCTCTCTTAAGTCTCTTGGCACTTTCATAATTAAACTTAGTTGTTTAATGCACTCCCATGCATTAAACAACTAAGTACTTCCTCCTTCAAAATTATATATGCCATTGACTCTGGGAGCCTTACTTGCCCTTAGGTTTGGAAGTTTTTTTTACTAAAGAATCTTCTGTAATTTCAACATCTAATTTTGTGCTACTCAGCTTCACCCCCACAGTTTTTTTCTCACTTAAAGGGTTTTCATCGATTGATGCAAAGCACCTGTTCAATTCATCAGCTGGATTATCTAGGGCTCTTCCACATCTGTTATGCAAATGTGTGATTGGATTTGTTTCCTTCTTTGTATTCACATATGTGAACTTCTTGTTCCCATTCTTTGCTCTGTTAGACAGAGATTTCTCATACTTAGCTTTTGCCAATCTCCCATTTTCTGTGGTACTATTATAGATCAGCTTGTTGCCATAGGGTTTAGTACTTTTATCACTGTTGTCCCTTGCCATCTTTTTCTACTTTATTTAGAATGGCCAGTTCTGTATTCATGTCAGCATCTTCCTTGTACTATATTTTCTTAATGGTATATATGAATTTAGTGGGTTCTGTGACTGTTGCTTTAAAGATGTTCCATAATTTTAATGTATTAACCATCCCTCTGATATCTGTTCAGTTGATAGAGGCTGTGTAGCATCTTAAATTGCCATAGTCCCCTTTCTTGAAATTAAACCCCGTGCTTTTACCTTTAAAAGCTGCAACCACCATTTTTCAACTGAGGATCACATTATCACCTCTTATTAATGGTTTATCTGTTGTGATCCCAATGATGTCTAGAATATTCTTATCCTTAGTATTTTCTCTAACATCCTAATGAAAATTATAATCATCCAGTTTGTTTAAAAATTTTGCCCCCATGATGGGTTTCCTCCCATTTGTTTGTTTGCCCATTTCATCTGCATGTAGAGGCTCTCATCATATTCTGTCTTCCCATTGGTAGCATACTCCCATTCTCATTTTATCTTTGCATCCAGCTGCTTCACACCACATAAATTCTATGCTGGCAATCATAGAATCTGTTTGGTGTGAATCTGGAATGCTTTAGTTGTGATAAACCATGTTTTTAATAAGCATGACTCCTGACCCCTTCTATCTTGTCTATCCTTCCTAAAGACATTATACATACCATAGTGAAACTCATCATCCCCTATTGGGATGATGAGTTTTACTATGCTTACATATTTTCATTAGCCCTATATGTCATTATTAGTTGTTCTAACCAGAAGATGTGAGTTCACTCATTTTATTGACAGCTTTCCTGATATTACTATAGACAGACTTGAGACTAAGTGTTTTTGTGTAGTATTTTACTCTGGCACTCCCTGTGAAGTTATTTAAACTTATTCCCCTACCATTAGCATCCTGTTTGTTTGAAAAATTGCTACCCTTGTACATCTTGCCAATATTAACTGTTGAAGCAACAAACAAGAACTTCGGTGATGTATGCAAGTATTACTTTGATGCATATCATCAGATAAATATTCATTTATATTACCCCCCCCTTCTCCCAAACACTTAAGGCAGTGGTCCCCAACCTTTTTTGTGCCTCTCGGCACATTTGAGAGTTCGCAAGAGGGCGGGCACCAATCACTGAATTGGGGCAAAAAATAGCACAGTTAGTGCAGAGAACTCGTAGTGTAATAAACCACAAAATGGAGTGAAAACAGCAACATTACAATATTGTAGTACATCCCACAATCCTTTCAGTCACATTGTGTTCTTGTAAGCTTACTAGTAATGATCGATAAGCAGTATTCTCTCACTATGTAGTGCATGTTATGTGATACTAGCACTCCCACCAGGAGGTAAACTACTGCTTACAAACATTGATATGCCTTAGCATGTGAATAGAACTGACATACCTTGTGAGATTTTTTAATCTTATTTGTGTTCCCTACTCCTATTACAGCCTTGATTATTTGTTATGACTTTTTCCAGCAGCCACTCAAAAAAAGCCTTAGTGTGTACTAGGTACTTGTGGGCACTGCCTTAAGGTATCCTCAACAATACTGGAAAAAACTCTTGCACCACCTATGCTCCAATGAATTCCATCTCTACAAAATCAGTTTCTTCTACCTACAAGTGTAAGTAGAAGGAACTGAACCATGTTGATAAAAATTATCCTCCAAAAGTCTCGGTGCCTCAAGTCCATAAGGCTTTCAGCACATATTCCATCCTGTTGGTTCTGGGCAGAACTCCCTGAATTTTTTTTTTTTTTTTGTCAGCAGTCCTAAAAACAAATCCAACAGATCATCACTTTGCATATGTTTAATATCATTAGTCCTGACATGAATAATAATGCTTTCTTAACCTATCCCTCCTCCTTAAAATCTGACATTCTTATGGTAGCATCAACAATTTAACACATTTTGATTCTAGTCCACCTATTCTTATTTACAAGAAATATAACTTGTTGCTCTGATGATGGAACCTCCCAATGAAACTGAATCCTGTTGAACCAGAGAGTATATATTTCATTATTCTACTCTGGGACCTGAATCAGGGGTTCATCACTTGGCAGATTACTAGATACTTCAGATCTGTGATGAGTTCACAGTTATATTTTTCTCTAAAGCAAGTACCCTTTTCCTTCAGTCACTAATTCTGCTAGTAAGTTTGTTTGTTGTTTGTTTGTTGTTTGTTTGTTATTTGGTTTTTAGGAGCATTAGCAACTAAGGCCATATTGCTCCGGGATATGCGGTGGTCATTCCCTGACCTTTCCGCATCCTCCGTATTTGGTGGTGATGGGCTCGAACCCAGGTCTAATCAAGAAGCGTGTGCTACGCACTGCTGCTCCTTCCCACCTGGCTACAGAGGCGCCCTGCTAGTAAGGTTTCTTCTTCCAGTCACATAGCTCCCAGGGGAGCTGTTGTGGCCACCAACAAATTCCTCCAACTCATTGGTCATGTGTTAGTAAGGCACCAAGTTTTAATTTGAGATCAGTACACTCTTTACATTGGGAATAAAGAAAAGAATTGTTAATTGAGTGGTGATTATCAACTAGATCAACCTTTGAGTATATGATACATCAATGCAAGTAATGAGCTTGTGAACCATATGGGAATTGCCAATGACCATTTCTGTCAGTCACAATTTTGGATGGTGCCTCTGTAGCCAGGTGGGAAGGAGCAGCAGTGCGTAGCACACGCTTCTTGATTAGACCGGGGTTCGAGCCAGTCACCACCAAATACGGAGGATGCGGAAAGGTCAGGGAATGACCACCGCATATCCCGGAGCAATATGGCCTTAGTTGCTAAAGCCTCCTAAAAACCAAATAACAACAATAACAATTTTGGATGAATCTTACCATAATTACATAGTTACCAAAACTTTATAGTGGAATTAGTTTTAGAAAATGTTCAAATTAAATTTACAGATATTGCAGGAAATAACTTCACAAAATTAAATTTATGAAATCACAGAAAGAAAAGAAAATTATAAGATGTTTAAAGAAATTTTAAAAAAGAAAAAATTTGTCTATTTGTCTCTTAATCCAATCTTCACTCTTTTGCTGCACTCACTGGCCCACATCCACTCTGTGACTGCTAATTGTCAAGTAACTGTATTTCTTGAATTAATTTTTACCTTGTTAAAATCCTTTCTTAAATTGTAATAATGGTTACATTGTGCTTCTTTGTACAGGATGAAAATTATTATTTGGAGAAATGCAAATACGTATAGGGAAGGGATGATGTAGACCACACATTATCAGCTATGTAATTATTTCTGAATTGATGAGAATCTTTTTTGTATCAAATTTTGGTGCTTTTACCTAATTTTGTATCAAAATTAGGTAAAGCACTGAAAGTAACTTTGAATTTATTTGCATGGTATAATAGTGTTTCATTACATTATTTAACCTAAATGAAAATTAATTATTGCTTATTAAATTTATGGACAATTTTTAAGCAGTTTGTGTTTTATTATTTTCCATAACAGAACATTATTTTAGTGGTAGAAGACAGGGAAAGAGGGTAAATTTAAATATTTGAAACATTTAATTTTATTTTAAATTGATTAATTTCTGACACATTCCCAGAAAAGATGGATACTGTGATGCCTGTGGGCACCATCTTGGACAATCCTGTTCTGAATAACATTTTCCTTCAAAGTATTGTCTGTATAAAGTTACAGTCCAGAAACATTTATGTACTTATACTGTAACATTGTAAAGGTTAAGATGGAGACTACTTTTTTATAGTGAACAAAATTTGATATTGGTACACTGCTCAGTTACTAATATTTTACTATTACCACATATGAAAGTCAGAATGCAATTTATCATCTTGCACATTTCAGTGTAGCCTGACTGCAAGTGTAAGCAGTATACCATTTTGAGGATACCATGTATTTTACATGCACCCTTTAGAGATTTATTATGGGATACAAGGCTATGATGTACCTGTATTATATTGTTTAAATTGTGCTAATTAGATATTACTATGTTAAAAGTAGTAACGTTGTGTTTCTATGTTTGTGTGCCATTCACTCTGATCATTGTTAGGAGTTAATCCTCGTGTGTTGCATATTCTTTGTTATTAATTTGATTATATATATATTTTTTAATTTTAGGCCAGTCAAAGGGAGTCACAAATGCCTCCACGAAGCGATGAACCTCCTCTTGTTCCAGGGGAAAAAATACCTGGAAATTCTAGAGGTAAAAATGTGGTTAACTATAATGCTATATTATAAAACTTTGACTTGCCAATCTGTAGATGAATTTTATTCATACTTTCTTGGAACAATGAGTTTTTTGGCTTCTAAAATAATAAGATAGTGTGTAATTTTTTCTTTTACTGATAAAATGACAGGAAAGAAAGCCTTGTTGAAATTTAGAAGCCATTCACATAGTACATCATGCAATTTCATCACTGAACCACCTTCCTCCCATTCTGAATAGTGCAGTGCTGAGGCCATTCATCTGTCACTTAATGATAGGTTATAGGCTAATAACTGTTTAATGTCATCAGACATTGTAGCAGGAAGTAATGATACTTACCATCCTGATAACAAAAACAAAAGTGATCTAATTTTTCACACTTAAAATGCAACATATGATACATTATATTTAGCAGATAAATTTCCCGGCTTTTATAAGGGGTGCAGTATCATTGAATTTTATAGTTCTCATTAGTATTGCATAGTCATAATCTTCATCAGTTTGGTAAGCAGTAGGGCTTACAATACCGGTTAAAATCTTAATACCAGTATTCCAAAAACAAAGTTTTTATCAATAAATTTTGATAACAGTGCAATAAAATAAGGAAAAAACAAGTACTGTCAGTTCTTGAATTCAAGTTTTAAATAAACGTTTACTGCAGTAATAAATATTCTGAAAAAAAAATCATTAAAAATACAGTTATTCTTAAAACAAAAAAAATACACATTGTTACTGCAAAGTTTAGTTGTTTAAGCATCCACACTACCTGTCCGAATAAAGCGAGTTCTTAAGAAACATAAGCAATCAATAGTATGATCGTTTAAAATGGATCTAATTTTGGTACATATTTGATTAGTGGCAGAAAATGCCCTTTCGGATTCTATTCTGGTACTATTGTACCGAGATAATCATAGACGATCTCAGTCCATATTTTCTAGGCTTTTAACTTTTTTAGCAAAAATAGTTAAAAGTATTTCATTAATTTCCGACTCAAATTCATCTTTTAAAATCTCATTGGAGTTCGCAAATTTCTTATTTTGGAAAGAATTTGTAGAACACTGATGTTCTGTTCCATGTTGGTCTTCCATGGTTGAATTATGTTCATCATTTTCTGAAGGAGAAAGATGTTTTATTCAGCAAAGTATAATTTTCACTATAGTATCTTTACTGAGTCTGGGAGAGAGCAAAGAGTGGGAATAAAGAATTCTTCACATATATAAATGCAGAAAGAGAAGGACAAATCAGATCGGACCCATATGTAATTGTATGGGATAGTATTAGATACCCCAACTGATGTTGCAGATGAACTCGACAGTTACTTTGCATCGATATTTACAGAAGAAAAACCCTTCACGTCAATGAGATTATGGGAGTGAGTTGAAAAAATGTAATTAATGATGTTTAAATTTCACATGTTGATTTCATGAGAAAACTTTCCTGCCCACAGGTGAGTAAGGCTTCTGTGGTTGATGGCATATACCCTAAAATCTTAAAGGAGGCGGCAAGTGAGTGCATTGAACCATTAAGGCTAGTTATGAGAGCATCACTGGACTCTGGAGAGATTCTGTTGGATTGGTGTAAATTTGAACATAAAAGCGGTTCTAGGAGTGTAACTGGAAATTACTGACTGGCCAATCTAACTTCAGTAGTAGGGAAAATCATGGAGGCAATGATCAAGGGTGGAATTTAGGATCATTTAGATGGAAACGGAATTCTGTAGGATACACAGTATAGTTTTGTAAAGGGAAAATAAGTTTAACAAATCTGGTTAGCCATTTTAACAAGTCACTCGTGAGCTGGATTTAGAGAATAATTTCGACATTGTTTATTTAGATATCAGCAAAGCATTTGACTCAGTCCCACATGAGTGGTTACTTTGTAAGTTGGAGCAGGCTGGAATCATAGAGAAAATCCTTAGATGGATAGCACAATGGCTTGAGGGCACCAGGCAGGGGGTTGTAATAAATGGTTATTCCTCAGATTGGATTAATGTAAGAAGCGGGATTCTCCAAGGATCAGTATTGGGACCACTGTTGTTTTTGATTATCTTAAATGACATCTATGAAGGAATATAGGGTGTGATGTCTAAACTTGCAGATGATGTAAAGATCAGTAGAATAGTTAATGATTACCGCCAAGCAGAGCTTCTTCAGAGTAACCTAGATAGACTTCTGGGATGGTCAGAAAAGTGGCAATGCTTTAATCCAGCAAAATGCAAGGTCCTACACCTGGGGAACAGCAACCCCAAAATAACTTATACACTTGGTGGAGTTGAACTAAAGTCAGTAGTGGAGGAACGGGACTTGGGAGTTACGATACGGTCAGGCACGAAGTTGTCCGAGAATTGTGGACAGGTTGCAATGTTGCATGGTGTCCTATCGATGATTTATCCAACATTTGCTAGTAGAGATAAGGACGCCATAATCACATAAAGGTGATTTTATAACCTTTATGTGATTAAATTATAAACAAATTTTTTAAAAATTAGTACCGAAAAACCGGTGTTCGGGATCTCGGTATTGTAAGCCCTAGTAAGTAGTATATATTTAATATTAGCCATATAGTACAAGGAAGCTGTAGCTTTTATTGTAGCAGCCAAAAAAAAAAATAATAATAAACTATATAACAAGAAAAGCTACCAATGTATTTTTCTCCTTGTGCAGGTACTTATCCAGCTGACCTTTTGAATATTCATAATCAGTCTGCCTCAACCATCCATTCATGCAACTTATTCCAATGATTAATGGTCTGCTGGATGAAAGAAAGCAGTCCTATAATCCAGTCTAAATCTCTTCTTCCTGTAATTTGAATTTATGGCCCCTGGTTCTGGTATCATGTCTAATAAAGAAAGTTTTGCGCCTTGCCCATCTTTGGATTTCAAACTGTTTCATGGATTGGAAATCCTGTTGTGATTGTATGCTGCATTCTCCTTTTCAGTTTGACAAACTTTCCTCTGTGCAAATAGCCACAGCTCTATGCATTCTGGTACCATGTTTCTAAATGCTTATCTACAGGTTGCTAATCTTCCTTGTGGGCTGAGAGGAGGAGTTGATTAACTTTAATCCTGTTAAATTCTATTCTTGTCTCATTTCATGAAAAAAAAAAAAAAATTTGCTGCTCGTGTTTCTCTTTCAAGATGGGAATACATCGTTTTCTTGGATTAAATCTAATTTGACCTCTTTGAATAAGTATGTTAGAAATAATTTTTATTAGTAATAGTAGTGACAGATGATATAAGAAGAAAGAAAGCTTACACAGCATCATAAAAAAAATAATAAATAAAACCCCTTCCCACATCACCTGCCCATCCCCACCAATAGTTTTTTAGTTTTTCCTTGAATTTATCCAAACTTCCACAACAGAAGGAAGTTTGTTCCAGTAGCAAAAGGAATTAGTGAAGACTTAAGGGTGGATGAAACATATTATACTAGCTTGTCACAAACTGGAATTGTGTGTGTGTGTGGGGGGGGGGGGAACTCCTCAATTTCCAGAAACAAAAAATACCTATCAACTGTTTCTTGCGACGACTGATTAACTGGTTAAAATAAATTTATTAAAATAAAAATATAATATATACATAAGATAAAACAGAAATAAGATAAAATCGTTAAAATACAATAAGATAAAAGCTTTAAAATATATATAATAAAAGCATTAAAATATATAGTAGCTTTCGAAGCGAAGCGCCTCTTCATCAGCTAGTCTGTGAATGGTACACTTCAGTATATATTGATGGTTACAATAGCACAAGTCACCTGGCATGATCATGTATCACAAGTGGTGTCGATAAAGCAGAATTACGTACAAGTGATGATCGCCAGTGCTCATCGCACTGCAATACAGTACATTCTATAATAGGGTGTAAATGTACTCCCTTCGTCCGATTCATAGTACTATTATTGGTGGCTATGTGTAGTGCTTCAAGCCATGAGCGCTGGCGGTAATCACGTGAATAGTTGACGATTTCAATATCCCGTTGGGGATCAAGATTGTGCTGCTCAACCCAATAATGTACAGCGACTGCGGAGCATTCAAAATTAGCCGTTCACAGAGCAACCTCATGCTCAGAAACCCGATCTTTCAATCTTCTACCGTGTAGGTGAGTCTGGTAGAAGATTGAAAGATCGGGTTTCTGAGCATGAGGTTGCTCTGTGAACGGCTAATTTTGAATGCTCCGCAGTCGCTGTACATTATTGGGTTGAGCAGCACAATCTTGATCCCCAACGGGATATTGAAATCGTCAACTGTTCACGTGATTACTGCCAGCGCTCATGGCTTGAAGCACTACACATAGCCACCAATAATAGTACTATGAATCGGACGAGGGGAGTACATTTACACCCTATTATAGAATGTACCCAGTGCGATGAGTGCTGGTGATCATCACGTGTACGTAATTCTGCTTTATCAACACCAGACTCGTGATACATGATCATGCCCAGCTGACTTGTGCTACTGTGACCATCAATATATACTGAAGTACACCATTCACAGACTAGCTGATGAAGAGGCACTTCGCTTCGAAAACTACTATATATTTTAACGCTTTTATTATATATATTTTAACTCTTTTATCTTATGTATATATTATATTTTTATTTTAATAAATTTATTTTAACCAGTTAGTCGGTTGTCGCAAGAAACTTTGATATAATGCAACCCGATGCACAAGGCCTGTTTTCTAAAAAAATACCTAGATTATTGGCTGTCTTTAGTGTGTGGGATTCTCTCTCACAGATTGCATCTGTTGATGCATGTTCCATTAACAGATGCCCAAAAGATGTCTCTTTAGTGTGTGGGATTCCCTCTCACAGATTCTATCTGTTGATGCATGATCCATCAACAAATGCGAACGAAATTAAAGTACAAAATGGTATAAATGAAATCAGCACTTTTTAGTGGGAACAATGTGCTTTAATATTTTTCATTATTGCTGTTTATCATTGTTTCATATTTTGGGACACAGCTACCCGAAGTTCTGATTCCAAGTTAAATTTATTTCTAAACATGGTTTTAATAATAGTCATTGCAGAGAAAGTCACCTCACATAGGTGTGTTGATCCAAATGGAAGGACTGCATTGCTCGCTCTGCTTAACAAATCAGGATACTCATTTTTCAAACCCATTCAGAAATTATGCAACGGTTTTTCATGAAATTCAGCTCATAAATTTCCATCTTCCCTAATGTCAATCAGCTGTTCTTAGGCAGTGCTCGGCAGGTGTTGAATCTTTACAGTTTCAACAAGTGGACTCAAAACCCATTGATATTCTTCATTTGACCTATTTCCAAACAAATTTGAAAATTCTGTTTCCAATTTTTGTAAGTTCCCAAGTATAGTTGTTTTTATTAGTGATATATTCAAATCGTTTTCGACAGAAAAATCACTTAACAATGGAAACATTTCCAAACATCCTTTTTCAAACTGCTCTCTCCGAAGTGAGTTTTTTTTTCTAAAAGCAGTTACCTTCTTGTACTTCCCTAAAACATTGCCTTTACCTTAGAGAGATAGATTAAGGATGTTCACTTTTATGAAAATGTCTGCAAGGTAACACACTACTGACAACCACTTCTTGTCACAGAAAAAAAAAAATGGCCCATTTGCAACCTTTCTCTTTTTCTAAAAGAAAAATCCGTAACTCATCTGAGTTCAACAGCTCTTTTGAGAACTTTACCACGCAACAACCAATGTACCTCTGTATGATATAAAAGATTTTCATGGTCACTCCCCATCTCATTACAAAGTATTTTTAAAACTATTACTCCAAGGGCTTTTTTTTTAATAAAATTAACCACATTAATCACATCTGGCAGCACTTTATGTATTTTGGGTTCCAACTTCTTTGCTTGAAATAGCTTGCCTATGGATGGTACAATGAATGAATTTCATGTGTGGTTCTATCAAGAACTTTTCCTTTAAATCTTTTTTTGTTCCAGTCAAAGCAGCCCCTCCATTGCTAGTAATAATCAGTTTTTCCACATAATTTTGGGTTTTTTTTTGAAGAAATTATCCACTGTTGAGAATAACTTCTCCAGTACACTTCTCTTTGAGTGGCTCACAAAAAAAGCAATTCTTCTGTATTTCGTTATCAAAATAGACTCTAACATATACCAAAAACTGAGACATGTTAGCTACATCTGTACTTTCGTCCAACTGCAGAGCAAATTTTCCACACAGAGTTATTGGTTTTGTTATCTGTGTCTTTAAATCTTCTGCAGTGGTTTCTATTCGTCTTCCAACGGTATTTGCCAACAACGGAATTGACTTATTGTCAATTTATTCTTTACTGTGTATGGTTTCCATCGTTCTTACTGCAGCAGGCAGAACTAGGGTTTCACCAATGATGTGCTGCTTCTCTTTTGCAGTAAAGTAGGAAATCTCAAGAGACGCTTGCAAACATTTGTCATTAATTTTTGTAAAGTTTTGCAAAATGGTGGTCTGATTATTGCATGACTTTAAATGTCTTGTTAGTTGTGATGGTTTCATGCTATCCTTATCTAAAATCTCAGGACAGAGTACACATTTGGGACATGGTTCATCATTGATGATGATAAATGTAAAACCAAATTTTAAAGTCTTCTTGATAATTTCGAAATTTCTTAGAAAGGTTCTTATTCAAAATTAAGTCGGCATCGTTCTTAGTTCGCAATGTGGTTGATGATGTACTCATACTAAGAGAAATATCAGTCTCAGTATGTTCTTGTTGGTCGTTTGTGGAAGTATCAGTATCAATTCGAGGTTTCTTTGCGCCTATTTTAATAAGCCAGCTGTCCATTTTGTGACGTTGTCTAATGAGAAATAAATTTAATTTGTGAATTAATATGTTATAAGCAGAACTGGGAAAGATACTTATTATAAAGTATTTTAAATACGAGATGCAAGATACTTTTTTCCAGATATATTTTAAAATACTAAATTCCAAAACTTTTTTTCAAAAGTATTTTAAAAACTTAAGTGCTTTAAATACTTGAAAGCATCGAAATAATTTCAAGTATTTAAGATACTCTCCAAGTACTAAAAATACATAACAAGTATTTAAAATACTTAAGTACCTTAAATACTTTTTTTTTTCTAGAAGATACCAAATATTTTTCAAAATTATCTTTTGTTTTAAATACAAGATACTGAGAATAAAATGTATTTAAGTTACTAAAAAGTATTTAATATTACTGAAATGCTTCCCAGCTCTGGTGATAAATACACGTGAGGATTCTTACTGTGGTGTGTTTTTAAAATATAAACACAGTTCTGCAAGTAACGACAGCTTACGGACAAATACAACTCAGCGATAGTCGCAAGCACAATCCATCTTTTCTTGATCTACATTTGTTCAGTAAGTTAAACAAGGATGGAAGGTGTACTCAGAGCCTGAAGCGAGCACGTGGCTGCTTCGTTTCGGATATGGGTGAATGACAGCATGATCAAACAAAGTCACATATTGAAGTATTAAAAAAAAACATTTCTTTATCATTTTTATTTTCAATTATGTTTCGGAAAACAAAAGTTTTCATAATTAATAAATATTTATTTATTGCAGATTATCTCGCGCACCCCTAGGGGTGCACGCATCCAACTTTGGAGACCACTGGTTTATGCAGCAAAGAAAAATTCAGTGCATTGATCTCATATTGCAGAGCAATCCATCAGAATTTGCCTTGATATTGCATCTATATTTCAGATAGAGAGCAGTGCTTTCTATCTGAAGCATCTTGTGGTCCCTAGCTTCACAATATTAGATTGGTTGCGATTTTCCTGAAGTGACATCTGATTTCACATTTTTTTCCCAAGCCACGGTCAACATCTGTTTGGTTTAACTTCATGCCCTTCATTTATTTTTTCTATTTTTGTTTTCTGAAACAGCTACCCCCCCCTCTCTCTCTCTCTCTCTCTATATATATATATATATAATTATTATTTTATCTTTCTGTTGTGGTTTATTGTGTTTATTTTCTTAATTACGGGTGTTTTCTACTAATAGGTATTATGGTTAATACATTACTGGTCTTTAAGCTAGCCTAAACTCGGTTATCTTAAATGCCCAGGGCCTATTCATTTATTATTTTTCAACTTGTTACGTATTGCTAAAGAAATTGTCATATTAATTATAGATGAAAAACTGTAGCAATACTACTTTATGACAAAATGATAAAATATTAAACATTTTTATACATTTATTGTATTACATCTTTATACATATTTGTATTACATCACATGGTCGTCAATCCCCTACTTCATCGGGGGCTTTGAGCGGATTGACGGTCCATTCGATGTAATGCATTACTTACTTACCCGTTTCTGTTTGTATCTATCACAGCTTTGCTATTTTGTCCGATACTGAATTCTAAGTTTCTTTTAAATTCCCATTTTTGTCCCTTTCCCATTGCTATTAGTTAAATAGGTATTATTTATTATAAATTTATTATGAACCGAATTAATATCCCATAATTTCTACAGCAACTGTGATAGAATACACAAAGCCCAACGGGTGAGTTTTTTAAAAAATTACAATAACTTGATGTGTATAAGTGGAGGTCGTAGTGTCGAATCAGGAAAGTTTCCCATCCTACTTGATGTGTTTCGGTGGAGGTCGTCGAGTCGATAAAGGAATGTTTCGCACCCTTAACTTGTTTTATAGATGGCTATTTTTATGGCTTTGTCGCTTTAGCGTTTCCCTGTGTTCCGATGGTGTTTTGGCGGAAGTCCCCGAACTTCAGGCCAAGGTCTATTATGGTGGTTTTGTGGCAGGTTAAATGAATTTATTTAGTTGTTTGAAGTATTAAAAAAATACTTCAAACAACTAACCTTCATTTAACCTGCCACAAAACCACCATAATAGACCTTGGCCTGAAGTTCGGGGACTTCCGCCAAAACACCATCGGAACACAGGGAAACGCTAAAGCGACAAAGCCATAAAAATAGCCATCTATAAAACAAGTTAAGGGTGCGAAACATTCCTTTATCGACTCGACGACCTCCACCGAAACACATCAAGTAGGATGGGAAACTTTCCTGATTCGACACTACGACCTCCACTTATACACATCAAGTTATTGTAATTTTTTAAAAAACTCACCCGTTGGGCTTTGTGTATTCTATCACAGTTGCTGTAGAAATTATGGGATATTAATTCGGTTCATAATAAATTTATAATAAATAATACCTATTTAACTAATAGCAATGGGAAAGGGACAAAAATGGGAATTTAAAAGAAACTTAGAATTCAGTATCGGACAAAATAGCAAAGCTGTGATAGATACAAACAGAAACGGGTAAGTAAGTAATGCATTACATCGAATGGACCGTCAATCCGCTCAAAGCCCCCGATGAAGTAGGGGATTGACGACCATGTGATGTAATACAAATATGTATAAAGATGTAATACAATAAATGTATAAAAATGTTTAATATTTTATCATTTTGTCATAAAGTAGTATTGCTACAGTTTTTCATCTATAATTAATATGACAATTTCTTTAGCAATACGTAACAAGTTGAAAAATAATAAATGAATAGGCCCTGGGCATTTAAGATAACCGAGTTTAGGCTAGCTTAAAGACCAGTAATGTATTAACCATAATACCTATTAGTAGAAAACACCCGTAATTAAGAAAATAAACACAATAAACCACAACAGAAAGATAAAATAATAATATGTACTCTGTTCGTACCCGGGCATTGCTAAAACAGCTACCGGGACAACAGAAAAATCTAGAAATAATTTAAAGAAAAACCACTATAAAAGTATATTAAAAGTAAAATACAACATAAATTATCATATTACTAAAGAATAATATATATATATATATATCATGGGAAATCTGTTGTGACTGAGCACTTCTGGAAGGAAAACCATCAAATTTCCCCAGGCATTGCTGTTATCATTGATCATTCTCATAGATATTAGCACCGGAAATGACGTGAGAGTTTGTGGATTTTTTTTCTCTTTGAGACAATAATTCTTGGATAGGATGAATGGTTTTGCCCAGCACACTCCTGAGCCATTTCTGGTCTCCAAGCATGTGCAAAGGATAATTCCCATGCTGTTATGAGCTGTAATCCTGCTGATGTTATTTAAGGATGTACCATGACAGTAAAGTTACTGTTGATAAAGGAGGCAGTCACCTTTGATAGCCATGATGTTATTTTTTTATCATCTTTATTGCTTTTAAATTTGTAATATTTCTTTTATATTTTAATTTTATCTATATTTTTATTGCTTTAACTCTACAGTTGTCAGTGTATTTTTATTTTTACATCAAAATTTTATCCTGTTATATTTTATTTTAATTTATCTTAAAAAAAAAAAAAAATCTCACTCTGAATAAGAAATGGAAAATTATAAGTACACATTAGCACTGAATATACACCAACCATATATGACCAAAACTACTTATAGTTTTGGTCATATATGGTTGGTGTATATTCAGTGCTAATGTGTACTTATAATTTTCCATTTCTTATTCAGAGTGAGATTTTTTTTTTTTTTTTTTTTTTTTTTTTTTGTAAAATTTAGCCATCCAGTTGGTTAGTATCTAGCCAAATTGGTTATGGTATTTTATAAATGAAATTGAATGCTGTGTTTTATTTTTTCCTTCTGTAATTATCATACATAGGAATTGCGATGATTTGTAATGAATTCTATTATTTTTTCAGCACGAGATGTAACTTATTTATGTCCGTATACTGGTCCAGTTCGTGGAACACTTTATGTAACCAACTATAAATTGTATTTCAAAAGTGTGGATAGGGTGAGACTATTTATATTTTTAATAGTAATAAGCTCTTATTCTTTATAATTTTTTTAAAATGATAAATATTTATTATTTCATAATATAGATAATAATATCATAAAGATATCTGTTGTATCTTTTGTTTTTATATACAGCAGGCCCTTGTTATAACGGGGTTCGCTTCACTATAACACTCTTTTACAGATGCATTTTTGGCATATTTAACGAAATCGTTTCATTTGATGGAGTCGATAGCTTGAAAATGCTTGAAAAGTCGATAGCTTGCAAAACAGCATTAAAACGTTTCCCACGCCGACTTGAGAAATTTTCTCGCATGCTAATTTAATTGCAGTACAGTGACTTGTTACATAGTTCAGAGTTCAACATTTTAAAAAATGATCAAGTATATTGTTTGCGTTATATGCATTTATCCGAAGTCTAGTCATCACTCAGTACAGTATTAGACATAGTGCATAACGGACAGTTTACTCAAACATTGAATCATAATTAATGCAACCAACGCAGTTACATTTTCGAAGAGGATAAGAGTGAAAAAGCAACGTCTGGATGCAGTACGAATGAGAGAAATGTGAGAAAAAGACTGAATTTGAAAATTAAATTAGACGTTTTGAAGCGAATTGATTCCGGTCAACGACAAGCGGATGTGTGCCATAATTTAGAACTGGCAAGTTTAACTGTAAGAACAATTATAAAAAATAAAGAATTAATTTTAGCAGTGGGAAAGACAGCTGTTCCACTGCAAGCAACTAGGGCTAGGCTGGCTATTAAGATTGAAATGGAGAGACTTTAACTAATTTTATTGAAGATAATATCCAATGCAGAATTCAATTAAGTTAAATATTATAAAGAGAGAGAGAGAGAGAGAGAGAGAGAGAGAGAGAGAGAGAGAGATTAGCCTATATGATCTGGAAAAAACTCGCCTAAAAAAAAAAAAAAAATGTGGAACCATTTAAAACTAGTAAGAGCTGGTTGAATAGATTTAAAATCCAGGGAGAAGCAGCAAGTGCAGATCAAGGAGCCAAAACTTTCAAAAAAGAACTTGTTAAAATTATTGGAGAGGGGTATCATGTGTTTATTCTTCTCAATAAGTTTTTAACATAGATGAAGCAGGACATTTTTGGCAATGAATGCCTAAAAGAAGTTTCATATTGAAAGAAGAAAAAAAACATGCCAGGTTTCAAAGTGGCGAAGAATCAGTTGACTTTATTGTTGAGTGGTAACGCTGCAGGGGATTTAAAATTAAAACCCCTTTTAGTTTACCAGGAAGAGGGCCAAAGTACAACCCAAAATCGACACATTTTTCATGATTAAATTCATCAATTAAATTAAATCAATTTAGATCAATTAAATTCACGATTTTAATTGGAATTTTAAGTTTAATTTTGATACGTAAGTAGTTACCACATAATTATATACATATGTAATGCAGAATATTTTATATGTACAAATATTTGAATATTAAATATTTTTACTGACATTTGTGCATCTTTTCACTACCATTTATTATTGATTAGGAAATATCCTATAGCACCGATCGCAACTCACAAATACATGTGTTACTTTATGGGAATGCGGCGCTCGCTTAGTGCGGATTCACTTAGCGCTCTGTTTTTCCGGAACGATTTATCAGCGTTAAGCGGGGGTCACCTGTATTGGTTTTCAGAGTTTGAAGTATTTCAGTCTTCAGAAGGAGTATTGGGAATACTCCTTCTGAAGTACTGGCCTATGATATTGGGAATACCATAGACCAGTACCACAGGCCTCATACTACTTCTGTTTTGTTTTACTTATCTAATTTTTACATACAAAATTAATTCTAATCCTTCAAGCTACTTTTCCTTCAGTTTTTACTATGTTTACACATACATTGATTTATTTATTTTAATTTTATTACTATTTAATTGCCTTAATTTCACAAACACTGCATTGGGACTACCCTCCCTATTTTTATGGAAGAATCTATTGCTTTTACCCACCTTTTTTATATATATATATATTTTTCATGTGCTCTGTTTAGAGTTCCCTTTTTAATCTTTTTCTTCCATGACTATACATAGGCATAGAAAAGCAGTTTATTGATACATAATCAGGTGTGGTCACCGATGAAATATTTGCATTATGTGTCAATCTTTTATAGTAGCGGTTCCCAATCTGGGGGTCTCTGGACCCCTGTGGGTCCGTAGACCAGTTCTATGGGCCCCATGAAACGACACTCTAGAACTGATCAAATTATTCGTTGTATGTATAGCAAATTGAGGATTAATAAAAAAAATTATATATTTATGTAAAAATAAGAATAAAGTTGAGTTGTTTTAATCATAAAACTTTGAATTTTCTTTTCAGAAAACCCAGTGTGTGCACGCACACACCCACACCCTCTGTGTGTGTGTGTGTGTGTATATACAGTATATATATATATATATATATATATAATTATATTTAAATAATGTTGGAAAAGAAATATTACTTAAAAAAATAAAAAGGAGGGTACAGCACACATCAGAGGCAGCAAAAAGCATAGACTCCTCTACATGACGCTTGAAATATAGTCATACAAATTAGAATAAGGTTTAAAATAATGCCAGCAGTACGGCAAGACAAGAGCGAAAAAACAAAATTAAACCTAGATTCAAATCTAACAGGGAGGGAAGAGAAAGGTAACTAAGAATAAAAATATTGCAACAGAAACTCTGAATTAATTTAGAAAATCAAATTATACGAATAATTCATTAAAATTTAAAGCCAATTAAATAGAAATTTAGCGGTGCCCCCTCTGATGGGCACCATGTCCAAATTTATGTGAAATATCACCAAACAGAGATTTAAACCATTCACAATAAAACAAAACAAAACAAAAATAAAAAATAGACTGACCATTATGCCCCATCTCAACAGAAGACCACAAGGCCAATAATGGTCAGGGAATCGCTGCATTTCGAACACTGAACAAATCGCCGCAAAGGCGAAACGATCGCAAGATCAGTCCGCCACACCGATCCCCAGATCGAACCGCCAATGCAGGGAATTGAACAGCAGGTGGTCCTGATGCAGCGAAAATAAAAAATAGGACAGACAAGAGCACTCCAGTGCAAAGCCACACTACTGACAAAAATAAACTTAACCCGTTTATATAAACGAACAATAAACTATAGATGGCAGTACAGGCGCAGCGCTAGCAATTCGCCCAATACTATCATGTGACATTATTATATTTAGCTTTTCCAACATTATTTAAATATAATTATGTCACATGATAGTATTGGGCGAATTGCTAGCGCTGCGCCTGTACTGCCATCTATAGTTTATTGTTCGTTTATATAAACGGGTTAAGTTTATTTTTGTCAGTAGTGTGGCTTTGCACTGGAGTGCTCTTGTCTGTCCTATTTTTTATTTTCGCTGCATCAGGACCACCGCTGTTCAATTCCCTGCATTGGCGGTTCGATCTGGGGATCGGTGTGGCGGACTGATCTTGCGATCGTTTCGCCTTTGCGGCGATTTGTTCAGTGTTCGAAATGCAGCGATTCCCTGACCATTATTGGCCTTGTGGTCCTCTGTTGAGATGGGGCATAATGGTCAGTCTATTTTTTATTTTTGTTTTGTTTTGTTTTATTGTGAATGGTTTAAATCTCTGTTTGGTGATATTTCACATAAATTTGGACCTGGTGCCCATCAGAGGGGGCACTGCTAAATTTCTATTTAATTGGCTTTAAATTTTAATGAATTATTCGTATAATTTGATTTTCTAAATTAATTCAGAGTTTCTGTTGCAATATTTTTATTCTTAGTTACCTTTCTCTTCCCTCCCTGTTAGATTTGAATCTAGGTTTAATTTTGTTTTTTCGCTCTTGTCTTGCCGTACTGCTGGCATTATTTTAAACCTTATTCTAATTTGTATGACTATATATATATATATATATATATATATATATATCCAATATTTTAAATTAAATAAAACATAAGCCAGTAGTATGGCAAAAACTATAGAGCGAAAATTAACATAAAAATAACCCAAATAAACAAACGAACGAAAAAAGAAATAGACATAATAGTAGCCCGATAACCCTTATGTAATTTCGAGTTTTAAATCGGATTAATAAAACTGTACAAATTTTAGAATAATGCCAATTATATAATAATTTAGCGGTACCCCCCAGCATAATGGTCAGTCTATATTTTACTTTAAATTATTTTGATTTTGTTATCGATTGGTAGTTCCTTTAACCCTCTTTTGGTGATATTTCACGTCTTTCGGAACTGGTACCTCTGGGGGGTACCGCTAAATTATTATATAATTGGCATTATTCTAAAATTTGTACAGTTTTATTAATCGGATTTAAAACTCGAAATTACATAAGGGTTATCGGGCTACTATTATGTCTATTTCTTTTTTCGTTCGTTTGTTTATTTGGGTTATTTTTTATGTTAATTTTCGCTCTATAGTTTTTGCCATACTACTGGCTTATGTTTCATTTAATTTAAAATATTGGATGTATTTCAGCTTCATATGGAGGAATTGCATGTCGCTGCCTCTAATGAATGCCTAATTATTTATTTATTTATTCCCTTTATTATAATTTAATTTATGTTAATATTTAATACAAATCAATGATAGTATATATATATAGGGGTCTGCAAACTTTTTTCATTTTTGAAGGGGTCCGTAGATCTCAGTAGTTTGGGAACCACTGTTTTATAGCATGCATCAAATATTTTAATTTTTATTTCTCTTTCTCTTTTTATTAGATTTTCATAACAGCTAAAAAAATTTTCCACCTCCTATTTGATGCTTGCTATATCTTTGTAATATTTTTAATCGTTTATTTTTCCTTTATAACTTCATTCCTTCTAAATTGGCTTTATAATTCAGCCTTTAATTACTTACAATTCAATACATCATTTAAGTTTTTTTACATTTTTTTCCTATCATCCATCTTTAATACATTTTTTTTTCTTTCTTTCCTTTCCCTATTAGCTTTGATACCTTGTGTTCTTTACACTTCCATCTGTTAGCTCTTTCTCTCGCTAATTCTCTTTAACCTTAAATATTTACTTAAATATACTTTTGTATCCTTTGCTGCTTAGGTGCATTGGCCATATAACTTTCATAACATAATTAGCTACTATCTCCATATTTTATGCATTACTTTAACTCATTTTATCCAAAATTTATATATATATATATATATATATATATATTTTTTTTTTTACTCTATCTCTCCTCTCCTTTTTCCCTCTCTCTTATTCTTATTTTTTATCATCCATACATTGCTAAGGTTTAGCATTAGCTGTCTTTGACTGCATTAACTTTCTTCTTTTTCTTCTGTTATTCATTTTCTCTTATATATATGTATATATATATATATAAAAAGCTCAATTCAGGTTGTATATATGTAATAAAAATAAATTGAATATATTTTTAAATTGATAATAGAATGAATATTTAAAAATGTACATGCTCTACAGATTGATTTACTTATCTAAAGATTTTTTTCAAAATGGTAAAAATTATAGGATCAACTTAAAAAAAAAACTTATGTGAAAGATTTTAACCATTGGGCTGTGAGTTTTTTTTTTTTTTTTTTAATACTTCAATGACCACCAAGCTGATTAATCATTTTGAAATGCTTAATTTATTAAAAAAAAAAAAAAACTTAGATTTAAACAAATATTTCTAATTTCATCCTGATTTGAGCTTTGCAATACATATTGAAACATGTAGTTCTTATTTTGTTTGTAATATGAGGATTAATTTTTTGTCTAGGATCCATCATCGCCTTTCATATTGGATGTGCCATTGGGTGTTGTTAGTCGCATTGAGAAAGTGGGTGGAGCAAGCAGTAGAGGAGAAAATTCATATGGCATTGAACTGTTTTGCAAAGATATGAGAAATTTAAGATTTGCACACAAACAAGAAAACCATTCAAGGAGAGATGTTTTTGAAAAATTGCAGCAGTATGCTTTTCCTTTATCAAACAAACTTGTGAGTGGAATATTATCTTATCCATTATTTAAGACTAGATTAAATTAAAGTGCTGTGAGCAACATTTATATAATTTGCATTGGTGCATCATAAGCAACTTCTTTCCTAATTACCCTTGAATTAAGTAGTTAAGTAGCTGCTGTTATAACATGTTTTCTGTTAGCATTAGTCATGTGTAAGTAATATGGTGTACTCAGTTACAATATTACATCTCTAAGGATTTGTTAGAGGAGATGGTTGCATGAACATTGCCCTTTTCTTTATATAGGTGCCTGCAATATACAAAGAAATGCTGTAATGTGAAGTTAAACTTTTTATCCACACCTTTATATGTAAGATTAAATTAAATGAAATATAAAATGATATGATACCGTGTATAACGCATTTAATTGGTTCCAAGGAAGTTCCGCACTATAGAAAACTGGGTTAATTATTACATACAGTGGATTATTGTTTGTTTTGTTTTTTTTAAAATTTAATTTAATTTTATTTTATTTTGCCAAATGTACACCTTGCCATCCTTTAATTACACTGTTAATGCCTTACCGATGATCAATTAATTATTATTTGGTACCAAAAAATTAAAAACATATTTTTAGAAATGTTTATTACTGAAAGCCAGAAACAATTTTGGCTAAGACAGAGAAAGCCCACACGAGAAGCGCCCAAAAGTTCGGTAAAAGTACTTTGCCGTAATGGTATTTGTATTGTTGCTCGCTCGGTAAACAGGCAGTGGGTGTTATCGGTTTGGAGTAGAAGTTGAATCCCATGGGAGCTTGAAACCCTCCCAAAGTAGGGGATAACCTGACCTTTTTTTTTTTTTATTTAGAATTGCTAATTGAATCATGAACAGAGTCATATTGGAAGTTCTGGCATCGTAAAAAAATGTTCATAGTGTAGTGTCACTGGTAAACTTTTTCAAAGTTTAACGTGCTTCTCGTGTGGGCTTCCTTTTTTACCTTTGCCTTTTTTTTCTTAATAAACAATTTATCCATTAGTCCACCAGTGATTCTAAAGAAAAAAGGTCAGGTTACCTCCTCCACTTCAGGAAGGGTTCAACCTCCCATGGGATTCAATTTCTACTCCTGACTGATAACACCCACTGTCTGTTTACCAAGCGAGCAACAATACAAATGCCTTTATGACAAAGTACTTTTACCGGTAAATTTATCGAACTTTTGTGTGCTTCTCATGTGAGCTTTCTTTACCTTCACCACAATTTTTTATTGTTTTGAAAAAAAGTTTAACTGTGAAGTTTGTACACACTTTTTCTTCTGTTTCTCACTATGCATGTTTATAACAATGAACTGCATTTTCTATAGCATGTCGAACTCTAGAGCCTCGTTCAATGTTAGGATCAGCATTCATAAGAAAATCAGAAACATCTTCAACCTTCATGACCATTTTGATGAGCAACATCAAAAGATCATTTAATGAAAATCCCCTTGTAGACACCTGGACATCATTTTTTTCGTCTTTATAGGCTCGCTGCTCCTCAATTTGCAGAAGAGCTTCATCATCAAGCTCTTGTGAATGCGATTCCACGTATTGGTGTATATCTGTGGTATTTAAATTCTCAAATCCAAGGTCATTTCCAAGCTGAGCAACGTTTTCGGATTTGTTATTATAATTTGCATTTCAAATTCGTTTTGTTTTTAATTACAGTTCCAACCGACAACTTGTTCATTCCATTATCACATGCTATTTTAGCAAGTGATGCACCATCTTTGTGACTCTTTGTAATCTCAAGTTTTTGTTCTAGTGATAACCAGTTACGTTTGTTTGATGCACTATCTTGTTGGCCTTACCTTTTTTCACTCATAATTACTATATTAATAAAATTTTCACAATGCAAACCACTAGATAGAGTCAATACAGCCACGAGCAACTGAGACGATAACGTGCAAACACAACTGTCTTCCAACTACTCTAATACACACTGAAGTGTGAACTGCATGCAGGAACGTTGCCACACGCAACACTGTTGCATGCAGCAACATAGCGGTTATGGCCGACAACTGATTTTGACATTCAGATTTGTTTTAAAATCATAAATTTTGTTTTAAAATTCAAAATCTTTTAAAATTATTGAAATTATAAACTGCATTGCAGCAAAACCTGTTCTGATCAAAACCGCGTTACACAAGGTATTACGGTATACACACATACATTGTGTGTGTAAAATTTTATATTTAATTTAATTAGTGTCTCTTCCATCATGCAGTATGATTGATGTCTTTTGAGGTTATGATGGACATTATGGCAAAATCTACTCTTCCTTACATTTCGAGGGTACAGCTCTAAAATGGTGTTTGCAGGCTGACTTCTAGATAGTCCGTCGGATTGAACCTATTGGTAACTCTTTAGGAGGCATCTGGATCAGCTAGTGTATAATCTCACTGCCAGATGTACTTTTTTTGCTTTTTTGCATTCATATATGAATAGAACCTCTTTTCTCTATTATTAGCTGTCTTCTTAAATGAATTTTCATGCTCGACTTCCATAAGTCATACTTCATAAAGTGTTTTTATTACATATCTGCTTATAGTTATTATATGAAGTAGTCACGCTATAACTATCCTAATGCTTGTTTCTTTTTCTCAGTTAGGTCTTTCAGCACTCTTTTCATCCATTTTGATATCTCTCTATTGTAATATTTCTCAACTATAAATTATTTTTCCATTTGACTACCAAAATTTCCTTGGATACTACTGATATTTTATGACGATATGATTATTCCCTGTTACCAGTTCCTGGGTTCATATTTTTGATTGGATTCTTAGTGAGAAGTAGGGGTCAAGCATATTTGATCCCCTTGCTCTTTTTGTAATACAGCAGGCCCCCGTTATAACGCGGTTCGCTTTACGCTGATTCGCTATAACGCTGTTCTTATATTATAACCCGTATCTGACTATAACGCTGTCAAAACTCACTATAACGCTATTTTACTAGCATACAGATTGAATTTTTGGCAAATCCGTCTTCAGTCCAGTCTGTTTTGAGCCTTTTTTTTTTTTTTTTTTTTTTTTTGGCAAAAGGAGAAAATAGTCACCATGAAATTAACTACAGTAATTATTTTTATAATTTCTACTCTATGTACAAAATTGAAACTTTCAATATGCTCTATTTTCTTGGTGTGGATAGTTTCAAGGGAGAAATTCTTTTTTTAGTACACCAGCTGAAAAAATTTACCATCCAGTGTCATATGCTGTTACGAAGTCTGCATTTTCTGTTCTGACATGTAATAGAAAGATACTAAAAATAGATTTACTCCCTATCTCTTCTTTTGTTTTACTGTGGGAACTATAACTTGCGAAATGTTTTTCACACAATCAATCCCATGAGTGCTAAATGCGGTGCTGTTTCTTGTCAGTATTCTCTTGTCTTCTGAACTCCTCTGACCTTGTGGTCACCCGAAGTACATAAAATTTGTTTGTTTTACTGTTTTGGAAATTCCATAAACATTCTCCATGACTCACACCATAATTTATTACAGTATTTTCGTGCAATAAACAACCATTTGATTTTACTGCACGGTAAAATCGAACTTTTCAGATAAATAAAACATTTGTCACCGTCTTCAGCTCACTTGCCAGAAGAATTCTAGATATCATTCAGTGCATACATACAGACAGTTTACTGTACTCGAACATCGTATCACAATCAGTGCAACGAAGTTACATTTGCAGAGAGTTATGGCGGATAAGAATGAAAAAGCAACAATGTCTGGACGCGGTGCAAAGATTGGAAAGGTAAGAAAAACATTGAGTTTGAAAATTAAATTAGACGTTTTGAAGAGAATTGATTCCGGTCAAAGACAAGTGGATGTGTGCAATAATTTAGGACTGGCAGGTTCAACTGTAAGAACAATCATAAAAAATAAAGAATCAATTTTAGCAGCTGGAAAAACCGCTGTTCCCCTGCAGGCAACTAAATTGACCAGGGCTAGGCCGGCTATTATGATTGAAATGGAGAAACTTCTACATAATTTTATTGAAGACAACATTCAACGTAGAATTCCGTTAAGTTCAATTATTATTAAAGAAAAAGCGAAGAGCCTATATGAAGATTTAAAGGAAGCTCACCCCGAAAAAAATGTGGAACCATTTAACGCTAGTAAGGGCTGGTTTGATAGATTTAGAAAGCGCTATAACCTGCACAATGTAGCAATACAGGGAGAAGCTGCAAGTGCAGATCAACAAGGAGCCGAAACTTTCAAAAAAGAATTTGTTAAAATTATTGAAGAGGGATGTTATACTGCTCAACAAGTTTTTAACATAGATGAAACAGGTCTTTTTTGGAAACTAATGCCTAAAAGAAGTTTCATATCGAAAGAAGAAAAAAACATGCCAGGCTTCAAAGCGGCGAAGGATCGGTTAACTTTGTTGTTGGGTGGTAACGCTGCGGGGAATTTTAAATTAAAACCCCTTTTAGTTTACCATTCCGACAATCCAAGGGCTCTTAAAGGTTTAGCTAAATCAAACCTACCTGTCATCTGGAAGGCTAATAAAAAAGCTTGGGTAACCAGACCGCTTTTCATTGATTGGTATGCTGAGTTCTTCTGTCCTGCAGTGGAAAAATATTGTGCAAAAAATAACATTGGTTATAAAGCTATTCTAATCATGGACAATGCGCCAGGACACCCAAGCAAAGAGAGCTTAGAAGACTTGAAAAATCACATAAAAGTTTTTTACATGCCTCCAAACACTACGTCTCTGATCCAACCAATGGACCAAGGAGTAATTGCCACATTTAAAGCGTACTACATAAGGAACACCTTTTCCCTTTTCACATTTTCAGTGTTGATGGCTATTAAAGCCATCAACACTGAAAATGTACCGAGTTTAAAGGAGTTTTGGAAATCCTATAACATTAAAACCGCCATCTACAACATTTCAAGTGCCTGGGATGAAGTGACTCAGAAAACCATGAATGGAGTGTGGAGGAAAGTTTGGAAAAATTGCATAAAGCATTCCCAGGAACCTGATGATTCCGTTGAAAATGTTAAAACACAAATTGTTGAGCTCGGAAAAGAAGCAGGATTACACGAAATTAACGAAGACATCGTACAAGAGATGATCGACAACGACAGGGATGGCCTCTCTAATGAAGAACTAATGGAAATTTTAAAAGAACAAGAGCTTGCTATTGAGGGAGATGATGATCAAGATACTATAGATGAAGAACCGATGAAGTCGCTGACTGCAAAAGGACTTAGTGAAGCTTTTGAACACTTCGAAAAAATGTGTGATTATTTCCGGGAGAACGACCCTGACATGGAACGAAGTGCCAAGGTAATAAGAAATTTGAAGAAAGAAATGAATCCCTACATGTTGTTGTACAATGAGAGGAAGAAGGCCAAAGCACAACCCAAAATCGACTCATTTTTCAGTCCAAAGATACGAAAACTCGAGAGCACAGGGCCATCGAATTAATAAATTCATGATTTTCGTAAGTTAATTACCTCATAATTATATGTGTATATAATGTAGAATATTTTATATGTACAAAATTTTGAATATTAAGTATTTTTAATCGATATTGGTGCATATTTTCACTACCATTTATTATTGATTAGAAAATATCCTATGGAATAGACCGCAACTCACAAATATATATGTTACCTTATGGGAATATGGCGCTCGCTTAGCGTGGATTCACTTAGCGCTCTGTTTTCCCGGAACGAACTATCAGCGTTAAGCGGGGGTCACCTGTATGTTGAAAATGAATAGGGGTTATCTAGTTCAGACCTTCCCAACTGGTATACTACAGCACACTAGTGTGCTGCTGCAGATTGATTTAATTTTATAAAATTTTCATAGTTATCAAATCCAATTTGTACAACCGTTCGAAATTTTATTGGTTTGTAATTTTATTTTATGAAAAGATACGAGCCTAATTAGAATGAATTGTGTCATCGCTAACTGGGTATGGTTGAATGCGATTTCCACCAGCCAATGATTTTAGTTTATAAGCACTTCGGTTTGACCTTTGGAAGTATAAAAATCATGTTTTCTTTTATTTTTATATTTTCTCTCTTTTTTTTTTTTTTTTTTCGTTAACTTAAATTTGAAAAATATCTTTTTAATGCAAGGCAAAAACGGATTAAATCATTTCTTATAAAAGAAAAATTTCTATAATTTAAAAATAATTAGAAAATCAGTGAAGCACTTTAAATATATATGATAATGTTTTTTCTCTTATTTTTGATGAAAATCAAGTTCTACCTTGCCGCTTAATCACAAAAAAAATTTGATTTTAATTACTTTAGCTGTGATTTGTTTTTTCAAATTATTCTGGACCAGCTTTCACATTTTTCTACTGAAAAGATATATGTATAATCGTTGTTGTTATTTAGGAGCATTAGCAACTAAGGCCATATTGCTCTGGGGATATGTGGTGGTCACTCCCTGACCTTTCTGCATCCTCCGTATTTGGTGGCTCACGGGCTCGAACCCCAGTCTAATCAAGAAGCATGTGCTACGCACTGCTGCTCCTGCCCACCTGGCTACGGAGGTGCCCAAATATATATGTATAATAAGTTATTGCTTACTTTTAGAAATAAAAATCAATGTTTATATCTGAAAACAAATAATATATTAAAAATATATGTATTAAATTGCTTCTTTAAGTACTTTATATTTAACCAAATTTAATTTTTGTAGATATTTACTTTCCACCCATAATGGAAAACATTTTGAAGAGAGCTAGAAAGTCATCAGATTATCAGAACAAAGCAGTCCAAAAAATATATAATAATTCTTCTCTTCCTTGACCCATATGTCTTATTTGTCTAGAAGAATTATCGAATGAAGCAATGGTAACAAGTAAACTACGCTGGCACCTTACCACAAAACATCCATCATGTTCAGAAAAATATTTGGTTAGTTATACGGTCGCCCAATTGGTAGCCAAATCCAAAATGCCTCATACAATTTCAGAATCACTTATTTTAACAACTTGCATTGAAATTGTTAACACTGTGCTTGGGACAAAAGAAGCAGCAGAGGAAATTGAAAAGGTGCCGCTTTTGAATAACACTATTAGTAGATGCACTGAAGACATATCAGATGACATAGAAACAAAATTAATTCAGAGAATTAATGAATCTAAAAAAATTTCTTTGCAAATTGATGAATCTACAGACGTTGGTAACTGTGCTCAGTTAATAGCACTAGTCAGAATCATCGAAGGGAAAGAAAACGCTTGAAAGAACATTATTTGTTCAGCAAAGAACTGCCAAATCACACTACTGTGGATGAAATATTCAAAGTGGTATTTGAGACAAATAAGATATAATGGAAAGATTGCTAAAGTTTGTGTACTGATGGTGCAGCTGCAATGACTGGAAGTGTTAGAGGTTTTACTTCAAGAGTTCGTTCTGAAAACCCGGAAATATATTGTTTTATTCATTTCACAGAGAAGCTATCATATCTAAAAGTTTGCCTGTTGATGGATCTGAATTCCACATTACATTATGTTATCAAGATGGTGAATTTAATAAAATCCAAGCTGTTAAAGTAATGTCTGTTTCCAGCTTTGTGTGAAGAAATGGGATCAGAATATCACCCTCTATTTCTCTATCGCTCTGCTATTTCACACTGAAGTACATCGGCTGTCCAAAGGAAGAGTTATCAAGAGTTTGAGCCAAGAGAAGAGTTAAATTTTTTTTTTTTTTTTTTTTTTTGTGAATAATTCTTACTTTGTAGCTTTAATGAAGGATAGTTATTGGCTCCAAAACTAGCTTACTTAACTCATATTTCTGAACACCTGGATGAGATAAATCAAAAATTGCAAGGATTACATGAAAACATACTAATGTGTCTGGACAAGGTTTATGGATTCAAAGAAAAAATTCGACATTGGAAAAATGAGGCTAAAAACGGATTACTAATGATGTTTAATCGGTATTATAATTTAAATCCTAAAGAATAATTATTGGGATTAGTAGAGCAACATTTGTGTTTGTTGCTTGAGGAAAAACTTCACTATTTTGAAATACTTGTTGTAAAAAAATTTGATTGGATTTGAAATCCATTTGCATTATCACTAGAAATTCCAACATTACATTACATTTATCAATGAAAGAAAAAGAAGAGCTGTTAGATTTAAAAAATGATTGCACCCACCCTTCAAGTACAATTTATAGAAATAGACTTATCCGAATTTTGGTTAGTGGCAGAAAGGAGTTTCCTTCAACTGGAGAAAAAGCAATTTTTCTTCAATCCATTTGCACTCTTCTTCCATTTGCTACCATCTATTTCTGTAAACCAAGTTTCTTGTTGGTGGTGACTATCAAGAATTTAAAGAGATCATCATTAAAAAGTCTAGATCAGCACATAGCCATTTCAAAAATAAAACCTGATATAAAAATATTATGTTCACAGAAGTTTCTCGTTAAAAAACTTTGAAAAAATTTTATTTTGAAGTTTTGTATGAATTTAGTATTAAATATTTAATATCTTCCGCATTTATATTTTACTTTTCTTCTCATAATTATATATATAATATAATGCAAATGTAATAAATTTTTTCACAAAGTCCTTATAGAAACCCCAAAATCTGCCCCGGTTTATCTCTGTGCCGTACAAAAATTATCATTTTCCAAGTGTGCCCTGGTGCGAAAAAGGCTGGGAAGCACTGATCTAGTTGATTCAAGAAACTGTTTCAACTGTGTTTACTGCATGTCCATGATCTCCTGTGTATAAGAGGAAAATTAACTTGCTCTTGCATTCTGACTAAAATTGCTCAAAGATTTTTATTATACTCTTGAAATTATTTGGCCTGTAAAGCATCCCCACTATCATCTTTCTGTTACCACTAATCATTTTACACCACATGGAACAACATCTAGATGCCTGGACTTGATCAGGTTCTGGGAACAATATTGTTGCTTCAAGCAGCCTTATATAAGCAGCATAATCCTCCCCCCCCCACACACATCCTTTTGTTATACAGACAGTAAGTTTGGTATTTTTTTTACTTTCACTGCCTTAATATATTCCTTATAGTTATTTTCTCAAGTCTTTTTCTGTGGCATGTAACTGCTGGAGATTGTTTTCTAATTCATTGAGTCTTTCCATATATATATATATATATATATATATATAAAATTAATGATGTATTCCGGAAGTACTCTCAAGGAGGGATATAAGTGTAACTTTGATACTCTTAATCTGAATATTTATATCCTCTCCCCCAATTATCAGTTTCTTTGAACCCGTTCTCCTTTAACATCAGCAAAGACCCTTCACCTCTCCTATCTCAGTAAATTATTTCCTCACAAAATAAATCCCTTCTCTTGATTAGGTCAGGCCATGCTGACCAAAACTTTCCCTCATAATCCTTGCACAGTCCTTCAAGTCAGTCCACAAGGCTTTCATCATATAGTCCCCCCCTCCTGTCATGTCTGGGCAAAATTACATATGTAATAACTTTAACCTATCTCGTGGCATTTTTCCCAGCATAACCTCATATTTATTTACAAAGTCATTAGTTTGTTTTTGTTTTAAGTTATTAGTTCTCTTAACAACTGACAACTGGTTAGTGACATCCTCAATTTTAGTACCTGATAGACATATCTGGTTGTATTCTATTCGGCTCAATTACAGAATCCATTTCCAGTTTGTCTTACAATTAAATGACTCTCTAACTTTACCTAACTAATTACATCACCGGGAACCAGATTCTGCATCCGCTGATGCTTTCCTGATGCCTAATTCTCTGGGTGGGGGGCACATCTCTTGGCTTAATACTAGACACTTGAATAACTGTCGAGCCATATTATATGTTACTTTCCACTTGCTGTCTCTGAGACTTGATCTCATTTGTTAGTAAGCCAGGTTTTGACTTAAGATCATCAAGTTCCTCTACACCTTGAGCACAGAAATGTAACCATCAGTTAGTGACAGTTTGTGCAAGGAAACTGACTAAAACTTACAGATCAGTTTTCAATATAATCAATTTGATACACTTTTCTAGATTATTTAGATGTAAATAACTCAGACAATAGGATATAGGGGAGTTTACATGATGATTTGCATCCAATATGCAATGGACATCACATCATTAAAGTTAAAAGTGTAATACTTGAATTTAATTTGAATGTAAAGTTGGTATCGTTTGTTGCGCGCGCGCGCGCACACACACACACACACTTTGACTGTGTATATGTAGTTTAGAAATATTTCTAAGTTACTCGGTGTTTTTTTTTTTTTTTTTTTTTTTTTTTCAGAGTTGATGCCACTGGAAAACATTCTTTTGTATACGTATTTACATATTTTTTAAAATAACTGGATCATTACCATTAAGTAATAGTGTTAATTCAGTGTTGCTGAAAATCAGTATTATGATATTACAGCTCTAATCTTATTATTAAAATGGGTTTTTTATTATTATTTATTTGTTATTTTTTAATTTTAGAATTTATTTGCATTTGACTATCAAGAGACCTATCATGTAAATGGATGGACAGTGGCTGAACCTATTGCAGAATATAAAAGACAGGTATGTTGTATTTCTGAGTGCTGCTGTTTATTTGGCATAAGGGAGGAGGGAATTATGCATCTTTCAGTCTTTCAAATTTTAAAAAGAATTTAACTGTTTAATATAAAATTCAAATATTGGTACATACAACCCACAAGTAAATTTTGAGAAAAGGTTCTGTAAGGCATATGAGAGCAATAAAAGTTGTGTACCTGAGATAGCAAAAACTTCATTGAGTATGTGGCTAAAAGAAAGCAAAGTTTTTTTACAAATTGCCAAATTCTCATATTGTGAAGCAAGCCACCTCAAGTTGTTGTGGTTCACCAATTCAAACTTTAAAATTCCACAAAATCTCGCTTCGCAGTTCTTACTACTATTGGAAATTTACTGTCCAGACCCCATGTGTATTCTGAAATCTCATTTTTGAAAAGGTTAAGCTTGAGGTGGACCAAAATATTAACCTTTTGAAAGACCTACAGGTTTGTGTCAAAACCTCGATCAATTTATAAGAAAATTCAGTCTGTAGAGGCAGTTATTCTAGGTCTAATGTTATTTTGCGAAAAATTTCTACTGTACACCATTATGGATCAGGTGCTTCGACATTCATTGTATCTGAACTTGCCTGTAGTTGGTTCTATGCATCCATTAGAAACTTTGCTATGTCTATGTGGTCATTGTCCTGGAAACACCTATTAATTACTTACTTTTTTTTAGGTAATTTTTAATGCCTAGTATGCCCATTTGTTATTCAGTATCGTGTATAATATTTGTAAAAGTCTGACATTATATTTAATGCATCAGGCCTAAAAGGGTTCTATTAATGAACACGATTGGGTCATTTGTGCCCTGAAGATGGCTATACAACCATTTTCAGGCACAAATTAATTTATATTATAAACTCTGTAGTCAATTAATTTGTATTTGGTGTACACCTGGCAGAATTAATGACCAGTCAATATGCACACACATTAATACTTTACTAAAATCTGTGCTATATAAAAGTATCTTGCTAGCCAAGAACCTAATTGATCTTTTCCCATAGGCATCTAAACTCTGTTTATGGGAATCATCAGGAACATAATTCCTGTGAAGTGGTAAAGTGCTGCTGTTCTTGATTGATTTAACCCATGAAGAATACAATTACATTTTTATTTTTTTAATTTAAAGAAAAGGTGTGTGTGTGTGCGCGCGCGCGCGTGTGCGTGCGAGTGCACACACTGTGACCAAAAGTATTCAGTTTCTCCCCCTCCATTAATATTTTCTGTTATGTCAGAAGTGCCCCACATATGTATCAGCCAAGACATACTATTATAAATCCTGTGGGTCTGCCCATGTAGCAGTAGTAGTACATTAGAAACCATTATGGTTGTGAATCAGAACGTAGTCTTTCAGCATGTGATTGGATGCCACATCATTAACATTTCTGTGCATGCAACTATGACCCGTTTGAACCTCTTAAAATCCAGTGTGGTGAATGTTATTCAAGGATAAACAGCTATAGATGTTATCTCAATAAAGAAAAAGTGGGGGAAAGCTAGATGGGCTCACAAAATCATGGAACATGCTCGTGAACCATAAAGAAGATAGTTCATGCCTCACACAAGTCATCTGTGGAAAACATTGCAAAGTAGGCAGATCCAAGAGGCTTCAGCAGTATTTTTCAGTGCTTCAACCATCTGTAGGGAGCTGCACAGTTTTGGTGATAGGGCAGTTGCACATAAACCCAATATCATGGTCACCAATGTGAAATGACATTTGGAGTAGTGTTCACCTCCCCCCCCTCCAGTGTTCATGAGCTCTGGAACAGTGACAGCTACTGTGGAGTGATGAATCTCACTACCAATATGGGAATTCCCAGAAAGCATTTCCTGGGAATTCCCATATTGTCTGTCTATGTTTGGTGAAGGCAGTCAAGTGATATGTTCTGTTTCATGTGGCTAAGACTTGGTCCTTTGGTGGTAGTACTTCATGAAAAAACATGAAGTACGTGACCTGCTTTGGCATTTTGAATGTATAAGAAATGTGCTCCATCAGTATCAGCACAACAAAGCTTAATGATGTACATCAAGAGTTATGTAGGACTGTTTTGTGAACAGTGACATTGAAAGTTGGATTGGCCAACCTGGAGCCTGGACCTCAACTCCATTATTGTGGCCAAAATGGCCTTCTAAACCATATCTGGTAGCTGCTTTGTAGGAGGAATAGAAGCAAATTCTGGCCACTGAAAGTAGTAGTAATAATGGCAAATGATGCAAGAAAGCAAGCTTATATAGCATCAGAACAAAAAAAATTTGCTTATCCATACCAAGAATATGTCTAGCTCTCCCTTCAATTTATTCAATGCATTCACTTCCACAACAACAAATGGAAGCCTCTTCCAACACCTGCTGGCTGAAGGCAAACTTCCCCACATCTATTCTGAAACATCCTTCCTCAAATTGAATTTATGCCCCCCCTCACATGTATAGTCTCAGCAAGTGGAAGAATATCATTAACATTCAGCTTACTCAATCCATTCACGGCTTTAAACACTTCAATCAGATCTCTCTCTCCGCAGGTGCCTGGTCTTGAGATGCTGCAGCTTGCAGAACACAAGCCTTTCTAAATAAGAGCACCCTTTTGTTCTCTTCACCAATCTAGTTACCCTTCTCTGCACCCATTCCAGCAGATCGACATCCTTCTTAAAGTGAGGCCTCCAGACCTGTATACAGTACTCAAGGTGCAGCCTAACCATGGCTTTATGCAAATGGGTAATCATCTCCTTATCCCTTATAGCAAAGTTTCTGTTTATCATTGACAAAACACTATGAGCTGCCCTGGCAGCATGTCTGCACTGCTCAGAGAATTTCATGTCTGACTGCACAGTTGTCCCCAGGTTTTTTCATTTTCCACTATCCTGAGTATAGTACCACACAGTTGATAAGTTACTCTGGAGTTACTGATACCTGTGTGCAGTAGCTTGCATTTGTCAATGTTAAACTTCAGTTGCCATTTCTCAGCCCATTGACCCAATTTTCCTAGATCTTGTTGCAGTAGCTCCCTGTGATGACTGTCATTAACCACCATGCCAACTTTTGTATCATCCGCAAACTTATTATTATTAATATCCATATGATGCAAGGAAGCCTGAGGCTTATGCTGCACCAGGGGAAAAAAAAAAGTTCCCGAGTAACCCTGAGAGAGAGGATGCCTGATATAACTTCATCAATATCATGATAAATATTGAAAATAACAATGGAACCAACACTGAATCCTGGGATATTCCATTAATAACTTTAGTCCACAAAGAGCAGTGTCCATTGATAACCACTGTGTCCTTCCACTTAATCATTCCCTTATCCATAACGGTAACTTGCCCCTAATACACATTGCCCCAGTTTGTACAGCAGTCTCTTACTGCAATGTTATCAGAAGCCTTTGTGAAATTGAAGTGTATGATGTCAGAATTATTTTTTGCATCCAGTTCCTTGGTCATTGCATCATAGTAACCTATCAGATTGGTTAGACAAGACTGCCACTTAACAAATCCATGCTGTGATTACAGTATAATTGCATTCCTGTCGAGATTGTCATGCATTACTTAACCAATGAGCCATTATTTTTCCTGGAACAGATGTTAAGCTAATAGGTGTGTAATTACTCACCTATTAGGTGTAGTCGCCTTCTGTCGCCTTTTAGCATTAGCAGAGGCATATGATGCAAGAAAGCAAGCTTATGCAACATCAGCCAAAAAAAAAAAAAAAAAAACTTCCACTCCACCCCTCCATTCATTCAAAATACCTGTCTAGCTGAGCCTTAAATTTATTTAGGCTATCAACTTCCACAACAAGGGATGGAAGTCTGTTCCACCAACCAACTACCCGCTGGCTAAAGGCAAATTTCCACACATCTATCCTACATCTATCTTTCCTCAATTTGAATTTATGCCCTCTCAGGTGATTATTCTGAGCAAGAGGAAGAATCCCATCAGCGTTGAGCATGCTCAAACCATTCAAGGCTTTATACACCTCTATCAGATCACCTTGCCGGTGCCTAGTCTCCAGACACTAATTTGCAAAACTTAAGCCTTTCTTCGTAAGAGCAACCCTTTGTTCCATTCACTAATCTTGTTGCCCTTCTCTGTACTCGTTCCAGCAGCTCTACATCCTTCTTGAAATGAGGCCTCCAGACCTGTATACAGTACTCAAGGTGTGGTCTGACCATTGCCTTATGTAAAGGGATAATTACCTCCTTATCCCTGCTAGAAAAATTCCTGTGTATCATTGACAAGGCACCATGAGCTACTCTTGCAGCCCTTCTGCACTGCTCAGAGAACTTCATATCTGCCTGCACAATTACCCCAGGTCCTTTTCATTCTCTACCACTGTCAGTGTAGTACCACAGAGTTGATACGTTGCTCTGGGTTTGCTGTTTCCCATATGTAGTACTTTACATTTGTCAATGTTAAACTTCATTTGCCACCTGTCAGCCCATCTGCTCAACTTTTCTAGATACTGTTGCAGCAGTGTACTGTCATTAGTGTCATTAACAACCCTGCCAACCTTCGTATTGTCTGCAAACTTGGACATTAAGCCGGATATACCATCATTAATATCATTTATAAATAGAGAAAACAATAATGGACCCAACACTGAACCCAGAGGACTCCACTAATAACATTGGTCCACGATGAGCAGTGTCCATTGATTACCACTCTGTCTTCTCCCCCTCAACCACCTCTTTATCCATAGCAGCAATTTGCCTCTAGTGCCACACTGCTCCATTTTGTGCAGCAGTCTTCCATGTGCAACAGTATCAAAAGCCTTTCTAAGATCCAAGTATATAATATCAAAGTTATTCCCTGCATCCAGTTCTTCTGTGACTGCATCATAGTATCCAATCAAGTTGGTCAGGCAAGACTTCCCCTTAACAAAACCATGCTGTGTCCGAGCTATAACAGAAGTCTTGTCTAGATGATCTTGTAGTGCTTCTTTAACTAGTGCCTCCATTAATTTTCCTGGAACAGAAGTTAAACTCACAGGTCTATAATTACTTGTGTCAGCCTTCGATCCTCCTTTGTGAATTGGGGTCACATTTGCACATCTCCAGTCTATGGGTACTTCCCCTGAGTCCAAGAAAGCTCTCATAATTATGGCTAAGGGTTTGCTTACTTCCTTTGCTGCCTCCTTTAATATAACTGGATAGATCCCATCCACCCTAGGTGCCTTTCTTGTGTTTATCTTCAACACTCTCCTCCACTTTACTCTCAGTTATTACAAGATTATCTAGCTTACTGCCAGAGTTGAATACATCTCTGGCATTCCCCCTCGCTGAATAACTCCTCATGTGTGAATGTCGATGCAAAATATTCATTTAGTTTGTTAGCTACCTGAGCAGGATCATCAAAAGTTGAACCATCGATATCAAGTGGACCAATCTGATTCATCCCCTTCCTTCTAGAGTTTGCATAAGGAAAGAACTCTTTGCTGTTTTTCTTTGCATCCCTTGCGAAGATTTCTTGTAATCTGCCTTTGCCTGCCTAACCTCCTTTGTAACTTGGTTACAGATCAACTTGTATCTATCATAGGCTTCTTTGTCACGTGTTAATTTATATGTATCCCATGCATTTTTCTTCTCTGCCATATGTCTCATTAGTTCATCTGACATCCATTTAGGCCTAAACCTTGAACAATATTTCTTAGTTGGTATGTAAAGCCTAGTAGCTTCCAAGATAAGTTCTTTGAATGCTTCCCATTTTGAATTTGCTGTTGGTAACATCATCAGTTGGTCCCACTGTATAGAATTTCAATACTGTCTCAGTCCATCGTAATCGCCTTTACGAAAGCAGTAACCCTTCCCTTTACCCCTGATGGTAGTTACCTCTTTGAGTAAATCCCACTTCAGCACACTGTGATCCCCCTTTATTAATTGGGGATATATTTGCACATCTCCAGTTCATAGTGTCATCCCCTGAATGCAAGGATGCCCTCATAATTATGGCTAAAGGTTTGCTTACCTCCTTGCTGTCTCCCTAAATATAATTGGATAGTTTTCATCTGCCCCAGGCACCTTTTTTATGTGTATCCTCAACAATTTCTCCTCCACTTGCCTTTCAGTTATCACAAAGTCGTTTAACTTCTTGTTAGAGTTTAATAAACATCTGGTATCCCCTTCCCTAAAGAATTACTCATGTGTGAATATAGATGCAAAATACTTATTCAGTTTGTCCGCAACCTGAGCAGGGTAATCAACAGTTAACCCACAGTCATCAAGTTGCCACCATGTGATTCAACCCATTCCTTCTACTGTTAATATAGGCATAGTTGTCTTTGCTGTTATTCTTTGGATTCTTTGCCAGAGACTTCTCTTAATCGGCCTTAGCTTGCCTAACCTCCTTTGCAACTTGATTACAGACTAGCTTATAGCTACCATACTCTTTTGTGTCACCTGATAATTTATATGTATCCCATGCATTTTTCTTCTGTGCCAAATGTCTCATTAGTTTTTCTGACCTGTGTTTAGGCCTAAACCTTGAATGGTATTTATTTCTTAGTTGGAACAAAAAGCCTAGTAGCTTCCAAGATTACCTCCTTTAATGCATCCCATTTAGAAGTTGCTGTTTGTAACATCATCAGTTGGTCTGTCCCACTGCACACAATTTATAAACTGTCCGAGACCTCTGTATTCAACCTTATGAAAGTAAAACCCTTTATCCTTGACAGTAGTTATGTCTTTAATTAAATTCCACATCAGTACACTGTCAATGCTGCTACCCAGTGGGTATTTTACCTGCAGATTTTTAATGCAATACGAATCACTGCTGATAATCAGATCAAGAGTATTGCTTCCTCTTGTTGCCTCTCTAAAGTGCTGCTGCCAAAAACGGTCATCAAAGAAATCCACAAAAGTCTTGCTAATGTGTGAGTGACCAACCAATTCCAGTCAACATCTAGAAAGTTAAAATCCTCCATTATGAGACATTTTGATTTGCTGGATTTGATGTACTCATCACAGTCATTAAGCCTATAACGCACTCCTACTCTCAATTTTGTGTTCCCCAGTGCACACACCAAACTGACTCAACATTACAGCTGTTGAGTCAGTTTTTTTCTCGCTGTCCATTCCACAGACCCTAGATGGCCTATCCAATTACCAGGAAACTGTTGTTTCAGAAACTCTTACATGGGTGCTGTAATGTGCAGGAGTGCCATCTTGCTGGAACCTTGTCAGAAAATCCTGTATTGTGTACAGGTCTGGAGGCCTCATTTTAGGAAGAATGTAGATTTACTTGAGCGTTTACAGAGAAGGGCAACAAGATTAGTGAGGGGAGTGAAGGGATCCTCTTACCAAGAGAGGCTTAAGTTCTGCAAATTGCAGCGGCTGGAGACTAGTCACCAGTGTTGCCATTTTAGCGGTTTTCCCGCTAGATTTAGCGGAATTGCTTCAGGTTTAGCGGATAAAAATATGAAATAGCGGATAGCGGATTTTTTAGCGGGAAGAGTATAAATGTTTAGCATTTTATGTATTTTGGCAATGTAACATTTAAATTGAGAAATATTAATTTAAGAAATATTAAATTAATTGTTCAATCAATTATTTAATTAACACTAAAAATAATTCATAATTGAAATAGTAGGGATATCATATTTCATAGTTTTTTTTTTTATAAAGTGAAGAATCGGTTTTATATTATTCTGGATTTCCCTGAGGAGAACCCCAACAATTTTACGTAGTTACGCTCGCGGTCAAACGACCTGATCGTTGGGTCATAGCTTTAAATTGTTGAATCAAATCTAAAAATGTGGAAAAAATTCTAATGACGCCTTTTTTTTGAAACCGCAAAGGAATGGCATTGGATAATTTTTCTTCGTCGTATTTGTTTGGCTTCCAAGAAATGCGATCCGAATTACCGACATCTCTTTCAACGTTTCTAATAACCACAGAGCAATAAGTAATAATTATTTCTAATAACCACAGAGCAATAGGTAATAATTATTTCTAATAACCACAGTGTAATAATATCTTAGTATAGTCAGTCCTCGTAAAGCACGATAGTTGTATTCCTAGAAATCCTCGTGCAATATAAACAACAGGCCCTATGGGAAAAATTGGGTTAGGTGCCGACCACCCAAGATTGAACACACATTTGTAACCAAAACATTACCAAACACAATAAATAATCGTAATAAAATACGTAAGTATTTTATTACGATTATTACGTATTTTTTTATTACGTAAAGGTCGTAATAAAATATTGCTAATGCTTTTGCTTCTATCGTAAGCAAACTTGTTTTTTGTTTGATTTTATATAAAAACAGATGACAGCCGTTCCATCTCTTCCAATTCTTTGTGTCTTAATCTAATGGATTTTAATTACACTTTTAGTTGTTCCCGCTATGAAAGTTGTTTTTATTTTCTCCGCATTCTTTGTAATTCTCGGCGTTGCCTCATTTAGGCCTGTAGCACGTGCAATATCACGTGGTCTTTCATTTCGCTCAAAGCTCAAAACAAATGAAAATTTTAAAAATTTGGCGGGTCAAGTGCTAAAAATAGCGGATTTTGAGTATGCGGCTAGCGGGAAATATTATTAAGAGTTGGCAACACTGCTAGTCACCCGCGAGGTGATCTGATTGAGGTGTATAAGGCCTTGAGTGGTTGAGCACGATGAATTCTGATGGTATTCTTCCATTTGTTCAGATTACGAACCTAAGGAAGCATAAATTCAAATTGAGGAAAGACAGCTATAGAATAGATGTGCGGAAATTTGCCTTTAGCCAGCGGGTGGTTAATTGCTGGAATTTCTGTCGTGGAAGTTGATAGGTTAAATAAATTTAAGGTGGAACTGGACAAACATTTAGGAGAATGGTTGTGTGAATTTTTTTTGGCTGATGCTACATAAGCTCATACGCTTGCTTTCTTGCATCACATGCCGCGATTACTATTACTAATCTTCATTGTCAGATTGGAGAAAGTTGACTTTCAACGAAAGGAAGTTAAAGAATTTCAAGTGGTTAGTAAATAATAAAATAGAGGGAAAAGGTGAATTTGACAGAATGTGGTAGAGGTTTTATCTCAGAAGATAAAAAGGAAATTCCTTGTGAGGAAGTCTCTGACAAGGAATATCATAGTAGGTACAAGTACCACCTTTAAAGCAAAGGAATAATATGGAAAATAATTAGGGCAACTAAGATAAGTAGTGATTGAGGCAACTAATGGTTGAGATTTTATCAGAAGAAGTAAGTGGGGACTGGCAGATTGTAAGTAGAAATGGACATCTTTGAGATTGGAACTGGCCCCTTTTGTGTTTTTGAAATGAATGAAGTTTTTGAAAAGTTTGGTTGTTTTGTAGATAAGGTTGTTCTATCACTTTCACTATTTGCAAGACATTCAGTAGATAGAGTAAAAGTAGAGGGGAGAGCATGTAGGAATATTGTTGTACACTACAAAAATATGCCCAGTTTCTTGACATAGTGTGCTTTCGGCAATTATTCCTGCATACACGCTACTTTTGCTGGAGAGGCCTTCATCCTGCAGTGGATTGAAAATGGCTGATGATGATGATGACACACTACTTGAACTCCTCCAGTCACTACCCAGCAGAGTAGGGGCAGTGAGATTAAAAACTAGCTGATCAGATTCCTCCTGGAAAGTTACCAATAGATTCAGTTCAGTGGACTATCCTGCCTGGAAAATTCATTTTAGAATTGTACTCTTTGAAATGTAAAGAGGTGTACAGAAGTATAATTACAGAAATGTAAAGTGTTTAAAATGTAAAGAATGTTTATTGCTCTGTGTCTGTCTTAACTTTAAAAGACATCACTCATATTGCATACTAAAAGAGATTAGGATTGTCAGGGATTTTGTTCTGGAACTAAACTTTGCTTTCACTACTTCAAGCCTTCAGTAAGCAAAATGGTGATGACAGTCATCTATCACTAGTATTGTGTGGTGATATAGAGGGGTGGTGGCATTCTTCTGTGTGATGTGGGTACCCCACCTTGGTCCTTAATTTTCCCGCCAAATCAGACAAGAGGAAGTTGTATTAGCACATTTATGGATTGGCCACACTTATCTTTTTTTTTTTTTCAGTCACATAGCTCCCTGGGGAGCTGTTGTGGCCTCTAACAATTTCCTCCAACTGCATTGATCTTGTGCTCCACAAGTGGCATCACAAATTGTCATGCCCACAGAAGGTCACTGATCCCATCCTTCCACTTAGTTGCAGATCTTCCTCCACTCCTCTTCTCCTCGATTTTTCCTCCCATTATATTCTTCAACAGAAAGTTATCCTTTCTTGCTATATGTCCAAAAAATTTGAGTTTTATTCTGCTGATGCTATGAAGAAGAATTTTAGGCCTGCCAATTTTATTTAATACCTACTCATCTGTTCTTTGATCAAGGTAAGAAATAGCAGTATTTCTTCCATAAGACCACATTTCAAATGCCTCAATTTTCTTCTTGTCAACTCTTTTCAGATTCCATCCTTCACATTCATATGTGGCGACTGGAAAAAATTACTGAATTATTGAATCATTTATCTTACCCACCTTCATTTACTTATGGGCAAATGCTCTTCTCAATGCACTTTGTGTAAAACTCAGCTCATTGTCAAACATATCTTAATTGACTGTCCCTGTTACTGTAATATCAGGTCTAACACTTTTCAGACTCTTTCAAACATATAGGGCCTTCTAGCACTACAAGATTCAGGAAATACAGCAAATTTTACAAAACTTTGGTCTTCCTTAGTCAGATCAAACTTTTTCACTGTATTTAATCAACATCGATGTGCTGCTCATAATCTGATATGTAGTTGAATCTTAGAGACACACATTTAGGCCTTACTGTCCTTGTGTTGTTAAGTTCCAATCACAACAACAACCTTTGTTTATATTTGTTTACAGGTTTCTCCTCCCATATAGTAGGTGCAGTGTTTGACTGTTCACATTGGGGGGAGGATATACAGGGCCACTAACATTCTCACCACTGTGAAGGTGCAGGCAGAAGATTTGGCTGTGGATTTCTTCCATACTTCACTGAAATTGAGTCAGCTTAACAGGCAGTTTAGAATCCCCGTAGAAAGCTGTAGCTGACATATTTTGATGAATATTTATGAAAAAGCATACATTTTTATGCTTTTTCATAAATATTCTTGAGGCTGCATGTTTGTACCTGGAAGTAACTAGTTAAGAGAAAGTATGCCTAGAAGGCTGTCATATGGAATGAAGGCAGCATGCTATTTATTAGATTATTGAATTAAATGCCATTTTTGTGAATACTTCTGAATATTTTTGGTTATATATAGTGTACTTCCTGAAAATATGATTAAGCATGATGAATTCTGCACCCCACCTGCACATCTGCTCATGTCAGATATCTTAAAAGAAAAGTCTGAGACAAAAGCAATAGAAGCATCTTCCATAAAAATTATAACGATTAGATATATACAGTCCTACCATTAATATCTGGAAACCCCTCCATTGATGGTTGATCATGTCCTACTCAAGCACCATGCATCAGATACAGCTATAAATATGCTCACAGGCTTTTGAGGTTTGTTTGTTTTTTGGTTTTTAGGAGCATTAGCAACTAAGGCCATATTGCTCCGGAGATATGTGGTGGTCATTCTCTGACCTTTCTGCATCCTCCGTATTCGGTGGTCACGGACTCGAACCCCGGTCTAATCAATAAGCATGTGCTATGCACTGCTGCTCCTGCCCACCTGGCTAAGGAGGCACTGGCTTTTGAGGAGACAGTAGGATGATTGTGAATGCAAGATGCTGCAGTTGACAGACTTCCAGCACAGAATGATTATAGGTTGCCCCATAAGCAGTAGGCCTGTATGTGACATTTCAGTGGCACTGAAAAATCCCTAGGTCGATGATTCGTGATGTGTTCTGCAAATAGAAGCTGACTGGTGCTGAAACTATCACAAAATGGCCTGGAAAACTTCCGACGCTGATGGTAAATGACAGGAGAGCTTGCAAAGGATTGTCTTCATGGAACATAGGTCAAATGTTGCAGTACACATCACATAGATCCTCATTTAAACAATTGGGACATGTGAGCACCAGTACATTTCACAGGACACTGCACAATATGGGTTATCACAGTTCATTCACAAGCCACTACTGACCAGTGTTTAAGGGCAAAGGCCTCATGCTTCGAGGTAGAATGACAATCATGTGGGTAGATAGCTATGTTAAAATGATGCATTTGCACTAACCTACATGATAGCCACTACTCACCTTAACTAATGCCATGTGCCATCTAGCTTGGTGTAAGGTGCACAGTCCTGGGACCATAGACCAGTGGAAAGCTGTACTTTGGAGTGATGAGTTATGATGGTCTACTGGTCTGATGGTTGTGCCTGAGTGTGGTAGATGCTGGGAGAAAGCTACCTGCTGGATTGTATCATCCTGACAGTGAATTTGGTAGAAGCATCATGATGGTCTGGGATCTTTTCATGGCTTGGCCTATTGGAACCATTGGTTATTTTGGACAATACCATGAATGCTGAAATCTATATACAGGGTGTTTCAAAAGTGATGGTCAATAATTGAAAGGTGAACTGTACTGACTACAATATGCAAAAAAAAGCCTAGTAAACATGGATCCTTAAGTGAATCGTTTTCGAGATATTGCACATTTCTAGTTGGGATCCACCACTGACTTGTTTGTTTAGGTTAGGTTATGCTCTGAGACGTAGCAGGCATACTAGTACTTGTCAAAGGATAGTCAATGTGAAAAGAGGTTACAGCAACGAAGAGTATGCAGACCTGCACCATGTATGGTAAAGCCAATGGCAGTGCACTTGAGGCTGCATGTTTGTACCAAGAAGCATTTCCCCACCAAAGGCAGCCCAACAGGTACACATTCATCAGGGTACATCAACGCCTTAGAGAACATGGGGCCTTCGTACATGGAGTACAAGCAGGTAGGCCCAGAAGCATAACCACCTGATGTTGAGGAAACGGTGTTAGAAAGGACATCCTGTAACATTTAACAAATGTAAAATACTGTGGTGTTGAAACCAAAAATTTAAAATGTATTATCTTATGTTTAATAAAACCACCCTTAGCAAAAGGATTCACAGCTTTTTGCTAAACTAGTGCTCCCATAGTCAGTGGTGGAGCTTAACAGAAAATGTGCATTATCTCAAAAACGGTTCATTTGCTGCCCAATGTTCACTGGGACTTTTTGCTTATTTTAGTTTGTACTTTTCCCCTTTAAATTATTGACCATCATTTTTGAAACACCTTTATCAATAATGCCTTACCTACGCTGTGGCAGCATGTCAGGGAAGGCCCATGCTGGACAATCAGCAGGACAATGTGCCATGTCATACTGGTTAGAGGATGGACTGGTTAGAGGATGTCAGCATCGAAAGTTGGATTGGCCAGCCCAGAGCTCTGACCTCAGGCCTATAGAGAACCTCTGGGATGAATTAATTTTTTGGTCATGTACGTTGGGACATAATACATTAGCATTCGAGGTGAGCCGACGCGCTTAGACAGGGCTCCTCAGTTAAGTGGCTTACTTTTGGATAATGCTTTTAAATATTTGATTTATTTAGATATTGTTGGATTATTTTGTTATAGGTTTTCTTGTAACTGTTTGATTTTAATAATATTATAGATATAATTTTTTAAAGTTACTTTCATTGATATTTATTTAATTTTATAATGGTAGTTACGAGATCTGTCTTAAACACGTCACAGAGTATCGTGACTCACACGGAAATAGCAGATGGCGATTTACGGGTGAGTCATGATTTAATCCGTTGTGGAACCTGTGGAATGTTTTCCAAGGTCGACCTGGTGACTAATCCTACCTCACCTGGGGATTCTTTTCTTTGTGATCGATGTAAGGAGTGCACCGATCTTAAATTACAATTTGGTGCACTGATGGAACAATTTGAGTCCCTGAAAAAACGAGTGCTTGCCCTCGAAAATAATGCATCTGGGAGCTCGTCAGGGACTCAAAACTCCAGCAATCTACCAAGTGATTCACACCCGATTCAAGCCTCAAAACAGAAAAACCAAGTGCAAACTACTCTGGTTAAAAAGGACATTGTTTTATTAGGAGACTCCATTGTCAGGGAAACGGGGAATATCTTTTGTAATAAAGATAGGTGGAGCAGAACCAGGGTATGTCTGCCGGGAGCAACTATTGATGATGTCACCAGATTGTCAGATTTTAAAGGGGGTAAAGAAAATATTATTATTCATGTGGGGACAAATGATATTAAACGTACACGATCTGACGATTTGTTGGAAAAATACAGGACCATGCTGAGGAAATGTCGCGAGCTAGGCAATAATGTCTATGTGTCTGCAATTCTGCCCAGACACGATAGGAGGGATTATATGTTAAGAGCCTTGTGGATTAACTCAAGACTTGAAGGAATCTGCAAGGCTTTAGGGGGTAAATTTCTATCAGCATGGCCCAAACTTGTAGGTAGAAGGAATTTGTTTTGTAGAGACGGGATACACTTAAACAAAGGTGGTGCAAAAGTTTTTGCCAGTATTATTGAGGATACCTTAAAGGTTCAGGGAAACTGCTAGTTAGGGGGGATGTGGGTAATACTGACATGCGTTTATCTGATAATATTGGTCAATGTAACTCTTGCACATACCTTAAGAGTTCTTATCTGTTACCCCAACTGGACGTATTATCTAGATGTTCTGGGGGCAAAGACGTTTCACATGAGCGGGTAGCTAATATCAGGGAAGAGAGCCTAAAAAACTTCAAGGGTTCTGTTAGGGTTGTTAAATATACAAGAACAGTAAATCTTAATTGTTTATACAGTAACATTAGAAGTGTCGTCAATAAAATGAGCGAATTCGAACTGCTGGTTAAAACAAGTAACGCGGACATAATAGGGCTTACAGAGACGTGGTGCCACCCGGAAATTGGGGATGATGAGTTTCAGTACGGCTTGTATAATGTATTTAGGAAGGATAGGTTAGATAGAAGGGGTGGTGGGGTAATGCTTCTTATCAGAAGCAGCCTGAGTGCGATGATAGCTTTCCCGGATTCAGACATTTCACAAGCTAGTATAGAGTCTGTATGGTGTGAGATAGTTGGAAACAAAGGTATAATGCGAGTAGGAGTAATCTACAGACCAGGTGATTGTGAAGATTATGACAAAAGCCTCTACATGCAAATGGAATGGACAAGTAAGCGTCAATGCCTTATTATGGGTGATTTCAATTTGCCTCTAAATGGGAAGGAAACTCGACATGGGGAACAAAATTTTTAAATCAACTAGATGACTGTTATTTGTATCAACATGTCAAGGAAAGTACTAGAGAAAAGAATATCCTAGACCTCATCATCATACATGAATCAAATGACATAACAGGGCTGACAGTAGAGGAACCAGTAGCAGGAAGTGATCACGGAGTTCTACGGTGGATGATGACGAGAGAGGTAGCAGAAGTAAAAGGCAAAGGAATGGGTTTTAATTTCAGAAAAGGAAATTACGATGCCTTAAGGTACTACATGGCCTCTATTAACTGGGTAGATATCACGCAGAGAATGAATACAATTGAACTGTGGTACGCTTTTAAAACATTAATCACAGATGCCTTGAATGCGTATATACCATTAAAAAAATACTCCATGAGAAGGGTTCCAAGTTGGATGAATAGTGAAGTTGCCGCATTACTTCAGCAGAAAAAGGTGGCATGGAAAGGTTACAGAGCAATAAAAAGTACTGAAGCCTATAACAGCTACAAGGTGATGTGTAATAGAGCCACAGAAAAGGTTCGACAGGCAAAGGCAGTTTATGAGAAATCACTAGCAAACAGAGCAAAGAGGGGGGATAAAGAATTCTTCACATATATAAATGCCAAGAAGAGCAGGACAAACCAGATCGGACCTATACACCAGCTGCCGTTGCAGATGAACTCAACAGTTATTTTGCATCGATATTTACAAATGAAAAGCCTTTTGTGGCAGTGGGAAATTGTGGGAGCGAAGTTAAAAAATATGTAATTAATGATATTGAAATTTCGCAAGATTATTTAATGAAAAAACTTTCGAGCCTACAGACCAGTAAGGCTCCTGGAGTTGATGGAATATACCCTATAATCTTAAGAGGGGCGGCAAGCGAGTGCATTGAACCATTGGGGCCAATTATGCGAGCATCACTAGACTCTGGGGAGATTCCCTTGGATTGGAAAAGTGCAAATGTATCTCCCATACATAAGGGTGGCTCTAAAAGTGAAGTTGGAAATTATCGGCCTGTCAGTCTGACTTCAGTAGTAGGGAAAATCATGGAGGCAATGATCAAGGGTGGAATTCAGGATCATTTGGATTGAATTGAAATTCTCAAGGATACTCAGCATGGTTTTGTAAAGGGAAAATCATGTTTAACAAGTCTGATTCGCTATTTCGAAAGGGTCACTCATGAGCTGGATTTAGGGAATAATTTCGACATTGTTTATTTAGATTTCGGCAAAGCTTTTGACTCAGTCCCACATGAGCGGTTGCTTTATAAGCTGGAACAGGTTGGAATCACTGGGAAAATCCTTAGATGGATAGAAGGGTGGCTCCAGGGCAGGAGGCAGAGGGTTGTGATAAATGGCTATTCCTCAGATTGGGTTGATGTAAGAAGTGGGGTTCCCCAAGGATCAGTATTAGGACCACTGTTGTTTTTAATTTTCATAAATTGCAAAATTTATGAAAATTAAAAACTTGCAAAAATTCGATGATCTATCGAACTTTTGCAAGTAGAGATAGGGACGTGATAATCCCATTATATAAGGCTTATGTTAGACCACACTTGGAATACTGTGTTCAAGTATGGAGACCACACCTAAAGAAAGACATCGAGCTTCTTGAAAGGGTGCAAAGAAGGGTAACTCGCCTGGTGAGATCGGCAAAAGGGCGTCCTTATGAAGAAAGACTTCGAATATGTGGGTTGCAGAGTTTGGAAACTAGACACCTTAGAGGAGATTTGATTGAGGTGTTTAAGGCTCTGAGAGGCATCAGTAAAATGAATGAGGACAAAATTTTCAAGATTATAAATGATGCTAGAACTAGGGGACATAAATTCAAGTTACGGGGGGAAATATTTAGATTGGACTGCAGGAAGTTTTATTTTAGCCAGCGAGTTATAAATTACTGGAATAAGCTGCCTTCATGGGTGGTAGAAGCCGACAGTTTGGGGAAATTCAAAGGTCATCTGGATAGTACTTTCGGGTAAGGGAAGCACATAGGATGATAGGTTTAATTTCCTTTTTATTTATTTTTTTATTTATTAATTATTATTATTTAGTTATTTATTTTATTTATTTTTTGTTTTTATCATTGTTTTGTTCGGATTTTTTTTTTTTTTTTTTGGCTGGTGCAGCATAAGCCATAGGCTTTCTTGCACCATGCGGCCGTTACTAATACTAAATACTAAATGTCATACTGGTTAGAGGATGTCAGCATCAAAAGGTGGATTGGCCAGCCCAGAGCTCTGACCTCAGGCCTATAAAGAACCTCTGGGATGAATTATTTTTTTGGTCATGTACAAGGGGAGGCTGCCCAAAAAAAAATAAAAATAAATAAAGAGAAGAGAGCAGAACTGGTTGCTGCTTTGAGTGCCGAATGGTGAAAAGTATTAGAAGATATTTACAAAAGACTGGTGGAGAGTGTTCCACAAAGACTAGAGGCTGTCAGGAAGGCTACAGGTTTCAGCACATATTAATGCCAGGTGTCCGGTATTAATATGTGCTGAAGTGTCTGGATATTAATATTCTCACAAGTATTAGCATTAGTAGAGGCATACGATGCAAGAAAGCAAGCTTACACAGTGTCAGCCAAAAAAAAACCTCTCCCATATCACCCCTCCATTCATTCCAAATACCTGTCCAGTTCAGCCTTAAATTTATTTAGACTATCAATTTCCATAACAAAAAGACGGAAGTCTGTTCCATCTTCTAATCAACCACCCGCTGGCTAAAGGCAAATTTCCACACATCTATTCTAGAACTGTCTTTCCTCACTTTGAATCTGTGCCCACTCAGGTTCTTAATCTGAGCAAAAGGAAGAATCCTATCAGCATTCAGCTTTCTCAACCCGTTCAAGGCCTTGTACACCTCAATCAGATCACCTCGAAGGTGCCTACTCTCCAGGCACTACAATTTGCAGAACTTAAACCTTTCTTGGTAAGAGCACCCCTTTGTTCCCCTTCACTAATCTTGTTGCCCTTCTTTGTACTCGTTCTAGCAACTCTACATCCTTCCTAAAATGAGGCCTCCAGACCTGTACACAGTACTCTAGGTGTGACCTGACCATTGCCTTGTACAGCGGGATAATCACCTCCCTGTCCCTGCTAGCAAAATTCCTATATATCATTGACAAGACTCCATGACCCTGGCAGCCTGTAGTCTCAAATATGAAGTTTGCTAAGCAAACTTCATATTTGAGACTGCACTATTACCCCCCCCCAGGTCTTTTCCACTTCCCTGAGTGTAGTACCACACAGTTGGTACATTTCTCTTGGGTTATTGCTACCCATGTGCAGTAATTTGCATTTGTCAATATTAAACTTCAGTTGCCACTTTTCAGCCCATTTGTCCAACTTATCTAGATCCAGTTGTCTTTACTGTTGTTAACAACCCTGCCAACCTTTGTATCATCTGCAAACTTGGACATTAATCCTGATATACCTTTATCAATATCATTAATAAATACACAAAACAACAATAGGCCCAGCACCGAACCCTGGGGAACTCCACTAATAACATTTGTCCACGACAGTGTTCATTGTTTACCACTTTCTTTTGTCTCCCATTCAACCATCCCTTTATACATTGTAGCAACTTACCTTTAATGCCATACCTCTCCAATTTGTCCAGCACTCTTCCATGTGCAACAGTTTCAACGTATCAAAAGCTTTTCTGAAATCCAAAGTATATGATATCAAAATTATTTCTGACATTGTTCCTTTGTGACCACATCATAGTATTCAATCAAATTAGTTAGACAAGACCTCCCTTTAACAAACCCATGCTGTGTCTTAACTACTACTGCAGTCTTGTCTAGATGATCCTGCAATGCTTCTTTAACCAGTGACTCTATTTTCTCCAGAACAGGTCTACAGTTAATTGTGACACCTTTTGAACCCCCTTTGTGAATTGGTGATACATTTGCATACTTCCAGTCCACAGGGACCTCCCCTGAGTCCAAGGAAGTTTCAGCACATATTAATGCCAGGTGTCCGGTATTAATATGTGCTGAAGTGTCTGGATATTAATATTCTCACAAGTATTAGCATTAGTAGAGGCATACGATGCAAGAAAGCAAGCTTACGCAGTATAATTATGGCTAAGGGTTTGCTTACTTCCTTTGCTGCCTCCTTTAATATAACTGGATAGATTCCTTCCACCCCAGGTGCTTCCTTATGTTTAACTTCAACAATTTCTCCTCCACTTTGCTCTCAGTTATTACAAAATCACTTAGCTCCCTGTTAGAGTTTCATAAACTTCTGGCATTCCCCTCATTGAATAACTCCTCATGTGTGAGGAGTTATTCAGTGAAGTGTCTGGATATTAATGATAGTTCAATGTATTTCTGGTATGGGGAAAGTTTGAGAGCCTCATAAGAATGTAGAAAGGATAGTCCTCCAAAAATAAGATTCAGTATGTAAGTGAAATCAAAATAAACTTGTGTTTTTAGCTGTTACAATGGAAAAAGCTAATTAAAGTTTGATGTAGATATCTGAATTTTCACTACAACCACTCTGACTTGACAGAAAAGAAAACATTTAAAGGTGTGTAACAACTACGTTCATAAGCAGTGGTCAGTAATGGCTGTCCAGGATGTTTAATCCACAAAACAGTTGAAAGCACAAGCTACACTAGACTGTGGCTGAGAATAGCAAATTTAATTATTCCTGATGTCCAAGGGCCTGTTTGACCAAATTAAAAGTCCCTAGAATAATTACAGTATTGAAATTAACTTCAAACCATTTAATAATTTTATTAATTACTTATTGTTTATTAATTTTATTTTTTAAATATTTTATTACTTAATTTTATTTCTTGCTTATTTAAGTAATAAATTTAAAAAAAAAGGTTGATAAAATGGAGAAGAGAAAGATAGGTTTGTTATCAACTTGAATATAATGTGACAAAATTTACATTACAGAAACTGAAAAGAAACTTAAAACAAGGAATGAAGAATACTATAAGAACATTAGAATACCTGTGGTGATTATTTTGCCAAAACTGTTTCAGAGAAGAAGGTAAAGATTAATATTGAAGTAATTACAAAAACCTTTCCCTTGGCTCTCTTTGCTGTTAGCTAAGGTGTCAGTGAGATGGACTTGGATAAAAATGCAGTTTGATAATTGTTTACACGTATGAATATAGCTTCTAAAAAAATTACAATTATTGCACAGAAATTATCTGGAGCTGGAAACTGTTATGTAAAGTTGTCCCTGAGCAAAAACTCCACTTTGTTGAAAGTCTCATCCTGAGATCTGTTAATTGTGATGACAAAAGCTGAGAAATAGTTGTCTCTTCATCTTCAAAGTAAATGGCAAGTTAGTTTCACTGGGAGCTGAATAATTTCTTGGAATTTGAAAATTGGTCAGAAAATTTTTTGAAAATTTTATTTTATTTTTTTTTTTCAATTTTACTGCTAAATATAACTTATTGCAAAAGGAATTGGATCAAAAGCTTGTTTAGTCTTTGAGTTATTCTAGTTCAAAGAGCATTCCAGACAGAGGGACATAAGCAAATTATTATATAAATTAACTTTTCACAGATGGACAGACATCAGAAATCATGTCATCTTTGTAAGACAGGATATTCCTCAAAATCGGGGAAAATTCATGATTGGGGTAGCAGACATCAGTCTAACACTGATTGGGGCTAACGCTTTCACTACTGGCTTTTCCGATGACCTTTTCAACCCAGATTGAAATGGGATTGAGTCAGTCTGGATTGGGACGAGCAGAGATATTTTTGGGCTTTCTTCTCACTATGGCTGAAGGTATTCTTGACAGATTGTATTTTAAGGAGTCCTTATGTGCTGCGATGTAATGACTAGATCGTAGATATAGCTTACTTAATTTTTCAGCACTCACCTCATAGTAATCTGCTTAGTTGGTTGAAAGTAAAACCGGGGATTATAAATTTAAAAATTAAGTTATGGGCTTTAAAAATTTTTCTAAGAAAGGAAAGTGCACCTTCCATTCTATGGTTTTCTAATTAAAATAAATTAAATGAAGTGAGATAAAAGCTAATAGCCACGCACGAGCGACTTTCGAAATCGTCTTCAGTTAGTTATAGTGGGGAGGGAAGGGTGTGCGAGTGTGTTATATACAGGTTGAGTTCCCGAAATGCATTTCAGTGCATGTGGAAACTTAATACTGTGCTAAATTCCAAATAGGGGAGAAGTTGGCGGGAATCTTTTTGTTTAATATGTTAGGTGATGTGTGGCACCTAAACCACTCAATGACGAGGACTTCGTTTTGAAGGATTTTATAACTGGAATTTAGTTTAACTATTGTGATCGCTGAATCGATAAGTGGTTATGATTATAAGATTGAACATGTTGTGTTAGTTCTGTACTTGCTAAATTAGATTTGAAGCTATTAAAGTGGTAGTATGCACGCGTGTTAGAAATTTTTGATGTCCCAAATTTGGCTGTTGTACTGCCTATGTAACATGCTTGACAACCTGATTGGCATCTAATCAAATATATAATGTTATTATGATCTTGTGTCCCATACTCATATGTTGTCTTGTATGAATTTAATTTAGAACTTAATTTGTTATAAGATGTAAATATTAATTTGATATCTGTATTCTTAAAAATCTGTTGAAGTCGTCTAGCATATTGTTGATGGTATGGGAGGGCGATAAGGGGTTTGTGTATCTTATTCACGTGGTTATTAATTTTTCTTGGGTTATTAGTATTATTATGGATTTTGGTGATGGTTTCTTTTATTAGTTGTAATGGGTATTTCCTGTTGATGAATTTTTTGGTGAGGTATTGCAATTCTACAGATAGGTCTGTTTGTGTGTGACTATATTTGATAGCCACACACAATTTTATATCCTCTACTGTATTGTATGTACCAGAAGTCTCCCAGGTAACATAAATGCTACATCTGTAAGCATGTGGAGGACGTTACACCTGCTTACAGATGTAAGCATGTGGAAGATGTTACAGGAACAGCAATTGTATTCATTTTACAGTACCCTTTATGAGGATTCTTGCCAAAAGATATGAATAAATGCAGAAACTTTTGTCAGTGGTTTTTTTTTTCCCCTTCAACATACATGTGATCCTTTTCTCAACCATGTTCTGGTTATAGATGAATCATGTTTTTCAAGAATAGAATTTTCTATTCTTGAAGCACTCATGCCTGTGCCAAAGAAAATCCATATATGATGTTCTTGGGGACAAACTTGTCTTTATTTTCTATCAGTAAGGCTTTCAGGAATGGCATATCTAAATTGTGGAACAATTTGTAGGAACTATTCAAAGGCATATCTCTTAAATCCTCAGAGGATGTGGTTTGTGCATTACTGCACAAGATCTTTTCTGATGATGTTTCTAGAGTGCAAGTAGGATTGGTTGGAATGGTCCTGTACAATGGCTACGATGATCACCTGATTGCAAACCCTCATAACTTTGTATGGGGTCCTATGAAATTCATTGTTTTTTCCACGTGTATTATGCACAAGACAAACTGAGAAGTTGCATTTTGGAAGCAGCTGAAACCACTAACAATAATCCTGAAATGATAATATATGCCAGAGAATCATTGATTTGTTGTTCTGAATGCTGCATTGAATAAAATTGAGGTCACTTTAAAAAGCTCTGTTAGATGGTTTCGTTTTAGAGGTTTATTTCGGATTATTTTTGTTTTGTAATATTTTATGATTAATGTTTAATATCTCAAAAATTTGGATCATATGCTTATAGAAACCTCTTTTTTCTTATTTCTAGCCATATGATATGCTCATATGTTTATTCCATGCACTTTTTTGTTTCAATATGTTAGAAGGTGTGGACTGCAAAGTTTGACAACTAGACATGTAGGGAGAGATCTGATCAAGGTGCATAAAGTGCAGAAGGGGTCGAATAAAAGAAATGAGGAAGGTGTATTCTCCCTTATAGGCAAGACAGGAACCAAAGGGCATAAATATAAAATCTTAGAGAATAACAGACTGGATCTTGTGAATTTCGCCTGTGGGCAGCAGTTTGTTGAATGCTGGAATGAGTTGCCTCCCAGTGTGGTAGAGGCAGTGAGGGATGACTAAATTCGAAGCAGAAATGGGTGGTTATCTTTGGGAATGGGAATAGTATGAATATTATGCTTAATTTTATTTCATGTTTTTATTTTTATTGGCTTTCTTTTATTTTTATTTTGGCTGTTGCAAAAAACAGTCTGCTTCCCTGCATAATTTGGCTTGCAAAATACTAAATATTAATTACACTGGCCAACAAATTTTTTTTTTATAATTATCAAAAAATCACGTCTGTATATGTGCTGCAATGTATTAAATGTCTTTACAAGTAATAGTTGCTGTTTTTATGTTATTTTGAAAATTGGCACAGAAGGGTGCACTCTTTCAACAAAATTTGAGAATTTTAGAAAACAGGTGTTGTACCGTCGGGTTGCATTATATCATCAAAGTTTCTTGCAATGACCAAAGTTGGTCGTCACAAGAAACTTTGATGATAAAATTTGAGAAGTCAGGTTTGACAAGATATTTTTTAGAATTTCTTGTAGATTTAGAAGATATAAATGTAAAGGATATTATTGCAAATTAAAAAAACAAATTAAGTATTTTTGTTTTTTATAATTTTTTTTATTTTGAATAATTTTTAAAATTTTGCACATTTCCCAATTCTTTGAAAAAAATATACTGAGGTCTCTCATGCATTACTTTCTAGAAACACACACACAGAAGATTGTTAATTATAAAAAAAGGTACATTAATATTATCAACAATATACAATAGAAAAACAGTCTGGCATTGAAAGTAGGTCAATAATCTTTAAAGATTAGAGTAAAGTAGCCCTCATTCCAGCCAGCAGGACGATAATTCTCTTTTGCAGAACACATAGTATAACTTTGACAATCAGTACATCATACTGTGATTCACAGTTTGTCATAGAATGAGTAGTAATTTTTAATTTCTCTAAATATAAAAATTAAACTTCTTCTGTTATAGTTGGTGAGTTATCACACTAAACATAATTCATATATTAGATATTTCAATACATCACTTACATGAATTATTTCAATTTGTAATAGATTTATTTGGATATGAACAGTAAATGTTTATAGAGGATGTGCATTTATATTTAGCTTATAAAATTTTTTTTGTATAATAATCATTTTTAGGGTTTACCGACTGAAAGCTGGAAGATAACAAAAATTAATGAAAATTATGAACTCTGTGACACATATCCAGCAGTTGTAAGTGTGCATTTTAAACCTTATCTGTATTTTATCCAGGAAAAGATATTAAAGAAAAATTTTAAAATACTCTGAAATATAATTTGCTTAACAGTACATAATTTGTTTTGTAATGATCTTTAGTTTTTTTCTCAGTTTAATTCGTGGGCACATGAGCTAAATTTTCACACAAATTAAATGCATATAACATGACTATTCCAGTATTTCTCATTATGAAAATTTCTTTCCATATTTTTATTATTTTTTTTTTTCTGGTCAAAATTACTATAAGCAACCAATAAAAAGGTTATTTGTAATAGCAATAGTTAAAAAAAAAAAAAAAAAATTCATACTCACTTTCCCCATAACTGTCAGAAGTAGTATAATGCATACAGAGATTTCATACTGCATTTTTTTTACTTTCTAGACAAAAATAATAAAAAAATAAAAAATAAACAAATATCATATGTCAAGAATTTTCATAAATTAGACAGGTCTATTTAATTAAATTACTATAAGATAAACATACAGAAACTCAGGACATTCAGATAATTTCAAATTTGTATTGAAAGCAAAAAAAAAAAAAAAAAGCAACTGTGCAAAAAAAAAAGAAATAGAAAATGAAATGACAAAAGACATTGATATAAAAAAAGGTGGGGTGAGGGATAAGAGAGATGTAGTCACCTTTGCTATTCAACTTATATTCAGAACCAATCTGATTGACTCATCTTCCAAAAGGCCTTGGAAGATGAGTCAATGAATAAATGAATGGCTTGCAAATGAATCTCTGGAAGACAAAGTTTATAGTAATCATGAAACTTTTGAAACACAGCTAATAGTGAATACACACACAGAGAGAGAGAGAGAGAGAGAGAGAGAGAGAGAGAGAGAGAGAGAGATTACAAATATTTAGGAACAGTTCTAAATCAGAAAGGCAAAAGCATACAAGAAATAAAGACAAATATAGAAACAGCATTAGCATTAGTAGAAGCATATGATGCAAGAAAGCACAACTAATACAGCATCAGCCAAAAAAAAAAAAAAAAAAAACCCTTTTCATTTCCTTCTAAAGTTTGTCTAGTTTTTCCATGAATTTATTTAAGCTATCAACAACAGATGAAAGTTTGTTACAGCAATCAACTACTTGCTGGCTAAAAGCAAATTTCTGCACATCTATTCTGCAACTATCTTTCCTCAATTTGAATTTATGCCCCCTCCGGTGTGGACTCTGAGCAAGAGGAAGAATCCTATCAGCATTGAGCTTGCTCAAACAATTCAAGGCTGTATGCACCTCATTCAGATCACTTCACAGGTGCCTAATCTCCAGACACTGCAATTTGCAGAACTTAAGCCTTTTTTGGTAAGTGCAACCCTTTGTTCCCCTCACCAATCTTGTTGCCCTTCTCTGTACTTGTTCCAGCAGCTCTACATTCTTCCTAAAATGAGGTCTCAAGACCTGTATGCAGTACTCAAGGTGTGGCCTGACCATTGCCTTATACAAAGGAGTAATCACCTCCTTATCCCTGCTAGAGAAATTCTTGTATATTCATTGACAAGACTCCATGAGCTCTCTGGAAGCCTGTCTGCACAGCTTACAGAACTTCATATCTGACTGCATAATAACCCCCACGTCGTTTTCATTCTCCACTACCCTGAGTGTAATACTGCACAGTTGGTATATTACTCTGGGGTTACTGCTACCCATATGGAGTATTTTGCATTTGTTAATTTTAAACTTCAGTTGCCACCTCTCAACCCATCTGCTAAACTTTTCTAGATCCTGTTGCAGAATCATACTATCATTAATATTGCCAACCTTCATATCGTCAGAAAACTGATGATGGACCCAACACCTAACACTGGGGACTCCATTAATAACATTAGTCTGTGAAGAGCAATGTCCATTAATTACCACTCTGTCTTCTCCCACTCAGCCATCCCTTTATCCATAGCAGCAGCTTGCCCTAAATGCCATACTGCTCCAACTTGTATAGTAGTTTTCCTTGTGTGACGGTATCAAAAGCTTTCCTGAAATCCAAGTATATGATATCAAAATTATTTTTTTAATCCAGTTTTTTTGTTACTATATCATTGTATCCAATCAAACTGGTTAGACAAGACTTCCCCTTAACAAACCCATGCTGTGTCTGAACTATAACTGCAGTCTTGTCTAGACGATCCTGCAATGCTTCTTAACCAGTGACTCTGTTATTTTCTCCAGAACAGAAGTTAAACTAACAGGTCTATAATTACTTGTCATCCTTTGACCCCCTCTTTGTGAATTAGTGATACATTTGCTCCTCTGCAGTCCATGGTGATCTCCCCCTGAATCCAGAGATCCTCTCATAATAATGGCTAAGGGTTTTCTTTTGCCTTTTCTTCAAGTTCTTTGGAAAAAAAGTGGCATCTCACTGATGGTGCAAATTTACTTTCAACCCCCTGAAGCAAAAATATCACCCATCATTCAAGTGTTGGAGTTACTTTTATAAATGACAGGTAGAGATTTCATGTTTGACACATTGAGAACACTGGGGACTTCAACTTTTACTGATTGCATAGTGGCTTTATCTTGTGATTTCTGTTCTTGTTTGCACACAGTAATTCTCCCTTTGTTAGTTTTTATGCTCCTTTGTTGGCTGCCTTTTATTAAGTGATTTGTTTGGGAGAAGATTATATTACAGCACTATTTTGTCACAGTTGTACACCTGTTCAGCTCTGAATTCACCATCTTGAATTGCATTACCCAGAAATTCAGGAAACATTTCTGTTTCTGTAATGTCACCAAATGCAGATTCATCTGTAAGACTAACATAAAATATTCTGTATGAGCCTTTCATCTCCAAAGCCACCCTTCAGAATCTTTAAATGTATCATAATACATTCCACCACCCTTCAGAATCTTTAAATGTATCATAATTTCCATCAAGTAGATTATGAAATTTAAGTGCCTGTGATTTCAAAATTTCCCCTTTTATCGGTACTCCTTCACTATGCATCTGTAGAAACCACTTGTAACATCATTAGTCCACACCACTTTTCACAAAGTTTATTTTTCCTTCTTTCTTTCTTTCTTTGGAGGGCTACTTCATATTCTATAGAGTCTACAAATGAATGCATATTTCCTTCCTCTTTCATTAAGCCATGGATCATTCCTTCTAGAATTCCACACTTGCAAAATATACTGCATTTTGTTTCGCCACCCTTAATTCTTTCGATAACCTTTAACTTTCAATTGTATAATTTTTTTTTTTTTTTTTTTGGTTGCCATTTCTTCAGTCGTACTGACTTACTTATTTTTCTGTGTATTTATTTCTGATTCCCTAGAATTTACCATGTTTTGAGAAAGCTAAATCAAACTAATCCGCTCTATCATAGTGCTGAAGTTAAGTCACATGGTTTCTCCATAAATTGCTTGTCAGTTCACGTATATTTTTGTCTAGTTTAGCCCTTAGCAGTTTTTGCTATCTTAAGTGTAACTTCTAGTCAAAGAAAGGATGTTGTATGCTGTTGTTTACAAAAATTTACTTTGTAACTGATGTAATGCACTTGATGAACAGTGGCGATATTCCCCTCCAGAGGTAGCTGTTTGTAATTAGTGATCTACTGATATATTCTTTTATTGCAACTCATGCTAAGGGGAGAAACTGGGTGCCTCCAGTAATTAATCTCTCTTATTTACTAAAATTACTCTGCAACTGAATACTGAATATATTGAAGCAAATGTACAGCCAGTTTTTAGCTAATTTTCCCTCTTGGAAATATGGTAGTAGGATGTACAGGAGATAAGAGTATATACAATATTTACTTTTTTCAGTTCTGATATTAAATTGCTAGTTCTTTGACCACACTACATTTTTTTCATAATTTGTTTTGGTGGATACGATCTTATCCGAGTATATCTGAAACCGTGATATGAAGAGGCATGTTGTATTGAGGTTGCACTGTATATGATATCAGAATTATTATTTGCATCTAGTTTCTTTGTTACTGCATCATAAAAGCTAATTAGATTGGTTAGACAGGATCCCTCTTAACAAACCCATGCATTTATTTCCATATAATTCCATTCCTGCAGTACTTCTTTAACCACTGACTCCATTGTTTTCCCTGGAACAGAAAGCAAACTTAGGTCTATAATTGATGACTTTTCCCTTTGATCCATCTTTGTGAATAGGAGACACATTTGCACACCTCCAATCTGTGGGAACTTCTTTGGTATAATTATGTTTATTTATAAATTGGAAATACAGTCGATCTTGGTTATAACGAGCATCAAGGGATTCACAATTTCCTTGTTATAACTGTTACTCACTATATCGAGCAAAACTGCTAGCTTGGGGGGGGGGGATACACAGATTAAAAGATTAACAGTGGTTGCAGGCAGAGGCAAAAGTGATTCTTGCACTGCTTCTATTAGAATGAGCAGCAGCCTGAAAAGCAAGGCAATGGAGATTTCCAGGACTGCTGGGAGTAGTAGTAGTAGTGGCATGTGATGCAAGAAAGCAAGCATATGAGCTTATGCAGCATCTGCCAAAAAAAAAAAAAAAAAAAATTTTTTTTTTTACACAACCATTCCCTCTAAATGTTTGTCCAGTTCCTCCTTAAATTTATTTAACCTATCAACTTCCACAACGACAGATGGAAGTTTGTTCCAGCAATTAACCACCCGCTGGCTAAAGGCAAATTTCCACACACGTATTCTACATCTGTCTTTCCTCACTTTGAATTTATACCCCCTTAGGTTCGTAATCTGAACAAGTGGAAGAATCTCATCAGAATTCAGCTTGCTCAACCCATTCAAGGCCTTATACACCTCAGTTAGATCACCTCGCAGGTGCCTAGTCTCCAGATGCTGCAATTTGCAGGACTTAAGCGGCAGGAGCAGCAGTGCGTAGCACATGACTCTTGATTAAACTGGGGTTTGAGCCCGTGATCCACCAAATACAGAGGATGCGGAAAGGTCGGGGAATGACCACCGGAGCAATATGGCCTTAATTGCTAATGCTCCTAAAAACCAAATAACAACAACAGAACTTTAGCCTCTCTTGGTAAGAGTCATAATGGAACAAATAAAGACATGGGCTGTGTTTGGGTAACTAAGTAGAAACAGGTGCATGTATAGGCTGGCCTCGATTAATGTGATTAATTCATCCCTCGAGTGCTTCGGGCAAAACGGAAACGCGTTAATAGAATATAATAATCAATAGGAAAAATTATAATTGGTCCTTGATCTTCTGGAATGTCCATAAAGAATTTTAAAAATACCTTTTAAATAACTTTTTAACTGTATACAATGTAAAAGATAATGAAAATAATTAGGGAATTAAATGTATATTGCATAAAACAGCAGTTCCGAAACTGTGCGCCACGGAATATTTTAAATTTTTGAGGGAAACACAGCGTACTTGACATCTGTCGGACACCACACGAACTATTAGCTTGAGATAATTCACAGTTTCAACATTTCTTATTAAGTTGTTTGGACCTAACTACTTAATAAACGGAACTGTTAAGTATTTCTTTTGTTATAGGTGCACTGTGAAAAAATTGCTGAGACACTAAGGGCGCCACGAACCAAGAAAGTTTGGGAACCTCTGACATAAAATACACTATTTTTTTTTCTTCTTTTTTTTTTTTTTTTTCTTCTTTTTTGTTAGTTGTTGGCACATCGGCTTCTGTGGCCATATTGCACCTCCCAAGGTTTTTGTATTTTGTACTCTGATCCAAGCCCGAGGCAGAGTGCCAGAAGTTTATCAAACTCTAACAGGGAGCTGAATGATTTTGTAATAACTGAGAGCAAAGTGGAGGAGAAATTGTTGAAGTTAAACATAAAAAAGACACCTAGGGTGGAGGTCATGTCAATGATATATAGGAGTCTTGCTAGCAGGGATGGGGGGGGGGGTGATTATCCTGTTATACAAGGCAATTGTCAGGCCACACCTAGAGTACTGTGTGCAGGTCTGGAGGCCTCATTTTAGGAAGGATGTAGAGTTGCTAGAACGAGTACAAAGAAGGCCAACAAGATTGGTGAGGGGAACAAAGGTGTGCTCTTACCAAGAAAGGCTTAAGTTCTGCAAATTGCAGTGCCTGGAGAGTAGGCACCTGTTAGGTGATTTGATTGAGGTGTATAAGGCCTTGAATGGGTTGAGCAAGCTGAATGCTGATGGGCTTCTTCCTGTTGCTCAGATTAAGAACCTGAGGGAGCACAGATTCAAATTGAGGAAAGACAGTTGTAGAACAGATGTGCGGAAATTTGCGTTTAGCCAGCGGGTAGTTGATTGGTGGAACAGGCTTCCATCTTTTGTTGCAGAAGTTGATAGCCTAAATAAATTTAAGGCTGAGCTGGACAGGCATTTGGAACGAATGGAGGGGTGAAATGGGATTTTTTTTTTTTTTTTGCATGATGCTGCATAAGCTTGCTTTCTTGCATCGTATACCTCTATTAATGCTAACTTAGATTGGGAATGCCTGGGGCCATTAAACAATGAACATTTTATATCAGTGATGAGTTAAATGTACCTCCTATTTTTTTTTTAAATTCTCAATAACTTGATAAAAAGATATTCAAAAAACAAAACAAATATTAGAGAGAGAAAAAAAATATAAGTATATACCTACATATTATTTGTATTAATATGCTTGTATAAACTGCAATACACTTAATATTAAACACAATTTATTTGTCTAATTTTAAAACCATACACTTAATACTAAACTATTTCGTTAGTCTTTATTTATGAAACTTAAAATTGATGATTGTTTTAAGATTTCACTTTGATATTTCTTAAGTTTCCCCTTAAAACACTCAATGCATAAGTCTCATTACTTGTCATAGTTCCTTTCAAAAATATTGACTGATGTGTCCATTGCATCTTGTGAGATTGTCAGTATTGATTTTGATTGACTTTCAGTTGTCATCATATCATCATTGTCTTTACCATCGTCATTATCATCTTTGTTGAGCACAGCATCTACAATGTCATCTCTGTAAGAAGACCACTAGTTAATAAGTTGTCATTGGCTCGTACAAATTCATCGATGTTATCTGTATTAAAACCTACAATGTTGTTACATAGCAACCATTTGGATAATGTTAAGTTGTTTTCTTCGTTTCCATCTTCATCTACAATTGAAATTTCATTTGAATTTAATTTAGATTTCTTGAAGCAATTCGATATGGTTGTCGAAGTAAAGTTGTTCCACACATCATTCAATAAATTTATAGAATAATAGAAATCTTTTATAAAATCCTTTCAAACTCTTGATTGCACCTGTGTCCATTGGTTGTAAAATTGACGTCGCATTGGGAGGCAGAAACACTAGCTTAATGTTGGACAGATTTTGAATCTGGGGATGTCCAGGATAGTTATCAACTAACAATAAAATATTTTTCTTCTTTTTTGAATAGCTCCTTATTCCAATCATTTACTTATTGCTGAAAAAATATCCAAAGTCATCCAAGCTTTCTTGTTTGCAATCTAATCCACAGGAAGTTTCCTTACGTTTTTGAACAATTTTCCGATAACACAGTTTTTTTTTTTATCTGTACCTGTCATATTTGCTCATACGAGCACCGTCAAGCGAGCCTTTGATTTTTACCCCCACCAACACATTTTTCCCTTTTGAATTTAAATGTATTATCAGGTGTCAATTTATAAAAAAAGTCATTTTGTTGGCGTTGTAGTAATAGTAATAGAGACATGTTATGAAAGAAAGCAAACGTTATGAGCTTATGTAGCATCAACAAAAAAAAAAAAAAAAAAAAAAAAACAATTTCACACAACCATTCCCTCTAAGCATTTGCCCGGTTCCTCCTTGAATTTATTTAAACTATCAACTTCCACAGTGACAGATGGAAGTTTGTTCCCACAGTTAAGCACCTGCTGGGCTAAAGGCAAATTTCCACACATCTATTCTACAACTGTCCTTCCTCAATTTGAATTTATACCCCATCAGAATTCAGCATGCTCAACCCATTCAAGGCCTTATATATCTCAATCAGATCACCTTGCAGGTGCCTAGTCTCCAGCCACTACAATTTGCAGAACTTAAGCCTTTCTTGGTAAGAAAACCCCTTTGTTCCCCTCACCAATCTTGTTGCCCTTCACTGTACATTACATTATTATTATTAGCCATGTGGTCCAAGGAAGCCTTAGGCTTATGCTGCACCAGCCAAAAAAAAATTCTGAATTACCCTGAGAGAGAGAGAGAGAGAGAGAGAGAGAGAGAGAGAGAGAGAGAGAGAAGTAGAAGGGAATCACCAAGAAAGAGAAGAATGATGATATCCAGCTGAGGACCCTGGGTGTGCTAAGCCCATACTCACCTGATTGTGAGCCCATGGGGTTATACTCAAGAAGAAACTCTACATCCTTCTTAAAATGAAGCCTCCAGACCTGTATACAGTATTCAAGGCTTGGCCTGACCATTGCCTTATACAAAGGGATGATCACCTCCTTTTCCCTACTACAAAAATTCCTGTATATCATTGACAATACCCCATGATCAGCTCTGGCAGCCTGTCTGCATTGCTCAGAAAACTTCATATCTGACTGCACAATCACTCACAGGTCTTTTTCATTTTCTACCACCCTAAGGTGTAGTACCACACAGTTGGTACGTTCCTCTGGGGTTACTTCTACCCATATGCAGTAATTTGCATTTGTCAGTGATAAACTTCAGTTGCCAATGATGATGGAGTTTAACAGATTGCCCATCTACCCAAATTTTCTACATCCTGTTGCAGTAGCACAACTGTTGTAGATGTCTTCGTCATTGTCACCTTTCCTAATTTCTGCCCAAACACTCTCAGTCTACTCATTTGCCATTATTGGATCTGCAGATCAAGACTCTCCAATAATTTTTGCATAAACGATGTTATGTCAGTTTTTAAATCGATCCAGCCAACCGTTGTTACACATAAAATCGTCACATCCAAATTGTTTAGCAAATTTTTCCGCTTGAGGCTTCAAGGTCAGATCGTCTATTGAAAATCCAGCACTTCTTTGTGTGGCGAACCATTGATGCAATGCTTCATCGTTTGTAACCCCGCAATTTCAAAAAAAAATTATTATTTTTTTTTCGGCTATATTCTTTTTCAGTGCTGATATGTAAACATCTTTATTCTTCCACAATGTTGATACACTTGAAGAGGACAAAAAACTTTTTACCCACTTCAACCTTTTTTGCACCACGTTCTAATTCATGAATAATTTCGACTTTTTTGCGAATCTAGAGTCACTTTCTTTTGTTAATAGACATGTTTCCGAAGGAAAGGTTTGTTTCTAACTGATTTTACTTTAAAATGAAAAAGTGATCTGCATACAGAGTTCTTAGAAGTCCCGAAATAAATTTGTGGTTCAGTGAATACAAGACTATCTGTAAATAGGGTAATGCGATATTGTATAGCCCCCATCCTCGGAAGGAAAAGGTCATAAACTGGCCGCTAATCCAATGCAGGTGGTTATAGAGCTAAGTCACCCTTTTCATTTTCATCTATTCCAAGGATTGGATTTTTTTCGACTACCCGTGCAATTAAGAATGTTTGCATAGTTACCAAAATTTGTTTGGTATATCCATGTAGTACACTCGTTATAACAGTGAGCGATTGTATAGGAATATGCATAAATTTAAATCATTATGGCTTTTTGCTCGTTACAGCCACGATCTCGTATAATGGGTGGTGGTATCCATCTGAGAATAAGTAACATTGGTCTTCTCTTCAGGTGAAGCGTTACTTATTCGAAGTAGTGCAATATCGTGGCAACTCGTTGTGAAGGTATTCACAATATGAGATATAACTTGAAACGATGCTGCTTTGCTAATGTTCTGTTCATTCAGATTTGGCTGTATTACTGATGCTTTTGCACTATACTTATACAAAGCCTTGATCTCGTTATTTCCATGCTCATTATAACCAAGTTTTGACTCTCTGTACATAATGGAGTCAAGTGTTTCATGGTATTTCCTTACTACTCCTTCAGTAACTGCAAAAAGAGTATGAAACTTATATCTAATTTGAAGAATTTTATTTTAAGGTTAATTTTATATATGTAAATAATAATAATATGTGGACAATTACCAGCTGTCTTTGCAGTATCACCATCACAATAGGTCACTTCAGTCACAACAACTTGTAAATTAAAAAATAAAAAAAATCTTAAAAATTTTAAGAATTCTATAAAAATAACTCTTAGTTAATGTTTTTGCAGTCACTGAAGAAGTGGTAATAAAATACCACAAATTGTTTGACTCCATTAGGTATACATATTTTCAAATTGGAAATAAACATAATTATACCAACATATGTTTGATATGCTTTATCATCTTCAAACACAGTTTACCTATACACCATGCTGCTCAAGGAATAACTAGGAACCTCCCATGAATCTAAGGATGTTCTTATAGCCAAGGTTTTGCTTACTGCTTTAGCAATTTCTCTTCTATTTTCTTCTCAATTTTAACAAAATCATTTAGCTCCCAGGTATAACTTGGTGTCTACTTCTTGTGTCCCTATTTCTAGAAATCTCTCCATACCTGAATGTAGATGCAAAATATTTATTTAGTTTATCAGCAACTTGAAGAGGAGCATTGATAGTTACTGCATTCACATCTAATGGGCCAATGTTGTTCATCCCTTTTCTTCTAGTATTAATATAAGCAAATAATTCTCTGCTACTTTTCTTTGCATTCTTAGCCAAGCACTCCTCACAATCTGCCTTAGCCTGCCTAACCCCCTTAGTTACTTGATTGTGGACTAATTTGTATTTGCTGTAGGATTCCATCTTCCTTGATATTTTATAATTGTCCCATGCATTTTCCCACTGAAAAGATTTAAAAGCTGCCTTTCACTTTTACGAAAGAAAAATCCCTTTTCCTTACCTTTGACAGTAGTTATCGCATGGTGAGTCACTGCTGATAATCAGATCAAGAGTATCTCTTTCTCTTGTTGCTTCTCTAACATGCTATTGTAGAAAACAGTCATCCAATAAATCCAGAAAATTTCCGCTACTGTATGAGTGACCAACTCAGGTACTAGTCAGTATGTGTAAAATTAAAATCCCCATTATAAGACAGTCTTTTCTTATTTACTAGTCCACTATATTTGTGTGTACAGATGTTTGTTGTACTCGTCACAGTGATTAGGCCTATAACACACTCCTGCTCTCATTTTAGTTTTCAAAGTACTTATGTTACACCAAACTGACTCAACATTGCACTAGTTGCCCACATCATTTGGGTGCACTGCCTTTATTCTATGTGCTCCTTGACAGAGAGCATTACTTCTCACCCCATTCTGTCTCTCCTGTACACATTGTACTCACCATATTCAAACGGCGCCTCCATTGCCAGGTGGGCAGGAGCGGCAGTGCGTAGCACACACTTCTTGATTAGACCGGGGTTTGAGCCCATGACCACCAAATACAGAGGATGCGGAAAGGTCAGGGAATGACCACCGCATATCCCCGGTGCAATTATGGCCTTAGTTGCTAATGCTCCTAAAAAAAACAAATAACAAAACCATATTCAAATTCTGCATTGCTTATGTCTGAGTGGAACCATTTTCCAGCAGCCCTACTATCTCTGCATTTTCTGACTTAATTTGGACTTCAAATTTATTTACTATGTTCCTGACATTAGTGTATAAACAATTATATATGTACCTGTTTTTGATTGTAATAACCCTAACACAACCCATGTATTTGTTTTCCCATGGATCTCCAGCAGGCTTTGTAATTTCCAGCACCTTGCTTTTTAGTGTTCTGTATTATCCAGTAGAAGCAGTGCAAAAACCAGTTTGGCAAACAGTTTGATCAAGACCTTTACAGAGTACACTCTATATCTTTATCTATTAGTGATATTATGCTTCTCATTCATGTTTTGGCTTAGCCTGTTTTCAGTTCCAGGTTTCTTCCTACATTCTTAAAGAATGGGTTAAGCATAGGGATCCACTGTGTCACTCCTTGGTGAAACTTGTAGCCAGCTTCAAGGCCAAGTTCATACCCAGTTATACATGTACACCTGAGTTATGTTTTTAGTATTTTGATGTCCTAGCAGTATGAAACTATACCAGAGAAGGGTTAGGAAATGGAAATATGTATTAGGTAACTTCCTCTCTTACATTAACAACTTTCTCTTATTGTACAAATATTGATATCAACGTAGAACGTATTGAGCATTACAGCTCTGGTTCATACTATTAACAACTTGAATGCAAACATTGACTTCATCCTGGAGAATTGGAGAACAAATCCCTTTTGTGTCTACATACTTGTTAAACTTTAGCAACAACAGTATTTATATATAAATATATGTACAGGAAGAATACTGAATCAGCACAGTCCTGCATTTAAATTCTGACTGTCTTAATACCAAAGCTAGAATTGTAAAAAGGTTGGCTTTCCAGATTTGTAGTCCCATCTGCTGGAAGATGAATTATCTACCATTAAATAGGTTTTAAGAATGGCATCCCCATCAACGTTTTATGAAAGGTTTATGTTGTAAACCATTGTTGTTTATGTTCACAACATAAACAACTGCTTATGTTGCCAATATTCATCTTCCCCACCTCCAGCAGAGAAGATGAATGTTCAACAGAGTATCTTCTCTTCTTTTCATTCACTTGATATCCTTGAACTGAGGAGGATATCACCATTATTACAAGAAAACACCAAGTAAAAATAATCTATTGAGGTAATAGGAATTACTTAAGTAGAATAATGCCTCAGTTCCCCCCCCCCCCACAGAAGTTTGCAATTCAGTTTTTTGGATGGATGCCAAAAAATAAAAAATAATATGGAGTATAACAAAATTTTATCACAAGGAAAACTAAACAAACAGTTGGAGGACCCCAACTGGTAGTTTAGCCCTGAGGAGTGCTAAAAAGTCACCAGGACATTAGATTGATCTCCACAAAAGTGCAGTACATAATAGAGTAAGTGGGTGTAAGCTGTATTGAGTGAAAAATAATACAAAAAAACAAATATCAGTTTATTCAGTTCAAAATAAGGTGTAAATAAAATAACATCAGTTTTACTACAATTTGGTTAACATTTGGAAAACTGTAAACACCGTCTAAGTGGTCAGTCCTTAAAATTTTAATACTATTTGATAAAGATGAATTAAATTACTAATAAAGTGAACTTGCTGAGTTGTTTCTGTCATTGTTTTTTTAGCTGGCTGTTCCTGCAGCAGCAACAGATGAAGATCTGAGAGCAGTAGCAAATTTTCGTAGCAGAGGAAGAATACCAGTATGTATTTAAAAAACTTTTAATTTTATATCTATTTCGCATTTGTGTTAAGCAGGTACAAGCAAAACAATTATGAAATTGATTTACCATAGTTCGGCAACCTGTAGAATACAACACAAATGGAATGAACTTGCTTTTAGAAATAATACATGCTTTAATGTGATGATAATTTTAAAGAAAGAATTATTTTGACTAAAATATCTTGTATATACAGGATGTTTCAGAAGTATGCGCAGAAAATTCTGGAGCATATTCTAGGGCGTAAAATAAAGTGGCGGGGGGAATCACATATATCTGATTCTGAATGGTTATGGAGCTATGGCTATTTGGATTTTAAAAATTGGATATGGGGTTTCAAATGTTAAAAATAATAAAATAAAGTAAATAAGAATAAGCAGACATATACCTAGTTTGAATAAAAATTTCACTAAATACTGTCTACACATTCTTATTTAATTTTTATTTTTTTATATCTACTTTTTACAATTTAAACAGCCATATCATCATATGTTGGAAATCAGACACATTTGTATGACTTTTTTATTTTGAATCCTGGAATACATTGCAAAAATTTTTTATGCACTTTTGAAAAACCTTCTATAATTATATAGATATATATAATTATACAATTCCACCACCATGGTTTTATCATTAATGATAATATCCTTCGTGATTATTATGAAAATTTGTGTGTATAAGTTTTTATGTCCATATGGTCTTAATAACAAATTTTTTAACGAAATATTTTTAAGTAATGGTTGTTTAAACACTAACTATTGTATTTACAAATTATTTCATCTTAGTCATTTCCTCAATGATACCAAACATTGATACAAGCATGGTAATAAAATGTTTTGCCATTGCAGGCATATTTGCCATAATTTCAGCAATATTGTAAGCTCTTGGGATGACATTATTCTTGATGTACACAATATTACTTTTTTTCTTTTCAACATTAAGGACTCTGTATCTTAAAGCCTTAACTTCTTTTATTAATAATTTTAAATTCAAGAATGTCCAGCTTAAACATATCATTCAGGATATCTCGCTTTTTAGAATAGGTAACATCACCACTTACAGCAATGAATATTGCATCATTAAATTTGTGCATTGCTGGTTTGATAAAATTCCTTGGCATCATTTGCTTAATAATTGTAATAGTTTTCTCGCATTGAATAGCAATTTTAGATTCAATATTCATCACTGTTTCAGCTATGAATCTCCTATTGGACTTAAAATATAAAACATTAGCTACCAACTTAGGCAATTTGCAGCTTTCAGATCCTCCATGTCACTGCAATAATCGCATATATCCTTTCGTAGATCAACATTATGGACATATGCTGTGCTGCCACTTTATTAGGTACACCCCTGCTGTGCACACACATGGTCTGTCCTACAACGTTGAAAGTCACATGACAAGAGTTGTGGATATAAATGCAGCAAACAACCTTTCTAGTATCAGTTAAGCGTACAAACCATAGCAAGAATGGGGAAAAGGAGTGATCTAATGAACTTCGAATGTGGCATGGTAGTAGGTGCAAGATGTGCTGGACAAAGCATCTCTGAAACGGCAGTTCTCCTGAACTTTTCTTGCACCACAGTTTTGAGGGTGTATCGAGAGTGGTGCAACGAACAGAAATCCTCTCAAAGGCACTCCTGTGGAAGAAAATTGCTTGTTGATGAGAGAGAGGTCAGAGGAGGATGGCTAGAATTGTGCAAGCAAACAGGCAGGCCACAATGTCGTGCATCACATCAAAATACAACCTTGGTGTGCAGAACAAAATATCGTAACTGACCACTAGTCGCACTTTGTTGCGAATAGGCTATAACAGCCGACGGCCACATCACGTACTTTTGTTATCAATGAAGAACAAGAGAGCACACCGCCTGTGGGTACAGCAACACCAGCACTGGACTATCAAGGATTGGAAAACAGTTGCTTGGTCTGACGAGTCGAAGTTCCTGGTGCATCATGTTGATGGCAAGCTCAGAATTTGGCAAAAACGGCATGAATCCATGGACCTGTCGTGTCTGGCGACTACTCTGCAAGCTAGTGGGGGCAGTGTTATGGGTGGGAAATGTTTTCTTTGCACACGTTGGGTCCATTGATACCCATAGATTCACGTCTGAATGCCACATCGTACCTAAACATTGTTTCTGACCAAGTGCATCCATTCATGTTGAAGTTTATCCTGTCAGATGGTTACTTCCAGCAGAATAATGTGCCGGTGCACAAAGCCCGAATCACTATGGAATTGTTCCAGGAACATGACAATGACTTTTCTTTGCTGCAGTCTGTGGATCTCAATCCTATTGAACATCTTTGGGATGAGCTGGAAAGGACTGTTTGCTGCAGGCCTACACCTCCGTCGAATCTCAAGGAACTGCGTGACACTCTCGTGTCTGCATGGTACTCCATTCCTGCACGTTTTCAGCATCTTGTTCAATCCATGCCTAGTCAAATTCAGGCTGTTTTGAAGGCTAAAGAAAGATCAACATGCTACTAGGCAGCACAGTGTATTATCACATCTTGCTCAAAGCTTGCATGGAAAAAGGATTCAAATTCAGGCCAATCCCTAAAGCTTATTTAAATAACATCTACAAAGATCTGTATCTCAATATCTTGCATTTTTGCAATAAATTAGCATACAAATATATGATACCTCATGAAGCATTTCAAAATTGGATAAACATTGTATACCAAGACATTGTAAAAACAGTTTCTGAGGCTTATAATCTTTATAATAATCTGCACATGAAGTATTCTTATCTTAAAAAACCCATTTTGGATTTACAGCAGAACTTTATCATCACCCCAGTGGATAAGGCTTCTAACAACTTTGCTATTTTTTGCAAACAGTTCTATTATACCACTCTTAAAAAGGCAGTTGATAGCACTACTTTTCTATGTTGTTATCTTGGCATTAACACAACTTAGTGTCAGTGTTTTGTCAGTGTAAGTTATTACTAAATTTATATTTAAATTGTTCAAAAATTAAATTCATAAAAAATTAATTCATAAATGAGCTCAAAAATGAATAAATTTTTGTTTAATATGCTATGTAGCTGTGGCCAGAGAGTTGAATAACTTCATTGTAATTTTCTCACAAAGTCCAACTCCTACATCCAAGCTATGTAAATAGAGTATTGTCAGTTGTGGTAATGTATAGTGGGGACTTTGAGCATCCTGTTTCCAAAGTAACTTTGAAACCCATCAGAAACCTTGAAAACATTTAGATAATGGGCAGTGATGAAGCTATGACATGCCCTGCAAGCCAATGGTAGATTATTACATTGTTAAAGAAAATTCTTAAAATTAAAACTGGATGGTAACATTGAATAAATAACCTGGGCAGAACAAGGTTATATGAACAGTAAATGTCTTAAGTTTAGCATTATGAGAAATTGATTGATATATAATGTCAGAAACTGGATGTAATAAGATTAGCTAAACCAAATAGAAAGGAGGAGGAAGTACCTAGAAGGGTTTACGCTGTACTGGAAAAGTAAGTGATGAATGGAATTGATTTTTTTGTATCTAGAGTAATAATAAAAGAATAGTTATAAGATATGATAAATGAAAGGATTGTTGAAATGACTATTTAAATGTGAGAGCAGTATATTTTCAGCTTTTTGCACTATAACAGGGAAGGGGGAAAAAGCAGACATTTGAATTGTCCTAGGACATAAACTATTAACTATTCCTAATTCATGAAGGGGGGGATCAAAAGGTGACATGACTAATTACAGACCTGTTAACTTAACATTTGTTCCAGGGAAAATAATGGAGTCACTGGTTAAAGAATTAATGCAGGTCCGTTTGGACAGGCAATCACAGTATGGATTTGTCAAGGGGCATTCTTGTTTAACCATTCTGATAGGTTACTGTGATGCAGTGACCAAGGAACTGGATGCAAAAAATAATTTTTGCATCATATATTTGGATTTCAGGAAGGCTTTTGATACTATTGCATGTAAGAGGATGTACGAACTGGAGCAATGTGCATTAAGGGCAAGTTACTGCTATGATTAATGGAATGGTTAAGTGGAAGGAGACATAGTGGTTATCAATCGGCACTGCTATCATTGAACTAACGTTATTAATGGAGTTCCCCAGGGTTCAGTGCTGGTTCCATTGTTGTTTTCGATATTTATCAATGAAATTGATGAAGTTATATTAGATTATGTCTAAGTTTGCAGATGATACAAAGGGTTGGCAAGGTGGTTAACGACAGTCAATCATGGTGAGCTACTGCAACAGTATCTAGGGAAATTGGGTTGATGGGTTGAGAAATGGCAGTTGAAGTTTAACATTGATAAATGCAAGGTACTGCACATAGGTAGCAGTAATTCCAGAGTAACTTATCAACTGTGTGGTACTAAACTCAGGGTGGTGGAGAATGAAAAAGACTTGGAGGCAATTGTGCAGTCAGACATGAAATTCCCTGACATGCTGCCAGGACAGTTCATAGTGTTTTGTCAGTGATATACAGAAACTTTGCTAGCAGGAATAAGGAGGTGATTATCCCTTTGTATACAGGTCTGGTGGTCTCACTTTAGAAAGGATGTAGATTTGCCGGAATGGGTGCAGAGAAGGGCAACCTGATTGGTGAAGGGAACAGAAGGATGGGGTTACCTAGAAAGGATTCAGTTCTGCAAATTGCAGCTTCTGGAGACTTAGGCACCTGTGGGTGACCTGATTGAGGTTTCTAAGACCTTGAATGGATTGAGTAAGCTGAATGTGAATGGCAATTTTCCCGTTGCTGAGACTGCACACATGAGGGGACATAAATTTAAGTTAAGGATGGTTGCAGGATGAATGTACTGAAATTTGCCTTCAGCCAGGAGGTGGTTGATTGTTGCTACAGTCTTCCATCTGTTTTTGTGGAAGTGAGTGGTTTGAATAAATTCAAGGACTAATGATAACAAAGGATAAATTCAAGAACTAGACAAATTCTTGGAATATAAGCTTGCTTTCTTGCATCATTTGCCACTACTACTATTACCAACAACAGGTCAGTTATAATGGGAGATTTTAATGGTTAACTGGATGGGCTTGAACGAGAATAAATTTTGAGTGTGGAAGAAAAAATACTAAAGGACAAAGACTTTTTTAAACTTGTAACAAAAATGCCCTAAAAAAAATAGGAAATATCTGGTTCATAAAAAAAGGGACAGCCACAAAATTACTAGATATAGTTGGAATTGAATGCTTGAATGTATAATTGATTTCTTTCTGATAGTGAGGGAATGGATGAAAAAACTGGATTTACAGCAGAACTTTATCACTGCTACACTTCATTTCCATTGAAGTGTAGCAGGTTTTTAGCATGGTTTCTTCATTGCAACCGACATCACATAAAAAGTGATGTCGGTTGCAATGAAGGGTGATCATATACTGCTGATGACCAAGTTCATGACTATGAAACTGGGGATTTAGTTTCATAGAATTAAAGAAAAATAAGAAAACATCTGCAATGCTCAGAAAAGGGAAGGAAATATGAAAAAAAAAATTTTTTAAATATAATGGGAGTTGCAGAACAGCTTCATGGTAGGACAAGAAAAATGAGAGAGAGTGCGTGAGAGAAAGCCTGGAGTTTGATTTTAATGGCTTCTTTCATTAAGCGAACAAAACTTATTGTTGAAATCATAAAAGATGCCATTAAACCAAAACCGGTCACTTAAAAAAATTATGAAAAATATGAACATTGAAAATAGAGAAGAAATGTAGGGAAGCACTGGAGAGATGTATTTGGAAACAGAATTATGTAGAGGATGGTTAGAAATGAAAGAGGAGTAAATGAGAAATTGGAATAATTAAGAGCATAAGTACAGTTCAGGCCTTAGTCTCCTAAGCCCATTCTTCTAATGCTTATATATTTTTAAGTTGATCTCAAACACAAACTAGGGCTGAAGTCTGTGGTATTTTTTGAATAATTGCATGTGTTTCTACAGTGCTAAGTCACCCAAGGAGGAAGGAATGTAGTATACGTAGCCAAAACTATGGATTGGATTTGATTTGAGGAAGGTCATTGATATATCTTGTGAGCATAAAATAACTTTCCATGATGAATTAAAATTTTTTTTTAGATGTTGTTTAATCATCATGCAAAAGTTCATGAAATGCAAATTTTACATATTGGGTACTGATTAATAAAGAAATGTGCACGATAGGTTGGATGAATGTTGTGAACACTATTTTAATTGCTCTGAAATGACTAATAATCAAAAATTTGTTATTATATAAATATGATTCTGCTGTCCCGGGATACCTATTAGAGAGATAAAAATGAAGAACAGTTTTTTTTCCGGCGCTTTACTAAGTACTTATTCCCCCTTCTGAAAACATTTAAAAGTGTGTACATAATGCCCCTAGTAGTGGTAGGCAAACAGTTCCTGTTTGCAGAAAATATCTGAAACTGTTCAAGAAATTACTTCACCATAAAGTTTAAACATTTACAGTGTATTTGGAGAATTCTACAGATGATAGTTTTAAAAGTCACAAGTGAGGCCAAACATTAAAGTTACATCCATGTAAGATCAAAACTGCTTGGTCAATAACTCCAAAATGATCAAGTAGGATGGATTTTGTTAACATTTGTTTATCAAGGTAAAATGAAAACCTAGACTTAGCTAGCTAATGTGTTTGAATAAATGAGACTCATTTCTAAAGAATTCCCATTCTTATTGAAATTCCTCTCTGTGATGAAAAGGTTACTGTATGATTTCACAATTTTTGATTGATCTTTTTTTCTTTGGGGAAGAATTTTAAGTAAATCAGGCAGCCTTGACAGAAGTGCTACTTCATTTCCATTGAAGTGTAGCATGGTTTTTAGCATGGTTTCAGCAATTCTGCATTGGTATAAATGATATAAATGATCTGTGCAAAGCCCAATTTAAATCCCATTGACTTCTGATTATGGGATTTTTTGAAGCTTCATTGCCAAATGGTCACTTTCTCAGATGGTTTGGAAATGTTTCAACCACTGATATTACCAAATGCAATTCATGGATTATTTCTGTTCCATTTTCTCCATTCTGACACAAAACTTGATGCACTTATAATGATTGCAGCAGAAGCCTAAGATGTGAATTTCAATGTGTGCTATGGATGGTTTGATGGAGGGAGAAATGACCTGAACCAGTAATGTGGGTGCCTTTTCTCTATACTTGCTCATCACCTTGCTGCTCTACTGCTTCCATAATTCTTGTATGTTTGTGGCTAAAAGTTTTATTGCTGCTTTGTAGTTGTTAATTGTTTAGTAAATCAAGTGTCCTTTCCTAGCTTAAACTATTTCAGTTTTAAATGTATATGTAAACAGTCAGCATCTTAACATAAAATACCAGCAAAACATTAGATGTATTACTTTTTCTGCCTTGGCCTGTAACCACAGTATCATTTGAATTAGTTAAAGTTTGAGTGATTGAGTTGAAGTTTTTATTTAGTACTTACAACAAAGTACAATAAAAAAAATAATAAACTATTTCACCCCAATAACTGGATATCATGTAAAAATCAAATCTGAAGAGTTGGTTTTAAAATTACTTCCACTACCACTTTTTTTAGGAATTATTATTTTGGCATTGCAACATTATTTTAATTATCATAAATTAGAGGCCTTCAAAATCTTGTGTAATTTAAAAATATCCTTTAGCTCCGTTATATGGTAATTTTTTTAAAAATGCTTTCTTTTTTTTTTTTTATAATTGAAATTTTGAGATTTGTACTAACTATTTTAGGTTCTTTCTTGGATACATCGTGAAAGTCAGGCAACCATTACCCGCTGTGGTCAGCCCTTAGTAGGCGTTAGTGGAAAGCGTAGCAAGGATGATGAAAGATATATTCAGATGATTATGGATGCAAATGCTCAGTCTCATAAAATATTTATTATGGATGCTAGGCCAAGTGTAAATGCTGTTGCCAATAAAGTATGTATTTTTTAATACTTTTGTTGAATTTGTTTGTAATGCCTGCAAAGATCCATTGCATGATAACCTTCCACTTGCCTTCTGTTTTCACAAGCAAAATAATAATTTTTTTTTTTTTTTTTTATTGCATTTCTGAGTAGGAGTTTAACAATATTACTTTTTTTTTTTTTTATTGCATTTCTGAGTAGGAGTATAACATGACAGACCTGAATGAGTTTGATAGCAAACTCATTGGCAAATATGTGTGGATCTGAGATCATGAGACTAGAAATTTACAAAGAAAGAGGATGAGATTTCAGATATTCACCAAAATTCCTTTGCATGATATATAAGTTGCTCAATACAAAGTATTCTGGTCATCTCATATCACATACTGTTTTTCATTTCACCACAGAAATTAATTTGGAAATGTTCATCATTAAAATTCACTTTCAGCATAACTATTAATGCATGTAAAGTTGCATGTATGATACTGTTACTTTCCTGTCAGGCACATTGAATGTTTTTTTTTTTTTTTTCGTCGATGAGTGCTGTACAGTTTATTTAAACTTTTGAGTTAGAAATGTTTATTTTGGCACAAAGGAAATTCCTACTTTGGAAAAATTAAATAGAATCATATACATCATGATAAAAGCAGTCATTTTTACAACTTACTTGAATCCATATTTTCCTGAAGGAGAATAATCACATTACATATATCAGTATGTTGGATAGAGGGATTGTGAAAGCAGGATCTCACAATTCCCTTATCCAACCAAGAGGTATTATTCAAGATCAGGTGAACTGATGAACTCAGTGACAGAATTAAAATTCCTGGGATGATTATAAATTATCAAGGGGTTGGGCAATAAGTACAAACTTGTCTAATCAAGTTACTCATGGGGTTATATAGGCTAAGGCTGAATATGAGAAATCCTTGGCAAGAGTGCAAAGTAAAGCATCAAGGAAGTCTTGCATATATTAACAGTAGGAGGGAAAGATGAATCACAAATTGTCTACTAGACATGAATTTCAAGAGTATGTATGTAGATAAACTAAGGAGATGGGCTGGAAAATGGCAGTTGAGGTTTGGCACTGGTAAATGCTTTGTTTGGGTAGTAGTAATCCCAGAATAGAATACCAAACCTCAAGGCAGTTGATAAGGAAAAAGATATTGTGGAGAAATTCTCTGAACAACACAAACAGGCTTCTATAACAACTCGTGGGGTTTTGTCAATGATATATAGCAACTTTTCCAGCAGTGACAAAGAAGTGATCATCCTATTGTACACAGAGGCAAAACCTGGAATATGGTATGCAGATTTGTAAACCTCATTTCAAGGACATGATCTGTTGGAAAGAGTACAGAAAAGAGTAGCGAGATTAGTTGTGGGAACAAAGGATGTTCTTACCAGGGAAGATTGCAGTTCTGTATGAGGGGCATTCAATAAATAGTCTATCTAAGGTACTTATAGTTATATTTCAGTGATTCATGATTTATCATGTTTCTGCATATCAACTTGAATCATTCTAATTTTGATTCCACTGTTTTTAAGTTGTACTGCTGTAACAGAAAGAAGGAAGACACCTCTATCGAATTATGGATTTGCTGAAATTGGAGCATCATTCAGTCATCAAGTCACCAAAGAAGGAAATGGGACAAAGGCCATTCATGAAAGAATGGTGGCTGTGTATGGCAACAGTGCACCTTCAGAGTAACAGGTGAAATTCTGGTCAAAATAGTTCAAGTGGGGTAGAGAGTCTATTGAAGATGATCCATATCCAGGAAGGCTTCTGACAATGGCTCCAGAAATGTGCCAAACCTTGTGCTGAATGACAGACATTTAAAGGTATCCCAAATCTCTAGGGAATATGACATAACTGAGGGAGCAGTTATAACCATCCTCCATGAGCATTTGGGGATGACTAAGGTCAGTACAAGGTGGGTCCCCAGATTTCTGACCCCTGTGCAGAACCAGTTCAGAGTACAGTGTTGCTAGGAGAATTTAGAGCTTTATTGAATTGGTCAGAATTGTTGTTGGTGATGAAACATGGGTTCATCACTGGGATCCTGAGACAAAGCAAGAATCAATGCAATGGAGGCACAAGGGTTCTCCTGCACCCAAAAAATTTTGGACACAACCATCAGCTGGCAAGATTATGGCCACCATTTTTTTGGAATGTTGAGGGAATTTTGTACGTTCACTCCTTGGAACAGTCACTGGGGAGTCGTGTATCCCTACTGTACAATCTAAATGATGCCATAAAGGAAAAATGCTGTGGAAAACTTTCCAGAGGTGTGCTGCTTCTTCAGGACAAATGCACCAGTGCACAGGTCACATGCTGTTGCTGCTGCTGCTGCTGCTTTGAGAGACTGACTTTACAGAATTTTATCGTACACCTTGCAGTCTGGATCTGGCGCCCAGTGACTAATTCCTGTTTCAACACCAAGAAAATCATATGTGGACGTTGCTTTGCTGATGATAATGAACTGAAGTTTGCTGTTTCTGCATTCTTTGATTGAGATGATGACAAAGAATTTTATTTGTCTGTTATTTTCTTATTGCCAACGAAATGGACAAGTGTGTTGAAGTTCAGGGCAGTTATGTTGAAAAATAAACAGATTTTTGCCTCGATCTCATTTCCTTCATAGGTAGGTAGATAATTCATTGAACACTCCTTGTAAATTGCATTCTTGAGAAACTAGGCATCTGTTTTGACTTAAATGAAGTGTATAAGGCTTTAAAAGGGTTAAGTAAACTAAATGCTGATGGCATTTTTACTCTTTCTCGGTTAAAACACAGAAGGGAGCATAGATTTAAAGTGGAAAAGAGTGGTTGCAGATTAGATGTGCAAAAATTTGCATTCAGTCAAAGGTAGTTGGAGCAATCTTCCACCGAGTGTTGTGGAGGGGGATAGTATTTTGAGTAAATTTATGGAAGGTGTGGTAAAATTATTGGAAGGGATGGTAACCCCCCCCCTTTTTTTTTGCTGTATACGTTTTGCTTTCTTGCATCATACAAGGTGTGGCTATTAAATAATGAGACTATTTCAATAAAATAAATATAATGAAATATTTCGTATCTTACAAGTTATCCTCTTGAAAATAATGGCCTTGTGCTTGTACACACACTGTACCATACATTTCTTTCAGCAAGCACAGAAACATTTTTGGAAGTCGTTTTCTGTAAGCTCTTTTAACACTTCAATCATTTTTTTCTGAATGTCTTCAGTAGACTGAAGACTTTCAGGTGTACTTAGAGGGCTCTCTTAAGTACACTCTTCAGTTTAAGGAAGAAAAAGTCAAATGGCTAGGTCTGGTGAGTAAGTTGCATGTTCATGCACAGAGAAGATTTTTTTTTTTTTCCCGGCCAGAAACTGGTGAACAGTGAGTGTGTTGTGCGCTGCAACATTGTCTTGATGGAGCATTCAACCATCCTTCCACAATTCATCTCTTTTCTTTCAAATTTTTTCACACAGCCTTGTCAGCACTTCAATGTAGTATGTTTGATTGACAGTGTGATTTGGTGTGACATATTCAACCATAATAATTCCTTTAATATTGAAGAAAACAAGAAGCATGTTTTTGATCTTGATTTTGACATGCTTTTTGGTCTGGGGGGATTGTTTTATTTTCCATTGCATTGACTGTCTTTTAGTTTCTGGGTCCTACTGGAACAGCCGACTTTCATTGCAAGTAATTACAGTACTCAAAGTCTGAATCTTCAATTTTTTTTCAAAACATCTTCATAAACTTGGAGTCTTCTCATTCCTAAAATTTCAGTTAAAATTTGGCCAATTTTTTTTTTTTTTTTTTTTTTGTCCAATTGAGTTCTGAAGCAACCATTCTAATGCTACTGTATGCCTGTTTACTCTATAGGTGAACAGTAGGGCAAACCTGAAGTAGTTTTCTTCAATTACCATTATTTCAATTTTATAATTTTTGAAGTCATTGTCTTTTTTTTTCTTTTTTTTTTATCCAGCTAAATAAAAAAAATAAAAAAATAAAAAATAAATTGATTTTTATTTCAAGTAATTTTTTTTTTTTTAATGATCTCTATTTTATTGTGGATAGTTTTCCTGATGAAGAAAGAACAAGAATGGAAAAGCAAAGAACAACTATATTTTCTGATTGTATGGAAGGCAGAGAATCTGGTTCCCAAACATTTCAGAATTAAAGATCCATTCAAAATGTATGCATCAAGAAAGTCATCCACAATGTCAAACAGGAACTCACAATTGCTGGCAAATAGCCAACCAAGAAGGTATCAAAAACAATGTATGTCTACTGTGTTTCCCATCATCCAAATAGTAGTAGTAGTAGTGGCATGTAATGCAAGAAAGCAAATGTATGAGCTTATGCAGCATCAGCCAACAAAAAAAAAAAAAAAAAATCGCACCATTCTCTCCAAATGCCTGTCCAGTTCCTCCTTAAATTTATTCAACCTATCAACTTCCACAACGACAGATGGAAGTTTGTTCCAGCAATTAACCACCCGCTGGCTAAAGGCAAATTTCCGCACATCTATTCTACATCTGTCTTTTCTTAATTTGAATTTATGCCCCCTTAGGTTCGTAATCTGAACAAGTGGAAGGATCCCATCAGAATTCAGCGTGCTCAACCCATTCAAGGCCTTATATACCTCAATCAGATCACCGCGCAGGTGCCTAGTCTCCAGCCACTGCAATTTGCAGAACTTAAGCCTCTCTTGGTAAGAGGATCCCTTCATTCCCCTCACCAATCTTGTTGCCCTTCTCTGTACACGCTCGACCAAATCTACATCCTTCCTAAAATGAGGCCTCCAGACCTGTACGCAGTACTCAAGGCGTGGCCTGACCATTGCCTTATACAGAGGGATAATCACCTCCTTTTCCCTGCTAGCAAAATTCCTATATATCATTGACAAAACCCCATGACCTGCCCTGGCAGCCTGTCTGCATTGCTCAGAAAACTTCATATCTGCCTGCACAATTACTCCCAGGTCTTTTTCATTTTCTACCACCTTAAGTGTAGTACCACACAGTTGGTACGTTTCTCTGGGGTTACTTCTACCCATATGCAGTACTTTGCATTTGTCAAGGTTAAACTTCAGTTGCCACTTCTTAGCCCATCTGCCCAAATTATCTAGATCCTGTTGCAGTAGCACACTGCCATTACTGTCATTAACAACTCTGCCAACCTTTGTATCATCTGAAAACTTCGACATTAAGCCTGATATACCTTCATCAATATCATTGATAAATATACAAAACAACAGTGGACCTAACACCGAACCCTGTGGGACACCACTAATAACATTATTCCAAGAAGAGCAGCACCCATTGATTACCACCCTCTGTCTTCTCCCACTTAACCATCCTTTTATCCATTGTAGCAACTTACCCTTAATACCATTCTGCTCCAATTTGTACAATAGTCTTCCATGCGCAACAGTGTCAAAAGCTTTCCTGAAATCCAAATGTATGATATCAAAATTATTTTTTGCATCCAGTTCCTTTGTAACCACATCATAATATCCTATCAAATTTGTCAGACAAGACTTTCCCTTAACAAACCCATGCTGTGTCTGAATTATTGCTGCAGTCTTGTCTAGATGATCCTGCAATGCATCTTTAACCAGTGACTCCAGTATTTTACCTGGAACAGAAGTTAAACTAACTGGTCTGTAATTACTCGTGTCACCCTTCGATCCCCCTTTGTGAATTGGGGATACATTTGCACATCTCCAGTCCGTGGGAACCTCCCCTGAGTCCAAGGATGCTCTCATAATTATGGCTAAGGGTTTGCTTAGTTGCTTTGCCGCCTCCTTTAATATAACTGGATAGATCCCATCCACCCCCAAGGTGCTTTTCTTACGTTTAACTTCAACAATTTCTCTTCCGCTTTGCTCTCAGTTATTACAAAATTATTAAGTATCTTGCTACAATTTGATAACCTTCTGCCATTTTCAAACCTTAATAATTCCTCATGTGTGAATGTAGATGCAAAATACTCATTCAGTTTGTTTGCTATCTGAGCAGGATCATCAACAGTCGAACCATCGATGTCAAGTGGACCAATCAGATTCATCCCCTTCCTTTTAGAGTTTATATAAGTAAAGAAATCCTTGCTGTTTTTCTTAGCATCTTTTGCCAAGGATTTCTCGTAATCTGCCTTCGCCTGCCGAACCTCCTTTGTCACCTGATTACAGATTAACTTATATCTGCCATAGGCTTCTGAGTCGCTTGATAATTTATATGCATCCCATGCATTTTTCTTCTCTGTTACGAGTCTCATTAGTTCATTTGACAACCATTTAGGCCTAAACCTTGAACAATATTTCTTAATAGGTATGAAACTTTTAGTAGCTTCCACGATTAATTCCTTGAATGCTTCCCACTTAGAATTTACTGTTGGTAACATCGTCAGTTGATCCCACTGTACAGAATTTAAAAACTGTCGGAGACCACTGTACTCGCCTTTACGGAAGCAAAAACCCTTTCCTTTACCCCTGATGGTAATTAAATCTTTAAGTAAATACCACGTCAGTACACTGTGATCACTGCCACCTAGTGGTTCTTTTATCTGCAAATTCCTAATATATGAATGATCACTGCTGATAACCAGATGAAGAGTATTACTTTCTCTGGTTGCCTCTCGAACATGCTGCTGCAGAAAACACTCATCCAATAAATCCACAAAAGTCTGACTAGTGTGTGAGTGCCCAACCCACAAGTTCCAGTCAATATCTGGGAAGTTAAAATCCCCCATTATAAGACATTCCGATTTACTAGCCCACTCTATTTCTCTGTACAATTGTTCATTGTACTCATTCAAGTCATTAGGCCTATAACACACTCCTACTCTTATTTTTGCTTTCGCAGTGCTTATGTCACACCAAACTGACTCAACAGTGCACTGTTCATCTATATCAACTGGATGCACTTCTTTTGATTTTATGTTTTTCTTTATTAACAGCATAACACCTCCTCCTTTCCTATCCTGTCTATCCTTTCTGTACACATTGTACTCCCCAAATTCCAGTTCGGCATTCCTTATATCTGTGTGACACCATGTCTCTGATATCCCAACAATATCCGCCTTTGATGTCTTGACCAACACTTCAAATTCATCAAATTTATTTACTATACTTCTAGCATTGGTATACATACAAGTATACATGCACCTATTCTTATTCTTAGTTACTCTAACACATCCCATATACCCACCTGTTTCACGATGACTGCCATCCGTCCCTGAAACCCCCAACACCCCTCACTCCAGGTCGCTACTTATTCTAATAGAAGTTGTGCAAGAATCACCTTCACCTCTGCCTACGGCTACTGTTAAACTATTAGTCCTTGTATCCCCCCAAGCTATCAGTTTTCCGACCCACCTAACACTGCCTCGATAGCATCAGCAAATATTCTTGCACCCTTTCTATTTAAGTGTATCCCATCCCTGTAGAAGCAGTCTCTCCTGTTAACAAGTGCAGTCAAGGCTGAAAAAAATTTTATCCCTTGAGCCTTGCACAATCTTTCCAGGGCCGAATTGATCGACAAGGCTCTCATCATATACTCCCTCCTATCGTGTCTGGGCAGAATTGCAGACACTTTCAAACTCAACCCTAATTCTTGGCTTTTTTTCATCAGTGACCTGTACTTGTTAAGTAATTCTGCCGGTCTCCTACTCTTAATATCATTAGTGCCAACGTGTACAGCTATATCACCTTTTTTGCCCCTAAAAGATGATATCTGCTCTACAACGTCATCAACCTTTGCCCCTGGCAGACATACCCTGGTCCTGTTCCACCTATCCTTTTACACAATATATTTCCCGTCTCCCTGACAGTAGTCACCAACAACTACTAGTTCCTGTGGGACCAGCGCATTCTGCCTTGGGGGTTGCTGCTGTGTTGCGCGATGACCAATGCAAGCTCTGGCATTGATGTGGGCAGCTGAGAGCCTGATGGGCACCTCAATTTAGATCTTTCGAGAGCATCCACCCTGTCCTTCAAACTCTCATATAGGCCCATAGCAACGCTGAGTTGTCGCCTGATTTCCTTACACTTCTTACATCGCGCACACACAAAGACATCACCCATGGCAATATCATGTTCCGTTCCAGATAGTTTGCCAAACATTTCACGAGTTGCACATTTTTTTAGGCTGTGATGCGTTGGAGAATCGCCCCCCTCAGTTCTCCCCCGAGTCACAGCACTCCTGCCACTTTGTGCCCGTTGCTTTGCTGCTCTAGTTTGGGGCATGATATTTTAAATTAATAAGATCAATAAATTAAATTAAATGTCAATACTACGCTATCTAATAGAAACAGTGAAGCGTATTACCGTTTCTATAATTATACGTTAGAGCTACCTAACAACCTCAATTAAAAATTTGAATTCCCTATCACTATAGGGAATTCAAAGTAGTGGGATGAACAGGTTCAAAAATAAAAGAGAGGTGTTAGAACATTCTGAGATTCAAGCAGATATCAGAAGAATCAGAGAAATGCATTATCACTTCTGTGTTGACCGTCAGCAGTAGAATTTTAAGCGTGGGTTGTATAAAGCTGTTGATGCAGATGTATCAAATTTTAGACTAGATGTAATTTGATCAGTAAAATTAAAGCCAAACTAGTCTTATCCGAAAGCAACTTTGTTTCCAGAATAAGAAATGATATTAATCATATGAAACTCAATGTATTGATCATTATCTCTTTGTCAGTTTTGTTTGATTTCTTTAAATGCATGCTATTTTTTTTGCCCCTTTCTAATTTTAGTTAATTTTAATTGAACAAGAATGAAAAAAAATGGGTAAAATTTTGTTTTCTTATAAAAACAAGGTGTATTAGCATTAGTAGAGGCATATGATGCAAGAAAGCAAGCTTATGCAGCATCAGCCAAAAAAAACCACTCCCATTTCACTCCTCCGTTCGTTTGAAATACCTGTCCAGCTGAGCCTTAAATTTATTTAGACTGTCAACTTCCACAACAAGGGATTGAAGTCTGTTCCACCAACCAACTTACCTGCTGGCTAAAGGCAAGTTTCCACACATCTATCCTACATCTGTCTTTCCTCAATTTGAATTTATGCCCTCTCAGGTGATTATTCTGAGCAAGAGGAAAGAATCCCATCAGCATTGAGCATGCTCAAACTATTCAAGGCTTTATACACCTATCAGATTACTTCACTGGTGCCTAGTCTCCAGACACTGTAATTTGCAAAACCTTAAGCCTTTCTTTCTAAGAGCAACCCTTTGTTCCATTCACTAACCTTGTTGCCCTTCTCTGTACTTGTTCCAGCTTCTTGAAATGAGGCCTCCAGACCTGTATACAGTACTCAATGTGTGGCCTGACCATTGCCTTATACAAGGGAATAATCACCTCCTTATTACAAGACACGATGAGCTACTCTTGCAGCCTGTCTGCACTGCTCAGAAAACTTCATATCTGCCTTCACAATTACCCCCAGGTCTTTTTCATTCTCTGCCACTGTCAGTGTAGTAGCACAGAGTTGATACATTGCTCTGAGGTTGCTATTTCCCATATGTAGTACTTTACATTTGCCAATGTTAAACTTCATTTGGCACCTCTCAGCCCATCTGCTCAACTTTTCTAGATACTGTTGCAGCAGTGTACTGTCATTAACAACCCTGCCAACCTTCGTATTGTCTGCAAACTTGGACATTAAGCCGGATATACCATCATCAATATCATTTATAAATACAGAAAACAACAGTGGACCCAACACTGAACCCTGAGGGACTCCACTAATAATATTAGTCCACGATGAGCAGTGTCCTTTGATTACCACTCTCTGTCTTCTCCCCCTCAACTATCCCTTTATCCATAGCAGCAATTTGCCTCCAGTGCCACACTGCTCCAATTTGTGCAGCAGTCTTCCATGTGCAACGGTATCAAAAACCTTTCTAAGATCCAAATATATAATATCAAAGTTATTCCCTGCATCTTAGTATCCAATCAAATTGGTCAGGCAAGACTTTCCCTTAACAAAACCATGCTGTGTCTGAGCTATAACTGAAGTCTTCTCTCGATGATCCTGCAGTGCTTCTTTAACCATTGCCTCCATTAATTTTCCTGGAACAGAAGTTAAACTCACAGGTCTATAATTACTTGTGTCAGCCTTTAGTCCTCCTTTGTGAATTGGGGTCATATTTGCACATCTCCAGTCTGTGGGTACCTCCTCTGAGTCCAAAGAAGCTCTCATAATTATGGCTAAAGGTTTGTTTACTTCCTTTGCTGCCTAATATAACTGGATAGATCCCATCCACCCCGGGTGCCTTTTTTATGTTTATCCTCAACAATTTCTCCTCCACTTTCCTCTCATTTATTACAAAATCATATAGCTCACTGCCAGAGTTTACATCTGGCATTCCCCTTTCTGAATAACTCCTCATGTGCAATGTAGATGCACTATACCCGTTTAGTTTGTTAGCCACCTGAGCAGGATTATCAACAGTTGAACCATCAATATCCAGTGGACCAATCTGATTCATCCCTTTCCTTCTAGAGTTAAGAACTTTTTAGGTAAAGAACTTTTTTCTGTTTTTCTTTGCATCCTTTGCCAAGGATTTCTCATAATCTCCCTTCGCCTGCCTAACCTCCTTTGTAATTTGGTTACAGATCAACTTGTATCTATCATAGGCTTCTGTGTCTCATGTTAATTTATATGTATCCCATGCATTTTTCTTCTCTGCCATATGTCTCATTAGTTCATCTGACATCCATTTAGGCCTAAATCTTGAACAATATTTCTTAGTTGGTATGTAAAGCCTAGTAGCTTCCAAGATAAGTTCTTTGAATGCTTCCCATTTTGAATTTGCTTTTGGTAACATCATCAGTTGGTCCCACTGTATAGAATTTAAATACTGTCTCAGTCCATCGTAGTCGCCTTTACGAAAGCAAACACCCTTCCCTTTACCCCTGATGGTAGTTACCTCTTTGAGTAAATCCCTCTTCAGCACACTGTGATCACTGCCACCTAGTGGTTCCTTTATCTGGAGATTCTTAATGCATGAAGAATCACTACTGATAATGAGATCAAGAGTATTACTCCTTCTAGTTGCCTCCCGAACATGCTGATGTAGAAAACAATTATCCATTAAATCCACAAAAGCCTTGATAGTGTGTGAGTGACCAACCCACAAATTCCAGTCAATATCTAGGAAATTAAAAGGCCCCCATTATAAGACTCTGATTTATTGACCCACTCTATTTCCCTGTACAGTTTCTTATTATACTCATCAGAGTCATTAGGCCTATAGCACACTCCTACTCTCAATTTTGATCTCCCAATGCTTATGTCACACCAAATTGACTCGGCACTGCACTGTCTAGTGATGTCAACTGGCTTCACTTCCTTGGATTTTGTGTTTCTTAACTAATAGCATAACCCCATCCTCCTTTCCTATCCTGTCTATCCTTTCTGTCCCCAAATTCCAGTTCTGCATTCCTTATATCTGTGTGACATCACATCTCTGATATATCCCAACAATATCTGCCTTTGATGTTTTGAGCAATAGCTCAAATTCATCAAATTTATTTACCAAACTCCTAGCATTGGTGTACACGCAAGTATACATGCACCTGTTCCTATTCTTAGCTACCCTAACACAACCCATGTGTTTACTTGTACCGCAATGACTTCCAGCAGTCTGTGAAATACTCTGCATCTTGTTTTCCAGGCTGTTGCTCATTCCAATAGAAGCAGTGCAAGAATCACTTTCACCTCTGCCAGTGGCTACTGTTAATCTATTAGTCCTTGTATCCCCCACAAGCTAGCAGTTTTCTGACCCACCTAACACTGCCTCGACAGCATCAGCAAATATTCTTGCACCTTTTCTATTTAAGTGTATCCCATCCCTGTAGAAGCAGTCTCTCCTGAGAGACTGCTTCTACAACTGAGAATTACAAGAATTCTCAATTTATTCTTATTATTGATTAATCTTTAACTGCATATCAAGTATTTAATAAAATAAAAGTCCTTAAAAAATAACAAAAAAAAATTATTTACAAGTACACTCATATCCATCAGTTCAACCAGTAGTGAAGGCCACTTCAAAATATTTTGTTGGGTAAATATCCATAAATGCCCCTCAGACCTATTGTAAATATACTCAAAACCAAGCTAATAGGAAAATTGTCTGTATTCTAAGTATGTAGGGTAGTCATGTGCTCTCATTAACTATTTTTTCTGTTTATTATTACTTTAAGCATTTTGGTAATTGAAATATCATACATACATATGCACAGTATAAAAATAATGCTAGAGTATTTGAGAAAATGTATGTATATGAATTAATGAAGAAGAGTAGAGCATATCTGACAGAAATACAGAGGTAAACCCTTGGGGTACAGGCAGAGTAATGTTTAAAATTTCTAAAATTATATACAAAATACAATAGTATTTTGTATATAATTTTAATTATATACAAAATACTATTGTATTATATAAAGAAAATACAATAGTATTTTGAATATATGGTGATATTTTCAGGGGTCAACCACTTAGATTGAAAGGAAAAAACAAAAAAAAGAGGGCTTTCTACATAATCAACATGCAGTATGTCTATCAAAAAAAGAATCCAGCCTAAATGTTAAGGAATATATATGAATTTAATATAATTTAAATTTTATTATTACTGTTTTTCATTTTAAATTGCATCCACAGTGCATATTAATTATCATTGATAGTAATAGTAATCATGTGATGCAAGAAAGCAAGCATATGAGCTTATGTAGCATCAGCCAAAAAAAAAAAAAAAAAAAATTCACACAGCCATTCCCTCTAAATGTCTGTCCAGTTCCTCCTTAAATTTATTTTGCCTATCAACTTCCACAACGACAGGTGAAAGTTTGTTCCAGCGATTAACTACCCACTGGCTAAAGACACATTTCCGCACATCTGTTCTACAGCTGTCTTTCCTCAGTTTGAATTTATGCCCCCTTAGGTTTGTAATCTGAACAAGTGGAAGAATCCCATCAGAATTCAGCGTGCTCAACCCATTCAAGGCCTTATACACCTCAGTCAAATCACCTTGCAGGTGCCTAGTTTCCAGCCGCTGCAATTTCCAGACTTAAGCCTCTTGGTAAGAGGATCCTTCATTCCCCTCACCAATCTTGTTGCCCTTCTCTGTGCACGCTCAAGCAAATCTACATCCTTCCTAAAATGAAACTTCCAGCCTGTATGCAGTACTCAAGGCGTGGCCTGACCATTGCCTTATACAGAAGGACAATCACCTCCTTTTCCCTGCTAGCAAAATTCCTGTATATCATTGACAAAACCCCATGACCTGCTCTTGCAGCCTGTCTGCATTGTTCAGAAAAATTCTTATCTGACTGCACAATTACTCCCAGGTCTTTTTCATTTTCTACTACCCTAAGTGTAGTACCACACAGTTGGTACGTTCCTCTGGGGTTACTTCTACCCCCATGCAGTACTTTGCATTTGTCAATGTTAAACTTCAGTTGCCACTTCTCAGCCCATCTTCCCAAATTTTCTAGATCCTGTTGCAGTAGCACACTGCCATTAGCCTGATACCTTCATCAATATCATTGATAAATATACAAAACAACAGTGGACCCAACACGGAACCCTGTGGGACTCCATTAATAACATTAGTCCACGAAGAGCAGCGCCCATTGATTACCACCCTCTGTCTTCTCCCACTCAACCATTCTTTTATCCATTGTAGCAACTTACCCATAATATATACCATTCTGCTCCAATTTGTACAGTAGTCTTTCATGTGCAACAGTGTCAAAAGCTTCCCTGAAATTCAAGTATATGATATCAAAATTATTTTTTGCATCCAGTTCCTTTGTAACCATATCATAATATCCAATGAAATTTGTCAGACAGGACTTTCCCTTAACAAACCCATGAATTATTGCTGCAGTCTTGTCTAGATGATCCTACAATGCATCTTTAACCAGTGACTCCATTATTTTACCCGGAACAGAATTTAAACTAACTGGTCTGTAATTACTCGTGTCACCCTTCGATCCCCCCGGTTGTGAATTGGAGATACATTTGCACATCTCCAATCCATGGGGACCTCCCCTGAGTCCGAGAATGCTCTCATAATTATGGCTAAGGGTTTGCTTCATTCCTTTGCCTCCTCCTTTATTATAACTGGATAGATCCCATCCACCCCAAGTGCCTTTCTTATGTTTAACTTCAACAATTTCTCCTCCACTTTGCTCTTCCACTTTGACATGGCAGAGAACCAAATGAAAATACTTCAAAACAAAAGTAATGAGTAGACTTACCATGTCCGAGCAATAAATCATACATAGACCACAGCTACTAATTAAAGGAATGAAAAAGTGCAACCACTTTTTCATTTCTGTAGAGTAGAGACTTCTAAGAAAAAAAAGGTTTGGATAAAGGCAACTTCTGTGTTCATGGTAAAATGTTCAATATGGTGCTTGAATATATTCTATGTAATATATTAATTTCAGGCATAATGAAACTTGGCAATAGTATAGTTGTAAAAACAGCTAATGGAATAGGAAAGCTCTGTAAAGGTGAAGAGATACTGGTTTATTTAGAAATAGGTTCATGTCTGTCCTTTGGTAAACCTAGTAATTTCAGAGAAATAAAAATGAAGAATATAGTATAGTTAAAAAGTTGGAGTTAAATTCCTGTAGAAGGTCCTTTAGTTTAAGTTGTCAATTGAAGTAAAAAGTCACAGATTGAAACAGTATAACTATACGGTAAAAATGTGGGAATCCAAGGCAGTATAAAACATAAATGGTAAAAGAATTTAGACAATACTATAGAAAGAATAATATAAAAGAAAATAACATAGGCTAGATCTGTCAACCCGAAAGTAGTATTTCATTAACAGATAACCAAGAACCTGTGTAACTTATTTGAATTGCTGCAACTTTTATATTGCTAAAATACTTTAGAATGGAAAGCTATTACAGCAAAAACCAAACCAAGAACTTTCAGTAACATATTAATAAAGGAATGAACTGTGTGTGAAAATATTTTTATACAGACTATGTATGAATACTTAGCTGTGAGCAAGCAAAGTAATCAGTTATGCAGAGTTAGTAAGAATTTCGGACTAAAGATGAATATGATTAAAACAAAAGTAATGATGAACAAGTATGCCACAGAAAGGGTTATATTTATTTGTTATTTGTTATTTGGTTTTTAGGAGCATTAGCAACTAAGGCCATATTGCTCTGCGATGGTCATTCCCTGACCTTTCCGCATCCTCCGTATTTGGTGGTGACGGGCTCGAACCCCGGTCTAATCAAGAAGCATGTGCTATGCACTGCTGCTCCTTCCCACCTGGCTACGGAGGCGCCCAAAGGGTTATAATGATTGAAGGAGCAATAATTGAAAAGGTTGTTGTTGTTGTTAGGTTTTTTTTTAGGAGCATTAGCAACTAAGGCCATATTGCTCCGGGGATATGCGGTGGTCATTCCCTGACCTTTCCGCATCCTCCGTATTTAGTGGATCACGGGCTCGAATCCCGGTCTAATCAAGAAGCGTATGCTACGCACTGCTCCTGCCCACCTGGCTACGGAGACGCCACTCATAGAAAAGGTGGATTCATATACTTATCTGGGACAAGTCATTAGCTGTAATAATGATCTTTTGACTTCCATTAGCTGGAAGTCAAGAGAAGAATAAATTTTGGTTGGATAGCGTTCAGGAAATATAGTCATGTACTGAGGAGCAATATCCCAATTTGTCTGAAACGTAAAATAATGAACTAATGTATACTCCCCACCATGACTTAGGGAAGTGAAACAAAACTTGTGCACTCACCAAAAGAATGGAAGAGAAGCTGAGAACCACACAGTGAAAAATGGAACGAATTATATTAGGAATCAGACTGTTAGATAAGAAGGGAAACACATGGATTAGGCAGCAAACTCAAGTAAAGGACATTCTTATCAAAACTGAAGAACGAAAATGATTTTGGGCAGGACACATAGCTTGAACACATGATGATAGATGAACTAAGAAAATAACAATGGTACCCAAGAGGAGTTAGAAGAAAGCCTGAAAGACAACAACAGAGATGGACAGATGAAATTCATGAGTTCGTGGGTAGTAAATGGATGACCATTGCACAAAACAGAAGGAACTGGAAAGTTGCTGGAGAGGTCTTCATCCTGCAGTGGATTGAAAATGGATGATGATGATGAAACTCACCAAAAGAAATGAAGAAAAATAATAATTCTATTATTGGTCTCTGCTGCTTTGTCTCTCCATATCTGCTAAGTATTTAATATTTTTTTTTTACAGTTTTTCTTCACACATTATTCAATAATCCATTTATTGTTTTCTTGTAAGTTTTATATATATAGTAGCATTTGAATAAGCTTCTTTGTGCTATCTTTGTTTCCCCCTCCTCCCCAATAGCCATTCAGACAAGTTACATGGTTCTTTGATGTCTGGCTAATAAAATACTGCTTTGTTATGTATGGATTTAGCAGCTTTGCGAAGAGATTAGATTCATGGCTGACAAAATTTTTTTATTTATTTTTTTTAATTTTTATTATTATTTTTTTTATACTGTTGGACTAATATTGTTGTAATATTAGTCTCTCACATCTTCAGTCAGTCTCTTCAATGGCTTATAAATTTAGAAGTTATTCTAAATTTAAGTTTTCTAAAAATATTTTTGACTTTTACATCCAAATTTTATTATTTCAGTTTCTGTGTTTCAGTTCTGTAATATTTCCATTGTTACAATTACTGGCTATACTATTCATTACCTTCATAATATCTTTCAAAATCAGGCCTGTTGGCAAATTATTGTTAGGTTCTGTTATTACTGGCAGGTAGTAACCAGAAACAAATAGATTTTTTGATTATTAGTTAGTTGTACTAAACGTTGTTAGCTCTTGATAACATACCATTCAATGTATCCTTATATGATAATTATAATTATTATAGAAAATTATCTATAATAATTTTAGTAATATGTGTAATTTTATTATTATAATATTAATTTTTAGGCTTCTCTTTTGTTTATAGCTTAGGGCATGCATGCCTTTTCTTCCAGTATTAATTAGCTTGTTTTCCATTCTATATATATATATATATATATATACAATTTGTATATATATATATATATATATAGAATAGAAATATCTGTAAAATTTTGTGTTCTCTAATACAGTCTTGTATGTTATGTTTAATCATTTATTTTATGATATTAATCAGTTCTGTTAAGTTTAAATTTACTTTACATATTATTATTCTTCATTTATATGCCTTTTCTCTGTTTCTTGAATTGTTGGTTCTTCATTTCTTTCAATTATATATGTGTGTGTGTGTGTTTGTTTTTTTTTTTTTTACAGGCAAGAGGTGGTGGTTATGAAAGTGAAGATGCTTATCAGAATGCTGAACTCATATTTTTAGATATCCATAATATCCACGTAATGAGGGAGAGTCTTCGAAAACTGAAAGAAATATGCTTTCCATCCATTGATGAAACACGTTGGTTATCTAATATTGAATCTACCCATTGGCTTGAGCATGTTCGTTGTATCTTAGCTGGAGCAGTGCGTATCGCAGATAAAGTTGAGAGTAATAAAACATCAGTTGTCGTTCACTGTAGTGATGGTTGGGATAGAACTGCACAGGTAATATTTACATCTTTTGTAGCTTAAATTATTAAGTTTTGTTTCGTTCTTATTATTAATTCATCAAAAAAAATAATTAATCCTTTATTTTTAATCCTGTTAATGCCAAGTTTCCAGGTGTAGATATCCTTATATGATAATTTTAAGAACCTTTTCTCTTTATATTCATATAAAGTTTACATGGGATGCAAATTTCTAGCATCAAGAATAATAAAATTGTGAGAGCAGTTCAAGTTTCATCAAGAATTTAGATCACAATTAGTCAGTGAATTGTGTTATCTGTTTTATATTAGGCAGTCTTGTCTGGTATTCTTTCCCTACATGCACACATTTATCCTGTCGACATGGGAGTATTCCAGCCCTTGGAGAAAATTCTTTTAATAATCCAAAGAGGTGGAAATTTGATTGATATCTTTAGACTGTAAAAATGTTTTAGTCCAGGAACTCCCAATCCAGAATAATGAATGTTGCAATGGTTGTATTGGCAGCTATAGGGCCAAGTATTAATGTTAAAAAGAATGCTTTTTTTTCTCAGTCCTGCTTTCCTACTCCATGTAAAAACACCAGTGGAATAGGAAAGTATAAAAAGGTTACAAAGAACAGGAGCATGCTCAGGAGTACAGGTTTTGAGAACAAGTGCAGAAAGCTCCCTGAACCTGGAGCTTTCTTGGTATCAAGATTGCTTAAAGTTCTTTTGTTGGAAGACCACAGGAACCATTGAGTGGAGTGTATTGGATTTGGTAACAAGTGATAGACTAGAGGTAGAAGAAAAGTAGGATGCTAGTAAGTCTGCTCTGTTTTTAGAGGATGCAATGGAACCATCACCTTGTAATAGAGATGAGAGTACAGCTGGGCATTAGTTGTCACCAGTAGCATATCTTTGGTAAGAGTGTAGAACTACCAGTGGACAAGAAGAAAAGTTTTCTGCTCTTAGCCTGTTCAAAATTGAGTTTTGATTGATTAATAACTGCTTTACAATTGTTACAGGCTTTAGCATAAGTAGAAAATGAAGCTGGAGATTTGGATACAAGTCATTTGGGATATGTTACCTCCTTATCTTTAACAGCCTTAGCATTGTTCAATTTATTGGAAAACGTAAGGTTTAAATAAATGATGCAATTCTAGGGATGTAATGTGCAGGATAAAGGATTCCCTCCAAGAATAATTTCACTGAAACAATTGGAGCAGAAACATTATGATTGGATGATTTAAAACAGTAATCCAAACAAGGATAGAAAGAATATAATCATGCCAATGATCCATTTTGCATTCTTGTAATTCCAATTTACACTAGGCTGAGAATGGCCAAGTTTTGATCTGAGGTGCATAGAAGACTATTAACATTGACTTTGAAGGGTTGTTTATTGTTTACAACTTCTGGTATATGGTTAGGATTGTCTGGTATTTTGATAGGTAAATGAACAAGCTATGTGAGGTCATTAGTGTGAGATGAAATGATGTCATTAAATTTAACCAAATATGACCTTAAATATGACTAAATAATTTACCTTTACATACCATGTAAATGATATTTACTTTTTTTTTATTCTTTTAAAGTTGTACAACAACTTGTTATACAAATTTTTAACAAGTATATTAATGAAAATATCACGATTTGCAAGGTTTTTTTTTTTTTTTTTTTTTTTTAAATATAAACATTAAAATTAATTTTTTTTAAACGTACAAAAACCAAAATGTATAGGCTCAAGGTACTAGGCTACTAACACTTAAGTTAGTAAATACTTTAGCAACTTAAGTACAAGCCATGCATATTAAAATTAAATATGCATGAGCATTAAATTTGGAATGTCCATATATGGAAGCATCCAAAAATAAAAATTGATAGATCTATTACCAGGTAATTAATTAATTTACTTAAATAAACTAAATGCAACAAGGCATAATATTTAAGAGTTTAAGATGCTGTATAATATCGGAGTAGATACATCATGGATAACTCTTAAAGAACAAATACGACAGTAGTGTGAAAAGCATAATTTCATCTGTATCTCATATTGTGCTCATCCTTCACAATGAGTTGCCCATGTATTGCACTACCTCGAATAAATTATCCAAAAATAAAAATTATGATACATCTATTACCAGGTATTTAATTAATTTACTTAAATAAACTAAATGCAACAAGGCATAATCCATAGGGACAAGGTTGTCTGTTCAGAAAGTAAGTTGATTCAGCAAGAAACAGTAACAATTTGGATTCGGTATTCAGTATAAAATCCTATTCTTGAGGGGGGGGAGACTAGTTTATTTATTTTTTTATTTTATTTATTTATTTTTTTAAGTAAACCCCAAACACGAGAGGTATTAGAACCTATAGTACTTTGTACCGTGCTTGGGTTGGAGGTTGAGAAGACGAAAGAAGATATTTGTTGACACTGGACTTGAACTTCTGTAGACTGTAATTTTCAGGAAATACGTATGAAGGAAGGTTGTTCCAGAAAACGGCAGGTGAATGAATAAACGAGGAAGATGGAAAGTTGGTTCTGTGAGTTTGAAGTTGGACAGTAAATGGATGTTGGCTGGTGGCGGCACGTGTTCGGACTGTTTTGAAAGAGAGAGAGAGAGCGGGAATTATAGCAGCCAATTCAGAAGAACAGTGCCCATGGAAGTATCTGTAGAAGAGGCATGCAGCAGAAACAGTACGTCTATGAGACAGCGAGTGGAGAGACTCTGTTAGAGATGAATCATTAATTAACCTAACCGCCCTCTTCTGAATGGAATCAAGAAGCCTGAGAGAGGTTTTGGGGGCACCACCCCAGATGTGGGAACAATATTCCATGGCAGGACGGATTTGCAATTTATACAGAGTGAGCAGCTGTTTCGAAGAAAAGTAACGCCCAGAGCGATAGAGAAAACTAAGTTTTTTAGATGCAGAGGAAGCAATATTTGTAATGTGCTTGTGCCAAGAGAGATTAGAAGTCAGGGTAATCCCCAAAAGAGATATATCATTTTGCCTAGAAATCGGAGTGTCACTAAAGATAAGCATAGGAGCAGAAGAATCCTTTTTGAGAGATATAAGACAAGACTGAGTTTTAGAAGGGTTGAAATCAACTAAGTTGTCTTTGCCCCACTGGAGAATTACCCGAAGATCGGCATTTAAGGAATTGGTAGCAGATTTTCGAGAAGTTGAAGCTGATTGAACAGGGCAAGGTTTCTCAAAATGGAAAGTGGAATGCAATGTGCTATCATCGGCAAAACTATGGATAGGATTTCCAGTCAATGGAAGAAGGTCATTAATATACAAGAGGAAAAGAATGGGGGAAAGAACTGAACCTTGTGGGACACCGGCATTAGTGGAGAAGTTAGAAGACAGAGAGCCATCTACCATCACCCTCAGTGAGCAATCAGAGAGAGAAAACTAGATAACCAATTACTAAAAACAGTTGGCAAACCATAAGATGGAAGCTTGTTTAGAAGACCTTTAGGCCAAACACGATCGAAAGCCTTTGAGATGTCAAGAGCAACTACTTGTGTTTCACCGAACCTTTCCATTGAATTAGTCCATAAATGGGTAACATAAGCCAGAACATCACCAGTGGATCGACACTGACGGAATCCATACTGGCGATCGTTGATCAGACGGAAGGTTTCTAGGTAGTTTAAGAGTTGGCGGTTAATTAATTTCTCCGTTACTTTAGAAAGAGTAGAAGTAATTGCAATGGGACGATAATTGGATGGGAGGGATTTGTCACCCTTTTTAGGAACTGGCTGGATATGAGCAAATTTCCAAGCAGAAGGAAAAACACCTTTTGGAATAAGAAACTGAAAAAAGGCAGCAAAGAATAGGAGTAAGTTCAGGAGCACAGGTTTGAAGAACAAGTGGAGAAATACCATCGTGACCTGGAGCTTTCTTAGCATCAAGATTCGTCAAAATCTTTCTGACATCCTTTTGATGGAAGACCACAGGAGGCATTGAATGGAGTGTGTTGGGAATGGTGGGAGGTGTTTTACCAAGATCATTAATATATGAGTTGGAAGAAAAATGGGATGCCAGCAGGTCAGCTTTATCCTTGGCTGAAGTGACAACAGAACCATCTGGTTTGGACAGAGGTGGGAGCAGAGATGGGCAAAAGTTGTGGCCAATAGCTTTGGCAAGGGACTAGAATGCTCGGCTACCATTAGGCCAAGAAGCAAGTTTTCTACTCTTAGCCTGTTCAAACTCTAGTTTGGACTGATTAATAACTGCTTTACAATTGTTGCGAGCTTTGGTGTAGGCAGAAAATGAAACTGGAGAATTAGAAACAAGCCAATTACGATATGCAACATTCTTCTCTTGAACAGCCTTAGCACATTTATTGGAAAACCAAGGTTTAGAAAGAGGATGAGATTTTAAAGTGGAGTGTGGGATAAAGGATTCCATTCCTGCAAGAATAATTTCACTGGCACGATCTGAGCAAACGTTGACATCAGAAGTTTTGAAACAGTAATCCAACCAAGGAAAAGAAGTCTCGCAGGTCATCCCATTTTGCATTCTTGTAATGCCAAACAACACGAGGTTGGGAATAGCCATGAGATAAAGGCTCCATTGGAGAAGAGACAATCACCAAGTTGTGATATGAAGTGCCTAAAGGACCTCTCACTTTGACCGTGTACTTAGAAGGGTTGTTTGTGAGAAAAAGATCAAGCGTGTTGGCTGTATGATTAGGATTGTCTGGTATTCTTGTAGATAAATGAACAGTCTGTGCAAGGTCATTAGTAATTGCAAAAGCCTCAGCATCTTGACCAGTTGGGTCGGTGTGACTAGAAAATGGAGGCCAGCTGGAGTTGTAAACATTAAAATTACCTCACTGTTAGGATAGTTGGATTGGAGAAAGTCAAGTTGCAAAGAGAGGAAGTCAAAGAGCTCCAAGTGATTAGTGGAGTTGGGAGAACAGTAGAGACAACAGATGAATTTTACACAATGAGGTAGAGAGATTTTAAGCCAGAGAAGATGAAAGAGTAGATTCCAAATTGCCAAGTCTCTGACAAGGAATATCAGAATGGACATATGCATAAGTACCACCTTTAAGGCGAAAGGAATCATACAGCGAATAATTTGGGCATCTGAGATGAGCAGTAATTGAATCAACCGATAACTGAGATTCTTCAGAAAAAGTACATGGGGTTTGGCAGACTGCAAGTGGAAATGGACATTGTTAAGATTAGAATTGGGATTACGTATATTTGTGAAATGAATTAGGAAGTGCTTGGGAGGTTTAGATCTTTTCGCAGATAAGCTTGCTCTATTAGTTTGACAATTCATGGTGTATTCAATAGTAAGAAAAAGTGAGTGGGACGTGCTGTATGAAGTAATGAAATTTTTGGATATGGTGTACACATGGTAAGAATATCCCCAGATCCTTGACATAACGTGGCCTCGACAATGTTCCCCGCATACACACTACTCGGACTCCCTCCAGTCACTATCTGGCAGAGTAGAGGTAGCAAGATTATACACTAGCTGATCCGGAAGCCTCCTAGAGAGTTACCAATAGGTTCGGTCTGGTCCGGTGTACTAACTAGCGGCTGGCTTGCAAACACCGTTTTAGAGCTGTATCCTCAAAATCTAAGGAATATTGGATTTCGCCACAATGTTCATCATAACCTCAAAAGTCATCAATCATACTGCATGATGGAAGAGATAGGGAAGGGTTGACTGGAACTTAGCTCTAGAGACTAAACATGGGTTCCACCACTTCAAGCCTGCAATAAGCAAAGTGGTAGTATTGCACCAGTTGATGAGAGTCATCTACCACCTAGTACTGCCTGGTAACATAGAGGGGTGGCATTCCTCCATGTGGTGTGGGCCCCACACCTCGACCCCTGCTTACTTTGGTTCACACCTGGTTGGTCACCCACCATGTACTTGTGCATGGAGGTTATACCCAGTATTACTAACAGTCCCACCATCGTGAAGGTGCAAGCAGAGGATTTGGCTGTCACAGACTGTCCGGACTTCGCCGAAATTGGGTCCACTTGACTTGAGTGTCACCCGAATATCAGTTCCATCAGGTTTTAGACTCCCATGTAGCAAGTGCAGCTTGTCTGGCATATCTGAGAGAATGTCTGTGGCAACCTCAAGGAATAATGGCCCCCAGGTTTATACCTGGGAGCCATTCATTTAATAATTATAATTTACTGCTGTTATTATACTAAGAACCATCAAGCAAGCCAAATAAGTCCTTATATTTCAAACAGTTCTATGTGTATTTAATTTGATAAGCAGTTTTATTATATAAATGACTCATTCTTATTATCTCATATTTAGCATTGAGACAACCGTACATTGTCACAAAATGACATTATCTCTTTCTCTCTCTGGCATGCTGCTGTGTAATTATGATTCAAGTCAGTTCTGTTGAATATCTTAATCCATAAATAATTACTTAACATTGTATATTAACAAATATATATTTTTTCTGAATTTTATTCCCTCATTTGGACAGAGGAAGGGTTTCACTGTGAATTCAAAACATAACCTTTAAATATTGAAATTAATAATAACAGAACACTCTTACCATGTAATAAACAAGTAAGGTAATTTTTTCTTAATTCGTGAATTTTTTTTTCTATTTCTGTGATTAAGAAATGGAAACTAAATATAAGCAACCCTCGTATAATACTGTAGTTAAGTTCCTATAAAATCTTGTGTGGTGTGAAACCGTGTTATACGGGACTAAGAATCAGTACAAAAATGGTGGGTTACATTCCAAAAGCTAACAGAAATGCACCATTTTTTTATAACTATTGGCAACTTAATTTTTATTAAAAATAGTAATAACTGAACAAACGTCTTACAAACTGTGATACGTATATGTCAGATAATGTACATTCATTTAATTTTCTTCCTCTTCATTGCTGCTTATCACAATCAAACAAGAACTTTTATCTATTGTGGAATATCTTCACCTTGTGAACTTTCCTCTGCAGCATCTAGATTTTGTGTATCTTCTGCTCTCTTTAAAAAATCAGTAACTTGGGTTTGTTTGCTTTTGCTTGATAGATCTTTGTATGGAGCTAAGCATTTTTGAAGCTCCCTTTTGAACTTTGTGCTCCTTTCAGTCGAAGGATCTGCATTCAAAAAATAAGATTCTAATTGCTTGGGTAAGTTTACGCCTTCCCATATGCTTTTTAGTGTAAAATTTGTAACTTTGGAATTTTCATTTGCACTGTTATTATCTGAATGCTTTGATGCTATTTCCACCAAATCTGCTTTGCCAGCCTGTTTTTCTACCAATAATTCTTTTGAAGCCTTCAGTGGTCATATCTTCAAAACTTTCCCCTCCTACCGACTTAGCAAGTTTTACTATCTCACCGATTCTGTGTTGTACCAGTTCAACCATATTTTCCGAATGAACTGACTCTGGCCATACATTTTTCCAAAATGTGTTTAATGTTAACAGTTTTACTTCTTTGAGCGATAAAGCTATGATTTCGATACAGTCCACAATTGAAAAATGTTTCCTTGCTTCCATCACTTCAATAGATTCAGAATCAATTTTTTCTAAAATCCATTGTAATGATTTTCTGATGTAATGAGTTTTAAAGATAAGTATAATGCCTCAATATAATGGCTGAATTAAGAAATTGTATTAGGTGGTAGGACCATTACTTAAGTAATGTTCAAAAATTACAAAAGATTAAGTCATATGTTTGTATGACTTAAACCATTTGGATTGCCTGGCGTTTTATCCAATAGTAATAAAACTTTGAAATCTAGATTTTTTCCACTTTAAATAGTTTTCCACAGCTAGCACAAAAAAAATTTAGAAACCATTCTTTAAATAAATCAGCAGTTACCCAAGAATTTTTATTTGCTTTCCAATATACCAGTAACATGTTTTTATTTACGCCTTTCATTGCATGAGGATTAGAGGATCTATAAACTAGCATATGTTTTATCGTGTAATCTCCTGATGCATTACTGCACATAAGTACAGGTCAATGTTGAAAAGAAGTTGCAAGTTAGGGCTGAATGTAAAAGTGTCTGAACTTCTGCCCAGACATGATAGGAGAGAGTATATGATGAGAGCCTTGTTGATCAATTCGGCCCTGGAGAGATTCGGCAAGGCTCAAGAGGTAGAATTTTTTTCAGCCTGGTCTGTACTTTTTGACAGGAGAGACTGCTTCTACAGGGATGGGATACACTTAAATAGAAAGGGTGCAAGAATATTTGCTGATGCTATTGAGGTAGAGTTAGGTGGATCGGAAAACTACTAGCTTGGGGGATACACAGACTAATAGATTAACAGTAGCCTCTGGCAGAGGTGAAAGTGATTCTTGCACTGCTTCTATTAGAATGAGCAGCAGCTGGAAAGCATGGTAATGGAGATTTCCAGGACTGCTGGGAGTCATAGTGGAACAAGTAAATACATGGGCTGTGTTAGGATAACTAAGACTAGGAACAGGTGCATGTATACTTACATGTACACCAATGCTAGGAGTATAGTTAATAAATTTGATGAGCTTGAAGTGCTAGTCAAGACATCAAAGGCAGATATTGTTGGGATTTTTGAGACGTGGTGTAACACAGATATAAGCAGTGCAGAATTGGAATTTGTGGAGTACAATGTGTACAGGAAGGATATACAGGGCAGGAAAGGAGGAGGGGTTATGCTGTTAGTTAAGAAACACAAAATCTAAGAAAGTGCATCCAATTGATGTTGGTGGACAATGCAGTGTTGAGTCTGTTTGGTGTGAAATAAGCACTGGGAAAGGAAAAATGACAGTACTTGTGTTGTTATAGGCCTAATGAATCTGATGAGTATAATGAGCAATTGTGCAGAGAAATAGAGTGGGCCAGTAAATCAGAATGTCTTATAATGGAGGATTTTAACTTTCCAGATATTAACTGGAACTTGAGTTGGTCACTCGCACACTAGCAAGACTTTTGTGGATTTATTGGATGACTGTTTTCTATAACATGTTCGAGAGGCAACCAGAGGGAGTAATACTCTTGATCTGATTATAAGCAGTGATTATTCTTGCATTAAGAATTTGCTGATAAAGGAACCACTGGGTGACAGTGATCACAATGTACTGATGTGGGAATAACTTAAAAGATGTAACTACCATCAAGGCTAAAGGGAAGGGCTTCTGCTTTCGTAAAAGTGACTACAGAAGTCTCAAACAGTTTTTAAATTCTGTTCAGTGGGATAAACTGATGATGTTACCAACGTTGAATTCTAAATGTGAAGCCTTTAGGGACTTAATTTTGGAGGCTACTAGGCTTTTTATTCCAAGTAAGAAATACTGTTCAAGGTTTAGGCCTAAATGGATATCAGATGAATTAATAAGGCTTGTGGCTGAGATGAAGAATGTATGGGATGCATATAAAGTATCAGTTGACACAGAAGCCTATGGCAGGTATAAACTAGTCTGTAATCAAGTCACAAAGGAGGTTAGGCAGGCAGAGGCAGATTATGAGAAATCTTTGGCAAAGGACGCAAAGAAAAACAGCAAAGAGTTCTTTACTTATGTAAACTCTAGAAGGAAAGGGATGAATCAGATTGGACCACTTAAAATAGATGGGTTGACTGTTGATGATCATGTTCAGGTAGCTGATAAACAGAATGAGTATTTTGCAATCTACATTCACACATGAGGAGTTATTCAATGAGGGGAGTGCCAGAAGTTTATCAAATGCTAACAGGGAGCTAAATGATTTTGTAATAACTGAGAGCAAAGTGGAGGAGAAATTGTTGAAACTAAATATAAGGACGGCACCTGGGGTGGATGGAATCTATCCAGTTATATTAAAGGAGGAAGCAAAGGAAGAAAGCAGCAAACCCTTAGCCATAATTATGAAATTTCTTGGACTCAGGGGAGGTCCCCATGGACTGGAGGTGTGCAAATGTATCACCAATTTACAAAGGGGTTTCAAAAGGTGACACAGATAACTATAGACCTGTTAGTTTAACTTGTGTTCCGGGGAAAATAATGGAATCACTGGTTAAAGAAGCATTGCAGGATCATCTTGACAAGACTGCAGTAATAGTTAAGACACAGCATGGGTTTGTTAAAAGGAGGTCTTGTCTGACCAATTTGATTGGATACTATGATGTGGTCACAAAGGAACTGAATGCCAAAAATAATTTTGATATCATATACTTGGATTTCAGGAAAGCTTTTGATATTGTTGCACATGGAAGACTACTGTACAAATTGGAGAGGTATGGCATTAAGGGTAAGTTGCTACAGTGGATAAAGGAATGGTTGAGTTGGAGACAACAGAGAGTTGTAATCAATGGACACTGCTCTTCATGAGCAAATGTTATTAGTGGAGTTCCCCAGTGTTCGGTGTTGGGCCCAGTGTTGTTTTGTATATTTATCAGTGATATTGATGAAGGTGTATCAGGTTTAATGTCCAAGTTTGCAGATGACACAAAGGTTGGCAGTGTTGTTAACGACAGTAAAGACAATATTCTACTCCAACTGGATCTAGAGAAGTAGACAACTGGATCTAGATAATTTGGGAAAATGGGCTGAGGAGTGGCAACTGAAGTTGAGTACTGCATATGGGTAGCAGTAACCGAAGAAAAACATACCGACTGTGTGGTACTACATTCAGGGAAGTGGAAAGTGAAAAAGACCTGGGGGTAGTTGTGCATTAAAATGTGAAGTTTGCTGAGCAGTGCAGATGGGCTGCCAGGGTCATTGTCTTGTCAATGATATATAGGAATTTTGCTAGCAGGGACAGGGAGATGATTGTCCCATTATGCAAGGCAGTGGTCAGGCCACACCTAGAGTACTGTGTGCAGGTCTGGAGGCCTCGTTTTAGGAAGGATGTAGTTGCTAGAACGAGTACAAAGAAGGGCAACAAGGTTGGTGAAGGGGAACAAAGGGATGCTCTTACCAAGAAAGGCTTAACTTCTGCAAATTGCAGTGCCTGGAAAGTAGGCACCTGCACGGTGATCTGATTGAGGTGTATAAGGCCTTGAATGGGTTGAGCAAGCTGAATGCTGATGGGATTCTTCCTCTTGCTCAGACTAAGAACCTGAGGGGACAGTTTAAAATTGAGGAAATATAGTTGTAGAATAGATGTGTGGAAATTTGCCTTTAGCCAGCAGGTAGTTGATTGGTGGTTGATTGTTGTGGAAGCTGATAGCCTAAATGAATTTAAGGCCAGGCATTTGGAACGAACGGAGGGGTGAAATGGGAGGTTTTTTTTTTTTTTTTTGGCTGATGCTGCACAAGCTTGCTTTCTTGCATCGTATGCTAATGCTACATTACACTATTTTTGATGCTTTAAAATCTGGTGCAGTTTTCTCTTTTTTGAAATAAGCATTCTTTCGGGCATTTTTTTCCACCAAAGACCTGTTTCATATGCACTGAATATTTGTTGTGTATGCATGCTCTTCAATAATTTTTTTGAAATTCCTCTGCATACGTCTTTGCAGCTTCATTATCAGCCGATGCCTTTCCCCTTCAATTCTTATATTATGTAATGAGAAGCAGTTTTTAAATAGCTCAAACAACCCTTTACTTGCAACAAACTAAGGGCTAACAGAAGATTCTCCATTTTCTTTTAAATGGTTATAAATTTTTAGTGCCTTTTGTTTAATTACATTGCCATCTATTTGGATTCGTTCTTTACTGCTATCATCAATCCAAATACCAAGTGCTTTTTCCATTTTCTTAATTATCAACGCTCGGGGACGAGCTATCATATTTGTAAAATTGAAAGATCCTGCAACAACAGCAGTTCTAATTTTCTGTTCAGTTTTCTTTGTGGTCCGGATTGTTGCTTAATTTAAATTTAAACTTTTTCCAACGTATAATACCTTTTCCCCTTTTTTAAGACAGTCCAAAATTTGTATCTTTGATTCTAGAGAAATAAATTTTTTTTGAGTGGTGCTTTTTTACTTAGGCATAATTATGGCTGGAATTTAATTCATAACAAAGAAATTATTCCAAAATGGTTCTTAAGAACAAAGTTTAGTAATATACCTGGAAACATTTATAAATGATCAAATAAAAACCAAAATAACCTTACAAAAACTTTAAAATTCATGAACTGCAAGCTTCGAAGTCAATTTTTTATGATATCAAATAAGCACAAGTTCAATAGCACAGAAAAATCCTAACATGGGGATTTTTGCATAATGACTAGTCAGTCAATAGTGGGGATAAAAGAATGGAAATGTTAAAAAATTGCATCCAACATAATAGCAGTGTTTTCCTGGCAAAAACTCAAAAATACTGAGTTATGAGAGGTTTGCCGCCATTCTCTAACCATGTTATATAAGTACTGTGTTGTATGAGGATTGCTGCAATTTAGAACATGTTAGAACAATCTGTGTTGTAGAAGTACCGCGTTTACGGGGGCTGCCTGTATAGTTATCTTATCAATTAATTACTAAGATTATAATTGACATGAAGTAATTGGTATGCTTTATATAATGGAACTTATTCCTTACTGCTTTTGTATGGTTAAGACGAAATTAAATTACAAAGAATATAAGCCTTAATTTCTTAAAATGAAATCCCATAGATTTTATTTCTAATGAAATTTAAAATGAAATCCCATAGATTTCATCTCTAATCTTCATTATGGAGAATTGCTGTGTTTAAAATCATACTGCAGAAGCAAGAGTTCAAATGGCAAACTTTCGAAAAATATTATCATTTGGTTCATGATTGGAAAGAGGAAGAAGGGGTGTTCTGAATATATAAGCCTTAGTTCCCCATGGTGCAACTTGTACATGTGCATTGGGAGTTTTGTATTGTTTAAGTTCGAATTTTGTATTAATGAAAAGGTTTTGTAGATAGTTTTGCATTGAGAGCTGGAATCTCAATTTTGTTTTACCATTCTATTGCTAATTTTTCATAGGTGGTTAATTTGTAACTAGCGTATAATTTAACTAATGTTATGGCAGAGTCAATCTAAGGTTGGCTGGATGTTAATTGGAGTGTTGGCTGAGTTTGGTTCTGTGGTATTGTGTACATTAACTGGCTTGGTGATAAGCTCTACTGTTGCTTATGTTGGAGGTGCCATATTTAACTGTGGTACTATTTACACATAAAGTTGCTTACGCCGATGATTTGGTCGTTCTCATCCTTGGTAATTCCAGGTTGGAATTGGAGGAACGTGCCAATGAGGCACTCCTTGATCTTGACTGCTGGTGCCAACTGCATAAGCTCGAGGTCTCAGTCTCAAAGACAAAGCAGATGCTGTTGAAGGGGCGGCTAGCTGTTAACAGACCACCAACCGTAAAACTTAATGATAATTCTATTGGCCTTGTAACTTCTTTCAAATATTTAGGAGTCATGCTGGATAATAAGCTAAATTTCGTCCAGCATGCGAAATACTTGCTAAAGAAAATTAAAATCCTCACTGGCAAAATACTTCATATAGCAAGATGTACTTCTGGTTTAAAATCCAGTGTGCTTCGAACATATTACAGATGCATCTTTATCCCGATTATTGTCTATGCTGCTGGTGCTTGGGGCCGTAAATGTACTACAACTATGGTTGCAAAGTATCTTATACAAGCGCAACGTTTTTTCCTTTTAGCAACATCACGTGCTTGCAGAACCATTTCTACCCCAGCCCTGTTAGTTTTAACTGGGAAATTACCAATTCAATATGAGGTTATTCAAAATTTTCTTATGTTCCATAAAAGTCGAGGTATTCTTGTCCAATTGAACCAGTATTCTAACAATTTGGATCTTACCTATAAGGAGGAATGTAAAAGGTTGACAGCACTCTTTAAAGATTCCTGGCAACAGGATTGGAATCTTAATACAAAAGGAAGAGTAACTTATAGTTTTAAACCTACAGTAGAAATTTTTACTAGGGATAACTTTCCCTGGTTTACGCCAGGTCTATATCTCACCTTTCTTCTTTCTGGGCACGGTAGCATTAATTTTAAGCTTTTTCATTTCGGTCTTGCTAACTCTCCAAACTGTTTGTGTGGTGAATTGGAAACAGTTCCACACATAATATTAGACTGTCCTTTATATGTTGATTTACGGCTTCCTTTTCAATTAATAACAAACGTGTTTGATGTTTCTGAGTTTCCTCTTTTGGTTTCCTCTTTGGAATTGTTTGGGGCTTTTTCAACTTTTGCGGATAAGGTTTTCAAACGTCGGAAAATCTTAATGTCAGATAGTTCTTAGATAACATCGACACCATTAGGAATCTAACTCTTGTGTTTTAGGTATAATAATGCACAGTTTTTGTTTTGCCCTGGTTAGGGTGGAGTCTTTCTTCTTGTACTTCTGTTGTAAATGAGATGTCTTAGCTCGTAGTTAAATGTAAATATGTAACAAAGTTTTAACTCTTCTAGAACTTTTGTATTATATTGTAACTTACAGTTATTACCTGGTTTTGTTTTTGGGTTTTTGAGTCTGTTCTGTGTTTGTTTTCTAGTTTTGTATATATGTATATCTCTTCTGAGAAATTGAGATTTTGTAAATTTCAGCCCCATTCGGGCTGGTGGTTGATTCATTAAGTTAAATGGTAAATGTAATTATTTACTTAAGTGTTGTTCCAATAGTTGCTGAATTTTGTTGTAATAAGTTAATTGGTGTTATTGAATCAAATTTAACTTAACTGTAGTTGAATATACTTACTTATTTTTGCTTTCAATTGGAAGATTTTATATAACAAAATATAAATAATATTTTGTAATAGTAAGAGTTTTAAAGCAATATTTGTTGAAATGTTTTTAATTATTTGCCACTAGTGTTGAGGAAATTCTTTTTTCCTCTTCTGTTTCCTTTTCTAACCTATTTCTTCCGTTTCTTTCTTCTAACTATTTTCCTACTAAGTCCTTCCCATTTATTCTTGATGTTTTGCATCAGTATGAAGTATAGTTGTTCCTGGCTGCCTCCACGTGGCTAGGGACGGGTGTCTGGGGGTAGAAGGAAATTGCTTCTGCCCCCAGACTGCGAAATGCCAGGAGCCGGCACACAACATACAACAGAACACACACTTACACACAGTAACGGGTTCAAACATTTTATTAGTTGTTCTTTCCTTGAAAAGTTTTTTTTTTTTTTTTTTCTGCCGGCTCAGCGATATGCTTTTAGAGTACACTGCGGTGTATAGGGGAAACCCTGGATCCCGCCTAACAAACACAAATACTTGAATACTTGTGGTAGTATTTATATATATAATATATAAATATTACCACAACTATTTATATGCCATATTTAAATGTTGCATATATATATATATATATATATTTTTTTTTTTTTGAGTTATTTATATCACAGTTATTTTTGCACTGATGAGGTTTTATTTATATTAGTAATTGTTGAGTTGAAAGTTTAACGTTTTATGTGAGTTTGCAGTTTGTAAAAAAAAATGTGGGGGGAGAAGAGAGAAAAAAATGGGGAAGGAAAAAAAAGAGGAAGGGAATAAAAGAAAAGGAAGGAGAAAGGGAAAGAAAAAAGAACAAAGGAGAAAAGAAAAAAATAATTATGAAAGAATTAAAAATGGGAGTAATTATTTTATGTTTTAATTTTATTGTAAGATGAGAAAACTAAAGCAAAATTAGTGTTACAGAATACATTTTTATGTTGTCTGGAAAGTTGACACTGATAAAGTATATTATTTTTCTATTAGTGACTGATTATTTTATTACAGTAGGTCTGTGTAATCTATTTTTTGTTTTATGTATGGTATCTTGAATTAGACTATGAAGATATTTCCTTTTTGAAAAAGCACTAGTTAAATATTGTAACTGTTTGTAAATCATTTTTATTATGGCAATATTTAATTGCATTATAAATCTGTGTATATAAAACAGATCTTTTTAAAATGTTTGGATGATGTGAATAAAAATTCAGAAATTTCCCAGTGTTTCTTTTTTCTATAAATACAATTTTTTAGTTCATCATAGTGCTTAAAATATAAAATGTTTAATAAATAGATATTTACAGTATACCCAGTATAAAATAAAATATAAGTACAAATTCAGTAGCTACTGAATTTGTACTTATATTTTATTTTATACTGGGTATACTGTAAATATCTATTTATTAAACTATGGACCCCAGTACTCCAGGCCCATTTGTCACTATAAAATGTTTAAGCAATGTATACTATTATCTTGTTTAAATGTATATTTTAGTCTATGGTGAACAGAATTAAATTTTGAGGAAAAGGTTACCTATGGTTTGTTTGTCAGAGATTATAAGCAGAACAAATGAATAGTTTAACTGGGGGGAGGAGGAGAGTTAAGGGTATGATCTTATGCAGATGCCAAGCATATTTCTGATAATGAAGCTGAAATTTCCATCAGTAGTGCATGTATTTGTTTATAGATATCTGAGTTAAATCTAAAATTTCTGGGTTTGGATGAGATGCGAGTATGATGATATTATCCACAGAAAGAGTTGTGTATTATTTAAGGTTAGTATCACGTGTTAGCCATTCTTTAAATTTAGATATTGTGTAATCTACATTGACATTGGTGTACAATGACTTGGCATCAAATGACACCAAAATGTCTGTGTTGGATAACTTAATGTTGCTAATTAGCATGTAAACATGAGCTGTATTAAGTATTCTGAACTTTGAAAATTTTATAAGCAGAAATATGATTTTGACAACGTAAGAAGATAAATTAGCAAAGGCTAAGTGTCTGTACAATACGATGGGTCGAAATGGTCTGTCCAGTTTATGTAATTTTATTGTGGCAAAAAATGTGTGACGTTATGTCGTTCCTAATACCTATAGCTTGCAGAGTATACAGATTAATTGCTTTTTTGTAAGAAATTAATCTGTATACTCTGCAAGCATAAAAGCCTAGGACTTCTTTGCATGCTATTGCTAATTCCCACAAACCTGACCTAGATGCATGGGTTTCCTCTTGGTTAGATAACCTCAGACTTTTTAGTAACCCTTAAATAATTTAGTTTTTTTTAAAATAATTATTTAATTTTTTACTTAAAACTACTAGTAAATTTATTATTATTTTTTTTTAATGAAACCCCAAACACAAAAGATATTGGAACCTATAATACTTAGTACCGTGTATGGGTTGTAGGTTGAGAAGACAGGAGATACTTGTTAACATTAGACTTGAATTTCTGTAGATTGTAATTTTCAGGAGATACATGTGAAGGAAGGTTGTTACAAAAAACAGAAGTATAAAGGATAAATGGGGAAAAGTTGGTTCTCTGGTTTTGGAGTTGGACAGTGAATGGATGCTGACTGTTTGCAGCACATCTTTGGACTGGTTTGGAAGAGTGGAGGAATTACAGAAGCCAATTCAGGAGAACAGAGCTCATGGGCCAACTGGGCTAGCCAGGTGGGTAAAGTGCCTGCCTGGCAACCCAAAGGTTGCAGGTTCGAATCCTGCCTTGGGCTTGGATCAAAATAAAATACAAAAAAAAAAAAAAACTTTTGGGAGGTGTGTTATGGCCACAGAAGCTGATGCGCCAACAACTAACAAAAAAAAAAAAAAAAAAAAAAAAAACAGAGCTCATGGAAGTATCTATAGAAAAAGGCATGCAGCAAAAACTGAATGTTTGTTATGAGACAGAGTGGAGAGATTTTGTAAGAGGTGGGTAAGGTCATTAATTAACTTTATTGCCCTCTTTTGAGTTGAGTCTAGAAGCTTGAGAAAAGTTTTGCAGTCACTACCCCAGATGTGAGAACAATATTCCATTGCAAGGCAGATTTGAGATCATTCTGTATTGATTTTTAGGTACATACTGTTAACTGCAGTATCTGTATTCAGAGCTTTTCAGATAACCCCAGAGCCAAAGGCATGGGGAGTGATTTGGATGAATAAAACATTGTAGGCCAGGAGCTGCTCGTCATTTTATTGTCAGTGAAATGCCATCACAGTAGTTCTTGCACAGGTGCTTGATATGCAGAGGCGTCTTATCCTTTATGAATAACATCATATGAAGACATCCCTACTGTTGCAGTGCAGAAACAGAGATAGCCATCCAGAATTTTCCAGTATCTCTAGGAAGAAACAGTGGTTAGAGTTCCTGTAAGATGAATCTGTTCAGATAAGAATGGCCCAGTAATTGAAGATGATCACTAGTCATCAAGCTCCATTTTGAGGGAAGAGAGAAAATGGCTATATAGCCTGTGCATCATTGGATTGCAGCTATCACATATGGTGGATTCTACAGGAATATTAATGTCAAATTTTGTATAGCATCTTCCATACTGTGGAATATAATATGTCTACTTCTTTTTAACCCTTCGTTTGCACTGACATTGCAACTTAGACTTTCTTGTACTGCTGATGGGTTTCAGCTCTCATCAGTGCCAGTGAGACGTCCCCTTTCTTCAAACATCACTTTCAAATGTCACACAGTTTGTGATGTTAACAACCCTCTGCATTGGATGAACATGAACATTAGTGTATTCTCTGACAATATGTGAAACATATTGCACAGAGGCACTCTTCCTCTGGTAGTGAAATCTCCAAACTGCATTTTCATTTGCCATTCACCCCTGCATATTCATGACTAACACACACATGGATTCACACATGCACATGTATGTACCACCTGGCACTTCTGACATCTCTGAATGTGGCTACTTTAATTGCTATAACCTAGTATATATGAGAGAGATGTATCATAGAGTAATTTGAGGTTTGCTCTTTTATGTGATTTATTAAGAAAAAAAAATAATAATAATAATTCTCTCTCTCTCTCTCTCTCTGATCACTGAATTATGATAACCTACTTAATACCATGCTGGGCCACCATTCGTATCGATAACCACTGCTATTTGCCTATGCATTGACTCCACTGCTGCCTGCAAGGCTTTCTACTGTGTCAGAATAGAAGATCAATAATCCATATGCTTCACTTCCCATTCCACAGTTGTTCAATTGAATTGAGATTAGGCTAATTTGGAGGCCAATCAAAATAAGCGATATCTGCACTGTATTCCTTGAACCACTCATACACAATGTGGGCCTGATGACACAGTGCATTATTGTCTTGGAAAGTCCTGTTTCTATCCGAGATGCAGCATTGTAGGATGCATGTGGTCTTCTAAGAGCTGCTGGATGACTCATCAGAGAAACATTGGTCTGTGCGTGTCAGGTGTCCTAGTTCTTGCCGGCGAAACATGCCCCATATTAAGCAACCACCACCCCCTGCCTGGATAGTGGGCACTGTGCACAATGGTCCATGGACTCATGTTGCTTGCACCACACACACACACACACACGAAGGTGGCTGTTAGCAGGTTGCACCAGGTATCTGGACTCATCCGACCAGCACACTCACCAGTCCTCCAGTGTCCAACCAGCTTGTTGTTGACATCACAGCATTCACTGTAGACTGTGAGGAGAGGGTGTCCCTTGGGCTATCTGTTGAATCCCATATGGCTGAGTGTGCGGAGCATTGTCATTTGGATGTTGTTCTGCATTCCTCATTGTATTGCTATGTCAGCTGTCAGATAGTGACCTGTCATCCAGTCTGTGCTGCACCCTTCACTTACCATGACCATCTACCATGTATAATCCTTTACAGTTCTGTCGGAAGGTGGTTTGATCCGTTTGGCACCATTCTTTGTACACTGTAACCACAGCGGGCTGTGAGCAACTGACAAGATGTGCCATTTCCGGTATGGAAATATGTGATGCACGAGCTCCCATCATACCCTTTTGAAACTCAGTGATAACTTTACTGTGTCCTGTAACTACTACTTTATCACTTTGACTTATATGAATAGAAGCAAATTACCACTACTCTAGCATACAGAGCTGTTCGGCTTTTTATACTGCAAGCTATGCAGCGTAGTCCATTATACTGTAGATGGGGCGGGCATAATTTGGTGATCACCGAGTGTGCATAAAAATAAAATATCAGATTTCCTATGTTTTCTGATTAAGAACCCCTCAATTAAGACAATAATTACTATTTATTTACTAGTTAGGGTAAATAGTAATTACCATTTTAATTAAGGTTCTGATTTCCCTATTACCAACGTGCTTATTTTTTTAAAACTGGTTTAGTTCTTTACTCTTTGAAGTAATTAAATTTCTATGTGCTTACATATTGTCTGTATTTCAGCATACATTTTGTTATTTGCATATCCACAGCTCACAAGTTTAGCTATGATAATGCTGGATTCCTATTATCGTACTATTGAAGGTTTCGAAGTTTTGGTCGAAAAAGAATGGATAAGTTTTGGCCATAAATTTGCCCAGGTAAGAACATGAGCTAATTTTCTTTGTAAAGTGTTTTTTTTTTTTTTTTTTTTTTTTTTAATATATAGTTTGAACTCTATATAATAAAATTGATCATTTGTTAAAAAAATTTGTTAAACAGAAATTTCGTTATAAAGAAATATCACATTTTCAACAATGAAAAATACTGTAATTCAACATTCAGAAATAAATCAAAAATAAGTATTATTTTATTAAATAATAAAATATTTGGTTATTTTTTTGTTATACACCGGATTTTACTGTATAGGCAACCCTTGAATAACACGGTAGTTTGATTCCTATGAAATCTCGTGTAATGTGAAACCACATTATATAGGGACTAAGAACCAGTACAAAAAGGGGGTTATGTTCCAAAAGCTAACAAAAATATGCCTTTTTTTTTTTTTTTTTTTTTTTTTAACTATCAGAAACTTAATTTTTATAATAGTAATAACTTAATATTTTAACTTTATTTTTATAATAGTAACTTAAATAGTAATAACTGAACAAACATCTTACCTTACAAACTGTGATACTTGTATGTGAGATAATGTACGGTCATTTAATTTTCTTCCTTCCTCTTCATCGCTGCTAAGCACAATCCCTTCTGCAGCATCTAGATTTTGCACACCTTCTGCTCTCTTTAAAAGTCACGAACTGCACTCTTCGAAGTCACAATTATTTTTTATGGTCTCAAACAAGCACAAGTTCAATAGCACAGAACCTAACCCAGGGATCTTCCAACAAAATACAGTGGACCCCCGCTTTAAATGATACATGAAAATCGGAAGAATATTTTCCAGTTAGCAAAATAAAAATAAATTTACACTTACATACATAACTTAATCAGTTATGCACAGTTAGTACAGGAAAATCTTAATCAGTTATGCACAGTTAGTAAGGATTTTGGACTAAAGATGAATATGGCTAAAACAAAAGTAATGATGAACAAGTATGCCACGGAAAGGGAAATAATGATTGAAGGAGCAGTAATTGAAAAGGTGGAGTCATATACTTATCTGGGACAAGTTATTAGCTGTAATAATGATAAATGGCTGGAAGTCAAGAGAAGAATAAATTTTGGATGGATAGCATTCAGGAAATATAGTCACATACTGAAGAGCAATATCCCAGTTTGTCTGAAACGTAAAATAATGAATCAATGTATACTCCCCACCATGACTTATGGAAGTGAAACTTGGGCACTCACCAAAAGAATGGAAGAGAAGCTAAGAACTACACAGCGAAGAATGGAACGAATTATATTGGGAATCAGACTGTTAGATAAGAAGAGAAACACATGGATTAGGCAGCAAACTCAAGTAAAGGACATTCTTATCAAAACTAAAGAACTAAAATGGTCTTGGGCAGGACACATAGCTAGAAGACATGATGACAGATGGACTAAGAAAATAACAGAATGGTACCCAAGAGGAGCTAGAAGAAAACCTGGAAGACAAAGGCGGAGATGGATAGATGAAATTCATGAGTTTTTGAGTAGTAAATGGATGGCCAGTGCTCAAAACAGAAGGAACTGGAAAGTTGCTGGAGAGGCCTTCATCCTGCAGTGGATTGAAAATGGCTGATGATGATGATGACATAACTTAATTAATATGTACATACTAACTAATTGATATTTCTGTTCACCGACTTTTTTTTTGTAAAATTTAAAACAGTAAAAATAAGCAATTAATAACAAAGAACATGGCACACACAAGTTGCAACAAACACGATATGGAGTAATGAGTTTCTGCAAATTTAATTTTATGTTTTTTATATGATTGAATATTTGATGGATGGGGAAACACATTTCACCTTAATAACGTTTGAAAACCCTCAGAATTCCGACTGTTGGTATTGTTGCAAATGCAAGAAGATAGAGTTTACTACCCATTTATAAACTATGTATAAATATAGTGCAAATGCATCAGAAACACATAGCTATATCTGAATAAATCAGAATATTAGTAAAACGGCATCGTTTTAAGTCATATCTCACATTGTGAATACCTTCACAATGAGTTGCCATGATATTGCACTATTTCGAATAAGTAACGCTTCACCTAAGGAGAAGACTAAAACCGGAAAGTGCAAATTGTTTTTATTGTTTTATGGTAGTGACCTCCAGAAATGTGCTTTAGAAAAATAACATGAAGGTGATAACGACTAGTGGGTCAACAGCAGGGATTCACAAAAAGGAATGGAAACATTGAAAATTACATCTAACATAATAGCTGGGTTTTCCCAGCACAAAAACTCAAAAATACCATGTTATCCACGACTTCCCACAATTCTAAAACCGATTTAGTCAAAATTGACTAAATAGAAAAATTCACTATATGGAAGTTCATTAAAGAGAGGTCCAACAATATAACTTTGTGCTAATTAACATCCATTAGACACTTTCATTTTCTTTTTGCTAAGAGACAGGGAATAGCAAGCAAAGTTTGCATTATAAGTGAAGTCTTCTTTTGCAATTCTCACATTTTCAAACTATTATCAAATGCTCTCCAGTTATACTAAAAATAAACAGTACTTCCAAAAGAGAGGTAAAAGCAAGTTCAGAAGTAGCTTCACAACATTTAAGTTTGTAAATGTGTTCACTACAGTCACACATGCTGGCTATGGTAAAAATAGATCACATTAAAGTTGTTGTGCTTATGCTCATTTGTTATTGATTGCTGAGGTTAGCACCTGTGGCACTGTTGTAGTAGAAATAGAAAAACATACACTAGTACGGAAAGAGCATGCGAGCATTTGATCTACAATTCCACATGACTTTTACAGTTACCAGGTGTTCTGTGCAACATGTTAAGAAGACCAGCAGGCCTACTGTAAGTGAGAAGGGATTTCATCCACAGTCCTCATATTCAGTGTATCTGGCCATCATAAAACTTGGTTTACCACAAAAAAATGTGTAGATTGTTGCATGAATGAATCTGAAACCATGACTGCATCTGAAACCATGCAAGTTGCATATGGTGCAAGCCATTACAGCCAATGACAAACTTAGACATTCTCTGTGGACATCTTTACTAAGATGGTGGTAGATGAAGAGCTTGTTAAACATTTTCACTTTCCCATGCATAACATGAGAATGTAGGTAAGTGGGAAATGCAAAGTTTATTTTTGTCTTGTTTGTCAATTCTCTGACAAGTTTGAAACAGAAAACAGTTCAGGCATTAATCTTTTGCTGAAATACTTAATGCAATACCTTTGCTTTTGAACATGCAGAGAATATTTTGGATTGAATGTCTTCAAAATTAGTTTTGAAGATATTTTATCCAAAATTTTTTTTTCCATGTCCAATAAAGCAAAAACATTGCATTAAATTTTTTAGCAAAAGTTGAGCCATCTGCATGGAATAAACTGTGTAGATTTATTTGTATCAGCTCATGTATCGGACAGGGAGGTAAAGCTTATTGTGATAGTGACTTTATTTCTTTAATTCTATGAGTGGAGGAATGAAAGTTGTTAACATTCATCTGCTAAAGAGGTATCTAAAAGTTCTGTTAACAAATATAGACCAGAGCAGAACTTTTCAAACTTATTTGGCTGTGGAACCCTTTTACAAATCTAAATCATCTACAGAACCCCAATATCTTTGTAATAATTAACAATAAATTAAAAACATAATGTGTGTACAAATTGAATAAGAAAATTTTTGATAAAAACAAATGAAACATTGGCAGGGGGTTCTATAGAATGCATTTTTAAAACTACTGCCCTAGACTGTTCTGAATTCTGGTTATTTCTTAATTCATATTACAATAATGTTAAAGTTATTCAGGATTAGTTAGATTTCACAGATGGTCAGAGAAGTGGCAGCTAAATTTTATATAATTTTTAATTATAAAATATCAGTGTAAATACACTGTAGTGAACTCATAATGAAAAACTACATTAGTGTAAAGGCATCGCTTTAATTGTATCTCGTAATGTGACTACCTTCACAACGAGTTACCATGTATTGCACTATCTCGAATAAGTAACGCTTCACTAATAGAGAAGACTGTTACTTATTCTCAGTGGGCAACACTACCCAGATGGCAGGTACCCTGGTGTTGCAATCATGCCAACCCAGTTGTGAAGTTATTTTCACAATATGAGAGATGCCAAAAGGTGTGCAAGGTAATACTTAAATAAACAAAATATAAATGCTCAAGGCATAATATATTATGAGTTTAAAATACACTAAAATATCAGTGTACACCATAGTGAACTCGTAATGAAAAACTACATAAGTAGTGTAAAGGCATCGATTTAATTATCACAGTATGATAATGTATCTCATATTATGACTACCATATTGTAACCTATACACTTCATGTTGATTTAAAAATAGTAGAGGAAGAAACGGTTTTAGAAGTTACAATATGGTTGTACATGAAGTGCTCCAAGCAGTTTAGACAGTAAGGCCCATTATGTGCTGTCACCAATTTGCTTGTAGAGATAGGAGGTTATAATTCCACTGTATGTGGCAATTGCAAGCCTGCACTTGGAATGCTATGTTCAAGTATGAGCTCACACCTAAAAAGGGACATTAAACTTCTTGTAGTGGTCTAGAGGTGGGCAAAGTGCTGAGTAAGATCAGAAAAAGGATGTCCATATGGGAAAGATTGTGAATATCTGGGCTACAGAGTTTGGCAACTAGGCTTCTTAGAGGGAACTTATTGAGTTCTATAAGGCCCTGAGAAGTGGTAGTAAAATAAATGAAGGTGAAATTTTGACTGCTATAGATGATTCCCCAACTAGGGTTCATAAATTCAGATTAAAGGAAAAGGAGTTTAAACTAGATTGCACGAAGATTTATTTTAGCCAGTGAGTTGATTAGTAGAATAAGTTGCCTCCATGGTTGGTGGAGGCTAATAGCTTGGGGATGTTCAAAAAGTTGGGATAGGTAACTATGTGAGGAGGAAGCCAAGTAGGTAGTTTATTTTATTATTTATTTATGGTGCAAAAAACCTCAGACATTTTGTTGCACCAAATGGCTAATACTGATACTAATAAAGGTGAAATTTAAAAGATTGAAAAGAAAATATTTTTTGTAGGAAGATTACTGAGTTAACATAGGAGTACATAATCATGCTACAGTCAGTCCTCGTATAGCATGATAGTTGTGTTCCTAGAAACCCTTGTGCAATGCAAAATCATGCAATATAAACAACAGGCCTTATGGGAAAAATAGGGTTAGGTGCCGACCACCCAAGATTGAACACACATTTGTAACCAAAACATTACCAAACACAATAAATAATCGTAATAAAATACGTATTTTATTACGACTATTACGTAATAAAATATTGCTACTACTTTTGCTTCTATCATAAGCAAACTTGTTTTTTGTTTGATTTTCTATCCAAACAGATGACAGCCGTTCCATCTCTTCCAATTCTTTGTGTCTTGATCTAATGGATTTTAATTACACTTTGAGTTGTTCCTGCTATGAAAGTTGTTTTTATTTTCTCTGCATTCTTTCTAATTCTCGGCGTTGCCTCATTTAGGCGTGTAGCACGTGCAATATCATATGGTCTTTCATTTCACTCAAAGCGTTTCACAATTTCATATTTTTTCCTCTATCGACAGAGGCAGACTGGCCATAAGCCTTACTGGGGAAACCCCGGTTGGGCCGGAGGCCGGTGTGATTTTGGCCATAAACCATTGTATGAGGCCACTACAAATTTTCCCGGGTAAGAATTTTTGACCCAGTTTGCCTCTGTTTATCGATATTGCTTTTCTTTTTCTCTCTGTATCTGTAGTGTCTTCGCCAGGACGCTTCCTTTTCACACCTTTTAAGTATTTTAATAATTTTTAGGGAATAAAGCACAATTACAAAACGAAGAGGCACGCTTGATACACATAAACAAAGCTGCACGCGTGTAGCAACTGAATAAACAACACTGTAAAGGCAGAGATACACTATTAACACCTCACATTTTACTAAAGCCCATTTCTAGGGGTTACTACCATAAAACAATAAAAACAATTTCCAGTTGCGTTTCTGCTAGTGGAATCTGTTATAAACTGGTAGTAAACTCGATCTAATTGCATTTGCGATTATACCGATAGCTGGAATTGTGTTGGTTTTTACGTTATTATGGTGAAATGTGTTTCCCCTTCACTGATATAAAACACATAAATACATTTTCAGAATCTTCTCTTCATTCCTATCGTGTTGCGTTCAGTTGGGGTGATTCCGCGTTCGACTGCCATTTCTTGTAAACACAAAGGTGAATCGTGCATAAGCGAATTCGGTTCGTGTTATATAAGATGTCGTGTATGATCAAATTCGTGTAGTGTAAACACGTGTTATACGAGGACTGACTGTATTTGCTCTCTCTCTCATACAATGACAAAAAAAAATACATCAATCTTTATTCGGTTTCAGATTGGGCTACCTTTGTTTCTAATAACAGCAGGTGTGGAGCATAGCATAAGGACAGTGTGCAGTGCACAGAAAGAAAAAAATAATGTAGTTGCATAGTAACAATGATGCCGTATGTACTGATTGTTTGCACATTTTGCCATAGAACATAAACTTCCTCTAAGTTGTGTGGATCATACAGGCACATTGTTCAGAAATATATTTCTGATAGCAAAATAGCAAAAAAAAAAAAAAAGAAAAAAAAAAAAGAAAAATGGTGGAAGAACAAAAACAACAGAAATTGTAAGTGAAGTTGCATAGATATAAGAAGTAGTGATGGTTCTGAAAAATGGGCTATTTTTGATTACTACACATGGCATTAATCAAAGGGATTTCTTGCTATATGCCATTGTGGTGACCTTTTGTAATTAAAAAAGGGGGGGGGGTAAAGTTTTTTTTTTTTTTTTCAGTGCTAGCATTGGAGAGTGACTACAGGGTTCAGCATTTGGCATCTGAACAGCCTAAAAGCATATGGTATTCCTTGGAAAAAACATGGAACTTGGTGTTGATAATGTGCTTGTTAATGGTAGGCCCAAAAATAATAGTAGAAAGTGTATTAAGAGAGAAGATTGCCAGCCTATTAGCACTTGGTGTAATAGACTAGTCTTGTCATCTTATTAATTTGTGTGCCAGAAAGGTAGCCACATGCCTTCATTTGAAAGTGGGTGAATATTTGCTGGAAATTTACTCTTATTTAGAAAGAAACTTTAAAAGGAAAGATAGATTTAAACAATTTTGCCTGCTGCATGCCACTGATGTAAAAAAATTCTGAAATGTGTGTAAACTTAGTTCTCCTTGGTTGAAGGTGTAATAACACTCCTTGTGGATTAACTCAAGACTTGAAGGACTCTGCAAGGCTTTTGGGGGGGAAATTTTTATCAGCTTGGCTGGCACTTGAAGGTAGAAGGAATCTGTTTTGTAGAGATGGGATACGTTAAAACAAAGGTGGTGCAAGGGTTTTTGTCAGTATTATTGAGGATACCTTAAAGGTTCAGGGAAACTGCCAATGTATCTCCATACATTAGTGTGATTCTAAGAGTGAAGTGGGAAATTACTGACCAGTCAGTTTAACTTCAGTAGTAGGGAAAATCATGGAGGCAATGATCAGTGGTGAAATTCAGGATCATTTAGATAGAAATCTCAGCATGGTTTTGTAAAGGGAAAATCACGTTTAACAAATCTGGTTAGCTATTTTGACAGTCACTTGTGAGCTGGATTTAAGAAATTTCGACACTGTTTATTTGGATTTCAGCAAGGCATTTGATTCAGTCTCACATCAGCAGTTAGTTTATAAGCTGAAACAGGTTGGAATCGCAGGAAAAATCCTTAGATGGATAGCAAGCTGGCTTCAGGGCAGGAGGCAAAGGGTTCGGATAAATAGTTATTCCTCAGATTGGGTTGAAGTAAGAAGTGGCCCCAAGGATCAGTATTAGGACCACTTGTTTTTGATTGTCATAAATGACATCGATGAAGGGATAGAGGGCGTGATGTCTAAATTTGCAGATGATGTAAAGCTTGGTAGAGTATTTAATGATCACTGCCAAGCAGAGCTTCTTCAGAGTGACCTAGATAGACTTCAGGAATGGTCAGAAAAATGGGAGCTATGCTCTAATCCCACAAAGTGTAAGGTATTACACTTGGGGAACAGTAACCTCAAAATAATTTATACACTTGGTGGAGCTGATCTAAAGCCAGTATTGGAGAAAAGGGACTTGGGTGTTACAATACAGTCAAACACAAAGTTCTCCATGCATTGTAGACAGGTTGAAAGGAAGGTTCATGGTGTTCTATCGATGATTTATCAAGCAATTGCTAATAGAGATAAGGACGTCATAATCCCATTATATAAGACTGTTGTTAGACCACTTGGAACACTGTGTTCAAGTATGGAGACCGCACCTAAAGATAGACATTGAGCTTCTTGAAAGGGTCCAAAGATGGGTAACTCACCTGGTGAGATCAGCAAAAGGGCGTCCATATGAGGAAAGAATTCGAATATGTGGGTTTGCAGAGCTTGGAAACTAAGTGCCTTAGAGGAGACTTGATTGAGGTATTTAAGGCTGTGAGAGGCATAAGTAAAATGAATGAGGACGAAATTTTCACAGTTATAAATGATTCTAGAACTAGGGGCCATAAAGTGAAGTTATGGGGGAAGATGTTTAGACTGCTTTATTTTAGCCAGCGAGTTAAAAATTACTGGAATAAGTTACCTACGTGGGTGGTAGAGGTTGACAGTTTGCAGAAATTCAAAGGTCAGCTGAATAGTTACCTACAGTAGGAGGAAATGCATAGATTGTCTATTTCATTTGCTTTTATTAATTATTTATTTATTTATATTTTTTTTATTTCTTCTTATTATTTTTTTTTTTTGGCTGCTGCTGCAGCATAGGCTTCCTTGCACCATGTGGTCATTACTTATACTAACTATACTGGTAAAGTGGTGTCAACCTTTGGTGAATTAAAGAGATTATAAGTAGTGAGAAAAACCATTTGAGCACTTTTCAGAGTTATCAAATTGAAAAGTACAAGTGATCACTAATGAGTGACACTGACTCATGTTCTAATCCAGTTCATGGACCAAAGGTTTTGAAAGAAGACAACTTGGTGAACTCAGAAAAAAGAATTTTTTAATTGCTAACTCCTAGTGAATCAATCCTAAACAATACAGGCAAGCTGATCATTCTGTCCTCACTCATTCAGGAAGTCTGTTCGTGATTTTTTTTCTGGCTTGAATAAAGCAATTTATATCAACAGTTAAATCTTCCATCTTGGATAATAACAGAAGATAATAGTCTTGTAATTATCCTCTTGTATATTCTGTATTCTTAAAAGTGCAAAACAAGTAACATTGTTTTGCACTTTTAAGAATACAGAATTTGCTTCTCTTGAACGTTTTAAGTGTGGGGGGGGGGACTGTTCCTTAAATAATTTGCTTTAAAAGTGTGAAAAAAGTTAGTATACAAACGAATTGACATATGCAGCCGTATTTTGTTTATTTTTTTAACTTTTGAAAAAAGTTCAAAGATTTGCTTAGTTCAGATCTTAGATAAATCTATTATTTATGTGTTCAAACTTTCATTCCCTGCATGCTCATCACACATTAAATTCATTTGTCACATTCCACCTTAGTGTACTCCATTTGTTAATTGTAATTTTTCTCATATGTTATTTTATTTGTATTAGGTTTCACACAACTAGTGTTTGCTCCCAAGAGTAGTGCACCCTACAATTTGGAAAATGACAAACTTAAAATAAATTAACATATGCATTGAAGTGATCTTTTACCATTACAGACACTTGTTTATGAAGTGATTTTTATTTATTATGTTATTTTAATATTATTTATTTATTTATATATCAGCCACTGAACTAATTTTTGTGTAATTTGTATTGCACGATCAGAAATTAGCATTAGCATTAGTAAAGGCACATGATGCAAGAAAGCAAGCTTATATAGCATCAGCCAAAAAAAAAAAAAAAAAAATCTAATTTCACCCATCCACTCGCTTCAAATGTTTGTCTAGTTCTGCCCTGAATCTATTTAAGCTATCAACTTCTAACAACAGATGGAAGTTTGTTCCAGCAATTAACCACATGCTGGCTAAAAGCAAACTTCCGCACATCTATCCTACAAAAATGATTTACTTTTCCCATTTTGTTGATGCTACCTTACTAAAAGTAAGATTATAATAAATAGATAATAAATCAAATACAGTATAGTGATTACCAACTACACTGCTTGACAAAATTAACAGAACACGTAGAAAATGTGGTGTTACTTGTGTGGCTTGCGCCAAAGCAGGACAAAATTTGGTATGGTGGTGTACCACAGAATAATGATGAAATGAGAAGACAGCAAGAAACTTTAGACAGGTATAAGAGATATTTATAGGGGTTGTATGAGAATTCCCAAAAACTTCATATTAACAGAAGTCGATGCAAGTTGCTTGAAAATATAGTCACATGACAACAGTACGGCATATGATTCCCTCCAAAGGCTAAACAGGCCTGACAGCGGTAAACCGTGCTTGATATGAGGGTGCCTATAAGATTCTGTTGCATTCTTCCACCAGTGCAGACATTATTATTATTATTAGCCATATAGTGCAAAGAAGCCTGAGGCTAATGCTGCACCAGCCAAAAAAAAATTTCTGAGTTACCCAGAGAGAGAGAGAGAGAGAGAGAGAGAGAGAGAGAGAGAGAGAGAGAACAAGAATCAGAAGTAGAAGGGAGTCACTAAGAAAGATGGCGCACTATGGCCATAGTTGCTGATGCACCCAATAAATCCCAAAACAAACAAACAAACAACTAAGAAAGAGAAGAATGATGATATCCAGCTGAGGACCCTGGGTGTGACAACTGAGGAGTTGGTTGTCGGTTTGCAATGCAACACCCAAGAGTGTCCCACACTTGTTCAATCGGATTTAAGTCTGGTGATTGTGCTGGCCAGGGCAGTCATTGGATATCTTCAGTTTCAGGATATTCCTCCACCACTTGAGCTCTATGTGCAGAGGCATTTTCATGTATGAAAAGAAAGCCTGGGTGAACCCCTCACAAGTCGGACATAGGGTTCAAGGATCTGTTCTTTGTACCTCCATGCAGTTATGGTACCTCTATCAAAAACATGAAAACCATAAGTGTCCCTTTCTCTGACGTTGGGCGGATGGTACCACATTCCTTGTTGTCTCCAGATGAAATAATGTCTATATTCTGTTTATAGGCTAAAACGAGACCTCATCAGAGAACAGAACTGTACCGATTTGTCAGGGCTCCAGGTTACATGTTGATGGCACCAGTTTCAACGAGCTGTGTTGGTGGTTTGGGGTTAAGGGGATACAAACCACTGGCTTCCTTTTATAGAGTTCACTTGAATTGAGCCTCTTAGCACAGTCTGTATGGAAAGGTTTTCATCTGTGGACGCAGCAACCTCAAGAGACAGCCGATGATAGGACATCATAGGGTTCTGTCTTGCTGTTAGAGCTGTTAATGGTCTGTTCTGGTTAATGTAGCCCTTGAGTGGCCCTGGCCAGCTCTTGTAACAGTACTGGTTTCCTAAAACTGTTTCCATAGTGCCGAGATGACACTGTGTGACACATTAAGCCAACGTGGCACTTTTGTCTGCGACTACTTCAGGTTGTCCAATGGCCTGCTATCTCAAAGAATCATGTAAATGATGACGACTTGCCATTCAGAGTACTTGATATGTGGCTATCTCACTGAACAAGCCTGAAAACGGGAATGAAGTGATGTGGTGGCAAACAGTGTTTTTATAGGCATGAATAATTTGCATAATGTGCTGCTCTGTAAGCTGATAGATAGATTTCTATTGGATACTGGGGATTTGCAATCCAGGATGCTTATTATATCAAATATTTGTCTTCGGCAACATTGTTCGCAATAAAATATTCTTGAAATTAAAGAGGCCTGTGGTACCGGGTTCCTTAGATGACAGTGAAATTCATTGTGACTAGTAAGAACAGTAACTGGGTTTAATAAGTAATTAATCAACTGGAGCTTTCGAGATTTAAGTATCCCTTCATCAGCTGCGTGAATACATACATAAATATAAAATATGAAACTTTACAAATGGAATATGCAGAACATGGTCATGTGTAAAAAGATAAAAGTAATATATTCTTGAAAAACATTTTGTTCTGTTCATTTTGTTGATCAGTGTACTTATTCAGTTTAATCTTTTATTTTGAAGATTTCTTCTACATTTGTAGACATTTAAAACATAATTCAGCTATACAAGTTGGTGCTTCGCATCAGTTCTGTATGTAGTAAATCACTAAAGTTGGTGAAATGACATAGCCTTCGTTACATCTCATTTTGTGAATACCTTCACATCAAGTTGCTTTGCATTGTACTACTTCAAATAAGTAACACTTTCCCATTAGAGAAGTCTATTGTTACTTATTCTCAGTGAATATCATCACCCAGATTGCTGTCTCAGGGCTATGTGGCTCTTCATTAGCATTTACTTATTTACTTACTTACTCCAAGGTGTTACGGTCCTTGTAGAACCTTGGCCTCCTCAATGATTTTTCTCCAGCTGTCTCTTTCCCTGGCCATTGTTCTCCATCGTATCACCCTAAGCTGTCGTAGTTCGTTCTTTATGTCATCCACCCACCTCCTTTTCAGTCTTCCTCTCGTTCTTCTTCCTCCTACTTGCCCTTCCATTGCTTTCCTTGGCCATCTGTTTTCCTCTATTCATCATCACGTGTCCTGCCCATTTAAGCCTTGAGCTTAGGGGGGGGATTAGCATTAGTAGTGGCAAATTATGCAAGAAAGCAAGCTAAAAAAACACTTAACATTTCACCAATCCATTCACTCCAGAAGTTTGTCCAGTTTTAACTTGAATTTATTTAGGCTATCAACTTCCACTACGACAGATGGAAGTTTGTTCCACTAATTAACCACTTGCTGGCTAAAGGCAAATTTCTGCACAACTATTCTGCAACTGTCTTTCCTCATTTGAATTTTTTGCCCCCACTCAAGTATGTAATCTGAGCAAGGGGAAGAATCCCATCAGCATTGAGCTTGCTCAAACCATTCTAACCTTAACACCTCAATTAGATCACCTCGCTGGTGTCTAGTCCCCAGGCGATGCAATTTGCAGAACTGAAGCCTTTCTTGCTAAGAGCAACCCTTTGTTCTCCTCACTAATCTCGTTACACTTCTCTGTACTTGTTCCAGCAGCTCTACATCCTTCCTAAAATGAGGCCTCCAGACCTATATGCAGTACTCAAGATATGGCCTGACCATTGCCTTATACAAAGCAATAATCACCTCCTTATCCTTGCTAGCAATGTTCCTGTATATCATTGACAAGATTCCATGAGCTGCTCTGGCAGCCTGTCTGCACTGCTCAGAAAACTTCATATTTGACTGCACAATTACCCCTAAGTCTTTCATTCTCCACTAGTGTAGTACTGCACAGTTGGTATGCTACTCTGGAGTTACTGCTACCCATATGCAGTACTTTGCATATGTCAATGTTAATCTTCAGTTGCCAATTCTCACCTATCTCTCCAACTTTCCTAGGTCACGTTGCAGCAGCGTACTGTGATTACTGTCATTATAACCCTGCCAATCTTTGTATCATCTGCAAACTTTGTATCGATATTAAGCCTAATATACCTTCATCAGTATGATTGATGAATATAGAAAACAACAATGAGCCAAAACACTGAACCCTGAGGGACTCCACTAATGTCATTATTCCATGAAGACCAGTGTCCATTCATTACCGCTCTGTCTTCTCCCACTCAACCATCCCTTAATCCATAGCAGCAACTTGCACTTTATGCCTACTACACCAATTTGTACATCAGACTTTTATGTGCAACAGTATCCAAAGTTTTCCTGAAATCCAAGTATATGATGTCAAAATTATTTTTTATATCCAGTTCCTTTGTGATTATATTGTAGTATCCAGTCAAATTGGTTGGACAATATTTCCCCTTAACATACCCATGCTGTATCTGAACTGTAATCGTTGCTTATGATCACAATGTTATCTGCAAATCGTAAATGGTTTAGGTACTCTCCATTCACATTGACTCCTTTCTGTGACCAGTCCAATCTTGTGAAAGTTTCCTCTGTGGTAAAGAAAAAACTGCAGCCATTATCAACCCACTGTAGGATGGAAGCCTCCACAACAATTCATGCTGAGGGAAATGGACCATAATCTGCAACGCTGGTCCAGTGCGGGTTGGCAGATCGACTGTATTTAGCAGTCAGGGGCTTGAACCCCAGTCTACTCAAAGAGCGTGTGTTACTGCACTCCTGCTCCTGACCACTCGGCTATGGAGGCCGTCTACGGTAGCAGTAAACAACTTCGGAGATAGTGTCTCCTTGTCAGACTCCTTTCTCAATTTTAAATTTGTTACTGTCTCTGTCTTGTCTAATAAAGGAGGTAGTGTTCTCATATTTTCTTCAAAATCATAATGTATGAGGTGTCTGTGCCTTGTATTTGCATTGTGCGAAACATTGCCGTATCCTATATAGAGTCAAATGCCTTTTCATAATCCACAAATGCCAGGCATAATGGTGTTTTATATCCATTAGCTGTAATATTACGGAAAGGTGATCCATATTTGAGAATCCTGTCCTAAAGCTGGCTTGCTCTTTTGGTTGATTCTCATCAAGTATTGTTTCTAATCTGTTAGCGATGACCCTGTAGATGTGGGACAACAAGCCTAATTGGTCTATAATTTCGAATTTCTGATTTGTCTCCTTTCTTATGCAGCAAAATTGTGATTGCATTATTCCACTGCTTAGAGGTCCAGCTTTTCCTAATGTAATTTGTGAAGAGTCTTGCCAGTTTCTGTGTAATGTGTCTTCCTCCCAATTTTACCAACTCTAAGTAACTTCATCTTCACCCTGTGCTTTTTGATTCTTTATTTTCTTCAATTCATGTTCTGACTTGATTACAGACAAGCTTATATCTATCATAGGCTTCTGTGTCGCCTGATAATTTTTATAGATTTTTTTTTTTTTTTGTCTCAATAGTTCATCTGACATCCATTTAGGCCTAAACATTGAACAGTATTTCTTAGTTGGTATGAGAAGCCTAGTAGCTTCAAGATCAATTCCTTGAATGCTTCCCATTTAGAATTTTCTGTTGCTAACATCATCAGTTGTTACCACCGTATTGAATTTAAAAACAGTCTGAGACCACCATAGTCACCTTTACAAAAGAAAAAAACCTTCCATTTATCCCTAATAGTAGTTACATCTGTAAGTAAATCCCACATCTGTACTTACATTGTGGGATTTATTTATCTGTAAGTAAATCCCACATTGGTATACTGTGATCACTGCCATCTAATGGTTCCTTTATCTGCAAATTCTTAATTCATTAATAATCATGCTGGTAATCAGATCAAGAGTATTAATCCCACTGGTTACCTCTTGAACATGCTGCTGTAGAAATGGTCATCCAGTAAATCCAGAAAAGTCTTGCTAGGGTGCGTGAGACCAACCCACAATTTTCAATTATGTCTGGAAAGTTCAAGTCCCCCCATTATAAGACAATCTGATTTATTGGCCCACTCTTTCTCTGTACAGTTGTTCGTTGTACTCATCAGAGTCATTAGGCATATAACACACTCCTACTGTAATTTTTGCTTTTCCAGTGCTTATGTCACACCAAACTGATTCAGTATTGCACTGGCCACCCTTGTCAGCTGGATGCATTGCCTTAGATTTTATGCATTTCCTAACTAACAGTATAACACCTCCTCCCTTCCTATCCTGTCTGTCCTTTCTGTATGCATCCACAGTTATAACACTACCTCCTGTGGATGTGGGATTTTGTGCATTGCGCACTGACAGTGGAAAAGGCTCTTAGTTAAGATAGTATGGTATTCAGGACCGGGCAACCTGAGTAAGGGGTCAATGTATCCACTGGTTTTGCAATAATCCCAGTGGATTCAATAAAATACAAGAAACAGGTCCGGTTCTACATGCTAAGGACAGGCACTGGGCAGCAGTTTTCCAGGTGATGGCTGCTCCCTGGTGGCAAAGAGGTCTGACACAACACATACTACAGAACATTCACTAACAATACATGTACATTCATCAACCACACATCAGGCTCATTTTACAGAGTTTCTGTATTTCATCAGTGACACTAGGTGGAGATGGACATCAGTGTGGGAGCTACCATAGACAGGGTACATATATATGTACATTGTACTCCCCAAATTTAAATTCTGCATTCCTTATATCTATGACAACACATCTCTGCTATTCTAACAATATCTGATGTCTTGACCAGCACTTAATTCATTGAATTTATTTACTATACTCCTAACATTGGTGTAAATGCAAGTATACATCTGCTTGTTCTTACTGTTAGTTGCCCAAACACAGCCTATGTATTTACTTGTTCCATGATGACTGCTAGCAGTTCTTGAAATCTCCAGCAACTTGCTTTCCAGGCTGCTGTTCATTCCAGTAGTAGCAGTGCAAGAATCACTTCCTCCCCTGCTTGCAGCTACTGTTAATCTATGTCTGCGTATCCCGTCCCCAAGCTAGCAGGTTTCCAACCCACCTAATACTGCCTTGATAGTATCAGCAAATAATCTTGCACCCTTTCTATGTAAGTGTGTCCCATCCCTGTAGAAGCAGTCTCTCCTGTTAACAAGCACACACTGTGCTGAGAAAAATTCTAACCCATGAGCCTTGCACAATCTGCAGAACCAAATCTTATACTCCCTCCTATCATGTCTGGGCTGAATTGCAGACACTTTCAAATTGAACCCTAACTTGCGACTTTTTTTTTGACATTGACTTGTACTTTTTAAGTAAGTCTGCAGATCTACTCTTAATGTCATTAGTGCCAACATGTGCAACAATATCACCCTTTGTGCCCTTAAAATATTGTCTGCTGTACGTCATCAACTTTTGCCCCACAGAAGACATACCCTGGTCCTATTTCACCTATCCTTTTTGCACAATATATTTCCCATTTCCCTGACATTAAAGTCACCGGCAGCAGCTATCTCCTGTGAGACAAGCACATTTATCAATGGGTGGGTAGGTATCTGGTGGTATAAAGACTGAAAACCCAGTCATTACATCTCATGTTGTGAAGTTAGCTTCATAACTGGGGTTGTCAGATCAGTCATTGTTCCACCAGGTAACTACCCACCCACCGATGAAGGCCAAATAGCACTGAAATGGCTATCTGGGTGGTGGTGGTGGTGGTATCCACTGAGAATAAGTAATAATAAGTCTTCTCTAATATGGAAGTGTTACTTTTTCAAAGTAGTACAATGACAGGCAACTCATGAAGGTATTCACAATATGAGATGTAATGAAAACTATGCCATTTCATCAACTTTGGCAATTTACTACTTACATGATTTGCATAAAAATTTCTAATTTGCTTTATAATAATATAGGTTTGGTTGGCTAAAGATCGGGTCTCTAAATTTTTATTTGCTATATGGGAATTTTTTTTTTATTTTGTTGTTATAGCGCATTGGCCATGGTGATGATAAGCATTCAGATGCTGATCGATCTCCAGTATTTTTACAGTTTATTGATTGTGTATGGCAGATAACAAATCAGGCAAGTATTTCATTCATTTTTTATATTATAATGTATGGAGAAAATGAATATCCCTCTAAATTATTTACACAATTTGGTTTTTAATATACTGTGAGAATTGTTTAATCTTGCTTGTTATTTATCTCTCTAGTTGTTCATATATTCAGAGTAACTCATAAAATTAATGATGATACACTTCAGTATTTTTATTGCTTTGTGAAATAGAAGGAAACAAATATATAAAAAGTTGCATATGGACATATTTCTTCTTAACCTTTTAAATAAACTTAAATAAGATACTGTTTCAGTACATAGTTCCTCACTCATAGGAGGTGTAAATATGCAAAATAATTCAGGCATTTGCTGTCCTCAGATATGTCCACACCTGAGGACAGAAAAACATGACGTTTATTTTAAATTTTCTGCTTTAATTGGTTCAGAAGCACATTGTTTATAACTCATCAATCACTGTTCCTTGTTTTTTTTCTCTTTCTCTCTCTCTCATGTTCTAGAATTACTCCTTTATGATCGTAGAATACACTCTCCTTGCAGATGTCTGAGTGTGGTGCCACTCTGAACTTGCATGTGTGCTTTCTGATGTGTAATAGTGCACCCAGGATTCATCTTCAATTACTGTGTGTTCTAAAAAGACATTGCATTCATGCTCATATCATCCAAGAAACATGGAACACTCATTAAGTTGCCATTCCTTCCATTCTGATGTTAAATACATTGAGCGAACACTTTTTGAAAGTGCAGCTGGTTGCATAACAATAGTATGCATTGAACCAACACTAAACATTATACTGTGACAGTTTCTTTGTATAAATTCTTCCACTGCCACTGTGATTTCTTGTGTTACAACATAATGTAGTCCTCCATGATAGTATAGTGATTTCATCACTTGCTGTTTGTTTGTTTGGAAAGGTCTGGGTGCGAGTGGAGAGAGTAAGGTCTTCCTCCCCCCACGAGTTATTCCTTTTTTTTGCCCATACAACATAAAAAATTGGCCAACGATCATACTTTATGCTGGCGTAATACCCAATGGTGCCATATGGTCTGTCACTGATGCACCTAAAAAACAGTGTTTGCTTGATCAGAGAAAATCCTCAGTACTTTCAATACTGTTCTTAAACTTATTTACCATCTTGTAGACTTGCTGCTGACTTGTCAGCTTGCTTCACTATACTGAACCAACATTCTGCATTAAATTTCAGCAGGTGTTATTCCTTCCACATTCAGAAAATGGATTATAGATTACATGTCTACCTTGGTGCATGACTGCAAGGGTGCTGCCACCTTGAAATTAACTGCATTCCAAATAATGCTAGCATATCGGGCCATCTGACCCCAATATGTTGCTGCAAAACCTATGCAAGTCAGCAAGTTGAGGTGCTGTACTTCTGGTGGCATTTGGTTTGGGAGAAAGCGGTCTGAGATATGAAGCCTCCGATGCTTCGTGCAGAGCATCAGGGTTGACTGAATTTCTGGCTTGGGTATTTGCCAGTAGCACGAATCCCAAATGGATGATGTTGAGATCTGACCTGTGATCATTTTAACTGTAGCTATCGGTAGTCGTATTTCGATGATATCAGGCAATCGCTACATCCCCAGTGAAGTAGCTAAGGCTGTAGTTCTGTCCTGTGGTTGGGAGACAAGCTTTTCGGTTAGCCCATTTAAGTAGCCAGAATTCTGCAGTGAGGATTGGTTTCTTCGTTGTAGTAGCTGCTGATGCCCACACTTCAGCAGCATAGAGGAATGGAGAATAGATTACTGTTCTGATGAATTTCTTAATTATATGAGGTTCCTTAACATAAATTAGTTGTTGTTTAGCTGCCAATCGGAGAGAGGCTGCTCTGGAAGTGAGCTTGTCTACATGAGTGTAAAACTGAAGATTTGGGTCAAATACTATTCCCAGATCTGCATGGGTGGGAGTGGCAGATATTACAATTCCGAGTGTTGGGGCTATTATTGTAGGGTTGGTCTGAGAGAGAACACCATTAGTTTTGTTTTTTGTGGGTTGATTGAGAGTCCATGCTGTTTGAGGTAAAAGGTGACATTGATGAGGCTATTATTGACACACGCTGTAGCCTCGAGGTGATTGTTGGAAGTAATAGGCGTTAAAAGTTTTATATCATCTGCATGGAATGATTTTCTCATTGTTACGGACAAAAGCGCAATGATAGCTGTAAATAATAAGCCAGATAGGACTCCTTGTGGAACGCCAGCAGAGATCGCCTTCTTGTGCGATTGTCCATAGGCATTGACTTGTAGTACCCTATCATAGAGGACTGATGCTATGAACCAGAGGATATTACTTTGGATTAGATAGTGGCCTTCCAGTAAGCAGAGGAGCATCGACACATTGATGGCGTCAAAGGCAGCCTCAATATCCAGGCACGCTGTGGAGCTGTGGAGTAAGGTTGAAATCCCCGATGACGATATGGTGAGCTGAGGGGTGAAAATGGGTTATTGCCTAGTTGGTTGCCTCAGTAATGATATCAATTGTGAGTACCGGCGGGATGTACATTATGCAGATATCTATTGTGGATGCATTTCTGAGCAGTGTGATGGCTAGGGCTTTGAAATTTGGTGAGTCACTGGAGTTAGTGTTGGTCGATTCGAAGGACATATCTTTGAAGAACATAGCAACACTACCTCCCCTTCTGTGTGCTTAAGTGCTTTCAGATGTAATGTCTCTGCAATCCTTGGTGTTTGCTCCTTTCTGACAGCTGTGACCTTGGCGGCAGCATGGTTTATTTATTTATTCTTTGTTTCATTAGTCAATATATGAGGCATGGATGGGACGAGGAAATGTTTGTTGTTTCTACTTTCTAAATGATGCTTTATAGAGAACCAGTCTTATTGCGGCTGTTGTTTCACTGTTCATGCTACTGGCTTTATCATCTGCTTCCAGTATGCCTCTTCTCGGGGAAGATTGTTAAGATGTATTTCATTGCTGTGTACCTTGGAGCAGAAGTGATGAATATCAACAAGCTTCCTGTGGCAGCAGTAGTCTCATCATGACTACTTGCCACCAGCTATCCTTTTAAATTTTTTTGTATATAGTTAGCTTTAACTTAAATTTCCTTGCATTGTAATATCTAAAACTTAAATTCAAGTAAGATAAAATATCAGAATTTCTGAGTAAAATAATTACTAGGTTAATTTACATTTTTTTTTTTTTTTTTTTTTTTTTTTTTTTTGCCGGCTCCTTGGTTTGGGCAACGTGGGAGCAGATTTGTTGGCGCCCACTGGTATTTCACTATCTCCAGTGGTTTCGGGATTTTGTGCGTTTCAGCACTACAGGTGATAGTGGACCCAGACCAGCACATTAGGCTGACACATGAGTGCCAACACTTTTTTGGGCCCGCTCTGCAGAGGTTCTGCACCACCACAGATGAACAAGGTGGAGATTGGCAAATGCCTAGGAGCCATTAGCGATACCACACACACGCATGTGCACACATTCTAAGCGGCAATTAGTATTGATTTATTGTTTCCTTGTGGAAGTTTTTTATTTTTGATCCACAGTGCTTTTTTGAGTGATATGGGCTATGAGTGTTAAATAAAAATTGTTTATATTTTATTTTTTGATTCAACATTTGATCCATCCAAGATTCAACCCATCATCAATTGTGTCAGGTGCCGAAAAGAAAGTGTCGACAGTATTTGAATGAATATCTAGCTTATGGTTTTATTGAAAGTCCATTTGACTTAAGACAGACCATGTTTCTTATGTGTAATAGTTGTTTTTCAAATGAGGCTATGAAACCATCAAGACTTTTAGATCACTTAAAATGGAAACATGCTGATAAAGTTTGTAAACAACACTGGTATGACTTAACATTTTAGCACCATAAATAAATAGTTTTTAGCATTTCATACAATTCTGTTTCCTGTGCCTGCCAAATACGGAGGATGCAGAAAGGTCAGGGAATGACCACCGCATATCCTTGGAGCAATATGGCCTTAGTTGCTAATGCTCCTAAAATATATAGAAATATATAAAAACATATAGAATATTTTAAAAAATTAAAACAAAATTTTGAGCAATGTAACACTGTTACTTCCTTATTTAAGAACACACAAACAAATGACGATGGATTGATTGCATCTTATACCAGTGATAATTTCCCCAGTGATAAAGAAAATTTCCCTCTCCCCTGCCGCCACCACCACCTCTTTGCTCACTTCCATCTTTCAGTAAAACACATTATTTTGGAATGCCCTCATTTCAGAAATTCAGATTATTGTTCTTCCATAGTTTTAATCAGAATGCACCTACCCTTCAAATCTAGAAGAACTGTATAATTTCATTCAGCAAATCTGATTTGATTAACAAATCTAACTAAACATGAGTTACATTAAGAAACCTAGAATGACACATCTTGGCCTTTGTTGACCTTATGCTTTCAAACCCTTAAGACAGCAACAGTCAAGGAAATTTGGATTGTCTTGACAAGTCTGGATGAAGTCTTCACATGATGACACTCTTTGTTGCTTCTGCTTGCCCATGAGGCTGTATGGCACAAATTTTGTATAGACCTTCCTTTTCCCAAAATTTTCATGCAGAATTTGACAAATTTTCTACTTATTCATATCCAGCTCATTAGCCATCATCCTGAGGGTCCTGTGATGATCACATTTATCTTGAACTGCTTATACCATTCAAACACACTGGTATGACTTAACATTTTATCACCATAAATAAATAGTTTTTAGCATTTCATACAATTCTGTTTCCTGTGCCTGCCAAATACGGAGGATGCAGAAAGGTCAGGGAATGACCACCGCATATCCTTGGAGCAATATGGCCTTAGTTGCTAATGCTCCTGAAAACCAAATAACAAACAAACAAACAAACAAATAATTCTGTTTAAGATTTTCCCAGAAATTCAGTTTAAAGCAAAATTCAATATTTGTTTGCTCTTCCATTCCAAAATGGTGAAATGGAACATCTACTAATGAAACTGGCTGTTACTTGCAACCTGTCAGCCTACTGGTCAACTGGCGCCTCTGTAACCAGGTGGGCAGGAGCAGCAGTGTAAAGCACACGCTTCTTGATTAGACCGGGGTTCAAGCCCGTGACCACCAAATACGGAGGATGTGGAAAGGTCAGGGAATAACCACCGCATATCCCCTGAGCAATATGGCCTTAGTTGCTAATGCTCCTAAAAACCAAATAACAAACAAACTGGACAACTCTGTATTTATGTTCAAACTTCCTCCAACAGATGGTAGCACTCTGTGTTACTATCTGTTGACATACCACTTCTGTTTATTTTAAAACTCGTCGAACATGACTGCAACAGCACCAACCAGGGGACTTTAATGTCACATCTTGTATAGCATAAAGAGATTTTAGAATGCTTGTACACAAATGTCTAGATTTATTTTAATTTTGAGAATTGTTTGGCTGTTAGAAATGTCTTGACACACTACATACAGGTTCTATATAGTAATTACTGGTTATGCATGAGGTAAAAGCTGCTATATAGGGATTTTTGAAAGGTCTTGTCAATCTTTCCAAGAATATTATACTGAGCAGAGTGATGAAAAAAGTTCATATGGACTTCAGTTGGGAAATGTTTCTCTTCTGAATTATAGTCCATTTTCTTTCTTTTCATAGAGTGAAGGTATTGCTCCTCAAGCAGCAGTACACAATAGATTGGCAAACTTCAAAAATTCAGGAGTGTTTTGAATTGTTTGACTACCATCCAAGATTGTTTTCTGAGGACTTGTGTGTTGCAAACTGGTGTAGTGTAAAAAAAAAAAATCCTTGCAGTGCTGTATGAAGAAAGCCAAGGGATTTAAATCAGAGTGTGCAGGCCATGCAGTGGGTCTACCAATCCATTGGCCAGGATAGTTGTAGAGAAATTCTCGAGCAGTGGGTCTAAAATGAGATGCCCCATCATGCATGAACCACTTGATGGTATGGTTCCATGAAATGCCTGTAATTTTGACAGTTGACTACATCTACTTTCATTCTATTAAAAAGGAAAACAAGCTGTAACTTAGAAAGGAAGTGTTTCTATATCCATATGTACTTTTTTCATCAATTTTTCTCAACAGATGCTCCCAAAGTTAGATTGAGACTCTTAAAAAAACAGCTATATATCCATTTAAGTAAATGATAACACTAGCCACCAAAAAATATTTTTTGTCATACCTCCACAAAAAAGATGTGATTCTGAAAGAAATAAACACACTGATTCTGAAAAAGTCTCTGTCATGTCTGTAATAAAAGATGTGCCAATGCATGTTAAAATAAAGGGATATATATGTATAATTCAAGTTTGTAATACAAGTGTAAAAAAAGATTATATGTTTGGAGGATAGATTTACAACTCTGAGAACATGTCATGATCAGTTAATACTTGGAAAACCTTGGCACAGCCTACAAAAATCCTCACCAAAAATGCTGTGTGCTCTCTTCAAATTGTAAATTATTGCATCGGAATTTAAAACCTGAGAACCATAGGTAGAAGTCTGATTATGTTTATCACAAGGAAACCAAGGCCAGAATCAGTTGCTAAAATTAAGAGAATTAGCTTATATCTGTTGAAATAAATCAGTATGTCATACACTACTGGCTAGATTATGCGAAATTGGCATATTTTTGTAAAACATGACTCCCTCAGTATTTAATAACTGTAACGTTCATGTGAAATTATCATGGTGATTTTCGAAATCTACACATAAAAATTGGTTAAAAACAGCATTTAAGTTCTTGGAGGTAAAAATCGTGTTGGCTAGTGTAATTACAAAAGATAAAGCATTTATTATATTTGAATAATCAGATAATAGATACTTCATAATGCAAATTTATTTGATTTATAATGTACTTCATAATTACATTTGGAGATTAAAATTTGTTTAGATTTTAAAATTAATTCTTCATGCATGCAATTCAGTGGATCATATTTTTGACTTCTCTAGGTTAATAGGAAAATTGATTTTATTTATTGTTATAGAGGCATTGAAGCATTTAAGGTATGCTTCATTTTATGCAAATTTTCTATTAGGATAATTAAACATTGCATAATATGTTTAATTTCAGTATACATAATGGCAATTCTTTTCTTTCTAGTTGTATGCAGTTTGTACTTCTGTGACCATGTTAATCACTTTTCTTTCAGTTTCCAAATGCCTTTGAGTTCAATGAACATTTCCTTATAACCATCCTTGATCACTTGTATAGCTGCTTATTTGGAACATTCCTTTTCAACTATGAATTGCAAAGATTTAAGGAGGTAGGTGACAACATTTTAAAAACAGTTTTATCCACAGTCATTTCAGTTGAAGGAGTTCCTGAAGTTTTACTTATAACTATGGTTTCTCTTTGTATGCAGCTTTCTTCATCCCAGGAATTCCCTGGGTGAAGGAGCTGATTTCTGGGAAATCCTGAAAATGGTGGTATATTTTAAGGGCACAAAAGGTGATATTGTTGTACACGTTGGCACTAATGATATTAAGAGTAGGAGACCGGCGGAATTACTTAACAAGTACAGGTGACTGTTGAAAAAAAAAGCTGTGAATTAGAGTTGAATTTGAAAGTGTCTGCAATTCTGCCCAGACACAATAGGAGGGAGTATATGATGAGAGCCTTGTCGATCAATTTGGCCCTGGAAAGATTGTGCAAGGCTCAAGGGATAGAATTTTTTTCAGCCTAGTCTGTACTTGTTAACAGGAGAGACTGCTTCTACAGGGGTGGGATACACTTAAATAGAAAGGGTGCAAGAATATTTGCTGATGCTGTCGAGGCAGTGTTAGGTGGGGTTGGAAAACTGCTAGCTTGGGGGTTACAAGGATTAATAGATTAACAGTAGCCACTGGCAGAGGTGAAATTGATTCTTGCACTGCTTCTATTGGAATGAGCAGCAGAGTGGAAAACAAGATGCACGGTATTTCAGAGACTGCTGGGAGACATACACAACCCAAGTAAACACATGGGTTGTGTTAGGGTAGCTAAGAATAGGAACAGGTGCATGTATACTTGCGTGTACACCAATGCTAGGAGTTTGGTAAATAAATTTGATGAATTTGAGGTGTTGGTCAAACATCAAAGGCAAATATTGTTGGGATATATCAGAGACGTGGTGTCACACAGATAAAAGGAATGGAAAACTGGAATTTGGGAAGTACAATGTGTACAGGAAAGATAGACAGGATAGGAAGGGAGGAGGGGTTATGCTATTAGTTAAGAAACACATAAAATCCAAGGAAGTGAAGCCAGTCGACATTGCTGGACATGCAGTGTCAAGTAAGTTTGGTGTGACATAAGCATTGGGAGATCAAAATTGAGAATAGGAGTGTATTATAGGCCTAATGACTCTGAGTATAATAAGAAACTGTACAGGGAAATAGTGGGCCAGTAAATCAGAGAGGCTTATAATGGGGGATTTTAATTTCCCAGATATTGACTGGAATTTATGGGTTGGTCACTCACACATTAGCAAGGCTTTTGTGGATTTATTGGATGATTGTTTTCTACATCAGCATGTTCGGGAGGCAACTAGAGGGAGTAATACTCTTGATCTGATTATCAGTAGTGATTCTTCATGCATTAAGAATCTGCAGATAAAGGAACCACTAGGTGGCAGTGATCACAATGTGCTGAAGGGATTTACTCGAAGAGGTAACTACCATCAGGGGTAAAGGGAAGGGTTTTTGCTTTCGTAAAGGTGACTACGATGGTCTGAGACAGTATTTAAATCCTATACTGTGGGACCAAGTGATGATGTTACCAACAGCAAATTAAAAATGGGAAGCATTCAAAGAATTTATCTTGGAAGATACTAGGCTTTACATACCAACTAAGAAATATTGTTAAAGGTTTAGGCCTAAAATGGATGTCAGGTGAACTAATGAGACATATGGCAGAGAAGAAAAATGCATGGGATACATATAAATTAATGGGTGACATGGAAGCCTATGATAGATATAAGCTGGTCTGTAACCAAGTCACAAAGGAGATTAGGCAGGCAAAGGCAGATTATGAGAAATCTTTGGCAAAGGATGCAAAGGAAAACAACAAAGAGTTCTTTACCTATGTAAACTCTAGAAGGAAAGGGATGAATCAGATTGGTCCACTGGATTTTGATGGATCAACTGTTGATGATCCTGCTCAGGTGGCTAACAAACTAAATGAGTATTTAGTTTGTTAGCATCTACATGAGAGGGCGCTGACTCCTTAAAAATTACAGCTGTGAATTACAGGCTCCGAAAAAGCAGTAAGTGTTTGCCTTTTTATTTACATAATTGTTATTTTATATCGTACTTTATACGTAGTCTTATAGTTATGCTGGTTATTTTTATTTTAATTTAGATAAAGAGTTTTTGTGCATTACAACTTAATATGTGTAAAACCGTTATTTCATTCGAATCTTGCAGACATTGTTTTTGTATAGAGTGGTAGGGAATTCAAATTTTTAATCGAGGTAACTAGGTAGCTCTAACGTATAATTATATAGCGTAATACACATCACTGTTTCTATTAGATAGATAGCATTGACATATAATTAATTAAATTTATTGATCTTATTAATTTAAAATATCATGCCTCAAACTAGAGCAGCAAAGCAACGGGCACAAAGTGGCAGAAGTGCTGTGACTCGGGGGAGAACTGAGGGGGGTGATTCTCCAACGCATCACAGCCTAAAAAAATGTGCAACTTGTGAAATGTTTTCCGAACTCTCTGGAACAGAACATGATATTGCCATGGGGGATGTCTTTGTGTGTGCACGTGATGTAATTATAGACCTGTCAGTTTAACCTCTGTTCCAGGAAAATTAATGGAGACACTGGTTAAAGAAGCACTGCAGGATCATCTAGACAAGACTTCAGTTATAGTCGGACACAGCATGGTTTTGTTAAGGGAAAGTCTTGCCTGACCAATTTGATTGGATACTAAGATGCAGTCACAAAAGAACTGGATGCAGGGAATAACTTTGATATTATATATTTGGATCTTAGAAAGGCTTTTGATACTGCTGCACATGGAAGACTGCTGCACAAATTGGAGCAGTGTGGCACTGGAGGCAAATTGCTGCTATGGATAAAGGGATGGTTGAGTGGCAGAAGACAGAGAGTGGTAATCAATGGACACTGCTCAACGTGGACTAATGTTATTAGAGGAGTCCCTCAGGGTTCAGTGTTGGGTCCATTGCTGTTTTCTGTATTTATAAATGATATTGATGATGGTATATCAAGCTTAATTTCCAAGTTTGCAGACGATACGAAGGTTGGCAGGGTTGTTAAGAACACTAATGACAGTATGCTACTGCAACAGGATCTAGAAAAGTTGAGCAGATGGGCTGAGAGGTGGCAAATGAAGTTTAACATTGACAAATGTAAAGTAGTACATATAGGAGGCAGTAACCCCAGAGTAACATATCAACTCTATGGTACTACACTGACAGTGGTAGAGAACGAAAAGGACCTGGGGGTAATTGTGCAGGCAGATATGAATTTTCTGAGCAGTGCAGATGGTCTGCAAGAGTAACTCATGGTGTCTTGTCAATGATATACAGGAATTTTCCTAGCAGGGATAAGGAGGTGATTATCCCCTTGTATAAGGCAATGGTCAGGCCATACCTCGAGTACTGTGTACAGGTCTGGTGGCCTCATTTTAAGAAAGATGTAGAGCTGTTGGAAAGAGTACAGAGAAGGACGAGATTAGTGGCACAAAGGGTTGCTCTTACGAAGAAAGGCTTAAGTTTTGCAAATTATAGTGTCTGGAGATTAGGCACCTGCGAGGTGATCTGATTGAGGTGTATAAAGCCTTGAATGGTTTGAGCATGCTCAATGCTGATGGGATTCTTCTTTCCTCTTGCTTAGAATAATCAGCTGAGAGGGCATAAATTCAAATTGAGGAAAGATAAATGTAAGATAGATATGTGGAAGTATGCCTTTAGCCAGGGGGTAATTGGTTGGTGGAACAGACTTCCATCCTTTGTTGTAGAAGTTGATAGCCTAAATAAATTTAAGGCTGAGCTGGACAGGTATTTGGAATGAACAGAGGGGTGAAATGGGAATTTTTTTATTTTTTGGCTGATGCTTCATAAGCTTGCTTTCTTGCATCATATGCCTCTGCTAATGCTATTAAGAGAATGGTAAATTTTTTATTGTTCAGTAACAAGATATCCTTTTAGAATTAGGAAAATTAATTACTTATACCTAGATTACCATGTATACATTGTGATACTTGAATTGTGTTCACCCTCAGTGGTTGTTATTTATTATTTATTGAACATAATTTTTATCGTGCTTATTCATCAGCAAAGGACAGATAAGAGGCTAAAATATATTCCTTTAATTATAATTAAAGGAATATATTATTTTTATTTGAAATATTTTTTAAAAAAATTAGTTTTTTAAAATATATATCTTAAAATATTTAAAGTGTCAATCAAAATTTTTAAAATAATTCCTTAAAAAAACAATCTATACAAGGGGGTATCAAAGGTTTGTACACTTACCTAGAAATAATAGCCCTAGAAAGAACCTTACCTTGAAATAAAAGCCCTAGAAACTTTAATCCTTTTCTATATACTCCATGTATGGTAATGTTTCTCCCATCTATGGATCAGTTGTTTAATGCCTTGATCATAGAAGTCTGCACTTTTTTTTGCCTGAAACCACAATTCCACTTCATTGATGACTTCCTGAGACGAATCAAAGCGGCGTCCACGCAATGGTTTCTTCATTTCTCGAAACAAGAAGTCTGATGGTGCTAGGTCAGGAGAATAAGGTGGGTGCTCCACTAGTTCGAAGCTGGAATTTGGCAACAAAGTTGGTAGTGGCAATGGCTGTGTGACCCAGTGCATTGTCTGACAGAAGACAGACACCTTTGGTTGACATTCCACACCTTTTCACCTTAAAAGCATCGCTAAACTTTTTCAAAAGATTTCTGTAGTATTCTCTAGTAAGTTTGGAACTATGAGGTAGGTAATCCATCAGGATAGCTCCTTTTCTGTCCAAAACACAGACAATATCACCTTTTTCACAGATGGAATCACCTTTTGCCTTTTTGGGAGGTGGCGAAGAGGTGTGCTTCCGCTGCTTTGATATGTCTTTAGTCTCCAGATTATACTGGTACACCCAGCATTCCTCATTTGTCACATACTGATCAAAAAAAGTTCTCAACCCAACAGTTGGCAAGAACATTGTATTAGACATTGCTTCTGCAAAGGCGTCAGCAATCTTGGAACCCATTGTGTGGAGACCTTAGAAATATGCAGATGGTCATATAAAATGCTGTGGGCAAACCCATAACTAATTCCCACTGCATTTGTGATGAAATGAATTGTCACACGCCTGTCACAGAGCACCAGCTGCTCATCCTTTGCAACCATCTCACTGTCTGTGGATGTTGATCGCCTTCCTTCTCTTGGCTCATTCATCAAAGACACTTGTACGACCACGCTGGAACTCCTGTTTCCACTTTTTTACAGTGTCATAGGATAGACAATACTGCCCATAGGTAAGCGTTGCTTACGGGCGGCAGTTCGAGAGGGCGGCAAAATATTTTTCGATATTGTTTTTGTGAATTATTTTCGTGGGTTTAGTATTCTGCATTTAGGACGGCAAATTATATTTTGCTTACTGGCTGCACAGTAACGTGTGCTACTGTTCTGACATTGCTGTACGATATAAGTAAAATGAAAGCCAGCCGTTTGCTGCCAGGCATAAGAAAACCTTAAGAAAACTCAGGATTTACCTGCGTAATGCAAAATTAGCCAGATAATTGCCAGAGAAAATGTTTCAGCCCTAAATTTGGAGGTATTATTGTATCCCGAGATATTTCGTGCAGTTCCAAAAAGTTTTTAAAACTAAAAACGAGATATCTCGGGATAATCCATGAAGGGGTTAAAGTATGCGATGAAGTTGCCAGTGCCGATTCTGCAACTGCAGAGAAATTTTGTGATGTGTTGTAAAAAATTATTGATGAAGGCGGCTATTCAACACAGCAAATTTTTAACCATGACGAGACTGCTCTGTATTGGAAAAAAATGTCGGATCACACATACGTTGCCAAAGAGGGAAAGACAATGCCTGGTTTCAAGGCTTCAAAATATAGGGCAATGTTCTTGCTTGGGACTAATGCAGCAGGAGATTACAGATTGAAGCCACTGCTTGTGTACCATTCGGGAAATCCTTGTCCAACCAGAGAGTATGGATAATACACTGGTGTGCAAACTTAAGGACCAACACTATTTATGGAGGATGCGGAAAGGTCAAGGAATGACTACCGCATATCCCCGGAGCAATATGGCAATATGGCCAAACCAACACTATTTCTAAAGGTTACAATCAAAAAATCAAACAAAGCAACCTGTGATGATTTGCATAACTGTGACCATTCAGTAGAAAGCTGTTGCACATTCAAAAATTTGAATCGTGATTAGAGGGTTCACATAAACAGATAAAAGTTGCAGTTCAGCAGTTATTTGCAAATTACCGAATGGTGAGCACAATTGTTACAGATGTTTGATTGGTTTCATACAGTGCTACAGACAACGAAATGGCCAGTAGACAGCATCTGGATGACTTTACCTGGGTCGAATAATTGTGAAGCTCGAGGAAGGTTGAAGTGCGAGGAGTGTGGCCGCAGAATTCGGTATTGCCCGTAGCATCATCTCACGTGCATGGTTGGCCTTCAGAACGACAGGTACAGCTGTTCAAAGGACCAGTGGTGGTCGTCCACGAAAAAAAGCTCAATGATGACCGCTATATACTCCTACAGGCCAAGAGGGACTGACACCAGACAGTAGGATCCATTGCAAACCAGCTGCACAGGATGCAGGATATTGCGGTTTACTGTGGCCATGAAACTCCACAAAGGTGGACTGTTTGCCTGACGGCCAGTACACTTTGTCCCTTTAACACTTGCCTATCGGAGACACCGTTTACAGTGGTGCATCGAATACAAGGACTGGACAGCAGCTCAGCGATTCTGGACATCAGCTAATCTGGCGAGAGATTGGCACACAGTATCACCCTGAAAACATCACTGAACGGGATCGATGTGGTGGTTGAGGTATTAGCATTAGCATTAGTAGAGGCATATGATGCAAGAAAGCAAGCTTATTCAGCATCAGCCAAAAAAAAAAAAAAAAAAACCCTCTCCCATTTCACCCCTCCGTTCGTTCGAAATACCTGTCCAGTTGAGCTTTAAATTTGTTTAGGCTATCAACTTCAACAACAAGTGATGGAAGTCGGTTCCACCAACCAACCACCCGCTGGCCAAAGGCAAATTTCCGCACATCTATCCGACATCCGTCCTTCCTCAATTTGAATTTATGCCCTCTGAGGTGATTATTCTGAGAAAGATGAAGAATCCCATTGGCATTGAGCATGCTCAAACCATTCAAAGCCTTATACACCTCTATCAGATCACCTCGCCGGTGCCTAGTCTCCAGACTCTGTAATTTGTAAAACTTAAGCCTTTCTTCGTAAGAGCAACCCTTTGTTCCATTTACTAATCTTGTTGCCCTTCTCTGTACCCGTTCCAGCAGCTCTACATCCTTCTTGAAATGAGGCCTCCAGACCTGTATACAGTACTCAAGATGTGGCCTAACCATTGCCTTATACAAGGGAATAATCACCTCCTTATCCCTGCTAGAAAAATTCCTGTATATCATTGACAAGACACCATGAGCTACTCTTGCAGCTCGTCTGCACTGCTCAGAGAACTTCATATCTGCCTGCACAATTACCCCCAGGTCCTTTTCATTCTCCACCACTGTCAGTGTAGTACCGCAGAGTTGATACATTGCTCTGGGGTTACTGTTACCCATATGTAGTACTTTACATTTGTCAATGTTAAACTTCATTTGCCACCTCTCAGCCCATCTGTTCAACCTTTCCAGATCCTGTTGCAGCAGCATAGCGTCAGTAGTGTCCTTAACGACCCTGCCAACCTTTGTATCATCTGCAAACTTAGACATTAAACTTGATATCCCATCATCAATATCATTCATAAACACCGAAAACAACAATGGACCCAACACTGAACCTTGAGGAACTCCACTAATAACATTAGTCCACGTTGAGCAGTGTCCATTGATTACCACTCTCTGTCTTCTGCCACTCAACCATCCCCTTATCCATAGCAGCAATTTGCCTCCAATGCCACACTGCTCCAATTTGTGCAGCAGTCTTCCATGTGCAACAGTATCAAAAGCCTTTCTAAGATCCAAATATATAATATCAAAGTTATTCCCTGCATCCAGTTCTTTTGTGACTACATCATAGTATCCAATCAAATTGGTCAGGCAAGACCTGCCCTTAACAAAACCATGCTGCGTCTGAGCTATAACTGAATTCTTGTCTAGATGATCCTGCAGTGCTTCTTTAACCAGTGCCTCCATTAATTTACCTGGAACAGAAGTTAAACTAACAGGTCTATAATTACTTGTGTCAGCCTTTGATCCTCCTTTGTGAATTGAGGTTACATTTGCACATCTCCAGTCTATGGGTACCTCCCCTGAGTCCAAAGAAGCTCTCATAATTATGGCTAGGGGTTTGCATACTTCCTTTGCTGCCTCCTTTAATATAACTGGATAGATCCCATCCACCCCAGGTGCCTTTTTTATGTTTATCCTCAACAATCTCTCCTCCACTTTCCTCTCAGTTATTACAAAATCATCCATCTCACTGCCAATGTTTACTTTACCTACATCATTCTCCTTCCTGAATAACTCCTCATGCGTGAATGTAGATGCAAAATACTCGTTTAGATTGTTAGCCACCTGAGCAGGATCCTCAACTGTTGAACCATCAATATCCAGTGGACCAATCTGATTCATCCCTTTCCTTCTCGAGTTCAAGTATGTAAAGAACTCCTTTCTGTTTTTCTTTGCATCCTTTGCCAAGGATTTTTCGTAGTCTGCCTTTGCCTGCCTAATCTCCTTTGTGACTTGGTTACAGACCAACTTATATCTATCATAGGCTTCCATGTCACCCATTAATTTGTATGTATCCCATGCATTTTTCTTCTCTGCCACATGTCTCATTAGTCCATCTGACAACCATTTAGGCCTAAACCTTGAACAATATTTCTTAGTTGGTATGTAAAGCCTGGTAGCCACCAAGATTAGTTCCTTGAATGCTTCCCATTTTGAGTTTGCTGTTGGTAACATCATCAGTTGGTCCCACTGTATAGAATTTAAATACTGTCTCAGACCATCATAGTCGCCTTTACGAAAACAAAAACCCTTCCCTTTAACTCTGATGGTAGTTACCTCCTTGAGTAAATCCCACTTCAACACACTGTGATCACTGCCACCTAGTGGTTCATTTATCTGCAGGTTCTTAATGCATGAAGAATCACTACTGATAATCAGATCAAGAGTATTGCTCCCTCTTGTTGCCTCACGAACATGCTGATGTAGAAAACAATCATCCAATAAATCCACAAAAGCCTTGCTAGTGTGCGAGTGACCAACCCACAAATTCCAGTCAATATCTGGGAAATTAAGATCCCCCATTATAAGACTCTCTGATTTACTGGCCCACTCTATTTCCCTGTACAATATATTATTATACTCATCAGAGTCATTAGGCCTATATTTTAGTCATTAGGCCTATAGACGAGAACACCTACATTAGGTGTTCTCGTCTGGGGAGGCGTCATCTTGGATGGACGTACACAACTCCAGATACTGGAAGGCAGTACTGTAACTGGTGCATGCTACTGTGCTGAGGTAACCCTTCCCCATGTGCATCTGTTCTGAGGTGCCATTGGCCCCAAGTTCGTGTTTATGGATGGTAATGCGCTCTATCGCACTGCAGCTGTTGACATGCTTTTGGAAAGTGAGAACATTGTTCGTATGGACTGGCCTGCCCATTCCGCCGATCTAAATCCCATCGAACATATATGGGACGCTCTGGGGGAAAACCTAGCGGCATGACCACACCCACCAGAAAATGTTCACCAGCTGAAGATGGTGCTGACAGAGGAATGGACGATGTTACTGCAAGAACTTATCAACAACATTGTTCTAAGTATGGACAGGTGGTGCAAAAATAAAGTCCCTCCCTCTGTACTGTTTTGTTTCTGTTGTTGTGTTGGTGTTGTTTCCTTCATCATTTCTGTACCTCACAAGGTTCCTTTGGTATGCTTTTCCCATATCCAGGCCACTCCTATGAGAAGCTATGGGTGAAAACCTGACTGGTCCTTAAATTTTACATACCAGTGTGGTATCTCTCTTTGAGAATTGGTTTAAATGCTGCTTCATTCCCGAGGCTGAAAAATATTGTAAAGACAACGGCATTCCTTTCAAGATTTTACTTCTATTAGATAATGTCCATGGACATCATATGCACCTAGATGATTTCAATTCGAACCTGAGAGTTATATTTCTACTGCCAAACATGACTTCACTCATCCAACCTATGGATCAGGGTGTTATTTCGAATTTCAAAGCATACTACGTACATTTGCTCAGGCATTGTCTGCAGTGGATGGTGAGAAAATTTTGACGTTAAGAGACTTGGAAATCTTACAATATTTACCATGCCATCTTAAACATTAATAAGGTCTGGGCAGAAATTACTAAAAGTTGTTTAAATGGTGTATGGAAGAAAATATGCCCATGGAAATTAAAAGGCTTTGAAGGATTTGAAAAAGATGAATTATATGAAGAGGTTACAGATAAGATTGTAAAGCTTGCAGAGCTACTTCAGTTGGAGGTTGATGCCAAAGACGTGGAGGAGTTAATAGAGGAAAAAGAGGAGTTATCTAACAAAGAACTTATTGATTTGCAAAGAGCAATAGTGAAAGAAGAAAATGCTGATGAGATGCAGCATGAACCAAATGAGGAGCCGAGACATTTCACCACCAGAGAGATGGCAGTGGCATTTCACATGAAATTGCATCGGCAATGGCAAAGTTTGAGAACATGGAACCTGACAGCAAATGATTCTTAAAAGTTAACAGAGGCGAATGATACGCTTGCTTGCAACAAAGAAATCTATGATGAAAATAAGAAAGACACCATCCAGCCAACCATTAATATGTTCTTTCGTAAGGTTGAGTGGCCGATTCTAAATCTCCTCAGTGGTGTACTTATTAGCTGAAGATGTTGATTCTGGCAATGATGCTTGAGAGGTAAACACTTGCTGATGTTATGCCTGGCTCCTCTCTTTTTTTTTGTAATTTTATAATTTTGAAATGTTTTCGTAATTGCACACTTTTGTATCATTTCCTGCACAAGATAAAAAAAATTGAATAAATAATTCTATTTACATGCTCATTGAATATTTATTTTTTCACTTTGACAAAATTCAGCAAGCATAGTTGCGAATACTACATAAGCATTTAGGAAAATTCCGACTTATGTAGAGTTTCACGGAACGCAACCCTCATGTAAGTCGGGGAGTGGCCGTATTGTTATAACTTTCCAGGAGGGATGCCTTCAAGTCAGTTCCCTTGCTGCTATTGCCATCTAAAATCTGTGAAAAGAGAATGTTGCACTTTTATATTTTCTGAATTTTCTGACATTTTGATTTATTACATAAAATAAAATTACATTTGGTGCCAAATTTCATATAAAAATTCATACAGTTATATAAAAAAAATTGTAACTTTACTTTTGGACACCAGTGCACCTGTCTTTCAAGGGCTGCCTCTGCCTGGAATTATCCACATGATTGAAATATCATAGGCAATATGCTACATTTTTCTAGTTTAGTCACGTCTTGCAGTTTAATTGGTGAAATCAGCATAAAAATTCACTGTGAGGAGCCATATACATGCAGCAAACTTGCTACTTAAATAATTAAGGAATAGTTAAATATTTTCATTTACACACACTATATTGGATAATTGTTCTGTCGTTTTAGATATTTGTTATATTGTAACAATCATTTAATTGTACAGGTTGCCTAAATTCTTGGGTGGGGAGGGAATCTATTAGCACTTCTTTGTCACAACTACTTTTTATCCATTTTTTTATAACCATCATTAAAATAAATGAAAATTAAATATTTCAGGAAAAGAGATGCTTAGTTTCTTTTTGCATTTCTCAAACTTTAAAAATTCCATGGGGAAAATTTTTTATTTCTTTGTGGTGTATTCCTGTATAATAATTAAATTCCTTCAAAGATAATCAATTTCCCACTGTTCTGATTAAAATAATTTTAATTTGGTGTTCTGATACACAACACACATACACACACCGACCATCACTAATCCGGCCACCGGTAATCCAGTTCCACCGCTAATTCGGACATAATTTCTGTGGACGTAATTTCAAATTTCCTGGGTCGGCACACAGACCTGCTGCTACTGTTTTGGTGGCATCATCAGTTGTTGGCACAAACTTGTAAACACTGGCAAGCCATTCCCACTTGTTTTTCTGCATTTATTATTATAACCTGCTCACATTTAGCCCCAGCCATGGTTCCAATGTTTAAAGGAAGTGCCTCTTGTGGTGTGAAGTGCAAACACTGTACACCTGAAAAAACTCGACAGCAGTGTGTCTGTGAGAAGTTTTTAACTCTTCTTAATTATAAATTCCAGCAATTTCTTTCAGTTCCTCTTATTATAGTAATTTTCTTTTAGCCATTCCTTTTTATATATATATATTTTTTTTTACTTGTACAAACTTCCGGAAAAACAACACAAAATGATGGATAATACAGCGTGCTGATGAACTTGTTTTCACAAAATCTCTAACAATACTGACAACCTTATTGCGACGTTTGAGAGTTTATTTTATCGTAATGTGATTCGTTTACTGCACGCCGCGCGTGCAGTAAATGAATCACAAATGACCTTTGTATGTATGCTGTAATACCATCACACACATGTGCCTGACATGGCTTCTCAAAATTTAATCTACTGGGCCATGTCGGCTACATATATGCGACATACAAAAGACTTTTTTTTTTTTGATATTTTAAGCGAAAAAGCGACAACACTGATATTACAATATTTATTTTAGAATTACTAATCAAATTATTTGCTAAATATTTTTTGCCCCTGGGGAATTTTTTTCTTAAACTAGCTTGGCAGTCAACGTGTTAAAGGTAGGATGAGGTGGTTAGCTGTTGGGTAAACTATATGTGCTAAAATAACTACTGGTGATCCGACAAAGTCACTAATCCGGCATCCTACAAGTCCCAATGCTGCTGGATTAATGACAGTCGACCTGTATATATATATATATATATATATATATATATATATATTTTTTTTTTTTTTATTTATATATATTTTTGTTTTATTTATTTATTATTATTATTTTTTTTCATATTCCTTAGGATGTAAAAAACCGAACAGTGTCTTTGTGGTCATTCATTAACAGCAATAAAGAAGACTTTAAAAATCCCATGCATACTCCCTCCTCTCAAAATCATGCATTATTTCCAGTTGCTAGCATGAGATGGTTGACTCTTTGGAAAAGATATTATTGCAGGTGGAATCCACGTATGAGGCCACAAGTAAGATATGAAATTCATTAAACAATTCAATTCAAAATTTTGGTTTGTGAATAAAAGAGTACGGTACTTGAACCCTTTACCGATAGTTCCAAAAAATTCCAACAAAATCAAAAACGGTTGCATTTGAAGCTTGGGTAGCAATTTGAAACTGGCATTCTGTGTTTCACCAGTTCCACCATAAAGGTGTCTGAAATACAAATTGGGTTTAAACCAGTTTGTTTATAAATTATTCATGACTTGAGAACATGTTTATTTGATATTCAGAATTCTTTTGATTGCACTGTTTTAATAATTTTATTGCAGCTGAAAAATATTTTTCCCACAGCTTATGTAGTGCAATCACTTATATGGTGATAATTCATATACTTGTTTGCTTTTAACATGAGATGTCCTCAGCTTATAGTGCTCTGGACTTGCATTACTATGTTGGCACCGATGATATTGTTTGTCATGTCAGTTTCACTTTTATTATATTTTGGTTTTCAAAATTGTGAACTGTATTATTTTCATTAAACTAATATAAAAAAATATAAACAGAACTTATTCTGTTTATATTTTATCCTGTAGGCCAGAGGAATTTACATCTAATCATTTTAACAAGAATACAATCATTAACTATATTTAGCAGTCATGTAGCAATGTTGTTATTATGTTTTTAAATATAAGATTTTGTTCTGTGCACTGCTTGACCAAAATGCCTATTTTTTTATTATTTACAATTTGGCATACATTGGTAAGATAATTAATTTCCCACTGTTCTGATTAAAAAAAACTGTAATTTGAATTTGGTGTTCTGATATATATATATATCAGAACACCAAAAGGATATTAGTAAATTGGACATAATTGCAGATAACAATATTTGTCTCTTAAGTGGAACAGCAACTATATAGTCAAACTTTGTCTTCAGTGGGATCAAAGATATCCCTGTAATCAAAATAAAAAGCTGGATCTGAACTCCATTGAAAATCTGTGGGACTCGTTATATCATATATATGGGTGTGCAGCCTATCACTGTCATCACCAAAGTAACTAGAGGAATTGTTGCTGTAATGGTGTCTTGCAGTTTCATTGGATACCTTTCAGCCACTAGTTGAAACTGCACATTTAATTTGGGTACATGGGAGTTCTTTGAGATGCACTCTCAGTTTTTAATATTTTGGATGGGCAGTGTAATATTCTTGGCTTAGTACCCAAAATCCACCTTAGTGAGATTTCACATAATTCGCAAATGGGTGCCATCGAGGGGGTGCCGCTAAATTTCTCTTAATTGGCTTAATTTCTAAATTATTTTAGGAACGTTGCTTCAACACTACCCTTTTCTTTAACCCCCCCCCCCATATTTTTCTGTTATTGTTATTTTATTTGTTTCAGTTCATTTTCATGCTACTGGCAATATTTTATTTTATTTAGCTTATTATACACAACATGTAGTGGATTGTGCTTGCCTGCTGTAACTGATGTTAGCTTTTCCTATTATTTTTCTTATTTATTTTAATATATAATTTTTATTTCTCTATTTAATTTTTGGATTAATTTGATCATATATGGAGAGAGAGAGAGAGAGAGAGAGAGAGAGAGAGAGAGAGAGAGAGAGAGAGAGAGAGAGAGAGAGAGTGTTGGATCTAACAGGTAGAAAATTGAGTAGGGGTGCCACAAAAAAAAATAAACTACTTAAGGGTGCCATTATTAAAAAAAAAAGTTGAAACCACTGAGTTAGATGAACACTAAAGAACTCCCACAGAAAGGACATGGTTTTAGCAGGTATGGCACATTACACCACCTTGCTGAAACCAATAATCATATTCGATCATACTTGAGGAGTGAAATGAACTGGGCCAGTATACGCTGAGTGATCACTGAATTATGACCAACCCTCTGAAACCTCAATGTGACCCGTTGACCATGTGAGGTACAAGAGTGCAGAGTTAGTCGACCTGTGTAGCATAGATAAGGTGTCAGTGGTTCAGTAGGTAGTAAAATTCCGAGCACGATGGGCAAAAGGAAGGATTTATCGGACTTTGATAAAGCACAGATTGTGGGTGCGTAACGAGCTGGTGCCTTGATTTCCCAAACGGCTGAACTGGTGTGGGGTGTTCGAGAGCTGCCATAGTTAAAGTGTACCAGGACTGGTGTCAAAATGGTCAAACAATGACCCGACGGCAAAACTGCAAAGGCCAGTGACGTGTTGATGTTAGAGGTGAGCACCGGGTCTGATGACTTGTACAGGCACAGCACTGTTGAAGAGTTGGCTACCCAATACAACGTGGGCCAACCCAAAACAATATCTGGCATGTATGGGCTATACCAGCAGACGACCCCTACGGCATCCTCTCCTAACCAAGGTTCATCGGTGTAAAAGATTTGTCTGATGCAAAAAGCATGCAAGTTGGGCATTAGAAGACTGGAAGAAGGTGTGCTGGTCAGATGAGTCACGTTATTTACTCCACACCATGGATGGTTGTGTACTGATTTGGTGTCAACCGTATGAGGCTCTTGATACACCGTGCATGGTATCGAAAGTGCAGGCCAGTGGAGGAGGTTGTATGGTATGGGGCATGTTTCACTGACAGGAACTTGAAACCCTGGTGCATGTGGAACAATGTATCAGTGGTCTCCGCTATCATCAACTGCTTACTGGCTGTGTACACCCCGCTATGTTATATATTTTCCCGAATGGCGATGGCGTCTTCCAAGATGACAATGTGCCGAGCTATCGGGCACTTGTGCAGGCACCTACATAGCCAGGTGGGAAGGAGCAGCGGTGTGTAGCACACGCTTCTTGATTAGACCGGGGTTCGAGCCCGTCACCACCAAATACGGAGGATGCGGAAAGGTCAGGGAATGACCACCGCACATCCCGGAGCAATATGGCCTTAGTTGCTAATGCTCCTAAAAACCAAATAACAAACAACAACAAACTTGTTGTGCAGGAATGGTTTGTGGAACACAGTTCTGACTTCCGGCATATTGATTGGCATCCAAACTGATTCTGATATCAATCCCATAGACAACTTGTGGAACGCTATGGAAAGGCACATTAGACGTCTGGATACACCAATCACCTCCATACCTGCATTGCTAACCGCATTACACACAGCTTGGTTGGCCCTACCTCCCGAACGCTTCCAACATCTTGTTGAATTGATACCACGTTGGATAGCTGCTGTACTGAGGGCAAAAGGAGGACTTGAGAAGCATTAGGTAGGTGGTTCTAATTCAGTGATCACTCAGTGTATACTGCACCATTCACTGTAGTCTCAAAGAAAATAGGTCCTGCCACCATATCCTAATTTTTTTTTTTTTTTTTTTTTGACGGCAAGGGCTTTTTGTAGAACACGTTTTTCAGTGGATCAAATCCTCGTGTTTTGGATGTTCATTTATCCACTGAGATGGTATGTGAACAGCCAAAACACAAGGATGAGATTTCTTCATGAATAAAACTGGATCAAGCTTATCTATTCCATATTTGCTAGTGAATATCTGAAACTGCCTACAGTAGAGCAGAGTAGGCATTTTCCTTAATCCCACTTCTTCAGCTCCTGGACCAAGTAAATGTGATATGGTCAGTAGTGTAACTGTTTCACAGCCTGGTGCATGCTTCCATATGACAATTATGATTGCACTGCAAGTTTCTTGAGACTTTTTTTTTTATTTATTATGATCTCCATAACTTTTCCATTACTTCATTCACTTTAATATTATTGGTCAAAACAGATGGTTTTCCATGCTGTTTCTTGTCACAAACACTTCTACTTTCATGAAAGTTGTCCAGCAGTGTTGTTGCCATCTTGTTAAACTCTTTGGCTATCTGTGCTTATAAGCAAGTTGCAGAATACTGTTTGATTATGAATATGTTTTGGCCATGCAGAAATATCTTAAGCCCGTCATAAAAAGTACTAATGTTATCAAATGTGGGCACATTACACTTCCATCAGCAACTGTTATGCATAACTCTTCTGGTACCATTTTTTGCAAAATAGCAAGAAACAGTATTATCACACAAATGTACAGCCACCTGAATTTTGAATCGCATAACTTCTCAGTTACTCTGTATTATAGATACTACAGTGTGATTCAAAAAACATGCAGCCCATAGTACATTTTCAGCTTTATTTCAATTATTATTAAATATAATATAGCAATTGCAATAAATGTTGAAAAGTGTTTTCCCAAATGTAAGTGTAAATCTTTTCACTCTTATCACTTTTCTTTGAGACTTAAAATAGTTTTCTCCTCAAAGATCTTAACTTTTTGAACAGTTATCATCGATATTTCTGATTTGATATTTAACCATACCAATATGTGAAGGATGTTAGTGTATATCACTCCTTTTAACTAGTCCAATAGATAAAAATTTGAAATTCATGGCTATCCAATTATGAACATATGCTGTGTCTGGAAAACGGTGTGCTGCCAACACCTTCATTGTAAACTAACTATTGGTTAGTGACTGAAAGCTAATGTATAAATAACAACCGTTGTACTTCGGAGGATGGTCAGTGCTATTACTGTAGTCGTCAGAATTAAATTCCATCAAATTGTCAATGATAACTTAGCCTTTGCAATTTAGAGTGCATGAATTTTGAAACACCCTGTAGCTGCCAGGGTGATTCAAAATTATTACAAGTGTAGATTGAAAATTATATGACTATATCTATTAATCATTTCTGGTATCCGTGTTCTTGTAATTAGTTTTGTTCTCAAACGTTGACAATCTGAATGCCTTTTACAGTGGCCCAGTCACATTTCAAAGATGTGCACATTCCATTTTCTGAGAGAATTTTTAGTGCAACAGCTAAGGCAATTTTCACTTCCATACTGCTTGCGAATTTTTGTTCTCAAAGATTTATTTTTTCCACTTGTGAAAAGCTTAAAAATCGTATAAATAACAACCGTTGTACTTCGGAGGATGGTCAGTGCTATTACTGTAGTCGTCAGAATTAAATTCCATCAAATTGTCAATGATAACTTAGCCTTTGCAATTTAGAGTGCATGAATTTTGAAACACCCTGTAGCTGCCAGGGTGATTCAAATTTATTACAAGTGTAGATTGAAAATTATATGACTATATCTATTAATCATTTCTGGTATCCGTGTTCTTGTAATTAGTTTTGTTCTCAAACGTTGACAATCTGAATGCCTTTTACAGTGGCCCAGTCACATTTCAAAGATGTGCACATTCCATTTTCTGAGAGAATTTTTAGTGCAACAGCTAAGGCAATTTTCACTTCCATACTGCTTGCGAATTTTTGTTCTCAAAGATTTATTTTTTCCACTTGTGAAAAGCTTAAAAATCGCAGGATTCAGGTTTGGATGTTCTAAAGGCTTTCTGCCAATGTGATAATGGACTATGGGGTGGGTATTCTAAATGTTCTGCCAATGTTCAGAAGGGCATCATGTGCCACTTAGTTATCAATTCTTGTTTCAATATTGAAAGTGAAACCACTGTTTCTCCTTCACTTTGGCTCTTTTTTTTTTTGAATAACCTCATCACAATCCTCTGCCCCTTCTGCAGGGCAGAAGGGGCAGAGGATTGTGATGGATATTTCATGGATTCTAATGGATATTTTCAGATTGGTGTAAAGTCAGAAGTGGGGTCCCCCAAGGATTGGTTCTTGGACCACTGTTGTTTCTGATTTTCATAAATGACATCAGCAATGGGATAGAAGGCTTCTTGTCAAAATTTGCTAACAGTGAAACATTGATAAACACTTTAATGATCAGTGCAAAGCAATGCTCCTTCGGGATGACTTGAACAAACGACAAGAATGGCCAGAAAATTGGCAGCTATGTTTAATTTAGCAAAATGCAAGGTCTTACACTTGAGGAATAGCAACCCCAAAATAAATTATACACTTGGTGAGGTTGAATTTAAAACAGTAGAGGAGGATATAGAAATAGGGCAGATATGAAGTTTTTTGAGCAGTGTAAACAGGCAGCCAGGAAAGCCCATGGTGTCCTTTCAGTAATTTATCAAACATTATCCTGTACAGATATGGAGGTTATCATCCCACTGTAAAAGGCAATTGTAAGACCATATTTGGAATACTGTGTTCAAGTATGGAGACCTCATCTGAACAAAGACATTGAGCTTCTTGAAAGGGTCCAAAGATCAGCAATTCGAATGGTGAGATCATCAAGAGGACTACTGTATGAGAAAAGACTATGTGGCTACACAGCTTGGCATCCAGGCATCTCGGAGGTAACCTGATTGTAGTTTATAAGGCTCTGAGAGGGATAAGTAAAATGAATGGACGTGGAATTTTCACTATTATAGAGATTCCAGAACTAGGAGGCATAAATTCAAATTACAAGGGAAGAGATTTAGACTAGATTGTAGGTTCTTTTTGCCAGCAAGTTGTTGATTGCTGGAACAGGCTGCCTTCACAGGTAATTGAGGCTGACAATCTGAATAAATTCAAAGGTCAACTGGATAGTTATGTGAGGAGGAAAGCAAATAATTTGTATTTTCTTATCTTCTCTCTCTCTCTCTCTCTCTCTCTCTCTCTCTCTCTCGATGCAATTACTCATGTCCAAGTGCTGTCCATTTCTTCATATTATATGGCCATGTAGGTAGCTCTAAGCATTGTCACTTTCCCCAATCTTAAAACTAAAATGTCACAAAATGTAGTTTCAAGGTGACTTCCAAAAAGTATCTATTCTTAGCAGTATTTAATTTTTGCGTATAGCTTTCTTATGATGTTTTAGGCATCATTCTTAGTGTTTAACAATATTATTACAACCCATTTAATATCAAATAAATTTTATATTAGTTTTTTTGTATGTAATTACAGTCAGTCCTCGTATAGCATGATAGTTGTGTTCCTAGAAACCCTCATGCAATGCAAAATCGTACAATATAAACAACAGGCCCTATGGGAAAAATAGGGTTAGGTGCCAACCACCCAAGATTGAACACACATTTGTAACCAAAACATTACCAAACACAATAAATAATCGTAATAAAATGCGTAAATATTTTATTACGATTATTTATTGTGTTTGGTTATAAAGTCGTAATAAAATACTGTATTGCTAATGATTTTGCTGCTATCGTAAGCAGACTTGTTCTTTGTTTGATTTTCTATCCAAACAGATGACAGCTGTTCCATCTCTTCCAATTCTTTGTGCCAGGTGGGAAGGAACACCAGTGTGTAGTACACGCTTCTTGATTAGACCGGGGTTCGAGCCCGTCACCACCAAATACGGAGGATGCGGAAAGGTCAGGGAATGACCACCGCACATCCCCAGAGCAATATGGCCTTAGTTGCTAATGCTCCTAAAAACCAAATAACAACAATAACAACAATCCAATTCTTTGTGTATTGATCTAATGGATTTTAATTACACTTTGAGTTGTTCCTGCTATGAAAGTTGTTTTTATTTTCTCTGCATTCTTTCTAATTCTCGGCATTGCCTCATTTAGGCCTGTAGCACGTGCAATATCATATGGTCTTTCATTTCACTCAAAGCGTTTCACAATTTCATATTTTTTCCTCTATCGACAGAGGCAGACTGGCCATAAACCTTGCCTGGGAAACCCCGGTGGGCCGGAGGCCAGTGTGATTTTGGCCATAAACGCTAATATGATGCCACGACAAATTTTCCCGGGTAAGAATTTTTGATCCAGTCCACCTCTGTCTATCGGTATTGCTTTTCTTTTTCTCTCTGAATATGTAGTGTCTTCACCAGGATGCTTCCTTTTCACACCAAGTATTTTACTCATTTTTAGGGAATAAAGCACAATTACAAAATGAAGAGGCACGCTTGATACACATAAACAAAGCTGCACGCATGTAGCAATTGAATAAACAACACCGTAAAGGCAGACTAACACTATTAACACCTCACTATCTCACATTTTACTAAAGCACATTTCTGGGGTTTACTACCATAAAACAATAAAAACAATTTCCAGTTACGTTTCTGCTAGTGGAATCTGTTATAAACTGGTAGTAAACTCGATCTAATTGCATTTGCGATAATACTGATAGCTGGAATTGTCTGTTTTTACATTATTATGGTGAAATGTGGTTCCCCTTCACTGATATAAAAAACATAAATACATTTTCAGAATCTTTTCTTCGTTCCTATCGTGTTGCATTCGGTTGGGGTGATTCCGCATTCGACTGCCATTTCTTGTAAACACAAAGGCGAATTGTGAATAAGCCAATTCGGTTCGTGTTATATACGATATCGTTCCCCTATTTATAAATCATGTATGATCGAATTTGTGTAGTGTAAACATGTGTTATATGAGGACTGACTGTATTTGTTGTTTTTTTATGTAGTTATTTATTATATAATATCTTAGTAAATTACACCCTAGTTTACCCATAAATTTAACTACATAAGTAATGTAACAGCATCGTTTGATTTTATTTCATATTGTGGCCACCTTCACAATGAGATACCAGGTATTGCACTACTTTATGCTTTGTGCATTTAGTCTTAAAAAAAGTAATTATTTATTAAAAAATTAAATCCTGTTTTGAAAAATGCATAATTAAGGGTTATGAACTATTCTTGCAGCCTGCTGCCTGCAGGAACCCACGTGGCCCATGTTCTTTAGCATTGTAACTTTTGGCCTCTAGCCAAATTAGGTTGGAAAATCCTATTCTACCTCTATTTATGTATTGCTTCATTCAGTTTTATCAACTTCTGGATCTGAATTCCAGAAAAATTCTTCAATTTCAGTTTTTACAAGCCCAAAAAGCAAGGAACTGGATGCAAAAAATAATTTTGATATCATATATTGTATTTTAGGAAAGCTTTTGATACTGTTGCATATGGAAGACTACTGTAGAATTTGGAGTAGTATGTGTTAAGGGAAAGTTGCTGCTATGGATAAAGGGATGGTTGAGTTTTTCTTTTCTTTTTTTTATGAAAACCCCAAACACGAAAAGTATCAAAACCTATAGTACTTAGTACCGTGCATGGGTTGAAGAAGCAGTATGGTGGGGGGATGCCAGAAACTTTGCTCTAGAGACTAAATATGGATTTCACCACTTCAAGCCTCCAATAAACAAAGTAGTGGTATTGCACCGGTTGATGAGAGTCATCTGCCACCTAATGAATGGGAGAAGACAGAGAATTGTAATCAATGAACACTGCTCTTCGTGGACTAATGTTATTAGTGGAGTCCCCCAGGGTTCGATGTTGGGCCCATTGTTGTTTTCTGTATTTATCAATGATATTGATGAAGGTATATCGGGCTTGATGCCCACGTTTGCAGATGATACGAAGGTTGGTAAGGTTGTTAATGGCAACAGGATCTAGAAAAGTTGAGCAGATAGGCTTAGAGGTGGCAACTGAAGTTTAACATTGACAAATGCAAAGCACTGCATATGGGTAGCAATAACCCCAGAGTAACATACGAACTGTGCGGTACTACACTCAGGGTAGTGGAGAATGAAAAGGACCTGGGGGTAATTGTGCAATCAGAGGTGCAGTTTTCTGAGCAGTGCAGACAGGCTGCAAGAGTAGTTCGTGGGGTCTTGTCAATGATATATAGGAATTTTGCTAACAGAGATAAGGAGGTGATTAACCCCCTTATATAAGGCAATGGTCATATCACACCTTGAGTATTGCATACAGATCTGGAAGCCTCATTTTAGGAAAGATGAGCTGCTGGAACAAGTACAGAGAAGAGCAGCAAGATTAGTGAATGGAACAGAGGGTTGCTGTTACCAAGAAAGACTTAAGTTCTGCAAATTGCAGAATCTGGAGACTAGGCACCTGCAAGGTGATCTGATTGAGGTGTATAAGGTCTTGAATGGTTTGAGCAATGGTTTGGGCAAGCTCAATGCTGATGGGATTCTTCCCCTTGCTCAGATTCCACACCTGAGGAGGCATAAATTCAAATTCAGGAAAGACAGTTCTAGAATAGGTGTGCAGAAATTTGGCTTTAGCCAGTGATCTGACACAGTCTGTTGGCCAATACCAAATTCTTCAGCAATTTTTTTTCTGGGAACACCATTTTCAAGTTGTTCTATCACTTTGAGCTTGTTAATGTAGTTAAAGTAAAGTGTTTTCTTTTTATTCCACTTTTCAATTCTTTAGAACCCATAATTATATAAAATATGTCAACTTATGTACATATATACGTATAAAGAAGTATGCAAATGAAGCCATATAAGCAATAACATCCATCTGGCTCAGAGTTAGCAATGATACTGAGCAACATGCATGACAATCTAATGTATGGTCCCTCTCTCTGCACAGTCAGATGACTCATCTGCCTTCCAAAATCCTGTCTTTCAAAGTACTCAAATGTGAACAAAATTTTTCGTATTTTGATCTGGATAATCTGACCTCTGGATTAACTGTAACTGGATTAGCGAGTGTTTACTGTATATCATTTATCATTTTTTACTTAGCCATTAGTGCATGATATTGCAAATGTTAAAAATTTCATCCATTGTATACATCCTGGCAGTGAAAATGATCGAGGATGCTATATCATCTAGCTTTATCAGTTCTTATACTATCTGAGACTGGGAGAAAAGAAGTGGTTAAAATCCACATAGGGCTTGAAATTTTTGCCTGTTCATTAGATTCATAGGATATTAAATAGAACAAGGTATATGATAAGGAAATTGTCATTGAAGGGAGTCCCTTCAAAGTTTCAGCCATCAGTATGCACTGTGCATATGTACAATTTCAGTGTAATTTAAATATCTTCATTGAAAACCACATCTCATAATCTAGATAATATTTTACATTTTTTTTTTTATTACTTTTAGGAGCCTATCCATCTTAGATGTCGTGAACTGCTAGACTTAAAGAACCAACTTCAAAAAATGCTTGAAGAGCTTAAAAAAGAGTTGGAAGCAAAGAATACTCGAAACCTAGCACCCTCTCCTCGTGTTTCATCTCCAGTAACAGTGTGATAAGCAGATGCAATAGGGAAATAAGATAGTGAAACTTAATAGAATTCTGAGATTACAAAGAATTTTAGTTTTTGTTAAAGTGGTTATTGATGCCAAAGTTGACTATAATGACTGTAACTTGAAGTGCTCCTTGTGGAAAGCAATTTAGAGAAAGTCTGCCCATTCTAAAAAAGCAGTATATATTTCAAAGTTTGTGATTACTGAAGGCTTATACTTACTTATAGATCATTCACGTTGATCATTCCATAATCAGCTAAAGAAGGAAACCAAGAAGGATAAGGAATTTTATTTCTCTTATATTATACCATCTTCAGTTTCATCTACATATTAATTTGTCTAACTATTACTAAATTAAGAACATTTATGTAACATATTTTTATAATATGGTTTATTCTAACCAGTCAAAATCTGAGGAATCATTTTGTAATTAATCTGTGGTTTAAATGTAGATTTGAACAAATGTTAATTTCTTAAAGAATAGTTTAGACATGACAGTTTTTTGTGTTGATATGTTCACAGTTGATATGTTGGATCAGGTATTTCAACTCCATTTGATTTTCAAAATACTATGGATTATACACCGATGAGCCAAAACATTGACCACCTACCTATTATGATTAGGTAGGTGGTAAACATGTAACCAACAGATCCTTTAACTCCTGTAACGTCCATGGTTGAGATGCCACAGATTGGAGCTGCTGTTCCAACACAAACCACAGATGCTCAATGGGATTGATGTCTGGGGAATTTGGAGGCCAGGGCAATACCTGGAAGTCTTTCTCGTGTTCTGCTAACCAGTCTTGAACAGTCCAGGTGGTGTGGCATGGCACATTATCCTGCTGAAAGATGGCACTGCCAGAGGGGAAGACCGTTGCCATGAAAGGGCGTACCTGGTCAACAATGAAGTTTAGGTAGGTGCTAGACATTAGAGTGCCCAGCAAATGGATGACTGGACCCAAGGTATCCCAGCAGAACATCGCCCAAAGCATGACACGCTGCCACAGGTTTGTTTTCGTCCCATGGTGCATCCAGGCACCATCACTTCCCCAGGTAAACAATGTGCACATACCTGGCCGTCCACATGGTGCAACAGGAAATGTGATTCATTGGACTAGACAATCTTCCAATCACTCGAGGTCCAGTTTCGATGCTCACGTGCCCATTTTAGGCACTGTCGCTGGTGAACCATGGTTAGCATGGGCACTTGGAGCAGCCTGCGGCTATGCAGCCCCATTTTCAGTAGTGTTTGATGTACTGTGTGTGTGTTGTGACACATTACTTCCGTCACCAGCATTCAATTACCAGTGTGTTGCACCACAGTTGCTCTTCTGTTGCCATATACCATCTGGGAGAGCCTTCGCTCACCTCGAGCATCAATGAGCCGTGGTTGTCCAACACATTGCCTGCAGTTCATGGGTTTTCTTTCCTCGGACCACTTTTGGTAGGTACTAACCATGGCTGACCATGAGCATCCCACCATCCGTGCCATTTTGGATATGCTCCGACCCAATTGTCTGGCCATTAAAATTTGGCCTTTGTCAAACTTGCTTAAGTCCGCTGCCTTTCCCTTCTGAAGAACAAGAGTAATACTGATTAACGGAGCTCAGTATCAGGTGTTTTTTATACCGTGTCTCTACCTGTGCACGTGCTGTAGTTCACCTGTTGGTTTGATTTTGTTTTGGCTCATTGGTGTATTTGTTTAATGAAGTTTAAATAATAAAAATTAAAAAGGGGGAAAATTTTATTTTGAGCCGTATTTTTAGCCTGCTTATTGACAAAATGTCTACTGATATCATTTAAACTGATATCTGTGGAGGTTATCTTCACTTTTTTGAAGGAATATATTGATACTAATGGTAGAATGATATTGAATTATCTTTCTACTATTAGTATCCACCAAATTTGCGATTACTTGCCCAGAATTGTATGATTTAATCCCAGCTTACTTGTGTTTTTTTTTTTTTTTTTTTTTGTTTTAAGAGTAGATTCCCGATTATCCAGGGTGGTCAGAAAATAAATCTTCTCGGTTAATCCACAGGAAGGAAGAAAAACTTGTAAACAACTTGAAAAACTTTATGTACATAAAGTTTTATTTATATTTATAAAAGTATATTACACCACGAAAAATATTTGGTAGAAAATTTAATATGTGCTTGCTTGCTTTTTTTTTTTTTTTTTTTTAAGTAAAACAGTGGAGTTCACTTTTCCTTTCAGGTGCCTTATTGCGATTAGTACTTGATAAATTTCAAAGCATCATCTTGTCAGTAAGAGCAGAGTCCATGTTGTTCTCTTTAGTTGAGTAGAGACTCATTAAAGCTACCATTCACTACCTTTTTCACATATATTGATGACCTGAGTTTTTGTTCAATAGAAAGAATGTTTTCTGTTTTGACATGATAGATGCAAAAAAAAAAATAATAATAATAAATTAATTAATAAATACTGAACAAAGAGTGTTAAAATTAAATGTTCAGTAACATCTTGACTTGCAGTATACAGAATAGTAGAGTTAGATTGCATTTGAGGAGTCATACTGTAGAGTTAATGAAGTAGCACTCAGCACTGCAGTTTAGCACAATGGCTTTGGATTTGTTATAAAGAACAGTTAGTACTATATAATTTATAGTACTGTAACAACAGTAAGTACTGTAATATACAACTGTAATACTTACAGTTGATTGATCCAGTCAAGTCAAATTGCATCAATCTAAGGGAAACGACACCTTGCAGCTGCATTAAAATTATCAAAAGCTGCTTATTTACCATTGGAAACATGAAATGGCTTCAGAAAGAACAGCAGACAGCTTCCCTGGACAATAAATTGAACTATTCTAAACAGAAATCACTTATCTATTAGGAGATGCTGTCCTTAATTTGCCATTTCATCATATGTGCTTGTTTTGAATGTCAGGTGTCAAAAATTTTTGTTTGTAAGATCACATTTTTAAATTGGGAGCTCACTGTACAATAGTAAACTAAAGGATTACTGAAATATGACTTGAGTGAGCTAGTCAGCAGATAGCAAAAGTTGGGATGAGGGTTTCTCAGAAATTCAGAGGTCTGGTTTTCAAGAATATTACGGTATGTAAGCAAATAGTTTGTATCAAGCCTGTACCAAGTAATATTGTAATAGGTGAATTATGGCCTTGCACCAGTAAATCAAACCAACAACAACAAATAGTTTGTAATGAATTTTTCATATTGCTCATTCACAAGAAGAAGATTTATATAACTCAGAAACCTTCATTTTTGAGTTTTAAAAACTCAGAAGTACTGTATAATTTAGTACAATAAATTGCAAAAAGGGCATATTTTTATTAAGAAAAGTGTCACAAGTAAAAGTAATAATGGATGGTAGAGTGCTGGCACTACTTCCTATAAGTTACATTTTCAGTGCACCAATCTAGAATGTTAGTTCTAAAGGTGGAGGGGGAGAACTATTTTTGGGTTGTCACTCTTTTGAATGAGAATTATTTCTTTTTATTATATGACTAGATCAACTTTGACTTTGACGAGCCATAAAAACTCTGATTAATCTGCAACAACCTGGATTATCGAGAATCATCTGTATCATTAGAAAATTTTATTTTTCTCCAGCTTAATATTTGAAATTTATTTAATGATATAAGTGTTTTTCTTTCATAATAAGTCAATAGGCTTGATTTACATGTAAAAACCTTGGAATATCCAAGATGTTTCTATGCTTAGTGTTCATTTGTTGTAGAGAAAGTGCAGTATACAATGTAAAAAGTGATTACTTTATATACATCACTCTTATTATTGTATTTATGTAGATAAAATGAGACTACATGATTAGCAGTTATTCAGTTTTTTCTTTATTTGTAACTTTTTTTTATTTATTACATAAAACCAGGGTTTCAGAGTACCTAATACAAAAAAAAGGGGGGGGAAGGCCAGTAGTATACTTAAAGATAGTTCTTTAGAACATTGAAGGTGGCAAACTAGGGGAGAAAATAATCACATTTTGCTCCTTAAAAGAGAAATTTCTATTAGACGTCATTAATTTGCTTTTAGATTCTAGTGGCAGAAATTTTCATTGCAAATTGAAGGGGTTAAAATTTAAACCCACTGCTCAGAGTGAACCTTGGTGGACTGTTTTAAGAGAAAATTGAGCAACAGTAATACTGCTTGCAAATTGTTTAAATACTTGATAACTTTGTTGCGTTCTTCCTCGTATTACATATGTTGTGCAGATGGTACCATTTTTTTTGTCAGTTGTACCTTTCCTACTTCAGAAGTTTTATAAATAAGAAATTCATACTGTCAAATAAATAAATTATTAGAGGATAAACTCTTAATTATCCTTGATGAATGAAAGATAAAGATTGACCTTTGATAATGTTTAATAGTAATATTTAAATTAATATTCTTAAGAAAAGGCAGATATATACTGTTTCCCAAGAAATTTGTAATGTGCTGGCTGTATGGATTTGTATATCTGCAGTGAGAAGTTGCTTCTGTTTATCTCTTCACCCTTAGCTCCCCCACTGGTTAGTGCCAATTATGTTTTATTTTATAATAAAATAAAAATAACCACATTGCATCTATGATGCTGTGTGATGTTATATCAAAATAATCTGCTAAATATTTTAAGTTCCTCATGATTCGAATGTCATTTTGTTGGGTGAAAATCTTACCATAGGTAAAGTTTATTGTGAAACTGCATTATTTGAATGTTAAAAGCAGCATCCATACCATAACATGCCTTTGCTTTAAAAAAAAATTTTTTTTTTTTTTTTTTTTTTTTTTTTTTAAAGCAAGTGTGTGGGTAATTAAAGAAGAAACTACTGAATCAACAGTCAGGGTGCAGAATTTATTGCCAACCTTTCTGTTACCGTACAGGATATTTTCTATACTCTAGTTACGATTTTTATTGATAACTTAAAATATTTTCTTTTTCTTCTAATTTTATATAATCTTAAAAAGCATATTAAAATATATTATTATTTGTTAACAGAAAGATGTAAAAATAAATATTTTTACATCTTTCTTCTCTGTTGTTGTTAGGTGATTTTCGTTATTGATTTGGACGTTCCATTGCTTTTTTAGAGACAAAAATATCCCAAACTGGGGGAGAAAAACTGAAAGTTTGTTAATGAATTTTCTGCACTAATTGTTTTGAATCTGTAAACTTCGTTTTTACAAGAAACCAGACAAGTCTCTGAGATATGCTTTTGTTTCCTTCTGCAAATTTCACATTGGTTTCCTGTTTATTGAATATAAAGTTTGTATTAAAAATACCATTTTTCTTTAATTTTTTCCGTATAAAAATATGGAATATAAAATATGTCCATAGTTATTTATGTAAATTTTTGATAAAAGCAACAGGAAGGTTAACAAAATTCTTTTGAGAAGTAGGTGCCTCCTTATTCTTCAGAAGTACAAGCTGTATGAAACAATTTTAAAGTGTTAGTGATAATCCTTTGAAAGAATTTATTCCTTTTTTCTCATAAGTAATTTTTTTCCTTTATTAAATATTCAATAGACTTTTCATGAAATGCATGCTGTATGTTTTGAGATCTTACCTCTCTTTTCCCTTCTTACATTAACTTCCAAGTTTTGAGAAGTTCTTGAGTAGTGATTGTGATATTCTTAAGGTTTTACATGCTTTAAAGGAAGTTAAGATCTAATACCATTATGTACAGTTCTGGAAAATTGTTCTGTGTGTGGAATTAGTACTCTTGTTGACTTTATCACATAAATCAGAATTCAGGAAGTTGTTCTGAGTGAATTTTTTGAGTTAAATTGTTCTTCCTCCTGAAATGTATTAAGTATGTGTCCTAAATTTAGTAAGAAATAGTTCTTTAATAGTTTAATATTGTTAGAACATTAATTTCCATTAATGCAGTTATTTTCCTTTATGTTAAAACTTTTGTGCTGACCAAAAGGTTATCTAAACATTAATATGAGGGAGACATTCAGAATTTATTAATTTCTTTAGTATTGGTGTCTGATCATCCCTTAAAATTAGAGATCAGTGTCTTCTAGGTGGGGCACCTCCGTAGCCAGGTGGGAAGGAGCAGCAGGGCGTAGCACATCCTCTTGATTAGACCGGGGTTCGAGCCCGTCACCACCAAATTTGGAGGATGCGGAAAGGTCAGAGAATGACCACTGCATATTCCCGGAGCAATATGGCCTTAGTTGCTAATGCTCCTAAAAACCAAATAACAACATCTTCTGGGTGGTGTTTTTTTTTTATTTATTTATTTTATTATTATTTTTTTTATGACTACTCAGAATTTAAATTGCTGTGCTTTCCTGTTTTTTGGCAACTGGCTTGCAGAAATTAATCTGACTGTGAGCTCTTCTCTAGCTGTCATTCTTCCTGTCAACTTTTTTAATTTTATTATTTCTTATTTCCTCCTGGTAGTATAAGTTTAATATCTTTCACTATGTATGACACTCTCAAATAACTCATATATTTTATTTTAATGGTGTTGGGGTAGATTGTCATGCAGTGTATCTCAAGTGGAATATATTTTGTTCAGACTGAATGTGAAGTACTTTAGTCTCTGACAATGCTGGAGATAGTTCTCCTGTGGTTTTAAAGTTTGCATTATCAGTGCAGTAAACATCATGAATAATATTCACCATTTTTAAATTATTTTTGTTTTGTTCTATTTTTTTGAGGATGTTTAACAAATATAATTTTTATGCAACATGATGTAGCAGTTCAGATTGACCAAATTTGATGCTAACCTGTATTATAAAGATAGATAAATAAACTTCTATTTATACTCTGGAGAGCCAAGGCCAAAAGAGTTTACAACTAATTGTAATTGTTATGTTGTAGCTGACTTACCAGTGTGACAACTAACAATGGGCCATGTATTTTTTTTTTTTTTTTTTTGTTTCTGGAAACTAACCCAGAAATTACTCTGGGATCATGGATTTATTTGCTAAAACTAGTTAAATGTTACACTGATGTTTCAAAAGCTATGCTACATAATTTTTTTAATTAAAACGATTAAATTATATAAATTATATTAAAATATAATTATATTTTGAGCAGATTTTAATAATAATAGCAGGAATAAAGATACAAAACAAATTGCTGAATTTATTGTGCAGAATCTTCAGGTGATTATTATATCTTTACATCCATTAAATTTAAATGTAACCTAGCTATTTAAATTGGAAAAGGGTGGTAGCATAGTTTCTGGAGTATCAGTGTAATATTTATTTAATTTGTTCTAGTAAGCAAGTCATCTTTAGAACATAGATTACTTTTCATATTTGGTCAGATTGTATTTTTTCCCCTTTATAAACTAAATTTTAAATTTCATGTGAAGCATGGTCTTTTCTAAAACCCGTAGTCCTAAAAGGTTTTTTTTTTGTTGTTTTTTTTTGTTTCATTGATTGAGCACAAAGGAGAAATAATTGTATAAAGTGGACCAAGAGCACACACAAACTGGCTTATATGTATATGACTATTATAAGACAGTGTACAACTTTGGAGAGAGCATAAAAAAAGTCACAGAATGTGTGATAACTGAACGTTCACTTGCTTATTGGTTGAATTGTTAGATCTCATGTTATGATCAAAAAAAGTTCACAGATTCCACCAAAATGAAAAAAGGTTATTCCTTGCTGGGTGCAGTCTGTTAATGTTGAAAGCATTTCCAGAGCTGCTGTTTTGTGATTTTGAATGTGAAAGTCAGATGTGGGAACAAGAAGAAATCATGTTGTGTGTGTAGAATGCAGAATTTGGTTTGGGGATGGGGAATATCACTGTTTCAGACTGGCATGAATAATATCTAATCTCCAATATGTATTTTTTCAAATATTTTTGCATCATCCTCTACTTGCTGCTTTGTAGAAGTGTTGATAGTTTGACTCACTGAACAAATTTTCAATGGATGATCCCGTAGGTGGTAGATGACTTTCATCAACCGGTGAAATACCACCACTTTGCTTATTGGGGGCTTGAAGTGGTGAAACCTATGTTTAGTCTCTAGAGCAAAGTTTCCGGTACCCCCCTCCCCCCATACTTCTCCTTCAACCCATGCACGGTACTAAGTACTATAGGTTTTGATACCTTTCGTGTTGGGGTTTTCATAAAAAATAAAATAAAAAAATTATAAAAATATAAAGCACACAATATGGGAAATTTTCTCTGATATTCAAGCAGATCTGTTCACACTAGTGAGAATGTAAAGCAATTTTTGGCTAAATGCAACATGGCTGTGGTCCTCTGTCTACGTATTATTCCGTCTAGCTTTTTGTAATTTTATTCTTGCTCTCAAAGCTAAAATAATGATATTATGCCATTTCAGAGAAAAATCACAGAACATGCTGAAAGTAAAAGTGTCCTATCCATGTAGGCCAACTAGTCAGTTGTGCCTGAAGTATCAAAAAATCTCAACATACATCTGCCTTTAAGGTTTGGCAGAGGGGGGGGGATGCCAAATGTGTGGTTTGCTTAGGGTACTGTTGCTAGCAGCTGTTCTAAGGCTGTTTCTGCTAAAGGAGATCAAGAAACAGAAGCTGCAGAAATGTTTCCAGCAGTGACAGAAAAGTTGAGCTAGCATGTAATAAGACTCATGGGGGCTACATGTGAGGTAACGGCATGGAATACCAGGTAATCAATAACATTTCTTTTATTGTTTTTTTAATACAGTCCAGGAACTTTTTGATTACATCTTGAATTATCCTGATGGAATTGTCCTTGTATTTTCCCTCTACCAGGATTCCTTCCTCCCATTACTGAGTTCATCAATCTCAGAATGCGATAATGAAGTTTCCCTCCAGAATTTATTTGCCTTTTTCTGTAAAATTAACAAACCATCCTTAGAATAAATATATAGTTAAAGAATACAAAGAAATATTCTAAAACCAATGTGTGAGCAGCAAAGAAAACAGAGCTGCAAAAGGAAAGCTTTTTAAATTGTAAAGCAGTGTAAAATTCTGCCATTTGGAAAATTTCTTGCTCCATATTTAGTGAATGTTTTTACTACAATGTTCATAATGGTGCTTTTTAATCTTGTTTTTAGCATCCTGTATGTCATTTTCTGTATGTTTATAATTTTGGGGTAAGATTCTATAAAATATTAGATTTTTGTTTTGCATTTCATAGATATTCAGAACTACAGGAAGTAATTCTTATAATTAAAAAAGTGGCTAAAACTAATTACTGCACAGAATTCAAAGCATGTTGGCTTTAATAAAAAAAAAAATTTTTATTATTATTTTTATTTTTTTCTGGAGATGCCAAATTATTAAATTTGACCTGTAATATAGATTAGACCTTTTAAGCTTGTAGCAGCATACCATTGGTAGTGTATAGTTAAAATTAAGTGGCAAGTTCTTATAAATAACCACAATGTGTTTTTGTTAGTATTAAATTTGGGAACAGTTTATTAATTAAATTTATCTAATGTGAATATATTAATATTTATGTGGAAAGTTCTAACAGCAGTATATCATATTCTCTGAAAATGGCAATGAAGGAAAGAAGGTTGAAATGTACTGACATAGATGCAGTGTATTATAACTATATTGTATATCATATCTGAACACAGTTAATGTGATGTATAATTAATCTTTCTTTCTTTCTCTCAAACATAATTCGCTGATTTGAAGGGCTTAAATGAGAGTTTCATGTTAATTATGTTTAATAAAATATAGCTAGTTTATTTTGTGGTTTAAAGCAATGTGGAACGTGAGATTTTTTTTTTTTTTTTTTTTTCCCCCATTTAAAGTAGCCGTGTATTTTCAGATCAGGTCATATCAAATTTTAACCTATTTACAGAAATATGCCAAAATGTTTTGTTTTTTATATTGGCTAATAGTTTAATTTAACAGTGGCTGTTTATTTGAATTTTTTTTTATAGAAAAAAGGGATAAAATGTAAGCAAAAATCAAATATTTGTAATCATGAATTGTTTTGAATTATCTTTGTTATTGTATATTTATGTCATTAACTATGCTTGTTCTTTTGGAATTTGTTTAACATTACCATGAATAAAAATATTATTTAGTAATTTATATATTACTTTCCTTTGTAACTTATCATATCAGATCCCAACGTCAGAATTAAATTGTTAATGAGGTTAGCTTTATTCTCTAAATTGTTAAAAAAGCCAACGTTATTCAAGAAATATTTTCACAGAAATTTTATTCATTAATTTATTATTCTTTTGCTGTAGAAAACTTTATTATAGATATGTGCAAATATAAATATCTGAGTTTGTGTATCTGTGTATATAAATATATATATATATTGCTGTACATAGTGTAAGGGCTGGGCCTAATTTCCTTTTACACTTACCATACTTTTAAACCTTTTTAAAAACAATTCATAATATGCAACTTCTGTTATGTAGTTTTAAAGAGTATGGTAGCTGTTCATCTTGTAAAGTATGCCATTTTTATATTGTACTGTATGTAGTATAATTATTTTGCCAAAATTGTTTGTTTTCAAAATTTTGGAAAACAATTTTTGCACATTATGAAGCAGATATTTAAATATTGAATTCCTATTGAAATGTTTATATTGAGTATTATTATTATTATTTTTTTCTCTAATTGTTTCTGAAAACTGCAATAAGTTATGGTTTTTTTTTAAAAAAAATCAGCAGTATAAAATTTTGGATTAATTAATGTATAGTTACTGTAAAATAGTCTATGGGAGGACTTAAATCATAGCAACAAATATTCACAATGATATTAGGAGTTTTAAAATTTATTTAGATGTACATAACTTTGTGTGTATCAGTTATAGTGTAACTGTCAATCAAATTTCATATGATGTGATATGAAGCTTATGTTGTCGTGCCTTGTGTGGGCAACTTGGTTACAACGATTTCAACTGTGTGTGTTGAAATGTAGACACATCTCATACAGCATTTCTAAGGTTTTTCAGACAATCTCATTTATAAATCATATTCATCGGACCTCATTAATATAATGTTTGATGTGTAAAAATTGTGTGTATGTGTGAGCACTTTTTTAAAATAAAAAAATTGAATATTAGATGTGCTTTTTTTTAATTATCAGATAGAGCTATGTTGTGTTTCTGCTCCTTGCTTGCAAGGTGATATACCCATTTTAACTCCTCGTGGAGCTCTTTACCACTTGCAATTATTGATAAATTCTAAAAATCAATTTGTATGTTAACATTTATCTTTCAGATGATATGCTAATGTATTCATTTGTAAATACATCACTGAAAATGATGTGTGCAGTAGATATATCATTCATACCATTATTGGATCAAAAAGTTTGGTGAATGGTCTTACTCTTAAATGCATGGCAGTAACTAAAAGATTTAGCAAAGGTTATTACAAAGTTTTAACTTATTGTTACACACCAGTCTAGCAGAAAACTGTTTTGGGTGAATACTTTTTTGTTTGTTGCATATCTTCTGAAAATGATTAAATTTGAACTGTGTTTTCAATGTATGGACATAATTTTGTGTGAAACTTGGAATATCAGCCACTGAAATATTAACAATGGTTGTTAACTCATTGCAGATATGATGCTATGGTGATAAAATTTTCAGGTGCTTCAAAGGCTTCATGAGGGGAAATTTTTCTACTTGAAAGTGAAGTGATTGCTGCTCAACATGCCAAAATGATCAAAACATCAATGAAGTGCACACGATCATTCAGTCAGATTGACAACTGACTGAGAAATTACTGACAAGAAGTCTTTTAGGCTATTTGACTGGGGATTTGTGTGTGTTTATTCCATGCATTCTCCCAAGGTTAAAAACAGTGCAAGTCCTCATTTCATCAAGTTTGAGCCAGGTATGCATTTTTTAGCAAAAATTAAAACAGGTGAGGATTCTTGGATGTATGGATATGACCCAGAGGCTAAGGTGGAAAACATTGCCAAGACCAAAAAAGCATGGTAAGTTAACATCATGCTAATTGCATTTTTTGACAATGAAGGAATGTTATTAGAATTTTGTTCTGCAAGATGTTAATGTTGCCTATGCCAAGAAGTTTTAAAATGGTTGAGATGTAATCCACTGCAAGTGACCCAAAAAATGGAAAAACATTGACTCCTTCACAGTACCATGCCACACATCGCTTGCCATCCAGCCATTTTTGACCAACAAAAACATTCCCATCATACTGTACCCACCTTATTCACCTGCTTTGGAGGGCATGAAGGGAAAATGATTTGAATTGATTCAAGGAATCCAATCAAAAGCAATATAATGACAAGCATTTACCATTGAATAAAATAAATTTTCTGTAATGTTCACCAAACATGATCAAACCTTGTATGAGTTATTTTGCATAGATATTTCACTTCTTATTCCAGTTTTGTCAAACAAATTTGAATGGCCTGTTTCTGTATTTCATTATTTGCACAGGATAATTAGGAGCAAATATGCATTGCTTATTAAATTTTTATTCTTAATGCAGGATTTTTAATGGATTTTAAAGTAACATCAAAAAATTCAGTCTTTTTCTCTTGATAAAATATTAGTAATTGAAATGAATTGCTATTTGGTAACAACTTTGAACTTTTTCCTTGACAAACTCTTGGTTTCTGCCAAAATTTATTCAATAACCAAACCATTTTAGCACTTCTTCTAACATGCAATATTTTTTATGAACTTTGGCTTTCTTAATTAGTTTCAGTGCATTTTTACCATATATGCTTGCTTTGCTAAGAATGATGAGCTGAAGCTCTCCCAAGAATATTATTTTATTTTATATAATTGTATTGTGTGTTGAAGCTTGTAAAAGCTACCATTGTAGATCCAATCAGCTTTTCACATGATGTTTGTTACATGCAATATCCCAATTTTCACAAAGATATCATTTACCATTGTTTGTGCCTGAACTTGTCATTATCTGTATCTAGGATTTCATACATGTCAGCTGTACTTTGACAATGGATTCAGTACCTGAAAACAATGAAAAAAAAAAAAAAAATGATATAAATGCGTGTCTGATTGGGGTTGTCAAATGGTAAAAATGATAGCAGACACATACCTAGTAAACATGTACCTCATATGAGGTACATGCTTGCTTATTCTTATTATTTTTACCATTGACAACTCCACAGCCATTTTGTAAAATTCAATCAACCATAGCTCTGTAACTGTTCAGAATTGGATATGTTTATATGGATTTTTTTTTTTTTTTTCATTGTTTTCAGGTGTTAAATTGGTCCTAAAAGTGCAGCCCTGTGTTATGAAACACCCCAATGCACATGTATACTACATATATTTTTGGAGTATATTGAACCAGTGGCATGTCATTGCACGAGTAATTTCTTTTTCAGCTAATCCTTTATATATAATCAGTAGTAAATTGAAACAAAAACAGACTGAATTGTCATTTAGTGATACTTGGCAGAGAAAATTGCAGAGGTGGTATTATTCTTGGATGCAGTATCAGCCCCACAGAGTGAAAATAAATACCATGACAACTGATATGTTTATATTAAACTGTGTGCCTTCTGAGTTGCTTTCCACATTACTGCCCTCCGACATGTATTAGGACAGTAAGTGAAAAGTTTTAGTTGGAAAAAAAATTGTAATGTCAGTTTGCAATTATCAATTGTAATAACCTTCTTGGTTTTAACTATCATTAAAATCCATGTCAGCTGTTTCTTGAATTAGCTCATTAAGAGTACTTTACAAATAATTCTCTCGCTGTCTGTTTCAATTGTCAACAATATATCTTGTAAGACCCTCTGACTGTGTAGTCGTCCTGGAGTATAAACAGAAATTAATTTTTATGTTCTGGAAGTCATTAATAGTTGTCTACCTGACTTGGGATGAATGGACACATTACCTTCTTTCTTCAATTTCTATCTAATGTTTCCAATGTTGATTTTAAGTGTACCAATTTTTTTACTGTCTAGTAATTGGATATGCTGTATGACAGCCTACTGTGTGGGCTCTAGTTCCTCTGCTCATCCCAATCTGTCCTACCCATCATTGATTTCAAGCCTTTTATATCCTATTTTTAACTGGTACTGCCATCTACCTGTCATGTGACATCTGGAATTAACCATTACTTCCTAGGTATGAAATGTCCCAGTACTGAAAGGGCTTTGTATATCTGTAAATAAAATCTTATAGGGATAGGGAATGGTGAATACCCATTACAAGGTTATAAAAAATGACATTTTCAGTTACATGCACTAGACAATCTAACATAACTAGAAATATCTACAACATATGCTTTTGTAAAACAGTTTGGTCCTCTATTTGACATGTAAATTTTTTTTTTTAAAATATCTTGTGATAGGGGAAGAGTAAATAGTCATGGAGAAAAACATCTGGTTAATAACTTGAGGCTTTTGCCTCAGAAGTCCATTTTGGTTCACTTCTATTGCAAATGCCATCTTCATAATTGATCTGAAGTTGTTTCTTGGACAGATCTAGCTACTTCTATGACTCAAATGAGCTGTTTGTCAGGTGAAAACAAAGGGTGCAAGAGTATGAACAACCTGCCTGGGTAGCACAATTGATAATAATCAGTCTTCCGAACCATACAGCCGAAAAACGCCTATGGTCAAATCCCCCTCGATCACGAGAGGAATTTTTATGTAGTTTTTTTTTTACTATGGTTTTTCTTGGGTTTTTCGTCCAGCAAACCCACAGAATGCACATGCCTTGTAACCGGAGGTGCTCAGTGCAATTACATTATTAAATTGAGCCATGCACTTTCAAAAAACCTTGTCAATTCACTGCCCAGTTACACAGTCCATGATAAGGCATTTGTATGAGGGTTTAGTAAAGAATGATCGTAATACCTTTATTCATTATTATTGATGGTCCTTTTCAAAGTAGTCTCCATTTGATGAAGCTTCAATGTTTCGGTAATTCTTCAAAAAACACGGTAGAGAATTGAGAATTGCATCTGATGTCTACAACTTGTGACAACTGGTAATGTTTTCTTTGCAGCTTCTTTAACTTTGGAAATAGAAATCACAGGGTGGGTGCAAGGTGAGGGCTACAGTGCAAATGAACACATTTGACATTAATGCTAGCTAAGTACATAATAGTATGAGCAATGTCTTGCATTGTGATGCAACATCCACCCACCTGTGTGCAGTTGTCGTTTGCGATGAATATGATCCTGCAAAGTGTGCAGTACAGTTCTGTAATAAGGTCCCATAACGGTCGTACGATACAACAGTATGCTGTAAACCATTCTTTAAAGGTCAAAAAAGATGGTCAGTCTTTCTTGCAGAAGCCACAGCTTTTGCTTTTTTCCAGTGTTGGCTAAGACGTATGCATTCAAACAGCTTTATTGCTTACTCTTTGGTCTAAATGATGAAGCCATGTCTTATCTGCTATCATCATCTTATGCAACACCTCACTGTCTTCAGTAACCATTTGTTGCAACTCCTGACAAACCATGTGAACTTACTGTTGCTCACATGCAAGTAGTCTTGGAACCCAGAGTACATCAACACGTCACATGCAAATTGTCATAGAAATACCGTCCTTGCCTCCTACTGATATTCTCAACATCTGCCAGTTGCCTTTTTTGTTACATGACGATCTCACAATTACAGAAACAGTGTTTACGGTTTCTGTGGTGACATCAGTGGTTGGAGCTAAAAGGTCGCAGATTTTTGTGAATCGGCGATCCTGGAGATGGACGTGGTTTTCTGAATCAGGTCCATCTTTAAACATTTTTAACCACCTGTGAGCTGTGCTAAATTCACCATAAGCCTCAACATTTCATGTGCTTCAGCTGATGTTCCTTGCAATGTCACATCCATTGTTACGTAGGCAAAACTGAACAGGCATAACTTGACTAACCACCAAGGTCACTGTTCTCATGATTCATTGCATTTTTGTGATGCAGCTTGGTTTAGTCTTAAATTCCGCAGCTCAGCTAGAAATAACTGAAGCGGTTCATAAAAAATTGATTATTCTCTATTGAACAAGCATCATATATCAGCTGCCAGAAACAGTTCAGTAAATCTGTGAACTACACCTTGTGGCTGCATCAGAGTATAAAACGAAACGATGCTCTCATTTATGTACCGTGCATGTAAATACTAATACGTCATAACTCCTGAAGAAAGGGCACCTCCGTAGCCAGGTGGGCAGGAGCAGCAGTGCGTAGCACACACTTCTTGATTAGACCATAGTTCGAGCCCGTGACTACCAAATATGGAAGATGCGGAAAGGTCAGGGAATGACCACCGTATATCCCTGGAGCAATGTGGCCTTAGTTGCTAATGCTCCTAAAAACCAAATAACAGCAAGCTGAAGAAATATGAGATACTACACAAGCTTAAATGACTATAAAATGGGCACCTAACAGTTGTGTAAAAATGTATGCCTGGTAATTGTCCATTTAATAGTCATGCTAAAGAATAGGCACAACGAAAATAGCCAAATATCTGAAAGTATAGTATTCTGCCAAAAGTCATGGGATACTATTCTTAATGTAAAAAGTCGTGAATACAAAATGTGATAGCCCGAATCAATGATAACCCCGGAAGCGTAAAATACTGAGTGATTGTGATCGACACATGCACTATCATATCCTCGAGAATCTGAGTCGAGCTGCAAGCAGCCACAGCCAACCATAATCGCGTATCCAGCTTCGTAGCTAGGGATAGCAGGATTAACTATTATACTAGGATCACCTGGAAATTTATTTCAACCCCATGTGTAGTGTGTCTGTAAATTGTGTGTTCTCTGGTCAATTTGCCTGCTTTGCTGGAAGAGAGGCTGCAGTTTTTCCGGGGGGGGGGGAAAGAACCCTGCTATCGACGCCTGAGACTAACTCAACCGGAGTGAAAAGAGCCCATAAAATTTCGTTCGCGTCATTGACGGGATTCGAACCCAGGCCTTTTCTACCCGGTGTGGGGACGATCGTGAAGATTCCATGCAGACTGCGTATAACAGGATTAGGAGAATATTCATTAATTGCTGTGCTGTTGCAACGTGGCGCTCGCCAGTGTGCCTTGTCTAGGAATGTGTTCACTGGCCAATTTGCATATTTGGACAACATGGGGTGAGCTCCACTCTTCTTGTGACCGGCTAACTGGTCTGTGCGCAGTGGTTCCGTCACCGTCTCGCCACACCGGGTGGACAAGGCCCGGGTTCGAATCCCGTCGATGACGCGAGGAACTTTAATTGGCTTTTTTCACTCCGTGGCTGAGTTAGTCGGTCTCAGGCGTAGATAGCAAGGTTTTTCGTCCAGCAAATAGACAAATCGACCATAGATAAGACACAGCACAGCAGATGAATTTAATTAATCGGGTGGCTTAAATAGCATAGTTTTTTGTGACCGGCTAACTACAGGCATAAACAAGAAACGAACTCTATACGTTCCAAACGAGTTGTAGACAGGAATGTATTGTGTGGCTAAGCTGTCACAGAGGACAGCCAAACCTATGTTGCCCTGTGTAAGGAGCTATAGCCCAGGTTTTGATTACAAAAAAAGATGCACTCAGTTGATTGGCATGGTGCAAGGCACTCAGAACCTGTTCTGTGTCTGTGGATCAATGAAAATCGGTTCTGAAAGTCTCTTTGATCAGCTTGCGACCTGTACATTTTAGCTTGCAAGTGTGGGCCACGTGATTTGATCCAGATGAGTAGACAGATAACCAAACCAACTTTTGAGTAGGTTTGGTTATTTACGATTTTCACTGAATCAATTAAGGTAATCGGGGTCAGTATATTAGGCATTCTCTGGTCAGTTTTCGGGATGAAAATCTCCCTTTTCTAGGAGAAAAGCCATGCAATCTTCACCTAATAGTGATTGGCTCAGCCATAGTATGAAAAAAGCCTGAAATTTCCCTTCTTCCGATATGAAGAATTTTTCACAAAAAATGGGACCCATTTTTTGCACATAGCATGTCAAAGCAACTAGTAGTCGTGGGGTTTTAGGAGCATCAGCAACTAAGGCCATATTGCTCAGTATATACCTACTGTTTATGACAGAACAACGATGCTATCCACTGTACACGACCGTTCGTTTTACAGGCAAGTAAGTTCAGTAGGCATGACCGGGATAAGTCCAAGTTACGGTAACGTTCTCACAAACACCGTGTTGCAAATTGTGTTTAGTGAACAGACTTACGAGAATGTAATCCATTCTCGTAAGTCTGTTCACTAAATACTCGATGTATCGAGTATTTAGTGAACAAAATTGAATGCCACGTGACTTTAAAAATTCCAATTTTTTAGCAATTTCACAGGGAGTAAACTAATTCAAAAGACATGTACATTTGTCTCTAAATCAAACAGCAAGGATGAAAAAAAGTACAGAAATAATCTTGAAATGAATTTGAGTGTACGAATTATTTACTGAAAAAATATAACTTGACTCTTATACTGCCATGTGTTATCCCTAGATGGCAGAACCATACAATGCATCAGTTTCATTTCTCAAAAAGGAATTTCAGGGGTACGCTCCATCAAACAGATGACCCCACTTCCCTAATAATATTAGTCAAATCCTGATTAAGGACACAATCAGAAGAAAAGTATGCTGTAAAATTTTATAAAATATATAAAATTTATATTTTATAAAAAATTATTTTATAAACTATATTTTTTATTAAATCAAACTGAAATGTAATTCTGTTTGGGTTTTAATTACCGAAGTGTTTGGTTTCTTCTTATTTTTTCAGAATTTTCATTCATTTACGGATTGTATAATTTTAATTTTTTTTCTCTATATATAATTAATGTATACCTTTAATCAACTTTTAATTCCATTTTTATGTTTGAATATTCGTTTTTTCTTTCAAATATTTTGTAATAAGCATTCAAAATGATTATTGTCGTATTTTTTGATTGTCACAACATACTCATCACACCGATTTATATAAAAATGTCTATTGTTAAGTAATGTGTACTACCCTACCAAAAATTGAACGCCACCACATTTGGAAAAGCAAGTTTCAAGGAATGAATTAATAAGGTGTGTGTGTGTGTGCTTCCTGGAAGTATCAAGCCGTCGTAGAACACTTTTTCTATCAGTTCCTTGTAGCGGGCATTTGTGTCCATTTCTCCTTTAGTGCATCCACCAGTTCGGCTATAGAAGTGGGGCACATTGATCGCGCTCTGATTCGGCTTTCCAGTTGATTCCAAAGGTACTGGATCGAATTCAGTTCTGTATTCTAGGCCGGCCGTATATGTTGTTGTTGGGCCCTCGTGGGTAGCACAGTTGGAAGGATCATGGTCCTCCCCACGCCGCGTGGAAAAGATCCGAGTTCGAATCCCGTCAATGACGGGAGGAATATTTATGGGTCTTTTTCACAATGTGGTTGGGTTAGTCGGTCTCGGACGCGGGTAGCATGTTTTTTCTCCCGGAAACTCGGGTTTTTCGTATATTTATATTTAGCAAACATAAATTCGACCTCAGAACACACGCAATTTACAGACAGTATACACGGCGCAACATGGCCCTTAGTCACCGATGCTCCTAAAAACCAATAACAATATGTTGTTGGACTTCGTTTTCCTCAAACCAAGTTTTCACACTATTCGCTGTGTGGATGGAAAGTGTAGAGTTCATTCCATAGAGCTAACAGAGTATGATAGCTGTATAGGGGCTTTTTTTCGAGGGAGCTCTAAGCTTGGGAAACAAAATGGGAATAAAAGAAAAACCACGGCGAAGCGAACTAAATCCGATGAGTACGGTGGATGGAGCACAACAACGATGGAAGCGCTGAGTGTGTATGGTGTTGACATAACTCTCCAAAGCCCGCTTTTCTGGATGTTTCCTCCGAACAGCATAGCTTAGTAACTGTTCACTGTTTTGATCATGCAGGATAAATTCACAATGAACCTGTGGGTCAAAAAACATACGATAAGCATGATCTTTAAATTGGATCGAGGTTGTTTTGCTTTTCTGGTCTTGGAGAATAAGGAGTCTTTGTTTTCGAATCATGGCCCATGAACCCACGATCTGTCACCAGTAATGATGGAAGAAACAAAGTAGTAGTAGTAGTGGCACATGATGCAAGAAAGCAAGTGTAGGAGCTTATGCAGCATCAGCCAAAAAAAAAAAAAAAAAAAATCACACCATTCCCTCCAAATGCCTGTCCAGTTCCTCCTTAAATTTATTTAACCTATCAACTTCCACAACGACAGATGGAAGTTTGTTCCAGCAATTAACCACCCGCTGGCTAAAGGCAAATTTCCGCACATCTATTCTACATCTGTCCTTTCTTAATTTGAACTTATGTCCCCGTAGGTTGGTAATCTGAACAAGTGGAAGGATCCCATCAGAATTCAGCGTGCTCAACCCATTCAAGGCCTTATAGACCTCAATCAGATCACCGCGCAGGTGCCTAGTCTCCAGCCACTGCAATTTGCAGAACTTAACCCTCTCTTGGTAAGAGAATCCCTTCATTCCCCTCACCAATCGTGTTTCTCTTCTCTGTACACGCTCAAGCAAATCTACATCCTTCCTAAAATGAGGCCTCCAGACCTGTACGCAGTACTCAAGGCGTGGCCTGACCATTGCCTTATACAGAGGGACAATCACCTCCTTTTCCCTGCTAGCAAAATTCCTATATATCATTGACAAAACCCCATGACCCGCCCTAGCAGCCTGTCTGCACTGCTCAGAAAACTTCATATCTGACTGCACAATTACTCCCAGGTCTTTTTCATTTTCTACCACCTTAAGTGTAGTACCACACAGTTGGTACGTTTCTCTGGGGTTACTTCTACCCATATTCAGTACTCTGCATTTGTCAAGGTTGAACTTCAGTTGCCACTTCTTAGCCCATCTGCCCAAATTATCTAGATCCTGTTGCAGTAGCACACTGCCATTACTGTCATTAACAACCCTGCCAACCTTTGTGTCATCTGCAAACTTCGACATTAAGCCTGATATACCTTCATCAATATCATTGATAAATACACAAAACAACAGTGGACCCAACACCGAACCCTGTGGGACTCCACTAATAACATTAGTCCACGAAGAGCAGCACCCATTGATTACCATCCTCTGTCTTCTCCCACTTAACCATCCTTTTATCCATTGTAGCAACTTACCCTTAATACCATTCTGCTCCAATTTGTACAGTAGTCTTCCATGCGCAACAGTGTCAAAAGCTTTCCTGAAATCCAAGTATATGATATCAAAATTATTTTTTGCATCCAGTTCCTTTGTGACCACATCATAATAACCAATCAAATTTGTCAGACAAGACTTTCCCTTAACAAACCCATGCTGTGTTTGAATTATTGCTGCAGTCTTGTCTAGATGATCCTGCAATGCATCTTTAACCAGTGACTCCATTATTTTACCCGGAACAGAAGTTAAACTAACTGGTCTGTAATTACTCGTGTCACCCTTCGATCCACCTTTGTGAATTGGGGACACATTTGCACATCTCCAGTCCGTGGGAACCTCCCCTGAGTCCAAGGATGCTCTCATAATTATGGCTAAGGGTTTGCTTAGTTGCTTTGCCGTCTCCTTTAATATAACTGGATAGATCCCATCCACCCCAGGTGCTTTTCTTACGTTTAACTTCAACAATTTCTCTTCCACTTTGCTCTCGGTTATTACAAAATCATTAAGTATCCTGCTACAATTTGATAACCTTCTGCCATTTTCAAACCTTAATAATTCCTCACGTGTGAATGTAGATGCAAAATACTCATTCAGTTTATTTGCTATCTGAGCAGGATCATCAACAGTCGAACCATCGATGTGAAGTGGACCGATCAGATTCATCCCCTTCCTTTTGGAGTTTATATAAGTAAAGAAATCCTTGCTGTTTTTCTTAGCATCTTTTGCCAAGGATTTCTCGTAATCTGCCTTCGCCTGCCGAACCTCCTTTGTGACCTGATTACAGACTAGCTTATATCTGCCACAGGCTTCTGCGTCACCTGATAATTTATATGCATCCCATGCATTTTTCTTCTCTGTCACGAGTCTCATTAGTTCATTTGATAACCATTTAGGCCTATAAATGGTTATCAAAAATCGGTATATAAAGTCTAGTAGCTTCCACGATTAATTCTTTGAATGCTTCCCACCTAGAATTTACTGTTTGTAACATCGTCAGTTGATCCCACTGTACAGAACTTAAAAACTGTCTGAGACCACTGTACTCCCCTTTACGGAAGCAAAAACCCTTTCCTTTACCCCTGACGGTAGTTACCTCTTTGAGTAAATTCCACTTCAGCACACTGTGATCACTGCCACCTAGTGGTTCCTTTATCTGCAAATTCTTAATACACGAATGATCACTGCTGATAACCAGATCAAGAGTGTTACTTTCTCTGGTTGCCTCTCGAACATGCTGCTGCAGAAAACAATCATCCAATAAATCCACAAAAGTCTGACTAGTGTGTGAGTGACCAACCCACAAGTTCCAGTCAATATCTGGAAGTTAAAATCCCCCATTATAAGACATTCTGATTTACTGGCCCACTCTATTTCTCTGTACAATTGTTCATTGTACTCATTCAAGTCATTAGGCCTATAACACACTCCTACTCTTATTTTTCCTTTCGCAGTGCTTATCTCACACCAAACTGACTCAACAGAGCACTGTTCATCTATATTAACTGGGTGCACTTCCTTTGATTTTATGTTTTTCTTAATTAACAGCATAACACCCCCTCCCTTTCTGTCCTGTCTATCCTTTCTGTACACATTGTACTCCCCAAATTCCAGTTCTGCATTCCTTATATCTTTGTGACACCACGTCTCTGCTATCCCAACAATATCCGCCTTTGATGTCTTGACCAACACTTCAAATTCATCAAATTTATTTACTATACTTCTAGCATTGGTATACATGCAAGCATACATGCTCCTATGCCTATTCCTTGTTACCCTAACACATCCCATATACCCAACTATTCCATGATGACTGCCATCCGTCCCTGAAACCCCCAACACCCCTCGCTCCAGGTCGCTTCTTATTCTAATAGAAGTTGTGCAAGAATCACCTTCACCTCTGCCTGCGGTTACTGTTAAACTATTAGTCTTTGTATCCCCCCAAACTAGCAGTTTTCCGACCCACCTAACACTGCCTCGATAGCATCAGCAAATATTCTTGCACCCTTTCTATTTAAGTGTACCCATCCCTGTAGAAGCAATCTCTCCTGTTAACAAGTACAGTCCAGGCTGAAAAAAATTCTACGAAATTTTGACGTGAGAGAAATCACTTGCTGCTCTCTGTGATCATCAGTGAAGGTGCAGAGCACAGGCTTAACTGAAATGTGTTGCCTTACCAAATTTTGTGTAAAATTTGAATGACATGTTTTATGAGAAATAACGATTTCACTAGCAACTTTGCATATTGGTAAATATCTAACACTCCTGATCACAGCGCGAACGCAAGCAACTTAATATCTTTGATCATTGGTTTTTGTAGTTGAAGGGTGGTCAGAGTGAAGAGTATCTTCGACGGACAAACAACGTCTTTAAAAGTTTTCGAACCACTGTAAATTCTTCTAAAGACACATATCTCATCTTTCCCGAAAGTTGGTTTAACATTTCATTTCTTCTTTACATTTTTCCCTAACTTGAAACAAAAGCGAATGAATATTCGCCTCAGTGTTATCAATCACAATCATTTTAAAAATGTGACGAAACACATAAGACGCCTTCTATTCAACGAGCCCGAATTCCAACTGACTACAAATAAATTGGTGTGTTACTGTGTCTAAATGAGTCACCGAACACTTTCTAACTGACCAGTCTCAACTCGCTACGATGCAGCCATTTGAAGATAAAAAGCCGGTCGGTGAACTTTCTGATTATAAGCCGTAGAATGGTAAATCACCCTGTAGATAAACTTAGATAGATTTGGGAATATTTCGGTGAAGCAGAAAGTTAAACAGGCTAACCGTGACTAAATACATATATTTCAGAAAAATGTATTAAAAAAAAAAAAAAAAAAAAGTCATAATTTCAGCATCGTGTGATAACAATAGGCTGTCCACCGACTACAAACCAAGGCAATTAATTTTACCACGCTTACATTTTCAGGAGACGCCAACTTTTTATTTCTTCAAGAGCCGTTCCTTGTTCATTCCTGGCTGGCATTGTGGCAAAATGGAGATGGCCACAACTTTTGAAAAAGTGAGTTGTTATCGTCAGAAGTGAAAAACTTGTCACACAATATTTGACTGTAATTAATGACACGACAAGTAATGCAGCGTCATTAATTACAACCGTTTTCTGAAATTATGTTTAAACCTCGTAATAAAATGCTTTTCTTTTGCCCTACAAGAAAAAGCGCTAATGTTTTCGCTTTCCTTTTTCTTAATCTCGCCTATTTTTACAAGTCGTGAGTTACATAAAGAGAGCGGTTTTGTTTAATACTTAACCTAGTTTGGTCTTCTCGTTGTCAAGGGATAAACTGAGGAAGGAAATTGGTTTTGTACCTATTAATAAGAAACAGACCGAACAGTGCTGTTGAAAGTTCGATAGTTGTTGATCCAAATTATAAAGTAAATCATTAATTCGCAAACCGTGTGGATTGTATAGTTGGTAGACTCGCCGTTCTCCCCCCACAGTTGGTGGAAAAGACCTGGTTTCGACTCCCGTCGATGATGGGGGAATTTTTATGGGCCTTTTTTAACAACGTTGATGAGTCAGTCGGTCTCCGACGAGGGTAGCATGGTTTTTTCTCCCAGAAACTCGGTTTTTTTCGTCCAGCAAACAGAAAATCGACCACAGAACACAAGGAAAAATATGGCCTTAGTCAGTGATGCTCCCAAACCCAACAATATTAATTCGCATAAGGCTTCCAATAGCATTACATTAATAAGTAATATCTTCAGTCTTTTAAACTGTAAAGAATAAAACTGTCAAATTAGAGTTACCTGAGAATATCTTCACCCACTCCAGTGTATTATCCCTAAATTGCGTATGTTTTGGTCGATTTGCCTGTTTTGCCGAAAAACTCGAGTTTCTGGAGAAAATCCTTGCCAGGGACCAACTAACTCAGCCACTGAGTGAAAAACGCCCATAAAATTCCTTCGTGTTATTGACGGGATTCGAATCCGAGCCACTTCCACCCAAAGTGGGGGAGGATAATGATTTTGACCAACCCACTGTGCTACCGCGCGGAGAATTCTAAGGGATAGTTATGCCAAAATGAAATGCAAGGAACAATTCTACTTTTTTTGCTAAAAATTTAAAAATTAAAATTTTTCTTAGACTATGCGGTGTACAGCCTATGAACTGAATGCAGTTTATGTTTAATGCTAAATTAGGTTTCAAGTTTTTGGAAATGATCTTGACATACAGTTACAGCATTTTCAAGCTGTGTACATCGTCGCTTCCTTTTCCATATTACCAATATAATGAATAAAGAGGAAATAGTGGTTGTCGTTTTCTTTTTTAGCGTAATTAGGAAGGTTGCTCGGAAATAGTCTCGGAAGAACTGTTACAAAAAAAGACTTTATTTGCAATCATTTGAAAGTTACATTCCCTCAAAGTATGCCTGGCTTTGTTGAAAAATCGCCAGGGGCGATCGCATTATGTCTTCCATTATCCGAAAGCGTTCTTTTCTGAGTACTTCTTTCATCTTGTACAACAAATCAAAGTTTAAAAAACTTTGATTTGTTGGGAGGGACTCAAGAAACACCCCCAGAATTGTCACAGTTGTAACGACACATAACACCTTGCATCGTTGTTCAAGGTGGGTTGGCTCTATCTCCAAGAAATAGTGGTACTTCGTTGTGTTGCATAGCCAATGCACTTCTCCAGGAATGAGTGGTAGCACGCGGCATTTACAGCGATAGATACAATTGAATATTATTGAATACAGTTATATTCAGCAAGCATCATCACTTCCATATTCCTTGGTTCTTTTAATATAATCGCACTGGAGAAAACCTGGGCTCCATGTTATGAGCCACAACTCAAACGCTTCTCCAATGATTGGTGCTACCCAAATTGTTCTTGTCCAAAATTAAAACTTGGATAGCACCAATCGTTGGATTTGTTTTTGGGAAGGAGGGCTTCTCAAAAAAAAATTCAAACAATAATCAGAGAATGTGATGGTTGTTGGTTCTCGCATGGTTTTTAAGTGCATCAGCAACTTAGGCTGCATTCAGCGGTATATAATATGTCTGTAAATTGCGAGTGTCCTGTGGTCGATTGGACGAAAAACCCGATTTTCCTCGAGAGAACACCATGCTACACTGGCTTGATACCAATTAACTCAGCGCGTTAGGAAAAAGGCCCATTAAAATTCCTCGCGTCATTAGATTCGACCGCAGATATTTTTTACTCGTTGTAGGTAGGATGGTGATCATACCAACTGTGCTACCCACGAAAGACAGCAAATGCAAAAGTAGTTGTTGTTGTTAGGTTTTAGCAGTATCAGCGACTAAGGCCATATTGATTCGTGTATAAAGTCTTGTAAATTGCGTGTGTTCCGTAATCGATTTTCTTTTTGATGGACGAAAAACCTGTTTCCGGGAGAGAGAACCATCCAACCCTCGCCTGAGACCGACCTGAATCATGTTGTGAAGACCCGTAAAAATTTCTGTTGTCATCGAAGGAGACTCGAACTCAGGTCTTTTCCACCCGTGTGGGGAGGACGGTGATTCTACCAACTGTGCAGCCGACGAGAGCGCAAAAGTAGTTCTCATTATTGCGTAATACTGGGATGGCATCATTTTGTTTTATGCTGTTTCTTCAGCCAACACCGTATATGTCATGCACGTTCCTCGAGAAGAATTTTAAATGACTTATTTGTTATATAAGATGAAAGAACCACTCGGAGATCATCGCTTTTCGACAACACAAGACATACTACGAACGTTATCAACAAAGGGGGTTAGGCAATCTAAGGCAGATTATGAGAAGTCTGGCAAAAAATGAAAGAAAAATAGCAAAGACTTCTATGTTTATATTAACAGTAGAAGGAAAGGGTTGCATCTCATTGGGCAGCTTGGTGTCTATGGATTAACTGTTGACCCTGCTGAGGTTGCGGACAAATTGAACAGGTATTTTGCATTTATATTCACACATGAGGAAATCTTTAGGGAAAGGGATGCTAGAAGTTTATCAAGCTCTAACGAGAAGATAAATGACTTTGTGATAACCGAAAGGAAAGTGAAGAAATTGTTGAGGGTGGACGTAAAAAGACACCTGGAACGGATGAAATCTATCATATTATATTAAGGGAGGCAGCAAAGGAGGTAAACAAACACTTAGTCATAATTATGAGGGCATTCTTGGATTCAGGGGAGGTCCCTATGGATTAGAGATGTGAGAATATATCCACAATTCACAAAGAGGGATCAAAAGGCAACACGAGTAATTACAGACTTGTTAGCTTAACATCTGTTCCAGGGAAAATAATGGAACACTAAAAGAAGTAATGCAGGACCATCTGGTAAAGGACAGGACTGCAATTATACTGTAATCACAACATGGATTTGTTAAGGGGCGGTCTTGTGTAACCATTACTGTAATGCAGTGACCTTGGAACTCGATCTAAAAAGTAGTTTTGATATCATATATTTGGATTTCCGGAAGGATTTTGATACTGTTGCACAAAAAGACTGCTGCACAAATTGGAGCAATATGGCATTAAGGGGAAGTTACTGCTATGGATAAAGGGATGGTTAAACAATGGCCACTGCACTTCGTGGATTAATGTTGTTAGTGGAGTTCCCCAGGGTTCAATGCGGGTCCATTGTTGTTTTCAATATTTATCAATGATATTGATGAAGATATAGCAGGCTTAATAGTAACTAAGTTTTCAGATGATATAAAGGTTGGCAGGTTGGTTAACGACAGTCACAGGGTGAGCTACTGCAACAAGATCTAGGAAAATTGGACCGATGGGCTGAGAAATGGCTGTTGAAGTTTAACATTGACAAATGCAATGTACTGCATATGCGCAGCAATAATCCCAGAATAACTTATTAACTATGTGGAAATAGACTCAGGGAAGAAGAGATTAAAAAAGACCTGGGGGTTATTCTGCATTCAGACATGAAATTCTCTGAGCAGTGCAGACATGTGCCAGTACAGTTCATGGGGTTTTGTCAATGATATACAGAAACTTTGCTAGCAGGGATAAGGAGATGATTATCCCTTTGTATAAGGCCATGGTTATCCCTCATCTTGAGTACTGTATACTGGTGTGGAGGCCTCATTTTAAAGGAGATAGAACTGCTGGATGGGTGCAGAGAAAGGCATCCAGATTGGTTAAGAGAACAAAAAAGTGCTTTTACCTAGAAAGGCTTCTGTTCTGCAAATTGCAGCGTCTCGAGACTATAAACCTGCGGGCAGATCTGATTGAGGCGTTTAAAGCCTTGAATGGATTGAGTTAGCTGAATGTTAACGGTATTCTTCCACTCGCTGACGCTGCACACATGAGGGGGCATAAATTCAAGTGGAGGAAGGGTGGTTGCAGGTTAGATGTGGGGAAGTTTGCCTTCAGCCAACCAGTGGTTGATTGTTGGAACAGGCTTCCATCTGTTGTTGTGGAAGTGAATGGGTTGAATAAAACCAAGGGAGAACTAGAAAAATTCTTGGAGGGTACGGATGTGTGAACTGTATTTTTTTGGGTTGATGCTATATAAGCTTGCTTTCTTGCATTATTTAACTTCACTACTACTAGTAGTATTATAAATAAACTTCCTGTTTATACCCCGAGACGACCACACGGTCAGAGGAATTCACAAGACAAAAAACAAAACAAAAAACTGTTCATTAGGGTTACCCGGAAAGTTATTTCATCTACACATGTGTATTGTGTCCGTAAATTGCATGTGTTCTCTGGTCGATTTGCCGAACGATAAACCCAGAGTTCCGGGGAAAAACCTTGCTATCTACGCCTGAGATCCATTGAGAACTCATCCACGGAGTGGAAAAGCCCATAAAAGTTCCTCATGCCATCGACGGCATTCGAACCCGGGCCTTTTCCACCCAGTGTGGGGAGAACGGTGACGATACCACTGTACTACCTGCGTAGACAAGTTCACAAGATAGAGAGAATACAAGAAACAGAACCGTATTTAGTCATCACGCAGACTTTAACCAGTCGCTCAAAGCACGTGTACCTATGCACCCTCGTGCCTGAGGACAGTGGGTTGAATGCTGGGGAGAACCACAGTACGCTCATCTCCCTGGAAGGTTCCTCTTCTGTTGGTATCGGTCTGGTCGTGATGTTCTCAACCTTGTTGGTGGTCCTCCATTTCGACTCAGTGCCAGCTATGTGGCACGGGGTCGAAGGCCTTTCGGTAATAGGTGGCAGTGCTTCTTGTAGGCTTGCCCCATAACTGCTCTGTCAATAGTCAATTGCTCCTTGCATCCTTCACTGATCTGTTTGCAACCCTTCTGCTGCTCTTCCATGATATTCTGGCTCTCCTAGTGGTGTGATTTATTCTTGGTTATGCAGCTGATCAGGATGTGTACATTGTTATTATTATTAATTTCTTTTATTAGAGCGAAAGTTTGCTTTCACACGGTCCCGTTAGAAGAATTATTTCTAACATTTCACAAAAATCGTTGTTGTTCGTTTTATATTATGATTTTAGATTGAATAAATATTTGATTGATTATTATACATATTAAAATTATATAATTTTAATATAATATATAATATTACATTAATAATGTAATATATAATATTACATTAATAATGTAATATTTAATATTACATTATTAATCTTGTGGTCATTTCTGATGGTCGATATTGTCCTAGATTTTAAGATCTGATTAAGACTGTAAGAAGGTACGCGCTACGCACTTTAACTATGGAGAGAGAAAACCATCAGGACCTATGTTAGGCTTGTTGGATTGTTCGTTGATAGTACAGTACCCTGTAGTATTTATGAGGTGTTTTTTGTTATATCTAGTTGAAAGGGTCTGTTTGGACTGGAAGATGAAGCCATTTAGGTTTGATAGCACTTGGCTGGAAGTGAAAGATAACCATTCCCGAATGACCTTTTCCACTTTGTGGAATTACTTGTTACATTTGGATGTTTATTCTGGAATGGTTTATTCTATTCAGTACACCTGCCTCATTGTATTTCATTTATTTAAATATTTGAGAAAAGTGGCCCGCTCTTTCTCGTAAATGTGGTAGTCAGCCGAGTTATTATACTTTTTCCATTTTTTGTTTGTTTGTTTTCTGTTGAATACTACCCTGACTTCAGTGTTGAACCATGAAGTAGATCTTCAAGAGATTTTAATTTGCTTTCCATTTCCTTGCGTGGCAATTTCAACTGGCTTATTTGCCAAGTTTGATTTAGAGACGTCTATTGATTTACGTTGTAGATCCTTCCAGTTGACTTTACTGAGACATGTAGCAGGAATGCGATCGCGACCTAACCACTCTTCAATAAAACCAAGCTGCTGATTATATCAGACGCATCTCGCAAACTGGATGAATTTTTTTTTAATAATACATAATGTCGCCACTAAAAGTGCTGCTGTACTTTGTTCACACTGTATAAAGCATTTCGTTCAAGAACTCTCAGTAGAAGTGCTGGGTCATTTTTGGGGTGTAAAACAGGAATAGAAGAGCAATCAAAACGATTTATACCTTGCAAAGAGATAAAATAGGCGTCACGTACTTAAGTAGTCAGAAAGAAGGGGGGGCTGTAGTTATGAACATTTTAATAAAAGGGATATTTCAATTGCCAGCCGAAAGCTCTTTTCAGTTTTAGAAACACTTAATTCTTCTTTGACAGGCAAATGCAGACGAATTATTTTGTCTCAAGAACCATTTTGTGTCAGTCTGAAGGTTACTGTGGAGTTATTTTGTCTCAAGAACCACTTTGTGTCAGTGTCGAGGTCACTATTGCAAGCCACAGAACTGCCATTGTCGAAAATCACAGCAGGCTAAATATTCCCGAAGTCATTTTTTTTTTTTTTTTTTTTGGACCAGCTACAGAAGAAACGCTTGCTTTCAATTACGAAACTGAAAACTGAATTTTCGAAAGAATTCGGTAGTTGTGGATGCAGAAAGGTAAGAAACACTTCTAATTATAAATATTTAAGAGGTTATTTACGTATTTATTTATCTGTCTATCTATGAAATAATAAAATCCAGGGGCTCACATCTGATGAGTATGGGCTTGGCAACCCAGGATCCTGAGCTGGATATCATCATTCTTCTCTTTCTTGCTTTTGTGGTGATTCCCTTCTACTTCTGACTCTCTCTCTCTCTCTCTCTCTCTCTCAGGGTAACACGGGAATTTTTTTTTTTTTTTTTTTTTTGGCTGGTGCAGCATAACCCTCAGACTTCCTTGCACCTTAAGGCTAATAATAATAATAATATGTGTAGTTTACTTCCGTGTATATACTGTAGAAATGTGTACGGGGTGTATTATAAATGTGTACTGGAGAAATGTATAATTCGTGTTTTCGCAACGTGAGGGTTCTTCTGTTAGAATTCAAAATTTTTCATTAGTTTTTTTTTTTCATCTGAATGGTGGTTTCGGGCAGGCATCAAATAGCAACAGGTTTTCTTTCTCGTTCCATAAATTAAATTCCAAAATCCAAAGAGCAGTACCAGCTGTTCTCTATGCCATCAAACGTACAAATAGGCAACTGTAGGCCAATGTTCAAATAATAATTAATATTTAAGATTCGCACTTGCAATGAAATTGAATTTCTGGGCCTAATTACGAAATGTGCGGGTCTGTTGGAGCACTGGAGCCGGTGAGTGGGTTTTTGTGAACTGAGCTGAAGGCGGCTTCACTTTGAAGTCATATTGACACACTGTCTGCTTTTGTGGTAATCCCTTGAAGGAATGACTACTCGGTACCATACAGGGACCGTCTTTGGAGCCACAGGTTGCTGACCTCTGTTATGGAGAATCCTAAAGATTCCTACTTGCTGAGAAAGTTCTCGATTGTTTTTATATTGAATTAGCATTGCCTATACGTATGCGCGTGCCTTACACCTTTATATTTACATTTAAAAGCTAATAAAAAAGGAAATAACTAACGGGTGTCCTCATCCATCTTGTGACGATCAAAGGGCAACATTCAGTTTTATATATACGAGTATACAGAGATATATAAGAGTAATCACATATGGCGGGTATGGGCTTGGCACACCCAGGGTCCTCAGCTGGATACCGTCATTCTTCTCTTTCTTGGTCATTCTCTTCTATTTCTGACTGACTCTTGTTCTCTCTCAAGAAAGATGTTTTATGTGTAAACATCTTTGACGACACCTACCGAATTTCGAACAGCTAGTATCGAAATCATGAACGATGTAATTTATGCTGACGCCCGCTACTTACTCCATCGAATCAATGTTAGTGATAAATAGGATACACACGCCTTCTGCTTACTCTACGTTTGGAAGTGGTTAGGCCAATAGCCTAATTACCCATTTGTTGAATAGTATGATTGCGTTACAATCATATTATCGTGTTGGATCATGTTACTTTGTCATGCTTTGTCGCAAATTACACATGCAACGCTACGAGATCTGAAAGAAACGACAGCATCCACGCATACTACGCTATCGAAACTATGACTTGGCTGAGGATCTCAACGAGTACAAGCGCAAGATGGTAATGCTACACATTCCATTTCGCAATGAGAAAACAGAGATGAAATATCTCAAGATCTACGACGACAACGAAGAGCTCATACTAGATCGTAAATTGTCAAATCGGACTTGGACCTTTGCAAAACGATCGGAATATGTAAGACGATGTGTCAAAACAACGACGACGTTGACCCTGACGAAGCATGCGGTAATGACCTGCATAGCCTTGTAACGCGACTGAGAAAAGAAGTCCCCTTTCGAAACTTTTACGATCATTCAAACGGTGAGATGAATGAAGTCTAAAGCTCGCCACGATCAACCGACTCAGCGCAATTGCAAAGAAACGCGAAAACGTGATGACCAACGAGAACTTCTGCAACTTAATGAGAATTGGCAACAAAAGATTCTACTCATACGTGTAATTTGCAGTCTGTTATCTCCCAATCGCGAACCGATTCAAATATTCTTGACCGGCCCAGCTGGTTGTGGAAAAACGTATGATTCGCCTCTTGATGGAAATATACAACCTCTTCAGTAATACAGACGGGTACTTTAACACCTATATTACGTGCACTTCAACTGGTAAGGCAGAAGAATGTAATATAATGTTCTCTGAGCACATCCAAGATCACTGCCCTCAAGATATCAATTTCTCTGGTTACCAAAAGGTTTCTGCCAAGATCCAAGATCACCTCCGATGATCCTTTGGGCGATCTCCTCTCCCGACTCCGTTTTTCTTTGTTATGAAACGGAAATGACGTCAAAGGACGTCATTTCCGCGTCGCAAAATCGTGACAAACTGATTTTACTACCGTTCTCAATGTAGTAGGTGCCGCAATATCAAAAATAAAAATAAAAGAACGAAATAGAGAGAGGGAGAAAGAAGCAAACAGAGAGAAAGAAAAAAGTACAAGTAAATAAAGAAAGAAAAAAGGAAAGCAATAAAGAAAAAGAAAACTGAGTGAGAGAAGGGAAGGATATAATATATATATATATATATTTATTTATATAGAAAGAAAGGAAGAGAAAGGAATAGAAAAATGAGAGAAAGAACGGGGAGGAAAGATTCAATGAAAAGCATAAACATAGGATGTGGACAAAAGTGAGGGCGACGGAGGAGTGAACAGTTTGCAAATAGTAATGCTCAGTGGGGTAATCGCATTCGCTTAATTCGAGTACGAAATAAATCCTCTCAATGGGACTGAACGAAATTTATTGCGTCTGCTTATAGCCAAAAGAATAAGATTGGACGGAGCCGAATAAAAAATGGCGAACTTCGCATTACAGTTGATGTTCGGCTAAACAGTGTGAAGTGACGTGTTCTCCAATAGCTACAGCGGTGCGTTTTTCCTGGCAGCGAAATTAACTGTATGTAAAGTAGACGATGCATCGTGATGAATGGCTTTTCCGCGCACTGACAACATAATGAATATTGATTGCCCTTCTTGCTGTCTAGCGGCAGTGCGCCCACTCGCCACCAGAGGGAGCTACTGCACTCTCTTCTAACGATCATCCGATTCCCTTTATTTCGGTGTGGGCTAATTAACCAAAAGCGTCTTCCATATATCTCTGTCATCCGGGACTCGTCAAACGCGTGGCGCATCACTCAATCGCAATGCGCAACAAAAGCGGACATTCTGATGCAAACAAGGTCGATGGACTGTTGGATTAGTTAACTACCTAATGGGGCGATGGAACGCACAAGAAACTGAGGTAGCGTAGATGGTTTGTCTTAACGAGAGACACTTAGAGAGGCAGTGTGAGCCTTCCTCTCAAAAAGGCAGATTTTGGAACCCTGGACGAGGAAGTAGGAGTATCTTTGAAATGTTGCTCAATCCACGATGTTGAAAACATTGCAAACTCTACGATGAATGAATGACATCGCACGCAATAACGGAATATTTACGCCAAATCGCTCGTTCTAAATCCCTGCAAAGTTTCATTGAGGGGATCGCAGAAAGGGGATTCATCACACCAACAATGACCACCCACTTTCTTCGCTTAAGCTCTCACTTTTTTTACTACTACGATCGTCACTTCGCGTGCTTCAACAACTTCGAGCACTTCCGACTCTTAAACCTCTTTGCGCATCAAATAACCCATTTAATTAATAACCCCGCATAAATACGTTCCCTTTGCCCGCATCAGAACCGTCCATCCTATCTGACGACACCTACGAAGTCATTTTTCGAAAGCGCCTATTTTTGATGCAAGCCGTGCCGTGATTTATCGCCAATTGTACGAAGCGAGAGGTGACGTGTCCTTTCTGTGTGTGTAGCAATGACATTTATTAGCGTAATACTCCCCCTTCGTAGCCGGCAACCCAGCTTTCAAACGCGACACGTCACTGCGTCGCATTTCATCCGATATGGGGATCTATTTTCATTAGCCGCTCACAAAGAAAAGACGCTTAAACGGGCCATTTTTAAAAGTTGCCCGAGCCGATCTTCAGCGACGAATACGACTACTTTCCACGCTCTACGTGCGTTCACCCGCATCGAGCAGGCGTACTGGCTGTTGGCGAAGATTTTTAGTCCGCTGTGCATCCGGCGGTAATTAGAAATGACAAGGAATTATGTTCTAATTAACCGTACAGTAATTAAGTGTTGAGCTTGTTGTTGCGGAGTCACTTCTTTCGGGCCGAAATTAAGCGATCAAAGTACGTGCGTTTATTAGCCGGCAACAAACGAAGATTTGTACATTTTCGTCTGTCGCTCATAAAATCGCAATTTAGCCAAACTCACATTGCGTCCCCTGGGGGAATAAAAATGAATTTTCAACACTCGCTTTGGACAAAGCTTTTAAGTAGTTATTTATGGGTCGACCCCCTTTATACGAGTTCTTTAACAAAGTCATCTTTTGGTTATGTTCTTAATTTATTAACTAATTAACTTGGCCGGGATGGTGCTGTCACTCGGTGCCTTTAAGTTCGCCGATCCGAGGCACTTCTGTAATTTCGGTAATTCCGTTAGAAGTGTGTGGGGACAGAGGGAGGGAGAGGGGGCGTGGTGGTTATTGTATTAAGTACATCGCGGAACATTTCCGACAAAAGTTCGTTACCTTTGTGGTTACTATGGTAACCCCAGTCGCGCGGGATAGCGTTGTTTTTAATATTGTTACCTCACGGCCTATTTTTATGGGTGCCACCTGTTTCGGGAGTGGAGAAGTGTGGACGAAGCGCGTTTAAAATTCAATATATGTGGCAAAAGAATGCGAGCCAACATAAAGTGAGCCGGTTCGAGCTGTGTACAGAAGGAAAGCAATCTCCACTCGACTTATTTGAAACAGCGGTGGAAGATTGTTTTTTCAGTGGTAAATATGCATCGTGATGTTTATTACATGAAGCTAGGTGGCCGCCGCATCCTTTAAAACAGACGCAAGTATGAGATTTTGCATTTGAGGTTGTTAACCGAAGCGTGATCTTTTTAGGAGTTGGCCTCCTCTTGTATCGAAACAGTCAAGCTGTTTTCCTGGGTCTTTGCTATCAACACAAATGCACTACGCCCTGCTGTTTTACAATCTTCTCATCTTGGTTTGGATTACGTCACCGGTCTGTTTCTTTCTCTCTCCAGTGTTTTAATTAAATGGCCTTCTGCTGAGTACAAAAAAAGAAGTTACCGGTGGTCCGGGCGTCAGCAACTTCAGTTGAACATAAATGATTGAACTGAATTTCTATATAGCCACCTTTTAAATGAATATCTATACTGAGTATAATCGATGGATGTAGAAAGAAAGAAAGAAAAAAAAAAACTATAATTTTAAATTTTTAAAAAACTATAAATCTATAATTTATAATGACTCAACAATGTCCAGCGATTTAGTTAAGACAGAGGCCAGTTAGCTTTTCCACATGGGCTACTTTCAAAATAAGTGAGGTCCCGAGATCGACCTACCCCATTTTTTAAAACCTCGCGATCTTCATGTTTTTAGAAAACTTTCCAACTTCGTAAGAGACTGACTAACTCAGCCACGTTGGGAAAAAGTCCCATAAAAATTCCTCCGGTCATCAATGGGATTAGAACTCAGAGGTAAAATAAGGCGATTAGGCGTCAGTATATTGTGTGTACTCTTTAGTCGGTTTGCTTGTTTTGTAAAAATCTCAAACTTTCGAAAGAATATTATATAGTCTTTCCTGAAACCGATTAACTCGGCCACAGTATGAGGGCTCGAATCCGTTTCCTTTTAGCATAGTGGAAGAACAGTAAATGATTACTCCCTTCCTAATTCCATGCAGGGAGGATTGATCTTTAGAATAGCAAGACAACTCTATTCTGTACATGCCCGAACGTTTACATAAATTTGTATTTGTGGGCAGACATTTCATTTCTGTGTCAAACTGGAGTACTCTGTTATTTAAATAGTAGTGGACGCCATTACTGATGTGGCTCTGTGTTTTGTTCCCCCCCACCCCCTTTTTTTTTCTTTTTAGTAGGTGTAGCGTGCGAAGGCTTCTGTGCTTATTCTGGTAAAATTGATACAGTGGAAAAAGGTGTGGAATTACTTTTCTAATAATACCTATAATTACTCAGTCAGAAATTCCATGCTTTGGATTCACTGTCGTGTGCAAATAATTGCTCGATGTAAAATTAATTAATAATGTCTTGTAAGTTTTACGAGTATAATTTTTAATGTAGAAATGAAAAGGGAAGCAATATTATTATCATTATTATACTCGTATGTGCATACAGTATATCTATGTATGAAATTATACAGGCAGGATTTAGATTTAGGTAAAAATAAACGGGCAAACAAAGAACGGAACCAGTGTGTTCAATTAAAATGGGAACATACAGGCTTAAGTAGAGAAGGAAGCAGGACTTTCCGGATTCACCTTAAAGAGCAATTACCACAGCAAGAGACGTCTCTTGCTTTGATAATTGCGTGTAAAAATGGCTAATACGGATTGATCAGCGTGTGAACTGATGACCGAAAAAAATTAAACAGGAGGAAATACATTAATTTGAAAAGGCGCAGTAAACAAATTTAGATACTTATAAAACTGAAGGTTTAGACGAATAGGAAAAGGCAGCCATTAAAAGAAATCGGTGTAAGGAACCCAGTGTGTATGAAACAGAACTGGCAGTTTGATTCTGAGGAGGAAAGATATAGTTTTAAAGCAGTTCCGTTCAGTCTTTTCTTAGGTAAAGAAAAGAAAAAGAAGTGTTTAATAGGGAAAGACAGGTTTTACCAGTTAACAGCGAATAGAAAATTGACGTGATATGAGTGCAAAAGCAGCTGAGGAAGAAAAATGGCAAGAGGAAGTCGACGATGGCCGGAATCGAGCTGTAGCTTTCCACAGGCGGACTGTGACCTGTTGCTTGTTGAGAACCAGGGTACAAGTCTAGTCAAATTACCTCGTTATACGCAGGTGCCCAACTTTATTAGCTAGAAGAACTGTAGACGTGAAAATATAATGGTCTGTGGGGAGGATGAAGTGTTCTAGCCTTAGGAGGGTGGTCCGGACAATGCAGATAAAGGCACCGTGGAAGAAAATGTAAGTGGTCCAGCAGAATTGTTAATAAACATTAATAGTTGTATAAGAACTGACGTAATTATAATAACAAAGCGGCCAATGTATGAATAAAGCAAAGTAGAATACACGAGAGAGAGAGAGAAAATATATGAGAGGAAAAAATAGAAAGGCTTAAAGTAATTGGCAAGGAATGAAAGTAAAATGAATATTAAAATAAGGTAAGTTGAAAATAAATGCAAGTGAAGATAGTGGGAAAATAAATTTCATTAAGTTTAAGAACGCAATTAGAGTAGAAGATTGAATGACAATCCCCCCCCCTCCCACACACACACTTATGAGTCGTAGATATTCTTTACGATTTGTGAAGGACAGATTATGAATTATATGAATTGAAGGTTTATGAATAACAGGGCACGATGCTATGTATTGTACTGAGAACTCAAAAGAAAGAAGAATTAGTCGTGTACAACTAATAGAATGCCTCTAAAATAATCAATTCATAATAACTTGAAAGTTAGTATTAGTCGATTCGCTCTATTCTCTTGGTTAGAGAGCATTGTATTGGCGAGATTTGACAGATTTACACTTAAGGGATTGGAATTTAAATTGGAAATATGGCAATTTTAATGATAATTGCGTTCATTAAGAATTGTAAGTATTGTGGAATGGCAGTCCACAAGGGATGGAATGATGGTTATTAATGTTAGAAGCTTGGCTGAATTCAGCATAATTGAATAAGAGGTAATTTGCATATTGAACTGTAAAGGTAAGTGTCGGGCCAATTTTGAGAATACTAATTGCGCTTATGCGATTAATTGAAGTTGCATTGTAGTGTTAAGAGAACTTTAAATGAACGAAAGAAGGTGCAAGAACGTGTAATAGAATGAAAAAAAAGTGGAGCATTTATTAGCAACGGTTCGTTTATGTAGGGTCGTGGTACTTGCGTGTACCGATGAACTTTACAATAAAGATCTTATTTATATTGAGAATCAGGTTGCATTGTGGGCCTTGGAGCTTTGGTTTGGTTTCTGGTTTTGGTTTTTATGGCGCATGGGCGATTAAAGCCATGAATCCAACTTTGAAGGGAGCTGTTGTTTCAAAGATAGACACAAATCGTCAGAGAGCAATACTAAGGTGTACAGAGAGATACTAAAGGAAAAGTAAAGTGTAGAATAGTAATATAATAAGGTCTTTAAATATATTCCCTCCCCCCACTTCGCAAGGGTAAGTGCTTGATGTTTTCAATTAGCCTCCAATGCAAAAAAAAAAAAAAAAAACCACAACAAAACAATTCATGATTAATTTGTAAACAATGATGGGATTGGAAATGCGATGACACGAATCTATTGCGATTGCAATCGAGTGCGACGCTGATAATAATGACATAGAGGGGGCGAGACCGAGATCGATAGTACGGTTAAATCTCTTTGAAAATGTGCTCAGTCAATTCTTTTGATTAGTTGTCTTTCCAATGACTGTTTAGAAATATATAAATGTGTGCGCCTTCTAGCATTCATTCGTGTTGTGTTTGAATGAAACTTGTAATTTTAGGATTTCATATACACTATATCAGGAGTGGGCAACCCGCGGCCTTCTAAGATCGTATGTGCGGCCTTTGTCACACAAAGATGAAATAAAATCATTAAATAATCCTACTACTTTTAAACTAATATTTTTTAAAATTTTAAAAGTAAAATATATCATGTTTAACTTTTTCTATTTATTTAAAAATCGTTTTTATGTACCACAAATGATAAAAAACGAAAGCTATTTAATAAAAGAAAAATTCTAATCCTCTGTTAAGTTTGTTAAAATAAAAAAAAAATATATTTTAAGAGTTAATAATTTGACGAAAATAGTTTTTTATTTTAAAATTTAAATTGTGACATCGTGATTTTTTATCTGTTGTTTTTATGTGCATATTTGTAACTGCGAATATTTTCACAACCGCGTATGTACTTCTCTCGAATTTTGTAATCCTTAATTTCTTACGTTTGATTTCACAATTGCTTAATTTTTAGATTGCCCATTATGTCCAAAAAAGTTAAAAGGAAGTTGAATGAAGAAAACAGAACACTTAAAGAAGATTGGGAGATGCAGTATTTTCTTATTTTTTATTTTATTTTTTTATTTTATTTTATTTTATTAATAAAAATCTGTAAATTTCTGTGAAAAACAAAATGGTTTGTTTGATATGTAATACAGCACGAACAACATTTAAAAAATACAATGCAAATCAACATTATCTATCTCACAAGGACCATAATTATGTAAAATTAGAAGGAGAAGCTCGTAAATCTGCACTTCAAAAAATGAAGAAAGAAAAACAGCACCAGGAAAAGGCTTTTATTAAGCGAGGAACTTCTGCAACCGATGTTATAAACAAAATAGCGCATGTACTTGGAAAAAAAGGGAAACCATTTAGTGACATCGAAATGATAAAATAATGTATTGTTGAAGCAAGAGGATGTTTAGATCCGGAAAAAGTTGACAAATACAAATAATTACCTCTCTCAAGAAAAACTATAACTAATAGACAACACGAATTAGCTCAGAATGTAGGAGAACAACTTCAGGTAATAATTCACTCTAAAGATGTACATTTTTCAATAGCGTTAGATGAAACACTGATAGAAATGACTCTGCTCAAATATTATATTTTATTCGTGCTATAACTGAAGATTTTCATTGTTACGAGGAACCACTGGCTTTGGGTACGCTCACTGGAAGGACTCGTGGAATTGATATTTTTAACAACTTTAAAGAAATGTGTCTTGAGAGAGGACTAAACCTTGGTAACCTGGTGAGTGTATGCACGGACGATGCACCTTCTATGAGAGGAAAGCCAGAGGATTCGTTTCATTGTTAAAAAACAGAAAAGCCCAATTTAGAAAAGTTAATTTCGTTCCACTGTATATTACACCAACAAGACCTTTGTGCTAATCCTCCACATTGAGGATTTATCCTCAAGGAGGAAATTGTTAACTTTATTCGAGTAAATGCTTTAAGACATCGCCAATTTCGAAGCACGCTTATATTGGATGATGAGACATATAATGTCGACTTGCCATATTAATATAAAGTGCGCTGGTTATCAAAAGGACAAATTTTAGAAAAAGTTTTGGCTTTGCGAGAACAAATTAAAAAATTTTACGAGGAACAACAACAAGAAACATTTCCCTCATTTAAAAAATATTTTAAAGGAGCAGAAATATGTTGTATGTGACACTTTCAAAGACTACATAACTGTATTGGACACGCTAATTGAAGAATACAATGATAGATTTTCTGATTTCGAAGAACACACTTTAGAAATGAAATTGGCGTATGAGCCACATTTAGTTGATATCCTGACGGCACCCACGGAACTACAGATGGAATTAATTGAATTAGGAGAAGATAATATGATAAAGACTTTTCTTGATACAAAAAAAGATCCTGTTGAAATATGGAAAAATGCAGTTAAATACCCAACTGTCAACGATGCTGTCTTGCTTTGCAACTACGTGTTGTTGAGAATCAACTTTTTCATACCTTACACAAATTAAAAGTCATTTAAGGACTCTGATATTCATTTGGAAGACCAACTCAAGTTGCGTACCACTAAGATGGAGCCTAATTAATATCCAGTTGTTATCTAATAAAAAACAAACCCAAAAATCTCATTAGTTAATTATCAAAAAAGATGTTTCGGCTGAAACCAATGCATTCTGATGAGTTTAGCTCATTAAAAATGTGCAATCGAAGTGGTTTCAGTCGAGACATCTTTTTTGGTAAACAACTCAAGCATCAAATCTTCAACTCATTAGTTAACTCATATTAAATTATTTTTTACAATAGTACAGTTTGTTTCTAATTATTCTTGTACAATACACAGAGAGAAAGAATGTTAAATAATTGCTATAAATTTTCATTTGAATAACGACTCAGAAAATAATTTATTATCTTTATAATTATATTTTTAAAATTGTGTTCGTATAAAATGTAGGTGGATGTATTATGATGAGAATATTGCAACTATGTATGTTTTATTGAAATTTATTTGCCTTTTCTATACTTATATGTAATAAAATTGAACACTGATAATTAAGTATGTTTTAGTTCGAAGGATCGGTGCGGCTTTTCCACTATTTCCGAAAAAGGTTGCCCACCCCTGCTGACTATATTGTAAAAAGTATGCGTACATCCCTCCGGCGCTAGTGAAATAAGTCGAATTTGGTTATATGCGAAGTAAGAAAAGTGGCAATATCTGCGCTTGCGCCATCTTTTCTTGTTGGCTACTTGTTTTTTTCATAATTATGCTTAAATGACTAATGTTTTTATCCCTGTGGTCAGTAAGAATACGGTATAAGTATCGTTGAACTAAACAGCGTACTCAAAATCACAGTAAAAGCCTTCGTAGTCGAGTGGTCAGGAGTGAGAGTGCAGCAGCACGCGCTCTTTGAGTATACCGGGGTTCAAGCCCTTGACTGCTAAATACAGTCGATCTGCCAACCGCACTGGACCAGTGTGGCAGATTATGGTCCATTTCCATCGACATGAATCGTTGAGGAGGCTTCCATCCTGCAGTTTTAACCCGAGTCACCGCTTGGTCGTATTTTAACACGAACTTGAGACACTCATGAAGGGGGGCATGAATAAAATATTTCTCTTTGAAATTTCATCTTTTTTTTTTCAGTTCAAATGATATAAAAGTCTCTTATAACGAAGTGAAGTAGCAAAAGAATCGATGGGAGGGGATGGGTCAGCTTCCCCCAGGCTCGAACATCGCGCAGGGTGCCCAGAATTGACGCTCAGACCACCACTGGAAAAGGGTGGGCGGGCACGGTGAATCTGTTTTCCCCTGGGCCCGTATTCGCTCTCGATGCCCATGAGCATTAGAATCGCAAATGACTTTTCTAACAGTTACATCCGTTGGCATTTCACACTTTGGTTTGGTTAGGTTAGCAAGTTATCAACCGCTTGTTATAATAAATTGGTTGAAAACATTTCCAGAAGAATTACAGCTATCATTGAGAGATCTCGAAACCTCAACCCATTTAACTATGGCAGGAGGAGTCAGTATATTGTTCCTTTCTTCTAGATGGGAGGTAGAACACGACGGTCATAACCACTGCGCTAGCCACAAGGGCACTTTTGACAATATATGGTTAGATCCCTTGATTTTTATTTTCTGTACATTGCAGCGAAGTTATAACTTGGAAAACAAGCAAAGACTGTACAAAGAGTGAAAGAAATAAGAAAGAACAAAAAAAAAAGGGGCCTTGTTTAAGACAGCCCCTTACCACAGCTGTTTGACTATTGTTCCGCTACTGGGAGTTAATTGTATTAAGTGAGGGTTCGTGTTACTCGACTTTCTTACGTTGTCATCCCGGAAGAAAACCGTGTTCGATATTCATACCTTTCTCCTTCGCATCTCCGTCTTAAATAGAGCCGAGTGCATGCTAATCGCGAAGAATCTTTGTTCAGTTGTTTCGAGTTTGTTCGAACTTTCCTTGTAGCCCGTTGAAAAGAGGCAACAACAGAACAAAGGACGAGAATAGGTGGCAGCACCGGCTGCGTGTTTATTAGCCTCTTTGTTAACGAACGGGTAGAGTCAGAGGATCAATTAATTGTTTAGACGGTTAGCCGGAAATCCGAAACTGGTGATAACAAAGGGATCGTAATCAGGTGGAATACAAGAGAAGACGCTGGAGGAGTTAAGAGCACGGGAGGGCGGGGGGATGCCTCTGCAAAGCACCCTGAAAAATGGTGGTCCGCTAATGAACCGAGTGCAACCGAATACGGGCACTACCGTGAGGTGATACGGTGGCCAAATCGGAAGGGCCCTTCACAGTATTTAATAGCAGGAAGTGCCGGCAGAGGGTTGCCGGTAGTGGAGAGTTCCATCAGTCGCTCATCGGTAGTTTCATTTCTCTTTTATCGGTATCCGGTTCTTAATTAGATACTCTGGAGCCTATAATTGATAGTTACATCAGTTAGCGACCCACTTCAACCAATGGGAGGGAAGGAGGGGTCTGTTGGGAGGGTTATCGAAACATTTCTCCTTTGTTACGGAAATCAGCACGGTGGCCGGCCGGCACGCACATCCTCCTGAAAAGGACACCTGCAGTCGGAAGAGTAAATCGGACATTGGCAGCCCTGGAATGATAGAAGAATGAAAAACATACGTTGCCACACATTCGGACTCATTGTCTGTTCTGTTTACGCCACACGAGCGAACCACCATTACGTTCAGATAACCACGAGATGACGCGTGCGCAGAACGTTCCGAATTTGCTTTTTAATCTCGAATTGTAAAGGAAACAATTTTTGAAATGCGTTCTTTTCAACGCTTTTGTGGGTGTTTATAAAATAGTCCATTGAAGCGAACGTTGCGAATAAAAGTGGAACGCTTTTTAAACTACGTTTCGCACCCATTCAAAGCGAAATTTTCAGGAAAATTAACATTTAACACTCGGCATTCCTGGCCAGCTATGCGTTTGCCTTTTTGAATGCAAATTGAATCAAGATTTTATTTAGAGCAAAAGAAGAGAGCCGTATCTGCGTTATATTTATAGCCACTAGAGGGCTCTGATCCATTATCTCTCTGTCTATCCAGTTTCTGGCTGCCCGGATGATAAAATAGTTTCGTTATTCGTATCCACCTCCTCTACTCTCTCTCTCTCTCTCTCTGTTTATTGTGGGTGCGTAAGAAAACACATCGGGAGAATATATGTGTCTTTTAAAGACCAGATCCCGGCTTCGTTTTTTACTTCGATGGGTCTACTGACCCTTAACGATCAATGGCGTGCAGCTGTTACGGACTTCGAAATAGCCGTACATAGGCAGAAGGGCGGCAGCGGACCTCGCGATTGAATAGAGGACTTCGATTTTGTTGCAATCCGTCATCCAGATTAAAGGAATATCGACAGATTTACACTTCACCCCTGCAGGGACCACTCGAAGGGGAAAATAGTTTTGGTAATGACTGAACGAGGCCACCGTCCCCGCGTTCCAAACGATGCTGCGGTATCAACAATCGTTATCACACCGATCCGCGTGGAACCATCTTGCGCGAGAAAAACAAAAGGGGGGGGAGACGTGGCGTTCCTCTTTTCGATGACTTCCGGTGGGCCAAACTTACTTTAAATGGATAAACTAAGGTAATGTACGAAGTCATTGATCGAATGTGTTTCTGATGGTGACTTCATCGACGGGGAAGGTAAATGGCTGCGTGAGTGGGGTTGGCAAATATTTTTTCCATCAGCCACAATCGTTCTGAATGCCTAACGATAGCGATCATCGGTGTGCGAAGAGGTGACTGAGGTGGTGGTGGCGGCGAAACGGTGTTTATAATTTTCGTGTTCCAGTTACCCCCCCCCATCTCTTTGAACGATGAACTACGTTAATGTACCGCGGATGCTCGGTGATCGTTGCTATGACAACCGTACCGAATTGGTGGAGTGAGTGTGTCGAAGAGAATGCCACTAGTGGGAAGTGTGCATAAGCGAACTCGGGTTGCTAAGAAATGTTTTCTTTATATGTATAGCGGTTGAGTACTAAACGCACTTGTATCAATTTCAAATCTGTCGATTTCTTATAAATTTCTAATTTATAATCTTGTATCAATTTCGAGGGTACAGCTCTAAAACGTTGTTCGCAGGCCGGCCGCTAGATAGTACACCGGACCGAACCTACTGGTAACTCTCTAGGAGGCTTCCGGATCAGCTAGTGTATAATCTTGCTACCTCTACTCTGCCAGATAGTGACTGGAGGGAGTCCGAGTAGTGTGTATGCGGGGAGCATTGTCGAGGCCACGTTATGTCAAGGATCTGGGTATATTCTTACCATGTGTACGCCATATCCAAAAATTTCATTACTTCATACAGCATGTCCCACCCACTTTTTCTTACTATTGAATACACCATGAATTGTCAAACTAATAGAGCAAGCTTTATCTGCGAAAAGATCTAAACCTCCCAAGGACTTCCTAATTCATTTCACAAATATACGTGGTCCCAATTCTAATCTCAACGATGTCCATTTCCACTTGGACATCATTGAGTCTGCCAAATCCCATGTACTTTTTCTGACAGAATCTCAGTTATCAGTTGATTCAACTACTGCTCATCTCAGATGCCCAAATTATTCGCTGTATGATTCCTTTCGCCTCAAAGGTGGTACTTGTGCATATGTCCGTTCTGATATTCCCTGCCAGAGATTTGGCAATTTGGAATCTCCTCTCTTTGATCTTCTCTGGCTTAAAATCTCTCTACCTCACTGTGTCAAATTCATCTGTTGTCTCTACCGTTCTCCCAACTCCACTAATCACTTGGAGCTCTTTGACTTCCTCTCTTTGCAACTTGACTTTCTCCAGTCCAACTTTCCTAACGATGAAGTAATTTTCCTTGGTGATTTTAATGTTCACAACTCCAGCTGGCTTCTGTTTTCTAGTCACACCGACCCAGCAGGTCGAGATGCTGAGGCTTTTGCAATTACTAATGACCTAGCACAGATTGTTCATTTACCTACAAGAATACCGGACAATCCTAATCATACAGCCAATACGCTTGATCTTTTTCTCACAAACAACCCTTCTAAGCACACGGTCGAAGTGAGAGGTCCTTTAGGCACTTCATATCACAACTTGGTGATTGTCTCTTCTCCAATGGAACCTTTATCTCGTGGCTATTCCCAACCTCGTGTTGTTTGGCATTACAAGAATGCAAAATGGGATGACCTGCGAGACTTCTTTTCTTCTTTTCCTTGGTCGGATTACTGTTTCAAAACTTCTGATGTCAACGTTTGCTCAGATGGTATCAGTGAAATTATTCTTGCAGGAATGGAATCCTTTATCCCACACTCCACTTTAAAATCTCCTCCTTTAAATAAACCTTGGTTTTCCAATAAATGTGCTAAGGCTGTTCAAGAGAAGAATGTTGCATATCGTAATTTGCTTGTTTCTAATTCTCCAGTTTCATTTTCTGCCTACACCAAAGCTCGCAACAATTGTAAAGCAGTTATTAATCAGTCCAAACTAGAGTTTGAACAGTCTAAGAGTAGAAAACTTGCTTCTTGCCCTAATGGTAGCCGAGCATTCTGGTCTCTTGCCAAAGCTATTGGTCGCAACTTTTGCTCATTTGTGCTCCCACCTCTGTCCAAACCAGATGGTTCTGTTGTCACTTCAGCCAAGGATAAAGCTGACCTGCTAGCATCCCATTTTTCTTCCAACTCATGTATTAATGATCTTGGTAAAACACCTCCCACCATTCCCAACACACTCCATTCAATGCCTCCTGTGGTCTTCCGTCAAAAGGATGTCAGAAGGATTTTGACGAATCTTGATGCTCAGAAAGCTCCAGGACCTGATGGTATTTCTCCACTTGTTCTCAAAATCTGTGCTTCTGAACTTACTCCTATTCTTTGCCGCCTTTTTTCACTTTCTTATTCCAAAGGTGCTTTTCCTTCTGCTTTTTTCTTGTTTCCTTCGGGCCAACACGGTATTAGGAAGATGGTCATAATTCAGTGATCACTCAGTGTATATAACTAGGAGTTGTTAAGTTGTCCTTCTGAATAAGAAATTTAATATACAACAAGCGCCATTACCTCTTATTAAAATTGAACTTTGGTCAGTGTATCCAGATATTAAATGTTGTGCATTTATTACGTCATGAGGTGTACAAATCGCTAAGATATAATCCTTAGTTTTTAAAATTAGGTGGAAATTTTTATATTTCGTGGTCATCGCTGACTAAAGAGTGCTTCCAAGGTAATGGAGAACAAATACACGAAACTGAGGCTCATTTCTCTCAGAAAAATGGTTACTTGGATGAGGACTGAGCAATGAGAGGCTTAATATGAATAGATTATAAGGGTGAAAGACCCAGTACAGCAGGGAACCATAGCTAGGATTTTGGGAGCAAGTATAAGAGACAGCAAAGACGTCTTCGACCACCACACTGGGACCAGATCCCTCCCACCCTTCCCCACTTCTTGTTGTATTCCAGCCATTGGCGTGCAAGTCATTTGGCCAATTAGGGAGAAATATTAAACAGCAGTAAAACGGTTGCGTTATTCCAAAGGTTATGACTACTGATCGCATTTAATCGAAAGGCCACAAAGAGGGAGCTTGTCCGAAGCAATTCGTAGCCGTTATGGAGCGAGCTGCGGAAAATATTGCGTCATTATTTTGCCGTGCATTAAGAGCCGCATCAGGCTGTTAATGCACGTAATTAAAGTTGGCCAAGGGTGAGACGAGACAAGGCAGTCGTTTTGAGAAATCACACGACTGAAAGCGTGTCTCATCGTGTGCGGTGTCGGACTGTTAGTGGAAGCTACGTCGATAAAAGCCTTCCCACCCACCCGGCGAGGGATGCTTAGGGAAGATATTAACGACACGTCGTCATAATTACACACGCGTGCAGTCCGGCCCGTGTTGTCTGAAGAGTGTAATCGTTCGCTACACACAAATACTCATTACTGTTCACTCCGCCGATGTTCGGCAGAAAGGGTACGTTGACGAAGCATTCGGCGAGGAATAATAGTTATTATCGGGGAGGTGGACGCGAGATTTTCTTCCCACCCCCTTGTCGTATTCTGTTCGCTGTAGAGTTCGGTAGACAGCTGGTAAGCTTAAAAGATTGTTGTTGATCTAATTGCACGGATTGCAGAAGGATGCGAAGTCCAACCCATATCGGCTGATTCTGGCCTAACAAATCCGCCGAAGGAGTAACGTAAAAATTTCGTTTTCCTCCCACTTCGTGAAATTTTACGATGATTTTTGCCCCTGTAGAAGGGCATGACGTTACCACTACAGCGTAAAGTTCGTTTTGAATAAAAGGTATCGCCCCGTTTTCTTTGTGAGTGGTTCAATGCTGAAGTGAGTCAAGTCCATTGGTATTGACCTTTTCACTAGATTACGCATGGTCTCAGGCGAGGGTATCGTGGTTTTTCTCCCGGGAACTTTGGTTTTTCGTCCAACAAAACAGAAAATCGACCTCAGAACATACGCAATTTACAGACAGTATAATTATCTGATCTTTTTTCTAAAAAACACCTGAACAGAAGATGTTACATTAGTGTATCAGCTAATTAATAGTTGATAGTTTTCAAGATTTAATGATAATTAATAATAATAATTTTGGACTCGATTCACTTCATTCCTGAATTTGATGTAAATCTAGAATTGCTTCATTTCATATTTTAGGTTAAAGAAAAGGTATTCTCAGAAGACGTTAAATTATTTCTTAAGCTTAATTAGCATACACATTCATCCTTCATTTCATCGTCTTCATTATTTACATGTTTCTGAGAATTTACCACATGAGTGGTAAATTCTCTTTTTTCTTATCTGTGACATCAATTACAGATATGCAAAGATTATTTTTGTGGACAGCTTTTTCAATTAACGTGCGGTCCCTTTCGTTAAGTAAGAATGAATGAACCGAAACCATGAATTTCACATCAATGACATTTGCTGAGAGTCCCATTTACCAATTTCATTAGAAATAGAACCAGTTTCTAATTTCTGTTTTGCCCAGTACAGGCATCAGATTGCGAGATTATGTGCTAATAGTGAGAGGAGTGGAGTGCAAGATGTGTACAAAGAACTGCTGCTATCTCCTGAGAATCTCTACCTCCATCTGTTTCATCCCACATATTCACGAATACTTGGTTCTTGTTAAAAGCATGGACACCATAATTATAAATATACATGTTTCTCTTATATGCATTATAAACAGTGGGCTTATGGAAATGTAGGGCCTTTTGAAGATCAAACGTGCGAATATACCTGTTGTCTGAAGCTGTTTCCTTATCTTTCTTCAAAGACTCCTTGCTGTTTCAGCCTTCCTGAGATGCAACTCTTTTTCAGTGTCTAGACAAACCCAGCAATACGTGGTGTGGACTGGATCCACTGTAGCTCCGAATGAAGTTGTTTCTCAGAGAGAAGTGAACTTTACTGCAAACTACCGGAGTTTGAAACTATGGACTCCTTGGTTCACCACAGAACTGAATAACATTTGGATGTATGAGATCTTTTCTTATGAAATGTGAATCATGACCGATTTTGGACTTCACTTAAGCATTGAACCACTCGCGTGATGTTTTGTTTTTTTATTTGCTAAAAGTAGTTCCGAGTTAATCATGAATATGTACGTATATTTTCTTAATCTTACTTATTAAATGCGAATTTATCTTTTTTTTTGTTTTTTTAATTTGACATAAGGATAGCGCAAGCTGTGGTTTTGGCATACAACGTAGTAAATTCACAACAATCCTCTGGTGTCCCAGAAAACTGAGGCCAACACTTTTTTCCAACTGTGGTTGGGTTCGAAATATTTTCGGGGTTCGAGATCCCTTGTGCTTCCAGTACATGCTTTCTAATTTGGATTTAGGATCATAAAAATGTAGCCACGTTTCATCGACAGTCACCAAAAGGGATAAAAATCTATCTGGATTAGCAAGAATTAATTTTAAATTCTCTTTTGATGACTCCATCTTCTGATATTTGTTCTGAATGGAAATATTTCTGGGAACTCAACTTTCACAAACTTTGAACATTCCCAATTGTTCATGTATAATTGTTAAAATGCTTCCACGCATGGTTAAGTACTTCTTCAAGTCCAAACACTTTTAATTATTCTGTTTACTAATTTTTTTTTTGTTCAACGATGGCGATTGTTTCAGAACCAATTGCCTCAGATGGCCGACCAGACCTCGAATCGTCCTCAACCGATTCCCGTTCTCTTTTGAACGCTGCCGGCCATCTTGCAACAACTGGGCAATTCCTCTCCAAACACGCTAGTCATTCTTTCACGGATTTCTGTGGTATTTCTGCTCTCTTTGGTCAAAAATTTGATTACTGAAGGACGCTCGTATGCTGTACTGTATATTCATTCTTCTTCCACCTCCCCAACATAAAAAATTAAATTTTAGAAACTACAACAGACGTTGACATACAGTTGTTTTTCGTGTCATTTTATAGGACATAAAAGATGTGAAAATAACGTATTCTATAATTTATTAATACGTTTTAAATATTCTGTTCTCAAAACTTTTTGACAAATCCCCCAATCCAATTGTAAGATTTCCCGGAAATGAAATGAGTAACTCATTCTCGATTTATTTATTCCAACTGTATTTAAAACATAAACAGAATCTGTTACCAAATATTTATATCTGTGGATCAAGTCCACACAGAAGAAAATACTTTTACCCTTTCAGCATCATGATGTTTTGGGGTGTATAAATAAACTGAAAGTAAATAAATGTCTCATTCCAGATAACCACAAGTTGTCTAGAATGAAGGGGGGTTATACAATTGTCTAGAATCTTATGATGCGCTCTAGTATCATTGCCAGACCTTAGAATCAACGGCAAATAACTTCCAAAGGCGTCTGAATGTCAGACTGTACATTCTTCGTCTGGCCTGAACAGTCTGGCGTCTGAATGCCAGGTTCGTACTTATCCTTCGGCGATCCAACGACGAAGCCAAGATGCAGAATGGGGAAACACTTCAAAGCGAATCTCCTAAATCATCTCCAGTGTAGAACTAGCTACACGAGCATTTTCCTGAGATCTTTTCATAATTGAAAAGGACCTTACGCTTTCAATTACGAGAACACCGCCTCCACCTTAAGTGTCCCTTTCTCTGATGTTGGAGGGACGGTACTGCATTCCTCTTTGCCTTCAGATGAAATAACGTCTAGAATCTGTTTGTTGGCTAAAACGGGACTCATCAGAGAACAGAACCGTATTTTAAAATTCTGTATAGTCTTATACACCGATGAACCAAAATATTATGACCAGCGAGTCGTTATGCGAATCGAAGCAACTGCAGGTGAACTACAGCGCGCGCGGGTCGGGACACGGTATAAAACACACCTGATACTGAGCTCCGTTAATCAGTGTTACTCTTGTTCTTCAGATGGGAAAGGCAGTGGACTTAAGCGAGTTTGACAAAGGCCAAATTGTAACGGTCAGACGACTGGGTCAGAGCATATCCGAAACGGCGCGGCTGGTGGGATGCGCACGGTCAGCCGTGGTTAGTACCTACCGAAAGTGGTCCGAGGAGGGGAAACCCACGAACCACCGGCGAGGTGTTGGACGACCACGGCTCATCGATGCTCGAGGTGAGCGAAGGCTCTACCGGATGGTACGTGGCTACAGAAAGGCGACTGTAGTAATTCGCCGGTAATTAGAATGTTAGTGACCGGAGTAATGTTGTTATTTGGTTTTTAGGAGCATTAGCAACTAAGGCTATATTGCTCCGGGGATATGCGGTGGTCATTCCCTGACCTTTCCGCATCCTCCGTATTTGGTGGTCACGGGCTCGAACCCCGGTCTAATCAAGAAGCGTGTGCTATGCGCTGCTGCTCTTGCCCACCTGGCTACGGAGGCGCCTCGCGAGTAATGTGTCACAACACACAGTACATCGAACCCTGCTGAAATTTTTTTTTTTATTATTATCATCTTTATTTTCTCCTAAGAGGCTTCCGCTTACGGCTGTTAACCAGGGGGTGCACATTCAGATATACAAATATAAGTTATATACATAATTATCCATTTATAATTTATACATATCGTTTTCTTAATAAATTTACAAATTACACATTGTCTAATTAACTATATTATACATATCATTGCCTTATTTTTACATGACAGGCAGATAGAAAGAGAGCACAAGCATAATTTGCAATTTTACAAGGAATTAAAGAATGTTCACATCTACACCACTATTTACAGTGATATATCAGAAAGACAAGACGTCCAATATAAACATAACAGGAGCAAAAACAGCCCCGACCAGTTCATTCTTCACTTCCTGCATTCTCTTTTATTTTCATCTGTGGGCTTCACTCAACATTTATAGGTGGAGTAATGCATTCTGAAACATTTCAGTCCTGTACCTCTTTTCTGTGCAAAGCTTTTCTGCGTCTGCTTGAAGATCGTTGTACTGTACATCTTAATGGTGTTAAAAGTAAAAAATCGCCGAAGGCTTTCCAGCTGCGTGAGCGCGCTACTGATGGGAGGGGATGGTGTTCTATTCGCCCACCTTTGCGTCATGCGGGGCCGAGTCAGCAGGTCGAGTCTCCCGGTCAGCAGTTTTGCAAGCGTGAGAATATTCTTGGTGACAATTATGTGAGACCAAGACGTGACATCCAAGTTGGCATATAAAATGGCTCTTGAGATTGTAAATGGCTGCGTAGTGATCCTGTTTAACCATCTCAGCGTCCAGTGCTCTAAACCTAAGAAAGCCTTGATGGTAGCATCTGGGGCAGAAACCATATCTGAGATGCGTAGAGAGGGATGGGGATGACGCATCTTAAAATATATTGTTTAACAAGGTCAGGGTTCCTGATACCTACCAGTTCTTGTCTGGAGGTCCATAGCGCTGCGTAAGGTTTCTTTTTTACGCATGGGGCTGCGTAGCCGCAGGCCGCTCCGAGTGCCCATGCTAACCATGGTTCACCGGCGACAGCGCCTACAATGGGCTACGCGAGCATCGAAACTGGACCTTGAGTGATTGGAAGAAGGTCGTCTGGTTGGATGAATCACGTTTCCTGTTGCACCGTGTGGACTGCCGGGTACGTGTGCATCGTTTAACTGGGGAAGTGATGGCGCCTGGATGCACCGTGGGACGAAAACAAGCTGGTGGTGGCATGCTTTGGGCGATGTTCTGCTGGGATACCATTTTCCGGGCACTCTAACGTCTACCACTTACCTTAAAAAAAAAAAAAAAAAAAAGGGGAGGCCTCGGCATGTGGTTCGCCCCCAGCAGTTGAATCGGTGAGATTCACTGCTTGATTCAGTACCTACCTAAACATCATTGCTGACCAGGTACACCCTTTCATGGCAACGGTCTTCCCCTCTGGCAGTGCCGTCTTTCAGCAGGATAATGCGCCATGTCACACTGCCCGGATTCTTCGAGACTTGTTTGCGAAACATGAGGAAGACTTCCAGGTATTGCCCTGGCCTCCAAATTCCCCAGACATCAATCCAATCGAGCATCTGTGGTTTGTGTTGGAACAGCAACTCCGATCTGCGGCGTCTCAACCACGTACCTTACAGGAGTTAAAGGATCTGCTGGTTACGTGTTGGTACCAGATACCACAAGACACATTTAGAAATCTTGTAGCGTCCATGCCTCGCCGGGTACCAACTGTTTTGGCTGCACGTGGAGGACCAACATCATAATAGGTAGGTGGTCATAATGTTTTGGCTCATCGGTGTATTCTGTAACATAATTGAATATGTATCTTCACCCCCTGGTCAGTAGCAGTAACTTTAGTATCCTTGGAGAAATAATAACTGTACCCCATTTGTCAGGGCTTCAGGTAACATGTTCGTGGTACTAGTTCCGACTGTCTCTGCGGTGGTTTGGGATAAATGAGATACAAACGACTGGTTTCCTCGCGCAGAGTCGCCCAAATGAATTGAGCCTTCTTGACACAGTCCGGTTTAAAATGTTTTCCCCTGTGGCCGCCAGCAACCACAAGAGACGGTTGATGACAGGACATCGTAGGGACATCCGTCTTGCTGTTAGATAGCAGTCTGTTCTGGTTCTCAGCCCTCGTGCTACCTTGGCCCGCTCTTCTTGTAATGGTTTCTGTCTCCTGAAACTGGTTCCATAGTGACGAGATGACACTGTGTCATTAAGCGAACGTGCTGTCTGCGACTACCCTGTTCAAATTGTTCAACGCCCCACCATCTGAAATAATCATTTAAACAACGATGACTTGCCATCCTGAGTACTGGAAATGTGGCTATCCCACTCAGCAAGCCAAAAAAAAAAAAGAAAAAAAGAAAGAAAAGAAAGTGATGTGGTCGCAACCCATGTTTTTATAGGCATGAATAATTTGCGTAATGTACGGCTCTGTAAAGTGGTAGATCGATTTCTATTGGAAACTAGAAATTTGCATGCCAGGATGCCTATTATATCAAATATTCACCTTCAGCAACACTGTTCACAATAAAATATTCATGAAAAATATTTTGTTCTGTTAAGTTTGTCGTGCAGGCGATTTCCCATAGTATGGTTCATTATGGCCAAGAACTCTTCTCAAGAAGGAGAACGCTATAAGCAATACACCAGGAATGAGAGAGAGGATGGTAAACTCCATCCAACTGACTTGACTGAACTGGACGGGACCTGGTCCTACAAGTGACAACCCAAATGGAGACCTCCATATAACAGTGGACCAACTACAGATTGATGCAGGCCATGCTCCCTTGCGTGGCCCCATTTTTCCCCCTCTTCCCAGGCGGGGATAGGGGACGGCCTGCTCCGTCCTCTTCCCTCCCCGCAGTCCCCTTCTTCGCCTGATGGGGCATGAGCATGCCTCGCTGATCACCTGGGGTCGCCTTCCCTATCGTCCCCATACTTCTGTCTTTTCCCCTCCAGTCTTCAGCCCTCCCTCCCCTACTTTGTCTGTCCACTAAATGTACTCCCCACACAGTGATAAAAAATCAAACGGGTAAAAATTCCAAACGTTTACGCAAATCTCTCTTGGCCTAACTTACCTCAGCGATCATTCCTACATGTTTTTTTTTTATTAAGCCTTAGCCACTGAAATCCCAGGAAACTAGGTGGCAGGGCTTGCCAGAGTATAAATCTCAATCTACTGGGTACCTGGTCTGCCTCCACGGGACAAAATGTGGGCAACGTTGGGCCTTAGCAGGGGTCCAGCGGCTAAATGGCCAGAAGAACGATACAAAATCCATACACTTTTAAATCTCTGGCCTTCCCAGCGAACCGGTACACTTACAATACACTTTACACTCTATAGCCGCAGAGTTTTTCACTCCGTGGCTGAGTTGGTAGGTCTCATGCGTAGATAGGAAGGTTCCCCCCCCCCCAGAAACTGGGATTTTTCGTCCAGCAAAACAGACAAATCGACCATAGAACACAGGCAATTAACAGACATAAGACATACAGCACAGCAGATGAATTCGGGTGGCCTAAAAATAATAGTTTTATAGCCACAGAGTGTAAGGAGGCTAATATAAAACTTATCATCAAAGGTCCTGAAAAGCCTCCAGAAATTCCTAAATCTTACAGACTAATTGCCTTGCTTCCTCTCCTCTCCTCTCCTCTCCAAACTGCTTGAAAGGCTTCTTCACATTCGGATGGAAAGATATTACACAGAACCAAACCTGGCATCCTCCCACCAATTCGGATTCAAACGCGAAACTGGTACGGAAGATACGCTTCAGTACCTCATCTCTATGAACAAAAACAGTCCTGTAACATACTCCCTGGCCATTGCAGTGGATTTGTCTGGTGCTTTTGATCCCCTGTGGTGGCCAAGCACCCTTTTACAATGTATTTCCTCGTACCTAAACCAGCGTAAGATCATGCTCACCATCAAGTACCAGCAAGTCTCAAGGCTGGTTACCCGGGGTATCCTCAGAGCTCTGTCTTCTGGTCCATTGTCTTGGATGAGTTCCTGGAGATGGACGTTGAGTGTGCTGTGTCTCTGGTCTTGGTTGACCATTCTTGTTCTAGAGTCCAGTTGGAAGTCAACGCAAATCTGGCCCTCAGAAAGCTCCAGGGCTGGGCCTTCACACACCGTCTCACTTTTGGTGAGAAAACCAGGTGTATTTTGTTCAAGGGTTCGCTTCAACTAACTAGACCACCAACCATAAAAATTAATTGTGCACCCATCAAATTGTTCCCTGAAATAAAATACTTAGGCATTCTACTCGATATGAAGCTGACATTTTTCCCGCATCTAGTTCATGTTGTAATCAAAATAAAGAAAATATACGGCACTGACTGCTAGAATTAGTAGGGTAGACTGGGGCTTTAAACGAAGGGCACTTGCATTTAATATATGAAACCATCTTCTGCTACAGTGCAGCAGTGTGATGTACTAGAGCCAACATCCAGCGAAATAGAGCTAAGCTAGATTCCATTCAGAGAGCTCTGCTCCTCACAGTTACTGGAGCCTTTTGCACTGTTGGTACGCCTGCCAATCAAGTCGTGGCTGGATATCTACCCCTGTATCTTGAGGTGATCAAGAGAGGCCTATTTCAAAGACTAAAGCAAGGTATTCCCTCCGAGATCCTCGACAACCACCTTGATCTGGCCAACGATCCCAAAAGAGAGAGAAAACGTATTTCAGATCAACTCGTCGAAATTTGTCAAGACTCGTGGAATAACACCATCAAAGAAGCTATTACCAAAATTTTCCTACCTTCTGTCGTCCAAACATATCCAAAATCTCCTCCGTGGTTTTCACCGGTGGTGCCTCATTTACAAGGTAACTCTAACCTGCAACCTTTTTTCTTTCCGTGGCACTGGGTGAATGGGTTTTCCAGGCCAGGGGTTTCCAACCTTCGTACCCTCCCCCTCCCTCATCTGGAGGACGCCTTCTTTCTTCCTTCCCACTTTAACTTCCCCCTCTTTAACTATCCTCGCTTTCTTCTTCTTTTATTTTATTATTATTTTGTTGTTGTTGTCTCTATCAGGAAGCTCAGGTGACCCTGGTAGACAATGGACTGGCTACATCCCAGTGGTTGAGCCCATTTATAATGGACTCAGCCCGTTATTTAAGTAAGTATGATCTGTTTTCAATTAATTAAAATTCGCTTATATTTATTTAGAATTTAAGATTGCTGTCTATGTAATGAACAGTTCTGATAAACAAAAAGCATTTGTTTGGTTAACTGATTTGAACTTGCACTGCTTTTCAAGAGTATCAAAATGCATCGATACAAGTAAATCCTTCAAAAGAATTCTCAACACCTGCTGTGCGATGAAGGCTTGAAAAACAACGGGAAAGAAGAGATGGCTACCGAAAGACACAAAGAGAAAGAGATTGACAAAACAAGTGGTAATCAGTGACACATGTCGCGTCTTATTTCCTGCAGAAGCGACGCAGATCTTAGCGGAGGTCAACGAGTTTCCGCAGTGTCATAAACACCCCATGCACGAGCATGACGACTAATTGGGATGCCCGATGTGCGTGCAGGAGTTAAGATTTATGTCGTAACTGGCAAAACATGGCGTATTCGTGACAAGGGATTATTAACGTATTTTACGTTTCGTTAAGCCTACCTCTCATTAGTGTGTCGCCTGATTTCTACATTAGCTCAATCATTTTATTTAATTACTCATTAATTACCGCCTTCTTATAAAAATTGCCTCACGGGTAATAACAAGCCCGAGTTGCACACCACACGAAAACGATACAGCGAGGTGGGGTGTAATTGCTCAGAAGGAGGACTTAATTAATACAGTGGATGATGGAAGAAATAATTAATTAATAACAAGCGATATCCAACTTTTGATCCATCATTCGAACTGTCCCGCTACCCCTAAATGATGTCAGGGGAGGGGGGGGGGCATTGGCTGCATCCGCCCTCCTTTCTTGTATTTCTCGAGGAAGCATTTAAAACGGTCCAATCGCTTTGTTCATTAACGTTTTAAGTGGGGTTTTTGTGAAGAAATTACTTTGGGGGGAGGGATTAATGGTAAATGAAGCTACCCCTTCTTCGGAAAAAGTCTTCATCGGCAAATTTCGTTCGTCCAATGATAGGCCAATGAAAATTAGAATGCACGCGAGAGAAAGTTTCAAATGAATCGAAAAGGCACACACTCGGTGTCTGTGAGCTGCATTTAACAGGGATTATGCAACTGAAAGCGGAGCGAACTTTAGAGTTGAGGATTTAGGAAGGACAAGGTTGTCAGCTTAAATTAAGTTTCTTGGATTTTACTTGCTAATGAGATAGTTGGGTATCTCTATATGCGCACTCTAAGATGAGCCATATGAAGTTATTCACTTTGGTGAACAGGGCTTTGGAGTCTTGTGTGAAATTAACGAGTAAGTTCCAGGAACGTTTTCAAAGAAACCAGATCTGCAATGATATTTATTTAAAGGGCAAAGAGCAGTGCTGCTCTCACTTAGAGTATTTGGAGAATATTAAAAAAGCCACTTTAATCTAACTGGGGCATTACAATACAGATGGGTCATGAGTTCAATATAAAGAGTCCTCCACGAGATATTCTGTTTAACGTAAACGATGGTCATCGTGTTTCTTTTTAAGGATTCGGTGCGTGGATTTTAGGTCTGTCAACAGTGGAAACAGAGAGTCAGATACTTCTATATTCTTAATAGATACGAATACGAATTCCACTTATTGACCTGGATTAATAACGATTATATCAATCTGTAGCAAGTGAACCTTTTCTTGCTCTTATTTCTACCAAAGTTCTTTATATCTTTAATCCATCTGTACATCCATCTGTAGATTCCTCTTTATATCTTTAATCCATCTGTAGATCCTACCAGCTGGTAGCACACCGGCTGGAAAAGACCCGGGTTCGAATCTCGTCAATGGCGCGAGGAATTTTCATGGACTTTTTTTTTGCTCCGTACCTGAATTAGTCTGTCTCAGGCCAGTAGCAATGTTTTGTAACCCGGGAACTTCGCCTTTTCGTCCAGCAAAACAGGCAAATCGACCAGAGAACACACGCCATATGGACAAAAAAAATCAAATTATTTATTAGGGTCACCCGTAATTGATTACATCTACCCATGTGTTTTGTGTCTGTAAATTGCGTGTATTCTCTGGTAGATTTTCCTGTTTTGCTGGATGAAAAACCCTAATTTCTGGGGAAAAAACCTTGCTATCTACTCCTCAGACCGACTAACTAAGCCACGGAGTGAAAATAACCCATTAAAGTTCCTCGCGTCATCGACGGGATTCGAACCCGGGCCTTTTCCACCCGGTGTGGAGAGGACGGTGACGATACCACTGTGCTACGCGCGCAGACACGCCATATAGACAGATGAAATGGTTCTCGCGTTCCCTTAATATGACAGTTTTTTTCTTTTTTTTTGTTTCTGTTTTTGTTGTTATAAATAATTCCAGAACTAGGAGCTATAAATTCAAATTACGAGGAAAAGTATTCTTTTAGCCAACGAGTTCTTGACTATGGAACAAGTTTCCTCCGGAGTTGTGGCCGACAGTTTGGATTCCTCGTCATTGATGGCACTAGAACCTGGGCCATTTCCACCAGGTGTGGGGAGTACGATGATTTTAATTACTGGACTATCTGGACAAATAGGATTCTTTATAACAGTGAAAATTCTGCCTTCACTCATTTTACTAACCCTTTTCAGAGCCTTATATACCTTAATCACCCTCGTGGGTAGCAGTTGGTATAATTACCGTCTTCCCCACAATGGACTGGAAAAAAACTGAGTTCGAATCCCGTCAATAACGCGAGAATTTCTATCGTCCTTTTTCCCAATGTTGCTGAGTTAGTCAGTCTCAGATGAGGGTAGCATGGCTTTCTGCCCTGGAAATTTGGGTTTTTCGTCCAGCAAACAAAAAATCGATCCCAGAACACATATAGTTTACAGACATAATACATACGGGCCAATATTGTGTAAGTTGATCAGCGCCTAAAACCCTACAACAACCAAGCAACCAGCCAAACCTCAAACAATTCCCCAGTAAAGTCCCTGTTTATCAAGCTCTGCAGCCCATGTATTCGGAGTCTTTCATCATATGGTCGCCCTTTTGCCGATCTCACCATGCGGGTTGTCCGTCTTTGGACCCTTTCATGAAGCTCTTTTGCAGATGAGATCTCCATACTTGGACATGGTATTCTAAGTGCGGTTTTACAATTGCGTTATACGATGAGATTATGACCTCCCTATCTCTACAGGTTATTAATCGATAAATCGATAGGACACCATGGACTTTCCTGGCCGCCTATTTACACTGCTCAGAGAGCTTCATATCTGCCCGTATCGTAACTCATTGATCCTTTTCTTTCTCTACTGTTTTTAATTCGACAGTACCAAATGTATGCGTTATTTTAAGGTTGTTATTTGATAAGTGTAAGACATTGAATTTTGCTGCATTAAAATGTGTCTGCCAGTTTTCTGATCATTGTTGCAGCCTGTTCAAGTCATCCTGAAAGAGCACTGCTTGGCTCCGATCATTAACAACTCTCCCAATCTTTACATCGTCTGCAAATTTTGACATTACACCCTCTGTCCCTTCGTTGATATCGTTAATGAAAATCAGAAGTAACAGTGGTCCAAGCCCGATCTTTGGGGATCCCACTTCTGATGCTACACAAATCTGAAGAACATCCATCAGTCAGAATCCTGTACTCCTGCAACCATCATGCAATTTATCTTAGAATCTTTTCAGTAATCCCAACATGTTCCAGCTTATACAGTAACCTCTTTTGAGTACTGAATCAGAATGCCTTGCTAAAATTGTTCCCTTCATCCCATCCAGCTCATGAATACCTGTGTCAAAATAGGTTACCGGGCTAGTTAAACACGATTTTCCCTTAACAAAACAGTGTTTTGTTTCCTTCAGAATGCCATTTCTATCTAAATGTCCCTGGATTGCACTCTTCATCATTGTTTCCAACATTTTTCCTACCATGGAAATCAGTCTCACTGAGCTGTAGTTATTGACTTTACTGTTAGAACCGCCTTACATATTGGCGATGCGTTGTACTTCTCCAATCCAATGGAATCTCTCCAGAGATTTCATTGAATTGGAAGGTTCAATGCACTCTCTTGCCGGCTTCCTCAGAATTACTGGGATTTGCCAACAATTCCAGAACCATCTGTAGACAGCGCCACGCTAAGATAGATGCCTGAAATCAAGGTGGGCAGACTTACCTATGGTAGCTCTAAACTCGAATACTGTTGAGTTACCCTTTTGCCGACTCAAGAGAATCCGAGCCGTCTCAAGGGGTATCTGCCCCTATCGGATAATGTTTTGCTAATCCTTATCACTTCTGGACTTCCATTTCTTCAGTACCCTGCGCTGGTTATTAACTTTGGAATATTCAATTCTTTACAAAAAGCACGCAAAGGCAATTTCTCCACGTAGCATCCAACCATGATTTCCCTCTGAAACTGTGTCAGCTCTTTCCTTTTGCATCTTTATAGATAAAATGTTTTATTATTTCGTAGTCACACACAGTTTCCTGCAATTAGAGGTGTCACATGACTTTTGTAGAACAGCGTGTATAAGATGTGCCGAAATGTATAAAAACCTTTAAAGAATGTAATTACATCGATAATAATAAGAAAAAGAAAATAAATTAGCCATTTGAAAGATTCGGGTGCACTGGCGATCGCATTCACCTCTTAAGATGGCCCTATGGATATCAAAATCTGAACTTTTGGGTTTTATAATCTCGCTATTTGACTTTGGACGACGAACAAAAAATTGTCTTTCGGATGGAAAAAAATCAACCAACCTCTTCTAACCTTATCGGGTCCTCTTTATCTTACCGAGTATTACGACTACCGACGAGAAAGACCTCCAGAATCCTCTGCGACTCGACATTTCGATGTCTTCGAGTCCACCAATGTGAAATTAACGTTGCACCGATGGCTCACATTCCCTTTCCCAAACATCGCCTCAAGTTCTGCGCGCACAAACGTTTAGATTAGCGGGGGAAGGAAGGGTTGTGTTTGTTTATCTGATTCCAGGTTACGGTGTGCCTCAGAGAGCATCACGTTCCTTGTTTAGCTCTTTCGCTAAATCGTAAACCGCTCCGTCGTCTTATCAGCGCATGCAACGACGACACCTTCTCTAGTGGATTTTGCGGAAGGGAACGGAACAGACAAAAAACAAGGAGAGTGGAATCACATTCGACCATCAGTCAGTCTTACAAACATTGATCGCCTCCGGAGATACGTGCCGTGATCGTAGGACTTTCCGCCGGACTTTGTAAGCTGCGTTGTTTGGCTGCGGAAACAACTGCTAGCGGTGGGGTTGTTTTATGCGTTCATAAAGAGATTGGGGTGTTCCTTTAATATTCTCTGCCTGTCCGTCAGCAAATACACCTGTGTGCAAGTCGCGCCCATGATGGATGGCTTTTGTTTGGCTCTTTTTATCATTAAGACTTCTCGTGCTTGCTGTGGACTTATCGGCTGTAGAATTTGGTCTCGGAAGGGATGTGTGGGCAGCCGGCGTCGGTGGAAAGAAGCGCAGAAATACTCCACTGGTCTCGATGAAGCTGGCTTACTGGGTTGATAAACGTATGAGATAATAAAAGAGAAATTCGTTACAGAGTGACTTAAGAAATAGAACTTAAGGCATCGCTGATGCGATTCATCTTATCTTAATTGGACCAACAGATAGAAATTCAATGTGGTGGACGCTCATTTTTATGTTGGGTATGGGACCAAAATATTTAAATATTAAGAGGAAAGGAACTTTGATCAAAGAGTTGTCCTCTCTTTCTACATTAATGGAGTCAGTGCTCTTATTTTGCGTTAAAATTTGGAGTGCCTCAAGAATCTTCTTAATAACTTTAATATAAATATAGCGACATGTTTTGTAATGGCGTACACGAACCCTTGTACTCTTCGTACAAATATGAATACTTTCTTAATGGAAGCTAATGAGAGTGTCATCTTATAAATATCTGCGAGTTATTTTTACCTCTGATTGCAGCTTCCCAGTTCACATTACAATGTTATTGTTCGCTCGTGGTAATTGAAGGCTAAAGTTTGTTGAAGAGATACTCCATATTCCGGGGTTCATCATCACTATACAACGCTTTAGATCGCCTTTTATTTGGTCTTTCGTATCTGGCCGCCAGGTTGCTGCTTTGTGGAACATACACCGTGATGCCACAAAAGACACGCTTAAATTAGATGGCGAAATTTGGATATTTTAAACATCGATACGATGGATACTTGCTCACATACAATTTTCAGCCTTTGGCCACACTGTGTCTTCTTTCAGGTCTTTGATTTATTCATAAAATCTTACATATAAAGTTCACTGTTAGAGTATAGTCGGACCAGTTGATTTATTTTAATTTTCATTCCCAAACAGACTCTATAGACATAAAAAAATAAATGCTTTTAATAAAAAAAACAAGCGTACCGATTATCACCTGTTTGTTGCACTTAATAATTTTAGTTTCCACTATTGTACCGAGTGAAAATTCTTAACAAATAGGTTTTTTTAAACTCGTACATAATACAAGCTCAATACTAGACTTCGAATATGTGGGTTGCAGAGTTTGGAAACTAGACACCTTAGAGGAGATTTGATTGAGGTGTTTAAGGCTCTGAGAGGCATCAGTAAAATGAATGAGGACGAAATTTTCAAGATTATAAATGATGCTAGAACTAGGGGACATAAATTCAAGTTACGGGGGGGAAATGTTTAGATTGGATTGCAGGAAGTTCTATTTTAGCCAGCGAGCTATAAATTACTGGAATAAGTTGCCTTCATGGGTGGTAGAGGCCGACAGTTTGGGGAAATTCAAAGGTCATCTGGATAGTACTTTCGGGTAAGGGAAGCGCATAGGATGATAGGATTAATTTCCTTTTTATTTATTTTTTATTTCATTTTATTATTTTTATTTATTTGTTAATTATTATTATTTATTTATTTATTTAATTTTTGTTTATATCATTGTTTTGTTCGGATTTTTTTTTTTTTTTTTTGGCTGGTGCAGCATAAGCCATAGGCTTTCTTGCACCATACGGCCGTTACTAATACTAAATACTAATACTAATACTACACTAATTTTTTAGCAGGTGACGTTTCAGGATTCTTGCCGAATCCCATCTTCAGGCCATAAATGATACACTTTGGAGGAACCAGACTTCTCACTTCCTGCACATTACAATGCAAACAAAGATAAGGGAAAGAATTTATTCTTGGGATTGTTAATTCTCAACATGTTCACCGTCATTACGTATACAAACTGAGATACGATTCCGAATTCTACAAGTACATTTTGCAATTGATTTTCAGTAATACCCTGGATGACATTAGATCCTAGTCCGAAGATCGTCTAAAGAGCGAGGTTTTGTTGAATAAACAGTCTTAACGTGTCCCCATAGAGAAAAAATCCAGTGGGCTCAAATCTGATGAACGTGATGGCCAAGAGATCGTTGCTTATTATTGACGAAATCTGTTTTTTAAACTTTTTCATCCAGCTAGTTATGGAATTCCTGTGTGGTGCATCGTTGTTGTAATGAGTTCTGACTACAAATAAAATGAATGAATCACTCTCAGTACATACTAAATTTCATTTCTAACGTTTTTTACAGATTGATTTTATCGTGTATATAATGGACGTTATGAAAATTTAAAACTGCACAAGGATTTTATAATGACCCTGTGTATATTAATATACAGGATCATTATAATTGGACATTCTTATATATTTTTTTGTTTCTTGCCTTGGAATATTGTGATTAGGGAATGCCCAGTGACAGGGCATTCCCCAATTACAATGTTCCAAAGTACGAAAAAAATAAAATTGAAAAAATAATAATAATTAAGAAAAGGTCATGCAGTCTTTCCCAAGAAGATGACGTCGGGAATTTCAATCTCGAACTGTTCTGTGGAGGAGGCTCTTGAGAGAGTTTGCAACATCTGTCACAAGTACTTTGGTTACAAAACTATAAGGAAACTTCGCCTCCCACTATAAAATTTCTGTTTCGTCAGCTTAATTCCTGAGATTGCTACTATGACCAGACGTCTGGAATCTACTGCGTTTAATCCCTCTTGGAGACAGCAGCAGCACAGTACGACGTGACGTGTTTCCTGATCAAGTTCATTTGCATCTGTCCGGCAACGTAAACAAACAGTGTGCAATTATAATTTGGGAAGGGGGGGAGAGACAGACCGACTTCTAGGGATAAGCATTCGTATCGTTATTATGGAAAGTCGTGGCATATAACGGTGAAGGGTTTGATGGTTCATTCGAACGCAGGGTTTGCTGAAGGAACGTTTTGCAGGCCTTTCATGCGCAAAATTTCAGTTTTTCATCCTGCAAAAGCAGACGCCGATCATTCGAATGTACGCAATTTTGGGGAACACTGTCGCTTCAGTTCTCTTTGAATGAGGACAATTCCTTTTTATGGAATCAACTACAGAATCCTTCACTCAGTGCGCATTAAAATTAAAGCAAACACCGAAGTTTATCATTGTGTCCTTTAAGGATAATCTGATATCTTGGTTTGATCGTCGTCATTTACAGTCTCAGACCAGTTCCCGTTTTCTGTGGTAACATTTAAGAGTAAAGTCCGTATCAAAGGTCACATTGGGAAAGTAAAGGCCGCCCATGGTGTGAAATTTCAGAAATTACAGACGTTCCGGACACACTTTCTAAGTCTTTCTTCCGCATGGTAACAAACAAATGAGAAAAGGTAAATTCTAAATATTTGTCCGATTCCTCTTTAAATTTAAAAGGATTCTTCATCTCCCCAAGACCACTTTGGAGTTTATTTCAACAGGCCATTACTCTTTGGGTTAAGACAAAAAATTTTCATTACTTTATTTTCTAATTATCTTTTTTCAGTTTAAGTCAAAACCTCACCTCCCCCATTCCCACCGACTTTGCGTATGCCACTTGAGAGAGGGCATTTAAGCCAGAACTTAAGTGTCCTGTGGTTAGCTAGCATTTAAGAAGCACTGTATAGTGAGATGCTAACCCACTCCACATGGAGTAAAACTTTAATGTAGATTGCATTTTATCCCCCGGCAACCCAAAGGTCGCGGGTTCGATTCCCGCCTCGGGCTTGGATCAAAGTACTGCAAAAACCTTGGGAGGTGCAATATGGCCACAGAAGCCGATGCGCCAAACAACTACCAAATCAAAATCAAGCATTTTATCCAATATAATTGGATGCCCCGCAGTGGATTCGTTTCAGATAAGATCATTTTTGTTTGGTAAATAAAAAGACAAAGTTTAGATTTATCGTAACGAAATTGTCCTTCTTAAAAAAAGGGAAAGAAATTGGGATAACCTTTAGGATAAGTTTTCTTATGGAATAATAATTTTTTGTCATATCACGTGATCTACATATTGATGAAATTTATAGGAACAAAAGAACAGCTCATTCCATGGACAGATGGATCCTTGCGTTTACAGTGCCAGGATTTTCTTTGAAAATGGCCAACGGAATATTTGAACTCGGAGGACACACTAGAGGAGTTGATGAGCGGATATAACGATTCGTCACGTACATTTAGAAGCAATTTAGGCATGCACAACGACTGCAGTGTCAGCGGGCGTTTTCTTTAAGTTTACTTAAACAAATCGGAATTTATTTCCCCCTAGTGCCGGGTGGAGGTCGTAACCACCAACGAGCGGCAGACAGATGCAAGTTTATATGGCGGCGGTTTCAAGTTTTCGTGGTGATTATTTGCTCGGTGATCGTACACGAGGATACACGATAAACGGTGTCCCTTCGTCTTCGTATTACACGCCCGACATCCGCATTGGCAGCACCGCAGTAGTCTTCCGGAGCGAGGAAATGACAAAGGGTTTTGTCGCAGCCGTTCGTCTTACCTTGTTGAGTAGTCCCGTTATCAGCGCGCGATATGACAGTCGCCTGCTTGAAAGCGTGTGTCCGATAACCGCCGCCTCCCTTTCCGAGGGGAATTGGAGGGGGGCATTAAGACACTATCTGCTGCCCGGACGGAAGGGACTGGGAAAGAGGGGCGGGGGGTAACAGAATGAGAAATAATTTATAAGACAACTTGCTTACTAGCAAACTCAGGCGACCTCGTGCGTGCATGCCCAGGATGTGAGGGTGGTTATCGTATGTGCTGACAACACGATTCCAGAAACTAGTTCAGGCAGCCGGCTACATTCCTAGCAGATTTTTCCTGTATACTACCCCATCAAAAGTTACCGGCTCTTTTTAGTGCCGGTTCAGTATTGTTGCCTGTTGGATATTTTTGAGCTGTCCTTAAACCGAAAGAACGTGAAATTTAATTGTTATTGAATAATTTTCAAATGAATCCAATTAAGTGTTTCCAATGAGCACTTGTGTCTGATCTTTAATGAAATTATAGAAAACGAGTTAATTATTAGTTAATAAAAACAGTTGTGTGGCCTGAAGTAATCTTAGAAATATACAGTAAACTTTTGAGTTTTATTTTAACAGTAAGAAAGTTTCGCCGTTGGTTCAAATCCAGTTGGGCAATTGAAATAATTTCTTAGCGATCTTTTAACCAGAAGCTGTAGATAACAGGCGTGGAAACTCATATCTCAAGGGGAACTCCACTCCTATGAGGTATTTCTAATTTTTCATCCCGCAAAACCAGCAAATTGGCCCTTAAAGGAACTTCTATAGACAATTTCGTTGTTTATTTTCGTATAAGCAAATAATGCTTCATTTCAGTGGTGACTTTACTATTGGCCAGATGGTGTAGATATTAATGAAACTTTTATATGTTTACAAATTCTGCCTTAACAAAATGCCCTTGTGGGTAGCACTTGTGTGCGTGGCTGAGTTAGTCGGTCTCAGGCGAGAGTAGCATGGCTTTTTCTCCCGGAAATTTGGGTTTTTCATCCAGCAAACAGAAAATCGACTGAAGATCTTAAAACCTTACTACAATAACTTAACAAAATATTCAAGACTTCCCACTCCTTTTAGTAGTAAGTCTCAACCATAGGAATCAAACCATATGATTGGTATGGAACACTTCTTTGACTAGAAGTGACTTATAATCCACATTGCAATTTTGGATGATTTTTTGAATCTAAAGAGACTACTTCTCTGCAGATTTTCCAATAATCTACCACCCCCACAGGAGTAAACACCTTCCTACTTTTATAAGCATCCCTCTAGAATAAGAACACCCTCCCCGACTTCCCCGTACGCTATCGTGACTGCGAGGGCATCCAAACGCTATTCAAGATATTGCCAACGATTAAGAAAGTAATTTGAATGATAACGTTAAGAGTGTAGTCCTAAGAAACTTAATGTCCACAGAAGCCTATTAATCACTTAAGCTAATTTGGCCAAATTGGAAATGAAACGAGGACACTGAGTTTAATATACGGGTGAACAACAGCCACGCCTCGTTAATTTTCCTCATAAATTTTTACGCCGGAACTTTTCTCTTGTTTGAGACTTCTGGACGGGCACAACTTTGGCGTTGTTATAATACGGAAAAACAGATAGTGTTTTATGTAGAACAAGTATGACGGAAACTAATTAGAATTCAAGCAACTAACCAACAAGATACGATCTTTTTTTTTTTTCCACCTTCTCACTCCACTAATTAGCGGTAATTAAAAGATATTATAAATGTTCTTTGGTCATGCATTAAGCTTGCCTTCCTTTGCGAGCGAATAACCTACTTTTTTTTTTTTTCTTGTCAGGAAAACGCCGTCACGAGTTTTGGGCTAATCTGCATCGCTTCAGGGCTTCCGTTTATCTTTCCTTTTTTTTTTAAGAAGGTCATTTAAAGGAAGGTTGAAATCGGTTTCGACCTTGCGAAAAGAGAACTGGATACGGTGAGTGGGTATGCTTTTAATAAATGGTAAATAAATATCGGGTTTTTGGATGAAGCAAAAGATAACAAAAAAAGATCTTCCTGAAGATTCATTTATATTACTCACATAACAAAAGTCCTTGATGTAGAGCACTTTAAATCTTTAATTAAAGTTGAATCATCTACGGTTGATTAGTTTTTATATGGACACGAATCAGTGTAGCTTATTCGGGTCCAACAGGGAAAAACCTATCATAATCACAACAAGGAATACCATCCTGACAAAAAAGAATGAATAGCACTGCTCTACGAAGACGCTTCATGAAGAAGGACATGTATAGTGTCTTATGCAGGGCAGTCCCAGAACGTTAATTTAACTTTCTGTAAAACGGCCAGAAATGCGAGTCATGTCATGTCATGTCATGTCGAGCAATGACATGACATGACATGACACCTCCTCCATAAAGAGGAGGTGACTCAAAGCGAATTTGGGACCATTGAAGAAAAAAAAAAAGAAAAAAAAATAGGGTACATCCTAAAATTGTCAGCAATCGATTCCCTTGAATTTGGTCCATAAATTGAGTTAATTAGGTTGATAAAACCAGTATTAAAATCTGCGCAAAAGGGAGTCTTGATAAACCATTTCCTGTTCAAAAGAAATTCTCTTCAAAGGTTCGGATTTAAAAATTCCTTCTGATGAAGTTTATACAACACGAAGCAAGATTAATTCTAATGAAGTCTATCCAGAAAAGCATCGCAAGTTATGGAGAATTCTTCAGAAGAATAAAGTTCTTTTCCTTAGTTTGATACCAAGGGTGTTGTGGTTCAAGTTATCAAAAGAGATCACAGAGGAGAGAATCTCAATACGTGCAGTGAACTCTTAGATGATAATGTTCTAAGATTAAAATATAACAGATTCCTGACGTCACGTCCGGTGTTATGTGCGAGAGAAAAATAAAAAAATATAGTTTTTGAAGTCACCGCCAGAGATTACAAATGAAGGATTTATACAGTGTCAAAAACTCCATTTTTTACCCTGTAATTGGTGTTGTCATTAATTTGAACGCTTTTCGACAACTAGTCAATATATTGAAACTTCATTCTATTCCAATTCACTCCATAACGTTACATTATTTGAATTTAAATAAATATGAACTTGGCGCAATAATATAATCAACCCAGTTCGGCGTGTTTGTAAATTAAAAACAATTACTAATTCTTAGAAGCAGCTGGAACTTCTCTTTCCATTTCCTACACATTAACTCTTCAAAAAATGTCTTCTTAATCTTTACGGTTCTGTTTCTTTTTCATTTAGAAGTAGTCATTAGATAGCGTGCCCACATGATGGATGTTTCCTTCTAATATAACAGATTACCCTCAATGTTATGGTAATCTCCAGTGAGGTATTTAATGCAAATCACGTCGCCATGTCTGTGACAAATACGTTGACATTATTTGACAGTAATTTGACTTAACTGAATACGCATTAATTATAAATGTCTCTAACGTTTACTCTTTCCCTCTTTACGTTCTAAAAATGTGGGTGGGGACATAAAGAATAGCAGACGTAAACTGGACCGACTGGAATCTGTTTCTGACATTTCCTATTTCGATTGAGAGAAGAAATTTACGATTTAAATCTCTTAGCTAATTTTATCTTCTGCTAAAATATTGGAAAGTACATACAGCGACACCTGCGATAAATAATATCGGAAGCGCAATTAAATACATTTACAATAGAAAATGCCAATTATGACCACTCGTTAGGGCGATTTGTTTTACTACATACAATATATTTTAGGGTGGAGTTTATAACAAATCCACAATTGGGTTAGATGTGCAAAATGTGAGTATGAGAAATCGCTAGACAAGACAGCCAAGTACAGGAGAGAGAGAGAGAGAGAGAGAGAAAGAGAGGAAGTTTTATTTGTACCATGAATATCCAGTGGATGTGGCTGGTGAGTTGAACAGATACTTTGTATCGATCTGAACAGTAGAAGGTTCTGCCGGAATGGGGGGGGGGTGGATATTGTTCTGGTATACTGAGCGCTGTAGAACAGGACTACAGGTGTTCTTCAGTCTGAAGATTAGGCTAAGGCAAATAACAGAAAACCTACTGAGCTTGAAAGTGGGTAAGGTCCCGGATATTGATGGTATTTAGTCGGCTATATTGAAGAAAGTCAACCTTCAATAGAACGGCCAATTTCACTTCAGTGGCACGGAAAGTCGTGGGGCTTAAGGTCAAAGATGCATTACAAGATCATCTCGGGCAGTACGTCCTAAATGGATCCACAACACCGATTTGCAAAGGTCAAGTTTCAGTTGACCTGTATGACGAAATACTATGACCTGGTCACAGAGGAGCTTGATGTAAGAGAGGTTAGACATATACCAGGACTTTAGCAAAGAATTTTACACGGTGTTCCATATGGGAGGTTGCTGTACATGTTAAAATATGTGTATTGGGATTAGGGAAAAGATCATGAGATGGACTGAGAGATGGTTGGAAGACAGAAGGCAGAGGGTTTTATAAATCGTTATTCTTTAGAATGAGCCAAGATTTCTGTTCCTGAATGATATTAATGGGGGAATAAAGGGCGATTTGTAGATGTTAGGAAGGTCAGGCTGAGCTCCTTCGAAATTATTTGGACAGGCTTTCATGGATGGTTGGAGAAACGACAGCTTTCTTTAAATATGCTAAAATAAGGTTTGGGAATAAGTTATATGCTGGGAGAGGGACTTTAGACTTGGGCGCTTTGATACAGTCGATGTTGTTTGTTTTTTAGGAGCATTAGCAACTAAGGCCATATTGCTCCGTGAACATGCGGTGGTCATTCCTGACCTTTCCGCATCCTCCGTATTTGGTTGATACAGTCAAACACGCTATGTACATTGTATGCTAACGAAGGTTTGCATTCAATGTTGTACGTAGGTGACCAAGGAGGGACTGGTGTCATATTAATCATTTACTGTATCTTTGCATCTAGGGAAAAAGGAGGTTATAGCTCCGTTATACAAGTCAATGGTAACAGTGCATTTAGAATATACAGTATTGTCTGGTCTATTACTTTCCATTTTTTTGTCCCAGTGAAATGGGACATGAAGTGGGAAATTAATAGCCTGGACTCCAGGAAGTTCACGTTTGATCAGCGCGTTGTCGACCAGGAAATAAACCGCCTCCTTGGGCAGTGGCGGTTGACAGTCTGGCGAAATTTAAAGAGTTACTTGGTTGTTCGGGTACCTTTTGGTAGTAGAAAGGGTGTGATAAATGACTGTAGGTCGTGTATAGCAAAGCTGCTTTCAGTACATCTTTCGGCCCCCTTACTAATACTATTAAACTTGGGTCATTCATTTATCAAAACTGGCTGGTCGATCATACAACATAAGCGGATTAGACATAATATGTATATTTATATTATTTACTGATGCCTCACAACCTTAAATGCCTTGGCACTTAAACTAATTTCTCACGAACAGCGAATCCTAATCACCTACCGAGCTCAGAAGAATATCCTAGAGAAGAGGTCACAACGTACCATAATAAATTAAAAACCCACTAAATTGATAGGAAATTATTCGAGTTTCTCTTAAAAGGACACATTCCTTTGTGTGTATCATTTGAGCATTGGTGCATAAAGAACCGGCTGCCACCTCGTGTAAATCTTCTGTGTGTAATTATTTCGCGACAAATTATTTACATACCATTATTTTCCATAATTATTGCCATCATAATGCAACATAACGTGAAAGATATAACTCACACAAGCCGCGTGATATGAGGACAATAAATCTGAAAGTATTATGGGAGAGCAAAGAGAAATGAAACATAGTTTAATGTTTGGAGAATGCTGGGTAAAGAATTCACATTTAAATATATGAGCGTGTCATGCGTAGAACTCGAACTGGCCATTGAATAAAACATTTAAATCTCTAGTTTCTTTAACCCTTTTGTTTTACAGTGATGAAATATAAATAATTTAGGCCTACGTGCAGGGCCCTGTGGGGGCACGAACTGCGCATTTCCCCTTATGATAACCATCAAGTTGTGAACTGGTTAAGAAACTATCGAACCGATCTAAGAGTATTAGAAAATCCATTTTTGATAAGTTTATTTTGTAGAATTTCAAACGAAACGAGATGCTTAAAAGTGTCAAGATTTCGATCTTGGTTTTAATGCATATTTCGCTTAATCTCAATCCACTGTTCTGTGTGTCTTCGATCCACTCTGCCAGTAACGAACCGAACTGCGAAATTAGTTTCCGAAAAGTAATTTTGTAGTTTGGCAACTACCGGAAGTGGATTCGAATCGCTAACACCTGCAATGGTGGGACTTCATTACAAAATTTCCGATCAATAACTCGGTGACGGAGAGAAATGGCTGTGCATTCCATCCAGCCCCTGGTCTCTCTCTCTCTCTCTCTCTCTCTGTTACTTTAATCAGTTTCTTTTTGCTCCATCATCATCACTTCGTCCCGAACAAGTAACACATTCTTCATACTTAGATCTCCCCCTTTTCTCTCCCCTGAAACGATCTTACCGATACGCGTAACACGTGGCTAAAGCAAGCACTTTAATTGCCTTTTGACCTCGGTAAACGGCCAGTGCCGACGCATGGCAACGGAAACGGTGGAGGCCGGAAGTACTTAATCAAGATGATGTATTTCTCAGTGGCTGAACCTCCATTGATTTATACTTAGAACAGGCTAAGGCGATGTCTCATCGTACTGGGGAACATTAATTACCTGGTATCGATGCTGGTCAACGATGCCGTTATCGGACTTGCGGGACCACCATCCCGCCATGGAACTCCGGTATCTTAAGGCGAACACAACTTTTTTTCCGCTTTATTGTGGAATGTTTTAGTTAAAAGAAAGCAGAGTTGATTTTTCATGGGATAATATGTCAAGTTCCTTGATAAGGAAGTTTTAATGTGCCTCGCTCTAACGTGAAGTAAATTCTGGAAGGTACATCAGACTCATTACAACACCGGGAAGCCCAGAATATTTGTAGATAAATTTTTAGATTTATTTACGATGTGAATTATGCTAGCGCTGACAGTCGCTTTCAGATCGACAACTCCCCTTTGGGGTTGTCGATCTGAAAAGTATTACACTAAACTAGAGCCTGTCGACAATCGGTTTATATAGTTTTATCAAAGTTTTATTCAAATTCGTAAGAATTTAAATGTAAGAAGTCAGTTAATATCAATATAATTACCATTATTAAATAGAAATAATACCAAAATACTTTTCTTATGAGATGGTAAGGCTTGATGGGTTTTAAGAAGCGTACAAACATTAGACTGTACATTGAATTAGATTAGATTAGTCTGTAGTTTCTGAATTTGAGTCTTAAATTACCGCTTTCTTCGATTTTGAGGTCCTGTCGCTGTTTGTTCACGAGAGCGCTAACATGGCTGAATCCAGCTTTGGCCATGTACGAACACAGAACTGCCAGCAACAGGCTCCACAAAGAAAAACGCATGATTTTTGTGCTCCAACCCTTTATCTACTGATGGTTCCATATCAACCAAGAACTGTGAATCAAAAAATCCATCTACTTCTTGAATGCAGAAACAAGCGAATGAACGATGTTGATAATTTATCTCACCAAGACCACTCTAGACCTTGTTTTTATCTGATAAGCTCATTTCAAAATATCATTCGGAACACGGAAATCCTCTGTAAGTCACTGCCTTTGCTCCGAGCACGTGAAAATCGTCTCACCCATTGAACCAACTTCTAAAAGTTTCGCAAACAAACTCATCAATAGTCCACTCTTTTTTTTTTTAACCTCGGCCATCTCATCAGCACAAATATATACAAGTAGTACGTGATTATATTGGAAAATGATGTATGTTTATGGAAACCTGAGGCTATGATGGAATTCCTCCCATTTATTGACTTGCCCTCATACGAAGCCCATTGTAGATGGCTTCGACGTGAATTCCAGTTGAATCACTTCGCCATATGGCTTCACAATAACTTCGGTGTTAATCCATAAGGCGAACACTTTTTATTATCAGAAAAGCCCAACAGTCCACACCTGTCAAATCTATTATTTTATCGGTTTTTGGGTGCGTATCTTCCAACGCAGTTTCGCCCAAATTCCTGCATACAGTGTTCGTCAGCTGAGGGAAGTGTTCTGCTTATCTATACGTTAATGAAGGCATAATTGTCTCGTTTTTCTTACCGATAATGAAGTCGTGTCTTCCACAAACAAGATCAACGTTAGTTTATCACGATGTGGGCTGAAAGAATAAAAGAAAAAGACTGAAATTTCCAGCTCAAAGAATTTATCTTCGTGTTACGCTAACACCCACACGCACAGACACTCCGAGATCCTACGGTTGCCATGGTTATATCACGCGTAGGCAGTTGTAGAGTTGAAATAAGACTTGACAACGGAAAAGAATTGACACTTTTGCATAGAATATATTTTGTGGAGACACACAAACATTGCGGACAAACAATTCATAAAGAATATTCCGAAGGAAGTTTCGTGAAACAAAGTATTAACTCTGTTTCGGATAAACATTGTGAAGTGCAAACACCATCTTTAAAGAAGTTTCCTTCTGAATGTTAGATAAAACACTTCCTTTGCGACTGGATGGTGGGAAAAGTTTGGATGACTGAGTGACATTAGTCAGGAAAAAGAAAGAAAACAAATAACATCAGAGAGGAAACTCACAAATATCTTTAAAGCATTCCTTTCTGGAAGATTATTGCCAGTTGTACTAAAACACAACAGAATCTATCTGTTGTTTTAACCACCAGAATTCACCAGATAGATTCCGTCTCTAAATTTGTGGTCAATACGAGTCATCTGACTTCAAATTTAGATTCAGTTAATCAAAATCCATTAGACGCACCATATTTCGGGAGAGAAAAAAAATCTAAAGCTTTAAAATTTGTTCAGTTTTATCGACTGAGCGAATCCGAAGGCTGCTAGTTGCTTGGTTACAACGTCGCATGGAGAGGAGAAGAAATGGTTTCAGACATCTTTTGATCAGTTGTAGAAAACTACAAATGAGGTTTGTTCGTAGTCCAAGAAGAATTACATTAAAAATACATTTTAAAAATCTGTAAACAGCACTCTAAGTTCACGCAATTTTAGGTCGTTGTGCGATTAGCCTCAACCAAATTAGTACATTAGTGGGTGACAAAAGGGAGCCAACAATATGTTGCGAAAGGCGGAAGAGGCGCTGCCAAGGTATTATTGAGCTAATGAAGTCTGATGTGCGTAAACTATGTATTTATTATCTTGTCAAGACGGGTTCTTGAATACCCTCTTAGTCTCCTATCACCTGAAGCCTTCCGTATTAGGTGTGTTACGGGATAACAGTTGAATTTGAGTGACGGGGAGGGGGGGGTAGTGAGGCTCTATCTTGCTTAGGTGAAACTGATATATTCATAAACACGGTTGGGTTAGAATGACAAAAGGATGCTAGAAAACAGATAATATTAACTAAGTCTGAATTGGTGTTAAAGTTCATTCTGACGGTTGCATTACATTTTTCTAAACTTTTGGTATCTGCAGTACGAAAGCTACACTGCTCGACAAAATCAACAGAACGCGTAGAAAACGTGGTGTAACTCGTGCAACTTGCGATGAAGCGGGACAAATTTTGGTATGGTGGTGTTTCAGAGAATAAAGATGAAATGGGGAGACAGCGAGAAACTTTGGACAGGTAAGAGACATTTAAGGGTTTGTATAAGAATTACCAAAAAAGTCACATTACAAAGTCGATGGAAGATGCTCGAAAATATGGTCACATGACATCAGTATGGTGTATGATCCCCTCCATTGGCTAAACAGGCCAGACAGCGTGGAACGATGCTCGATATAAGGGTATCTATAAGATTCTGTGGCAACAAATCCCATTCTTCCACTAGCACAGACCTCAGCTCATCAACTGACCGAGGAATTGGCTGTAGGCTTGCAATGCGACGCCCAAGGGCGTCCCACATATGTTTGATCGGATTTATGTCTGGTGATCGTGCTGCTGGCCACGGCAGTCGTTGGATATCTTCAGTTTCATGATATTCCTCCACCATTTCAGCTCTAAGTGCAGTGGTGGTGGTGTCGTGCATGCAAAGAAAATCTGGGCCAACTGAACCCCTAAAAAGTCGCACATAGAGTTTGAGGATCTGATCTTGGTACCTCTGTGTAGTTAAGGTACCCCTATTAAAAATATAAAGTGGGGTGCCGTTGATCATTATTCCGTCCCACACGAGAATAATGATCAACGTTCCTCGTTGATCATTACTACCACATTCCTCGTTGTCTTCTGATGAAATAACGTCTAGAACCTGTTTGTAGGATAAAACGTGACTCCTATTTTATTGTGAATAATGTCTTCGGCGACACTGTTCACAATAAAATATTCATGAAAAACATTTTGTTCTGTTAATTTTGTCGAGCAGTGTAGTAGGAACCAAGAGTAGACCCTCGTGGAATTCTTGTGGAATTTGTTGAAAGCAGTAAAACTGCTCTGAACTTTCGCACTGGGCTCTTCAACCTCTTCGAATAAGAAAAGGCTCATCCATGGGTTCCTTTAATCAGATAGCGGTGTTGGATAAGAAGTTGATGGTGTTGTAAAACAATAGAGCACTCGCCCATGCGTCCTGGAGTAAACAGACATTTATTCAGTAATAAAACAGACGCGCAATCGACCAGAAAATAGGTAGATACAACAAGAGGTACACTGGACCGGACACTAGAGCAGTCTTTATGGTTGGCTGCTTCAAGGAAGTTTGTTGGGGCAGGCCTAATTTCCATTTTCTCGTCCATGTAACCAACACCGCTTTAAGAGCGTGCCACACCTACGAGAGGTGGTTTGTACAGCTAATTCGCGATTATGCGCATCAATATGCGTGAATTACTCTAATCGCTAAGCAAGCAGAGTGAAACATCGGTTAATTTTGAATCCAGAAGGACTATTGGGATATGCCTTTGGCTTTATAGTATTGGAAGAAGCCTGGAGAACTTCAGTTACTGTTCCTGCTCGTATTTTTAAACGATCAAAAAAGATTCTTCAAAGGATACAGAAATGTTTTGTCCAAAAATGATGCAGATAGAATGATTACAGAATAAAAAGAGAGATAAAATACTTACTAGTGTTCGGAAGATCTTTAACGAGATACGCTATTTTTATATTTTTTAAAGCATTTTTAGGCATATTTCTAACCAGAAGTAATCACCAGGTTTAATTTGAAATATTAAAATTAACGGGAAGTTAATTTGCAGTTTTTGTTTGCTTGATAATTTTAATCTAGAATTTCTAAATATATCTATTACAAATAAAAAAATCAGCTTATGTCGTTAGATAAATAAGACATTATCTTCGTGGCTAATAAAGGAGGAGTCCTTAGCTAAACAAGGTCTTCATTAGCCATAATCGCATCAAGTGGCGCATCACTTTCGTTCATATCTTTGATGGTTCACAAGCCCTAGACATTTTAATCGCCGGAGCCCAATCTCTTAAACTGAGTTCTCTTATTAAATGCGGATCATTTTAACGGCCACGTGATCTCGTAGGTGTCGTGGCTGAAAGAAATGTAAACTCTCTTGCCGACAAAAAAATCCGTTAGTCAAGTTGGATAAGCCATTGCGCAGACGTGCCATCAGACAATTGAACTGGACCCTAAGTTTCCTCTTCAGCTTGTCAAGAAGACACGACAAGATGCAATTAAGCTCTGTCAGTTGTGGCAGACAGAATAATATCTCCTTTACACTTAAAGCTGGAGCGTCCCTCTCATTCAGAGTCAAGGGTCTTCCCTCACGTAGTTCAACGCCAACAAGTTCCCGTAACTTAGGCAAGTGTATTAAATCTGTCATTGGCTGAACTCTTAATGCCAAACAATTAGTAATGCAGACTCCAGCTTCGAGAGTAGCTTAATTACCTCGATGGTTAATGGTCATCGTGTTGGTCAAGTCCATAGGCAACTATAGGGAGTACAGCTTTTCCCCTGGGATGTTTGAGAAAATAACCAATTGCTTTTTTATAATGTCGAATAAGTTTTGATTTTAATTATAAATAAATTTGATATTTTACGAATTTAAACAACGAACGCATTTCTTTAGACTTTCTATTCCTCCCCCGTCCCCTTAGTTTTCTCTGCACAATTTAATTTCTTTAAGACGAGTTTTGTATACAATAAACGAAATATATTAACGCGATGTAATGTGGAAGACACACCGGGAGAGGGCGCAACTTGCATTGTTGACAGAAGCGTGGCACTCTAGCAATAAAGCTGTACCGAATTTTGCAGTTTCTTTTTTTCCTCGTTTCATATCCGATTGTTCGTGGACATGGTAAGGGATATTTCGCTTATCTATTTGAAGAAATCCCCAAATTCTCAAATATTTATCAAAATCTCTATTTCATTAACCATCGACCGGTGCATCTCAACTGCTAAGCTGTTTGGTGGCCAGCTTGTTTCGCGTTACCCACAATCCTCTTATGGGACTATAAATAGAAGAAGTGGAAAGATATTGCACGCATTAGAAACAATAATGGCCCTGCAGGAGACCACGAATATGTTTGAAATAAAAGACTGCATCCGCTCAACTCCAAAACCGAAGATAATTCCATCTACACGATAAGGGAGGGGTGGACATTTATTACACACAAAAGGGGACATAAAAACAAGCCTCTGCATGCCCGAAAGAAGAAACAAACACTTTAAGATGCAGCGTCTCCTTTCATGCTTCCTTAGCTGGTCTCCCATCCATAACAACCGTCCATCCTCTCTTATTAAATCTCCAAATTCCTTTAATATAGTACGCCACCCTCAATATTGAATTTTTACTCTTTTTTTTTTTTTCCTTTTCCCCTCTTCATCTAATGTAAATCATGACTTCGTACGCCACGAGAATGTACGAGATGAGGAACACGCGTGAACGCGAGTGCGTGTGTATGCGTGTGTGATTCCAGGCTTGAGTGACATATCGACTGTTACCCAATGGGAAATCAATGCGGCCAAGCTCGCAGGCAAATCAAGACACGTGATACAATAAAAGGCTTGTATCATGTCGACTGTCATTAGGAGAGCGCGCATAGCCCCTAAGTAGCTTATGTCGTTTGGTTCGAGTGCGTCATGTTGAGCCGAAGTAAATCCATTAATTTTCCTAATGATCCTATAGTTTGGGTAAAACATTAAGCTGATTTAGATATAATGGCGACCCTCCAGGGGGGTGTGTATTAATGGCCCGAGGAAAGAAGGACGGCTTCTCCTTTTTATTAATAAAGTCGTTCGAGGTTCAAGTGGCAAACTCAAGGTTGTATTACCTGTAATTAACACCGCTCACTTTAACAAGGGTCTGAGTACAAGATTAATTATGCTTTCGGTGACATTTTGTGTGCTCTGCTGCAGCGAAACGTGGATGTTGCGAAGATGGGTGGAAAGTTCAGTTGCCCCGCAGCTTGTCTCTTAATCTGAGATGGGGAAACCATGAATTATACTAATAAAGGCAAATTAAGACATTCCTCGCATTTATTGGTCCCAATTAACTTCGATTTCAGAAGTCTTTCGACCTAACTGTAGCGAAGTTCACAATATGTTACGATAATTCTCGACTTCAATGATTTTTGTAATCGAATTCGTGTTTGTAATGAACTCGCCGGTCATATATCGCGTATACATCTTTGAAATCTGCCTTTGCAGGCGCTAGAAGTAGCCTGCGTCATTTTTTGGGAAACAGAGGTGTAAACACCTAACGAAGCTGCACACGCGTATTCCTTAATAGTTCGAAATTATCTTTTGTCTCACACAAAAGACAATTCTCTACATTTTGTGACCGCACGCGGTCACAAAAAGCGTGCCTTTCTTCTTGATTATAAAACTTGCTGAACGATACCATTAATTAACAATCGTTTACGAAACTAAATTTTGTATTTTGAAGCAGTTTCCTTACTGTTTATGATGATTTTCATTGTAAAATGAATATTTTATCAATTAATTAACTGTGTAGAGTAAAATGTGCTTCGAAAGCAAACAGTGTTGTAATTAACTTAGGTTTGTCGGTCATGTAATTTAAAACTAGTGAAAAGTTCATTAAAAATTTTAATCCGATTGGAACTATATGAGAGATTCACAATCCTGTTTTTTTTTTTTTTTTTTATTTAAGAAAAACTGTTCCAAAATAACATCTTATCTACGTTTATTTAATTTTTTTTTTGTCTTGGAAGTTTCGTGAAGGTTTTTTGTTTTTTTTTTTTTGTTTTGTTGCATTTATGTGCGTTTTAATTTTCGATAATTACGATTTGTAACAAGACACTAAATTAACTGCATTAAATAAACAGAGTCCTTTCTAGAAGATATCTTCTTGGGATAAAATTTGCTTCCAATATTTCAACGCTTCTTTTTTTTTTTTTGGTTCGAAATCTGAAACGTCTTTTTAGTCTAAAAAAAATCACAAAGTTCAGCCACGTTTATTACGCATGCTTAAAAAATGGCCCCGTTTGGTAAACTGCAATTAAGTAACAGTAATTACGTGAAGAATTTTATTTAATTAAAATTTCAGTATTTGTTTTTTTCTCTCTTTAGAAAGTGAGTCTTTGGAGCAATAATTTAAATTCACAAAAGTTATTCGGTTCAGATTTCTGAGGTGTAATCTCATGATGCTTCTATTTAGTTTCCAGGAGAGTTTAAAAAAAATGAATGTTATTACGAAAAACACTTTTCTGTGGTTTATAATTATATACAAATTCGGCATCATTTTTTCCTTTTTCGTTAGTAATAAAAAATATCCATTATAATCTTACAGAAAGGTAACTAATTGTTTTTAAATTTTAAATATCTAAGGATTTAATTTTTAGGGATTTATTTAAAGAATTTATTTATAATCTTTTAAATATGGATGTAGGGATTTTTAGCGATTTATTAGAAATATATTTAAAGGATTTTTAGAAATTTATTTGAAGGATTTATTAAAATCCTTTAAGGTTTTTGGGATTTATTAGAAATTTATTTAAAGGATTTTTTTAGGGATTTATTTTATTAGGAATTTATTTAAAGGATTTTTTAGGAATTATTTTATTAGGAATTTAATCCCTAAAAATTCCTAATAAATTAGGAATTTTTAGGGATTTATTTAAAGTTATTTATTTAAATAACTTTTTTTAAAACAACCCAAGCATTTGGAGGCGGTATCATGGTATGGAGAATATTTTGTGGCACGGATTGGGTTCGTTGATACTGGTGGAAAGTCGAATGTCATCCAGGGAGTACCTGAATTTTGTATCAGATCTACTACACCCTGCAATGTTACACTTTTGTCCAGAAGGTGATGACCACTTTATGGATAACAGTGCATTGGCAGAATCCTGCAAGAATGGTTCGCAGAATATGACACGGATTTCCACCATCTTCCCTGGCCCACATATTCACCTAATCTTGATGCTATTTAGAATATGTGGGCTATGCTGGAGAAAGCTATTCAGCAACGAATTCCTCTTCCTTCGATTTTGTCGCAGCTGCACAATAATTTGCTGGAAGAATAGTTACAACTAGACCTAAACTCACTAAAATACTTTATGGAATTCATGTTATTCGAAACAATGGTGTTCCGATTCCATTATGAATAAAGGCTCGTAGGTTTTTTGGCTAGTGCGTGTATTTTGGTTTTAATTAGGTATTGCCCATTTTATTATATTAAAAAATACACAAATTATTGCGCCGATAAATTAAATTAAAATTTACGAAATATAAGTAATCAAAAATGTGCTTTCGGTTTTCCCATTTTGCGGGAAACAATATTTTGACCACTTGGCGTATTGTACCCGATCTGACTGTCATATTGACCAATTTTACGAAGTGATGCTAAAATAGTTGTCATGTAATGTCAAGCAAGGCGCATGACCCGAATATCTTTGTTTATCCAGCAAACTAAGTAACAGTTTATACCTCGGGAGAAATGTGGAATAGACGAAACTTGGAAATAGATTTGGTGTGTAGAAATAAAGCTTTAAATTGAATCCTCATTAGAGACAGTGCAGTGCCAGGACAGAGGAAGTTATCGACACGCCTCATTATGAAAGCAACGCAAATGAAGCAATCATCCATCGTTGCAAAGTCTAATGAGGTACAGCTTCCAGCTAACTAGGATAATAGATTATACAGGCATCTCTTCTGTTGTAAACATCCAGCAAACGAGCTTATGGCAGAGATTACACACACACACACACACACACACGTACGCACAGAGTTCGCGATAGTCCCTACTTGGGCACCAACCACGCCCTAGAAAATTGAAGGTCTTCGTGTCACGATAGGAGGCAAAGAGTGCCGATAGAATATCAGTAAGTCCCTGTAAACCATGTTTTAACAAGCTTATTGAAGTCAATTAGATGGCTATAAAAAGGACATCATGAACGCAGCACCCATTTCCAATCATGGAATGTACACAGCGGAGGATAGGTCAAAAGTTAGTTTATGTAACAGAGTTTTTATTTTAAAAGAATGCGACGAATTCAAAAGATTTAAAGATAATTATTTTCAATCACTTTGAATCGGATACTTTGCTTAAATAGCCACACATTCTGAATAGGTTAACAAATAAACCACGTGATTAGAACGTATACAAAATGTGGAGCGTTTATTTGGTTTCATAAAGCAACGATTAGGCCTCAGCTCGAGAATTACTGTTGCCGAATTTTTGTTTCTTAATGTGTAGCTGTTTTTGGGAAACTAAGGATGTAAGGCGTCAGTATGTTTGCTTTATAAGATCAAAAATCCCGAGTTGCATTCTGGAGTTCACAGCCTGAAGTTTATAATAAAAACTACCCGCACATTGTACACTGCCTACCATTAATATCCGGAGACCCTTCTGTTGACAGTTAGCCAAGCACCACGTGTCAGATACAACTATAAACATGCTCGTAGGCTTTCGAGGAGGCAGTAATACGATTGTCAATAGAAGACTCCACGATCAACGGAGTTAACAGACTTCCACCAGGAATGTTAACAGTGTACCACATAAGCAGTCGGTCTGTACGTGACATTTCAACAGCACTGAAGATCCCTACGTCGACGATTGCTGATGTGATCTGCAAATAGAAGCGGACTGGTAATGAAACCGTCACGAAACGACCTAGAAAACCTCCGAAGTTGACGGAATGTGACAGGAGAACCTACAAAGATTCATCTGCTTGGTACGCAGGTCGACGCTGTGTCAGCATACACAGGTCCTCAGTAATCACCTCGAGTATTGCCAGATGCCATCTAGCTTGGTGTAAGTCCGCCGTTTTTGGACCGTAGACCCATAGAAAGCTAAGCTGTGTTTTGGAGTGACCATTCACGCTACATGGTTTACCAGTCTGATGTTGGTGCTTTGCTGTGGCGGATACTCCGAGATATCTAACTGCCGGACTGTATCATCCGGCAAGTAGCTTCCTCCCGGTATCCGCCAAAGAAGTTTGGCGTAGGCAGCATGATGGTCTCGGGCTGTTTATTCTTGGTTTGGGCTGGGACAATTGGATTTTTTAGATAAACCATGAACTCTGAGGTCCTGGACAACCTACGCTGTGGCAGCACGTAGGGGGAGGCCCATACCTACGAAGGGGATTCAAACAAAATGACACATTTTTGCCACCTCTCAATACACTTCCGTAGGCCAGTTTTTTAGAAGTCTTCTGACTGTCCTTCAAACCACGACTCGGTAGCAGGAATCACTTCATCATCAGCAGAAAAATGTTTTTCACGAAGAAGGGAAAGAAATCTGAGGGTGAAGTGTCGGGGAAATCATTAGGATGCGGCAATATTTCAAACCCGCATTCGTGGCGCACTTCACTGCAGCACGCGAGGGGCATTATTTTGACAGTTTTCCCCGTATTTTTTCTTTGATAACAGTACGTAGTTTTATGAGGTGGTTGGAATAATACTTCCCAGTGATAGGAAAGCCCTTTTGTAGGTAATCTGATAGTATTACACCACGCTGATCCCAAAAAAACTGACAGATCATCTTGCCAGCACTTGTTTGCACCTTTGCCTTTTTAATGGGGTGGTGATTCTGCATACTTCCATTGTTTTGACATTTGTTTAATTTCGGGATTATAGCGATAGGTCCAAGTTGCATCCTTGGTGATTAGCCGTGAAAAAAAAAAAGAAACCTCCTCTTGCTTTTGCTGACAGATGGAAAACATTACACATTGTGTCCTTTGCTTCTGGAAAGGGATCGGAAATCTGGGAACCCATCTAGCAGATACTTTACTCGTATATTACTGTTGATGGGTGATGTTCTTCACGGACACTGCATTAATTTGGAACTCTGCGGCTAGTTCTTTGACGCTAATACGACGATTTTCCAGGATTAGTGCTTCAATTTTTGCAACACTCGCTTCTGTTACAGCAGTTTCTGGGGGCGTCCAGAAGTTTCTTCATTATGCACTGAGGTTCTTCCACACTTAAATTGTTTATACCAATGTGCAACAAACACTGTAACCTGGGCAGTCTTCTCCCTAAACAACGACCATTTCTTCGTGGATTGTTTTGGGTGTTTTCCATTACAGAAGGAGGAACCGAATCACTGATCTCTGTTCCATTTTATCTATTGTGACACTCCACTTAATTCAACACCATAAAAAATAAAAATGAATTATCAGATCGAAACCAAAATTTGTGTGGTTGCTATAGAGATTTCAAAGTATCGAACAAAGAAAAATCCATCTTTCTATCGCAACTACTTCTGGTTGAATTTAAAGTCATAAGCGTAGAATGGGACAGTCCCGGTCCAAAACTTTTACTTTACCTCAGTCCTATGGAGAACCTCTGGGCTTGAACTGGATTATCGGATGCCTGTAAGGAGACACTGCTCCACTCCCCTTGAGCGATAGTGAATTGTAAGGATAAGAATAGGTAGTTACTGATTTTCAAATGAGTTCCACATAAGATAAATAAGAAAGATTAGCAGCATTCCTTAAAATTAAGCGAAAAAATGGTAATGTAATCATAAAATGAATAAACTATCGTGTAAAGTAATTAAAGGAGTGATAAAAGACTTCGTTTTGAACTCTACATTTTCAATCGGCAAACGTGACTAAGCTGCAGAAAAACCGGCCACCTACAATCAAAGTAACTGAGAGAACGCGTTGAGTTTTATCAACGCCTGCTGCCGAACTGAAATATAAAAATGGAGATAAGCACAGACACACATCCAATGTAATTTTAATGCGGCAATTCATGGAGGGAGCGAAAGATATTTTCAAAGGACGGCTACGCAGACACAATCCATCCTCTGTGACAAGTGCTGTCAGAAGAGCAAAAGAGGAAGAGCGAATACAAAATTTATTAAAAAGGAGAGACAATAGTGAGCGTGTTGGTGACACGGGCGAGTTACCCACTCACGATTACAAGAGGAACGAAGGAGAGCACGAAATACCTGGCCACCAGAGGTGTACAAATCTTCTCCTGTTTCTTTATTTACGCTTCTTCAGTTGCCAAGCCAACTAGTATCTCATTTGGTTCCTTTGCCTCATTCACCAACTTCTGCGCAAACTCAAGTTTCCTTCGGAGACGGAAACTCTCATTTCCGTGTCCGTTGACGTCACACGTAAAGTGGCCAATGTCGTATTTAGAAGTCTGGGTCCCTGGCGATCCTATTTTTAAAGGCTTTAAAATACGGTCTCTTGAGCACTGGCCCAATAGTTATTGCATTGTCCCTGCTTTCTTTCATTACATGCACCTTAAGTGTAAGTTGAATCGGGCTGGAAACTCGAGAAGTTTAAATGAATAGTACTTATAATTTAAGTAATTGACATCTTATTTTAAGACAATGGATGGATTTAAAAATATCCCCGTCAGGGTGCTCTAGGATCCCTTCACACGGATTACAAATTAGATGTGAATCAGAGTGTGAACATGAAAGTTATTGAGCCCATGGTGATTTCATTTTGGACAGCAGGCTTAGAACTAAGCGAATGCAGATACTAATTGGCCTCTGTAGCATTCTTATAAGAAAGCCATGAGGGCATGGAACAGCAAAGTAGAATCCACTAATTTTTCATGCCTTTTAGCTTTTAAACCAATTCTGAAAGACAGATAAGACAAATCCATTCCTTAGCACTGGAAGCTGTAGCTCAGTCTTCAAGGCGACTGTTGTACCATCAGAAAAAAACATCAGTTTTTTTCTGATGGTACAACAAATCTTAACTATTTCCTTGTAAGGCGGATTAATATGAACAACAGGGGGGGGGGATCGTTAGTGGTTTCGAAGTGTATAGAGACAGAAGCCTTGAGGGTCCAGTCAGTTGATTGTGACGTAGGAAACAGAATTATTGCAATGACAGGATGTGGTCCGTTAGAAGTGCCCTTTGACAAACCGCTCAGAACTCCTACGGCGAATTTGACGGAGTTCACTGATTACGAGAGCGATGATTCATTAAAGTCGTTTCATGAATTTATATCAGAATACCTGAGTACAATGGATAGGTGTCCAACAAGGCTCTTCAAATGAAAGATTTCTCTTAACTATTTCGCCTTCTGCAATGTCAATTTTCTTTTGAGCCAGGACTCGTTTAAACTTCAAAATTTGTAGTTTTGCAAATATCGCATTGCTAGAAAGTAGTCTAGCAACGTTGCTACTTTTTCGTCCAGTCTGTTGCTTTTCAAAAGGCGTAGCGCATGCACTTGTGTACATAGGTGCGCCACGGGGAAGGGGGACCGAATGGACTAAAACCTCCCTAAGAATATGTCGTTTTATATTGTAGTGCCCCTGTTTGTCTGATGTAGGGTTTTTGGCATATCAGAAACTTGGCGATATTACGCCATATATAATATATCTGTAAATTGCGTGCGTTCTGTGGTCAACTTGCTGTTTACTGGACGAAAAACCTAAGTTTCCAGGAGAAAAAAACCATGGTACCCTCGCCTGAGATCAACTAACTCAACCACATTGTGAAAAAAAGCCCACAAAAATTTCTCGTGTCATGTAATTCAAACTTGGGTTTTTTCCACCCGCTGTTGGGAGGACGGTGATTCTAGCTACCGCGACACATGGCTGTACTGTCACGTGTTGACAGTACAGCCATGTGTCGCGGTAGCTGTACTGTCACGTGTTGACGCTTGTTGTTGTTGTTGTAGGGTTTTAGGAGCATCAGCGACTAAGGCCATAGTACTCCGTGTATACTGTTGTCGATTTTCTGTTTGCTGGATGAAAAACTCGAATTTCTGGGAGAAAAAAAACACCTACCTCGCCTGAGACCGACTAACTCAGTCACGTTGTGAAAAGGCGCATAACAATTCCTCCCGTCATCGATGGGACCCGAACTCGGGTATTTTCCACCTGGTGTGGGGAGGACGGCGATTTTAATAACTGTGATACTGACGAAGGCGACGCTTGTAGAAGCCACCAATGCGAAACAACTAAAACCGATGTAATATCATGGTAACACTATCGCTGATCGAACTTCCAACACAGGCATTCTCAAGAGAATCTTTCTCATAATCCCTCTGCAAAACTTCCGTTGTGTAGGATTAACTGCTGGTAAGACATTCAACTTCGATGTTCTACAGTTTCTTTATAATTTTTCTTTAATTCTCACATGTTTACTTAATAACCATTGATTTTCCTCTGCTTAAGAATTTTAATTGTCTTTCCCATTCTTAATCGTTCCAATTTTAATGACAAAAGATCCTGTGATTTATAAACTTCCAAAATCACATTCGTGTGACATGCTATTCACACCAACTGGCTCCTGGTATGAGTTTAAATGTGCTTATTCCACAAAGACATAAGTAGTTCTGTTTATAACCTTTGCTACAAACACGAAAGCGCAAAGATTGTCCAAAACAATAATCACCAAAAGATGAAGTTTTCAAAGAGTGGTATCAAAATTCCTGGTTATAATTGAACGTACAATCATTTTAGTCCCTACAGGGAACTCCACATGTCGTAACTGAAGGAAGAGTTGAAATCCAGTTCGTTAAAACTTTAAAAATTTGTAGAAATCAGAGAGCCATGACTCGGTGCAATAATTACTACAATGGAACCGCCACCAATTTTATCCCCGTTCGTTTAGAAAAGCGCATTGATTTCTCCAAGAGTCGTGGATGGCCTGACACACTCACTATTAATGACACGATGAAAATTGTATCAGTTTATGGCACCAGCTACAGCGAAAACGTTCGAGGTCTTATTGGTGTGTCCTGTGGGTATTTTTGTTCTTCTAGTCCAGCAGGAAACTGTAAATATTTGCATAATAAATGCCCTCTGGATATGAATAATTTAAAGACGCAGAAAAACAGCTAATTCCAGCAACTCGGAGGTGTGGCCACAATTTTAGATCGTAGCACACGATACCGCGAGGTTGATTTAGACCTAGGAAAGCTACTACTCTCATACACTGCAAACTGCCTGCTTTATTTATTTTTTCGTTCTTTGAATGATTGCATATTGGTTGGGTAGCAGAGGATCCATTTTTAGCTTCTTGTTTGATATCTTCCGGATATCGGGTTTAGAATTTGTATTTTTCCAGTTAAACATTTTTGAAAATAGCACTCTAAACTTGAGTGAGTTTGATCAATTCTCTCTCTCTCTCTCTCTCTCCGATTCTTATAGAGATAATATCTAAGAACAGAGTTAATTGGTTGCAGGGGTCATAATATTTAGTTCTAGAAACTGGGGTTTTCATCCCAAAATATCAGTTAATTCAACCATAGAATACACGCAATTTATAATATAATAAACTCATAATATACTTTGTCCCTCATGGGCTTCGTTGCGGATTTCAAACCACCTACCCTTTCTCTAACTTTTTCAAACGCACACTCACTGATCAAAAAGTTAAACCTTTTGCAATTGGCGTCAACAGATAATTAAACATACATTGCACAAATGTAAGTTGTCACGTGGTATAATGACAAGTACTTTGGTATCAGATACTGTAAATAGTATACGTTCTCCTGGGGCTTCTTAGTCACTTTGGTTGGGGAAGACTGGTGATTTTTCTGATTTTCAGAAAGGTGTTATTGTTAGAGCACCAATTTACGTTTCCTTGCACCAACGGTATGATGAAAATGTGGTGAGCTTCATGAAGCCATTATTCTAGACTGTTTTGTGTCCACCACTCAAGTACCTGGAGATAGTGGTGTGGAATATGTTCTTATAGTACGGACTGGGTTCACTCATACTATTAGAAGCTTGTGTTACCTTTGATGAATATCTTTCTATCGAATCAACTTGACCCTTAAATGCTTTTTTCTCACCCGGATTGCAATGGATTCTTTCAAGACGACAGCGCAACTATCCACCCGACAAAAATTGTACCTGAATAGGTCGAACAATGTTCCCAACGTCTACTCTGGCTGCTTATTCTCCAATTGTGGATCCAGTTGACGATATTTGAGATATGTTGGAAAGGGCAGAACGGTTTTGCATTTCTCTACCGACTATAACACGGCAACTGACAAATATTCTGATGGAAGAATGGGCAAATCTAGAGCTAGTCTTCCTCAGACACCTTGTGGAATCCATAGCACGTTTAGTAGCTATAATTCAGAAAAAAAAGGTGACTCTAATAGATATTGAATAACAGTTTCTAATTTTTTGGGCCGGGAGTGTACCTTAACCTCATTTCTTAAGGGCTTCACATTCTAAACATATGGAAAGGTAGGCCTTCTCATTTTACGTTTGTGGTGAGGTATGGTATGCTTTTTTGTTTTTCATTGCACATTCATGAGTACGTGAATGTAAAATATTTACCAATCTCCATGTATGTGTATTATTTTTATCTCCATATTTATGTCTCATCTCATTGCCACTGTGCCTACGCAGCAATACACGAATTATATGTTTGTGGACACTATCGGACTTTGCTGTGATCCAAGGGACATTTAAATAAATAAATACAACAGCACACACACACACACACACACACACACAGGGCCGTACCAGTGTCCGAGTAGTCCAACGGTAAATTTATGTTTAATTCCAGAGAAGCAAATCAGCACGTAAGTTATTCATGGAATGTTGAGCAAAGCATCCTCATGATGGTACCAGTTGAAGCAAGAATTGGACGCTCTGGACTGATTTTTTTTTTGGTTTTAGGGATTACATATAAGACCTTCCATGATGTACTTTGAATCAGTTTTCATTTAGCTTTCCATAAAAATTAAGAAATTACTATTTTTTAAATATTAATCGAAACGGTAATTATAAATGCATCGTTAAAATTAAAGAAATAATTTTATGTAATTTTTTTCCTATTCTGTTTACGTGAATTAATTTTTAATTAATTAATATTATTAAAGTGAGCCCGAATAGGAGGACCAATGATGGATATTCAAGAACCGAAGTTCTCATAGAAATTTGTTTAAACTTTTCATAATTTTTGCAAATATACACTACCTTCCAAACAGTATACGGACACCTCTGTTTTCACAGTCCATTGGAACTTCCCAGATAAACTGAAGTTCCGTGGGAGAGGGACAGGTTTTTGTGATTATTGCTTACAATTAGACCCCGTTGACCACACTTTTTCTTTTATTGTTCGGGAAGTAAGGCGTCTATGGAAAAATTCTCTATTTTCAGCTGAGGGATATATCATTCCAGCAGGCACGTTGTATGGATTTTCCTGGTTCAACCACTAAAGGAGTGAATCTGGTTATGTGTACTCTCAATCAACTCAAGTACCGTGTTTTGAAGATTAGGAAACGCGGGTTGGAGGAGTATTCTGGGTATTTGTACAAGAAAGTTGAAGAATCGGTGCGAGCTTCTTTATATAGGTTCTTTTCAGTGGTACGGGAACGTTTCAAGACTGCCAGATTTCTTGATTCAATGAGATACTCTGCCATAGATTTGAGAATTAGACTAGGATCAATTAGTGGCTTGTTTCTGTTCTGGTATTATGATAAGTTTCAGGAGTGGATTAGTTATCATAGATATAACAGTGAACAGATATTGGTCGACTATTACCGGTAATCCCTGTCAAATGTGAAGTTCTCTTTAAGTTGAATCTCTTATTGTTTCTCTCAGTGAATTCGGGTAGGGCAACGCTACTCCAGACAGCGAGCTTTTGTTGGCTACCCAGACGTGGCCAGAATGAAACGTACAAAGTCTGGTATGGTGAGAGGTTGGATGTCCCCTTATCTTTCATTTTCTGCCTTCCTTTTTTTTTATGGCTTGATACAGGACTGATTTCTAGAGGGTTGTTACCGTATACCAGGAATGGCCAACAAGTCGATCGCGGTTTTAAATTCTGTCGATCACGACGAATTTTTAATATATATAAAAAATAACAGATTCTCTTTTTGAAAATTTAAAGAACAAAAATTAAATTAAAAGTGCTCTTCAAGATCTGCAATTATCTAAAAATATTGTTATGCGACGCATCGAAAAAATGAGGAAAAATTGCGTGTTCATATTGCTGATTGTGTGTCCTTTTCTTTACAACTGAATGAATCTACAGACCTCAGTGACATAGCTCAATTGCTCGTTTTTATTCGTATGGTGTTCGTTGATTCTGCCACTAGAGAAGAACTGCTGATTATGGTTTCGTTAAAAGAAAAACACTAGAGGTCTGGCGCGGGGGTGCATAAGTACACGTGCCTTGAGTGACCGGGGTTCAAGCCCGTGACTGCTGAATACTGTGTTGTTTGTTGTATTCTGTCTATCTTGTGAACTCCTCTGACCGTTTGGTCGTCCCGGAGTATAAACAGATTATTATTATTATATATTTAACGCATTCAAATATTTTATTGAAAAAATTAAATTACCACTATTTAAGGTCGTATCAATAACAACAGATGGAGCTAAAGCAATGACGGGGCATCTTAACGGATTCATCTCATTGTGCCAAAAGAATGATGAATTCCCAGATTTTTGGAGTTACCACTGTATCATCCACCAACAAGTGTTAGCCAGCAAAAGATTAAATACTAAACGTGTTGTGGACATACACATGTGTAACTTTCAAAATCGTGAATTCCATCAGAGGACAATCTCTCCAAAGGAGACTTTTCAAAATGCAACTCGATGAAAATGAACCAGATCTGATATTACACACACAGATGTGAGGTGGCTGAGTCAGAGTAAGTTTCTACAGAGATTTCGAAATTTGTTGAATGAAATTAAAAAAATTGTTGATCAAAGGAGAGTTGATTATCATCGGCTACAAAATAAGTAGTTGTGTGATCTGGCTTTTTTGGCAGATTTTACCAGTAAATTAAGTGATCTGAATTTGGAATTACAAGGAAAAAATAAAAATGTGGGTGACATGATTAGTAGTACTTTTGACTATAAATATCAATAATATGTGTCGATTAACTTTTTTAACCATGTGCAATGAAATTCTTGAGATGGTAGATCGCGGCACATTTTGAAGAAAAAAAGTAGATCGCATCACAAATTAAGTTGGCTACCCCCGCACCATCCAAAGTTGACCACTGGTAATTCTATCAGGACCATCCAGCAACGCACAGGAAAACCAAAGAAACTCATTCCAGGCGTTTACTCGGAAGGGTTACAATAATCTCGTCAGACCTCCCTGCAAAATGCCAACTAGCCGTTCCAACCATCTTAAGGGTTTGAGGTTTCTACGAACACAGCGCATGCGCCACAGCATCGGTTTCCATGGGCGAGCGGCGGCACATAAGCCAAACATCACCAAACGCAATCAGCGGTCTTGCCTGAATGGTGCAGCCAAACGCTGTTGATCCATAGAGAGTGGAAATCAATTTTATGGAGTGATGAACCTGACTGCACCTTATTCAGATGAGATCAAGGGGTGTGGTGGGGGGAGGTAGAAAACGTCTGCTATCTGAATGCGTTGTGCCAACAATGAAGTTCGGAGGAAATGGGGTTTTGGTGTAGGGCTATTTCTGATGGTCCTTAAGACTTCTGGCGGGTGTGTGGGGAACCATGAACGCCGAAGTCTACCTTAACATTTTGGACAATTCTATGTTCCCTACGATGTGGCGTTTTTGGTTTCCTGTTGACGCAAACATTATTCCTGTTTATTTCGAAAGGATAATTCCTCGTGTCTTATTGCCGGTGCTGACTGAGAATGGTTCAGGGACGTGAATGTGCAAAAGTTGGAAGGGCCGGCTCAGAGTCTCGATTTGTACCTTAATGCAACACATGGGTTCAACTGGATCGTTGGATGAGGGTTAGCCCAACCCGTGCCACACTTGCCACTATTCTGCAGAAGGCGAATAGTCCTCCGTTCCAAGGAGAGTCGAATATGACATACGAAAGAGATGAACGGCAGTGACGTCACGATGAAACCGACCTGTGTAATCCGGATACTTTTTGAGGCGTGGTGCATTATAGATTTCACAGCCAAGAACTGCGAAGTTTAAACTGATATCTAAGTATTATTTTTTTCTAATTTATACGCTCTTCCGATTTTTATGGCAGTGGATGCTTATTTATTATGGATTGTTTTCAAGTAATTACTTCTGTTCAATCGGTGTGATACACATTTAACTTTTTTTCCTCCGATAGGTATCGATTCCTCCTAATCTTTCAGTTATCCAGTTGCTTTAGACCTGGAATGCATATATTGCCCTACTAGGACAATACACGCATTGCCCCCGTCCAAATGAATATCATGGCTGTTGGATGGAGTTAGCATTTGCGCAACTAATAGGATCTGGCACCACACAGAAAGGAGGGGGGGGGACATTAATATTAGTCCGGATGTTTCTGTTCATTGTGTATAGAGACGTACTACAAAGGAGTGCACAGAACATTGTAGAAGGGCCGGCCAAAGTGTTAATGAACCGTAGGCGTATTGGAAAATGGGTTTCTCCATGAGCGAGTTCTGCTTCATCAGCATATCGAACTACGGTATATGCAAATAAGTGTGTGGTGTAGCGTACGGAAAATATTTATCGGATTCCACTGGGGAGTTCTTTAAATGAAACTTCTGTACGGAATTACAAGAAAAATAACTTCCCTAATTACGGACAGGGGCAGACATCGTTAAAGCTGTGATTTTTCTCCGCAGATAGCCATCCGCCTCGTACACGTTCGGGGCGAGATAAATCATCCGCAAGCTCTTGTCTCACACCAGCTGCTTTTACGGCTGACACGCTAGTATTAATATAAGAGGGGTGGAGGCCACAGGATCGCGTGCAGGCAGAAAGTTTGTTTGTTGGGCGGAGAATACGAAGAGGAGAGGCGATTAACAGTGAGTCCTGTTTGTTGTTCGTGATGAGTACTTGCATGGGTTTTGTAATGGCGTGCCCACTCCGATATTCTAAGCTTGCTTCTTAAATAACCGTTGCAGTAATTAAGGATAATTAGACCCCTCTTCTTTCCTTCCGTGTCTCTTTAGTGTTTGCAGCTTTTTACACGCAGAGGAAACATAACTGTTAACAAGTTGATAGCCTTAAAACGTGCCCTTTTAACCCTTGAAGCTACGAATAAAGGATGCGTGGTCCACTGTTCCTCGAAGCCAAGGTTTCATACTTTCCTTTTCGGTTGTGAGCGAGGTTTTGCTGTGAGTACTCCGATTTTTGTTTTCTGAAACATTCTATCATTGAAGGCAATTTATATTCGGTGAAAACCAAACTGTAATCTTAGAGGTGTACTGGAAATGCCAAATTCTATGAAACTTTACTCCCCTCTTTGGGGAAAGTTTGGGGGAACTTTCCCCTTTATACAGAACTCGGTTTCAACTGCAAAATTCGGGAAGACTTCTCTCTTTGGGGGAGAATAGATAAACCATCCGTGTGATAAATTATAATCAATTTCTCCATCTCCATATTTGTATAATTTCGAGTGATTTTCAATTTTGAATGAATAACTTTTAGAATAAGTGATAAAAAATGGCAATATAGCGTAGATGCAAGCAGGAGGGGATGGGGAATCATAGGATATTCTGAAGGATGGATTATCTTTATTTTGATCTGCGATTTTAAAACAAGATGGCGGCCATTTCAATTATAACCCTTATAATTATACGAGCCCTGTTAAAACTCGTGTTTACAGTATAGAGCAGAGTTGTCAGATTGGGCGAAAAGTCGCAAATTGTTCTACAAATGAAAACCTACCTCCATGCTGCTAAATCAGTACATTGGACTACACGCGACGTTTCTTTGGGAGAGTTTAAATCAGTTTTGTATTTAATTCTACCCACTTGAGCAAATTTTTCTGTTGATATAAAAAAAAAATATCCATCGCTGTACAAAGATTGAGTACATTGTTAATTTGAAATCACATACAATTACTTGTGTACACTATTTACAATAAGGGGTCAAAGTCGGCGCTCTGAGCTGGCAGTGCATTTGTAGCACTTGTTCTCTTCAAACCAGACCATCTTGCATTTTTGAACACCAGTTGTTCTTTCTTACACGATCAACAAAATATACTACGTTATCAAAAGGAACAGGACTCTAAGAAACATTCACTACCAATAGATACCATCGTATGCAATTCGAGTGGAAAACGACCTGAGACCGACTAACTCAACCACGTTGTGAAAAAGGCGCAAAAGAATTCCTCACGTCATCGATGGGACTCGAACTCGGGTCTTTTCCACCCGGTGTGGGGAGGACGGCGATTCTACCAACTATGCCACTCACTGAGTTAAAAATTGATTTAATAATTAAAATAGTTAAATTTTGTTAACTCTAAATAATGGCACTAATTTAATTTTTTAAATGTTTAATTTTACATTTTAAAGTTTTAAACCACTTTTAATCTTGAAAATAACAAAATGGACACTTTTTTTTTTTTTTTTTTTTTTTCACTTCAAGAATTGAAAATTACGTTTCTTGTTGCAAAGAGCAGCGAATTCAGCAATGTCGAAGTCCAATTATGTGTTTTCTTTTCTTTGCGTGGCTTTAACACACATCGAAGAAGGGCATGACCCTCTCTGGGGACTTTTCTCGATCGTATTGTCATTACCACGAATCCGTGAAGAATTGAAGGATCTGTGGGATGCTTCAAATAGCACGTGCTCACGTGATCCATCCAGTAAGCACAAAGAGAGAGAGAGAGAGAGAGAGAGAGAGGTGTCATTGAATCAGTAGAGTACAGAGAAATCACGAGGGAGCCACTAGCTAAATTCTCGGCGCATAGCGTTCGACTTTGCACACACGGTTGAGATAACACGGAGCGAATTACCTCGTTCCCACAGTTGTTGTACAGTTGGACGTTGCCGGAGAGCAAGATGAGCTCTCGACCCACTGGTTTGACCTGACAACGTGATAATTCTGCCACTGTTTCTAAAGCAATACTTACCTCTTTCGAGCTGGAGGTATAAGGTGAAGTGGCATCCATCGCTAGAAAGAAACGTTGTTGAAGTCTTGGTCACCAGCGTTTACTAAGTCATCTACAATACTCCGATTATCTTCTGCAGTGAACCATAGGTTTATACTCTCTGTTTAAAATAAGAAAGTTTTCTGTCCAGGGAGTTCAGAATATCTCATGTTTGTTCTTTAATAGCATTTTCGAAGTTGTTTTTCCAGTTTCAAAAAGCATAACAAAGTTTATTTTAAATTCAAGTTTAACACGTTCAAACAGCTTAAATTTGACACCACCTTAAATTCCCCCAACCACCCTGGCTACTCTTAAAATACCTTTACGTTTATTTCTTAAGAAATACAGTAATTTCAATTTATTATAAAAATTTCCTTAATTAAAATACTTACCACGAATGAATTAACTTTAAATCTATTTAACCATTTATGTTAGAATATTTTAAAGTTCTAAGACTTAGTTGAACTTATCAAATCTGCTGCATTAAATTAATTTAAATATTTCATTAGATCCGTATTGATTGTCGCGTGGAAAGCCTCCTCCGAGCTGCAACGAGGGGGGTGTTTCCCTGTTGCTTTCACCAGAAATATCTTCAGACGCACTCTGGGAAATGAACGTCTACTTGGGAAACTCTGCACCAGATAAAACTTTGCTCGTGCACTGGGAGGGGTTGTTTTCCCAGCGCTGGCAGATCCACGTCACGTCATCTACAGGTAAGAGAGGGTTATCGCGTCAGATTACTTCACCGACAGGCTAATTGACGTAAATTACCGTTAATGCTGAGGTCTACACTTTCATAAACTGCAAGTCCGAAGCTAAGTACTGTAATTAAGTGGATGAGCAGAAGACAAACCCACAGAGAGAGGGAGCTAATGGCGATGCGGTTGCGAGAGTAAAATAAGAATTCATATCGGCAGTTTCCTAAAATCGTCGGTGGCTCGGATATGATTTCAAAAGCGAAATTAAGTAACAACTGCGGCAGTTTTGGCTCCATCTAAACTTGATACAAGCAGATTTGTGATGTTCAATTCTTCGCCTTTTGTTTCTTTTGTAACTGAGGTTTAGGCCCACAACGTTCCGTTTCCCTTTATGAATTACACGTTCATTGTGCAATATAGTTTCAGAACAAATTGGAATATTCGTCAAATCACTGCCTTCTAGTTTGACTGTACGTTTTTGGATGTCTCTTTACCGTTTTTACTTCCTATTTCGGAAAATAAGGCAGTTGCCTACAATCAAAACTACGAATTATCCACTGCCTTGGAGTTTTGACCGTGCGTTTTAGCTATAAGTCTCTTTACGTTTTTGCTTCCTATTTCGGAAAATAAGGCAGTTGTCTACAATAAAAACTACAAATTGAGCCTTAGAGTTTTGACTGTGCGTTTTAGTTATAAGTCTTTTTACTGTTTTTGTTCCTATTGCGGAAAATAAGTTGCCTAAAATAAAAAAAATTCAAATTATCCACTGCATTATCTGATGTAAAAGCGAAAGAGGCAGGACTTGAGTGAGCGGGGTTCAAGCCCGTGACTGCTAAGTGCGGTACTGTTTCTTGTATCTTCTTTACGTTGTAAACTCCTCTGACCGTGTGGTCATCCTGGAGTATAAAAAAAAAGGATACATTGAAACAGTAATTTGTGTGGTAGCTACGGAAGCCTCATCCTGGTGTTGATGCTTTCAGTGTGTATGGTCTTCGATCTTGATCTTTATCACATTTATTAGCGATGACATAAATGGTTTAGAGAAAATATGATGGCATATCTGTTTTACTCTGAAGCGGCGGACTTTTCCTACTAAAGAAAATAAGGCAGCTGCCTACAGTAGAAAATTTGCGAATTATTGACTGCATGGTCTCAAGAGATACAACAAAATATATAGGACGTATTCCCGTATAAGTGGATCACTAGTGATGCTCCAAAAATATCACATTGCTCGCTGAATCATATGATATGCCATTCCATTTCTCAAGTTTAAAAAGGCAGTTCGAGCGAATCTTTCATACACTGAGCTCAAACTTTTTTCTTGGGATGCACCTAGAAGACTTCTATAGTAGGATGCTGAAATTTTATTCTTTAACACAGAAAGCTGAAAATTAGTAAACTTATTCCCTCTATCTATCTGTAATGCGCTTCTGTCGCGCTGAAGTGAATTCTTTGATCGATGAGAGAGATGAAGAAGCATCCTCGCAACGGAACATAAGAAAAGTGCAAAGTTTAAAGTTGTCTACCTAACTTTAATGGTGGCTCCTTTTTCTCCGTGGCATCCAGACTGGTGCGTTACTTTCATGTAACTCGATGTTCGTCCACACACAATAATTTAAGTGCACCAAGAAACAGCAAACTGCTTTGGCTATTGAAATCAACTGAAAAGACGGCTATTGTGGCCCGAATGCATTGTATCGGGATTGTATGGGGGAGTTTTTGCGATGAATTATTGCATCCCGGAGCGCCTGATATTGTGATAAATATCGATTCTCTCTGGGGACCGTGGGTCCTGGTGGTGACAGCACCATCGAGGCAGCCGGGGAGAGAAAACAGATGCTGCCATAATGACTGGAGTCACGTAGGTGCTTGCGTTCTGTACTCGGGGATAATTAACACTAATTAATTACGGAAAACAAAGGCAACTGCGAACAGACCGCGTTACAATAGGGGGGATGGTCGACTCCGGCGAGAGGAGCTGCCACTACTTCGCTTTCTTCGATCTGGTCCGCCGTGAACCCGATTGGTCTGCAATCCAGATTGAGATCTGGCGTTAACGAGTTACGGACACGGACGGAGTTCCCTTAAGAGCGGCCGATAGGTCAAAGGGGAGTTAGGTGTATTCATTAATTACGCCGTAGCGAAACAGGACTTTCCCTGGTGCACGAGCTGCCGGGCAAACTGCCTAATAGAAATGTGTACGCAGTTAATTAAGGCCGCTGCGGTTTCCACGATTGGGAGGGCGGTGGAAAGATACACAATGGCCTCTTGTTCACGGTACGGCGATGAACGCAGCGAGAAGCAGGTGTCTTCAGGTGGTTGGGTAGTTGTTTGCTTAAGACAGCTGCTTGCCTGCTTGGTACAATATCTAACATCGTTCCTCGTGTTTCGCTCGCTTTTCGATTAAAGCATCTTTTTTCCCCATCTTGTTTTCTTATAGACGCAAGAAATGGCCCATCTCATCTTGAGAAGAAATATTATTAAATACCAGACTGGATATGTTTATTTTTCCGATAGTCTTGTCACGTGATAGTTTTGCGTCTCTTTCATCCTGTGTCAGCAAACTTGCGCTTTCTTAATAGCCAAAATTACATTTCGGGACCTAATCAAACGTCTCCTATCAGTCTATTACGGCCTCGATGAATGCTGTTCGTCCTCCATCCTCGCGTGATCATCCCATTAAACTTATTGGGAAAGGCTCGTGATTCATCTTTCAGTCTTCATTTAGTTGCTCGCAGCAGTTCGATCTTTTCCGTTATTTGGGGTGTTAAAATTTCGCGTGGAATAAACGAAAGTGGAGGGAGGAAACCTCAACTTTTTACTCAAAGTCCACAATTATCAAAGTAAATTTGCTCGCGTGGGATGTCTCGTGTCTTGCTAGTAGTAGTGCCAAGCTCTGCTCTTTTACCGTCTGAAGTTTTTCTCGCAACCTCCCTTCTTTACATCTTCGACTATTTTTTTTTTCTTCAGTTCTTTTATCTTTCCTTCACCTTTTCCTTAATTTTTGCTTTTCGTTCCTTTTCATCTTTCTCCCGTTTGTTTAAACTGCGACTGGTTACTTAGAATCAACAACTGAAGCTGTTTTTTTGTTTTGAGTTTTCGAAGTGGAACAATGGCATCCAAAGTCAGACTGTTGTTAGAAGAATTATCTGGTTAAATATAAAACTTTTAAGTAGACTTCAAAAGACAGCCACCACTCTTAAATTTGCGTTAAGACATCGTGGAAAAGATTTGTCTGGAAGTATTTTTATCTAATCCATACTACACAATTGCCTTTCTGGAGATACAAAATCTGCAAAGTGTGCGCGTACACTTAGCCTTAACTTTTAGTATATTTTATCTTATCTGAAAGGCATTCATTCAGTTAACTAAATCGAATTTTAAGCGTTTATGAGATTTTCTTCATTTCTTTTCCTTCAGATTTGATTGGATCTCCCTCAATGATCTTTAGGGGTTGGACACTAAATTGTTTTAGTAGGACACTAAATATTCGTGCAATTATATTTTAGTTCAAATGAGAATTAATTTTGAAAAACAATGAAAAAAAGTCGAATTAATTCGTTTATGTTTTAAATTCTCTTACAATTATGAGAAAATGCTCGTCTCATAATTTTTTCCATAAACTGTTTTGATGCTCTCCTTTTCTTTCTTTCAGAGTGTTCGTAATGTGATGCTGCTTTGTACACGTGCCCGTTCTCATCTCAACTATCCTCGTAATATGATGAAGCCCATTTGTGTATCATCTGCTTACGATTGGGCTCTGATTTGTCTTCTGTCCTTCTCCAGCTCATCCGGAAAGGACACGGAAACTGAAAAAGCGCGTTAACTGTGGATTGTCGCAAGGAGGGGTGAGGGTGAGTATTATTTGAACATTTCTCTTCGCAGCCTTAATCATTCCTCTAATGACTAAAATGTCTAGTCTTACGTCTTTCGGCATCCCTCGTCGTATCGATTAAATCGTCACCAGTTATCAGACGCTGCACTAATGATGTGTCTGGCCTTCCCACCGATGAGGCTGCATTCGTATCTAAACAGCCACCTTGTGGGATGCATAGAGTTAGTGTCAGGCGCCACCTGTGGTTTCTCACATCTGCGCCATACGCTGTGAAGAAATGCAGGACTACTGTAAATGCCAGAAAAGTGTTCTGCGTTGAATGCGAAGTATTGTGTTGGGTTCTGTTGTTCTCTCTATCCTGATTTGGTCCGCTAGGCGACCCTGGCGGACCAAATCAGGCGAAAGGGAGACCCGGGAAGGAGGATAAATAAGACACACAGCAAGAAAGCTGCGTGCAAGTCACCACTGGCGTGTCAGGTGACCCGAGGGCCACTTAATCCTGTTTAGGTTAAGTTCGGTTGTCCAGTTAGGTCAGGATCAGATGTTTGGAGTGTTCCTATTCTGCGATGGCAATGGAGTGTTTGCGCAGACTCGTGGTAGTAGTGTTCTTCCGTGATGAATAAGTGTTCATTTCCTTGAGAGATGCCTGGAATACGCATAAACAGGATGCTGAGGATGTCCTCGTGATGCTGACAGGTGTGTACCAGATGGTTCGAAAATTTTTAGTTGATAAGGAAATTATTAAACAGAGATATCATAAATAATAAGGTAGTATTTAATAATTTAAAAAGAATGATATAAGACATTGACTAACAAGAAAAAATTTAAAAAATAAAGATAATTTTACTTTGTAATTTTTTAATCTTTAAAATAATACAAGAATCCTAATAGATGAATAAAGCTTAATGATGAACTATGAAATCAGATTATAATATTCATTTTTAACGCTGTTTTTGCTAATAAAAATATCAATTTTATTTTCATTTAAAGTGTCGTCTGTTCTGTTGAAAAATTCAAATTTAAGATGTTTTCTCCTAAATTTGGTAATGTGATATAACTTATGTTCCCTCAAAGACCTAGGTGGGCAATTAAAGTTGATACGTGACAGTAGCAATGGAGCATCTATTTTGCCTCGAAGTATCGAGTTAGTAGGATACAATCAGACGTATTCCTTCTATCTTTTAATGTGGGAAGGTTAAATTTTATTTAATCCTCTGTATATTCCGAATAAACATCATTATAACAAAAAATTATACTTCTTCTTCTATTATGAAAATAGTCCTGAAACCACGTTAGAACTAGTCCAATTACACCCAAGCAAGTTTAAGCAAGTTCATCCCATAATATTTTATGGGAAAGTGAATCAAAAGCTTTTTGAAGATCTAAATAAATGATGTCCAGCTGTCTGTTGTTGTCAAGTGCTTTCCTAATGTCGTGTTCCATTGTCAGTAAATTTGTAACCGTCGACCTTCCCTCAGTAAAACCGTGATGGGAGTGACGTAATTTATTATGGAAAAGAGCAGTTCTTCCACAACTTTGGTCAATGAGCTAGATTTGTGGATTGGTCTAAAAGAAGCACGATTATTCTTGTCGCCTTTCTTATATAAGGGACTAATAGCAGTGACCTTGAGATTATTGGGTGAATGCCCAGTTTATAAAGTTCCAGCCTTCTATTTCACCACATGCGTAGTAGGGGTTGTCAATGAGTCCTGTGGATGTTACTTTGCTTTGTGGTTTACTGGTCCTTGGAATGGCATCACATTGCAAATCCAATTGCATTCGTCTTGTGGGATGGCACCACGTTGCAAATAAGTACGCTTGTGTTTTCAGAAACGAGCTACTTATTTGTAGTGTAGCAATGGGACACCTCTTCGCGGTTACTTCAAACTCGACAGATTTCTTTATTGTCTTTCTCTCTCACTTGCACTCTTCTCTCCTTTCTTTCCCCTGATTCTCTCTCTGTTTCTTTCCCCCTCCCCCAATGTCCAGTGGCATCAGATGTAGAAAACAATCTTTCTTTTCACGTAAGCCAAGAAATTTCGTTTTCCGTTTGAAAAAGCAGAACGAAGTGGGCGAAGTGATTTTGCTTCTTAATCAGAAGTGTTTAAGTAGTGAAATGTAAATTATGCGCGTCGTTAGCTGCAAACGAATATTTTTCAAATGAAATCGCTTATAAAGGTCTCAGCCTGGCCTTTTAACGATCATCTTTTCGCGCGAACTTTCCAACCAACCAACAAACCGACCCTCCCTCGGTGTCTATTGCTGCGAGTGGCTTCTTTGTTGGCTCCCTCACCTCAACTGCATTTCCGTAGATGGTTGGATCTCCGCCGAAGTTAAAGCTCCCCGTCTGGCGTGTCCAGAGGCGTGGATCATTAGGACAATTTAATGTCAAACTATCCGCTAAACGACTTGGCCGCTGTTTGAAGGGCAAGACGAGCGCACTTGAGAGAGGCCATAAACGTTATTAATGAAGGCAATCTGGAAAATGTCTCGGAGTCCCTCAGTGGCAATTACAAAGTGAGTGCGGTTATTGGATTATTTAAGAGGGAAATTTCCACTCGGGGACACCGAAACACCACCTATCGGAGGTGGGCGAAATCGATTGGGATGAAAGTCCTCCATCGTGGACGAGCAAGGAAGAAAGAGAACGTCTTCCAGATTAGTCATCCTCGATTGGGGCTTATCTCGTGGTCCAACTGAAGCGGCTATTACAGATAAGATTCTCACTTTCTCTCTTTTCCTTTCCCTATCATTCTTCCCCTGACATTAATTGCTTTTGTCTCTTTCCAATTTCGGATTTTATCCGGCTAGTAATCAAGCGCTTGCTTCTGCGCACGCGCTTGGTAACTAGCCTACGTTGATTGACCTCCCCTCCAATGGTCACCAACGTAGGCCATTTCCTCCTTTCTTCCCCCAAATTCGGGGATTTTCATCCAACAAACACGCAAAATGTGCACACACAACACGGACGCCTCACAGTCTTAGTTGCTTTGGCACGAATGACAACACCAACCCTCCGTTCGCACCATCCATCTCTCCGTGCAATAAGGCGGGAAGTAACAACGCATCGTAATCATTCGGGGGATAATTTGCGCGTTTCTTTTTTTTGGGGGGGGCGGCAAACGTGCGCGCGCGAGACACATTTCATAATTCAGAAAAGGCGAAGACGATTAACCGAATTGAAACGACGTTGATAAGACATATCCTGACGGGGCCGTGAAAGGCGACGCGACGGAGCAGCGGCGGGTAGGTACCTAGCGCTCGCGCGCGAGAAAACCTCTCCGTGGGACATTTCCCGGTTCTCGGGGGGTTTTTACCAGAATGGGACCGAACATAAAAGTGCCTTTTTACGATCTTTAAAGGTGTTTGAATCCTAAATCACTTGTCAGCGTTCCACACGAAGAGTTGCAGCGTGCACATCGCCTTTTCGCGCGAGCGATACAACGTTAAACGCTAACGACATAAAGGCTGCGATAACGACACTCGGGCCATTCCATAAACCGAGATAAAACGGAAGGCGGACGGTATCAGTTGGTCGCATGTCACGCGTTAGTAGTTCGGTTTTCAACGAGCCCCGCTTTTCTCGGGAGGGGGAGGCTGGGGGAGGGGGGGTGGAGAGCTACCGCGGAGGTGCACAAAACATCGTAAAACCGAGAAGAAGAGTCGTAGCCAGTAATTACCGCAATATTTTTCGCGAAGATGCGCCATATTGAGGGTGCTCAGTATCGAGATGACGGAAAAAATAAAATGGCAGCCGCCTCCGGAAGGGCTCGTTTCTCCCGAAATAACTCATTAAAAGTTCATAGAAAAAGAATTAACTGCGCCGAGCTTTGGAAATTAGGTTACGGAAGTATTCGCGGTAATTATTTTTAAGTCTGCGAGACAACACCTGCCTAAACGACTATGGGGGACCCGTTCTTTTAACTGCACCCCCTAATACGTTGTTCTGTCTGTTCGTAGCGCGGAACAGTCGTTTAAAGAACAACGCGGTGTCACGAACAATTTAACGCGTTACTTAAGAGGTTTCCGCTCGAAATAGCGATTCCGATTAACGGACTAAAGTTGAATTTTTGAAATTAAAATCGACAATTTTAAGTATTGTCAAAGTTTTAAGTTTTGGGAACACCTGAAAATTCGCAAAACGGTGTTTTAAACTGTTTATGAGCGTGATAGTTGCGTGCAGGCAATTGGTGAGTGAATTAAAAGTTTAAATAAGTTTAAATGATTTTTTAATTTAATTTTAATTTAAAAAGTTTTAATAATTTTATTGGAAATGCATTTGACATTAAAGGCTAAGTTAATCTCCAGTTAATTTGCCCTTTAACGCACGAAAATTAACGAAACTTCAACAGTTGATGGGTAAATGAAATTTTCAATTGTGGAGCATTGTTCTAGATGAGCTCCTTGCTCTTGACCTGAGCCATGTTATCACCCAAACATTCGCCGATGACCTCGCCATATCGGTCGCTGCAGACTCCAAAACATCGCTCGAAGCCATCAGAAATACCGCAATTCGGATCTCGCGGGATTGGATCGAACTCCTAAGCTACGTATCTCCCCACAGAAAACGCCGTCCATTCTCCTTAAGGGATCTCTGCAGACAACAAGAGTTCCACAGATTAAAATCCAAGGAACTACCATCAAACTGGTCACTGAACTTAAACACCTGGGCTTAGACTAGAAGCTTACTTTTTTCCTGCGTCTTTCTCATCTCTAGAAGGTCAAGAACTATACTGCGCTCGTTGCTCAGGTAGCCGGTCAGATTAGGAGTTGAACCGCCCCATGCTTAAATTGCTCTCCCAATCCATCTTTCTACCAATCATTACATACAGCTCCGAGATCTGGTTTCACCAAGCTAGAAACTATCTAGCCATGTATCCTACTAACTATCACCAGGACCTCTGCATGGCCAGTTCTGCGGCTCTCCAGGTCCTTGCGGGCGTCCTTCCGCTTGATCTTGAGGTCATCCGTCGAGACCTCTATTACTACCTGTTCAAGGGTTTATCAACTTCCCTTCTTGGGTATGGCATCAACGTCCCCAATAACAGCAAGACAGAAGAAACTACTATCAATCAAGCTTCTACAACCCTGGCAGGCCAGATGGACAGAAACTGATAAGAGTACAATTACCAAAAAATTCTTCCCGACTTTTCCATTGTCTCCCTAAAGCTAGCGTCACCCTGCTTCTCCCCAGGTCTTTACGCAACTTATCTAATAACTGGTTCCATCAATCACAAATTGACTTCCATGGGCATAATACACAACCCCTATTGTTCTCCTGTGAACAGATTGAGGACTGGAACCATTTATTATGCCTCTACCCACTCTATGAGGACCTTTTTACACTCGAATTCAAGGCTTACCACAGGGATTTGGTATTTGGTATGTTGAGGATATTGCGGCTCCTGGGATTTCTCCCATCTCTGCGGTGTTCTCTGTATCGAGTGACAGTACCCTGTCAAGCCAGAGATTTAAAGTGTGTGGATCGTGTATAGGGTAGTCTGTTGTGCCCATTGTTCATCTGGCTTATTGACCATCGGGCTCCTGATGGGACCCGATGTTGCCCATACCGCGCCACGTGGAGGCTAGCCAGGTGTTACCAGTAAGGAATCAGTACTCTGGCAGGCCCTGCCACCTAGTTTCCTCAGATTTCAGTGGCTAGTACCTATAAATTAATTAAAAAAAAGACATTGCTTTAATCGCTGTTGATGCTTTTGTTTGGTCATAGAGATTTGCTTTAAGAGCGAGAAGGGATTGTACGCTGGATGAGTTTTATTTTTGGCGGAAAAGGGACGGGCCAGCAATTTTGGTTTTGTTCCAACTTTGACATGTGCGGTTGTGCGCTGCGAAGGTAGACAGATTTGGGTGGGGAGAAGGAAGGCTGGATGGTAGAAAAATAAGAAAAGGACCGATAGAGAAGGTGGCCCCAAATGTTCAGTGGGCATGTCCATGCCACACCAGAGGGAAAGTGGGTTTGGCAGGGAGAGGAGGGGACAGGAGTGTCTCCCCCCCGCCGGGAAAAGGAGATAAAGCAGGCCCGGCAAGGTGTCGGATCTGGGTCACCATTTGGCTAGTTGGCAGCAAGGCTGCAATCTAAGTCATTCACTTTGACTTTCCAGGTGGACTTAGTCTCGGCAGAGGCCAGGATGCGTCACCTGCACGTGACAGGCCAGCTACATCTAGGTCCCAGTGTTTGGTCGCATCCAGTTAGGACTCAGTTGTCTTTCAGTTGCTGTAGGTTGTCCCCACCACTTATGTTCAAGTCCTGTAGTCACTCAGCTTGTCGTCAATGGCCAGTTGTGTTCTTTGTGTCCATGGGTGGTCCAAAGTCTGAAGTTTGTTTCCGGGTGGTGGAAGTGCTCTTTGCCTCGCGAAGAGATTTTGAGCGAAAAGTGTGAAAGCCTTATAGTTTTCTTCTTCCTGCAGCACTATGTCCTCCTGATTTCTAAGGATGGAGGGTAGTTTGGTAAGTGTAAAGTGTATTCGTGTCAAACGGCACCAGGGGTTTTCCCCCATCTCCGCGTAGTATACATTGTCATGTGAAACAGAACACTGTTGAGGCCAGAGATTTAAAAGTGTACGGATTTTGTACATGTGTACTGTCGTGTACCGTTGTTCATCTGGTCATTTAGCCGTTGGACCCCTACTGAGGCCCAACGTTGCCCACACTTGGCCCCGTGGAGGCAGACCAGGTACACCAGTATTACATTATTTACTCTGGCAGGCCCTGCCACCTAATTTCCTGAGATTTCAGTAGCTAGGGCCTATGTAAAAAAAAAAAAAAAAAAAAATGGGGTAGACTCTAGAGGTTTAGATAAGGCCGAGATATGTTTTAAATGAAGGTTAGGTTTAATTTTCCACATTTAAGTTTAGTAGCTTGCAGTGGGGCATTCACGGTCGGTAAAGGTAGAGTGGGGGAAGACTGAAGATTGGGGGGAACAGGTAGAAGTATGGGAACGAAAGAGAAGGCGATCCCAGGAGTGTCAGTGGAGCAAGCCCCACCAGGAAGAAAAGGGGAGCAGGGGAGGGGATGAGACAGAGGCCCATCTCTTCCCCTTCCCTGCCTAGGGATAGGGTTTTAAAAGTGAACTGGGAAAAGGTGCCCAGTTCAGAACGCCAGGCGACGTGCTGCAGCAGAGTTGCTGTGGTCATGTGGTCCAGTCGTTGCGTCGCACATGGGAGAAAGAGTCCCGTCCAGAGAGAGATCATTGTCTAGTAGGAGTCCGCATATATGGTGTCGGATCGTCTATCATTTGCGATGGATGTTCAATCCTAGGAGAGAGAGTGAGGTCCCACCAAAACGGCCATAGTCTGGTTCAGTTTGGATGCTCATGTGCAAGGAGCTTTGGGCTAACGGCGTGCATTATTGATTGCAATTTGTGTTCTCCTTCTTGCAAATAAGTCTTGTGCAAATTTGGCGAGCACACTATATTCATCGAAGCTGTCCAGGAGATGGTGTTCCCGGTCCTGAGGTAAGTAAGTTAGTCTGGTGATTAGGATTCCACGTAGGTCGTCGTACAGTGGACATTGGTGCATCAAATGTTGCCAGCTCTCGCGTTCCCCACATGGACAATTGGTAAACAGCAGGCCACGGAGGTCTTCATATATATTACATTCGTAGAGCAGGTGCTCCCAAGTTTCTTCTTGTCCGCATCTACAGTGCGCTATGTCCCAGATTCCAAAATCGTGTAGCTTCTTCCTGAAGGAGCCATGCCCTGTCAGCAGTATGAAATCCATGAGAGAGTGCCAGGTCGGGGAAATAGGGTAAACACGTCCAATGTTTGGTATGAAGCTTCTAGTTATGCGGCCTTTAGTGGAGTCATTCCACCGATTCTGCCACACTGTTCTCATGTGGTCTGTAAGACGCCTTTTTTCCTGTGGCCTAGTCAGAGTTACCACAGGGATGTGAACACTTGTTCATTGCAAAAGAACAGTACTATCATGCGTTCACCAAAGTTGCCCAAGGTCTGTTCTTAAGACAGAAGACCCCACCGCCCACTCATACTGGGAACGACGATGATGCCTAGACTTTAGCTAGCTGAATTCTCCTACCATTTGCTTGAAAGGCTATAGTCTGCCTGCCTACCTGTAAACCTTTCAATATATCTGATAACCCCATCTTTTCGGGGTAGGATTTATAGCATTAATTATTGTCGCTTTTGTTTTCAATTTATCTGAGCGTATTTAATTTGTGTACTTCCCGTGGTTACCTCCGTGCCAGCAGAGTCGTTTTGCATCCGTTTGGAAAAGTGTACGTTCGAGTCCCATCTCTTAGACCGTGAGAATTACTAAAGGCCTTTTCACTCAGGTTTCGGTTAGCCTTTCTCGAGCGGAGGTGAAAGATTTTTGTTCCTCGTAATAAAGGAATTCTGACTGTTTGCAGGGGGAGTAACTCTTCACGATGACCGATCTGACTTCGAGTAGAAACTTTAATCATAATATTTAACTAAATTCTTTTTTAGTATGCATACTGGCCAAAAAATACGAACCTTTGTATTGAGACAGTCACAGACAGGAGAAATGCAAATGGATACAAAGAAAACTGTGACTTGGAATGATGCCACGTTGCTTCATTGACTGCACAGGCTGTTCAACTGGAGAAAACGGGTGATCTATCAGACTTTGAAAAAGGTCTTATCGTAGGTGCACGTTTAGTAGTAGCCACGATTCAATAAACGAAAGAGATAGCTGGTTTCTTAAAAAGCATCCATTTCAAATGATTTTAATGAGTGGAAAGCAAGTGGTTCTTCCACATCTCAAAGGCGTAAATGTGGCAAAAAAAACAATACTTGAAGAGCGAAGCCGTCTTACTCTAAGCCTCCACAGTGCAGCAAATAACATCTGAATTCAACCAAGCCCAGAACTGCGCTATTTCAACCAACAGATAGACAAGGTGTGTTTTTGTTTGTTTAGTTTTTAGGAGCATTAGCAACTAAGGCCATATTGCTCCAGGAATATGCGGTGGTCATTCCCTGACCTTTCCGCGTCCTCCGTAGTTGGTGATCACAGGCTCGAACCCCGGTCTAATCAAGAAGCGTGTGCTACGCACTGCTGCTCCTGCCCACCTGGATACGGAGGCGCTACAAGGTGTGTCCATGTGCAGGGACACATGGACACACCTTGTAGCGCCTCCGTATCCAGGTGTGTCCATGTGCAGGGAATTGAAGAAGCTGGATATTGGAAGTCGCCTGCCTGTTCGGAAGCCATCTGTTTCAGAGAAAAACAGAAAAATCCGCTTGCAGCGTTGCTGAGAACGTCGTGATTGGACAGAAGAACAATGGAAGAAAGTCATGTGGCCAAGAAGAATCACTATACACAGTGTTGCACTGTTGGTATGCAGAAAGTGTGGCGAGTACCTCACTACGATGGACCCTACTTGCTTTTTTTTAAGACAACCCAAGCATCTGGAGGTGGTATTATGGTATGGGAAATGTTTTGTTGGCACGGACTAGGCTCGTTGATATTGGTGGAAGGTCAGATGTCATCCAATGAGTATCAGACCTACTGCATCCTGCAATGTTACACTTTTGTCTCGAAGGTGATGGCCACTTTATGGATGACAATGCAACAGAATCGTGCAAGAATGGTTAGGAGAACATGACACGGATTTCTACCATCTTCTCTGGCCCCTACATTCACATGGTCTCAGTCCTTTTGAGAATGTGCGGGATACGCTCGAGAGAGCTATTCGGCAATGGAGTCCCGTTCCTACAACTATGTTGCAGCTACGCGATATTTCATCAGAATAATTAAACAATTAAACCCCTTTTAGAATTCCTGCCGCGCCGCACACCACTTCATGTAATTCGAAACAAAGGCCGCCTGATTCGATATTGAATCACGGTTTTCCTATTTTTTTTTGGCCAGTGTGTGTACAATTACCTTTTAAGCGAGTTATAATGGAAAAACGCACACATCAAGCTCTTCTCCTCTTCCACCACATTTCGTCAAGTGCCTCTCATTAAGAAGAGGCTCTGCATGAAGTTTCTTTGATGTCTGTGAGTCGAAGTGCTCCTTGCGGATTTCAAGTGGCTTTTGAAGGAAGGTTATGGCTATTTATTCGTTCCATTTTTATCCATTAATTGGCCGAATTTCAGCATTAGGGACGTGTGCTTGCTGTTCCCAAAAGAAAAAAAATAATAATAATTCAAAACAAAAATGAAAACCTTTTATGTTTGCCGATGCAATAATCGCATAATTAAGAGGGGAAATATTTTCAATAGTTAGGAGTGCTCAGGAATAATGAAGAAACCACTCTGCCAACGCCAAACGAAGAAACATTAATATTAATTATGATAACTAGCTTTCTTCTCCTTAAAATTCTTCTTCCATTCACAATATGGCGTCATCCCATTAGAAGGCAATTAAAGATTCGAATCTGTACCATGACAAAGTATTATAATTAGTGAAATTATTCTGCAGTCGTAAACATTGGTGAAGAGAAGGTACTCAAGTTTACAACATACACTGCCTTACCACAAGGCCCTGGAAGTCCGATTTAGAGGATTTCTTATGATTTTATCAATGCAGACCTTGTTTCAGGATCAACACTTTTTAGACCACTGACCAGTTTACTTCCTCCTCCTCCACGAGGCTCTAATTTCAGAGTTGAGTGTAAAAATTCGTGTACTCTCAAGCAGATGCAACCAGGTCAGCCTATTGCTATCAGCTGAAGAAATATCGATGTTTTATAGTGCCAGCGCAGGGCATTCGTATTTCGATAACGTGCATGATGGATGAAGACAAGAAAGAACATCCGAAATACCAAGGTGGTTGCTGTTATAACTGAGACAAGATTCCATTTATTTCTTGGTAATGATTTGTGAAATAGATTCTGAAGTAATTTTGTCCTTTCTCCATCACTGGTATAAATACTTTATCGAAGTGGAAGAACTGGAGAAACCCCATAACAAGTGGCAGATGAGTTTATTTGGTACTTTTCGACAATCTTCGCACTTTAAAGACCGTTCGATCCACGAGTAAACGATGGCAAGGAGTCAGACTGCTGCTGTAATGTAAGTGACAGAGCGATTTCCAGGAGAAAATACCACACTACCTTCGCCAGTGACTAACTAACTCTTCCATATTATGAAAAAAGACCCATAAAAATTTTTCATCGACAGGATTCGAACTCAAGTATTTTCCTCCCGGTGTGGGAAGGGCAGCAATTCTGTCAACTATGCTAGCCACGAGGGCGGCGACGTTCTCCATATTTGGCAGTATTCAAGTCGCCAATTAGTCAAAAATAAGCCTCATCGGTTCATCACGTGTCCACAAGACGTCACATGTCATACCGCCACCATCCTAGCCAGACACCGTTCAGAGGAGTCGGTGTATTACTGGGATCACTTGGAATTTATTGGTGTGACCCGTGGATCTTGGATTTTCCTCCTCATTTTATCAGTCGACTGCGGGAAAGGGGGGGGGGGTCCTCTGCGTCTTTAAACCATGATATTCGGAAGCTGAAGACTGAGAAGGGAAACCGAGGACTGAGTTAGTTAAAAAGCTTTACTAACGAAGCACGATCTTTCGTTTGCGTCGGTCTAGGTTGACTTCTGCTTGCTACTGGTCAATCTGTCAGTCATGCGATTTACTTGGCATGCTGACTGCATGCGCGCACTCTGGTATCGCTTTTCGGAACTCGTTTGGCTGTTGTGTCCATACTTCATGGCATTCTCTGTTAAAAAAAAATAATCTCTTGGCGCATCACTTCGCCACTAAACAGTACAAAGTGAGGCACTTTTATAACCACCCTGTATATGAGCTTCTTCCATTCCTATTATTCATAGTGAAAGAAAGGGGCGAACTCTGGCCATCAGCTTCTGATCTGCAGCATTTACTGATTTCAAACACCGCCATTATATACTTTGAGAGCTATTTATGATAATTTTGATAATTAAAATTTTCCCTCATCGGTTAACGTAGTAATGAAACACACTAGAGACGAACAGATAGACAAGGTGTGTCTGTAATGCGTTCTCCATTACTACGTTACGCGCAAAAGGACACCCGAAGAAAACGGAAGCTCAGTCTGGTTTGAATCTACACTAAAACTGCTTTCTTTTGGGAATAACTTGAAAGGATCATCGCAGAAATAACGATTTACAGGAAGACTTAATTGGGCAATGAAATATGGAACAGGAGGATGATTTCTAGGATTTGTGCGCTTTGACAAAACCAGAGGTTCGCATAATTCCATTTTACAACCATTTTGTGAACCATGAACGTCTTATGGATGCTAATTAAGATTATCAACAGTAATTAAAGAGAATTAAGGGTTATTATCATTAAGGGTAATTAAGAGATAGCCAAGAAAATGGATGTAAACAATGCATCATCAAACAGCCACCGCAGGACTGACATTGGCAGTTTCTTCAATGTCTCAAATTTCTTTTTACATTTTCCAGTCGGTATCGCTCATTGCCCCTGCACTGTGGAGGGGGGCGTCACTGCCCTCGCTGCTTGGCCGTGTATTTGTTTAGAAAATTATGACTCAGATGGTGGTGTCGTTATCTGAAAGCAGCCAACAGAAAACGTGACTTTCGATAATTAATGGGACTAACAGATTAAAATATACACTTGGGAAATAAAACAAAATTTCAGGACAGAAGGACTATAAGGAGCTTTAGGGGACGAACAAAAGTTAGTTGGCCTTGGACAAAGATTGTGTGTTTTTTTTTATCCCGAAAAACGGTCAACTTGATGAATATACACAGTTCACAGACACATTAAATTTCTCATTCCTAATTTTTGCGCAAAGGACATCAAGAAGCGCTTTACTGTGCCATGAATTAAATACAGTATGGCAGCTGAAATTGCAAATAGGACTTCTTATACGATATTTCAATAAGTGTGACCTCGCTTGTCTTAAAATGAGAATGGAAACGTTTCACATTTAGTATTACTAACTGATAACAGTTTTTTCGTTAGTTCTAAGTTAAAAGCGCTTTTTTGAGTATTATTAATTTTTTAAATTGATTTACAGTACACTGATATATGCACAACACAAATAGGAGGCGCTATCTGTCAATTCGTTATATTCAGATTAGCGAAGTTCCGGATAATCGGAGTCCCATTATAAGAAAACTTATGCAGGCATTCAATGCAACTATAAAGGCAAATTAAAGATGGAAACGATCAATTTAACTCGATATTAAAATAAATTATAGCCAATATTATAATTTGAAGCTTGTTTGTTTATTTTTCGTTTTATTTTTAAAGTAAATTAGTAGCATTAAAATAAATTACAATCTACTAAGGTTTGGGGAAATTTTATTTTATTTTTTGGTCGTTTTTGAAAGAAGCAAAATTCATTTCAGATTAACAAAAGCCTCTTGGAATCCAAACTCCAGAAACGTCACCATACAGGGGAGGACAAAAAAATCGCCTCGTCATCGAAATGAATTTTTAATTCGATGCAGAAATATCGGCCATTAACGGTATAAACCGGCAAATATCGCGTATTCAGTGAGAATTAACATTTGTGTGCCCTCACCCATACGGTATTCCGGTGTACGCTTCGATGGCAGCACGAGAAAGAAGTGTACGCCTTCTCCTCTGCCGCGACTGAGCACAGCTATGAAAAGGAATGGCTGCTAGTGTGTGCTTAAGTACCGTGAGAAACAAAAAATAAAAAAAGCAGTCCGAAACTTTCTTCCGCTCTTTCTCGACAGTTTCCTTAAAGCTTCGTTGTCCTGAGGCAGCGAAGTTTGAGCTGTGGTGGCGCTTCTGTCACTGGTCTGTAGACTCGCGCCAGCTGTACTAGGCCGGCTTTAATACACTTCACTTATTCCCTGCAGGTGGGTCGATAGAGTGAGGGAAGTTCGGCTTCGGTGCACACATGGACGCATATGTAAGCCGCAGCTTCACATGGTGTCGGTACGGCCCGTTATCACTCTCCCGTCTCCTCCCCCGATGGCTTATTTGTTGCGTCTACATTCGAAGCGTGTAACTTGATTTGCAGTTACTACCAGTTGTGTTTGTTGCTGCCTTTCCGTGCGTGCGAGCGTGCGTATGTGTGCGTGTGTCTGTGTGTGCTCAGGTGTATGTGATACCTTTGCTCAGGGTGTTCATCGAAACCCAAAGTGGATCCACCCAACTGTAGTGTTGCCCGATGATCATCCCGGCAGCCTTGCCGCTGGTGTTTTACAGCTATCCCCCAACTTTGCTATCCGCTTTGGCCATGCTAATATCCTTGCTGGGTAAGTGCCAATTGCTATTGTTCTCTTATTTTATTTATTTGTTTATTTTAGTCAGTTTTATTGGCACGCTTTTTTTCGATTTAATAAACTCGCCCAACAATGAATGCTCAGTTAATACCAGATCTAGTTGCGCAACTTATTGAACGTCCATAATTTTATCTTTATACGCCAATTCTACCTTATATGACGTTTCTAAAATCCAAGAATAAAAATGTTTATTTACCGGAAGCATCCTCCTAAAATTTCACAAAAGATATTTTAATTTGTAAGCTGTTTATTAAAATTACTCGGAGAACAAAACATCTATAAAGAAGATCCATCCGTGTGTGTATGTGTTGCCCCTGTAAAACTGCATTCACTGCAATGCTTACTAGTTTCGCAGGCAATCTTCACATAAATTCTAAAACATTTGCAGCTATGTTGATAGAAAATGTGAATAGAGTAGCCGCTCACAAAATACGTAACAGCCTCAATCTGCTCCTAGTAATCCGTTGCCTAGGCAACAGCCAGGACCAGCTGTTCAGCAGAATTATGTATATAAAAGGGAAAAATTAGTGCGCCCCAATGGTGACTTCCTATCTACTCTCCCTTTCGCATGTGTGTTGTGTGTGTGGGTGATTAAGATAGAGAGAAAGAAGAAGACTCGAATAGTTGTACTGTTTGCGAATTGTGCAAGTCATCTTGCCGGATGTGAAAACTCCAAATCTCCCGAAGGCAAAATGCAGTCATCAGCGGAAAGTTTTTAAAACCTTCAAAGCCTTAATCGATTGGCATCGCGCGACACCAAAAGAAAGAAAAGGAGAGAGAGAGAAATGATGATATCAATCGCGCAAGTAATTTCGATGCTAGAAGCAGAAATTTAAAGAAACCACACAACGCATCTTTAGGTGTAGATTTGTATGCGACATATGAAGATAGCGTTATAATAATTCTCATTGCGACTGCGCATCACTGTGATTGTCCCCTTATCCTTAACTCCATCTTGTAATATCTATCTTTTTTAAGCTTACGAATTGGTTAATTTGACGTGCAAATAAATCGACCAACAGATGTCGCTCTGTTCGACTACTGTTACATCGAGCAAATTTCTGATGGAGTTTTATGCTCTAAAATAAATTGGGCAATCAATGTCCCCCCTCTGTATTATCTAAAACAATTTATTATAACTTTGCCTCGTGGGCATTTATATTCCAAATACGAATTGTCATCTTGAATAAATGGCAATTTACGTTGGTTGGACTGCAAACCTTTTGCGGTACTTAGCCAAAATGTCTTATTGACTGCAGTGACTTATGTAGGAGCGGCTACTTCTCTTTGTGGTCGATATACAACTCGGTTATTTTAACGGGCCATAATACGAACAGATGAAATACGAGAGTGCAAATGGTGATGGGAGGGCTTAGGGAAAACGTCACACCAATGAGATGATATTTCAGCTCCAATGACTGTGACAGCATTTCTGTAAAAACCAAAAGATCCAACAACGTTTAGTTGACTCACTTTGCCGACAGGGGGTGCTCACTTCAGTAATGTTAATTGACACATTATAGTTACGCAAATTTACCAAAATACGACGCACATTAATATGTTTGGTGTCTTATCTCAGCCATCTTGGAAGAATGTGCTGCCTCTCGTGGTGACTTCACGAAAGAAGCGCTGAGCAGCGTGTTTTTAGTGAAACAGTTTTACCACGCTGCTAGTGTCATTCGGGTTTATTGCGAATTTTGAACAAAATTCTAATAACACTATCTTAAAGAGATACTGGTAGTTGTGCAATATTTTTAAAGATACATTTTCTACTACTTCTTCCCTCCATCTTTTCCTCTTCCAGTTCTCCTTTCTCTTCGATCCAATTTGTCTTTCTTTCTTAATCTTCTTTTAACCTCATTTGAATTTGAGAGAGGAGCTAAAATGTTTGCATTTTATTTCCTCGCCTTTGTATAATAATAAATATTACTTAGAATTTCATGCTTCCTGTAATCTTGCTTTTTCACGCGTCGCAAAGACAGCTCGCGAGACATGGTTTCATTGTATCTCAAGAGCTGTCCGTCTTTTGGCAGATTTTCTTTCTTTGCCAGAGAAGAACAACTTCTGGCTTCTCTTTATTTTAATTATTCTTCGCCATCCTAATATGCAAGTACTCGACTGTCTTCCGTTTCCCTCCCCTACCTTCCCCACGCAGACGCCCTCGCAACCAAGGCTAACGAAGCCCATTTATTTGGCTCTCGGTATAAGACTTAATTGAATACGTCAGTCTGTCACGTACGTAGACTTTACCTACTAAAACAAGAAAATCGGCAATGTGGATCCACGAAGAACACCAGTGGAGCCGTCTCGCGTCTTATAACATTAAGTACTTGTGAGATTAATTAAACTCGCTCATTCTATGTTTTTTCTTTTCGAGTAAGGCATCCTAAAACAGTTATTCGTTTAATTCAGGGCACACCTTGATGGCAATACGTTCGTCTTGTTTTGTTATTGGATCCTTTAGAGCAAGGCGTGTTCAATAAACCGAGACAGGATCTTCGGTCAATTGATGCACTGATAGAACAACAAAAAATGTGGAATTTATGTGATGTATAGCTGAGAATATTTATCTATTAGCATCGATGCTCCTGCGTTTTGTTGTATGCATCCACCAGGATCTATAAAATAACACTTTTACTTATAAGAGGGGATAATTCATCCATTTAGAAACCCTTATGGACATTGTAAAAAAAACAGCAAATTGGGCAAAATCAAAGTAGCTTTTCAAGATACCTTTGTTATAAGTTAAATTTGGACATTAATTACCAAGAAAGATGCCACAGATTTAGACTGATGTGCCTAGAAGAGCGAATAAATGTTTTAGATTTTCAAATATTATTTGTCTATTTCAATATTGAAATATTTAAATTATTTCAATATCTATAGTTTGTGGTACTAACATCTCCTAAATCTAGAGATTAAAAAAAAGTTGTGGTATAAATAAAAAAAAGAAAAGGCTCGATACTGTGGACCAGATCTTCCTTTAGACTCGAGTCTGCATTTACATCCAGGAAAAAAGTGAAGGATAATGCATGCTGAAGTCTGGTGTTTCTCAGTTGTTCAATTAATCTACTTTTATTTTTACTTCCAGTGATAAAGGTAGATTAATTAAAGAACTGCCAGCCACCTGAGTTAGGCCCTATCTGCTGGGCTCATTAACAGCATCCTTCTTGATATAACGGTCGTCTATATTTCATCTTTATTTCCATCACATGACCTTGTTCTTAAGGTATGTAAGTGAATTAGCGACAAACTTTATTCCTTAGCGTCTCGCTTTGTCGATATGGACTTCCACCTTTTTCCACAACTGTTTTATTTCAAACGGTTCCTCCTTTCACATCTCAACTGTGCACGTATGGTACTTTACAACCAGTTTTTTTTATCTAATCCTCGCTACCATACCTTGTACAGTTAGTCCCCTCCTTTGAAGTAGTTTAAATCGGACCATGACACAGTCCCGGTCATAGCAAAACTGCCAAAATTGGAATCAACTAAAACTATGAAGATAATTAAACTGATTAAGTTGAGAACTCTATGAACTTAATCACTTACTGGACGCCACCACTGCAACATATGATGCTTTCAAGAGGAATAATACTGTTCCAGCTCTAGATTATGGTAGATCCCAGATCTCAATATATGCTTTTACCTGAACAGTGATTGAGAAGCTCGCAAGCAGCCCTCTGACGTGACAGAATTGCCCGGTGGAGAGCGCATGCGGATTTCAAACACCTGTGGTCCCAAGCAGTTAAGTTTTATATTGACAGGACCCAATCAAAGGAACCCAACACAAAAAAGAATGTCTGCTTCGATTTCTTTTCCTAACTGGATCTATGTAGTTGGCTGGACTTCATCACCACGTTCATTGATACCAAAGTAGAACGATATTGCCTTATCAGTCCATCCTAAGAAAGTGCATTACCCATTGGCTGTCCATTACAATCAGTAGAGAAGAGTTAACCGCAGCGATCAACTCGTGTCCTTGTTTTCACTTCAGTGTTTTCAAGAAATAGATTCCAATTCATTATGAAATGTCTCAGCCAATGTATCCTCCAATCTCTTCTTTGTCATCTTCAATGCTGCACTCACTAATTGTTTTCACAACTGTGGAACATCTTTTTGCTAAGGCCTCTGTCAAAAGTTCGCTCTCCAATACTAAAATACAGTCCATCCCTACTTTTATTACATTGAACTTAGCGACACTGTTAGAGAAACCAATTCTCCTCACATTCACAAAGCAGCCTCTTCCAGATGCATTTCCTTAGTTTCAATACCCCTTTCCAACAAGTAAGTTATCACTAATCTGCTCTCCATCTTCATCAGCATTCTTTGGCTTTTGAACTAAAAGAGTTGGCAGTAACCAGTCGACATGGAGGCGGTCTTTGATTCTCACAATTCAGATTCGGCATCTGTTCGGAACTCCTAATTATATTAACAGATGAGTGGTGATATGCTGGTTTTTTTCTCGTCATCTCGTTCCTGTTTAGCCAAACGTGCTTCTAGAGGATGAAAGTCCATTTTCTTTTTGCTCGAACTCTTTTTCTCAGTTGTTCGTTTAGAAGATCAACCTGTTAAACGAACTTTGACCCTGTCTCTCTGAGGGCTGTCCTGATGAGAACTAAGAGCACTTTTGAGTGCGAGCTAACATATGGTGGACCATGTCACGTCTGTGGTTCTGCTCCTTCTTATCCACCAAGTGGTGCTGTTAAATAAAAAAAATAATAATTAAGTAAATATTTTTTTATGTACCGCAATGAAGATTTGTATTTATTTACCTCAAATACTTGTTCAGCCCCTAGATAGATGCAGCTCTGCACATCTCATAGTTATGCAGGAAAGCAACCTTTCAGTGAAGCAAGATAAAAATATTTTCTAATATTCTGAATTATATAAACAGAATTTGTTTGTAGTTTAAATTTCTTCCAAAGCCTATAGTCCTAATGTCATTATACACTTCATAACCAAAATATTATAGCCAATTACAAGACGTTCCATTAATCAGCATCGTTACTGTAAACTGAACTTCTTTCACTCGACTCTCGGATCTACTTGCGTGCACAAAATAAACATCCCTCACCTCACCTTGCGTTAGTCCAAATAGCCGTCATCACTAAGAGAACTGTGCCGGGGGAGAGAATCTAGAAATTATTCCGCTAAATTGGAGATCTGTAAACTTGCTGCATGGAGTCGGCTCCAGCGACACCCCGTTAAATTAATGCCGCGCTAATTAGTTTAGCTTTAAGTTAATTTGCGTCACGGTGATTTGGTTGTCACTCTTGATTCCTTCCAGAATACTGTTAGCAGAGATTGGTACAGGTAATTTACGCTACCAACAGCGGTCGGATACGTCGTGTAAGATGAGCTGTCTATTGTGGTATACAACAGACACGCGAAAAACAAATACACACCAACAGGGAGTTATGTAGTGCGGCAATGAAGTGGAGAGATCGTCATCAAGGCCGTGGATGCATTGCGCAAGCTACTTCAGCCGGGCGAGATGGACCGCAATAAGGGGTGGTCTTACGGAAGCTCTCCTAACCAAATTCGCATTAGAACGGCGAACACGCCGTACTGCAACCTCTTACAGCAACCTCTATAATTCTTACAGAACGAAAAACACTAGAAAGACAGAATATGAATGGTAGTGAGAAGGGAGATGGAAATATAAAGAGGCCATAAACGTAGGCCCATATTTCCATTCTGAGAAAAGCTAGAAGAAAGAGGTAAATCAAGCCGGCAACATCGAGTGAAGAGAACAATTGTGCGGGTCATCGCATGTAAGGGGTTTCGCACTTAAATCACTACGTCGCGTGACTAAGGAGAATCCTTTCCACATAAGCTAGCTTAGATTGTGGATTTCACTTCGTTTGCAGCAGGGGGAGAGCGCTCTCGTGGAGCATTACACCAATGATTACATTGTGGTCTAACTGGAAAACAACTTGTGAGATTGGAGTCTCGAAACAAACTGTGTAATCAACACTTTAGGTATAAGATATTCAGAGGACAGCACCTTTTCCTTGGAGCAGGTGGTTACTAAGTAACAAGCCTCTTCCACGTTCTCAGATTAATGTGATCACTTAACCGAGTTCACTGTGCTACTAACCTTTACAAAGAGAGCCTGCATTTTAAAATGGCCGTACTTCTAAATCATGTTACGCGAATTAGGAATGGAGAAACACTCGAGGGAGGAAGGAGGAGGGATTCATCACTAAAAATCGTCAGTGGAGGATGTTAAAGAAGCTCTTTTTTCAACCCAATGTTTACCTGTTGTCCTTTCAGCTTTCGAGTGCCTTTTCCTCGATAAATAAACGCCGGGATTTCCTTTTACAATCGCCTTCTTTTCGGCGCGATTCTATTAGCCACCCTCCAGATGGAAACAAATCTGCGAGCATATTTTTATTTGGCAAACAAACCTCCATCGATCGGCCTGTTTTTGTCCATCGAGAGACCACTTTTTGCAGCGGCAAGAAAGAAAACAAAGCCAACGCGTCCAGCGAGGGAAAAAAAAAAGCCCATTTCCATCACGTGACATTCTCATTAGTACTACGCGCACTTTTTTGTACCCAGAGTTCTACGAGGACCATTAAATAAGACGCGTTTACGCATCTTATTTATGAAATGTTTTAATGCTAATCAATACAGAGATCTCCGTCCCTGAAAAAAACGGCATTTTCCCTCGCTGATCAAGACAGATGAACGTTGCCCCAGAAACAGTTAAAAATTATCGCATTCGGTTGTATTTACAGCGAGCAAAAACCGAACTCGGAGCGCTCTCTTTGTGGGCTCTCAGGAGTGACTTGTTCCAATCGATTTAACATTTAGATCGCTATCACAGAAAAATGCGGGATGCACGGTCCTGACCTAACACCTGTGTTCGCAGTGTAAAAGAGAACGCCATTTATCACGAGATGGTCGGAAGTACGGTTTAAGCAGCGGAAATGCGCACGGGGATGAAATTATTATTCACGACAGTCGACAAACTGCACAAAGATGTACACTCTGCGGGTGTATTGAATTAATACAGCTTTGGAATCATTTATTAAAAGAACCGCGGCACATTTAGGGGGTCCCCGTACGATCCCCTAAACGCAGGCATAATTCTCCGATCGTCTGCAGTCCGTAAACTTTGCATTTCTCCCGCCAACATCGTTCTCGATCGAGAGAAGATTCTTTTAATGGGCATTATCATAAAACTCTGCTAAGAAATGTTCGTCGGACACTAATAACCACGCTCGGCTATCTGCGCGAGCCACGCACACACTTATCTTGGAACCACGAGTCCGTCCCCGCCCCTCATCCACCGCACGTTCGAATAAAAATGGATAGAAATAGTTGGGCCACGGGGCGTTGTTGCACGCACCATAGCTTGATGTATAGTTACGGAGAGACCGCACGTGATAATGTGTGGGCAACGAGAGATAAAAGGGGGGATCGTCACTAATTTATTCGCCACCATTGGAGATCTCGAAGGCTCTAAATGGTGTATAAGATTTCCACAGATACTTGGAACTTTGTTCGGAGGATTATGGAAACGCACGAAAAAGCCTCTCTTCCATTCTTCTTTTTTTCTAGTCCTCGCTGAACCGTGCTGTTTAACTTTCGAAGAATGGATTTTATACGATTCCAGAACTACTTTTTTTGTAATGGTTTTATAATTTTTTTTTTATCGAATAGTTCGTTTTCATTTTAACTGCATTCTTGCATTCCCTTTTTATGCTGTAGAATATCTCACAAAAAGGAAAATATTCATTTTGTTATTCTAAAAGAACATTTATTTCGATAATTTTTTAATAAATTCATCATAATAACAATCGAATTCTAATAATGCGCTAATAAAAGTGAACGAATATTGTTAAAAGCAACAATGGTTAAAAAGAAACAATGTTAGAAGCGGCACACATTTATTGAAAGGGAACAATACATAAAAAACCATTGTTGAAAAAAAAATAAAAAGTTATGATCTGGAACTTTGTTAGAAGTTCATTGTTAGGAGCAGCCGATAATTTGTTTATTGTTAAAAGCAACAATAGTCATAAAAAGAAACAATATTAGAAGTGACCCAGATTTTTTCAAAGGGAACAATACATAAAAACCATTGTTGAAAAAAAAATTAAAGTTATGACGTAGAACATTGCTAGAAGTTCATTGTTAGGAGCAGCCGATGATTTGATTATTTCCAACCGCAGTTCAAACATGCAAAGCTAATTGATGGCAATGGATATGAGCTGTGATTGCCATTTATTGACGCACTGGACTCAACGTCTCTTTAAAGAGATCTCTAAATTAATGTCAGATTCCAAAAAGCTTCGTCCGTTAGCGATGTTTGCCGTTATTTATTTAAGTTTGGCAAGCTTCTGCTTGTTCGTACAACATCGTGCACGAGGCTAAGTGCTATTTCTGAGTAAACAAATCGAAAGGCAAATAAGGGTCGGCAAGAAAGTAAATAAACATTTCCATCATACTCGCGCACACACACACACACCGTTTCGATCTGCTTGTGACTATTTGAAATTACGGCGGACCTCTGCTGCGCTGTTTAGTTTATCGAGCGGTTGTACACTGGAATTACGCAGTTGGGCAAAAGTGAACAACTCCTCTCGCTAATAACACGTTGCCCGACTCTTATTGTTCGTGTTGTTGCGTTTTCCTGCTTGATATGTTACCCATCGCCGTGTGGTAATCCAAACATCTGGCGTCGTATCGCGTATCTGTTATGCCACCAAACTTCGATTGTTTAAAATATGCAGGCGATTTAACAAAGGGGACTTCGCGAAGATGCCATTTTATACAACGGTTCTATCTACTCGCTTATTACTTGCCATCGCGTGTTATTTTACCCCCTAATAGCTTTCGGTTACTGCACGTTTTAAAAGTCACAGTTCCTAAAATGTAATAACCCCAGTGACTGTGTTTCCATGTCTTGCAGCGACTCTTTAAATGAAAGTGAACAAACCGAGACAAGTTTGAAAAGCAACAATGGATCCAGAGAATTGTTATAAACTAACAATATTGAATGTGAGGGTTATTGTTTAATTACAACAATGAATCCAATGGGTTTTTTTTCTTGCGTAACACTGAGCTTAAAATATTAAACAAAATAATAGTATAATAAGTAACAATAATAAATAAATAAATAATAATAATAAATAAATAAATAAATAAATAAATAATAATAAATAATAAATAAATAAATAAATAATAATAAACAATAAATAAATAAATAATAATCATAAACAAAAATAAATAATAATAATAAACAATGATTAAATACATAGTAATCATAAATAAATAATAATCATAAACAAAAATAAATAATAATAATAAACAAAAATAAATAATAATAATAAACAATGATTAAATACATAGTAATCATAAACAAAAATAAATAATAATAATAATAAACAAAAATAAATAATAATAATAATAAACAATAAATAATAATCATAAACAAAAATAAATAATAATAATAAACAATAAATAAATATTCATATACAATAATAAATAATAAACAATAAATAAATAATAAACAGTAATAAATGCTTCCAGAAGACAAATAAAGGATATATCGAAATGGCGGATGGAATCTGCACTTTGAAGAAAATGTACGAGTTTTTGTCGAAACTGAGCCCATGATTGATTGCGTTAGTTAGTAAACAAAATGCAGTATTTGGTAAACAATGCACGATGGGAGCATACAGCTACGCCCCATTAAGGGATCAAGAATACTAATTGAGAGGTTGCGCATTTAAGAACACTAACAGAACTGCAATGTCGAAAGGTATTAAGAGAAAAGGGATTTAAATACGAATAGTTTTTCTAGTGATTTAAAGGTTGCAGAGCCTCTGGGTGTGTATTAATACATCGAGGAAGATTTTAGTAGTATGTAACGATGTGCGTGCGTTGTTATTGGCGCCTCCCTTCACGTACTCGTGTCAGTACCTTATAAAGAGTGATTTACATCTTCAGCGATGGCTGACAAATGAGCCAATTTCTTTTCGATAAGAAAAGGGGCAAAAAAAAAAGTTGAGTAGCTTATTTTGCAGTCGATCGTAAATTAGAGTCAGTTAGTGATGAGGCCCTCGGTAACTTATAGCAACCACTTTGTCTCGCCACTTGACACAATGTTACCTACGAATATGGACGATCTCTGCCGGCACACAATTTTCTCTCCGAGCCACCTAATTACGAGCCGGGTGTGTGCCCGTGTGGATCAATAATAATGACCACTACTTTCCACTTATTAGCAGCGATTGGCGCTAAAGAGGGCTATTGAAAACGTGCCGCGGATTGAGATTTCGGTAATGGAACACGTCGAGTACGAGAAGAGAAAATTGTCAACAGAAGCGACCATTGTTGCGAGCAACAATGGGTTTACGCGTAAGAGGCAACAATGAAGGCGCTAAAAGCAACAGCTGGATTGTTAAATACGTCCCGCATTGTTGGCAAATATTCTACGAAGCGAGTTCCGTCTCCGAGAACCTTTCTCCGACCTTTTCGCTTTACCTGTTCGCCTAGAAACGGAACGCCGTTCCAAAAATTGATGACAGCTGACGGTGTCTGGCTGTGTGGACCACCGTTGTATATTGTTCGCCCAAACACGACATTTTTCATTCGATGAAGCCTCCGCATCCTCATAAACATCTGCTTCGTGGATGAAACTGACAGATTGGCTCGGTTATCCCTTGCATTCGTTCGCTGCTTCGTCTTTAATTCCTAAATAAATCTCCTTCGTTTAGTTTTATGTTCAGCCGCTTTTCTTGTCAAACCTTCAGCTCTATGTCCTGTCAGGGATCTGCAGTTCGCTATATAAAAAAAAAAGAAAAATAAATAAATTGGGTGTTTGGGACGAAAAAGTGATCTCAATGGAAAAGTTGTTCCCCGTCCTCGGTGCTATTTTACAACGTCATCGGTGCGCTTATGCAACGAACTGAAGCCGAGTTTATTTGAAGCAGAGAGAGAAGAAAAAGACAGCTTGGTTATCTCAGTGCATTTCATTTCTATCTTTAACTGCGAAGTGAAGTTCGTACGGGGAAAATCAGCGATGCACCTATATAACTCCCACTGATTACCGCTCCATTGTTCCCCTCCCCAACAACCCCGATGGATCGCTCCAACTCCTCTCCCTTTGCATCTTCCCCGTGTTTGCGTTTCACACTTTGTCAGCCACCATAAAACTTCCAATTCGTTTCCGTCCCTCTATTGATTCCAAAACGATCCGCGCTCTGTAGAGGAAGTAATTTGCATAAATTCACCTCGCTAAGTTCGTCACATAATGCGAACAGACGTGACGTCATAAGTGATTAAGGTGAATCCTCGTGAAAGAGCGACGAGAGCGGGCCATGGCCGCCCAGGAGAAAAAAAAAAAAAAACTTTTCTTGATCCGAAATTACTGTGACGGCGGCAGCCCTTACGAAAATATCGAGTCGTAGATCACCACCACTTGACGGCTGTGTGTGCGTGCGTGCGCGAGAGGCGGTGGGGTCGCGGGAGGGGGGGTGGAAGGAACTTTGTGCGGAAAGAACTGTTGTAAGACACGCATCTTGACAGCTTTTCATAAAACTATCGATACCAATCCTCCGGAAGTGCGCGATAGCCGTACATGGCGGTGGCTTGAAGCGGGGAGCGCGCGCGTTTTGCAGATTAAACACGAGGATGGTGAGAATAAGCGGGAGCGAAATTAAGGCGTTTTTCTACGAAAATGAAGCCTTTCGAGAATTCCGAAAACAGTTCGTAGGTCGATGTTCGGTTTCCGGGGTTAGTGTACAGATTTTGCGTTACTTTTTGCAACGCGTGTACGACGTTTATGTCGAAGGGCAGCGCTGTTCTGTGGGCTGCCCTTATATCAAGTTACAGAGCGGTGCACAAAAGGGCTCCTTTTTGATGTTCAACCGAAGAATATCTCGCGAAGAATTCCTCTTTTGGCGGCAGTACCACTGATGACAAATCTATACGTTGGTAATTCGCACTGCCACCCCTCCTCCTCCTCTTTTACCTTCGGAATTATCGACCCAACAGCTGTCAGATAGGTGATAAATATTGGAAAAGATCGGCTCTCGCAGCAGCCACCAATGATACACATCGTGCTCGTATCCAGAAAGGGCCACTTTATGGAAAAACGATGTGCGCGTGTCAATTAAAAGCTTGTCCTTGTCTCCGGTTTCCTTCTCCCTCTTGTATTTGCACTGTCCTCCTATTAGTAACGGAACGGGGCTTTTGTGCACTTTTTTTTTTCCACCCCGTTGTAGAGTTAATCAATTTTGGGGAGGAGTGCCCCTCTAGAAGGGGAATCGTGCAACGGAGATGCCTCATGGCCTGCGTTTCCTCACTGAAAATACGGAACAAACGACAAACATTGCTTCGAACTCCCATCAGTGTCCCTGTTATTTTGGTAACGCAGTGTATAGACGCGTTAACGTGGCAGCTGCTCAGAAGTCGCATATGAACACGCGCAGACGCCATTTCGTTTTACGTCCAGCTTCGTATTCACCTTCGATATGTTTCCACAAAGGTATTTATCTTGTTCTCTTTCTTACATTTTGGTTCCTCTCTCTGTCTCTCCATCCCCTCTCTCCTGCGTCATCGGAGAAAAATGTCCGCTTTTCCGCAGAGGAAAATTTCTCGTTCGTTTGCCCTTTTGCGTCTGAGTTATTAACCAGCGCGTGCACACGCTTTATTGTGCGTAGTTTCTTCGTAGTGATCAGAGTTTGAGGGCCCCTTTCTGTTCGATGCACGGCAATCTGTTATCCTCACACAGTAATCTCTTATCTATGAACGCTAATCTCTTGTCTATATGAAGAGATCGATTAGGCCGCTGCGCATATTTAATGCAATCGATTTTCACACTCCCCCCCTCCCTCCCTCCCCTCTTCCCACTCGTAGTTGAGAATTCGGGGTATTGCATCCACTTTCTGCTCAGTGAGAGATAAGTTCGGCTTCAGTCCTAAATTCCAAGCATTGCTGATGATAATAATTGGATGGTGTTTGCGCTTTATTCCGATTTAAATTCGGATATTTTGATAAAAAAAAAAATTATCTTAAGATTGCGTTGGCTTTTAAAGAAATCCTTCTTAAATCTTTTCTAAAAAAATTTAAAATTCAGAAAATTCGGCATTCACAGCTGGATTCACAAGGAATTTGCAATTCTACATTACGATTTGTCTTAGGCAATTAGCTGTAGTGACATCTGGTGAGCAAAACAAATTGTCAGATTCAATGACGTAACAATGTGTGTAATAGATATAACCAGACAGACGCGTAACAAAAGGAAGCACGAAATCATACAATTGTTACGCTTCTTAGGCATTGTTACGTCATTCTATTTCTATAGTTTTCCCGATACAGATTTTTTATTTTAATTTGCGTTATAATAAAGCTATTTTAAATGCAAATTTAAATTGCATTTAGCTTTATGAAATCTATAATTTAGGCTTCCTTTTACAAATGAAGTTGTAAATCTTCTCGGTGGGGGCGTTGGGGGGCAAACTTGTTTCATTAGCATAAAACTATTTTAAATGCAATTTTTTATTATATTATAAAACGAAATTTTATTAATCAGCTGGAAGTATGTAATTTTAATGCCAAAGTAGTGTAATGCAAGTATGGGGTGGCCGCAAACTTTAGAAAACAGAGTCCACGCAATGATAGTTAATTAAAAGAGGATTTATATAGTGCTTAACAGAGTAGACGTCTCTCTTGGAGAAGCAATCTAAGGCAATTATGTTGTTCTTGTCTTTCAATGAGAACAATCGTTTGTCTTCCAGAATTTAAGCTTTCTTTTACAAATGAAGTTGTAAATCTTCTCGGTGGGGGCGTTGGGGGGTAAATTTGTTTCCATTGTTAGAGTTTCTGTTCCGTGAACAAATAAGACAGCCGTACAAAGACAAGAGAATTTTCATTTTCTGTTTTCAGTCTTAAAGTGACAACAGATTTTTTTCTCTCTAACCTATCGACAATTGTTTTGCTTTTTTCCCTTACTTCCGTTTACAGTTAAACAAAAGATGGCATAAATGCAAGAAGAAAGTTTTTTTATTTGTTGCGCATATCAGAGTTAAAAAAAAAAAAAAAAGCCGGAGAGAGCGAAAGGAGAAAAAAAGCGACACAAATAATTACATGGACAAAGAAAGCGTGCAAGTCCATTAGCTGGAAGAGGATACAGCTTGAAAGAAAAAGTGACCGTTTTTAATAAGAGATACAAAACTTTCCTTAATCAGTTTTTTTTCTCTTTCTGAGCTGTCTATTGTGCATTTTAAATAACAAACATGTTTAGGAGAGTTTTTGTTACTATCGGAGAGACAGAATCAATTAGAGCTGATCTTTCTAAAGAATCAATTATCACAGCTACGTAAATTGTAAATGTATTGGTTCATAACGTATTGTACGAGTAATTCGACTGTTTTTTTTATTCCTAGATATTATCATGGAGGGCTGTGGAAGAAGCTGTGCCACAACTAGAGCGGCCAAGGCTGAGTACGAGAAAGCATTGGCTGAGAGGGCAAAGAGTAGAGACAAGGAGTTTTTCATGTATGTGAATACAAAGAAGAAAGAGAAATAAGATCGGACTCTTGTGTAATGGGAGTGGTAGTGTCTTAGATAACCCAGCTGATGTTACTGACGAAATGAACAAATACTTTGCATTGATCTTTACTGAGGAGAGGCTGTAAAAGAGTGAGGCTGAGACAAATGAAATTAGTCATTTAGAAATTACAGATGACCGTTTGTTAGAAAAAATTCGAGCCTAAAGGCAGTAAGACTCCTGGAGTTGATGGCACATACCCAGTAAGGGAAGCGGCCAGAGAATGTACTGACCATTGAAGTTAATTATGAGGGCATCATTGGACTCAGAAGAGATTCCTTTGTATTGATGACGTGTCAACTTATCGCCAATACATAAAGGCGGTTCTAACAGTGAAGTTCAGTCTAAGGACATTTAGACAGAAATGGCATTCTAAAGGACACACAAAATGGTTTTGTTAAGAAAACATCATCATAGTTAACTAGCCTGGTAAGCTCTTTTGATAGTTACGCATGACCTAGATGCATGGAACAATTTCGACATAGTTTATTTGGATTTTAGCAAAAGGCATTTGACCGAATTCCTCAGGAGAGGTTACTCTATAAGCTGCAACATACTGGGATTACTCACATGATTCTAAGATGGATCGCAGGATAGTTGCAGAGCAGAAGGCAGAGGGTTGTGGTTAATGAATATTCTTGGTGTAACATCAGAAGTGAAGTCGCCCAAGGATCAGTTCTTAGACCCCTGTTTCTGATTTTCATAAACGATATCGACGAAGTGATAGAGAGAGAGATTTAAAAATTTGCAGACGATGGAAAGATTAGGAGAGTCGTTAATGAGCAATGCCAAGCAGCGCTCCTTCACGATGACCTAAGCGGACTTCAAGGATGGTCAGAAAAATGGAAGTTAAGTTTTAATGCAGAAAAATGCAAGATCTTACACTTGGGGGATAGCAACTTCCAAAACACTTATGGAAGAGAAATAAAGGAATATGCGAGTTCCCGGCAAATATGAAGTTCTCTGATCAGTGTGAACAGGCGGCCAAGGCAGCCCATGGTGCCCTATCGATGATTTATCGAACAATATCCTGTAGAGATGGTCCCGCTGTATAGGCAATTGTAAGGTTGCATTTGGATTACCGTGTCCAAGTACGGAGATTTCATCCGTAAAAAGATATCGAGGTCCTGAGAGGGTCCAAAAACGGGCAAATCGAATGGTGAAATCGGCAAAAAGGGGACCGTACGAGGAAAGACTTCGATTATGTAGTCATCAGAGCTTGGTAACCAGGCACCTTAGAGGCGACCTGATTGAGGTTTTATAAGGCTCTGGGAGGAAGTAAAATGGATGAAGGCGGAATTTTCTATGTTATAAATAATTCCAGAACTAGGGGCCATAAATTCAAATTACAGGGGAAGGAATTTAGCTAGATTGTAGGAAGGTTTCTTTTAGCCAGCGAGTCGCTGATTACTGGGAAAAGTTGCCTCAGCGCAGGCAGTTCAGGCTGACAGTTTGAAGAAATTTAAAGATCAACTGGATGGTTATGTACGTGAGAAATAAGCATATAATTTGTGTATATTCCTATCATTTTCACGTTTTCATTTTTCTTTTTTGCCCGTGTTGCAAAAGCCTGTGGCTTCCTTGCACTATACGGCCAACACTAATATTAAATAGTTCTCCGTAGACATTTCACATTCTCAGTCGGATTGAAGTCAGAAGACCAGATTGGCCACCATCCAAAAGATATCCTCACTTTGTTTCGTCCTCTTTCTTCAAGCGTTCTGAATAAAGTCTCTCCCCAAAAAAACTGTCATTCCTGTGGCGGCCGAGGGATCCAGAGGAAGAAAGAGCACTGTTTGTTGTCTTCTTATGGCTGCATTGGTTGGTGCTACATCTAAGATTATAGGAAGTTCTTAGATGTAGCATTCCTTCATCTGCAGGAAGTTCCCCTTTCTGCAGTACTGACTGCAGAAAGGGGAATTATAGGAAATTTTGGAATTGGTGAAAGAAATGAAAGAGGCGGAAGACTTGTGGAATTTGCAGAATCTCAAGAATTGTCAGTAACGAACACTTTTTTCAAGAAAAGGGTGAACAGAAAGTGGACATGGAAGAGTCCAAATGGATTAACTACTAATGAAATCGACTTCATCCTAAATGTTGGAAGTGATCACAGAATGGTAAGATGTACACTTCATATAGATGTAGGAAAGGAAAAAAACTGACTCCAGTAAATAATACAAAGGTCTTTGAGATAACGGAAGAGGAGAAAAAGCAGTATGTACTGGAACTTAAGAACAAGTTTGAACTTCTGCAGACTGTTCAGGGCCAAGATATCGACGAGGAATATTACAACTTTCTGAAAGTAATAAAGCCCAAGAAACACTTGTCATGATGAACCAAAGACAACAAATGAAAAGCAAGTAAAACACTGACAGGGAGAAAATTGAGTATACTGGGTTATGCAAAGCCATTAGAAAAAGACTCAGAGAGGACATAAGAAGATTTAACACAAAAAAAGTAGAACAAGCATTAAAGGAAAACAAAGGATTTAAATCAGCAGCCATGCGCAGTAATACAGAAAGACAAATGATACTGAAACTGAAGAATAGCGATGATGTACTTATAAACAGCAGAGAAGGCATAATTCAAATAGCAGAAGACTACGATAGAGAATTATACAAGGAGCAGGGGAATGATGCCAGCAGTGGGGAAGATGGATTGCAAAGTAGCAACACATATGACATACCCAATATTCTTCATGATGAGGTAGAACATGCATTGAAGAAAATGAAGAATCAGAAAGCCCCGGGAGAAGATGAAGTTACTGTAGAGTTGTTAAAATTGAGAGGAAGAGACATAACACAAAAACTGGCAAGGCTCTTCACAAAGTGCATTAGAAAAGGCGTGACGCCTAAGCAGTGGAATAATGCAATCACAGTTTGCTGCATAAGAAAGGAGATAAATCAGAAATTGGAAATTATAGAATAATCAGCTTGTCATCCCACATCTACAAGTTGTTCACAAGGGTCATTACTAACAGATTAGAAAGAATACTTGATGAGAATCAACCGAAAGAGCAAGCTGGCTTTAGGACAGGATTCTCAACTATGGATCACCTTCACGTAATATCACAGCTAATGGAGAAAGCAAATGAATATAAAACACCATTATGCCTGGCATTTGTGGATTATGAAAAGGCATTTGACTCCATACAGCATAAGGCAATGTTTTGGGCACTGGAAAGACAAGGCATAGGTACCCCATATATTATGATTTTGAAGAAAATATATGAGAACGCTACCTCCTTTATTAGACTGGACAAAGACAGTAGGAAATTTAAAATTTGAGAAAGGAGACACAATATCTCCGAAGTTGCCCTTGAGGAAGCTTTCAGAAGATTAGACTGGTCGCACAAAGGAGTCAATGTGAATGGACAGTACCTAAACCATTTGCGATTTGCAGATGACATTGTGGTCATAAGCCACGATCCCAAAGAATTAGAGGAAAATCTTAATCAGTTATGCACAGTTAGTAAGGATTTTGGACTAAAGATGAATATGGCTAAAACAAAAGTAATGATGAACAAGTATGCCACAGAAAGGGAAATAATGATTGAAGGAGCAGTAATTGAAAAGGTGGAGTCATATACTTATCTGGGATAAGTTATTAGCTGTAATAATGATATGGCTGGAAGTCAAGAGAAGAATAAATTTTGGATGGATAGCATTCAGGAAATATAGTCACATACTGAAGAGCAATATCCCAGTTTGTCTGAAACGTAAAATAATGAATCAATGTATACTCCCCACCATGACTTATGGAAGTGAAACTTGGGCACTCACCAAAAGAATGGAGGAGAAGCTGAGAACTACACAGCGAAGAATGGAACGAATTATATTGGGAATCAGACTGTTAGATAAGAAGAGAAACACATGGATTAGGCAGCAAACTGAAGTAAACGACATTCTTATCAAAACTAAAGAACTAAAATGGTCTTGGGCAGGACACATAGCTCGAAGACATGATGACAGATGGACTAAGAAAATAACAGAATGGTACCCAAGAGGAGCTAGAAGAAAACCTGGAAGACAACGGAGATGGACAGATGAAATTCATGAGTTTGTGGGTAGTAAGTGGACGGCCATTGCACAAAACAAAAGGAACTGGAAAGTTGCTGGAGAGGCCTTCATCCTGCAGTGGATTAAAAATGGCTGATGATGATGATGACTACCAGGAATTATAAAAAAATAATAAATAAAAAAAGATTGAGACTAATTTCATTACACAAAAACAAGGGAAACGCCGACTACACGAACATTCCTAATAATGTGGAGATCGGTATATACAAAATTCAGTTATAGTGGAGTGCATCTCCACTAGAACTGAAGGTTGCCACGGTAACGTCTTTCTCTTAAAGTGGGCGACCGTCACTGAACAACTCACTCGAACAGCACACTCGCAAATCTCCTTTTAAAGGTGAGCGTCCCTACTTTGTTTCCCTGCGCAACTGATGCATTTTCATGGGTTACTTCTAATAAATATAAAGCCACAAATTAACTATTTTTGTTTTAAAACGACTTTATTTAGTGCCAACAGGTGGCGCTGGAAGCATCAGCCACGAATTTCCTTTAAAAAATAGTCTTTGCTACTCAAAAAGTATTACTGCCCATATTCGAGTGTGACGTGTCTCCACTACCTCATAAACAGATTCATGACGGATCGAATTAACATGCAGTTGAGAGCCAAGTCTTCCTATTTTGTCAAATAACCTTATCCAGCTGACCTTATTACAGTTAATAGGATGCGTTCTTGAATACGACAGAATTTTAACCCCAGGGGCCCACATCTGGTGAGTATGGGCTTGGCACTCCCAGGGTCCTGAGTTGGATATCATCATTATTATTATTATTATTATTATTATTATTATTATTATCTGTTTATTTCTCTTTCGAGACACCCATAGACAGCACGTGGCTAGAGGGTGTGTTTACATTATAGTATTTACAAGCATGTTTACATGAACTTATTTACAAAATTTGGAGATGAAAAAACACAGAATATGTGGTTAATGAATTAATTGTTAAGTTGGGTTTAATTAATTGCAAATGGTTGTTAAATGCTAAATATTATTATATAAATTATTAAATTAGTCTTCTTATTATATTTATACTTGCCGATACACATTACCAAAGATTTCTGTCCTATACATTTTGTCTGTACATAGTTTCTCTGCATCTATATTTAAATTATTAAAATAATTCACAGTATTTGCTGGGAAAAATCTCCCCAGAGAGTCCAATTGAGTCAGTTGGCACTTGAGACTTGGTTCTTCCCTCTTTATTCTAGGTCGTATCATCCGGGGGCGAGTGAGCATTTGGTGCAGGCCGCGCAGTAAAATTGCCGACATGACGTACATTGGATTACTGCTTCCTGATGATCCATTCTTCTCTTTCTTGGTGATTCCCTTCTAATTCGGACTCTTGTTCTCTCTTTCTATCTCTTTCAGGGTAACTCAGAATTTTTTTTTTTTGGCTGGTGCAGCATAAACCTCAAGCTTCCTTGCACTAGATGGATAATTTGGGTCATTAGACACCAACCCAGTGTCTAATGACCCAAAGGTGTGCAGCGTCTTGTATCTTTATATCTTAAGCACAATTTGAAATTCTTTTATTAATAAACAATTTTTCTATTCGCAGTCTCTTTGGAAGGCGTTTGGTAATGGTTGATGACGTCACAATGAATACCGCTGCCCGTAGTCGTACGACTACCAACAAAGAAATTCGAACTACGCGCTACGTTACCAACAATGGAAAGTGTGCGCATGCGTGTTTTGAAAATAACGAACCACTTCAATCCAGAATGAACTGTGCGGACTCCAGCTCCGTTGAAAAACGATCTCTGTAATGAAACGCGAGGTATTCTTTGCCTCGCGAGGATAAAATACCTTCGCAACGGCTTTTCGCATAAATATTTTTACTTCTGAGGAACGCACCTTTCTGTTCGAGGTCGTGAAACAGGGAGTTGGTGGCGATCTGTTAAAGTCCGAGCTGTCGTAAGCGAAGCCACTCCACCTGCCAAGCCTCGGTTCGTAATCGCGATGATTGATTTCGTGGTGGGGGTGTTCGCTTCCACTCGCTGGTCGGGAAGCACCCATGTGACGCGCGCTAATCCATTTCCACGACGTCAGGAACGCACACAAACCTAGATGAACGCGGCACGTGTTGCGTGTCACGTTCTACTTTCGGGAAGAGCCGTCTTCCCGTCCTCTTCCACTTCTTCTACGTTAGCCGCTATTATTCTGGAAGAAAACTAGTTTTCAACTCCTCCTCCCCTCCGTGTCCTAATATGCAAGTCTGCTAACCATCTGTCTCCCCAGCGAACACACTCAAACGACGATGCTTGGCTGCCTCGTCCTGTTAGAATGGATGTTAATGTCTGGTGACCAATTGGAGGTTCTAAAGAGCTCGTTAGCTTCCCGGGGATTAACATCATTCGTCAAAGCACTATTAAATCTAGGCTAGCCAAATGGTTCCCGATTAACTGTGCCCTGTTTTGATTGTTCCCCCGCGCAATATCCTTTGGGTGCCATCTATGAAACAGGACTCATTGTTCCACTGTCCCCATTCACACCTCTACAAGCGAATGTCTCAGGTACTTCCACACAGGAGACTTAGAGATCACGACTGGCCCTTCTCTGTTGTTCTTAGAAAGTACCCCACTGAAGAAACACCAACAATCATGCCTTTCATACACTCGTGGGTGTACTCATTAATGCTCTTTGAGCTGAGTATAAAGAGACAGGTTAGCTGTACAACAACTGGAGCTTTGCGAATGTATGGAAATGGAAAAGAAGTATAATAGATTTTCGCTGGACAGAGAACTGTAAGTGCATGCTGCAGGTGCAGTATTCACTAAGCAAGATCGGCGCTCTTTGATAAAGACATGTTGCGCAGCGAATGTTTCTGTGGTTTGCAGTAAACTGAGAGCATGATTCTTTGCATTGGTCCTGTGGCCGGGTATGAAAAGTCGTTTAGATATAGACGGAAATGTATGAAAAACTAACCACGTGACATCCGCCTATTGATCAATAAAAGAAGCAGCTCATTATGACGGTTAAAGGGCAGTGTCGGAAATGACTGTTGGGATTGGTCTTCTTCCAGTAAAAGCTCTGTCGATTTTGAGATGGCAACCCATCTTAGGCTTGATGTAATTGGTTCTATAAAGGCATTACTGCAGCTCTGGTGATGGGAATCCTCGGGCCTTCTCTCCCTTGTTACTTTTTTGATGAGTTCTTAGACTTTCATTTGTTCCACAAGATGGACCCAATGAGTTGTTTCCTGGCTACTCTTCAAATTGCGTCTGCGTACCGCGCATGCTTAGGACGAGTTGTACAGGAAACCGGAGATTACTTTGAAGGAATTGTTTTCATTTTCGCGCCAAAGCAACTAAGGTTACGAGGTGTCAATGAATCGTGTTTGTAAACTGCGTGCATTCTCTGATCAGTTTGCTGGATGAAAAATTGGATATCCTACGGGGAAAACCGTGCAACCTTCCCCCTAGACCAACTAACTCGGCTTTGGTGTGAAAATATCCAATAAAATTTATCCGTCTTGACAGGATTTGAAACCAACGCATTTTCTAAATGGTGTGGAAGATTCCCCCTGTTTGGTTACGATCACCCGCTCAAAAAATCAGCCCATCAACCGAAATATGTTATATTGATCGAAATGTACATTGTGAGCTACTTAGTATAAATAAAAAATCTTTCTCTTTCTCTTCCTCTAATGATCTACTCCTTTTGAATTGCTGAGGATACCATAAAGTAAATGGTTTTATATTCTCGAACTCGTCTTAAAAAAAAAGGGTCCTCTTTAAGATGTTTTATTGAAGAGTTCGTTGGTGCTTTTTTTGTACTAGCCTCTATCAAGTGCAGCGTGTTTATGTTCGTGATGAAAACTAACGAAGTTGCGAACATATGATCTGTCTAGATAGTAATACTCTTTGAAGAGATGGATTTCTTGAGGACGATAACATCATTTGTTATCATTTAAGCATGAAAAATAATTGATGATGTTTGCCTAACAGGTGTACTGAAATTGTCGTGTAGTGGGGCATTAGCAAGGTTGTCCCTCTCGAGCAGACAGTACAGAGTCATCCATCATTGTATTGTGTGCCTCCCATCACTGTGAATGTCTACAGTACTTTGCCGATACCCTTCCCCCTTACCCCGAATACTCCAGCATTTGTCTCCAGGATTAGAACACTGGCTCGAGTCATTAGTAGCTATTTTGTGGTCTTCTGGGGAAAGAAAAAACTTCGATCAGAGGTGGTTCCATCGTTCTGAAAACATCTAACTTATACTACAGAATTAAGAACATTAGTTCCGTGGTATCATTCAGACGTTTGATCGAAGATGAAACTCTCGTGAATGGCTGACACAACCATGTATATAATTCACGAAGATTTACGATTCTGATCACTGCCATTTCCCAGGCACAAAAAATCCGTTTTGAAATACTTTTATTTATAGGGCTTTTCGGACAAAGCCATCTGTTCGTTTTCATTGCAAAATTCAATAGGAATTGAGTTAAATTATTTAGAAGAAAGCTGAGCCAACTCGAGTTATGATGCCTCTGTGCGTGTGTATTCGAAAGGTGGTCTGTTTTGAGGAATGGATAAACTGGAGTTTCTGGACTGAAAGACGTAGAGTCAGAATACGAATTAATCCATGCAATTCCTTCCCCATCCGTCCAGGATCAGAGGTAATTAAAACAGACATTTAATGTAACTAAATTTTTGTGTATTTTTGTTGAATCCAATCCAGTCCAGTCCAGTCCAGTTTCAGAATCCAGTACCAAACTGACGAAAGCCTGCATGGTATTACTGGATTCTGAAACTGGACTGGCACGCGAAACGAGTTACCTTGATATTGCGCTATGATCACCTTATGATTACAGTAAAAAGGACAGAAACACGTAGAAGACGTCTCTAACTGGTCCATTCAGATGTGATGGGAAAAATGTTGTTCAACGTAGCGGTTCGCAATCTATGGTACACCTACCACTGGTACATACGTGGAGAGGAATGTCTCAAAAATGAATGGTATTAGAAAATTGCATTTTTTTTTTCGATAATATAATTAAACAAGTTCATGGGTGCAGATTGGTGCCAAGAAAGAGATTAAATTAATTTTAAGAAATCCAGACGCTGACTTGATAGTTGAAAACTTTCGAGATGACTAGTAAACAATCCAGAAAATATAATCAAAAAAATTGAATTAAAATTACTTCCAAAATTGAATTATTTGAGGAAAACAAAGAAAAATAAATATTTTAAAAAATCTTAACTACTTTGACTGCCTTGTTAGAATGCGTAAATATCAGCAAACATCACACAGCTGATAGTTGCCCTCATTCTAGCCCCCTACCCCAATTTAAATTTGTGACTCCTCCTTGGCCAAGATCTTGAAGCATCTGGTTGTTTTTCGCGTTCTCTATAGGATATTATTGCCTCAAGACTGAGATAAAAACATAGCTTGGGTGGGAAGGAAGAGTACCATACAGTAGATGGTAAGCGTATATTGACCTCGCGGCTTTATACAGCGTGCACACGTGCTGTATAATGTTACTCCGTGCATGGCATGAGTCCATTAGGAGGAACAGAGCCAGAAGTGTTAATGACTTACGTGAGTGATTTATTGTCTTCCTTCTACCTGTATCAACACGCTGATGGCCACCTCGGAGAAGAATTTCCTTGTTGACAGAGCCGCGAACACGTGATCGCAGTAACGGATACTCCTGGAAACTGCTAAGAGATTTAGTGTTCATAACCTTTAATCCTAATGAAGGGTGGAATTCTCCGTAAACATTTCCTCCTACGTCATCGTACAGGTTGAGCTGAGAGGGAGAGATGTTTGAGCATCCCAAACTCCTCGTAATCTCTCGTGTATCTGTTTAAAAGGACAATGTGACAAACAGTTTACTTTCTGAATAGTTTCGTTTGAGTTTGTGCCATCAGTACGTTTGTTAAAAGTTAAATATTTATTGGACGAACGCGTTGAAATATCAGTTGGGGAGTTAAATATGTGGAAACGCAGCACCGAGCCACTATTTGGTGACGTCATTCTCCACGATTTACCGTGTCAACACGGAGCTGTGAAGCCCCCAACATTTATTGCACCTTTTGAAGGAATTACGCTCAGCGACAAACAAGCATCAGACTGAATAAAGCGGTCAGATGGAGAAATAAAAATGGCAGCAGATGAGAAATCGTTGCAGTGAGAAACGTTTAACGACCTTCATATTTTTAACATAATATTAAACAACGCGTTTAATTTTGAAATCATTTGTTTTAAATTTTTTTGCAATTTTTAAATTAATCGACTTTTGCGAAGGTTCTTAGATAAGTAGACAGCGACCCCTCCCCCCTTAAAGGCTGTAATCCGCCATGAAGAGAAGGGGGAGCTTTAATGTGGCTCCTACTTAAATAACTTTGGCTTTTCTCATTCGCAGATGAAATCGGATACATTAGGCTTAGCGAAGTTGCAATTTCGCTAAGCCTAATTAAAACGAAGTACTTTTGTACGTTTAAAGTCTAACAAGAAAAACATTTCACATCTCAAATAAAAGCAAACAAAAATTAAAGGGGACAGTAACCCTTAAAGATGATAATTTGTGCTTACCAAAGCAATTTGATCCGTTCTCTTTTACAAAGGGTGGCAATTAGTCTAATAATCCCTTGATTATGATATTTGCATTTATAATTACATCTTCAAAAATTCCCCAACCGTTCATCAGGACCCCACTGGATTTGAAATAACCATCGAAAGAAAACAGCGCTTGATAATGAAACAATACTGGAAGGCTCATTAAGACAACGTCCATTGCTACTCCATTGATCAAAGATACAACAGATTCGTTGTCAATCCAGTTCATAGAAAAGCAACTTCATTGTTGCATTTACTCAGCCAAACTACAATAGCGCATTGTTGCGTAACTTCAGCAGAAAACTCAACAATTCAACCGAATGCGTAGAGATTCAACAATTAGAAAACCGAAATTTTATTTTCATATTTGGTTAGTTTTTAATTTAAGAAATATTTTAATGGAATTTTCGTGGATTATTTTGTTTTCAGAATTCCATAAACTAAGCGTTTGCTGTTTTATGTGTAGGCAAATTTCTTTCTGGAACTAATGTGTTTTGTTCGAGAATCAAGAATATCATCTCTCTCTCTCTCATTCCGTTTGTCTCTTTCTTCTCTTGTACTCTTGAAGTCGAGTAATCTCCCAGTCTGAAGTTATCTAATCAGAATGATACTGCCAGCAAGCACGCTCTGTATCAAACTGTACAAAAAATACTTTCTCTTACCTGCAATCTCTCTAATCCAACCACGTAATTATTTTTGAATGTGTCCTTTTATATTTGTGGCTGTTTTCAATTAGTTTCTTTCCGCGCATATCTGTAGGGGTGGGGAGAAAGAAAAGAACGTAGCAGAGCGTACGAAAGTCCTGTTGATGTACAAATGGAAATCTTAGTAATCCTTTATACAGAATGACGGACCAAAGAGATTATTTGAAGTAGAAAACAGACTGAATGTGGGAACCACTCTGCATACCAGAATTAAATACAACGAGCATCTTTTCTTGTACTTTTAATATTAACATAAGTCATTTTCCTGAAGGTATAGCAGACTTTCAGTATTTCAGAAAGGAACTCCAATAAAATGCACGCGAACGTTGAGGTGGTCAAAGGTCAGTTATAAAGATCAGACAAGCGTATAGCAAGGTCAAATAAAGGTCAAATTTGTGTATACAGTAAGGTCAAATAAAGGTCAAATTTGTGTGTACAGTAAGGTCAAATAAAGGTCAAATTTGTGTATACAGTAAGGTCAAATAAAAGTCAAATTTGTGTATACAGTAAGGTCAAATAAAAGTCAAATATGTGTATACACTAAGGTCAAATAAAGGTAATGTTTGTAGACATTAAGTCAAATGTGTGTTCTGGAAGGTAAGCTATAAGTCAAGTAGGTGTTCTACACGGTAAAATTAATTATTATTGAACGGGCAGTGCTTTTACACAATGTTTTGTTTGCAGTGAACTGTTCAAGTCGATAATTTGCATCGTTTGGTAAAATTAACGTACATCAAAGTCAAATATGTGTCCTATAAGGTCAACTTAGCGTTTGTGGTAAGGTCAAGTATAGGTAAAACTTTTGTATAGCAAGGATAAACAAGTGTTTTCGAAAGTGAAACAAACAAGTGTTTTGCAGGTGAACTAAATTTCGAAGGTCGACTAAAGGTCAAATGAATGTGTTCGGAGGTCAAATAAGCGTACTGTGAACTCAAGTGGAGATCAGATAAGGGTGCAGTATTGGTCGAGGGTCAAATGGAAACTGACACGCGAAAAATTCGTCGATTTTAAGAGAAGTCAGAGGATCGACGTGCCCCAGTGTCTTTCAGAAGGTAATATCGAATGAACTGATGAAGCAGCCGACATTTTACTGATATACGCGCATTAGTCAAGTGAAATTATTCTATGCAGTAACGCATTCTTCTGTAGTGCTGTCATACGAGAGCCACTGTGAGCGTAACTTCGAAGTATGAATACGTGTTGTTCGCGTGCGTGCGCGCGCGCAATGCAAACACTGGACTGAAATCAAAGCAGTGCCTGGAGTGGGAAACGGGAAATGGATAATAAGCCGAAGCTGAATAGTTGGATGTTCTTCTAGGTTGCATAACATCGCACGGAGCGGCTGTAACATTACTGAAGCACCACTTCGGCGTTCAGCATTAAGGGGGTGCTTGGTGCTGCGGGTATATTTAGATTTCCAGGAGATCTCTCAACGAAACATTGATATCTCAGCGATAGTTGCATACTTAGCAATGCGCTTACTGACGTCCTGATCTGGTAAGTGGGGGAACATCATAATTACAAGCCATTTTAGTCGAGGGCCCTCTTCAATCGAGAATAACATTTAAGCAGCTAAGAACAACCATTTCGGAGAAATTTTTTCATGAAATCCAGATGAAACAATTTCACTTTTTATTCTTCTTATTAATAGTGTTTAGCAATGTATGATTAAATATTCATTGAAGTGTACACGGTGTACGCTTTTTTCTGTTAAATGCAGACAGTAATAGTGTACAGTAGGGTGAATTCTTACAATATATGTGTTTAAATGCATCAGTTACATTAATAAACGACTGGTAAACATTTCAACTCAATTCTACTAAAGAGCAGAGCTAAAATGGCGCCTTTTTTTGTATTCCTTGTGAAAATCTGTCATATATCCTCCCCCCCCCATCCACTTGACGTACGAACACTGTTCTCTCAAATCATTCTGGCTTCAAAATCTAAGTCACGTGGCTTGCCAATTTTACCGTGCAAACGTAACTTAAAAAAAGCGCCCAACCAGAGATGTCATCTTGTCAGCCTACGCACGCAGATGTAGCTGTAGACATCCCATGGAGCAGGGAGGTTTCCAATAACTTGTCCACTCAGTGCATACATAACTTGCATAGCTAAACTCCAGTTTCCAGTAATGTACGTCTGAGTGAACAGCGAGCTCTTTTTTCCCTCCTCACCGAGATGAACGAAATACATCTCATTTCCATCTCGCGCTGGACCATAATGCTATTTGGAGGCTGGTGCACTCGTGTGTACGCATCCTTTACTTACCTCCTCCACTCTGTCCGGAGAATTGCATAATGAGAACTGCTGGTCCTGTCCTGAAAATTAAACCCCCTAATTCTATAAACAGGATTATTCCCCGAACTAGAAATCACATCCCGACTTCGTGATGCTATCAAAGTAAGCTCCTCTTTAATAAAGTTCTTTGAAATTAGATTACCTGATTACTCCGAATGTAAGTCTACCGGTGAAGGAGGATTTTAAAATAAGATTGCAGAATTTGAGCAAATTGGAGTTGTGCAGTAGACGAAATCGCATGACTGCTATTCGTTTAAAGTTATCACCAAGTTTGAAATTCAAGATTTCTTTTCTGAGAAAGAAAAATCCGATGCCAGAAGTATCATATTCAGAAGTATCGCATGGACATATTCAAGACACGGAAAACTGCTGCTACTTCGCGTAGCTGTGTTTTGCAGTGACTGAAGGTCACTTTTCCAGTTACATTCTCGTCCCCAAATGCTAGCCATGGATGCACTATAAGAATGCTCGGTCTACCCACATTTCCACTACAAAATGTAGTCCGTTTGACACGTAGAAAGAGTTTTAGGATGGTTAAATTATGCGAGGAAGTCTCTTCAGCATGTGCAAGAAATGATAATAAAATAATTTAGATCTTGTATCATTCATTCTTTAAACATTGCTAAAAAGATGACTCCCATTCCGTTTTAAACTTTACCAAATTCTTCGCCTCGGCCACCATAGCAGGCAATTCATTCCAGCGATGAAGTTCTAAATCCCCTTGGAAGTTGTCTTATTTTAGGTGCACCCTCCAGACAAGCGTCGTATTTCAAAGGAGCCTCACCATCGTATTATATAAAGGAACAATGGCGTCCATGCCACCTGTTTACAATACACGGAAAATTTCAAGTCTGACTGAATCGCAACCCCTCTTTTCCTTGCTGAACCACTTTCAACTCCACTCCCCTCTATCTTTTAAAATCCATTTTTCAGACTATATCCAGCTGATCCAAGTCTTTCTTAAGCAACATGGACTCGTTAAACTCTCTTCCTACCTCAAATCATTAGCATATATTGATAATGTCACCAATGTCCTTAAGGAAGATCAAATTCATAAGTGGGGGCGAACGGCATCGGTCCCTGAAGGACTGTTGTTTTCAAAGCTATTTCTTATACCTAACAATTTCATTACCTCGCCAAAGTAATTAACGCGATTGATCGGACAAGAGAACCCAGCTTTAGGTGCTCTGCTCTGATCCCTATAGGATTCCATCCTTATTGAGATAGTCCTGCATTGTGTGCTTAATATACTCTCTCTCTCTCTCTCTCTCTCTCTTTGATCCTGCCTGCAACAAAGTAAAACTGAAAAGACATCAAAACTTCTCCAGTCCAACGATTATCTCTGGAATGTAATTGTAATGATAATATGGGCATTATTAACAGGCTGCTCGCCGTCTGGTCAGTGGTTACAAATCAAGGAATGCTGTATTTTTAACCTATTCAAATAAAAAGTCTAACAGTATTTTGTACTTTATATAGGTTGGCGCCTCCGTAGCCAGGTGGGCAGGAGCAGCAGTGCGTAGCACACGCTTCTTGATTAGACCGGGGTTCGAGCCCGTCACCACCAAAAACGGAGGATACGGAAAGGTCAGGGAATGACCACCGCATATCCTCGGAGCAATATGGCCTTATTTGCTAATGCTCTCCAAAAACCAAATAAAATAACAAACTTTATATAGAAAGAGATGAATTTCAAGTTGCATTGCAGCTTAGACCAGCTCACAAGAATTGCTTTTAAGTTGTTCAAGTAGTGTGATCTGTGATCCGGTCGATTTCGATTGATAACCAATAATTGGCCGAGATAGTATTAGTAATGGCCATATGGTACATGGAAACCTAAGGATTGTGCTGCACCAGCCAAAAAATAAAACAAATAAATAAATAATAATAAGAGAAAAGGAAACAGACAACCTATTCATTTCCCTCCTCCCGTAGGTAACTCTCCAACTGAATTTGAATTTCCTCAAACTGTCTACCACCCATGAAGGCAACTTATTCCAGTAATTTATAACTCGCTGGCTAAAATAAAACTTCCTGCAGTCCAGTCTAAACAACTCCCCCGCCCCGTAACTTGAAATTATGGCTCCTAGTTCTAGAATCATTTATATCCGTGGAAATTTCGTCCTCATTCATTTTACTGATGCCTCTCCGAGCCTTAAACACGTCAATCAAGTCTCCTCTACAGTTACCTAGTTTCCAAGCTCTGCAACCCACATATACGAAGTCTTTCCTCATAGACACCCTTTTGCCGATCTCACCAGGCGAGTTACCCATCTTCGCACCCTTTCAAGAAGTTCAATATCTTCCTTTAGGCACGTCCTTAAATCTACTAGGATCATAGGACACCATGGCCTTCCTTGCACCCGTCTCTGAGAAGTTCACGTCTGACCGTATCGTAACTGTCAAGTTCCCCTCTTCCACTACTGGCTTAGTTCAACTCCACCAAGTGTATAAATTAATTTAGGGTTACTGTTCCCCAAGGTGGAGTAACCCACCTTGGGGAACAGTTCCCCAAGGAACAGTAACCCACCTTGGGTTACTGTTCCCCAAGGTGGAGGCTGGTGCAGTGCACCAGCCTCCACCTTGGGGAACAGTAACTTTGCTTTAATCCAGTAAAGTGTTACTTGGGGAACAGTAACTTTGCTTTAATCCAGCAAAGTGTAAGACCTTACACTTTGCTGGATTAAAGCATAGCTGCCATTTTTCTGACCCACCCTGAAGTCTATCTAAGTCATTCTGAAGAAGTACTACTCTATCAATATTTACATTATATGAAAATTTAGACATCACACTCTCTATCCCTTCATCGATGTTATTTTAAAGGAAAAAAACAAACAACAGTAGTCCCAATACTGATCCTTGGGGAATCCCACTCTTTACATTAACTCAATGTGAGGAATAACAACCCTCTGCCTCCTGCCCTGAAGCCATTCTGCTATCCATCTAAGGATTTTCCCAGTGATTCCAACCCCTCATGTGGGACTGAGTCAAATGTTCTTTCCTAAAACTGTGTGCGTGGTCTAGATTCTGTCAATTTAAAAAAATTTCATCTGCGGGCAATTCATGGTTTGGCACCAAAAGATTACCAAAGCGACGCACTTTAATTATAACCACCCTGTATATTTTTCATCCTCTTCTATAAAACGTGAGGTTTACTACGACCTAAGAAATCTTCATCTTTTTATGAGCGAGTTGGATGAAGAGCAACTTTCCTCTTAAAGAGGCCGATCTTTTAAATCTCATCAGCGTGCTTATCTGGATCTTTGATAATTAGCGTACTCTTAAGTTTCTGCTTTTATTTTATTTTATTTTTTCCCACCGAATATCTTCCTCCAGCCGCAATATCTTTCCTGTTTTGTAAGGCGAATCAGTTTCACTTTTTTAAATTTATGTATCTGATTTCAAATGCTCCGATTTCAAAGGAGGAAAAAACGCTGAAGGCAATTCCAAGTTTAAGAGTGGAAATTAAAAGTAGTGGTTGTGTGAGCAATTAACTTTTTTATCCGAAGTGCCATAAAGTTTGGGATAATTACTCATTGCACAACGTCATCACTTTCAACAGGAAAATCCTATAAACAGCAATGAACGAAATAAAGTGGAGAGAGAGAGAAGAAAAAAAAAACAAAACATATTTACAGTAAGAAATTAAAACGGTGGGATTTGAATATAATAAAGGTGAAAATTAAACCCCTAAAGGTACGTTGAACAACCATTTTTTCTTCTTTCCATTTCTTGAGCCTTCATAGACGCGTACTTAAAAAAGGAAGCAAGCGTTCCACACTCCTTGGAATTAGCTGACTTTTTTTTGTAAATGAAATTTTTGTGAAAAATAATAGACACGTGTTTTTCTTCGGCTTCAAAGAGTCAAGCTGTTTTACTTAAAATATATTTGAAAAACCGTGTGAATTATGTACCGTATTTACTCAGATATTTCTCACATTTGCAAGTCCAGGCATGCCTGGCGGACAATGTATTCATGTACAAAACAGAATTATCATTTTTGAGTGAATCCTCCTGTCCGTGTGTGAGAACCCCAAAGGAAGTCTAATTGAAGCTCTATTATAATATTTATTGGAAGGTCCCGTGGAAGTGATCACTTCCGATCATTTGCTCAATGTAGATGCAAATCAGTAGTAGGTAGATCAACAAAGATGCTTGGAATTTTAGGAATTCAAATTACTGTAAATAACAGAGGCTTCATATCATTGAACAGATTCTTCGCTGGAGAAATTTCAATACCCAAATCTTCCGGGACACTCTTAAAGCATTATAATGGTTAGTGGAATAGAGATTATTCAATGGAAAAACCAGAAAAATCGTGTTTTAAATAAATTTCCCATGTTGGTGCATTTGTTGGAGTACAAAGAAACGAAAAGCTGAAGCCAGACGATTCTGACGAAGGGCAAAAAAGGATTTCTGAAACTTCTTTGCTACCATCAATAGAAATATGGAAACGACAATAATACGGTAGAAAATTCAGTCATTAAACATAAATATTGTGATTTACAAACCCTGATTGCGCAATGGAATAGACTTGATATTACTTGTGAAGAAGAAATTGCTGACACTCTGGTGGAAATCTCCCTGACTTCAGTGGTATATTCCTCTTCTACAAAATTCCAGCGGAGGAGTGCAAAAGAAGAGTCAAATCCAAACTTTACTGCCCAGGAAGGCTTGCATGTTACAGACTGTTTCAAGAATACGTATTTTCTTAAGTTATACATGCACTGACAAACACTGCTTCAGCTCAGGATGGCCTTCATTATTTAATGGTGAAACAGCTCTTTCCCAACAGTCGGAACATCGGTTAACGTTTTACAATGGAATTTTTTTGTAACAACACCTATCCATCTGCTTGGAGGCATGTAGTTGGCTTCCCCATTCCTAAACTGGAAATGTGTGTGTAATCCAAAGAATTATCTTCCCGTATCCTCAACGAGCTATCTATGTAAAATAGTAGAAATAGAGGATTGTTCTCAACCATACGCGTACAGGAGGAAGGAATCCCTGAGGACCCATTCTTGAGCGCTATCCTCTTGGCCATCAGAGTGAATAATCTGTTCAAAGTCATCCGCTCAACTATCGATGAATTGTAATGATCTATCCGAGGTAGGCGCGTGGATTCAGCCATGTACCTGGACAACATATCACTTTCAATGGTCAGAAGTTTCCCTTTCCGGGTCTGACACTGGACACAAAGTTAAATTTTCAAGATTATATATCAAAGCTCTGTATTCATTTTCATATCGTTTGAATCGACGCCATGTTCTTCACCCTAACAAGATATGACGTATATCACTTTCAGAGCATCATGACTGCTTCGTCTGAGAGCAGCGGTCTGCTAGCTTTCCCTCAACAGATTGACTCACGCGTGGAGTTCTTCCTAACAAACGCAAGAAACTTAATCGCTGTTCGAATATCAGAGTATGTAAAACTCACTTGAGCTTTTTCGCCATCCTTTACTGTAAACAGATCTCTCGTTTTCCACGGGTGGTTTGTAGGCAATGGATTAACGGGAGTTCACTCGCGCAAAATTCTGAAATTCCGCTTGCTACGAGCAAATTGAATAATTCCAAGAAGGGGGGGATAATAGAAGGGGAATTGAAGTGCATGATTTAAATTTTTTGTCGATAATTTCTGTATATTACATAATTTTTTTTCTTTTGCAGGAGTCCATGCCAGTTGGGATGAGTGGTGGACCTATGATGGGATTTCAGGTATATTTTTGATTCTACTGTACATAAAAAGAAAAATATTCCCTTTTGTAAAATTATTAAAGCGATTTAATACAATTCATTTATGCGGAAAACAATCTCTAAAGGCAAGCGGGGTTTTTTATTGGCTTCCTCAGTGCACCAAATAAGGATCCCCTCCTTCCGGCTGATAACATTAACCGGCTGATAGCGCAGCTATTACTTGCGTCATCATTCTCCGTGTCTTTGAAGCCTGATGGCACTTAAAAATGTTTCTTATCCAAACAGGTTAATTAAGATTTATCGAAATGTCTTCGATCATCCTTCACTCTAAGCAACGTTCCAGGCTCCTTTTCGTACAAAACACCCTTCCTCGGTCACTTTACGACTCAGCCCAAGCGCGACAAGGAAGAGGAAAAGAAATCAAAAGATTTAAAAGTTCAAAAGAATCTCGTTAATCCCCCTAGCGGAGAACTCTGTTTGCCCCTTTCGATTTCTTTGTCTTCGCGATCTAACACGAACTCAGCTAAATGCGATAAAAGGCGTTATTAATTGATTTCGTGAGTGTGGTGCTCGGCCTGGGGGTTCGACGATTGTTTGAAGGTTAAAAGGTTGGTTGGTTGACGAGAAGAACGGCTGACAAAGGGACCGAATGGTGCGCGAAGGGCAAATACAAAATTGCCTTCGCTATTAATCCTCCCTTCGTCTCGACCGCGGTATTAAAACAGAAAACGCGCTTTTCGTTTATTTGTCGCTGACTGGCGAAAGCATCTTCGTGAATTCCGTTTACCGAAACAATCAAAACCCAACACGATGAAAACGCAGAAGATTAGGTTAGGCCACGAGTGGTTCTTGTAATCGCCAATGTTGGATGCAAATTGATTTTTTTCTTCTCCTCGTTGCCAGCGATGTTCATTTTGGTTTTGCCCTACGCGATAATCGCTTGCGCAAGCGCAGGAAATGCTTCCGGCTCAAACAAATGCAATTCTTTTTTAATAAAACAAACTTTACAAATTGATGCAAATTCTCACTCGTTCGCATTTCGATGTACGCACGCGCATTTCCAACTCCACCTCTGACAAATATTCACTCGTACATCGATAATCGAACTATGGCCTGGGGTAGTAGCCACTGTTTGCGAGGTCGGAGTACAATTTGCTAAATAACCACTGCCGCCGTTCATGGCACCTTGTAAATGCATCCATATTGTATTATTGCATTAACCCTTAGCTCTCAGTGTGCGATGCCCTTTCACATGGGTTCATGGACCCGATGGCGAGGTATCATCTTACTGTCAGCCTTGTGCCCGCCCTTGAGTGTCCTTCCAGTAGACACCCAGTGATTATAAACCCTTGGCACGATCCCCACATGAATTCGCCGATATCGTGTGTTTTCCTAAGATAAAACATTAAACACTGTGGATGAAAAAAAAAAAAAAAAAAATCCAAGGATCCAGGGGAACAGCCACGCAACCTTCTTATGAGATCAACTAACTTGACTGCGGTGTACAAAAGCACATAAAAGTCATTTCCAGTCTAGGGAGAGACTTTTATGGACTGTGGACGAGAATAGATAACAGTTTATGGAGTTTATCTCAGACGATACTGGAAAGGAAGAGCCGCCTATTTTTGTGATGTCTGAACGATCCAAACGCGCATGCGTAATTAAGAACACAGTCGCTGCCATAAGACCACGCAGGTTCTTAGTCTGTAAAGTAGTCCAGTTGGCAACGCTGGAGTGCAGTAGTAGTAGTAGTAGTAGTAGTACACGCGTTTGAGTTGATCTTGGTTCAAATTCACGTGACCGTCAAATGTGAGTGATCGATGATAATGTTCATTGTCACATGACTATTTATAAATCTTCTGACGTATGATCGTGCCGGAGTGTAAACAGAACAATTAGCGATCACATCCTCCCCTTGCCGAAGTCCAGTCCCTCAACCCAAAGGGTTGAGGGACCAATTTCATCCACCAATCTTTAACTTATTCGAGAAATTCAGTTTACTGTCCAATAATTAATTTTATTTTCTTGAAAGGCATCGCATTATTCTGCGTACTGCTTCCAAGCGTGGATATAAAGGGGAGGGGGGAATGAATGCCATTTTGAGATGACCCTAAATCTTTGATGCATATCAATCTAGTTCCATTATCGTTTTTTGTCAGATGAATTAGAATAGATAATGGTTTATCTGGAAGAAACAGAAAAATCGGGTTTCATAAATAAAACATAAGCAAACGAAAATCCCCAGTGTGTGTAGGAGGGGGGGGAATGCTCGCTAATCTCTGCACCCCACCAAATATCGCTGGCCAAAATTTAAATAGTAATCGCTGGCAACCCCGGTGTACTATTAATTAACTTCATAATACATAATTCGTATCTAATTACTGGTTTTAATCTCGTTCTTTGCGCTGCTTGGGAACATTCTCTCTTCTTTCTTTCTTTTTAATGTGCGTTTTTTCAAACGGATTTCTGTAATAAATCTTGCTGCGTTGAAAAGACAACATCTACACAAACAGCATAAATTTCGCTGTAATTAGAAATCTATAGCCTTTATGTAAGCACAAGAGTGTACACAATGAGAGAGAGAGAGAGAGACAGAGAACACTCGGATTCTTCCCTCCCTACCCCTCCCTCTCCTTTCCCTTTCTGTTTCCTTTTCAAACAGATGTTATCTATATCATTATAGCCAATGAATTATTGTCGGACGCATTAATAAATGTGTCGTGTGATGTGAGTGAGTGAAGACAATTTAATTATTTTCAGCAAATAGAAATTAATTAACAATACGATAGAAGAAAGACAGAATTGGGAAGAGAAAAAGAGAAATTGCAAAATTAGAATTGCTTAACGGGTGAGAGAGATAAAGAGGAAAAGAAAAAAAAAACAGGAACAAAGAGAAGGAGAAAAAAAGGGGAGAAAGAAAAAGATACAGAAAAGGAGAGAGATAGAGAGAAAGATAAAATGAGAGAAAAAGACAGAGGGAGAAAGAAAGGAAGAGAAATAAAGAAAGAAAAAGGAAGAGGTAGAGAAAGAGAGACAGAGCAAGAGAGAAAAATGAGAAAAAGAAAGACCGAGAAAATGAGGAACAAGAGAGGAAAGAAAGAGAGAGAAAGAGGGAAAAGGAGAGAGAGAACTGAGAAAAAAAAGCAATCGATATAGATGGAAAATGAGAGAAAGAAAGAGAAGAAAACAAAGAGAGAATAGGAGAAAGAGAAGAAAGATAAATGAGAGGAAAGAGAAAAAAGAGAGAAAGAAAGAGAAAAGGGAGATAAAAAATGAGAGAAAGGAGAGGAAAGGTAAGAAAGAGAGAGAAGGAAGGAGAGACAGAAGGAGAAAAGCGAGAGAAAGAAAGAGAGACAGAAAGCGAGAAATATACGGAGAGAGAGAGAGAGAGAGAGAAGAGGGAATTTGTACTGAAAATGTTAGTGTCTAATTTTCGTCATGCTCACATTGAGAGTCGTACGTTTGTGAAGTTCACTGCAACACGAGCTTCGGCTGCGCGCTACCCTTTTCCGATCGTTTGGTGTTTACCATTTTCGGCAGCCACAACGCAGCCGAACCAACAGTGCGCATCAATATTGTGATAGCGGACGACTCCTATTATACTACAACACCTCGTGCAGAGTAAACTAACCACTGCGTCTTATGAAAGCCTCCCTCGCTATTCTACTCATTGCGAAAAGTTTCAATGCGCTGCTCAAGAGGATTCATTCTTTCGAACAACCAACTCAAAAGTGTTTATTATTTATTAGCCGGACATTAATTACGCACGAATATCGAGTTCTCAAACAGACATCTAATAATCTTCCTTAAACCAACGCACTTTAAGCTATTCTCTGACGTCACTATTGCGTAACGCGCCTCTTATTTATTTATCGAAGTCACGCGCTCTCCAGATAAGCGGATTTCCGCGATACAGTCGTCTGACATCCAATGGTAACAGCCGAAGCCTCACCATTTGAACCAACAGTTGAACTACGAAGAAAGTGGAAAGTACTTTGGTCGGAGTATTGCACACGACATCGCCATTGGGATGACCAATTATGACCTCGTAGAGCCGAAGGATTAACCATCAAAATGTTTCTGTAATCATCTTCAGTTAGATGAACAAGTCTGGATGCAAATTAGGTGCTGATAGAAGGAACAGTGGGTGAAAGTAAGAAGACAGAAAAGAGCGCTTATTAATAACATTTGGCTCTTGAAAACGCTGGACGTTGTTTATGTTAAAGAGCGTTCTTTTAATAAATCGTTCAAAAATTCCTTGAACAACTGATGTCCGAGAGGAGGACCCTGTGGAACTCCAGAGAAGGAGGGAAGGACTCGGCTCCATCAACTAAAATAGAAACGGAAAGCTCCGAAAAGAAAGTTTTCCAGGAATGGACAATGGTGGTCTTAAGATCTCATAGATCTCAACTTCTCTGACAAAATGTCTGATTTCGCAATTGTGAACATGTTTAGACATGATACCAAATTGATGTTCAACCAGAGGAAGATGCAACGAATTGCCGAGATGTTTATATATACAGTATATATATTTTCAGAAATCTCTGCAAGGGAATTAATGTTGGTAAGCGTGTAATTAAAACGGATTGTTCGTTAGAATTGGACCAATGAGGACAGATTTAACAGCAACTGTGTACTTAATGGGTTTTTTTTGTTAAATGTCATGGTTCCGAGGTTCAGAGCAGAAACAGTGGCAGATAGATTTTTTGGACTGGATTGGAGCAATCAGGACCGGAATTCTTCCTGGATGTGGACTTAACGAGATTTCACAAGGATTTAGAGTTGGCACGCGACGTGAATTCATCCTCGGCGGACCTTCGTAAGCCTACGAAACTAATGAATATATTTCGGATGTCTTCTCGCTCTTTGGCATGCGCAGTACGAAGTTGCGCAACAACGCGAATAAACTGAGATATCGACGCAACATTAAGGATAAAAATAATTAAATATTCAAACAGTGTACAGCGATAAAAAGTACGTTTTCAGTTGCAATCAGAAGCGAATTTTATTAAGTAACAACAGAAAAAACAGCACGCATTGTAGTTCCCTCGCTTAATCCCCCCCCCTCACTCGAATTGTCTCTCTCTTTTCGCGTGCTCTGATTACTACGGCAATACTAATATTGCTTTACTGTCTTCTGCAACCTGCTATCGGGATGCATCTCTTCTCGCTTTACTTGATTAATTTTAGTGGCTTATTTACATATAAGAACGAACGAGAGATAAAAAATTAAAATCTCTGTTTGCCTAAACTGTAAGCCCCCATATAGTGTGCAGAACAAATGGATTTTCTTAATCTAATTAAGATGCAATTGCCAGAATGGAAATAGCGGAAGACACATTAACGTCATGCTGAAAGAACAGGGGGGGATTTCACATCACCTGTTTCGTATGAGATTTTCTCTCTCTCTCTCTCTTCTCCCCCTCTCCTTTCCCCATCACTTGCATGGCAGAATGAATCCAACAGCTCTTTTACATCTCATCCACACATCTATAACCACCTGTGCTGTTTTGTAGACGAAAAAGGTGAAAGAGAAAATTTCTATCAGAACCATGTATCGACTGATGCTGTACGCCATAAGCAAGTGCTGAACTGCTCTGAGAAAGAATCAGCCACACGTTACACTCTGATAAGCCGGCGTAAGAGCGTTAACCAAGATACTATGGTTGCAAACAGCTGGCATAGTGCCAAGTTTCACACAACAACGTTTGGCTTTTATTAATAATACGATTTTCTCAATATTATGATAGCATTCAGTTTTCATTTTAATTTTGAGGAAAGGGGCCATACTAATAAAAAAAAAAAATTAAAATAAAAAAATATTATTAAAATAGGAATCCGAAAGAATGATCTATATATAGGGATAAAGGAAAAGAAAGAGAAAGACGTGGAAAGAGTGTAAATGAAAGCACACGATGAAGAGAAAGAGAAGGGGGAAAACACGGAGAGACAGAAAGGGGGGTTATTAAGTAGAAAGCCCTGCATTAGACATCGAGAGATGTTTCTCCGTACGATCATTAAGAGACTGCCGAAGTTGCCGGCAGGTCAGCGCCAATGATCGTGTGTCGCACGTGCTCCACAGCCCAACTTCTGAACTCCGGCGAGCTCATCGAGAGCATCATTAAGAAGCGTCGACGTCCCGTTCTGACACACCAAACTTCTCGCTGTCACCTTTCCTTCCGGATTCATTGAACGCCCGCTTTTGATGGAGCACGTGCGGCGCGAAACGGCTGCCGAGTTAACCAGCCGGATTTCCATTAATGGAGGTCACTCTTGGCACTGTACGAAAGGTCAGCGTGCGGCGCAATAACGTCGATCATTCTCATTCTGACCTCACCGTTCCGTTTGGTTGTTTCCGATAAAACGCATTATCCAGTTTTGGACGCCAGGTGGTGCCACCGTAGCCCCGAGAAGTGGTGTCCGAGCATTAAGTAGAAAATTGAGAAGCTTCCCGAAGTGCCCTGCGGGAATGCGTGCGGATATTAAAAGATTATTCTGCTTCGGATCTGCCTTCGGGCCTCAAATATCGCGCCTTCATTTTCATTTTTTTTTTTCGCTTCGGTTTTCTTTCTTTCCGAGCATCACGTAAGGAAATATTCTCTAGGAATTGGACGTAGGATCTGATAGGAGGTGTGTTGGCACGCGCATTTATTTATGTTTTATGTAGGCCTTGCCAAAGCCGATCGTTGAGATGGATGTAAATCTGAGCCGTCAGATCCTTGTAGAGGGGAATGGGATACAAAAAAGGAGAAAACTTGGGGGGGGGGGTTAAATTCAGTCCAAATTGAGAGAGAGAGATAGTGGGCAGCACAAGGAGTTTTACGTAGATTTGGTTGGCAGTGGTTTCAGAGTTGTCTGTTGAGTGATCTTGGTGAGGATTTTCAGATTGTCTCAATAAACCATGACATCATCTGTTGTTCGCTATGGGTACAATTGTGGCGGTAATAAGGCCTGAGATGGATCCCCCCCCCTCTTTTGGGTACCACTGCACAAAATGTGGTCATGTGTGTGTGCGTGCTCTGAGCTGAGTGGTCGTGTTAGAAAGCAATGGAGAGGGAAATCTCGGCACCTCTCCTTTCATGTAGAAATGTTCAAGAGGGGATGGTGAGTGCCGGCACACTTTGATACCGTCAAAGACCGCTTCCACGTCAACATACGGGTCTTCCATTTCAGCTTTGGCATTAAAAGCTGTCAGATGGCAAAATTGCCAGCCAGAATGCGGTACGGTACGCCGCTTATTGCAAACAGAAACTGGAAGAGATCGATCAATGGTTAATGATTGGAAATGGTCCTATTGGTCGAAGTAAGAAAAGGGATCTGAGTAGTTGCGTAAATGAATAAAGTGGTTTAATTAATAAGCGGATTTAATAAATAACCGTGAATTGTATAACTGCTCAACTTACAATCAACTGGCCAAACCAGAGAAGTTTTTAAATATATAAAGGTTGAAAAATATTAGTTAATCAATCCCGTATTGTAAAGAGGGACAATACCGGGGGAGGGAGGAGAGGATAGAAGTGAGGTTCAGGATAGGGGACAGGTAGTACATTACAGAAGGGCGAAATTGATCTTTTCCTTTTGTATCCATTCATATTTATAAGGGAAATCCCAGATTTGCATATCCCACAATCGGAATCACGATTTAAAAAAGGAAAGGAGAGAGCGAGAGCGCGAGCGACATCATTATACAAGCCGTACAGTTCTTCCACGGGAGAGGCTGTTGTAGGGACGAACGTGTTGGGGTGGAAAAATCCTTCACGGCACAGGTGATCCGAACTGCTTGACGTCACTGGTGGGGAATTTTGAGTTCGCGCAACCTTCGCCCGCTCACATTACCGGGGAGGGGTGGGCGATAATCGCGTCACGTCTTCATATTCACTTTAGCCGGTTATTGTTTAAGTGTACCTTACGTTCCCCCCCCCCGTCTGGTCCGTCGCATCCCTAAAAGACAGTCTCCTGGCCGTAACGCCGCACGAGCTCCTCATCAACAATTCCGGAATGTGTCTGCGGCGCGCATTTCTTCTTTTTCCGGGGACGGGGGTGTTTATATCGAAGGGGCCTCTGGCGCTAATATATTCCACGCTCTCGTTCGAGCAGCGAGCACAGTTCAGTTGTCGGCGAGCTCGCATTTTAGGGTGTCGTAAAGATAGTTTATATCTTTCGGCGGTCAGACGGACATTCAGGTAGTGATATACAGCACTTGCACGAGGACTTCCGTATTGCAGGGATGGTCGTGTATTTTCACATTCCTGAAGGAAGTTATAACTTTTGCTGACGAAAGGACGCCTTTGAACGGGCTGCTGGCATCTCTCTCTCTCTTTCTCTCTCTCTCCAGTCACATGTCTATTGAACTGTGCCTGCATATTTTGATATCCACAATTCTTGCTCTCTTATTCCTCTCTGATATTCTGCTTTCCCTTCGCTCTCTCTCTCTCTCTCTCTCTCTCTCTCTCTCTCTCTCTCTCTCTCTCTCTATGTACACATATTCGGCTTGAAAATAAAAAGACAAAGAATTTTTATATTTTATTCGACTTTCATTCTTTTTTTATTACTAACGTTAAAGCTATTCTAAGTTCCGAAAACATACGGATTCTTCGTAAAAAGGCTCAACAGTTTTGAGCTTATTTCTTAAATGTATCGAATATAAAATGCTGTCCATCTAAGAAAGCACAGTTCCTTGACTCTTAAAGTTCTTAAAGAAGTGAAGAAATATTTCAAACTACATCGTAAACAAGCTAATTAGAAACTTCACTGCATTAACGTTTCGAGTAATTGACGTCCTTCATCAGAGTCGAATTTTATCACTGAAGAGAGGTTTTTTTTTTATGTAAAACATTTTGAGAATGGTAAGCAAGGACACATTGTAGTCAGACCTTTTTGAAAAACCATATACAGTTGCTGATATTTAGGTGGAGAAAGAAGGACACCGCATTTAACGTGTCGGGACACGCACTCTCTGGTTTTAAAGATTGGGATCAACAGGTAATCATGTTACTATGGCAACAGGCGATATTCAATGCGGCAACTATAGAAGTTAATTAACAATGGCTCTGGAAATTAGGAGTAGTTGTCCCTAATGTCTGATCCAACTCCCTTGGGAGTTGGACAAGAAAAAAAAAAAAGGTCTCCTCCGACTTTTGCTTCCATTGGACTAATGGAAATGAAAAGTGGTTGCAAAAGATCTTTTATTTGAGTACAGAGCGTAGGCTGGAATTGATGACTTACTCACTTTGAACGATGGTTCAGAAGACGTGAGAGTTTCATAATTTGCTTCGGGGCTGACCAATAGCATTCTTTTACTCTTTCGATGTTTCTTCGATGCTGTTAGTTGTAGTGAAGATAATCTCCAATTTTCTCACTGTAACAATGACAAAAGGAGACTGTTCAGTTCCTTTGTTTAGATTGAATTTGTCGCCTAACATCCGGGTAATCTGATTGGTCCAGTACAGAGAAAAGTACTTCCTTGATAAGCAACCCCAATTAGAGTTTCCGTTCTCCTAAGGTGGTTGCTCTTACGACACAATTCCACCAGTTTCTGCATCGCTTCGTCTGGCCATTCGTCATCCTTTTTCTTCCGCACACATCAGGGTGTGTGCCGCAGGTCATCTGTTACTTGTCTCGCCCGGGTTTAATCCATAATCTACGGAGTTAGTGCCGAGATAACTTCTGCCCGGAATTAGAACTTCGGTACGCTTTCGTGCACGTGAGGACTGTAGCAAGGCGCTCCCCTATCCTTCCACCATCTACGACTCCGGCGGTTCCAGCGATAGGAATGAGGTGAAGGGAAGGTGGGGGGGGGGTCTGGCAAGTGGCTACACGAACAGGTTCCAAATGATATGTTGGTATTGGTTTTTCATTACCTTTACGTATCTTTAAAGGAGGAAGGTTTGCGATTGTATTTAGGAGTCGTTTGCATCCTGGAAGACAGCTGCGGATCAATAATCACCTACGCGGTGGGTGATAAATCACCAGCCACGTGATAATCACCTTCCCGCAGTGCCTGTTGTTGTCGTTGATAGTGAACTTAATGCTAGAAATGGCAAATGTTGGAAGGATTTCCCAATGTCCACAACAAATGTGTTTAAAGGAGTTAATCATCTCGATTAATGAATTCACGTGGCTAAGGGAGTTCCATTGGCAGGAAGAACATCCTTTTCTAACGCGATCAGCTGTTCTATGCCACCTACCCACCCTCTCTTCCCCACGATGGCGGATAGCAGACCTCCCACGTAGATCTTCGCGCTAATTGCTTTACGGGTCTGGCCACTTCCTGTCTTAAGTGAACCTCCACGCAGTCCTCTCAGCTGCTGACAAATATGCGAAGGGGTGTTTTGATTGCTAAGATCCAGCTGACGTAAGATGGTGATGCGATAGTTCTGCTTGGGTAGTTATTTCTGTTACCTCCCTGAATAACTCAAAGAAAGCAGACTTTTCCATAGCCAGCTTGGTCGAGCCATAGACAGCCTGATCCATGTATTTCATCTTCTTCAAGAGGAGCGTTTCCATCTACAACGGATTTCCTCAGCCTACGAGTTATTTTTTGGTAGGATTTTTTTTCCAACCATAAAGTGCGGTTCAAGGGTGTAAGATGGCGATCTTACATAAATTCTCGGATAATTCTGTTTGGAGTCGAAGTATGGCGTAAAGAAATCAATTTAAATTTACTTAAGCAAAAGTGTCCTGATAAGAGAAATAAGTGTTAGGCGTTCATGCGGGTGGGGTGGCGTTAGATAGAAGAAAGAAACGGAATATTTTGTAAGTACCTTGGTGTTAAAATAGTGCAGTCCAATTCTTGGTGATTTTTGTTAGGATTTATTTTTTTGTTGCAAATATTTGTGTATGCCAAAGAGTAATCAAAATGAGTGTAAATTTTTTTGTGTGTGTATTAATGTATATAATAGTATTGAATAAACCTTGTTATCTATGATTAAACTGAGTTGGTCATTCAGCACACACGTGCCCAGCTGTAGGAAGGATGTTGCTAAAGCGACGTTCAATTGGAATTAAATAAAAATATAAAGGTTAGATACTCAAAAGATCCTGGAACCTTCTGAGAAACTTTCTACTGTTGAGTCAGATAGCGTAAAGTGAGGGACGAAGGGAGAGAGAGAGAGCCGAATAGAAATCATAATCTTTAAAATTTAAGTATTAACAAAAAAGGAGATCCTCACAAAGGTGTCTTAGTTAGTTAGACCTCGGGCTGTCATGCACTCCCGTATTCCATCCATCCATATCCTCCTAGGTCTTCCTCTTTTCCTTCTTCCTGAATGTATCCATTCCAGGATAGCCTTTGGATATCTGGTTTCTTGCATCCGTTTTACCTGTCCATACCATGTTAAACGCCTTTCTTTGATAGTATCGATAATATTCTTTTTCACTTCCATTTTCTCTCATGTCTTCATTCTGTTTTTTGTCTCTTGTAGAAGTTCTTGCTGAGCGTCTCCAAAGATCCATTTCTGTGGAGAGCAATTTGTTTTCCCCTCGCCTATTCAACGTCCAGGTTTCCGCTCCATACGATAAAACACTTTTTGTACAATCGTTTGAAATATGTTTATTTGTTTTATTTAGAATATCTCTGCTCCATAGAACAAAATTTAACATGCTAATAGCCGTCTGCAATTCTCTTATTGATCTTAGAGAATTGCCATCTGCAATTCTCTTATTGATCTCTGCTTGGGATGAACCGTCACTTTGTAAGATTGATTCCAAATCAAACAAGTTGATAAATTCAATTTGTTTGATTTTAAAACCTTCAATACTGTATTTAGAATGTGTCCTGATCCTGAAGACATTTCAGACTTGCTAAAACTTGATTTTTAGACCCCATCGATTATATTCTTCAAACAATTTACGACATGCATAGTCTGCATCTTGTACTATCTCCACCGGATCGTCTACAAAAAGTAAATTGTGAATATAGATGTTCTTATTGATTGGTATTCCCATTTTATTGCAGTTTTTTTTTTTTTTATCAGCATCTCGGGAAGATGTCGATATCAATTTTGAAAAGTGTTGGTGACATGAAACAGCCTTGTAATAAGCCTTTTGAAGCGTGGAATTCAGGTGACAAAGCTGGTCCCACTTTAATTCTGCATCTATTATTCCTGTAAATTGTCTTAATAATGTTAATCAATTATCCACCAATCTTTACCTCTTTTAGTGTTTCCCATAAGAGTTTTCTTGCCTTTTCTCAAAGTCAATGAAAATCATAAAGATTTCTTTTCCTTTCGATAGACATTTTTCAAGGATCTGTCGTACTGTTGAGAAAAGGTCTTTACATGACCTCCCAGCCGGAAAAACCACTTTGTTCTTCTGACACCTCGATTCGAGCTTCTAAATGATTTCTGATCCCATTTTCCAAGAATCTTTAACAGCCGGTTCAGGACGCATATTCCTCTGTAATTTGAACAGCTTTTCCGATCGCCCTTATAAATTGATGTGATATATTCTGTTGTCATTTCTTTGGATATTCCTTCTCATCTCAGTACACCATTTAACAGTTTTTGTATCAAAACAGCCACTCATCTTCCTCCGTATTTGAAGTTCCATATAAACTCCTCCTAGTCCAGGTGATTTGCCATTCCTTCCCTCCTTTAGTAAGAGTTCCACTTCCTTAACAGAAACTTTTAAGCCCGAGTCTTCCATACCGAAACCTCCACCGTCTTGAACTCTTCCTGGTCTTCTTTTAAAAGTCCTTCATGGCACTTCATCCAATCTTTCAAAGGTATTAATTGCAAACCAGCGTTGTGTTTATTTTATTTTCTCAAGTCTTTAAGGACCTTCCACGATTCCGCTGATCGCTTGAAGCCCAATTTGCTATTAATAGTCGCGCACTTCCTTTTCTATTCTTTATTTTTTGCTTCTACTTCCAGCCGATTGGCTGTTTTCTTCTTTTGATGTATTTCGTCCATTTCATATTAACGAGAGCACTTCGAGCTTTTCAAGTCTAAATTAAGTTTTTATTGTTTAGCATACAACCGAGGCAACTAAGGTTATTAGGCGTCCGTTTTACTTGTCGATAAATTGTGTGTTCATTCCTCGATACGTTTTGCTTAATGAAAAACCAAAGTCCTTAAGGAAAATTCACGCAAGCCTCGCTCGAAACAGGATAACAGCCACGTTGTAAAATAAACTCGTAAAAGTTCTTCCGTCCAGGCTGAATTCAAACTCAGACCTTTTCCACACGGAGTGGACGAGAAGAATGTTCTGGATGGACAATTGTCTTGGAAGAACTCACAAAACCAAATTCCTTTTTTTTTTTTTTTTAAGTTAATTTTGTGGTTTCAGCGGTTAGGATGATGAATTCAGGATCACTCCTAAACAACTGGGATTTATATTAAGGTCAAAATCGCTCAAAATGAAACTTTCTTAAGCATCAATACATTGATTTAAGAGTGGTGTGATTTACACTGAGTGATCACTGAATTATGACCACCCCTATGAAAACTGAATTTGATCCGTTGACCACGTGAGGTACGAGAGTGCGGAGTTAGTCGATCTACGTAGCACAGATAAGGTGTCAGCGGTTCAGTAGGTAGTAAAATTCTGAGCGTGATGGGTAAAAGGAAGGATTTACCGGACTTTAATAAAAGACAGATTGTGGGTGCTCGACGAGCTGGTGCCTCGACTTCCCAAACGGCTGAACTGGTGGGATGTTCGAAAGCCGCCGTAGTTAAAGTGTACTAGGACTAGCATCGAAATGGTCAAACAACGACCCGACGTCCAAGCTGCGAGGGTCAGCGAAAGGTTGATGTTAGAGGTGAGCGCCGGGTCCAACGACTCGTACAGGCGCAGCACTGTAGAAGAGTTAACTGCCCAGTACAACATGGGCCAACCAGGAACAATATCTGGAATGACCATGCGTCGCACGCTTGCACGTATAGGCTATACCAGCAGACGACCCCTACGACATCCTCTCCTAACCAAGGTTCATCGGCGTAAAAGACTCGACTGGTGCAAAGAGCATACAAGTTGGACGTTTGAAGACTGGAAGAAATTGTGCTGGTCGGATGAGTCACGTTATTTACTTCACACCGTGGATGGTCGTGTCCCGATTTGGCATCAACAACATGAGGCTCTTCATCCATCATGCATGGTATCAAAGGTGGAGGCGGTTGTATGGTGCGGGGCATATTCCACTGGCAGGAACTTGGACCCCTGGTGCATGTGGAACAACGTATCAGTGATCTCCGCTATCGTCAACTGCTTGATGACTGTGTACACCCCGCTATGTTACACTTTTTACCGAATGGCGATGGTGTCTTCCAAGATGACAATGCGCCGAGCCATCGGCCACTTGTTGTGCAGGAATGGTTTGAGGAACACAGTTCTGACTTGCAGCATATCGATTGGTCTCCAAACTCCCCCGATATCAATCCCATAGAACACTTGTGGGACCCTATGGAAAGGCATATCAGGCGTCTGGATACACCAATCACCTTCATACCTGCATTGCTCACCGCATTACACACAGCTTGGTTGGCCATACCTCCCGAACGCTACTGACATCTTGTTGAATCAATGCCAAGTCGGAAACTTGCAGTACTGAGGGCAAAAGGAGGACCTACGAAGTATTAGGTAGGTGGTCATAATTCAGTGATCACTTAGTGTATGTAACATCGGTCAACATGGTTGCTGATATTGCTTATTCAGGCTAAGTTAATCTGCATATGGTGTGAAATTGTGCTGTCCTGTGAGTGTTTTAGCCTTAGAATGCTCACAGATCTAGAATTACTCACAGAGCTTGGAAGTACATCAAAACTGAGTGGCTTGGGTACACAGTGGAGACATTAAAGTAAATAAACAAACATGAAAATAAAAGAGACCTTTCATGAAGAAAAGGCACAGTAAACAATAAATTTGAATATTTATAAAATTGAAGGTTTAGATGAATAGGAAAATGCAGTCAATTAGTAATAAAAGTTTTCAATGGGCAATTTTTCCCACGGAAATTAGTGTTCCAGTAAATTCTGGTAACTGGAACCTCAGTAAAAAGAAAAGTTTGCTTGTTCGGCCTTGCCTCAGAAAAAAAATTGAAAATAAAAGATAGTGTTAATAGTGAACGGAAAAATTGATGCGATGTGATGTGATACAATGAGAAAGATGAAAAATTATGATGGATCTGAAGAATGAGGGAAAAAAAATTCACCGCAGAAGTCGAAATGTATCATTCAACTGGTTAACTGCAGCTCTATCGGAAGATTTGTAAACGGAGACGTGAAAGGTTAAAAGTCTCGGGATAAATTCCTATTACGAGAGAGGTCTGGAGGCTTGGAAATAGGCTAGACAGACAGCAGATGTTGATCACCATACAACAGCTGTGGTAACCCCACTCAAAGTTGTTAGAGTACACTAGACTTCGGGAGCACTTAGAAAGCCTTTCCGGTATCAGATGGAAGAAGAGATCTACAGAGAGAAGACGCCGTGAAGAAGGGAAACATAAGTCGTTAGAACTGTAATTTACAGAGTGGTATTGTAGTAGAAAATAGATTAATGTAAGATTAATGTTTAAAGTATTTGAAATTGAATATTAGGGAAGGAAAAAGTAAATCGCAAAGATAAAGAAAAATAAATGCAGTGGTAGATATAAATTGAGAGGAAATTTCATTTAAGATTGAGCATGAGAGCACTATATTGACAGGATTTAACGGATGTTATTCAGTTAAGGGATTGGATTTTGAATTGGAAATGTACTGATTGTGGTGATAAATAATTGTTTTCATTAAGAATTGTAGGCATTGTGAAGCGGCAGTCCATGAAAGGTTGGAATGATGGTTATTAATGTTTGGCTAAATTTGGCATCATTGATTAAGAGGTAATTTGCATATTGAACTGTAAAGGTAAGTCTTGGGCGAATTTTGGAATACTAATTGTGCTTACATGCCAGTGGATCATTTATTAGCGATGGTTCCCCTTTGTGTGCAAATAGCCTTGTCGTATAATAAATGATTATTCTCTTTTGTGTGTCAGCCTGTTGCTCAGGAGGTGCTTTCAGGGGAGTTGCTGTTTCAAAGGTAGACCTAGGTTGACAACAATACTAAAGTAGGGTAAGAGGGATATCATAGGAGAGATAAAGGGGAAAGCGCTATAAAATAATACAGAAGTATAATAAAAGGTCTCCGTTCTTTAAAATATAATCCCACAGTGCTCCATTCATATCATGTTTTGCACATACAGTGCTCGTTATTGAAATTTCCTTACCTGAAAGGAGTGGATGCTTTGAGATCAAGATAAACATGATGAAGAGAAAACACTGATAAGGAGAAAATTGAGTATACATGTACTGAGTTATGCAAAGCTATTAGAGACTCAGAGAAGACATAAGAAGATTAAACACAAGCATTAAGGGAAAACAAAGGACTTAAATCAGCAGTAATACAGAAAGACAAATGAAACTGAAGAATAGCGATAGTGTACTTATGAATAGCAGAGAAGGCATAATTCAAATAGCAGAAGACTACTATAGAGAATTATACAAGGAGCGAAGGAATGATGCCAGCAGTGGGGAAAATGGATCGCAAATTAATAACACATACGACATAGAGAAATTGGCAAGGCTCTTCACAAAGTGCATTAGAAAAGGTGTGATGCCTAAGCAGTGGAATAATGCAATCATAGTTTTGCTGCATAAGAAAGGAGATAAATCAGAAATTGGAAATTATAGACCAATTAGCTTGTTATCCCATATCTACAAGTTGTTCACAAGGGTCATTACTAATAGATTAGAAAGAATACTTGATGAGAATCAACCGAAAGAGCAAGCTGGCTTTAGGACAGGATTCTCAACTATGGATCACCTTCACGTAATATCACAGCTAATGGAGAAAGCAAATGAATATAAAACACCATTATGCTTGTCATTTGTGGATTATGAAAAGGCATTTGACTCCATACAGCATAAGGCAATGTTTCGGGAACTGAACTGAATGTTTTCGGGATCACAGTAAAATGCAAAAAAAAAAAAAAAACTTTGGGAGGTGCATTATGGCCACAGAAGCCGATGCGTAAATGGATGGCCATTGCACAAAACAAAAGGAACTGGAAAGTTGCTGGAGAGGCCTTCATCCTGCAGTGGATTGAAAATGGCTAACGATGATGATGCTTTGAGATCAAATAAGCGGAGAAAAAAGGCAGACAAGAAATGGTCAAGTTCGTGTATCAGTTGAACAGAATTCACTTACAAAAAATGCAACGCACATCAATGTGAAGTATCGCCTCCGTGAACAGAGATACAAGTGGCCAAACTTCATGGTAGGGAGTCGAGAAGGAGACGAATGTCATCTTAGTGAACATTGGACCCTGCTCCTTACACTTCTGCTGTGAGTTGGGCAACGGTGGTAAGGGTTGAGAGGTGGAGGTCAGCGATCTTCCCATCGTATCCAAAATGCGTTCGATGGCAACAGATCCAGAGAGTATGCGGGCCTAGGAAGCATATCCACATCACTGTCGGGATATGAGAGCCATATGTGAGGGAGGGGAATTGTCCTGCTGCAAAAGAGCATTTGCAATGATCTTAGACATTTCAACAGGATATTTTTCCCCCAACGGGACATTAGTAATAACTAAAGGTTATTGAAACTGATGGCTTTCATACCATGATTCCAGGTGTTGGCCCTAGTGCTGCTCCCTGATGTATGCTCAATTACCTCTGTCCATGGCGTGTCTCCAAACGGTCGTTACTGGGTCCCAAACAGAAACGTGATTAATCACTAAAGATGACACGATACCATTCTTGTCACCCAATCAACTCGTCTCTCCCCGTCCCACTGCAAACATTGACGATGGAATGGCGTTAGAGACAACAGACTGAGAGAATGCAGTCCCTGTCGTCTGCTAATCGTGCTCCCCGACACAAGCATAGACTGGGATGGCGTTACGATATTGGGTATCCGGCAGAGGTGTCAGCAGCAGGATGTACGGATCTTCCGTCGTCTATCCTGCTGTTCTGATGTTCTTCTGATGCCACGAGAGCCCCGACGACGTGTTCGAATACCCGTTTGTGCCCATTTTTGTCAAAAGTGTCCAACCGTTCAATTTCTGACAGCTCAATGATCCAATCCTTTTCAAACTCTGTCAGCTATATAATGTTGGCTTAAGCGTGTTAAAAGCACTTCACACTCATAGGCAGTTATTCGCGGACTGTTTTGTTTGCCTGTAGATGTTTACACACGTTTTTATAGCGGCATCACATTCCTAAATCAAGAAGGAAATAGTCACTTTATTAGGCGTCTTAATGCTCTGATCACATTGACGCGCTATTTGTTTACGTCCATATAGGGCACCGTTATGCTTACAAGTTTCAGGTAAATCCATCTATTCTTTTGACAGGAAAATTTCCACCACCAAAAGTATATGTGGAAATCATGTTACAAAATAAGCGTATTGTGTAAAGGTTGAACTGAATGACTCCGAAATGGAAATAAAGTTAAACTGATCGAGAGAAAAAGAAAATTTCACAATGCCTTTAGACAGGTAATCAGATTCTTCGACCTTCTTTCAACCATTGCGCAGACAATTTAGAAACGATGATGCGCAGAATAAACATTGGCAGTCGAGTAAGAATTAAAGAAATGCGGAAAATCAGAATTGTGCGTCGCTTCTGAAACCCAAACGACACGAAAGTATAATTATCTCGACAACACTGTACACAGGGAAGACGTGGATGAGAGAGTGAGGAAAAGAATATTAGCGTTTCAGACGGAAGATCAATAGAAACAGCCCAGCAGGTTTTCACTCCCAGAAACTTCGATTTCCATCTTGAAAAGCGACAACAGAATAAATTCAATTTCTAGACACTATGTACTCACTCCTCGTAGCTTTAGTTGCCTTAGCACTATTGTAAACGTTTTTTTTTTTTTTTTTCATAGGGACTTGGCACTCTCATACAAGAGCACTTCGAACCACTTTAATCTTGGATCTGAACTTTAACACAAAACTGATGATGCAATCGAAAACTGACGGACGCAGTTGACTTAAAAATTGATGACGCAATCACTGCTAAGGCTGAATTTATGCGAATGATGTTGCAAAATATATTTTTTTGCGTAATTCTACGTCAGAGACTATTTGGGATTATTTTAGAGAGTTTTAATTTACATATTTTCAATCTTCTTTAGCTGTTACGCATTTTTTTCTTCCCACTACTGTATACAGATGAATCAGTCTCGTTTCTGCAATCTGTCTTCTCAATGTAGTTGTTTACTACGTTCAGACGTATTGTTTGCTCGGTGAAGTATAATCACAACTCCAATTGCTAAGCAAAATTAGGCCAAAGATGCGCTGAAAAAACTCAATCCCTTTTGTCCTGATAACTAACAATCAACCGGGCAAACAAAAGATTCGTTGCATTATAAAACTGTACAGAGTCGCGGAGGATGGTCATCTATATTTTGTACATGTGTTGGGAGGGGGGGGGGGGGTTATATAATGTACATGAGATATGATGGAGAGAGAGAGAAATTATGCAAATTACCCATTATCCAGACTTTGGTTCATAGCCGATGACGTTTACTTCCATCAGCTTAGTTAGAGCTTAATGATCGGTTTCACTGGTACAGGGTGGACTCGAGATCATTCTTTGTGCGCGCGCCTGCGTGTGTGTGTTTCTCGGTGGAGACATCAATGTTTGAAGGAGTAATTTCCGACGGTTCTCGTAAAGAATTCGTGTCTTCGAACACGTCACGATGTCTGACCCGCAGATACACCACGGATGGATCGCTGCGTTCACGCTACCAAGTGACGAACAGACTCTCGTGCCACACGTGTCCCGTTAATAAACAATAACCGTCTGTTTTGCACGCACGAGCATATATTAACCCCCCAACGTTATCGTTTTGTATCGAGATGAACTTCTTAATGTCGCGTGGCAGCGGCATTAGTGGCAAGTCGACTCGAATTACGCCGAAGAAGTTTGCGATCGCGTTCGAGGCAATTACGTACGTACGGGGTGGCTCCATAAGGCGCGTGACAGTTGAACGATGACAGATTTGCCTTCGAATTTTAGTCGTAACTTAATTTTGCGCGATCCGCAACGATTTGTAATAATGAAGACAACATCTGCACCCTGATCGCATTCGGCGTGCATTATACCGATCCAATTACGATCGTAATGCGTGTTGCTGTAATTGATTAGACATTCCCTCCCTCCGAACAGTCACAAAGCGGTCAGTGGAGATCTCTGTAATAGTGTGATGAATGAGCAATCGTGTTGGTGCGCTTCATTACTTGGTCCCACGCATTTTCGGTAACTTGCACGATTATTATACGGATTAATTAGTGTTGGAGCGTCTATAACCGAATACGACTGTCAATAGCATAAGCACATTTGTCATCGCCACCCACCGATGCGGGCACCGAAAACCTCACGAAGGTCAGAAATCGCTCGCTGTTAAAACACAGAGTGCAGCGCTTATTTTGGCGTCATGCGTATTTAAAATGCCAAAGGGCTAAGAGAGACAAATAGGCCATCTTTAAGTAGCCTGTTTGCGGTGTACTCATTGGCCAATTAATAAGACGTAGTTGCGTATGACGTGAGTAAGTAGATTACTTTAAGTGGCCTATTGGCTGCAAGCTCATTTTAAGGTAATCTTAGATTGGCCTATTTGTTGCATGCTCGTTTTAAGATAATCTAAGTGGCCAAATTGTTGCACGCTCATTTTCAGATAATTTAGTAATAGCCTATTTGGGGCGTATTCATTATAGGTAACCTGTTCGCAATATTCCTATTTAATTAAGGTCATTTGAAGTTCTCTTCAGAAATGTTCCACGCAAGTTCTTAAGGGAGTATATTTGCAGTACTCTCGTTTTAAGGCCACTTAAACCACTCGATGTACATTCATTATAGGCTACTTAAATCTGGCCTATTTCAGTTATTTGTTCATTGTATCCCATTACAATGAACAAATAACTGAAATAGGTTAACCGTTTGTTAAATGTTCAACATGGGCCACTTAAAGGTGGCCTATTTTCAATACACTCATTTTAAGGCCCATGATCATTCTGCTCTAAACATTACAAAACTATCAGCCTCGGCCACTATGAAGAGGAATTCATTCCAGGATCTCCAACACGCTGTCTGAAAGCAAACTTCATGAGATCAGCCTTCTGTTACTCCTCAAACTTCTGTATTTGGGCCCCCTTGTGCTTCCCTCTTTTACCAATGAAAAATGCCCCTTTGTTCATCTCACGAGAGTTTACATACCCCTATCAACTGTCCCCTAAGATGTCTCCTCCTTTCCAAGCTTTGCAGTCCTCGCCTTCTAAGCCATTCTGCGCGTGGATGTTGCACCCCTTCCCAATCCGGTTTCCCTTTCCAGAAGAAGCTTTTTATATCTTTCTTCACTCATAGTTCGTTGTAATTGCGGGTGTACTTTTAAAAACCGAAACTTGTATTGCGGCGGATATGCAAATTTAGTGTTAAACAGATCGCGCGTGGAAGCTGCATTACTTAGTATGGATCGCGACCCGGTCTATGATGGGGCCCCGCAACGTACGAAAACAGATTGCGTCTCGCGTTTAAGACACGCGTAAGTGAGGCGATGTAAAAATTTGCACGACAATGTAGCGCGAGGCGAGCGTATCTTTTACATAACTCTTCAATAATCATGCGTGCTGCTTTCGAGAGAAATGTATTTATGAAAGAGGGAAGATGAAGAGCTTTGAAGAGCGTGACGGGGATGCTGATAGCATTTAAAGTATCGCGCCGGAAAATAGAGTTTTAAAGTAAGGGCAAAATTATGTAAATATTGTTCTGGCGTGTGCCAATTTTGGCGAGGTGCACACAGCGCCCGCCTTCTGTATTCGTGAGGGAAAAAAAAATGTCCGCAGCATCGTGTCGAAAGCAGTTTAATGCCGAGCTCTTACGGTGTTGGTTGACCCTTTTTGTTGTTGTTTAATTTGTACGTGCGCTGATTTAAAAAAAAAATGCTGATTTGCGCAATATATTATCAACGGGTAATTTAAGTAAATTTGATAATAAACATCTGGTAATTTGCTTAATTAACTATATTTCACCCCGCGTAATCTTATATAATAAACGATCGCCATTAATCTTTTCATACTTCGCGTTTTGTATTCGACGCGGAGCTGCGCGTAATTTGTTCGCCAGAGGGAGCAGCGAGCGCCCCAGCGGCGACGAGAGAAATAAGCCAGATGTTCAATCGGCATCGTTCGACAAAGGTCGTAACAAAATTAAAGAAGACCGGAACGGATTCCAGATAATGCCCGTGAACCGAGACATCTCGAGAGCGTAATTTATTCGCGAAGAGGGAGCCACCGTACATTGGCAGACGACACGCCATAAATAAGTGATAAACTCGGACGATTGTGGAAATTTTACGATGAACAGAGCGTGATTCCGGACGCATTTCTCGAGCGTTATTTCTGATTTAATGATGGCTGCGCAATGACGTTGGGTGAGGGGGGTGGGGTTGTTAGAATGCGACAGTTTAATCGAGATCGGAAGCAGCGTGGATTACTTCGAGATCAAGAAACGATTCGATTATGTCAGGGAGGAAGAATCCCAACCGGATTCGCGTAATTTGATAGATGGCGTTACTGGGGATGGGTACCACACATCCGGTTGTAATTTTCATTTGTTGAGGTACACCGACTCACAGGGGGGTATTCGTTGTGCAGTGCGTTGAAGAATCGACAAAGAACTGTCTGTAGCCCGAATATGTTTAAAAGGTGACGTCATTCAACCGTTTTCCCAATAAACTATTATTAAATGTCTTTCCGAGGATATTTCCTTTCCCTCTGACTCGTTAAAATGTCATCCTCATTGCGCGTAAACGTTTTAACCGACAAATCTGACGCAATCTGTACACGAAGCGTTAAGATTTGCCTCCCCCCCCCCGGGCCCACTCCAAACGACACCTTCAAAAAGGCGATGTGTTTGCGGAGGATATAAACTTACAGAATGCGGAGGATGTAACTCGAACGCCAGGCACCTGTGGGTTATGCCCAAAGAACTGCGCGAGAGATGTTTCATCTTGACGATGTCGTCAGCGAAGAAATTCCACTCCGAAGACAGAAGTGTCTACGTGTCGCCTCGCGTTATTGTCCTTGTAACATTCGAGTCCGGAACTGTGTCTTCCTTCATTCTTGGTTAGGCGCGTATAAAAGACCCAGATACGTCTCTCGTAACTCTCGGAGAAGGAATAAAAGTTGGCATTTTGTCACGGCGGTCCGGTTACCATGGTGACGGCTGTCGCTTCTCTGGATGCCGAATGGGGAGAATGCCTCGTCTCTTAAAACTCTTATTTTTCCCAGAGGAAGTATTTCGAGATGTGACAAGGTGCCTGCCCTTTCTACAGGCACGTTTCCAACAGATGTATTGAGCTTCTGCATCCCTACTTTATATTTTTTTTCTTTTAATTCACGGAGATCCTTTATAGCAAACACCACCGAGTTTTTATTTAATGTCAAATAGTCGCAGTTTGGTGAGCCAATTCCGAAAAGCCCATTGCATACTCATTATAGCGCGCTACAATTTTGGAAACTTCCAATAATGAACGTTTCGGTAGTTCCTCCTCTTGCCTTCTTCAAGTGCCCATTCGTTTAGGAGCAAAGACACTAATCCCGGGTACTGAAATAAAACGAGGTAACAAAATGAAACGTGCCCAACGGTGAGCCTTCGAAATCCCTTCTAAATTCGCAATTTCCCCGCTAGGTGTCGCCAGTGTCGACGCGGACAATGTTCTGTCCGAAACAGGTCGACATACGCATCCTTGTCTTAATCATTTTTTCACTTTTGTTGGTATGAAACGAGATCACTCAGTTTATCTCCCCCCTCCCTCCCTCCCGTCCGTTTGCTCCCGTTCTTCCGTAACTTCGCTCTACTCGACGTTCGTTTACGGCACTTTTTTTTGTTTGATCCCGTCTCTCTCTCTCTCTCTCTCTCTCTCTCTCTCTTTCTCGTCATTATCGTTATTCTGACAAAAGCCATTAGGAAGTCGCGCATCATTAGCGAGCACTTCTTCTGCGACGATCGACGGGGCTACTGACTTTTATTTTATTTTATTATTTTTTTTTTTTGTGAAAGGGTCAAGGTATCGCTTTGCATTGCTCATTAAAGGAATCGCGATCACGTGCTCATAGTGAAGGGGGTTACATTTAGGGTAATTTCCGCTCCTTTTTATGTCTTTGCCAATAAAACTTCGGCACGTTCTAAGAATAACCTGCGAGTGTGGGAATGAAGTCAAAATACCGTAATGACACCCGAATAGCGGCCTCCCTCGCGAGCACGGCAAGGATCCGTCAACAGGTGTGTGTGTGGCCGTGTTAGAAGAATAATCGAGAGCCAAATTTTAATTCTTTTAATGGAATTAAAATTAAAAATTGGAGTTCGGATTTAATTTTAAATTTCTGCGGTTTCTTTGAAAATGTCCTGAAAGGTTTTAATTCTAAAGTTGGATAATTTTTAAACGATTCTAAAGTTGGATAATTTTATTACTTTTTAAAAATTGTTAAATTTTGTTGTGCCACGTTGGCTTTTCGTTTTTTTCGTTTATACATTTTTGTCCGTTGAAATTCCCTCAGTGAGAGAAACCGTTCAAAAAATCAAATCAAAATCAACAAAATGAATCTTGATTATGATATTGGGTGATGAAATTGATACAGCGAAACTGTTCAGAGACCATTATCCTTGATAGCAACGGAAGTTCTCTTACACGTAACATCCTGTCCGGATGCCTTTTGTCTTCGAGAACAGAATTTAGCGCAGATCACAACTGAAATGGTGTAACATCCACTTCGACACAGCGTTTGAATTGATCGAGGGTCCTAAATCTGCCTTCCACCTCTCAAACACCCATCCTGTGGGCTGAAATGCCATCATCCTCAAAGACTCTTCGCAGAGAAGAACTTCTAAAAGCTACAGATTACAGAAAAGATTTCGTTACTGTCAAACCACACCACACATCTTTGAAGATAACCGAGATGTCAGTCAACAAACAATTCCATTTGTGACCACGAGTACTTTTTCCTGTTGTTTACTGAAGACCGCTTTCCACCGACAGCAAATCGCAGCCATGAATTTGCCGATTATGCGAAATAATTTGCGAAATATTCAATTCGTACACACAAGCGACCAACAGTCCATTGGAAAGCAGACTGTAAACAAACTTTGCAGAGAAATCAACGCTGGAAAGCATTTTTCCTTTTCTGGTTTCCAGCCATCGCGCACAAAGCTGCCTTTTCTTGACACCACGTGCTTAGGGACGATCCCACCGTGTCGGTAGCCTGTGACACAATCTTCAGCGATGAACTGTTGCATTCTCTGGTGACACACTTGTCGGCAATCACTTCAGACTAGAACGCTGAAACGTCGTGGAGATGCATTAACAACCGTCGGCATTGCGGTCCCACAGTACACTGAAGCAGTGGCTTTCTAGGCGCTCGTGGGAATCGGACCGGTATTTCGCCACTGTTACGCTCATATTAACTAGAGACGCGATTCTCGTGGATGACCCCCCCCCCAAAAGATCACGTGATACGAAACATCGCAAGAATCATTGCGTACCCTTTGGAGTCGCCTGATTTATTTGTTTTTTTTTTCCATCGATACGTTTGTCACTAGGTGGCACTACTTGTTTGTTTTGTTGTTGTTTTGGATCCAACATCCACATCGCAGAAATTATAAAGATGGCGTCATTAGCCGTACACTGGAAATTTATTAACGGGTCGTTAAGAAAGCCTCGGGACAAGTTTTAATGAACGACAATCCTAATTGGGTGCATCCATAAGTAATGAAGTTGTGGGGGGGGTGGCAGAAGATGGTCTACTGGCCTTTGTTCAGCGAGTGGCTCGTGTTTTAATTCAGTAAATATTTCTGCACTAGGCCTTATGAATATTTGAGATGGTAACGATTTCTTTCTTTCTCTCTCTCTCCCCCTCTATCCTTATCCTCCCCAGCTCTTATTTTACTTTAGCTCGTTTTTTTTTTCATTTCTTTCATTTTTTTTTTTTTTTTTTTTTTTTTTTTTTGGGAACCTAGTCCTTATAACATCCTTCCACTTCTAAGAATTCTTTGAAAAGAAACTATTCTTTGCTTACATCAAAAGGTAGACAAGTGCCTCAGCAATAATATCGGCTTCTGATTCTTTTTATTCTTCGTACACGGCCAAGTGGGAGTGTTTCGATGCTCGAAGTCTAAAAGGACAAATCAATAGGATCTACGGCATTTCGAAACAAGAAGAGAGAGAGAGAAAGAGAGAGGCACTAAGCTCAAGATATTGATTTCTACATCATTACAGTTAGTGGCTCTTAATAGCATTCTAGCTTGAAAGTTAAATATTGAAGATAAACAAGATGTTAGCCATTTTGTCTTGCCCTACCAATTTTTCCCCTCTCGATGGTTTGCTGGTCAAATAATCAGCAATTTCAGCTAACTGGTTGAAGCCCTGTTGCTTCATTTTGATATGACAAGCAAAAATTCCTAGTATTTTAATCCTTCGAATACGTCTATTGGATATTCGACAACTCTACTGGGATTACTTACACGTTTTACTAATTGACGAGGATTTATAGCGATTTTTTGGCCATTTCAACTTCAGCTCTTCGTGTGAAGCACCCAGTTCGCTTTACAGAGAGAGTCGTGCAATTATTTGCAAAAGACAGTTTAACAGAAGAAAAAAAATGAAGAAGAAAATATCTAAACGTTTTGGAATTATGGAAGTGGCGATCGATAAATAATTATCCTCACCAGGAAATATTTGAGTCGGGGATTTTCATCCTTCTATATGTAGCTGCCTTCTAGCATTACACATTTTTACACATCTGTGGACAGACTCCTTCTGGACTCTTCATTAAAACTACTCACATTGATCAGAAAAACCAGGCGGTTGTTGCAGATTTTCAGAGCCAAACCTGATTGCAAACTCCACTGCAAAAGCAGCTCTGTGAGTAGGAGCAATGTCGGCTAGGAGGCGGACACTTTTGGATAGCTCCTTGATCTTGATAGCTTCGCTTAATTTTCCAGAAGACTTCTGGGAAAGTAAATGACTTTGTTGACAGACAATTGAACCTTGGTGTTTATGTACCTGGCATTCGTCCATCGTCAATTTCATCAAAAAAATCGCAAACAATTCCCTCAAATCTTTCCTCAGGAGTTTTTGAGGAGCTCCCAACAACCTTGGAACCCATCGGGCCCCCGGTTTAGGCATGTGTAGGAACTCATGCATTATGGTGCAAACATTACCCATCTTCACTTCATTTGCTGTAAAATTTATGGTCTCACTTCAAGGACTAGCTGTTCGACTTTAGCTACAATGACAGGATCTGTGGCTGAGATGCGTCCCCTTTCTCTTGGGTCATCGTGCACACTGCTTCGCCCATACCTGGACTGTCTTTCCCAAGTTTTCACATATCATATAATGGGCAGTCCTCCCAACATACCGTGTTCATCTCCTCATGGATTTGATTTGCTTCTTTTCCTTGCAAACGAAGAAATTTTATAATGGATCGGACCTCAGACCTCTCCAATATACCACCCCTCGCTGTATTCCTGGTTCTAGTCCAGCAACCAATAGATCTCGAAAAACAAATAAATACGTATATTAAATATATAAACATAAATAAATGTATTCAGCAGCCACAGTGCATTAGCACCCGCTCTTTGAGTGGAACCTGGTTTGAGCCCTTGACTGTTAAATAAAATTAGCAACTGTATTCATGATTTATTGTAAACTCCTGACCAGTTGGTGGTGCCAAAGTATAAACAAGAACTCTTTTGTTTTTAATATCAAGCCCCTAACTCAAATATTTCTAGGTGAGGGCAAATACTTATCGACCATCCCTCGTAATAAGTTGCACTGCTACTAAGTGAATGGACCTAATCAATCTTCTTTTGTTTATTTGCAATCTCTTAACGGCTAAAAGTATCCTAAGAAGACTTAATAGTTCCGCACGAGTGCACTGTCGGATCCAATATCATCTTCCTCTTCTAAAGCAGAGGTAATCTTATCTGATCTTCATCCCGGATTAATATTCGTAATGGTAAAGTCTCCATTACGAATGTATTAAAACTTCATCCTCTTCCTTATTACGCTTCAGCCCGAACAGACCCCACTTTCATAACTGGCGCTTGTAAATTTCCCATCACCATGGCGACCAACGGTCCTGTTAGTAACCATTCGTGTAAACTAGGTGGCACTAAATGTCTAAAGTAGACATCTGATTCTTTATGCAGGCAATAACCTTAGCAGCTTCTCTTTATTTATTATTATTGCATCCAAGTTTTTATCGCTAAAATGTATTTCACATCCAATTAGGGCCGGACTACTGGGGCTTGTTAAATCCCGAGTGGCGGTTATGCAACAAAGGACGTCGTCAGTCTCCCGTCGATATCGATCCTGGACACCTTCTCTTCGACCCCCACCTGGGACCCATCTTTATTGATAAGACAAGGGTAAGTGTTTATAAAGACGCCTTAACTTGAACTTACGCGCACGCACGCACGCACCAGTGAAGCAATCAGTGGCGGCACTTAGACGGTAATGTCTATGAATGCAACCAGTACGCATGCGTGAAACATTCAATTAGCACTGCGCATGCTTGAAAACCCTTTTTAATTTGAAGTAATTACCGAGTTCTTTTTGTACAGAATCTCTGAAAACAATTTTTTGTACTAAACAACAAAAGAAATTGCGTGACATTTTTTTATTAAAGCAATCATATACGTGTTTTCCACACTGAGTTTGTGGGAATCATTGATATTATACACTAACTGGCTAAAAAATTAGAAACGTTTATTCAATATCTAGCATGGATTCCATTAGGTGTCTGAGGAAGTCTAGCTCTAGATTTTGCCATTCTTCCATCAGGATATTTGTCAGCTGCTGTATTGTGGTCGATAGAGAACTGCGAAGCCGTACTGCCCTTTCCAACATCTCAAACATATTGTCAACTGGATTCACATCTGGAGAATTAGGCGGCCAGAGTAGATGTCCAACTCTGGTCACAATAAGCCAGAGTTGGAAATCTTGGGAATGTTCCTCGAACTGCTCACATAGAATTTTGGCCCCGTGGATAGTTGAGCTGTCATCTTGAATGAATCCATCGCATTCCCATAAAAATGAAGCAGAACCAGTCTGCACCAACAGAACGTACCTCCTATGATGATGCCTCCCCATGCTGTTTGAGTGGTGGACACACTTCATGAGGCTCACGCCACACTACCATTGGTGCAAGAAAGTGCAAATAGAGACTCGTCAGCCCACATTAACTTTTTCATCTGTTCCACAGTCCAGTCCAGTCGTGGCGTTGGCGGCACAACTCCAAACTTTGTTTGTTGACGCAAATTGCAAAAGGTTTCTAATTTTTTTGCCCAGTGAGTGTAGATATTGAACTTAAAAGAAAGGTATACACAACGACGTGTTTCCATTGTCTTAATAATACCCGTATGAATCTGTTTTTAGATTTCAGATGATTTACCGAGTCCATTGTTAAGTGTTTGTCAACGTACCTCTTGGTGTTGACGGTTTCCAAGGAAGAATTTCGGGTTTTTGTTCCCTCATACTTGCATACAAAGATTAAAGCTATATTTACCTCGGTATTACGTATCGCAGAAGTAGCAGAAATATTTCAAGAAGGACAGGAAGAATTCAAATATTTTCAAGGACGAATGGTGATCTGACAATCCAGGATCTTCAAGGACCTGAGGAAGACTTCAACTATCTTTAGTGTAGAGTGTGTTTAGTGTCAAACGGCACCAGGGGTTTCCCCCATCTCCGCGTGCTATACATTGTGGGTGTGAAACAGAACACTGTCAATGCCAGAGGTTTAAAAGTGTATGGATTTTGTACATGTGTAGTGTCGTGTACCGTTGTTCCTCTGATCATTTAGCCGCTGGGCCCCTAATGGGACCCAACGTTGTCCACACTCTACCTCGTGGGGGCAGACCAGGTACACCGCTATTATAGTTATTTACTCTGGCAGGTCCTGCCACCTAATTTCCTGAGATCTCAGTGGCTATGACCTTAAAAAACATAAGTAATAAATAAATAAATAATAAAATAAAAATAAATAAAAAAAAACCGTTATAGTTATGGGTCAGCCAAAAAGAAGTGCTATTTATGCAAATAAATGTTAAGTTTTTGGGTGTAGGGGCTCAAGCAATTTAACAACGGTTCAGAAACTAGTAATTATAATTAAAAAAGAGAGAGAGGGGTGGGGAGACTGAAGGCTGGGGGAAAAGACAGAAATAAAGGGTCCATAGAGAAGATGACCCCCAAATCAGTGGAGCAGGCCCATGCCCCACCAGAGGGAAGAGAGGGGCAGCGAGGGGAGGAGGAGCCCAGAAGTCACCTCCCCCTCCCGCCCCGGGAGTGGAGGCAAAGGGCCACGCAAGGGAGCGTGGCTTAAAAAAAAAAAAAAAAACACACGACAGGAAAGGGAAGAAAAAAAAAATTCTATAAAGTCCCAAAGGAAGGTCTTGTATCTGGGTGAGAGCCAGTTTCGTTGAGTCCAAGGATGGTTAGTTTAGTCGTGGTGCCTGTTCTTGATCCCTGTAGATAGCAATGTGTCCTCCTTCGGGTGAACAGTCCCTGGGCGAATTTTGTGAACTCCTTATACTCCTCTTGCGAGTCCAACAGGTTCGATTCCCTATCGCAAGGGAAGTAAGTCTGCTTTGTCATCAGGAGGCAGCGGAGATCCTCATAGTTTTCACAGTTGTACATTATGTGATACCATGTCTCCACTTCCCCACAGACACAGCGGGGATCGTTTACTAATTTAAAACTGTTTAGTTTGGCATTCAGGGCCCAATGACCTGTTAAAAGATACGTAGTGTACAGTCCAGGGTGAAACCATGATGGTGCTTTTGGGTATAATCTTCCGACATCAGGCAGAAATTTCCTCGTTATTTCCCCTTTTGTGGATTCTGACCACCTATCCTGCCAGACCTGCTGCAGGTGGGTGGCGAGTTTTGTTTTCTCTCTTTTCAGGTTTCCTGTAGGGTCAATGGAGTGGCCCAGGAAGGTGCAGGGAAGCCCTTTTGCGAGATGCTGCACCATGGCACAACGCACCACCTCAAGGTCAAGGGGAGTGCTCCCGCCAGAACCTGCAGAGCATGTGTACTCACAGTGCAGCAGGCCCATGTAATAGAGAGAAGTATTGTCCGCTGGATGGAATCTAGTGTCCGTCTGTTAACTGCAGTAGTTGCTTTCTGGAACCAGATGGGTGACGCATAAGTTATGGCTGGTATAAATATCGTTTTGTAATAGAGTCCCAAGGTGTGCCTCTTGAGTCCCCAATCCCTCTTTAAAGATCAATGGTGATCTGACAGTCCCGGTTCTTCAGGGACCTAATCAGATGCGCCTCGAGTGATTCAAAAGGTAAGAAAGGATCGCCGATCTGAATACGATGGTATGTCTCCAACGAAAAATTCATTCCAGGATAGCCTACGAAAGAAAAGTGTGCGTGTCAAAATTGAAAATCAAATCCACGGAGATTTCTTTTCTCCGTATAAAAGGAATAATTACGAATTATCCCTCCGCATGAACAGCCAACCAGGCATTCCGCTTTACAGAAGAGAAGATTCAAACCTCGATGATTTATTTCATTTTTTTCCTGATCGCACTGCCGATGACAAACTCATCACACAACAAGAGTATCGAGTTCTCATCGGCAAAGCACACCCAAATGTAGTGGAGATGCTAAACACAGGCAGCTGAACGCTACTTTCTTCTGTCTAATAACTTAAATCTTATTAAGAGAAAGCCTCGTATAACCGGATTAACTCTGATTAGAAGGAGTTAAGAGAAACAAGTGTTCTGCAGGCAGAACATTTTCAGCTTAAGCGACAAGTCTAATGACTTTTAAGCTCATTTTCTCTAATTTTAGTCAATGGGAAATCGAATCAAGAAAGAAGAGTATTTAATATTCCTAGACATTGCAAGCGTTAATAGTTTTCTTAGTACAAGGTACGCTAAGTGGCGCAGGCGTCTTCCTTAAAAGCTACTTTTAAACCTGAGATTCCCAACTTCCAGGCCTGCTTTATTAGGCTGAAGTGTCTGAACTTTAACACACGCTGGAAGGGGAGTTCCTTCGATGATAAAAGGTCTAGAACCGCTGCTATAGATTTTTTTGCGAACGTGATACCGACACGCGAGCATTCTTTCTTTCTTGTTTATGTGTGGCACAGAGTTGGAGTAGCAATTTTTGTCCTATTATTCGATGGCTTTCTCACTGCGAGGACATTACTGTTGAGGACTGAGGGGTAATTTAGCCGATCGTTTTCCCGGAACGAGGTTGTGTCCAAATATCATTTTCCGCCTCTAACTAGATCCACGTACCCTGAGTAAATAATGGCTTTGCACCTACCGCACTTATGGGTGGACTGTAATGGCGTCCTTCACTCGGACGTGTTAAAGGGGACAATGGATGAGTTAACGTCTGTTCGTTTTAGTTTCGTCCATCATTGGTGGTTTGTTTAGAAAACGTCCAGCTGTTGTGTGCGAGTGTCTCCTCGATGATTGATCACCCAAATAAACATTTTCGATTGAGATATTGATTTTCATCCAGCAACTTCCCTTTCCTTTATTATTTTTTTCTTTTTTAATATCTTCGAAATTATTATTTGTCAATTGTTCCATCTGAACTCGATATGCAAAAAAAAAAAAAAACATAATAATAATAAATGCCTTCTATGGGAAAAAACCAAACGATCAGTGCGATATTAGTCGGTTGGTTTTTCCAGGTGCGTGCAAAAATTCCAGTCAGAAGAACTGTCATACGAATTCAATACCTCACGATCATAGAACGAATTATTTAAAAAATAGAGGGAGCCGCAATCGCTTAATGCATTTCGACGTTAGAATGGCATTTATAATAATAAAAATAGTCACGATTTATCAGGAGTAACAAATATGCGTGCCTCTCACTACAGCTACGCCTGATGACCTGAGTTACCTGGTCAGTGATTAACAAGAGCCTTTTACGTGGAACATGCCACGTGACCCTCTTGACCTCGGGTCAAGGGTCAAGTGTAACAGCATCCAGATCGTGGTAGGTGTTTGGCTCCGATTAAAAAAAAAAAAGATGGCGATCGCAAGACAGAGTGACTTTGAATTGGGGAGGGGAGGGGTGCGCACTAGTATTTAGGTAGTGCGTGGTGTCGTTAGTGCATAAATAGCCCAGTAATGAGGATAGATTAGCTTACGAGAAATTGTCGAAGGGCTACGCCCCAATCGTTACTTAATGGAGGTGGATGCCAAGAGATCTTCCTGACTGACGTGATCACAATTATGTTATCCGAGCCGTGACACGGGACTGCAGGCAAGATTAATAGAAGCGATGCAGGCACGTAAATCGACCTGACGTTGCGTTGCAAGAGTGATCGAATTAAATGTTCTTTCCTTCTTGACAGCGGAAATGTGTCTTACGTAAAACTACACGTTGCTCTCCCGCTTGAAACCTTAAAGAACCCTCCGTCCGTCTTCGATTCTTCATTTCGATTTTATCTCTTCTTATATCTCCTTTTTTAAAAAATTTACTTTCTTTCTGTCTTCACATCGCAAGTCAGTCTATAAACGGAGGGGGAAAAAGACTGAAAATCCCCCTCCACATCAACGGAATACAAACTGTGGCTGCAAACGCGCGGGCACCTCTAGGGTGTATTTTAATCCCCAGTGAAGCCCTCCAAGCTGATAAAAGCGCATCAGACTATTTATTACCAGGTATTCCTGATTATTCAGACTTTAAAGATATCGCCAATTAAAATAGGGTTAAAGACCGAATAATCAGGAATACCCGGTAACAAATCGTCACTTAGCCGTTTTATGTAGAAGAATGAATTGTATGTTGCTGTATTTTCTCGTTTACTTTTGTTTTTATTTATTTATAGGTCAACGGAACGCTAACCAACACGGGTCACAGCGTCGTATTTAGGGTTAACATGACGCCCCCGATAATCCACATCAGAGGAGGTCCGTTGTCGTATCGCTACAGATTTCACGAGATCCACCTACACTACGGCCGAGAAAACTCCAGGGGATCGGAACACACCATCGGAGGGCAGAGTTTTTCGGCCGAGGTAAGAACCCCACGTCCGCTCCGAAGCCGCTTTTCGGTTGATTTGATTTTTAATTGCGCATTATTCGGTACGCAATGCATGCCGGGCGGGCCGTTTCATTTGATAGAAGGCAGTGAAGTCCTGGATGCGTTGGGAGCAATCTTCCTTCCTCCCTTTCATCTAATCAAGCGATGCTCATCGTCAGCTTTGATCGTTTGACATTGGAAGACCTCCGCAGAGACATCGAAAGGGTAAATTGATTAATTCAATCCGGTCCCAATTAAACCAACCGTGTACACACATTGGTGGAGAAATATCCAACGATGGGAGAAAACAGTTGCGAGTATTATCGCGATATTTCTGTCTGTCGTTTAAACTACACTTCATATAATATGAAGAATTAATTAGCGAATCGGCTCTTTTCCCTTTCGACAAATAATCTGGATAATTAGTTCCACAATCAGCCCACAGAGACGTGCTTGACTGTAATTAATTTGTGTTACTCTTCGGCTACACAAGTATGCGCTGGAGGATATGGAATCCGAAGCTACACTTCTCTTACAACACGAGGATGGAGGACATTTGGGCTAAATGGCGCTAATCAAACTGAATCTTGCTTATTACGAATAGTTCCGCGCAATTTTCCGCCTTCGTGTATCTCGTACGTGTCAAATTTAAGTCTGACCCTAGCAGACGATCGATGGAATCGGTTCGTTTTGCTAACAATGGGAGAAGCAAGCGGACGAATCAGGAAAATCAGAAGTTTGAGGCTCGTGTTATTAAAACGAGAATCCACGATTGGATATTTGTGGTTTAATTCGATCATGCACAAACATTCTCGCGAATTTTAAGAAAATTGGTCTTTCCACGTAATCGGATTTTAAGAAAGGTATGATTGATGGCGCGTGGATATCAGGAGAATGAAATCTCACGAAAATAGACGAAAAAAGAGAAAATGGCAAAGGAACAGTAAGATAGAATCTTGGGCCATTGGTAGTACTCTAAGAATTGGAGAATTCTTAGAGATCTGTCTTTATCTTTAATCGGGGCTGTAGTAGCCGATCTCAGGAGGATTATTAGAATTAGTCATCCAATATTGAAAAGAATTAGAATTAATCATCCATATGAAAAGACGGATTGGTTGAAATAAGCAGCAGCTGCCAATCACACCTGTAACCAATGAGATCCAAGACACATAAAGCCGGTTAAAAAAAAAGAAACAAAAGAATTATTGAATCCCTGATGGAAACGACAATAAACCATCAGAATTGTTGCTGTGGGCCGCATCGAAGTTGGTATAATGTTCGAGAAACAACCGAATTTAATATATCTCGCGAAATCCAAAATTACGCTCCTGCCATCCATGATATGTTTGGTAACAACAGACGAGTTTAATCAGAATAGTCCTCCACGAATGTCGTCCACTTAATAGTTCCACGGGGGAAAGGCGAGTGTAATTTGATAGGCAGTTTGGTGCGACATAAGTTACGGCTTTCTAGTTTACATCCGCACAACGCGTCCATGCTTTAATATATGTCTAATTTGCTCTACATGACAAGACTCATTAACTTTGCCAGTCGAGTGCAGCCGAGCAGAACCAGCGAACATTGGGCCGGAGATAGATGCGAAATGTTATCCCAATACCGTGCTGTTCATCTCGGCTGCGAGATTGTATTGTAATACGTGCTTGTGGTTGCTGAATCCTGCAGGTCACCTTTAAAAAGGGGGGAGGGGGAGGACTCGGTAACGATGTTGAAAAGCGGATATTTGGTCTGTCTGCCAAAATATCTTCATTTACTGAATTCGAACAACAGCGCATACTTTCAGTTCACCGATGTGGATAAGTTCCAGGAAGTTTATGCTCGCAGGAGGAAGGTGTGCGTCTCAAGCACGCGTCTTAAATTTACATCTTCTCGCGACTGTTTGTAGAAATGTGGAAAAAATTTATTTAATAAAGAAAACAAATGGAGTGTTATTGGGAGGATGGAAGAGTACGTGGATAGAACCTTGAAATGAACCAATATCGAGATGAGGACATAATCGTTCTGTCTTGTGGGGAATAAATTACATCGCTCGCTTTTAGAGACGCAGTAAATATTCAAAGGTTGTCCATGGAGTATTGAAACATTAACTTTGCCACTTCAGTTTCAAAACACGAATCTTCACAAGCTTCAGACATCTAACTGCAAGCTACCACCCTTATTTCTGTTTCATATTTTCAATTATTTGTTTAATCCAGGACTATCTTTCTTCTTACAGCTTCCCAACTCCGATTAAAATCCCTAGAAGCTTTGTCTACACACGCATGCGCACACAAGGCCTTATCTGATTCCGGGAACCGATTTCATTACCAGCTTATGGTTTGAAAAGTTAGATGGTGAAGTGATGTGAGATGTATCCTCGATGTTTTCCTCAAAATGGCCCGGATTTCTGATTTAAGGCGCTTATATTTGGCTTCGTCTCCAAAAATAGGATTCGACAGGATTAGCTTCGCTCGAAAGAAGTCTTCGTCTGTGACGTCACACGCAGAAGACCTCCGTAATAAAATAAAGAAAAAAAATTTAAAAACAAATACGATGTTTAGTGATTATAAAACCACTCCTGAGTATTTAAGACGTCAGAGAAACTTTACTAATTTTTCCTGTTTATTACGTTTAATTTCCTCTTTTGCTATTTCAGAGCATAGAATTTCTTCTTGAGTACACAAATTATGGAGGAGAAAAAACACGCGATGTTCCATTTTTTTCATATCTGTATTTTATTGTATTTTGAGTGAGAGAATATCAGATTTACTTTTAGTGATGGTACCAGTAACGTGCTGCTGTCATAATAAAAAGCTAAGGTTATAATTTCGCTAATCTAACCTTCTTTTGATGTTCTTTAGGTTCAAGTGTATGGATACAACTTTCAACTCTACAAAAATATCACCGACTCCTACGACAAAAGCCATGGACTTGTAATTATCGCTCTTCTAGTCAGAGTAAGTAAGCATCGCTCTTATATCTGTTCTTATGTTTGTGCCAACCCCCCACCCCCACCGCGCGAATGTTCATAATTATTGTTTGCACGAGTTGCTAAACAAATGGCAAAGGTATAGTAAGACAGAATCTCCTGTCGGGCTAGTATTTGAGAAAATGACTCTACCGAGGACAAAAGTCACAGCAAGGAAGGAACCGTCCACATGCCAGTTGTTACAAAAGAACGAAGAATTATGTAAAATTACTGAAATTTAAAAAAAATCGCCGTGCACCTTAGTAAATTAAAATTACACAGCTCTTAAAAATCAATATATATCACTTAGCGTTGTAAAGGATGGTACAAAATCACTACATGTGTTTACATATTTGTTCCTACGTTGCACAAGAAAGTCCAACCCCTCCTGTGCAGAATTCAAGTGATTTTCAAATAAAAAAATTTATTTGAAGTATGATATTCATCAAGGAGTAAGATTCGGGCTGTAGGGTAAATGTTTGAGCTTCTAATTAAGTCTGTCTATTGCAGCTTTCATAACTTTTGACGTATGGTAATCTCTTTTTTGAGTAGAAAAGCAACATTACCATTCAATGTGTTTGGACGATTGGTTTTAGCAGGCTCAATAAATAGCGTTCCTTAGATGCCCCAAAAAATTTTACCAAAATTTTACCGCGGCTGGAAAATGCTTTCGTTTTCAGTATCGGCCCTGATTTCCACTGAGATCTAATATTTTGTTTCTTCTCGTAATGATAACGAGTGAATTCTGCCTCAAATTGAGATGGTGGCCAGTTTCTTAGAGGGCCAACTGGGAAGTGAATAATGGCGTGCTGTTCACGTGAAGAGAGAAACAAGCGAATAAAGTATCCCCAAGCGGGGAACATCGGACGTGCACTTGATTACAGAGCTGCAACATCTTTTGTGGTAAATTTAAAAGTACAAACTACGTATCAATAATAACAGAGCGTGAGCAAACCGTCACGAGACGTAGCGCCCTTCCCCCCCCCACTGTTTCCTTAACGCATAATCAATAGAAGCGGGCGTGTTGAACAGCAAACGTCCCCAATAAACTGTGTGTACATGGCAAGGGTGAGTAATGGAGTAAGTTTTGTTATTATATTTTAATGATGTTTTGCCGTAATCACCTGTAAGGCAGGGGACGGGTTGGGGGAAAGGAGACAGACAAGAAAACTGGCACCCTGACTGCAGACAACCCTTATACCGACTATTGCGCGCCGACATTAGTTTCGATAAAGTAAAATGGCCGCGTTAATACGCACGCTGCAGTAAAGAAACCTACAGCGGCGGGGCCCCCTTTTCTTATTCAAGGGCCCCCATCCATATTTTCCAACGATGAAGCTGTTTCAGTTGAAGTATGGTCTTAGCATTTCCGTTGCTTTTTTAACCCTAACTGGGGAACTATGTGAAACATAGTTTAGTATATGGTAAGTTACCCAATTCTTTAGTGTTGCGCAATGCATGCAGAGATGATGAGACACGTCATCCATGCGGAGTTAACGTCCGAGACCTTCCATCGAAGGACAGCAGCCAGTATCTCGGCGTACACTAGAATAGCTAATTAAATCCACCACCATTACAGCTCTCCAGCGCAGCGTTGCAGTGAAGGTGGAGAGCAGTGAGGTGTATTTATGTGTCCACGAGTACGGCGCGAAAGGAGAGATAATATTTCTCCTCGAGTTAATTACATCATCACGGTCATTGCAGATTTTTATTAATTATGTATTCATTTGTTTGCGGGGCAAATTTGTTGGTGAGAGTTGTCCACTTCCGTTTGTGCAGCTTTACAATTCAACTGAGCCATCGCACTCTATCTGATGCTGGAACTGATTAAGGAAATTATTGCAGATGTTTATTGTTGCTAATCTGGAATTCGCTATACAATTAATTACAATATGGAACTCGTTTTACGTCACCAAGCTTCGCTATCAACACCAGTTTCCATTCCAGTTAGCAGACGTTCGTCTTGCTGCTCGACTAAATGAAACAGATCGGTCTGTCTGTGCAAGTGTGCTATAACTTTTGGTAGGATAGTGTACTTCCCAACGTCGGTATGTACATTCTGATGCAGCCCAACTAGTAGCATATGAATAAAGAAAGATCCCATGAAAAAATTGGAGTTAGTACTGCCAATAAGCATCGAGTGGATAAATACTTTTGTAAGGATAGTATATATCTAAACCATAATAACAAAACTCTTGTTTTTCAGAAAATTAAAATTTTTGGCGCCCTCTAGCGTCCTATAACCGGCTGTAATTTGTATTGCGTTATAAACGCCAAGACACTGCAAATACACATTTCATTGCATTTTATATTAGACTGTGTTGGCAATTAATGATGCTCGCTAATGTTCTAATGGAAGCTCAGATTGATTTGCAAATATAATTTGCAAATCAATAATTTGCAAAAATATGCCTCCGGGTATTTTGCATAATCCTTGAAGACAACGAGCCGTTCATTAGTCCCTTATAATGGATTCTCAGCTTGTGTTCATGCTTCAAAGGTACTTCTGTATTAGAAGGTATTTAATGCAATGATTGATTGATGATCAATGATTGATCGATTGTTAATCCTTTACGATAATGAGTTTTTTTTTTTTTTTGACATTGGAAGAATTATTGAACTGCTTGCTGGATACATCTTTTGGCAGTTCAGTGAAATGCTATGCTGACAAAATTCTCCTTGAAAAGGGTAGTGTTTATTTGGCTTCGCTCTCTTAGGTCAGGCCTAATATTTTTATTTAGGCTAGACGTAAACGTAGATAGGCCTTTGTTTAGGCTTAATATTTATTGCTAAATCATGATGGACGGCGTGAGTCAATCTCTCTCCCCCTTTCAAGGGGGGAATAGTACCTTTTAAAAGAGTAGTCTTTATCAAGCTTCGCTCTCTTAGGTCAGGCCTAATATTTTTATTTAGGCCTAAACGTAGATAGGCCTTTGTTTAGGGTTTAGGCTTAATATTTACTGCTAAATCGTGGCAGGCGGCTTGATTATTTATTTTGTTATTTTTTTTGGTTTTTAGGAGCATTAGCAACTAAGGCTATATTGCTCCGGGGATATGCGGTGGTCATTCCCTGACCTCTCCGCATCCTCCGTATTTAGTGGTCACGGGCTCGAACTCCGGTCTAATCAAGAAGCGTATGCTACGCACTGCTGCTCCTACCCACCTGGCTACGGAGGCGCCAGGCGGCTTGAGTCAATCTCTCTCCCCTTTCAAGGGAGGGGGGGATAGTACTTTGAAAAGGGTAGTCTTTATCAAGCTTCGGTCAGGCCTAATATTTTTATTTAGGACAGGCCTAAATGTATATAAGCCTTTGTTTGGGCTTTAGTTTAGGCTTATTATTTACTGCTAAATCATGGCAGAAGGCTTGAATCAATCTCTTTCCCCCTTTAGAGGGGGGAGAAAATAGTAATTATCTTTTGCACACTGGTCCAGAGAATCGTGGGTTTGCCACTGGCGTCTACAACAGTTTAACAGTTATTTTGAACTTTGTTAACAATAGAAAATATCATTTAATGAGACAATCAGGTCGATTTCACCTGCGGAAGGTTTCCATAACAAAATCGAAACGTTAAAAAAGAGGGAGAACCGTAAAGCAGTATCTTTAACGCTTCAATTTAATTTTCTCGACTCTAAATAAGCAGAGGGGCTGATTAAGGTTTATTAGATGCTCCTCTTAGTAGGAGTTGACAAACGAATCGAACAAACAGCAGATCGAAGGCGAAGCGAAAATTATTAATAATGCATTTAAGCGAGAGTGTGCAACAACAGCGTGCATTGGCAAAATTTAAAATCTGAGAGGGAAAAAAAAAAGGCTCTGGAGACTACCTATTGTTTAAACACGCGCAAGCGTGAGCATCCACTAAATAAATGTCGAACTATGTGGCACGCGTTGAGCTGTACGCGCAGCATCCAGAGAAATATTTTGCAAGCACCGATTTCCTTATGCTAATTAGTAATGCAAATAAAGGGATGGAATTTCCAGACAATGTGAGTTAAGTAAGGATGTTGGTTGGCAATCGATTTTGAAATCCGAAGATATGTTGAGAGTGGTGGAATCCGCTAAACAGAAGGGGAGAGGCGATACGAATGAGGTCCCAATGGACAGCGTGGTTAATGCTACGCTCATTTAAAAGCGAAAAAAATCCTGCCTAAGGGTTCGGGGGAGGGGGTTAAGGAGAGAAACACATACAATAAGGTACATCCGGTATAAATACGCCCTCGCAATTCCCTACACATGGAAAGTTTTTGGCAAACAGAAAAAAACATGGCCGGTTTGACTGTGTAACTCAATTTCGCACGAAGAGTGCTCCATCAGCATTGTGTTATTGAGAGTGTGGTAAAGCTGCGCGCGAGCTACACAGCTTAATGAATCGTCTGTGTCAGCCACTTTCCCTTTCCTCGTCACCAGCTGGGATTCGGTGAAAAGAGAGCTTGCCCAACCACGTGTTTTTGATAAAATTAATGAAGTCATTATCTGCCTGACTTGAGTCTAATCCAGTCATTTTCCACTGCTTAACCTTCGCATTTCTGCAGGTAAATTGCTCCCTAATAATCTTTCTCTCCCGTTCTCTCTCTTCTCTAACTCGACAAAAACATTCTGGAGACTAATTGTTTATTTTTGATGCGAGCGGAGAAACTTTAAACCGCACTGGCCCGCACGCCTGGCTTTTCACCTGAAAAATGGGCTCGCCAGCATTTTTCCACTCGCATATTTTCTAATCTTGCAGCGTCTCTGAGCAAATTCTAAGTGTAATCAACACCGCCGGGCGTTTTCGTAATAACTGCGTCGTCTAATACCTAAACTTTAATATTTTCCATTACCATAAAGGAAACGCAATTCCTGTTTGCCCCCGGGGTGCTTCCCCTGGTGGCGCACACGACGAATCTGTGATCTATTCATTCTGGCCTCTCATTGTTTATTTAAATTCGCTAGTCTCGTGGCAATTCATCTCGGGGAGTTGCGCTACTGGGGGAGAGAGAGAGAGAGAGAGAGAGAGAGAGAGAGAGAGAGAGGAGGGCATGTTAAGACGAAAGAATGGGATGGAATGAGTTTCGATTTTTGCGACAAGAAAATTGAAAATGAAAACGGTTTTGTGCGCAATTCCCATAAAATACTGTACTCATCTCTCTCTCTCTCTTACACACACACACACACACACATTTATATTCATAGGTGAAAGCCCTAATCGTAAATATCACTAATATGAGCTAATAGTAGGTATAAAAGGCAATTTATTTTGTCTTAGTATAAATTTGAAATTTTATTTTCTATACTTGTCTTTATTTTCTTTTTTTATCAATATAGGAATATTCTGTCCGCTTTACAGAATACCAAAATAGTGGAAACCATTTACTTATCGAAAATAGCCATCCCTCTTAGAGAGTTCAATTAACCGTATTTACTCGCAGAATTTTCGCAATTTTTTTCTTCTTAAATATGTGATCAGTGATGTAGCTGTAAGCCTCGCAGATCCCACGAATGCCCCATGTCTAAAGTGGGGAGGGGAAAGCCTAGAATAGTTTCATAAATATCAGAAAATAAGAAACAGTTTCTTCCAAGGGGGCCCCCAGTTCTACATGAGGATTTCGATTTTTTCGCTGTCATTGCATGAGATGTGATAATATGAAGGTAGTTCCCCACAACCAGTGGCTATTTATTAGGGTTTGCTTCCAGGTGGCATTTATTCCTTTCTTTCATGTCTAAGTCTTAGAATTGAATGTCAAAGCTAATTGACTAGTTTACTGGAATTTATAATAAACGACAGAGAAATGAATTTAGAAGGTGATGAGTACATGGAAGATGTTTTTTTTTATGCTAAGGGGTGTAGAAAATTAACCGATAAATTTTCAATTTTATCTTCTTCATCGAAAATAGGAGGAAAATTATGCGAGTAAATGCGGTACTTAAATAATGGTGGGATTAACTTATTTTGCAACGATACGAGAGAATCGAAATCAACAAGGAGTGAGGGAGATCGTGTCCGCTGTCCTCATAACAAGATGAACGGCGTAATATGCAAATTAGACAATCCATCGACTGTACTGCTCAACTGATTAGCCCGTGGTTCACCACCTGCACCAAAACCAACGAGCGCTGCGCACCTGTAAAAGGCCAAATGGCGATTGAAACGTACTATTCTAGAGGTCATCGTTCTGCCAGAGGACGCTACATACCCACTGTTCGTTTTAATTAGCATCTAAAGATAATAACGTCAATAGATTAAAAACCGTCTGGGGGGGTCTAGAGTGCAGAAGTCGGGTTTGCATTTTCAGTATTCAGGTCTAACGGCCACGACCGTTTTTTTTTTTTTTTTTATTCGTAACGGACTAATCTGCGAACTTAACGAGAATAAACGGAGCGCGCGCGCGCGCGCGCACCGTGACGCGCTTAATTCCTCCCCCTCCTCAACACCCCCACGCCCATCTTCCCCAAAACACCCCGACCATAGCGATGCAAACAGTCTCGTGTTGTCAGGCGTGTGTAACATGTATATTTGAGCGTCAACTTACGGCAAACGAAGATCGATACGGCATCTCAGCAGCCGCAGATGGTACCCGCCAACATCTGTACGTTGTAAAGGCATAAAAGATGTTTTCCGTAAGAGATGAAACAACTTCCCCCGATTCAATTTCCACCGTGCTCTTCGAAGCGGAATTGTTTATTCAACTCCTCACTAGCTGTCTCCGGATGTCTTTTATAGCGGCAGTAGGCGTGGAGAGGATCTAGGGTGGAGGGGGGTGGCGAGTGTGGGGGGGAAGATGGGTTCCCGTTCGGAAAAGAAAGAAAATATCCCTTTTAAAAGTCTCTCGGTCCGTGTTTAAAGTTTCGCCTTCAATTCATCAGTTTTTGTTGAATACGTAGCTGCGCATGCGTCGTTGTTGCGCTTATCTGCAGTCCTTTATGCCGGGAAGAGTGCGCGACTTTATTACTCCGTCCAGATGGGCACTTTAGTTGTATTTCGTGTACAAGTGTTTAAATGCATGCCTTGGAGGAATAAAATTATTTTTATAACCGACGTAATAGTTGAGGAGATGGACTGCAACCGAATCTCTCCAAATGAATATTGGATCTGCAAAGTGGCGCGCGTAGTTGGAATTGTTTCGGGGCAGGAAACAGCGGAAGAGTTAATATTGAATAAATAAAGCGGAGTAGAATCAAAGTGAACGGGGAAAGAATAAATACGGGTAACATTGGCACGCTCGCATTCTCCAGGGGCCCTGTCCGATGGAGAAAACGAAAATGGGATGAATGACCGCATTACGAGATACTGCATCACAAACAGCCTTCAAAAAGTTGAGAAACTTTGCAAAAGTACAGCCGTTCAATCTCGTAAACTGGCGCACAAATTAATACTCCGTACAACAATGCTAGGAATAAACTTGCAACAATTGAAATGCCCAAGTATTAAACTATCGTTTGCTAACAATAGTTTTATTGTTGCGTCATACTGATATTGTTGCGCGTGTACAATTACGTATATTGCGATTGTTTTAGCGTTTATATTTCTGTTTTGTAGGTGGGAAACAAGTCGAACCCAGAGCTTCAGCTTCTGACCAATCAGCTAACCCGGATAGCGTACAAAGGTAAGTTAAAATGTTGTGGAGAAGCGCCATCTTCGGGTGGAATTTTATATTTAGTGTTTAAAAAGGGAAGATTCTCGTTAACCATCTTTTGGTACGTCTGTTTATTACCAGGCGAGGAAGCCCAAATCACTGCGTTCTCTGTCCGGGACTTATTGGACGACAACGCTATTTACATGACCTACGAAGGGTCTACGACTATGCCGGAATGTCACGAGTCCGTGACATGGATTATTATGAACAAGCCATCGTACATGACAAAATCTCAGGTAAGAAACTTGAAATGGTCTTAATGTTTAAGGGAAGAAAATCGCTCGCCTAAATCCATGACACTCTTCTCTTTTTTCCCCTTTTCAGTTGCAACTGCTTCGAAATTTAATGCAAGGAGAAAAGAGGAACCCCAAGGCTGTTTTAGCAGACAACTTCCGTCCTCCTCAGCCTCTGTACAACAGACCAGTCCGGACCAACATCGGAAACCAGCAACAGGTGAGTGCTATTAACCAGTACTTGGATTGCGAAGATACTTGGACCCCGGATGCAAAAGGGGTTAAAGGGCCTCGTTTATTTATGTTGAAACTTTGATGGCTCCAAAGCAGGGATTCAGCATTGAATCCCTGCTTTGGTCTTTGCAATAATGATCGTACACCTGGTGAAATAAACTCGAACTATGCAAATCTAGCAATCTTGAAAGTTATTATCTTTTAATAATCATCCTGTACATCAATGTAATTAGTTAGCATTGTTAATGGACTGATTTTTTTTTTTTTTTTTTTTTTTTGTCCATTTATAGGACGCCTGTTTTCCTAAGAGGGACGTCATCTACAGAGGTAAGTGCATCTTCTTGAACACTCCAATGTAAAACAAAGTTTTTATTTATGTAAAAAAATTTGTTTTTTTTAATGAAAAATTTAAAAATCAAGATGTAATCTTACGTCCAAGAGAAAGAAAATTGCGTGTGTACCTTGTACGCGCGAAAGATGTTTGATTTTATGTGAAAACATCCTTGGCTTGGAAGAGATTAGCGAAATCCAAGCCAAATAGCCTAATTAGCCATTTGATTGTAGCCATTTGTTGAATAATATGATTGCAACAATGCAAGTATTTGTTTTATGATTGCAACAATGCAAGTATTTGTTTTATGATTGCAACAATGCAAGCATTTGTTTTATGATTGCAACAATGCAAGCATTTGTTTTATGATTGCAACAATGCAAACATTTGTTATGACTGCAACAATACAATTATTTGTTATATGTCTACAACAATACAAACATTTGTCAACAATTTCATTTTTCGTCTCGCATTTTCGTTACATTCCATTGTTAGATGCTGCTGCGGATGTTTTCACATGAAAAAGTCAGAAAAACCCTACCCTAAAACTGATTGAACTTAGCCACGCTTTAAAAAGGCATCAAATCCTTCTCGCTGCTGACTGGGTTCGCACCCGAATCTTTCGAAACTAACTGCTGTTGTAGTTTCATTTACAATAAGCGATACAAATGAAACTACATTTACATCGCTCGTACGTAAGAGATCACGTGATCCTCGGGTTACATACCACCCGTTCATTCCAGGTACTCGCAAACTGCAGAGAAAGAACGAAGAGAGAAGCGTGTCGCTTCGAACATTCACCAGTTGTGGCAGATGCCGAGAGAGAGTTCGGTGTTAGGAATGACAAGATAACTCCGCGGGAAAACAACCTTTCCGCCGTCACTTCGATCCGTCCGAGATATGTGGCACGGAGAATAATGTCGTGAGAAAGACACGCGCCAATCAATCTTCCCTCCATGGAGGATATCGTCAAACTCGGGACATGTCGTATGCGCAATAGGACCGGCACTTATCGCGTTATCTACAGCAGGTGCTTAAGAGTGTGGTTCGGTGTTCATCCGGGACACTGAAACTTTCCAGAAGACTGAGCGTACAATGAAGGATGCGAGAACTTAGTTCTTGGAGTCTTTTTAAGAAGGGCCCGCACTAAATTTCGTTAAAAGTTTATTTAAAATAATAAAAATAGACCCTTCTGTGGCGTATATTATTATTAATAATGTACTTAGTTATTATAACTTATTTAAAATTGATAAAATGTTTAACTACTTTTAATAACTATTAGTCAGCGCCGGACCATGGACGGTATTTCAGCATCCCGGGCAGAGAGAGCTTTCGGCGCCCATTTATTAAGGATATACAGTGGTGTTCAAAATAATTGCATCACTTCGTTTTTTAGGTTGTCTGCCCTTATACTGGCAGCTAATCTTTTAGAAATAGCTGAAAGAACATAAATTAGTAATAATAATAATACAATTTGGAACTATTAACTGCAGAAAAAAATTACTTTTATGCTTTATGGATAAATATGCAGTGATTTTTATTTATTTTTTTTTTTTTTTTCATTACTTTGCTCATAGAACGACATGCAGCTATATAACCAAAAAAAACATCACAATGCACGCGAAGTGTACGCAGATTATTTAAATCTGAATAATACTGCATTAAATCATCTTTCAATTTATGGATTTCTATTTTCCATTACAATTTGTAGGGAAAAAATAAATACATTCTGGAGTTCTATTTATCCAAGTTTAATGAAATTCGGGATGGCTAGACTAGAGGAACTAGAATAATCTTCCTAGAGGAGCTGAATATAAAATTTCATGAAAATCCGTCCACTGAGAGTCAAGTTGTTACGTGCGGACGGACGAACGGACATGGTGAAGACAACAGGTGCATATGCATATATGCTGACGGGCCTAAAAATTAATAGTGAGATTTTTTTTTATCGGTTTAAACGGTTCCCGTATATTTTCGTGTATAACGCTGCATCCCTCTCTTTCTCTCTCTCTTTCGCAGCGTTATTCAGACGAGCCATCCCTCTCATCTGTTTCTCATCATAAACTGGTTAAAACAAAATATATATATATATATATATATATATATATATATATATATATATATATATATATTTGCTTTTCGAACTAAGCAAACACTTCATCTCCTCGCTTTCTGAGATTCGTGAGGTACAGCACCTCAAGCTCTACTCCCAATTGCACAAGCGTCCGTCTTACTGTACCTTTGTCAAAAATTTTCTTTGCTCTTATGTACACTGTAAGAATTTATTTTCATTGTACGCAGCATTTATTGAAAATCTGGTCTTGGTTTAATTCATCCCACTCGGGGAATATTTATTCATCTGCGAGTCCTGTTTGGGTTCGCCATCTTGACATCTACTAAAGACGCGTTTCCACAATCGGGCTCTAACATAATGAAAGCGTGACACAATGTAACATCTACAAAATAATTACGTGTGGTGGCCAACAGATGGCGGTTATTGATCCACTCGTAAGGCCGGCGCAACCTTCGACCCGTATTATTGCTCCCCTCTCGTTTTCGCTCGGACCAAATCCTTAGAGGCAAATTCGCGAACACAGCAGTCAGCTGTTGGTAATTAGGTAGGCCTATCTCGCCCGACCAAACGTTGTTTCATTTGTCAAAGGACCGTTCGCCTCCAGTGTCGTATTATTCCGCGATTGTGCAGGTATTAAAGATGAGTCGACAAAGTATTGCCACAAGAACTCAACTGCAACCTTTGTTTGCGCGCATACACAAACGACACGAATCTCGCCAACTAGTGAAATATGACAGGAGGAAAGTCAGCTTGCAGAACCAGATGATGCGGCTTTGTATGTGTTCAAACAAGTCCTGTGTCTTTATGGATAGACGAGCAGCTGCATCTCATAGGTCCACTAGGCGAAATGCCCTCAATCAGAGGATTTGTTGTTGTTGGATTTTAGGAGTAACAGAGACTTAGACCTTATAGAGTCTGTCTGCAAACTGCATGGGTTATGTGGTCGATTAACCTGTTTGATGGACGCAAAACCCCAGTTTCAGGAGGAGTAGAAGCTACCCTCTTCTGAGACTGGCTAACTCAGCCACGTTGTGAAAAAGGCCCATAAAAATTCCTCGCTTCATTGAAGCGATTCGAACTCGGGTCTTTTCCACTCGGTGTGGGAAGGACTGTGATCATATTCACTGCGCTACTTGCGAGGGCGTCAGAAGATAAATTTAGTCAGACATCGATATAGAGGATATTTCAATCAGGAATCAGAAGATACCCTGAAACATATCCTCAGACCATAAAATACAGACGTCACGAATTGAGGCCTAAAACAATACGAGCAAGCCCCATGTGTACCAAATATGTGAAAATCGGAAGGCTCAAGGTCAGGACTATGTGATCGATGTGGCACGATCTGAATTCAACTCCTGGATGCATTGGTACGAATTTTATACTGCGGAATGTTAAGATGTGTAGTAATAAGAGTACGTGGTGATAAGTGTATAAAGAGTACTTATATCCGTGAAAAATAAAAGTTCACCTTATTTATCAACTCGTAGCAATCTAAACACAAGTTAGCAACGGATTCGTGCATGTAAAGCGAGTATTGATCGTGACCCGAGTCTTGTTCGGGTTGTTGATTGCCTAGCAGTCAGGTGACACGGGCCTTTGGATCGATAACACTCTGATTAGCAAACGTACACAAGATAGGAAGGACAACTTTAGAAAGGAGCATTGTTTTGCACGTGTTTTCTGAGTCATATTCAAACTTCAGACATGCGTCTGCAAGCTCCGCTCTCTCTCTCTCTATCTCTCTCTCTGAATGTGAACTTTGTAAATTCTTGTTTCTCTCAGTTTCTCCAAACTTTGACAGGTGCCACAAACTCAGCTTGTTCTCAGGAGCGAGTTGACACCTTAAACCATTTTCGTCAATGCTTTCGCCGACTGCAACACCACCCCCCACATTTGTATTCACAACTCGCCACTTTCATTTCTCCAAGGTGAAAACATGTTTAAACTTTCAGCAGCGAGTTCGCGATAGTCATAGAACGAAAGGCTTTATTTCTACCGATTGAACATCAACATGCATACGCTTGTGTTTGCACTCCTTTGCAACATCTCTGATGGCGCCTGCATCTTCTTTAACGGTTATTTTTCATACAGAACCCCCCTTCGTCTCCCCCTTTGCGTGTGCGTGCGTGCGTAGATTGATAAAATATTCTTTTACTAACTGCTGTTTTCTTTGTTTTCCAGCAAATACCAGAAAGCCGGACACGTGATCAACAAGAGGGATTCCTAAAGGGATTCCACGTGATGCAACGAAGAAAAGAGATCGACATCTGAGCAGCTACCTTGTCTTTTCATGTCATCCCTTAGTAATGGGCGTCTGTCAATTACCTATAAATCTTCTGTAACCTCTGATCCTGTTTAACAAGCAGAGGGAAGCTTGAGATTGTAGACATCGACTTCTAGGAGAAAATGATAAATGACCATAAGAATGTGTATCATTTCTTAAGGAAACAAAACATTGTCTTCAGTGTTATATCCAGTTTGTTTGTGTGGTACTTCAACACCCCACCCGCGTACATTCAAAATTCGGTCACTTTTAGGGGTGACTATGAACCACTGATCACAACTAAACAAATTAAAGGAATTTTAATTAGAATATATAGTTTTAATTATATTTTAAATCAAATTTTATTGCTTTTACACCAAGTTAATATAATACTTGTCGTCTACAAACTTAGGGTAAAACACCAAGATTTCAGAGGTTGAAATGACAATAAAAAGATCGGAAGCCAAAAATACCGGAACTTACCTGCCAACTGTACAAAAACACCGGAAGTGCACTTTCTTCTATGCAATCTCTTTTAATTAATCTCATCTATTAACACATAAGCAATCTGGAGGTAAGTTCCGTTATTTTAGATTTCCCATCTTTTTATTGTAATAGCGATTTTTACCGACAGATGGAGCCAGTTATTTAGCAAAGAAAAATTGTCGAAATAAAATATACATACATATAAACATATCCACATACAAATAAAACTAATATAAAAGTTTTTAATAATAATGATAAAATATTGATCAAATACATTGAAAGCTTCGATACTACGAAGTTTATTTGGAATGTTTTCGAAGCTGGAGGGGGGTGTGGACAGAATAATGGAAACACCTGATACAAAATTAATAGTTTTTGTAATGGCTGTACGACGTGTTTATGAACATGCAATGATGATTTTAATTTTTTTATCTTGCAGATAGTAATGCAAATGATAATGCTCCAATATGCACACACAGTCAGATGTGTCCAATGTCGTCTGAGTAGCATGAAATTGAGGTTAAGCACATCTCCCATGGCCTACGCGCTCACCAGGCTTAAACATTATCGAGCCACTGTGGGAATATTTGAAAAGCTGAGTGAGAAGCAGATTTCGTCCACCTTCATGGTCCAGTATTCCTTTTAAGACAGTTCAAGATTTATTTAAATCTATTCCATGAACAATACAAGCTGTTTTTAAAGCAAAGGGTAGCCCAACCATATTACTTTATACCTGTAACTCTTATCACAGGTGTTTCCATTATTTTGTCCATCCTTGTATATCTAATAATGACCATATTATTAATAACTCGCAGTTTGAAGTTAAAAAAACTTCTGGAGCAATATCATTGATGAAACCCATACATGCGAAATCCATCCCTTTCTCTCGCTCTCTCTAAATCGGGATATTCAGAAGTATCTTTCTCCACAATCATAAGCTATCTCAATCATATGCAGTTCCCATCTCCAATTGCCAATGCCAACCATGCATTTCACGTATCGGGGTTTATACACCGATGGAATCCTTAGAGTATGCTCCTTATTCACAAATATGTACGATTCTGAATCGCAGAATTCGAATTACACAAAATAAATATTAATGTCACTTTGCAGCGAGATACGTGGAGCGGAATAGATGTCTTTCAGAGGCTCAACCCTTGGAGAGAAAGAGAGAAAAAAAGCAAGTTTGATGCAAAAGTTATTCGGGGAAGTTGTCATTTTCCTCACATGGCGTGCTTACATTTCAATCGTGTGCGGCGTAAGGTATCCTAGTAACCGATAAACACATTAATCCACAGATGCCCCGTTAATGTTTATTTTGCTATACTTAGCAGTAAAGAGCGAAGAAAAGCCACTTACCAGGCCAAACAGGAATATTTACGATTTCAGCGATGGGACATAGAAAGAACGTAACCCCCTTATCACCACCATCGCTCGAATCCCCTTTCAAATCTAAAAACAAAAATTTAACTGTAACTGCTGTTACGTATTCACCAGAATTGTAATTATGTTCGATGTACGCTAAGTCTTCTGGCTATTTGCATAACAGAAGCGCTTTTGCTGATGTTTTCTTCTTCTTGGAGGACATTAATTTCCGTGTCTGATTGATCCAAACTGTTTTCCATTTCATCCTGTTTTAAGTGGGTCTGATTAATTCCTTTCTGCAGCTTGTTGAAGCACCCGACATGGACTGGTGGTTGAAAATCAATATTCAAACCCACAGAGCGGGGCTTCCGATGAATGAAATATTTATGAATAAATGAGCGCGATTTTTATTAATGATAACAGAATCAATCTACGGATTTTGGGAGGCATTAAAAAGATTTACGAAAATTAGAGGTTCTTTGAAATTCATTTAATGCAAAGGAGTTATGGATTGTTTGTATAATATTTACTGCTTAATTGATTTGGGGTCGCCAGACATATCTTTTAACTTGGAGGAGTATCACCAGTTTAAAGAAAATAATCTTAATATTACCGGGAAAAAAAAAACAGTGTGGTAGATTTCTTGGATATTAATGATGGTGGTGAACAGGTAAACACGATCTATCAAATGCTTTTCCCAAATCCACAAAATAAAGATTCTAGACATGCAGACTGTTCACACTGTTCCACTATCTTTCTCTTACCACTGAACATTCCGTTTGGTACTTTCCCACATCCCTTGAACAATTTTCAAATAAACACTTCTTCATTCATCCCACTCTGTGTGATCCTTAAAACCATACGTGTTCTTCGTCACCACCAGTTTATTTCTCTTCCCAATCAAACCATTTCTCCCTTTCTCATTCCTCCGTCTTAATCCATAGTCTCCTATACAGTTCCATCCCTTCCCTCTCTTCTCACTGCATTCTAGTCCCCGACTAACAGATATTTGTCACTCTCTAAATAGTAAATAGTACTCAAATGTGTACATTTGTATACCATTATGAAAACAACACCAGGAAAGATCCCAAAAGAAACGTATGGTAATGCCTTTCCACATGGGACTCAAGGGATCAATGAATACCTTCAATGAACGAATGTTCTTCGGATGGACTTGACAGCCACAATTGAAGAATTGAATCCAGTTCATCGTGTCTGGGATGACTTAGTGAGACGGACTGAGCAAATTGCCCCCTCTCACCATCTTAGAATCCTCCATGGGCTAAGATCTGCTATTATTGAGGAGTGGGGTTTATTACTGCAAGGTCCTCCTGTCATCAACTTGTAAACAGTTTAGATCTTCTGTAATCCGTGACTTTGTATACTTCATGGGAGTTCCTGTGAGATTTATTTGCTGTCAGTGGGTGACAGCAGTAGAAGTCCTGCATAACTTAAAAACCAGCCTGGTTTTTAAGTTATGCAGGAATTCCCCTTCCCCTTTCGTTCTGTGTTTACATTCTGTATATTTCTGGGTAATTTATCAAGGATTGTGATTCGTGGTAAATTATTTATTCCTCAAATTCAATTTATTTGAAGTTTATAACTCTTCCAAAAGGTTAAATAGAATTTCACCAAGTACACGTTTTATTGATATTCCGATTAATTCTTGGATACCAGTGTAGATTGAACATTAGGTAAACTGCACTAATTAATCGATACAACTAGAGCTTACTGGTAAATGTTATTTAATTCTTCTGCCACTGAAATCTTTATCAACTTTTTAAAATTTATTATAGATTATCAAAACCATTCTTGAATAGATCCACGACTTCATCCTAGGATGAATCAAGTGTTATTCGAAAGAACTTGACCTTTCGAGTAGAAATAAATCGTATAAAGTACTGCCTTGAATATGGATTTGTTTATTTAAAAAAAGAAGGCCAAGCATATAATTGTGCTAATTCCGAACATTTACTACAAGTTTTCAAATATCTTTCAACAAAGCAAAATTTTCAAAAATATTTTATGACCAAATTGAAGATGAGTAATATAAAAAATAAGGTTCAAAGTTAAACATTCAGCGGCTAGTTTATTTAGTATCATGGTTCTGATAAACTCGAGGTCTATATCGTTAAACGAATAAACATTCAAAAGTGATCTGCATAACGAATAATAGATGTATGCCAAGATTCTAGTGGATCATTGTGCGCGGTCTATTGATCAATCTTCACACTCAATACCGAAATTATGTGATCTATTCGATCTCGTAATCCGGCGTAATAACTTCAAGGCAAGAGTAAAATCACTTGCCTTGAAAATGCACTTCATTAAAAGAATACGTAATGCTAACTCAGCATTGACCAATCCGTTTCCCGAGACCGATTAAGTGAGCCACGGAGTGAAAATAGTCCATAAAGCTTCCTTTCCCGACAGAAACTATCTCTCAATGAGCGACTGCAATCTAAACCAGACTTTCAATTTTGTGTGAGAGAGCAGTCACTTCATCCACTCGGCGATGGTTCTAAGTTCATTTAGCATTAGCAAGACAATTATCACAGCCCAGGCTAGTCAGTCGTTGAAATCAGAATTTGTGTTTAGCAGGTACTTTGTTAATACTTTCATAATAATTAATTAAGATAATTTCTATTATTTTAATAAAAATAAAAACACGTAAAATGATATTGGTGGTCTCGTCCCAGTAAAATTTGTTCAATTTAAAGGTAATCCGAGACTTCGCAAAGGTTAAGGCAATCAATCACTGGGATGGCTACAAATTCAAGCAAATACAGGATGGATAATTTTATATAATTTCCTTAATTGGTGAGCATTGAAGATGAGATGAACACTTGGGATGGTCGATATAACTGTTGCTGATATCGCTTCTCGTGCTGTCAAAGAGTGAGATTGGCAAATGGCGATCCCCGCCTAAACTGTCCTGCCAAAGGTGTTAAGAATGGATTAAAATATTCCCAGTTTTCAAAAGCTTTTAACATCAAAGGAGTTCATGTGAGCCAGAGATCGATAGTTTCAAAAAAATTCTGAAAAATGCCTGCATTTTTAACCTGCATAGGTAAGTGACTGTGGCTGAAGACTAGGAAAAGAGATAAAAAAGAGGTTATTGTAAAATTTATCGCTTTCAAAGGGTAAAAGGATACTGTCAAGTACCCTGGAATGATATTTTTAGGTATAAACAAGGTATTTGTGGAGGGGAAATAAGTTTTTCAAAATGAAATCAGTCTAGAGCAGAGATAGTATATCAGGAAAATCTCAGAATTCTGATGACTCGTATTTTAAGATGGGTTCTTTTTACCCGTTTAAGTCATCAGAGCGAACATATATACCCACAAATATTTTGCCCTGAATCGTTGGAGATGTAATTTTAGTTGATTTTTGATTGAGTTACCAAAACGTGCGAAGTTGGGAAATTTAAAGAACACCTTTGCGGAGTCCTCAGTCAGAGAGTGAGCTGGACTTCGATATAAAGTCAAATATTCGATTTATATATCGCTCAGTTGTTGAGTTACTCGATTTCGGGCGAGGGTTGCAGGGTCCCGATTACCTGGGTTTTTCATCCAACAAAACAAGGCAACAGATTATAGGATCATGACGTTTAGAAGATAACTTCCACCGATGATTCGCCGTGGCTTATAAAGCACAGCTCAGATCTGACTGGTTCCCACTTCATTATAATCATATTCTACACGCTCACTCTCTGCGTGAGCTCCATGTGTTGTATGATCCGTTAGAATGAAGGTGGTTTAATGAAAAACAGAACACAAAGTTTCATATTTAATACACATAATCCAATTACGAAGCGTGCGGTCATTGATGGCAATGCCTTCCCTCTGTTATTGGGTTGACCTTGGATGCCACGACAGATTCACGCTACGAAGTCTCATTCCGTCATTTTAGTAACTATGTGAATCCTATGATAATTTTGTTTGTTTTTCCGGATGAAAAATCTAAACGTCTGGGAGATAAAACCTTATATCTCTACCAAAAGCGAACAACACACAATTTCAAAAACCGTTAGAACATCGTGATGTGATGAACGAGATGGCCATTCATGGCCAATGCCTGAGGACGCAACAAACCATTATCTGTTTCAATCCCTGATGTTGTCTAAAATTCAACAGGACAAGAGCGTCTATTACCGACACCAATGGGAGAGGGCTCTCGCAGGTTCCACAGTGGATATAATCATCGTTCTCCCCACTCCGGGTGGAAAAGGCCTGAGTTCGAATCCCTTCAATGATGCGAGTGATTTTTATGGTTTTTTTTTCTTTTTACAATGTGGATGAGTCAGTCGGTCTCAGGGGAAGGTTGCGCGATTTTTTATCCCAAAAACTCGGGTGTTTCATCCGGTAAAGAGATAAATCGACCATAGAATACACGCAATTTACAGACACAATATACTGACGCTTCACGGGTTTAGTGGCTTGGGCCCTAAACACACACGTCCAAGGGAGAAGATGAAAATATACACAACCTGGCCTATTTACATTTCCGGATTAGTTTAAATGAGCCACGATAATTAATTCTTAGATAAGGAACATAAGTTGCGATGTTTTTCCTCGCTACCCTTTCCTAGCAATTAACTTCACAGGCAGGACCAAATAGAACAGACAGGTGGCGTTGGATGTTTGTTCGAAAGTGTTGTCGCGATTTTGTAACGGTGTGCGCGTAATTTAGGAGTTCCCATTTACAGTCCTCAATGTGTTTTGTAGGTTGGTGTTAGTTGAAGTTTCGTGGCTATTTTTAAAGTGTTTTTTATTACGTTTAAGTTTTTCTCGTAAAAAGTTTAGTTATTCGATGGAACTATATCATTATTCGAATATTGGAAGTGCAGCCCGTTCTACCCAATCGGTAAGTAAAATGTGTCTAAACTCTCTTATCTTCAGTGTTCATAATTAAACAGTGTCCTGTAATCTGAAATGATAATACCTGTTATAATTGCGAGGCTTAAAATATAATAGGATTGAATCAGTTTTAATTCAAATGTCCTCTTGCATATACTTCTCCCAAACTGCTCAGCTTTTAACGCGATGCTAATTGGAACTGTTTTGAATAATGTAACGACGTCACACGATAAATCACGTGTCAATCCCCCCTCACATTACAGCGCTGCCTACCCCTCTATCATCAGACTTCGCTGTATGGATGTCTTATCCGCGCAGTTGATCAATATTTATTTAGAATGAAAATAGAAATTGTTTATTTTATTCGTGGATATCTTTTATTCAAAATTAAACTTATTCTTTTAAGAAGAATAAATGATTCATGTATGAAATAAATTTATTTGTAAGCTACAAATACATTTTTGATTCTTAACACTACAGTTTATTTGCTGTGTTATTCAAAATAACGTTTTCTGAGTATGACAATTGGAAATTAAGAGGAAAAATCATTTTTTGATCTGTGGTCGAATGCGAAGGTAAAGAAGTACACCCTTTTGACTGACTGTAGTCCAACTCAGCTTGGCTTTAAACCATGCTACTGTATACGTTATTATTATTAAAATCAGTTTATTACCACAAGAAACCTTGGGTCAACCCGGGACGGCACTGTGCCAGAAGGTCGATGTTCTAGTAAACTCCTCTGACCTTAAGTAGTCGTCCTGGAGTATAAACAGGAAGTTTATTTATTTATTTATTTATTATTTTTTGAGGAAATGCGTTTGTGTGTGTTGTAAGTCCCAAGCATTCAGGTCACCTCTGAGGTACCTGGTTGGCAATCTCTGTAGCCACCTAATCGTAGTCTTTCCTCATAGGTTGCCTTTTGCAGATCTCACATGTGACTTGTCCGTTTTGGACCGTTTAAAGAAGCTGTCTGTTTTCAGGTGAGCTTTCCATACTTGGACAGTATTTCAAATGCGATCTTACATTTGCCTTATCCAGTGGACCATGACTTCTCTATCTCTGCAGGATATTGTTCGGTAAATCATCGATAGGACATTTCGGGCTTTCCTGGCCGCCTGTTTACATTGCTCAAAACGACTTCATGTCCAGCCCTATCGTAACCCCCAAATCTCTTTATTCTTCTACTGCTTTTAATTCATCCTCACCAAATGCATAAATTATTACCTTGAATTTTTCTACATTAAAAAAATATTGGTTAATCTTTACAATCTGGTATCCTTTCCAATTGATCACAATGATCAAACGGAAGGGATACCAGATCTAGCCAAAAGGAGACTAACCAAAATATATTTCGGGACATCCTCAAAGATTGTCTGAGTCATCCTGAAGGGTCGCTGCATGACTGATCATTAGCTACTCTTCCAATCTTCATCGTCTGCAAATTTCGACATCGCGCCCTCCATCCCTTTCTCGATGTCGCGTAGGAAAATCAGAGACTGTTTCTGTAATACAAGAATTAACTGATGAACTCGGTTAACCCACGTAGTACGTGTCATGTACTACATGGTATTAGGGGTGAAAAATATCAGAAATGATAGGTAATAAATTATTCGAAGTTCAAATAATTCTTTCTCCAACGAATAACAATTAACTAATTAAATAAGGAATACTTTTTATTTGAAGAAAAATTATTTCCAAGTCTGCTTATGGGTTCTCTGCTGTCGAATTTAAGGACCATAAATTATTTTAAAAGCTTTAACTGACAATTAGACAATAGTTATTTTAAATCCAACAGCGACTCGTGCAGATTAGCGTTTGTTGGAGGAAACTGCTGGATATTTTAAAGACAGTGTTGAATAATTTGTTACTTGAATACAAAAGGTGCAACGTTTCAAATAATCAAACGTCATGGTGTTTCTGGTTGAACATACACCAGTTACGAAGGTTGGTTGGCTGTAGGGTTTTAGTGTAGCCACCATTTTATCTAAATATGGGAGACTGAAATAAAAATAGCCCATCGATGCACCTCCCCATCTCTCGCGAATAGTTTTATTTGTATTAGACTGCAAAAACAAAAGTTATTAGGGGGAACGCACACAGAGATAAGATTTCCTGAGCCCGCATTCGGAAAATAAGGCGTTTAAAATAGCAGCACCAAAATACACTGCATTGCCAAAGGTATCCGGCGCCACTCGGATTTGAGGAAAATTAACTATATCCCATGCAACATTAGCAATTAGTCTGTTCGTGTCATTACAACAAAACTGCAACGCTCTAGAGCGGTGGCCTTGGTGATAAAATTGACGGAAAGAGACCATAGGGCCCTAAGAAGAAGTAAAGTAAAGTGTAAAGTGTATTCGTGTCAAACGGCACCAGGGGTTTTCCCCCATCTCCGCGTAGTATACATTGTCATGTGAAACAGAACACTGTTGAGGCCAGAGATTTAAAAGTGTGTGGATATTGTACATGTGTACTGTCGTGTACCGTTGTTCATCTGGTCATTTAGCCGCTGGACCCCTACTGAGGCCCAACGTTGCCCACACTTGGCCCCGTGGAGGCAGACCAGGTACACCAGTTTTACAATTATTTACTCTGGCAGGCCCTGCCACCTAATTTCCTGAGATTTCAGTGGCTAGGACCTATGTAAAAAAAAAAAAAAAAAAAAAAAAATGGGGTTGACGCTAGAGGTTTAGGTAAGGCCGAGATAGGTTTTAAATGAAGGTTAGGTTAATTTTCACATTGAAATTTAGCAGCATGCAGTGGGACATTCACGGTCGGTAAAGGTAGAGTGGGGGAAGACTGAAGACTGGGGGGAACAGGTAGAAGTATGGGAACGAAAGAGAAGGCGATCCCAGGAGTGTCAGTGGAGCAAGCCCCACCAGGGAGGAAAGGGGGGGACAGGGGAGGGGATGAGACAGAGGCCTATCTCTTCCCGTTCCCTGCCTAGGGATGGGGTTTTAAAAGTGAACTGGGCAAAGGTGCCCATTTCAGAACGCCAGGCAGCATGCTGCAGCAGAGCTGCTGTGGTCATGTGGTCCAGTCATTGCGTCGCACATGGGAGAAAGAGTCCCGTCCAGAGAGAGATCATTGTCTAGTAGGAGTCCGCATATATGGTGTCGAATCGTCTATCATTTGCAATGGATGTTCAATTCTAGGAGAGAGGGAGAGTGAGGTCCCACCATAACGGCCATAGTCTGGTTCAGTTTGGATGCTCATCTGCAGGGAGCCCTGGGCTAATGGTGTGCATTATTGATTGCAATTTGTGTTCTCCTTCTTGCAAATAAGTCTTGTGCAAATTTGGCGAGCGCACTATATTCATCGAAGCTGTCCAGGAGATGGTGTTCCTGGTCCTGAGGTAAGTAAGTTAGTCTGGTGATTAAGTTTCCACGTAGGTCGTCGTACAGTGGACATTGGTGCATCAAATGTTGCCAGCTCTCGCGTTCCCCACATGGACAATGTGGGTCCTCCACAAGCCGAAAGGCTGCAAGTTTTTCATTGAAAGGTCCGTGACCCGTCAGGAGGTAAGTGGAGTGCAGTCCTGGGTGGAGCCAAGGCGGTGATTTAGGGTACACTTTATGTATTTCCGGAAGAAATTTCCTTGTCACTTCTCCTTTGGTGCTGTTTGTCCAGCGGGTTTGCCATTCTTGCTTTAGATGCCCTAATAATCGGGTTTTTTCTGTCTTTCTGTCATTTGTAAGTTCGATGGTGTACCCCATGAATGTGACGGGCATCCCTTTAGATAGGTAGTATGACAGGCCACACCTGACAATCTCCAGGTCCAGCGGGAGAACCCCCGCCAGCACCTGGAGCGCATGCGTACTGACAGTCCTGCATGCGCGGGTTATTGTTAGAAGGATTGATCTCTGGATTGAATCAAGAATTCTTTTATTTACGGCCATGGCTGTCTTGTGGAACCAGATTGGAGCAGCATATGAGATTGCTGGTATAAATGTAGCCTTATAGTAGAGAGAGAGTGTTCGCTTTTTCAGGCCCCAGTCACGCCTTGTAACACGGGCTACCAGTGCAGAGTAGTTTCTAATTTTTATTCTTAGTTGCTTGAGATGAGGTTGGAAGGAGAGATTGTTGTCAAGGATGACACCTAGATATTTCATTTGGGTGGTAAACTTTATCGTTTTTCCTTTTATTTTAATTTGCGGAGGTCTTCTGATATTTAATGATCCTTTGAGAAGGATCGACGTTGTTTTTGTCGGTTCAATTTGTAGGAAGTTTTCTTCTGCCCATTGTTGTAGGATCTCTAGTGCATGGTTTGCCTGTATCTCCAGTTGGGCCCTGGAGTCTGCACCCACCATCAGTGCAAGGTCATCTGCAAAGGCTTGACACTTTACTTCCCCCAAGTTGGTGTCAAGGAAGTCGTCGAAGACTATATTCCAAAGCAGGGGGCCAAGAACGGACCCCTGAGGGCATCCTCTATGGATATTTCTTGTTATCCTTTGGAAGGGCGCTATGACTTCAATTCTTCTTTGGGACAGATAAGCTTTGATAGTATTGTAAAGGTTTATGGGCGTATGCGCTTTGCGGAGTCTGCCAAGGACGCTTGGCCACCAGAGAGAGTCAAACGCCCTAGCAAAATCCACAGCGATCACCAGGAAATATTTACTTTGGCATGAATTGGCAGTATTTATAAGGTTCCTGATGGCTTCGATTGTTGACAGTCCCGGCCTGAAGCCATATTGGTTTGCTGCCTCTAGGTTTGCTATGGAGTAATACTGTTGAATCCGCTTGTATAAAAGTCTTTCATAGAGCTTGCTCAAGACCGACAGCAAAGCAATGGGCCGATAGGAGGTCGGAAGAGTTGGGTTTCTGTTAGGATTTTTTAGGATTAATTTTGTATTGGCAATTTTCCAGTCCTTGGGGAAGTACCCCTGTTTCAGACAACAGTTATAGAGTCGAAGTAGGAGTCCTGGTGTTAAATCCACAACACGCTTAATGATTTCCGGTTCAAGCATATCCTTGCCCGGGCATTTTCTAGTTTTTATCTGCGCAGCAGCGGTCTGAAGCTCTTCCTGAGTGAACGGCTGTTCCTGGTTGTCAGTGGCGTAGTCATCGTTTTCTTTACAAAGCCTGCGTTGTGCTTGGGACTGCGGGTAAACCTGCTCCTTGAAGATCGAGTTGAGGATGTTTTCAATCGACTGCTCCCACGATGTTGTAAGCAGTCCCTGCGGTGTTCTGGTAGTAGTAAGGATTTCCCCCCTGGGGAGTTTGTTGGTGGTAACTTTATATACCACCCCCCAGGGATCTGTGTTTCCCATGTTGGAGACGAGTTGCTCCCAGGAGTTTCGTTTGCCTCTTCTGATCGAGTCCGTATACAAGTTTCTGGCAGCCTTGTAACGCTGTCTCATGACTTCTACTTCAGCTTCTGGCCAAGAGCGCCGGGCTCTTTGAAATTCTTTCCTGCGCATGATGACCTCCTTCCGCAGTGACTGCAGATCCCGATTCCACCAAGGCACTGCCCCTGGGGATGGAATTTTCTTCTTAATTGCTATCTTGCTGACTTTGGTGATGAGTTCCGTAATCTTTCGTTGAAGGAGGTCCGGATCCTCTTCCAGCACCAGGTCCTGCTCTCCAGCATTTACTGCTGTGAGGAGCTTCTCAGCAAACAGATTCCAGTCTGCCTTGTTTATTGCATATCGGTTGTCCAGTTGTCTTGGGATCGGAGTTCTGGTTAGTGTCCTAGAGATTTTCAGCGTGATGACACGGTGATCGGAGGTTGTCCAGGAGTTTTCTACCCTCCAGTCAGAGACGTGGGCGGCCGTGTTGGTGGACGCAAGTGAGATATCAATCGTTGCTTCCCACAGTGTATTGCAAAAGGTGGGGAGTTGGTGCGGCTGGTTGAGTATGGCTAGGGGTGACCCCGCAAGGAAGTTTTCCAAGAGCTGGCCATTATTTGTTCCTCTTCTATCTTCGGTTGCACTATGCCAGGCAGGCGAGCGGCAATTGACATCTGCTCCGACGATGATTTTCTGGTTTGGAAGGACATCCAAGAGGTGTTGAAGGTAGTTTATGGCAAAAGTGATTTCTACCCCCGGTCTACAATATAAGGAGACCACATAGAAGGAACCTATGGGAGTGATTACATGGGCGCAAGCTGCCCAGGTCGTACATAACTGCGTCACTTTGGTGGCTGTTATATTAGGATTCCTGATGAGCACTGCCGCCCAGGGAGTGTCTTCATCACATTGAATGGTCTTGTAAGTCAAAGGGTACCCCTTTACCTTTTTTGCGTTGGAATATGGCTCTTGGACAATAATTATATCGGCATTTTCCTCGTCGGCCTTCACTCTGAGCTGGTCAGCCACTGCTCTGGCCCGCTGTGCGTTGTGCTGAAAGATTTTGATTTCCGTGGTATTGAATTGTTTTGGCCTAGTTCCCATAATCGGTCCTGCTCTGGTACATACTCTTGGCTTTTGTATACGACGGGCACTTAGGATCTCTTATGGAATGATTGCTATTCATTTTCGCTGCCTTGCAGTTCGCACAGACGGGTTCTTTGGACTTGTTTGGGCAGCTATTAAAGTTGTGCCCTTTGTCGGAGCAGTGGCCGCATGTTGTTGTTGTTTGAACACAGGTGTGGGAAGTGTGGCCGAACCTGCAGCATTTAAAGCATTTGGGAACGATCACATGTTCCCTGAAGCGGTGACAGCTCCACTCGATGTATATTCTCGTTTGGGTTTTTATCACTTGCCAGGCCTCCGGGGAGAACTCCACAATCCAGTTATTGGCGTTTCTGTCTTTAGGCTTGGTCGCATATTTTGGAATTACTGACCTTTGCGGGTTTTGGTCGGGGAGCCGATCCCGAAGGTTCCTTGTAAAGATTTCCTCTGTTAGTTGTTGTGGGGTAATATTTTTTCCAACGTCAAAAATAATGGCAGTTGGTCCCCTTCTCTTTGGCAGCTCTGCAGTTAAGCCTAAAGTCGCGATTTTAGGATTCCCTAATATACCTTGTATTTCTTCTCTCGTCTCAGTTTCTATCGCTATTCCCGTACTTCTAATCTTTCTTATTGACTTGATTCGTGTTGTCTTGAAGTCGTCTTTCATTGATTCCATTACTTTAGTTTTAATTTCCTCACTGGTGGTTGCTGGTTCACTCTCCTTCGGTCTTAGGATGATCAAATTTGGCCGCTGGACAGGTGGTTTCTTTTTTGTTTGCGCTACATCTGCCGAGGGAGAGGGAACGGCGGGTGTCCTCAGCGCAGCAGAGTAAGAGAGAGAGCGCTGTGGCATTTGCTTTTCTCTCCCTTCCATGAAAGCTTCAAGCTTAGCTTTCGCCTTTTCTTGTTGGAGGTGTTCGTTCATTGCGATGGTTTCCAGTTTGTTCCAAAGGATTACTATGTCTCCTCTGACGGCCGTAGTGATCCTATTGTTGTTGTCTTTCATTATATTTTCCAGCTTGGTTCGAAGTATCGAGACCTGATCCAACACAGTATTTTTGTCAGTAGTGGGAGCTGGGAGAGGACGAGCTGTAGTAGCAGGGGAGGCCTGCACATATCCGTCCAAGGATTCATTTGCAGCAGACGGGACACGGAGGACTGGAGTGGCAGTTTTTAAGCTAGAGGGGATAGCTGCAGTAGTCGAGTGAGCTGGTGTTGCGGGTGGGAGCTGAAAAACTGGAGTTGATGCAGGTGAAGCATTAGCAAGGGACTCCAGGATGGAAGCAGCCACTGGTGTGGACATGATAAAGTCCAGTTCACCCGTGAAGGACTGGTCCGGTTGAGTAGCACAAGGGCTGCTGTTTCTCTGTCTTGTCAAGGGATTATTAGTAAGTTCTCCTAGGTTAGTAACAGCTTCAGAATGGCTTCGTTTATCGAGCTCGGTGGAATACACCTGGCTGTTACTGACATGCCGCCTTCTACTATTCTGCAGTGGGCAAGGTGGCGTCAAGTGGGAGTCAAGCAGCAGTTTGGGAGGGGAATCCACGGCTGAGTGGGAAGGGCTCCCTTGCCCATTCGCCGGCTTTTTTTCTCGGCAGCAGCATGCAATAAATTTCGCGCGAGCTGCGCTTGATAATTTTTTCAGGCTTATATAAGAGAGACCCGAGCAGCTCTGGCAAATTTGGAATTTGCATTTGGAGCATTTAATGTATGCACCTTTGTTTTCTTCGTTGGTTTCTTTTTTGCAAATTCTGCAGATATTTGCATTTTTAAAACTATTCGCCCCTTCCATAATAAACAAAACAACTGTACGTGAAGACTACGTGTTTGGTAGTCACACAAAACTTAAGCCTGTTTGTCACTGCAGCAAAACAAAGCTTTCTCCAATTGTGAACGGGACCTCCTGCTGTAGAGTATTGCCGCAGGCAGGGAGGTGACACGAAACGGAGAGAGAGCGAAGGGAAAATGTTATTGGTCAGCGAAGCTAGTGTCCACTAACTGCAAATTATGCTATACAGTACAAGAATAACTACAAGCTAGCGTCCATCTTGAAGAAGTGCATTGTCCCAAGCCAAAAGGAGAAATATACAAAATACTTAACTTTTGCTGGAGCAACGCAGCTGAAACTTCATACACGAGTAGACGGGCGTTCATCGATGGTTACTGGATCACTTGAATGGTTGAGCATTTAATATAATTCACTTAAGTCACTGTTTATTAAGAGCGCTAAACACACACGGTATACTAATAGGCGCCACCTGGCGGTCTCTCGGCCCTAAGAAGAATGAGGTGTGACCGATCTGATCCCATCACAGCATGCAATGTCAACTTACCCCGTGCACATCCTGTCGTAATTGGTCAATGGAACGCTGAAAAGCTGTGTTATGGGGTTACCAATCACAGTACGCAGTTTTCCAATCTAATGGCCGACATTTGGTGTGGTGGAATCCCGAGGAACGTAATTTTATTCACCGGAGTGTGTTGTCACAACTCAAATTTTGACGGGGATGTTGTCGCCGTCTGGTATTGTTTCTCTTGGACTGGGCTTGGACAATTGGTTGTCGTTCCTGGAACAATGAGTGCTCTGCGGTACATTGACATTCTGGACAACTGCGCTCTCCTTGCGTTGTCATCAGTAGTATGAGGAGGGCCCTTTTCTGTTTCCTCATGAAAACGCATCTTTGAAAAACGCAAGTGTGTCCAGTTACTGTCTTCAATCCTTAGTTTCTTACCTGGAACCTGTCATCAGTCTTTGCTCAACAGAATAATTCTGACCCATCTTCTATGCTTCCAAACACAGAGACCAAAGTAGTATTTTCAACTACTTATTTGTAATTGCGAGCAGTTCTACATCTGCAGGGAAGTCCTTTACTTGATCAATTAATAAACTCCATAACTTTTCAGAAGCATCGCCCGAAAGCCATCCCTCGCGCACATTCATACTCTCCACTGTAAGAATTCGCATCCGACCAAAATGAAACTTCATCGTTATGCCTCGAAGGTTTGATTTTTATCATAACTTATTGTGTTCTGTTACAGTTTATTGTTCCGCCCTTGTGGCTATTTATACTTCCAAATGACTTCCTGCGTTTAAAAAGCCACTTTGGGATTTCGTCCGTAATATTAGAAAGGGGAAAACCCGATTTACAGACAAGTGATTACAAAGACCCGGATGAAGCAGTGCGATGTTCATAATCTGACAGGCCCATCGTATCACGATGCTAATCACCTCTGGGAGTGTCAGCAACTGTTTGGGTCATTATATTCAGTACACACAGGGGAATCTCGGCAACATTTTGCTAAATACGTCTGACTTTCTTTAATGATCATCTCGAAACCCTGTTGTCATTTTTTTCCAGCCCGTAATGATCCCCTTCATTTGTTCCTCAATTCGGCTTTCCTGTTCCAGCTAATCACCTGTTATGCATTTTCTTTTCTATTAGGGTCCGGATATTTACTCGCTTTTCTTTCATATTGCTTTAAGTATCCCGAACATGCGTGCTGTACAATTAGTCATTTGTGAATAAGAAAAACCGGAGTTCCCAGTAGAAAACTTAAAGCCAACATTGCGCAACTCAATTTGGCGACTGTTGCTATTTTGATCACCAACTTCGCGAATTACAGAAAAATTCCCGATGTCCAATAACCACCGTGTACTGTAGTTGAGTTGTATCTTGAATACATTTCTTTAACTTCCAGCGTTATCCCTCGTAGTTCCACCTTGTAAAGAAAAAGGAAGTGGAAGAATTCTATTCAAGGACAAAGTCGGAATTGAATCAATTGTGTTAGGCAGGACCACAGTAAACTGTATTCGTTTCAGAGGCAAATACAATGCTCTTTCAAACGTCTTTACACAAGTCCTGGTGGTTACAGTTCTCGAGGGACAGCGCGTGGAATGCGTAGGAGATAGAATAGCATTTGCGTGTATCAAAGAAATGGCCAGCAGCCAATTTACACTCGGGCAAAAATGCGACATTAACATTTTTCTGTGACGTAGCTGACCACGTTTCGAATGGCACGAAGAATTGAGCTTCAATTGCGTGCCAGTGGGCGCTCGAGAAACAGCGAATTTAGGTGTATTGTTTTGAAAACAAAATTCAGGCGCAAACATAAAGGGACAGAAAAATCCCGAGTGAGTTATAAAAATGTAAATTGAAGAAGACAAAAGTGTTTATTCAAAGCAGAAAATTCGGATTCTTTAAATTTAAAAGTGCTAATTCGTTTAAGTCATCCGTTTCCTCGTAATAATTTTAAAGATAAGCCTTAAAAGAAATCTTCGCGCACGTGGCACAAATAAAGGTGCCTTTTCTAATACAGTTCTTTTTAACCTAAGGAGTTAAAGTAATTTTCTTGCGAGGAGAAGTCGCAATTTAGGTAATTAGCTACATTTAACTATAAGAATGGCTATTTGGGTTCTTCATTTGTTCCGAAGCAGTGCTGTCTACTTTTGAGCCGTCTTTATTAGGCACTGTCTTAAAGATTCTTTGGAGGCTTTTTCTTCCGGTAGACAAGTAGCTACAGAGTCTTGAAGCAAGCGAGCAGCTACATAATTGTAGCTAATTACCAAGTCAAACAACTGGAGTCAGGGCTCGCGATGATGAAGAAAAGAAAAAGGACTTTATCTCGGCGTGACATCTTCGGTTCTGCTTTGGTGCTCAGCGGGAAGATTTAAGAATGTTCGGGTACAATAAATAGGGGCCGGCTTTTTGTCCTTTCTCTCGAACCAGCGCTCATCCTTTTTTTTTTGTAAGCGCCGGTTTCAATGTTTGTGATTTAATTTTATAAAGGTTTAATACGCAGTTGTTTTTTTTCTCTTTTAATCTTCGAGTTTTGTTTTTATTTTGTTGAGATGTTCGTCCCTTTAGGGACCGGTGCGTTTTATCAACTTGTCTTATCTTTATTGCTATGAAATGGTTGGCCTAACGTAATCAATCGACTTGCCCAGCGAGCGTTAAAATAGCTGACAAAGAATAGATTTTTCTCTCTTTATTAATATTAAAAAAAAAAACAAAAAAAAAAAACAAAAAACCCTACAATAAGAACAAACGGAGCTTTTGTTAAGGTGCAAATGCTATTCGAGCCCAACGTGGTGGAATAATCTCACTCCCATATAAAGGCCAATACGCAACAGTCAATGGAATGTCGCCGGTAGAAAGAAATCGCATTAATGCACTTGACTAACACGACAAGGTTATGCCCGGAACCTCTCCAGAGACTAATTTAGAGTTCTTATGCGCCCCTTCAGATACTGGGGGCTTAAGCGGTGGATCATAAAAGGCAGAGCTCACTGCTTTTTAAGGATTTTGTACGAAAAGGGCGCACGACGCAACGTACGTTGCATTTCATTACGAAACTGTGTTCAGGAATTCGTCCTATTAAACTGCCATTAGGCAAAGCCACGCGTGGGTGACATTATCACCTGTTCCTGTCGTCATCCGAGTACAGCGCGCGGAGTAATAGCTGCACGAGCGTCCACGGTGCACCCCCTAATTAAAAGGAAAGACTGATGGCTAATTGAAACCTAACAGTGTCGTGAACCCAATCGGTTCCGCGCTAAGTTTCTAAATAATTATTCTTAACGGCGCCTTGGAGGGAGTTAGAGAGCGGAGAAATGATCGCTTCGGATTAATACGAACGGGACACCGATTTTTAAGGGGCTTGTAACGCGCAATCCATTTTTGTTCAACTTTCCTCATTCTAAATCGTCAAAAAACGATTTAGAACGAGGAAAGTTGTCCACAGTAAGCCCGATGACGTTTTACTGCATTGTGACGTCACACGATAAACAATAACGGCCGTTAGAGTTTGGGTACGTGCAGCACGAGCTGCGTGATGCGATGATCGTGCAAATTATGCTAATCACGTTAGTTAAGCAACGTTGTGATGCGCAGTCAGATTTTGCTTCCTGATTTGGTCAGTTCTGATAATAGAAGGGCTTTCATTTGGCGATAAAATTAATACCTTTATTGCAAACAGATTAAAGAATGCTGCTGCTAATCGAAAACAAATTCTTGAGAGCTGTCAAGTTAGACTTGGGCCGGTGGAGTCCCATAAAAGCGAGTTGGAACCGAATAAATGGATGCGGGGAGTATTTCGGTTGGTTTGTTTGAATAAAATTGGCACGAGAGATTTGCCGATCGAGAAAAGGATCCTTTTCTTTTTATGGATGACGACTAACCGCTGATGCGCGAATGATACGGACTCAGTTCACGTTGAGAAAGCGTATTAGGAGCTATCTTCGATCATTAAACAATTTTTACGTTTTAATTGTGGCCTAAAAATCGAAACTAACATTTTTGGTTAATTGATGCTATCACGCGCTTGCTCAATATCTCCAATGCCAAATGTAGTTCGGAGTTAAAAGGTGGGATGCTTGTTGTGAAGCGTTTTTAGGCCATTTCAAGAGGGGGGGGGGAATGTACATACAATCTACGCTACGACGGTGGCAGAATTGAACTTAAAGAATGCAATATGCATATATATTGCGTGAGGTAGACATTGACATGTAGTGGCTCCAGCTGGTGACCTGGAATGAATGAATATTTGAAGGCTTCCTGGGCAGCTTAATTTGGGTACGGAAGATTGCCTACGCTAGTTAATTCCGATACGCATGAATTTGAATGGCAGAAGAATTTTGTGGGGAACATTATTGAAAAGCAAAGGAGCAAACTTCTGAATGGATATGTGCAGATTATTATAATGTAGAAGAATGTACGATGAATTGAAGTTCCTTCAGCTCAGTTCAGGGTGCCCCGAATTGATGGTAATATATGGATCGTGAACTCAATTGGATGTAGCTCATGGTGTATCATAGAGTTTATTGTGCTCCGCATGTTGATAACAGGTGGTAAACGATCACGATGAAGTTCCTTGTATTGCAATTTAGGAGGTATGATGCAACGACTTTGATGCTGTATCATGATGGATGAAATGCTACAATCCTATTCGTTGGTTTGTAACCATTCATTACTGATTGTACGTGCAGCAGTCCGTAGTACTGTGCGTAAGCAGGAAGACATGGATATTACCAATGGATTGGCTAGCAAACTGGTCTGTGATTCTTTGTCAATTCGCAGTTCATTGGACTGAATCCACTGGAGGCTTAAATTGTGTACAGTTCATTGTGCTGTATACGTGTGGACCGGAAATTATAAAAAAGAATTAATTAAAATATAATAAAACTAAATAAAAAAACGAAACAAATAAATAAATGAAAATAAGAAACTGCGTTATAAACGAAAATAAAAAAAAAATTTAAGTTTTAAACAATTTAATTTATAACTAAATAAATAAATTTTAAAATAATTAAAGCTTTTATTAAATGAAAATAAGAAAATTAATAATTAATGAAATTAATAAAAAATAAATATTAAAGTATATTTTAAGAACGAAACTTTTAAATTAAATTTTAAAAAAATTATTAGTTGCAAGAGATGCGCGAAACAGGCCCAGGTACTAACGAGCCTGGCTCGCTGCTCAAATGCACTGGATAAAGCTCAAATTCCTTGAAGAGTAGATCCAGAACTGCTATTTTTAGTAAGAACTGTTATTTTTTTCGCTCGTTATTTAATCACTTCAGCAGTTCAGATTACAATTCTTCAAAACGCTGATAGTTGCGACGTCTTATTCCGAATTTTCATAAATGTTTAAGCGATGCAATACTCAAGAAATCGGAGAACCGCGCTTTTTCGCACCCTCCCCCCCTCCCTGGACGTTCTCGATGCCCAGAATTCTGCAAGACCGCGTTAAGTAATGTAACGAATATAAGAAAGATTGAGCGTGTACAAGACGGTGGCGCAGATGGTGTTAATTCCAAAAGATTTATAAAAATGACTTCGCAAAAGATGTTGCCACTATCGTCCAATCAGAACTGGCAGGGAAATCCATCTGTTCTTTTGTACGCATCGCCTTATGTAATATTCAACCTTTGTTCCGTTACAAATCTGCACCGAGTGGTAAATATTTAAACCTTGACTCCGGAACTGCTTGATGGAAACCTTCATCAGATGAAGAACTGATGAGCGCTGGGAATACGTTCATATCATCATTAACAGTCCTGTGTTGCGTGCAACTTTCACGCATCCCCCCCCCCACTTCCTTCTCATTTTACGGTAAAACGCTAGGTTCGTACGATTTCAGACGAAAATTCGACTAGAAAACGCTTAAAGTGGCTCCACCTGGTGGCTAAAGAATAAATGTTTTTATTTGAAGAATTGTTGGCGAACAATCGGAATTTTAATAATGTATATCTATGCGTACTCATGAACCGAAAGTTCACCACCCCTGTCTCCACAAGTGGACGCATCCCACAGCGCCTAGGAGTGACGTCACTGATCGGCGAATTGTATATAGTGATGGCACGTATAGTGCCTGCCAGTTCTTCAGGACAAAGCTTGTGGAATGGGGAAAGGTGGGGACCTGATCGAGTTTGAACGGGAGATGATTTCATTAGGCATTGTCGGTTGTTCGATGGCCGCCGTGGTGTTGAAGGTGTGGCGAGAATGGTCCAGAGAGGGACACAACCGTGCCGGGATGGAGAGACCACCACTGGTTGACAATCGAGGTGAATGGAGTTTGGAACGTCCATTGACCGACCGTCATCGAGAACTACGCCTGCAGTGGACATTGGACGACTGGAAAATGTCGCTTTTTGTCTGATGGATGGTTGGGCTCCATCATGCCGATGGGAGGATGCATATTCGAAGGCAAGCAGGTGAACAGCTGGAAACGGACTGCACGGTTGTAGGAAAACAAGCCACCGGTTGTTGTATTATGGATCGGAGGATATTTTCATGGACATCACTCGAATTTGACCCCTTCCTTCCTCTCTCTAAATCTTGCTGGCAGAGAATATCTGTTAAAATAATCCGGCGCCATCTAGGAAGATTGGTTGTATTGCACTTAATGAATAAGAAAAACGCTACACGGGCAAATTTGGAAAAAAAAAAAAGTAATATATAATATAACAGTTTGAGAAAGAACAGGGTGATTGGGCTAAATTATAATTAATAAGGGGAAGGCAAGAAATTCAAAGGGGAAATATAAAGGTTTATTTCTCTCGGGAGTCGCGAGCGAGAATTTGTTGGGAGGTGTGCGCGAAAACCTGTGTATTGCATGAGTGATGCGCGTCTGGTTGTATTGAAGTATATTGTGGTCGGAAGAGGGGTGTAATTGAAAAGGGAAAGGCTTGGTTCAGCTGGAGAGTGGGTCACAGAAGCGGAGTTTTCGAGGAAGGGCCCTGAAAGAACATAACTGTAAAATCAGGAATTTTCAGAATTAGATTTGGCCAGTTTTGGTGGAAAAGACCTGACCTGTTCCAATCCCGTCAATGACGAGAGTAATTTTTATGGGTCTTTTTCGCAACGTGGCTGAGTTAGTCAGTCTCAGGAGAGGCTACCATGATTTTATATCCTGGAAGGTTGGGTTTATCCTCCATCATAGCGGTTATCAGGGCAAAAGGCGGCCCAACACGCTATTAGCTTAGGTGGTCATAATATTTTGGTTCATTAGCGTATATAAAATACTACAATTGTACCTATTTTTTTTTTTTTCAATTTTATTTTTAATTGTTTTTTACTTTTAATACCAGAAATAAATTGTATAAAAAAATAATAACGTAAAAGGCCGATTGCTTAGTTTTAACGTCCACAGATGGAGACACCGTCGTCTAAAACCAAACGTAAAATTCTACACCTTTAAGCGCATATCCAACTGCCCATATTCATACCACTAGAAAGCAAACGATGATAGCTTAACGAAACGTACCCATTTACTCTAACAATACAAAGAACCAACAATACTTCATTGTTCAGGCGCCATAAGATCATTCTTGATGTTTCGTTTGCTTTTGTTTGCACATGACGATGGAGAAAATGTTCATTAAAGGGGAGCGCGCCTATCCGAGGGATGTTATTCAACACCGGGCTGATCTCATACTCCCGAATTGCTTCGCCTTTATGCCACTCTTTACGAGGGTGTGCAGCAGATCGCCAGATTCGAGCTCGGCTGCCTGCAGCTGCTGCCGCCAGCCTAGTTCGGTCCAACCAGTGTAAATGTGATTTCCAGTCAATCGGTGCCAGCTGTTACCGTCACAAAGTCGGACCCCGGGGGAGGGCGGCGAGTGCTTCCGACGCCACCTATGAGGTTAAAACGCAGCCGCCATAGGCAAGAAACGCGCTAATTTTTCCCTCGGACACCCCGCAGTCTTTCTGTGGCAGTTTTATGGAGCACGTTCGGGGATTTCCGTCCGAAACACACTCGCCTGCGAGACGTAATTGAACGTAGATTACGACATGCAGGTCACCTTTCTCTGCCTTAAGTTCAGTCATAAAGTGCGGCGAATGGGTGGCCGGGATGATTAAGGGGAAGAAAACGCTGCCGTATACGCCAAACCGCAGCGCAATGCGGGGAAGACGAAGAGGGGAAGGAACAGCAACGATAAAAAAAGAAAAGAAAAAAGAAAGAGTGCGCGTGCGGCGAGGTCTTTCAGTTGGCAGCGCCGTGTTTACGACTGGCAAGGTGTCGGCCACGTCGTATTGGAGGCGGACGCTGAAATATTAATAATCATCGCAGAAGTAATTGAATCTAAGTGTCATAATAAAAAGAAACCTTAAACGCATTACGGGATTTGTTTCCACCCCACTTACACCTCTGCTCGAACGTTAACTCCAATTTCCCGCCACTGTGGCGTTGCTTATATTTCTGCCAAGTTCGCTTATCGCGCGCTTAATCCACGACCCGGTAGGTCCTCGTGCCCTAACTTGATTAATTCGCTTTAATATGGTCAGATGAGGCCGCTTGATCTCCTCTAAAACTACGTTATCTCCGGAAATGTTCGTACTCGTTAGACGGAAGGGGTGACCTTTGCCGGAGACGGCGAAAGACACGCCGCTTATTTACGAGGATGGTTCGCATCTGAATTAAGATTTCATTAGTGGTTTATTAAGAAACATTGGGGGCCGAAGCACTGTGGTACGGGGATCGGAATGGACGCCGGAACGCCGTGCCGGTTGGTCACGAGCATCGGCAATATGGCTGGCACGGAAAGACTGATTTCAGCAGTACTCAGCGTCTGGTATGAAACGGAAATGTCAAGTTCTGTTACGCGGTGGATTGCGATAAGAAAGTTCTCAGAGCTGTGGAATGCTAGTTAAAGAGACTTAAAATTGCTGAAGAGGGCACAGGTTAAGTGGCTCCGCGTAAGGGGAATGAGCGCTGGTTAATCGTTAAGAGCTGTCGATTGAAAGCGTGCCTAAATCTTTTACCAACCGGTTAGTTTGCAGATTCAATAACTCTTAGAGCGCCATTTACCGGCACCGGTGATTTGCATAAAACAAGTCACGTGATCGATAGTTGTACGCTGATCAATGTCGGTTATCCACGGTGAGTGGAAGTTTTTACGTACACGGCCATAGGCCCTTAATATTTCCTAATCGACTGGCAGAGTTGGCATTCCGAGGAAAGGCAGCTTTCTCTTCGGTTCTCAACTCGCCGATTGGTCACTTAATACGTCAATCAAATTGATATTTCCGTTCACGTGAAAGTGGGGGGGAACAAATACCACAAATTGTTGATGTGATAAACGGCTGTTATTCGATTAATTAATTAATAATTTATTTATCCCTATTTTATGTTACACTTTTTTGGGAGATAACAGCAAAAAGGGAGGCAGAACACATAAGCCAATGGCTTTCTTAGGGGGTGTTCCCTTAAAAAATGATGAATATACAAGTATACAATTAAAAAATGTACTGTTCTGAAATTGTATAGGTAATGTTCAACAGGAAAGACATAAATAAATTGGAGTGTTTTGTACATTTCTTTACAGAAGACTTCGAAAAGCATCACTACTTATAACATCATTGTGAACATTTTTACAGTTAAATGAGGAGAGAAAAGAAAAATGATGAGATACAAACTATTTGCCAAATGCTTCCTTTGATTTTTGCAGGAAGTTCGTTCCAGGTTTTAGCACCTCTGTATTTTATGCTTTTCTGAAAAGTGGAATCTTCAGGTCGGCTTCATTTCTTAGATTGTACGATATTCGTCTGTGGCTGTGAAAAAGGATCTGAAGAGAAGGGGAAAGTCTGCTGTCTTCATAGAATTGTAAACAAGGATCGCCTCGGCTTTCTTCAATAGCTGGTAGATGCTTGGGAGTCTCACTTCCTTGTATCTCGAACTAACTGATGCGTTCCAGGGAAGGCCCAAAATTGAACGAACGCATCGATTGAGAATGGAGTTGATTCTCGCGAGGTTTTCTTGGCTAGTGGTACCCCATGAGATGATTCCATAAGTGAGGTGAGGCTGAATTAAAGAAAGGAATACTTGTCTGAGAACAGGAGGAGACACCAGGCAGAGGCCCTGGCGAGTATTCCCGCTAGTGACGAAGTTTTCTTTCGTAGGGTTATCATTTGTTTTGCCCAACTTAGCTTATTATCTAGCCAAATTCCGAGAAACTTGGTTTCATTCACCCTTTCAAGTTGTTTTTCTTTGTATGTTACGTCTAAATCAATATTTAGTGGTTTGTTTTTCGTTCTAAACACCATATATTTTGATTTTTCTGGATTCAGTATAAGCTGATTCTTTTGAAGTCAATTATGCATCACAGAAAGCAAGGCAGAGTTTTGAGTTGGAGCTCATTAGGGTCTTTATCTGTGATCAAGATGGAAATACCATTGGCATAAACTACTGGGTGAGAAGATGGAAGAAGAGAGAAATTCATCGATGTAAAGAACAAATAGGATAGGTCCAAGAAGTGAGCCTTGAGGTACTCCCCTGGAGAAATAATCGGTAAGGCAGTCTTCAAGGAGAAGGTTAATTTTCCCTCTCAAGCCAAGGTTATTGAGTTTAAGTAGAATAGTATGGTTTATGCAATCAAAAGCTTTAGATAAGTCAAGAAACACTGCTATAGCATAATGATCCGATAGTCAGAAGAATAACTACGCAAAGATCGGGGGGGACAGTCTTAAATTCCGAATCTTAAATTATAAAGAAACGAAGGTATTAAAGTTTAACACGCACCTCTGCATAGAAAACTGATTACTATACAATCTGTAGTAGTGCCCCCCCCCCCCCCTCATCTGGATGTTTATCGTCAATGAAGCGAAGTGGCGCAATGCACTCTGGGACTGCTAACATTTCCCACCCCCGTGATAAATGTTAGCAGTCCCACCTTTTCGGGACAAATTAAAGAAATTGTATACGTTCTCTATTTATTTATGATCGCAGTAACAAAGGAAAAATTCGCATATTGTGTGTCTTAGTTGTCCAATAAACGCTGATCTAATTAATAGAAAAATTAAATGAATTCGTTAAAGCTTCCTCCCCAGAAAATGTACCAAATTTTAAGCGCAGTTTCTATGTCAAAAGCCTGTTTTCAGTTGGTTATTCAAAGAGATGGTCACCAGGGGCATCGTCTTCAACTCACAAAGGTATGGAGGGGACCAGCTCGGTTTAAACGCGCTAATTGGTTTTTGACTAAACAAATGGGTGCTTGCGAAGCACTAACGCGAATTTGGCCTCGGCCGCGCCAGACTCAACCCCTAAATGCGAATTCAGTGACTCTATTGAAACAAACCCGGACTGCAAAGTTTGTTTATTGAAACACGCAAATGTCAGTAATTACAGCGAGGATGGGGTTAATTACTGAATCATGGCGCGCGCGCACATGCACGCAACTAATCGAAACTTCGACCAGGTGGCGCCAGTCCCACTGTAGAAACTTGTTCGCCAATTGTGAAGAACTGCCACCGAGTGAGAGTTTGTGTCCGTGCGCACGAGTAATGAATGGCGTAATTAAGGCTGAAAACACATTCGCGCCTCTAGAAACGGGGGCTTTCGATGCGTGGAGAGCGGAAATCCCAGCTCACCTGCACAGCTTCATTACCGTGATAAACAAATCCAGCATCGCTTTCTCACTTCAGCACGACTTTGTCTGGTCTGTGCACTTCACTTAACTACGTCATATTTTTCTTAAAAGGCATTTATTTGTTCTTACTGCTTTTCTTCGACAGATGGCGTTGAACAAAAACTACCGAATTTCTTGTAGTCGATCGCTCGACTGATATATAATCTGTTCCGGTTTCAGACCACCCCATTTCAACCATCTCAGAATACGACTAGTTCTTTCTTCTGTATTTTAGAATATCATCATTCAGATTGCTATACAACATTAGTAAATTTTTATTATCTGGACCGCATTATAAATTTTTTATTATGTTTATTAAATTAGTTTTAAATTAAATAATTTTTAAAATTTTACGCTTTTAAGCGATTTTTTAAAATCCATTCGTGACGTATTATTTGATTGTGACGCAACATTATCGTAATTGATTGTGACGCAACATTATCGTAATTGATTGTGACGCAACATTATTGTAATTGATTGTGACGTCACGTTCGTTATTGACTACTGTGACGTCACACCTAAGCCGCTCCTGCAGATATTTATTATTACGATTTAACGTACTAATCTTCAGAATGCTATGTAGCGTAATAAAATTTTCTCTATTCCTGTTTATATTGTTTTGGAGCACATAAGAATATCTACGCATGCTCAGTTCAGCCTATTTCAAAAAAACGACCAATTTGACTACTGAAATCATAACCAACGGATATTTATTGAAAACAAATCGGAGTAATCGCATAAGTGCGCAATCTCTATAGCAATTTCTTTATAATCTGCTCATCTTTGACTATCGTTTGCTTATTTCACCGGACAACTTTCCCGTGGCGCCATCTATGAACGTTTTAGTGCAATATTTATCCATAGATCACTCCGTTATTTTCGAAACTAATTCAGTTGTGTCATTTTTCATGCGGCATGTCACACCGACCGTCCAGTTCGTAATCTGCCAGTATATTGAAGTCATCACTCACTTCTCAGTCGCTGTTTTGACTTTGATGTGTTACACCGAACACCGGGGGTTCGATCGTAGAGTGACGCATCACGGCAGAGATGCCTGAACTTCGTCACTTAGAAAATAATCTACGTGGCCATCCCCTGGAGTATCGGTTGTATATTATTTTCTGAAAGGAAACGTTCCTCCCCACGAGATTAAATAACACTAATGAAATCACCAAATGTTTGATAGGTGTGAGAATATTTCATTTTGAGACGACTTCAAGCGATGTTAAGTAGTAATCACGTGATTGCCTGTTTTCAACCATTAATTTCGTTAATCGCGACACTGCCATCTGTGAACGACGAACTAAAAAATTAGGAAACAGCGCCATCTGTGAACGATCAACGTAAATAATTAGGAAAATAGCTGCAGCGCCATCTATGAACAACTAAACGAAATAAATATAAAACCAATAAATAATAAAGCAAAAATGTTCCATTTAAGGCATTCTAGAAGCTGCCAATCGTTTTATGCCAACAGAGGTGTTGTTAATGTTGAATAAATTCCAAACACGTGATTGCTTTTGACAGTAAACTCCTCAGATTGTCTAAGAAAGATAAATTCAACGCCGAATCCAAAATCTTCGAAACACGATGGTTCTTTGCATAAAAGCTGTCAACAACTAACGCGTTTTGATTTTTAGAAACAACTGAGAAAGGCGAAATAGTTTAAAGTCGGGGTTGTTTGTTAGAGTTAGAAACTAAAACAAGGAGAAGGACGCCATAAAAGAGGTATTTATATTATGTAGCTATAGTTTAAGTTTCGTGACAATATTTTCTGATTGTTTGGCTGAGGGAGTTGCATTGCTGACAGACGTCTTCAAATTTACTCGAAGATGGAGTGCGGAGGGTAAAGAGAAAGCAAAAAAAGGCGCTGTCCAAACTACACTACGACCAGTTTTCCTTCGAACAGTGGAAGAATGTGGACTGCAGAAAGCGGAACAATGAATGAAACAAGAGAAGATGCTGCGCGGCTGACGAAACAAACAAAAACAGTTGAGGAAGACGAACTAATCCTGTTAGGCAAGGACTGCACGAAGAGAAAGGAAAACAAAGCTTTGTTGGGGATTTGTTACGCGAAGTAACGCGTGTATTTTTCCCAATAAATTTAGGAACGCGTCATATGGGTAGTGCTGCCATCTATGAATGAAAATATGAATTATAGTAGTTGGGTTTCGTTTATTAGTCATTTGCCCGTGCTGAAAACAATAAATGAATTAGAAATTTTTTAAAAAGAGCGTATTTCAAATCACCAGATATTAAATGATAAATCTCATTTCGTTTTTTATCTGTAATTGGTGCAGTTCAACAAAGGCAATTTAAACTTTTTATGACTTCTGCATTACACAAACACTTTCAAATGCATATTACTAAAGTTTTGTTTCGTTTCCGATTTTTATGGCTGGGGTGAGATTGTGCACTCTCCTTAGAGCCCTTCCGCTCTGTTCCTCGGTCATCGCAAGATTTTAGGGCTCTCTAAGTCCTTTAATTCACGTGAAGAAACTTTGGAATGCTATGAGTGACCCGGGTAAGTCAGGGATGGCTGGCCTCTGTTGTAGCGGCTGCCCTTTAGACGTTGAAGGTCACACAGGACGATAGTTGTGAGGAAATGTCCACAAGGAAATGTCCACACTTCCAAAATCGGATTAGAAAAGCTATTAAGTGCATTGGAGTTAATGATGTTGTGGGCCGAAAAGAGTAAAATATTAAATAACCCGTCATTGAAATATCAAGCTCGTATCATATCCGGCCACTTACTTTACAATAGCCAGCTGGGAAAAGATCATTTTCCCAAGATGTAATCGAGTATAGGTTATTGCTTAATTCCTGTGCACAGAGGACACTCACTGGACTGGAAGTAATATCGATCGAAGATGAAAACAGAACGAACTACTAGCTTCAATGACATTAGCACAGCATTCGCACGAGAAAAAAAATTAATAAACGTTTTGTTTGTATTGGGTATCGGTTAGTTTAATTTTAAAAGCATAAAGGACTTCCCTAATCAGAATGTTTTACTGGGGGCTTACGACACCTCTATTCTCTTACCGAAGTCTTAAACCTCATTATTTTCTCTCTTTATTTTACATTTTCTTTCCAGAGAGGTAAAAATGATTTTCCTGTTCTCTAAAGAAAGCAACTGTGAGTGCCAGAAATTCCTTACCTACCCCAGGTAATGCAAATCGGAGGCCTGAATTACTGCCTCAAGAGGCCAGAAAAGTCGCACCCGAGAAGGGACCAGTAAAAACAAGCAAATGAAAAAAGATGGAAAGGGAAGAGGGTGCGGTAAAGGTTTTAAGTGGCAGACAAAAAAACTCCATCACATTAAAAAAAGTAACGTTTATAGTGAAACGTATACGGTATTGTTTGATTACAATCATTTTGTTTGTCGCAAAGCAAAGGTATTGCGTCAGATAACGCTTATATTGCACCAGACAATAATTGCAAGGTATTGCATCAGCCATTTCTATAAATACGGCATTGGAAGGGTATACACGCTCATTAGTATCCAGTTTTGCAGAGGTGTAAGCATGGCTCCATATGTTCAGTTGACACCAAGAAAAAAAAAGTGCAGCAGTTGCTCTGTCCCAGGAAGGGCTTTCTAAGCGTGCTATCGTTGATAAAATAGGCTCCCAACAGTTAACAGTATCCCGGGTACTGAAATTAAAGCGTGAAACCGGTGATGTGAAGAGAAGACCTGGATCAGGCCGTAATAGAGTGACGCCTTCCCAAGATCGGATCGATATTTGAAATGGCTATGCCTTCGTAATCGCCATGCTAGTGCTAATCTAAAACTGAACTTTGAGATGGCCTCTGACGTTGAAACAAGTGCACGAACTATCCAAAGACGGCTTTCGGAATGTGGTCTGCATGCCTATCGGCCAAAGAAGAAAAAGCCTTTGTTGACCCAACAAATGAGAAAGAAGCGACTTTCTTGTGCTAAAACGCATGTGTTATGAACAAAAGAGCAAAAGGACACCGTCATCTTTTCTGACGAATCGAAATTCAACCTGCATGGCTCGGATGGGAAGCGATATGTCAGAAGACGAAAATCGGAGGCATACCATCCTGACTGCATAACGTCGACTGTAAAGTTCCCAGCCGGTCTGAGGATGCATAACAAGAAAAGGGGTGGGACGAATTAAGTTTATTAACGGAACGGCGAATGCAGAAACCTACACTGCTATCTTAGAGGATTTCCTGAAACCCGTTATTAGGGATCATCACACAGACGTCCAAAACTGCATTTTTCAACAGTACTCAGCATCTCGCCACACAGCAAAATTGGTAAGTTTCACGCTATTTAGATTTAATGATGAGTTTGTCTTCTTGTCTCACAAGGCTTAAAACATACTTACACCAATGTTTTCCCTCGTTTTTCTCCCTTAAGGTGCGTGCAGTCATACCTCAGAAATGCTGGCATTACAGTGTTGGACTGGCCCTGCAACAGTCCAGGTATTGAACCCTATTGAAAATTGCTGGTACATAATGTCGTCTAAATTTGCTCAGAAGAAGCCAACAAGTAAGATTCAGCTGCAGGAGAGCATTGTAAGGGTGTGGTACCACGAAATTGGGCAACCGTATATCCAGAAGTTGATTAACTCTATGCCAGTTCGTTGCAAGGTTGTAATTGCAGCTCGAGGAGGAACAACAAAATATTGAGGACTTATTTTGCTGATTTACAGTACATAATACTATTACGTTAACATTTCAGTTTGTACACATAAATGCAATAAAATGGATGTTTGGTTGTCACGATTTCCATTTGCATGATTTCTCGTTTTTCCATTAATTACGCATTTTACCCTTTGGGAAGATATTTATGGTAATTAGATATATCAGGTGGAGTCTTTTTATTGGATTTCAATTACAGAGATATATATCTCATCTAACACATGCATTTCAAACATTTCTGCAACCCACAATGCGGCGCAAAACACATTATTTGCAAAATTCACAAGTGATGCAGTTCTTTTTTCCACCACTGTATATGTAGGAGGCAGGTCGGTAGTCTTGTCAAGCGTCTAATCCAGGAAAAAAGTTTATCCATTGAGAAGTCTGAATTCTGTAGATCTTTAAAAATAGTCATAATAGAATGTCTTATTCGGCTGTTCTCAGAGTACTGTCCGAGTACAGAAGTGAGTTCCAATCACGAGTTAAAATATATTCACACTTGAGTGCATGATATGGGGTAAGCAGGGGTGGGAGACGTAGATGGTGCAGTCAACAACTGTTTCCTTTGTTGAAAACGTCTACTGAGAAATTTTGATATCCTAGAAGGAATTTATAATGTGCGCAAGCCCCGTTTCGCATCCCTCAGCAAAACTGGAGAACACAAGTTTGTTTGGAACCGCAGGTACAGAGATTTGAACTAAGAATGCCAAATTGGAATAACTTTGAGTTAAGGGAATCGTGTCCAGTAATTAAGAATGAAGAATAGAGATTAGAGTTAAAATGTCTCTCAATTTCCCATTCGGTGGTAAAAGTGACTTCCGGGATGAAGATTCTAAGCAACTCGTTCCATATAAGGAGCTTTTCTTGCTTGATGTCTACATCTAATTTCTTGTTATGCCCGGGATTTTACGTTTTAGTCTGTAACAGAGGCCCTTGCACAACAGCTGTAGTTCCAGAGGCAGTACTCCTGATCTACCCTGTAAAGCGCCATGGGATATTGTCCCGAAGGTCTGGATCTACAAGATCTTTAAAACGTGGTTAGTTTAGTTTGGGACTTCCTTTCTTTTTTTTCATATTGTTTATTTCAGAAAAAGTTTGCTTTCGTTACTTTTATGCAGCTGACTGGCTAGAGGGTGTACAACAAAGGCGAGGTAAAATCTACAAGAAGCAGCATATTTCACAAAGTAGTGGTCCAACATTGATTTTACGTTAGGTGGTTTTTTTGGTTGAAAAAAATAATTGATTAAGCTGCTATTAATTTATTAGATTCATTTAATAAATGACTAGAGTCATCCTTGGATTGTGGATGGAGTCAACCATAATCAACTTTTCCTTCGAAAAAGGCCTTTTTGGGAGTTATACTGAAATTGGTAATTACCCATTTAACCAGGTTAGACAGAACTAGATTTACACGAGGTTCACGGTCTGCTCGCGATTTACCAGAAAGAATAAGAATCAAGTCATCAGCGTATGCTATTCCACCACTCGTTTTATTAAAATCACGGAGAAGCTTGATAAGAGGCGTACCCCGAGGACACAACCTTGGGGACACCCCTTGTAGAGACAGGCTGCTGTTTTGAATATAATTTTAACTTATACATTGAAACAGAGTGAAGATGTCGAAGACAGTTGGCCTTGTACAAACAGCAAATTGACCAAAGAATACGCGCTTTACAGACAATACTCGGACGCCTCATAGCCTTAGTTTCTTTGGCGCCTAACATATATATCACAACTACTAACTAGCAACCACCAAGATCATCCTTAAAATATTTCGACATAGAGCGGAGTTAGCAGTTGCCTGCTTGGATGTCCAAACCGAATTTGATGCCCGTGCCCCCCTGCAGTTGTTGAAGGAAGCATACCAGATCAATGCGATGTTCTTATATTCTTAAAGGCGCTGCTAACGACAGGGACTACATCTGACTGCGAATAAGTAATTTTGTACACAGTTAATATTGATGGAAGGGAGGCTCTTTCTGGGACTCTTCTCTCTTCTTTTCTGGTGAGAGCAAACAGCCTTTATCTTCCATGCTGACGACTTGAAGTTCCCTTCATCGTATTAATTAAAGTGACAGTCAAACCAGTTTCAAAAACCAGAAAGAAATATATATCCAAACCATTGTAGTTCCTACAATGTCGCGCTTAATTATGTTTGTGTATAATTTCTTTTTCAATGTTCCTTAATTGACGACATCCCTCGCGACCCCCAATAGGGTCGGGATCCTGGGTTGCGGACCCCTGCTCTACCGATTTGTTCGGCGGGAAATTTGGCACCATAACTTAACGAAGCTAAAATCTGAGCACTTCCGAAAGGATGGTTGAAGTCTCGCGTAATATTTTTAAACTTACTTTTTTATGCAGATCGTGCAGACTTAAATTCTCTGAAAGTCCCCATTATGAGTAAAATACCCTTTTAAGTGCTGTCTCAAATTTACAATTCGCCAGCTCTTTTTTGTTCTGCTGCTTTAGCATCACCACGACCCAATCTGTATTCGGCATTCGCTTCTACTTTAACCGAACATAAAAATACACTTTCAGAAGACAAGGGCTGCTTAACGGGGCACAGAAGCATAATTCTCGTATCCGCCCGCAGTTGACGAATGCTAAACGTGTCTCGGGGTAGAGGGGCGAGCGTGAAAAGAGGTCATCTGGCACGTTCCACAGATGAAGAGAAAGTGAACGCGCAGCAGTGAGGCAGGATGGCAGCGAAAGGGAGCTCATCGGGGATAGAACTTCTCAAATTGAGTGGGTGGGAGAAATGGAATTCTCCCCCTCCTACAGTGAAATAGGTGGAGACGAAATCGTAGATCGCCGACGAAGGAATCAGACCAGTGATGCCTAAGAAGACTGCCTCCAGAAAAATCGTTCAACAGGTCGACCATAATGCCACGTCGCCCCATTTTATTTTAGGCAGAGCTCGTTGGGAGGGGTGGTGCAATTCTCAGAGATCAAAGAACTTATACTTTTTTTTGAAGTGCATCTGAAATGCCTTCCACATAATTTTTGTCAAAATATTAACCTTTGCCACAAGCGGACCAACTTTTTGGTCACCGAATTTTGTGCCAAGAATTTGGTACAAAATTTAAGGTCATTAATAAAGTTAAACGTTCTAAATAACTGACTAAAATATTGTATTATTATTACGTATCAGCAATTGGAGAATCGTTTAGAGAAACCACGGAGGTGACACGTTTATCGGTGCAGACTGTCTCGATCTGTAATCGGTGGCTATAAATTGAAAAACGTGCACCAACAAGCACGCAGAAGGGGGGGGGGGAAGAAAGATACTTCGCAGTGAGCAGACAAAAAAAACTCGAAAATTAAAATACTACGTAAAATCACGGACATCTTCAAAGCTCTGCAGTTTGGATTCGTACCAACTATCACTTACGCTCGAAGATAAGGGCGATGAATTTACGCAGCTGCACTCCGTAAACCTGTCGTATCTGAGCGCAACAGACTGCCGCGAACGCGTTCTCATCCTTATCCTTGCTGAGTCCGACAAGGATGAGAACGTGCAGATTATTCGGATAGAACGACATCAGTTGCCAAAGAGTATAGGCAGCCTTACAAGAATGGGCTAACGTTACCATGGAAACCTGAACTCGCTTTGTAGAATCATTAACAAGAAGTATTTTCCTCTTTGAAAAGTACTATCTCGCTAACACACTGCATTCCCTAATATTTTGGTAGGGTAGTGTGTTTTTTTTTTTTTTTTCATCACCTAGAAATTTTCATTTTAATCTCTTCTGTCGATGTTAAAATCTGTTGATAGCTGTCTCACCTCCTCCATCTCATTACATTCATTCGTACCTACTCTTTATGGGCACTTCGGATTTTTGTATGTCTTCAGATCCCTCGAAATGTGGAAGGCATCGCTTTATCTAACCGATATCGCTGCGCAACAGACAGTCAGCGGAAACGTGTTTCGTCTCGGTATGCGGGAATGCCGAATGTAGCTACACATTTGGTGAAATGCGAGTGGCACTGTCGTCTGCGAATTCAGACGACAGATTCAGTTGGAGAATGAAATTCCATTGTTTACCAGAGATAGCACCGAATATTTCCCGTTCAGTAACTTTTACTTTGTCCTCTGCGAGACTTGGAGGGCGGCGCAGTGGCTACGGCCCTGTTTTTTTTCCACACAATGCGAAAAAATGTGCGGGCATGATTTCCATCTAGGCAGAAGAAAAGTATAGTTAATAGTATGTTGGCCTGACTAGCTTCTCAACAATGGATCAACAATTGTTTGAGAATCAATTGTTTGAAAAGTTTTTACCATTCTGAACAATAGAATGTAACTTAACAACGCTGTTCAGATAGCGTCTGCTTGATTTTTTTTTTCTTATTCGGTCATTGTTACTATTTTAAGTGCGTTTGTTCTACTAGTTCCAGCTTTGAATCTGACATTAATTTATTGACGCTTGCGTAAAAACTGAAATTAGTTGATCAGAAAATACAAGAGGCTAAAGAGGTAAGTGTGGGATATATTTGGGCCGTTTTGAACTCGAGCCCAAGGCCACGAGGTACTATCTGTAAATTCCACATATTCTAATCTGTTTACCTGGGATGAAAAACCACCACCCAACTCTCACTCGGTACTAACTAACTCAGCCACGGGATGAAAGAGGCCTGCCAGTTTAGATGCGATTCTAACCTTTCCATGCGATATAGCACGACGACAATTCTAACCATCCTCGTGGTAACGTCGTTTCGAAAGAAGATGTTTAGTTTCTTGCTTGATACAATGACAATCTGGGAAAGCTCTTTAGCTTAGTGAAAGTACAAAACCCCTTAATTAGGAAGACCTGTGGCCAATTAAGTCGTCTGCTCATTAACAGGATTAAGATTTTTTTTGTGTGCCAAAAGCAATTGAGTGAAAACAACATTTTTTTATTTTTTAAGTTGATGAAACGCTTATATTGGATTCCTGCAAATAAATTTAATGGATTGGATGTTCAAATAAACCGATAAACATTGTCCTATTAGACTGAAAAGTTGTCCGAGCGCTGGAAGAGTTTCTCAGAAGCACCCGTATCTGAAATAAGTCATTAATTGGTAGTAGTTTGATACCAGACTTCGTAAGGGGACAACCGGACAGTAAGTTCCATTATAATTTTCTCGACGGATGTAGAGTCCACGCATGCGCTGTTTTCGCCTTTCTTCTACAATTATTCTTCACAACATCAATCTCGTGTGACTTAATGAGCGGTGGAAGGTGTGAAATTGTAGAGATCGCTTTGGGTCCCACTACGTTTGTTTGCGCCTCTTTATTTCGAAACAGAATCCGCTTGATTATTGATGAGAAGACCTACAGTATCCTCCCCTCCCGTCCACCCCTTGAGTTTTCATGGTGCGATCGTGCTTCATGTGGTCGGGTTACTAAAAAAAAAAGTACTTCAATCAATTTTCGCACTAATGGTGTTGGTGTGGGAGGGAGATGGAGCTCAATGGAAAGGTCTCAAGTGTCTGCCACGAGGATAATGCTGTCCCGCGTTATTTTCGACTCGTGAGTGATAGCGGGTGGCTCACGTTTCAACTGGTCATTGTCTGAAGGATTTTTCATCCTTGTTGCTTGGAAGAACGCGAATAATACGTCACGTTTCACTAGACAGAAACAGACGTCGTCTGCAATATTGTAGCAGAAGACGTTTTTCACATTCGTTTTTACAAAGCAAAAGAACTAATAAGTGGAAGAAATGGGAGCCGTTCACTAAAGTGTAATTACCACGTTTCTCACGAGATGGCAGCACTGACTTTTCCCCATAAATGACAACTGTAATACCGATACGTTATTTTATTTTTATTTTCGAGAACTTATTAAAGAAAAAAGCTGCACTTGATGCTTATTAGAATACTCACTAATATCTGTTGGCTGTTTAGGCAGTGTTTGATCTATTTATCTTCTGCTACCAAATGGGTGTGCAAAATTGCGTTCTGCTGCCAAATGGAAGTTTTGAAATGGCGCGGACAGCTAACAGACGATGCAGTGAAAGAGGTTGTCAGATTTCGAACATTGATTTGGACGCTCTTTTCTAGTGTATCGAGGGCAGAGAGGGAGGTGTTGGAAACGAGATAAGAGAGTAGAAGGCGATAAAAACGTCCTTTTGAATAAATTCCGGTTGTGTTTGCACTTTTGACGAATTATAACGAATCGAACTGCTTCGAAAAATGACAGACATTCCGATAAAGTTCTTCGTTGATAATCCCACGGAACCCCGTCAATACCGCTCTTCTCTGTACGCCCTTTTCGCGATCGAAATTGCTGTACGGCGTGGATTTGCAGGAAAGACGAAGCCTCTTATTTGTTTGGGCCAACTGCTTGGAACCGATATGCCCATAAAAGGTGTCCGTTCCCTCGTGCCCTATTATTATATTAAATTAGTACTGTATGTGTCCACCAGGGGGCACGGTAGGTTTCGCGCTCCATTGATAGATGGCTAGCGAGGCCGCGTGATAAGCGAATTGTCCAAATCCGTTACCATGGTAACTTGGAGACCCAAAACGAAGTCTTCCATCTCGCGGTAACAAGTAAAAATCTGTCACTTTTTTTGGCGCATTTTTGTTTTCTGTCGCCAATAAAGTGTGTCGTCACCTAATCATTAATCGCTAAAGTTGCATTGGGGACGGCGAAGCGTGCGGAACGTCGTTTCTTTACCAGTAACAAATGCCCGTCAGCCACCCCCTCCGCGTTCACCTGTCACACGATGCTGTTGACTCGCCATTAATCTGCTGATTTATGGTTTCGTTCGGATTTTTCTCAAACTAATGACGTTAGACAGCTGCGTTTCTTATAAGCTCTCGCGCGTCTCCTCATTACCCTAATCCCATCAGTGATGACTACTTTACAACCTAAACTTGGCAAAAGGGAAGGCGTGATGGCAAACAGTTGCTTTTGGTTCGGTGGTGGTGGTAAAGCGGATGGAAGAAGCGACACCTGTTAGCGATGCTCTTCCCCCCCTCCCCCACCTTAATTCTACGTATCGGTACCATTATCATCGCGCCATTTGTGCCCTTCGGAATGCCGAACCTTCACCACCATTTTCTTCCTTTTGGAGCAACAGCTCCATCGCATCCCTAAATATCCTGCCTCGTCTCTGCATCCATTTATTTTTGTTTTCTTCTTCAATCCGCGCGCTTAAATCTAAATTCATTCGACGACGGGCCATTCCCCGATTATCTTTCAAAGTTTTCGTACAAAATATCTCCCCCCCCCCCCCGAGCTGTTCACGTATGGATTTATTTGGTGCCAAATCCCAGTTTTAAAATACGACTCCAAGTATTGTATTTTATCTCCATTTATTGGAGAAGTTTTCATATATTTTATGGAAGGGTGCGTAGTTCACTTAAAAAGTATTTTTATTTAATGGAGATCCGCGAATCGTATAAATGATTCCATATAATTAATTGTTTCTTTTTTGATGGTTCATCGCAGGATTTTTTTTATCCACGGGTAACTTTTTAAGATCCGTGAACATTAAAGATCCCTTTGTTTTTTAATTTAACGATGATAGATCTCAGGCTGTGGTTGTCTTTTGATAATTAATTGTTCACTGCCTTAATGCATTTTCAGTGTGCGCTGTCCACTCAAAACATTATGACCATCTACCTAATAGTGGGCATGTCCTCCTCTTGCTCCCCCGTGTACTCTATAAAGACCCTGAACGTCCAGAGTTCGTAGATCTGCGATAGTCCGTGGTGGAGAATCCAAAAGCCAAATCTGTTGATCAAAGTAATCCCAGAGATGTTCTACGGGATTCATATCCAGCGAATTCGTTAGCACCTGGAAGTCACTTTCGTGTTCAGAAAACCATTCTCGGAAAATTTCGTGCATTATCCTGCTGGAACACGCCTGTTGGAACCGTCGCCTCCCCCAGCTGAGAATAAGGAGAAAGAGTGGACAGGGCAAGGGTGTCCCGTCCAGGTCGCCAAAAGGCAATGGGCGGTGATTTCTATTAAGTCCAATCCGGTGTTCAGTGATATGTGAGGCTTGTCCTGACTATGGTGATCAGAGTTGTGCTCAGTGAGAATTCTTCCTGGGGGGTAGGGGTTGTTCCCATTTGATGTTGGGTTCCCCGTTCCTTTTCTGTCGGACACATTTCGATGTTTCTGTTCTGTTCTTGCTCCAAATTCTTGGCGCATGTTATGTCTGTTTAATGTCTATTCCTTAGGCATTGTCTCATTTCCATCATTCCCTCTGTGCTATCGCTTTATTTCTGTTTTATTTAGGGAATGTGGATTACAATTTCTGTTCGTCTTCTGTTGAAGGCGTCTAGTGCGAAGCGGCTGAGGGCTTTGTATTCATCTTCTGAATCCAGGAGATGGTGTTCTTGGTTTTTTGGGAGGTATTTGATCTCGGTTATAAGTCTGCATCTGTGTTCTTCATAGTTTTCGCAGTCATACATGATATGCTTCCAAGTTTCCAGTTCTCCACAGGTGCAAGTGGACTCTTCTGTTATCCCAAGCGCATTGAGTTTTTCCTTAAATGGGCCATGGCCCGTCAGTAAGAAGGTTGTATTTTACCCTGGGTAGATCATGATGGTGCTTTTGGTTACATCTTTAGAACTATCAGTATGAATCGTCGTGTTACTTGCCCTTTGGTGGATGTCTCCCATCTGTGTTGCCACATCTGCAACAGGTGAGCCACGATTCTTTGCTTCTCTGTTTTTCGTTTGCTGGTTGGGTCCAGGATAAGGCCACAGATAGTGGCTAGCATGTCCTTTGAGAGTAGATAAATCGGCCCACAGCGAATCACCTCAAGGTCCAGTGGTAAGACTCCCGCCAGGACCTGAAGGGCGTGGGTGCTCACCGTTTTGCATGCTCTAGTGACAGTTAACAGTATGTTTAGTTGGATGATGTCCAGTAGTCTTCTATTGATCGTAGTTTCCGCTTTCTTGAACCAAATTGGTGATGCATAGGTGATCGCTGGGATGAATGTTGTTTTGTAGTACAGGGACAGGGTTTTTTCTGTTGAGTCCCCAATCCCTGCGAGATACTCTTGCTACGAGTGCGGCGTAGTTCCGCAGTTTCTCTCTTAGGTGGGTCAGATGGGGTGTAAAGGATAAGTTTCCATCCAGGATAATATCTAGATATTTTATTTGCTTTGTTAATTTAATGGTGGTTCCTGCTATTTTTATTTGCGGCGGTCGTCTGATGTCTAAGGAACCTCTCAGTAGGACTGAGCTTGCCTTGGTTGATGAGAGTTTAAGCATGTGTGTTTTTGCCTAGTTTTGCAGGGTTTGTAGGATGATCATCCGCCCTGGACCTTGGCGGATGATCAGATCATCCGCCAAGGTCCAGGGCCAAGAATTCATCAAAAACACCACGTTCCACATCAGCGGCCTCAGGATTAGTCCCTGCGGGCAGCTCCTGCGGAAGGTTGTGACAACTTTAATTTTCCTATCCGTCAGATATGCTCGAACACTGTTGTACAAGTTTCCTGGGAGTACTGCTTTCCGTAGCATGCCAAGGACACTTGGCCATCAGACGGTGTCGATGGCCCCGGAAAAGTCCACTGCTATTACCAGGAAGTACTTCCTGTTACTGTGGGTGGCCCTGGTTATGATATTCTGGACTGCCTCTATGGTCGAGGAGTCCGGTTTGAAACCATATTGCCTGAGTGATTCTAGGTTGGAGATTTTATAGTGCTTCATAATTCTTTTGTGGAGCATCCTTTTGTAGTTTACTTAGGGTAGAGTGGAGTCTCCGTAGCCAGGTGGGCAGGAGCGGCAGTGGTAGCACACGCTTCTTGATTAGACCGGGGTTCGAACCCGTCACCACCAAATACAGAGGATGCGGAAAGGTCAGGGAATGACCACTGCATATCTCCGGAGCAATATGGCCTTAGTTGCTAATGCTCCTAAAAACCAAATAACAAACTAACAAACTTAGGGTAGAAAATAGGGCTATGGGGTGATATGAAGTAGGTTGGTCCGATATTTGTCGGGTTCCTCAGGATGACTTTCAGGTGTGCAGATTTCCATTTTGTCGGGAAGTTCATTGTTTCCAGGCATCGGTTGAATAGTTTAAGCATCAAGTCCGGTATGTATTCCACAGATTTTTTAGCCATCTTCGGTTCTATGAGGTCCAGACCAGGGCATTTCCTGTGGCAGTATTTGTAATACTGCATCCTGCATTTGCTCAACTGTGAAAGGCGACTCTATTTCTTGGGTTTTATATGCTTGATTTGCATGACAGATTGCCTTTTGTTGGTCATTGAGGGTATCTGGCGACTCATGGATGATAGCGCTCAGGATATTGGCTATCGATTCCTCCCACGTTTTAGTCGGGTTTCCATTGGGCATCGTCTTTGCCGTGGCAACTTTCCTCTGGAGAGCTTGTTTGTTGTAACTTTATATACCAGGCCCCTGGGGTTCTCATTCCCTGTCCTGGATACCAGGTTTTCCCATGAGGCTCGCTTGTTCTTTTTTATTTTTTTGTATAGGTGTTGCGTACTTCTTTGTATTGCTGTCGTAGTATTCCTGTCTCTTCCTGTGGCCATGCTCTTTGGAATTCCTTCCTCTTTGCCTGGACCTGTTTTCCCAATATTTGTAGTTCTGGTGTCCACCAGGGCATAGCCTCGAATGAGGGAGTTTTTCTCTTTATTGCTGTTTCCGCTGCTCCGGTTATGATATTGGCGATTTCCTCCTGCAATATATCTGGGTCTTTCATCCTGTTACCCTCTCCTGGTCCGGCCAGCTCCTCCAACAGTTTTTGTGCCCTGCTAGCAAGTTGCGCTCTGAAGAGTTCCCAGTCTGCCTTTTCGATGACGAATCGGTTTGCCAGCTGTCTGTCGATAGTTGTCCTTGTCATCGATCTTCTAATTTGGCAGGTTATTGTATGGTGATCCGATGTGGTCCAGGTATTTTTTACTGTCCAATCGGTCACATGAGCTTCTATGTTCCTTGTGGTCAGGGTGATATCTATCGTGGCTTCCCAGAGGGTATTGCAAAAAGTTGGTAAGTTAAATGGTTGTGTTTGTGAAGTGTAAGTGCGTGTTGTTGTCATATGGCACCGGGAAGGGGGGTTCCCCCATCTCCGCATTGTTTTCATTGTGGTGATCCAGTTCACTGGGAAATGCCAGAGATTTAAAAGTGTGTGGGAATTGTTCATGTTTAGTGTTCTGTACCGTTGTTCATCTGGTCATTTAGCCGTTTGACCCCTATTGAGACCCAACGTTGCCCCACTTACGCCCCGATCATCGTCTGACATTCATAACGGACAGAAAAATTAAGAATTTGATGCGATATTATTACGGACAGAATATTTAGATTTTATTTTTAGTTTATAATTATTGATCCCGAATATGATTGTGTTCAAGGTCTCTCTGCAGTGCTAATTGTGGTCTGCAGTCTTTATCGCGTTATAAATGTTTAAATAAATTTAAAATGTTTCACAACTTTTTATATTTTATCGATATATATTAGAATAAAAACCACTGTGAATTTACAACGGTCTTTATTTAAATCTTGAAATATGAAATTTAGATTTAATGAATATTTTCCATTCCGCGCTGTACTTGATGAAGAGCGAGATGTACTTGCCGAAACGTACTGTTGCACCGAATGAATCCCGCCAAGGTATTATGTCGTATCGCCGCATTTTCTTAAATTCCGTCGGCTGTGGTGAGGCCGTGCGTGCGGTGTACAACCCCCGTAAACCATCGAAAGAAATTTCGGCAAAGCTGAATTACTGTCGGGGACTGTTTCCCTTAATGCCAATAAACCCGGCTGGCCGAATGGGAGAAGACATTTTGAGGGACTGCGAGGTTAAATTGCTACCCATTTGTGCAATGGCGGCGAAACGGCCCCATCTCCGAGGTGGCCCCGTGACATAAAATGCCCGCAGTCGAGAGGTAATGAAGTGAGCGACAGGCTGACTTATGGTCCGCAATTACGCTCTCCGAATAAACCCCCGACTGGTCCACCTGCACAAATACCACAAAGAAAACGCGCACAAAGGCACGAATTTGTCACCGCGATCCTTCGCGAAGGCTCCTGTCGTTTCCTTCCGCTCTCGCGCTTTGCTCCGATTTCTCATAATCAGCGGAGCAACACACCTGAGCAGCAGACGATGTTAAATAGCGTTCGCTGCTCTTCGGCTGCGCATACTTGGAAAATCTGACACACACGAACGTATTCTTCGTATCGACTGCGAATCTGATTGAAACCTGGACTCGGCGCGTCAAAAAATCGAGTTCGAACCGAACTTTGACATCTTACCACTATCAAAGAGAAAAAAAATGCTCCAGGGCCTCCTTGTTTGAGAAGAAAGAACAATTTTAAACATTGTAGGGCAGAGGTTCCCCAGCTTTACTACTTTGCGCCTCCCCTAAGATATTTCGTAAATGCCAATAAACAAATCTAAGTTTAGATATTGAATGTACATTCTTTTATAAATTAATTATATATTTCAAAACGTTTACTCTCAACGAAACAAAATGCATTTCGTATCTGGATTAATTATCCTATTTCATTAAAGAAGTGTTTTATAAAAACAATACGTCCCTCCCCCTTAAACCAAGTGTGGTGTCCAGGGGAGGCTACGCACTTTGGGAGCCTCTCGATATTACTGTTTTTTAAACCCACAAAAGACCACGTTGCCAACATTTATAAATCGCAAGGACCGGACAACGTTTGCCAGCGATGCTCCACAATTGTTTTCTTCCGTTTGAGTTTCATGAAATCTGCGCTGAGAATTCCCTCCCCTTCATTAAAGAGTAAGTTAGATATTTTTCATCCTTTGGCAAATTAATCGGTTTCAGGTGAAGGATTGCATGCTTTTTTTTAATTCTAGAAATTCCGATTTTTCATCCCATGAAAAAGAGCCAAATCGACTAGAGAGTACTTCCCATTCACTTATTCAGATTAAAGTCGCCCATAATAAGATATTTACGCTTACTTGCCAATTCCATGTGCATGTAGAGACTCGTCATGCTCTTTACAATCTTCTGGTCTGTAGATTACTCTCATCAAACCCTTGCCTTCAACTAACTCGCACCACACAGATTCTATGCTGGCAAACGTAACCTCAGACTCAGCTAAAGCCCTTTTTGCGCTCAGGCTGCTTTTGATAAGAAGCATGACCCCTCCACCCCTTCTGTCTTTCCTAAATACATTATACATACCGCAGTGGACCTCATCACCAATTTCCAAGTGGCACCACATTTCTGTTAGACCTATTATATTCGCATTAGTTGTCCTAACCCGGAGTTCAAATTCAACCGTTTTATTGACAACACTCCTGACATTACTGTAGACATATTTGAGACTGTAATGGCAAGAAACAAGAATTCTTGAAGTGAGTGTAAGCATTACTTTGACCCATATGATCAGATAATCACGGATCTATATTACCCTGAACCCTTAAGTTATCCTCAATGATACTAGCAAAAATCCTTGCACCACCTTTGTTCAAACGAATACCATTCCACCAAAATAGATTCCTCTTTCCTACAAGTGCGGCCACGCTGATAAAAATTTCCCTCAAGTCTCGAATTACTCCACAAGCTTTCAGCTTGTAATCCTTCCTATCGTGTCTTGCCCAGACACGATAGGAGGGATTCTGATTTTTTCCACCAGAGGACGCAGAGTGATGAACTTAGAAAATTCTGAGTTCATCACTTGCCTTTGCGTTGTTTTTCCTAAGTTAATTACTTTGCGTCCTCTGGTGGACAAACCCGCACCATTTTTGTTTAAATAAAATAAAAAAAAAAAAAAAACTCCCACGTGTACTGATTACAACGCGCAAAAAAGAAAAACCCTGTTTGATACAACCTGTAGTTTTCGAAAAATCGCCTTCGTCCCTGTGATCCCTCACTTAACTCGGGGTTCACTGCGCATCCTGACAGTTCCGCGTGACCCGGTAGTACCTTAGGTGAAGAAAAGCTTCTTTTACGACTTAGCGGCTCCTCGTGCATGTTGATGACAGCAGGTATCGGTGACGTATCGACACTTCCCCCGTTACGTTCTTTCGTGTATTAAGAACGAAATGCCCAAGGAGAGGGTGCTGCTTATCTCGCTCGCTCTCTCTCTCTCTCACCTCTTTGATCCTCTTACAGAGCGTGCCGCACTTGCTTTAACACAATCCGGCGAACGTATGCAGAATACGACAAACATTAAACGGCTCATTTCGATTCGTTGTCATGGCAACGCTGCCTGTCTTTTACAGTTTCTCGGGAGGGACTGGCGGAGGTGTTCGAGGGTCGAAACGTTTCGAGTACCAGTCAACGGAATGCACACAGTGACGACACTCGCACTGTTCGAAAGCTTTGCAAAATTTTCTTCCCAACATCTACTTCTTGGCTACCATTTAGCAACTACCGACCAGATCCATTATGGTGTTATAGCGTGCGCGTGTATTAATTTGAAACCGACGAACTTTCTCGAAGGTATCGGTCAATAGAAGATTAATATCGCAACCTTCTGCTCACAGACGCTGTACAGGACGCTTGTTTTTATTTACATCTCGTTGCTGAGCAACGATCGCAGCTAATTGCAAATCGGCGGCATTTTTTTTGTACTGACGGTATGCGAGCCAATACATTTCGTCATCGTCCACTCGAACTTAGGGCGTTGCTTAGTTACCCACTGCACGAGCTGGACACCAAGCGTTGCCAGTCTGCTGTCCACTTCTTACCTACACGATCCAAGTTCGGTCCCTCATTTTCAGAGCAAGCGCACTATTAGAAAAACTGGCATTTACCTTTTAAAGACAACACGGGTGGATTATGGGATTGCTTTAATAAGGGTTGTCCATCTTAAAAACAATAAAGGGGAGTTCGCTGTCGGTTGCTGATGAGTGGTCTTCAAACGGTTCGAGAAATCCGTAATTGCCAACTAAGACTTTGAACAAAAAACAAGCGAGGAGACGTAATAGAGAGAGTAAGAACACAACCCGCTGTTTACTGTGCACTTGAATTCCTCACTTGGGTCCTTTTATGGAGGAATGGCTCTCAGGTGAGAGTACACAGATTGCTGCTTCACGTGTGGAAAACCGGAGTAAAATGAACCTTAACGTAGGCGTTTTTCGTCTCCTTTCAAGCTGCAGTTTGCACTCAAAAGTATTTAAATTCCTCAGGTATTGAACCTAGGCCAATAGTATTCTTTTGTCATTAAATAGTTCCAAGCAAAAGCGTAGTTACCACTTGGTAGTATCCCAAATATTAAAATGGCAAAACCTCGTGAATACGAGAGGTTCTGCTTGTGTAATAGCCCTGCCCCCCCCCCCCCTCCTCACCACCCTCTGTAAAGTTTTCCGAGAACTGGAAGATTTTTTTGGTGAGCACATCCTTCTTCGTAAATGCCCATCCACACAGCAACAATAAATCAAACTTCAAAGTTTGCGTTTCTCTTTATCAATGATTCATACTTCAATTTCTGCCTTTTATGGGACCACAAACAAATACTTCCTCCCAAGAGTATTTTAGAATACTCTGCCACTATGGGAAGTTTTTAGTATTAAAAAGGAAACGAGTGGCAACATTTTTTTTTTTCCCCTTCTAAACCGGAAACGAGTGCATCAACTTCCGGTTTGAAAATTTTCATACTGATTTTATATTTTAAGCATATTCCGATATTTATATTAAATCCTTTAAATTTACTACCAAAATTGTTTCGTAAAGTAACCCTCCCCCCAAAACTCCCCAAGCGCTCATTTCGCCCAGTTGTATTTCTTAACCGTGTAGGAGATTCATTTGCACATTTTGCTCTCTAAGTCTGTTTTAATAGCTATTCCTTCTGTTTGCTATCTAATGCGGATATATAGTCCCTCCACTCGTTACCCCGACTTCATACCCTCCATAATTACACTCGTTTATCTCCCTTCCGGAGATTATTATGTTTATTCTGCGGATTAACAACATATTGAGTTCCAAACGTTCGTCTGCTTTCTGATGCCATTTGATCAATTTTAATTACCTTTTTTTTCTGTTAATCGGTGCCTTACGAATGGGCAAAAGATTAAAGTTCTGATTTAGGTAATCTGAGTGATAATAAGAAAAAAATAAACTAAGACGTCCATATTCACTTAAGAACAATTATGCGCATGCGCTGTTGTGTATAATGACTGGAGAGTTTCTGCTGTAGTTCATATTATGGCCGATGTCACCTTTCCATCGCTTTTCACTTATGGCGTCAGCCAAAGCCAGAATTTATTTGTTTTTTCTTTCTTTTTTAAAAAGAAACTTTTGTTAATAAAAACTGCGAATTTCACAGGTGTACTGAAATTCTCAGTAAGCAACAGACACCGAGTTCTTTCCTCCATCATGGAAAGCAATAATGTAAATTCGATACGGGTTGCTAAAAAAAATTACAAAAAGCACGGCCGTAAGCATCGATTATACATTAGTAGATCGGTCAGTAAGAACGACTGTGTACGAATTGGCAGAAAAAGAGACTGATTAGAATCGTCTGCTTTTAATAAAAGCAGCAACTTGATGACAAACGACAGTTCGAATAAAGCCTGTAGAAGTAACAGCGCCTAATTATTTATCTCGTGACAATTATGCCCTAAGAATTTGTCAAGTTTTGTCGTTTCTCGCTGGAAAACACCCTTCCAAACGAACATACATTCGAATTTGTTGAAAAAATACTGTTAAAAAAACTGGTTAAGTTCAACAATTACGCATACGTCATAATGTGCCGTTTCCTGCATTGTGACGTAACAATACGCATTATAACAGTACTTTGTGCGGAATTTTGAATATGTAGATTTGTTGCCAATAATTAAGGTTTTCGTTAGGTTCAACAATTATGCATACGTCATAATGTGCCGTTTCCTGCATTGTGACGTAACAAAACGCATTATAAAACTACTTCGTGCGGATTTTTAATTCAATAATATGAAATATTTTGAAAATGTGGATTTCGGTTGCCGTTAATTAATAAGTGAACTATTATCGCGAACAGCCTAAATGAAATGACGCATGCCTATTAACTCCATACGCTCTCCTAGCTTAGATGAGTAAAATTCTTGATTTTATGCAACCAACAAGTTCGCCAGCTGCCACTCCAGAGAGTTCAAGTTTCCAAAACACTCGTCTGGAGCTGCCGGGTCACTTTTGCTCTTCCTTTTGTCCGTCTGCTATCGCCTTCCGTCGCTGTCGAGACACGACTTCCTCGACGGAGACAATATTAAGACAAGAAACATCAATAACTCGCAGTCGGTGACGTGCGGCTTAGCGCGGGGCCATGTGATTCGCCTGCGGCCACCTTTTCCATATAAATCCAGATGCCGTGACGAAACACCGGACTACGCGGGGGGCTTTGCCGAGTCCTTGGCAGCGGCCGCTTTTCGACGCCTAATAGCCTCGGGACACTGATACAGACGATATATCACCGATGACAACTTCACTGCTCTCGGAAGCAGCGCAAGTACGGACGTTAGATAAGTTACGAACAAGCTGACCAAACGACAAACCTTATTATCTCGTCCAGCCTGCGCAGTGCCACGTGGCTGATGAAAGATCGGGTTGGGAGGATGGCGTTATCTGACTAGACACTCCAGTGGCCAGTGTACAACTTAACCCTGGTGTCACAACATCTCACAGAAAGACATTAGCACAATAAGATTCGGATTTTGCCATGGCAACTGGAAGTTTCTCGGCAAAAGCGCGCCCGGGATCGAGCAAAGTTCACGATATCGATGCACGACTTTTGGCGTTCAGATCGATATTAATTCACTATCCACGCAAATCTGTACAGCGCCCTCTTCGTAAGAATGCAATAATGGGATTGTTACACAACGTGCATTGTCAAACAATTGTGACGTCATCGGTATTGTTTAATACCAGATGTCGACTGCCAAAATTCAAATCGGTTATTTTTAACAAATTGGATTTTTTTTAATCTATAAATATTGAACGCTGTTGTTGTTATCAATAAACGTGTTAATCGTGGGGTTATCAAAGGTCTATCGAAGCGGAAACATGGCGTCTCTTCCGTTGAAGGATGACCATCACTGACGGGGATTTTCTACTTGATATATCAACGCAAAGACCCTACAGCGGATTTAACTCTGAGCTACAGTTACGCCCTCTGCCGTATGATATAATCCCCCGTAATGGAAGATGCCGTGTGCAAAAAGTATCTTTTCTTCCCCGTTTAAAATTTTCGGACGTTCGTCTCACGGACGTCACAGATAACCCGGCTAAGTAACCATGGAAATTGAAAGGGACGTGGCTCATCCTCTACAAATTGGGTCTTATAGTGCGGTTAGGTCGTGCGGAGAATATATTTACTAGTATCGGCACGATCCCGGGGTTTTCACGTGATCGCCAGCAACACCCCGTCTTGTTACGACGAACAGGACCCTGTTACGGTGGCGTAATAAGTATGCCGTACGCGTGCTGCTGGCGAGTCCAGTCTGATCTGCTCTTCTTTAGCTTCTTGTTATGATACGTCTTATTGACAAAGGGTTGCGCCCATACCTGTACAAGGTTGGCTTACAAAACACTGTTTGGTATTCGAGTTTTGTTTCTTTATGGTTGCGCCGAATTTATTCGTCATATGCGCGTGCACCCGAAGATCAAACACGGACCACTATTTTTAGAGTTCTTAATAAATGTTTTTTTCCTTTTTGTTTCTCCGCGCGTGTTTATTTTCCGAAGTAATTCGATTAATGTAATTAATCGTAAATTTGATTAATCTGATTTCAACCCTGAAGATGTACACAACTTTCAGTCCTCAGCACGTAGAATCTGTGAATATACATCCAAAGCTACTTCGTGTGTACATGTTGTCAGAACCATTGTTGGTGTTCCTCTAAATTAAAATATAAACGGCTTTCTTCTTCAAAATCTCGCTGTTGCTCTTATGTATAGGGTGTGCCAAAAGATAAGTTGCACTTGAGTTCTCTATAAAACATAGTAATGTTAAAATAGAAACTAAATTTATTATTTAAGAAACCTGGATTATTTTATGGTCGTGTAGGAAGGTATGCTAAACCTCAGAATTGTGTTCTTTGGTCTCAGTGCCAATAAACATAACCAGTTTCGAATTCTAGACAGTCTACTGTATGAGAAATCCTGGAACAGGTATGATCTTTTAAAGAGTCCCGCAGGGGGGGGGGACAACAACTGAGAGGATAAAATCAAGTGACCTGGGTGGTCATTCGATAATCTCTTGATATCCTAAGAATTCAACAGTAGAAGAATGGTAAAATTCAATAACTTCTCAATATATTATTTGTTTTATCAATATAATCTGGCCATTGTAAAGGAGAACCCATGAGAGTGCGAACACCTTCGAGTAAAAGAGTGCTAGAGACACGAAATTTACACATAAGTTTCTGTGCATGGTGTCATCATTTGTGGACAACGTACAGAACTATTAACGCGCATTCTCAGTACAGGCCGTAAATGAACATGGCATAGAACATTACTTCAAAAACAGAGTACATTTAAAACTGCTCGGCCTGATTTTTGTGGGCAATTCCGATGTCGTAAAAGGCAACATCAAAATCGTCGATATTGGAAGCTTGTGAAAATATGAACTCTGCAAAAGTTCATATTAATAATGTACCCTGAACATAATCCGTTTCACGTGGCACTGTGAACGGCGACAGTGGTCGTTGGAGCAATGGAAGCGTATGATGTGGTCCAATGAATTCCGTTTACCACTGAGAGGGCATACAAGTACGGAGGACGCTATTAATTGTATTCTGCAATCAGATAAATCACAAGAACTTGCAACAAAACTTTGAAACGATTCTGGGAGGAGTTTCGTGCAATGGTGCAAGAGCTCACCGAGCTGTTACTAATTCATTTAACCACTTTTTCGCCACGAAACTGAGGTTGCGTGCACGTGGAGGCGTAGACGGCGTCAGTTGCTACCTCTACACTCCGGTGTTCCTCTGTGGCGATGGTGGAAATTTACAGGATCGTTTCCAGAGAGAGAGGGGTGCATCGTAATTCTCTCCGCTTCATCCACTTGTCAGAAACGCTTCCACCTGCTCGTTTTTCCACGGTTATCTGGGTCTTGCGGTGGCGTAACCCTACAAAACATACCACTCCGTTGTCCACTAATGGACGCCAATTATTTAGCGGTTTAGGAAGGATTGGTTTCATTTACGAGAGGTCCGAGATACGAAGTTTCTTTTTGTTGCATTCCTCTCGGCTCTGCTTGCCTCCTGACAACTTTCTCACCTGCCTTGTAATGACCCGAAGATCAGTGAGGTTTTTCACAGCTGGATAATAAAAGAAAATTCTTTCCGTCAGATTCTTGAAAAATCCACGACCCTCCTCCTATTTAATGAGAGAATAGCTATATCTATTAGTTTTAATACGGGGCTATCCATTTTTCGTGCAATCCATTGATGAACAGCGTGGACCGAGGTTTCTATGACAACAGAGCACACGATGTCATCGGATATGGAATGAATTATTTTTAGATTGGTAACAGAATGCAGTTTCACTGTGACAGCATTTATTAGTGCGGTATATAATTTGCGTTTTTCTGTAGACGATTTAAAATTTCAAATTATTTTTGCAAATGCCAAGAGACGTTCAGTTATAAATGTTCAAACTAGCCTGTTACTAAGTGTTAGTTGAACTACTACTACTACCACATTGTCTAGAATTACATCAAACACCACAGAAAGTGAATGCGTGTGTACACGAGCATGATGCCCATTTCTAGCACATTCTGCAACAGTTTTAATTAAATCTGGTATTCGTTTTTAGGCGTATTAGCATATATGTGTAAAGCGGCCATTGTTTTTACCGTGATTGTACGTCCGTCCGCATGTGATAACTGTACTCCTAGTGATGGTTTTTCATAAGATTTTTTTATTTGAATCTTTTAAAAAGATTTGTCGAGCCACTCCAAATTTAATGAAATTTTGGAATGAGAGTAGAGTTTTTACACGAGTTATCGTCGAGACTCGATAACTATCTAGTTATATATACAAGTGGCTACTCTGGAAAAAAACAATTGCTAAGATCGTCGATAAGTTCTGTTCATATATTGCCATACAACAACTGGACCAGATGTTTATAATGCGATTTCGTCAACCCTTGCTAATGATGGATTTTCGTAGGAACTCTGAATGTGTTTGTGAAGAGCCGGCAAAGACTGGAAGATCAAAGACTGGCCCAATACTTCTACGAACGGTGCTAATGCAAGGAGAAACATGTGCCAATGTTCTTACAAGTGGCACACCAAGTAACCTATGAACACCGCGTGATAAAATCAGCCTCATTATCACACCTCACATTTTCTGCGCGTTATCATCATAAAAGGTAATATTATCTTTGTATTATTATTAAACAAGTTGAGTATACAATCTGGCATTTCGTTAAATTGATTTTTTTTTTTTCTTTTTAGTGTTTCAGCAAGGCCACCAAAGTCATAAGGCTTCAGTGTGTTTAGTCTGTAAATTACGTGCATTCTTTGTTCGGTTTGCAGGTTTTGCTATATGGAAAATCTTAATTTACGGGGTGGTAGAGAAATATTGGAATTCGAGACCGACTAACTCGGCTACAGTAGTTTCTTATATTCGTTAAGGTGGAATTGTAGTAGTAATATTATTGGCAAATGATGCAAGAAAGCAAGTTTATCTAGCTTTTCCTTGAACTTATTCAACCCATCCATTTCCACATCAACAACAGATGAAAGCCTGTTCCTACAATCAACCACCCGCTGGCTGAAGACAAACTTTCCTCACATCTGTCCTACAACCATCCTTCTTCAACTTCAATTTATTGTCCCTTATTCTTCCTCTCAGCTAGAGGAAGAATGCCATTAATATTCAGCTTACTCAATCCACTCGAGGTTTTAAACATCTCAATCAAATCTCCACCGGCAGGTGCCTAATCTCGAGACACTACAGTTTACAGAACTGAAGCCTTTCTAGATAAGAGCACCCTTTTGTTCCCTTCACCAGTCTGATTGCCGTTCTCTGCACCCATTCCAGCGGATCTACATCCTTCCTAAAGTGAGGCCTTCAGACCTGTATACAGTACTCAAGATGAGGCCTAATCATTGCCTTATACAAAGGGGTAATGACCTCCTTATCCCTGCTAGCAAAGTTTCTGTATATCATTAACAAAACCCCTTTAACAAAGTCCTGGCAGCATGTCTGCACTGCTCAGAGAATTTCAGATCTTTTTTCATTCTCCACTACTTGTTATTTCAAAACAGATTTCGTATAAATTGAGCTGCGTGTTCTGACAAAACACAGAAATGGAATTTTCCGTGATCGAAGTTTGAAATGTTGAATTCAAAAAAATTTACTTCATCTGTTCTTCCTGCACATCACGCGTGTTGAATGCATATGTCCACCATTCGGATTGCTCAATGTTTTAATTTATTCCATTATTCTGTTTATGTTAGTATTATAATTTAATTAAGTTGTTTAATTCTGTTTATTATGATTTCATAATTTCGAATTGCATTTTTCGATTCGATGATTGTACGAGTGGGCGTTTAAATTTGCATTTTGTTCTGTTTATTCTGTAGAGGGAGGTGGCCACTGCATATTTTATGTTCACTCGGTTCGTTACTTCTCCTTAATGTCCAAGGCGTATCGGGACATCCACTGACAGTTTGCTAATATAGCGATCAGTTATTGAAATACAATCCATTTGCGGAGTTCGCAAGTGTTGGTGTCCCTTGAAGACACTTCTTGTGGACTCTGATTCTAGTTGTGATATTTTTATGTTATTATTTAAACAGCGCTAGTTCTTTGGGGGTGTAGGCGTGTATCTTTGCTTTGAACTTTTTCTTTTCTATTCTTAAATTTTATACAGTTTATTTTTTGTTTTGACAGAGGGGTGGTGAGGTTCGTAGGAGCAGCACAGCACCTTGCCTTACCTATGTCCATATTAACAGCATTAATTTGCTGTGTTTATTTTGTGGTTCATGTTTTCTAAGTTCAATCTAATAACACTCTTGAATATACTTGTTCAGTCACCGTACTGACTTGCAACTACGAATAAATCGTATCTCATTCGAAAGCCTCAACCAGGAATCGAGTTTATGGTATAATCCAAAATTTAATGAGTTGATTTTTAAATATGTAATGGATGAAACATCCATGCATATTTTTTATGTACATCCTGCTAATCAGACAGGCTGTACAGAAGTGATCTGATAATAAATAAATTTATTTATAATAATAATATATCAATTGACCTTTAAATTTAATGGGGGAACATCAGAAGGCACCAGTACCTGCCACACGCGAAGGCTACAAAGATTGCGCTATGGTTGTAAAACAAGGTTGGTGTCACGAACGCAAAGGGTGGATGTAAGAGTGATGGAGGCAAGTCGTACGTTCCGATGAGTTCCGACTTACGCTTTTCAGCGCCGTTGTAAGAGTGCACATATGGAAGGAACCACACGCGGCACTGGAACCAACCTGTTGTGTACCGACGGTACAAGTTACTGGAGGAGGTGCAATGATGTACGGCATATTTGTTCTTGGTCTCCTGAGGGCACTGTGACCAACAGAGCATATCTGTACATTGTTATGGATCCGGTGCACTCTTGTGGACAGAGTGGTGTCAATGTAACATTGCAACCGTCCATCGAGCCAAATGTGTGAAAGAGTGCCTTCAGGAAGACATCAGGCATCTATCCTGATCAGCCCAGTCCCCAGATCTCAATCCAGTTGCGTATTCGTGGCATGAACCGGAAAAGCGCATTCGTCAACACAGTCCTCTGCTCAAGCCACTCCAAGAACTGAGGACTGTTTTGTTACGTGACTTGTCCAATATTCCTCGTGTCACTCTTCCACACCTTTTTGACTACGTGATACCATGAGCGTTGATTCGGTCCAACACGCTAAATAGCACATGGTCTTAATAAAGTGACTAGGTAGCGTACATGAAAGCTGTAATTTTACTGTTATTCAGATGTATGCCGAGTTCGTTATATTGGAATCCAAGTAGATTACAGAATTTCTCACATTGAGACGAGAAGGTTGGTTATTACATAAGACTCAAAGCATAAACAGATTCTTATCTTTAATTGCTTTTTTTTGTTATATAAGAAATAGTCTCGCATCAGAGTGGATAATAATATTTTTAACCGTCGTTTTATCTTGTTACAGGATTAGTTTCAGTAGAATGGAAAGAATACGAACACTGGAAGGAAAGTGTTGCCTTAACATTTAGGTTTAGAGAAATCCACGCATCTTGTTCTGAGAATTTAATTTAATCTCATTCCGGTTGCGTGACCAATGCCGCTTTCCGGATGTACCCCGGGCAGAGGCGCATCACTCACGCAACCATAATGAGGTTAATTGATCATTTGAAGAGAACTGGAGTGTCTACGATCGCCCCCACCACACACACACACACACGCGCGCGCACACATACCAAGAAGTGCTACTAGGAAACGCAACATCTGGGCAAACTGCAGCAGTCAAATTGTATTGAGTCCTAAGATATCAGTAAGGAAGCTGTCACAGCAATACGAAACCGAATGCATTGTAACAAGCAACGAATTCCATCCATACAAAACTCACTTCGTAAAAAAGCCACTATGTTAACATGGTCAGTAGGACAGGATTCTGTAACCGGTTTCTCCAAGAAAACATCGTTTCAATACTGTTAAATGGTGAGGCCTTTTTGTACTTGAATGGTTATGTCAAAAGGTGTATCTGGAGATACTTGGCCGCTGAACAGTCAAAGTCAGATTAAAGCGACGCAAGTTCTAAATGATCCACGAGTAATAGTGTGGGCAATACCGTGGTCCGAGAACATATCTGGCCTTTTGCTGGAATTCCACCTACCATTCCTTGACGATATTCCATCATCGAAACGGAAGGGTATGTTCTTCCAGTAGGTGCACCGCCGTATTTAGCTTCCGACCATCCTTGAAGAAGCGTTTACTAAATGGATTGGAAGATGAAGAGCGATCGCTGGATCTGACGCATTTGACTTCTTCCTCTGGAGACATTCGAAATCAACAATGACAGCAGAAAATCGTGTCTGAATTTGGCAGAGATCAATTGAAGATACGTTAGGATTCAAGGGTTGTGTATTGTCAGAACCAGGACTTGTTTAGAAGCATAAATGGTAAACTAGAAATCAGCTGTAATTTAGCATATTTAGTTTTATTTTTATTTCGTATTTTCTTATCTCTGTACACTCCTGGCCTTATTTGCCGTGATGGCAAATATAATCAAGTAACCACATTTGAGAAGTTATTAAAATTCGCCTTTGGTGCTCGACTTTTGGGATACCCTGTATTACTGCCTTCTTTTTTATGCCAAAAGAATCAAAAATAAGGATGAAAGAAGATAAGTTGAATGGTGCATCTTTGTGGATATAAAACTTGAGTGAGATCGCAGTCGGAAACGGTTTTGACAATGCACAACAGAATTTCCGGCAACAAAAAATGTGAGAAGAATTCCTTCTCTGTGAACAGCTGACAATTCGGTGACTTTAGCGCTCTTCTACGAAAATGCTTCTTAGGGGGTTTCCCCATCAGTCCCCCAGTACGAATGTTCCATCCGAACAAGGCAATTATCTGTAAAAGAGCTGAGAGAGAGTCTGCCGGATGAGCGGCTAGATGCGGCTGACTGGGTCCTCGGGATGGCTCTGGCGGCAGATTACCTAAGTCTGCTGAGTCGGAGACAGAAAGTGCTGAGCTTTGCACCCACCGCCGATGACCTCCGATGCCGACAGCGGATAAAGGAGAAGTAATGCTATTTAGTAAGTGACACGATTGGTGTGAAGTGGGACAGAAATATCCGCTCAGTTCTAAATAAAAAGTCCGGTGTCCTCTCCGCTGTTATATCTCACGATGCGCGTGCACTGTACTGTTCGTCTCACGGTCAGCGGACAGCTCCAAGTTCACGGAACCGGTGGCAGCAGTTTGCAGAAACATGACTCATAATAAAGTCAGCCAACTTTCAGCTTACTGAGGAAAACGATAGAGCCATCGTCTGCAGCCATCTTTTTGTTTTTGGCTCGTGCAGTAACAATGTTAAATGCGATTTCAAAATCATTGCAGCATTATTGGTTTTCAGAAGTGAGAAAGCTGTGGTTGCAGCTCAAAAGAATCATTGTTATTATAGGAAACGTCCTTATACCTAATTATAATGTTATCTATAGATTACTTCCTTAAGTTTAGGTTGCCTTATACCTTTATTATGAATTAACGTACAGTTTTGTTTATTGTGTGCCAGTTTACTCAACATTTGCGTCTCCTCATAGCCTGAGGAACGTAGAAAAAACATATATACGACGCTCGCGTCTTGCAGTATACCGAAGAAAGAGTCTACCGGGTGTCAGCTGATTACTTTATCGTCGAGGGGAAGGTGAATGCGGGGGAGGCCTTCTGTGACGTTATCGCGGCACGAGGAGGCAGGCACCTTATCGCCGTGTTATGCATGAAGGGACCGCAGCTGCTATCACGAGGCCTCTTGCGCAATACACCTACAGTTGCCTCGATTCATATTACCTGGTGCAATTAACACGCCCGCGATACGCACTCCGCAAGATGAGATGGCTCAGGTAGCAAACGGCGCGATAGACATTTTAATCAACGTCACGCTTGGCCTGTTTCCTTCCCACCACACCAAAATGGCTTCCTCCAGGCCGCGGCGAAAAGTTTGACAATGAATGTTGTGGATTGGAATTAATTGCTCGGCGATGAGAGACCCCCCCCCCCCCCCGAAGAGCTATCGCTTAAATCTACGGAACACTCCGAGGGAGCCGCTTTAATCGAGAGAATTTCGGCACTCACTGGGCAAGAAATTGAATAAAAATTAAGAATATTGCGCTAAGAACCCAATTTCCGTTTCGCATTGTTGGAGCTCGTCAGAATGCCCCACTAATCCGTCGAGCTAATTTTCTCTAAGACAATGAATAATAAAGTACGAATATCGCGTCTTTGTTGCGGAATCATCTTTTCTCTTCTACGGAGAACCGTTAGCAGTCCCTTTAAGGAACAGCGGGAGGCGGCTTCGGTAATTATGTGCTTCCGCACACGCTTTTAGCGAGTCTTCCCTTCTCCTTCAAGGTTGCCGAGCAGAACGACAACAAATCACCATGAAACGTTGTCACACACGCATCGTCACAATCTGTACCCTCTCACACGGAGTCTCAGATCCGGAAGACATCGCCCGAGCAATAGAGAATTTATTTGAACAGGGTGTCAAAAGCGGAATTTATTACGAGCATTACAGAGCTGCTGGAAGACTCATAAATTGTAGGCTAAGGCCGACTTTGGTGGTGTTAGCTATTGATATATCGTCTAAATAGAAGCTGCCCCTGTGCAAAAGAAAAAAAAAAAAAGAAGTCATGCGAGGTCTCCTCCAGTCACTTCGCAGTTTTAAACATAAAACAGGTAATGGAGAAAAGCTTGTTTTCCATCCCTTCTTGCGTTCGCAGATAACGCACAAAGGAAGCATCCCCATCTTAGAAACTGTAATAGGTTGCAGTGCCGTTGCCAAACAAGCCTCCACCTTTCTCTTCCACATCGCTAGTTCTTTTTAGTGTGCAGATTAAAATTTATACGGCGAATATATCAAAGCACGGACCGAAGGGGGATGAAAGGAAGCAATAACGCCAACATAATTGGGGCCCAAGTCGTTAGATGGACAACTTTCCAGCGTCTGAAAGTTCAATTAGGTGCTCTGGAAATCGGATATACTTTTCTGCCATAAAAGGTGGTCTTTGATATAAAAATGATTGAATTCTCTTAAGAAAAGTTGCAAACATTTACCATTCAGGCTTCGCTGGGCTTAATTTGCAACCACTTACCAGTCAATGAGTGGCACCTGTAATTAAACAATCATATACGTCCTCAATATGCATGCTGTGTGTATTCTAGTAGGGTTTACCATTCAGAAAAAGATCATCCAATAACCATAAGTAGTCTCGTTTGAACTTTGCGTTCCCATTTCTGGTTTATCAGTTCTGGTTCGGAAACATCTGAAGATAAAGATGGAATGTTGAGGGTCAGGTCACTGGATTTGCATGCTTGTATTAAGAAAGACTGCAATAAATTTGATCTCATCGTTCCAAATACGAACAGTCGGTTGAGGCACCGGAAACAGTAAGGATGTCGTGGAGTATTAGTAAGAAAAAAAAGAGTACTTGTCTGGCGGATTTGGGAGTGATTTGTTCATTGCGAGAAGATGCGTCCACCCACAAGACATTAGTAGAAAATGGGTTGGCGAATTTGTGTAGTCGGTTAACTTGGACTTTATGGGATTAGGTTTGAATCGGACTTAAAGCGCAACAGTTCTAAATGGATGGTGCTTTATCTGAATTATTGTTGTTGGGTTTTAGGAGCATCGGCGACTGAAGCCATATTGCTCTGTGTATATTGTCTGTAAATTGCGTGTGTTCTGACGTCGATTTTCTGTTTGATGGATGAAAAACCCCAGCTTCTGTGAGAAAACACCGTGCAACCCTCGCCTGAGACTGACTAACTCAAGCTTATCTGAGTAACATCCGTCTTGTTTTAAGACGGCGGATCGAAATGAAGACTTCGCTCTCAGATATTCCAGTATGTTTGCTAAAATGCCCTCAGGGGCTCACATCTGGTGAGCATGGGCTTGGCACACCCAGGGTCCTGAGCTGGATATCATCATTCTTCTCTTTCTTGGTGATTCCCTTCTACCTCTCTCCCCTCTCTCTCTCTCTCTCTCAGGGTAACTTGGGAATTTTTTTTTTTGCCTGGTGCAGCATAAGCTTCAGGCTTCCTTGCACCATACAGCTAATAATAAAATAACACAAGACTACGTTCCGTTTATTCCGTGAATAATTTTATTCAAATAATGACAACATTAGTGACAGCGGATGTGTATGAAATGAATAAAGAAAAGGCAAGAAAGAAGAAGCGCTGAATAGAATATTCTACACTTATGTTGCAGATCGAAATGCACACCATGAGGTATTTGTTTGGTTTGTTCAGGTATTTCCCAATAAGCACTGAGAAGATCATTGGTATGCGTTACTTTAAGCATCGATTCTTTAAAAGTTACTTTCTGGCAGGACACGTTGCATCCCCTTGTTGGAATCCCCTTCTGTTGGAAGAAGGGACGCCATATTTTACTTAAGAGAAACTATTGGCGGCTACACCATGCAAGGAAGTTCGGACCTCGAGTTCGAGGATGCATTAACTCGTATCGCGTTGAATTCTAAGAGGACAGGAGAATTTTCATTAACATTGTCAGTCGTATTGCCTGTTTTCAAATGATCTGCGCTGTTCAGAAGAGTATTTTTGGTCAGTCAATCGTCATTAAACTTTCTTGCATAATGTAGGCAGATCTCGCAGAAGGATCCGCGCAGCAATTCAATTCACGTGACAATACCTTAAATGATAAACTATTCTCTGAGGTCCATACCACCACATTGTGTAGTCTTACAGGGTCAAGGGGCGGAAATCGATCTAAAAAAGTGAAACTCTTCCCCCCCCCCCAACATCACACTTCTTTGGTTTAATCTTCGTAACCTGTCATAAGTTGCCCGCACCGGTCGCTGTCAAAGTTCCAGAAGCGACGACCACATCTTGTTTGGATGCCACAGGAATGACTTCGCTGTCTTTTCGAAGGACGTAAGGGATCTGAAGTGAGCGCAGGTTTCGTAGCAGCCACTGATTTTTTTCCTGCCTCAACAGTTGTTGTCCATCCCGCATCCAGTTAACAACGCTGATGTTGGTATCTCCAGTTACAGTAGTTGCCATGGACACAGGTGTTCAAAGTTCTTTCGTTACCAGTTGACCACAATTTTTCAACACTCAGTTCTTCGTAATCCCTCTACGTTGTGGAACATCCAAGAAGGTGAATGACCTCAGGGAGCCCGATCCCAAGACCAGGAATTGGCTGAAAATAAGAAAAACAACAGATGATTAATGGCTGAATTATTTCAGAAAATATTTTTTTTACAATTTATTATTAGGGCTTACGTAGTTAGAGAGGTTTAACATCATCTTTATATTAATACCATCCTCGCGGAATATTAATTTTAATATTTATTGGCGTGTTGGTATCTTATTATAATTTCATATTTCAGGTTAATTCGTTATGTATTTTCATTTAACTTTTCTTTTTTTTTTTTACCTTTTACCTTTTATGCCCAGCATCGCTTACACTCTACGTTGTCTCAGGGTAGTTCGTGTTCCTTTTCAGTTCTCGAAGGCTGGACGAATCTCATTTGAATGGAGGACACCTTTGGTCGCTTTTAAGCTGGGGTCAGGCAACTTATTATTTACAAGCGACTGCGAAAGTTTGAACACGTGCCTCAAGAATTTTATATCGTTAACTTTTAGCCTCAGGGCCTGGTAGGTGGACTCAACGGTTTCTGCATTTATGCCATCATTTCCCATCATGCATTGCATTATATACGTCAGTAGACGATCCATGATTGTAGATTGTCTATGACGAAAGATGGATGTGGTGGTTATGTAGTTTTAATTCGGCCCAATGACACCACAAGAGAAGCTTCCAGCCAAGATTCGTGTGCATTGAAAAGGATTTGCGTGCATTGACAACATTTCGTGGTGCCCTCTAAAAATTATCCTTCTAAAAAGCAACGCAAATCTGTAATAATAAGGATAGAAATTCTTAGACCAAGGTTGCAGATACATTTTAATATTAGGCTCATTAATAGTGCGAAAAAGTCAGCGTAATTACAAGAAATTTTCAAATTGATAACACGAATTAAGCAATACTCACCCCGGTAATACATCTCGCGGTGCATCGTGGGACAGTCCTTCCCCTGCAATACACAAAAGTAGTTATTCAAAAACTTGCATACAGAGAAATATTCTCGTAGATTATTTGACCTTTACTTATAAAAATTGACAATCATCGTACAATCGGAACTGTCTAAATTACCCCCGTTTATCTAAATGGAACATTCATGTAGATTTTGGAGACAATTCTGCGAGTCATCAAACATCCTTCACTTCGCATGCGTAGATGGACATTTGTGCGCATTAATCAACCCTCGTTATTTAAATGGAGATGAGCTGGTCCTTCCTTATGAAGTGCATTGCGCTGTTTTCGCTTTTATTCACCAAAAAGTTTTAATCCGATGGGTACGTACCTTGAAATAGAGCCCAAAATGATGTTCTAACTGTGAGTTAAGGGTATTAGCTATTAACCGCATTTTTTGGAGAGATATGCGTGCCCTACGCGATCCCTTTTTAAGGAACTTTCAAATTTTGATCTTCCACATTATAGCATAAATACCGAGATTTAAAACCAACTGAGTTGTGGACAATGTCCACTTATTAGAAAAGCCCGAATACAAAGGTAACAATTTTAAAACAAACTTTAGAGTCCTGTTTATGCTCTAAAGATGTTCAACAGGGCAGCCTGTTGAACATCCAATTATCACCAGGAATTCGTCTCCCAGCCCACGAACGCGCTACCAATATGGAAATGCGCAGTCACACAAAAGGATTCTATTCATGGATTGCCATCAGCAACGAGGGTAGTCTTGTTTTCCCCCATCTCCAACGCTTTTCCTCTAATTAATGACGAAAAGATGCCACCATCGGAATGAGCCGTCTCCGGAACAGTCGAATGCACAAAGGAACGCCAAGCAGCTCGTGATGATGAAATAATAGCGGGAGATACAAATTTAGAAGCGTTTAGTTCCGAGAAGGATTTCAAGGGGTGCAAATATGGAGAAGAAAAGGGCAATAACTTTTTTTAAGAGTTGCGCGTTTCCACGTGGAAATTAGTTCGCGCGCATGCGCATAAAAATGCTCTCATAAACCGCTTGGAAGAAAATCAAGCGCTCAATCTATGTATAGGGGACCCCCGCGTGTGAAATCGATCCCGACAAGCAGTTCCACGCTCCTGGCGATTCTGTGGCAATGATGAAAAATCAACAGTGCGCAGGAGGAGGTTCTCCAACCCGGTTGTCTTGTTACGAGAACGCTCCCGCTGACCCTTTTGCTCTTCGCTCACGCGATGATGTCACAGAAATCATTAGTCCGCCCGAGTGATGGAATGTTCGCCGGAATTAATCACGTTTCGGAACGCTCTCGAGTTCTGAGGTGAAATAACGCGAGATGGTGGGGTAGTGGGGGGGAGGTGGGTCGGCGCGCAACTGCTCGGTTGCCTTCTCTTAAAACGTGGCTGCGAGAAGAGGATAAGGGAGCGCCGCCATTCAGCCAGGATCACTTGAGTTCACGACATCCCCACTCCACCTGCCACTTATACGTGCGACTTCATAACCTTAATTGGGAGACTGGCTCGAGGGAAAGAGAGTCGGTCGTAATGGCTGTGGCAGGCGGGAAATGCTTCCAAATTAGAGATAACGAACTCGGCCGAAGGAAAAAAAAGTCGAATTCTTTTTGCACTCCCTCGCCTTTGTTAAATTCCGCACTCCGACAACACATTCACAAAGACTCCGCAATGTCCTTGTGGGTGTGTTCCAGGAGTGTTACCGGCGTGCATACGGAAGTCGTCACCTTTATGTCCCCTCATTACGGGGTCTTCTTCTTCCCCATCAGTTTCATTCAGCCGAGGTCTCTGCTCGTACACTCTTTGGCGATCCTCTCTGCGCTAAGAAAAGGGTGCTCGTCGACCAACCCCCGACATCTACGTATCGCCACTCAAGTGACAAACGATTCGGTTATTGCACCTCGAAAAATAGTAAACGATTTTATCGAAACACAGACGCACGCGCATGCAACCGATGGTATTATTAACTCTTATTTTACCTCGCTGCCAAAGTCGATGTTGGTCCGTACAGCTCTGTGGTTGAGTGGAAGGACTGGCCGGAAGTTGTTAGCCAGAGGTGCTTTCGGATTAATTTGATCTCCTTGCATCAGTTTCCTTAATGCGTACAGCTGCAACGAGATAAAAATAAATGAGAGAGAATCCACAGTAATTGTATCGAGAGAGAGAGAAATCCCTGTCAGGAGATACAACATTGAAAAGAAGAAACGCAATAAATGAATAATAAACACAACTACAGTGTATATTGAGAGAGAGAGAGGTCATTTGGGTGAGAAAATTAAGATATATAGGTTGAATATTGAATTATTATTCGATGGCCACCACCTTCTCAATTTACAGCCTTTTGAACTCTTCCAAACTTTGTTGCTTTTCAAATATCTGGTCACTTCCTCGTTTAGAAATAGAATCATAAATCTTCCACTGTTTGTGATATTTTAATTAAGAGGACGAAGGGTGTAATAAATTAATAATATTTGTACTTTGATGACCCACAATTCAAAGTATTCAAAGTATTTTTGTTTACTGCAGCCTCCAGGGTTTCCCCTATTGCCGCAATGATTCTTGTAGGTTTTTTTAAGCCGGCGAGTGTGTGTATGGGGAGGTTTTTGTTTGAGTGTTTGTTTTGTTGAGTGTTGTATGCCGGCACCTGGAGACTTTGCAGCCAGGAGGCAAGAACAGATATATCTTGCGTCCTGACTCCCGTCCCTAGCCACGTGGAGGAGCTCCAGGGAGTCTGGTTTTCACAAAAGGAGGTTCTTGAACCTCTATATGTTTATACAATAATATTAAAATAGAGATAAATATAGCAATAAAAGAGTAAATCATCAAGTGTGGATAGAGTTGGTTTAGTTGAGTGGGGATCAATTAATGGAGTGAATGTTTCTAGTGTGTTTTACATACAATATGGTAATAATTTAAAATAAGTTAAGTTTCGTCAGGAGATTAAAACATAGCGTGTGGATGAATTTAGATTTAGTTAAGGGGAGCAGTAAAGTGGTGGGTGTTTCTAGTGAGTTTAGCATGTTCAATGTTTAGACTCACTAGAAACACCCAACCCACAGCGAATAAAACAAAAAATTGTTCTCTGATTCCTCTCACTAAAAACGTAAATCGAGGCTAAAGAATGAACACATCCGGGACATTCGCTGCAAGAGCTGTTGTTCACTTACCTGTTGCTTTGTGACATAAATGGGCTTATTCATGATGATCCACGTGACGCTTTCGTAACATCCGGGCATCGTGGTGGAGCCTTCATACGTCATGTAGAATCGCGTGTCCGGAATGAGGTCCCGAACAGACAGGAATTTTAACGGCGTTTCTTGACCTAATAACAAAGAAGAAAAACATTGGTGGTTGGTTCCTCCATCATTCAAGAGAAAAAATATATTCTTTCACTCCGATGTTGGACAAATGAATCGCTTGGAGCGGAGAAGATTGGAAATGGGAAAATGGTGAGAGATGTGAAGAACGGATCATTTCTTATAAGGGGCAAAAATAAGAAAGAAAGGAGTGCAATGGCCTCGCTGGGAAACTAGCAGAGTCCTAGGTAATATTAATCCGGTCTAAATATACCGCAGCCTGGAGAGCGTTGCGAGGAAGTTGAGTAGAATCATCGACCAGAAATAGTAACCAAATAAAATATTTATTGAAGGTACGCATTCGTAAATTATTTTCATCACAAATGAAGCAGTTGTAGAGGGAGATGGATAGTTGAGGTGGGGTGGGGAACAGGATTTCTGCCATCGGTTAACTACTTATCAGTTTTTAATGAAGCAAAAAGGCATTTAAAACTAAACTTCGACAAGGAAGTTGGTGGCTCCGTCTAGATTTCAGAGACAAAAATAAAAGCCGGGGGATCCAATGCGTGGGAAAGTGAGTCATAAAAGCAGATGGACTGGGTGTTTGCCACGGACACTCAGAGAGCTTCAATGTTTTTCCGTTATCTGTTTCCGCATTCTGAAATATTTATTTCAAGGAATTTTTCTGTGCCATAAATTGCGAGCTGCACTATAAAACTATAATGGATGCGCTCTATTTGCCTAAAAGATGTACATTGTAGTGGTATTTTTTCTCCCTTTCCTGTCCAGTCGGGATAGGTTGGTAGGGAAGCCCATAACGGAATTTTTATTGATGTCAGTAAGAATGCGGCGAGTAACCGAAACATGAAATTGCGATGTATACAGAGAGAAAACATCCCCTCACTTGCACGCAATCCTAGAAACAGAAGCGAACTTAAAATGGGCACGCTGTCCTTTCAATCTCCTTTTCTTCAATTCTGGCCTTACTTCTTGTAAGGTCCCGAAGGTACAAAACCACCAGGAAATGTGAGGAATAATTCTAGTTTTATGTGGCCCCAGCAACCTGATAGAAATGCTGCATCAGTTGTGGCAGTAACCGCGATATTGCACCACAGCTGACAAAAAGACGGGACCGGCTGCAAGTAGGAGAGAATATTGAAAATTCGGCTTAAAATGTATCCACTTTAACAAGCTTTTCCCTAATGAGCGTTTATTCTTCATTTTCCCTAGAGAAGTTTCCCGTTTGTAACGTTCCCGCGATGAACGACTAGAAATCGTTCAACGCGGAGCATCTTTCTCACGTTATACGAGTACATCGCTATAACAATGTTTTTTTTTTTTTAAATGTTCAACCGAGCACATAAAATTGCCATGGTAACCGAAGTTGGGAACTTCGGTTAGGTTCTACAAATCGGGCAAACTCCCTGATTTGTAGAACAGTTGGTAATTGGCATCTTTGCCCAGTCTGATTAGACTCTTTATTGGTCCGCCCTTACTATTTAATGCGCAAGTCAGAGAAGGGTCGGCTATCGAAGTAATGTTATTTATGCGGCACACTAAAAGCCCTTGGAACAGTGCTAGAGTGCTTAAATATATGGCCGGGCATTCATTTCAACTTCGTTTCCAACTCTTCTTCCCTCCACAACTTTTTATAAAGTCAAAAGCATTTGTCCTGCGCTCCGTGCCTTGCATGTACCGGAGGGAGTGTTTAAAGGGGGAGGGAAGGAAAGAGAAAGAAGATAGATCAATAGCGAGCTTTAGAGAAGCTATAGGGGAGAAGTGACGCGTTCTCTTTGTCGAGTGACAGTGACGAGAGAAATGGCGACACTATACCGTATCATTCCATCTTTAAATGCCGAAAGTGTCCCGCAACATTGGCCACCTCTCTGTCCTAGCAATAAGCGACCGAGGCCGTCCCTGACGCTGTCTGTTTGTTGACGAATAACGACTCGAGAAGAGGACATATCAAGATCTATCTGGCCGTCAGTGGCGAAAATCGAGGGCTGTTTCCTTCAGAGGTTTTTATCGATTCCATTCCCGCTCAGTTCGGTTCTGTGTCGAGGTTTCATAAAGCTTCGCTATCGGCGATCTATAGCTTTGTGAAGCGCCCGTGTGGTATCTTGGCGATAAATAAACATTGGGCCACAAACTGTTCGTCTGTTCTCCCGCGAGAATAAACAAAATTAACTTATTTTTTGTTGGTTCCAATAAACATATCGGACTTTGGTGATGTTGTTGGGCTGGAAGTTGGCGAACTTGTTAAGTGGAAGTTCTAATTCTGACAATGAATATTAAGGGCGTATTTATATACCTGTTATAAATATTAAAGACAAACTGACAACAAATATATTAGATACTCTGAATATTAAACTTTACGTGTTCGATACAAGTGGCGTGGCGTTTCAATTGAACATTGGATGGTTATTAGCAGTAGTATAGAGAAAGGCATGTGATGCAAGAAAGCAAGCTTATGCAGCATCAGCCAAAAAATTTACAAAACAATTCCCTCTAAATGTTTGTCCAGTTCCTCCTTAAATTTATTCAACCTATCAATTTCCACAACGACAGATGGAAGTTTGTTCCAGCAATTAACCACCCGCTGGCTAAAGGCAAATTTCCGCACATCTATTCGACAAACTGCCTTTCCTCAATTTCAGTTTATGTCCTCTCAGGTTCTTAATCTGAGCAAGAGGAAGAATCCCATAAGCATTGAGCATGCTGAAACCATTCAAGGCCTCAATCAGATCACCGCGCAGGTGCCTAGTCTCCAGCCACTGCAATTTGCAGAACTTATTAAATGTCATTAAAAATTTTGTTTCGTATTTTGACCGAATAAGTCCTTATTCAAAATTAAACTTGCAGTTTTTTAACTTTCCTTTAACATATAACTAATTTTTCCTTAGCGCTGATTGAATTGCGTATTTTTCCCTTGAATGTCATCCTTAATTGGATTATATAGGAAATTAAATTCTCCTTTATCCATCCGTAAGTACATCTTGAAATTCATCTTCTTCTAAGTCCTGCAGTAAATGATGGAATTCGCCCTTTTCTGTCCTCTTCCAGTTGATGTCGTGTATCCATTGCGTACTCGCTTTTGTTTTCTCGGCTATAAGAAAAGCGCATGCATTTTCTAAATCTTTTTCGAAATCTGAAGAGGAGGATGAACTGTGGCAATTCATTTCGCTTCAGCTTTCCTGGAAGAGAATGACACATATAAAAGCAGAAATCATAAAACACCCTGTTGAGATGATTATTTAGGAAGAAAGAATTAACTGACGATAAAGTTGTTGTTGAAATGCACCCTTAATTAAAGACTCAAATACGACATTCCATCCTATTTACAAAGAGGGTTGTACAATATTTATATTATGCCCACTTTGTAACCTTTTACATTCTACTTGACTTCTTTTTTATTTCGTTGTAATAGTCGGGCAACAAACATTTTTTATTTAAAATTCCCAATATCGATTTGCTGTATAAAGAAAATTCGCTCAAAAGAAAAGTATTGCTAGGTATGGTTCCATCGTTATTGTTGTTCTTATAACATCCTGGAAGTGATACTCTAATTTTCATTATTTCGGGTTTAAATTGCCAAAAGCTGATTCCCTGTTCACGCTGAGCTTTAGGTGTACCTTGGAATGTCGATTACATCCAAATGAGGATATGTCATCCAGATTGATGACGGTAGATACCTCAATTCCTTTCGGATCAAGAGGAGCGTTGGTAGAACTGCTGCGAAGTTAAGCGGTTTCTTCAGTTTTAAGGGTTCAAAGAAGAGCAACCAGATTGGTGAGAGGGTGGTAATCGAGGTCCTCATGAAATTCGGCTTAGAAGATACAAACGTCAAAGTGTGGCAGCTAGACACCTCACGGATGATGGTGGGGGAAGAAATTCAAGTCTAATGTTAACAAGTACCTTATTTCATCGTCTCACCTTCAACCCATGCACAGTATTATAGATTCTTATTAAACAAATTTCCCTTTTTTCCTTTTTTTTTGTTCACATATGTAGAAAAATCCACCTTGAAATTTTTAGCTATTATAATTTGAATACCACTTTAATTTTGTATTTTTCCACCCAGTTATGACGGTAGTCCTCTCTTATAAGGTAACCTTTAGAATGAGAGGATTTTTGAAGGTTCTCCAAATTCCAGGATGTATGCTTGATTCATTCATCTCTTGGTGATTGTGATACATGCATTGGTGGCTTTGATTACGAAGGTTGAATTGCTATCAGGAAATGTTTTCTTAGTTTGAGAGTTCATTATTTGTAGACCGGCGCACTGGTTGATCAGCTGGTTTTAGTGGTCGCTGACTTCACTTGCTGAATTCCAACAGACTGCCTTAGAAATAAACAAGATAGCAAAGCTAGCAGTGCATCTGGAGCAGCTAGATTTGATGATAAACTGATCCAAATCGAAGGGTCTTCTTTCTGTGCTTTCAACCTTCTTACGACAGATCAACGTAACCCCAAATAGAACAAGTCTCAGTAGCAGCCACTAAAAAGGTCAAACCTCGGTTGGCTTTGACAACACGAGGCTTAAGTTTGATTAGCACGCATAAACCTTTCATTTCAAGATGACTCATCTCCATTGGCATGTGAAGTAACATTTGAGAGATTCTTTGATATTTTTAAATACACTAACTAGCCACTGCATTAGGCACACTTCTAACTGCAAGTAGATCTCACTTTAGCCCTCAGAACTTCCTGGATTCATCATGGCATGAACTCAACGAGGTGTAGAAAGTGACTCAAATGCTATCCACAGTACGCCGAATTCACTCTATGTTCCTGGAACCGGTTCTGTACAGTTCTGGCCTTGTGGCATGGAGCATTATCTTGATAGAAAAGTGAATTCACAGAGGAGTATACTACAGCGATTAAGGAATGTGCCTGGTCGGAGAAAATTTACAGATAACTTGAGGCATCTAAATGTTGCTGCTGCACTTTAATCAGGACTCCCAATATGCGCCGCAAAAATACTTTCCATACCAGCCTGCATTGTTGACACATGGCAGGATGCATCCATGGACTCTTGATATTTTTGCCATATTCGAGTTCAATCAGGTCTGACGAGTTCCCTTAGGATTCGTCACTCCAGGCAACGTTTTTTTCAATTCTCCACTTCCAGTGTTTGTATCCATGAGCCTGTTGTAACTATATCTTCTTGATTTTTTGCTGAGAGTGGTTTGGTCGTTGGCTACAGTACCATATTAGTGACAAGACACGACGGGATATGCTTTCTAAAATGCCTCTTTGGTCACTGTTGTAATGGGCTGTTATTCGACTGACTATAGCTTGACTGCTATCTTGCACAAGGCTTGTCAACCTCCGTTGGCCTAGGAGCTGTTCTCGATCATAATATCGATATTATTTGGTTACTGGAGCGGTCTCGATACACTTGGACACAGCCGTACTTGAAAACCCCAGTAGGATTGCAGTTTCTTAGATACTCATACTGGCACTGATTAATGTGCCACATTCAAAGTCACTTAAATCTTTCATCTTGCCCGTTCTCGCACTGAATTGTACACATACAGCAATGCTGTAACTAAAGGGGCTCCATTTCTTGAAAAAAGGTGGTGAACCTAATAAAGTGGCCACTCAATGCATATCTACAAAAGGGAGAAAGAAAGCATAGGCCTGTACCTCATCGAATCTTCAGGGTTTCCAATCTGGCAAAAACAGGATACTTAGGTGATGAACTGTGCTTTGCCAATGCTTCTTTGCGTTGGATTCATATATCCAACTATTGTAAATAGATACTTCAATTACTGATTTATCATTGAATAGCGCCATATGATCTTATTTCCTCAATATGAATTCCTTTCCCACTGCTTCAATGTACTGAATACTCCCCCTTCCTCAGAAGGCGCAGAAGTACAGCCAGAATCAAAAAAAATATTGAAAAAACGAATTTCACAGTAAACATTTTGGGACATTTTGCAACTGTGATTGCAGTGGAGTCCACACGCTGGATAAAAGGCACCGGGGAAGTAATTTTCGTGCAAGTTGCTAGCAGAACGACGACCATATCTCAGGTTAGCGTGTAATCCCAATTAAACTTGACAGAGACCAACTTGCTATGTCACCTTTCTTGGAACAACGTGATCTCCGGTTTCGGTGGTATGGCGTGGTGGATTTACTCGATAATCTGGGTGGCCTTCGCAATGAAAAAGCGGACGAGCGAACGAACGGGCTTTCCAGTGATGCCTGTCCCAATCTTTCGCGCGTATCCGAGATCCTCACGCGGACGAAGAAATGGAGAAACGTTGAAAGCTATAATTAGCTGAGAAACTGTTTCCTTAACAGGCTGCAGCAGCAAATGGATGTGGGTTGATCGGGAAAAGGATTTTGTTTGACGCGAACGTATGGAAGATTCTTTGACATCTGCCGGCGAATGAGAATGAACGAGGCAGCGAAGTGGCAACAGCGGAACAACTGCTCTTCCTCGGTGCGCTGCACGACCTTTCAACTCTAGTTATCTCCTGAGTAGTTTAAAGTGAGCATTTCTCGCTCTCTTATTGGAGTCATCTGCAGAAACTTACTGCACTCCAACCGCGGTCATAAAACAGGGTCCAACGTCCCTTGGTGACGTCAGACTAACTGGCTGCGTCGCTTTTCTGCCGTGGTTGGTGACCTCCGATCCACGTTTTGCCCAGACCGATTCGGAATACTAATGGAAGAGGGAAACACGATTACTGGAAAAAAGTAACCCTCCCCAAATGCGGAACCTTCTAACGGAATAATGCACGTGAAAGACAAAGCGCGAAGAAATTCCGTCGCTGCTGAATGACCTTAAAATCCCACCAATTACTTGATGGGAAGGGAGAGGGCGAAATATTCTGCCCTGGCAATTAAGTTTATTGCTCAATGAAGGGGAAGCGGGTTCCAATACGGTCTCTAATGGTTCATTGTTTGTTTTTGTACGGTTTTCCACGCTAGTTACAGGTGCGTAGAAGAATTTCGAATTATCACATGACAAAAAAGCACGGTAATTATTGGATAAGGAGTTCTTTGTGCAGTGCGGGATTTTGGACTTTAAAACAAAAGAGAGGCACGAGCACTGAAAAGTTCCCGGAGTTTTGGTCCTGGAGAGAGAGAGAGAGAGAGAGAGAGAGAGAGAGAGAGAGAGAGAGAGAGAGAGAGAGAGAGAGAGAGAGAGAGAGAGAGATCGGAGGAAGAAAAGTACGGGGCGAGTTATTCGGAAAGCGCCCCTGAAATTCATAGTAAAATGTGCTATGACCTGAGTCAGGACCCGTGGATTTTCTGGTTTAGTGAGAAGGACGGAACGGAATGATGGAGGTAACCTCTAATATTACATTGAAGCTATTTTATTTTATTTATTTTCAGTACTCGAGTTCTAAATGAGAATAAGATATATGTCCTAGTGGTTTGGTATGAGTCAGGTTTGTAATCGGGTATCGGGCTTATAATTGAGTTGCAAGCGAGAGAATAAGGTGCACGTTGTGTAAGATCACTAAGGTTATTATTGTATTGAGTTGCTAGACCCGAATGAACCCACGTTATTCGAGTTGGTACAGTTAAATTTAGTATTCTACCTGGATAGTGGATCCTTCGTTTAAAAAAAGGAAATTTGTAGAGAAAGAGTAATCAGGATGTGCTGAATTGAGATAGTTTGATCACTTAGCAATAGAATACTTCAAATATCTGATTGTCGTAAAAGTGTTTATATTTTATGAAGTTGCATTCCTTTAAAAAGTTTGTAGAATCAATATAATGATTTTTTTATGGTTGTGTATTCATTGCCTCAAGCTACAGCTCACAGCGCTGGAACCAATCGCAAACAACTGGCATACGCAATGGTCCACTGTAAGGTGCAATTCATGTTGGGGCACCGTCCAGAGGCGTGCATAGATACTTGGGGGCCTCGTTTATTTATGTCGAGACTTTGGGGCTCCCTAGATCGGGGCCTGGTGCAGCTCATCCAATGACCCCCCCCCCCATTTGCACAGCCCTGGCAGCGATTGGTGATTTCACAATTCGTGACAGCGTAGAAATAGGGTAGGCTGATATTAAAGCATTCGAATATAGAATAGCCATCAAGAAAATTCTTAGGGTAGACTTCATAAGGAGAACATCCATCCATCTCAGACTAACAGGAACAAGTCCTCGCAGAATGCATCCAGCAATCGGGCTTATTTCGATAAGGATTAGTAAAAATCGGCAAACAGACTTAGCGGGGAAGAAAAATCTCTAATGTGTGCTCGGTTGCGTGCATGGTTTTTATAACTGAAAAAGGAGAGCATTTAATTGATTTCAAATTTGGGTACAAAGCAGGGGATTTATAGGATTAAACTTTTGGCCAAAAAATTACTTCATTCTGCGCCATCTTTAAACAAAATGTAGGGCACTTTTTTTTTTTTAATCGACATATTAACCACAGTTATCAACCGGTTTCGCCCAGATCTGGTGAGATGGGAGATTTAGGTTTCTTGCAATTATTGAATTTGTGCAAGGGAGAATCTTAAAAGTCAACAACACGAGAATAGCAGGTACCACGAGATGTCATTAACAGATCTAAATATCTTCTACAGCTTTTGTCGGACTCGACTCGATAAAACTTTTGGTCAAATTTTATGAAACAGAAATACAAAAAAAAGCAAAAAATAATGATGGCAGAAAAGAAGACCAGGTTAACCTTCTTTCACCTTGAAAACTTGAAAAATTAAGTAGAGGATGTTCAAGCTGAAAACGTCTGGAACTAACCGTACCATCAAATCAACCTTGCAATAGACAATAAATCCTCTTTTATAAGCTTTGACCTCAAAGTACCGGAGATTTAATTTCTGTGCATTCAACACCTTTCCGAAGTGCACGAGACGCTGGTGCAGTCGTTCAGTGGTGCTCCGAATGCGCGTGAAACGCCCGGATGATGCGGGTGTGGAAATTCTAATAAAAGCAGAACGCTGTCCACGTCTCTTACCTTCTAATTAATCTCGCGACAATGTTGTTGAGAATGACCTGTCGTCACTTCGCGATTCGGAGAGCACGGACGGCCACTTGCCGGAGTAAATGGGCAAGAACTTCGTCCGCTGATTGAATGTCGTCATGATTGTCGACAGACGTCATAAGCAGTGAAGTGTGCCGGAGAAGTTCGTTATCGACTTGGCTTGTTGATTAGGATGGACGGAGTATTCGACGGTGACATCAACATCCTTGCCAAATGGGTTGCCCCTTCGCACGAGAAAGCCCAATCAGCACGGCGTAGATGAAGGCTTCGGCAGCATCGAGTAAACTGCTACCCACTTAAAGAACAGTAATTTCTCGAGATGATGGATTAGTGTCACGTGACTTCGGTCATTTGAAAGTGGCTTTCAAAAAGTTAAGGAAGTAACGCCATCCTCGTTTGAGAAAAGTAATTAGGACAGAATATTCCGTTGTTGGGCAACTTAGAAACGGTGCAGACGATATTTATGAAAGATAAATTAATTGCGGAAATCGTCACCAGGGGAACTCTTGGCCTACCATATTAATGAGTGATTGTAATAAGGCTGTGTCGTTAAAATAGCCTTCACTACGGATGAAACCAACAGCATAAACATGTCCCCTTATTTTTCTGACCCCACTCTGCGAATGGGGCCATGAAAGTGATGGCGAATCTCGAAGAAAGAGGTATCACTTCGTCTCGTGCCTTAATTTACTACCATCGAAAACAGTTATTCGGTTTGAGCACGAATTCAGCACGTGGAAGTCTTTCTTCAATCTATTAACACCTGATGTCGGATTCCATGGTTATATTTGGACCCAGAATCTGAGTCTCAATAGTCCCATGACTGTAACTTTTGAAACATTTTTCTTTTTGACCTAATTCTCTCTGAGTCGTCTCGATAGTGGGTATACCAAATATGGACGCTCTAGTTTAGTTTTCTGTGCAGGCGAAGGGTGAACTTTAATTATAGCCACCCTGTACATATGTAATGAATGTTGCCATTCGGCACTGGAATCTTATTTTATAATTTCATTTCGAGTTAATTCCCTCGTATGTCCATGATTCTTTCTCCACTAACTCCTTCTCTGTCCCTCTTACACGAAAATTGAAAACGCTCTGCATACAACACTGTAATAGCCAGTATTGTGGAAGAGTTTTTTTGAGCGTGACTTCTGTACATTTGAAATGCAAAAGTGCCTCCACTGAGCACTGCTAGTAGTTCTCTGCTATGCAAGGGATTATCAATAAAACAGCGAGGCAGTCATCATTCGTCCAAGAGATTCCACGCGTTTTCGAAGTCTAAACACACGAGCTTCTGTTGTAGTTGTTGATTTGGCCTTCCTGTTGCAATACCACGTCGTTTTGAAGACTGCCAAAACACCCGATCCCTTTCGCTTAAGAACTCTCGCGAAAGTAAGAATTCTTTCTCTTTTGTCCAATCAACGAGGAAAGTTTTTCGGTTTTGAGAAAAAACGAGCATCTTATTAGCATTTTAAGATGAAAAGTTCACCAGGGATATTTAACATTTACTCATTCTGAGCCCTGGATGTCGATTTGTCTTCTCTCACCTAAACTCGTATTCGCTGTCCACGCATGTTTCGGAATAATAAGGATGTTTCATGAAAAACACGAACTATATTCATTATTCCTTCTAACTCCTGAACGTAACCACTCGAGTGGAACCTGGCTCCATCACTGAAGAAAACACTGTCCAAAATGCCAATTCCATTCGCATCAATAATGTAATCTTGTCCTCGTCGAGTTCTTTAAGTTCGTGCATTACACGAATACTACAGCGATGGAGGCCTTAACTTTTTAGACAGCCATTTACAGCGCAAGTATTCTTAGTGATTATTGGAAAAATAGCAATAAACATAATTTTGAACAAAAGTATTGTTCGACTACAAATTTTGGAACAAGCGAGATGTCACAATCGCTTCGTTAAGAATAAACCTTACAGCCACTGCTCTACATACGGACCAATGCACTGTTGCTACAGAGATGGTTTCGTAAGAATCGTGCATGGTTACCAAAATGAGAGAAATTAGCTCTTTAATTTTGGGTTGCGTGAATTCTGAATAGTTTGTGCAATTATCATATTAAAATGCGGCGCATTATTACAATAATATGGAAATATCTGAAAACGTACTCTGCATTCTGGGCTATCCACCAAGAACTAACTGGCTGCCAGGACCCTGATAAGCCAGTATATGGAGAAATGCCACAACAATACCATGTATGCCTCCGAGATTTGATCCTCAGCACCGATTTGCTACCAGAACAAATTCATAGCCATGGAACACTGGATCCTACGTTGGATGAACCGCAGAGCGGGAAATCCATTCACAGTTTCCCGACCCATCTTTCAAATATGACGTCCTGCAGGTACATTGTTCTTGCCAAGAATTTGTCCACCCCAGCGAAACTACTGCCTGGACAAATTGATTCCCCCTCAGTTGACGAGATAATTTCGGGACGACCAACAAGAGAGGTTCAAAAATCAAAATGGCAGCCCCCTCTCAGATTGACACTCACAAATCTCTCAGGTCTAACAAATATGTTCCCAGGCCTTACCCTGCAGTTCTTCATCTTTGAAATAAACTCTGGCTTTGTTAGTGATAGGTCTTAAGACGCCGGATGCTTGAAGAAACCTATGTCAAGCTGCCCTATAAGGCCTAACGAGCTCCGTCTGCTGCTCTCACAGCCCAAAAGGAGGCTCTTCTCCATGAACGTTGAAAAATTGTATATAGATGTATTTAGATTACTTTTTTAAAAACTACACTGCGTAATATTATCAACGTTGCTCATGTCACTATGCATATGTTAATTGGTTTTATGTTATTGCATTATTGATGTTCTGTATATATTTTTGTTAGTTGATTTGTTGGTGTACACCCCTCTAGCCTACAGGCTGTTTAGGAGATGAACCAATACTGTAATAAAGCAGATTTTAATAATATTAATAATCTGACATTACTGCTACTCATTAATGGATGACAGAACTGGTCTTAGATCGTTTGTTAATACTCGCCCTCTCTTCCTCTCACCAATAAGAAACTCGCTAAACTCTAGATTATAGGTACACCTTGTCACCGCGTTGCGAGCATAGTTCAATTCGGGACGGATTCAAGCAAAAGAAGCCACTTCCTCCGGAGGTGTACCCATAATCTGGAGTATAACCAGAAACTTAACTAGTTTGCGAAAATTGTCACGAACATCCAAGAAAAGGCCCTTGAACTGCAGATCGAAAAACAGTCGTACATCCCTACGTGCAAGCTTTTTTGGCGATTCAGCGCCATCTATCGTCCATTAATTTATTGAACACCTTTTGGTACGAAATGAAACGCATCTTAAGTGCTATGAAAGGGGCACATAAAAGAGACACCGGGATGTCGAATACAATTCAACGTCCTTTAACTCCCCCAAGGAGGGCTAGAAGCTAGGCCCCTCGTAGCTTTCTGTGGATACGACATCAACGAAGTATCGCATACAAAGTGCGCACTTGTGGGCTTATTTATGGCAGACTTGAGAGTTTGTCAAAGAGAAATTTCGGAGTTCGGAAACAAATCGACAAAGCCCACTATAGATCTGATAGGAGATTTCGACCGAGCAATAGAGGGGACCATCCCATCGAGAATGTCATTATGAATTACTGTCCCTTACTTCAAACACGGCACTTAGTCTTCTCCATGGCCGTCCGACGCTGCCATTCCAACTGTCCGGGCAATTATAGAAGTCTTAGATGTAAGAGCGGAACGACTTTGCAGAAAGAATTCTGAAGGCAGCGTTCGTCATACGAAACACCAAACAAAACACGAGTTTCGGTGTATACAGCGCTGTCCTCGAAACTGCCGCCAGTCAGATTTACGACCGTCATTAAACTACCTCATAACGACACTGCCAATTTCCGGTTGCCGTAACAGTTTCGACCAATTCCGGATTCGTCGTTAGAGGGGTTGTGCGTTCCACCTGCTGCCAGACACAAGTCCCGAAGTCTTTCTTTCGTCGTCACCTCTTTCCTTTCCCCCAACCCCTTTTCATTGCCTTCGTGAGCATCTGACAGATTTCTCAATGATCGCAGCTACAAATTCTTGCGATTGAGGGATCAAAATTAAATTCTTAATGCGGTTTAAAGTTTGAAATTCCACTCCCTCTATTAAAATAAGGGGATCAATTCAAGACAGAGAATGGAGCCATCTTTCCCCGAAGGTAACATCTTATTAATTTGTACACTGTAATAGATAGAAAGTAGACGGAGCAAGAATTCAACTCACCTCTCCGTTTATTATAAACTTTCTTTGAAACTTTCATGTTGCTAGTAAAACTGCAATTTCATAAAAATTGAAGAAAATCAGATAAATTGGATGGATAGATAAAGAAAAATAAATTGGTGTACTCGTTCAACGTTGGTCTGATTAAGATATTCCACTGAAAATGGGTGGGTGGAGTGCATTGAGATAAAATTGGATGTATTAGGAATGAGTGACAGACTAGATTTTAATCGCTGAAATACAGATAAGAACTGTCAGGGCAGGGGGAAAAAGAATTTAAAAAAAAAATGATTCGACAGAAAATCTTTGTGATGAACTAATTTCGAAAAACTCATTAATTGAGACGCACGACGACCGAATTCACTATCGAAACACGCCAAAAGCCTTGAAACAAAATATAACGATTTTAATTTTCATTAAGGAATAATTTCTGTATTTTCAAATATTCCCTCCACACTGCAACTTTGAAATTTAACCGGCTGTTTGCCTTCAACCACGCATGTGCACGCACAGGTTTGCTTCTTTTACCAGTACGATAAATAACGAATTATTTTACGTACCATACCTTAGGCAAACTTATTCGTAAGAATCTTATTTATTTTATTTATTATTTTTTTTTTTTTCCAAACTAAAACAGTCGATGCGACACTTCGAGAGTAGTATTGTCTGTAAGCATCGAATTGCCTAGGGAAACGGAAAAGTAAACAAGATTTGTAAACAAAAACAGCCACAAAAATTTGATTGATAAGGAAAAGGAGTCCTGTGGGCCCAACGCCATTTAGCGCATGGTCCAAAGTATTTTCTTAAAATAAGTGCGCAAGAAAATATTTTAGCCATTCTGTTCACACACACACCATTTCCCAGAAATTCTTGTTAGACGCGAAAATAGAAAAAAATTTTCTCCACGTGGACTGCCTTCTGAATGAAGGAAAGGTAAAAACAGAACAACTTACCTCGATTAATGATGCGATGCAATTGACTGGTAAGGATCCTTAGTTCGGGATTCGATAAATCGCCCAACTATGTAAATAAAATAAAATGTATTCATTATGGCTTCTAAGCAGGTTCAATATAGCCAACATATTCAGCGTAATTTAGTGGTTCATAATTAATTGTTAGAGATAAAGTACAACACATTGTTTATTCACTGGTTAATAGATTATTTCACCATTGTTAAATGATTGTTGGAGTTTTCCTTATTGTTATTAATCGATTGTTGCAGTTTACCTTATTGTTGGATGATTGTTGCAGTTTGCCTTATTGTTGGATGATTGTTGCAGTTTGCCTTATTGTTGGATGATTGTTGCAGTTTACCTTATTGTTATTAATCGATTGTTGCAGTTTACCTTCTAATTAGTTCACGACCGTTAATCGATAGTTGGAGCTTACTTTGTCATTACAAGTACTGTAGTTCATTTCTGGAACCAGTCGGTTAAGGTAAGTTAATCATTTGAACACGTAGTTAAAACTTAACAAACTAGTGCAATGTAGGAGGCGACTTTAACTGGTCCATTGAATGCCACAGCCGTGTTACGTTATCACCCTGCAGAAGGTGCATCTTCGTGTTACGCGCGTTTTAACAACGTACGGAGAGGAGACTCATTAATTGTTTGCCGCCATAACAGTTGTCTAAATTGGGACGTTAAGGTAAGCCGCAGTTGTCATGAGTGTGGTGGATAACGGCGCTGATATCGTTATTATTGTGCGGGCCTCTGATCACTGCACTGCCCATTGCGCTCGCAGTTGACGACAAGGGAGTCATCACCCTTTTCATGGGAGTAATTAAACGAACTTCGCTCAGGTTTCATTTCTCATTAAACTCCTTTGTGGACGAATTTCGGGGAAAAGCAATTCCCACAGACCTTTAGAAGGAGTTCTTCCTTCCTTTCCTCCACCGATAGATACTTTGGAAGAAGTTTGTGTTTCGTGCATTGCTAAAAGCGATCTCTGGAGACTACTTCTCCAGCTTATGAAATAAGATGAATAACTCCCTGAAGTGGATTGCGCGTGAGGATGCATTATGTGCATCCTTACGCGAAATCCAAAAACCCTATTTACCTAAACATCCAAAATTTCGCTACCGTTTTTTCTCCATCTGATTTGTTTTCACCTGCCAGCCTTTTCTATATCATTCAAAAAGTTAAGACGCCGTTAGCGCCATCTGGTGCTACTTCTACAAACGCCGATTTTTTTTTCTCTAAAATAATTTTATTTTATATCTGATGCCGTTTTTTTGATAAGTGGATGGGGAGATATTTAGGAAGAGGAGAATTCTCATCTATTTAAATCCTGGCGTAAAATCAAGTTGCCTATTTAAGTATCTCGCGCAAAATTCACTTAAGATTGACAAGTTTTCTTACCTGTAGCATAACTGAGATGGCCACTATTCCCTGGTTCTTGTGAAGCGATAGTGCCTCCGACAGGTTGTGGTACAGATCAGAATTGTAACCGTAGATCTGCAGCTGTCACAAAAATAAGAGAAATTTTAGCCTGCTGTTCCATTCATTAAAGCATCTAAGAAATGAAGTATCAAATAAGTTTTTTGTTAGTAATAAGTATGAAGTGAAAATAATCTTTGGTTCTTTTAAAAATGGGGCAAAGAATAACGAATACAGATCAGATAGAAAACCAAACGAACAAAATTCTATTTCTAAAACACCGGACTATTCGGATCACGTGGGATGGGCTGGTGACGTCACTGTGGAATATTTTTCTCAGTTTAAAAATATACACTTTCGGATGAAAATTCGGTCCATTATTTTCTGACGTTGACCATCGCTGAGGGGCTATTCCGAAGGGGGGTCAGTTCGCCTCCACAGAAACCGTAAATGAAAACCGGCAAACTGAATCGGGAAAGGTGACCCTAAAGATGCGTTCTCATATGGCCTCCTTATGTATAAGATTTCGAAAAGATGAAGTTACTTCCACATCCTGCGATCCCGTTCCTCCTCCTCCTTTCCGAGCGCGTGCCTATTTTGCATCCTTATGACACTCGCCCGGGCCCACGTGAATCTCCCCTGACAAATGCACTCACTCAATCCGAACGTTACCTACGGATAAATCGAGACTCCCTCTCGCAGCGCGCGCCCACGCATCTCCCCCCCTGTAGTTTTGCAAATCTTTCAATATTCTCCGTTGTTTCCTAAAGTCCCGCCTGATTTCCAGTCTCTTCCCGAGCCGCGAGAATGACTTTTTTCCCCTTATTTTTCTTTCCGATGGTGTTTTTATCGCGAGGATATTTCCACTTCTTATCTGTCTTTCTTACTTGTCAAGTCGTCACATCAGCATGCAGAAAACGCCGCTGCACGGGCGGGGGATCGAACATTTTTCGTGCCTCAAGTTTTCCAGGCGGCGTGACGGGCGACCGATGTAGAAAGACAGCCGGATCACCGGAGAATCGAGAGTTGTTCTTCTTTCCAGTCTCCCCGAATATATAGCGCGAGGGAAGCTCGCTTTAAGAGTTGCGGAACGGCGACCTAACCTTCGAGGCGGATTGAAATCAATTATTTCGGCTGGCTGGAAAGGTTCGCCACTGCGGAGATTTGGGGAATTCGAGTTTAGTCGGAGAACGAAGCGAGAATAATCATCGGGAATGATTGCCGAGTCTCCGCTTGTACCAAGGCTAACAAATATGCTCCACATTTCGCATTACGTCCTTCGTTTTTTTATTTCTCTGTCTTTCACATTTGGAATATGCACGCAGGGTTTAATGGTTAAAAAGCATCCTTTTGGATGGTTAAAAAGCAAACTTAAAACCCTTTGATCTAATTCGCAGAAATGAATGACGTAATTATGACATTTTCCATTCGCTGTTTAAGATGGTTGTTCCGAGTCTTTGGCATTTTTTGGTTTCTCAGAAAGCCCATAATACCCGGAGGTGCGAAATCTGATGTTGGAGGTAGGGGCCATACTTGTAAACCTGTCTCGATATTGATGCTACAGTTACCAAAAAGCATTGCGGGTAAATCTAAAATGGCGGTTACCTTATGTTGGAACGATGCAGCTAAGCATCTTCCCCAAAGAAATTTGTTCAGCAGGTTTGGAAATACTCCTACAACAGCGATACAGTTATCAAGAAGTAACAGGCTGCTCCATCTGGACTTTAAAGAAAGTTGTTAGAAACAAAAATGCATTTATGCCTTAAATCACTCCATTCATAGAGTGATTTAAAGCATAAACATCCTCACCCGGTGGAAAAGATCTGAATTCGAATTCCATCACTGACGCCAGGAATTTTTATGGGTCTTTTTCACAATGTGGCCGAGTTAGTCGGTCCAAGGCGAGAGTAACATGGGTTTCTCTTCCAGAAAACAGCAATCGATCACAGAACACGCAATTTACAGACATCAACTCGAACATTAGCAAGTGGCAAAGAGATTTCAAAAATAGCCTCTCGGTTTACTTACAACATCCTGAATTATAAATACCAGTCAACCTCTGTTCATTGGTCTAATGATGTCAAGTGACAGGGATGGGTCTGGGCTGGTGGAAACTCTGCTTTCATCGTCATACAGAAGCGTACTCAAGTTTATCTACACCAGCTAATAGCTCGTAAACGTGCCCGTGGTAGCTTCCTTCTCACCCCAATTTACACATTGGTTTGGGAACGCAAAGTATCAGCAACGTTAATTTTACTTAAACTTATTAAAAACTTGGATTACTTTTCTAAATTCCCGTTATTAATTTCTTACTACCTCTCCTCCTTAGACTAACCTCAGCTGGAAAAGCGTACCCATCAATGGTGTGCTCCGACCCCTTGTCGTCTGACCTGCCATAGTGTAGATGGATCTCGTGAAATCGGTACCTGTACGACAGAGGGCCTCCGCTAATATTAACGGCCTCTGAAAGGACAGTGAATTCGGTTCGGAATATTATGCTGTGGCCCGTGTTCACGATCCTGCCGTTCACCTGCAAAAGAAAACTGTGGTCAAAGTCCATTTGTGAAGAATGAGTTCTAGCACACAAAATAGTACATCGCTGACAAATAAATTCGGGTTATTCGGCAGCGGAAGAAGCAGTTAATTAAGGCGCCACCTAGTGGCAGTTACTTATAAAAAAAATGTCAATTGTACATTACCCGGTTTTTGTCCATATGTACAGATCGTAGACGGGGATCGAACAGCAAATCTCCAGGAAGAATATTGATGGGGGATTGCCGTCTACCTTTGTTACAAAGATGCCATTCGGGGTTAAGTAAACCCCAAAAGTCTGGTCCTAAGAGGAAAGAAAAAATAAGTTTAGTTTAAAGACACACTCACTGGGAAAAAAAATTAGAAACATTTTGCAATTGGCGTCAATAAACAATTAAACATACGGGTAGGCAAGTGTCAGTTGTTAAATGGTATGGCTCCTTGGTAGCAGATGCCATAAGTTCCTTAGTAGCGGGGAAAGTTGAAGAATCTGAGATTTGGCAGTCATGTGGCTATGTGAAAGCCAACTTGTTTCTGTAAAAAATCGAAAGATTCGACGAGTTGTCGCTAACGCCACGACTGGACTGTGGAAAGAGATCATGTGGGCTGACTAGTTTCGATTTACAGTTTTTTGCACCAACGGTTTGGTGAATATATGGCGTGAACCTCATGAAGACATGCTCCCACACTGTCGTGTCCACCACTCAAGCGGCTGGAAGTGCTATCACGTTGTGGGGTACGTTCTGCTAGTACGGAGTAAGTCGGTTCATATCGTTGGAAGGTCATTTCGCCCAATGAACATCTTTTTGTCGTATTGGACCAATTTAATACCACACCAATTAATTTTTATGCGAGTTGAGATGTATTCTTTCAGGATGATAACCCAACTAACCACCTTGCAAAACTGTATCCAAATGGTTCGAAGAACATATACAAGATTTCTAACATCTACCGTGGCTGCCTAATTCTTCAGATATGAATCCAGTTGAAAATGTCTGGGGTACATCGGAAAGGGCAGTTCGGCTTCGCAATTTTCTGTCATCCACAATACAGCAGCTGACAAATATCCCGATGGAAGACTGGTCAAATCTGGAGCTAGACTCTCTCTCAAACATCTACTGGAATCTATGCCACGAAAGGTAATTTTTTGACCAGTCAGTGTAGTTGTGAACACTAATGTGATATTTTTATGATAGTAGGAACAAAACAGCTTTTACCGTGTTTATTGCACGATCCAATCAAATTGCTGTACTTCTTGTAAATGCTGGTTAACTTTCGAAGCCCAACATTTTATAATGATGCCAGGGAAACATCAGAAAGTGCCCTATTACATAAAAAAAAGAAAGAAAAAGCCAGATTCTTCCGGACGAAATCTACAAAAATCTTTCTGAGCTTACTCAGATGACTGATCTCTTCACTTTGCTACCAAATCGCTCTCTCTCGCCCTCCCTTCTCCGTTTTTTTGTTTGCTTATTTTTCTTTTCGCTCTTAGCGAGGCGTCTCGAAGCAATTTGAAATTTCACGCGCATCCCAGCATTAACGCGGATAATTTGAACCCAGACCGAAAGTATGGCGATTTCTTAGTTTTCGTCAACAAATTACCGAATAAAAACTAAATTGTTTGTAATAGAGCGACCGTTATTAGTGTTATTTGGTAACGGAACTGCTCTTTCGTAATTCACACGGCTTCTTTGACAGCCAATTTCCCAACATACGCGAAATGTAAACAGCGACTCAACTTATACAATTTTCAGGGTTTTTTTGTTTTTTAAAAAGAAAATCCTGTAATTTTTCCACTCATGCCTCCCTCTAGGTACGTGGTCAAAGCTGAGTGAATCTTTTAAGTGCGAATTTAAACTTCTGAATAAGGCGATTATATTATTCCGGAGTGCCATTAGACCCTGGAGTCTAAAAACTTCTTTTTCGGGATGGTTCTTGTTCTCTGTACATTAGATGAGGAACAGAATCTTACTAAAAACTAAATGTGAGCACATTAACAGCCATTACTGATCTCTCCCCTTTTCGTCTCCAAATGACTGATTCCAATAAACTTGATCCCTATTGTAAACTAAGACTTCTTTTCGTTGTACTGGAAAGGTCAAGGGAACCCGAATGGTGAGCCTTCCTGGAGAAGACCTGATAAGAAGGAAAATATCGGGATCCCGAGATTGTATTGAGGTTAAACTTACGTTTAGAAAATGTTGCTATCTTATTGAATTGATTTATGGATACCAAATGATGGTCTTAAACTGAGCTGACAGTCTTAATTTTCGTTTTTCTGCTTCTGGAGACGCCTCTAATGTCTGGAAATCTCAAAAAACAAATCCTGCATACAGGAATGTTTCAATCAGTCCTACATACAAGGATTCTGTTTTAATAGGCCACTTATTTTGCGTTTACACATTGCGAAATGATGGCCGGATGATGCCGGCATCCACCGGGACCGTGACCTTGACAGACACGGATTTGATGAGTTGCTACTACTAGATCACCTTGCCCTTGGGAACCTAACAGTAAAAGGTTACTTCCCTTTTAAATGAAAGGCCAGAAAAAAGCAGAGAGTCCAAAAAAGTTCCAAAGAATCTTTATACACTTGTTCAGCTTCTTAGACTTGTTCTTTTGGCACCAAACTACCTGACGAACTGCAATATACTCATAGTAATAAGCACAAATAACGGAGCAAAAAAATACGCGGCCTTTAAGGTGAGAAGCCAAAACGCGATTCGACTTAAGGTAAAACCCGCCACAGGGTGGATACGAACCATCAACTTTTCGGTTAACAGAGAACGTGCTGACTGATTTGCATGGCGGGTGTTGTGCCAACCAGACCTGCCTGCAAAGTTGCTGTTTCAAGTAATGCGCACAAGGCGTGTTCACCAGAAGCCATTTTGGACAATACGTCCACGCGTGTTTGATCTCTGCTCACCGTGAATGTTATGACCACACAATTTCTGCATGTTTTTGATCAGAGACCATGAGTTTCACGTACGTCGGGGATCGTTGGATAGCACGTGGATATAAGGTCCAGGACTGAGTCAATTTAAAAAAAAGTAAGTGGAAGAATGAAAAAACGTTTTAGTATTTTCAAAGTAATCGTCTCGAGCAGCCACATACGTATTGGATGAACCGTACAACTATTGGAAACATTATTTAAACGAATTTGTACTGAATGTCGCCGTTTTTATTATCACATTTCCTTTAATGTTCCCTTCTACATCAAACTGGCTTCCTTTCAGCGGCCATTTGATTTTGGGGGAAAAAAGTGCAGTACGGGGGTCAGCATGAGATTAAGGGGAGATTAGCTCCACAATCTCGCGTATTGCCAAAAGAGTCCTTGATAATCCGTGTAGAACGCAGGTTAGTGTTGTTGGGAGATAAGAACCAGTTCCCTTTTTTACGAAATTGAGAACGGACTCGTTGAATTCTTTTAAACAAACGATCGAGAAGTTGGTCACAGGTATTCCTTATTCATTGTTATACGTGGTGAAATAAATTCCTTGCAGTCGAAGGATATGATGAAAATCACTGGTTTTTGATTTTGAAACGAATTTTTGTTTTTCAGAGCGCATCTTGATAGCCATTTCATGCTTTGTCTCCTGTTTTAGATCCTATTGGAAACACCACGACTAGCCACCAGTTGCGATTGGAGCGAGCATCACCAACTGCCTGACTGAGCTTGCATGCTTCGAGTCTGAACAGCATCTGTTCATAGCGGGGAGCGAACTCTAGTACATGATCCCCAGTTTGCTCAAATCTGTCAGAATTGTACGATTTGTTTCTCTGTTAATGTGAAGTTGTCCTTCCATCATTCGACAATCAGACGCAATCGATGTGCTGACTTTTTCGATTGTTATGGAGGTTCGGGACGTTGCTGGACGCTCAGAGCGCTCGATGTCTCCCAAGATCCTCACGACCATTCCGAAGTGGTAAAACTTCTTCTTCTTCTTTAATGCTGCCGAATGGCGTTTGCGACTTCGTTTTGATATTGTTCTCTGTCTAGCGCTGCGTGTAGAAGTGGTAAAACAACATTGTTTTACTACTTCGTAGGTTCGCCATTTGTTCCATTACTTAACTCTAACTGCGTGCAAACGATTTAGGATACGCTAGTGATTTTGGAAGGGAAGCATTCATATAGGTGAGCTGTCACGACGCGCTGCATCATGGTCCACGTGCTTTGACAAGCTTACAGTGGACCTAGTCCTGGAACTTAACTGGTAAACCTTGTAGAATATTTGCGTACTTAAAAACCATTTCAATGACGTTCATGTGATAGTCAATTTTGAATTATGGATTGATCAGCATGTGTGGGACAAGTTTGGCACGTGAAAAGTAATCTCAAAATCTGTTTTTTCTTTTCGATTTGGAAACCAAGGAGAACAAAAGAAACTGGAGTAAATTAAGACGACTTAATCAGACTGACTCTTCTATGAGAATCGGGCAAGAGCAGAAATAAACTGGTTATGTGAAACTGCCTTGCATGTTGGGGGGGGGAAGGGGTGCTTTGTTTCCAATAAGCTTCTGTCCTGCCTAGGCTGAGCAGACGATAAGAAAGTAGGCAAAAAAAAAAAAAGAGAGAAGCCCAAACCGACAGAAGAGATTAAAAACATCCATTGTATGCAGTCATTCATCACTGTCAATGTACGGTCTAATACAGACTGGCACACACACCGAAGGGGAGAGGAGACACTCGAGGGGGGGATGGGGGTTGTTCAAACTTTCTGGCTACTTTAGCTTCTTCTGGCAATGTGAATATTAGAAAAGCAATCAGAGCGCTGTGCTCTGACCACCGGAGCGATCTTCACCGGCGTGTTACGTTGCAGAACGTGCTAATAAAACACGGACCTGCGGAAACAAACTTTAAGGGCGGAAGGCTAAATTAGGGGGAACATTAAAAAGGCCTTTAGCAATTAATGGGCCGCTTATTTTGTGTTTACACATTGCCAGATGATGCTGGCTCCATCGGGATGCGGGCGGTGACTTTGACTAACACGGATTTGATGAGTCGCTACTACATCCCCTACGGCGTTATTTTTGCACGCGCTCACTTTATAGTGACGCTGTGTCACGGACATCTGCTTCTCGTGAGTTGCGCCAGGACTCCGTAAGGCTATTCCGGTGCAGCGCGAACAGATGTCTTTGCACTGTCTGGCGCAGAAAAACAGAGCAGCGGCCTGCTACGACAACACCTGGAACAACACGAGCTCGTTTTGGGGTGAATCATTCTAACGATATTCCGCACAGTGTTGAAGTACCATTAATGCTGATGAGATGCATCGATGTCTAAACAATGAGAAATTGCCTGTATGAAGTTTAAAAATGGGTATTTGTATAAGTATAAGCACGCAGGCTAAGTATAAGGACTTGGAAATGTTTTATATACCTGTATTGGTATATGTAAGGACTGTGGATTTTGTTATACCTGCTCAACTGAAAACAAACCTCACAAATAAATAAACTTTTGACGGTGACTATGTCCGAAGGCTTCCTCCGATTGAATTTTCTTACTTTTTAAGAACAGGAATGTAATAAGCACCTTCGAGCGAAAGTGAAGGCGTTTTGTATGCCCGAAAGCGTGTCTGCAGTCGAGTTCGGTGGGGAAATGGTTTATATCCTCGCGGAATTATCTCCCAAGTCGACGAAAGTTATAATCAACAATTCTAAGGGAAAACAAGTGGCGGACATATATTAGCGCCGGAGGTCACTTTGACAGTCGTCTCTGCAGGCACTAAATGCGGCAAATGAGGTTAAGTATGAGCACCTTTCCTTGGCGTGTACACTCGGTTGCCGTTAACGACCAGTCAGATGCCAATTTATAGAGAAAGGGTTTTAAGGGAAGAGAGAGGGCGAAAGTCAAAAAGTTATTACAAAGCCGACTAACGTATTGCCGAATGACACGCTCCACGTGCTATAAAATCGAATTTCCGGTCCTTTCTGTCCACGGCGAATTCTTGGCGACTTTCTCTCTTTCTTTCGCTGTCATTAAATTTTCTGTGTGAAACACGGTAGTGCAGTTAGCATCAAATGAGAGAGCACGACAGCTGTTCTGCCTGAGATGTGGCTTTCCCGCAGTACACCGATGTAGGCAGGAGCTGCATGCATTACGAGTCCAGAACTTTGGCACACTACGATAAAGGAAAATTAAAGTGGTCGAGAAGGAAGGATTGAATCAGTCAACTTTATTTCTCATCTTCTCTGCAAATACGCTCGCTTTCTTTTATGGCCTTACCTTATACAGTCGTATTCAAAGTATAACGTAAAGTCATATTATAAATAGAAGTAATTGCAATGTTGAACCTCTTCATTGGTGCCTCGTAAAATAGCACAGCAAATAGATAACAGGGCACGCGCAATTTACAGACATTATATACGGCTCAATATGGCCTAAGTTGCTGATGTACCTAAACTCCTACAACAACTATCAGAGCTTTATATACTTCTATCAGTTTCCTCCCCTAAGATGTCTAGTTTGTAAGTTTTGCAGTGCCTTCTATGCCTTTCTTCATATGGATATCGAATAGCAGACCTCACTAATCCGGTTGCCCTTCTCTGAACTCTTTCTAGAAGTTCTGTCTTTCTTCAAGTGTAGCCTCTACGCCTGAATACAATACTATAAATGTGGCACCACCATCATCTTATACAAAGAGACGATGACGCCCCTTTTCCCTACTTGGGAAGGTCCTATATATCATAGACAAGTCACCATGTGCCTCCCTAGACGCCTGTTTACACCGTGGAAAATTTCATGTCTGACTGAATCGTAACCCTTAAATCTTTTTCGTTCTGGACCACTAACCTACTCCCCCTGACAATAACTCACTACTGGATGCCTGTTCCCTGGGTTCCCAGACCATTTGTGAAACCGATCTAAATCATTTTGAAGCAAACTAGCCTCCTTCTAGTACCTTTTAGATCATCGGAAAACGTTTGACTTTGAATTCCCTCATCAATGGTATTGAGGAAGATAAGAAGCAGAATTGGCTCGAACACGATCTTTAAGAGAAACCATTTGATACGTTGGTCCACCCTAATGTCCTGGACCACTTCTAACTCCTGAATAATGCCCATTTATGAATACTCTGTGTCCTGTCTTTTAGCTAGTCTTTGATTTCAATTACGCCATTAATCCCAATTTGCTCCAGTTTATATAATAGCGCTGCATGCGGAACCTATCAAAAGCTTTACTGAAGCCAAGGTAGTAATTAACTGTATTGGTTAATTATAAACTTCTCCTTCACGAACGCATGCTGTGATCTATTAAGGATACCATTTCTATCGACATGGTCCTATATTGTATCCTTAGCCACAGACTCCAAGGACTATCCCACCACCGAAGTCAAACTCACTGGTCTTTAGTTGCCCATCACGTCTTTCTCATCCTTTTTCTGCATTGAGGGGACATTAGCGCTTCTTCAGTCCAAGGGGTCGTCCTGAAGTGTAATGATAATCTCATTAACATCAAAGGACTGATGCATTCACATGTAGGCTTTGTTTAGTATAACAGGATATATACCATACGCTCCTGTAACCTTGCCTTCGCTCAGCTTCAATATTTTCTCCATATATTCTTCTCCGAGATGAATATTATTTATTTTACAGTCTAACTCTTTGTAAGTGATCCTTCGTGGTTCGATTGGTCCTCCTTGTCTCCAGTTTAGCTCTCTTTGCTAGTGAATTCTCATACTCGGCTTTCTGCTATTTTACACCATCAGTGGTTTTTGTTACATATACGTTTATAAAACTCATAAATCAGCACTCGAGATATTCTGCAACTATCCCATGCTTTGTTCTTCAGCTCAATCACACCCTTAAACTCTGGTTATCTAGTTGGGCCTCTTTCTTTTATAAAACTACTGTACTGGAACCAATATATTGGAAGCTCCCAGAATAAATCCCTTGAATACTTCTCATTATGAACTCGTACAGCAGCTTACCGCTCTCTTCACTTTTGACCTATGTCACTAACCTAACTTGTGTCGTTTCAATGACCCCTAACCCTGCAAATTAGCAGTTTCCCTGAATTCTTCAGGCTTCCTAAATGAAACTAACAAATACTCTTGCACTACCTCTGCTCAAATGAAGTCTATCTGTTCAAAACAAATTGCTTCTATAACTAGGGCAGGCCACGTTGAGAAAAAATTTCCTCCATAAGCACAGTTCTCTCAGCTCTGGAGTTAATCTACAAGGCTTTTATCATGCATTTCCCTCCTACCATGTGTGGACAGAATTACAAACCAAGAACATTTTCTCCCTTTTCCCAACTTTACCTTCATCTTAACCGAGTCGTCAGTTAAGTATGGTGACATGGACACCATACTAAACACTGATAACTGATTAATCACATCATCTAGTGTTATTAGAGGAGTCTTCCATTTAGACCACATTTTTGGCCAGCATTCCGTTTATCGGAAATTTTCATCCAAACTCATTTGGTCAGCCTTTCTGAAGGAATTATTCAGCACAACTGAAGTTATTTATTGCGTTTTTGGCTGCTCTACCAGGCCGATGTTCATCCACTACACTTGAGCGACCATTCTGAACAGTTGGTGTCATTTATACACTTGTTTCGATTATAAACATGTCAAAATACCATGAACGCGTTAAGTGTCGCTTCGTTTAACTTCCTCAGGCAGTAAATTGATTAATATTTTACGGGCCCCCATCTCAGCGCTAATATCGACAACTTTATATCTTGGAAACTAGCCGTTAAGGCTTACTAATACGGATACGTGGTAGAAAAAGATATATTTGCGAAAAATGAATCCCCGTAACCACGCCAACGACACGTACACATCAAAAAGAAGTCATCGTAGTGGAAATTTATATTGGAAGGCATGCACTCAACTCAGCACCTCAGATTACCATAAGGAAATTCAGAATTTTCAATAACTCTTGCTGTTCTCGTCTCTAATGGAGGTTGTAATTTTTGATAGTTGTCAATTCTGGTCATTGTAAATCTGCTTGGATGCAATCGGTTAACTGAGAATATAATCCTCCACCAGATGACATTAATTATTATCTTCCATCATTACCCGTCGACTGTTTCAACTCTCGTATCTAACCTTTCGTAGGTGTTGTGTCCCACGAAAATTTTCGGACAATCAGCTTGTGGTTTCCATCACATTCCATCGATCCAAAGAAGGAATTCTTCGCTCAGCTAGCTTAAAAGGTTATTTTTTCGACCCCAGGCTCACTCAAAATCCACCTCTGGTCTGAATTAAGTCTGAAGACAACCGAAACGAGTGGTGTCGATCCCATCACAACGGAATCTACAGCAGTTTCACGACCAACTTAATTTGGTACGATTTTTACCAAACTGGAACAGTTGGCTGTAAGGAAAGAGTAGTTGCCTCGATGTCCATTACAAACTAAATGCAGCACATTGTATGGCATTACTTAATTTCTGTTGTCTTCCTATTTGTTTTAAATTTTAAAAAATTTAACTTAATTTAGTAGCGTTAAAATATATATTAAAATTATGGGGATTTTTGTGAGATGGAGAGCTGGAAAAATGGCTTTATGGAGGAAGTGTTGAGGGCGTATCTGACGTTAATGGATTCTTTGCCATTACCTGTGATAAAATAAGAGGGTTATCTGTACGATCGAGCACGTGGGTTCATCAAAGGAGTGTTCTCTCTTTCCTTTGCGTGGATCAATAAATCCATCAATAGTGTTCATATTGCTTTTACTGTATTCACCTATTCTAATTTTGGCCTGAAACCTGGATCCGTAGCTCACAACTAGGTTGACACAACGTGTTGCGTGTTGGGAATATCGACTTCTTTAGATAATGGCTAGTTTATTAGTGGGTTTAATGTTTTTAGGTCGATTTGTATACTGCTGCGTGTAGGATAAGATGGCGTGTGCAATTTGTTTTTCAGTTGATGGTGTTGTCCATCATGAAAATTCATTAACGGTTGTTGCAGAAGAGATCTACCGTGTCTCAATTATCACTGATTGCAGACCAGACTTAGAATCCACAAACGCAACACACATATTGTGTAAAACACAGGAAAAGTGTGGAATTATTTATCTATGGAGGACCCACCCGGTTCCATTAATAAATCCTACATATTGAAGTGAGTATACCACGCGTCTCATTAATAGCTTCCATATACGGAATACTTTTCTAGTTACATTCTCCTATTAAATACAATCTTTCAAAAAACCATCAATATTTTAAAAAAGTAACAAAAATTAAGAATTTGAAGAAAAGCGGAAGCCAACGCGATTTGGTTTTCTGAATGATCCATGATGGATCTCTTATAAGTTGATCTCTTGAAGATTTACATTATCCAAGAGGGATAACTGTAAATCTTCAAGAAATTCAGGATTTGAAAACATTTAGGTTTAATTTTAAATTAGAAATCTTATTTTTTTCACGTCTAACTTGAAACTACTTAACTCCCTCTTCCTTCTCCTTTCTCAATCAATAGAACCGTAGTCGCAATGGCACATCTAGATCGATCCGCAGCAACCTAAAAATAATCTTTCCTTTGGAACATGCAGTGTTCAACAAGAATCCTAAGCCTAGTTCGAAGGTATGCGCTGTCAGAATTTGGCAGCGACTTCCACGTGGATTCACGGACTGCTACTCAACCTCTAAAACACTGTGGAACGCAGTGGAGGACCGGTCCACATCTGAGCGGATGATTTAAGGAGAAATAGAGACGGAAAGAATAAAAAGGCAGAACTGGTTTTACGATCAGTGCGAGTCCGGTTAAACGCTACAATCAAGCAGTTTAAGAGGACTCTGTTTATGCGGGGCCTCCCCCACCTTTCGAACACTGAGTATGAATTCGTTTAACAGAATTCGATTAACGCGGGAGTCGTATATCTGCGGATAACATCGCGAGAAATTTATTTTTAAATGAAATGGAGATCGGAGACTCCCGCCGGTACTTGGCGGGCTTCGTCCGCACTCGTTCACATCCCTGACAAGAGTAGTTTGCATACCATTTCCGAATGTAAATTTGAGCCTTGTTTTCCATTACCCGGGCCTCCTAAGAGCTCGAGCTGCAGCTGTGCCCGTCACGTGTAGCCGTTCATCCGTGCACAAGCTGCTACCACACGATCGACCCGCGCTGGGGCGCTGGAAAGACGCCAGGGGGCGCAAACTCCGATCCTATTGCGGACGATATAACGAGAACAATAATTGGACTCCGATAGGGTACGCTTCCCGCTAATAGGTTTGTCAACATTTGCTTCAAAACATCGGACCTCCGTACGATGGAGTCGCCCTGTCGGCTGCTGAGGCGTTCCATCACAAAGTGGGACGCCGACTTCGGCAACAACCATATAATCACCCAGCCAACCACCCGGATCGATCACCAGCATCGCGGGAAAGTCAAGGAGGATCCTTTATTGGAAATTTAGCGTCGTCGAATCGCTTTGAAACAGCGGAAGCAGTTACGTCGTGGGACGAGTATCCCGAGTGCTGTCTCCAGGACGACCTCTTTAACACTCGAGGCAAATATGTCATCTCAAAGAGAAGCAGACGCTGCCGAACGACCTGTAAGGAAGCACTTAGAAGGGAAACTCTGCCCACATTCTTGTCGACTGTAAGAGATGCCAAGAAATAATTAACGGCAATCAATTCTGATCACGATACTCCATCAGCGGCATCTGTCTTTGTTAGATTCGTCCCCCAAATTGAAATACGCGTCTCTCAACACGCTCGCTTAATGATATTATTAAGGAAAGCCATGTTTCCTCCTTGTTCGTCTCCCGAATTAACTGTTTTATTTCGTGGGTGCAGTTAGTTCATTTATGTCCATAGATACAGAATCAAAAACAATGGACAGAGCGATTTCACGCAAGATGGCTGCAGAAACAAATCCGATTTCATTATACTCGACTTAATTATATTCTAAAAGCTCTAACCATACGATTGGGGGGGGGGGGGAAATGGTATATTTTGCACTTCGAAGAATTCGTGATGACCATATTCAACCGAAAAAGAGAATCTGGATAGAGAATCATCCTTTAGATACGGCATAAAAATAGAGCCTAAAGGAGAACCTTATGGGACTCAGTGTAATGCACTAAAAGGAATTGAAGCCTCCGTAGCCAGGTGGGCAGGAGCAGCAGTGCGTAGCACACGCTTCTTGATTAGACCGGAGTTCGAGCCCGTGACCACCAAATACGGAGGATGCGGAAAGGTCAGGGAATGACCACCGCATATCTCCGGAGCAATATGGCCTTAGTTGCTAATGCTCCTAAAAATCAAATAACAACAACAGCTAAAAGGAACTGAAGCCTTACGTTCAACTACAAATGACGGTTGCTTAGCAGTTACTGAAGCAGATTCAATAAGGAGGGACATATACCATAGAGGAGCCGTTGAGGATGGATAGATAGAATCAGATAGCGAATTAACCTCTTTATCTAAAAGGTATATCCTGAAAGAAGATAAATACGGCGAGATTGGAGGGAGTAGACTTTTTAGGAGGAAAACCGAATTGGTGACCATCGATAGAAGGATGAAAGCAGATACTGCGATATCTGAAAATTACGATTCACAGCCTTGGTTGCCATGACGTAAAAACAAACCTGATGATTAAAGTTTCAATAGTTTAAGAAACGGTATCAGGTATGGTAAGAATTAAAAGACCTGAAACAATCAATCACTCTTAGCAAATTCAAACTAACAGTGGGAAAAAGATCCCGACAGAGGTGAAGATTGGCTTTTCGAAGGGATGAATTGATCGGATTATTAGCATTGCCAAAGAATATTGAAATACTACCAGGGATTGCTAATTTCTTCAAATAGCCTTACCAGGGGTTGTAATTAGAACTGTCAATCAGTGTAGACTTCCAGAAATATTGAAATTATTAATTAACAACTATACTGAATTTTCATCAAAATATCCTCCACCAGATTTTATCACTGACTTACATAAATGATAGCATTCTAGCGATTAATTATTTTATAATAGTGTCTTGACTAACAGTATTCCAAGCGGTCTGCAAGGTTCCCCATTCATTTTTGTGAAAATGGGCAGATTTGACGTTCTAGAACCAATATGATCCCATAAACGTTCTGTTGGGTTTAAGTCAGGCGATTGGGATGCCCACACCATAATTGCAATACCACCCCCGCCTGTTGTTTAATTGCTAGAAAGTCGGGTCGTTGTCATGTTGTGATATAAAATTTATTCCACAAAGTCCAGAGGACGTTGCATTATGTTCAAGAATGTTTTTATAGACTTCTTTTCTTAAAATTCTTTCAATTCTGACGATGTTACCCACTATAGAGAAACAGAAGCAATCCCCAGATCACGATGGAGCCACCATCATGCTTGACTGTAGGCACTGAACAAAGTGGCACCATTTTTTCCTTCAGTTAATCGTCTCACATAAGCTCTAAGCTTGGATCCAAAAATTTCAAATTTGGAATCATCCATCCACAGTACGTTTTTACACTCTTCAATTGTCCAATGTTGATGGCTGATTGCCCAAGCCAATAGTTTCTTTCGATTTTCCAGTTTTAATATGGGTTTTCGGACCTTACACGACTATGAAATCCTGCTTGTTTAAGACGAAGTTTTACAGTGTATGTAGACACGGGAGTTTCTCTGTTCCTGTTGAACTCAGCTCGGATTTCAGCTACAGTAAGCGGTCGATTGCGTTTAGAGATCAATTTTATGGCCTTACTTTGCACTTCTGTTGTTCCACGTGATCGTGCTGATCGCGTTTGTCCTTTAAATTTCCAGTCTTCTTGAATCGTTGATTTTTCCAATACTTCTGGTGGAATTACAAACTTTTATACAGGGTTATAATAGCACTTCTTTTTTCAACATTCATTTCCTTATTTCTTGCCATGTTTATCAAGAGAAGCAAAATTTCATCAAACACTTTCTAAATGACGGATGTTCCATTTCATAAGTTACAGCTGTTACTCGTCCATTTATATTATTGCGAAACACTCTAGAATCATATAAAAGTTTCTATAACATTGAAACAATATTCCAACTTTCTAGAATATTGTAGAATCATCTTCTATAGAAGCCTTTCTGGAATATTCAAGAAATTTCTTAAATGTTATTTCTTTTTTTGATTTGTATACATAACAGAAATATTTTTATAAAAATTGGTGAACAAGTTGGTCCTATTTTAACACAAACTTTTGAAAATTAAGAAATATTAAACGTGATTCTAAACTTTTAGGTGGGAGTGTATGTACAGGGTGTTTCAAAAATGATGGTGGTCAATAATTTAAAGGTGAAAAGTACAAACTAAAATAAGTCATACATACTAAGGAAGTTAAACCTAAAACTACTATTGTGGTTTTTAACAAATGTTTGAATCTTACTGCTGTTTTTAGCTTATGTACTCAGCTTGCTACATGTGTCCATAACTCAACTAAGGTTGTATCTTTTTATTTGGTATCCTTGTACTGCCCCCCTCCATGAACATTGATTGTTCTGTTCAATATTTAGAAAGATTAATGGAATTTGTAGACAGATGTGTTGATGCAAAGAGCAGCAACGGTTAATTAGGATGGATAATAAAGAATATCAAGGACCCCCCCCCCCCGAGATTGATTTATTCAATATCAGAGAGGTCCAAAATGTTTATTCAAAAATTAATGTAAATAAAACACCAGGAATAGATGGCTAAAAAGAATTGTATTATTAAACTAGTAGATCTTTTTTTCTGAGGTTTTGGTCAATATGTTTAATAAGTGTTCATTAGAGGGAACGTTTCCAGGTTTCTGGGAGGTTGCACTGCTTAATTTGTTACAAAAGCCTGGTAAACTAATGACTGACCCTCGTGGATATAGACCGATATCTTTATTGGCTAACTTAGGCAAAATATTTGAGAGATTAATGTTGTTAAGGTTGGAATATTTGTTTCAGAAAATGAAACTGACTTTTTCGTATCAGTACGGATTTAAAAGAAATTGTTCAATTGAAGATGCTATTCAAGATTTGATTACTTATAGTTTAAATTCTAACGATAAATATGTATTAGCCCTCTTTATTGATTTTGAAGGGGCATTTGATAGTTTGGCATCAAAGTGTCCTCTCTTTTTTAAGAACATTATCATGCCCTATAGTGCATAGTAAATGAGAGGGGGTGAGCTGGAATAAAGAGGTACTTGGCAACTTTCGTAACTTCAACTAACGCTATGGTGTCTCCATGCAAGACCAGACATGCTCAGAAACTTCTTCCTGGTTTCGAATGCCATTCTCACTGTAGTTTCTCGCACGAAAAAAGCGAACAACAGATGGCCACGAAACGTTTTTTGGAAGGATAAAACCCAATTCATTTGGGATGGGGTGCCAATATCTTCAACTGCAGAATATAGACAAACGACAATCTCCACGGTAATTCAGGAATTCCTTCTGCTTTCATCCAAAGCCACTGCACTGTGTGGATTTAGATTTACGATACAATTCATCGTTGTGGTCTGTTTTCTGAACCGATCCTCCCACCAGATCCCTAAACATGATCTGTAAATGCGGATCGCTACCATCCAGTTTTGTCCTACTCCGTCTTTCTAGCTGGCTTTTTGAGGCGTAAAAGTGATAAATTTAATGCAAGAAGAGACGATTATTATCCAGTTTCCCTCCAGCGTGCCACACATTGGTCATTTTATTTGAATCTCCCTGGCTCTGGGATTTTCAAAAAACACGCCATGTTTTCAACATTCCACTGGCGTATTGCCAAATACAAAAGGCAACAATCGATTAATCCTCTCTTTATCCTTGAAGCCAGTATCCTGAAAAAAACATGTATTCAAGAATGGAATAGTTTTGATAATATACTATAGATTATTGCATAATTCTAGTCGTCTCTATAGTGTGACGAACAAATGTCGAATACTTTTCTCAATTAATTTTCTCTACAGTTACGTCTAAGTAGGCGATCTTTAATTAGAACCTCCCTGTATATTCGCTCAGTCTTATCTTACTAATAAAAGGACACACCTTAGAGATATACAATGAGTGATCACTGAATTATGAATTAATACTTCGTAGGTCCTCCTTTTGCCCTCAGTACAGCAGCTATCCGACGTGGCATTGATTCAACAAGATGTCGGAAGCGTTCGGCAGGTATGGCCAATCAAGCTGTGTGTAATGCGGTCAGCTATGAAGGTGATTGGCGTATCAAGACGCCTGATATGACTTTTCATAAGAGTCCCATAAGTGCTCCATGGGATCGATATGCTGCAAGTCAGAACTGTGTTCCTCAAACCATTCCTGCACAACAAGTGCCCGATGGCTCAGCGCATTGTCATCTTGGAAGACACCATTGTCATTCGGGAAAAAGTATAACACAGCGGGGTATACACAGTCAGCAAGCAGTTGACGATAGCGGAGACCAATGATACGTTGTTCCACATGTACCAGGGGTCCAAGTTCCTGCCAATGTAACATACCCTACACCATATAACCGCCTCCACCGACCTGCACTTTTGATACCATGGATAATGGATCAAGCGCCTCATGTTGTTGTTGTCAAATCCTTACACGGTGTGGAGTAAATAACGTGACTCATCCGACCAGCATACCTTCTTCCAGTCTTGTAACGTCCAACTTGCATGCTCTTTGCACCAGGCGAGCCTTTTACGCCGATGAACTTTGGTTAGGAGAGGATGCCGCAGGGATCGTCTGCTGGTATAGCCTATGACGCCTGGTCATGCCAGATATTGTTCCGGGTTAGTCCATGTACTGTTAGTCAACTCTTCAACAGTGCTGCGCTTGTTCGCCTTTACGAGTCGTTTACCGGCACTCAATTCTAACATCAGCTTTTCGCTGACCTTTGCAGTTTTTCCGTTGAGTCGTTGTTTGACCATTTTTACTCCAGTCCTGGTACACTTTTAACTACGGCGTCTCTCTAACATCCCACAATCTGTCCTTTATCAAAGTCCGATAAATTCTTCCTTTTACCCATCACGGTCTGCATTTTACTACCTATTGAACCACTGACACCTTATCTATACTACCTAGGTTGACTAACTGCTCACTCTCGTACCTCACGTGGTAAACAGGTCGCATTCAGTTTTCATAGGGGTGGTCATAATTCAGTGATCACTCAGTTATGTTGAACTGGACTAACCATCCATCTCAGAAACATTAAATGAAGCTTACTTTTAAAAAGCACATATTCAGAGACAGAATTTCTTCTGTTTTTCTAATCTGAGTGCTAGCTAAGACGGAATATCAACTCAAGAATCAACCGAATCTGTTACTTTCAGGGATGAAAATATTTCTCAAGGCATACTGATCTTTCGTTTTCGGGGATGAAAATCTTACTCAAGGTATACCAATCTGTGGTTTTAAAGGATGAAATCCTACTCAAGGCATACCGATCTGTGGTTTTCAGGGATGAAAATCTTGCTTGAGATATATCAAGAAATATAGGAGAATAAATAAAAAATTGTGTTCTGTCAACCATATATCGGCTAATTGAGCTTCGAAATTAGCAGATGTGGGTTAACATGGTATTGCATTTTCGCGTGGAATACGCTGACATGGCGTAACAGGGTTGTGGTTCTATCTTTCTAATTTCCTTCGTGTAACGTGGTCATAGAAGGCAGTTTAATTTCAAGTTTCCTGTTTGTGTTGCGTGTTATGGCCAAGTGTGCAGTACAGCTAGTTGGATGATTGTTCGAATCTGAGGCACCATTAGAACAGGAATGTCCCATCAATCTTTGCCCACATGGACGCAATAGTTACGGCACCATGTTCCGCTAATTATTCTCTGTGCTCTTGAACCAGAATCCAACTGAACTCCTTTATGCTAATTTATATGTGCGTGACTACACGAATTAGGGGATAACTCGTGGATAATACAGTACGTTTCATCGTACAAGTTTGTAGTCTCATTGCTGTGGTAACCAGCGCAGTAGCATCCTACGGACACTTCGACTGTTCGTCGATGCGTAACAAAACGGCACTAAGAGTGATGGAGATAGGAGCTGACAGGCAGTTGCTATGAGTTACCCTTTATACCATCAACATCTTACGCACACACTACTTTCCAATGTTATAGGAACTAACGACTTTTGCAAAGTTTGTCACCGAATAAAATTTTAATTCTTTATTCTGTGAGGGCCGTATGCGGCCCGCCAATTTGACATATTTACGCAGAAGACTATCGATCTTCCACATTTTATCGGCATTAAACTCTTTGCTGAACATTAGAGCTGTGTTTTAATCTCCAGTCATCAGAGGATGAGATAGGCCTGCAGGTTGCCGCGCATGCGTGTTAAGCTGTTGTTCACGCGTATTTGAAGACTAAAATTGAAAAATAAGTAAGTATTGTAGTTCCATTTGCAAAGAAAATACAGCAGCGCGTAGTTTAAGTTAATTGTTTCATATAATTAAGAAAGACAAGGAGGTTAAGTGAACTCAATATTATTGAACTTTCATTCGTTGTTTCAAGACACTTTTACCTGTTCCTTTCGGGTAGAAATAATCAAATACGCTTTATCGCGCGATTGTGGATACTGTTAAATATTTTTGTTCGTCATATGATGGACATTAAAAGTCCTGCAGTATTCTCTCGAAACTCAGCGTTTGTGGAATGCTGAAGAATGGTCTTCGATGTCAACTGTGTACTGATCAGAAATTGTTTGCATCTCTTCCTAAATTATTACAGCTAGTTAATTTCATTCTGCTAAACTATCCTAAAGGGACTTGATATCGTTTCTTGACAGTCTCACCAGATACTTGGCTCTACTACAGCAAGGTCTCTGTGCCTTTATTTATCTGCGCATGCCTAACTATATTCGTATTCACTGCGCTTAGTTGACTTAAGAGAGAGAGAGGAGCACGATGGAAAGGCAATTAACATTGACATCCAGGAGTAATGTATTTGGTGTAACTCGCAGATTCAGCAAGTGTATGAACCTTGTTGACTCTGTTCTATGTCATCAACAGATTTGTTCTGTCCTGATTCTGGATAGAACAAACCCGTTGTTCTGTCCTGACTCAGAAGACAATTCTCTTTTGTTTTATGAATGTGTCCATCGCTGACATCTCATTGTGGTCAAGGATGGACGTTCGTGGCTCTGTTTTCCACGTTCATTTGCAGTTAATCTTCCTTTCGTTAAAAAAGAGCATCCCCTAAGAGATATAATTTGCCACATGTTCTCATTACTAAAAATCTCTTCCATAACGACTCTTTAAAGAGCATTTCACTGTTCGCGTGGACTCAATAGACAAACTTCTTTTTAAATTCTTGTTAGTAAATGTGTAGTAAGTTTGCAAATACGCGAGGTCATTGTACGACTCCACCCAAAAGTACTGTGACGTTCATTGACACATAAAACTAACATTTGCAGCCATAGTTGTCAGCTAGAACTGATACCATCAATTTTATTTTCGGAGTGCCGTCAAATGATGTCGCTGTTCGTGAGGCCTTTCAATTTCATTTCGTTTGAAAAATTAGCCTCTCTTACAAATTGCTTTTCAGTTTGATTGCGCATAAATCTTTGCCATAAGAAGATGCTTCGTTGTGGACTGCTTGCTAATAATTACACGTTAATTAATTAAATTTCAAGGATTGAGAAATTTCGTTTAAAAATTTACGTTTGAATTTGGTCGGTTTTGAAAGTTCCACATTTTACTTTCCTGTTTTTTTAATCTTAGGTTTTTGCTGTAAAGCAGAAAAATAAAACGCGTACTCTCAACAAAAAGAAACAAATGTAGAAGGGAAAAAGTTACTTGATGGATATGGATTTTTCTCCGCTTCCACACTTAGAGAATCGATGCTGCTTTGACCATTTTTTTTTATTCTACCTAAACTAGCTAGTACTCAAGACCGCGTAGATAATTCCATTCTTATTTTCTAATATTTCCTGAAAATTAACTTCACATTTGAATTTTAACAATACAGCTGGACGTCGATTATTCGATCTTTTCGTAATTGGAGGATGACCAGTTTGGAGAATCGACATCCCACCATATTTGAATTCTCTTCAAAGAATGGAATTTCTAAGCGCAAATTCTGAATATTTTTCTAACTGAATTCTTTCTTTTACCAGGTTTCATTTGTTTTGCAAAGGCATAATTAACAGCATTCTCTGAGTCGGAAATTATCTTAAACGGGATGGAAAAATATGATTTTATAAGATACCCAACATTTTATAAGTGTCAGGTATTGTACCCAAGTTTACTTTTATTTTGATAGATTAAAATCATGCGTCATTTACAGGGGATTATTATTGTGCTGTTTCATATCATCTGACCCTCTATAAATCGTGAACACTATTTTTAGCTGATAAAGCTTTATTAAAAATCAACAGTTTCGGATTTTGTGGTTGATCGTTTATGTGCAAAGGTCTATCAGCAGATGAGCCATGTTTTTGTAAGGGGCAGCCCCTAGACCGTCAGTTCAATTCCCTCTCGCATCTCTATGAAGAACAGTACCATTGTAAAAGGGACAAATATGTGATTTGCGTAGTGTTGTATTATCTGGTCACTTGGCTACCCCGAAGCATCAGTCGCCTGGAGAGATGATTATGGGTACTCGTCCACACTACGGGAAGTGGGCCAGATCCAGTAGATAACTCTGTCTGTTTTAATAACTTTAGGGGTTCAATTGAGCAGTAGGACAGACGAGGACTAGGAGCTACAAATATAAAATCTTAGGCAGTAACAGAAGGCTGGATATCATGAGATTTACTTTCGGGCAGCCAGTTGTGGGTTATTGTAATTAATTACGTCTCAGAGTAGTTGAGATGGAGAATTTGTAAAATTCGAAGAGGAATTGAATGGTCGCTTTTTAACAATGGGAAAGTATCATTCCGAGAAGAGAAGATTAAATTTACTTATTTTTTATCGGGCATCCAAAAAAAGTCTGCCTCCTTCATTTAGCAATTCTAATAGTAAATAGACTTTTAGAATGAATGACTGACATTAGAACAAACAGTGATGACCTCTTAGATCCGTGTGTATCACGTGTGTATTCTCAGCAAGTGGAAGAATACCATTAACATTCAGCTTACTCAATCCATTCAAGGCTTTAAACACCTCAATCAGACCTCCGCGCAGGTGCCTAGTCTCCAGATGCTATAATCTGCAGAACTCTAGTCCTTCTAGGTAAGAGTACCCTTTTGTTCTCTTCACCAATCCAACTGCCTTTCTCTGCAGCCGTTCCAGCAAATTCAGAAAATGTCTGGAGGCTAAAAGTAAGGCTTCCAGACCTTTATACAGTACTCAAGACGTGGTCTAACAATGGTCTTGTAGGTCTTGTACAAAGGGCTAACACCTTATTCCTGCTAGTAAAGTTTCTGTATATCATTGATAGCCGTTTTGGCTAGAACAGTTGGTAGGATCGTCGTCCTCCCACACCGTGTGGAAAAGACCTGAATTCGAGCCCCGTCGATAACATGAAGAATTTTTATGGGCCTTTTTTTTTACAACGTCGCTGAGTTCGTAGGCATCAGGTGAGAGTAGCATGGGTTTTTCGTCTAGCAAACGGAAAATCGACCTCAATACACGCCCAAATTACAAACAGTATACACGGAGCAATATGACCTTAGTCTGTAATGCTGCTAAAACCCTACAACAAAAACAGCGACAATCTACCTGGGAACTTCCACTTCTGTGTAAAGAATACACGGCCATCGGTGAAACAACTGTTGGCCAGGTAGATGAGTTGGTACAAAACAATAAACGTGTAAACTCTAGGGAGATTGCCATCATAAGCGACGGCAGTGTCCACATTGAGGGACCAACTCTTCTTTATCGTAAACTGTGCGCTGAATACTGGCGAAATGTTTCAGTGAGAAACAGTGAGCATTATGTGAGGGCTTGTGATCCATCGCGAAAGAGGACTATCATTTTATTTTTGGTATCGAATCGTAGCAGACGACGATTATGGAGGTACCACTACAGCCAGCAAATGCAAGGGTAATCAATGGAAGCATTCGAACGCCCTTTCTCAGACCGAAAAATATATGCTCCATGCCCACTACAGGGAAGGGAAGGGATGTTATTATTTTTTTGATCGAAGAACCACTACTGACCTGATGGCCCACTATCAAAGCTAAAGTAAGGAGCAGTTGCTGTAGACCATTTAAAATAGTCGCTCTCATCTCAAAAATCGCATTTTCTTGCTACTTTGAACTAGAAATTAATTTTATAATATCAAATGAAGTAAAAAAAAAAAATACCCTAAAGACATAAATAATTCCTCTAAATTAATTCTTACCGGAAATTCCTTCATACGTCCACCATTCTTCCCAGCTGCTCCAGATCCCTAAGACCAAGAGATAAAAGTTTCGAGTTTATTTGAAATCAAACGCAAAGCCCATTAGCAGCGACATCTAATGGAATAAACACAGCATTAAACTAAAAACTATAAAATTAACGGAAAAAGTAGTTAATATTTCAATAGGATATTTAGATAGTTTTTAAACGATCGCATTTGATTATTTTAAAACTATTTTTAAAAAGCCAATTCTCTCTATGTATAATGCCCGAATAATTCATTGTAAAGTTTTGGTAAATAAAAAAAATCTTCGATTGTCTTATATGATCAAAGTCCAGAAACTCCTTAGGTTAAGAATTTGGATGAATTCGATATTAAGAGAGATTTTTTTTGTCTTTTTTTTTTTAAAGCAGGAACATATATTTCCGATAGGTATTTTAAATTCCGGTGATGTTGTCTATTTTAAACTCCAAGTTTCAAAGGGCGATATTGAGAGAAAAATCAATGACAGATAAAGGTCTGAAATTGAGAAACTATTGGTCTGGCACTCGGGCATCGTGCCCCCCCTGAACAAACAACCCTGCGAGCAATTTCGGCCTCGAATGAATTGTCTTCGACAACACTACACGCGATTTCACTTAGGGCATTACCTCGAAGATTGGAGAATATTCTGATTAAAATCTGACACATTTCTGTGGTTCCGAGTTTGGAAATGTCGAATCAGAGATGTGGCACTGCGTCGTGTCGATAGACTTCGATTTGAATAATAAGTTCAAAATCCAGAAAGGCGAGTCAATCGATATTTACTGCGTACGATGGCCAAGGTGTCACAGAACCTTCATAAAATATCAGAAATTTCTCGATTTAAAAAATGATCTTATCGAAAACTTGGCTGCTTTCAAAAGCTAATATTTAAATTGTTCCTCGCTGGCCATAAATCTTGATATTATTTTACGGTGCTATTTAGTTTAATATAAACTTATTTATAAACAGCGCGCAGTGTGTGTTGGTACATTTAAAAAAAAAACAAACCGTTGCTATATGGCTGCTGATTTGTAGTCTTTATTTAAAACATCTAGTATAAATCTCCAAAAAACACACAAACGATTTCGATAAAACAAAAAGTGCACGTTCCACTAGGTGGCGCTTCGGTAATTTCAGCCTCTGGGGCAAAATATAGACGTATGATTTTTAACATAATTATGAGAAAAGAATCCCTCTCACCTGGGTACGATTACCAAATGGATTAATCAAGAACAAAATCCAGAATTATTTTACAGTTTATGCTTTGTACATACACAGTGCTTTGCATTAGCAACACCCATCTAATACCTCGTGGTCGACCTTTTGCTCGTAATAGAGCCCATACACGTCTTGGCATGTACTCCACAAGGTGTTGCATGGTATCCTGTGGTAGTGCTACTCACGAGTTGCAAATGTGTGCAGTAATATCCGCACATTGTCGGGTGGCATCCAATGTCCTTTTCCAATAGGTTTTAAACATGCTCAGTTGGGTTGAGATCGGTTGAGTTGGGCGACCATGGTAGGTCGGAGAATTCATTGTTGTCTTTTTGACCACCAGTTAGCAACCTTCTGGGCTTTGTGCCATAGCTCGTTGTCTTGTTGTTAAAGAGTTGTCTTGACACACTGCCATCAAGAAGGGGAGTACTTGGTCGGCCAAGATGGAGACATGTGTTTATGTACGAGGCGGCTCCTAGAACGTCAGTTCAATTACGCCTCGTATCTCTGTGTAGAGCAGAACCACTGTAAAAGGGCCAGAAATGTGTTGGTGTACGTTTGTGTGTGTGTGTTCTGTTGTAATGTCTTGGCCGCTTGGCTACCCAGAAGCATCAGTCACCTGGACAGATGGTTCTGGGTACTCGTCCACACCACGGGGAGGTGGGCCAGTTCCAGTAGATGGGACACCTATGGTCTCAGAGTATGAAACAAAAATAAATAAATAAATAGAGAGAGAGCGAGCGAGAGCGAGCTACGATGGAAAGGCGTTCCAACAGAGCCGTTGATTAACGATGATGGGAAGACCCAGGGCATCTCAATAAAACGGTCTTCAAACCATAACATTACTGCCTCCAGCCTGCCGAATCCCAATGGTGCATCCAGGTGCCATGGCCTCGTGTTGTTTCTTCCAAATGCGGATATGTCCATTAGACCATCAGCATAATAGAGTTAGAAATGGGATTCATCAGACTAGGCGATAGATTTCCACATGTCGGTCGTCCAGCGTCAGTGCCAAAGTTGCCGGAAAAAATAAATAATAAAATAAAATAAAACCAAATAAAAAACTAGCCCAAAAGGAATGGTAAATTTCATTATTTAAAAACAGAAATAAGGCGATTTAATTATACAGCATTAATATCATGCATATAAATTATAAACAGTAAAAAAAAAGCAATTTTCGAAATTTATATGGTTGTATATTTTATTTTTTATTATTCTTTGAAGCTGTGATAATGCAACAGGCTACAGCCAGGGCCAGAAGTATAACAAACAGTACTGAAAAATAATTGAAAAATAAATAATTCAGCTTAACAATTAATACGTTACCTGTTTTGTTTAATAGAAAAATTAAATATAAATGATAACGGTATGTATTCAGTCTGCGAATTTAGGAAAGAAAATTAAATTAACAATCATATTTGATTAATTATTTTTTAAAAAAAATGAAAACTGGTTTCTCTGTAAACGATTCATTTGAAAGCGTGTGTTCACTTAAAGAAACTGATGATATCAATGATTTATGTTTTAGTTCATATGGTAATTTTAGGTTAGTTTTTTTTTTATTATTATTATTATCGTTGTTTTTATTATTTCTCCCTGATTGAGGGGTTCCACCTCGTGATGGGTACTGGTACCAAGTGCATAGGGTAGTTATGTCTGCTGTTACTATTGGTCAAGGAACTCTATGGCTGTCCTACGGGTGTTCAGGATTGCTATTTTCTGGAGTTTCTTGTATGTGTTCTCAGGGAGAGCAGTTGCTGCTAAGGCTCTTAGGTAGGGTCTTTGGCACCATACTGGTGGTTGACACGATGATCGTTATTTGTTGCTTATGCCACATCTTTTTTATCTTCTGTCTGTGAACTCCTTGATCTTTTTTCTGGAGGTTGCCAGTGTCGGGCATGGCAATGTCAGTCAGATAAGTAGCCTTTTCCTTCTTATCGACAAGGGTTATATCGGTCTGTTGTGCGGGATTGTGTTGGCCGTTATTATGGCTCGGTCCCAGCAAAGCTTGTGGATTTGGGTCTGTAATACCGCCTGGGGATCATACTTGTAATACGATACACTTTCTTTGATCAACTGGCATTTCCTCGCTAGCTTCTGATGTATTATCCTGGCTACCTAGTCGTGTCTATGAGGGTACTCCATCTGGGGGGATCACCTTGCATCCTGCAGTGATGTTTCTGAGGCCGGGTAGCATCGTCGACAGGTTGTCATCTGACACTCGGGCTCCTTGGCGATGTATTTTCTATAGTTACTGGTGTTGGATGGCGAGCATTGATTCTTCAGTCCCGGAGAAGAGCGTCCCGCTCGCGACCCATGCATTGGAAGCAATTTTACCTGTGTAGTCTTGATCGAGGTGTAGTGTATACCAGGGAGTGTCTCCTTTGCCCATCTTTCTACCTTCGTGTGTTCCGTCTGGGCGAAAGGGGACTCCTCGCCTAGGTTGAGTGGGGTATGTCGCCTGTCTATCTTCCTTGTGGCCTGATGGAGTGCTGCTTTGTTTTTCTAGAAGTAATCCTTTAGGTTATCTATCTCTATCTTCTGTTGCTCGGTTAAGTCTATCAGACCCCCTCCTCCTCTCCGAGCTATTGTCAGTCTTTCCACGGCTGCCTTCGAGCGGTGTTGGCGGCTGTTAGTCATCATTGTCCTTGTCTTCCTCATTATATCCTCCAGCTCGGTGTTAGTCCAATCTATAATCCCGAAGGAGTATGTTAGCACTGCAACTGCATAGTTGTTTATGGCTTTAACTATTCCCTCCGTTCAGCTTTGCTTTCAGCGGGATCGATCTCCTTGTGCTCTAGCTGTTGAGCCTGCATCATCCCCAGGTATTTGTAGGCCCTCTCTCTCCCTCCGTCATGGCTTTGATGTTTTTACCAATCTGCAGCTGGTAGTTTCGACCCACTGATTTCCCCTGAGGAAATCCGTGGTTCTTGCATTTATCTAGACCAAATTCCATCCTGATATCATTGCTAAATTCTTCGCTGATCCGTAGTAGAAATGCTAGACAAAACCACAGTGGGCTCAGGGCATCTTCCTGAAAGATTCCTCTCCTGATGGGGACCGGGCTGGTTGTGATGTTCTCGACCTTGATAGTGGTACTCCATTTCGACATGGTTGCTTCTATGAAGTTTGTTACTGTCGGATTGATTTTGTAGATCTTCAGCGTCTCTGTTAGTCAGCTATGAGGCACGGAGTTGAAAGGCCTTGCGGTAATCGATGTAGGCGTATACAGGTTGCGGCTCTTCTCGTAGGTGCTATAACTGTGGAATCAATGGTTAATTGCTCCTTGCATCCTTTCTGCTATTCGGCCATGATGTTCTAGCTCTCCAAGTGGTCTGATATCTTCTTAATTATGCAACTGGTCAGGACCTTGTACATTGTTGGGAGACAGTTAACCGCCTGTATTTTTCAGGGTTTCTTGTATCTTGGTCTTTAGCCTTCAGATATCATGCCTTGCTTAAGAAACTCCGGGACTGTCTCTGGGTGAATTATCATTCGGGTGAACTGCTGTGCTAGATGCTTGTGCGTGCAAGTGAGCTTTTTGTACCCATAGTTATGGACGTTATCTCTTCCTCATCGACTGTTGTACTTCTTCCTCCCGAATCTCCCATTCTCTCATCTCTTGTACGTCCTTCGTTTTCTTCTGTTCTAGTTCTATCCAGGGAGCTCGGCTCTTATGTCTTACTTCACTGCTGCATATGTTGCCCCAGAACTCCTCAATCGTCTTCTGTTCGGGTGGTCCGTTTTCGTCTTGTCCGATACGCCTGTAGAAGGCTCTTTGGTTTTCATCGAACATTCGATTGTTTATTTTTCTCTGGGAGCTCTCTTTGTGTTGGTGTAGTCTCTTGCTGAGTGCGAGGTTCTCCTCCAGTATGTCTAAGTATTCTCCTATTTTCTGATTTTTGGTCTTGTGTTTGCCGTGGCGTGGCGTCTCTTGAGGATGCTCTTCACTTTTCCCGTCAATTTCTTACTCTTATAATCCCGTTGGTACTGGGTCAATTGTCCTACTTTCACTTAATTCTGCTGAAGTCTTCTTTCATAAGCTTGCGGTTCCTTCTTTTTTCGGTTCTTCTGCTGCTGGTCTCTCGTTTCTCTTCCATTAATTCTAGTGGCTATTATGGTAGCACAGTACACAGCTGTGTGCATGGCCTCCAGTATTGCACCGTTGTTGTCAAGATAACGTGGTATTATTTTCCGATTGAGGCGGGTCTGTGACTCTCCACAGGATTCTATTGGGTCTTTGCTTCAGTATCACGTAGGCCTTTGTGAGGTCCATTCCCTCAAATTCTGTTAGGGCTTTCTTCCACTCGTCTTCTATTCTGAATATCATGACAGATATCTAGGCTAATTGATTTGAAAATTTACAGCCGCAGGCCTCTAAAGGTGCAGTGCCCTAAATCGTCACCAAAGTCCTTCGACACCAGCGGTATTATTAATTTCGTTTTAATCTGTATTTTCAATTCACCGGTTTCTTTTCTTTGTATGCTACTTGGTTTTATTTTCAAATATAATGCGTTTTTTTTTTTTTTTTTACTTTCGTTCTTAAAAAAAGCCCTCCAGGAGGCGTTGTGTTTAAAACTTCGCTTTCATAATAATCGATTATCAAAGTTTGCAGACGAACTTTGCTATTTTATTTCTGGTGGCTTTTACGCGTGCGCTTCATTGTCCTGTCTCGTTCCTCTATTTAAATTTATCATCGACACTTAAACGGTGTTGAAAGTTTTTCCGTTCTCTTGTCATTACTCATAAAAATTCTCTCCCTTTTTCTTCTCTCTTACTATTTCCCGTTGATATATGCTTTCTTATCGACTGCTGTCAAGGCGCGTTTTCAGTACCGTATTTTTCATTTACTCTTCCCCAACGTAATACGGGAGTTACTGTTGCATTCATTTTTCTCTTCGAAACACCGGCCTTTGCAATTGTTTCTTGGCAGTACTATTAGCGCTTCCTCGGTTCTCATTTATTCCTCGATATTTTCTAGCAAAGTAAATGTATATAAATGGTTCTAATATTCGTAATTTAAACTGTGACACGTACATTTTAAATTTTAACCTCCAAAAATGTACGCGTTTGTATAGTAGTATTTGCCAAACAGTGTTTGTATCGAGAAAAGTAAATAATTTTGCCTCTACATTTCGACATTAATATTGTAAATTTTTCGTATCAGATTAGACAATAATGTATTCGTTTGCTTTCTACAAATATGAAGTATCGCGTGCCGAAAGGCCCTCACGGGGCTCATTAGCTTAGTGCGTGACAGTTTGTCATTTGTTTTCAGTTGTAAATAACTATTACTGTCAGGTGAAGATTCTAATATACAGGTTGATTAATAGCGAAAATGATTTTTTCCCAAGAAGTGAATTTATTATTCTTTTATAATTTATACTCCTTTGCAGTTACATTTTTATTAAATTCAGTTTTGGTTCAAAAAAAAAAAAAAAAAAATATATATATATATATAATAAAATAAATAAAATATATACGCTCTTCGTTCCAGTCAAACAAACAATCAATATGGCTGCCATCTCTTTGCCTGTTTTCAATAAAAGCGTACAGATTATTGGCTTCAAAGTTTCCTAAATTAAAATAAAGTGCGTACAAAACATGATTGGAGTAACCGTCAAGGAATTTCAAGGAATTTCTTGACGGTTACTTGGGGAGCACCAGACCAGATTTCGGAAGCATAGGACAGAATGGGAAAGATGCATATTTGAACATGCTTAATGATTGTTTTTCTGTCTTGAATCGCTGCTGTTTCTTGTTTGATTAACCGTTTTGCTTTTTGAATTTTTTGAGCAACATATAAATAGTGGACATTAAAGGAGAGATTTTTATCAAAAACAACTCCAAGGTCTTTCGGAGCATAAATATTTGGGGCTGGAACATCTGCAATTTTTATTTCTATGTGGTGGTTGGGTTGTTTCTGAAGGGAATAAGTAATTTGAGCAGATTTGCTTGCATTTATAGTCAGATTGAGATCTTTCAGATACGTGATGATTTCACAAATCTGTAAATTCGCGTCATTGGTAACTTTGCGAATATCATCACTGGCTTTGGAGATTATAAATAACTTTAAATCATCGGCATATGCCAGCAGATTTGGATTTTCTTGTAGAAGTGGTTGAAGAGATGCTGAAAATATAGTACTGGAGAGAACGGCTCCTTGGGGATTGCCTGTTGAGGTTGTGACGAGAATATTGTCAGTACTAGTGGGGAAGAGGAGAAGTCTGCGATTTAGGCTGTATTGAAGATAGGAAATAATCATTGTGTCAACGAGAAAATGATTTTTTAGTATTTCAAAACCTTTTTTGAGATCTATGTTGTCAAAAGCACCTTTGATGTCAAAGTAAAATACATCGCATTGTGCCTTATCTTGAAATGCAGTTTGGATGCGCACAATGGTGTCAGCTAGGCTTGTTATTGTGGAGCGCCCTCTACGACCAAAATGCATATTGACAGGTACATGATGAAGACATGGGAGCATAATTTTTTCAATAATTTTAGTAATTATTGACGAAACAGCAATTGGTCGATGGCCAGGATGGTTATTTCTGCAAGCTTTTTTAGGAATCAGCGTAATCCTGAAAGTTTTCCACTGTCTTGGAAGGAATGGCTGGGAAACGCACCTGGAAATGATATGGACTAACGAATCAATGATGTATGCGCTGGACAATCTAATAATAAAACTAGGGATGCCGTCAGGGTCTGCACTACTATCAAGGCGTAATTGGTTAACTGAACCCTGAACTGTATTCTTGTCCACAAGTTGGTTAATTAGCAGGGCTTGACCGGGAGACATCATGTTGCACGCTATCTGCTTGTTCATAAGAATTTAATTCTATAACCCGGTTTTGTATACCTTCAGTGCAAATATCAGAATTGCTTGTTTCCATATTGCATCTTATCCATTCGAAAACTAGATCGTGCTGTAAGGTAGCTGTTGTTTTTATAGAAAGTGCTCTTTTATTGTGCTTTAGCGTGGACATAACACAATTTTTGTATGACTGAATTTTTTTGAGTTGAAACAAAGCTCTGCTCTTTTTATATTTTATGTGTGCTGATGAAGTGCCGTATTTCTTCTTCCACTGTCTGTGGTACTTTTGCTTACTTTTAAAGTATGTTTTCAGGTGGGATTTGAACCAAGGTTTGGAGTTGGAGGATATTCTGACAAGTTTGGATGCCGACACTGTTTTTAACTGATTCAGCCATTTTATAAGAAGAAAGGTGGCGTCCTGTAGAGGAATATTTTTGAGAGAATCCCATGGATAGTATTTTAAGAGCTGCAAAAACTTTTCTTTCTCAAGGAATTTAATTGATGATATTCTTTTAGTGATTTCCAGAGGTGGGGCGAGGATTCCCGCAGCAAATTGCTGCTTGAAGTTCTATACTTTTGTAGTCAATTTAAATGTAATATTGCTGCTAGGTTTTTCTTGCAGTGGAAAATTAGAGTATACAAGATCAAGCGCTTGATTACCTCTTATAACAGGGAAGTTGATTTTTTTAGCTCCTAGAACTAAAAATGAGTCGGACAGCAACTTTATTTGTAAATTATATTTGAGCAGGGGAAGGTTAAAGTCGCTTATTATAATGATGTTAATTTGAGGCTTAAAAACAGTAGTGATCCAGGTTACTACTTCATTAATGATGTCATTAGTAGGTTCAGGTGGAATATAGATATTATATATTTGAAGCAGAGAATCTTTCACTTGGATTAGTTGGGAAATTCCTTCAAAGTTGAAGATATTCGAGTTGTACGTGTTCAAAACTTTAATATTGGATTTTAGAATTATTGCTGTTCCACCACCTCTACGATTAATTCTTGATGTCATGTATGGAGTGTAGTTGAGATTCTTCTGCAGTGGGAAAACATCCTGTAGAGATTCCTGCATCCACGTTTCAACTAAACATGTGATGTCATGAGATTCTTCAACCATTAATGAAATAAGTGTAGACAGTTTATTTTTTACGCTTCTTACATTTTGAAGAAAAATTCTGAGACGGTCATATGTGTTAGAAGGATGTTTGCAAACAGATGTATTGGGTGGCAAGTTAAATGATGGATTAGGATGAGAATTATGAATATTATTCTCTAGCTATTCAGAGAGTTCAGCAGATTGAGAATTAGTTGGTAACTTCTAAGAAGCAATTGATAGAAATCTGAAAATGAAGTAATACTGTATTTCCACCAGAATTCCAAACTGATGTATAAGTCCTCTTGGTGATCAGTAGTGGCATGGCCCAACGGGAATGATTGCAGCAAAGAGATAGTCTTGTTAACATTAAAACCACTGAAATGTAATACGGTCTTCAGTGTTAACAGGATGGTCAGGCACATTGCAAAAAGCAGGGCCCTGTTATTGTAATTTTGTTCCTTACAGTATATCTTGACGATGGGAAATGAATAAAGATATGTTTTTAAATTTAAAATTTTAAAATTAAAACAACGTTATACCAAAATGACGTAATTCGGAGACTACCCGTATACAGCGCATTGAGTTCCGTTAAACCTTCTAGTTGGCACAAAGTTTCCTTAATGCAAACTATTTGTAGGAAACTTTCAAAAAGGTGGGGGGGGGATTATAAAATGTCGCTTTGAGATTTGTATTCCTTTAAACCAAAGAACAAAATAAAGCACCTGAAATGGAATGATCACACGGTTTAAATACTCTTTATAGAGGAAACAAAATTCTGTCTACACGAAATTTAGAAGGAATTTTCGGGCAAATAAGAAAACACGTACGGACTGGTGCACCATGAACTATGACGCCAGGTAGTTGGTGAGCCCAAAGTACTATCCAACCACTACAGAAGTGGACATTGTTGTTTTCAACTCCTGCTAAAATAAATGGTAATTCCTGTTGATCAATAAATGGTTCTCGAGTTTGTACCTAAATTTAGTACACCTTTCTTATATTAAACCACGACTTATGAGACTCCTAAATTTACATGCGTAATCTCTAATTTGAGCAACATTTTCAAACTTAAGCAAAAGTTGCATGTAAATAATACAACACTTCGGTGGTTGTGTAATAAAATTTTCACATATCCTCCCCCCCCACCACAACGCTCTTCATACATTGGTTACAGATTGTCTGTAAGGTGAGAAATGTGATTTCGTCGCCATGTACTTCGAAACACACAGCAAACCACTAGTGGGGCGTTTCGCCTTCAGGTGCAACATCGGGCGAATCACTCAGCCCCATCAATATTTACCGAACGACTGATCGATATTTACTGATCTGTTGGTCATTCCGGCGTGTACGTGCTAGGGCCGCTGATCCCTGCTTGCGTAAGAGCTGTTTATGAAATAAAGTTGCAGTGACTACTGTGGTTCAATCAGCGAGCCAACGTTCGTCATTTCCATTACATTACCTATTCATAAAGGTTCCAAGCAGAAAAGATTGGCGCTATTAAATATTCAAATAACAGTTACGGAAAATATAAAAATACAGTACTTCCAAAAGACGCAAAGCATTTTCATTTGAATCCATAAACGCTGATTTCTCTGTTGTGGCTTTTTGCCTTTCCTGCTGAAGAACAAAATGCTAAACTTACGCGCAATATAAGGACCGTTCGACTTTTTATCTTTAAATAGAGGGCCCAATGGCCATCCAATCTTTAAGCCATATTTCTTTATTTATAAGCATCCCCTTATAAATCCCCTTGTAAAAGTTTAAATTCGTCGGAACGAGAAGTTATGCTCACCCTGAGCATTCTGATTCTGGATCGATTAGTTATTTTGTCGCTTTGTCGGCTCGGTTTCATCATATATGTGCACGTTCATCTTACTTTGCTCACTTTGTTTCTAAAGGTCAGGGAAGGAGAACTGGACTTGCAAAACTTTTTCTTATTTGGTTCTGAGCATGGAGCTTAAAAATTTATTGAGCGTACCAACAATTCATCCGGTTTTCCACATGTGGATCACTTTGAGATACCGCACCTTCGGATTGCTGAAGGTTATGTGCGCCTACCCACTGATTTGTCACTAGACGTCACGAGAGTCAACTTTTCAATTGGCAACAGATATCACTTGAATCTGAACATATTTCAACGATTGTAGGGAATATCAAGTGAACAGTAGAAAAGGGCCCTCGCGGATAGGCTTCAATAGTTTTGCGGTAAAATATCGAAGGTAGCCTAGTGGGCTGAGTTTTCTGGAAGAGTTTCCTTGCACGTGGTGCGGTTCACGTTATTTGGTGATTAACTGTTGTTAAACAAGTTAGATGACTTTTGGTTAAGGCTTCAGTAGTTTTTAAGGAACTCATCGTGTGCGGATTGAGAATACCGAAACTACTTGTTGACAGCACACTTGAATTTCTGAAGACAAATTTTCTGGAAATACATGTTAAGGAAGGGTGTTCCAGAAAACAGAAGTAAAAGGGATAAATGAGGAAGATAATAAGTTGGACAGTAAAAGGATGCTGACTGGCTATGGAAGAGAAGTTTGGAAGAGAGAGAGGGGGGGGGGGTGAATTACAGAAGTGCCCTACAGCAAAACATGAGGGGGAAAAGTATTAGTATTAGTAATGGCCGCATGGTGCAAAAAAGCCTATGGCTTATGCTGCACCAGCCAAAAAAAAAAAAAAAAAAACGAATAAAACAATGATAAAAAAAAACAACCTAATAATTAATAAAAGAAAAGTAAATTAAACCTATCATCCTATGCGTTTCCCTCACCGAAGGTACTATCCAGATGACCTTTGAATTTCCCCAAACTGTCAGCCTCTACCACCCATGTAGGCAACTTATTCCAGTAATTTATAACTCGCTGGCTAAAATAAAACTTCCTGCAGTCCAATCTAAACATTTCCCCCCGTAACTTGAATTTATGTCCCCTAGTTCTAGCATCATTTATAATCTTGAAAATTTCGTCCTCATTCATTTTACGGATGCCTCTCAGAGCCTTAAACACCTCAATCAAATCTCCTCTAAGGTGTCTAGTTTCCAAACTCTGCAACCCACATATTCGAAGTATTTCCTCATATGAAAGCCCTTTTGCCGATCTCACCAGGCGAGTTACCCGTCTTTGCATCTTTTCAAGAAGCTCGATGTCTTTCTTTAGGTGCGGTCTCCATATTTGAACACAGTATTCCAAGTGTGGTCTAACAAAAGCCTTATATAATGGGATTATCACGTCCCTACCTCTACTTGCAAAAGTTCGATAGATCATCGATAGGACACCATGGGCCTTCCTTGCAACCTGTTTACAATGCTCAGAGAATTTCATGTCTGTCCGTATCGTAACACCCAAGTCCCTTTCCTCCAGTACTGGGTTTAGTTGAACTCCACCAAGTGAATAAGTTATTTTGGGATTACTGTTTCCCAGGTACAATGCCTTACACTTTGTTGGATTAAAGCATAGCCTGCCATTTTTCTGACCATTCCTGAAGTCTATCTAGGTCTCTCTCAAGAAGTTCAGCTTGACAGCGATCATTAACTACTCTACCAATTTTAACATCATCTGCAAATTTAGACATCACGCCCTCTATCCCTTCATCAATGTCGTTTATGAAAATTAAAAACAACAGTGGTCTTAATAGTGATCCTTGGGGAACCCCACTTCTTACATCAACTCAATCTGAGGAATAGCCATTTATCACAACCCTCTGCCTCCTGCCCTGAAGCCATCCTGATATCCATCTGAGGATTTTCCCAGTGATTCCAACCTGTTCCAGCTTATAAAGCAACCGCTCATGTGGGGGCTGAGTCAAAAACTTTGCTGAAATTTAAATAAACAATGTCGAAATTATTCCCTAAATCCAGCTCGTGAGTGACCCTTTCAAAATAGCGAACCAGATTTGTTAAACAAGATTTTCCCTTTACAAAACCATGCTGAGTATCCTTGAGAATTTCAGTTCTATCCTAATGATCCTGAATTCCACCCTTGATCATTGCTTCCATGATTTTCCTTACCACTGAAGTCAGACTGACAGGTCGATAATTTCACTCTTAGAAATTATCACCCTTATGTATGGGAGAAACATTTGCACTTTTCCAATCCAACGGAATCTCCTCAGAGTCTAATGATGCTTGCATAATTAGCCTCAATGATTCAATGCACTCACTTGCCGCCTCCCTTAAGTAATATATATTCCATCAACTCCAGGAGCTTTACTGGTCTGTAGGCTCGACAGTTTTTTCATTAAATAATCTTGCGAAATTTCAATATCATTAATTACATATTTTTTAACTTCGCTCCCACAATTTCCCATTGCCACAAAAGGCTTTTCATTTGAAATATCGATGCAAAATAACTGTTGAGTTCATCTGCAACGGCAGCTGGTGTATTTATTACTATCCCCTTTCCCTTACGTAAAGGTCCGATCTGGTTTGTCCTGCTCTTCTTGGCATTTATATATGTGAAGAATTCTTTATCCCCCCTCTTTGCTCTGTTTGCTAGTGATTTCTCATAAACTGCCTTTGCCTGTCGAACCTTTTCTGTGGCTCTATTACACATCACCTTGTAGCTGTTATAGGCTTCAGTACTTTTTATTGCTCTGTAACGTTTCCATGCCACCTTTTTCTGCTCAAGTAATGCGGCAACTTCACTATTCATCCAACTTGGAACCCTTCTCGTGGAGTATTTTTTTAAGGGTAAATACGCATTCAAGGCATCTGTGATTAATGTTTTAAAAGCGTACCACAGTTCAATTGTATTCATTCTCTGCGCGATATGTACCCAGTTAATAGAGGCCATGTAAGGCATCGTAATTTCCTTTTCTGAAATTAAAACCCATTCCTTTGCCTTTTACTTCTGCTACCTCTCTCGTCATCATCCACCGAAGAACTCCGTGATCACTTCCTCCTACTGGTTCCTCTACTGTCAGCCCTGTTATGTCATCTGATTCATGTGTGATGATGAGGTCTAGGATATTCTTTTCTCTAGTACTTTCCCTGACATGTTGATACAGATAACAGTCATCTAGTTGATTTAAAAATTTTGTTCCCCATGTCGAGTTTCCCTCCCATTTTCTCCAATCACTTAGAGGCAAATTGGAATCACCTATAATAAGACATTGACGCTTACCAAATAAATAACAAAGTATAGCATATCAATCCACTTCTTGATCCGAGGTTCTCAAACTTTGAAGCCAACCGGCAAAACATCGCATTACCTCGACTATGAAGAGGATACACAAATGAAGGTAGCTAAAAAAAAAAAAAAAAAAAAAATTCGGTTCACGTTAAGAAAGGTACTGCCCAAACCACTGGATTTTAGCCGCTGTTTGCATTTTGATCAGCTCTATCCAAATGTTCTTGGGGTTCCAGCCACCTTCAGCCGGTTCCTCAGAGTACGCCATTTCACCGGTCGCTATGCATTTCAGTAGCGTGATAAAAGGGTTGTGTGGAGCTCTTAGAATATGTAACCACTGTTACTTGAGTACAGTACGCACACAGACAACTGTTTCATTAGGGTCCAGACCTTGTGGATGATTCTTTAACTTTAGCTGCGATTTTTCTGGACAACACGATCCTGAGTACAGCATACAGGTCTGGAAACCTGATTTTAGGAAGGGTGTATATCTGTTGGAACGGGTGCAGAGAAGGGCAACGAGATTATTGGAAGGAACAAGAGTGTGAATAAGTTGGAGGAACAAGAGAGTTCTACAAGAAAGGCTTCAGTTTTGCAAATTTCAGCTTTGGGAAACTAGGCGCCCGAGAAAAGTTCTGATTGAGATGTTTAAAGCTTTGAATGGATTGAGTAAGCTCAGTGCTGATGGAATCCTTCCTCTTGCTCAGATTACATGCATGAAGGGACATAAATTCAAATTGAGACAGGATGGTTGCAGAATAGATGTGAGGAAGTTTGCTTTTGTCTTCAGCTAGAGGGTGGTTTGATTGTTGGAACAGGCTTCCGTCTGTTGTTATGGATGTGGGAAGTTTGAATAAATTCAAATTCAAGGAAGAACTAGACATTCTTGGAGGGGATGGATAGGTGGTATGGGAAGTATTTATTTATTTTTTTTTTTTTGATTGATGATGTATAAGATTGCTTTCTTACATCATTATTTGCCACTAATTGTGTGGCGTTCTGCTATTCTAATACGCGATCTTCCAGGTCGATATTCAACTTTGGCGAGGCTATTTCCCTTCCACTTGCATGCTTTTCAATATTTATTCAAAATTGAATAAATAATAAAAGCTATTTGCACTCAGCACAAAGTTACAAGAACGCCCCTTTGAAGCATAACACATAGATGGAAATGATGGATTATAATACAATTGGCTCACGCAATTTTTATGAGAATATCAAAGAAAGGTGTTGCGCTTTAACGAGAATTGATCTGTTGTTGAAGTATGACCTGATGCGTTTATAGAGGAGCTGGTTTCAAATTTCTTCTCTAAGGAATTTGAGGGGATTTTCTCAACATTTGGATACAGGAACTCTTCCTGTATCCAAACTATTGGCTAGACCAAAGATTACTGTTTTGTAGAAGTTCTTGGACTCTAGGTGCACAAAGGCATGGGGAAAGTTAGAGCGATTAAAAGTATTAAAGATTATAACATATATAAGTTTATCAGCAAAGTACTGCAGAGATGGTTAGGCTGGCAAAGGCTGAGTGATAATCTTTACTTCTTCTCAGAAACAGTTTTGGCGAAATATTCTCCAGAAGAATTCTAGTTATTAATATCTTTGTTGCAGGCAGTGAATAGTTACATGATTGCCTGATGTAACAGCGACAATGCTTGGGGTTTAACATGAAATAACTAATACAGGAAAAATTACATAAAACGTATAATTACATATGAAATTGATATTAACATGGGAAATGAAAGAACATGAAAAGCGATGAAAGGACGATGGCAGTCATTCGGTTGAAGGCGAAAGCTGTTCCCTGATGATGTGTCTTCTGTACGATTTGTCTAAAGGGGTAACTAACATCGCCTCATCACGCCATGTAACGAATATTCCAGCAACACGTGTAGCCACTCTTCTATCTCCCCCTTTTTAGGTAATGGTAGAGCTGTTGCTCGCATCTATGCAGAGTCCACGTGGGCTGAGCGGTGTCGTAGATGTCTGTTCACACGAGTATCACTGTTTCTTACTTCCTCTCTTCGCCTTAATTTACATTCCGGGCTTAAGAACATCCTTCCGGTGTTTATAGAAATCTATCCCTATGCACTTGTGAGTGGCTAACCTAATTAGCTGTTGCTGGCTAACAACTGTAGGCTTTTAACACAGTTATAGCTACTAATTTCGCCATTTTCTTTAGAGAAATATACGCTTTTGCCTAAGGACATTTAATCTACTTTATACTCTTTATTTGGAACTCAAAGTTATTATTAAACGGAAGTTTTGGAAGATATCTAAGTAGGGTGGGTATGGGAAATTAAGTCATTACCGTACCGTAAGTTTAGAACAAAGGAAGGGCGGAATTAGCGCTATAACAACGCCCAGATTTCTGAACCGTAGGTGATGACTGACTGCAGAAACTGGTATATGTATTGGAGCGTGTACTCAGGCTCTGTGACATGGAGTTGTTGTTTGGCAAGCCATCTTGATCTGCAAACCTTGTTGTGAATGTCTGCAACATGGGGTGTTTGAAACTGAGTTTAGGGTTGAATATAACGCCGAGATCTTTGTGCTTGGTGATTGGAGTGATGGGGGTTCCATGGATTTCCAGGTTTAGTTGCGTTGGGTTTGATTTGAGTGAAAACACCATTTGTGCAGATTTGTTTGGATTTATCTTAAGAGAAAACTGTGCCAAGTATGTAATCAGATTCTTAAGGCTGTTGATAATGGTTTCAGAAACAGAATCAGGTCGGGCGGTCCCGTTGATCCGATAGAGGAGCTTCAAGTCGTCTGCATAACTGATAAATTTTGTTTGCTGGCACAGGAATGGGTGGATGGCAGCCGTAAAAAGGAGCCCTGAAAGAACACCACCCTGGGGAACACCTACACAAACTTTCCTTGTGAAAGATTTTTTATTCACAGTCAAGTGAAGGACCCTGGTCGTAAGTAGCAACTTCAAGAATTCCAGTATATTGCCTTTTATCTGGTATCCATCCTCACAAAGTTGCAAGAGGGGCTGGATGTCTATGCTGTCGAATGCAGACTGAATATCCAGATAAACAATTGCCATCTCAGCCCTATCTTGTAAAGCCCCCAGAATGGTGTTGGTGGTTTGCAGTAAGTTGGTAATGGTGGACCTTCGTTTCAAGGCATAGTGAATGAATAGTGATTCACATGGCAGAACCTGATTGGTTAGGATGGGAAGAAGGCACTTCTCCATGACTTTGAGGAGACATGAGGCTTTCATTATTGGCCTGAATTGTGAAACTGAGGTTGCTCCTTGTGTTTTGGGGATTGGTTGAACAATATATTGATTCCAGGCGGTTAGGAAACTTTGCGTTGTGAGGATTCCATTAAAGATACCTATGAGTGCATCAATGATGAAAACACTAACGCTCTTAAGAATGAATTGTTTTGTTTTGGTTTTTTTTTTTTTTTAGGAGCATTAGCAACTAAGGCCATACTGCTCCGGGAATATGCGGTAGCCATTCCCTGACCTTCCCGCATCCTCCGTATTTGGTGGTGACAGGCTCGAACCCCGGTCTAATCAAGAAGCGTGTGCTAAGCACTGCTGCTCCTTCCCACCTGGCTACGGAGGCGCCAAGAATGAATTGTGGGACCCCATCATATCCAGTGCAAGACGTTGGTGGGATATCATTGATGGCCTGGATAAGTTCTCTTTTTGTGATGATGATGGAAGTGAGGACATCTCGCTGACAACTGCTGTGAATGCTCTTAAGGTCTGACGCTGACTTTGGAATAAATCTTGTGATGTAGTCTAGCCATTCGATCGGATTAAGTTGTTGAGAGAATTCATCATCCCTTGCCTTAAACGGTGCCTTCCCGATCTTGATTGTTTGTCTATGTAGGCTTTCATGGCTTCAGATTTGCTTCTATTGAACTGGGCACGGGCTCTTGAGTATGCAATCTGGTCTAGTGGGTCTAATTTTGCTTTCCATTTTGCATGTAGTCTTTGTTTATTCTGAAATTTAAGGCTGAGATCTTGGGTCCACCATGTTTTGCTCCGACAAGAGATTGAAACTGTTTTTGATGCTGCAGTTCGAGCAATAGACTGCAGCCAGCAGGTAAGAAAGTGCAGCCCGAGCTGTGGATGACATTGGTTTAGGATTTCTCAAGGAAAAATGGATGCTGCGAAGCAGCATTTCTCTGGATTGAGGAATGAAGGGCTAATCACTGTTTTCTTAACTGGTGCCTGATGTTGCCAGGATGTCCTGGAAGTGATTGGAAGAATGAGGGCTACTGGTAGATGGTCTGACATGAAGGCTGTTTCAGGCTGGCTGTCAACGGCGAGAGTGTCTGTTGCAAATATTAGGTCTAACAGGTTAGCGCCTCTGGTAGGGGAAAAATTCTGGAGGGTCAGACCTACTGCAGCCAGATTAGAAGATAACAATCTGCAAAGACTGTGTTGACCTGAGCTAATGTTAATGTCTCCACACAAGTAATGTTGCTTTAGGGTGCATTGATTAATGATCCAGTTGGAGACCTCTTGTAAAGTGCTCTTGGGAGGGGTATGTAGACTGGACGTGTACTGTGGGAGGGGAGGATGTAGACTATGCATACGTCAAGTCTATGAACTTGAATGCTGAGTGTGTAGTTCAAATATAATTACGGCGACTATCAATCAGCTATAGAAAAAATAGGTCACGAATTTAAATCTTCTGCGAAAAACAAGTCTAATGAATTTAAATTTGAACACTTATGCTGGCTGATTCAAAATTCTTTTACTCAGATTACATAATTAAAACAAATTGATTTATTCTTGATTCAAACGTTTGTTAAACAAATGTTTCAATCAAGAATAAACTAGTTAAACATTTTCTGTAGGGAGCAAGGAACTACCCTCTTTCAGTTGGGGGTAGCTGCTGTAGGAGAACCTTGAAAGTTCAATACCCCTAAAACGGGGCATTGAAATTTCAAGAAACGCGAAGTGTAGTGGTCTGTAACCTCGTGTGTTCTCTACGGTCGATTTTAGGTCTGTGAGGGGGAAACCGGAGTACCCGGGGAAAACCTCACTCCACGGCCCGAGATCGACTAACTCAGCACCGAGTGGAAGAAGGCAAGAAAACTTCCTGAATACCTTCTGCTGGATTCGAACCCAGGCTCTTTCACTCGGCGAACAAGCACACTGCAACTGCGCTACCGTGGACCGCACGAGCTTCAATCAAGTTATATGCTTTATAGGTAAGCGAATCATTCATCTTGCGATGCCACAAGCAAGTTAAAATGCGTTAATTCTTTTACTTTTAGAGTATGTAATTGTACGAATTTGTAATAAACACTGAAAATGTCAAATTTCTTGAATACATTCACGGAATCATTTCATCATATTCGATGACTTTTGTATGATTTTAGTGAATCTTGATTTTTGTTAGAAATTCCGGTTTTATTTATGCGATTTTGGATGTTTGTCTAAGTGTAACCTTACAACCAACCACTGCTCTGCATGCGGAGATACACAGCGTCTCCAACGATGTGGTTTTGCGCGAATTGCGTATGATTCTCCAAATGAGACAAACAGATGGTTCCTGAATGTCCTTGGTACTTTTATATTAAATTGTTGCACATTCATAGATTTCTGCAAGGTTACACACCGGACTTTAAATATGTAAGAAAATATTTCAGCAGGTTCAGCTGTACTTATTTCGGGGAGAGATAATAATCCTAAAACTGATTATGATAAGTAATTGGGGAGGAACAAACTGAAAATAAAATATTATTACATCTCCCAAGCTGAAAAAAATATCGACACACCTTTTGTGGGGTAGGGGATGCATTCCCAATATGTCCTTGTTTAAAAATCGGAAAAGTGGATGAATCGTTAATGCGAAACATTTCCTAAAATATAAAAATATTTGCGTTATTACTTCCCAGTAAGTTTTGCCAGTTTTCCTGCAATGAATATTTGATGGTTTATCATCAACTCCGAGAACTACATGTTTAGTAAATTTTATTTATATGCAGTGACTATTACTAATATAAAATAATACAATACCGTAGTTATAACATAATACTAACAATAGGTGGCAGATGACTCTCATCAACCGGTGCAATTCCACCACTTTGCTTTTTGGAGACTCGAAGTGGTGAAACCTATGTTTAATCACCAAAGCAAAGTTTCTGGCAACCCCTCCCTCCTCGTCTCCTTCAACCCATGCACGGTACTAAGTACAACAGGTGATACCTTTCGTGTTTGGGGTTTCATAAAAAAAAAAAAAAATTAAATGCAAAACTGCAACGTGAATCCATATTCTGCAACACGTTAGTTTCAAACTCGGGGAGGTGAGGGCGTAACACTTAGACTGCCTACATTGTCTTGAGTCTCATACGTTGAAGTAAAATAAAATAAATCTTCTGTTTATACTCCTGGACGACCAACCGGTCAGAGGAGTTCACAAGATAGACAGAATACAAGAAACAGCACCGTATTTAGCAGTCACGGTCTTGAACTCCGGTCACTCAAGGCATGTGTACTTGGCACCCGCTCGCCTGACCACTCGGCTACGGCGTAATGGGCCGCAAGGTGGACATTCCTGCTTTATGGCATTCAGTTTTTCTCAGATCTTTTCCGCGGGACATTTCGATTGTAAATGACTCCCTTGTAGCTTCATTTATCAAGCTGTGCTGTTGCACTGCCCTCTATACTACTTTCATGGTTATTCCTTAGTGTCCTATACTTCTGTTAACATAGTGTACATAAGTAACAGCAAGGAACAGGCAAGATACCACGTTCTGTTCGCACCAGTTACCATGGATAACTGGCACTCAAAACATTTCATTTAATCTTCTACCGATCTAATGAATTACGTAAAAGCCTTTAAATAAATGAAGATGATCCAAGAGAAGAGCCATGCGGGGCCACATACTGCAGAAATTAATTTTGAAGGCCTTTTCACTTGCTTTATTGAGTTTGTGTGATAAACAGGAACTGTCATTTCTTCCAATAATTTCGATTTCTTTATCAAGCGTGCCTGTTATTCATCGCTAATCTACATATTCCTGGTCAGTGAAGGAAGATAAATCTTCCACTGCTAACCTATGAGCTAGACAAACGGGACATTGACTTATGGATGCCCAGATTACTCCAGAACGTTGGCATTATGTAACGAAAGGGTAAAGATTTGAAAGAATACATCCTAAGCTTATTTGCATTTGTTGTAAATAAAATAAAATTATTCAAACCTGTGGAACCTAATATGAACTTAATGAGCCTTGATTACTTTGTTTTTATATACTCCGACTTTCAAAGGCTGTATTTTAAAAATAAACTTGATTTGACAACGGGATGTGATTGATACAAACGTGCGGATTACAGCTTAAACAGGAAACGTTGGAAGAAGGAACGAAATTTGAAGGAATAATAAATTTCCTTAATTAAAATGATAAAAACGTCACTGACAAAAAAAACCAAAACAATCGGGATTTATTTTTATTTTCACAAAACAATTGTTAATTAGATTTCTTCTAAGCCTTGACTGAAATCTAAACTCGTTAGGCTGTGAGAAATACAAGTGGGCTGGATTGGTGGATCCTCCCATTAGGATTAACTTCTGCATCGTGGCATACTTCGATGGTTGCTAAAATAATTTTAATTTACTTGAAATGTCTGTTTGTTTTGTTGGATGGACTTTGATATTTTTGCAGATTTTTTTAAAAGGTATCGCTCCACGTAAATATGTCGAGGAATTCCGAGGCTGCTTGCAATCACAGGGAGGATACATGTAGAGGTTCGGCTGTACTTACGCAACTGCATTGTGCCAAAATCTTGAGGCCATCTCAGAATTAATGAAGACGTTAAAATTTTTCAAGAAATTTCAAGTGCTTTTGCTCAGTTATGACTGGAGATTAAAAAAAAAAAAAATCACTAGGATCCTAAGGACAAAAGCAAGGAAATAGGGATTTGCGTATTTGCCACCCCTTTAAAATATTTATAGAAGTGAAAAGTGAAAGGAAACAAACAATGGAATGTAACGGAAATGCGAGACGGAAATGACGCAATTACTTCCTGAAGTACAATCATACTAAGGAAGGATGATTGTGGCGTCACAATCATCCTTTCTTAGTTCTTCCTACTTTCACAATCATGACATCGAGACTACTTCGGCACATCGATGTTGTCTCTCAATGTCACAATCATACTTCCTGCAATAGTAACTGCAAAAATTGATTGTGACGTCATACTATTCTATAAATGGATTGAGCTAACCTCTTCCAAGTCAAGGATGTTTTCACATAAAGCATCTTTCTTCAGTACAGGGTACATACGCTTTAATTTTTTTAGATGCAGAGGAAGAAAGATTTATGATGCGCTTATTCCAAGAGAGAGAGAGATTAGAAGTCAGGGTTATCCATAAGAGTCTTGTCTGATCTCGTTTAGAAATCTAGTATCGTCGAAGATAAGGTTAGGTGCAGAAGAATTATTTTTTTGGAGATGTAAGACATGGCGGAGCCTTACAAGGATTGAAATTAACTAAGTTATTTTTGCCCGATTGGAGATTTACCTGGAGATCAGTATTTAAGAAGTTGTTAGTGGATATTCGAAAAGTTGAAGCTGTTTGTATAGGGCAAGGTTTCTCAAACTGGACCGTGGAATGCAATGTGCTCCGTTTCAGCAAAACTACGGATAAAATTTCTAGTCGATGGAAGAAGATCATTAATATACAAGAGGAAAAGAGTGGGAAAAAGAACTTAATCTTGGGGGAGCATCAGTATTAGTGGAGAAGTTAAAAGACAACGCTCTCTACCATCTGCCGCAGTGAGCAGTCTGAGAGAAAACTGGATACCCAATTACAAAAAAAAAAAAAAAAAAAAAAGTCGATAATCCATGAGATGGAAGCTCGGGGTATGATCAGCAATAAACCTTTGCCAATAGGGAGAAGCATGCTTTTATTCCTCTTTATAAAATTATAACGAGATCTCATTTGGAATATTGTATTCAAGTCTAGAGACCTCGTATAAAAAAAATGAACACAGAACTTGGAGAGAAGGTCCAAAGAAGAGCAACTAGATTTGTTGGGTTTGTTAGGATTGCTAAGGGTTGTCTCTATGAGAAACGCCCTAGAAGATATGGATTCCAGACACCTCAGGGTACCTGATAGAAGCGGTTAACGTAGTTAGAGGAATAAGTAGAGTGAAGGAGGGAGTCATTTCCGCATTGGCGGGTGAAATAAGAACAAGAGGACACAAATATAAAATCTTAGAAACAACAAATAATAAGATCTCATGAAGATCGTGAAATCTAATCTTCGTCTTGGGGCAGCCTGTTGTTAGTCAGTGGAAGTTCCCTCACAAGGTACGCGAGATTGAGTGTCTGACTAAGTTCGAATATGATTGTTACTTTTTTGGAAATGAATAAATTGCGATTGATTCAGGAATTTGGTTGTTTTTTGTTTTTTTTTTTGAGCAACGCATAATTAGTTGGGTTTCTAATACTAAAAAATCATGGTCGCCCTGTATAACAGCATACACGTAGCCCTCTGAGTTTATGACAAAACCACCACCTTGAGCATTGTCTTCTAAGTCACGATAGAACTTTTTCATGTACACATTAATTAAAACGCCGAGTAAGCGAGGTGAAAAGCAGTTTCTTCTTTATTTTAAATCGTCGATAAAGCTACAGTTTAAAAAAGCACAAAGTTAAAAGATGCGACGATTTGTTTTTAGTATTAAAATGGCATGATGATGAATGGAAGTGAACTTAGTCTGCAAGGGGGGGGGGGCTGACTTCTCGTTTTATTCCCACAGTCAAAAAGTGCCTATCCAGCTCTTCCTTGAATTTTGTCAAACTCTCCGCCTCAACTAAATTAATTCCAATGTTCCACGAGCAAGCTGCCCGAAGGTAAGGTTCAGAGGATCCAGTCTTCTGTTGCTTTTGAGATTTTATACTTGTTCGCCCCATCAGTCAGAATATTGCGGCAACTACATCTGCGTGGTTGCTGTCTCTGAAATGATGCCGAGGAACAATCTTCCGCAATCCAATGGCCTGAAACCCAAGCCCTAGCTGAGTTTTAAGCCTTGAAATCAAAGTAATACAAACACACAAAGAATATATTACACTGAACTTTGCACAGTTCTGTCTCAGCTGCATACTAAACCACAAGTTCGCCACTCATTGCACCCATTCAGGTGAATCGCTATGGGCTTAGCAGCAGCGGTCATCTGTAGTCAATGAAGCCCAAGAAACAGATATTTTATTGACATTCGTGGTGTTCTTAGCCCCTTATCCCCCTTTCAATTCGACCATCCTTCGATCGAATTTTCTTCTTTGAAATAACAAAGTGTGTGGGTAGATGTATAACTTTCTGCGTACCACTTAAAATCAGCAATTTCTCATTGATGCAGTGTTGACCTGTTGCACGTTCTGCAGTTGCTGGCATCGAATACTACCGTGAAACAGTTAAGTTACAGCAAATCACTTACCTTCCAAATAGAGAAACACTTGGCAAAGCACGGACAGCAGAGAGTGCCTCAAGATCATCCTGAATTCGTGGTCCTGGCGTCCTATCGGAAGAATGGTCGGAGAAGGGGTGCGCACATACAGAAAAGTTCAGTTCGTGCCTCGCGGATCACACACACACATTTCAGCTCGGTCCTCTCGGCAGCGAAGAACTGAAGCGACAACAGTCGCTCGTGATCTCGCACGAGTCCGTTAAGAAGGGAGGAAGAGGAATGCGTGCACACGAAGCAGTTCGTGACCTTACGTTCCAGAGTCGCTCGGGGGCTAGTTATCCTCGATAACCGTCCGGTAAGTGTGCGGCACTGGCCCATGTGAAGCCGTGGAAATCCCCGAGACCTATCCGTCCGCGCGCAGTAGTGGCTCCCCCTGTCGGCGCTTCCGTTGATCAATAGACACTGAACGGACGGAGTTGCGGTGATGTGAGAGGAGTTTCTTCTCCCCCGTGGACGCGGGAAGAGCACCGCCGACTACTCTTTTTAAAGGTTGTTAGACGTCGACTGAATTTCCGCCCGTGGCATTCTGTTCGCACGCAAGCGATATTCTTCATTGTCTGGCGGGAGCGGAAATTCCTTAAATGAAAACACGCGGAAGTGATGAATTAGACACCACGTGGTTGAACCCGCGAGTGCGGATTCCCGCTCGATTCACCTGTTCCGCCCTAGAGTGGGTCAAACACTCTAATATGCAGGGACAAGGTGGAGAGTGGAGTGGTTCAAATGTAGAGTACAGCAACCAGTTGTCGAATTGGTTTCTAATTTTTTCTGGGCTAAGTTTGGTGTCCCACTTAAGAACTATTGCGTTAAAAGAGAGATCTTCTTTTGCTTTAAATTGAGGAATATTAATATTAAGGCTAAAATTGCGCATGTTTTGTGTTTAAGTAAATTTATATTAAGCGTGAATGTACCGTATTTTCCGAACTATAGGACGCGCTAGGTTTAGAATTACCGCATATATCTAAAACACAAATTCACAAGTGCTTACTAAACTCATTGTATGATCTGATGAACTCGGTACAGTCACGATAGTCATTACCGATGGTGGTCTGACCTTTAAATTTCTTCAATGAATTTGTCGCCTTTAGTGCCATTGCAGATTCCATATTTCTTGAAAGAGTTGAGATTTCCAGAGAGAAGCAAATTTTATTGATATTTTTCTTGGGAACAACGAACGAGTTCTAGTGAGACGTGCATAAGATTTTACTGGAATTGGGATGTGACACGCAGCAAAAATATACTGCAAAAAAAAAAAACTATCACTAATATACCTTTGGACCATTAAGATGCAGACAGTTTTAGGCATTATCGAGAAAATAAGGGCAATTGAAGTCGAACGTTTCCACGTGACAAAATTATAGTTTACCGGAGTGCAAAGGAGGGGAAATTTTCACAAGTTTCTTAACCCTGTGCAGTACCCAAAGATGACATACGTTTCTGAATTGAACTATAGAATTCTGTCTTCAGGCCGTGGAGAAATCTACACTCATTCAACATAAAAGCACCCGTTTTTAGAAGCTGAGTTTTCCGGAGCCCTCGTGGGGAGCACAGTTGGTAGCATCGCCGTCCTTCCCCACGCCGGATGGAAAAGACCCGAGTTCGAGTCCAGTTGATGACAAGAGAAATTTTTATGGACCTCTTTCACAACGTGGTCTCAGAACGCGCAATTTACAGACAATATACGCGGAGAAATATGGCCTCAGTTGCTGATGCTCCTGAAACCTTAATACAACAACTGTTTTTCGGATAATTATGCTCCATCAGGATTGAACAAACACCTTTACCTGTCCGTCATTTACCACACCGAGTCCACCAGAACTCCGCTGTGACTGAGTTCTGGTGGACTCGGCTATCGGCAGAGAATTGCAAGTTTAATCGTGTGAAGACAAGTCTATGTCAGTCAACCTGGTTGCAGCTCTCCCTTGCGTCCGCGTTGCTGGAGGTGATAGAGAGCTCGTACCTGTGTGCATGTTTGGTAGAAAATGTCGGTCTAAAGCCGGCCATTCAGGTTTCAATGTCGCACTAATTTTGTTAGAAATCAGATGAGCACGCAATTTGAAATTTGCGTCGGAAAATAAACACGTCTCTTGATGAACAAATCTCTCTCGCTGTTTGTGTCATGAAAATTAAAAGTAAAAGAAGATGGTCGTGTAAAGAATAGTTAATGACAAAAAAAGGACTGGCATACTAATTGATTGCGATTGTATCCTGACGATTGGTGTAACTACCTTCGAATGGGCGAGGACAGTTATTTACAGCTTGAGTTTTGAACCAGTTTAAGCTCTCTTTTATAAGAGGTTGTTCTAAAATTATTAATATTTTTCTTAACGAATTTCTCATGAGCCTCAGGATCTACTTATTTGAATGTGGCCATCAACGCATTTAAGGCTATTCTCCCTGCGTTTTTGTCACGATATTTCTGTTGACTTAACTTTCCAAAGCCGATTATTTTCTTTGCATAATTCAAAAAATTCAGTCAGGAACGTTTGTGCTTAATTTTCCCTATCTTTCTGTCAGCAAAATGGAAATGAATCGACGAACTCAAATCGCACGATCGAATTGTTCACGCATTCAAGTTCAAATGATGTTGCATCCAACATGATCTTCTGATGCAGTCAACCTGAACTGTCTGCGGTCAAAATGAAACCGATTCAATCGATCGCACCCACACACGTTCAAAATCGCTTCAGTTTTATCGTATCCAACAAAATTGCACTCAGGCGTTGGAACGTGAGTGGACGTTAACTCTAGTTGGAGATTTCCGTCGCGTCTATGTTGCTGTACGTGATTGAGAGCTTGTTTCCCAACCAGACATGAGCTGTGCGCATGTCTGGTGGAAAAGTAAAACTTTTCCCTTTCCCCCAAGTGTGTGAAATGGTTGTAGCTGAGTCCCAGTGGCCTTGGCTATGGACAAAGGTTTACATGAACGAGAGCCCCAATCCAAGCATAGAGTGTACATGACACTCTATTCTTTGGTTGGAGCTCTCGATCACGTCCACGATTCGGACGTGATCGAGAGTTCATTTCTGTGTGCATGTGCGAAATAACGAATAAAAGGTATTTCACTGTAAATAGTAATAGTATTCGTCATATAGTGCAAGGAAGCCACAGATTTTGCTGCACTGGCAAAAAAAAAACAAAACAGGTAGATAAGAAAATGCAAATTATATGCTCCCCTCCTCCCACTTTGAACTTATTGAAGCTGTCAACCTCGACTGCCTGCGAAGGGGACTTGTTCCAGTAATCAGCGACTCGCTAGCTGAAAGAAAACTTCTTACAATCTAATCTAAACCTCTTCCCCTGTAATTTTAATTTATGACCCCTAGTTCTGAAATCCTTTTTGAACCTTGAGAATTTCACCTTCATTCATTTTGCTAATGAGCCTTTTAAACTTCAATCAGGTTATCCGCTAGGTTCCTAGTTGCCAAGTTCTGTAGCCCACATAATCGGAATCTTTCCTCATATGGTCGTCCTTTTGTCGATCTCACCATGTGATTTGTCCGTCTTTGGACCCTTTGAAGAAGCTCAATGTCTTTTTTTTTAGATGAAGCCACCATACTTGAACACAGAATTCCAAACGTGGCCTTCCTCTTGCTTTATACAGTGGGATTATGACATCCCTATCTCTACAGGATCATCATTATCATCAGCCATTTTCAATCCATTGCAGGATGGACTCTCCAGCAACTTTCTAGTTCCTTCTGTTTTGTGCAATGGCCATCCATTTCCTACTCACGAACTCATGAATTCCATCTGTCCATCTTCGTCATGGTCTTCCAGGTTTTCTTGTAGCTCCTCTTGGGTACGATTCTGTTATTTTCTTAGTTCATCTGTCATCATGTCTTCGAGCTGTGTCCTGCGCAAGACCATTTTAGTTCTTTAGTTTTGATAAGAATGTCCTTTACTTAAGTCTGCTGCCTAATTCATGTGTTTCTCTTCTTATCTAACAGTCTCTACAGGACAGCGTTCTATAAATCATTGATGGGACACCGTGGCCTTTCCTGGCTGCCTGTTTACACTGTTCAGAAAACGTCATATCTGCGCGTATTGCAACTCTACTGTTTTTAATAATTCAACCCACCAAGTGTATAATTTATTTGTGGGTTGCTGTTCCCCAAGTGTAAGCAAGACCTTGCATTTAGCAACATTCAAACTTAGCTGCCACTTCTCTGACCATTTGGTATGTCTGGGTGTGAGTGTATGTAATAGTCCTAAGATGTGAATGTCTGCCGTACTGGATGAGAAATGAGTACCCTTAACTTGCAAAAAAAAAAAAAAAAAAAAAAAAACAAAGTGTGTGTGTCATCTTATTCCAGGTACTGTACTGAGTGAAATCAGTGTGTGAGAATAACGAGTGATTAGTATTTATTAAAAAAAGCGACTGTCTAGGTAGTTGTTCATATTTAGGTGGCGCCTGCGTCCTGTCTCTGTATGAAGATGAATGTAAGAAAGCAAATGCATTAGTGCCAGTTGTGTTATGTGCTGTTTTCCAGTCTGCCCCTAAATACGTAAAAAAAAAAATAAATAAAATAAAAATGTATAGGTGTGCAGTTGGGCTCAGTACATGTAGAGTTGTGTGTAGTTCTACAGGCCCCCTCCATTAGACCGAAGTGGGGTGAACCTACTAGTAAACACCCTACCATGCTGACGTCGTGCCTCCCCTCCTTTGAGGCATGGCGTGGGACCTACTGACTCCAGTTACACAGAGAGAGAGAGAGAGCCACTGTGCATCCAGAATGCAATCTCCTCTCCCATATAGGGACCGAGTGCCCTATGTGCCCATTTCTCTTCCCCACTTCCCACTCAAACATCTCGCCTGATGGATTCTACCACCACAAACCTTTTTCTGCCCTTGATAGTCCCTCCCCTTTGTGAAGGATGAACTCCCTCCACAGGGGTGCCCTTCTATCCCTTAACCTCTATTTCTAGGTGCAACGTCTTCTTATCATCTGCTTCCTCTATCTTCATCCCCTTTACTCCAACACTTGAACTATCACCCCAGCCTCCCTTTCCAGTAAAATTTTATTTTATTTTATTATTTTTTTTTTTATTCCATGGTCCTCCCTGGCAGCTCAGGCGACGTTCAGGGTTCGACCCAGCCAGAAAATTATTTACTCCCTACTGTACTCGAGCCTGTCTCCACGGGGCGATGGACGGGCAACGTGGATCCCATTAGGGATTCTGAAAATCCTCGTGTTGCGATGGAACACGTGCATGACAATCCAAACGTTAGTTCGGTATGGACTAATGCGTGACTTGTTATCGGACCTTTTTTTTTTTTTTTTTTTCCGCCTAAAAAGCAATAACAACTTGACTTCTGGACACGTTGCAGCGAACATGTCCGAACAGCCTTAAATAACAAATTTTAAAATCGTTGGACTCGAAGAGATGAATATTGTGCAGGATGGACATTAAAAATATTGTTTATTTTATAAAAACTAGATACACCCGAATAAAAGAATCACTGAAGCTGTTGCAACTGTTACACCATACAAATTGGGCCACGTATGATTGGAAGTTTGGTATTTTCCGAGCATTAAACGGTGCCCGTATTAAATTTTACGAAACAAAAAGAAAAAAAAAAGGCAACTTTGAAATTTTCTTTACATTTGTGACAATCATTGCTGCTGTACCTCAATTATTTCATAAACTACACCACTTCAAAATACGAGCATTCTTTTTTATAATGACCGGACAGACGCCGAGTGAAATATAAAGTACTGAGGATTTTTTTTTAAAAATGAATACAAATTTATAACTGTGTACTGCTAACTCGTAATATTTACCGGCGCACATTATCAGATATTAAATTAAGTAAAATTTTCAAAAATATATTATTATCAAATATATAAAAATAAATTATTATCAAATTAAACCCTCTCGAATAGCAAAATGGATATAATCACAGTCCTACCCAAACCAAGTTGAAAAGACTTGAGTTCGAATCAGCCATTTTGTGGAAAAGGATAATAAAAATTCCTCGAGGAATTTTTATGATCCGTTTCCGCAACGTGGCTGAGTTAGTCAGTTGCACGTGAGGGTTACGTGATTTTTTTCTCACAGAAACTTGGGTTTTCTTCGCAGCAAACAGGCAAATCAACTCTCCACAGAACACGCAATTTACAGCCGTAATATACTGTACATGGCGCAATATGGTTTAAGTCGTTGATGCGCCTAATCCCAACAGCAATCATCTAATTTTCCTCGGTGATTTTAATGTTCACAATTCCAGCTGGCTTCCGTTTCCTAGTCACACGGACCCAGCTGTTTAAGATGCTGAGGCTTTTGCAATTACTAATGACTTGCACAGATTGTTCATTTACCTACCAAAATACCGGAGAATGCTAATCATACAGCCAACACGCTGGATCTTTTTCTCACAAACAACCCTTCTAAGTACACGGTCGAGGTGAGTGATCCTCTAGGCACCTCAGTTCACAACTTGGTGATGGTTCTTTCTCCCACTCTTTTCCTCTTGTATATTAATGACCTTCTTCCATTGACCGGAAATCCCATCCATAGTTTTTCTGATCATAGCACATTGCATTCCACCTTCCAGTTTGAGAAACCTTGCCCTGCTCAAACAGCTTTAAATTCTCGAATATCCACTACCAATTCCTTAAATGCTGATCTCCAGGTAATCTCCAGTGGGGCAATGATAGCTCAGTTGATTTCAATCCTTCTAAAACGCAGTTCTTGTCTTATATTTTGCAAAAACGATTCTCTTCTTCGATAGGATTCTCTTCGATGACACTCTGATTTCTGGGCAAAATCATATATCTCTATTGGAGATTACTCTGACTTCTAATATCTCTTGGCACAAGCACATTACAAATATTGCTTCCACTGCATCTAAAAAACTTTGTTTTCTCTTTCGCTCTCGGCGTTACTTTTCTTCCAAACAGCTGCTCACTCTGTATAAATCGCAAATCCGCCCTGCCATGGAATATTGTTCCGACATCTGGGGAAAACCTCTCTCAGGCTTCTAGATTCCATTCAGAAGAGAGCAGTTAGGTTAATTGATGACTCATCTGTAACAGTCTCTCTCCACTCTCTGTCTCATAGACATTTTGTTTCTACTGCATGCCTTTTCTACAGGTACTTCCATGGGCACTGTTCTTCTGAATTGGCTTCTATAATTCCAGCTCTCTCTTCCAAAGCAGTCCGAACACGTGTTGCAACCAGTGAATATCTTTTACTGTTCAATTTCAAACTCACAGAACTAATTAACTTTTTTTCTTCCTCATTTATTCCTTCCTTCAAATTTCTTGAAAATTACAATCTACAGAAGTTCAAATCTAATGTCGACAAGTATCTTCTTTCAGTTTCTCAATCTTCAGCCCATGCACGGTACTAAGTACTATAGGTTATAATACCTCTCGTGTTTGGAGTTTTCATAAAAAAAAAAAATTACAGATAAGGTTTTAGTTTAATGTTCAGTGATTACTTCATTTTTCTGTTCAATTTTTCTGTTAAAAGAATCAAGGAATAGATAGGATTAAAACGCGTTTTGTGGCTAGTTAACTTCAATGCATTTTCTCACAAAAAGGAATTTGGGCTCTTTTTCATTCTACCCACATTTTCCACTAAAGGTAATCCTAACATATCTCAATACTTGACCCGTTCAATATCACGACATCGCTTCTGCTGCACGTCTTTTCTGTTGAAGTTCACACGCAACTGGACCAGGCGCAGTCAGTGTGGATCAAACTTGATCATCGGGTTGAGCTTAGGCAGATGACCTCCCAAGTAAATACACTTGAGTCCAAACGGGTCTGGCCATTCTCATTGCAATGCACATTTACTCAATTGATTACTGTTGATCCTTGATAACATTAAGTTATAGAATTAAGCTCAGCCAGTAAGTCTAGTCACGTGAAACCACTGATGGGCCATCTGTTATCATCGGCGCATTAGACATGCTACTCCTTCATTGAGATATCTTGGCAATGCATACATGGATTATCTTAAAATTTTCGCGTTCACTTTGAAAATTAACTCAATTTAGTTTTAAGTTAATTTTAGGAGCAGTTTCCTTCTTTTATTATTGGACTTACAATTCCTTGATCCTCTAAATGAGAGAAGAACGTAAAGTTCTCTTTACATTCAGCCTACCAATCTTTGTAACTATCGTACCCAAGACTGACTGGACAGGACAGTCTACTTACAGACACGTTTACAGTATCTGTAAGTAGACGAACATATCAAGTTCGTCTACTTGATATGAGAGCCCAACTCAAGTACATCGATAGTTTTTTTTAAATCTGAATCTGTTTCTCTTAATAAAACCAATCGGTTTAAAGGTCCTGCTGACAAATTGTTACGCATGCGCATCAAAACATCCATTGCTTGAGAAAATTTCGAAGTCCTTGATTACACTGCTTTATGTTGAAAATTAATCACTGATTGATTGGTTAGTTATTTTAGGGGTTTAGAAGAATTAGCAACTTAGGCCATATGTGTGTGTATGTTCTGTGGTCAGTTTGCTGGAATAGAAATCTGATTTTCCGGGAGAAAACGCATGCTACCCTCGTTTGAGACCGACTAACTCAATCACGTTGTCAAAAACACCTATAAAAAGTCCTGACGTAATTAACGTGATTCGAAATCAGGTCTTTACCACCCCTTGTAGGAAGGAAGGAAGGTGATAATACCAACTGTACTACCCACAACAACGTTAATCGCTGAAGAACACCTGGGACAGAACGAGATGACATTTTGTTGGATTTATGGTGACCCAGTCGAGTGAATCCAAAGAGCGAGTTTGTCCAGAGTTTTTTTGTAATCGATGATATCAAGCGGCTTATTGATAATAGAATAGTTTGTCGCCGTCTGCAATAAGCAGTACACTTTCATTAGAAATGCAAATAAAGTTTGGTAGATTATTAATGAAAATATTAAACAGTTGGGGGTTCAAGGTAAGAGCGACTCCTTGGGCAACTTTGATTTGAGATGGGAACAGATCCGAGTGCATTTGGTTTGTACTTACCTGATGGGCACATGGAGAAAAGTAGCTTCTGAGCCGGGATAAAATAGGATCTTGGATCCATAGAGCCCCAGTTTCTATGTTATCGTGTGTCTCTTGAGCTGTCGGTATAAATGGGGTCGATTTGCTGTCGCTTATCCAAGACCTCAGGAGCAAACTGCCAAAAAGGTATTACGTTAGTGGGGACAGGTTTGCCGACACAGAAGCCATTCTGTTATTGGTATAAGAATGGACTGAGGTAAGCAAAGAGACTCTTGTGGAACTATATTGAATATTTTTGCCATAATGTTTTGCAGTGAAATTATCTTGTGGTTGTTTATCGAGTCAATAGCACTTTTCTTAAAGATATGTTTAATATTTACTTGCTTAAGGTGGGTCGAGTACTTCTCGGTTCTGAGAGATAGATTAAAGTGCAACAATGAGGAGTTGTAGGATGGTTAATGACCCAGTATAGTGGTCTTTCACTAGTCTTTTGAGAGTAGTATCACGGTTATTAATACAGTATTGGTAAGATTATCATCCTTAAAAGGTTTACAGCATATAGTGGAAGTGTGAGGATTGAAAGGATGTTTGACTAAATTGCACAGAGGTAGTAAACAAATGTTTGTGCAATGGACAGGTTGTTTATAAGAGGTGTACTGTCACTGTCTAACAGAAATTGGATGTGCTGATCAGTTTGCGTTTTTGTTTCATAATATTTCAGAAGGATTCAGCGTAATTCTGGTAAGCTGCAAAAATCAACGCTTAACTTCTTTCGGAAAAATTCTGAACAGAGTTTGACGTTTAGCATTCTCCTGAGGCTCTCTTTTTTTGTTCTGTAAAAAGTGTTTTGTTTTGATTTTATAGATGGCTTCAAGTTATACCAAAAGGGACATTTATTGCCCACATGATATTGATTTGTATTTTTTCCGGAATAAAAGAGACTAATACTTTGTCGGAATAAAGGAAGGAGTGATCCTGGTTTACTTCAAAGAGGACGAGAGAGAAATGTTGGTACAAATGAACTTGGCCCCCAATAGATAGTTCGTAGTGCTGTTCAAGGGTGTAGCTGTCTATTCTGCGGTAACGAGGACGGTGTGGCGATTCCTGCGTGTTTAGCATTGCCGTCACCTGCAGTTGGTTGTGTCAGGCAGTATGAATAAGAGGAAGAATAGAATTACAATGCTCCATGCTCTGTAGGTCACTGTATGACAGGAAAACAGAAACATAAGGCTGCAAAAGACAGTAGACAGATTCAATACCAGTGAATGCTGAGACATGCTTGCAGGCAGTGCTGGTAGAATAATTGCTACTCCACTACGAGTGGCTTTCTTTTCTGTACATGGCGTAGCTGCGTGTGGTGATTTCGGACACTCCTATGCCTCCACCAAGGCATGTTTCAATGAGTAGGTAGATGTACATCAAGACTAACATTTATGTTAGTCTTGATGTACATCTACCTACTCATTGAAACATGCTGAAAGATTTCTGAAAACATTCCTGCATTTGCGCAAATATACACTGAAAAGATGGATTTTTGGAGATTCCAGTTGTGGATTGAAGTGAACAATGACACTCCTGATCTTAGGCTGGATATTTTACAAAATGCTAGCATGCCGGAAATCTGGTTTTAATTGTACGAAACTGAAGGTAGAAACCATTTTTTTTCCTTGAAAAGGATAAGAATATCCTCCAATTCAGTTGAGGATTCCAACTGGAAACAAATATTCTAGTCCTAATAGAAAATAACTGTGATGTTATTTTATTTTAATTAAGCAGTTGAACTTTGGAGAGGTTGCATATCACCTTCAGTTTATTACTGGGCGTGAGTGGTCTTTAAAAGAAACTGTGATTTGTTGAATCTGAGACATGGTGTAGGAGAAGAGTAGACCGAGCTAAGTGGAAAGTACTGATAAATGCTTTGTAGCTTTGCGGTTTCGGAAATGAAACACCACCTTGAGGGACAAGAGCATAGGCAATCCCTTGAGAATATGATAAATTAGGTTTTATTGCAGCAAGTTGCATCAATAAGCTGGAATACATAGTACTTGGTCCTCGTGGGTAGCACAGTTGATAGAATCACCATCCTCTCCATACCGAGTGGAAAAGACCTGAGTTCGAGTCCCGTCAAGTCTTTTCCACCTCAAGTCTTTTCCACCCGGTGCGGGGAGGCGACGATACTGCTAACTGTGCTACACGCGAGGGCTTATCAATGACGAATCTTATCAATGACGCAAGCCATTTTTATGGGTAATTTTTCACAAAGAGGCTGAGCTAGTCGGCTCAAGAGAGAGTATCGTGTTTTTTTTTTTTTTTTTGTTTTTTTATTCCAGAAGAGAAAAATAAAAGAACACTGTACTCCCTCTCTCTCTCTCTTGTTTTCTCAGTTTTCGCCAGCAAACAGACAAACCACAGAGCACACGCAATTTGCAGACATTATGTATGCGGCTGAATATAGTCTAATCACTGAGCGCCTATTACAAACAACAAAGAAGCAGGCAACAAAAGCATCCAAACCTCTAAGGTTGGATGGAAAGAAACAGGAGTTAAATTCACTACTATATTAAGTCTCTCTAGGCCTGGAGTATGAGGCTTTTTTTACGATGTCTGATGAGAATAAATTCATTACAGATGGAATAATCGAAGATTCCGCTTTTTTTTTACCAAAAAAATTGAGTTAATTCTTAATTTCGGATCTTAAGGCTTGTTGTTTTGCAACTTTTCGAATATTGTTTTAATGCAGCCGTATCGGTGGGCAGGAACTGATTTCAGGTTTGTGGCCTGACAATGTCATTGGAAGAGAGTCCGATAGGCAAAATCTGAGGAATGATCCTCCTAAGTGTTTTTTAGAGCAAGTCAGACGGTGTATTTGATGAAATGAGAGAAGAACGACCAAGATTCTTGGAAGGTTCTGGAAATAGTTGGTCAGTGGACTAAGAACTGAGCGGGCAAGTTGTACTTTGACCCGGGAAAATGATTTTGCCAGGTTCCAGAATGATCCGGGATGGTTACTAGATGGGATCCGGGTTGAAGATGGTGAGGGGAGTGGGAAGATTTACGTTTTGCTTTTGATTTTGGTAGTTTTATTTTCCAAATTTTTCTTCGCTCTTCAAAGGCTCGTGGCTAGCAGAGGAGAAGGGATCTCAATACACAAAAGGTGAATTTTTGTTGGTGCTTTTTTAAGTTCTTTTAAATGGAAATGAAGTACTTTTTAGAGAAAATATACAGAATTTGCTCACATTGGTAATGATTCAACATTTAACTTGGTGTACTCAGTTTTGGTTAGGATGATAACAGTCTGAGCGTGTCCGATTTTGGCAAGCATTATTTAAAAATTTTGCATCGAAGATGAATGATATAGAAGAGCTTAAAAGGTATAAAACTTCTCAAGAAGGGGAGCTGTCTGAGGATGAGCGACCACTGGTGGGCGAGTGTTTTGATTAGGAAAAAAAATTGGAGTCTGCTGGAAGCACTCATGCTTTAACTATCGTTAACACCTACACAAAGATTTCAGTTGGATGTTGTGGTCCATCTCTGGTAATGGTACCAACACCCATACCACGAGCTGGGTGGTATAACAATACCACCCAGCTCGTAGCAGCAATACAATGTCATGGGTTTCCTAGCGAACTTTCAATCCCCTTAAACAGAACGGTGTGTGTTAGGTAGAGCCTGTAGAATGTTATACGTACGACCTTCCTGTCTTCCGAAGGCATTAAGAACTGCTGTTCCGTCGGCCATTTATTTAACCTAAACAACTGAAGCAATAAACAGACTCTCCGAAGCCAGTTTGAGACGGTGCGGACGACGGTGACGGAACAGATGAAGGTCACAATTCACACCGCTCGCACTAATTCCATCAGCCACACGTGCGTCTTTACGGCGCCCCCCCTCTCCCCATTCGCCATTTCGCTAACTGGAGCCGTGATTTACAAACGTGCGAGTCCATTTCTCTCGCAGCCGTTTGCCAAGGCCCCATTAGATGCTACTAAATGTCTATCGAACGCGATGTTCCCTCTATCGCCGTTACACTTCGCAGTAAACAACTCCATCGTACCTTTTTCTATTTTCGCTTTTTTTTGTATTATTTTTTTACGACATTCGCAGCTCCAATACCGGTCGGATTTGATTAGGGTCGCGTGTGAAAGAAAAAAAAAGATGTTTCATTGTCCCCTCGTCTCCCATTGTGTCACCTTTAATGGTGAGCGTGTCTGTCTTGATAAATGCGCGCCTCCATGGCGAAGGCCCTTTGAAGGCCCATGCCGGAGTTGAATGAATGATCTCATTAAAAACTCCATCCGGTTAACTTGTACGGATATATAGTGGTTACCGTCATCCCCACATTTCGTCCGCTCGTTTCCACCCTCTTGAAATTCAATCTTCTTAATGTACCACTCTTTTAATACCCTCGTTGATCGCACTTCCCCCTCATTGGAAACTGTTGAATGCCAGCAAGTGTCGCCGTTATAATTAGGCCACCACTTCCGAGAGACAGTTTAAGAAATTCGATGAACATCTCGAGCAGCGGGTCTCGCTTTTGAGACGAAAGTTGCAGCCACAAGTGTGTCAAACCTTTAATCGAAGTTCCACCACATGTTGATGGCAGTTTTTATTGAGCTTGTAATAAATTAGTGACGGCTGCAGACCTGTCAAAAGTGTAATACATCACTGTCCGCAAGCCGTGGATGATGAACTACCAGACAACCAACTATTACTAGCTGCACTTAGCATTTACAGTTTGTTACAAATTTACCGGGCAACTTGCCATGCCCTAATAGCGTAATACGCGTGTTTTTCATCGACTTAGCGAAGTCTGCCAGCTGGCCCTGCTGCCCAACAAAATGCAACTAAAAGATTTTTCTATTTTTTTAAGGATGGAATTAATCGTAGAGATTTTTATATCTGCAATTGGAGTCTGATTATTTAAAATATTACTTCAATAATTATACCATGCGCCTTCAGTTTCTCGTACCTCCCACAACACAACCAAAATCCTTTGTCACGCTGCGGAATTAATTGCCTTTATTACCATCCGTTATTAATCTTGCTCACATTGACATCTTTTCCTCTTCTGTCTTTCACGGTAAGCAAATATTGTCCTTAATACAAAATAATTTCCTCGATTTAACTTAATTGTTGTTCGCCTCTGTAACCTTTGCGACGAAGATGACACAAGTTTGTTTACTTTGACGATGCGAATTACTGTGTTTTGTACAGCGCTTTACCAAAATATTAGGGATTCATACACCACGATATGCGAGTGCTTCGTGTAGGTTGGAATGGAATAAGTTTATCTAGAAGTGCACCTTCTTGTCATCATTAATCCGTCAGCTGCCGATGAATGTGGTAAGCCCGAAGAGACCACTCTTGTAGGAATGGACTAACATCGAAGGAATCGTTAAACGAGCACTAATTGATAGATAGACTGAACTCTGATAATTTGATAGGGTAGTGTATGTGAATACTGTCGTCTGTATGCTTAGAGGTGGGTTTTTAATTTTCGAGGTAAGCCTTCGACTAGACCACGAGATCTAAACACTTGCAGCAATAATCTCCTAGAAATACAGTATATAATAAAACTAATAATTATTTCTGGAAAAATAAAATTTATTACGTTTCTTAGTAGCGAGGGGAAGCCTTGCTTAAATATACGCTAACAGGATTTAACGGTTATAGCAGACAGTGAGTGTCAGTGACGCTCTTGTTGCATTTGAAGTAGAAGAAGTATTCTGCTCCGTGGTTGGGCCGATTGAGCAACCCACGATCAGTTTGAACAATCCCCCAAAGGACGCGAATCGGGTTTTAAGGAAACTAAACTGAAAATCTTTAGAGGATCCAACCAGTGTTTGCAGTCATAGGCATCATGTTATGACGTAACCTAACTAACCTAGCCAAAGACATTATGTGACTTTGTAGAGGGCCCAGCTTTCAGATCTACTCAAATTCATAGAAACCGCTAAGCTGCTTTCATATTTCTCTTGTGTATTGGATGTTCTGATGAGTCTGTTTACTAAGGGGAGGGGGGGGACTATAAAGGAAAACGCCTCACTAGCGCAGCCTAAAGAAGATAGAAAGCTCATATGGACTGTTGTGCAATTGAAAAGACAAAATGAAAGCAAAAGAAGCCATTTTGACTTTATTAATTTAAGAGTATTAGGGTGTAATGTGTTCCGAAGACGGCTTTTGTGGCCACGGAACAAATTTTGAATTTCCAAAAAATGCAAACCAGGGAAAGATAATTTATTCCCTATCTTATCCCCTTTGGTTTATGTCTTATTGCTGGAAATCTCCTGTTGCGAGCCCACTATGATTAAAATCCTAATCGATACCATCTATGAGATCGTATCGATTTTTTCTTTTTTTAAATACGTTCACTTCTGGTGTTTCCCCAGGATCCGTGTTTGGTCCATTAGATTTTTGATGTGCGCATCAATAACCGAATACATTTTGCATATTCACCAATCACGACTTCATGAAATGCTAGCATCACTGACGTCTCGTGAAGCCACTTCTGGTGTCAGAAATTGATGCAAAACGGCTTCTCTTTCGTAGTTGATATTAAACTTATGCTAAAAATTTTGTCACTAGACTGTCACTTATTACTTAACCAGGCTCTTTCTTAACTAGCAGAATGGTCTAAGACAAGTAATTGTCTTTTAAATAGTGTAAAATTATGACCTTTGCACATCAGGATAAAATTTTAAAACTTAATCATATCTTAGATTCATTGGATACATTTAAAAACTACACCGCACTGGCTTTACAACACCTATCTAAAATCTTATGGAGCTTTTTGCTTGTAATACAGCCCGTACGAGTCTTGGAATGGAACCAACAAGGTGTACAGTGTCCTGTGATAGCGCAATTGCACAAACACCAAGGACTTTGTCCAGTAATGCCAACACATTGTCAGTTAGTCAGTTGGATAGTCATAGCGTAGAATGTCCTTTTCCATTAGGTCGCACATAGGTTCAATTGGGTTGGGCGGCCAGGAGAAGACAGGATCAGAATATTCACTTATAGAGAGAAGGGCCAGAATTGCATGGGCCAGAAGTGCATCCATTTTCTGAAATGGGGTAGACAAAATCGACCCCATTTCAGAAAATAAAATTATTTAAAAAGATGAACAAATGCCTGTTGATTTGCAGGGTATTTCCTCCCGCATTTAATTTATAGGAAGATGGCACTGGTCTCTTTAAAGTCGAATACTCACGTATTGAAACGACATGACAATCAAGCTTTTTATTACATGCAGTGGAGTTAATCACTTGGCAAATAAATTGCATTAACATGTTTAAAAAGAGTGCTCAGAGGAAATTAAAGTTTAAATATTGGGATATTGCCTTAATTCGTGCAATTATTTTCACACTGATATCCAAGCTTCTGTATAAATGAACTGATATCGCTGGAAATCTAGAGAAATTGATATATTTCTGCAGCGTTGACGTCCCATATTTTCTATTGGATCAAAAACCCCCCCGGGATGGATCAATTTGAAGAGAATTACAGTATTCTACTACGATGTTGGGGAATATTTTTAAATATCTAATCTTTGTAACTGTGCTTCTAAACCGAATTCTCTCTCCCCCTTGTACGATCATAAGACAATATTGTTAACCGCAGGTGCATCCATCCTTTGGGAAATTAGTGGCTGCAATATGTTTCTCGAGACTGCAATGTCTCGAGAAACATTGCAGTCTCGAGAAATGTCAAGTGTGGCATAGAAAACTGACTTTGATATCGTGGGAGGATTGCTCAAACACGCTTTTGGTATCTAAGGTGTAGATGACCGATGCATCCCATACAATCCGTGGAAAAAATATAGTAAATCAGCCTGTGAACGCACGCTCTTACATAGAATGCGTTCACAGATAGCACATTAACCACTACAAGAGAATCGTGGCCACGTGGAGGAAAACGCTTAACACCCTAATACTGTCCCTCCAGATAACAAGATGGATAAGCAACCAAGGGGTATGGTTCCTTAAGATTTTCCACGATATTTTTCTTCTGAACAAAGTCGAGTTGGTTATGCTAATATACCCAACTCGATCCTCTGTTCCACTTTCGAAAAGTGATGCGCTTGCATATCTTTTACTTGAGCCTGTTCTTAAAATTCCTTTGCGCAGCGAAAAACTGAAGTTTTCGGACTCTGCCCATGCGGAAGCCCTTTCATCTGAGACCCGCTAACTCAACACCATACGAAAATGCTTCGTAAAAGTTCTTCGTAATCCGGTTTCGGTACTTTTCTGAAAGTGGAAAGTCGCTACTGTCTTCTATCTCTCGCGTGTTTTGTTTCTTCTTTCCGTCGCCCTGATATTTTCTTTTATAGGAAGGAGATTATTCTCGCTGTCAGAAGTGCCATCATTCTGAGGGTGCATCATTCCCTTTCCGGCACTGGTGGCTGCAGAAACAGAACGCTACAGTGAAGTAATCAATAGTACGGCCTGTCAACACCTGGCCCATCACCTAATGACATTACTGGAGTGGCAATGGATGTATCTGATAGTAGCGTATTGATTATCACAACCCCTTCTCGTTTCCTCGCACTTATTTACCCGACTTATTTTTCTGAGGCGTAGCTAATGGACAGTGTTTCAGTTTAGGCGACAAAGTTTTGTAGTCATTTATATCTAAGTACACATCGTCAGCAGCTGCAACTGTTTCCAACCTTTCCAGAAAGTTGTTCCGCATCAATCGTTGTCGTTTTGGAGAGCAAATAAGACTCGTGTCCTTCCTGGAAGTGTGCTGTTTGTTCTTTTCGTAAAATGTTATTAAATTAAGGCACCTGTCCGGCTTCTTCTTCTTTCAACTTTGGGCTTCGTAAAAAAACCCTTATCGGCTTTCTTCTAGCAAAATCGTGTTAGTTTTCTCTGGTTGATAGAAAACAAATAACAAACGAATACTCCTTTGGTGGCATCACCAAAGAAGTATTCATTTGTTATTTGTTTTCGCTCTTCTTAATAACCCGCTGATATGGTTGGTCTGTTTTATTTTGTTTCAGAGTTTCTCTTAAATTGCTAGCAACAGGTCAGAAGATTTTCTTCTGATAATCTTCCAAAAACCGATATTCTACGTTTCAAGTCCAAAGTACACCCTATCGTGTAAGAGTAAATAAATACTTTAAAGTCAAGGAATAAATTATACATGGTGTGAGAAACTAATGATCTTTAAATGGAGCTGCTTGATGCAATGAACGAATGAACGATTAGAAATACTGGAGAGGTGAAACTGCTACCAAGAAATATAAAAAGGAGAAACTAAATAAGCAAGGGCATGCATCCAAAGAAGCACATCTGCATAGGATTCTGCAGGTATGGCGGAACTGCTGCCTGATATAATGCTAGGATCCCTCGCACCACCACAAAAGTGAACACACATCCACTAAGGGAAGGTGGTTGCATTCAGCGGCAATTTTCATATGTGGTGTAAGAGTGGAGGTTCCATTTTACATTTAGACATTATATTCAAGTGGCAGAACTCTTATTTTTAAAATGGGACCGGACGAAAACCAGATTAATTACCCCGCAATTAGAAGAGTGTGGGATACATTAAGTGTTCCAGTAGCTACTGTTTGTTACCATATTAAAAAAAAAATTAAACAATTTTTAACTTAAAATATTAAATTAATTTCACATGGTTTAAGAGTGATTAATTCAATTGAACTGTTTGTTCCTTTAGATTAGATTAATTTTTGTAAAGAAAAAGCATAACCAAAATAGCTAATTGATTCTGCTTTAACGGCGATGATAGAAGAAACCCATCTTGGTTTCTGCATCGCCATCAGGGGTGGCCATATCTCCTACTGAGGACCACCTCTTCGCTTTGTTCCATCTTTGGCAGCGATGCATCTGTATCATGGCAGCCAGTGCTATGTTGCCATTTTTGAATAAAGTCCCCTCTGTACTGTTTTGTTTCCGTTGTTGTGTCGGTGTTGTTTCCTTCATCATTTCTGTACCTCACGAGGTTCCTTTGGAATGCTTTTCCAATATCCAGGCCGCTCCTATGAGAAGCTACAGGTGAAAACCTGACTGGTCCTTAAATTTTGCACAGTCTACGAGTCTTACGGAAGAGGCGGCACGCATTCGAATGATCCCTGCAAACTCCTGGTCTTGAATGCAATGGTATTTTCCTGAAGCATTCTGTTACTGTCTGTGTGCAATGTCAGTCCAGAAAGAAGTCTGCAACAATAATTTGGTACTCATGAAAATAAAGTCTTCGACGGTGATGGGTGGACCCTTATGTTATTGAACGTTGCCCACAAAATTGCCAGAAGCCTTGGCCGAAGATATGCTGCACTTTGGATGCGGATGTCTTTCATATTGCTTATCACCAACGAATGCATCGGTGCGAAGCAGTATGTAACGTCAGACCACATTTCTGTTGTTCCAACAACACCGGTCGCTGTTTACGAGAGTACTACAAACGGATGTATACTGGACTGTATGATTACGGACTGCGGTACAGTTACTTAGACCACTGCCCTTAGCTTTGCCCCTTGCTGATTCCTGTGGATACCTTCCTATCCAGCAATAAAGGGGTCTAAATTTATATGGTGTCACTTTTGATTCAATCAGAGTAAAGAATTCGTTGGTCTCAACCGCGGACTACCTTCTTCCAGCCTGTCTAATGCTTGTCGCTGTTGCTTTTTCCTATCGATGCCATTGATTACAAATCCTTCTTGACACAGTCTGTATCGATACTAGTCATATTCCCCAGTACTCAGGAACAGCTCTCGGTGTGTGTGTGGGGGAGGACACGGACAATATGACACCAGTGAATTTTCTAATATCCCTTAGTAAAGCACCAATGACTATATCGAGGCTTTGTAGATTCGCGACCATTTGCTCCCATATTGGTATGATCGGTTCTCCTATAGTTCAGCGTATATAAGCTCGCATGCTTTTACAATAAAATATATGTTGACCAAAAGGTACTGTAGTTAAAAGGAAAAACCAAAGAACATATCGCAGAGGTCAATAAAAAAATGAAGTCGAAAAAACTGGAAAAAGAGCGTAAAATTAATAAAAAAAAAAAAAATTAAAAGGCACAAAGAAGGAAATTAATGAGGGATGCCCTAAATAGAAATGGGGAGGCGAAATTAGTCATATTTGTTTAATTCAACGAGTAATAAGCATAAACCATTTATCCCAAGGACGCAATCGTCGTGGGTCCTTCGATACTTTCAGTTGGTTGGGATGGGGAGGGGGTTGGAATAGTAAGGAGAAATGGTTAATTGCAGATTGAGGGGAATTAATTGTGCGGGAAATTTTAATTTTACATTGTCTTTATCTCAAAAGCATTTTTATGAAATCGTCCTTTCCAGCTACTTTAAAAAAAAATGTTGCCATCATAACTAGCTTTAAAAGGCCTGCGAAGTGATGAACAGATGCAATAAACAGAACATTGCCGCGTGTACTGATGCTTTTTTTCTTAATATTATATGAAATATGAGGGATTTTTTTTCTAAGGAGGAGACGACCAGGAGCGACTGATTTAAGTCTTTAAATTAAAGCATATATTTCTCTTATTTATATACAGTACACAGGCTGTTTCAATTAAAAGGCACTAAGGTCCATCTCGCTTATTTTATTTATTTTTTGTCGTCTTTAAGCTGAAATTTATGAATTCGATGTTAATATGCCGTTTAGATTTTATGATTTCTAAGTTTAAACCATGCCTAATAACTTGCTTTTTTTTTTTTTTTTTGCTTTTTTCTCAATGGGAAAGTTGTTCACCGTCCTCAGTTCAGTCTGAAAATGTCATCGGTGTACTTCTGAAACAAATGTAAGCCTGTTTTATTTGGAGGAAGAAAAAACACACACACAGACGATGGGCTGTTCGCTCTTCATTACGCGTATTTATATGCGTCGGCTGCACGATTACAGTTCAGCCTCAACTCCTCATGCACCCGTTCAGTTATTATTATTTTGTTTTCTTTGGATTACGTTCGTTTCAGAAGTACACCGATGCACGATGTTACTTCTGAAACGAACTTCATCCTCGTGGAAACGCATATTATGCAATTTCTATTGGTGCATATTTCGTGCTGCCCCAGTAAAAACCACAGAGTTCAAGGATGAGACATCTGAGGTCAGTCGAATGAAATAAATCACCTCCCAAATCTCTCCTTCCCACACAGCCTCTTCCTAACGCTGCCCCCGTCGTATCCTGAGGCACCCGGAAGTTAACAAACGATGTCCTGGCTGTCATAACCAGTCCTTTCAGGCTTTTTTCTCCCTCGGTCGATAAAAGAAAGAGCGAAATAGCCTTTGCAACTTTCAGCTCTGATGATGCGCTACTAATTGAACCCTGCAAGTACACTGTATGGCCACAAGTATTCGGACACGTGCAGGTAGTTGCGAAATGGACTTTTAATTTAAGTCTCAGCCTTTCTAGGCACACTTTCTACCAACTTCTGGCAGGAATTTGCCTCCATTGTAATATGAGCAATGCGAATCAAATTCAAACACTTTTCGTTTTAATTAATGTAAGATAAGACGTATAACGTAAACATAACAGGAGCATAAACAGTCCCAAGAAGCTTCATACACATCCTTCATATTTCTATAGTCCTTAACATGAAGAGAGTGCTCGATGAGTGTATATTTCCATTGCGAAGCAATAAACTTTCACTTGAACTGTCTATGAAAGGATGCCACTCTTCTGGATTATGACTAATACCAATTTCTTTATAAAGACCAATCAAATCAAAACAATAGCGCAAGGACTCTGCAACAGTGCAAAATCGTACATAAGCGATGTCTTTTTTCTGTATGTAGATCTCTTGCAACTGGTATCTAGTAGATTCCATTCTTTTAAACGAGATATAAGGAACTCTTCCCTGGATTTAGTTGGACCCGACTTCCTCACTAAGTAATCCAATTCTTCCTAATTAGGGAAATGTGGCAGGGACTGAACAAGCTTTTGAAGTGTAATCCAATTATCCTGTTCGTTCAATTTTGAAGCCCTTCTGTGAAAGATGGATTGGGAATGGGCACTGAGAAATAGTAGTTGGGAAATTGAGACACGCTACAGCTTTTCGATTCGCAGACTTTTTAACCTTTGATACGAAAATACATAGAAGAAACAGTTAGATATTGCACACATTTCCTTACGGTATTCTTGAATTTGAAATGTCGAAGAGACCATGCCAATGAATGCCATTTTCGGTTAAACTACGCAAGATAGAAGAGATATGTTTACCAGTATCCGTCATTAGCTACATTTCGTCTTCGATGCATCCATTTGCGAGGTAAAATTTTCTTCACGTTGAAGCCGAGGGTCATGCAATTCTAGCGGAAGATTTCAGAATCATAGCTGATTAAAATATTAGCAACAGCTGCTGCAGTAGTTCTTTAGAAGCAGCTGTTGCTCTGGTAGCTGGTGTAATTTGGAACCACGCAATGTGACCTTTGTTCAATCATGCAACGAACTCTTCAAAGTAAGATTGATAAAAACAAAAAAAAAAACAAAAAAAAAAAAACCTTTGATATCTTTTAGAAACTTTTTTATTGCAACGTTGTACTCCAATATAAGACCATCGGAAGTATTAATAAATCGTAAATTTCGATGTTCTTACGTGCATTACTCCGTTCAAACAAATGTAGGAATTCACTTATGATCCCGTTATGTGTCTGTAAATTTGCATAAAAGTCCATTTATGAGAGTTCGGGCGAAAGAATGCGTGTATAAATCTGCATACGGGTTCCTAATTCAAGAAAGTCTGTCGAATAAGTGAATTTAAAATAATTCTTTGAAGGAAACGTCCATTGATGGAATGCGTAATAAATGGATCCTCGAATGATTCACTTTAACCTTTGATAATTAGTATCGCTCTCCAAGGGCAAAGAGACAGAAAGATGAAGAGAATGAAAGAGTAAAAACACCATATGAATTCTTGTCATTTTTATATGGTTTGTTTAATGATTATTTTCTGCAGCAACATGTTCGAGGGGCAACCAGAGAGGGTAATACTCTTGACCTTGTTATCAGCAGTGATCATTCGTGCGTTAAGAATTTGCAGATAAAGGAACCACTAGGTGGCAGTGATCTCAGTGTACTGATGTGAGATTTACTTAAAGATGTAACTACCATCAGGAGTAAATGGAAGGGTTTTTGCTTCCGTAAAGGTGACAACAGTGGTCTCAGACATTTAAAAATTCTGTACAGTGGGATCAGCTGACGATGTTACCAACAGCAAATTCTAAGTGGGAAGTTTGTAACTATGATGTAGTTACAAAGTAACTGGATGCAAAAAATAATTTTGATATCATACACTTGTATTTCTGGAAAGCTTTTGACACTGTTGCGCATGAAAGACTATTGTACAAATTGGAGCAGAATGGTATTAAGGGTAAGTTGCTACAATGGATTAAAGGATAGTTAAGTGGGAGAGACAGAGGGTGGTAATCAATGGGTGCTGCTCTTCGTGGACTAATGTTATTAGTGGAGTCCCACAGGGTTCGGTGTTAGGTCCACTGTTGTTTTGTATATTTATCAATGACATTGATAAAGGTATATCAGGATTAATGTCCAAGTTTGCAGAGGATACAAAGGTTGGCAGGGTTCTTAATGACAGTAATGGCGGTGCGCTACTGCAACAGGATCTAGAACATTTGGGCAGATGGGCTGAGAAATTAACAAATGCAAAGTACTGCATATGGGTAGAAGTAACCTCAGAGGAATGTACCAACTGTGTGGATCTACACTTAGGGTGGTAGAAAATGAAAAAGAGTTGGAAGTAATTGTGCAGTCAGATATGAAGTTTTCTGAGCAATGCAGACAGGCTGCCAGAGCAGGTCATGGGGTTTTGTCAATGATATATAGGAATTTTGCTAGCAGGGAAAAGGAGGTGATTGTCCCTCTGTATAAGGCAATGGTCGGGCCACGCCTTGAGTACTGCGTACAGGTCTGGAGGCCTCATTTTAAGAAGGATGTAGATTTGCTTGAGCGTGTACAGAGAAGAGCAACACGATTGGTGAGGGGAATGAAGGGATTCTCTTACCAAGAGAGGCTTAAGTTCTGCAAATTGCAGTGGCTGTAGACTAGGCACCTTGCGCGGTGATCTGATTGAGGTGTATAAGGCCTTGAATGGGTTGAGCACGCTGAATTCTGATGGGATCCTTCCTCTTGCTCAGATTACGAATCTGAGGGAAGACAGCTGTAGAATATATGTGCGGAAATTTGCGTTTAGTCAGTGAGTAGTTGATTCTTGGAACAAACTTCCATCTGTCATTGTGGAAGTTGATAGCTTAAATAAATTCAAGGAGGAACTGGATGTGTGAAATTATTTAATTTAATTTTTTTTTTTTTTTTTTTTGGCTGGTGCTGCATAAGCTCATACGCTTGCTTTCTTGCATCACATGCCTCCATTACTATTACTATTTAAGAATTGTAAATTGTGGACTGTGTGAGCCGGATCGGCGGGTAGCGTGCGCAGTCCGTGCTGACTTTCTGTTACTTGTCTGCTGCCGCCGAATAAAGGGGATGTGAGGTGGGGAGAGACGGAGAGGTGACAGCGAGAACAAACACGATCGATAGTTTTCTGCTCTTTTTACACTTGTGGTCCACTTAACTGACTTCACTTCGTCCGTCAAGAAACGACGGCGTGTGTAGCGTAGCGCTTTTTTCCGCCGATTCAGCGCAGTTATTTCAAGCCGAAGACGCTTTTCCGCCGCTCTTCGTGGGTTCACTGCAAACAACGGAGTGCTGTTCGTCGTTGCAACTTTTCGACAAAATCACGAGCTTCTGCGGATACCCACGATGCTTAGCGTGGTTCCCATAATCCCTTTCCGATTAGTGTTTAATAAATAAAGTTACTTAAAGTAATTTTTTATTGAATTTAAAATTCTTTAAAGAATACAATTGTAAAGCGTAAGCTGTTCACGGAAATCAAGACACATTCGTGGCTCAGTTCTTATTTTAATTAATAACCGCTGTTCCAAATTTATTGGAGTTCGTACGTTTTAACAGTTACTACGAAATGTATCTGAAAGCAATAATCGGTTTTCTCTGAGCGAATTTATTTCAAATGGGGAGGGGAAAAAAAAAAAAAAAAACAGACGCACGCACAATCGTGTAGGATTCTAATGACGTTCGAGTTGATTTTTGTCTCCTTCGCTCCAGATATGCCGAGATAAAAAGCTACCAAATTCTAATTACTTTTCGAGTCCAATTGCGTGTTTTTCCATTTACTAAGATGTTCGCATAAAAAAACGAATTCGTTCCTCTTATTTTTTCTTTCTCTTGAAAGATGTTACCCTCTAATCACGAATATTGGATATAAGAAGAGGTAGGGTAGTAAGGGGGGGCTCTCATACGCTATTAAATTATTAAATTTTATCTTTTCTTAAATAATATCGCTCGATCCGGTTCAGAAGTAACATCTTTGGCAGGAGGAACCATTGATGTCTATAAATGACAAAAAAAAAAGGGAAAGAAAAGTAGTTTGCGCTTTCAAAATAAATCCCATCTGCACAGCAGAAGAAGTTTCGTAAGAGTTGTGATAAGAAAAGGATTCTTATCTTAAATACCAACGTTGGTACTTATACTATGATCTTGTCGGTTTATGCGCGTAAAGATAGGTACTCAAATACCATTGATGCCATAAGCGAAATGAGGAGGAGGAGGGGGGGGTCACCACTCTCGGATCACATGTCCGTGTCCATGGAAACGAGCCGATCCCGTTCGCTCTCTTCTGTACGTGAATTCGTGACAAATAGACGGCGCTATTCATTATAACTTCTCGACAAAATCATCGTCGCCTTCAGGATGGCGCGATAATGGCATCGCTGATAACGCCGCCCACTTCCATAAATCACGTGACTCCCCAACACCCCGGATGTTGGGAGATGTAATGAACGCCGGCTCATTGGAATAATCTACCTCGGACGTGAAGAGATAATTTCCATTTGTTTACGGCCAGACGAATAAGTCATTAAACACCTTGGGACCGAGAGTATCTTCGAAGATGAGTGGTCTTTGCCTCTGGAACTTTACAGAATGCACTTACTTCGAACAATGGCCCATCTTGTCGTTTAATTCCGCGAATATGGGTTGCAGCCGATGCTATTAAGTGGCAGAGAATGAAGATGATAACTTTGGAACTTTCTAAGGAAAAACAAAGTTTAAAAGGTTTCTAATTATTAATGGGTCCTTGTGACAGCGAAAAGTGAAAATTCACTTTGTTTATTGACTTGCCCTCGTAGTTATGAATATTCCACCGACGCAGCGAAGAATACCACAGACATACGCAAACAATCAGTTGAAAGAACCAACTTGGGATTTGAAATGTTCAACAAAGATGGCAGCCATCCGCGTTTAATTTAAAATAATTAGAGCGAAAGCATTTTATTGATCACAGTTTAAGATGACCCGGAATAGTTGTTAACAATGTTGAAGATACCATCAAAGATACCGAGATACTCGCTTAGTTACTGCATTTATTCGACTTATAAACCACTAACAAGACGTTTCTGAAAATGGGTGTATAAATTTCGTAAAAGAGAGGAAAGCTGACAAAAAAAAAAATAAAAGAAAAACACGTTCAGAAGCAATCTGGCAATTGGCTTTTCACGTAGATTCTCAAAACGACTACTGCAAAAATTCTCGCTCTTTTGTTTGCCCAATTTTCGTGCTCTTCGCAAAGAGCCCTGCAAACCGCTGTACTTCGTGTTTCAGCTTCCACCAGAATAGCGTTCCACCCTTTACACTTTCACTGACGTCGGCCAAAAAATATCTTTCCAAAACTACTTCACAGGAACTATCTGCTGTCTCGGATGAACTGGCTCCCGAGCGCGAGATCTTCCACTCCAGTACTTCTTATACATGCAAGCTGTAGTTATGCCAGGCTGATCTTCTTCCTCCCTGCGAGCTTCACCCCCACCCATTCAGTTCTTCCCCACCTTTAGCAAAAGAATGGCTTCCGGATCCTTTTGAAGGGCTTATATGCAACTGGAGTGGAAGAACTTAAGTTGGAAATAATGAAGGAAGTTCCAATATTGCGAGAGTATTAACCCTCCGTGTCTATTGACACAACATGCAGCAGACGAAGAAGTACCGGGGTCTTCGCGGTAAAGAAGATTCTTTAATAACTGAGTGACATTAAGAATCGGAACGGCCCACATCGCAGCAGAAAACCGACTTTTAGGAAGAGCTAAGAATTGCGATTCTTGTAACAGGGTTAACAAGTGCACTAATATTTGAGCAGTAAAGCACCCCTTATACATCACACGAAGAGAGCACTACACCTTTTAAAGTGCTAAAGGCAATACCAAGATTAATTCTTAACAAAAAAAGTGAAGAGCTTGGCTGTTAACCAACTTGAGTACGTTTTAAGAAAAAAATTGTTAAACTCTGGGAGTATCAGCAATGGCAGACGAATGGAATAAGAATTGCACAAAGAATTAGGAAGCGATCTTGCAAGAATATTTACAGCTCACCAAAGTGTCAGCTTTAAAACAGAAGAATCATAATGTGAGTAAATTAGGTCCAACGAGATGGGGGAAGAGTTAATTCATTATTTAAAAAAAAAAAGTACACGAAAACTGTAGTGACGTATTGTTTCATAAAACTAATCTTAGATACTCCATTACAAGTACCGCTATATCTACACAGATACCACATACCCAGACATGAAGATTTCCATGGACCTTGCATATTTCGGTGGCAAGGCTGATACTCATCTTTCGAAACTCTGCCGCAGAATTGTATTTCCCGACTGTGCTTAGAAGATTTCAGAGAGCCTCTCTATTCAATGAATTATCCTACCTCTTCTTGGAATTTTACATTCCTTCCTCAGGCCTCGAATTTCTCTAGTTGACCCCACTTACAAAATAAACATTTATTTATGGTATAATATAATAATGAGAAATAACTATATTTGTTGGAATTTGTTTAATTTAAAGGTGGAGAATTGCCTCCTTCTTTCTGGAAGGAGCTGAATGATTGTTGTGACGTTGGGAGAAACAACCACTCCTAACAGTAGTTTGGATAACAACTATATTCCCATGTGTAATCAGTAATGCAAGGGTTTGAATTGGAAGTTCTGGTACATTCGCTCCCTAGATATTACGAAAGGAAATCTCAATTTGCAGTTTAGCTATACAAGGAACGAATTCGAAGGACGCGAGTTCTGTATGAGGTGTATAAGACTCTTGACCATATTTGTGAACATGCATGTAATGGAACAAAGCATTGTAGTGTACATTTTGTGGTGACTGCTGAATTCTGCGTAATTGTTTCATGGTTAATTATAAAATAGAGTTTTTGAATTTTACGTGCCTTATTTATTGTAGGATGGCAGTAAAAGGGTCGTTCCAGGATCCTTGGGGGAGTCCACTTTTGGGAGTGAAGAAGAATGGTTCTTCTGCAAAGTGTAGGTCCGATGGTGAGTTGAGGGTATAGGGGTTCCGGACAAGGTTTCCAACTACTTGATTGGTATCTCAAATTGATATGGTTTTTAATTGTAATCCCTGAATTTTGGAGGCGAAGATTTTTATTCTTCTACTTTTGAAATGCTACAAGTGTTTGTATCAGCAAAGATGACCGTTGAAGTATTCCTGATAAATGAATAACCGATTTCCTCGGTTGTATAGACAAATAATCTGCAATTCAGACTATAGGAGAGATAAGAGGCTATTGTCGTGCTAATCTGAAAGCAGCGGAATGCCTGAACTATTTCCACCGCATTCACGTTGAGGGTTTCAAAAGTTGATTATATGCATAGATGGAAAATATCACACTGAGCAATTGCTTAAAATGCCGATTGTATCTAAAAGAAGGTCAGATTGGCGATGATAATGTACCTGTTGGGTCAAAATGTGGGAGGTCCTCCATGGAATTATAGTACTTTCATCACTTGTCATTCGTTTGGAGAGATTGGGGTTTGAATCCCCTTGGAGATTGGAGGAATTCTTAAAGGACTTTTCAATGCCCAGCTCGAGAGGAGGGTGTATGGTTTTCACCATGAGTTATTCTGGGTTTTTCTGCCAGCACAACAAGAAAATCGGCCCCTGAACACTGACTTACACAGACATAATATATTGGCGCAATATGAACCAACATGATGGTGATTTGTAACACCTATAATAATAAGAATGAGAAAACTGGTAGCAGCTGCTGATGATGTGTATCCGAGGGATTATGAACGCTAACGGCCTAGATGGCGAAGGGTCGTATGCTGGCCTATTGTCTTCGTGCTTTTATGTTTTCTAAAGATAAAGTGGCCACACTTGTAAAAGGGTTCAGATTGGTGTTCTCAATCGAACTGAACCTTTGCATTCAAGCAAAATGATAATCTTTCCTAAGCCTAATAACAGGGCGCCACTGAAATGGGCCAATAATGGGGATTGAACACTGTTTATCTAGCAATCCACTACACTATTACATTAATCTGTAGAGATGAAATAAGAATATTACTTGTGGTACCAAAAATACTGCCATGCACGAATGTTACTTAAACAAATAATGATCCGGATTGAACATTTCATTACGTCAGTGGAGGATCAAAGCTGCTGTTATGAAAGTTGTTACAAAGGAAGAGGAATAATTTCTTATGCGAGCTATACGCTAGTTCTCGATATTTATCGATAGAAACGTACTTTTTAAACACAGTAGCATTTATTTGCATTAAACTCAATAAAAATCGATTGGAAAATTCGAATTGCACGCTGGAAGACCACCTTCTTTGAGAAAGTGATGCATTGGGTAGTACAGAAGGAAGCGAATGGCACTGTCCATTGTGCCATCGTGTAAACAACTGTTGCTAGGAGCTGGGAGTTGTAACTGCCTGTAGGTGAGCCGGTTCATGTGATATCGTGAATATTAGGTCTATACAAGTGTCTTCTCTCGACGATTTGCGTGTTGTTCAATGCCTGAAAATCCCGAAATAACTCGCCGGTGCGGGACTGCTATTTCTGCTGAGATCGGTAAATGCAATCTCAGTTGAAGATACGATTCCAAGTAAACGTTGAAACCGGTGTACTGTCATGGGCTCCACTTGTCTTACAAGATCATATTTCTTTGGTACGTTCACACGGAGGTCATAGTTGGAATATTACCTTTGCACTCGAGCTTCCACGATTGCGGGTTAGCATATTTAAAAACATCACGAGATTTCGGTGCACGGTATAAACCGGACTGATGAAAATGCATCCCGTTACTAGTCACGTGGTGGAGAAACCTCAGCTATTCTGCCGTTTATGTTAAAGTGCGAATAGTAGACACGATATAATAACATGTGTAAATCTGAAACTTTTTTATTTCACAACCCCTCCCTTTTTTGGCCTCTCTTGTACCACTATCGCTTCAATGCCCTTGGAGAAGTTACTTCCTGGTATTCCAGGGGAGGGAATAGCTTTAGACCGTAATGACAAAGTTTCAAATTTCACTCCATTGCGTCTTGCTAATGAGGGTTTTTCTAAAATGTAAAGCAGCAGTTGCAAAACTAAATATGCGATGGGCAGTAGGCGTGTGTGAAAAGTAAAGCTGTGTATTAAGCGTGTCCAAAAGGATGAATAGGCTGCCGGGTAGACTGAAGTAGGCCGATCCAGTTGTAGTAGGTTTTGGTGCTGGGAATTCAAGTGGGTAGAGCTAAGAGATCTGATGGTACTGACATAGATAATCGATTGCCAATATCGCGAGCGAGAACTTTTTTGTCCTTTTTACTTTTCCCGACTATCAGATAATTCATTTCCACCAACTTGCTGCAATAAACCACTCGACATTGGCGCTGCCACCTTTCGAAATAAATAAAAGAATAACGCTTAAAATATTACCTATAAATGCTCTTGTCAGGAGACAGAAACAAGAGCGAATTCGCTCAACCACTCGGCGTCTTTCCCATTCTTGTAGCAGCAAAGCGATCAATTACTACAAAGGGAAGGAGAAAGTCAAAAAAGAAAGGTGTTAGAATACGCTCGAATTTTTACTACTAATCCCGTTCGTGAGCATCAAAAGTTGGTATTAACTGCGATGCTTAATGGAAATGCACGCGCACACATGTTTGGAGAGAACTGGTTCGGGAAAAAGAAATCTTTCTTTTGTCTCCATCTATTTGTCAAAAGGCCCCTCTTACTTATGCTTTTATCGATAAGCGAGGAAAAATACTTCCAAAAATTGAACGGAGCTCTGATAACGTCAGTACGAGTGTGAAATATTGGTTTAACTTTCTTAAGTACTCTCCTCGCGGGATTAAATGCTTCGATAAAAAGCAGAAATGACATTACACAGCACGTGTCAGTACCACTAAAAATTTATTCTTCTAATGCCTCTAATTACTGCCCCGTAGAAACTAGAAATTAAAATGTATGCACTTAAACTGACAGTTTTTTTCATCAGCCGAGAATGGGCACAAAAAGTTTAAAACATTTGCTTCAATTACCATCCATTTTCTAATGATCCCTGTAGAGGTCATAGTTCTTTTTATTGGTTCTTTCTTTCTTTTTTTTATCAGGCACCAAACGATTAGGAAAGGATGGTAAAATAAATAACACAAAGCAAACCCCTGGGAAGTAGGTCGCAACACCTAAACTAATGAAACTGCTGACTGTTTTGAATTTATGCTGACATGACTGCGTATCAGCTGCTAATTGCGTGCATTTTATAAGAACCTATCGCTGATTCAAAGCGACAAACTTGGCCATACTTGACTTCTCCCTTCCAAAAAATTTCTTCCTTTTGAGATAGGATTCGAACCCAGATCTTTTCCCATTAATGGAAGGCCGTTTATTATAACTACTGTATTACCCACAGGGTCAGTGTAGTTCTTCGACAAATAGCAAACCGAAATAACTACACACGGTTTGGACAAACGCCTCGAGTATGGACGTACTGCAGTTCAAATAAGTATCCAAACGTCTGTATGGTAATGGCGAGCAGCGTTTGTGGGGGCAGTGTTTTTTTATTTATTTAAGTGCAGTACAGAGACAATTCGTGGTGACTTACCTCTCAATATGCATTTTGTATCGAAACTTAGTTTACTCCTTGCTTCGTATCGAAATACCAAATCTCAATGCAGTCAAGTGGATCAAAGGTCACCACGGTCAACTGAATTTACTGTCACATATTCTTAGATACAGTTATGTATAATTCCGTCCTTGTGACATTGCTCACTATCCTGTTGGAAGATGGATATATTGCAACCATGAAAGGATGCGCCTGGTCGTAAACAATCTTCAGCTAACCTGTGGCATTACAGGTTATTTGAGTATTGGAAATTGTGAAGCACATTATTATTCCGCCACCACTAGCCTGCATTGTTGACACCTGACAGGATCCTTCATTGTCCAGTGTTGATATTCCTGACCACACCGTGACCGTACCATCTTCTTTCTACGCCCGAGTCAGAGTCGTAATTAAGCTCCAGCAGGGCTGCTGTTTCCGAAATACCCATGTAATTCGGTTACTGAAGCGTTCCATTTTATCAACTGGTGGTGTCGAACAACACAGTAAACAAATTAATAGAATTAAGGGAGGGTGGGAAATTGCATTTAGGAAACTCAAATATGTGTGCCCTCTCTTCTCCAGAGCACCAAATGCAGAAGAGCTGTATGGGTGCATAGTTCAGGTTTTGTCGTTCGCTAGAACGACAGCGCTGATGAAGGGAAATAAATTTACACGCAAAGATTTGTAGAGGCAGCGATAGCCTTGGACGGGAATCCTCCTAAGTAGGATACGTATGGGTGCAAAAAATGGTTTCTTGGTACATAGTAGCCTGTGTAAGTGCCTTAATATCTTCTTAGATGGAATTCAATGGCATCGACCCTTTTGCTACAATTTTAAACACCACTCGTGGAACGCACACAAATGAAAAAGAGCGAAATCGTGGATTCCGATACGATAAGCGGCGCCGACAGGAAAGTCTGTGAGGTGAAATGCTCGTACGAAGCAGTTAGTATTCGTAGGTCCATAAGCAAAACAGGGTCGTTTTGTCCGATGCATAAAACCATTATATAAACACGCTTCAATATGAAATAAATATTACGCATTTAGATGAAAAGTTATTTTAACAATTGCGCACTTAATTTAATTCTATATAACACAATTTATTTTAAAAAAAAAACTATATTGGCACTTTATGTACGGCGTCTATTTTTGTTTGCTGACGTATGAAGAGCGTACCAGTTTGCCATCGACTCGCGTTCAACTTCTTTCCGGGCGTAATTGGAAATAAGCTAACGCAGGAAATGGAAATAAAATTGAAAGCACATTCGCTTTATACGTCGTATTAGTGACGATGAAGCGAACGTTTCTCATCGGCTTTATTGCGAGACATTTCCTATTTCGAACAGCGAGGCTCAAATGATTTGAAGATAGAGGAATTGTTACTGAATTGAATCCGATTATAAACATTTTCCGTGGTCGGGTCAGGGATGGAAAATTATTTTTATGCGGAGATCTCGATGGGAAAATTTTGAAGTGACAACGGGCCGCACAGTTTTCTTCAGAAAAATTCTTGGAGTTGTCAACTGTCGATATGTTTCAATGATCGATACCCGCAAAAGGTGGTTTCCGACTGGTTCTCAATAAACTTAATCATACCACCTTTAGTAATATAAAATCAAATCAAAATGAGTATGAAATTATTGGTATTCGAATTTGATATCACTAGGAGTTTTCAAAAAGGTTTTCGGATTGCTAATTTATATACACTCTTATTGAATTAATTCAATAAGAGTGTATATAAATTGCGTTCTAATACCACATTTTCAGCCTTGTAAGTCTCACGAGCCCAGTGGTTAGGGCACTTATCCGTAAAGTATGCAAACCTCAGTTCGAATACCACCAAAGTTACTTTTATGAAAAAACCGTATGGCACCATCCACTAGCAAAATTTAAAGGATCACGAGAGACAAAATCGGTTCAAACTTTCCCCGAACAAGCGCCCCTAGCGGCGGTGGCAACAGTTAAATTCGGTTTAAATGGCCAGTAACCATACTATAATATTAAAGCACATAAAGTGAGAATTTTAATTTATGTTTATTCGAAATCGTAGTCGTCATTGCAATATTCGAGGTCGCCAAATATACTCCTGCATAGGGTCGCCAAAACCTTAGCGCTGGCCCTGGTGAGCGTATTCATAAACGAACTGGGATACAGCACTTGCTGGTGTCAGTTAAATTTTTTCTTCCCTTAAATCCGAAGTCCGTAAAATCAGAAGTTTACAGTCCTCGGATTAAGATTTAGAACTCAAGGACATCAATCTACATAAGGAATTTGCTGAGAGCTCAACAAAATTGGTTAAGAAATGAACAGTTTGCCTTTCGTACGGAATGTCAGGGTCAAGGATTACTAATATATTGATATCCGAACGCTATGCCAGAAACAGCAACGATGGATTATACTCACTTGGACAGATAAACAAATCTATCCAAATGAGTAATAATCTCGTTAGATTTACTCAGGTATTCAGAAAAATAAATCAAGGCCTACAATACTGCGTCTGGTAACATCAGAATAGTTTTGACAGGAACGCCTAAGTTGGATGAGTTAAGAAGGTAAGAATATGCAATTACAAGAGAAGGGGAGCTAAGTACAGTCGACGTTTTGAAGGCCATCTCTTCTTGCCTAATTTATAAAAGGAAGTAAGAATAATCAATTAGAATATGTAGAAATGTAGGCTTAGAGCCTACATTTACAAACTTAGAGCTGATGGGAAAGTCAGGTAAGTGAGCTTTGCTGTTAAATGCAATATGGAAAAGTTTACTTCGGTTGTCTGAATAACATGAGGTTTACAACCAATGCTGGAACTAGGTATGGCGAGTGCGATTAGTGGTAGGATTCACATGTGACCCAGTCCTGGTAATTGGCAATAGGAACCGATTACCGGACTCGGAGTTAATATTTAGAAGGGGAGTGGGGGTGAAGTCCGGTGATGGTAGCACTTATCCGTACTATCTTGGAAGATTTTCTGAGGGGCTCTCCCCCCCTCAGGAAATTGGCTGATGGGTTGGGGCCCTTGTACTGCATGGCTCTTTTTTCTAGTGGATTAATGTGGCAGTTGCTATCCCGGCAAATCCTCCTATGAAGGGAACGTTCCGTTCGATCCCCGAGCCGAGGCCTCCAGATGGCCTGTTTCTCGCTGTGATAGCCGACTGTTTTCTTCTGTGGTAGTTGGAAGAAAATTTAGTGATCTCCCTGAAGGTACGTTGGCATTCGAGGTGAGCGGACGCGCTTAGACAGGGCTCCTCAGTTAAGTGGTTTACTTTTGGATAGTGCTTTTAAATATTTGATTTATTTAAATATTGTTGGATTATTTTGTTATAGGTTTTCCTGTAACTGTTTGATTTTAATAATATTATAGATATAATTTTTTAAAGTTACTTTCATTGATATTTATTTAATTTTATAATGGTTGTTACGAGATCTGCCTTAAACACGTCACAGGGTATCGTGAGTCACACGGAAATAGCAGATGGCGATTTACGGGTGAGTCATGATTTAATCCGTTGTGGAACCTGTGGAATGTTTTCCAAGGTCGACCTGGTGACTAATCCTACCTCACCTGGGGATTCTTTTCTTTGTGATCGATGTAAGGAGTGCACCGATCTTAAATTACAATTTGGTGCACTGATGGAACAATTTGAGTCCCTGAAAAAACGAGTGCTTGCCCTCGAAAATAATGCTTCTGGGAGCTCGTCAGGGACTCAAAACTCCAGCAATCTACCAAGTGATGCACAACCGATTCGAGCCTCAAAACAGAAAAACCAAGTGCAAACTACCCTGGTTAGAAAGGACATTGTTTTATTAGGAGACTCCATTGTCAGGGAAACGGGGAATATTTTTTGTAATAAAGATAGGTGGAGCAGAACCAGGGTATGTCTGCCAGGAGCAACTATTGATGATGTCACCAACAGACTGTCAGATTTTAAAGGGGGTAAAGAAAATATTATTATTCATGTGGGGACAAACGATATTAAACGTACACGATCTGACGATTTGTTGGAAAAATACAGGACCATGCTGAGGAAATGTCGCGAGCTAGGCCATAATGTCTATGTGTCTGCAATTCTGCCCAGACACGATAGGAGGGATTATATGTTAAGAGCCTTGTGGATTAACTCAAGACTTGAAGGAATCTGCAAGGCTTTAGGGGGTAAATTTCTATCAGCATGGCCCACACTTGTAGGTAGAAGGAATTTGTTTTGTAGAGACGGGATACACTTAAACAAAGGTGGTGCAAAAGTTTTTGCCAGTATTATTGAGGATACCTTAAAGGCTCAGGGAAACTGCTAGTTAGGGGGGATGTGGGTAATACTGACACGCGTTTATCTGATAATATTGGTCAATGTAACTCTTGCACATACCTTAAGAGTTCTTATCTGTTACCCCAACTGGACGTATTATCTAGATGTTCTGGGGGCAAAGACGTTTCACGTGAGCAGGTAGTTAATATCAGGGAAGAGAGCCTAAAAAACTTCAAGGGTTGTGTTAGGGTTGTTAAATATACAAGAACAGTAAATCTTAATTGTTTATACAGTAACGTTAGAAGTGTCGTCAATAAAATGAGCGAATTCGAACTGCTGGTTAAAACAAGTAACGCGGACATAATAGGGCTTACAGAGACGTGGTGCCACCCGGAAATTGGGGATGATGAGTTTCAGTACGGCTTGTATAATGTATTTAGGAAGGATAGGTTAGATAGAAGGGGTGGTGGGGTAATGCTTCTTATCAGAAGCAGCCTGAGTGCGACGATAGCTTTCCCGGATTCAGACGTTTCACATGCTAGTATAGAGTCTGTATGGTGTGAAATAGTTGGAAACAAAGGTACAATGCGAGTAGGCGTAATCTACAGACCAGGTGATTGTGAAGACTATGACAAAAGCCTCTACATGCAAATGGAATGGGCAAGTAAGCGTCAATGCCTTATTATGGGTGATTTCAATCTGCCTCTAATTGATTGGAGTAAATGGGAAAGAAACTCGACATGGGGAACAAAATTTTTAAATCAACTTGATGACTGTTATTTGTATCAACATGTCAGGGAAAGTACTAGAGAAAAGAATATCCTAGACCTCATCATCACACATGAATCAGATGACATAACAGGGCTGACAGTAGAGGAACCAGTAGCAGGAAGTGATCACGGAGTTCTACGGTGGATGATGACGAGAGAGGTAGCAGAAGTAAAAGGCAAAGGAATGGGTTTTAATTTCAGAAAAGGAAATTACGATGCCTTAAGGTACTACATGGCCTCTATTAACTGGGTAGATATCGCGCAGAGAATGAATACAATTGAACTGTGGTACGCTTTTAAAACATTAATCACAGATGCCTTGAATGCGTATATACCATTAAAAAAATACTCCACGAGAAGGGTTCCAAGTTGGATGAATAGTGAAGTTGCCACATTACTTGAGCAAAAAAAGGTGGCATGGAAACGTTACAGAGCAATAAAAAGTACTGAAGCCTATAACAGCTACAAGGTGATGTGTAATAGAGCCACAGAAAAGGTTCGACAGGCAAAGGTAGTTTATGAGAAATCACTAGCAAACAGAGCAAAGAGGGGGGATAAAGAATTCTTCACATATATAAATGCCAAGAAGAGCAGGACAAACCAGATCGGACCTTTACGTAAGGGAAAGGGGATAGTAATAAATACACCAGCTGCCGTTGCAGATGAACTCAACAGTTACTTTGCATCGATATTTACAAATGAAAAGCCTTTTGTGGCAATGGGAAATTGTGGGAGCGAAGTTAAAAAATATGTAATTAATGATATTGAAATTTCGCAAGATTATTTAATGACAAAACTTTCAAGCCTACAGACTAGTAAGGCTCCTGGAGTTGATGGAATATACCCTATAATCTTGAGAGAGGCGGCAAGCGAGTGCATTGAACCACTGAGGCTGGTTATGCGAGCATCACTAGACTCTGGGGAGATTCCCTTGGATTGGAAAAGTGCAATTGTATCTCCCATACATAAGGGTGGCTCTAAAAGTGAAGTGGGAAATTATCGACCTGTCAGTCTGACTTCAGTAGTAGGGAAAATCATGGAGGCATTGATCAAGGGTGGAATTCAGGATCATTTGGATCGAATTGAAATTCTCAAGGATACTCAGCATGGTTTTGTAAAGGGAAAATCATGTTTAACAAATCTGGTTCGCTATTTCGAAAGGGTCACTCACGAGCTGGATTTAGGGAATAATTTCGACATTGTTTATTTAGATTTCAGCAAAGCTTTTGACTCAGTCCCACATGAGCGGTTGCTTTATAAGCTGGAACAGGTTAGAATCACTGGGAAAATCCTTAGATGGATAGAAGGATGGCTTCAGGGCAGGAGGCAGAGGGTTGTGATAAATGGCTATTCCTCAGATTGGGTTGATGTAAGAAGTGGGGTTCCCCAAGGATCAGTATTAGCACCACTGTTGTTTTTAATTTTCATAAACGACATTGATGAAGGGATAGAGGGCGTGATGTCTAAATTTGCAGATGATGTTAAAATTGGTAGAGTAGTTAATGATCACTGTCAAGCTGAGCTTCTTCAGAGAGACCTAGATAGACTTCAAGAATGGTCAGAAAAATGGCAGCTGTGCTTTAATCCAACAAAGTGTAAGGTATTACACCTGGGAAACAGTAATCCCAAAATAACTTATTCACTTGGTGGAGTTCAACTAAACCCAGTACTGGAGGAAAGGGACTTGGGTGTTACGATACGGTCAGACATGAAATTCTCTGAGCATTGTAAACAGGTTGCAAGGAAGGCCCATGGTGTCCTATCGATGATCTATCGAACTTTTGCAAGTAGAGATAGGGACGTGATAATCCCATTATATAAGGCCTATGTTAGACCACACTTGGAATACTGTGTTCAAGTATGGAGACCGCACCTAAAGAAAGACATCGAGCTTCTTGAAAGGGTGCAAAGAAGGGTAACTCGCCTGGTGAGATCGGCAAAAGGGCGTCCTTATGAAGAAAGACTTCGAATATGTGGGCTGCAGAGTTTGGAAACTAGACACCTTAGAGGAGATTTGATTGAGGTGTTTAAGGCTCTGAGAGGCATCAGTAAAATGAATGAGGACAAAATTTTCAAGATTATAAATGATGCTAGAACTAGGGGACATAAATTCAAGTTAAGGGGGGAAATGTTTAGATTGGACTGCAGGAAGTTTTATTTTAGCCAGCGAGTTATAAATTACTGGAATAAGTTGCCTTCATGGGTGGTAGAGGCCGACAGTTTGGGGAAATTCAAAGGTCATCTGGATAGTACTTTCGGGTAAGGGAAGCGCATAGGATGATAGGATTAATCTCCTTTTTATTTAATTTTTAATTTCATTTTATTATTTTTATTTATTTATTAATTATTATTATTATTTATTTATTTAATTTTTGTTTTTATCATTGTTTTGTTCGGATTTTTTTTTTTTTTTTTTTTTCTGGCTGGTGCAGCATAAGCCATAGGCTTTCTTGCACCATACGGCCGTTACTAATACTAATACTAATACTAAAGATAATCAACTGTTGGGGAGGAGAAGATGGTGTATTTGCTTTTATTTCTCTTCGTGGAGGCCGGGTAGTTACAAATCAATAATCCTCAAACTTTTTGAGATTTTTTTTTTTTGTTTGTTTGTGGATGGCTGCTGTAGTCAGAAGAAAATCTACAGGCGGTCATTCACTAGTTTCCTCTTTTCTCTCTCTCGCACCCGATACTTTTTCATCTACACAATTCGTAATGCAGATTTCTAAAAGTAAGCATTATTGTTCTTAGATCAACAGTTTGTTGACGGAGGGGGGGGGGGAATGGCGTTGTAGTGGAAGATAATGAATGACCGTGACTCGCCTGATGATTTTCTCCTTGACTCCGATCGTTGGAGTTGGTGTCAGCTGTACGTGTTAAGAGATGCGGTGGTGATATGTCAATGGCTTTCAGGTCCTTCAGTTTTAGTCCTGGAGTTTCTCAAATGTGCTCTTTCTCAAACAGGATAGGAATCCCATCAGCTTCTTGTTCCCAGTAAGTGACCAGATCCTTAGTATTCCAATGCGGGACATTGATTTTACAACCCAACCCTAAAAACAATATAATTTTTATTTATAAAAAAATATTCATATACAAAATGTAAATTAAATGCATATATTTCTTTGAATTAAACTCTTAAAATAAAATATCACACTTCTTAAAGAAAATTAAAGCGTGTGTACCCTGTACGCACGAAGTTTTATATGAAAACATCCTTGGCTTGGAAGAGGTTGGCGAAATCCATTTGTAGAATAGTATGAAGTCACAATCATACTTCCTGCAGTTACTACTGCTGGATTTTCATGAAATTTATATTTGGACCTTTTAGAAAGATTTGTTGAGCATTCCAAATATCATTAAAATCGGACTAATAGAAATGCTACAATTACTATTTCTTTGTCCGTCCGTCTGCATGTAATAACTCTTCCTAGTGGATGGATTTTAAGGAAATTTTATATTTCGCTCTGTAAAAAAGCTCTGTCGACCCGTTCCTATGTTTCATTAAAATTACACCAATACAATTCCAGCAATTATTATTATTATTATCTTTTTTTGGAATACATATCACATGGGCTACCCATATACTGTAGCTGAAGCACTGGATATTATGCTTGCTGACATGCATAAATAGTGCATTTTACTAGTAAATTAATAAGAGGAGTATACCTCAATATAGTACGTGGAACACTTCCGTATGATACCCTCCAGAAATTAAAACGGGAAAAAACGAAAAAATCGACAACTTACCGGTACATTAAAGTAAATATAAATATAATTAAAGTAAAATATAAATAATTAAATAATCAATTTAACACAATTCAAAATCAATTCAAAACAATTAAAATTCAAATTAACCCAATTAAAAGAATCTAACGAAAATATTCAAAACGATTTTCCTTAGGAAAATCGTTTTGAATATTTTCGTTAGATTCTTTTAATTGGGTTAATTTGAATTTTAATTGTTTTGAATTGATTTTGAATTGTGTTAAATTGATTATTTAATTATTTATATTTTACTTTAATTATATTTATATTTACTTTAATGTACCGGTAAGTTGTCGATTTTTTCGTTTTTTCCCGTTTTAATTTCTGGAGGGTATCATACGGAAGTGTTCCACGTACTATATTGAGGTATACTCCTCTTATTAATTTACTAATATTATTATCAACGTAGAACATATTGAGTATTACAGCTCTGATTCATACTATCTAAGTGCATTTTACTGTAAATCGTGAATTATCAACCTTTGCTAGTGTGCCTGAAATGAAATACACTGAGCTCATTAACTACCTTTTTTTTTTTTTTTGTAATGAACTTTATTTTTCAGCACGTGCAAACCCAGCAATTTATTTTTACTGAACAGAATAATTATTCGCATTTTACCTGCAGCTGAAATCCGCTGCCTTAGTGCATGCAATGCATTCTTTTAAGGAGCAGAACATGCCTATTAAATAGACTGCCCGCAACCCACCTTGTGTGATGGTGGCACGGCTGCCCCACTAACCCCCTTCCCTCAAGAGTAAAGTCCGCAGCGAAAACACTGCGGAGTTTAGTCTACTGGCGTCCCTAGCCCTATCACATTTTCGTGTACCCTTCGTCGCGAAGGGCGGTTTGTCTGTTGTGAGGGGAAAACCTCACGACCTCGGTTTTGAGACCGCCAAACTCAATCCTGAATGCCCCTGGGAAAATTCCCATAAGGGTAGCAGCTGGAATCGAACCTCGACCAGCTATTCAGCAAGCCAGCAACATTGCCACAAGCCTACCTTGGCCCCGTATGCTACCGCTTTAATTTCACATCGCATTTTTCACCAGTCGCGTGGGTTAGTGTGACGTCATTGCTAAACTTCCATTACATTCCATTGTTAGGCACCATTATAGATGTTTTCCTATAAAAAAAAAAATATATATATATATATTTATTTATATATATATATTTATATAAAATTTATATAAAATAAATATATATATATATATATATATATATATATATATATTTTTTTTTTTTTTTTTTTTTTTAGCCTAGATTAAAGCACTTTTTAAGGGCTTAAGCTTCAGGCTGCGAAAGAATTAGCAACGTACAAGTTTGTGCGAATGCAGCGTATTAAAAAGGTAAACTGCAGCCATTATCAACCCACTGCAGGATGGAAGCCTCCTCAACAATTCGTGTTGAGGAAAATGGACCATATTCTGCCACGCTGGTCCAATGGGGGTTGGCAGATCGACCATATTTAGCAGTCAGGGGCTTGAATCCCGGTCTACTCAAAGAGCGTGTGCTATTGAACTCCCGTTAGCCGACCGGGCTAGCCGGGTGGGTAAAGTACCTGCCCGGCAACCCAAAAGTCGCGGGTTCGATTCCCGCCTCGGGCTTGGATCAAAGTACTGCAAAAACCTTGGGAGGTGCATTACGGCCACAGAAGCCGATGCGCCAACAACTACCAAATCAATCAATGAACTCCCGTTCCTGACCACTCGGTTACGGATGCAGCGTATTAGTACGCAGCAATTCTACAAAAAGCTAAGAACGGCATCGTTTTAGTTATATCTCATATTGTGAATACTTTCACAACGAGTTGCTGTGATAATGCACTACTTCGAATAAGTAACGCTTCACCAATGGAGAAGACTATTGTTACTTATTCTCATCGGATACCACCATCCAGACTGCATCCGATGAGAATAACTAACAATAGTCTTCTCCATTGGTGAAGCGTTACTTAATCGAAGTAGTGCAATATTAGTAGTAAGAGTATTTGCCATATAGTGCAAGGAAGCCACAGGCTTTTGCAGCACTGGCAAAAAAAAAAAAAAAAAAAAAACAACCAAGTACATAAGAAAACACAAATTATATGCTTCCTCCTCATACAGGTAGACCTTTGAATTTATTCAAAGCTCGTTTATCCAGTTGACCTTTGAATTTATTCAAACTGTCAGCCTCAACTACAGGAACAAGTTGCCCAGTGACGGCAACTTGTTCCAACCATCAACTACCCGCTGGCCACAAGAAAACTTCCTACAATCTAATTCAAATCTCAAGCCCTGTAATTTGAATTTATGACCCCAAGTTCTGGAATTCTTTAGAACAGTGAGAATTCCACCTTCATTCATTTTACCAATTCCTCTCAGAACCTTATAAACCTCAACAGGTCACCTCTGAGGTGCCTGATTGCCACTCAGATCTGAACATGAAGATACATTTAAAACCCAGTAAGTATGGTTCTTATTATGCTCTAACATAGACATCTGTGTACTTTTGGCATATACGATTTAATATTTCATTCATAAATATGGCTGATGAAAGGAAAGGTCAGTGCTCAAGTGTAAAGAAATTTATCAAAAAAATACATTGTTTAGAAATGAAGAGAAATGAGATAAACACATTTCTTTAGACTTTTCTCGTAGATAAACTTTCCATTGTACTTTGTTTGTGTAACCGTGCAACAATTCTTAAAAACACATCTTTAACATCCTTAATATTCATGACTAAAAATTTGACTTTGGTCAGGAGTGCAGTCCCATTGTTACTGTTTTTGTGGGAAAATCTTTTTGTCTTACCTTTTCTAGGAATGTAACTTACTATAAATTGAAGGACTACCTGTATTGAATGGCACACAAAGTACATTGCACCTTCTTGTGTAACATTATTATTAGCTCTGTTGTGCTTTTCTTATCACGGCAACTCGTTGTGAAGGTATTCACAATATAAGATACAACTAAAATGAGATAACTATAACTAACTGGGAACCTAATAACCAAGGATGAAGAGATGAGAAACATGGAAGACATGGTGCAGGACAGCCAGCAAAGGGACAAAGACAGGTTGATCATAAAATAGGGAATGAAAGGGAAGATACGAAGAGAGAGAGAGAGGACAGACTTGATGTGGAATGATGTAGTGCAGGCATGGAAATACATCAAGACAGGTAAGTCTACTGGTATAGATGAGATAAACGGAGAGATGCTGAAGGCTACAGGCGAGGCAGGGATAGCGTGGATATACACTGTTCCGTAAGATCTGGAACGAGAGACATGTGCCGAAGGACCGGAAAGAAGGTTTGATCATCCCTTTGTTCAAGAAGGGGAACAGGAAAAAGTGTTCTAATTATAGAGGTATCACATGTAAGCTGTATGGGAGAGTGTTAGAGCGGAAGATAAGAGGAACGATTGAAAATACGATGGTCGAGGAACAGTATGGCTTTAGGCCTGGCAGATCCACTGTGGATCTTATTTTCTGCATCAGGCAACTGATGGAAAAATGTTATGAACACAGTAAAGAATTATGGATGACATTTTTGGTCATAAAGAAAGCGTGGGAAGTTTTGAGAAACTTGGGGATAGAAGGAACATCTTGTGGAGAGAATTGAGAATATATACACCAATACAGTGAGCAAAGTAAGAACAGTGATGGGGTTGAGGGAGAGCTTCGAAATAACATCACGTTTGAGGCAAGGAAGCGTCCTGTCACTACTACTGCTCATAGCTGTCACGAATGATGTGCAATGTAGAGTGGTGGAACAACTTGGACAGGACCAGATGAAAGTCATGCTCTTCGCAGATGACCTTTGCATATGGAGAGAGAGCAGGGAACAAGTGCAACAGCAAGTTGATATATGGGCTAGTATGGCCAATGAATTTGGACTGGTTTTCAGAAGTAATGAAGAGTGAAGTAATGGTTCTAAAGAGGAGTGGCGAGCCTGACGGATACATTACAATGGTAGGGAAAGAGCTAAAATGATTAACAAATTCAAGTATCTAGAAAGCACCATTACAAACACTGGGGTGATCAAGGCCAACTGACTTCATTAGATTCTCTTCGAGAAACGTCAATTGGGAAGCATATGACAGCTCCATAGAACTGGACTTTCCAAATCCAGACCCATCACAGATGGACTCGCTAAATGCACAGGACTTGACCACCTTTATCCAGCACTCCATACTCAGAGCCTCATACAGGTCCTCAAGGAAGAAGGTGTTCCGCCCAGCAATCTGCCCATGGTGGACCCGGGAACTTACCATCCTTCGTAAGGCAGTCCGCTCTGCGCGCAGGAACTACCAGCGACACCGTGATTGGCCTGCTCCTGATGTCGAACGCCTTCATAGGGATTATATCGCCAAAAAGAATGAGTATACCAAGGCAATTGCAGCCAGAAAGAGAGAAACTTGGGCAAATTTCGTAAAAGAAACCAACCGTACAAATCCATGGGGCCTGGCATATAAGATTTTGAGAGAGAAAACCTTCTCCCCAGAAATATTCAACACTGTTTCAGTAGGCGCTCAGGAAACTAAGTGTTGGCAAGATTCTGCCAACCTTATTCTAGACAAACTGTTTCCACCTGATGACATCTCTGAGGATCATCCAGAACACTCAGCAATTAGAGCTGCCAACAGCAATTACATAGCAAAAGAGCAAGCCAACCCATTCACACTAGAAGAACTGGGAGCAGTCCTTAAAAACATTAATGCCAAAAAGTGTCCAGGCCTTGACCTAATAGAATACATCTTCATCATCCGCTTTCACACACTGCGGCCGCACCATCTACTCCTTCTCTTCAATAAATGCTTGGAAGAAGGATGCTTCCCAAAAGAATGGAAATTTGCCCTCATTCGCCTCATCAAGAAGCCTCACAAACCACCAACAGACCCCCGCAGCTTCCGGCCTATTGCCCTGCTGGCTAACCTTGGTAAGGTCCTTGAGCGACTCATGGCTCTCAGGGTTGTCTCCATGCTACAAATGCACGATTTGGTCTCACCATGCCAGTATGGCTTCACCCGTGGAAGGTCGTGTGAAGAAGCTCTGTTCGATTTGGTTTTACATATTGAAAGTTCTGAAGAAAAATTTGAATTGGCCATCTTCATAGACTTCGAGGGAGCCTTCGATACCGTCTGGTGGGATAGTGCCTTGGCACGCCTTCGAACTGCCGCTTGCCCCCAGCAATTATACAGCCTCTTCCAGAACTATTTTTCCGACCGAGCAGTTATTCTCAAGTCAAAATTCCAGCAAGTCACAAGATCAGTAAATCGAGGTTGTCCCCAAGGGTCAGTCCTGGGACCCCTCATTTGGAACATAGTCCTCCAAGACTGGCTCTCCCGCACCTTCAGGAATACAAAAATTGTGGCCTTTGCCGATGATCTCACAGTTGTGGTGTCAGGGCATTCACGGAAGGCCATCGAAGAAAATGCAAACCAGGTCCTCGACGATCTCTCAACTTGGGCCGCACTTAATAAGTTGCATATCAACCCAACAAAAACTAAAATGATGCTATTCAAGAATAGACTGGATCTCAGGCGCCCACCGCAGGTAAAGATATGTAATGCTCAACTGCCAATCGTCACCGAAACCAAAGTACTTGGAGTGATTATTGACCACAAACTCAGCTTTCTTCCACATCTTGTTAATTTAAGGAACAAAGTTAAGAGATTCTCAGGAACCATCATACGCATCTCTAAGAATGATTGGGGACTCTCCAAAAGGTCCCTGCGGTTGTATTACAACGCAGTATTTTTACCAATTGTGACCTATGCAGCTGGAGCCTGGTTCCATCGGGTAACTCTTGTAAAGATGCGAGACAAGCTTGGAACCATCCAGAGGTCAATGTTAATGGCAATCTGCCGAGTGTGTAGAACGGTCTCCACTCCTGCCATTCAGGTCATTGCGGGAGCACTTCCGCTCGATCTACATGTCACCTTCCGAGGGCTGTGCTTCCGCATTACGAAAAATATCCCAACAAGGATCCTTGACATTGGGGTTAATCTGGATGCTGACCCCAAGGCTGAGATGACACGTTGCTACAACGAGCTCTTCAACATTTGGCAAACTCGATGGCATAATTCAACAAAGGGCATTGTCACAAAAAGATTCCTACCTGATGTAACCTACACTGCTACTAAATCTGTACAGTCTTGGTTCACCCCTTCACTAGAAACATCATACCTAATTACCGGACACGGATCCATGAATGAAAAATTACACCATCTGGGTCTCCACCCAACAGATCTCTGCCATTGTGGAGCCAAAGAGAACTGGTGGCATGTACTATTCGAGTGCATTGCGTATGCTGATCTGAGACACAACCTTGTCAGCTGTACACAGATCTCTGGCGAGCATCTAGAGCTCTTCCTACAGAACCCTAACATCCTCCCTGCACTGCAAACCTACTCAGCTGAAGTCTTTAGGCGCAGAAGAAGGATTAACAGACCACCAGTGGCAAACATCGATGACCCAGCAGTGGACTGAAACCGACCATGTATTTCCCCCCTTCCCCCCAGCCTGCTGCATGGGCTGTGGAGCTTGTTTCTGCGGCCTGTGTTCAGGAAGGAAAACATCTCTCTCTCTCTTTCTCTTCCCCCCCCCCTTTTTTTTTTTTTTTTTTTTCCCTCGCACTCTACAATCAGTCCATGGCTGTTTTTTTTTTTTTTTAAATTAATTTTATTTCTTTAATTATTATTATTATTATTTTATTTATTTAATTTATTTCTTTTATTCTTATTATTTTTTATTTATTTATTATTTATTTTTTTTTCTCTCTTCGCGTTCTAAATCAGTCACATGGTTGGTTTTTTTTTTTTTTTTTTTTTTTGCGTTCTTCAGGGTTGCTGTCACTTTTTTTTTTTTGCGTTTTACAGTGATATTATTATTTTATTATTATTATTATTATTATTTTTTTTTTTTTTCTTTTGCACCACGGGAAAATCTAAATAAATATATATGTTTTTTTTTTTTTTTTTTTTTTTCTCTCCTCTGGAGTGGGCCCCTAGAGGAATCTGGCCCACCTTTTGGCAACATCAGGTGGATCAGAGTCTCATATTGAGACAGTACGTGATTAGCTGAGACTGGCCCACCTTCCCGTGGTGTGGACGAGTACCCAGAATCATCTGTCCAGGTGACTGATGCTTCTGGGTAGCCAAGTGGCCAGAACAGAACAACAGAACACACACATAATACACACAAACCGACGTCACACACATATCTGGCCCATTTGTAGTGATACTGTTCTTCACAGAGATACGAGGCGGAGTTGAACTAACGTTCTAGGAGCCGCCCATTACAAAAACACATGTCCACATGGGGTGATAGACGAAGAAATAAGTAGAAGGATACAAGCGGGCGGGAATTTCTATAGGCAGACAAGAGATCTGATCTGGAACAGGAACATACCATTGAAGCGTAAGAAGGCTATATATCAGACCAATTACGTACCAATTCTGACGTATGCATCTGAACCTTCGACTATGAGGAAAAAGAATGAAAGCAGAATTCAGTTTGAAAAACTCCAGAATAGAATTGAACGGTCCCTTTTGAATTGGTTTGGACATGTCAAGAGGCGTTTGCCAAGAAGAGTATTTGATTTACAATTAAGGGACAAAAGACCAAGATGAGGTGGCAGGACATGATAAACCCCGATGACATAGAGGCCGCCGTAGCCTAGTGGTCAGGCGCGCGGGTGCATAAGTACACGTGCCTTGAGTGACCGGGGTTCAAGCCCGTGCCTGCTGAATACGGTGTTGTTTCTTGTATTCTGTCTATCTTGTGAAAACTCTTCTGACCGTTTGGTCGTCCCGGAGTATAAACAGAAAATTTATTTATTTATTAAGCGAGGAGGAAATTGGAGTGAAATCAACGACGGAGAGAAGTACACGGATAGGTCGTGATGGCGAGGCTACATACGTCGACCGGTGGAATAGCGGAACGATGACAGATGATGAACTAAAACGATGCCGTTCTTAGCATTTTGTAGAATTGTTTAATATACTGCATTTGCACAAACTTGTACGTTATACACTAAGTGATCACTGAATTATGAAAACTCTGAATGCGACCCGTTGACCACGTGAGGTAAGAGAGTGCGGAGTTAGTCGACTTATGTAACATAGCATAGATAAGGTGTCAGTGGTTCAGTAGGTAGTAAAATTCTGAGCGTCATGGGTTTTATCGGAAGGATTTATCGGACTTTGATAAAGGACAGATTGTGGGTGCTCGACGAGCTGGTGCCTTGATTTCCCGAAGGGCTGAACTGGTGGAGTTTTCTAGAGCCGCCATAGTTAAAGTGTACCAAGACTGGCATCAAAATGGTCAAACAACGACCAAACGGCAAAACTGCAAAGGTCAGCGAAAGGTTGATGTTAGAGGTGGTGAGCGCCGGGTACGACGACGCGAATAGGCGCAACACTGTTGAAGAGTTGACTAGCCAATACAACATGGGCCAACCCGGAACAATATCTGGCATGACCATGTGTCGCACGCTTGTACGTACGGGCTATACAAGCGGACGATCCTTACAGCATCCTCTCCTAACCAAGGTTCATCGGCGTAAAAGACTCTCCTTTTGCAAAGAGAATACAAGTTGGACGTTAGAAGCCTGGAAGAAGGTGTGCTGGTCGGGATGAGTCACGTTATTTACTCCACACCGTGTACTGATTTGGCGTCAACAACATGAGGCTCTTGATCCATCATGCATGGTATCAAAAGTGCAGGCCGGTGGAGGCGGTTCTGTGGTGTGAGGCATGTTTCCCTGGCAGGAACTTGAACCCCTGATGCATGTGGAACAACGTATCAGTGGTCTCCGCTGTCGTCAATTGCTTGCTGACTGTGTACACCCCGCTGTGTTACACTTTTTACCGAATGGCGATGGTGTCTTCCAAGATGACAATGTGCCGAGCCACCGGGCACTTGTTGTGCAAGAATGGTTTGAGGAACACAGTTCTGACTTCCAGCATATCGACTGGCCTCAACTCCCCCGATATCAATCCCATAGAGCACTTGTGGGACACTATGGAAAGGCATATCAGGCATCTGAATACATCAATCACCTCCATACCTGCATTGCTGACCGCATTACACACAGCTTGATATACCTTGCGACATCTTGTTGAATTAATGCCACGTCGGATAGCTGCTGTACTGAGGGCAAAAGGAGGACCTACGCAGTATTAGGTATGTGGTCATAATTCAGTGATCACTCAGTGTATATAACCTATATCTTTTTTCGCATATATTGGTTTTATTTCACAGAAATATCTATATAATATAGCTATTTCTGTGAAATAATAATAATATATAGTACTTTTAACAATAAAAGCAATAGAAATTAAATGATATAATTAAATATATTTTTCCGCGGAGTGAAAAAATTTTTTCTTGATATTTAATTTTCTTCATTATTTGCTATTTCTTCGTAAAATTCTTCACAAGAATTTGCAAAATTGCACAACTTGTACCATCTATGACACACAGGAGATGTTGCAAGGATGCAGAATAAAATTAAAAAAAAAAAAAAAAAAAAAATCTGCAGCAGGTACATAATGTGTACTGCCCCTAACATATTTAACGTGTTTTACCTTTAAGAGTCATCGGCATGCGTTAAAAACGTTTTAATTTTCAGATATTAATAAAATTCGTGGATAATAATAACAAGGTTATTTTATTAATAATAATTACATATCGGTTACTGAAAGTATTGGTCTGTGAAGACTAAACTAGGATATATAATTTTTTCATTGAAGAGTTCACGACTAAATACACCATCTATAGTTGTTTCATTACATGTAGTATTTATCGAAAGATCTGATGACATATCCAAGTTGAAGAATGTTTTCGTAAACTCTTTTCCAGCCTCAGAGTTTAATCGTAAAGAAAAAATTACATTCATTCTGAAAACACCAGGTAATTTGAAACTAGATGCGTTTTCGAATTAACGCATTTCCGAAAGTTTTTGTATCTTAAAACCTTAACATTTCTGTTTCTAAATTCCTTAGAAAAATTCCGTATTGCTATACGTCCACATTATCCCGTGAGAAAATTTCCTTGATCACATGTTCATATTTTCCACTATCCTGTAAAAACTACTGCAGTTTTCAGAGGTTTCAAAGTTTTTCCTCTAGTTACGATGAAGCTACGTGCAAAATTTTATTAAATTTTGTGCAATAGGAGGTAAACTATTGTTGCCATAATATAAGTATGATTGCAACAATAAAAGTTACAATAATTCGCTTCTGGCAGCTGAAGACGTCACTTCCATAACGCTTTTCGTTACAAAATTTTTGGAATAACGCCAGTAAAAACGTTTTTAACGTCAAAAATGCAAAATCGTGATTCATGATATAAGTTTTTATCCTCCATGTTCAATCCATGACTCTCGCATAACCCGGGATGTCTGGTCACTTTACAGTAAAGTAAATATTAGTGTTTTTGGTTTCTGGCTGTCTTGGCGTTTTTTCACGCCAATACGTGGATTGGGGGGGGGGGGAGGAAGTGGTCCCATCGTTCCGGGTAGGTGAGGGCTGCGAAATTTGGAAATGCACTGAGAAATTGCGAAGGTAGCTGCGATTAACCAGAGAGCTACATGACCGACTTCAAATCGGCAGCTCTATCCATTTACCATCACTAGCCTAAGCCGTAGCCCAGATTCGAGTACGATATTTAGTAGCCTGGGAAAAACTGAAAGGATTCCTTGGACTTGTTTCATTCCCATCTAAACGACATCAACTCCTACCTTCTCCCTTGAAGCGGAATCGAATCACTTCCTCTTTTGGGTATTCTCATATTTAGATTACATGCAGATAGTTTAATATTCTGATGTGCCGTTTACATTCAAAGTGATATCAGCATTAAATTTCTGTTTAACGTGATTTTTTTTTTTTTTTTATTATTGTCAGAATTATACGATTATATTTTTGCAAAAACTTTACTGGGAGTATGGCACTACCGAATGATAAATTACACGAGGCTTCCTGGAATTTCCACGAAGCGGGGAAAAAACGGCGTGCTGAAATGTCAAGGTATGGCAGCTTCTTGGCCAAGTTGCTGGTTTGTGAAGCCATTTTTTTTTTTTTTTTTTTTTTCAAATCAAATGAAGTAAGTCGGTATATAATTATAAATTACTTTAATTATTCGGTATTTTATGAAATCTGCTATAAACCTCTATATAATTTGCTCTTGCATACAAAGTACTCTTAAATAGTACGTCGACATGATGCACGCAATAATGTAACTTTGCATTATCGTGTCTCTTGCAAGACTCAGCACGCAGAACTTTTTTTCAATGGTATTTCCATTCGCGAAAATGTCCGGCGTATGACATCATAACCGTACACACATTAAATAAATAAATAAATTTTCTGTTTATACTCAGGGACGACCAAACGGTCAGAGGAGTTCACAAGATAGACAGAATACAACAAACAGCACCATATTCAGCAGTCACGGGTTTTACCCCGGTCACTCAAGGCACGTGTACTCATGCACCCGCGCGCCTGACCACTAGGCTACGGGTCTAATTTTTTTGTTAATCATCATCATTGTAGGTGGTAGATGACTTTCATCAACCGGTGAAATACCACCACTTTGCTTATTGGAGGCTTGAAGTGGTGAAACCCATATTTAGTCTCTAGAGCAAAGTTTCCGGCATCCCCCTCCCCCCATACTTCTCCTTCAACCCATGCTCGGTACTAAGTACTATAGGTTTTGATACCTTTCGTGTTTGGGGTTTTCATAAAAAAAAAAAAAAAAAAAAAATCATCAGCCAGTTCCTTCTGTTTTGAGCACTGGCCATCCATTTACTATCCAAAAACTCATGAATTTCATCTATTCATCTCCGCCTTAGTCTTCCAGGTTTTCTTCTAGCTCCTCTTGGGTACCATTCTGTTATTTTCTTAGTCTATCTGTCATCATGTCTTCGAGCTATGTGTCTTGCCCAGGACCATTTTAGTTCTTTAGTTTTGAAAAGAATGCCCTTTACTTGAGTTTGCTGCCTAATCCATGTGTTTCTCTTCTTATCTAACAGTCTGATTCCCAATATAATTCGTTCCATTCTTCGCTGTGTAGTTCTCAGTTTCTCTTCCATTCTGTTGGTGAGTGCCCAAGTTTCACTTCCACGAGTCATGGTGGGGAGGATACCATGTGCCTTTGCATGGATGAGACAAGTGCAGAATTGTGTACTTTATAGAAGGATATGAATTTAAAAACGTTACCATTAAATCCTACTACTATTAATACTAATAATGCTAGAACGATTACAACGAAGGCAACAAGATTGGTGAGGAACAAAGGGATGCTCTTACCAAGAAAGGCTTAAGTTCTGCAAGTTGCAGTGTCTGGAGACTAGGCATTCGCGAGGTGATCTGATTTAGATGTATAAAATCTTGAATGGATTGAGCCGCTAGGCTCAATGCTGATGCGATTCTTCTGCTTACTCAGATTACGAACCTGAGGGGGCATACATTCATTGAGGAAAGACAGTTGTAGAATAGATGTGCGGAAGTTTGCTTTAGCCTGCGGGTAGATGATTGCTGGAACAGACTTCCATCTGTTGTTGTGGAAGTTGTTAGCTTAAATAAATTTAAAGCAGAACTAGACAAACATCTGGAGTGACTGGATGAGTGAAATAGGAATTTTTTTTTTCTCTATATACGCTTGCTTTCTTGCATCATATGCCTAAACTAATGCTAATAACGAATACGTGGATTTTTCAGATAAGCTGACAAATACAGCTGGATAACCCCCTGGGACTTGGGGAAAAAGAAACTATGTGCTCACCTAGAGGCGTAGCTAGGTTTTTGGCGCCCTTGGCAAATTCGTGGCTACACGCCTTTTTTTTTTTTTGGATAATTGGTAAAATCATTATATATAATAATAAGTACAGCCGACCCCTGTTTAACGAATAGAGTATGATGGGTAGTTATACGTATTTTGTTTCCCTTTGTAAGCCAGGTTCACCTCCCAACAATGGTTGGGAGGTGAACCAGGGTTCCACTAGGGACTCTGCGGGAAGAAGGCAAAGCAACAGAACATAACAGTACTTTGGCACAAACCTGACATTAAACTTTTCTGGCTTTTACAGAGATTCTATACTTCTTCACAAAGCATTACGGCACAGATGTGGGAAACCACCGGTGGCGCCTTCCACAAAACAATATGCTCTATGTTTAACGAACTTCTTTACAGCGAATTTTTTTGTTTCCCTTTGTAATTACATTTAAAATAGTTTCCGTAGAATGAAGAAAATCTTCCCTATAACAAATGGATTATGAGAGACAACTTGGTATGCACTTATTCGCAGAGGTGCGAATAGTGCATACCCAGTTCAAGCAATTTAGGCAACAGTGCTGTTGTAAGAGCGAATTAAGAGCTAAAGAGATTACCATATGCAACTTAATCGTACTCGTAAAACTTATCCAACTACCTATCTCACATACCAAAAAGTCGAGCTCGTCAACTAGTTTCGATGTATCCACAGCCAGCGGGCAGATCAAGGCGTATTCCGCATTCGGACAATAGGCCTGGTCAACCTTCTACTGTGAGCACCCTGTTAGAGGTTCTCTCTGAGCAACAGTGTACTTTTGCCACTGCTGTTGGCAGTTCCAGAATTATTCTGGCTGGATAGTATGGAGAGCATCTTGAGTTATACGTATTTCTTATGTGTGCATTATAAATCATTGGTACCACCATGCGTTGACGAAGAGTTTATCTAAGTGGCGATGTATTGTTTCATCCACACTTTGCCTTAAAGTTCCCCTATTTCTGTTAGTAGTTGAATATCCGAGTGACTCTGACATTTTGGACAGTTTAAAAAAAAAAATAAAAATAATAATAATAATAATAAATAAATAAAAAGAATTCAAATTTAAAAACTAGTGACAATATCGAATTGCATCATCATTTGTTCCATCCTAGTTCGAATTATGTTCGTTTTTCATTGTCACTTTCAGGTTTCGAGTGTTCATTATAAGCCAATTTTGTTAACTAGACGAATTTTTTTTTTTTTTTTTTTTAATTTCCTCTTTATGCAGTCTTTCTACATGGTACTGATGTCGCTTTTTTCTTTGGTGGCATGTCTAAAATTTTGTTGTTTTATTTAAATTATAAATCACAATTTTCACGATTACCTGTTTATTTTATTTTATTTTATTAATAGCAAGATACACAACAGGTAACCATTAAGTGTATCTGAGATCAGATCAATAAACATAATAACAATAATATGAAATCCAACAGGACGATAAACATTGATATAGATTCAAACAATAAAAGCATATGTACAAAAGATTGATTGATTGATTTAGTTTTTAATGGCGCATTGGCAGCTAGGGTCATAATGCGCCAAGTCAATGTACAAAAGAGGATTGTATTAAGTTAAGTTACCGGTAAAACAAGTAATAATTAATCCGTTAGAGAATAGAAAAATAATATAACAAATAATAAGCTACAATAATTAGATGTGAGCTAGTCACTTTGCAGTTTAAGAGAAGAGGCAAACTTGTGGATGGAGTTCATCAGTGATTGGGAGTTGTCAAAGAAGTCAATGAGAGAGTCATTTGCTGATTCTGTTCAGTGGACTGAACTTCATAAAGTCCGTGTTGGCAGAGTCAAGGCGAAACGGTGTAAGGTTCCTGACTTGTCTACAGGGAGCATTGAAGTTTATTTTACTCAGGATATCAGATGCTTCATAAATTCCAGTGATTACTTTGGCTAGAAGGGCGATGTCAGCAGTACCTCTTCTAGTGCACAGAGGCCTCAGATGAAAGTAATCACACAGCGATTCATAATACACTGAGTGATAGAATAGAGGATTGCGGTAACGGACAAAATTCTTTTGGACTGCTTCAATTTTATTAGTTAAAGTCTTTGTGTGAGGATTCCAGATGGGTGAACTGAATTCAAGGATTGGCAGAACAATAGTTTTATAAAGGATAACCGCATATCTGTAGTTTTTGAACTTGTATGTGTTCCGTTTGATGAATCCCAGTGTTTTGAATGCTTTGCTGGTGATTTTAAGGACATGGGTATCGAATTTAGCACTGCTGGAAAAGAGAATCCCCAAGTCGTTAACTTGGTCACACCTTTCGATGATCACAGAGTTAACAGTGTACTCCGTATTCATTAGTTGTGGAGATCTGCAAGATGAGAAAGAGATTACTTTGCACTTCGAGGGGTTAGCAGACAAGCCATTCAGAGATAGCCACAGAGAGATACAAATTATATAGAAAGCAAAAACGCATTATTTATAAGCTCTAACTCATGCAGTATCGTAGAACGTACACAATGCATGAGCTCATGAAGCGTTCGCTTGATTAGTCCCTTCGAAGTTAAGTTTCTGGATGGCAAATAGATCTAAGCTGCTATGCAGTATATACTCAGATTTAAGGATGCATACAGGCTTGAATCGCCCTGTGAAAACGTTTGGCAAAAATTAATTTTCACCCCGCCCTCTGCTCTCATCCTAATGCAACATCATCTAGGGGCGCCATTTCGTCAGCAAGCTTCGGGTATCGAAATAGCTTGACACAGAACTGATGTGGCCTGTCAGTGCGCCCTTGGCACCTGCCCCAATGCTAAGGTATTCCTACGTTACTGTGCTCATCATCCACGTCAGCAATAGGTATGAAAGCAACTGCATTCAAGTAATCAGCTTAAAACAGTCAATCTGTTCATGCCATTGCAGCAAAACTACAACACCCAGAACAATGGTGGCGGCTAACGTAATTGTTTAGATCTTGTGAATACTGACGAGTAGTTCAAGGCCATAGGAACTGATATTAGTACAAGCAGAGCCATGCCGAGGGTGAGACGAACGGGGCTCTTGCCTCAGACTAAAAGCTGAAAGGGGCGTTAAAAGAAAGATTAAATAATTGTCAACATTAATAGGGCGAAATTTTTCATTTTTGCCTTAGGTACTAAAATGGCTTGGCACAGCCTTGAGTACAAGGACAAGTAGAGAGCTGTATTGCATTAGTTTTTACGGAAGAGCTGTGTAGTACACAAACTAAACATAACAGCACATAATGCACAACCGGACTTGACATCGGAACATATCCATCATGTTCTCTGAAACATTAAAAGCTGTTATGGAATGACAGTACACTGATTTAGATCTGATGGCAATCTGTAGGTCTGAAAAAATGACTGGAGAACGTTACTTACCACATTGCCATTTTGGTGTTGTGACCATTGGTCATCATTCCTACATCAAAAAATACTCTGTGGTACAATGACATTCTGCACTTCCTAAGGTATGGCAGCATGACAATGTACCATATCGTACTGCACAGCCTGCAGTTACTTTATTTACAAGTAACTATAGGCTGTGCAAGATATGGGCTTGCGCAAGCTTCACTGGCCTGCCCAGACCAATTAAGATCTTAATGACTTAACCCATTGAACACCCTTGAAATGGACTGGATTGTTGGCTCTGGACCAGATCAGTACATCCATAGTCAGTAGCTGAATTGACCAGTATGGTGAAGGACGAAAGGACTGAAATACTGCCTTTCCTATTATCAACAAGTTAGTTGATGTAAACAGTGCATTAATTTCAGGCATGTTAGCAAATAGTAATAATTCATGACTTAAAACAAAATAACTCAACTCATTGACATGAATATTTGTTACAAAGATTCCTAAAATATGCTAAGCAGTGCTGGATTAAGGATGGGCTAGCAGGGCCCTTGCCTGGGGTGCCATTCTTTAAGGGATGCCAAATTTTACAAATCACGAAAAAATATTTACATATTCTTAGTAAAGGGGGCACCGAAAAATCTTTCTGCCCAGGGCGAGAAAATACCTTGGACCAGCACTCCTGTTCCAAATTTATAGTAATATTTCTGTAGGGGTAACTGGGGAGGGAATGCTCTAAAATCGGAACTGAACTAAGAACCATTCCAGGGACAAACAGAATACATGGTTAAAATTTTGTAGAAATTCACATTTTTTGTCGTTTAATGTGTAAACATATTTTCAATTATGCCGATTTTTGTGGAGAGGGGTGGTAACAAAGGCTGTGAAATTGTACCTGGACTTGGAAAATCTTCCAAGAAGCAATAAAGCATAGGTTGAAAATTTGGCCTTGACCCGACTTTTCATTCTAAAATAATACACGAAATATACTTTCATTTATATGAATAGATTTCTGTGGTTAGGGTGAAAAGAAGGCTATGATTGACCTTCTAAGCTTTCCAGGGACCCAGGAAACACACACTCAAAATGTTAATATCGATTGAAATTTTTCTCATTAAGTAATGTCTAAACTTTTGATAACAAACTTCCATTACCAGTTAGGTAATGTACAGTATACTGTGCACTACACTTCAGGTGCATTTTATTTATTTTTTCATTTTTTGTGATTAACTGAAGAGAGAAGTAAATATAATTGTCTTATCATTACCAATTTACTGAGATGATAACTTTACAGAACATTTAATAAAACTAGTATTATGTTCTCTAAACTTAGCCGTTCAGTTATAATTACAACTGTATATTATTTAATAATTTCCAAATAGATATTTACAGTATATAATAGTGTCCCTTTATCAACTGACAAATTTGAATACATTACAAGCAAAGTGTGGCACGTTACTCATGCGTCATTGTTGTAGCACGGACGTGTGCTGCCTTACGCCGGCGTAAGGCAGCACACGTCCGTGCTACAACAATGACGCATGAGTAACGTGCCACACTTTGCTTGTAATGTATTCAAATTTGTCAGTTGATAAAGGGACACGTGTTCCGAAAGCTACTGAATTTGTACTTATATTTTATTTTATACTGGGTATATTGTAAATATCTATTTGAAAATTATTAAACTATGGACCCCAGTACTCCAGGCCCATTTGTCACTGTATATTATTATTATTACTGGCATACAATGCAGGAAGCAAGCTTATAAAGCATCAGCCAAAAATAAAATAAATAAAACTGCCACATCACATGTCCAACCCTCCAATAACTAGTTCTTCCTTGAATTTATTTAAACTGTCCACTTCTACACCAGATGGAAGTTTGTGCCAACAGTCAACCACCCAGTAGCTGAAGGCAAACCTCCTCACATCTATCCTTCCTCAATTTGAATTTAGGCCCCCTCATGCATGTAGTCTGAGCAAGAGGAAGAATTTTATCCCAGGGTTGTTGTTATTTGATTTTTAAGAGCATTAGCAACTAAGGCCATATTGCTCCGGGGATATGCGGTGGTCATTCCCTGATCTTTCCGCATCCTCCGTGTTTGGTGGTCATGGGCTCGAACCCCAGTCTAATCAAGAAGCGTGTGCTACGCGCCGCTGCTCCTGTTCACCTGGCTATGGAGGCGCCCATATCTCAGGGCTCACATCTGGTTTGGGCTTGGCACACCCAGGATCCTGAGCTGGATATCATCCTTCTCTTTCTTGGTGATTCCCTTCTACTTCTCCTCTCTCTCTCACTCAGGGTAACTCAGGGAATTTTTTTTTTTTTTTTGGCTGGTGCAGCATAAGCCTCAGGCTTCCTTGCACATATAGCTAATAATAATAATGCTACCAGCATTGAGCATACTCAATACATTCAAACCCTCAAACACTTTGCAGGTATTGAGCATACTCAATACATTCAAACCCTCAAACACTTTGCAGGTGCCATCTCAAGACTCTGCAATTTGCAGAACTGAAGCCTGTCTTGGTAAGATCACCCTTTCATTCCTATCTAGTTGCTCTTCTTTGCACATGTTCCAGCAGATCTACATTTTTCCTAAAATGATGCATCCAAAGCTGAAGGCAATATGACCTAACTCAAGATGACCTAACCATTTTCTTATACAATGGGATAATCACTTCCTTGTCCCTGCTAGCAAAGTTCTTGTATATCATAGATTAAACTCCATGAGCTGTCTCAGCCTGTCTGCACTGCTCAGAGAACTATATATCTGATTGCATTATTACCCCCAGTTCCTTTTGATTTTCTACTGCTGTGAATAAAGTACTACACAATTGTTATGTAAAACAAATGCTAGGAGCATTGTAAATAAATTTGAAGTACTGATTAAGTCATCAAATGCAGAGATTATAGGGATGTTGGAGACAGTGTCATTCAGACATAAGTAATGCTGAATTTGAATATGGCGAGTACAATGCACAGAGTAAGGAGAGACAGGGGTGGAGCGATTATGCACTTTGTTAAGAATATTAAATCTAAGGCAGTGCTTCCAGTGGACATGGGTGAGTTTGTTTGAGCCAATTTGACATGATATAAGCATTGGGCAAACAAAACTGAGAGTAGTGTATTATAGGTCTAATGACTGTGATAGGTATACCAAACAACGATAGAGAATTAAAGTGGTCCAGTAAATCAGAATGTCTCAAATTCGGGTATTTTTACTTGATGCAGGAGAGACAGGGGTGGAGCGATTATGCACTTTGTTAAGAATATTAAATCTAAGGCAGTGCTTCCAGTGGACATGGGTGAGTTTGTTTGAGCCAATTTGACATGATATAAGCATTGGGCAAACAAAACTGAGAGTAGTGTATTATAGGTCTAATGACTGTGATAGGTATACCAAACAACGATAGAGAATTAAAGTGGTCCAGTAAATCAGAATGTCTCAAATTCGGGTATTTTTACTTGATGCTGACTGGATCTTATGGGTTGGTCATTCACACAATAGTAAGATATTTGTAGATTTACTGGATGACTATTTTCTACAGCAGCATGTTAGAAAGGCAACAAGAGAAAGCAATACTCTTATGTGGTTATCAGCAGTAATTCTTCATGCATTAAAAATCTGCAGATTCTTAAATATATTAATTCTTAATATATCAAAATTAATTTTTACATCTAGTTCCTTTTACTGTATTGTAATATCCAATCTGATTGGCTAGATAAGATTGTCCCTTAACAAATCCATTCTGTGACTGCAGTATAAGTGTTTCTGTCTGGATGATCCTGTAACCAGAGACTCCATTATTTTCTCCAGAACAGAAGTTAAAAACAAATAGGTCTGTAATTCCTCATGTCAACTTTATAAATTGGGTATACATTTGCACGTGTTCTGTTCATATGGACCTCTCCTGAATCCAAAGATGCTTGCATAATTATGGCTAAGGGTTTGCTTACCTCCTTTTCTGCCTCCCTTAATACAATTCAATAGATTTCATTCACTCCAGGTGCCTTTTATGTTGAGCTTCAGCAATTCCTTTTCTAATTTCCTCTGTTATCTCAAAATCATTTAGCTCCCTGTTAGATTCTTATAAACTTCTGGAATTCCCCCTATTAAAGAACTCCTTGTGCGTGAATGTAGATGCAAAGTGTGTGTTCAGTTTGTCAGCAACCTGGGCAGGATCATCAACCATCGTTGCCAAGTGGACCAATGTGATTCAACCCCTTCCTTCTAGCAAAGTAGTCTTTGTGGCATTTATTGCCAGAGAATTATTATAATCTGCATCAGCTTGCCTAATCTCATTTGTGACTTAATTACAGACTACTTTTTACTACCATAGGCTTCTCTATCATCAGATAATTTATATGCATCCCCAAGCATTTTTCTTCTCAACCATAAGTCTTTTCAGTTCATCTAACATCCATTTAGGTCTGAGCCTGGAATGGTATTAATTAGTTGTTCAGAAAAGCTTAGTAGCTTCTATGATTACTTCCCTAAATGCTTCCCATTTAGCATTTGCTGTTGGCAGTATCTTTATAAATATATGTACTTCTCCATAAGCAACACCATGTTCCCAAGTCTTGCATAACAATACATGTGAAGTGTGCACAGAGTGTCTAACGCTAACAATACTGCACTTAATCCATGAAATAATAATTGCTGGTTTTGTATTTGCCCTATTTTAATGAGATTTGGGATGGCTCAACAAAACTTTCTATATGAACTAAATACAAAATTTCATAAAAATCCATCTACTGGAATTCAGTAGTTATATGCAGAAGGATATGGTGAAAACAATAGGAGCTAATGCATATATACTAATGTGCCTAAAAATTGATTCAAAATCTACCAACGATGATATTATACAGTGTAATTAAAATTGATACACTATTGTGTCAATAAAAGGTTCTTTTAAATGTGCAGGTGTCTGGTTATTTTGGCAATATAGTGTATATTTTACTTTTTATAAATTGTTAACAATTAATTAGTAAAAAAAAAAACAACTTTCAAAAATCGAAATGCAAGTTGCAACAACCCCTTCAGCAGAGCTGTTGCTGGTAAACAATATGCCTTCTTTAACATTAAAACCAAAGTACTGTATTTTCCAGACTATAAGATGACCCAGGTTTCAAAGGGGAAATTGTGGTAAAAATATATTTCATTGTATATATATCAGAAACAAAATTCATGGGTGCTTACTAAACAAAATATCAATGTAGAATGAATCTACACATTGTGGGATCTCAAAAATTCACTGCTATCACACTCTTTATATCAGTGCTATGATTCGAACCTTTAACTTTCTTCAAAGATAGCGTCATTATCAAAAAGGTCATTGCCAAGTCTATATTTTTTGAAAGATAGAGATTTTATTCATCTTTTCTTGAGAATAAAGGATGAGTTCTTGAGAGACTCATGTAAATCCACACTCACATGTGCTAGGCAAAAAAAATATACAAGCCAATAAAAAAAAAAAAAATTCCCCTGCATGTACTAGTATGCCTTAGGACCATAACAAGCAGGGACAATTTAGGCAATATATTCTATGAAGGAAGTGTCTTATGGTCTGGAAAATGCAGCAGTATATCGTGTTGCGGCACATGTAATTACTAAACCAGCGGTTTTCAACCAGGATGCTGCAACAACATTCCAGGGGTGTCACATAATTTGGGTTTAAATTACTTAAACTTATTTTTTTTTTTTTCATTTATATATTTATTTAATTATAAAAAGGTGTATGGTATCTTTAATTTTGTGGTGATCTATAATTGATGTTTATTTAGTACCGCTATATAAAGACTAAAATTATTATTATATATATCTGATAATTAAAATAAATATGATATTTAAAATAAAAAACATCAGCCAGTAGTACAGCAAAAATGCAGAGCGAAATGAAACGCAAAATAATATAAAATAAAATAAACAAACAGGGAAGGGAAGTAGAGATAATAAGACAAAAAGGTAGTCGATAATCCCCTATATAATTTAGTCATTAAACCCAATTAATAAAAACGATGTAAATTTAAAATAATGCCAATTATATATAATTTAGCGGTACCCCCTCGAAGGTACCAGTTCCAAAAGACGTGAAATATCACCAAAAAGGGGTTAAAGAAACTACGAAAACTAAAATATCAAAATAGACTGACCATTATGCCCCATATCGACAGAGGACCACGAGGCCAATAATGGTCATGGAATCGCTGCATTTCAATCGTCATACGATTCCATGACCATTATTGGCCTCGTGGTCCTCTGTCGATATGGGGCATAATGGTCAGTCTATTATTTTGATATTTTAGTTTTTGTAGTTTCTTTAACCCCTTTTTGGTGATATTTCACGTCTTTTGGAACTGGTACCTTCGAGGGAATACCGCTAAATTATATATAATTGGCATTTATTTTAAATTTACATCGTTTTTATTAATTGGGTTTAATGACTAAATTATATAGGGGATTATCGACTACCTTTTTGTCTTATTATCTCTACTTTCCCTTCCCTGTTTGTTTATTTTATTTTATATTATTTTGCGTTTCGTTTCGCTCTGCATTTTTGCCGTACTACTGGCTGATGTTTTTTATTTTAAATATTTTAAAATATTTAATACAAATTAAATTTAATACAGGCATAATACAAATTATATATATATATAATTTGTATTATGAATTATAATTTTGTTTATAGTTGTATTATTGCAGTAACTATTATATTTTTTTAATAATATATATATATATCTAACCACAGGGGCTTACATGTGGTGAGTATGGGCTTGGTACACCAAGGGTCCTGAGCTGGATATCATCATTCTTCCCTTTCTTGGTGATTTCCTTCTACCTCTCTCTCTCTCTCTCTCTCACAGGATAACTCAGAAGAAATTTTTTTTGGCTGGTTGGTGCAGCAGCAGCAGCATAAGCCTCAGGCTTCCTTGCACCATATGGCTAATAATAACAATATATATCTACAGAGAGAGAGAGAGAGAATCGGATCTAACAGGCAGAAAACTGAGTAGGGGTGCCACAAAATAAAATAAATTACTTAGGGGTGCCACTTAAAAAAAAAATGTAGAAAACTACTGTACTAAACAGTAGTGTGCCTGCTTATGGATAAAGCATGCCATTTTTAAAATATGTAAATTAGGACTTTCTTTACATGATTTTCATTTTTATAAAAAAAAAAAAAAAAAAAATGGTAGAGAACTTTCTTGAGAGAAAAGATGCTTCCCAAATGGAGAGGTTTACAACGTGAGATTTCCAGATGTAAATCCCAATGATTGTGCTTGGGCTACTTTCATGCAGCAGTGGTGAACTTTTTGCAGTCTATATTTCAAACTTAAGTTGAAAAAATAAACTCATGATGTAAAATGAGGTGCTTACATCAATTATCCAACTGTAGTATTTACGGCAGCACATAAGTTGCAGTTATGGATGTTGGATTAGCTCTGTGGGATGGATCCATCAAATTTTCCTACAGGAAAAGAGTAAAATGTTTGGCACTGTATTCCAAGGCTGAGTTGGCATGAGGGACACAGTAGCAGCCATGAAGTGTCTATAGGCCTACAAAGGTTATTAATATTAGCTAAATATATATATATAAACATAATTTTTTAATTACTTGAATTATGTACAGCAGATCAATTTTTTGTACATAAAAAGTAGCCTTTAAAATCAGAAATATTACATGTCATTAGGGGAAAGGAGAAGGGAGAGAATGAATCTCCCTTAACAGCTGCTCTACATTTTTTTTTTTTTATTATATCTAATGCAAATAACAGGAATTATATCTTAGTTTATAAAATAAGCTGTAGGTGAAACAAATGTTATAATTAAAAAGATAAAGTAATATACAGCAGAACTTCAAAAATCCATGACTTTTTGAATATTTCTCCAAGGCTATACAAGAGCAGAGGGAAAATAGGTTTGCTGGTCTTGGGTGCTCCCCACCCAAGACCAGCAAAGGAGGGAAAGCATGCAGGCATATTTTTTTAATGCATTATATTCTCTTAATTTTCAAACACAAATATTTGTCAGCTAATATTGAATATTTGATGCTCAATACAAGTTCACAAAATATGCATTTAGTTTTTAAGGTGATTCAATTGCTAAAATCATATTGCTATTTTTATTTCCAATTGAAAAATCTTGAAACAGTCACAACACCCATACTGGAGGGAGTATTTGAACCTGCAACATTTACTTCTTAGGCAATTATGTTACCCACTGGAACAATCTGGCAGGACAGGCTAGCATTTTGGCTTAATGCTGCCAACTATTGCTCTGTGGAGATTATAGGGGTCAGGGTTACTTTATTATCTAATAAAAATAACAAATTACCCCTGAATGCTTAGGCTATATGAACAACCTTCAAAAATCTAGAATGTGCTGTGTTCCCAAGGGTATGAGATTATACTATATTTGCAACAAGATGCTTCAGATTTAATTGGAAATAAGCAGCAATTGTGCTTCTCTTAAGAGAAATATGAAAAAAACAGCTTATTCAACCTGTCACCAGTTGCTGAAAGGATTGGTCTTCCTCTCTGTGCACAGAGCCATCTCGACCACACATACATGCATGCAGGCGTTAAATCAGCAAAAAATAATTCAAAATTGTTCACTTTTATTTTCAATCTTCCCTGAACACAACTGTGAAAAATTAATTTTTAATATTAAAAACAGACATACTTAATTAATTTTTGAAATTAAAACTTTCTTTAGACCTGTTGGCAACTATGAAATGTAAATCAAAAAAATCCACACACTTCAATGCAATCGGATAAAAGCTTGTCAATAACACCCACTGCAAAAAATGTGCATGCATCAAGTTTGATTCCAGACAATGCTTCAATGTCATAAAGCCAGAGGGAGTTACTGACTGGAGGAAAATGTGTCAGCGCCAGCTTGCTATCAATAATTGTACATGACAGATGCCACTCAAGATGTAAATATAATTAGGCTTAACTAATTCCTGAAATCTTCCTAATTGTTCAATAGAGATTTATGAAATTTGCAGTGGAGAAATCAAAGAAATGTTTTCAAAAATAGCTATTAGGAGTTTCAACTCTGTGTGGATGGAGAGGATGAAAAGTATGAACTGCTGAAATATTGTCTGGAATTTCATCAACCCTCATACACCTGGCTCAGGGTTAAATTAAAAAAAAAAAAAAAAAAAAAGTTTCAAATCCTGTTATTTACATTAATATAACATTTAGGAAGGAAGCTTCTACAAGCCCATTCTTACTGAACTGCTCATGTCTATGTCTATCCAACTAATATACTTGTACATTTTCATAATTGTATATCACTGTGTATATGTATAAATCAGTGATTTCCAAACTTAATGTAATAGCATCCCACTAGATCATTTATGGTATTACTTGTATCTCCTGCCCCTTACACACTGAACATTTTTTGTAAATAAGTATATTTAACATTATATTATCTAACCATTTTGAAGTCACAGAAATATTAAGAAAAAAAATTAATACTTAAAAAATTTAAATTGATGATCATAATTGCAGTTGCTTACACAGTTTTAATATTTTAGTTCAATACACTGTGTGAGCTTGCTTTACAGGGCAAAGTTTCCTGGATCATAGCACAACTGATAAATCAGTAAATTTAAGTTCCCTTTCTACTATCAGTTTTAGAATGAGCAATGTCCTATAAGTAACAGTGGAAAATCCAATTTTGTGCTAGGCAGCAGAATGTTCACAGCATTCTCTGAAAAACTGGACCAGCCCATTCCATGTACTGTATATTGCTCAGTTCATTAATTCACTTTAATAACAAAAATTCAGAAATTATATTTTGACTCTCTCTCTCTCTCTCTCTCTCTCTCTCTGTTCTCTTTGTAAAAGCCAGGTTCCCCTTGACTGTGTCACTTTTCACCACAAAGCATGCCTCTATAGTTTGGAAATCACTGCTGTAAATGTGTCTGTATTAATAACCAGCAACAAAGAAAAAAATTAAAGGAAGAAAACACTTCAGTTAGCAACACTGACAGGTTTACTTAGAAACAACAGCCAAAAAGAGAAAAATTCTAGACAGCTTAGCAAGCACAGTACATTTGTGGTTCAAAATTTTACATTCAAATGGTTCAGCAAAAATAGCCTTTTGGTATCATCACATGTGCAATCAGTTTTAATTTCTCCGCTTTGGCAATAAAAGTTGCTTCAATGTTCAACAGACACAAACCTGGCATAGTAATTTTTCAAAATATTATTCAAAAATAAATAAATATTGGCATGTGCATAATAAATCCTCTTCCTTACCAAAGCACAAGTGAGAAAACAATTTAAAAATAGTGGAACAAGTTACAATTTATGTAGCCATTATAGATTAAATAATAAGGTTAAATTTTAAAAGAAAAATTGCATTATCAACTTTTAGAGATGTCTTAGTCTTACTTATTATTTCAAAAACTAAACAGCAAATTGTTACATTCAGCTTTTATTGGAGTTGGTACTTCTATAAATAAATAAAATGTAACCCATCTTTACTCAGTCACAATAATCAGAAATTGTAACCGGCACAAACCATATCAATAGGTAAAATGCAAAATAATAATTACTGACAGCTTACACGTATTCAAATGTGCTAAATATCACAGACTCACTCTGTGCTAAGTAGAGAAGGGATAACAGTAAAACTGTTCATTTCAAAAAGACGTGTACAGCAAAAAACTGCACTATTCATACCATAAAAAATAAATAAAATATAAATAAAGTGTCAAGCTTTTGAAACCTTAACTGTAAAAGCAGCCATTTCACAAATTGTTTTATAGTAAAACATTTTCACGGCACCACACTGTTTTGCATCCATGTCACGATGGACATCGTAAAAAATGACACTGCAAATTTATCTAACCATGATCTTGTACAACATTAACACTTTTAACACTCAAGACATGCCCAGGGGCATCTTCTTTTATTCTACAAATGCAACTAACAACTGTGACTATAAAAAAATATTCACAATGCTCATAGAATAGCCCCAAGACAAAAACTTTAGTAAAATCTAAAACTGTACTTCAAATATCTGGATAGCAATAGCCACAATTCTATAAACATCTGTTGTGGTCTTTGCTAATAGACTGGTTTTAAATTTTCACATATATAAAACTGTTATGTAATTTCCTTGCAATAATTTAGATGCTTTTTTTTTTGGTGGACTCAGGGTGACATCAGTTACAAAAGAATTATAAATAATTTGATTCATGAACATAATTTCTCATGCTCTTCTTAGAGCAATTAATATGTTACTGAGTATTTTCTATCATTGTCAGAAATAATGAAAAGTAGTGCTTTCAATAAGTAGACAATTTTTGAATTATGCATTTATAAAGGGAAAATATACAAATGCTACATAACATTAATGCACTCTGTGATAAAATATATTCATCATTGCAATCACAAAATTATATAGAATAAAAAATTATAAAAGCAAAAAAAAAAAAAAAATTTATAAAACAAAATCCATAACTCGCTTTACCAAAATGGCTAAAATTTTATAACTTGACCATAACCCAGCAACAAAATTAGATCCAGACTTAATTCAAACAAATCTTTTCATCAAGAGAAGAAAAATATAAACCAATATAACTAATTACACATTTTTAAAATCAAATAAAAGCAAACTCACACATATGGAACTATCAATACACTATATGTGCAAGGAAAAACAGAAATAAGTTATGAACAACATTTTAATTGTAGAATTATATGTGAAATTTAGAAAAATACACAGAAATAAAAATGTGTGCAATATATTTTAACAGTGTACTTGGTAGACTGTTCATAAATAAAAATTATAAGTCACAGGGCTGTTCTTAAATGAATGGATAATAAACATTTCATGTTTATTATTTGATTATCTACTGCATAACATAAATATAAGACAGCCTTTAAAAAAAACCTTACGCTAGAATTTTGTTTGTGTGTGTAGCATTGGGTGAAGGGGAAGAAATAATCACAGCCCAAAAACGCTTTAATAGCTATGTACAAATAAATTTAAATGGCACAAAATGAAGAATGCAGCAAATTATAAACAACATGCTTCTTTTTATATATAAATATATTAAAAACTAAAAAAAAAAAAAAAACTGAAATAAAGAAATACTTTGTGTCAATGTACATACATCCACACAAACATTTATGTTCCTTTATATAAATATTACTTTGTAAGTTTTTGGAAAAACATGTTTTATTTTATTATTAAAATTATTCCTATTTATATATTACTTCCTCTTAGCATACACTCATCTGGCATAAGTAGCATTGTACAGTTTCATACATTTCATTTATGTGCATAGTTCAAAGGGCATTCATATATTTCTGAACACTTTAACAAGTAAAGCTTAAAAAACATTTTCTAAGGAAGTAACAAGGACTGGATACAAAAGTTTCATTAAAACTATATCCATCAAAGAAGGATAAAATGGGGAAAAAAAAAAAGCGAGGATTATCAGTATAATAATTTATATGCACAATGCAAAATATATATTTATATATTAACTACTAAACGAAAGTATAAAGTAGCCAAAATACTTTCAATCAACATATTCAGTCCATACGAGGTTGTGTGGAATTAGATGCAAAAGTGAAAAAAATTCACTGCACCCCTTTGGAAAGGAGATGTAGAGCGAATATAGTGAATAGTATACAATTTCATCTTTTAAGTTAGCTATATGAATGGAGTGATAACAAAATTTCCTTCCTATTTTTTTGGTTGGGTCCACTTCTAATCACCTGCCACTATAATTTGGACCAATCTCATCAAAAATAATTATAACCTAGAGAAAAGACACTATTCAAATAATATTCGTCAACAGACTATCACTGAATTGCAGCAGTTTATGACGAATTATTTCCTCCTTAATATTTTTGTTTTTCATTATTAAAATACTACAATTTCATTTAAGTGACACTGACTCATTGAACATAAAATGTGTTGCTATTTCAAATATTTGACTTATTAAAATATGCTATTTAAGAAATTTGAAAAAAAAAAAAAAAAATCAACAGATGCTGACTGGAAAATGATCACATTGTTCTTTAAATTTGTAAGGAACAGCACTCCAAATCTAAAATGATACATTAACTTAATAATACAGCTTGACATAGAGATTTAACTCTTTTATAACATTTAAAATAAATACTTTTTTTAGAGCTTAAAATTACAGATATACATTCTTTAATGGTAATTTTTTTATCATATTAACTGTTACTTGATTACACTGTTATAGAAGAGTGGAAACTTTCTAGTTCAGAAGTATTATTTTATTTTAATACAATAAATTTCTATAAAGAAAAAAACAATACTGTAACATTATTTATTTAATGTTATCATGTGAAGTTAATACATTATCTTAGCAAATATTACTTAGGCATCCTCTGACATAATAAATTATTTTACTTTCCAGTATCATCTGCCTGACAGTGGTGAATGAAACTTGAGTTTCAAAGCTGGACCTTTCTGATATAAGTTCAGCAAGAAAAATTCTTTGCATACAGTAAGTGCAGCTTTTTGCAAATAGTATATACCTTCCACTTACAAGAAAAAATATTGGTAACTGAACAAAATGATATGTGCAGCATCTTAAATTTTCTTCACTTATTCTTAAATTTATGAATGTCTACTCTCTTCATAATAGTTATACAAATCTCAAAAAGTACCTCACACAGAGGAAAAAATATCTTTATGGATTTTAAGTTTTTGGAGTAAGAAATAAAATGTTTGTGTTAACTGTGGCAATAAAATGAAAATAATATTTTAATTAGAGTCCTGGAACCCCAGGATTAAGCATGCAGTTTAAAATGTTTTGTTTTCATCTCCATGCTTACCTATAAAAATGAAAGCACAAGTGTAAGCAACAATATGCAAATGGACTTATGAACAGAGAGGAATAATGTACTGTGTTTGATATCATTATTTGATGATGTAGGATAATACAACTTTTGGCCACTCCATATATTGTGTGTAGTGGGAGGGGAGGGTATGCTAGAAGAATGTCCCATTACCACAGTCTGGGACAATTGAAATTTATATCAAAATTGCAATAGGAATTGAGCATGACTCACTGCCAATGGGAAGAGTCATTACAAGCTAACTATTACTAAATATAATATCAAACCATAGCTTTTGTATTCTAACCATTACCTGTTCTGGATAATTCTTTTCAACTATGGAATTTCAATGTGTTGTAATACAATATTTCTGAACTAGAAAGCTAAACATTATCTTAATATTAATGATTCTAATATATAAAAATTTAAATTTTGTACAGTATGTGTTTTTTTTTTTTTTTTTAATCTTTTGCTGTCTACTGTGAAATAGTGCATGATACCTTGCTTACATTTATATCACACTAGCATTTAATAGGTATTTTTATTTTTGCCACATTAAATCTTAATCTAGTTTAATTTGTGGTTTAAGGCACTCATTATATTTCCATGTATATATAACTTTCTTTTTCCCAGTATTTGTAAACATTACAAGGGGGAGTTCATTTTACCCAGACATTAAAAAAAGAAAAAATAATTCATGATTGATGCAGTCCATTAAATGTATGTGTGTGTGTGTGTGTGTGTGTGTGTGTGTGTGTGTGTGTGTGTATAATCTAGGCTCTATGAAACAGCAATCATTTGGTTTCAGAGCACTCCATATTAATATGAAATAAGATGGCATTTGCACATGTTTCTAGGTTCAGTAGAATGTTTTACTACTAGTAAATTTCTCAACTTTCTCCAAATAGCTGAGAAACTTACTTTACCAATTCTCCAAAGAGTTGGTTTAAAATTATTTATCAGAGGCTTCAAGCACATTATGGAGAATTTTTCCTATTACAGTCTTCAGTGTGTGAATGGTGTAAATGATTCAGAGAAGTTTTACTCTCACAAAGAATAAAGCAAAGCCAACAACTACAAATAATGGTATGACAATTGCATGGGTTAATGAACCTATCAGTGTAACAGAACAAATTCAATAAGAGTGATTGAATTAGCATTGAAGTTCAACATCAATATTGATAATGTTGACACCATACTCAACAATGAACAGGAATCTTATTAAAGTCAGTGCACAGTGGGTGCCCAAAGAGCTGTCACCAGGGAAAAAGGTGAACAGCTTTTTGCAGTGCATTTCAACCACTGATGAGTCATGGGTCCAACACTTTAATCTTAATATGAAGCATTTTGTTCCAAAATACAGATGCACACATTCACCGCTATCAAAAAAAATTCATGAGCAAACAAGGTAACTGCCACCTTGTTTTTGGATATGAAAGTGCGATTCATGTTGATTTCTTAGAACAGGACATTTAATTGTGGCTGCTACTGTGATTTCCAAAAGTGAATCAGCTCTTAAGGAAGAAATTATCTGTCCAAAAGTGTTTGTTTTCTCCACATATAGCTAATCTGTCTGTGAATACATTTCTTGAATTTTGGTGGAATGTTCTTTCTCATCCTTCTTATACTTCTAATTTGAAACTGAAAGAGGATTAAGAAGTAGAGTTATCAGATTCCTGAGGTTAAAAAAAGGACACTGAATGAGTAAATGCTGGACAAGTACTGCAGGTTATAGACATTTAAAAAAATTCTTTGTTTTCCCCCTTGTGGTTAATATATAACTTGGAAATTCACAATAATTGTTGTTGTTGATATGGAGGTTTGATGGCGCATAAGCTACTTTGGCTATAATGCGCCACAATAATTGTAAGCAAACTATTAATGCAGGAGTGATGCAATAGCTAACTGTAAAATTTTGTTACAGTGAATTGGCTTTTAACTATCTATTAATTGTAAATTGGTGTTTAGTAGTATATCTTGAATTTCGAAATCTTGAGCAATTACAAATGAATTCCTTCAAAAATGCAGAAGTAAAGAAAAAAGTTATAGTTTCTGCATTTTTTTTTTCTTTCTATTGATGACAGAATGAATGAAAATAAAATTCAATTGTTTTTATAAATTTCTGATTAGCTGTTCTTATAATTTTTTTTTATCAGTTTCTAAATATATAGAAATACTTTCACTAAATATGGCAAACAGAAAATTTAAGGTACTAGTATACTAATCAAAATATTTTCTTGATAGACCTATTTTGTTCATTGTTATAAACTGATCTGCTTATTTTGTAAACATCTATATACAGTAATTACATAATTAGTTCTCATCATGCATGTCAGTTGAATGACAAGGGATAGACTAAGTGTTAATCACTTATTTGTGCATTTAAAATGAAAAGAAACTTAGTCAAGTGTGGAGGCAGCTCAGTACCCATGCCTACTACCCCATTGGGAATAGGCTCTCAATAATTACTGTGCTTATATAGATATTTCAGTGTGAAAGAAAGTGATCATTGAAAAAATTTTCCTACTTTTGTATCTGCTTTTCAATCGTGTTTAAATAGATATACCATAATTAGTGTATTATATGGAAGGGAGCCATCAGTGCACTTTCTGGAAAGAAAAGCCTGATATGTCTGGTTTTTGCTGGACATCTGGTACCTCTATTTGGGAGGACAAGGATTCAAGTCAAATTACAAAGTTAAAAATGCCATCCTAAGTAGTTTTGATATCAAACAAAAGAATATTTTTTAAAATTAGACACAAAAATACATTATGGAGGGAAAAGAGTACCACAGAAGGTGATTGTAATTTTTAATTTTACTTTACTGTGTTATGTGTAAATTTTAAAAATAATAGTCCCAGGTCATTAAACTCACCATGTACCTCACTGTGATATTTATATTTCTTTAGATAAGATAAAATTTTAATTCTTTCTTTTTTTTTTTTTTATTAGAAGTCATATTACAAGAAATAAACTTAGATTCTCAGCACAATCATACACCATCTCCATAAATGGAGTAATTAAAAAGAACATCCACATTATATTTTATGTGGGTGTTCCGCAGGCATCTCAAAATAAGCTGAGGAGAGGAAGCAAAAAAAGTATTTCTGTTTCCCCCACCAAGTCAAATCTGCCTTTGAACTACAGAAATCTCTCACTGAAATGACCTGTTAATTCATAATAATATATAAAGTTAAGGAGAAATTTTTCCTCTCTGAAACTAAATTGTACTTTTAAGGAAAATAGCATATTTTGAATCTCAATGAGGACAAAGTGGAACTAAAGCATCACACCTTTCTAATAGTTTATAACCTCAGATATTAATTTATAGAGAATATCAGATACTTATTTGATTATCACTTCAAGATTTACTAGACTATTCCAAGATATCCCCTCCTCCTCAAAAAAAAAAAAAAAAAAAAAAAAAACTAAAATTACTAATAGTAGTCAATATTTTTAAGGCTCAAACTGTATTTCTCTCATCAATATTACATGTATTCATAATTTACTTATCTGCATACAAAGCTCTTCTCTCAGATTCTCAAGTTTATGAGCTCAATAATGAAATAAAGGCAAAAAATTAAGTTAAAATTTGGGTGGGCTGCATTATGCTATCCAGTTAGGATTCAGTCAAAAATAAAGGTAACCACTTCATTCTCCTACTGCATAAATAAAGAAATCATTCTCCAGTTTAACAAATGTACTCAAGTACTGTGGACACAGATAAGGGGATATTTGTTTTTAAAATATTAGCTAATACAATGGTTCTAATTTTAATTCATATGTTATACATACATGAGATAAGTTACCAATACAGGCTTTATAATTGTGTATGTGTAAGAGTAAGTAAGATGAATTGAGATTTTAATCACAATTCATATTACCTGATGCTGCACTACATTAATTTATTGGAAGCCTCATGGCACTGTAAAAATAAAGTGAACCTGCTTCTAAGCTGCAGTATACATCATTATCTTTATTGAAATATTGGTGGACTATTCATGTTAACTATGCTCTTTTTTTTAAATATACTGTCTTATATCTAACTGGTAACTGCATTTCAGTGTGTAACTTGTGAGTTTTAAATGTTTAAATTTCATAGAAACAATGAATAATAGTTAATTAATTCTTAGAAAAATTTTCATATATTTATGTATGTAAAAATTCTGTAAAATGTGCTATTGTATATAAACAAACAATTAAAAATATAAATAATACATTCTATTTACTCTTATTATTTTTATTCAGTAATCATGATTTATTTTATATTACCCGAAATGTACATTAAATTCAATGACTTTTAGCTCTCAGGGCTAGTGATGATGCAAAATTATATACTTCTTGGCATACATAGACAAAAAATTTTACCGTAATGCAGAACACTGACAAACATCTAAATTGCAGAAGCCTGATTAACTTTTATGTAATTAAACAAAGGCATTTTTAAATTTTGACAAACTTGTTTAATAATAATTATCTGCAACCCTTTTAATTTTTACTTTAAACATCTGTTTACAAAATCTACCTGCATATCTACTATTGAAATAAATGTGGTTAATTCTTCATGAGAGCTGATAAAATAAAATCATACTGGGAAAAAGTTTTATTTCAACACTGAAGTATAATGAATGTCAAATCACATTGAAATAGCAAGCTGACTTTTAAAAGTAATCAAAAAATTTAATTAGATAACTAAAATCAAACCAATAAGTTTAGAGAAATTTAGTAAAATTAAATATGGAATGTTACAAACCAATCAGCTAGCAATTAATTTATATCATAATGCTAAATCATTAAGTTATATAAAATTAGGCACTGTCATTGTTTTCTTTCTGAGTGGCATCTGATTTATCAGACTATCCTGGTATAGTCCGAATTAGGAATTGTTTTAATTTGCAAACATACATGGCTAAAACTGAATTCCATAAATTTTATATCACCCAAAACATACAATTTTATAATTTTAATGAATTTTGAAATTGTGTATTTTTTGGTAATCAGTTGTGTGGCCTTTGAAATAAAGATGACCATCATTATTATTAACTGTATAGCAAGCATGTTGGTCTATACTAGTAATCAAAAAAAAAAAAAAAATTAAATTAAAATTATGTGAATATGATGAATTTTAGTATTTCTCCAGTATGAGATTCCGAAATGGATGTGAGAAATTGGGTGTTTTTTTTTTTTTTTTTTTTGGCTGATGCTACATAAGCTCCACATGCCTCCATTACTACTTTTGATCTGCATTATAATTTTTTTTAAGTGGAAAAGCATATCCATAAAAAAGATATTATTTAAGGCTCCATGTTCAAGCAAACAGTGTATTACATGCCTGTTCCAGTGTTAAATTTTCCAATTTTGGTTTCTTTCTCTTTGATTTTTCCTGTAAGATAATTGGAAAATATAATTTTTGGATAAAAAAAAAGAAAAAGACTACTTTAGTAAAGATATGTCTTCTTATTATTCAATATAATGTCAGAATTTTAAAGTCCCCCATTTTAAACTAAATACATTTTTACCTGTGGTATTTAAATTTAAATATTTTTAATAATATGCTTTAAACATGATTTTAACAGTGGCTTTTATCAAATCAACTTATATATAAGTACCTAATACAAAAACAGCCCAGAATTTCTTTTCATTTTTTGTTAATCAAAATAAAACGATTAAATTAGATTAAGCAGGGATCAGAAGTATACTAATTTATAATCCCTTTTGGTATGAGGGGCATCCAATAAGTTATCTACCATGGCTATAAATATGCTTAATATATGCAGATCCAATTGAATACAGTGAAGTATGGAAGAAAGAAGAGATTTAAAGTAGCCAACCCAAAAGAAAATATGTATGTCATGAAACTGGAACACTGGGCCATCATCAGCTTTTTTTTTTTGATAAAAGAAGAGAATGGACCAAAAGTTATTCATGATTGCATGAAAGTTTATGGCATAGCTGACCCTTCTGAATACCAGATAAAATTTTGTCCTAAGCAGTTTAAATGGGGTTGAAAATCCACAAAAGATGAACCCTACTTGGGACGATTAATGGAAGTGACAATTGGAGATGCCTCATAGGCATCTCCAATGATTTAAAAATTTAGGCAGGGCCATGAAGGAACATAGAAAAGGGGAAATTGACACTGTGCTTTGCTTCTTCATGACAATGCTCCTGTACACAAGTCTTATAAAGCAATTAATGTTCTGAGAGATTGCAGATTCCAGAGCTTAAATCACTCGCCCTACAGTCCATACCTATCCCCCAGTGATTATTCACTATTCTGAAGCACCTGCATGGGCATTCATTTTAAAGTTACAAGAATTTCAAGGAAATTTTTAAGGTATTCCTTCTTTGGCAATAAAATGGAGTATGTATTGAACTCAAGGGATATATAGAAAGAAAAAAAAAATTACACTTGTTTTTTTATTACTGAAGCAGATAATGTTTATACAGAACCTTGTAAATGTAAATTTACTAATTATGGAATGCAACAGCACTGTTAGGAATTTTTTCCTCTTTGTCAAGCATCATACAAACATGATGTTCCATTGCTAAAACAGTTATTCTCATCTCAAGTGTCCAATTTTGACATCACCATTAAACAACCTGAAGGCAAATGTAACTCTGCTTACTCCAGTTTAGGAAGAATATCCTGTTTAAGCACTGTGACTAATTTGACCAAGGGGATGGAATTAGTCTAACACAACAAGATCTGTTTGTTTGTTATTTGGTTTTTAGGAGCATTAGCAACTAAGGCCATATTGCTCTGGGAATATGTTCATATCAGATTCTCTTTAATGAGTCTGATATGGATCCATTTTGATGATTACATACTTTATGCAGTATATAATAAAAAATTTTTTTTTTTTTTTTTTTTAAATTATTCATGAAGCAAAATATTTGCTTAATACTAAAATATCGAAAGCAAAATATTTTCATCTCAAGAGATCATGACACTGCTTTAAATGTAGTAATTTCATGTGGGGCCTACCCTAAATTCTGAAGCCATAAGTGGACCATATACCATCACTTATGCCAAATTTAAAGCATGATAAACCTGTCACTGGTTCAGACTCATGTGTAAAGTGCAGGATTAATACAACATTCAATGTAGAAAATGTACAAAATATGTTATGAAATACAAATATTTCATACTTTTATCTAATAGTGTATATTTAAGTTGTGAATGTACAATGTTATCAGAATTTAAAATGACAGAATTGTAAATTTACATTAGATTAACCCATCATTAAGTGCTTGATGGGCTCTTCAAGCCTCCAAGCACTTGATGGGTTTGAGGTGAAGGACTGTTTTCTGCTTACCAACCAGATTATCCAACAAGCTAAAATCACAGCATCTTCCTTGATTTCTCTAGTAAAAATCTGACAATTGGCCAATAATTAATTAGAAAACAACAGGCTAAAGTATGAATGATACTGGGTCTAACTCTTCAGAAATAGCCAAATTAATTTATTGTTAAAGAGAAGCTGTTTGAAAGTTGCCATTTATTGTCCTAAAGGCTGAACATCACTGTGCTAATTATGTGCAGCTGTGTTGAGTTCCAAAACACTATTTTTTGTTACAATGTGGTGAATCACTGTTATGCTTAATGGCTACTTCATATCAAACTAGGAAGCATTTGTGGTCACTGCCATAAAATGTTACATATGATTACACTTTATTTTTACTTAAACAAGTTTATAAAAACTACTGTTACAGAATCTCTCTGTCTTCTCCCTTCCCCCACCACCCAATTCATATTTGGCTAAGTAAAAAAAAAAAAAAAAAAATCTCTCTGCTGGTAGCTGTTCAATAAGCTCCTGATTTTAGTATTTTTTTTATTTATTAATAACTATTGCAACTTTAAATTAAGGTATTTTGGGTTTATAAGAAATCCTTACTGGGAAAAATATTCTTAAATGCCTGCACTAGGGACTTTTGATTTGTGGTCTATCAATAAAATAACTTTACAAAACTTAATATAACTGATTGGCCTCTAATTTCAGAGAGTTGTTTTTCAATTAGGTAAAAAAGCAAAAAATCTCTATGCTTTGTTTATAAATAACCGAATTTAGTGTGTAAAAACTGAAGGTATTTTTAAGTTATGCTATGATTTTTCTTTTTTTTTAAATTACAAATATGATATTTTAGCATTTATTTATTATAACCAAGTAGATTGACTGAGCAAAAAAATAAAATAAAAATCAATGCAAAACATATAAATTATTGATTTTAGGGGCCGACAAAGCATTCCTACTAATGGGTTAAGGGTTTGATCGGACATTATCCTTTCAAAGAATAAAAAAATTAATAATAAATAAATAAAAATTGTTTTTAAATAACAGAATTTTGTCTTTGCCATTACAGAAAATGGTAGCAAAACATATTATTTACGAAAAGAGTCAGTTATGTGTATGCATTACACTGCTGGGGAACTTCAGTTATATTGGCAGCTGTTTGAAAATGATGACAAATTTCTGTGAATCGAACCATCGAAATTCATTACTGCTTAATATATATTTGTGCCGAGAATGCTACAGAATTCGGTACAACAATGAACCTTGCATAATACTATGCAGGAAGAGACCTGTTTTGATGTCTGAGGGAATTCTTTTGCTAAGACAATGTATTTCTATAAATTGATGAATCAACAAAAAAAAAAAAAAGAAGTGTAATTTCAAGTGAGAAATTTGCTGGTTTATGGTATAGGCCAATTTGATAGAGAAAATAGGGGTGAGGATGGAGCGAAACATTATTGAGAGCATAAAATTTGCAGATAAAATGGCAGCTCGAGGAAGGATTGCAGTGAGAATAAGTACTGAGAAGACAAATGTTATGAGGGTGGGAAGAGAAAGCTGTGCATTAAATACTGAAATAGGAAGAGAGAGAGAGAGAGAGAACAGAACAAGTGAGAATTTATAGATATTTGGTGGAAGAAGGCAATGAGCAGCAGAGAAATAAGAAGCAATGGGTAAAAATTTTTTGAGAAGTGAACAAGAATATTATATGGGAAATTAGAAATGGTTTAAAGAAAATACTGGTATGGAGTGTAGTAATTAATGGAGCAGAGAGAGACATGGATGTTAAAAATGGAAGATCAGAGAGTTTTGAGATATGGAGAAGACGATGAAAAAGTTAAGCTGGGTTGATAAAGTGAGAAATTAAGAGGTTTTGAGAAGGGTGGGTGGGAAGAGATGTTTGACTGAAATAATCAGAAGGCAGAAGAGAAACTGGTTTAGACATGTGTTGCAAGGTGTGAGACTGACTAAGGATATGATGAAGGGGAAAGTAGAGGTGAAGAAGCCCAGAGGAAGCTTGAGGTTTGATGATAGGCAGATATCGAGAAGTAGTTGTTGAGTTATATGCTTGGACCTGCTCCTGGAAGAACACTGACAATGATGATGACTGTTGGCCAGCCACAAACTTTGATTACAAAGGCATACAGTATTGCACTGGAACGTTTTATATACCTGTAACCAAGTCACTGTACCATGCTAGATTTTATTACAACCAAAAAATAAATTTAGCAAGTATAAGTAAATTATGGCTCAAAGCCAAAAATAATTTTTCACACTTTGAACTTGCTGAGTCATGAACTGTGAACTGTGAATTTTGGTTGTTTATGTGGTTTTAATTCATGAAATGCACTTTTATTAAAAATTACAAGGGCACTACTGACTCTGAGGGTTCAGAGTTTGCCATTCTTAATTTTGATTAGAAAGAAACATCAGTTGAGCAAGGGAAGTTGAGCTCTGTAGCTCCAATCTCAGGGACGACTAGGCTCTATTAAAATTGCTCAATAGCTAATAAAGGAAACTAAATATTTTTGCTGTGTGCTGCAAACTTAAACTAGCAACCAACCTGAATTGTGTCACTAGACCATATTTACTCCTACATAACTGGACTAACTATTCATATTTTGGCAAAAAACTGCTGGAATTAATACAGTTAGTTTTAAAGTTTAAATGTGATAGCTTTAAACTTTCCATTTTTTTCTGATTGACAGTAATATACTTTAGTCATTTATGGATGTTTATGATCAATAAATATGGACTAAAAAATAATTTTTATCATAGCTGCAATATATTAACTAGATCTCAAAACTCCTTTATGAAAACCCAAACAGAAATTTAAGTGGTCTGAACAGGTTCATCAAGTTATAAAACACAATTTGACTCTTTCTGCTTTAAAATGCTGATTAAAGAGTGCTGTGAAAAAAAAAAAAAAAAAAAAAAAAGAAAGAAAGAAAAAAGCAGTTATACTACTTTAAATGGGATTAATGCATTCTTTGGAAGGTTAAGTTCACTTAATTGTAATAAAATTTTATATTTACAATTTCAAGCTTTCATAATACATGAGAATAAAATATGCTTAACAAATTATTATCTTATGATTATTTAAATTGTGCATGGGAGAGAGAGACAGAGAAAGAGAAATCAGCATTATTCAACTATAAATATTTGGCAACTGCTGACAATATATAATCAGCAGAAAATTTTAACTTGGTAGCATTATAAGGAATCCCACAATAGCTAACTCTCATTAACATTATGACAATAAAATCTATCAGTAATAAGAAATTCATGGTAGCGCACCATATGCAATTCCGAACTAAATTACCACAAATCAAGACCCATCCCTCCCACCCAACCAGCATTTAAAACCTTGATTTAAAAAAAAATCCTCGATGCTTATTATAAATAAATCACTTTTTATTAACAACTTCTACTTCAATGTAAAATAGGAACGCACAGATAATATAAAACTGGTTTAATTTTTTTCGATTAATATATTTTCTTATTTGTTAAAAAGGCTTTATGAGTTGCATGATGATATTACACATTTTCTCTGGAAGTACAACAGCTGAATATAATTTAATCAACATAATCTACTAACAACTTACATATACGATTTTATTATTCAATTTAAGGCATTTCACACTTTTTGTATAGGTAAAAATTGCTTCTAAATAAAAATTGTTATACCTACAATGGCAAGGTAAATTTGTAGCTATTCAAAACACTTACTCTAGGTTACTCATTCTCCAATGATTTATTAATTAACAAACATTAAAAATATCCAATAGTGTGCATTCACCTTAGAGAAAGTTTTTACATATATGTATTTCTGCAATATTTTTAGTTATTTAAATATAAAAAACACAGATATTAAAGTAATGAACTGGCACTCAGCCAATATAATCAAGTTACGTATGATTGCAATTTTTTTACATATGCATACTGTATTCTCAAATGAAAGTGAATATTAACATTTGCAATTAATAAGGCACCAGAATATCAGTATAAAGTGAGGAAGATATATTTCAGACATATTCACTTGTTTAAAAAAATTTCGTGAAAATTTTAACAGCAAAAACCCTAAACACTTATAAGTGTGAAAGATCCTTTATAATCCTAAATATATGAATGAGTCTAAAGTACCATAAAAATAAAAACAATACCATAAAAAGATTTGATTATACACTCTTATTAAAGTTTATAAGGTTAGCAAAGATTTTCACTCCGTTCTGATGTGGATGAGGAATTCACGTGCTATAAAATTCAGTGTTTTCTGATAAGAAAAACTTTCTATACAGAAAGAAAAATAAAACTGACTTTCAAATAAGTCATAAGAAATGTTTTTATGAGTAGGTTTTCATATTTGTAAAAAAAAAAAACAAAAAAGTAATAAAATGCAATAAATATATAATTACATTGCTAAGTGTAAATTTCAGATTAACAGTCATGAAATATTTCTTCTTTAATATTGGTTTCAGAAACATTATTTATTATTAAATAATTATCCAGTCCTTTCACTTCAGAAAAAGTGATACCCTAAAAGTATAATTTGTGTATTTCAAAGCAAATATATGCACTACAAATACATACATACATATATATATACATATATATATATATATATATACACACACACACATATTTTATATATATATATATATATATATATATACACACACACACACACACACACCTGCACATAGTATCAATAAATAGTAAAAACATCCAACTAGAATGAAATTTTTGCATATTTAAACCAACAATATGTAAGCAAATGCTTAATGTCATTTTGATCCTTCCTTCATTTTTCTCTTCTGATAAAGGTAAAATGCAAAACATATTGCAAAATTCACAGACTATAAAGCTAAGAAAACGTACTATACAAGTCTGTTATTAACAAACATCCACATGACAGTTACTAGTGAAAAGTGTGGTGTAAAATACAGAATGATCAAAATACATAATTTACAATGTGCTTTTGATACACATGAAGAAAGTGATCTGTAAACAACACATGTATATCTTCTCCGCAAGTTTCTCTGGTTTGCAATGTACAAGAAATTAATACTTTTAACCTTTATTCTCAAGATCATTATGTTTATATACAAAAATATATATACATCATGATGGCAAGATGGAACACACATGTCTGTGGTATCTAAAGTGGACAATGATGCATCTGTAGAATAAATGATGCATTTCAGGAAGATCCTTTACTCCTGGTGAAAAAGAGTAACTGCTGAAATACTCAGCAAGTAGTGACATGGATGATGAAAATGATGAAAGGATGGGTGCCTGCTATGAGCAGTCCTTTAGCTTGTGCAATCCTTTTCGAACATAATGGACCAACTCTGAAAAGGAACTGTGTAGACTAAGTGACCCACACTGTTTGTCTAGTTCCACAAAAAACTCTGTAAAAAAAAAAAAAAAAGAAGCCTTTATTTAAAAATAATTACATACAAATTCAATATTTACATTAAAAGAACAACTAAATCTCCATTTTTATATGCATTTCTCACCATTTCAGGAAGTTAACATTGTTTCCACAGAATGTTATGACAAAACTGAAGCAATGCCTCTTTAAAAAAAAAAGGCTGCCTTGGGTCAGCTCTATTCCTCACCTTTGTTGTGTAATAATTAAATTTCCTCTTTCCCATGATGCAAATTTTTACCATCTCAGTCACTGGCAGGAGTTTTGTCTGAAGGGCCAACCAGTGATCCATGATGTATCATTGCTGAGTGTAGGCCTATTTCTGGTGTTATTTACAGGAGAAAATTAACTGCTACTATCAGTTTTTGGAAAGCACCAGGTACATGTGAACTATGCGATACAACTAGCTGACTTTTTAATGTAGCCATGGCTTTAAGCTTTTTTACACAGTTAATAATTGTCTTGATAGTGGTTGTATTGTATGAATCTTTTTTAAAAGACAAAACTTGTCCCTGCTTTTTTCTTTATCTAAACTTATTCCATTTAAACTTCACCCTTCCATTATTTTTACTTAGTTAAAACCTGTTAGCTGTCTTAGTGAGATTTCTACTGTGTAGTTGCTGAAAGAATATGTGATTTATGCCTGAGGAATTGTTTATGTAGTCACTTCATGTTTCCCCCATGAAGAAACTAGAAGCTTTCAACAGTTTTACAATGTGAAGTTTCCAAGAATTTAAAGTTACACTACCATTCAATTTTCTAAAAGAGGTATTGGATAAAATGGATGAATCTGAGCTGTTTTTTTAGCTCTAAAGATGTTAATATAATAGGAGACTTGGTGTTACCCTAATAACAGGGCTGATGAGTTTCATTTTGAAATGTACAATGTATATTAAATGGGAGGAAAGGTACACATCTGATAAAATTCACCACTCTGAATGAAGTAAGATTGATTATTCTGATTCAGGGCAGTTTTAAGAGAGCATAGAGTGTGGTATGAGATACTTTGTAGTAAAGGAAAGTTGAGAATAGAGGTGTGCTACAGACCATGTAATAGTAATGAGCATGATAAGTCTCTACATGCAACTTTAATGGGCAAAGTCTGAATGCCTTGTTATGGGGAATTTCAATTTATCACATTGATTGGAAATCGTGGACTGGCAACTTGAATCGTGGAGTAAATTTTCTGAATCAACTTGAAGTCTGTTATTTGTATCAATATGTCATGAAGAGTACAAGTGGCAGGAATATTCTTGATCTGGTTATCACCAGTGACTGAATAATATCACAAATATGATGGTACAGGAACTGTTAGCAAGTAATCATATTGTCCTAAAGTTGGATAATCACAAATGAGCATTCAGTTGAATAATTATTGTGGAATGAGAAAGTTCTTGGATTCAACTGGGATGAAATATATGAGTTAAAGTACATTGGACCTATGAGGTACTTTCTAGACATTCATCACTGAAGCTAATAGAGCATAGCTGGCAACTTCTGACTTTTTTAATTGACTGGAAATCAAGCAATTAAAACAAGAAAAAAACAGAAGATTGTCACAAAAACAGGAGTATTTTGTAAAGTCCACACTGCACTAGAAATTAAAATACACCCACAAGACTGTTTACAGTATGCTTTCAAACATTAGCTTATCTAAGATTTTTCTGTCAGTGGATTTCTGTTTAGATATTATATTAGACACCAGATGATTTTGGCAGTTTCAAGAAAGATACTGGTGTAGGCTCACCCTCTTCATGAATACTGAATCAAACTTTCATTCATAACAATGGCTTGGCTGACAGAAGCATTTCTAAAGCTTCAACAGAAAGAGATCAGAACTCAGTTTTTGTTTTTCTAATCTTGATAAATATTCTTTCATGCTCGGCATTGCTATGAGGAATTGTTAAAACGTCAAGCATGACTTGAGATAAACTGTTAGATGTCAAACCTCCTCGAGCACTTTTTAGTTCCCTAACCAAGGATCCACACATCAATTCTTTCTTTCTGCTTTCATAACCCCAGGGGCTCACATCTGGTAAGTATGGGCTTGGCACACCCAGGGTCCTGAGTGTTCCTAGTCTCTCTCTCTCTCTCTCAGGGTAACTTGGGAATTATTTTTGGCTAGTGCAGCATAAGCCTCAGGCTTCCTTGCACTATATGGCTAATAATAATAGCATCTGGTAGGTTGAACTGATGTTGCAAAATATCTATTTCTTAATCTTTAACAACAAGAAGTACTGGAAACTTTTCCATAAAAATTTTCAAATTTCAAAATTATGCATTGCCAATTGATGAAATTTATGCTACTTCAGCATTCATGACATGATTTTTCAATGGTAACTTGTGCACCATAGTCACATGAAGCAATAAAGTACTTCTTCACTGAACAAAAAAAAACAGAATCTTTCCTACTTGTTTCCGACTCTCCATGACCTTGGTAGTAGAAATGCCTGTGGCTAAGTGGGAATTATCCTGGTTTAGTCTGCTATGGTCACCAACTTCCGAAGTGGAAGATTTGAAAACCGTTGGCAAAATAAATTTGAACTTGGCATTCTTCAACGTAATTACCTCAGTATGTGGATGTATGAGGTACGTTGGATTGAAGAACTTTGTTCAAATTTTCAACCACTGGCATAGTAAAAGAAACAAACAAATTACTTTATTCAAGCTAGAAGAGAGGAACACGAACAGACTTTACGCATGAGTGGAATAAAATTGCCTAGAGTTATCAGCTTTTTGAATTTTTTGAGCATATAAATAGTGGGCATTAAAGGAGAGATTTTATCAAAAACAACTCCAAGGTCTTTGTGAGCATAAACATTTGGGATTGGGACATCTGCAATTTTTATTTCTATGTGGTTGGGTTGTTTCTAAAGGGAATAAGTAATTTGAACAGATTTGCTTGCATTTATAGTCAGATTGAGATCTTTCAGGTACTTAATTTCACAAATCTGTGAATTCGTATCATTGATAACTTTGTGAATATCATCACTGGCTTTGGAGTTTATAAATAACTTTAAATCATCAACATATGCCAGTAGATTTGGATTTTCTTGTAGAAGTGGTTGAAGAGATGCTGAAAATATAGTACTGGAGAGAACGGCTCCTTGAGGAATGCCTGTTGAGGTTGTGACGAGAATATTGTCAGTACTAGTGGGGAAGAGAAGTCTGCGATTTAGGCTGTATTGAAGATAGGAAATAATCATTGTGTCAATGAGAAAATGATTTTTTAGTATTTGAAAAGCTTTTTTGAGATCTATGTTGTCGAAAGCACCTTTGATGTTAAAATAAAATACATCGCATTGTGCCTTATCTTGAAATGCAGTTTGGATGTGTACAATGGTGTCAGCTAGGCTTGTTGTTGTGGAGTGCCCTCTAGGAACAAAATGCATATTGACAGGTGCATTAGCGAAGATTGCATGTTGAAGATATGGGAGCATGATTTTTTCAATAATTTTAGTAATTATTGATGAAACAGCAATTGGTTGATGGCCAGGATGGTTATTTCTGCAAGCTTTTTTAGGAATCAGCGTAATCCTGAAAGTTTTCCACTGTCTTGGAAGGAAGATGGCCGGCAGATGCACTTGGAAATGATATGCACTAATGAATCAATAATGTATACGCTGGACAATCTAATAAAAAAACCAGGGATGCCATCAGGACCTTCACTACTATCAGGGTGTATTTAGTTAACTGCACGCTGAACTGTATTCTTGTTCACAAGTTGGTTAATTAGCAGGGCTTGACCCGGAGAGACATAATGTTGCACTTTGTCTGCTTGTTCATTAGATGAACAAGCAGACAAATTGCATATTGCATATTATTCCATATTGCATATTATCCATTGAAAAACTAGTTCATGCTGTAAGGTAGCTGTTGTTTTTGTAGAAAGTGCTCTTTTATTGTGCTTTAGCGTGGACATAACATAATTTTTGTATGACTGAATTTTTTTGAGTTGAAACAAAGCTCTGCTCTCTTTATATTTTGTGTGCTGATGAAGTGTCGTATTTCTTCCACTGTCTGTGGAATTTTTGCTTACTTTTAAAGTATGGTTTCAGGGTGGGATTTGAACCAAGGTTTGGAGTGAGAAGATATTCTAACAAGTTTGGATGCCGACTCTGTTTTCAGTTGATTCAGCCATTTTATAAGAAGAAAGGTGGCATCCTGAATAGGAATATTTTTAAGAGAATCCCATGGGTAGTATTTTAAGAGCTGCAAAAACTTTTCTTTCTGAAGGAATTTAATTGATGATATTCTTTTAGTGATTTGCAGAGGGGGAGGGGATGAGGATTCCAGCAGCAAATTGCTGCTTGCAGTTCTATACTTTTGTAGTCAGATTTAAACGTAATGTTCCTGCTAAGTTTTTCATGCAGTGGAAAGTTTAGAGTATAGAAGATCAAGCACTTGATTACCTCTTGTAACAGGGACATTTATTTTTTTAGCTCCTAGAACTAAAAATGAGTCAGACAGCAGCTTCATTTGTAAATTATATTTGGGCAGGCGAAGGTTAAAGGCGCCCATTATAATGATGTTAGTTTGAGGCTTAAGAACAGTAGCAATCCAGGTTATTACTTCATTAATGATGTCATCAGTAGGTCCAGGCAGAATATAAATATTATAAATTTGAAGCAGAGAATCCTTAACTTGGATTAGTAGGGAAATTCCTTCAAAGTTGAAAGTATCAGAGTTGTATGTGTTCAAAACTTTAAAATTGGATTTTAAAAGTATTGCTGTCCCACCACCTCTACGATTAATTCTTGATGTCATGAATGGTGTGTAGTTGAGATTCTTTGGCAGTAGGAAAACATCTTGTAAAGATTCCTGCATCCATGTTTCAACTAAACATATGATGTCATGTGATTCAACCATTAATGAAACAAGCATAGACAGTTTATTTTTTATGCTTCTTACTTTTTGAAGAAAAATGCTGAGATGGACATATGTGTTGGAAGGATGTTTGCAAACAGATGTATTAGGTGGCAAGTTAAATGATGGATTAGGATGAGAATTAGGAATATTATTCTCTAACTATGCAGAGAATTCAGCAGATTGAGAATTAGTTGGTAACTTTTCACTAGAGTTGTTGACCGATTCTCCAATAGCGCCATAAAATGGCATGACGAGTAGACCATTTGGCCAGATATCAGGATTTAGATATTGTTGTAGGTCACAATTCTTTAGCTCAATTCTAAATGGTGAATATGTGGGATGTTTGGTTCTTATTTTGAATGCTCTACCTGGAATTTCTAGCTCTAATAGTAGCTGGTCCATCTGCTGGTAAGTAGTATTGGGGGCTAGCCTGCTAACAAAAATCATCAGTGCCAAGCAATACTTCTTCAAGACAACTTAGATAGACTTCAGGGATAATCATAAAGTGGCAGTTATATTTTAATGCAGCGAGATCATAGATTCAGAGATTAGGAATCACAAAATAACTTATTCACTTGGTGGTGCTGAATTAAAAACAGTTGAGGAAGAAAGAGATTGGAGAATTATGGTATGGTTGGACATGAAGTGAAGTTCTCTGAGTAGCGTAGAGAGGCAGCATGGCAAGCCCACAGTGTCCTATTGATGATTTATCAAACATTTGCTTGTAGAGATAGAAAGATCACAATCCCACTTTAAAAAGCACTTGGCATGCTGTGTTCAGGTATGGAGGCTGCAATTTAAGACATTGAGCAACTTGAAAAGGTCAAAAGACAGGCAGTGCACCTGTCTTTTTCATTGGTCCTTGAGGTTGTCACAGACATTCTCTCAGATATGCCAGACAAGCTGTACTTGCTACCTGGGAGTCTAAAACGCTGATGGAACTGATATTCGGGTGACACTCAAGCCAAGTGGATCCAATTTCGGCGAAGTCCGGACGGTCTGTGACAGCCAAATCCTCTGCTTGCACCTTCACGATGGTGGGACTATTATATAACTGGGTATAACCTCCATGCACAAGTACATGGTGGGTGACCACCCAGGTGCGAACCAACATAAGCAGGGGTCAAGGTGTGGCACCCACACCACATGGAGGAACGCCGTCCCTCTATGTTACCAGGCAGTACTAGGTGGTAGATGACTCTCATCAACCGGCGAAATACTACCACTTTGCTTATTGGAAGTTTGAAGTGGTGGAACCCATGTTTAGTCTCTAGAGCTAAGTTCCGGTCAACACTTCCCTCATGCAGTATGATTGATGACTTTTGAGGTTATGATGAACGTCGTGGCGAGATCCAATATTCCTTACATTTCGAGGGTACAGCTTTAAACAGTGTTCGCAGGCCGGCCGCTAGTTAGTACACCAGACCGAACCTATTGGTAACTCTCTAGGAGGCTTCCGGATCAGCTAGTGTATAATCTTGCTACCTCTACTCTGCCAGATAGTGACTGGAGGGAGTCCGAGTAGTGTGTATGCGGGGAGCATTGTCGAGGCCACGTTATGTCAAGGATCTGGGTATATTCTCACCATGTGTACAGCATATCCAAAAATTTCATTACTTCATACAGCATGTCCCACCCACTTTTTCTTACTATTGAATACACCATGAATTGTCAAACTAATAGAGCAAGCTTAACTGCGAAAAGATCTAAACCTCCCAAGGACTTCCTAATTCATTTCACAAATATACGTGGTCTCAATTCTAATCTCAACAATGTCCATTTCCACTTGCAGTCTGCCAAACCCCATGTACTTTTTCTGACAGAATCTCAGTTATCGGTTGATTCATCTACTGCTCATCTCAGATGCCCAAATTATTCGCTGTATGATTCCTTTTGCCTCAAAGGTGTTACTTATGCATATGTCCGTTCTGATATTCCGTGTCAGAGACTTGGCAATTTGAAATCTCTTCTCTTTGATCTTCTCTGGCTTAAAATCTCTCTATCTCATTGTGTCAAATTCATCTGTTGTCTCTACCATTCTCCCAACTCCACTAATCACTTGGAGCTCGCTCTTTGACTTCCTCTCTTTGCAATGTGACTTTCTGCAGTCCAACTTTCCTTGGTGATTTTAATGTTCACAACTCTAGCTGGCTTCCATTTTCTAGTCACACAGACCCAGCAGGTCGAGATGCTGAGGCTTTTGCAATTACTAATGACCTAGCACAGATTGTTCATTTACCTACAAGAATACCGGACAATCCTGATCATACAGCCAATATGCTTGATCTTTTTCTCACAGACAACCCTTCTAAGTACACGGTCGAAGTGAGAGGTCCTTTAGGCACTTCAGATCACAACTTGATGATTGTCTCTTCTCCAATGGAACCTTTATCTCATGGTTATTCCCAACCTCTTGTTGTTTGGCATTACAAGAATGCAAAATGGGATGACCTGCGAGACTTCTTTTCTTCTTTTCCTTGGTCGGATTACTGTTTCAAAACTTCTGTTGTCAATGTTTGTTCAGATCGTGTCAGTGAAATTATTCTTGCAGGAATGGAATCCTTTATCCCACACTCCACTTTAAAATCTCGTCCCTCATCTAAACCTTGGTTTTCCAATAAATGTGCTAAGGCTGTTCAAGAGAAGAATGTTGCATATCGTAATTGGCTCGTTTCTAATTCTTCAGTTTCATTTTCTGCCTACACCAAAGCTCGCAACAATTGTAAAGCAGTTATTAATCAGTCCAAACTAGAGTTTGAACAGGCTAAGAGTAGAAAACTTGCTTCTTGCCCTAATGGTAGCCGAGTATTCTGGTCTCTTGCCAAAGCTATTGACCGCAACTTTTGCCCATCTCTGCTCCCACCTCTGTCCAAACCATATGGTTCAGTTGTCACTTCAGCCAAGGATAAAGCTGACCTGCTAGCATCCCAATTTTCTTCCAGCTCATGTATTAATGATCTTGGTAAAACATCTCCCACCTTTCCCAACACGCTCCATTCAATGCCTCCTGTGGTCTTCTGTCAAAAGGATATCAGAAGGATTTTGATGAATCTTTCCCAGATGCTAAGAAAGCTCCAGGTCCTGATGGTATTTCTCCTCTTGTTCTCAAAACCTGTGCTCCGGAACTTACTTCTATTCTTTGCCACCTTTTTTCACTTTCTTATTCCAAAGGTGTTTTTCCTTCTGCTTGGAAATTTGCTCATATCCAGCCAGTTCCTAAAAAGGGTGACAAATCCCTCCCATCCAATTATCATCCCATTGAAATTACTTCTACTCTTTCTAAAGTAATGGAGAAATCAATTAACCGCCAACTCTAAACTACCTAGAAACCTTCCGTCTGATCAACGATCGCCAGTATGGATTCAGTCAGTGGCGATCCACTGGCGATATTCTGGCTTATGTTACCCATTTATGGACTAATTCAATGGAAAGGTTCGGTAGTAGTAGTAGTAGTAGTGGCATGTGATGCAAGAAAGCAAATGTATGAGCTTATGCAGCATCAGCCAAAAAAAAAAAAAAAAAAAAATCACACCATTCTCTCCAAATGCCTGTCCAGTTCCTCCTTAAATTTATTCAACCTATCAACTTCCACAACGACAGATGGAAGTTTGTTCCAGCAATTAACCACCCACTGGCTAAAGGCAAATTTCCGCACATCTATTCTACATCTGTCTTTTCTTAATTTGAATTAATGTCCCCTTAGATTCGTAATCTGAACAAGTGGAAGGATCCCATCAGAATTCAGCCTGCTCAACCCATTCAAGGCCTTATATACCTCAATCAGATCACCGCACAGGTGCCTAGTCTCCAGCCACTGCAATTTGCAGAACTTAAGCCTCTCTTGGTAAGAGGATCCCATCATTCCCCTCACCAATCTTGTTGCCCTTCTCTGTACACACTCAAGTAAATCTACATCCTTCCTAAAATGAGGCCTCCAGACCTGTACGCAGTACTCAAGCCGTGGCCTGACCATTGCCTTATACAGAGGGATAATCACCTCCTTTTCCCTGCTATCAAAATTCCTATATATCATTGACAAAACCCCATGACCTGCCCTGGCAGCTTGTCTGCATTGCTCAGAAAACTTCATATCTGCCTGCACAATTACTCCCAGGTCTTTTTAATTTTCTACCAACTTAAGTGTAGTACCACACAGTTGGTACGTTTCTCTGGGGTTACTTCTACCCATATGTAGTACTTTGCATTTGTCAAGGTTAAACTTCAGTTGCCACTTCTTAGCCCATATGCCCAAATTATCTAGATCCTGTTGCAGTAGCACACTGCCATTACTGTCATTAACAACCCTGCCAACCTTTGTATCATCTGCAAACTTCGACATTAAGCCTGATATACCTTCATCAATATCATTGATAAATATACAAAACAACAGTGGACCTAACACCGAACCCTGTGGGACTCCACTAATAATAACATTAGTCCAAGAAGAGCAGTACCCATTGATTACCACCCTCTGTCTTCTAGCACTTAACCATCCTTTTATCCATTGTAGCAACTTACCCTTTATACCATTCTGCTCCAATTTGTACAATAGTCTTCCATGCGCAACAGTGTCAAAAGCTTTCATGAAATCCAAATATATGATATCAAAATTATTTTTCCCATCCAGTTCCTTTGTAACCACATCATAATATCCTATCAAATTTGTCAGACAAGACTTTCCCTTAACAAACTCATGCTGTGTCTGAATTATTGCTGCAGTCTTGTCTAGATGATCCTGCAATGCATCTTTAACCAGCGACTCCATTATTTTACCCAGTGAAACACAAGTAGTTGCTCTTGACATCTCAAAGGCTTTTGATCGTGTTTGGCATAAAGGTCTTCTAAACAAGCTTCCATCTTATGGTTTGCCAACTATTTTTAGTAATTGGTTATCCAGTTTTCTCTCTGATCGCTCACTGAGGGTGATGGTAGATGGCTCTCTGTCTTCTAACTTCTCCACTAATGCCGGTGTCCCCCAAGGTTCAGTTCTTTCCCCCACTCTATTCCTTTTGTATATCAATGACCTTCTTCCATTGACTGGAAATCCTATCCATAGTTTTGCCGATGATAGCACATTGCATTCAACTTTCCATTTTGAGAAACCTTGTCCTGCTCAATCAGCTTCAACTTCTCGAAAATCTGCTACCAATTCCATAAATGCCGATCTTCAGGTAATTCTCCAGTGGGGCAAAGACAACTTAGTTGATTTCAACCCTTCTAAAACTCAGTCTTGTCTTATATCTCGCAAAAAGGATTCTTCTGCTCCTATGCTTATCTTTAGTGACACTCCGATTTCTAGGCAAAATGATATATCTCTTTTGGGGATTACCCTGACTTCTAATCTCTCTTGGCACAAGCACATTACAAATACTGCTTCCTCTGCATCTAAAAAACTTGGTTTTCTCTTTCGCTCTCGGCGTTACTTTTCTTCCAAACAGCTGCTCACTCTGTACAACTGTACAAATCGCAAATGCGCCCTGCTATGGAATATTGTTTCCACATCTCGGGTGGTGCCCCCAAAACCTCTCTCAGGCTTCTTGATTCCATTCAGAAGAGGGCAGTTAGGTTAATTGATGATTCATCTCTAACAGAGTCTCTCCACTCGCTTTCTCATAGATGTACTGTTTCTGCTGCATGCCTCTTCTACAGATACTTCTATGGGCACTGTTCTTCTGAACTGGCTTCTATAATTCCCGCTCTCTCTTTCAAAACAGTCCAAACACGTGCCACCACCAGCCAACATCCATTTACTGTCCAACTTCAAACCCACAGAACCAACTTTTCATCTTCCTCATTTATTCATTCAACTGCCGTTTTCTGGAACAACCTTCCTTCATACGTATTTCCTGAAAATTACAATCTACAGAAGTTCAAGTCCAATGTCAACAAATATCTTCTTTTGTCTTCTCAACCTCCAACCCAAGTACGGTACGAAGTACTATAGGTTCTAATACCTCTCGTGTTTGGGATTCACATAAAAAAAAAAAAAAAAAACTGGTGAAATTGGCAAAAGGGTGTCCATATGAGGAAAGGCTGAATATGTGGGCTAAAGTGCTTGGCAGTCAGGCACCTTAGAGGGGACCTGACTGAAGTCTGTAAGACTCGGAGGAGAAATGAAAATGAATGAGAGTGAAATGTTATAAAGGACTCCAGAAGTAGGGGAAGAGGTTTAGACTAGACTGCACAAAGGTTTCTTTTAGCCAGCAAATTGTTAATTACTGGAATACGCTGCCTCGATGGGCAGTTGAGGCTGACAGCTTAAGGAAAGTCAAAAGTTAGACAAATAGATACCTACATGAGGAGGGAGTCACATAGGTGGTTTATTTCATTATTATTTTATTTTATTTTATATTTTTTTGGCTGATGCAGCAAAAGCCTTGGACTTCCTTGTACCATATAGCTAATGCTAATACTAAAAATTAACTATCAAAATAAGCCTAAAGAAAGCCTGCAAGAACTAATACAACACTGTGATGCACATGTAGACAACATATTCCAAGAAACTTCTGAATTTGATTCTCCAATGGCTGCTGGCTGCGGCGCCTCCGTAGCCAGGTGGGAAGGAGCAGCAGTGCGTAGCACACGCTTCTTGATTAGACCGGGGTTCGAGCCCGTCACCACCAAATACGGAGGATGCGGAAATGTCAAGGGAATGACCACCGTGTATTCCCGGAGCAATATGGCCTTAGTTGCTAATGCTCCTAAAAACCAAAAACAACATCTCCAATGGCTGCATATTTACCACCTTGTGATAACTATTTTTGTAGATGGGGCAAGCAATCCATAACAAATATGAATATCAAACAATTGTATGTGGTACGTGTAACAACAAATTCCCACTGCATCGAGATATATACTGATGGATTAAAAACAGACACAGATGTGGGTGCAACAGCAATCATCCTTACTTTCACCATATCTGCACTCATCCCATCTTATTTTGAAACAAACATGATCTTGGTTGATTTAAAGTAATGTGACTTGCCAACCAGTATTTTGCTGGGCTGCAGGCCCCCAGTAGAAGTCCTGAAAATGCAAAGTAAACCAACGAACACCCAGTCAGCCAGCATTATGAACAAGCATAAATCCTGTATTCAGAGTATAAATATCTCATCCAACAAGCATACCACAATCAATGGAAGCAACTATGCAATCTGAAACCAATAACAAACTTTTACAGCTTAAACATGAGTTACAACTTTAGAAATCAGTAAGGATCAACACAGAGTTGTTTCTACCAGAATGCATTCTGGCCACACACACACACACATTTTTCTTTCTGTGGGGGAAGTTCCCCCACACTTCAAAATTCCCCAAAATTCCCCAAGTTACCCCGAGAGAGAGAGAGTGAGAGTGTGTCAGAAGTATAAAGGAATCACCAAGAAAGAGAAGAATGATGATATCCAGCTCAGGATCCTGGGTGTGCCAAGCCCATACTCCCAGATGTGAGCCCCTGGAGTAAAATATGACTGCTTTTAATTAACCCTTATATCAGTTTCTGTCAGTAGCTTATGAACATGTGCAATATGGCCATGGTACCCCTTCAACAATTCTTGCTATAGACATTATGAAGGCTAGATTTACTGTGCCTATGAACAATGTCTTTAGCAGTTCAGTTACTCCCAATGGTCAGAAAGAAGAGTTGCTTAATGTGCTACTCATGATGAGTATTAGTGTAATTGAAGATTCAGGCTGTCTTCCTTGTATAAATAATTAAAAATCAATCCAGCTGATCTTGGCCTATAAGGATAAAGAAACAGTTTTAAATATGGTCAGTCATATTTCAGGTAAACTTGGTAATATGGTTGACCATATCTCTCTCTCTCTCTCTCTCTCTCTCTCTCTCTCCCCCCCCCCCTAGGGAACACAACAATTGATAAACCTTGGCTAGCAAGAGGACTACTTTGAAGAGAATGTCATGGCATAACCAATAAAGTGAATTTTTCTTTTTATTAGTCTGAAAGCTTTTGAGTAGGAGCTTATATTAAAAGGCATTTATTTACATACTTGATCATCCATAAACACTGTTACACAAATAAATCAGCTGTAATTTGAAAATAATGTCAATTATAATCTCAAATAGCCATTGGGCTTTGTAGAAAACAAAGAAACCTACTCTGTATACGGTTAGTATGCATCTGGAGATTATTACAAAACACTGTGCCCTCTTGGTGTCAATTGTCAGTTAATTTAATGAGCAATTAATGTTTCAAGGACCAAAGGAATGCAAAGCATTACTGTGTGTTGTTAAAGTGGTAACAGAATTTGGTGAAATCCATTTTGAGAACAGAAGTTAATGGCCAAGGTCTAAATCAGACTTACAGATTAAAGTCTTATTAAAGAAAATATAGGCCATGTGGTGAATGTATTTCTCAGAGAAATTCAAAGACCCGAGAAAAACAATCACATCACTAGCATGTGGACAACATGTGCTGCCACATCCTTTTTTTCAGATTAAAAAATTTTTGCTACTGGAAAACAACTTAGTAAATAAAGTGATCAGGTCTATGCTCACAGTAACAGGGAAACTGCTCAGGTAATCCACAAAGTGGACAGAGGTTCATGTGTACTCAGTCATGGTCTGGGGTGTGGAGTTTCTGATGATGAACTTACAACTACTAAGCTGCATTTTTAAGAAAAAGGTTGTATGATAAGTGAAAAATCTTACCAACACATTATTATAAAGAGGGTAGAAAAATGGTGATGTTCGATGGACAGCAGGATCCTTCTCCTGCTAACAACACAAAAACCAAAGGCATAGACTTATAAATGGTATTTCTACATTTCATCAAGACTTTACATTGGCTTTCTTGAAGAGTGGCTTTGAATCTGCAGACTGGGTGAGCGAAGTAAAATTGAATGGCCTGCAGCAGATGATACTCTAATATCAAGAATCTGCATGATGTCACAAATGAGGAGTTTCTCATTTCAAGGAAGTGAGGAAAGGCAGTTCTGTTTATACTTCAGCATAACCACATAGGTCAGAAGAGTTTACAATTAATCAATCTAGAAACAATCATTGTACTGTATTTAGAGTAGGATCAAATTAAAAAAAAAAAGTGTGCCACTGCACTCACCACTTGGCTACATCAAGGCTAGAATAGTGTTACTGATCACGTTAGGTATTGTATGTCAATAAATTTTTTCATGTGTCATTCCATAGTATTTATGATAAGATTCTTCCTTCTGAAATTTTCTTTGTGAAACTTTTAGAAAGAACAGTTTTCTATTTATAGTGCATAAATGACAAGTTCTTGTGACCATCAGTGCTTTTGTTGAATAAATTATAATTATTTCTTCTTCTCTTTGGCCTGAATCAATTTTTCTAATTTCAGGTTGAAAATAAACCAACCATCCTCATTAAAAGGAAAGTGCACAACAGATGCAGGAATAGATAACTGTTAGTTATATTTACTGTGAAACTCTGTAATTAAGTTTTCAGAGATTAACTCCTTTAGAAATAAAAATAAATAAAACTTTCTGAAAGAGAAGACATATTACATACTTACCTTTCAATTGTCCCCTGTTTATCAAGTAGTCTGCTTGCTCCCATAAATCATGGCACAGGTGTAGATTAACAAGATGAGCATTTTGCCTTTGTATCATTTTATACATATGATGTGGTACACTTATACAGTCCAATGCAGACTCACTAATAATATGAATCGAAGGTAAAACTAACTGGCTGTTTTGGCTCACATTAATCACAGATGCTGGATGAGCATGACTGTGGCTACCACTTAATTCACTACTGCTATATCCACTACTCTGAGAACCTACAGATGCTACACTACCTGCAGGAGATGGGGTGGGAGAATGAGGAGAGGGCACTTCATTTGCTATATTAACTCCTCCACTAGCAGTGCATGGCTGGCATGGTGACAACTGGGATAACTTTGGTGGCATTCGGTGGTGATGGTGGTGGTGTTTGGGAGACAGAGGTCTGTGGGAAGACACCCGGCTAATATTTACCTATTTGTGAAAAAAGAGAAAATGATAATTAAAAACAGACCCTTAATATTACTTTTATTCAAATTTGTCAAGGCCTATGCAGAGGAACCTCACTAACCAAACCATATTATAAGCTTTCATGTAATATATAAATTCAACTAATAACAATAAACAACTTGATATAAATAATTGCAGCATAGGCTAGTTAATGATAACATAAATATCAGAGTTAAAGTTTTTAATTTTAATTCACTAAAGGGAAAAAACTTGAGACAATGAAATCACTCCATCCAGTTCCTAATGTGATTCCATTTCTATAAAAAGTTTTCCTCTTTAAGGATTTTTTATTATTTTTTTTTAATAATGCATTAGCAGCATGTGAAATAATAGTAATAGTACAGATGCACAAGGTGTTTTTGTAACTCATAAGCAGGTTACTACATCAAAATGTGTGTACATTATTGAAAGAGTCAAAGGAATATAGTTATTATGAATGGTGTAAATATGTAATACCATAAATTAACAGAAATAATTTATATATATAAATTGATTGACTGTAAAGAGCTAAAAGTATCTATTGTACTGTCTCCACTAATGCTTTTAACAGTTTATAGTGTCTGGCTTTTTGGCCGTGAAGGGCATTAAAGATTATCTCTCTATCTCTCTCTCTAATAAAGTTTAGAACCATTAAAAGTTACTTTAGACTAAAGCTTTTAGTATTAATATTACTATTAGTAGTAGCAAATGATGGAAGCAAGCAAGCATATACAGCATCAGCAAAAAACTACTCATATATTTGTCCATCTCCTCTAATAATTTGTCTAACCCTATCTTAAATTTATTCGAACTATCCACCTTCAGAGCACTGGAGTAAGGTTTATTCCAATAAATTTTTATGTATTTATCCTGCAACCATTCTTTAAAAATTTATACTTGTTTGGGTTGTCCTAGAATGGTGCTGCCCAAAATCCCAACATACCAATTGTATTTAAAAAAACAAAGTTAAAGTTAAAATCTGAGAAACTGTTTGCGATAAAAAATGTTTTTCATGTAATCAAAACGGCCGTTAAAAACATTAAACTTTTATTTGAACACATGGAACATGTACGTTGTAATGCAAACAGTATATGATAATGTTAATATTTTATGTCATATTAATGAATAAACAACACACACTTTATATATATATATTTATATAAAATAAAAAATATTTATAAAGATACACTGTGTGCAATACCACGAAGGTAATCCATCACAGATCTATTTTCAAGATTGTTCAGAACCGTCGTTATTCTCGTTTCTCTCTCGACTGTTGCCTTCTTGCATTTTGGACAGGATTCACCACAAAGTATGCATTCAGTCTGGTTATCGACTTGTTGCTGTTCTTTCTGAAATTCCTCGATGATCCTATATACGCCATATGTGCTTGTCCAACTATACACTCCCATCTTCTATGCCAAACTTCAACACTGTTTTGGGTGTGTGTGGAGTTCCCAGTTAAATGGAATCGTATACGGACCATGGTGGAAATAATGGTGGAGCACGAATTACCGTACCATTACGCATATACTGTCTAATTCTTCCATATATACAATTGTCTTCAAACCACTCTATCGCATCATTAGCTTCCCTTGGTAAATGTGGCTTCAGAACATTAAATGTTTGTAGTATCTCACCAGAAGGAATGAATGCCATGGCACACAAATGTCGAAGCAGCAAACTAAATTCTTCATCGGTGCCATACTGATGTGTGTGTGTGTGTGTGTGTGTGTGTGTGTGTATATATGTGTGTAATGGACTTGTACAAGTATTTTCACAACCAGGAGGATCTCTGTTTTCCAGTCCACTTGCTGGAATTTTTCTCCAAACACATTGTCCCAAGTGGAAAAAACAGTCCTTATTAGACATGTTAAGGACTCATCTTTGGAGGTATTTATTGCAGCTAATTCTAGGTCAGTTAACATGGCCTGTGTTTTCAATTCAATTTCATTAATTTTCTTCCTCTTCATTGCTACTAAGCACAAACAAAAACGTTTTCTCTGTTGCAGAGTACTGCCACCTTATGAACTTTCTCCTGCAGCATTTAGAGTTTGTGTATCTTCTGCTCTCTAAAAAATCAGTAATCTGGGTTTGTTTTCTTTTGCATGGTATTTTAGCTAAGCATTTTTTGAAGCCCCCTTTTGAACTTTGTGCTCCTTTCATTCGAAGGATCTGCATTCAAAAAAATAAGATTCTAATTGTTCAGCTAAGTTTATTCCTTCCCATATGCTTTTTAGTGTAAAATTTGGAACTTCAGAATTTTCATCTGCGCCATCATCTTCTGAATTGATTTGATTTACCTCCGATGCCATTTCTACCAAATCCACTTTGTATGATACCTTTTCCTCCCTTTTTAAGACAATCTAAAATTTGTATCTTTGATTCTAGAGAAATAAAGTTTCTTTTGATTGGTGGTTTTTTACTTTCTTTAGGCATAAATTAGGGTTGGAATTTAATTCACAACAAAGAAATTATTTCGATACGGTTTTTAAGAACAATGTTTAGTAATACATACTCGGAAAAATTTATAAACGATCAAATAAAACCCAAAATAACCTTAAAAGTCACAAGCTGCACACTTCGAAGTCACAATTTTTTATGGTCTCAAACAAGCACAAGTTCAATAGCACAGAACCTAACATGGGGTTTTCCCAATAATTTTTTTTGAACAATGACTAGCGAGTCAACATCGGAGATTCACAAAAAATAAATGGAAATGTTGAAAAATGACATCTAATATAATAGTAGGGTTCCCCCTGCACAAAAGCTCAAAAATTCCATGTTATGTGAGGTTTGCCTTCTTTAACCATGTCAGAGGAAACCGTGTTATATGGGGTTGCTAGTATTTATTTATTTTTTTCACAAATGTTGTAAGAAGTTAGTTTTGTTTTAACATTTACAATTGAAGTTTCTATCAAGAGGATGTTATCTTGGTTAGGCGAGAAGGTATTTAATGGTTTGTTTTAGTTTTCTGAACCCAGTAAGTGCTTTGTGATGAAGACTTTTATGGCAGGTTTAGAAGTTACTGAAATGCTAAGCTAGGGGTGTCCAAAATTATTTTCAAGATTCAAAGATCCCTTTGAATCTTGAAAAGAAAAAAACTAATCCTTCAGAACAATACACTGATAATTACAGTTATGCCATGTGACATTATTGAAAAAGCCATGGATTTGCCCTCAAAACATTTGTTACCCTCTTTTCACACAGCCCTCACCTTCCTAATTAATGCAAATAGTCTACTTAAAATTGATTTGCATGGTTTAAGAAATATTTAATTTCTGAAGACTGGAGGCTTTAGGCAGATTCCAGAAGTTTTACAGAAATTATATGAACTTGCATGTGGAGGGAAATAATGTTCATGCAATCATCACAAACAGCAGTATTATTATATTGCATGTATTAACAACCAAATATCAGAATTACACATGTAATAATATAAAGATCACAGCCATAAAATAAAACAGGAAACATTTAAATACTGAAAAAATTTAAAGCACATTGGGTAACCACTTTAGCAAGTAGTGCCCCCACCTGGATTTTTTGTGGAATGGACTCAAGAAAGTGTCAAAAGTATTCTAAGGGATGCTCTACACTAACTTGGTTGCTTCACACACTTGTTGAAAACTGGATGGTTACGGATCACTCTTTCTTCCAGAGTTCATTCCATTACATCCTACAGTGCTCAATTAGATTGGTATCTGGTGACTGGGAAGGCCAGTGCAGTAGGGTGAATTCACTTTCATGTTCATGGAACCTGTGATGTATAATTTTGGCCTTGACACAGTGCATTATCCTGTTCAAAGAACCCATTTTCTGATGGACATACTACAACCAAGAAGAGGCACCTAGTCAGAAACAATTTCCTAATAACCTGTGGTATCCATATGCTGTTCCACTGGTATGAAGGGTCCAATGTGCACCATAAGAATACTCCCCACCATAACGCTGCTGCCACTGGCCTGCATTATCAATACGTGGCAGGATGGATCCATAGACTTATGCTGTTTTTGCCATATTGTGGTCCTCCCATTCAGCATTAAATAGCAGGAACCATCATTTGACAGACCAGACAAAAGTTTTTTCCAATCCTCCGTTCTTAATGTTCCTGAACCACTATGACCACACCTTGTTTTCTACTGATAGGAGTGGAACCTAGTTTGATCTTTGGCAGCAACACCCCATCCACGACAAAGTACAAGGGTTGTGTGTTCTGAAATGACTCTTTTATTACCACTGTTGTACTGGCTGTTATTTGCCTGACTGTAGCCTCTGTTGGCCTCTTTTATTAATGAGCTGTTTCGGACCACAGGATTGCCAGTGGCAGAATGTTATCTAGTTTAATGGACCAAATAACATTCTATCAGTGGCAATCCTGTGGTGTCAAAAATTTCACATTCAACAACACATCTTTTGTCTAACCCATTCTTGCACTGAATTGTACATATAGAGCATCCCTGTACATATAGCAAAATTTTCAACTTCCGAGGTCTTGGAATGAATTGCTGAAAAAAAATGTGTTACTGGGTTCACATTATGATATTTTCACAATATGATGGTGTCTCTGGAACAGATTAATATCGTAAAGCAGGGGTCCACTGTATATGGTTATACTGGATGGCTGTCCTTGCCTGTGTGTGTTGATGGGTGGGTATTGGTGAACTTCCTAAACATACAAGGATAAACCCCTGCTCTTGACTAAATTAAAATTTAAAAATTAGGCCCAAACCCCTTCTTATACCCACACTGACCTCTGGTTCCCTTGTGGCTTCCCAGGCAGACGAGGTTGTCTATGTATTGGGCAGCTACATGTCTGTTTGACTGTATGTGTACTTCTGTGGTGCCTTGCTGGGCTGAGGAAATCCCTCACCCTGGGAAAGACCCGAAGTATGGCTGTTGTGTCTATGTATCCTTGGATTGATCAAAAAAAAAAAAAAAAAAAGTATATAGTCTGTATTAAGAATGCTGTAATGGGTGGAAATTAGTATGAAAGCATGCTGAATGAATGGGACTATCCAATTAAATGGGCACTCTTGAATATATGTTTATATATACAGTAGATTGTTGAAATAATGGCACCCCAAATAATGGACATTCGAGCTAATGGCACATCGAGATCGGATGTTTACACATAGTGCAGATGTCTTGCAGTGCCGAAAAAAGAAACCAGCAAGTCACGTGATTACTGTATTTGTTTGTTTGCCATTTTGAAAGTGAATTCTGGATTATACTGCTGTTTTACATTTATTTTAAATTAAAAACCCCTCACTATGACTCCTAAAGTTAATAAACCTCATACAGAGAAGAAAAGAATAACAACATTAAAGCTTAGTGATAAACTTGATACATAATAGAAAATAGAAAGAGCACAAGTAGGAGTGAATTAATGGCAGAATATAACATTGGATTGTCAACCTATTTGTTTTTTATGTGCAGTTAATAAAATTGCATTCTTAATTTCTCTATTTCTTATTTAGCCTCATTATTTCTGCATTAAATATATTAAAAATAAAACTCTCTAGATAACGGAAAAATCAAAATAACGGCATCTTGAATCCCTGAAGGTGCCATTATTCTGGAAGTCTACTGTACATATAAAAATGAGAGAGGGGGGGGGAGAAAAAAAATTCATATTTCAAATGCAGGACAGGTTGTGTACTTGTAGAATGAATGAGTTGGTCATATGAGCAAACTATGCAATAACTGAGTGAGTGGTATGTGCTTATTTAATAATAATAAAAAAAATGGTGTTGTGGTCTTTTTATCCAGAAGAAACCACAAAAAAAAAAATAATAAATAAATATTTTCTCTTCAACTAATCTACATCCTTCCTAAAATGATGATTTTTATATAGGATAATCACCTCCTTATCCCTGGTGGCAAAATGCCTGTATATTATTGATAAAACTCCATGAGCTGTCTTAGCAGTTTATCTGCACTGCTCAGAAAACTTCTTGTTTCATTCTCCACTAACCTCAGTGTTGTACCACACTTTTGATGTTATTCTGGGATTTGTTATTCACGTGCAGTACCTTGCATTTGTTAATGTTAAATTTCAACTGCCTAATTTTTCTAAATCTTGTAGTCAACCTACATATCATCTGCAAAATTAGACATTAAGCCTGACAGGGAAATATGCAGGGGGGGGGGGGACATATTCCCCTTTAACCTAACGGCGCCTCTGTAGCCAGGTGGGAAGGAGCAAGAGTGCGTAGCACACTCTTCTTGATTAGACCGGAGTTCGAGCCCGTCACCACCAAATACGGAGGATGCGGAAAGGTCAGGGAATGACCACCGCATATCCATGAGCAATATGGCCTTAGTTGCTAATGCTCCTAATAACAACAACATATCCTTTAACCTAAATTAAAGAAAAGGAAAAAGCCCCATGCATTGTATTGCCACATGTTTGGAAATAATATATCATTGTCATTTTTTGTGATTAATACATATTATTATTCACATGCTTTCCTAATATTCAAATAAAGATAATCAATCAAACATTATTTATGTGCATATAAGCATTTCTAGGTCTATCTGGAAAAAAAAAAAAAAAAAAACACTTAAAAATCTGGTCACCATGCCCCTTTTATGCAATACCTGGATATGATGCTGAAGCCTGATATGCCTTCGTCAATATCATTAATAAATACAGAAAACAACAATACAATGGCTTCTCTGTCTTCTCACAATCAACCATCCCTTTATACACAGCAGCAACTTTCCTCTAATGCCACACTATTCCAATTTGTAGAGTAGTTTTTTATGTGCAACAGTATCAAAACCTTTTCTGAACTCAAGTATATGTCAAAATTGTTTCTTTGTTACTGCATCATGGCATCCAATCAGATTATTCAGATAAGTGCATCCTTTAACAAATCCGTGCTGTGATTGCCATATAACTGCATTTCTGTCTAGATGGTTCTGTATTACTTCTGTATTTAATGAATCCATTACTTTTACTGGAACAGAAGTCAAACTAACTGGTGTGCAATTACTCATGTTACCCTTTGATTCTCCTTTGCTAACTGGGGATACATTTGCACATCTCCAGTCCATAGAGACCTCCCATGAATCCAAACATGCCTTCACCATTGTGGCTGAAGGTTTGCTTCGTCACATAATATAATTAGATAGATCCCATCTACCCTATGTGCCTTTTTTACATTTAGTTTCAACAATTTCTCTTCCACTTGCCCCACAGTTATCACAAAATCATTTAGCTTCCTGATATATTCTTACATCCTCATCCCTAAAAAATTCCTTATGTATGAATGTAGATGCAAGATATCCATTCAGTTTATCAGAAACCTGAGCAGGATCATCAACAGTTAAACTATTCATATGTAGTGGACCAATGGATGGAAGAAGGATGTGCTTCATCCTTCTTCCATCTAGTGTTTACAAAAGTAAAGTCTTTACTACTTTTCTTTGCATTCTTTCCAAGAGACTTCTTGTAATCTATCTTAGCTGGCCTAACCTCCTTTGTGAACTGAATACCAACTAGTTTATATATCCCATAGGCTTCTGTATCACCTGATAATTTATATGCAACCCATGCATTTTACTTCTCTGCCACAAGTCTCATCAGTTCATCTGATATCAATTTAGGTCTCTAAGCCTTGAATAGCATCTCTTAATTTATATCAAAAGCCTAGTGGATTCTACAATTATTTACCTGAATAATTCCCATTTAGAATTCACTGCTCATAACATCAATTGATCCCACTGAATAAATTTTAAAAATTGTCCGAGACCAACCCTTTACGAAAGCAAAAACCCTTCCTTTTGCTCCTGACACTAGTTACACCTTTAAGTAATCCCACATCAACAGACTGTGACTACTGCCCCCTAGTAGTTCTTTTAACTACAAATCCTTAATACACAGAGTCACTGCTGATAATCATATCAAGAGTACTGATTCTCTTGTTGCCTTTCAAACAATCATCCAATAAATTCACAAAAGTCTTGCTACTGTGTGAATGACCAAATCACAAGGTCCAGTCAATATCTGGTAAGTTAAAGTCCCTTATTATAAGACATCCTGATTTACTGGCCCGCTCGATATGTCTGTGCAGCTCTTCATTCTACTCATCACAGTCAACAAGCGTATAATACACTCCTACCCTCATTTTTGTTTTCCCAGTACTTATATCACACAAAACTGACTCAACATTGCACTGGATGCATTGCCTTAGATGTTATGTGCTTCTTAACTAAGAGCATAACTCCTACCACCCATTCCCATATTCAAATTCTGTGACACCATGTCTTTGATATCCCTACAATGTCTGCATTTGATGATTCAGCCAGAACTTCAAATTTATTCACTATGCTCCTGGCATTAGTGTACACATTAATAACCCTAAAACAGTTCATGTATTTTCTTGTTCCATGAGGACCCCAGTAGGCCTTGAAATCCCTGACACATTCCTTTCTAGGCTACTGCACAAACTAATATATCAACAGCAGCCTGCAGCTGCTGTTAATCTATTAGCTTGTGTAGGAGTTTTCTGACCCACATTCATTAACTCGATAACATCAGTAAATATTCTTGCAGAGGCTATGCTGAAAAACAAATCCCTATCCCTGTAAAATTCTGCAACCTGTTTACTGAAATTTCTTCAACATTCTCTTTAATGAACTCCACCCTACTGACCATTAACCTAACTTGGTCCATATTACTGTGTGCATCAAAACACTGGTTCATGCAAATGAGGCTAAAAAAAATCCATTCTTAGCTTTGCTTTTATAAATAAGTAAATCCACATATGCTATATAACAGATCTGATTTCAGATGTATCTAAAGGAATTAACCGATGATCAAATTGCAAACTTAAATTGAAATGAAATTACTTTGAAAAAGTTAGTTACACTTTTCACTAATTCCCGAACTTCGGCTCTTCTCAAGGCATACAGCTTCAGGTATAAAAGTGACTGGCATCGTAAACTAGAAGAAAACAATGACATGAACAATAAAAAATATTAACAAACTGCTAAATAAACTTGCAATAAATCTAAATTTTAACATTTTTAATACAATTAAAGAGATAACATGATTATGAAATTAAGTGGTAGTTTATGTATTGACTTTTCACCTTTAGAGGTAGTAAATGGTTTAAGATCCTTCTGTTGAAATAAAAATTAAATTACGCTAAGCTGTCTGTGCAAATAATAACTTCAACCTTCAGCTGTAAGTAAAATCAGAGATTTTTTTTTTTTTTTTTGAGTTTACTGAAAATTAAGATTGAAATAATTTATGTTACACTTTAATCAAATATAATATATTCTTTATACTAAAATTAATTTTAAATGTCTAAAGTTTAATTGTTTCCTCACTGAAAGAATTAGTCCCAACAAAGTTGCCCTTCTCAGTTCTCAAACAGAATCATTCAGAAAACTATCTTTAATTTTATAACCCTCACATCATTCAGCCTTACCCTGGGTGTGGCAAATAGTTTTCCAGAATCATAAGGAAGCATAATGGGGGGGGGGGTAACCATTGTCTGGTGGGACTAATTCTTTCCTGCAATTAAGCCATAAAAATAGTATGATCCATACATAGGAATCAATGTAGAATTAAAGTAAATCTGTACAAATATTTTCTATACAATAGCTAATTGCTGGTATTCTCATCATAACTACACTTTGATAAAGAAAAAATTCCTATAATATGTCTTTTAAACTGCTTCATTTATTATCCTCCAAGTGAAAATACACACTTCACTGCAAATGGGATGAAATTGAATTGGCTACATCAGTTGGTTCCCAACCTTTTCCCGTACAGGGGTCATATTCAAAGTTAATTTGTTTTGTGGGCTGCACTGAGTGATTCGAGAAAAATTAGTGTTGCATTTTCCATATCTTGTTACATGTAAAAGGAAGTTTCTATTTTCATGTTTTTTATTTCAAGGCTATATAAAAAAAAAATGCAAATTCCCAACACTTATGTACAACAAATCTATGTCAGTGATTTATTTTTTAGATTTTATTAAAATTATAAAAATAGGACTTACTTTTGTTTTTTTTTTTTAAAAAACCTTACTTTTGCTTTTCAAGATTAAGGTGAATAAATAAATATAATGATACACCTAAAATTGATAATATTCGAAAACTTTATTAAGTACAATAGACAATAATATTTACCTAACAAAACTTAACATTTAATGAGAAAATTTTGGTTGATAATTTGCAAAATTTAAAATGCTGTTTTAGTTCTTTCCATGCGAGCTGTATAAAAATTATTCTTGGGCCGCGGGTTGGACACCACTGGGCTACATAAACACACAGGTTGCATTCTCTCATTCTGAAGAACTTCATCTATGGGATTAATAAACAATATTATAAATTATGGTTAGCTACTATATATATATATATACACACACGAAGAATGAAAAAAAGTACAGTCCTAATGAGGAAAGCTTACCCCCATGGAGGATTTTTACAATTCCCACACTGAGTAAATTACAATATATTATAAAATAAATAGTGGTGGTAATATGCATTTCTACCTCACTCCAACTTTAATTATCACCCTCTGTTATGGTACACTGGGTTCAAATACTGTTGAATACGGAGGGAATTCTTAATGACCTCTTCAATCAGGTTTGTAACTAGTTTATCTCAGGCAGTTTATTGTGATTGGAACTTGAAAACTAAGTTTGAACTGTATCTTTCTGTGATTCATCTGAAAAAACATGCTTGTAGTAGTGTAACAATGTCCAGGAATTAATGAAAGAGTTACATCTGGAGCATGTCCCCAAGCAGTGGAGGCTTTTCATTGTTTCATCTAAGTTAAGTTTGAAAGCAGTTTTACTCCATAATGGAAATAAATATCCATCTATACCATTAGCCCATGCAGTTCACATGAAGGAAACGTATGAGACCCTACAGGTTCTTTTGCAAAAAATATGCCATCAAGAATACAAATGGAATATCTGTGCTGAGCTAAAAGTGGAAGCTTTGCTGACTGGGCTGCAAGATGGATACACTAAATACTGCTGCTTTTTTATGCGAGTGGAACAGCCAAGCAAAGGATTTCCACTAAGGGGTAAAAAAATGGCCAGACCATTCAGAAACTACACCAGGCCAGGAAAATGTAGCACATTTTCTTCTGGTGGATAAATCACAAATCTGTTTACCTCCATTGCACATCAAGCTAGGTTTGATAAAAATATTTGTGAAAGCGATGTACAAAAAAGAAGGATTTTCCTGTTTGAGGCAAAAGTTTCCATGAATCAGTGAAGCCAAGATAAAAGAGAGAATTTTTGTGGGTCCTCAAATCAAACTGCTATTCCAAGATGAGGAATTCGCTAAAAAATTAAATGCTACAGAAATAAAAGCCTGGAAAGCATTTGAAAATATCTTCTGGAACTTTTTAGGCAATGAGAAATCACAAAATTGTAGTGAAATTGTGGATGATCTAATTTTAGCATACAGAGAGTTGGGATTAAAGTGCGAATTAAAGCTTTTTCCCCTGAAAATTTGGGAGCGGTCTTCGATGAAGACAGTGAAAGGTTTCACCAAGATAATTCTCAAATGGAAAAAAAGACACTAGGGAAATTGGAATCCAAATATGTTAGTAGACTACTGTTGGAATCTCGTACGGGAGACACCAATGGACGATTATAAAATGAAAAAAAATAACAAAATAAGTGTTTTGTTATCAGATAAACATTTTTGTAAACAGAATAAGGTTAATAGACCCACTATTCAATATTTAGTACTGTATATAACATTTTCTTAAAATATATATATGAAATCTTTTTTACTAGAATTTAGTTTTTGACTTTAATCTCTTCTCTCTTAAAATTATGGTTGTTACAGCAATAGGGTTGCCATATCTGAATTCGGCAACACCAAATCTACAAAAATCACCCTGAATTTTAACAGGGAGCAAAAAAAAAAATATATATATATATGCCAACCAATGTAATTGGATGGGAGGAATTCGTTACCCTGTTTAGAAACTGGCTGGATATGAGCAAATTTCGAAGCAGAAGGAAAAATACAAGTGGCATAAGAAAGTGTAAAGAAGATAACACAGACCATGCTCTTGAGTGACACAGAACCTGTGCTCCTGAGTCTATGACTAGACTCAGGAGCACAGGTTCTGGGAAGTATCATCAAGACTGTTCAAAATTCTTCTAACATCCTTTTGACAGAAGATCACAGGAGGCACTGAATGTAATATACTGGGAATGGTAGGAGGTGGTTTACCAAGATCATCAATACAAGAGTTAGGAGAAAAGTAAGATGCTAGCAGGTCAGCTTTATCCTTAGTTGAGGTGGCAGTAGTAGATGACTTTCATCAACCGGTGAAATACCACCACTTTGCTTATTGGAGGCTTGAAGTGGTGAAACCCATGTTTAGTCTCTAGAGCAAAGTTTCTGGCACCCCCCTCTCCCCATACTTCTCCTTCAACCCATGCACAGTACTAAGTACTATAGGTTTTGATACCTTTTGTGTTTGGGGTTTTCATAAAAAAAAAAAAGAGAAAAAAAAAAAGAGAAAAAAAAAAAGTAGTACCACTGAATTTTAACAGAGGTGGGAGTAGAGGGGCCAGAATTTTTGATTACCATCTGGACAAGAAGCTCGTACAAACAAAATCTAGTTTGTACTGATTATTAACTGCTTTACAATTGTTGCAAGCATTGGCGTAGGCAGAAAATGAACCTGGATATTTGGATGTAAACCAATTCCAATATGCAACATCTTTCTTATCTTGAACAGCCTTAGCACATTTACTGGAAAATCAAGGCTTACATAAAGGATGAGATTTTAAGGTAGAGTGTGGAATTATACAAATGATCTCATTGTCTTTTTCATTAGCAGCTATCTTGACTTTTGCATTTATCAGACCACCTAATTTACCAACACAGTCGTTAAAAAAAGATAGTAGTTCACTCTACAAGTAATGTAGTAGTAGTAGTAGTAGTGGCACATGATGCAAGAAAGCAAGTGTAGGAGCTTATGCAGCATCAGCCAAAAAAAAAAAAAAAAAATCACACCATTCCCTCCAAATGCCTGTCCAGTTCCTCCTTAAATTTATTTAACCTATCAACTTCCACAACGACAGATGGAAGTTTGTTCCAGCAATTAACCACCCGCTGGCTAAAGGCAAATTTCCGCACATCTATTCTACATCTGTCCTTTCTTAATTTGAACTTCTGTCCCCGTAGGTTGGTAATCTGAACAAGTGGAAGGATCCCATCAGAATTCAGCGTGCTCAACCCATTCAAGGCCTTATAGACCTCAATCAGATCACCGCGCAGGTGCCTAGTCTCCAGCCACTGCAATTTGCAGAACTTAAGCCTCTCTTGGTAAGAGAATCCCTTCATTCCCCTCACCAATCGTGTTGCTCTTCTCTGTACACGCTCAAGCAAATCTACATCCTTCCTAAAATGAGGCATCCAGACCTGTACGCAGTACTCAAGGCGTGGCCTGACCATTGCCTTATACAGAGGGACAATCACCTCCTTTTCCCTGCTAGCAAAATTCCTATATATCATTGACAAAACCCCATTACCCGCCCTAGCAGCCTGTCTGCACTGCTCAGAAAACTTCATATCTGACTGCACAATTACTCCCAGGTCTTTTTCATTTTCTACCACCTTAAGTGTAGTACCACACAGTTGGTACGTGTCTCTGGGGTTACTTCTACCCATATGCAGTACTTTGCATTTGTCAAGGTTGAACTTCAGTTGCCACTTCTTAGCCCATCTGCCCAAATTATCTAGATCCTGTTGCAGTAGCATTAACAACCCTGCCAACCTTTGTGTCATCTGCAAACTTCGACATTAAGCCTGATATACCTTCATCAATATCATTGATAAATACACAAAACAACAGTGGACCCAACACCGAACCCTGTGGGACTCCACTAATAACATTAGTCCACGAAGAGCAGCACCCATTGATTACCACCCTCTGTCTTCTCCCACTTAACCATCCTTTTATCCATTGTAGCAACTTACCCTTAATACCATTCTGCTCCAATTTGTACAGTAGTCTTTCATGCGCAACAGTGTCAAAAGCTTTCCTGAAATCCAAGTATATGATATCAAAATTATTTTTTGCATCCAGTTCCTTTGTGACCACATCATAATAACCAATCAAATTTGTCTAGATGATCCTGCAATGCATCTTTAACCAGCGACTCCATTATTTTACCCGGAACAGAAGTTAAACTAACTGGTCTGTAATTACTCGTGTCACCCTTCGATCCACCTTTGTGAATTGGGGACACATTTGCACATCTCCAGTCCGTGGGAACCTCCCCTGAGTCCAAGGATGCTCTCATAATTATGGCTAAGGGTTTTCTTAGTTGCTTTGCCGCCTCCTTTAAAATAACTGGATAGATCCCATCCACCCCAGGTGCCTTTCTTGTGTTTAACTTCAACAATTTCTCCTCCACTTTGCTCTCAGTTATTACAAAATCATTAAGCACACTGCTACAATTTGATAACCTTCTTCCATTTTCAAATTGTAATAATTCCTCACGTGTGAATGTAGATGCAAAATACTCATTCAGTTTGTTTGCTATCTGAGCAGGATCATCAACAGTCGAACCATCGATGTCAAGTGGACCAATCATATTCATCCCCTTCCTTTTAGAGTTTATATAAGTAAAGAAATCCTTGCTGTTTTTCTTAGCATCTTTTGCCAAAGATTTCTCGTAATCTGCCTTCGCCTGCCAAACCTCCTTTGTGACCTGATTACAGACTAGCTTATATCTGCCACAGGCTTCTGCGTCACCTGATAATTTATATGCATCCCATGCATTTTTCTTCTCTGTCACGAGTCTTATTAGTTCATTTGATAACCATTTAGGCCTAAACCTTGAACGATATTTCTTAATCGGTATATAAAGTCTAGTAGCTTCCACGATTAATTCTTTGAATGCTTCCCACTTAGAATTTACTGTTTGTAACATCGTCAGTTGATCCCACTGTACAGAACTTAAAAACTGTCTAAGACCACTGTACTCCCCTTTACGGAAGCAAAAACCCTTTCCTTTACCCCTGACGGTAGTTACCTCTTTGAGTAAATCCCACTTCAGCACACTGTGATCACTGCCACCTAGTGGTTCCTTTATCTTCAAATTCTTAATACACGAATGATCACTGCTGATAACCAGATCAAGAGTGTTACTTTCTCTGGTTGCCTCTCGAACATGCTGCTGCAGAAAACAATCATCCAATAAATCCACAAAAGTCTGACTAGTGTGTGAGTGACCAACCCACAAGTTCCAGTCAATATCTGGGAAGTTAAAATCCCCCATTATAAGACATTTAGATTTACTGGCCCACTCTATTTCTCTGTACAATTGTTCATTGTACTCATTCAAGTCATTAGGCCTATAACACACTCCTACTCTTATTTTTCCTTTCGCAGTGCTTATCTCACACCAAACTGACTCAACAGAGCACTGTTGCACACATGTGTTTTACATGTGTTAACGTTTTATCAAAGTGACATTATTCTTAATTTCCTGACTGGGTCATCTCTAATAAACATCTGTGACAGTACAGAACTGGATGCCCTTGGCCAACATATTCATCAGATCTGAATCCTTGTGATTATTCATTTAGGTATTCAGGCAGGACAATGTCTACAAGAATAATCCACACAACACTGAAGAATTTAAAGGTGAAATCACAGCTTCTGGGGAGGGTAGCATAACTGTTACCAATAGAACCAGTGGGCTTGATACAAATGATCTTATTATTTTTATTTCTGTAAACATAATTTACATCTTGTTTGGTTAGAAGGGTGATTTAACTGTTTGAGGATCATATGGGGGAAGAGGGGTTTTCATTACAGTTCACAATTTTTTGCTATCATGAGCCAGAATGTATAAAATGGCGTGTAAGTTTTTGGATGTTCTTGAAGGTGCTGGTTCTTTTCATTTAAGTATTCAACTTATAATATTTTAGTTTTCCCATGGAAGCTGTTTTATCTGATTTCTTAGGAGAATTTCAAATTAAATCATTTAAGATTGGGGGAGTTTCTCAAAGATTTGATAATATTTTATAGGATTCAAAAAATAATAGGAATAGGGAAATAGAACCTGAGCAGTTTATCCCTTTTGTAAAAATAATAGAAATTAAACAAATGAGACGATAGTAAGAAGCATGTTCAGTCTGATTGAAAAAAATCAGCTTTTTTCTTCAAATTTATTTTCAGTAGAAAGAGGCATTTCCAAATACATTTCATCATGAAGCATACTGTAATATTATAAATACAAAGCCACATAACTAAGAGAGTGAATCAGGAAATGCCACTAGATGCTGAACTGGCATTCTTATTAATGCCATTTGGTAAGAAATGAATATGTAATGAGCTCCTCAGATATTGAACTGACTTAGTAGAGTCATGTTTTTCAAAATAAAATTTACTTGTTGCTATCTTCATAATATATAGTAGAATGTGTTTCTGAGTTTTTAATTTAAATAGCCTCTTGAAAGTTCCAATTGTTGTCTCAGATTTTTGTATGCAGAGTATGTATAGCCTTGCAGCAGTCACGTTGGTAATTACAAAATAAAATAATAATAGCAATTTAATTATAATGCAAGAAAATATATTACCTTAGTATTTTAAGCTTGTTATCTATGTTTCCACAAAATGAATGATTCTGTAGTTTCTGAAATTTGGATGATATATATCTACAAAGAAAAACAGATTAAAAGTGAACAAGGAATTTTAGAGATATAAAACTATCTTAATTAAAACCTAAAACATGGGTGTGAAACATGTAACTTTCAGACAACTGGCCTACAAAGTTATTTTCATGTTAAATTAGTTTAATTATAACTGTACAGTTTCTCTTATTCAATTACTGCTTAATTCTGTATTATACTATAGAATCAATTCTATATGATTTTATTATATGAAATAAATAGAAAGGGATTTAAGTATATTATGAAACTGAGGAGACAACTTGTTAAATAACTAAGAGAAACTCTTGACCTTTGTCCTTTAATGGGGGGGGGAAGCCAAGAGTTCTAACAACTACTAGATGAAAGTTGAAGAACTGAACATTGTTTTTTTTGGTCATTATAGAATATCTGAGTAATTTAAATGTTTCCAGGATAAAAACCTCCCACTTTCCAACATATATTCAGCAGTGGTGTGGTTCTTGGTTTTTTTATGGTGCACATAGTTTTAAGACTGGGCTTCCACTCCTGGATCACATTAACAGGACTGAAGACAAGAAACAGGGAGTTCCCAAAACAGAGCCATAAATAATTTAAAAGTCTGGCTTTGAGCTGGTTTAATTCCTTTAAATTGTATCATATCGATAATAAAATTACTTAATCTACCAAGTGATATAATAGTGTAATGTTTATCAATTCATTAACATAATAAGCCCCCCCTTTTAAACAAAATATAATTGTTTTAATTATAACCAACAGCACATCTCGTGATAATGTGACGTATGCATGAAGACACAATCCTCAAGGATCTCATCTCCTCACTGGACCCCTAAGTCAAATCAGACAATAACAGCTAGTGATTAGGTCATTTACTGGCAAGTACCATTGATGGAGTAGACCAGGGTTCAAGCCCCTGACTGCTGAATACGGTCAATCTGCCAACCTGCACTGGACCAGCGTGGCAGATTATGGTCCATTTCCTTCAGCATGAATTGTTGAGGAGGCTTCCATCCTGCCGTGGGTTGATAATGGCTGCAGTTTCCTTTTTCTTTTTTTTTTTATCACTGATGGTGATGGTGATAATAGCAATTAATAAAAGAGGGATCAATGACACATCTCACTATTATTTACAGTCTATAAGATATGACTGGCTCAAATAGTAAAAATCTGTTTCACCAACAATTACTTTAAGTAACTAATAGTAACTCCTTTTCCAGGAATTTTGGCCAGGAGAGGTTTTGTCTCATTTTTTTAAGCATTAGTCTGTACATCTGTCATGGTTCAATTTAATGTTCACATGGTATAACTCTACTGTAGCATCAAATGCAGTGTATTCTTTAATGAAAAAAGAATATAAATGGCCTGACACACCTAAATATGATTTTAGTTTAATTTTTTTTTTGAATAGATTACAGTATATTAAAAAAAAAAAAAAAAAAGCCTCAGGAATTTACTTTTTATTAACATTATGATGACAGTGTGTTAAATTCCAGGAATAAGTCCCCTGCATGTGTAACAAAACATAGGTCCATGATGTTGCAGCTGACTCATATGACTGCTTCCCTCTACAAGGTCATTTGTGTATTGTAAGTCATTCATTTGACACCATGTTAGATCTGTTTCTCCCCCCCCCAAGCCATTTTCATTGTGTTAAGTGATAGAACAAAGAGACAACATTAAATTTTTTTTCAAGCTAGCAGAAAGCATGACTGAAACTTATGAATTGACAAAACAAGCATATGGTAATGATGCTCTATCTTGCTCACAATAATTCGGCATGGACATGAGATTTGGAAGACAAGTGCTGTGGATGTCTCACAATGCTTCAAACACCAGAACAAGTTGCAAATTGAATGTGTCTGATCATTGAATAATGGAAGAACAACTTCATGTGCAATCATCACAGAAGGTTTGTACTAGGTTCATATTGCACTGTTTAATTAAAAAGTGTATGCAAAAGAGTTTATTCAAACTGTTCATGATGATGATCCCTCCCTCTTGACCATGGTGTTTCACAACCAATCAACAAATAAAGAGGCAAAGCATGGAATGGCAATAATTTCTTTCAATAGCAAGGGAATCATTCAAAAGGAATTTGTTTCAATAGGAAAGACTGTGGATTGTTCGGGTAAAAGAATTCACCAAGCAAGGTGTCTGTTTTGGGAGAGGGGGACTGGTTCCTGCCGCATGACAATGTTATGCCGTACTCTTCACTGATTATAAAGGATTTTTTGGTAAAGTGTGGGATCGTAGAGCAAAAATATCTTGTTTTTCCCCTGGACTAGGGATTGTTCTCCAAAATCAAAACCTTGCTGAAAATATAACAATTTGAAGATGTAAAGGATATTGAAATAAATGTGACAAAGGAATTGGTGGTGCTCAGTTCACATACATTTAAAAAAAAATGTATGAGTGATCTAACACGCATGCAGCTGATAATTCTGAAAATTATTGAGCTCCTCCCATTCTAAAATTCAGTTTTATTTAAATTGATTCAGTCCTGGAACTAAATTGTCGAACATTGTACATAAAAAGCAAGTAAAAGAAAAAAATTTAATGTTGTAATTAAGACAAAATTTTTGTAAAAGTACATCTGCTTAGGAGCATAAGTAACAATGCTTACTTGATCAGATATAAAGTTTCTTTGTACATTGTATATACCCGCTCTGTGTCTACATGATTGTGTTCCATAGCATTGCCAGTAAGTATGAAATACAGCACAGCATCAAGATACTTCATTGCTTGAGCCATTTTATCAATCTGAAAATAAATATCTGAATTAACTCATTTAATGAATTAAGCACACAAAATATGATCATTCCATGCAATATTAACAACATCGAAATATCTTTTAAAATAGCTGCATAATTTTTCAGTGATGTTACAGCACTCACCAGGGGAATGGACAATTAGATAATATAAAATGATGGTATATATTATCTATACCATTAGATAATATAAAATGATGATTCTCTTCACCCAGAAAAATACTAATCTCTTACTAAAGGTCCAAAGTAGCCAAAAACATATCTAGAATTCAGAGCACGGCCCCAGTATTTTCTCATCCAAACTTCTACCATGTCACATGAGTGATAACCTCAAACTCTATGATCAACATTATGGCAAAAACCAACCAATGCTTCTTATATTTCAGGGATAAAACTTTAAAATGGCTTTACTGACTAACTAATAGATGAAGACTATTAAAATTGGAAGAAGTTAGTAATTTTATATATCTAGAAAGAATCTTTAACAAAAATTGCTCAGACATGGAAACAGACAATAGAATAAGTAAAGTAGGAAGTCAGTTAAACAAATTCATTTGGATCAAGGGAAACATTTGTCAAAAAACAAAAATAGCTATACTACAGAACTGCCAGTGTATATAGACAATATTTTGCTCATAATAGTGAACTGCAACAGTAGTGTAAAAAGTATTGATTATAGTGTGACTATCTTCATGAGTTACCATGATATTGCACTACCTTGAATAAGTAAAGCTTCACCAATGGAGAAGACCATTGTTACTTATTCTCAGAGGATACCATGACCCAGATGGTGACTCTTTGTGAAGGTAGTCACAATATGAGATACAATTAAATTGATGCTTTTTACACTACTGTTGTAGTTCACTACTACAAACAAAATATTGTGTATATACACTGGCAATTTTGTAGTGAATTTCACCTTGCTTGTTTATTTTTCTAGTACTATTACTATGTACACCATTTGGCATTACTCATATTGTGGAATTATACTTCACATGGGTTGGCATGATTGCAACACCGGGATACCCACCCACCCACTGAGGATAGGCCAATGAGCCTTGAAACAAGAATAAGTAACAATAGTCTTCTCCATTGGTGGAGCGTTACTTATTCAAGATAGTGCAATATCATGTTAACTCGTTGTGAAGGTAGCCACAATATGAGATACAATTAAATCGATGCTTTTTACACTACTGTTGCAGTTCACTACTACGAATAAAATACTGTGTATATACACTGGCAGTTCTGTAGTGAATCTCAAATTCATAGTTTATTATGCCTTGTACGTTTATTTTTATAATAAAAATAGTTATAATATTTATAATACAGTTTTTAAGCCTATTTTAACCTGTTGAGCTGAGAACTAATAATCGATTAGAGGAACTGATTAAAAATTACAATCTTCAGAAAAATAAAGGGAACATCATGCTACAAATAAGAAAATAAGAAAAAAAGTAAAGCAAACTTAAGATGGTATGGGCAAGTAGAAATGATGTGAGAGAGGGGAGATTTAAACAAATATTTGAAGCAAAAATGAATGGTAAGAGGCCTACAGGCAGACCACGAGAAAGGTGGTAGACTGATGGTATCAGAGGAAATGGCTAAAGATCTAACATGAAATAGGACAGCATGTAGGAAAACAGTGAATGGAAGTAGATGGACTGATCTATATTATCATATTAAACCTGCATACCCACTAGGTACAACAGATTTAAATGATGATGAAAAATCATGGTTCATATTGCACCGTGATGATGGAGAATTATTTATATTTTATTATTTTAAACCTTATTCTAATTTATATGACTATATATATAGTCATATAAACAAATATATATGTGCTGCATGCACACATAATATAATCAAAGATCACACTGTAATATAGATAAACGTGTGCATGTAAAATAAAATTTCTGTTGTGAATTTTTACTTATGACTGCATGTAGGTTGTACGGTGCCACAACATCTGCTCATTTCAGTAAATAAGCTTATCACTTTTCTTTAACTTTTTATGAAACTTCTAAATATAAGTTTTACCAAGAAATTAGAAATGCTCATTACACAGACACATTTAAATAATGTTTCTGTGTAAAAACTTTTGAATAATGTATATGTTAAAATAAAAAACAGAAATATTTTAATAGTGAAAGTTATTAAATTTAACTGTATAAGTATAAGAGTGTAACACTGGAGCAATTTATATCAACAACTTCCTCGTGCTACAAGAGATCAGTGCTATATGTAAAAATTCTATTTGTCTACCTTACTTTAAAACAGGCATGCTTAGTAGTCTTATAATTTTGATACTGATTCTTCTAAATTAAAAATTTACCTCTTTATCTGCTTGGTGTTTCAACTTCTTTGCTTCACTTAGAAAGTAGTCAGATGTTCCTTGTCTAAAAAAAAAAAGGTGCTCTAGAAATTACATATAATTTATTCTCATGTTCTAAAATACAGTAAAGGAGTACTTGTGGGTATAAAACCCCCACTAATCCACAAATTTTGTGCTGAGACACATGCCAAAACAAAATAACTCATTAATGAAACCTTCTAAATTGCAGTAAATGGCATGAGATAATAACATAATGACAGGTACAAGTAATTAGAAGTATTGATATCAGCAGAACTCCCATAAACTTCTCATTCATTACTCACCACCTAGCCTGGCAGAGAAAATAGTTATTGAACTGACCATCACAACAAATTATATGGCTAAGTTATATGCAATAAATTCATACTTCACACTGTTCAGAATCTCATCTCTCACTACAAACGACTTTAAATACGTACTTGCAATGATTAATTTTTTTAAACTTCACAAAGCATTTTAAAATAAATTAAAGGGCAAATTTCAAATAAAATTATACTAATTTTTTTATTTTTAAATCTTTAATGGAAACATTTGTTTTATATGTAAGTTTTTATTCACAGAATAATTAAATATATAGTAAAACAATTATGTTGAAGCTTTCATATAAAACAATTATGTTGAAGCTTACATATATGAAGGAATTCACAATGTAAGATGTTATGTTGTCACAGACAACATAATATCTCACACGGGTCCTTGAGGTTGTCACAGACATTCTCTCAGATATGCCAGACAAGCTGTACTTGCTACCTGGGAGTCTAAAACGCTGATGGAACTGATATTTGGGTGACACTCAAGTCAAGTGGACCCAATTTCGGTGAAGTCCGGACGGTCTGTGACAGCAAAATCCTCTGCTTGCACCTTCACGATGGTGGGACTGTTAGTAATCCTGGTTATAACCTCCATGCACAAGTACATGGTGGGTGACCACCCAGGTGTGAACCAACGTAAGCAGGGGTCGAGGTGTGGCACCCACACCACATGGAGGAACGACGCCCCTCTATGTTACCAGGCAGTACTAGGTGGTAGATGACTCTCATCAACCGGCGAAATACTACCACTTTGCTTATTGGAGGTTTGAAGTGGTGGAACCCATGTTTAGTCTCTAGAGCTAAGTTCCGGTCAACACTTCCCTCATGCAGTATGATTGATGACTTTTGAGGTTATGATGAACGTCGTGGCGAGATCCAATATTCCTTACATTTCGAGGGTACAGCTTTAAACAGTGTTCGCAGGCCAGCCGCTAGTTAGTACACCAGACCGAACCTATTGGTAACTCTCTAGGAGGCTTCCGGATCAGCTAGTGTATAATCTTGCTACCTCTACTCTGCCAGATAGTGACTGGAGGGAGTCCGAGTAGTGTGTATGCGGGGAGCATTGTCGAGGCCACGTTATGTCAAGGATCTGGGTATATTCTCACCATGTGTACAGCATATCCAAAAATTTCATTACTTCATACAGCATGTCCCACCCACTTTTTCTTACTATTGAATACACCATGAATTGTCAAACTAATAGAGCAAGCTTAACTGCGAAAAGATCTAAACCTCCCAAGGACTTCCTAATTCATTTCACAAATATACGTGGTCTCAATTCTAATCTCAACAATGTCCATTTCCACTTGCAGTCTGCCAAACCCCATGTACTTTTTCTGACAGAATCTCAGTTATCGGTTGATTCATCTACTGCTCATCTCAGATGCCCAAATTATTCGCTGTATGATTCCTTTTGCCTCAAAGGTGTTACTTGTGCATATGTCCGTTCTGATATTCCCTGTCAGAGACTTGGCAATTTGAAATCTCCTCTCTTTGATCTTCTCTAGCTTAAAATCTCTGTACCTCATTGTGTCAAATTCATCTGTTGTCTCTACCATTCTCCCAACTCCACTAATCACTTGGAGTTCTTTGACTTCCTCTCTTTGCAACTTGACTTCCTGCAGTCCAACTATCCTAACAGTGAGGTAATTTTCCTTGGTGATTTTAATGTTCACAACTCTAGCTGGCTTCCGTTTTCTAGTCACACCTACCCAACAGGTCGAGATTCTGAGGCTTTTGCAATTACTAATGACCTAGCACAGATTGTTCATTTACATACAAGAATACTGGACAATCCTAATCATACAGCCAATACGCTTGATCTTTTTCTCACAAACAACCCTTCTAAGTACACAGTCGAAGTGAGAGGTCCTTTAGGCACTTCAGATCACAACTTGGTGATTGTCTCTTCTCCAATGGAACCTTTATCTCATGGCTATTCCCAACCTCGTGTTGTTTGGCATTACAAGAAGGCAAAATGGGACGACCTGCGAGACTTCTTTTCTTCTTTTCCTTGGTCAGATTACTGTTTCAAAACTTCTGATGTCAACGTTTGCTCAGATCGTGTCAGTGAAATTATTCTTGCAGGAATGGAATCCTTTATCCCACACTCCACTTTAAAATCTCGTCCTTTATCTAAACCTTGGTTTTCCAATAAATGTGCTAAGGCTGACCAAGAGAAGAATGTTGCATATCGTAATTGGCTTGTTTCTAATTCTTCAGTTTCATTTTCTGCCTGCACCAAAGCTCGCAACAATTGTAAAGCAGTTATTAATCAGTCCAAACTAGAGTTTGAACAGGCTAAGAGTAGAAAACTTGCTTCTTGCCCTAATGGTAGCCGAGCATTCTGGTCTCTTGCCAAAGCTATTGGCCGCAACTTTTTCCCATCTCTGCTCCCACCTCTGTCCAAACCAGATGGTTCTGTTGTCACTTCAGCCAAGGATAAAGCTGACCTGCTAGCATCCCATTTTTCTTCCAGCTCATGTATTAATGATCTTGGTAAAACACCTCCCACCATTCCCAACACACTCCATTCAATGCCTCCTGTGGTCTTCCATCAAAAGGATATCAGAAGGATTTTGATGAATCTTATTGCTAAGAAAGCTCCAGGTCCTGATGGTATTTCTCCACTTGTTCTCAAAACCTGTGCTCAACTTACTCCTATTCTTTGCCGCCTTTTTTTCACTTTCTTATTCCTAAGGTGTTTTTCCTTCTGCTTGGAAATTTGCTCATATCCAGCCAGTTCCTAAAAAGGGTGACAAATCCCTGCCATCCAATTATTGTCCCATTGCAATTACTTCTACTCTTTCTAAAGTAATGGAGAAATCAATTAACCGCCAACTCTTAAACTACCTAGAAACCTTCCGTCTGATCAACGATCACCAGTATGGATTCCGTCAGTGTCGATCCACTGGTGATATTCTGGCTTATGTTATCCATTTATGGACTAATTCAATGGAAAGGTTCAGTGAAACACAAGTAGTTGCTCTTGACATCTCAAAGGCTTTTGATTGTGTTTGGCATAAAGGTTTTCTAAACAAGCTTCCATCTTATGGTTTGCCAACTGTTTTTAGTAATTGGTTATCCAGTTTTCTTTCTGATCGCTCACTAAGGGTGATGGTAGATGGCTCTCTGTCTTCTAACTTCCCCACTAATGCCGATGTCCCCCAAGGTTCAGTTCTTTCCCCCACTCTTTTCCTCTTGTATATCAATGACCTTCTTCCATTGACTGGAAATCCTATCCATAGTTTTGCCGATGATAGTACATTGCATTCAACTTTCCATTTTGAGAAACCTTGCCCTGCTCAATCAGATTCAACTTCTCAAAAATCTGCTACCAATTCCTTAAATGCCGATCTTCAGGTAATTCTCCAGTGGGGCAAAGACAACTTAGTTGATTTCAACCCTTCTAAAACTCAGTCTTGTCTTATATCTCGCAAAAAGGATTCTTCTGCTCCGATGCTTATCTTTAGTGGCACTCCGATTTCTAGGCAAAATGATATCTCTCTTTTGGGGATTACCCTGACTTCTAATCTCTCTTGGCACAAGCACATTACAAATATTGCTTCGTCTGCATCTAAAAAAACTTGGTTTTCTCTTTCGCTCTCGGCGTTACGTTTCTTCCAAACAGCTGCTCACTCTGTATAAATCGCAAGTCCGCCCTGCCATGGAATATTGTTCCCACATCTGGGGTGGTGCCCCCCCAAAACCTCTCTCAGGCTTCTTGATTCCATTCAGAAGAGGGCAGTTAGGGTAATCAATGATTCATCTCTAACAGAGTCTCTCCACTCGCTTTCTCATAGACGTACTGTTTCTGCTGCATGCCCCTTCTACAGATACTTCCATGGGCACTGTTCTTCTGAATTGGTTTCTATAATTCCCGATCTCTCTTTCAAAACAGTCCGAACACGTGCCGCCACCAGCCAACATCCATTTACTCTCCAACTTCAAACCCACAGAACCAACTTTTCATCTTCCTCATTTATTCATTCAACTGCCGTTTTCTGGAACAACCTTCCTTCATACGTATTTCCTGAAAATTACAATCTACAGAAGTTCAAGTCCAATGTCAACAAATATCTTCTTTTGTCTTCTCAACCTCCAACCCAAGCAGGGTACTAAGTACTATAGGTTCTAATACCTCTCGTGTTTGGGGTTCACATAAAAAAAAAAAAAAAAAAAAAACAAGTTGCCTATCTCATTGTACCTTGAATAATTAACACTTACCCAGTAGAGAAGATTATTGTTACTTATTCTCAGCCCACTGAGAATAAGTAACAAGTTTGCCACACAGTTGGCTGTTTCAGGGTTATTTTGGCCCCTCATCAGTGAGTGGGTAGATATTCAGATGGTATAACAGCTGTCAGATCACTACTATTCTCTGACCACATATATGCATTTTAGTATGGATTATTTGAAATAAACCTAAAATGAAATATAAAGTCAGAATTGGGGGCCTGGCAACTTATGAACGTTTTGTATATTTCAAAAAGTCTGCCAAAACCCTACAGGCAAACTCTGTTATAACAAAAATTTGCTAGGGTATTGCATACAATATCCTTAAATTTTACTTTTTTATTAATTTCTCCAAGAACTGCATTTGGAATGATGGAGAATTCGTGTAAGCATAACTCACATGTAATCTGTTTTATTTACACTGCCTGAAAAAAATAAAAATAATAATAAAAAAAATACAGCGATTGGTAATGATACAAAATACTAGATTTCCCGTGTATCTTCAAATGTCTGCACCCGATGTGAGACAGAACGATAATAAATGCATTTCAGAGAAAAAAAATACATCTTCTTAAGGAAGGTACAACAAGGAATGTGATCTCTTTTTCAATTTCTGTGATAACAAAGATTTCTAAGCTTTGTTTTTGCCACCATAACAGTCGGGCATCTTGATATATATGAGCTATTCATTAAAAACAAGAACCGTGTTGTTTATTATGTATATCTGTACATATCTTCTAAAGAGAGATACTAGTATTTTGGGATATTTGGCAAGAGTAGTTTAGTGCTAAACTACCCTTGCTAATTACAAATATGTAAGCTAGTCATAAAGTACTTACGGGGGAGAAAGAAAGAGCCAAAAGTGTGGATAGGTGGAGCTATAAAAATATATAATTGATTACAGTTGTGAACTTTTAACTTGGTTATGTAGAATTAAATCAATTTTTTGTGTGCATAAATTAAGCTTCTATTTATGGAGGAGATTAACTGTTAAGCTGCTTCAGGAGCTTTCCTCTCATTTTCAATACTATTTTGCTGAGCCAAATTAAAAGATATAAAAACCTCCACTTTTGAACTGAGCAGCTCTAACATTCTGAAAACCAGTGTGTTTTTTTTTTTTTTTTTTTGTGCTATTTATTTTCATATATAGTTGCATATATATTTTCCTTTCATGAAGCTTCCATGGTTAATCTTTTTGGTAAATAGTGCACAAAGAGGGGGAAAAAAACCAAAAAAAAACCATTTAATTCCACAACCAAAGTAAAATTTAGTAACTGTAATCAAACATATTTTTCCGCTGTATTCAAACACCAGGCATTTTTATGTTTACTACTATCAGCTAAAGTGGCATCAACTGGTCATAGGAAGAACAATTTTCACTTGGTTATAAAACAAAAAAAAAAAGGCGAGAAATTGCTATAAGTATTATACATCAAATAATTTCCACAATTACAAAAAACTCTCTCTCTAGAAGATATGTACAATTATACATAATACACATGCATTATACACGGAATTGTATAATGGAGATAAAAATTAAACCTGGCAATCTTGCTATCACATGTGAGAAATTTACTGAATTTCTTCACAGCATAATTATCTATTAACTAAATTAACCATATATACATGAATATCTACCACAACAAAACTAAAAGATTATTAATATTTTAAATGAAAATTTCTCTTGATTAATTTAATACCAGCATGTTCTGAAATTGTACACATACTTTTAGCCTGTTTAAATCAAAACACTATTTTGGTCCTCTCAACTTCGAATTAATTAACACAGTCTTAATGTATAAGACATAAAAGGTACTAATTAGGGTACTTTATATATGTGCTTTATACAAAGCACATATCATCCCCCTTCTAAAGCATAGGCTTTCTATATGAGGGCCTTTTGGCAATAGTTTTTTATAGTTATCTATTCTCTTAGCTGTACATAATCTGCATACTTTTATTAATATTTACTGCTTAATTTGTGTAGTTTTAATATGAAACAAGTCAATTCCAGTATCTTTCTGTTTTAGATCATATAATCATATGCTTCTGCCTTTTGTTAAGTTTATTGAACACTGTTCTAGTTTCTGTTTACATAAGCCTAAACTAATCTGGCTATTGCCTAGCTGCCATTTTATGATGACCAGATAACTCCAGTAAGTATTACAGTTGTTTATCTATAATTTTTGGAATTCTTGTGATAATTATAACACTGAAGATTTTCACCACCTACATCTCCACACAGATACTTATTTACCCACTGTCAAGAAATTTAAGCAACACTTTTGTACACTGCTCTGCTATTTGGATTTTTGTAGTCTTTCCAGATATGCATATTCATTCCAACCACTTAACTGCTTGCTTACCATCAGAGTTTGTGTTCAGTTGGATTATAAATTAACTGTTTGTTTTACCAACCGTACTAATATTTTAATTAAAATTTATGAAGTATTGATTTTATTATGAAATTCCACTTATTATGCTAACTCGTTACAAAAACTTTTGCCCATTTTTCATGTTGCTTAATCAGTTTTAATATTTGTAGAATAATAAGAGAAATTTACCTCAATATGATACGTAGAACACTTCCGTATGCTACTCTTCAGAAATTAAAACTAATAGAACATTAATGCAAAATTATTACAGTATAGAACATTAACGCAAAATCAATTGAATAGAACATTAATGCAAAATCAATTGAACTCAATTAATCCTAAACTAATCTGGCTATTGCCTAGCTGCCATTTTATGATGACCAGATAACTCCAGTAAGTATTACAGTTGTTTATCTATAATTTTTGGAATTCTTGTGATAATTATAACACTGAAGATTTTCACCACCTACATCTCCACACAGATACTTATTTACCCACTGTCAAGAAATTTAAGCAACACTTTTGTACACTGCTCTGCTATTTGGATTTTTGTAGTCTTTCCAGATATGCATATTCATTCCAACCACTTAACTGCTTGCTTACCATCAGAGTTTGTGTTCAGTTGGATTATAAATTAACTGTTTGTTTTACCAACCGTACTAATATTTTAATTAAAATTTATGAAGTATTGATTTTATTATGAAATTCCACTTATTATGCTAACTCGTTACAAAAACTTTTGCCCATTTTTCATGTTGCTTAATCAGTTTTAATATTTGTAGAATAATAAGAGAAATTTACCTCAATATGATACGTAGAACACTTCCGTATGCTACTCTTCAGAAATTAAAACTAATAGAACATTAATGCAAAATTATTACAGTATAGAACATTAACGCAAAATCAATTGAATAGAACATTAATGCAAAATCAATTGAACTCAATTAAAAATTTAATTTTTTTACTGTAATCATTTTGCGTTAATGTTATATTCATTTTAATTTCTGGAAAGTAGCAAATGGAAGTGTTCTACGTATTGAGCATCATAGCTCTGGTTTATACTATCAAAATTAGTTTTAATGTATTTTATATTCATATGATGTTACTCTCTGAACTGCTTATCTTTAAATTTACCTGTTAGCCCTATTGCCATTTGTTGGCTGTTCTGTAGCCTGCTTGTTTTGTCTGGATAATACAAAGCTTGGTACAATCCTAACTGATTAAAGTTTAATTTATTCACCACCCCAAAAAAAACCCACTTGCTTTTAACTACTATTTCATTATGCTGCAGAGCAGATGGGGCAGCATAAAACTCAAACCCACTTGTGTCTGGAAAATTTTCCCAGGCCAAAATGTTTTATAGAAGTTAACTAACTTCCATGTGATCATAAGGCCAATAAGAGCTGTTTGGGGAACACTTTTGTGATAGTATATCATTCTATAGCACACACAGCAGAGATACTCAAGTTGAAGAACATGCTTTTCAATACCACCATTTTTGTGCATCAACTCATTATTTATAACCTCAAAAGATCACCTACCTAATAAGGTACTTAATTATCAACATAGAAGGTGGAAACTATTTTCAAACTAAGTGAAATGTCTTGGATGTGATTAATAATATTTGTTCTTGGAACTGCACTGCATCATGGCTTTGTGAAGTAATGGATTTGTATTGCATCAAAGGCATTGGTGAGAATATAACTGAAAAGCATGGTCCAACAAATGAATGTAATAGGATGGGATGTGGGAAGGATAGAACTTTCAATGAACATCTGGCTTTTGTTAAAGAACTGAGGGAGTTTGTGAAGATGGATGCTCACGTTGATATTACAATAATGCTTAATGCTAGAAGAGCTGTTGACCACCAAAAAAAAAATTATGTTTTGTTACCAGTAATGAAAGTGAAAGTTAAGATGTTTGTGCTATACTGAAGAATAAGTATAAGATATAAACTGCAAATGAAACTGAATTCTTACTTTAATGTCTCATTGAAAATGTTTAAGTTTTGACATTTTTAACAAGCCATGTTATTGTAAAGCTAAAAATTTAGGTTCCTCGAACTTTGTATTATTGAGATTCTATAGTATGCATTAAGTTTTGATATACTGGTAACGGTTTACAGTTTGTAAAAGCAGAAAAGTTTCTGACCCATTATCTCTGTTAGATAAAATCTGACTGAGTGTGTAAGAAAAAGTATAAGGCTCAGCCAGATGATAAATGCTAAAACAAAAATGGTGTGAACAAATCTAATTCAGATATTCAATAAAAACATATTTGATAATTAATACAGAATCACACTGCTTGCACATAGGAGGATCATCAGTGCTCAGAAGAAAATAATCTGGTTTGCTTGATGACTATGTCCCATGTGGAGCTAGAACTTCCTCATTATGATCATTATGATTCCTGTGCAAACTAGACTGTCATAATTAGATTATACACTTAATCTCATATAATCTATTTGAACCATGCCATGGATGTTGCCATTGAGAAAACCGTTTCTTTTGCATTACTTAACGGTTATTCAGGATCACTGCTGATTTGGCTATAATTTCTGCCAAGTCATTTCCTCTGATTCCAATGTGATGTGATTTAAAATTAGTAGTGTAGTATTTATTTGTAATTACCTGATTAATTTTGTGTATTTGTTCTTCACTTGGCTCTTGTAATTGCTTTAAAAACCAGTCAATTTCAGCCCGCCATTGTTGTAGTATTGATATAGGAGATACTTGGAGGCTTCTACGTAACTTTGTAGCAGTGTAATCAGTATCAGAAGAGGCTTATAAACTATAATTTATAGCACTACATATGTGTTTTAATAACATAACTTTATCAAGTAGTCCGTAACGCACAACATTAATATTGGTAGAGCTTTTATTATCAGTGACTTGCCATAGGTATAGTATCGCAAATAGGTCACTCAAGAGTTTGAAGCACATAAGTTGGTGATAGATAGATAAATTTATTATCTATTATAACTACTTAGAATTTACAAACATAACAGTACAGTGTGATACTTAACTTGAATTTGGTAGGAGAAACTAAATACCTATATCTTAAGCTTGATATTATAATATATATATATATATTCAATACCATAAAGTTCGTAGCAGAACCGATGCATAGTGTTATTACTTCATTAGGATATAAGTTTAGTGTAGTATTTTTAATTGTACTGAATATGAACCAAAAACATGCCTCAGACCAGAGCAGCAGAGCAAAAGGCTCGGGAGTGAACTGAGGGGAGGGAGTAGTTGTCCTCTAAATCACAGCCTTATGAAATATACTGCTTGTTTTGATGATTGCAGAGCTATAAGGAATGGAACATGATGTTGCCAAGAGGGGATATCTTTGTGTGTGTGTGTGTGTGCTCGATGTAAAGAGTGAGAGGATATTAAGGGGCAACTCAGGGTTGTTATGGGTCTTTATGAAAGCATGAAGAACAGGGGGTGAATGCCTTTGAAAGAATTAATCAGTGCCGAGCTTGCACTTAATCATTAGGCAACACAGTAGCAACCCCCAAGGCAGAATGTGCTGGTCCCACAGGAGCTAGTCATTGTTGGTGGCTATATATATTTCCCATGTCAGGGAAATGGGAAATATATTGTGCAAAAATGATAGGCGGAATAGGACCACGGTATGTCTGCCGGGGGCAAAAGTTGATGTTGCAGAGCAGACATTATCTTATAAGGGCACAAAATGTTGTTGTTGTTGTTGTTGTTCGGTTTAACGACACAAGGGCTACTAAGGCCAAATTGTGTCTCTTCATCGTTAATTGACAAAAAGCATATTGTTAGAGAAATTACATTATATGCTTCCGTACAAACCAATATGTTTTAGATATAATAAAAGTTCTTCAATATTTGCTTCATTTCCTAAGATGCGAGATAAATCAGGTGATATATTCAATTTAGAGAGAGACTGAAAATTGTTTGACCGGATGGTTGAATGTAAGGGACAATCAACCAGGAAATGATGGACTGTAACTTGCGTCTGACAGGATGGGCACTGTGGTGGGCTTTCACCCAATAATAGAAAGAGATGAGTATGGTGAGTATTGGTCTTAGTCAGACCAATTCTGAGTCTTGCCAGTACCACTTCCTCTCGTCTGTTTCTTCGGAAGCCAGACAGCCATAACTTTGGATCTTCTTTTATCTGGTAAAGTTTATTGTTAGGGTCACTTTTCCAGGTCAATGACCATTTATTGTAGCAGGCTTTGCATATGACAGACTTAAAATCAGAGAAAGGAACCTGAGGATGTTGTGAGAGAGCGGGTTGAGGATGTTTAGCGGCAAAGTCGGCACTTTCATTTCCCGGAATGCCTGAATGGCCAGGGATCCAGCAAAAACTAACTGACCGATTGGACACACTGCAAGCAAATAGCTGGGAATGAATCTGTTTCAATGTAGGGTGAGAAATGGAGGAATTCTTCCTTATGCCAGAGACAGCACTAAGAGAATCTGTGTAAATTATGGCAGATGAGATGGAAAGCTCAATTACCTTACTAAGCACCAACTTAATGGCATATAATTCAGCTGTGAAGACGCTGCAAGCAAGCGGTAGTGTGGCTGAAATTGTACATAAAGGAAAAACTGCCGCAGCACCTACCATACTCTCAGTTTTTGAACCATCAGTATAAATTTTACAGGCATGGTTGTCCGTAGCATGAGCTGAATGTAACTGTCTGATGTTGCAAGAAGGTATATTTTTCCCCCACTGGAGGAAGTATGTATCTTGAGAGACAGACACATATGTCCAAGGAGCAACAGGTGTAGTTGTGTCTTGGAAGATTTCATTTAAATCGACGTTCCAAGTCTGAACAAGCTCTTTGATCCTGAGAGAGGCAGGTCTATTTTCATTTGGCTTGCTCTCATAGAAGACATCCCAACGAGTATTATAGAGATACTCCCAACTTGGGTGCGATGGTAGACTCTGGATCTTAGCAGCGTAGTGAAGCAGTAGTGTTTTTCTATGCAGGTGTAATGGAGGATCATGCGCTTCAATATAAAGACTTTGGATCGGAGAAGTCCTGAAAGCTCCCAACACAGTCCTCAGAGCACTGTGATGGATCATATTTAGCCGTTTTAAAGTAGTGCTCCTAGCAGAGTCATACACTGGACAACCATAATCTAGCCGTGAACGGATTAAATTTCTATAAAGATGCAGCAAAGTACACCGATCAGCTCCCCATGACATAGATGATACCGAACGAAGTATATTCAAATGCTTTAAACAAGAAGTTCTCAAATAAGTGATGTGAGCTTCGAAATTTAGTTTGTGGTCTAATAGTAGTCCAAGAAATTTAACGGTATTAACGAGCGGGACTGGAGTATTGTTTATTTGTAATTCAGGTTCAGGATGGAGAGCTCGCTTCTTGCAAAAGTGAGTGACAGTGCATTTATTTTCTGACAGTTTGTAACCATTCCGTGAAGTCCAGGATTCTATTTTGGTTATGGCAAGTTGTAGCTGCCGTTCAATGGTATTCATACTTTGAGATTGACAGGAAATGGTAAGATCATCTGCATACATATAAGTTTGAACAGTTTTTGGGATATCTTGTGTCATGCTGCTAACTCGGATTGAAAACAGTGTTGGACTGAGTATTGATCCCTGCGGGACTCCCTCTTCCTGAATGTAAGATGTAGAGAGGACGTTTTTGTATCGGACTTGAAAAGAGTGCAATTGCTGGAAATTCTGAATTATTTCTGGCAAATGACCCCCTAAGCCCCAGATGGTAAAGGTCCATAATAATACCATGCCGCCATGTAGTGTCAAATGCCTTTTCAAGATCTAAATTGACCATGACTAGATGTTGTTTCATGACAAAGGCATTTCGGATATGAGACTCGACTTTAATGAGCACATCTAGGGTTGATCTATTTTTTCGAAAGCCATATTGGTGAACTGGAAGGAGATTCTCTGACTCCAGGATGTAAGTGAGCCTAGTATGAACCATTCTTTCGAAAATTTTTCCCATGCAGCTTGTAAGAGATATTGGCCTGTAGTTCTCAACACAGGAAGGATTTTTTCCTGGTTTTGGTAAGGCGATAATGAACAAATGGCGCCATGAAGATGGATGGGCATTTTCAGAGTAGATCTGATTGTAAAAAATTAATAGGGTTCTCAAGTCTTCTCCAAGTAAATGCTTTAACATAATGTAATGAACTCCATCTGGACCTGCAGCACTATTGGAAGATCTGTTTAATGATTCTTGAAGTTCTATTAACGTAAACGGTTGGTTGTACGGGAATGAACGGCGCGTGGAGAAGTTAATTTTATACCGTTCTGCACCTGCTTTGATTTTCTGGAAGGTGGAGGCATAGGTGGCAGAAGCTGATATTTTTGCAAATGATTCTGCTAATGCATTTGCAACTTCTTCGGGAGCAGAAATGTCTTTCCCTTTCCAATGAAGTATCGGAGAAGGCAGCCGAGCATTGCCATTTAGTGCCTGTATTCTTTTCCAGATGACTTGTGTGTCCGTGTCTTTGGTAATGGTGGAGGCAAAAGCAATCCATGAATCCCGTTTCGCTTTCCGCCTAACTTGTCTAGCTTTTGCTTTTAGTCTTTTAAAAGCAATTAGGTTACTAGTGGTGGGATACTTGCGGAAATGATTCCAGGCGCGGTTTTTATCCTGTTTGGCAATTAAACAATCTGTATTCCACCAGTTATTTCTGTGTTTTCGATATGGTGTGGATTTTGGAATGAAGGCCTTAGCTGCAGTCAGAATCTGATTGGTTATGTAAGTGTTGACATCATCAATATGTTGCCTTTGAACATAAAATCTGTCTAAGCATATCTGGGCAGAATAGCCACCCCAGTTTGCCTTTTTAAACTGCCAAGTGGATCGTCGGCCAGGATTTGAAGTTACCCCTGTTTGTAGCGAGCAAATAATTGGAAAGTGATCACTGTTGAAGGGATCGGTTAATACCGACCATGTCATGATTGGAAATATGGATGGTGAACAAATTGACAAGTCTATTGCGGAAGCAGATCCGGTTGCTAAGTGGATGTAGGTAGGAGATCCAGAATTTAATAAATTAAGATCATTATTATGCATGAATTCCTCCATCAATTTGCCTCTTACATCCATTGTGGCCAATCCCCACAATGGATGGTGTCCATTAAAGTCACCAAAAAGACAAATTGGAGTTGGGAGTTGTGCAATGAGGTTGTCAAGTTCTGAAAGCAGAAGTGGGGCAGATGGCAGAATATAAATGGAAACAATGGTAAATGACGTACCAACTGCAAGGCGAGCTGCCACAGCTTCTAGGGTAGTTCTCAATTGGATCGGCTTGGATGGTATGTTAGCATTAACAAGAATAGCAACTCCTCCACGTGCAGGTGATACAGAGTTCCTATCTTGTCTGTAAATGGTATAACTTGAAAATTTTGGCAAAACTTGGGGTGACAAGAATGTTTCCTGTAAGCATACACCTATGGGATTAAATTTAGCTATTAAATTTCTTACGTCATCAGAATGAGTGCTTAGTCCTCTGCAATTCCATTGTATGATCTTATTCATTATTTAGGTTTACCCGAGGGTGATTCATCTGACTGTTTTCTGTACGTGGGACATTTTTTCCGGTCCTTTTTTGAGAATGTGGGGCGTCCAGTATCCATGGTGTCATCTGCATGGAGTTCTAGAATAGGTTCCTCGTTGTCTAGCAGCTCATCTACATCCATGCTTTTGGAGGGAGATTCCGTTTTTTTTGAGACTGATTCAGATTTTAATTGTTCTTTTCCAACTGGGACTAATGGGGTATGAGTAGGAATGCTGATTGGAGTATTTGTGGCTTCGCTAGTTTTTTTTGGAGGATTATCTTTCTTTGAAGTAGAAAGCGTAGATTTGAGCCAGTTCGCTAGAGCGGTGTTAGGTGGAACTGATACATCTGTTTGAGCTGCAGTAGAAACGAAGTTCCGAGTGCGAGCTGCATAGGAACGACTACTAGGCAGGGTCGACATAACTTGTCTACGTGCCTCAGGAAAGGTGACTTTATTTTGTACTTTTGAATTTTCTTTCCTGTAATCCATAGTTCACATGTTTTGGAAAAAGCTGGGTGGCTTTCTTTGCAGTTTGGACAAACAGGGGTTTTGACAGAACAATCCGCTTGAGTGTGATCTTTAGAGCCACAGATGGGACATATGGCCTCACCTCTACATGCCTGCTGCGAATGCCCGTATTTCTGGCATTTGAAGCAGCGAACGGGATTCGGGATAAATGGTCTTATACGACAATTCAAATAGCCAGCTTTAATGGAGGATGGTAAGTCTGGCGTACTGAATGTTAAGATGATCGATCTCATTGGAGTGAGATTTCCATCTTTTTTAGTCATAATCTGTTTCACATTTGTAACTTTTTGACTACTTAGTTCTTGAAGTAGCTCTTCTTCGGAGACTGTAATTAGGTCCCACTCACTGATTACACCCTTTGATGAATTTAAGGTTCTGTGTGGAGTAATTGATACTGTGAGCCCACAAAATGATGTTGTGTTTAAGAGCCGCTCAGAATGTTTAGCGGTGGTAGTTTCAATGAGGAGATCTCCGGATTATAGTCTTTTCACCATTTTTGGTGATCCAGTAATTGATTCCAAATATTTTTGAATCAAGAATGGTGACAATTTGTCTACAGATTGGGAGGATAAGGAATGAATCACCAAGAAATTTGGTAATTCATCATGGCATTCAGGTTCCCTTCTAAGCCTTTTGGGCTGGTTGGTGTCACGGTCGTTGTCAGGAATTTCTGACCTTGAGCTTGATGGCTCTAAAGGTGGATAATTAATCGTATCCATGTTAGCTCCTTTTGGCCCTGGGGGTATATTTTTACCACCCAGATTACCAGCCCCGCCACGGGGAGGCAGGAGCAGTGCCGCTTGTGGCCAAGCGTATAGGTTAGTACAATTAGTAAGACTAATTTAATTAAAGAAAAAGGTTCTTTCCTTCTTCTAGGCTCTCTTCTTAGTGCTTTTAAGAAAAAGGGCTACTTAACGAAAAAGTTTAATAATCAAGGGAGAAAACAAAAGAGAACCTAGTCGCTTAGAGGAAAACGCTTTTCAATTGCACGAGAATCGCTTGGCCACGGAAACGCTTGGCACCCGGGGCCAAGGGCACAAAAGGTGACACTGTTGTACATATTGGCACTAATTACATTAAGAGTAGACCTGCAGAATTCCTTAACAAGTATGGGTCAATGATGAAAAAAAAGTTGCGAGTTAGGGTTAAATTTGAAAGTGCCGCACAGACATGACTGGAGGGAGTATATGATGAGAGCCTTATCAATGAATTCAGCCCTGGAGAGATTGTGCTAGGCTCATGGGGTAGAATTTTTCTCAGCATGGTCTGTGTTTGTTCAGGAGAGACTGCTTCTACAGGGATGGGATACACTTAAATAAAAAGGATGCAAGAATATTTGCTGATGCTATCAAGGGAGTGTTAGGTGGGTTGGAAAACTGCTAGCTTGGGGGGATATAGAAACTAACAGATTAACAATAGCCGCAGGAAGAGAGGTGAAAGTGATTTTTGCACTGCTTCTATTGGAATGAGCAACATCCTGGAAAGGAAAGTTCTGAGGATTTCAAAGACTGCTGGTAGTCAGCATGAAACAAAAAAAAATAAATGGGCTGTGTTAGGGTAACTAAAAATAGGAACAAGTGCGACTATACTACATTTCCACCAATGCTAGGAGCATAGTAAATAAATTTGGTGAATTCGAAGTGTTGGTCAAGACATCAAACGCAGACATAATTAGGATATCAGAGACGTAGTGTCACACAGATATAAGGAACATAAACTGAATTTGGGGAGTAAATTGTGTACAGAAAGGATATAGTATTTGGGGAGGGGCACGACCAGTGGTTTTCCACAACTGCACCATAAGCACTCTTGTGAAGTATACAGTACTCTGTAAAAGTCAGACAAAAGTACTGTGTGTGGATGTGAGAAGTATTGTGGATGTGAGAAGTATATTATGTTGGGTTCTGCTGTTGTGGTCTAGCTTTTGGCCAGGGGACCCCACATTGCCTGTACACACTGCTAGGAGGTAAGCCAGACTGCCCATTATTCTCTGGCAGGTCCTGACACCTAATTGCTTGAGCTTTCAGTGATGGGATCTAAAAAAAAAAAAAAAAAAAAAAAAAAACAGCTAGAGATTGGGGAATACAAAAGTCAAGCGTAAGGAAATAGTAAGAAATATTGCAGCATAGAGGAAGGCACCCTCAAAATCATTAGGTGGAGTAAACTCTACTAGGCGAGTGGGGCAAGGGAATGGGAGTCAAAAGATAACACACAAGAGAGTGTGTTATTGATCGCTACTTGTCAAACAAGTCATGGTCGAGAGGCAAGGTCCTTTTCTGTGGTTTAGTCATGTCCAAGTAACTGTCACAATTGAAGATGTGCAGGGCACACGGTTGGAAGAACAATCCCCTCAGTGGCTTAGTCATGTTTCCAGGTTCTCAGTCTGTGTCTTTTTAGAGGTTTTAGTCACATCAAGGTGTTTATCCCAATTGGTATGTCTTGACATCAGCAGTTGGATGTATATTATTCACTATTCAGTGATTGCTCTTCAGCATGGATGTTCCTAGTATAGATATTAGGATTGTTTCTCCATCTTGCAAAGAGCTCCTGAGCAAAATCTGTAAATTCTGTATATTCCTGTATGCTGTCCAGTAGGTGGAATTTCTGATTTCTGGGTAAGTATATGATCTTGGTGATTAATATAGAACAAAGGTCCTTGTACAGGGAACAACCATACATAAGATGGTGCCAGCTTTCCAGCCCCCGCACAAGCACAAGATGGATCTTCAATGATGCCTAGTGATGTTAGCTTGGCTTTGATGGATCCATGGCCAGTAAGTAAGTTGTGTATAAACCCGGTGAGAACCATGGGGGAAGATCATGTTTATATTCGGCAAGAATTTTCTGGTGATTTCACCCTTTGTCCTTTTGAGAGCTGGTATAGCAATCCCCTTCTGACCACCTCGAAATCAAGGGGTAGAGCACCTGCCAGAATCTGGAGGGTGTGGGTGCTGACTGTACAGCAGGCACAGGTAGTAACAAGCAGAATGGACTGCTGAATGGTAATGGTATCTAGTATTTTCCTGTTGGAGGCCACAACACCTTTAGTGAACCAGATTGCTGAAGCATACATAATGATAGGTATAGAAACAGCCTTATAGAATAATGAGAGGGTTCTTAGCTTAAGACCCCAGTCCTGGCATGAGATCCTGACAACAAGAGCAGCATAGTTCTGGATTTGGGTTCAGAGGTATTTCAGATGTGGCTGGAATGAGAGGTTGGTATCAAGCATTACTCCAAGGTACTTCATTTGCGTTGCCAATTTAATGGTCTTCCAGTATTTAGTTTGCCTTTCAAGAGTATAGAGTTAGTTTTGCAATATTTAAAGGTTATTCTCTTTTGCCCAGCTCTGGAGAATGCAAAGGGCATGATTAGCAAGGGTCTCTTAGCCTGGAGTCCATAGCCACAGTGATGATAAGGTCATCAGCATATGCTTGAGATTTGACTTCTCCCAGGTCAATGTTAAGGAAGTCATCCAAAACAATATTCCATAATAAAGGTCCCAGGACCAAACCCTGTGGGCAGCCATGGAAGACGTTTCTGATATGGAGCATTAACTACAACAGATCTGTTGGAGAGATATAATTTGATAGTCTCATAAAGATTTTAGGGATGGAAGCTCTGCGAAGTCTGCCAAGAATGCTTGGCCACCAAACTGAGTCAAACACCCCAGAAAAGTCGATGGCAATAATCAAGAAGTACTTCTTGTCTGTATCAGCAGCCACTATGAGAAGATTCTGTAAGACATCAGCCATGGAGGAACCAGGTCTAAACCTATATTGTTTTGGTGAAGGCAAAATTGGCACTTTCAGAGTGCTGTAAAATTCTTTTACAATCTTTCGAATAGTTTACTAAGGACTGAAAGAAATGTGACTGGGCGATAGGATTCTGGTAACTCTGTAGATTTTGTGGGGTTCTTAAGGGTGAGTTTCAAGTTGGCTATTTTCCAATTGCTTGGGAATATTCTAACTTGCAAACAGAAGTTGAGGAGATTTAAAATGATCTCGGGGGGTGTACTTGACAGTCTTTTTGATTATTTCAGGCTCCAACAGGCCTGGTCATTTTCTATCCCTGATTAGAGCAGTTGCAGTGTGGATACTAAATGTCAATACTAAATGGAGGCAACATTTTATACATACAAAAGGTTATACACTTCATAGTGGTCATTCTCATGGCATAGTTTGAGCTGTTCTGCAGTAGAAGGAGCTAGTAGCTTTTGGAACATCACATCCAGGATGTTACCAATGGATTGTTTCTAGGAGGTAGTCACTGTGCCCTGTGTAATCACAGTCTCTCCCCCTAGGGAGTTTGTTGGTGGTGACTTTATACACCATTCCCCAGGGGTCAGTGTTCCTTATGGCAGACACTAGTGCCTCCCAAGATTACCGCTTACACTTCCTTATTTTTGCTGTGTACATTTTCCTGGCTTCCCTGTACAATTGCCAGAGGGCCTCAACTTCAGGGACAGGCCAATATCATCACGGCCGCTGGAAGGCCTTTCACCTTGAGTTTACCTCCCTGCACTACCACCACCACGGAACAGCCCCAGGAGCAGGGTGCTTCTTTCTTATTGCCTTGTCACATGCACTAGTAATTATCCTTATTATTTCCCACTGGACTGCATTTGGCTGTTGTTGTTGGTTTTGCTCTATTGTAATTTGCCCTGTGGAGGTGGTCAGTGAGGTCTAGAAGAGCTCCCAGTTGGCTCTGCTTACTGCGTATCTCTTAAGATTACGCTTTGGAGCAGGAATGGAGAGCTAGTATGTAATGTCCCTGTTGTCCAAAGTGGTCCATGAGTCCTGAACTGTCCATCTGGTGATACTGCCCGCAATACTTCTAGTGGCAAAGGTAATGTCAATGGTTGCCTCCCACATTGTGTTGCAGAAGGTTGGTAGATTGTTCGATTAATTTAACACTGTAAAGGGAGAGTTGGACAGGAACTCTCAAGCAGCTGACCGTTTCTGTCCAGAGTGGTGCTGTGCCAGATTGGTGACCTGCAGTTGATATCAGCACCAACAATAATCTTCTCATTTGGAAATTTGCAAGACATTCTCAAGGTACCTAGTGGCAAAGGTAATGTCCTCCCCTGGCCTGCAGTACAAAGATATAATATAGAAGGTTCCTGTTGAGCTAATAGTGTCGGCACACACTGCCCGGGCTGTGCATAAGTGGGAGATTTTGGTAACAGTGATTTCGGGATTTCTTACCACGAATGCGGCCCACGGTGTATCCTCCGATTGAATTATTTTATTGGTCAGTGGGTATCCTCTGACCTGTCTCATGTGAGTATATAGTTTTTGGAGGATTATTATATCTGAATTTTCTTCATCTGCTTTCATTGTGGTCGGCCACTGCACTTGCCCGCTGTGTGCATTAATTTGGAAGAATTTGGTCATTGAACTATTATATCTTTTAGGGTGTGTTGCCATAGTTGATCTTTGATTGGTGATAACTCTTTGCCTTTATGTACACACGCCATTTGTTATCTCAGATGGAGTGGGCATGATCCATTTTTAGGGATTTACAGTTTTGTTTGGGCATGTCTTAAAATTATGCCCCTTTTCTGAGCAGTGACCACAGGTTGCAAGTGCCTGGGAACAGGTGTGCAATGTGTGGCCAAAATTTACAACATTTGGGCACAGCCACATGCTTGTGGAAGCAGTGGCTGCCCCAATTCAGGTAGATCCTTGTTTGTGAAAGTAGTACTTGCCAACTCAATGATCCAATTTGTACTGTTGCCAGTTTTGGACTTTGTCTAGTACTTTGGGTAGACTAATTTTTGTTTATACTGGTCTGGGAGAGTTCATCCTGATCCTTGGAGATTACACTGATATATTTCATCTACAAGTTGATCAGGGGTAGAATCCCTAACCAAATCAAATATAATTATTGAGGGTCCATTCTTTTTGGGAAACTCTGCAGACATAACAAGAGTGGGGTTTTTTTCATTCATCTTAATGTTGTTAGCTTCTTTCTTTCTCTCAGTTTCTATTACTACATCTACATTACGTGTCTTGCGAATGGCTTTAATTTGTTATTTTTTATTTGCTTGCTTTGAGGGTTGTGCTGTCAGTTAAGAGACACATAAAATCTAAGGAAGTGCATCCAGTTGACAATGGGTATTCAGTCAGTGTGGTGTGATATAAGCAATGAGAAAATCAAAATGAGAGTAGGAGTGTGTTATAGGCCAAATGACCCTAAGGAGTACAACAAACAACTGTACAGAGAAACAGAGTAGGCCAGTAAATCAGAATATCTTATAATGGGGGATTTTAACTTTTCAGATATTGACTGGAATTTGTGGATTGGTCACTCGCACACTAACAAGACTTTTGTGAATTTATTGGATGACTGTTTCCTACAGCAGCAGGTTTAAGAGGCAACCAGAGTAAGTAATACTCTTGATCTGATTATCAGTAGCAATTATTGACACATTAAGAATCTGAAGATAAAGGAACCACTAGATGGCAATGATCACAGTGTATTGATGTGGGATTTACTTAAAGATGTAAAGGGAAGGGTTTTTGCTTTTGTAAAGGTGACTACAGTGGTCTCGGACAGTTGTTAAATTCTATGCAGTGGGACCAACTGATGATGTTACCAACAGCAAATTCTAAATGGGAAGCATTCAAGGAATTAATTTTGGAACCTATTTAGGCTTTTCATACCAACTAAAAAATACTCTTCAGGGTATAGGCCTAAATCGATGTCACATGAACTGATGAAACTTGTGGTAGAGAAGAAAAGTGCATGGGATGCATATAAATTATTGGGCAACACAGAAGCCTATGGTTAGTTTAACTAGAGCAGCAAAGCAACAGGCACAAAGTGGAAGGAGTGCTGTGACTCGGGGGAGAACTGAGGGGGGCAATTCTCCAACGTATCAGAGCCTAAAAAAATGTGCAACTTGTGAAATGTTTGCCGAACTCTCTGGAACGGAACATGATATTGCCATGGGGGATGTCTTTGTGTGTGCGCAATGTAAGGAGTGTAAGGAAATCAGGCGACAACTCAGCGTTGTTATGTGCCTATATGAGAGTTTGAAGGACAGGGTGGATGCCCTCGAAACATCTAAATTGAGGGGCCCATCAAGTTCTCAGCTGCCCACATCAATGCCAGAGCTTGCACTTGGTCATCACGCAACACAGAGACAACCCCCAAGGCAGAATGCGCTGGTCCCGAAGGAACTAGTAGTTGTTGGTGACTCTATTGTCAGGGAAACATGCTTTGTAAAAAGGATAGGTGGAACAGGACCAGGGTATGTCTGCCAGGGGCAAAGGTTGATGACGTTGTAGAGCGGATATCATCTTTTAAGGACACAAAAGGTGATATAGTTGTACACGTTGGCACTAATGATATTAGGAGTAGGAGACCGGCAGAATTACTTAACAAGTACAGGTCACTGTTGAACAAAAGCCAAGAATTAGGGTTGAATTTGAAAGTGTCTGCAATTCTGCCCAGACACGATAGGAGGGAGTACATGATGAGAGCCTTGTCGATCAATTCGGCCCTGGAAAGAATGTGCAAGGCTCAAGGGGTAGAATTTTTTTCAGCCTGGACTGTACTTGTTAACAGGAGAGACTGCTTCTATAGGGATGGGATACACTTAAATATAAAGGGTGCAAGAATATTTGCTGATGCTATTGAGGCAGTGTTAGGTGGGTCGGAAAACTAATAGCTTGGGGGGGATACAAGGACTAATAGTTTAACCGTAGGCAGAGGTGAAGGTGATTCTTGCACAACTTCTATTAGAATAAGTAGCGATCTGGAGCGTGGGGTGTTGGGGGTTTCAGGGATGGATGGCAGTCATCCTGAAATAGGTGGGTATATGGGATGTGTTCAGGTAACTAGGAATAGGAATAGGAGCATGTATGCTTGCATGTATACCAATGCTAGAAGTATAGTAAATAGATTTGATGAATTTGAAGTGTTGGTCAAGACATCAAAGGCGGATATTGTTGGGATAGAAGAGATGTGGTGTCACACACATATAAAAAAATGCTGAACTGGAATTTGGGGAGTACAATGTGTACAGAATGGATAGACAGGATAGAAAGGGAGGAGGAGGTGTTATGCTGTTAATTAAGAAAAACATAAAATCAAAAGAAGTGCATCCAGTTGATATAGATGAACAGTGCACTATTGAGTCAGTTTGGTGTGACATAAGCACTGCGAAAGCAAAAATAAGAGTAGGAGTGTGTTATAGGCCTAATGACTCGAATGAGTACAATGAACAATTGTACAGAGAAACAGAGTGGGCTAGTAAATCGGAATGTCTTATAATGGGGGATTTTAACTTCCCAGATATTGACTGGAACTTGTGGGTTGGTCACTCACACACTAGTCACACTTTTGTGGATTTATTGGATGATTGTTTTCTGCAGCAGCATGTTCGAGAGGCAACCAGAGAAAGTAATACTCTTGATCTGGTTATCAGCAGTGATCATTCGTGTATTAAGAATTTGCAGATAAAAGAACCACTAGGTGGCAGTGATCACAGTGTACTGATGTGAGATTTACTTAAAGATTTAATTACCATCAGGGGTAAAGGAAAGGGTTTTTGCTTCCGTAAAGGTGAGTACAGTGGTCTCCAACAGTTTTTAAATTCTGTACAGTGGGATCAACTGATGATGTTACCAACAGTAAATTCTAAGTGGGAAGCATTCAAGGAATTAATTGTGGATGCTACTAAAAGTTTCATACCTTTTAAGAAATATTGTTCAAGGTTTAGGCCTAAATGGTTATCTAATGAACTAATGAGAAGAAAAATGCATGGGATGCATATAAATTATCAAGCGACTCAGAAGCCTATGGCATATATAAGCTAGTCTGTAATCAGGTGACAAAGGAGGTTAGGCAGGCGAAGGCAGATTACGAGAAATCCTTGGCTAAAGATGCTAAGAAAAACAGCAAGGATTTCTTTACTTATATAAACTCTAAAAGGAAGGGGATGAATCTGATTGGTCCACTTGACATTGATGATCCTGCTCAGATAGCAAACAAACTGAATGAGTATTTTGCATCTACATTCACACGAATAATTATTAAGGTTTGAAAATGGCAGAAGGTTATCAAATTGTAGCAGGATACTTAATGATTTTGTAATAACTGAAAGCAAAGTGGAGGAGAAATTGTTGAAGTTAAACATGAGAAAAGCACCTGGGGTGGATGGGATCTATCCAGTTATATTAAAGGAGGCGGCAAAGCAACTAAGCAAACCCTTAGCCATAATTATGAGAGCATCCTTGGACTCAGGGGAGATCCCCACGGACTGGAGATGTGCAAATGTATCCCCAATTCACAAAGGGGGATCGAAGGGTGACACGATTAATTACAGACCAGTTAGTTTAACTTCTGTTCCTGGTAAAATAATGGAGTCACCGGTTAAAGATGCATTGCAGGATCATCTAGACAAGACTTGGAAGCTTGCACTTGGGCATCACGTGACACAAAGACAACTCCCAAGGCAGAATGCGCTGGTACCGAAGGAACTAGTAGTTGTTGGTGACTCTATTGTCAGGGAAACGGGGAACATGCTTTGTAAAAAGGATAGGTGGAACAGGACCAGGGTATGTCTGCCAGGGGCAAAGGTCTTTTAAGGGCACAAAAGGTGATATAGTTGTACACGTTGGCACTAATAATATTAAGAGTAGGAGACCGGCAGAATTACTTAACAAGTACAGGTCACTGTTGAACAAAAGCCGAGAATTAGGGTTGAATTTGAAAGTGTCTGCAATTCTGCCCAGACACGATAGGAGGGAGTATATGATGAGAGCCTTGTCGATCAATTCGGCCCTGGAAAGATTGTGCAAGGCTCAAGGGGTAGAATTTTTTTCAGCCTGGACTGTACTTGTTAACAGGAGAGATTGCTTCTACAGGGATGGGATACACTTAAATAGAAAGGTGCAAGAATATTTGCTGATGCTATCGAGGCAGTGTTAGGTGGGTCAGAAAACTGCTAGCTTGGGGGAAGACAAAGACCAATAGATTGACAGTAGCCACTGGCAGAGGTGAAAGAGATTCTTGCACTGCTTCTATTAGAATGAGCAGAAGCCTCAAAAACAAGATGCATGATATTTCAGAGACTGCTGGGAGCCATTGCGGTACAAGTAAACAAATGGGTTGTGTTAGGGTAGCTAAGAATAGAAACAGGTGCAGATATACTTGCGTGTACACCAATGCTAGGAGTTTAGTAAATAAATTTGATGAATTTGAAGTATTGCTCAAAACATCAAAGGCAGATATTGTTGGGATATCAGAGATGTGGTGTCACACAGATATAAGGGATGCAGAACTGCAATTTGGGGAGTACAACGTCTACAGAAAGGATAGACAGGATAGGAAGGGGGGAGGGGTTATGCTATTAGTTAAGAAACACACAAAAACCAAGGAAGTGAAGCCAGTCGACATCGCTGGACAGTGCAGTGTTGAGTCAGTTTGGTGTGACATAAGCATTCGGAGATCAAAATTGAGAGTAGGAGTGTGCTATAGGCCTAATGACTCTGATGAGTATAATAAGAAACTGTACAGGGAAATAGAGTGGGCCAGTAAATCAGAGAGTCTTATAATGGGGGATTTTAATTTCCCAGATATTGACTGGAATTTGTGGGTTGGTCACTCACACACTAGCAAGGCTTTTGTGGATTTATTGGATGATTGTTTTCTATGTCAGCATGTTTGGGAGGCAACTAGAGGGAGTAATACTCTGGATTTGATTATCAGCAGTGATTCTTCATGCATTAAGAATCTGCAGATAAATGAACCACTAGGTGGCAGTGATCACAGTGTGCTGAAGTGGGATTTACTCAAAGAGGTAACTACCATTAGGGGTAAAGGGAAGGGTTATTGTTTCCGTAAAGGCGACTACGATGGACTGAGACAGTATTTAAATTCTATACAGTGGGACCAACTGATGATGTTACCAACAGCAAATTCAAAATGGGAAGCATTCAAAGAACTTATCTTGGAAGCTACTAGGCTTTACATACCAACTAAGAAATATTGTTCAAGGTTTAGGCCAAAATGGATGTCAGATGAACTAATGAGGCATGGCAGAGAAGAAAAATGCATGGGATACTTACAAATTAACACATGAAACAGAAGCCTATGATAGATACAAGTTGATATGCAACCGAGTTACGAAGGAGGTTAGGCAGGCGAAGGCAGATTACGAGAAATCCTTGGCAAGGGATGCAAAGAAAAACAGCAAAGAGTTCTTTACTTATGTAAACTCTAGAAGGAAGGGGATGAATCAGATTGGTACACTTGATATTGATGGGTCAACTGTTGATGAGCCTGCTCAGGTAGCTAACAAACTAAATGAATATTTTGCATCAACATTCACATATGAGGAGTTATTCAGCGAGGGGAATGCCAGAGGTGTATTCAACTCTAGCAGTAAGCTACAGAATCTTGAAGTAACTGGGAGTAAAGTGGAGGAGAAACTTTTTTTTTTTTTTTTTTTTTTTGATTCGGTAGTTGTTGGCGCATCGGCTTCTGTGGCCATATTGCACCTCCCAAGGTTTTTGCAGTACTTTGATCCAAGCCCAAGGCGGGAATCGAACCCGCGACCTTTGGGTTGCCGGACCGCTCGCAGCGCTGCCGTTACGAGTAGACACGTTTTTACGAGCTCCCGATTTTTGTGTTAAAATATGAGTTTTAAGTGTTTAATTCGCCAAGAAAAGTGTTCCCGTCGAAAGACATTCATCTGAGGATTCCCTAGGTGAGACAATTTTGCAAACTTTTGGGAATTTAGCAAATTACCAGCGTTTTTATCTGTGTCCTTTGTTTGCCAGACTACAATGGTCACCATGTGGCTGGCAGCAGGGCCATAGAGAGGCACCGATTATAAAGCGGAGGCCACGTTGGTAGTGTGCACTTGACTGGGGAGGGTGCCCCAACAGTGTTTTTATCGGACTGAAAGAGAGCTCCAACACATTTTAATTTTTAGCATTCATATTCCAGTTAATTAAGAGTCGAAAACAACAGCGGGCCTAATGTTCATTCAACGCAGCTGAACCCAGTGATATTCTGCCTAAGGCAAAACGTCACTTAAGCTCCTGGCAAGGTCAACTGGCAACAGGGTTAGTGATTGTTTCTCCCCCACTCCCACCCACTGCTGCATACTTTCTCTGCTAGTCATAACTGAAGAAGCTCACTACCACTACAGCTCAACTAACTCCTATCAACTTAGTGAAATTCCAACTGGAAACGATGATTTCTGTTTCCCCCCCCTCTACCATAAACTGACCATGGAGAGAAGCTACTTCTGTTCCGACGATCTCTTCAACAAAATAACACTGCCAACGTCTTCGCCGATATAAACTACCCAATAGGAAATTAACCCCGTTCTTCTAGGGGCATTTCCCCATCTGGCTGTCATCCCCCCACCCCAAGTGACAGAGGGGGATAGCCCAAAATCTTCGCTGAAGGACTATTCAGCTCTAAATTCAAACAGAGACGGGAGAAAGGTGGCCTCTTGCTCACCTCCACGAGCTCTTTCACGCGGGACCTCATGAACTCCGATTATCCGTAAAAGTTCGATAATCCGAAATTCACAAAGATGGATGGGAAATTGAAAAAACCCACAGATGCCGCGCATCAGAGCCAAAATGACGACCCCGTCGTCATAGACCAATAACAGGAGACGTCAGAACCCCATTCGGGGGCCCCGCTAACAGGAAAACGCAAGTATAGAAAGCCAACACCTAATCCGGAGCCGGAGATGCGCTCCCAAACTGAATCAAAAGACATAACAGAAAACCAAAAGGACACCAGCGAGGAGAAGCCACAGGAGGCCCCCCTGGATCCCTCCTTGCCAGGGAGTACAGTTCATGAGAAGTCTCTGTTCCTCAAGGCTGCCTTGGAAACATTATTTAAGGAGCAATCTAACAGGGTAACCACAGGGCTAAGGGCACAAATCAAATCGTGAACCTGTGGAACAAGCTGGACACTCTCTTGACGGAAACTTACCTCGAGAGTGAGAGAGCCAATGCTAAGCTCCAGGCATACATGGAATGTGGGGCAAACCAAATGCAACAGCGCGCGCCCACATATGCCCAAGCGCTGAGGACCACAATGACAACGGAGCAACCACCAACCCTTGCTGCTTCCAGCAAAAAGAAAGTACCACTACTACCAAGACCCAACCTGGTCATACTGAAGCCAACAAACACCGAGACTCTTCACACGAGTGAAGAAGTAAAGAAGACTGTAATTACTAACCTTAGCGATGAATTCAAACACACCCGAATAAAATCGATAAGGAAGACCCGCAACGTCGGCGTCATCATCGAGACAGAAACACAGGAGGAGGCAAACAAAATTATAGCAAATCCGAAAGTGCCGTCCCTGGGCCTACAAGCAGAAACTCCCAAGAAAAAAGGACCAAGCATTGTAATCTTTAATACAGGAAATGACCTATCCCCAACACAATTGCAAGGTGAGATATATCGCAAAAACCTGCAGCAAGCATTCCCGGATACGGACCCATCGAGTCTGATAACACCCAGATATCAGACAAAACCCAGAAATAATAACTCAACTAACTGGGTGGTAGAATTAGCTCCCAGAGCGTGGAAAGTACTAAGGCAGCAGGCAAGAATCTACATCGATTGGGGCAGTCATCGCTTCAGAGAGCATGTGGCTGTTCCAAAGTGTTTTAGATGCTGCCGATTTGGCCACACCACACACACGTGTACCCAACCGCAAACTTCTCCAACCTGTGGGCACTGCGCAGAAGTAGGCCACAATTACAATTCCTGCCCAAACAAAACCGCTCCACCAGTGTGCGCAAACTGCAAAGCCCTAAAGTTACCAGCAGCCCACTCTGTCAGAGATAGTAACTGTCCCGTGTACTTAAAAGCCAAAAGCACTCAACAACAAAGAACAGATTATGGGAACTCTTTGTAAATATAAAGATTCTAACACAGTGAAATTTGCACAGCATAATGCACAACGGGCAATTGCAGTCACTGCGCAACTAAAGAAAAAGGTAGAAGAGGAGAACCTTGACATCCTCTTCCTCCAGGAACCCTACACACACAAGAAAGAGGTGAGAGGATACCCACTCACGTACAAAATTGTACAACATAACGGCAATACCCCCTGGGCTGCCCTGACCTCACAGTTACTAAAATTACCCACTTTTGCAACGAATGGGCTGCCTGTGCCCAGATCATCTCTCCATTGGGAGAGTTTTATGCCATATCGCTATACTGCCGACCCGGCGAAGATATTCTCCCTGCAACCCAATACCTGCAAAATGTCCTCCACGAGCTCCCTAATACTAAAATAATCGTCTGTGCAGATGCAAACTGCAGGTCACCAGCCTGGCACAGTACAACTCCGGATCGACGAGGAACTGCCAATGGACAGCGCCTGGAAGAATTCCTGACCAACAGCAGCTTCACAGTATTGAATCAGCCAAATAATCTACCGACCTTCTCAAGTACTCTTTGGGAGGCAACAATAGACATAAGCCTAGCCACTCGTTCCACAGCAGGATACATATCCTCATGGAAGGTCAGAGAGGACTGGACAACCTCTCACCATAGAGTAATAACTTTCCAGATGCACCGTGCCCTCAATAGACCACCCACACCAAGAACAATCCTCAACAGATTTGCTATAGCCAAGGCAAACTGGGAACAATTTCGGGAGGCACTGACATACTCTGTTGAAGCATTCGACAGCACAAACCTCACCCCAGACCAGCACCAGCGTGCTATAGTAAGTCTAATCACAGAGGCTTCAAATATAGCTATAAAAAGAAAGAAACCATCTGCAAGTTCAGTCCCATGGTGGTGCCCTGAGCTTCAGAGACTGCGGAGTGAAGTAAATACACGCCGTAAAAGCTTCCAGCGAGCGAGAAGATCCTGGCCGGCGGCAGAGGTAGAAGTCCTCAGACAACAATACTGTGAGGTCAGAAACAAATACACAGCCCTAATAAGAACCCGGAAAAAATGTTCATGGGAGACACTAGTCTCAACAACAGGGAATAAGGACCCCTGGGGGGGTTGTATACAAAGTGGCAACTAATAAATTACCAAAAGGAGAAGTAATATCTTCAACAAAGACACCCGATGGCCACTATACCACATCCTGGCACCAATCTATAGACAATATTCTGAATACCACCTTCCAGAAACTGCCCTCAGATCACACTCCTGAGCAACTTCTGCTCTGTGAGGAAAATACTAACTACTGCCCAGCACATCGGGAGGACCCGTTCACACTTGAAGACCTCCATCTGGCAACAGCAAAAATAAGAAATAAGCGAACACCCGGCGAAGACTACCTGGAGCCAGAAATTGTAAAAAAGACCGTGGAATATATCCCAACAACTAACCCGAAGAAACCACAGGAACTCCCGGAGTCATACAGACCCATAGCCCTACTGCCAGTACTAAGTAAAGTGTATGAACACCTACTACACAGCCGAATACAAGCTCACTACCAAGAAGCAGGTCTCCCCTCTCCCAAGCAATTTGGCTTTCGACGAGGATGTTCCACCGTGGATGCCCTGGAACGTATAATAAATGCAGCTACACACAGCAATAGTAAATACTTCCTTATTATCTCCATCGACTTTGCCGGGGCATTTGACTCACTTTGGTGGCCAAGTGTCCTCGGCAGACTCCGGGAGGCAAACATTCCCAGCAACTTATACCAATGCATCAAAACCTATCTTTCGGACAGAAGGATCTCAGTATCTACACCCTATAGCCAACTCACCCGGCCGGTGTTCCGGGGATGCCCACAGGGATCAGTCCTGGGACCTCTCTTCTGGAACTTGGTGTTGGACGGCTTCCTCAACCAGGATCTAAACGGAGCAGATGCTCAAGCCTTCGCAGATGACCTGGTCCTGATGCTGGAGGCGGACAATCGTGCACAACTTGAGGCTATTGCAAATAGGGCCATAGATACCCTCCAAGAATGGTCAAAAAATCATCACTTAAGAATATCACCTTATAAAACATCCTCAATACTTTTAAAAGGCTCCCTTGATATCAGGAGGCCACTTCAGATAAAAATAGAAGGAAAAACCATAAAACTGACCACTGAATTAAAATACCTAGGAATCATCCTTGACAAAAATCTTTCATTCACCCCACACCTCGTATATCTACAAAAAACAGATCAAAAACTACTCAGCCCTCATAGCAAGAGTCTCGCGAAAGGATTGGGGCTTAAGGAAAAGAACCCTGATCCTCTTTTACAAGGCTTTCTTCATTCCAGCCATTAGCTATGCAGCAGGGATCTGGTTTAAAAAAGCAACCACCGCAGTCAATAAAAGAAAGCTAGAAACGATACAGCGCAGCATCTTACTCACTGTCTCCAGAGCATGCTGCACGGTCAGCTCACATGCACTGCAGGCCCTTGTGGGGCTCCTACCCTTGGACCTGGAGATTGTCCGCTGTGGCATGCTATATCAACTATCAAGAGGAAACAGTGTAACTTGCATTGGCTTCACCACAGATCTGACCAACAACAGCAACGCAGAAAAGAAACGACTAACCAAATATCTTCAACAAACCTGGCAGTCCCAATGGGCGGACTCAACAAAAGGTGAGATAACCCGGAAGTTCATCCCGAACAGCCAAACTGGTTTTCACCGGGGCTCTACACCACCTTTCTTCTAACAGGGCATGGCTCTTTTAATGCCAAGCTGTCAACTTTCGGCATCAGGGATTCCCCATTATGCCACTGCGGAGAAAATCAAACATGGTCACACCTAATGCACGATTGTACCCTCTTTGAGGACATCAGATGTCATTTCATCACAAAGATACGCTTTAATCCGAAGGAACGGGAGCACCTTTTATTACATGAGGAGGAGCACTACAAGGCCCTCTCGTGCTTTGCACATGAGCTGTTTACCCGGCTAAGGGCAATGACCCAACCTCCCCAGGCCTGATGCAGGACCTGACTACAACTACAACTCATCGGACGGGACTCTGCTCTCATGAGTGCCATTACTTTGTCGACTGTGCCAGAAAGATGAAAGTACCACGATATCGGACGGGACTTTGCTTCCACGAACATTGCAATCAAACACGAACACCCTGTCAGCTGGACCGACAGCGCATGTAATTTACCCAACGAACTATCCTAGAATGTGACAATCACCATATGCAGGAGTGACAACACTGCATCGACGCCCAGATAACAGAACAAACAGTGAAAGTGACCACATACCAACAATGACCACCCAAAATGGAAATAGAAGGACCATGACCAAACTGGATGAGACCTTGATCCCATTACCAACACCGGCATTCAAGCGATCTGTGAACAAGTCAGTAGAGACCTTGTCCCTGGATGTACCTCCTGGTGGTGCCAGTGTTGTGATGCTGTCCTGAAACTGCTGGCCTAGCCACCACTCTGCAGCCAGGCTGCACACACGCCATATTGGCCACCTGTGCCGGCTCCCTTGTCCGGCCCTTTCGATCCCACCCCGGCAGGGGGGGTGGAGACTGTCATACTGTTTCCTCCCCTCCACGCCACCCCCATTCTTCCTTCTGGCAGGGCATGGGCATGCCCTGCTGACACCAAATTGAGGCCTCCTACTCTATTGGCCTTATCCTTCCTCCTTTAACCCCTCAGTCTTCATTCTCCCCCCCTCTCTATCTTTACACACGCGAATTCCCCCCACACATAAATTCAATGAATCCAAATTAACTTACGCCCATATTTCGGTCTATCCTTATTCAAGCGACATCACCCTACGCAATCGAGAGTTATCACACATATATCTATACATATATGTGTACAAAAAAAAATTTTTTTTTTTTTTAAGGTCCTAGCCGCCACTGAAATCTCAGGAAATTAGGTGGCAGGACCTGCCAGAGTGAACTAAAGACTATCGGGTACCTGGTCTGCCTCCACGGGGCGTAAGTGGGGCAACGTTGGGCCTCAGAAGAGGTCCAGCGGCTAAATGGCCAGAGGAACAATGGTACAAAACACCACACTTCCATAATCCATACACTTTTAAATCTCTGGCCTTCCCAGTGAACTGGTACACCCACAATAAAAGCAATGCGGAGATGGGGGAAACCCCTGGTGCCATTAGACACTGAAAACACTTACACTTACACTTTGGGTTGCCGGGCAGGTACTTTACCCACTCGGCTAGCCCGGTCGGCTGAGGAGAAACTGTTGAAGATAAACACAAGAAAGGCACCCGGGGTGGATGGAATCTATCCAGTTATATTAAAGGAGGCAGCAAAGGAAGTAAGCAAACCCTTAGCCATAATTATGAGAGCTTCCTTGGACTCGGGGGGGGGGGGTACCCATAGACTGGAAATGTGCAAATGTGACCCCAATTCACAAAGGAGGATCAAAGGCTGACACAAGTAATTATAGACCTGTGAGCTTAATTTCTGTTCCAGGAAAATTAATGGAGGCACTGGTTAAAGAAGCACTGCAGGATCATTTAGACAAGACTTCAGTCATAGCTCGGACACAGCATGGTTTTGTTAAGGGGAAGTCTTAACAAAACTGACCAATTTGATTGGAAGTCCTGACCAATTTGATTGGATACTATGATGCAGTCAAAAAAGAACTGGATGCAGGGAATAGCTTTGATATTATATACTTGGATCTTAGAAAAGCTTTTGATACTGTTGCACATGGAAGACTGCTACACAAATTGGAGTAGTATGACATTGGAGGGGGAGAAGACAGAGAGTGGTAATCAATGGACACTGCTCATCGTGGACTAATGTTATTAGTGGAGTCGCTCAGTGTTGGGTCCATTATTGTTTTCTGTATTTATAAATGACATTGATGATGGTATATCAAGCTTAATGTCCAAGTTTGCAGACAATACAAAGGTTGGCAGGGTTGTCAAGGACACTACTGACACTATGCTACTGCAACAGGATCAGGAAAGGTTGAGCAGATGGGTGAGAGGTGGCAAATGAAGTTTAACATTGACAAATGTAAAGTACTACACATGGGAAACAGCAACCCCAGAGAAACGTATCAACTCTGTGGTACTACACTGACAGTGGTAGAGAATGAAAGGGACTTGGGGGTGGTTGTGCAGGCCGATATGAAGTTCTCTGACCAGTGCAGACGGGCTGCAAGAGTAGCTCATGGAGTATTGTCAATGATATACAGGAATTTTTCCAGCAGGGATAAGGAAGTGATTATTCCCTTGTATAAGGCAATGCTCGGGCCACACCTAGAGTACTGTATACAGGTCTGGAGGCCTCATTTCAAGAAGGATGTAGAGCTGCTGGAACGAGTACAGAGAAGGGCAACAAGATTAGTGAATGGAACAAAGGGGTGCTCTTACGAAGAAAGGCTTAAGTTTTGCAAATTACAGTGTCTGGAGACTAGACACCAGCGAGGTGATCTGATAGAGGTGTATAAAGCCTTGAATGGTTTGAGCATGCTCAATGCTGATGGGATTCTTCCTCTAGCTCAGAAAAATCACCTGAGACAGCATAAATTCAAATTGAGGAAAGACAGATGTAGGATAGACATGCGGAAATTTGCCTTTAGCCAGCGGGTGGTTGGTTGGTGGAACAGACTTCCATCCCTTGTAGTGGAGGTTGATAGCTTAAATAAGTTTAAGGCTCAGCTGGACAGGTATTTGGAACGAACATAGGGGTGAAGTGGAAGTGTTTTTTTTTTTTTTTTTTTTTGGCTGATGCTGCATAAGCTTGCTTTCTTGCATCAAATGCCTCTACTAATGCTAATGCTAAGACTGCAGCAATAATTCAGACACAGCATTGGCTTGTTAAGGGAAAGTCTTGTCTGACAAATTTGATAGGATATTATGATGTGGTTGCAAAGGAACTGGATGCAAAAAATAATTTTGATATCATATATTTGGATTTCATGAAAGCTTTTGACACTGTTGCGCATTGAAGACTAATTGCAGCAGAATGGTATTAAGAGTAAGTTGCTACGATGGATAAAAGGATGGTTAAGTGGGAGAAGACAGAGGGTGGTAATCAATGGTTGCTGCTCTCTGTGGACTAATGTTATTAGTGGAGTCCCACAGGGTTCGGTGTTAGGTCCACTGTTGTTTTGTATATTTATCTATGATATTGATGAAGGTATATCAGGCTTAATGTCGAAGTTTGCACATGATACAAAGGTTGGCAGTGTGCTACTGCAACAGGATCTAGATAATCTGGGCAGATGGGCTAAGAAGTGGCAACTGAAATTTAACCTTGACAAATGCAAATTACTGCATATGGGTAAAAGTAACCCCAGAGAAATGTACCAACTGTGTAATACTACACTTAAGGTGGTAGAAAATGAAAAAGACCTGGGAGTAATTGTGCAGTCAGATATGAAGTTTTCTGAGCAATGCAGACAGGCTGCCAGGGCAGGTCATGGGGTTTTGTCAATGATATATAGGAATATGTAGTAAGAAGTACTGCATATGGGTAGCAGTAACCCCAGAGTAACATACCAACTGTGTGGTACTACACTCAGGGTAGTGGAGAATTAAAAAGAACTGATGGTAATTGTGCAGTCAGATATGAAGTTCTCTGAACAAGTACAGACATGTGCAGCATCTGGAAACTAGGCACCTGTGAGGTGATCTGATTGAATTCTTGCTCAGATTACGCACTTGAGGGGACATAAATCCAACCTGAGGAAAGGGGGATGAGGAACAGGTATGTGGAAATTTGCCTTTAGCCAACGGGTGGTTGAATCCTGTAAAAAACTTCCATCTGTCACTGTGGAAGTTTATTTGATTAAATAAATTCAAGGAAGAACTTGAAAACTTGGGCTTGAAAACAATGATATCAACTTTATTACAACTCTCTACTGGAATCAAACAGCCCGGCTTCGCTATGACAACGATCTGACAGACCCAATTCCAATAAAAAAAGGCGTCTGGCAAGGCTGTCCATTATCTCCCATTCTTTTTAACATCTATTCGGAAATGATCTTCGACCAAACACTGGCTGACAAGAACTTCGGCATAAAAGTTAACGGACACTACATCAATAACTTAAGATATGCCGATGACACAGCACTAATAGTGGATTCAGAACAAGATTTACAGACCATCTTGAACGAAGTGGACATAGAAAGCCAAGCATGGGGGCTACGAATCAACAAAAAGAAAACAAAGGTGATGAAGGTCAGCAGGACTGCAAGCAAAATCACGATCAAACTAAACAACGAAAAATTAGAGCAAATACACCGCTTCAAGTATCTCGGAGTACTCATTGATGACCAGCTGAACCACGAGGCCGAAATCAAAAGCAGAATTGAACAAGCCAGGCAGGCATTCACCAAATGGAGAACCTCACCGACAGAAGCTTGAACATCATGCTCAAATTACGCACATTGAAATGCTACATCTGGCCAATACTGCTCTACGGTGTAGAAACCTGGACTCTAACATCAGCCACTACAAAAAAGCTCCAGGCCTTCGAAATGTGGCTCTACCGAAGAATGCTGAAAATTTCGTGGACAGCCAAGATAACCAACGCACAGGTCCTGCAGGACATGCACAAGGAACGGGACCTGCTCAAAACCATCATCAGCAGGAAATGCAAATACCTAGGTCACATCGCTAGGAACCAACAAAAATATCACCTACTACCACTCATCCTGGAGGGAAAGATCGAAGGCAAGAAACGCCCAGGCAGACCGAAAATGGCATGGCTAGATAACATCAACACCTGGCTTCACATGACAACAGCACAAATTCTACACGCAGCGCTAGACAGAGAACAATATCAAAACGAAGTCGCAAACGCCATTCGGCAGCATTGAAGAAGAAGAAGAAGAAGAAGGAAGAACTAGACAAACTTTTGGAGGGGATGGATAGGTGAAATAGGAAGAGTGTGTGTGTGTATTTTTTTTGCCGATGCTGTATTAACTTGCTTTCGTGCATCATATGCCACTAATAATGCTAATTAGTAATTATATTATTTAATTCAATTTTAGATGTTTAGATTTGCAGGGGTGTTAATCCCAGTTTAGAATACTATTTTAGGTCAATAGCAACTTAATTCTGTTCTAAAACATTTTTAAAATTTTGTTGATCTGTCTTCAGTGTATATCCAGTGTCTTATTTCACAAAAGTTACATAAATTATCTTCAGGACTATTACCTTAACTTTTTGTATATCTTAAGCTGAAAAATACTTTTGGAAACTAAAGATAACTTTAAAATAAAAGGATAATTTCCTGTAAATCATAACTCAATAAACCTGATATTAATATGTACTTCAGCTAAATAATAATTATTTATCTAATGCTAGGCATTTATTCATACAATGAACTTTCTATTCTCCTTACTTTTGAAAACCCAAACAGTTCCTGTAAACTTGTTAAATCAGAGTATCAAATTGATTATTATGGTTGACTTCTCAGTTCAAGCTTGGCAGTGTTATCCTAATTCCTCTATTGTTGTGATTTGTTTAGAAAGAATTTGAGAAATTTTTTGTCATTGCAATTACTAAGGTTTATTAAGAATGACACATAACAGATGCCCATTTAAGTAACTGTTCTCAGCTCAAAGAATAATTATGTGCATAACTTTCGTAAATCCAATGAGACAGCTAGTTATAGTTTCAAGATCCCTTGAAAATGGATGGTGTAGATTTGAAATAAGATGAGCTAATGATCCCACAACTTAATTTAGGATGCTATCTGGGTGCAAATGAATCAAACAATAAACACTTCTGATTACCACTTGAGATAAGTTGTTTAATCCTGAGAAAAAACAGTGTTAATGGAAACAAGTATAGTATTTATGAAATAAAAGCAGTATTTAGACATCTATAAATGCCAAAGCCCATTCTTCATTAACAGCAAAAATAAAAAATTTCTCACAAAGAATAATAATCTAAATGTTGATCAGGTACAATTATTGCAGAGCTTGGAAAACAATGCCAAAAGTCACAGAACTCTGAAGTTGAAAGGAACTGACCTTCTTTGGAATATGCTTTGCCTAAAGTTCAGCTGCTATGGCAATAACATCATTCGTTGTTGAATAGGTTTGAATTTTATCTGATGAAAATGTGAAATTTGGGAACAACTCACAAAATATGGAAGTATAAAGTGACTTTTATCTGCTGTTATGGGCTGAGCTGTGTATGTGGAATTATGCCAGAAAAACATGGAAGATGATCTGATGAGGCCAACGACCTCTTCAAAAGGATACTGTGACATTTCATGAAAGCAGGAAATTAATAATTAGGTACAGAAAACTCAGTCAGTTGCTGATGAGGTTGTCTACTTAGTCAGTTGATCTAAATAAAGCAAATTGTATTAGCAAGACCTCTTTCATAGGATCTTCTGTGAGATAGTGCATTACTCAGGTCCTGAAGATGTTGAGCCAAATCTTATCTGTGCTAGTGTCTCTAATACTGTTAAAATTATAAATGTATCCGTGTATTAGCATTAAACAGTACTCCCTTCTTGTGTGATGATAAGTGTTTATCTTTGATTCCGTAATTATTATATCCAAGATCTCACAACCTTATTCTATTATCCTATTATAAAACAGGAAAAAAGTATTAATAGATATAACAAGTGACTTACATTTTACTGCATTCCAGGTAAGGGCAGCATTTATTTGATAATGAAAACTGATCAGGAAGCAAATGTCCCTTTTTTTCATTTTGTACATTATGGCAATTAGTAGTTCCATCCAAATCATCCTGCTTTCTACTTTTCTCTTTGACTGCTTCTATATCTATCCATCTATTCTCCTGTGAAATTAAATATTAAATAATTCACTAATGAAATCTTATAAACTAATCCTATTTTCCTTCAAATGAAATTGGGATAATGTAAGTGCAAGCATAGTATACAAGAAATAGAGAAGGCACAGTGGATATATATTGTATATAAAATCACTCTGATCCTATTTTTTAGCATTTAAGCAAGGCCAGTTTACTTTATGGTGAGCATAAGATAGAAAAACAGTATATGGTTTCCACCCTCTGTCAACTCACCAAGCTGACAGAGGATACTGGTGCAAGTATCACAGATAATTCCACACTTGATAGCATTTTCACGCACAACAGTATCCAGAGTGTACTAAGAATGTGTCAACAATGGTTCTTGCTCATGCAAGAAGCTGATGAAGGATGAAAAGAACTGTGTGGTTGAACAGATGGGCTAAAATCTGTCAAATGACAATACACTAGATCCTGTCATGGTTGGTGTGTAGCAGCAGAAAGCTTATAACAAGACTAGTGTGTGGTGAAAGTGGTATCAACAGATCGTCAAACCAGATGTTAATACTGCAGGCTGTTTATAAAAGTCTGCTGGTGTGGGAAGTGTTATCATGGTACATGTCAAGTCTCCTGATACTGGCAGATCAATGTCTGAATACCATATAATTGCTGACCAAGTGCATCCCTTCATGCTTGCACTTTAACAAGCTAGTAAAGGTTACTTCCAGCATGATAATGCACCATATTATAAAGCCCTTAATGTTCAGGAATGGTTCCAAGAGTATGAAAGTGACTTTGGTTGCCAACCTTTCTTTGGCCTGCTCATTTACTGGATCTCAACTCAACCAAGCATCTGTGTAATGAGTTGCTCTTGGCAGGAAATAGGTGAATAGGCCAGCATCCCTGTAGAATACTTTTGGCACCTCACAGAGTTTCATGCCCGATGATCTTGGGGTAAATGAGATGCTACTCAGTGTATTTTTAAAGACCAAATTCCACTGAGAGATGGATGGTAAACAAATTAATTATTTGAATGGCTGCTTACATTACAATTGTAATAACATAATTTATTTGGTTTCATGCCTTGTCTGTGATTCTCTTTATCTTGATTCCTTAGTTAACCCTTTTTAGCTTCAGCAGCAGCACTGTATGTTTGTTTCAACAAAATATACTGAAAAGAGTGATCTATCCCCTTCAGTTTTACCATCTATTCAACAATTATGTTGAATTATAAATAAAGATATAAAGAAGATTAATTACAGCATAACTTAAGTAAGGTTAATAGAACACCTCAATTCATATAACATGGTTTAAAATGCTATATACACAAAAATTATCTGTCATTAGCCACCAAACGAACAATTTCTCCATAAAAGCATTTGCAGAATCAGTATTACCAAAAGTTGGATTGAATTCTTTCTAAGATGACCTGTTAAATTTTAAAAAATCACTGGCATTCAGCTATAAGAAACCAGAAAGTGCAATTTAACAAGAGCTGTGATTTATGTTTTAATATAAATTATACCAAATCACCATTAAGTATACCAATGATAAAGAAATTTAAAAGCTATAATTAGAAATAAAGATAATTTAATTTCTGCTACTCACCTGTAATTAAATACAGTGAAACCTCTCTAAAGCAGACACCACTGGGTCAAAAGAAAGAAAGTCCATTACACAGTGGTGTCTGTTTTGAAGAAGTATAGCCAGTTTCAATAATGTGAATTGCTTTATTTAGAGCATTTCATTTTCATTATGGATAATTAGATCAGTTACTAATTTTAGTCCATACCCATTGTTTCTGCTCACAGAATTCTTTTAATGTAATAGAATACAAACTCTTTATCCTTTAATAAGTCAAAATTCTTCACTTTTTAAATTTCTGCATGTGGCTCTGCTGCAAACAGTAAGTTTCTTAAAAAAATAACATGCAGTGTAATGCAGAAAAATTCTGACCAGTATTCTAGGGAGAAACCTGCATCCATGAACAAATGTTGATAAAACCTCCATATAGTGCTACTTAAGTGACTGCTGAGTGAAAGTGGTAATGTGTTGAACCAGGAAAATTGTCATTGTCTCTCAGTCAAAAAGCTGGACACCTTAAGATTCACTAAATCAGCTATAAAAATAATATCAAGTATCACGTAACATTTTAATTGAAGTATGATATATTCAGATATGCCAAAAATCAGCAAGGGCTACTGATAAAAATTATCTCTGCAGTCCATTGGTAGCCCCCCTTGAAAGAAATGTAGTACAGCTGTATACAAGCTTGCTACAGTACTTTGTTTCCCCCCCTTTTAATCCTAGCAATAGCATCTATCAGTTTGTCAATAAAATTGACAAACTGATAGATGCTATTGCTAGGATTAAAGGGGGTGTAGTGATCTATGCCAGTGGAACTGCATCGGACAGTCCAAATAAGTTTGTAAGAATTCCTTACCAGCAGTGAACCTATTAATAACATATTGTACTGCCTGCTCTGTGAGAATCCATGGCCACCACAAGTCTAATTAGTATTACTGTAATGATCTTCACTTGCTTTCATTCAAATCCCATTGACATAAACACACCGTGGAGATGGGGGAAACCCCTGGTGCCGTCAGACAACTAACACAATTTGACCTAAACACACGTGTGTCAATTACCCTTGAAAGTGCCCACCCAGGAAGGTTTAAAATACAAAAAGGACACCTATTAAAGTGTTCTCATTGATATTAGAGAATATCCATTTTGGAGAGATCATCTAACATGATTTCTAATACTTCTGACTGAGACCCAGTCATTAGTGTCCACAACAAGAGGTGTCTGTTAAAGGAGGTTTTACTGTATTAATTAAGGTTGGTAAAATTAAATTCATATTAAAAAACTCATTAACATTATTACAGATTATCAGAACACTAATGGTGGGCATATATACATGTTACTTAAATGTAATAGTCATGTTTGACAAACAAGGTTCATGAATCAAACTTTTTTGAATGTTAAAGAACACACTCCTACTCTCATTTTCCCTTTCCCAGTGCTTATGTCACATCAAACTGACTCAACATTGCACTGTCCACCAATGTCAACTGGATGCACTTCCTTAGTGCTACTGCTAACACAATTATGAGTTTGACAATTAATTTAACATATTCAAGAGTAGAAATGAGTCAGACTATCACATATCATATGTGACTGTCTGACTTATTAAATATTATTATTGTTAACTGATTATAAGTTCAAAAATAAAGTACTGTCAACAATGTACACTTTAAGGAACAATTTCTAGAGCATAAGATGGTGAAGAATATCTGAATAAAAACTAAATAACACTTTGTTTGCCTATAACACAAAGAGTTTTTTCCCCTGCAGTAAAAGGTAAACTGCAGGTATTATCAACCCACTGCAGGATGGGAGCCTCCTCAACTCATGCTGAGGGAAATGGACCATAATCTGCCATGACCGTATTTAGCAGTTAGGGGCTTGAACCCCGGTCTATTCAAAGAGCTTGTAATACTGCACTCCCGCACATGACCACTCACTCGGCTACGTAGTACCTGACAACTAATGCTCATTGAAAATAAATCAGTCCTCAGGCAAGCAAGTTTCCAAAAATATTTTTTAAATCAAATAATTAGAATTTAAAAATTCATAAATCACACAAAGTTTGTTATGCCACTAATGTTCAAGAGGGAGTGTAAGCATACACTGAGCATATGGTTGATATATTCCCTGTCCTAAACATGAGCAGAGCAATTTTGAAATACGTATTAATAAATAAATAAAAATAACATTAGTATTTAAACTAAAATCTGAAAGAAAAGTAAACTTGCCAGAAAGCTGAAAAGACACATGAATATGAAAATAAATTCTGTTAACTAATTTTAAATAATTGTTCTTTCTATGTAAGAGTAAGCCAGTAAATGTCAAAAGTGGCTTAACAGTAATTGTTATCCACATCTGAATTAATGCATCAAACAAAAAAAAAATAAAAAAAGGTCTGAAATGCTAATCATAAAAACTATCATTAAACTGTATAATCACACTGATATGATAATGATGAAATTTTTTAACTTTTCACTCACCTGATTGGATAGCAACTGTTCCCTTTCATTCCACATGTTATTGTCTGCTGTAATATCTCTGTTGTTCTGTAAACTGCACTGTTGCTGTCGTTCTGCTTGTCCTTTGTTCACACACCTCAATTTTTCTTTAATCAAGTTCTCACTAATTTTCCTCTGCCTTTTTTCAACATGCTCTCTTTTTTCATCAAAATATTTTGGATTAATTTTCTTTGTAAGCTCAGCAAAGTGATCTATATTATTTCCCGGCTCAATAATTTCTTTGTGTTTGGTTTTCCCTTCAAATTTGACTTTTGTTTTGTGAATCTTTTCACTTCTGGTATTAGATACCTCATGTTCAATATGCTGTAAGAATTTTTCTGAAGTGGTGAAATGATCACAAGATTTTAAACTACAGTATTCATGGAAATGTTTTTGTCCTTTTTCTTCAATGGCTGCTTTCCTGTATGAAGTTAAAATAGAAATGCATAAAAATGTAATATTGATAGTAAGAGAAAAAATAAAATAATGCTAGCTGGGTGTTATTTAAATTCAGTAGATCTCATTATCAAAATTGAATTTAACCGTTTAAATTACTTTCAAATTATCATATAATATTTAATATAAAACTATTGAGAGGTGCATCAGGTATATATAGAGTGTATTTCCTAGTTCATGGCTATATAAATAAAAAATAAATCTGCAGGATGGAGGCCTCCTCAACAAGTGATGTTAGCATTAGTAGAGGCATTTGATGCAAGAAAGCAAGCTTATGCAGCATCAGCCAAAAAAAAAATAAATAAATAAATAAATAAACAAATTAAAAAAATAACCACTTCCACTTCACCCCTCTGTTCGTTTGAAATACCTGTCCAGCTGAGCCTTAAACTTATTTAGGCTATCAACTTCCACGACAAGGGATGGAAGTCTGTTCCACCAACCACCCGCTGGCTAAAGGAAAATTTCCGCACGTCTATCCTACATCTGTCTTTCCTCAATTTGAATTTATGCTCTCTCAGGTGATTATTCTGAGCAAGAGGAAGAATCCCATCAGCACTGAGCATGCTCAAACCATTCAAGGCTTTATACACCTTTATCAGATCACCTCGCTGGTGCCTAGTCTCCAGACACTGTAATTTGCAAAACTTAAGCCTTTCTTTGTAAGAGCAACCCTTTGTTCCATTCACTAATCTTGTTGCCCTTCTCTGTACTTGTTCCAGCAGCTCTACATCCTTCTTGAAATGAGGCCTCCAGTCCTGTATACAGTACTCTAGGTGTGGCCTGACCATTGCCTTATACAAGGGAATAATCACCTCCTTATCCCTGCTAGAAAAATTTCTATATATCATTGACAATACACCATGAGCTACTCTTGCAGCCCGTCTGCACTGCTCAGAGAACTTCATATCTGCCTGCACAACCACCCCCAGGTCCCTTTCATTCTCTACCACTGTCAGTGTAGTACCACAGAGTTGATACATTGCTCTGGGGTTGCTGTCTCCCATATGTAGTACTTTACATTTGTCAATGTTAAACTTCATTTGCCACCTCTCAGCCCATTTGCTCAACCTTTCCAGATCCTGTTGCAGCAGCATAGCGTCAGTAGTGTCCTTAGCAACCCTGCCAACCTTTGTATCGTCTGCAAACTTGGACATTAAGCTTGATATACCATCATCAATATTATTTATAAATACAGAAAACAATAATGGACCCAATACTGAACCCTGAGGGACTCCACTAATAACATTAGTCCACGATGAGCAGTGTCCATTGATTACCACTCTCTGTCTTCTCCCCATCAACCACCCCTTTATCCATAGCAGCAATTTGCCTCCAATGCCACACTGCTCCAATTCGTGCAGCAATCTTCCATGTGCAGCAGTATGAAAAGCCTTTCTAAGATCCAAGTATATAATATTATTATTATTATTAGCCATATGGTGCAAGGAAGCCTGAGGCTTATGCTGCACCAACAAAAAAAAAAAAAAATTCCCGAGTTACCCTGAGAGAGAGAGAGAGAGAGAGAAGAAGCAGAAAGGAATCGCCAAGAAAGAGAAGAATGATGATATCCAGCTTAGGACCCTAGGTTTGCCAAGCCCATACTCACCAGATGTGAGCCCCTGGGGTTCAAAGTTATTCCCTGCATCCAGACCATAATCTGCTATGCTGTTCCAGTGCAGGTTGGCAGATTGACCATATTTAGCAGTCAGGGGCTTGGAGCGTGTGCTATTACACTCCTGACCATTCGGCTACAGGATGCCATGGTTCATGGTTATACAAATCCCTTCAACTACTTCCAGAAGAAACCTGAAAATTTTGCAAGAAGCTTCTGTCAGACTTAATGTATCAGCAGTCAAATTTTACATACAAATGTGGTTCATTTTTTGTCTATAGGCGTATGTGTACACCAGAAACTTAAGTGTTATTAGCAGTGGTAAATGAGGCAAGCTTACACAGCATCAACAACAAAAGGGTCCCATCCCCTCTAATAATCTAATTATTTCTAAAATTTATTAAAACTACCCACTTCCACAACAACAGATGGAAGTTGTTCAACAAGCCGCTGGCTGAAAGCAAATTTGAGTGCATCTACCATGCTTCCTCAATTTAAATTTGTGTCCCCTTACTTGTGTTATCTGTGCAAGAGCATGTATGCCATTAATAATTAGCTTACTCAATCCATTCAAAGCTAAATGCCTCAATCAGATTTCACACAGGTTCCTGGATGCTGCAATTGCAGAACTGAAGTCTTTCTTGGTAAGAGGATGCGTGTGTGTTCTCCTCACTGATCTCATTAGTATTATTATTAATATTAAAGTGGCAAATCATGAAAAAAAGAAGCTTATATAGCATAAGCAAAAAAAAAAAAAAAAAAAAAGCGCTACCTACATTTCCCATATCCCCTATCCATCCCCTTCTAATAGTTTGTTTAGTCCTTTCTTGAATTAATTAAAGCTACCCACCACTGCAACACCAGATAATCAATCCTGCTGGCTGAAGGTAAATTTCCACACATCTGTCCTGCAACCATCCTTCCTCAATTTGAATTTATGCCACTTGTGTGTGTGTGTGTATGTGCGCGCGTGTGCGTGTGTTTGTGTGCGTGTGTGTGTGCGTGTAGTCTGAACAAGAGGTAGGATTCCATCAGGAACTCGGCTTACTCAACCCAGTCAAAGTCTTAAACACCTAAATCAGATCTCCTAACAGGTGCTGGTCTCCAGACACTACAATTTACAGAACTGAACCCTTTGGAGCAGAATGGTATTAAGGATAAACTGCTACAATGGATAAAAGGATGGTTCAGTGGGAGAAGACAGAGGGTGGTAATCAATTGGTGCTGCTCTTCGTGGACTAATGTTATTAGTGGAGTCCCACTGTTGTTTTGTATATTTATCAATGATATTGATGAAGGTATATCAGGCTTAGTGTCGAAGTTTGCAGATGATACAAAGGTTGGCAGGGTTGTTAATGACAGTAATGGCAGTGTGCTACTGCAACAGGATCTAGAAAATTTGGGCAGATGGGCTGAGAAGTGGCAACTGAAGTTTAACCTTGACAAATGCAAAGTACTGCATATGGGTAGAAGTAACCTCAGAGAAATGTACCAACTGTGTGGTACTACACTTAAGGTGGTAGAAAATGAAAAAGACCTGGGAGTAATTGTGCAGTCAGATCTGAAGTTTTCTGAGCAATGCAGACAGTCTGCCAAGGCAAGTCATGGGGTTTTGTGAATGATATATAGGACTTTTGATAGCAGGAAAAAGGAGGTGATTGTCCCTCTGTATAAGGTAATGGCGATGCTCTCATAATTATCCTCAGTGGTTCAATTCACTCACTTGCTGCCTCCCTTAAGATAATAGGGTATATGCCAGGAGCCTTACTGGCCTGTACGCTTTAAAGTTTTTTCATTAAATAAACATGCGAAATTTCAAAATCATTAATTACATCTTTTTCAACTTCACTCCCATAATATCTCACTGACACAAAGGGTTTTTCCTCTGTAAATATTGATACAAAGTAACTGTTAAGTTCATCTGCCACTTCAGCTGGGGTATCTAATACTATCCCAAGTTCATTACCTAAGAGTCCGATTTGCTATGTTCTTCTCTTCTTTGCATTTAAAAGAATGAAGAATTCCCTATCCCTCCTCTTTGCTCTCTTTGCCAGCAATTTCTCATAATCTGCCTTTGCCACCGTAACCTTTTCTGTGGGACTATTACAGATCAATTTGTAGCTGTATAAGCTTCAGTACTTTTTATTTGCTCTGTAACATTTCCATGGTGTCTTTTCTGCTCAAGTAATCTGGGAACTTCCTTATTCATCCAACTTGGAATCTTCCCTGTGGAATATTTTTTTAATGGTATACCATAATTCAATTGTGAGATATCTACCCAGTTAATAGAGGCCACGTAGCATCTTAAGCCATCATAATTTCCTTTCCTGAAATTATAACCCAATCAGGAAAGGAAATTATGATGGCTTAAGATGCTACATGGTTGTCCACCATAGAACTCCATGATCACTTCCTGCTTCTGAACCAGAAGCAGGAAGTGATCATGGTGAGGCAGTGATCATGGTTAGTTGATGAGGTCTAGAGTAATCTTTTTCCCCTAGTACTTTCCCTGACATGTCGAATCAAATAGCAATCATCTAGTTGATTTGAAAATTTTGTATCCCATGTGGAGTTTCCTTCCGATATTCCTGGTGACAAAACTCCATGAGTTATCCTAGCAGCCCATCCACACTGCTCAGAGAACATGCCTGACTGCACAATCATTCCCAGGTCTTTTTCATTCTCTACTACCTAAATTGCATACCATGATGTCACAGTGTAATCTCACATTTATACTATGACAAGCCAATGTCAAGGTTCTTATTTTTGCAAAAAGATGGCACAGTGCCATCTGATACAAAAAAATATCTCAGCTTTTATGGTAATAATGAGGTTAATAATTTCCTTGGAATGGGATTGAAACACATTTGCACAATTTGGTGGGATAAAAAATCAGATTATGTTCTTAATTCTAAATTAAGATGAGTAAGAAAATGGTAAACAGTGTTCTTTTCTGTTCTGGCATCCAATATTTTGTGTTGAAGTCCCTCATATAATTATGAGAGCTTTCTTGAACTCAGGGGAGGTAACCATAGACTGAAGATGTGCAAATGTGACCCCAATTCACAAAGGAGGATCAAAGGCCAACACAAGTAATTATAGACCCGTGAGTTTAACTTCTGTTCCAGGAAAATTAATGGAGGCACTGGTTAAAGAAGCACTGCAGGATCATCTAGACAAGACTTTGGTTATAGCTCGGACACAGCATGGTTTTGTTAAGGGGAAGTCTTGCCTGACCAATTTGATTGGATACTATGATGCAGTCACAAAAGAACTGGATGCAGGGAATAACTTTGATATTATATACTTGGATCTTAGAAAGACTTTTGATACTGTTGAAAATGGAAGACTGCTGCACAAATTGCAGCAGTGTGGCATTGGAGGCAAATTGCTGCTATGGATAAAGGGGTGGTTGAGGGGGAGAAGACAGAGAGTGGTAATCAATGGACACTGCTCATCATGGACTCATGTTATCAGTGGAGTCCCTCAGGGTTCAGTGTTGGGTCCATTATTGTTTTCTGTATTTATAAATAATATTGATGATGGTATATCCAAGTTTGCACACGATACAAAGGTTGACAGGGTTGCTAAGGACACTACTGACGCTATGCTGCTGCAACAGGATCTGGAAAGGTTGAGCAGATGGGCTGAGTGGTGGCAAATGAAGTTTAACATTGACAAATGTAAAGTACTACATATGGGAAACAGCAACCCCAGAGCAACGTATCAACTCTGTGGTACTACACTGACAGTGGTAGAGAATGAAAAGGACTTGGGGGTAACTGTGCAGACAGATATGAAGTTCTCTGGACAGTACACACAGGCTGCAAGAGTAGCTCATGGTGTCTTGTCAATGATATACAGGAATTTTTCTAGCAGGGATAAGGAGGCGATTATTCCCTTGTATAAGGAAATGGTCAGGCCACACCCTGAGTACTGTATAGAGGTCTGGAGGCCTCATTTCAGGAAGGATGTAGAGCTGCTGGAACAAGTACAGAGAAGGGCAACGAGATTAGTGAATGGAACAAAGGGTTGCTCTTACGAAGAAAGGCTTAAGTTTTGCAAATTACAGTGTGTGCAGACTAGGCACCAGCGAGGTAATCTGATAGAGGTGTATAAAGCCTTGGATGGTTTGAGCATGATCAATGCTGATGGGATTCTGCCTATTGCTCAGAATAATCACCTGAAAGGGCATAAATTTAAATTGAGGAAAGACAGATGTAGGATAGATTTCAGGAAATTTGCCTTTAGCCAGCGGGTAGTTGGTTGGTGGAACAGACTTCCATCGCTTGTTGTGGAAGCTGATAGCCTAAATAAATTTAAGGCTCAGCTGGACAGGTATTTTGAACGAATGGAGGGGTGAAGTGGAAGTTTTTTTTTTTTTTTTTTTTTTTTTTCCTGGCTGATGCTGCATAAGCTTGGTTTCTTGCATCATATGCCTCTACTAATGCTAATGCTCAGTCATGGGATGAACAATTAAAGTCATACAAGTTTCTAAAATGTGTTTTGTATAGTGGAAGACAATCAACTATCCAAAGCACATTCCAGAATGTGTTGATCAGTTCAGTTGTTTACAATACTTACATGGATATCTTTTCACTGCCAGAGTTTTAAGTTATATTATATTATAAAATAATAGTGATTCTTCAGTGCTGTATGTATTATACTAACACAATGGGGGGGGGGGGGGGGCTTTAGATAGAATTATCACCAGGCCTTAAAAAAGATTTTCACTCACAGGATCAATCAATGTTATGAAGACTGATCCTCACTCATCCTGTCTTCACTTTAAATATGTTTAGCCGACCATCTACACTTTTAATGTTTTTGAGGCTAAATATTTTCTAAATATAGCCTAGAAAACTTTGGCTTTGAGCAATAGCTCAGTGAATGGAATGCCGACAGCATGATTGTTACAAAACCATTTGCTTCTAATTCGCAGTGTTCAGATTCTTGCTTGTCCTGGTGCACTATCAGAGAATGGCAATTCAGAATTTATCTTTACTCTTAACAATTATGATGAGAGTGAACGAGGACAAACTATGCCTCCAATCAATTTCATTTTTGCAGACACTGCTATATAGTCTCACTGGTATTTATTTCAAATTTTGTTTCTAATTCAACACCTCCAGTTTCTCTTCCATCCCATTAAGCTTTATCTTAAAATATACAGTCAGTTCTGCTATAATGCGAATTTTCTCCAACACGATTGATATATTAGAGAACAATGCGACTATAACGCAATTTTCGCATTGGCTCATGCACGATTTTGTCTGCGAATAACACCAGGTGAATGTAAAACCTGGCACCAAGCTGAACGTAACAACCTGCATAGCAATGTATACAAGTTTATGAAGCTTCAAAAATGTTAAACCTCAAATGTGTGAGAGCTATAGTTCCCATTTACTGTAACTGTATTGGTCAGAGACACTGTTGTCACTTGCTGTATTCACAAGATTTTTTGTTCGAACAGAAATTTCGTGAGACTGGATAGTGTGAGCGGAGGAGCAAATTTCTGGAGGTCACTACCATAAAACAATCAAAACAATTTGCAGTTCCTGGTTTATTGGGCTTTTCTGTTAATGGAATCTAATTATAAACTGGTAGTAAACTTGATCTTACTGGATTCTTCTGTGGGTTTTTATGTTATCGTAAGATGTGTTTCCTCTTCAACCATATAAAAAACATATAAGTTTTCAGAATCTTCTCTTTTGTGCGTGCAGTGTTCATTGTTATGATTGCTTAATTAGTATGTATATATTACAGTAATAATTAAGCTATGTACGTAAGTGTACATAGTCTGCGACCAATACAACTAAATGGGAAATATAGCTCTCACACATTTGAAGTTTGAGATGTTTACATGCAAACTCAATGTATGAGATGATAACAGTGTTTTTCCACCACATATTCTCACCTTACACACACACACACACACACACACACACAAACTTCATGTATCTCTTACCTCAATTCACCCACGTGTGTTATCTTACAAGTGTGTGTCTTGGACTGTTCTCTCGCATTTGTTAACTTGTCTTTATAAAAAGTGTATTCATACAACATCCCAGACATGGGTAAGTGTCGTGGTTCCAAGAAGCCAAGCAGTGCGTGTAAAAGGAAAGCATTAAGTATAGAAGAGAAACTTGAAATAATTAAACATTTTGAAAGAAATGAGAGAACATGTGATATCTTGAGAGCAACAGGCTTAAGTAAATCCACATTGAGCACCATCAGAGACAATGCCGTGAAAATAAAAGCTACGTGTATAGCTGGAACAACTTCAAGTGCCACAAAGTCAATTAGAACAAGACCTGAAGAAATGGAAAGGCTACAAAGCATATGGATTGAAGACCAAACCAAAAAAAAATCAGGAGCAAGCTTTCTCACAGTAAAAGAGAAAACAATAACTATATATGAAGACCTTAAAAAGAAATCGCCAAATCCTGCAGAAGTAGCTCCTTTTAATGCTAGTAGTGGCTGGTTTAGTGGCTTGACACACTGCTATTCTTTTCATAATGTTAAGCTGTCTGGTGAAGCCGCAAAGGCATTTCCACCTGTGGTACAGAAAATAATTGAAGGCGGCGGCTACACATTGGAAACATATACCTTCAAGGACCTAGATCTCTAAAACAAAAAAATTACATGCGAACTCAATGTATGAGATGATAACAGTATGTTTCCACCACATATTCTCACCTTACACACACACACGAACCTCATGTATCTCTTACCTCAATTCACCCGCGTGTGTGTGTGTTATCTTACAAGAAACACATGCCTTAGGATTAAGGCTGTGAAAGATTGCTTAACTGTGATGTTCACCGCCAATGCCAGCAGAGACTTGAAGTTAAAACCAATAGTGGTTTATTACTCTATCAATCCATAAGCTTTAAAAGGAATTGTGAAATCCAGCCTTGGTGTTCACTGTAGGTCTAGCACACATATGGGCAGCCTGCGGGCCGTATCCGGCCCTAATCTATTTCAGCGAAGTTTGTCTGATTCATGGTGGGAGAAAACATGGTGTGTTCTACTAACTCACATGACTTGCACAAAACACACTGTTTTCTCCCACCAAGGTCTCTTTCTCACTTTGACTAGCGGCGTGTGTGAACATGTTACAACGTACCAGTTCGGTGCCTGCATTGATGTTGTGTTCTGTTCAGTGCCTGCGGTGTAGAAGACAGTTTGTTTGACAGTTCTGAACATCGCTTATAAATTTGAGACAATGTCAGGGGTTATGTCAAAAAAAAAGAAAAGTAGATGCAGAGAATCGTCAATTTCAAGACAACTGGACGGAGGATTATTATTTTATTCTGAATAAAGGATTTCCTGTATATTTGCTGTGCAAGGAATCTGTATCTGTCAACAAAGAATACAACTTGAAGAGACACTTTACTTCGAGACATGCGGATCACCAAAAAATTGGACAACTACGAAAAGATGAAATACAGAAGTTGAAGAAGAACTTGGATACCCAGCAGCAAATGTTCAACAAGCAAAGAACGCAGCACCACAGCATTGTCAAAGCCAGCTTTGTGGTAAGCGAAAAAATCGCTAAGCATTCTAAGTCATTTGGTGAAGGAGAATTTATCAAAGAATGTCTGCTGGATGTTGCAAGTATAATATGTCCTGAAAAGAAAAAAAGACTTCAAGAATATTCGTTTGTCGAGGCATACTGTTGTCCGACTGATAGAAATTATGGCTGATGATATCAAAAAAAGTTTAAAAGAGAAGATTGCAAGATTGAAAGCATTTTCAATTGCTTTGGATGACAGCACTGATGCCTCCGATACAGCACAACTAGCAATATTTCTTCGAGGAGTTGATGCGGATTTCGACATCACAGAAGAATTATTGGCACTTTGGCCGTTAAAAGGAACAACTACCGGTGAAGATATATTTGAAACAGTCACAACAGTCTTCGAGAGATTTGGGCTTAAATGGAGTTCACTATCTGGCATATGCACTGATGAAACCCCTGCAATGGTTGGTGCACGGAAGGGATTTATTGGAATAGTTCACGAAAGAGCAATAGAACTACAGATCCATCAGGAAAATTTAACAAATTTTCACTTCATTATCCACCAACAAAATCTGTGTGCAAAATTGACTAAATTCACAAATGTTATGGAAGCTGTAGTAGCCAGTATTAACTTTATTAAGTCGTGCACTTAATCACCGCCAATTTAAGGAGTATTTGGCAGACCTATTTTTGGATTATGAAGATGTGTCTTATTATTGTGAAGTGAGGTGGTTGAGTAAAGGTAAAATGTTAAAACGATTTTATGATCTGAGACAAGACATTGCAGATTTTATGGACATAAAAGGAAACACAATTAACCAAGTAAAAATGATGAGTGGGTGTGTGATTTAGCATTTCTTGTAGATGTCACCGGATACCTAAACGAACTGAATCTGAAATTGCAAAAACAAGGACAATTGGTTCATGAACTGCACGGACATGTCAAAGCTTTTTGTAATAAACTAAGATTGTTGGAAAGTCAGATAAGAGCTAAAAATTGTTATCATTTTCCTACTCTAGCAACTCATAAAAATATCCCTTATAATTGTTATGGAGAAGAAGGGCGCCTCCGTAGCCAGATGGGAAGGAGCAGCAATGCATAGCACACGCTTCTTGATTAGACCGGAGTTCGAGCCCGTCACCACCAAATACAGAGGATGCAGAAAGGTCAAGGGAATGACCACTGCATATTCCCAGAGTAATATGGCCTTAGTTGCTAATGCTCCTAAAAACCAAATAACATATGGAGAAGAACTGAAGGCACTAATAGAGCAATTTGATACAAGGTTTGCCGACTTCCAAAACAAAGAATCCACATTCGCTATATTTGCTCGTCCAATGGATGCTGATGTAAATAATGTGGCAGAAAACTTACAGATGGAACTTATTGAGCTTCGGGCGGATTTTGTGCTAAAATTCCAATTTAAAAACATTGCTTTGACGGATTTTTATAAATTTTATTTGGTGGAAGAAAAATATACAAATTTATGCGCCTTTTCAAGAAAAATCATTTGTCTTTTCAGCAGCACATATATGTGTGAACAGTTTTTTTTTCGAGGATGAAATACAATAAATCAAAAATTCGGACAAGAATAACAGACAAAAACCTCAAATTCTATGCAATTATCCTTAAGTAATATTAATGTCAATATTGATAGTCTCTTAGTTGACGTACAAGGCCAATCTTCACATTAAATTTTTATGCCGTTCATTATATTATAAAATTTATGTAGAGCTTTATACCAAAGCATTACATTATAAATAAATGAAATACGAAGTAGCAACTTGTTTTAATTCATTTAATATTAATTTATTTTATTTAATCATTTGGTCCGGCCCTTGACTTGGAGACAGAATGGTAATTTGGCCTCCGAACTAGGAAAGGTTGGATGACTGGACAAATATTCACTGATATTTTAGTTGAAGCTTACAATGACGCTTTCAAGAATTATTGCAAGAACAAGAACATAGATTTTAAAATTCTAATAATTCTTGATAATGCACCAAGCCATCCTCAGACAGTTGCTGAACTCTCTCCGAATATCAAATTCAATTTTTTACCTCCAAACACAACCGCTCTACTACAGCCCCTTGACCAGGGTGTGATAGCAGCATTTAAGGCTTACTATTTAAGGTGAACATTCAAGATGTTAATTGCTGCTACTGAAGGTGACAAGGCACAAACTGTTATAGAATTTTGGAAGAGATTTAACATCAAAGTTGCCATTGATAATGACTTTAGAAGCCTGGAATGATGTTACAAAAGACTGCTTGAATCATGTGTGGTGGAAACTTATCCCTCATTTAATTTGCGATTCTGAAGGCTTTGAACCTTGAGAGCAACTAAAACAAATCAAAGCAGGTAGCGTTGCCCTTGCAAAAGAAGTTGGTTATGAGGAAGTAGAAAATAAATTTGATGAATTTGAGGTATTGCTCAAAACATCAAAGGCAGATATTGTTGGGATATCAGAGACGTGGTGTCACACAGATATAAGGAATGCAGAACTGGAATTTGGGGAGTACAATGTCTACAGAAAGGATAGACTGGATAGGAATGGAGGAGGGGTTATGCTATTAGTTAAGAAACACATAAAAACCAAGGAAGTGAAGCCAGTGGACATCGCTGGACAGTGCAGTGTCGAGTCAGTTTGGTGTGACATAAGCATTGAGAGATCAAAATTGAGAGTAGGAGTGTGCTATAGGCCTAATGACTCTGATGAGTATAATAAGAAACTGTACAGGGAAATAGAGTGGGCCAGTAAATCAGAGAGTCTTATAATGGGGGATTTTAATTTCCCAGATATTGACTGGAATTTGTGGGTTGGTCACTCACACACTAGCAAGGCTTTTGTGGATTTATTGGATGATTGTTTTCTATGTCAGCATGTTTGGGAGGCAACTAGAGGGAGTAATACTCTGGATTTGATTATCAGCAGTGATTCTTCATGCATTAAGAATCTGCAGATAAATGAACCACTAGGTGGCAGTGATCACAGTGTGCTGAAGTGGGATTTACTCAAAGAGGTAACTACCATTAGGGGTAAAGGGAAGGGTTATTGCTTCCGTAAAGGCGACTACGATGGACTGAGACAGTATTTAAATTCTATACAGTGGGACCAACTGATGATGTTACCAACAGCAAATGCAAAATGGGAAGCATTCAAAGAACTTATCTTGGAAGCTACTACGCTTTACATACCAACTAAGAAATATTGTTCAAGGTTTAGGCCTAAATGGATGTCAGATGAACTGATGAGGCATATGGCAGAGAAGAAACATGCATGGGATACATACAAATTAACACATGACACAGAAGCCTATGATAGATACAAGTTGATCTGTAACCAAGTTACAAAGGAGGTTAGGCAGGCGAAGGCAGATTACGAGAAATCTTTGGCAAGGGATGCAAAGAAAAACAGCAAAGAGTTCTTTACTTATGTAAACTCTAGAAGGAAGGGGATGAATCAGATTGGTCCACTTGATATCGATGGGTCAACTGTTGATGATCCTGCTCAGGTAGCTAACAAACTAAATGAATATTTTGCATCCACATTCACACATGAGGAGTTATTTAACGAGGGGAAAGCCAGAGGTGTATTCAACTCTAGCAGTAAGCTAGAGAATCTTGTAATAACTGAGAGTAAAGTGGAGGAGAAATTGTTGAAGATAAACACAAGAAAGGCACCCGGGGTGGATGGGATATATCCAGTTATATTAAAGGAGGCAGCAAAGGAAGTAAGCAAACCCTTAGCCATAATTATGAGAGCTTCCTTGGACTCAGGGGAGGTACCCACAGACTGGAGATGTGCAAATGTGACCCCAATTCACAAAGGAGGATCAAAGGCTGACACAAGTAATTATAGACCTGTGAGTTTAACTTCTGTTCCAGGAAAATTAATGGAGGCACTAGTTAAAGAAGCACTGCAGGATCATTTAGACAAGACTTCAGTTATAGCTTGGACACAGCATGGTTTCGTTAAGGGAAGTCTTGCCTGACCAATTCGATTGGATACTATGATGCAGTCACAAAGGAACTGGATGCAGGGAATAACTTTGATATTATATACTTGGATCTTAGAAAGGCTTTTGATACTGTTGCACATGGAAGACTGCTGCACAAATTGGAGCAGTGTGACATTGGAGGCAAATTGCTGCTGTGGATAAAGGGGTGGCTGAGGGGGAGAAGACAGAGAGTGGTAATCAATGGACACTGCTCGTCGTGGACTAATGTTATTAGTGGAGTCCCTCGGGGCTCAGTGTTGGGTCCATTATTGTTTTCTGTATTTATAAATGATATTGATGATGGTATATCAAGCTTAATGTCGAAGTTTACAGACGATACAAAGGTAGGCAGGGTTGTCAAGGACACTACTGACACTATGCTGCTGCAACAAGATCTGGAAAGGTTGAGCAGATGGGCTGAGAGGTGGCAAATGAAGTTTAACATTGACAAATGTAAAGTACTACACATGGGAAGCAGCAACTCCAGAGCAACGTATCAACTCTGTGGTACTACACTGACAGTGGTAGAGAATGAAAGGGACCTGGGGGTGGTTGTGCAGGCAGGTATGAAGTTCTCTGAGCAGTGCAGACGGGCTGCAAGAGTAGCTCATGGTGTATTGTCAATGATATATAGGAATTTTTCTAGCAGGGATAAGGAGGTGATAATTCCCTTGTATAAGGCAATGGTCAGGCCACACCTAGAGTACTGTATACAGGTCTGGAGGCCTCATTTCAAGAAGGATGTAGAGCTGCTGGAACGAGTACAGAGAAGGGCAACAAGATTAGTGAATGGAACAAAGGGTTGCTCTTACAAAGAAAGGCTTAAGTTTTGCAAATTACAGTGTCTGGAGACTAGGCACCAGCGAGGTGATCTGATAAAGGTGTATGAAGCCTTGAATGGTTTGAGCATGCTCAGTGCTGATGGGATTCTTCCTCTTGCTCAGAATAATCACCTGAGAGAGCATAAATTCAAATTGAGGAAAGACAGATGTAGGATAGACGTGCGGAAATTTGCCTTTAGCCAGTGAGTGGTTGGTTGGTGGAACAGACTTCCATCCCTTGTCATGGAAGTTGATAGCCTAAATAAGTTTAAGGCTCAGCTGGACAGGTATTTTGAACGAACAGAGGGGTGAAGTGGAAGTGGTTTTTTTTTTTTTTTTTGGCTGATGCTGCATAAGCTTGCTTTCTTGCATCAAATGCCTCTACTAATGCTAATGCTAAAAAATGAAGATGTAGAAGAGTTTCTAGAGTCTCACAATGAGGATCTATCTACTGAACATTTGCAACAACTTGTTGCAGCCAGTCAAGTGGAAAGTCAAGATGAGGATGACGATGAAGTCCAGCAGGCTGCCCCACAAGAACTTAAAACAGCAGAGTTATCAGCTGCTTTAAGTGGAATTGAAAAGCACCTGTAGTGAATTGAAGATAATGATTATAATGCTGAATGTAGTAGGATGGTGCTTGGTGGCATTTGGTTGTTGTTATGTTGTTGTTATTTTAGTTTTTAGGAGCATTAGCAACTAAGGCCATATTGCTCCGAGATATGCAGTGGTCATTCCCTGACCTTTCCGCATCCTCCGTATTTGGTGGTGACGGGCTCGAACCCTGGTCTAATCAAGAAGTGTGTGCTATTCACTGCTGCTCCTTCCCACCTGGCTACGGAGGCGCCCGGTGGCATTTGGAACCATATATTCAGCTCCTGTATGAAAAGAGGAGGCAGGAAAAGCAACAAAAGCTAGATAGCTATTTTAAACTAGCGCAGAAGAAAGAAAATCAGGACAGTGAGTCACACCCTTCCACATCGGGTATAACAACATTTCGTCCTAAGAATGATAACCCTCCTTCTACCTCTACGCTATAACTCACCAGCTACAGCCCTTCACCACACCCACTTCAAACAAGCAAACTTCATATCTTGTCAAGGCAAAGTGCTATATTTACTGTAATATTTATTAGAAATTTAAGATGTGTTAGCATATTTATTAGGTTTCTAACTGTTTTTTTTTAGTGTTTTACTTATCAGGCTGAATTTTTTTGAGTGCTCTGCCCCTATCCCTATTTTTCCCATAAGCTCTGTTGTTTTTAATGTGTGACGTACCATAACACAGAGATTTTTAGCAACACATCAACACATGTACGGTGTTATAGCAGAACTGACTGTACCTTACACTTTCTTATAGAAAAAACTTAAACAGAATTTTAAAATGTGCCACAGTTTTCCAAGTTTACTTGGCAACAAAAATGTCCATAATAATTAAAGACTAACCATACAAAAGTAGAACAGAAAGACAAGCCAAGTTATGATGTTTTCAGCTTGCCCCCACCAACACCATAATCACAAAACTTTTTGCAATATAATTGAAGAATGAAAATATGATAGCAATAATAGCCCATTTTCTTGTATTGATTCAACTAAACATGACATGTGCTAAGTTTTAAAGTAGTCATCCCAATGAAAAGTTTCACACTTAATATAGTTCATTATTGGATTAGAATTTTCCTGGGACAGCACATTCTCTTTCTCCCTCAGATTACAGAAAACTGTATGTGACTATGAAATAAGCAAATATTTTAGCCCAGAATTCCTTTTAGGTGCAGATGCTGAATAAGCACACAAGAAAAATTTGCCTTACAGGGAAAATGTCTGTGAACTATTTGTTGTTCAGGAACTAAATAGTCCAAAAGTCAACAACTAGCAATTTGCTGAAGAAATGGAAGTCGATGGTGATAGTGAGCCCACAAAACAACCAGGTAGGCATAAAATACCGACCAAGAGGCAATGATATGTCTCAGTTAGCTCATCTCTCCAAAAGACACCAAATAATTTGACAGGTAGATATGGAGCTGCAAGTGGCTACAGAAAAACATATAAGAGTTTCCATGACATGAAGAAATGTCATAAAAAAAGCAAATGTACTCAGATGGCATGGTTCAAAGTACACAAAATCTGAAATGTGGAATAATGAAATTCAAGTCTAATGGAAATGTTTGGATATGGAGGATGCTTACTACTGCAGTGCATTATTTCAATGTCATAGGTAAGGGATGGAGGATGTGTCATGGTCTGGGGTTTTTTCCTGTGGTATGGGCTAGATGCAATATTTACACTGCCCCTTACCATTTTGAATTCAGCATGTCACAAAGGAGAACTATGAGAATGTGGTTTCAAGAGAATAATATCAGAATATTGCAGTGGATAGTCTCAACCCATCTGAATATCTTTGAGATGAAATAGAATCAGAATTAGGGTGTGGCCAAGATGGCCTCTTTTATCAGTGGAGCTCATGAATCCTTTAAAGGAGGAGAAGGGCCTAATACCACCAACTTTCTACCAGAAATTAGTAGAATGTCTTCTAAAAGTTTATTAAATTATTATTAAAGTTTTCATTTTTTTAAATTTCTTTGAATAAATACAAGTGTCACCTTGACTTTTGATAGGATATTTATTTTAAAAATTCTATTTAAAAATACAGAATTATGTATACACACTTCAGCAATCCATAATTTGTGAATCTGATAATAAACTTAAATGCTTTTTTATTTAACAGCAGAATTATGTGTTTGGCTTCTATTAAAAAAAAAAAAAAAAAATCATTTAAGATGTTCAAAATGGCCTCCTCTGGAATGCATGCATTGATGGCATCTTTTGTCGACACTCCTACATACAACAGCGCATAAGTCAGATGAAATTTTGCATGTTTCCTGCTATATCACAATCCACTGATCCTGTAATGTTTTTGGTTTCTGAGTGTACACCTTATCTTTCAGGTAGAAGTAAAAGTAAATTAGACTGCAGCCATTATCAATCTACTGCAGGATGGAAGTCTCCCCAATGATTCATGTTGAAGAAAATGGATCATAATCTGCCATGCTGGTCCAGTGCAGGTTGGTAGATCGACTGTATTTAGCAGTGAGGGGCTTGAACACTGGTCTAGAAGGGCATGTGTTACTGCACTCCTGCTCCTAACCACTTGGCTACGGAAGCCATTCCTTTCAGATATCCCTGTGCAAAAAAAAAAAAAAAAAAAAAAAAGGGACTGAGGTCCATAGACCCCACAAGGTATTCAAAAGCATTTCCCCTACAACCTTTCCCCTGTTCATGAAATTCCCTGTCCAGATAGTCATGGACAGCAGTATGAAAATGTGTTATCCTATTGAAAAAAAAACATCATGGTATCTGAAAACATGCTTCTGATATTGGGTGCTGCATAATTCCTTAACATTCCATGATAACTGCCCTCAGTAACAGTGCTATTGAATCTGTAATGATCAATAATTTCACAAGAAGAGATTCCCATCCACACACTTATCAATGGCAGGGTAACATCTTTCTGCAAGGTGAGGTGAGGATTTTCACTGGCCCAGTAAAACAGTTGTGATTATTCAAATATCCATTTAGTTTGAATGTGACTTTGTCTGGCCATACAATTGCATCCTCAAAAGCACCAATTCCACCACCTTTATGACAATACCACTCCCAAAATTGTATTCATCAATCTGGATCATCTTCCTGTATGACATTCAGTAATTAAGGTCTAAAAAGCTTCAAATTTATATTGTTTAAGATTCTTATAACACTTTATTACCTGCATGCAATTCTCATGAACTGTTTTGTTGACTTAACACTCAAATGCATTCATGATAGCTCCAACGTTTTTGATATTTCTTGATTTTCACATTTGGTGAGTATGGGCCTGGCACACTCAGGATCCTGAGCTGGATATCATCATTCTTCTCTCTTTTTTTTTTTTTTTTTTTTGGCTGGTGTAGCATATGCCTCAGGTTTCCTTGAACCATATGGCTAATAATAATAATAATAATTTCCTTTTCCTTCAACTGACTGTCTTATTGATATTGTATGTGGTTCCTTGTTCCTCAAATTTGTCATGCAGATGGGTTATTGTTAGACAAGTGGGTGCCCTTGTTCTATATTGTCTTTTCCATGCAGGCTGAACCTCTGAGACATTTTCAAATTTCAAAAAAGAAAGCTAAAAAGTGATATGCAGGTATGTTTTGGCATATCATTTTTATACACATTATTTTAATTCAGCTTTACATCACCCAGATATAAGAGCTACTATTCCTGGTCAATAGAAGTTCTATTCCATCTTCCGAAGTCATTTTTTCACTTCAGCAGAAACATCCATTATTTCTTACATTAGTGGCACCTGTTGATGGATCAAAAATATGGAAGTCTGAAGGGGGGGTTGGAATCCAGCCCTTTTGTGATTTCTTCTTTTGTTTGCGGCTCCTCCATAGCCAGGTGGGCAGGAGCGGCAGTGCATAGCACATGCTTCTTGATTAGACCGGGGTTCGAGCCTGTGACCACCAAATACGGAGGATGCGGAAAGGTCAGGGAATGACCACCACATATCCCCAGAGCAATATGGCTTTAGTTGCTAATGCTCCTAAAAACCAAATAACAACAACAACAACAATCTTTTGTTTGCAACTGGTGTTTGGCCTTGCATACAAAAGACACTATAAATTCTAGAGAACATTTTTACCTTGAATAGACTTAAGAATTGTTTACAATAAGTTCAATTAGGACACAAATGATGTCATTCTCTTGCATAATGATGCAAGGCTACACCAGTTTGTAAACAAGGGATGCAAATACAAAACCACATGGAATCGCACTTGAAATTTTACTACTTAAAACTTCCAACTTTTGGTCGAAGTCATTCCTTCATGGATAATGATGAAGTTTATTACTGAAGTGAAAAAAGTGTTTCACAAAGACTGGAAAGAGCTCAAAACAAGGAATGCTAGCCACTGTGTCCAGGTAACATAAAGTTATAGAATTCAGTAGCATAGAAAAAGATATGGAATAAGTTGGAAAGTACATAAAAGAAACTGTGTAAACAAGATATGTAAAAAGACTAATTAATAAAATTTTGCTGAGAAAAAAAATTGTGGCTTAAAATTTTGAGAGGCCCTCAACAGTATGAAAATTGATACATCTGGTACTTACAAAATACATCAGTTTATATTTACTATTTACTTACTCATCAGGTGAACATTTGTTCCACTTTTCTTGATGGCATTTTGGTGACCTTTTTCTTCTTATGTTTTCTTCAAGTTTCCTTTTTAATTTATCGGAATTTAGAAATTCATATTTCCTTTCATTATCATCTTCAGAAAGATCTGTTTTGCAAATTTCTAATGAAATGTTTGTACATACATTATTGGCAGTTTCCACTAATGACTGGTCTTTCAACTCTTTGCATTCGTTGCTAGTTAAATCTTTTTTCAGTGGATGCTTATGTGGCACTCTATGTAAAAGTGACAAGTCAAGTGACACTATTATACTTGGAATGGCACTAGGTTTGTACTCATGTTCAGAATGAAATGTATTGTAGTATAATTGAGGATATATGCTAATATGAGAATTTTCTTGTGCAACTTTACGATAAGATACAGAAGGAGATTCAGTCTCAAATGTTTCCGTTTTAGAAAAGCATGTATCTACATGATGAGATAAATAATTAGAAATATTATCTTCCTTTTTGATTTCCACAGAAATTTCATTTTGTGCTTCCCTCAAATTATTATGTACATCAGGGGAGTTATGCATGTATTTACACTCCCTTGTTGGAACATTCAGCATTAAACTATGGTAATCTTGTTTTTTTCCTAACCTGGAATATTTCACCGGTTTACAGTGCTCAGTTTCATCACTGTCATCATTGTCTGATTCTGCACCACTTGGACTATCTGAAATAAGTTCTTGAGACTTAAATTTGAATTTCCTTTTCTTTCCATGTTGAGTTCTACTTTTTATATGAATTATTTTACTGTCAGTATCATTTTTTTGTTTACCCAATTTATTTCCTCTTCTGGAAGACTTTAGCCTCCTTTCTTCAATATAAGTTCTCATGGAGCTGTCTTGCTTTGGTTTAAAATGAATTTCTGAAGAATCCATAAAATCATTCCGTTTTAATTTTTCTTTATGAGACCTAGAGTATTTGGCAGACTTTCTAGAAATAGAAGTGGACTTAGTGGAAGGCACAGGAAAACAAGAATTATGAGTGGTGGGTGTAGAAGACATCTGAGCAGCTAACTCTATTATCTCATCTGTCCTACTTGTAGGACTATTTCTTAGGACTGAGTTAACAAAATCTTCTTCATATGATTCTGCACGTGTCTTACTCAAACGAATTTTAATAATACCATTTTCTAGATGGCAAGAGCTTCCTTCTGTTTCAGACTCAGGTCTCTTTAAATTATGAAAAGGATTGGAATAATTAACTAGTCGTTGTTGCACTGGGGATGAATGCAATGATGAACGAGGCGGGGATAACACATCATGCTGTATGTAGTTTGAGGTGCCAGATTCCAATTCAAGTAACTCAGGCATAGGACTGGAACAAAACAGAAGTAAAAAAATGAATGCATAAATATATATCGATATTATATATAAAAGATGATTAATAAAAAACTAAAGACAATATGAAATTAGCAAAGTCTGTATCTTATAATAATTAATTAAACATAAGTATACATAATTTCTCCCATGCCCCCAAATTAATGATTATTTCATATTAAATTTTTTTCCCCTGGCCAATATTATTATTATACTTGTTATGAGAGTGGTGACATAGGGCAATTTTCACAAATCAAATTTAGAAGCAAATAATTGGATGCAAATAATTTTTTTAGTGAATTATTTTTTCCAATGCTTTCTTTGTCAAGAAAGAAAAGATAATTTACTTTGCAGCCAAGAATAGAGTAACAATGAGCTGAACCTGAAACTTCAGAAAAAGGAAGGCTAATTTGCAATCATGTGCAGTATTCAAAATAATTTACGACAAGGCAAATTTTATGGCATGTGATTTAGGCATAGGCCTTGGCTTCATAACTCATTCAGGGTGGGGGGGCTCACTTTTGCAATTATTAACATCTATAATTACATATTTTGGAGCTTCTCGTGTCTAAATCCAGCCTTGTTTGTGGCAAATGTGAAGATTCAGCATTTCACCTACTTGCTGAATATGAAACGAAGTGGAAAAGGGTGATCTCAACTGTCACTGCTATAGATTGGTTTCAAAACCTAGCATCTTTCAGAATTTTGAAAGATTTAGGATTGTTTTTCAATTTAAGCAAGATTCATTTTGCTCTCATATCTGCAAGAATATTTTCAAGTCAAATATGCTTCTGCTCAAAATCGCAGCATAATTTTAAAATCAATCTAAAGCATGGTTATAATTTTCTTTCCTACTTTTAACTTAAAACTAAAGGCCATATTGAAAAATCATTTTTTGCATTGTACATGTGGAATATTTTTTTAAACAATAAAAAAGTTGAATTTTAACCAATAGGGGAATTCTATTTTCACTCCAATAAACAAATTAGCTTTTTGTTCCTTATGAAAAGTGTTTGCTTGTGGTGATCTTATTCTTTGTCATCAAGATAAATTTGAAGATGTGGCCTTAACACGTCACCAATAGTACAAATGATTGTTCTTCCTCTATTTGTACAGGGTCACTTTGACCCCACATGCCATTTGAAAAATTAGCAAAAAATAGTTCAAAACTGTTCAGATTTTTTATGCTACTGTTATAATCAATCTTTTCTGAACACAACTGTAAAAAATACTTTTTTTTATAGTAAAAACATATTTTATATTAAAAACATTTTTAATCAAAATTCCCTTTAGACCTGTCAGCAAGGTCAAAATGCAAGCCAAAAAACCCACACACTTCAACAAATGCATGCAATTGGATGCCAGCCTGTCAATAACAGAACTGCCCTGCGCTGCATGAAGTGTGTGCATAAACAATTTAATTCCAGACAAAGCTTAAATGTCACAAAGACAGAAAACATTACTGATTGGAGGAAAGCATATGCCAATAAGCCAGTTCACTGTTAATAATTGTACATGATAGATTCCACTCAACGATTAGTTTGTTTATTCCTGAATTTTTCCTAATTATGCAATAATTAACAGATTTCTTGAATTTTCAGTGGATAAAGCAAATAAAACATTTTCAAACACGGCTATTAGGAACTTCAGAAAACATGAAGAACACAAACAGCATAATCCGTCTATCCTCTCTGTACACATTGTACTCCCCAAATTCCAGTTCTGCCCTGCTTATATCTGCGTGACAATGTCTCTGATATCCCAACAATATCTGCCTTTGATACCTTGAACAGCACTTCAGATTCATCAAATTTATTTACTTTACTTCTAGCATTGGTATACATGCACCTGTTCTTACTCTTAGTTATCCTAACACAGTCCATGTGTTAGGATAACTAAGGATAACCCATTTATTTGTTTCATGATGACTCCCAGCAACTTGCTCTCTAGGCTGCTGCTGCTCGTTGCAATAGAAGCAGTGCAAGAATCGCTTTCGCCTCTGCCTGCATTTACTCTTAATCTTTTGGTCTATGAATTCCCCCAAGCTAGCAGTTTTCCGACCCACCTGCCTTGATAGTATCAGCAAATATTCTTGCACCCTTTCTATTTAAGTGTATCCCATCCCTGAAGAAGCAATCTCTCCTGTTAGCAAGCACAGACCACACTGAAAAAAATTCTACCCCATGAGCCTTGCACAATTTCTCCAGCGCCGAATTGATTGACAAGGCTCTCATCATATGTTGGCAGAATTGCAGACACTTTCAAATTCAACGCTAACTGGCAAATTTTTTTCAACATTGACCTGTACTTGTTAAGTAAGAGATGCTAGCAATAGGTGTCTAATCTTCCTATACAGCTTTGGTTTCACTAGCTAAATGCAAATAACTGATGAAAATAATAAGTTCACATTGTGTCTACCAGACATCACATGACTGTGTGTGTTTTGATCAGGTAATTAGTGACTTTTAAAATTCTAAAATATACAATAAAAACTTTCTTTATTATTATTATTATTATTATTATTGGTTTCTCATTTATTTTTGTTTGACAATTTTTAAGTGAGTTTAGCAAATCATAGTTAACAAATCACTGATTTCAATTCAGCGGAAAAGCTAAAAAGTAAATTTTTATAATTAAACTGAAAATTAAAGGGCACAAGTGATGGAAGGCCTCCACCTATTTCCCTATAAAATCAAACATCTGTACTGACTGGAACTACAAAACTATCGAAACACTCATGATTTTGTCCAGTGGATGATTGACAATGTTGTGCAGAGTTCATGGTTATTTAACAACCTATGAATGGACAAAGCATACTTTCACATTGATGGACCAATTCACCCATTAAAGTTAAAAGTATGGTGCAGATTTGTGGCACGTGCTACCGTTGTTCTCTTTCTTATAAAATGATTAACAACTGAGGGCATTTTGTGACATGCACATAATATCTTAACCTACTGTGGACTTAAATTATCTCAGAAATTAATAAACACAGTTTACATGGAAGCATAATTTTTATACAGGATGGTGCTATGTTCCATATTGGCAATAATGTCAAACAGCTCCTATAAGAAACCTTCATGGAACAGCAAATTATCAGTCACAATTTTCCACATCCCTGGCTTGCATGATTGCCTGACATAACCTGACCAATTTTAGACCCAGCAGACTTTGGGTTGTGGAGATATCTAAAATACCATGTTTATAGAGATTGCCCTTCAACTCTTTCAGATTTGAATGCAAGACATTGGGAAGATTGCATCCTTCAAATATGGAAGAGAAATCTCTGTAAACGTGGAATTTCAGAATTCTGAAAAACTATGTACATAAATTCTGCTAAAATACCAATTTCTTTCTATTTGACTTTATAACACATTAATAAAATTACTGTCAAAAATTTTGTAAACAAAATAAAAAAATTTCCATTACTTATTATTTTATTTGGCAATAATATTCTCTATATTTATATATGCATTATTTGATTAAGTTTCATCTTAAAGCATATGGTGAAGGTGCAATATACACAGCAACTGTAAAGACATCAATATTTTATATTTTTAATACTTAGGAGTTTTGATTCCACATCATGTAGACCAAAATATCTCAAATCTGCCTTGTCACAGAATATTTTTCGCATCTAAAGTGGCACAGGTAAAATCTCTAAACATTTCAGTTCTGTTCAAACAAATCAACGACTCTTTTTTTACAAATTTATTTCATTCTTGTCACACATTTGGCCTTTTCAGTCAGCACCTATTTACATATATAGCATTTGTCCTAACATTTATGAAACCAATTAATGTATGCGACAAACACCAGCTGGCATCCAAACTTATAAAAATAACTTTAATTTTCCTTTTTTTGTATTTCCTAGAAATTCAAGACCAAATTTAACTAATTTCTTCTAGCTTCCCTGCCCTTAAATATATTGAGAGCAGCTCAGTGCTTCAGTAAGCCTTTTATGGTTGAGACTATTATAAAAACAAAAATTACTATAATATTATTAATCACTCAATTAATAGATATCTGAAAACAGTTTGAACAATTCATTTAAATGACATATGATATATCAGTAATTAAACTTTTGATATTATTTCTCACCAAATTTTCATATTGCCCATCAGATAATATATATGTGTTACATAAGCACATATATAATTAATATATGCTCCCACATAAAAGTTTAGAATCATAGTGTATGACATTTTTTATAAATTTTTTGAAATTAGCTATGATAACGTAAGTTTTAATATAAAAAAAAAAATACTACAAAGTATTTTAATATTTTTTATTAAGCACTGAAAAATTTACAGCAAAAAAATATTGAAATGATGAATATTAGCAACTACACTGAAAGGACAGAATTAATGGGATACCTGGTCCCTGGGTAACACGATGCTGTCACCTCTCTCACTAGTGGACGAACCCACTGCTCGGTAGGTATATACTATATCACTGCATTCATGTAGATGGTAATTCGATGTCAGTATGGATAAACGTGAGTTAACTGACTTTGAAAGAGGGATGGTAGTGGGTGCTCGACACATGGGTCTCTTTATTGTGGAGGTGGTACAGAAATTGCACTATCCCCGTTTGACAGTATCAACAGTGTATTGGGAATACGCCATTTCCGGAATAACATCTCATCGTGGATGGTGCTGTGGGAGGAGAAAGGTGGCGGATGAATGTGCCTGTCGACGTTTGTCTCGCATTGTTTCAGCCCACCGGAGAGGGACAGTGACACAAATCACTGCCAACTTCAACAAGGGAGGTGCCAGAAACATCCACACCAAGATCATTAGCTGACACCATGACACAGGACCTTAGATGATTGGAGACAGGGATCTCTTGGTCCGATGAGTCCCATTTCCAGCTATTTCAAGTGGACGGGAGGGTGTGTATCTGGCAGAAACTCCACGAAGCTATGCACCTGTTATGTCAACAAGGAACTGTTCAGGCAGGTGGACAGTCGGTAATGGTCTGGGGTGTGTTCAACTGACACATGTTGGGACCTCTGGTACATCCAGATGCATCTCTGAATGGTCCAGGTTACATGTCCGTCCTTGCAGACTATCTGTATCCCTCGTGGTCATCGGGCACCCACAGGGCATTGGACTCTTCCAACAGGACAATGTGCCTTCCCACAGAACCATGGGGACTAGAACATAGTTCAAAGAGCATTCCGCAGATTTTACCACCATGGAATGGCCTCTCCATTCACTGGACATGAACCCTGTAGAGCATCTTTGGGATGCTGTGGAAAGGTCCATTCAGAGCTTTTGATCCTCCACCCAGGAATGCAACAGAATTATGGACAGTGGTGCAGCAAGCAAGCATGGATGGATGGAAATACATGTGGAACACTTTCGTGAACTAGTGGACTCAATGCCTCGCCATGTGACTGCCCTTATCCGGGTGAAAGGTGGGCCTACACATTACTAGGTAGATATCCCATGATTTCTGTCCACTCAGTGTATACTGATTTTCTATCAAAATATCCTCTAAGAGATTTTATTACTCGCTGACACGGATGTGGCATTCTGGAAATTAATTTTATAATAGCATCTTGACTAACATTATTCCAAATGAACTGCAAGGTTTCCCATAAATTTTCTGAAGATGAGCAACTTCACAGACCTGACAGTCTCCAGTGGTGTCCAACCTATGGCCTGTGGGCTGTATCCGGCACATGAATAATTTTTATATGGCCCGCATGGAAAGTGGACTAAAACAGCATTTTAGAGTCACACTACTGCTTCAATCTCGACTGCATCAAATGCGTACATGTCCAGTGCAGTCATATGTGTGTATCCAATTTTTTATATTGTGAAATTCTACTATTTTGATATAACTTGTTCATTGTATTGAATTAAAAAATCATCCTTAAAAATGTTCCGAAAGAGGAAAGTCAATCTGGAGTGTTGTTTTAATCAAAGGTGGACTGAAGACTATTTCTTCATTGGGTATGACAAAAAAGCAGGGTGTTCGGTGTGTAAGGAGACTGTGTCAGTTTTTAAAGAATATAATTTAAAACGACATTATAATTCCAAGCATAAATCTTATTATCAATATATTGCAAAAAGAAAATTGTTAAAAGTTATAAAACAAATTAAGAAAACAGCAAAACACACTGAAAAAGTATCAGTCGAGAAATTTATCCGCTTAAGTGCCAGTTATCAAGTTACACATTTGATCTTTTGGAAGTAAACCATTCAGTGGTGGTAAATTTGTTAAACGTTGTGGAAGAAATTTTTCCAGAGAAACAAAAATTGATACAAGACATTAGTTTGTTTCAACAAACAATTATGCGAAGAGTAGAAGGTATTAGAATTTGCTTTAGTATAGCATTGGATGAGAATATTGATGTAAATGACACAGCTCACCTGGAATTAATGATAATTTTGTACCAGTTGAAGATTTAGCTGATCTAGAGAGTATGCACAGAACAACTACAGGTGAAAATAGTTTTGAAAATTTTTGCCCACCTATTGAAAAAGTTAGGATATTATTAAAACCTGGTAGGAGTCAATACTGATGGCACAAAAAATATGATTGGTAAAAACAGTGGGCTTATAGGTAGAACAACCAAGAAAATTATAAATATCGGAGCTGACCCTCCAATTGAAATTGGAGATTTCCCGCTAATAAAAGAAAATGTTATGAAAATGGCTAATTTGTTCGGATCAACGTATGTTTGCAAGCAAATTTTTCATTCATGAAATCAAACAAATATTTAAAAGAAACAGAATAACAAATGAGCATCTTCATTCTGTTGAGAATTGAGAATTGGCATCACAAATTTTAAACCAAATTCTGAACAATTATCTAAAAATATTCAGCCACAATCATCTCATCAAATGTTATTGTGTATCGTACTTAATAAAATTTTCAAATATTTTAAATTTTAGGTTTATCATTATATTTATTTAGTCACCTTAATATTGAAAAGCAGTGATTCTTTTCAGCTTGTAAATTTTCTAAATTGAGTATTTCAAAGCAAAAGTAAGTCATAGTTTTATAATTTTAATAAAATGCAAAAAATAAATCGGACAGAGATTTGTATCACATAAAAGTATTGCGAATTTGCATTTTTTATATATAGCCTGAAAATAAAAAAAAAAAAAACAGTAACATGAAAATAGAAACATCCTTTTACATGTAACAAGGTATGGAAAATGTAACACACCAGTTTTCCTCAAAAAATTCATTGTGGTCCTAGACCAGTTGGACACCACTGGCCAGCGCCTCCGTAGCCAGGTGGGAAGGAGCAGCAGTGCGTAGCACACGCTTCTTGATTAGACTGGGGTTCGAGCCCGTCACCACCAAATACGGAGGATGCGGAAAGGTCAGGGAATGACCACTGCATATCCTGGAGCAATATGGCCTTAGTTGCTAATGCTCCTAATAACAAACACACACCACTGGTCTAGACAAGAACAGGATATGTTGGGAAAAACTTATGAGTTAGGACTGAATCCGAAAGTGTCTGCAATTCTGCTCAGACATGATAGAAGGGAGTACATGTTGAGAGCCTTGTCAACTAATTCGGCCCTGGAGAGAATGTGCACGGCTCGTGAAGTAGAACTTTTCTCAGTGTGATTTGCGCTTTTTAACAGGACAGACTGTTTTTGCAGCGATGGGATACACTTAAATAGAAGGGGATATTTGCTGATGCTATCAAGGTAGCAATAGGTAGGTCGGAAAATTGCTAGCTTCGGGTGTATACACAGACTAACTAGAGCCACAGGCAGAGGTGTAGGTGATTCCTGCACTGCTTCTATAGGAAAATGTGGAAGCCTGGAAACCAAGGTGTCGGGGATTTCAGATAGTGTGGGTCATCATGGAACCAGTGAATACATGATCTGTGTAAGGGTAACTAAGAGTAAGAACATGTGCACATACACTAATGCTAGGAGCATTGTAAATAAATTTCATGCATTTGAAGAACTGATTAAGTCATCAAATGTAGGTATAGTGTAGATGTGGTGTTACTCAGACATAAGTGATGCTGAATTTGAATATGGAGAGTACAATGCATATTGGATGGGTGGAAGGGTTATGCTCTAAGTTAAGAAGCATATTAAGCATAAGGCAATAGATCCAGTGCAATGTTGAGCCAGTCTGGTGTGATATAAGCACTGGGAAAACATAATTGACAGTATGAATGTGTTATAGATCTAATGACTGCAATGAGTATAACAGACAGCTATATAGAGAAATAGTAAATCAGAATGTATCAGAATGGGGCATTTTAATTTTCCAGATGTTGACTGGAATTTGTGGACTGGTCACTCACACACTAGCAAGGCTTTTGTAGATATCTTGGATGACTATTTTCTACATAAGCATGTTAGTGCAACAAGAGGAGGCAATATTCTTGATTTGGTTATCAGCAGTGATTCTACATGCATGAAGAAACTGCAGGAAACTAATGTGGAAGTTAATTAAAGACATAACTACTGTCAAGGGTAAAGGGAGAGGCTTTTGCTTTCATAAGGGTGACTACAGTGGTCTCAGTCAGTTCTTAAATTCTATGCAGTGGGACCAACTGATGATGTTACCAGCAGCAAATTCTAAATGGGAAGCATTGAGGGAAGTGAAGTAATACTAGCTTAGAATTAAATGGATGTCAGATGAACTATTCAGACACTTGGTAGAGAAGAAAAGTGAATGGGATGCATATAAATTATCAGGTGATAGAGAAGCCTCTGGTAGATATAAATTAGTCTGTAATCAAGTTACAAAGGAGGTCAGATAAGCTAAGACAGATTATGAGAAGTCTCTGGTGAAGAATGCCAAGAATAGCAGCAGACTTCTATATTTATATTAACAGAAGAAGGAAGGGGTTGAATCATGTTGGGCCACTTGATGTCAATGGGTTAACTGTTGAGGGCCTGCTCAGGTTGCTGACAAATTGAATAGGTATTTTGCATCTACATTCACATGAGGAATTCTTTACAGAAGGGGATGTTAGCAGTTTATCAAACTCCAACAGGGAGCTAAATGATTTTGTGATAGCTGAAATTAAAAAAGGCACCAGGGTCTATCCAATCATATTAAGGGAGGCAGCAAAGGAGGTTAACAAACCCTTAGCCATAATTAAGAGAGCATCTCTGGATTATGAGGAGGTCCTTATGGACTGGAGATGTGCAAATGTGTCCCAAATTCACAAAGGGGCTCAAAAGGTGACAAATAATTATGGATCTGTCAGCTTAACATATGTTTCAGGGAAAATAATGGAGTCATAGCATGGATTTGCTAATGGATGGTCATGCCATCAATCTGATGTGTTACTATAATATAGTGACCAAGGAACTGGATGCAAAAAATAATTTTTATATAATTTATTTGGATTTCAGGAAGAATTGCACATAAAAGACTGCTGTATAAACTGGAGCAATGTGGCATTAAGGGCAAATTACTGCTATGGATAGAGGGGTGGTTAATTGCAGAAGACAGAGAGTGGTTATCAGTGGAGTTCCCGGTGTTCAGTGCTGGACACATTGTTGTTTTCAATATTTATTATTGATAATAATGAATGTATATCAGGCTTAAGGTCAAAGGTTGGCTGAGTGGTAAACAACAGTAATGACAGTATGCTACTGCAATAAGATTTAGAAAAATTACATTGATGGGTTGAGAAATGGCAGTTGAAGTTTAACATTGACAAATGCAAGATTAGAAGTCATCTTAGAGTAACTTAACTGTGTAGAACTACACTCAGGGTTGTAGAAAATGAAAAAGACCTGGGGTAATTGTGCAGTCAGATATGAAATTCTCTGAGCAGTGCTGCAAGGACAGCTCATGGGGTTTTTTCAAAGATATACAGAAACGATGTTACCAACAGTAAATTCTAAGTGGGAAGCATTCAAGGAATTAATAGTGGAAGCTACTAAAAGTTTCATACCTATTAAGACATATTGTTCATGGTTTAGGCCTAAATGGTTATCTAATGAACTAATGAGACTCGTAATAGAGAAGAAAAATGCATGGGATGCATATAAATTATCAAGCGACTCGGAAGCCTATGGCAGATATAAGCTAGTCTGTAATCAGGTGACAAAGGAGGTTAGGCAGGTGAAGGCAGATTACGAGAAATCTTTGGCAAAAGATGCTAAGAAAAACAGCAAGGATTTCTTTACTTATATAAACTCTAAAAGGAAGGGGATGAATCTGATTGGTCCACTTGACATCGATGGTTCGACTGTTGATGATCCTGCTCAGATAGCAAACAAACTGAACGAGTATTTTGCATCTACATTCACACATGAGGAATTATTAAGGTTTGAAAATGGCAGAAGCTTATCAAATTGTAGCAGGATACTTAATGATTTTGTAATAACTGAAAGCAAAGTGGAGGAGAAATTGTTGAAGTTAAACATAAGAAAAGCACCTGGGGTGGATGGGATCTATCCAGTTATATTAAAGGAGGCGGCAAAGCAACTAAGCAAACCCTTAGCCATAATTATGAGAGCATCCTTGGACTCAGGAGAGGTTCCCACGGATTGGAGATGTGCAAATGTATCCCCAATTCACAAAGGGGGATCGAAGGGTGACACGAGTAATTACAGACCAGTTAGTTTAACTTCTGTTCCGGGTAAAATAATGGAGTCACTGGTTAAAGATGCATTGCAGGATCATCTAGACAAGACTGCAGCAATAATTCAGACACAGCATGGGTTTGTTAAGGGAAAGTCTTGTCTGACAAATTTGATAGGATATTATGATGTGGTTACAAAGGAACTGGATGCAAAAAATAATTTTGATATCATATATTTGGATTTCAGGAAAGCTTTTGACACTGTTGCACATGGAAGACTACTGTACAAATTGGAGCAGAATGGTATTAAGGGTAAGTTGCTACAATGGATAAAAGGATGGTTAAGTGGGAGAAGACAGAGGGTGGTAATCAATGGGTGCTGCTCTTCTTGGACTAATGTTATTAGTGGAGTCCCACAGGGTTCGGTGTTAGGTCCACTGTTGTTTTGTATATTTATCAATGGTATTGATGAAGGTATATCAGGCTTAATGTCGAAGTTTGCAGATGATATAAAGGTTGGCAGGGTTGTTAATGACAGTAATGGCAGTGTGCTACTGCAACAGGATCTAGATAATTTGGGCAGATGGGCTAAGAAGTGGCAACTGAAGTTTAACCTTGACAAATGCAAAGTACTGCATATGGGTAGAAGTAACCTCAGAGAAATGTACCAACTGTGTGCTACTACACTTAAGGTGGCAGAAAATGAAAAAGACCTGGGAGTAATTGTGCAGGCAGATATGAAGTTTTCTGAGCAATGCAGACAGGCTGCCAGGGCAGGTCATGGGGTTTTGTCAATGTTATATAGGAATTTTGCTAGCAGGGAAAAGGAGGTGATTATCCCTCTGTATAAGGCAATGGTCAGGCCACGCCTTGAGTACTGCGTACAGGTCTGGAGGCCTCATTTTAGGAAGGATGTAGATTTACTTGAGCGTGTACAGAGAAGGACAAACAACAAGATTGGTGAGGGGAATGAAGGGATCCTCTTACCAAGAGAGGCTTAAGTTCTGCAAATTGCAGTGGCTGGAGACTAGGCACCTGCGCGGTGATCTGATTGAGGTCTATAAGGCCTTGAATGGGTTGAGCACGCTGAATTCTGATGGGATCCTTCCACTTGTTCAGATTACGAACCTAAGGGGGCATAAATTCAAATTAAGAAAAGACAGATATAGATTAGATGTGCGGAAATTTGCCTTTAGCCAGTGGGTGGTTAATTGCTGGAACAAACTTCCATCTGTCGTTGTGGAAGTTGATAGGTTGAATAAATTCAAGGAGGAACTGGACAGGCATTTGGAGGGAATGGTGTGATTTTTTTTTTTTTTTTTTTTTGGCTGATGCTGCATAAGCTCATACACTTGCTTTCTTGCATCAAATGCCACTGCTACTACTACTTTGTTAGTAGGTATAAGGATGTGATTATCTCTTTGTACAAGGCCATGTTTAGACTCCACCTAGAGCAGTGTTTCTCAACCTTTTTTTGATTATTGTCCCGTAAAGGGCTTTTTTAGACTTTTTTTTCCTAATTTTAAACAAGAAAACACCTCTTTTTATATAAATGAGATTCGATTTTTATTCAATGTGAGCCTGATGCTTCTTATCTAAAAGTTAAATGTTCAGTATGGTGTTTGTAAGTTTAATTCTAATGTCTCCTCTTGAACATATATGAATTCTGTTTCTTTCTTTTGTTAATATTTTATTTACTGAACTAAAACCACTTTCAACCATATAAGACATTGGAAAACAAAGAATTACTTGGCCATTTCAGATCACATTGTTGGATAAAGAAGTTTAGTTGTTTTTGATCCCCACAACTCAGCCATTCCACCTTTTTCGAATTTATATTTGCATTCTTTGCTACATTTTAATTCAATGAGTTCTTGAATTTCTTCACTAGCAGACCTGGCATCACATCCAATTGGATCTAACATCCATGGCTTCACTTCAAAAGAAAATAAATCTGAAAATCTATTTTTCATTTCACCTTTCAAGGAACACAAATGATCTGAATAATTCTTAAGGTCATTCTCAGTGAGAGAGTCATTAATTTCAGCTAACTCTTGCGTACCATGAAATTGTTTTCAAATATTTCCAGTTTTTCAGTGAAGGCTTTTAATATGTGTTTGCAGTCTATCACCATAATTAATTTCCCTTGAAGTGATATTTCATTAAGTTTTCGAAAAATCCAAGCCATATAGTATATGTTGTTTTTGTGTTTGCTGATCTTGTTAGACAGTTTCCTTTAGAAGGCCATCTGACTTCTATATGTAAAAGAAGCCTCACATACTGTTCTTCATTATCAACACAAAATTTTCTGAAACGGTAATCGTATTTGCTACGTGACTTCATTTTATTGATGGTTTTAATAACTACACTGAGAAACTGAAAAAGAACTGGACTAATATTTTTTTAACCAAATGAAATCGGTGCAGAATGCAGTGTATTGCAAGAACTTCGGGACATACTTCCTTTAGATGGGCTATAAAACCTTTATCTTCCAACCATCAGTGGCACAGTATACAAATTTTTCATCAAACCATGTTTTTACAGCAGCAAAAATGGATGCGCCAGTACAGTCAGTTTCTATAGATTTCACAAACAACATCTCTTCTTGCAATTTAAAATTATCATCGAAATGACGAATGTATGCCATTAGAAGGGCCTTATTGTCAGTAACCGTGGATTCATCAATCTGAATAGAAAATTTTCTCATTTTTAGTTTATCAATTAGCTGCTCTTCAATGTTAACTGACATCTCATCGATTCCTCTTCAAATTGAATCGTTGCTCAATGCAATGGTTGAAAATACTGGAAGAATTTTGATGCAACAGTGTTGAAATTACAGTCTCTAATGCAGGTTGTATAACAGTCTCAGCAACTGTATGAGTACTACCAGTTTTTGCAATGATTTCTGCAATTTTATAAGATGCAATCATTCCATTGTCATTTGTTTGTGTGTTCTTCTTAAATAAGGAAGTAACAGTGTTACGTTGCTCAAAATTCTGTTTTAAAATATTTGATATGTTAACAACTTTATCAGGATGTTTCCTTTTTAAGTGATCTAAAAGTCTTGATGGTTTCATAGCCTTATTTGAAAAATAACCATTACACATAGGCTGTCTTGAGTCGAATGGGCTTTCAATAAAACCATAAGCTAGATATTCATCCAGATATTGTTGACACTTTCTTTTCAGCACTTGACATGACTAATGATGAGCCGAATAACTATAAAGAATTAAATAATGAAATATAAACTTTTTATTTAACTCTCATAGCCCAGGCAACTCACAAAAGCAGTGTGGATCAAAAATAAACAATAAATCAATACTAATTGTCACGTAGAAACAATAGACTGAAACATTTCCTCATCCCATCCATGCCTCATATATTGACCAATGAAACAAAAAAATAAATAAATAAATAATACCACACCTAGTACTGCATATGGGTATAAGTAACCAGAGAGAGAGAGAGAGGTGAAAGACTTGTGAATCTTGAGGATTGTCAGTAATGAACACTTTTTTCAAGCAAAGGAAGTGAACAGAAAGTGGACATGGAAGAGCCCAAACAGATTAACAACTAATGAAACAGACTTCACGAATAACACGAATGATGTTACTGTCCTGAACAAAGTAAACGTTGGAAGTGATCACAGAATGGTAAGATGCACACTTGATATAGATGTAAGAAAATAAAGGAAAAAAAACTGACTCCAGTAAATAATACAAAGATCTTTGAGATAACAGAAGAGGAGAAAAAGCAGTATGTACTGGAACTTAAGAACAAGTTTGAGCTTCTGCAGACTGTTCAGGACCAAGATATCGACAAGGAATATTACAACTTTCTGAAAGTGATAAAGCCCAAGAAACCTATAGGTAAAAAGAAATCCAAAGAAGAAAAATTAGTCAAGAAACACTTGTAATGATGAACCGAAGATGACAAATGAAGAGCAAGATAAACACTAACAAAGAGAAAATTGAGTATACTGAGTTATGCAAAGCCATTAGAAAGAGACTCAGAGAGGAATTAAGAAGATATATACACAAGAAAAGTAGAACAGGCATTAAAGGGAAAACAAAGGACTTAAATCAGCAGCCATTAGCAGTAATACAGAAAGACAAATGATACTGACAAATGATGTGGTGCCTAAGGAGTGGAATAATGCAATCATAGTTTTGCTGCATAAGAAAGGAGATAAATTGGAAATTATAGACCAATTAAGCTTGTTATCTCACATCTACAAATTGTTCACAAGGGTCATAACAAACAGATTAGAGAGAATATTTGATTAGAATCAACCAAAAGAGCAAGCTGGCTTTAGGAGAGGATTCTCAACTATGGATCACCTTCACGTAATATCACAGCTAATGGAGAAAGCAAATGAATACAAAACACCATTATGCCTGGCATAAACATTGCCTTATGCTGTATGGCTCCATACAGCATAAGGCGCAATGTTTCGGGCACTGGAAAGACAAGGCATAGATACCCCATATATTATGATTTTGAAGAAAATATATGAGAATGCTGTTTGTTTGTTTTTTAGGAGCATTAGCAGCTAAGGCCATGTTGCTCCAGGGGATATGCGGTCATATGAGAATGCTCCAGGAGCATTCTCATATGGCACCTACGGAGGCACCATATGAGAATGCTACCTCCTTCATTAGACTAGACAAAGACAGTAGGAAATTTAAAATTGAGAAAGGAGTTCAACAAGGAGACACAATATCTCCGAAGTTGTTTACTGCTGCCCTTGAGGAAGCTTTCAGATTAGACTGGTCGCAGAAAGGAGTCAATGTGAACGGAGAGTACCTAAACCATTTACGATTTGCAGATGACATTGTGGTCATAAGCCACGATCCCAAAGAATTAGAGGAAAATCATAATCAGTTATGCACAGCTAGTAAGGATTTTGGACTAAAGTTGAATATGGCTAAAACAAAAGTAATGATGAACAAGTATGCCACAGAAAGGGAAATAATGATTGAAGGAGCAGTAATTGAAAAGGTGGAGTCATATACTTATCTGGGACAAGTTATTAGCTGTAATAATGATAAATGGCTGGAAGTCAAGAGAAGAATAAATTTTGGATGGATAGCATTCAGGAAATATAGTCACATACTGAAGAGCAATATCCCAGTTTGTCTGAAAGATAAAATAATGAACCAATGTATACTTCCCACCATGACTTATCGAAGTGAAACTTAGGCACTCACCAAAAGAATGGAAGAGAAGTTGAGAACTACACAGCGAAGAATGGAACGAATTATATTGGGAATCAGACTGTTAGATAAGAAGAGAAACAGACGGATTAGGCAGCAAACTCAAGTAAAGGACATCCTTATCAAAACTAAAGAACTAAAATGGTCTTGGCAGGACACATAGCTCGAAGACATGATGACATATGGACTAAGAAAATAACAGAATGGTACCCAAGAGGAGCTAAAAGAAAACCTGGAAGACAACGATGGAGATGGACAGATGAAATTCATGAGTTTGTGGGTAGTAAATTGATGGTCATTGCACAAAACAGAAGGAACTGGAGAGGCCTTCATCCTCCAGTGGATTGAAGATGGCTGATGATGATGAACCAGAGAGAAATGTACCAACTGTGTTGTATTATACTTAGGGTGGGAGAAAATGAAAAAGAGCTGGCAGTAACTGTGCAGTCAGAGGGGCATATGCACCCCTTAACCAAAAATTTGAAATTAAAGAAAAAGAACACGCGGCATTCTAAAAAAAACCTCAAAAGCCTGGTCGCCATGCTCCTTACGATGATTCCTGGATGCGCCACTGCAGAGAAAGGCAACAAGTTTGGTGAGGGGAACGAAGGGGTCTCCAGACTGCAGTTTCAGTTAAACCTTTCTTGATAAGAGTGCCGCTTTGTTCTCCAGCAATTAACTACCTACTTGGCTAAAGGCAAATTTCCTCATATCTATTCTACAACTGTCTTTCCTCAATTTCAATTTATGCCCCCTAAGGTTGCCCTTCTCTGTACTTGTTCCAGCAACTCTACATGAAATGAGGCCTCCAGACCAAGAAAGGCTTAAGTTCTGCAAACTGCAGTGTCTGGAGACTAGGCACCGGTGAGGTGATCTGATTGAGGTGTATAAGACCTTGAATGAGTTAAGCAGGGTCAATTCTGATGGGTTTTTTCTTGCTCAGATTATGAACCGTAGGGAGCATAAATTCAAATTGAGATAAGACAGTTGTAGAATAGATGTGAGGAAATTTGCCTTTAGCCAGCGGGTGGTTAATTGCTGAAATAAACTTCCATCTATCGTTGTGGAAGTTGATAACGTAAATAAATTCAAGGAGGAACTGGACAAACTTTTACAGGGAATGGATGTGTGAATTTTTTTTTTTTGGCTGATGCTACATAAGCTTGCTTTCCTGCATCACATGCCTCTACTACGTCACAGATGTTGGAAAGGTGCAAACGCAATGGATTGTGGAGACATTACCTCTGAAAGCACTTAGGTATTTAATGCCTATGAAAAGCAAAAGTGGTTGAAATAATCACCTATCTTCCTTTTATCAAAATTTCTCACTCACTCCTAATACGATATATCTATATGTTAAAAATCAGTCTCAGGGGAAAAGAAAATCCAATGACAGAAATTAAAGATTAAGGAATAAGATGTCATCAAGTAGGGATCAGCTTTGGTGGGCTACAAACCATTGTAATACCCATGATTTTTTCGTCCACCCTAAAACCAATTTTTTGCTCCCTTGGGGGTGATATTGCCCCTGTTGAGAATCCACAATCTGTATTGTATACAGGTCTGTTGACCTCACTTTAGGAAGAATGTAGATCTGCTAGAACATGCGTAGAAAAGGGCAATCAGATTGGTGAAGAGAACAAAACAGTGCTCTTAACTATAAAGGCTTCAGCTCTGCAAACTGCAGCATCTGGAGACTAGACACTTGTGGGGTGATCTGAATGAGGGGTTTAAGGTTTAAACCTTTGAATGGATTGAGTCAGCTGAATGTGAATGGCATTCCTCCTCTTGCTGAGACTACACACATGAGGGGGCATAAATTTAAGTTGAGAATAGATGTGTAGAAGTTTGCCTTCTATCAGTGAGTGGTTGGATTGTTGTGGAAGTGGATGGTTTGAATAAATTCAAGGCAGAACTAGACAAATTCTTGGATATGGATGGGTGAAGGTGTGTGTGTGTTTTGGTTGATGCTATATAAGCTAGCTTTCTTGCATCATTTGCCACCACTACTACTCCAGAAAAACAGGATAAACCCCAGATCATGATGGAACCACAACCAACATTACCATGTTTGACTACAGGCACTAAACAATGTAGCACCATTTTTTTTTTTTTTTTTTTTTTTCCAGTTGATTATATCATATAAACTTCATGCTTTTATCTAAAAGTTTCAAATTTGGATTCATCCATCCACACTATTTTTTCCCCCCATTCTTCAACAGCCAACCATTTCTTTCAAATTTCTATTTTTAATAAGGGTTTTCAGATCATACGATAAAATTTATACTATATATAATAATAAAATAACACTATTATACCAAGTAAAAATTCTTAACTAGGTTTTATGGAACTCATATATAATACGAACTCAGCACCACACTAATTTGTCAGCAGATGATGTTTCAGGATTCTTGCCAAACACCATCCTCAGACCATAAATGATACTCTTTGGAGGAAACAGGCTTCTTACTTCTTGCACTATAATACAAACCTATTATATATGAGGTCTGTCCAAAAAGTATGCAGCCATGTAATATAAAAAAAAAAGTAACTTACTTATGACAATGGTGCCTTAGTCCCCTTCAAAATACTCCCCTTGGGACCTCACACACTTATCCTAGTGTTGCTTCCACTTTTCAAAACAATCTGCAAAGTCCTTTTTTGAGATCACCATCGGCTGCCTTGTTGTGTTCTCCTTAATCTCATCCATGGTCTGAAATCTCCTCCCTTTCAACGGCGATTTTAGCGGGAAAAGCCAGAAGTTCTGACCTTGTGACAGGAGCCGCGGAACAAATTTTGTGGCCACACGTTTCATGCCAAGATCCTCCATCAAAATCTCCGAAACAATAGTCCGTGGAATCCCCACATCTTCTAATTCTCTCACTGTCAATCACCAATTTTTGTTGATTGCAGCCTGCACGTGTTCAACATTTTCGGGTGTTCTGCTTGTTGAAGGCCTTCCAGAAAGTGGATTGCTTTCAACAGATTCCTGCCAATCTTTGATGCACCGGTAAACACATTTTTACCTGGGCTTCACTCATTAAATCATCCTGGAAAGTCTTCTTAATCATGCGAATAGTTTCCGCAGATGAATGTCCAAGTTTGAAGCAAAACTTGATGCAGATTCGCTGATCTACCTGCTCGGTCATTGTGAATGTGACGGTCACACAGTACACAAGCTCACTCAACGGTGTCTCACTGCTGACTGACTAGTCCCACAGGAGAGTGACTGTTCATGCATGTGCAGTAAGGTCTCCTCTTACGAGCTGCCAAGTTACATTAAAGCCACATGACCAGTTCTCAAGATATTCAAAATGGCTGGATACTTTCCAGACAGACCTCTTGTGTGTGTGTAGTATAAATTTTACTGTATAGATAGAAACCACATATCATCTTCCTTTCCCAATTAAATTATAGGGTTTTCAGAGTGCTACATGACCATGAAATTTTACAGTGGATGTAGACACGGGAGTTTCTCTATTCCTATTGAACTCAGCTCGGATTTCAGGTGCAGTTAGTTGTCGATTGTGTTAAGAAGTCAGTGTTATGGTTTTATTATGTGTTTCCATTGTTACGTACAGTCATCCTGATCATAGTTTGTCCTTGAATCATCGAATAGTAGTTTGTGCTCCTTTATATGAGACACCTAGTTTTTTTTTATATCACTTTCTTTATACAGAGTTATAGTAACACTTCTTTTTTAACACTCATTTCCTTATTTCTTGCCATGTGCATCACAAAACTTATACCAGACACTCTTTCTGAACGATGGCTGTCCGATTTTATAAGTTACAGCTCTTACTCCTCAATTTAATCACTGCAATCTTCTATAATATTGAAACAATACTACCACATTCAGGAGTCTTCTGCATCTTTCTGGAATATTCTTAAATATTAAGTTTTTTGATTTTTATACATAACAGAAAATATTTTGATAAAAATTGGTAAACAAGTTGGTCTCATCTGAATAAAAACTTTGAAAATTAAGAAAAATTAAACATGATTCCAAAACTTTTAGGCAGGAGTGTATAGGCTTACATAATTTTATATAATACCTTGAGAGATATTCTTGGATGTCCTGATCTGAATATTTTCCAAGGATACAGTTCACAGAATCTTCATCTACTAGAGAATCCTGTGTATTATCGTGATCTAACTTCTGTGGCTGTAATGGCACATTTTTATCAGATTCATTTGCTATTCCAGTTATTGGATTACTTAGAGGGATAAAGACAGGAGAATTGTTTCTTTTGTCCATAAAATTTGCCAAGCCCCAGCTTTGGGTGACAGGACTATGTGACTGAAACAGATGAAATTATCTTTAATTAATTTATTATTTTGGGGAACAAATAAAGCATATTAAAATAAAGTAATATTATATTTCAATATTAACTATTTTAACTCAGGAATGTTAATTAACAAACTGCTCAAAATAAATGTTTATGGGGAAATAAGATTGGCTGAATGCATAATTCAATATGTAGTAGAAATTATCTAGCCTAAACAGGACTGGGTTTAATACAATGAAAAAATATTTACATACCTCAACTGAGTAACTCATACAATTGAAGGGTTTAGTCACAAATAATTCTATTATAAATATCTATTTCATTTTACCCATTTCTTCCTCTGCTAACCTTTATTTTTTTAAAACAATCTGCACCTGATGTACAATAAACATATTATAATCAAATGGTTAGCAAATATTATAAGAGTATGAAGTTATAGGTTAAATTTGATATGCCACAGGGCATGCCTCAGTGTACAAAAGATTTCACAACTTCTCAATATTCTGAAAGCCTGCATTTAGAAAAGGAGGTAATTATGCCAAAACTGACATACTCTAGCAAAAAAAGATTCCACACAGTCGGTCATGTCTCGAAAAAGTGCACTCAGTTACCAAAGAATACCTAAGAGATCAGTATGCAGGGCACTGAATCAACAAGGGTTCCACTGACAAAGTGTCTTCTACAAACCTTTGTCAAAAAAGTTAATGCAGAGTGATAGGTGCAAGATGTCATGTTAAGATGAACTAGTTTCAGGAGCAAATCTTGTTTCCATCAGACACAAAAACTGAAAAGAATTTTGAAGCACGGTATTAGCAATCTGATTGTTTCATGTTGTAATGAGAGTTTATGTGAATAGTTCCTTGCAGGAGTGATAGTGTGACCATGTTGTCTGGTAAAAGTGCACTCAATTACTAGAGACAGGAGGTCAAGGAAGTACATTGCTGTCAACTTTTGACTTTCAAAATGCAGGAGGGAAAGGGAATTTTTTTTTTTTTTTTTTTTTGGAAAAAAAAAAAAGTTCATTTCAAGAGGTTTTTGTAAAGTCTGCACTGCGCTAAAAATTAAATTTCATGTCTAAGGATTTGTGTTTAGATATTCTATTAAACATCAACTGGTTCTGATTGCTTCAAGAAAGATACTGTTGCAGACTTTGTATCATTTTAACGTAGCCATCTACCAAGGTAGTTAAATTAATTAATTAAATTGGCATCGTTTTTGCTCTGTTCAGAAATTTTGATTCAAAGTTTTGTTCATAACTGGCCTTGCTGTCTAAACTTGGCTGTCAGGAGCATTCAAAAGCTACACCAGAAAGAGATCTGAATTAATTTTTTTGTTTTTCTAACACCGTTGAATGAATGTGATATTCTTTCATGCTCAGCAGCACTACTATGAGGAATTAAAATGTCAAGTATGACTTAGAATAAACTGTTATATGTCAAAAATCCTTGTGCACTTTTCATTCTCCCAATTAAAATGTCAAATATGACTTAGAATAAACTGTTATATGTCAAAAATCCTTGTGCACTTTTCATTCTCCCAATTAAGGAAAACTGTACACCAATCTTTCTTTTTTCTTTCATAATAGCATTTGGTAGGTTCTAGAACTTGATGCTGCAAAACATCTATTGCCTCATCTTTAACAACACCAAGCAGTACAGGCTTCTTAATCAGGATAAAGGAATAAAAGACCTTAAGAAAAGAACAGCTGCAGACGCAGACTTTTATGCTATAAACTGAAAATTGATTGGAAAAATATCATTAAAAAGACAAAGCTATCAGTTTAAAAGTTGGCACAACCTGAACACTAACATAAATACAAGTCTTGTTGATCATTTATATCAAAGCTGCTTCTAATAGTAGAAGCATGATACCCTTGTAAAGTGAAAAAATTACAAAGACTGGTAAAAATTAGAAAACTGTTTTCATTTTAGGTGGGAATTGTAATAAAAACACTTAAAAAAGAAATTTAATGATAAAACTGGAACAGAAGCTCTGATCCTTTCCAAAATTTCAGGACGTTGTCCATTATTCATGTTGCACATTCCTTATGGATTTTATGCTAGATTTATTCCCATATCTCTTCTTCTAGATTATATTTTGTGCAGTGACTGTCCACTTTCTACATACAGTAGACTTTCAAAATAAAGGCACCTTCAGGGATTCAAGGTGTTATAAAAAAAGTTTTATTTTTAATGTATTTAATGCAGAAATAGAGAGATAAAGAATGCAATTTTATTTACTGAACATAAAAAAATAAACATGTTTAGGATCCAATGTTATATTCTTCCATTAATATACTTCTGCTTACGCCCCGTTCTATTTTCTTTATTTAATTTAGTCTGCTGTCCTTCCCACACTGGCTGGAAAAGGCTTGGGTTCGAATCCCGTCGATGATGCGAGGAACTTTTATGGCATTTTTCACTCTGTGGCTGAGTTAGTGGGTCTCAGGCATAGATAGCAAGGTTTTTTGTCCAGCAAATCGAGCAGAGAACAGACACAATACACATGAGTATATGAATTAACATTCCAGGTGACCCTAATGTAATACTTTGGATTATATCAAGTTTGTCACTAAGCTTTAATGTTGTTCTTCTTTTCTTCTCTGTATGAGGTTTATTAACTTTAGGAGCCATAGTGAGGGATTTTTAATTTAAAATAAATGTAAAACAGCAGTATAATCCGTGATATCAGTACAGAATTCTTGAAAATGGCGAATGTAAACAAATACAGTAATCACATGACTTGCAGTATTCTTTTTTTGGCACTGAAAGACATATGCGCTGTATGTATATATCTGATCTTGATGTGCCGTTATTTCAGCAGTCTACTGTATCAAAGTGTTCAATGCTTTCTACAAAAATTTTATACAGTACACATATTATACCTTTGCGGTTATCTCAGGCATGGACTTATGACTGGAGGCACTAGAATCACTGTCCTCTGAATCTGAACTTGAACTGCTGTCACCTGAACTGCTTCCTGAGGAGGATGATGACACTGCTTCCAGTGCAGGAGGAGGGCACATGTCAGAACTGGAAGATCTATAATGTTAAATTCAAAAATGAGATCAGTTTGGTGAATCATTATAAATAAATAACTGTATTATCATCTGAGAACATTTTTTTTGTATATCTGTCTTAATCCAATTTCATTAAGTGGGTGCCTAAGTGAGCTAATCCAAAAGAAAAATTATTATATATTTTAGCTATCACTTTTTTTCTAGTTTCTTTCTTTAAAATCACTTAACAAGGCTACATTTTGATCAAATAATACTTTTATAGAAGTAAATATGAGGTGTGGCAATCAAGTTTCTGGATTGGTACAGTTTTGGTTATGTTTGATGAGTTTGAAAATAAAAGACGTGGTATGCTGTATTTCAACCTTTGTCCATCAGGCTGATAGGTTGCAAGTAGCAACCAGTTTCACGATTGTCACGATTTTGCAACAAACAAATATCAAATCTTACTTTAAAATGGGAAAATCTGCAACAGAAACATATGCAATGTTAAAAATTGTTTATGGCGATGAAACATTAAGTCATACCAGTGTGTTTCAATGGTATAAGTGGTTCAAAGACAGATGTGAGGATGTTTATGATGACTTAAGAAGTGGGCAATCATCAACTTATTGAAATAATAGGGTTGCTAGAGATCGTTCACCAGCTGACCCTCAGAATGATGGCTAATGAGTTGGATATGATTTATCAAATTCTGCACAAAGATTTAGGTAGAAGGATTCTGAACAATCTTGATGCCAAGAAAGATGAGGTACTGATGGCATTCTTCCACTTGTTCTAAAAATCTGTGCTCCTGCTCTGTGTCACCATTCTATACTTTTTTTTATTCCACTGGCATTTTTCCTTTTGCTTGGAAATTTTCTCATATCAAGCTAGTTTTTTTCAGACAGCTGTAATTCCCTCCCATCCAATTATCATTCTATTGCACTTACCTCTACTCTTTCGAATAATGGGAAAATCCATCAACTAATCCTATTAAACTATTTCAAAACCTTCCATATGATCTCCATCAATGTCTATCAACTGGTGATATATTGGCTATGTTATTCATATTTGGACAAATTCAATGCATAAGTTTTGTGAAATGTATGCAGTTGTTCTTAGCATTTCTAAGCCTTTTAATTATGTTTGGCATAAAGTTATTCTAAGCAAGCTCCCATCTTATTGGTTACTGACTGATTTTTGCAACTGAATATCCAGTTTTATCTCTGACCACTCACTGCAAGTGATAGTAAACAGCTCTGTTTTCTAACTTTTAACTAATTCTGGTGTTCTCCAATGTTCATTTCTTTCTTCCACCTACTGAAAATCCTATTAGTGGTTTTGTTGATGTTAGCATACTACATACATTCCACCATCCAATTTGAGAAACCTTGTCTTGCACAAACAGCTTCAATTTCTCAAATATTCTCCACCTAGTCCTTAAATGCCAATCCCCAGTTAATTCTTCAGTGGGGCAAAGAAAACACTGTTAATTTAATCTCTCTAAAACTCAAGCTTGTCTTATTTCTTGCAAAAAAAAAAGAGTCTACCATTTCTTTGCTCATCTTCAGTGATACACAGATTTCTAAACAAGGCCACTATTTCCCTAACTAAGAATTACCCTAACTTGTAATCTCTTGGCATAAGCACATCACAAATATTGCTTCCTCTGACTCCAAAAAACTGGGTTTTCCTTTTTGCTTTTGTCATTACTTTTCTTCCAAACAACAACTTACTCTGTACAAGTCTCAAATCTGCCCTACCTTGGAATATTATTTCAGAAAAATCTGGGGTGGTGTTCCCAGATATTTCAGGCTTCTGGACTTCATTCAAAAAAAGGCAGTCAGGTTAATTAATGACCCATCTCTCCACTCTTTTCTTTTTAGATGCTTCCACAGGCTTGGTTCTCTTAAATTGACAGCTGTAATTCTTCCATTCACTGTCCAAACTTAACAGAACCTACTTCTCCTCTTCCTTATTTATCCCTTCTACCTCAGTTTTCTGGGGCAACCTTCCCTTCAAATATATTTCCTGAAAATTATAACCTACACATGGTATTAACTACTATACATTCTCATACTTTTCACATTTGGAGTTTTCATTAAATAAAATGCATACAAATTTATAACTGGGAGCTAAATATGATTTTGATAACTGAAAAATAGTGGAAAAAAAACTGTTGAAGCTAAACATAAATAAAGCATCTGTGGGCTAATGATGGTAGTTATTTATGTTAAAAGCAGCAGCAGCAGGAGAGTTATAAAAACCTTTGGGCATAATTAGGAGGGCATATTTGGATTTGGGAGATTCCTATAGATTGTAAATGTGCAATTGTCTCTTACCTATTCACAAGGGGGAGGGATCAAAGGAGGAAATGAGTAATTAGAGACCTGGAAACTTGACTTCTATTCCTGGGAAAATAATGGAGTCAGTGGTTAAAGAAAAAAGTATTGCAAAGAGCATCTTGACAGGAATGCAGTTATACAGAAACTCAATATAGATTTGTTAAGAGAAGATCTTTTCTGACCAGTCTGATTCTGTGGTACAGTAACAAAGGAACTGGAAGAAAACAATAATTTTGACATCATATACTTGGACTTCGATGCAGGGAAAGTCTGTTTGTACGTCCAAATAAAAGACTGCTGTACAGATTGTCATACCATGGCAATAGGGGCTAGTTACTGCTATGGATAAAGGGATGGTTGAGTGGCAGAAGACAGATGGTGGTTATAAATGGGCACTATTCTTCTTGGACTAATGTTTTTAGTGGAATTCCTCAAGTTTCAGTTCTAGGCTCCCTACTGTTTTTTTTTCACTATTTATTAACAATACTGATGAAGGCATATCAAGCTTATTGTCTAAGTTTGCAGATGATACAGAGGTTTGGTAAAGGTTGTTTAATGACAGGAATCAAGGTATACTACTGCAACAAGATCTAGAAAAATTGAACAGATGGGCTGAGGAGTGGCAGTTGAGGTCTATCTAACATTGTAAATACATGGTACTACATAGGCAACAGTATAACATCTAAATTAGGGTCCACACTCAAGGTGGTGGAGAATAAATGAAACTTGGGGTAATTGTACAACCTTACATAATTTGGTCTGGTTTGGGTTTTATTGGCACATTTGCAACTAGAACTATAATGTGCCAAAACCAGATCATGTAAAAGATTTTAATGACATAACAAAGTAGATCGCTATGTCAAAAAGGTATAAAAGGTACATTTTAAATAAAAATATTTAGTGCTTTTAAATAATTAACGATAGGTGACACTTGGTCATTGTTGGATAAAATCTGACCAAGTGTATAAGGCTTGACAATTAAAAGCAGTTAAATATAAAGCACATTTGTGTCTATAATGTGGGCACTCAGATAAAATATGTCGAATGATTAAAAAGATGTTACAGTTCTCATACACAGGGACTTTGTCTACCCCTCAGAAGGAATGAATGTGTAAGATGACTGTGTCCTATGCAGAGGAAAGCAAGAACAACTTCCTCTCTATGATTCTTGCACAGGATAGATTGTTTTTGATTACAGGATTTATTATGTAGATTGTCCATGCCATGACAAAGTTCTCTTAACAGTGCAAAGAGACTTCTAAGAACAATTTGCTTGTGGATTTCTGTCACTGATATACAGGAATTTTTCCAGTAGCAACAAGGAAAGTATTATTCTGTTGTAGAAGGCAGTGGCTGAGTACTGCAAACCGGTCTGGAAGCCTTATTTTAAGAAAGATGTGGAAGTTTAATAGTTTCTGCCCTTCTAAACCATAATAGCACCTCGCTGTCCATCTCCAATCTGCTTATGCCCATGACTCAGGTTCCTATCATACAGTTCTATAAAGAATTCCTCCTTGTCTACCTCAGTATCCACATTATAAATAATAATTTTGAGTCAAGGGCAGTTCGGTTTGAGAACATCACACCTAAGTGCCAGATTCTCTCATTACTCTAGCTGTTCCACATCATGTTCACTTTCCATTTTCAATGCAATTTTTCTTTCTATTATCTGTCTTACCTTTCTTACTCTTACTGTTTTAACATTCCTTTCACTGCATCTCGAACATCTTTACTGGTTTTCAAGGTCAAATTATCTTTAGCTTTGATAATAATGCAATGATTTTTGCCAGGAGCCTTAATGTTAGCTTGCACCAGTCCTGGCTTTTTCTCATCAGTAACTACTCCTGCAGAATCTAAATTCCTAACAACATCACTGTACAATGTCTCCTTTACCAGTTTGTCATTCTTATCTGAATGCGTATTGAAGGTTATATTGTGTAAGTCTCTTATTTACGTCTTGTACATTTTAATCCTACTATTGAGATGCAAAATTTTCTCTTTACAACTTTCATTTTGGTGCTAACTCAATTGCAGTACTTTCCCTCACAGCAATGGGATTTTGCTTTTTGCCACTCTACTGATACCATTCTCTTTATTGAAAAGAAAGTTGTGTGTATTTGACTGTAACATGTTAGTCATCTCAATTATAGTATGGCCTGCCACAACTATCATCACCATTGATAACACTGTGATCATCTCCCCCCCCCAGCATCACAAATGATTTCATCCAGTTTTAAGTCGGGCTGTAACTTTACATTCGCTTCTTCAACCGCAGGCAAAATCTCCCACATAGAATCAGGGCATTTGAACTCTACTTAAATCGTCCATATTTGTCATTTGTTTCATGTTGACCATCCTCCATACGAGCAAGTTCCAGCTCAATATTTCTGATGACGCTGTCAAGACCTGCTTGCTCCTTCTGTGATTTACAGAGTTTCCTTTGCATCATGCTTTGGTGTTTCAAATTATCCCTAGACGATTTGACCACCAGTGAGTCTGAAATCCCAGTAACAATTTCGCTGTCTGCTCCTTTTGATCATTCCTTGCTAACACTAGTGCAGAGTGTGGTTCATCCTCCTGTTATCATATGTAGATAGTGGGCTATCTTCCAATGCAACACCAGACACATCACCCTCCCAATCCTTACTTAATGTCCGTGTATGTCATCAGCAACTGGCTCATTAGATGTCTCAGTCACCTGCAAGAATAATTTCTGTGACATGATCAAGCATTGCATCAGAAGATCTAAAACAGTAATCCAATCTAGGAAAAGTAGAACAGACATGTTGCAGGTAATGCCAAACAACAAAAACGAGTGGCTCAGAATGGCCATGAGAAAGAGATTCCATTGGAGAAGAGACCATCACCAAGTTGTAATCTGAGAAGCCTAGAGGACCACTAGCATTGATGGTGTAATTTTAATGGCTGTTTGTGAGAAAAAGATCAATAGTGTTGGATGTGTAGTTAGGAATGTCTGATATTCTGGTAGGTAAATGAACAAGCTGAGTGAGGTCATTAATAATTGCAAAAGCATCAGCATTTCATCCATCTGGGTCTGCACAACTAGAAAAGAAGCCAAATAGTTGTGAACATATACACAAAGAAAATTACCACACTGTTAGGAAAGTTAGATTGGAGAAAGTCAAGTTTCAAAGAGTGATTAGTGCAGTTGGGAGAATGATAGAAACAACAGATGAACATGACAATGGGGTAGAGAGAGAGAGAGATTTTAAGCCAGATGAGATCAAAAAGAGGATATTCCAAATTAGAAAGTTTCTGACAAGGAATATTAGAGCAACACATGCATAAGTTCTGCCTATGAAGCCAAAGGAATCATAAAAAGAATAATTAGAGAAACTGAGGTGAGTAGTGGTTGAAGCAACTGATAATTGTGATACTGGAAATGAGCATAATTAATACTTCTGGTATTCTCATCCCTAAAAACTAATTCAAACATGAATGTAGATGCAAAATACTTATTCCGTTTGTTACCAATCTGAAGGAGGATTATCGATAATCATGTCATTCATCCCTTTCCTTCTACTGTTAACATGAACAAAGAATTCTTTGCTGCTTCTCATAATCTGTCTTTGCTTGCCTAATCCCCTTTGTGATGTAACTAAAGATTAGTTTGTACTTAATGTAGGATTCTGTGTCCCTGATAATTTATAATCATCCCATGCATTTTTCTTCTCTGCCACTAGTCTCACTGGTTCATCTGAAAGTCAAAACCCTGAATGATATCTCTTAGTTGTCATAAATAGCTTCTATGATTACATCCCTGAATATTTGCAATTGGTCCTACTGTAAAGAATTTCAAAACTGTGTAAGGCCACTAGTCACCTTTCTAAAACAATATCCCATTGATAGCAGTTATATCTTTAAGTAAATCTCATATAATACAGGAGGGCCCATAAGTAAGGAAATTACTTTGAATAGCTGCTAATGTAAATATGTATAAGTTATTGGAAAAATAGCTTATAATATTTTTTAATTGTGTCAAAATAATTTGAACATAGGAAAAGTACCACGAACCTTAAAATGAAGAAGAGGAGTGAAGTAGCATGCAAAATATGAAAATGCTGCAGAAGTTTCATGCCAGTTCAAAAAGTTTTTTTGGACATAAGCTACCCACAATAAAGACCATAATGCAAACTGTGAAGAAGTCTGATGAATTCAGTGCACAATCTACCAAAACCCAGTAGACCTTGTATCTCACAGACACAGTAGACTTTCAGAATAATGGCACCTTTGAGGATTCAAGGTGCTGTTATTACGATTTTTCTGTTATATAGAAGGCGCCTCCGTGGGCAGGAGCAGCAGTGTGTAGCACACACTTCTTGATTAGACTGGGGTTCGAGCCCGTGACCAGAGGATGTGGAAAGGTCAGGGAATGACTACCGTATATCCCCGGAGCAATATGGCCTTAGTTGCTAATGCTCCTAATAACCAAATAACAACAACAACCATTATATAGAAAGTTTTATTTTTAATATATTTGAAGCTAAATAAGCAATAGAGAGATTAAAAATGCAATTTTATTAACTGCACATGAAAAAACATAAACATGTTGATGATCCAATATTATATTCTGCCATTAATACACTCCTGCTTATGCCCCATTCCATTTTCTCTATTATATCAAGTTTAGTCTGCGCAGGTAGTACAGTGGTATTATCATCATCCTTCTCATACCGGGTGGAAAAGGCTTGGGTTCGAATCCAATCGATGACAGAAGGAACTTTCATGGGCTTTTTTTCACTCCATGGCTGAGTTAGTTGGTCTCAGGCGTAGATAGCAAGGTTTTTTTCTCAGAAACTGGGGTTTTTTGTCCAGCAAAACAGGCAACTCAACCAGAAAACACATGGGTATATGAATTAATTTTCTGGGTGACTCCAATGTAATAGTTTGGATTATATTAAGTTTGTCACTAAACTTTAATGTTGTTCTTTTCTTCTCTGCATGAGGTTTATTAACTTTAGGAGCCATAGTGAGGGGTTTTAATTTAAAATAAATGTAAAACAGCGGTATAATCTGTGATATCAGTACAGAATTCACTTTCAAAATGGAGAACATAAACAAATACAGTAATCACGTGACTTGCCATTTTCTTTTTTCGGCAATGCATCTGTGCTGTATGTAAACATCCAATCTCAATGTTCTGTTATTTCGACAGTCTACTGTATTTACCAATTTGGAACTAGAATACTGAAAGACAGAAAAAAATCTCAAAGAAAGTGATGCAGATTAATTTATGGATGGTGTCCACAAATCTTCTTTACAAAACTAAAATGTTATTGTATGAATAAGGTATAATACAAACCTGAAACTACATACAGGTGATAGAGGATATCTTCATGTTTTAATTAGAAGTGTTCAATGCAAGTCCCTTTAGTTACTCTGCAGATATCCCACCTATAATTTAATTTCTCCCATATTCAGAACTACGTATCTCATTCAGTAAAACTGATTGCTTCAACAATGCATTGTTTAAGTTCCAAAATGGTTCCTGCCACAGGAACATACATTAGTTTTCCAGGAATTCCTATAGAGTAAAATCTAAAGAAATTAGACCAGAAGATTGTGGGGAGCACTACAAGGTGAGTCTTTCACTTCCCAGAAAATAACGTGTTCAGGTATGTCAAGTTGCCATTATTGTCATCCTGCAGTTGGGACAGAAGGAAATTCTGTAAATGTCCAAATACCCAATGCCTGTGATGGTAGCTTCTCCAAAGAAGAACAATCGATATATGTTTTTGACAACTCATTGTGCAAAAGGCAGTTGTTGTTGGTATTCCAATATTTCCTACAGCTTTTCTGTGTCTCACATCTTACTTGTTTACATTTTCATGATTCATTTCAGGAAGATATCACTATCAGCCTTAGGCTGAAACATTTCCAAACAAAATTCCATCCTCTTGGTTTCGTTGTTGATTGACAGCTTCTGTATGAGCTGAAACTTTTTTTTTGTATGATTTCATCCTCAGATGGCAACGTGAAGGGGGAACATCCACACTGTTAACCTTGATATTCCTGGGATTTGAGAAAAACTTCCTCAGACCAGCTCCAGTGCACCCTCACTGACTTTTCTTTGGCCACCACTTTTCTGAGATGACATGACATCACAAACAAAGTGTCCTTCATGAATTTTCTGTATCACTGCAGAGCTTTAGTTCTACCAAGTCTATCACTGCTCTTATGCATTAAAGATGACGACCTATTTTGATTCAAAGAAACTGCCAATGCTTTTATATGTAAATTTTGAACACTTATTAAAGTTTACAATTTACAAATAAGAGCAGTGGTAGACTGCAACTTAGAAACAAAAGTGAATTCCGCCATAATTACCTTTTGTTCACTCAGGTGAGGGCCTAGTTTGGATCTACAAAACATCATCAATACATTTGTCAGAATATCATTATGATATCTAAGTGCAACTAATTAAGGTGCTGTGATTGTTTATCTGCCCCAATGATAAGAGAAGCATGTCAAGATTGTAGCATGCCTTTTTTTACCAGTGTTTATGTTGAGTAAGGCTAGATGCAAATAGTTGTGGCAAAGGTGGAGTCAGTACATACTATAAATAAGAACTATCAATAGAAAATAGAATGCTTGTTTCTGTAACCTGTACTGGATGCACACAGGAAACATCTGAACAACTCTGAAAATCAAAACAGACCATATGTACACAACACAGAACTATGAAGGGCAAATTGTGAGAGTTCTCTCCCTCTGATAAAATTGAGCAATAATATTTCTTTTACAATCTAAAATCTCTGTACATACCTGCGGCTGCAAGCTGGTCCAGGAGCCATTTTTAGAGTTGGAAGCTGAAACAAAACAAAAAGGGAAGCAATGTATTAAATAGAATACTGCAATATTTACCAAGTTTAAGAAAACCTGTGAGAAACTACATGACTATATATATTATTTAATACTCCACTGACTAAATTGGGGGGGGGGGATCCTACATACAAGATGATTCACCAGACTCTCTCTCTCTCTTCAGGAATAATCTGTATAATATACTGACCTCAAAATGAAATGAAGCAAAAATATAAACTGATCAGAATGCAATACAAATGAATATTAAATATTCATTTACATTGCATGCTTCAGCAAAGAAATTCTATATGTTAGCAACATATCTTTATTTATATATTTACAATAAAAAAAAATCACTTTAACAGACTGGACATGTACAGTCTGTTAAACTTCAAAGAAATGCATATGGTCACTAATGTCATGAAAAAGTACTGTACCATGAAATAAAAAGTGTTTTAATAATGTATTTTACTACACTTATAGTTGTATGAAGTAAAAGTGGTGACCTGGTTTAAAGCTTATTCAGAATCTGAAGAGCTTTTCAGCTTTCTCTTCTTCAATAATACCAGTAATAAACCTTAGTGAGAATCTGGCAACTTGGACCCTCCCCCACTCCAGCGACTCAGTGATACTTTCTTCAGTGAGCTCTTGTAGTTGTCACTGGTCTCAGAGTCAATTCATATCCCTGTCACAGAGGATTTTGTTTAATTCATTTGGAAGAATGCAAAACATCTAAGTGGCACCTCAACAGAAGATGGAAGACTTCAGATTATACACTAAATGGCCAATTTATTCGGTACATCTAGTCATTTCAAGAAATAGAATACTACTTCAATAACAGCATCATGCAATATAAGGCAGGTGGGAAGATATGCAGGGATGCTGTGCATATGAAAGATTTAAGTGACTCTGAATGTGGCATTATAGTCAGTACTAGTATCTCAAAAACTGAAACATGGCTTGGTGTTTTCACATATGGGTGTATCGAGATTGATCCAATAACTGAATAACATCCAGCCAATGCTGATTCTGTGGTTGGAAACAGCTTGTTGAAGCCAGAGGCCAATGTAGGCTGATAAGACTTGTGCAGAGTAATAAAAAGGCTATATTCAGTTATGTGGTAACCAAAGAAAGATCTCAGAATGCACAACTCATTTGTACTCATTGTACCATTTGGGGGTGGGGGAATAAAAAAGATGTGGGCTCAGGAACACTGAAAAAAACGATTGGAAAAAAAAAAAAAAATGCTGCCTGGTTTGACAAATCCCAGTTCCTATTGTTTCACGCTGATGGAAAACCAGAACAGCATAAATCTGCCCAGCCAAATGTCCTGCTAATCAAAACCACTAGGGAGTTCTACCTGTACAACTTTTTGCATGTCAAGAATGCAGAAATGGTGATGAGTCCATGCCATGGACTATGGTGATAAGCAGTTGAGTCCATGCCATGATGAATTCAGGCTGTTCTGAACCTAATCACTATCAGATAGGTGTACCTAATAAAATGGCCATTCATTGTAACTGCTGATGTTTTGCAGTACTTTGCTCTCTGGTATACAACACTCCCAAAACCACTAGTTAGTTCTACCTGCACAATTTTGCATGCCAAGAATGATACTTTTATTCATCAAGCAAAGCAACTATGTTAGGTGATAATGCCAAGCACTTAATTTCCTCTTATGAGCTTTTCTATCAAAGAACATGAAGAAATGGTATCAGTGATGAACAAAGCCTTGAAATTCTCACCCAGAATGTTGGACTTCTACCTAATAATTACCAAATCTCAGGTTTCCACAGTTATAGAACCAGTCAGAAGCAATTCCTTTTGTGGATAATGTTATAGTTATGATTTATATAGCACATTAATACACAAATTTGTGTAAATACGCTGATTTATAAATGTTGTGTGAGCTGAATAAACCCTATTGCCTCTGCCTGAGATCAGCTAACAGCCCCAAGTGAAGGGGCCTTTAACCCATAAGTAGTTAAGGTAGGTTGATTAGACCCAGATCAGTTCAGTGATTTTGTGCTGTTTGTCTACTCCATCCACACAGCTAAAACTCTCAATGCCTTTCAAAAAAAATTATTTTCTCTGATTTCCCCATTTAAAATTACATAAACCTATGTTGGTTATCATAAAAACAAGAAGAATGGTGGATCAAGTATGAAACGCTACCAAACCATTTTAATTTATTCCAGTCAAAAGCAAATAGTGGGAAGTAACTTAACTAAGCTTGCTCTGAAAGAGCTATCTCAGTTGCTGGATTTTTAAAGTGTCTGTGATTTGTGCACTAACTATAGCAAATCAGCTACTGCTACTAGTGCATGGCAGGCATTTGGCACTCACATGTTAAGATTGGAATTGAAAAGAACTACACTATAATAGCTTTCGTACAGGCAAACATCGTTTTTTTGGAAAAAAAAAAAAAACTGTATACTTTCTTTCTTCAGTGTGTATTACATCTATAACAAAATTTCAAGGAAATTTATCTATTGCCCATCACGCTAAACTTACAAAAACTGATGTCAAACTATTAATTTAATTCCATTTAAACCTTATGTGCAAAAAAAAAAAAAAAAAGCACACTGTTTATAATGAATTGTTTTTTAAAATTTGTATGATTCAAAAACTTTTATATATATTTGACTTAGCTTCTAATAGATAAATTTCCTTGAAATTATGTTACAAATCTCCAAAAGCCAGATCAAATTGAATAAATATAATTACTGCAATTATTAATAAGAAATTCTGATTTTGCAAGATAGTATTACTAACCAGGAGGGATGGATCATAAATTTTTGTCTCTCCTTTTAGACCCAGTCCAAGTTCTCATGTGACTACTTTGGGGTTAAGAATTCCTTGTCTGGGAAGGAATTCAATCAGTGACAACTGCCACCTACTAACTATCAGAAATTGAAAAACAGGAGACTTTTAATAGAGATCTAGATTTAGTCATATTACTCTGGAATTGTACTACCAGACTTTTCTTCCAAAATTATGATAACTAATATATGTCGTATATTGCAGTAGTAAATTATGCATACTTTCAAAAAAATGCAATAAACTGTATTAAAATTCTTTTCTTTTTTTATTCATTCTATTGAATTACATAGTAAATGACTGAAGCAAAATCCTTATGTTCCATGAACTGGAGAGTAAAGGCAAAAATTAAGTTCACATAAATGGTGACCTCTGAGACTGTTTTTCATTTTTGAAAGAATAGCAAAAAATTGTTATACAATCAACAGAAACCACAGAGCACATATAGATGCTGCTGTTCAGATAAACAGCAGCCTGGTATACTGTAATCATAAAAATAGTTACAACAAATGTGTAAACTTCTTTTGGCACTAAGAGGCTGCTCTGCTGTGTGTGAGAGAGAGAACCTAATCTACTGTAACTTGTAATGTAGCGTTCATGCTTAACTCCTAAAGTCACTGTGACTTGACTGTGTGGCTACTATTCATGATTCCAACTAGAATCCTATATTTCAATTGTACTAACCTATCTGATATCACTAATGACAATACAAATTGTTCACTTATTATTATACTAGATAATCTAAACTACTCACCTCATTCTCAATATTTTCGTCACAGCAACCAGTGTAGATGGAGGGGAATGTTTCCCACCTCTTTTTTTTTTACTTTGCTTGGGGGGGGGATGCATTATCTCAAGTGGGAGAAATGTTTCATATTTTGAACAAACTGTAATTCAATAAAATCACACCAGTCGGTCTGCATTTTAAAGAAAGTTCTCTGATTGACATTAGAGGGATTGCTGAGGATCTAATGTCAATCCCACCATAGACAAAATTCTGAATTTCCAAAAGTTCTCTGATGTTTTACTGTTGATAAGAAATCTGAACTACTATTTTAACACAAATTTCAAAAGTTACTTGAAATTGCCCTAGTATATCAGAATTTTTTACAAATAAAAATATTGGTGGAGATGCTTCTGGTTTATTTTATATTTTTACAGATTTTACAAATAAGTTATTTTTATATAAAAACAGAAATATCAAAAGCCTCAAACTGGATTTCTTATATGCTAATTTTGGTGGCTCTTTTTAGTACCTAGCAGTAGTTGGCCACCACACTGATTTTCCATTTCTTTTGTATCCTAATGGAATCATTCCCCCTGCTCTTCACTTAAATTACCTGAATTTTCTGGGAAATAGTTAAGATGAGGGTGCAAGAAATGTACCTTAAAACTCATACTGAAACCTAGTTTCTGAACTTCTCCAGCAGGTTGCTCACAATCTGGAGTTTTGAAAGAATAGCAAAAAATTATTATACAATCAACAGAAACCACACAGCAAGCATAGATGCTGCTGTTCAGATGAACAGCAGCCTGGTCTCTGTTATCATAAAAATAGTTATAACAAATGTGTAAACTTCTCTTGCCACTGAGAAGTTTACAAATTCATTGTGAACTCTTGACACACAGTTTCCCACAAAACTGTGTACTACATTTTTATAGTCAGTTCAAGCATCTTTTCCAGTTTAGATTCTTCAAACATAGATTCTAGCAATAGCTTTCAGATTTGAGATACAACAAAAATTTCTGCTTTGATTTTTTTTTGTTATGTAAGTGAGGGGAATTTAGTGCACAATTACAGGACCTGGATGAACTGGTTCATTATCTTGATGGCCACACCTTCCTTTCCCACTGTTTGCTACTTGCTTGACTATCCCTCCTCTCACACAAAAAGAAAGGAATTTTTGCATGACCAGGTTGTTGGTTGAATAGTAGACCAATAACTTTTAAATCTCCACACACCCCCACTAGCCAATCATGATTCTTGTTCTTGTACTGAATTTTTTCTAAGAGAAGCTTAACAATTTCATAATTTTCTTTTAAGTGTGCCGAATAGGCTACAGGAATGGATGCATGTTTTTTTTTTCCATTATGAAAGAGAACTCCTTTGAGGCTTTTCTTCAATCAGAAAATAAATACCCTCTACTCTGTTGAGTGGTAGAAAATTCCAAAAAACGTTCATAACTGCAGGAATGTTGTTGCAATATATCATTGAACCTTCTTTGTAAAAATGGGGAACTAATGCTTTTTCATGATATCTATATCATGAATAGACTGTTCTCAGGGCCAGTGGATTCTTTGATTTCACTCTTGACCCTGAAAGCTCTGCAGACCTTTGGGTAGATTTAAACCTCTCATTAGATCATAAAGTTCATTTTGTGTATTTGTGGTGGTCCACAGTTAAATTTCTTCATCACAATAATTTATATCATCCTCTAGATCATAAATGTCAGATATGCAATTTGATGACACATATATTCAAGAGCAGCAACTGTTACAGCTGAAGTAATGTTCTTTGCATTATAACCTGCTACATTTAGGAATCAAAAGTAGAAGTCATTAATATGATCCTAAGGTTCCATTCATGCCATGGGAATAATAAATGTCATGACTTTCCTTTCACACATTTCCACATCTGCAAGCCCTCCACACTATATAGGGGGGTCCCTAATTTAATTCCAATATATTCAACATGTACATTTTTCACAAATGATCTTGGTTGTGTGAACAACCCAAAATATATTTGGATTGTTTACACAACCAAGAGTTGCTATTGTCAAAGACAAAGAATACGAAAATCATGTTAGAAGTGGATACTAGTTAGCATGAATGCAGCAGAAAACTTCACAAATTTATATAGCTACCTGAATTGCAGGTTTGACATATCTAAAATGCCTGAGCACATTTATACCTGTCAGTCACAAAGGGAAAAAGTATGCATATCGCATATACACGAAATATTTATTTAAGAAAACAATTCTTACTGTTTGTAAATTAGCTGTACGTGATAGATAAAAACAGTTTGGATTTTTAGAATTAGCACTAAAAATACACCCAGAAACATCATGAATTTTGGAAACATCAAAATCTATGCAGACCAGTGTTATAATATGTAGCTGATTTATTTTCACATCATTTATTTTATGTACATGAAATTTTGACCTATTCCACCTCTGGTTAAAAATGGAAAGCAGTGACCCATAATATTATGATGTTCAAATTTGATGCATTCTGTCTACTAAGAGGACTGTCATTTCCAAAGAGCACAGTACAATTTCCATCACTTATGATTCCACTAAAGATATATAATAAAAAATGTATCTTTTATTACATATTAATTATTAAAATATTTCATTGATATGTGTTAAAAACTAGATATAGAAATACATAGATAAATTTAATAAAAGATGATACACTCCAATGCATAAAACAAGAATATTTGAATAACTATTTTTATGACTTCAAAATAACCTTAAATGCATAATATTCATATAAATATATTTGTTTTGTGCAGTGGAGTGTCATCTTTATTATATTAAAAACCTAACCCTTAAACAAATATGTACATTCATTTTTCAAAGTAATTTCCCACATTAATTTGACAGATGTAATGTATGAATTGTCTTAAAATCTTCTAATAAGAGCTGCTATCTTGTAATTGTACAAAAATGAGTTATAACAGATGACATTGAAGTTACTTTGAAAATCAGAAGAGGAGATTGCACCTACTCGCCACAGTCATCTAATTTGAGCTTTATAGAGCCAAAGCTGATGGAAACTGAATAGATATATTCTGATTTGATTTTTGACAATAATTTCAAGTTACATAATCAAGCCAAATAAGAACAAATTAATATTTCAAAGTATTTGTGTACAAAACTTTATGAAGAAATCTGCAACTGGCCAATAATAGAAAATCTTGCTTGTGAAAGAGTTGAATTATTATTATTTAGTTTACTTGGACGTGGGGTAGGGATGGTCATAAATAAACCTACTAGAGGAATGTAAGTATTTTGTTTCTCAGAATTCCCTAACTGAATTTGCAGAAAGTCAGCTTGCCATGGATGGTGACAGCAGCCTGTCAACAACCTTGGCAATTAAATTTAGCTGTTGTATGAATACATTGTTAAATATATAAATTTATTTACTAACTTAAATTTGTATATTTAACAAAAATACAACATGCACGAGAGTTTTATATTACACCAATAATGTGATAAGTTTCATTGTAACTGCAATAATACACCAACCATATAACTGAAACTTTATTAAATAGGAATAATATATAGTGTAAGAACGGATCAAATTAAAATGATAAAATAAAAAATATATATAAAGAATAGCATTACATTATATGGAATAAAAGCGATAAAACAACGGTAGCTTTCAGAGGCGATTGCCTCCTTTATCCACAATAAGACTTATCATGGTACATCCTTAAATAACTGCAGGATCACGGCTCGCAGCACTGAAACTGGAAATGGCTCAGAAGCGTGCCAGATGGAAACGTTAACCCCATCCCAGAATTACAGTTTCAAAGAGAGAATGAATACGGATTCCCCTGTCTCTATTAATTGTATTATGCTCAGAAGAGCAAATCCGCAAACTCTCGAGCCATTTGTGCAAGCGGTCGACTATAACAGCACCACCAGGTGAAATTTGGTGGTCCCCCTCCCAAAAATATTCGGCCAGAGCAGATTTCCCATAATCTGCGGGCTTTACTGCATTAATATGCCTCCCCATCACAACATTCCCCACAATTCAGGCATTTAATCTCATATATGACCGCATTTGTACCTTCCATGGGTACGGGATCTTTAACCTTTGACATGACTGTGTGCAATCTTTGCACTGGTAGTTGCACGCAGCATCTGACAAGCACGTAATACTAGAGTGATTCGCTCAGTAAACTGGATAGTAGGGGATTTATGCAGTGGCAATAGGTATAAATGGCTCTCTTCATCCATGTTCTGCTTCCCGAACATATTTATCCAAGATCTTCTGGGGGTACCTGCATTTCCTGAAATCTGCCGTGATATGTTTAATCCCCTCCTTTCTATCCTCAGAGCCACTACAGTGGGAACCAGCCCTATCCAACAAAGCCTAATAACACTATTCTTGTGATTGTTGGCTTGTGCCACGTTATAAGGAGTATATTGTACATGGGTTTTCTATATACACTCATTTTTATTCTAGGGCCATCTCTATACATCAAGGAATGGGAGGATAACATCCATTTCTGCTTCCAAGGTAAACTGAGAACCTCATCCTCTCTCCCCCCTCCGTACAAAGGCGAATGTATTTTTGACATATGGGGGAAACGGACCTGTCAAAAATATTAGACTCGAGCTCCTCCATAGCTAGGTTTGCTATAACGGCATTAATTGGTGAGCCCACCGCTGCACTATGAACCTGCTTATACATGGTGGTACTGAGACATAGTTCTACCCTGCTACAAATATCTTCTATGCTCAAGGGAGTCCTGTCCCTTAAGGTGTCAGCCCTCTCCAACACCATGTTCACGCATTTCACCCAATGCTCGATGGGATGCATGTAAACAGACACCACATTGAATGACACCATGGCCTCGCCCTCTTCAATGACTTGAGCATGTATAAACTGCACAAAGTTTCCACTGTTTTTGATGGTAAAGTTCAAACATCCTATGATAGGAGATGCAATGGATTCCGGTTAATTGGGACAAATCTTAAAGAACAGAACCCAATCAAGAGAATAGCCAAAGTTTATTTCACTTAATTGGGACAACATGCCATTTAATCGGGACAGGAGACCACAGCACTCGAGATTACCCTACAATTGTCTCCGACCATACCACATGGTTCGGTCGGATTTCTGGAGGTCACGACCATAAAACAATTAGCAGTCCTGTTTATTGGGCTTTTCTGTTAGTGCTTCAATCATATAAAAAAATTAATTTTAAGAATCTGCTCTTCATTCCTATTTTTTAAGCTTCGTAACTTGTTACTCCATTCTCACTTGCGATTTGTGTGTGTGTGTGTGTGTGTGTGTGCCATGTTCTTTGTTATTGTTTGCTTATCTTTTTTACTGTTTTAAATTTTAACCCCCACCCACAAATGTCAGTGAACAGAAATGTCAACTAGTTAGTATGTACATATTAATTAAACTATGCACATGTGTAAATTTATTTTTATTTATCTTCTATGCTCATGTGGAAAATATTCTTACGATTTTCACGTATCATTTAATTTTTTAATTGGTAACATAATAAAGTCTAAATTTGCACTTAATACAGTATATCTTTACTTTCATGGCCTGTTGTTAATATTCTTTCTATTTTTTTTTCACTAATTAGAATTAAACTTTAATTCGAAAACGTGATCACAATGACCGATACTTACTACATATCGTATAGTGAATGGTACTTTACTATGGTGAGTCCACTGTAACATGATCTGATCATACAGAAAATCAATCGTAAAGCTATATTTTTAACTATTTACATGAAACTTCGCATAATTGGGGCAGCTGCTTAATTGGGCCAAAATGCACTAATCCCGATGTGTCCCAAATAACTGGAATCGAATGTATTAGTTTGGTTAGATATCTGGATAATGCATGCATAGGGCTGCCTCCAAGGATAGAAAGGAGGAGATTAAACATGTCAGAGCAGATCTCAGGAAATGTGGGTACCCTCAGAAGATCTTTAGCATTAGCATTAGCATAGGCATATGATGCAAGAAAGCAAGCTTATTCAGCATCAGCCAAAAAAAAAAAAAAAAAAACACTCCCATTTCACCCCTCCGTTCGTTCGAAATACCTGTCCAGTTGAGCTTTAAATTTGTTTAGGCTATCAACTTCAACACCAAGTGATGGAAGTCGGTTCCACCAACCAACCACCCGCTGGCCAAAGGCAAATTTCCGCACATCTATCCGACATCCGTCCTTCCTCAATTTGAATTTATGCCCTCTGAGGTGATTATTCTGAGAAAGATGAAGAATCCCATTGGCATTGAGCATGCTCAAACCATTCAAAGCTTTATACACCTCTATCAGATCACCTCGCCGGTGCCTAGTCTCCAAACTCTGTAATTTGCAAAACTTAAGCCTTTCTTCGTAAGAGCAACCCTTTGTTCCATTTACTAATCTTGTTGCCCTTCTCTGTACCCGTTCCAGCAGCTCTACATCCTTCTTGAAATGAGGCCTCCAGACCTGTACACAGTACTCAAGATGTGGCCTTACCATTGCCTTATACAAGGGAATAATCACCTCCTTATCCCTGCTAGAAAAATTCCTGTATATCATTGACAAGACACCATGAGCTACTCTTGCAGCTCGTCTGCACTGCTCAGAGAACTTCATATCTGCCTGCACAATTACCCCCAGGTCCTTTTCATTCTCCACCACTGTCAGTGTAGTACCGCAGAGTTGATACGTTGCTCTGGGGTTACTGTTTCCCATATGCAGCACTTTACATTTGTCGATGTTAAACCTCGTTTGCCACCTCTCAGCCCATCTGTTCAACCTTTCCAGATCCTGTTGCAGCAGCATAGCGTCAGTATTGTCCTTAACGACCCTGCCAACCTTTGTATCATCTGCAAACTTGGACATTAAACTTGATATCCCATCATCAATATCATTCATAAACACCGAAAACAACAACGGACCCAACACTGAACCTTGAGGAACTCCACTAATAACATTAGTCCACGTTGAGCAGTGTCCATTGATTACCACTCTCTGTCTTCTGCCACTCAACCATCCCCTTATCCATAGCAGCAATTTGCCTCCAATGCCACACTGCTCCAATTTGTGCAGCAGTCTGCCATGTGCAACAGTATCAAAAGCCTTTCTAAGATCCAAATATATAATATCAAAGTTATTCCCTGCATCCAGTTCTTTTGTGACTACATCATAGTATCCAATCAAATTGGTCAGGCAAGACCTGCCCTTAACAAAACCATGCTGCGTCTGAGCTATAACTGAATTCTTGTCTAGATGATCCTGCAGTGCTTCTTTAACCAGTGCCTCCATTAATTTACCTGGAACAGAAGTTAAACTAACAGGTCTATAATTACTTGTGTCAGCCTTTGATCCTCCTTTGTGAATTGGCGTTACATTTGCACATCTCCAGTCTATGGGCACCTCCCCTGAGTCCAAAGAAGCTCTCATAATTATGGCTAGGGGTTTGCATACTTCCTTTGCTGCCTCCTTTAATATAACTGGATAGATCCCATCCACCCCAGGTGCCTTTTTTATGTTTATCCTCAACAATCTCTCCTCCACTTTCCTCTCAGTTATTACAAAATCATCCAGCTCACTGCCAATGTTTACTTTACCTACATCATTCTCCTTCCTGAATAACTCCTCATGCGTGAATGTAGATGCAAAATACTCGTTTAGATTGTTAGCCACCTGAGCAGGATCCTCAACTGTTGAACCATCAATATCCAGTGGACCAATCTGATTCATCCCTTTCCTTTTCGAGTTGAAGTATGTAAAGAACTCTTTTCTGTTTTTCTTTGCATCCTTTGCCAAGGATTTTTCATAGTCTGCCTTTGCCTGCCTAATCTCCTTTGTGACTTGGTTACAGACCAACTTATATCTATCATAGGCTTCCATGTCACCCATTAATTTGTATGTATCCCATGCATTTTTCTTCTCTGCCACATGTCTCATTAGTTCATCTGACAACCATTTAGGCCTAAACCTTGAACAATATTTCTTAGTTGGTATGTAAAGCCTGGTAGCCTCCAAGATTAGTTCCTTGAATGCTTCCCATTTTGAGTTTGCTGTTGGTAACATCATCAGTTGGTCCCACTGTATAGAATTTAAATACTGTCTCAGACCATCATAGTTGCCTTTACGAAAACAAAAACCCTTCCCTTTACCTCTGATGGTAGTTACCTCCTTGAGTAAATCCCACTTCAACACACTGTGATCACTGCCACCTAGTGGTTCATTTATCTGCAGGTTCTTAATGCATGAAGAATCACTACTGATAATCAGATCAAGAGTATTGCCAAGTCATCAACTTCTGCCAGGGGCAAAAGTTGATGACGTTGTAGAGCGGATATCATCTTTTAAGGGCACAAAAGGTGATATAGTTGTACACGTTGGCACTAATGACATTAAGAGTAGGAGACCGGCGAAATTACTTGACAAGTACAGGTCACTGATGAAAAAAAGCCGTGAATTAGGGTTGAAATTGAAAGTGTCTGCAATTCTGCCCAGACACGATAGGAGGGAGTATATGATGAGAGCCCTGTCAATCAATTCGGCCCTGGAAAGATTGTGCAGGGCTCAAGGGGTAGAATTTTTTTCAGCCTGGTCTGTACTTGTTAACAGGAGAGACTGCTTCTACAGGGATGGGATACACTTAAATAGAAAGGGTGCAAGAATGTTTGCTGATGCTATCGAGGCAATGTTAGGTGGGTCGGAAAACTGCTAGATTGGGGGGATACAAGATAGATTGCTAGATTGGGGGGAAAACTGCTAGATTGGGGGGATACAAGGACTAATAGATTAACAGTAGCCACTGGCAGAGGTGAAAGTGATTCTTGCACTGCTTCTATTGGAATGAGCCGCAGCCTGGAAAATAAGATGCAGGATATTTCAGAGACTGCTGGGAATCATTGGGGTACAAGTAAACACATGGGTTGTGTTAGGGTAGCTAAGAAAAAGAACAGGTGCATGTATACTTGTGTGTACACCAATGCTAGGAGTTTAGTAAATAAATTTGATGAATTTGAGGTATTGCTCAAAACATCAAAGGCAGATATTGTGGGGATTTCAGAGACGTGGTGTCACACAGATATAAGAAATGCAGAACTGGAATTTGGGGAGTACAATGTGTACAGAAAGGATAGACAGGATAGGAAGGGAGGAGGGGTTATGCTATTAATTAAGAAACACATAAAATCCAAGGAAGTGAAGCCAGTCGACATCGCTGGACAGTGCAGTGTCGAGTCAGTTTGGTGTGACATAAGCATTGGGAGATCAAAATTGAGAGTAGGAGTGTGCTATAGGCCTAATGACTCTGATGAGTATAATAAGAAACTGTTCGGAGAAATAGAGTGGGCCAGTAAATCAGAGAGTCTTATAATGGGGGATTTTAATTTCCCAGATATTGACTGGAATTTGGGGGCTGGTCACTCACACAGTAGCAAGGCTTTTGTGGATTTATTGGATGATTGTTTTCTACATCAGCATGTTCGGGAGGCAACTAGAGGGAGTAATACTCTTGATTTGATTATCAGTAGTGATTCTTCATGCATTCAGAATCTGCAGATAAATGAACCACTTGGTGGCAGTGATCACAGTGTGCTGAAGTGGGAGTTACTCAAAGAGGTAACTACCATTAGGGGTAAAGGGAAGGGGTATTGCTTTCGTAAAGGCGACTACAATGGACTGAGACAGTATTTAAATTCTATACAGTGGGATCAACTGATGATATTGCCAACAGCAAATTCAAAATGGGAAGCATTCAAAGAACTTATCGTGGAAGCTACTAGGCTTTACATACCAACTAAGAAATATTGTTCAAGGTTTAGGCCTAAATGGTTGTCAGATGAACTAATGAGGCATATGGCAGAGAAGAAAAATGCATGGGATACATACAAATTAACACGTGACACGGATGCCTATGATAGATACAAGTTGATCTGTAACCAAGTTACAAAGGAGGTTAGGCAGGCGAAGGCAGATTACGAGAGATCCTTGGCAAGGGATGCGAAGAAAAACAGCAAAGAGTTCTTTACTTATGTAAACTCTAGAAGGAAGGGGATGAATCAGATTGGTCCACTTGAGATCGATGGGTCAACTGTTGATGACCCTGCTCGGGTAGCTAACAAACTAAATGAATATTTTGCATCGACATTCACACATGAGGAGTTATTCAGCGAGGGGAATGCCAGAGGTGTATTCAACTCTAGCAGTAAGCTAGAGAATCTTGTAATAACTGAGAGCAAAGTGGAGGAGAAATTGTTGAAGATAAACACAAGAAAGGCACCTGGGGTGGATGGGATCTATCCAGTTATATTAAAGGAGGCAGCAAAGGAGGTAAGCAAACCCTTAGCCATAATTATGAGAGCTTCCTTGGACTCAGGGGAGGTACCCATTGACTGGAGATGTGCAAATGTGACCCCAATTCACAAAGGGGGATCAAAGGCTGACACAAGTAATTATAGACCTGTGAGTTTAACTTCCGTTCCCGGAAAATTAATGGAGGCACTGGTGAAAGAAGCACTGCAGGATCATCTAGACAAGACTTCAGTTATAGCTAGGACACAGCATGGTTTTGTTAAGGGGAAGTCTTGCCTGACCAATTTGATTGGATACTATGATGCAGTCACAAAAGAACTGGATGCAGGGAATAACTTTGATATTATATACTTGGATCTTAGAAAGGCTTTTGATACTGTTGCACATGGAAGACTGCTGCACAAATTGGAGCAGTGTGGCATTGGAGGCAAGTTGCTGCTATGGATAAAGGGGTGGTTGAGGGGGAGAAGACAGAGAGTGGTAATCAATGGACACTGCTCATCGTGGACTAATGTTATTAGTGGAGTCCCTCAGGGTTCAGTATTGGGGCCTTTATTGTTTTCTGTATTTATAAATGATATTGATGATGGTATATCAGGCTTAATGTCCAAGTTTGCAGACGATACAAAGGTTGGCAGGGTTGTCAAGGACACTACTGACACTATGCTGCTGCAACAGGATTTGGAAAGGTTGAGCAGATGGGCTTCGAGGTGGCAAATGAAGTTTAACATTGACAAATGTAAAGTACTACATATGGGAAACAGCAACCCCAGAGCAACGTATCAACTCTGTGGTACTACACTGACAGTGGTAGAGAATGAAAGGGACCTGGGGGTGGTGGTGCAGGCAGATATGAAGTTCTCTGAGCAGTGCAGACGAGCTGCAAGAGTAGCTCATGGTGTATTGTCAATGATATATAGAAATTTTTCTAGCAGGGATAAGGAGGTGATTATTCCCTTGTATAAGGCAATGGTCAGGCCACACCTAGAGTACTGTATACAGGCCTGGAGGCCTCATTTCAGGAAGGATGTAGAGCTGCTGGAACGAGTACAGAGAAGGGCAACTAGATTGGTGAATGGGACAAAGGGGTTCTCTTACGAAGAAAGGCTTAAGTTTTGCAAATTACAGTGTCTGGAAACTAGGCACCAGCGGGGTGATCTGATAGAGGTGTACAAAGCCTTGAATGGTTTGAGCATGCTCAATGCTGATGGGATTCTTCCTCTAGCTCAGAAAAATCACCTGAGAGGGCATAAATTCAAATTGAGGAAAGACAGATGTAGGATAGATGTGCGGAAATTTGCCTTTAGCCAGCGGGTGGTTGGTGGGTGGAACAGACTTCCATCCCTTGTCGTGGAAGTTGATAGCCTAAATAAGTTTAAGGCTCAGCTGGACAGGTATTTCGAACGAACAGAGGGGTGAAGTGGAAGTGGTTATTTTTATTTATTTATGTTACTTTTTTTTTTTTTTTTTTTTTTTTTTTGGCTGATGCTGCATAAGCTTGCTTTCTTGCATCAAATGCCTCTACTAATGCTAATGCTAATTGCTCCCTCTTGTTGCCTCACGAACATGCTGATGTAGAAAACAATCATCCAATAAATCCCCAAAAGCCTTGCTAGTGTGCGAGTGACCAACCCACAGATTCCAGTCAATATCTGGGAAATTAAAGTCCCCCATTATAAGACTCTCTGATTTACTTGCCCACTCTATTTCCCTGTACAATATCTTATTATACTCATCAGAGTCATTAGGCCTATAGCACACTCCTACTCTCAATTTTGATTTCCCTATGCTTATGTCACACCAAACTGACTCGACACTGCCCTGTCCATCGATGTCGACTGGCTTCACGTCCTTGGACTTTATGTGTTTCTTAATTAATAGCATAACCCCTCCTCCCCTCCTGTCCTGTCTATCCTTTCTATACACATTGTATTCCCCAAATTCCAGTTCCGCATTACTTATATCTGTGTGACACCACGTCTCTGATATCCCAACAATATCTGCCTTTGATGTTTTGAGCAATACCTCAAATTCATCAAATTTATTTACCAAACTCCTAGCAAACTCCTATCTTGGATAAATATGTTCGGGAAGCAGAACATGGATGAAGAGAGCCATTGCAAACATCCCCTACTATCTGGGTTTAACTTAGCGAATTGCTCAAGTATTAAGTGCTTGCAGACACACTGTGTGCAACTACCAGGGCGAAAATTGCACACAGTCGAGTCAGGTTAAAGACACGACTGTGTAAGGGATCTTTAACACAGGTTAAAGACCTCACATCCATAGAAAGTACAAGTGGGATCATATATGAGATTTGATTTTTATGGTGCAAGGGCAACTAAGCCCATGATGCACCAAGTCCACAGATTAAATGCCCGGATTATGGGGAGTGCTATGTTGGTGAGACAAAACGGCATTTCAAAGATCGTATGGAGGAGCATATTAATGCAGTAAAGGCCACAGATTATAGGAAATCTGCTGTAGCCAAACATTTTTGGGAGAAGAACCACCAAATTTCACCTGGCGATACCATTATAATCAACTGTTCACAAGGATTTTGGAACCGCAGATGGCTCGAGGGTTTGTGGATTTGCTCTTCTAACCATAATACTATTAATAGAGATAGGGGAATCTGTATTCATCCTCTTTGAAAACGTAATTCTGGGATGAACGGTTCCACTTGGCTTGCTCCTGAGCCATTTCCGGTTTCAGTGCGCATGTGGAAGATACTGCCCATGCTCCTACATAACACATGCTGTGATCCTGCAGTTAAATAAGTTGGTTAATGTAGGAAGTGGATTACATTTCGGACACATCAGCAAAATAATAATTCATGATTTATAATAAAAACAACACTTCCCACATTACCGGTCTGACCCTGACTTGGCGCATTATGGCCTTAGCTGCCAATGCGCCATTAAAAACCAAACCAAACCAAACCTGTCTGACCTCTTCAATGATTTGTCTAATTCCTCCTTAAATTTATTCAAACTATCCACTTCTACAGAACCAGAAGTTTGTTTCAACAATAAAAACTACCTACTGACTGAAAGCAAATTTCTGCATATCTGTCCTGCAACCATCCTTCAATTTAAATTTATGCCCCTCGTGTTGTTGTCTGAGCAAAAGGAAGGATGCCATCAGCATTTAGCTTACTCCATTCAAAGGCTTAAACACCTGAATCAGATCTCTTTGCAAATGTCTAGTTTCCAAAATGCTGCAATTTGCAAAACTGAAGCCTTTATTGGAAAGAGTACCCTTTTGTTTCCCTTCCCAATCTCGTTGCTCTTCTCTGCACCAGTACTCAAGATGTGCCTAACCGTTCATTTATACAACAGCATAATTACCTCCTTATCTCTGATAGCAAAATTCCATGAACTGTCCTGGCAGCCTGCCTGACTGCACAATTACAACTTGAATAGCCACTTCTCAGCCCATCTGTCTAATTTTGTTTCTATGCATCTGCCGTACTGCATATTCATCCCTCCAATTTGCTTCAGCTAAAGCATACAGCATATGGATAGCCTATGTAATTATGTATGAAGAAAAGAGAAGAAACAATTTCTGGATTTCTACTGGTTCAATTTTAATATAAAATACATCTACTGAGAGTTGGGTTGCAGACATCCCAAATATTGCATTATATTTTTGTTTTTGGATGGACAAAGAAATAATAATTGCTAGATTTTTATTGGTTCAATTTTGATTAAATTTGGGATGGCTTGACAAATCTTTCTAAAAGAGCAAAATATAAAATTTCATGAAAAACCATCCACTGGCAGTTGAGTTATTACATGAGGATGGATGGACAAAAAAATAATTGCTGGATTTCTTACTGGTCCAATTTTATTTTAATGAAATTTGAGATGACTTGAAAAATCTTTCTAAAAGAGCCAAATATAGAATCTTATGAAAATCTATACACTAGGAGTCAAGCTGCACATATTGACGGAGGAACATAAGAGGCACCTTACAGATTATATGCTAAAAACCAGTACTTTGCTAACAATTGAGCAGCAGTACGCTAATAGCATAAATACAGCCTTGGTCCGAAAAGTTCCAGGGCTGATCTTATAAAAAAAAAAAAAAAAGATGATACCTACATACTAATGGCACATTTCTCCTTTGAAGTAGTCTCTTCATTGGTGTTCCAATATCAACAAAAGGTTGTTGAAGCAATTATGGAAGCCATTTTCAGAATTAGTGTTCACATACTATATCATAGCTGCTTAAATGTGTGGAATGTCCTCATAGTGATAGCCATTTGTGGTTCCTTTGAGCTGTGAGAACAGAAAGAAGTCTGGTGGTAGTAAGTCTGGTAAATATGATGAATGAGGTAAGTGACTTACTTTTTGCCAAAATTATTGGCTAGATATGTATGCATGTCTGTGTCCCAAATTTCCACATCTTAGGACACTGGCAATGGATAATCTTGTAAAAATTCTTGATTGACAGTTATGTTGCAATTTTGTAAATGATTTGTTTCTGGCCAAAATTATTGACTAGATGGTGCTCTCTGTGTGTCAATGTCCCAGATTCCCACATCTTAGGGAAGCAGTAAAGAAAAACTGAAAATAAGCACTACAGAATAATCTTGTAAAAGTCTTGATGGAACACTCCGTAAAGACTTTTATCCACTATGCCTGCAGGAACACTTCTTATACATGATCCCTTTCTATCCAAAAAGTGATCAACAAGGATTTCACTTTAAACTTTTTTCAAGGGAGGTGAAAGGATTCCAATATTTCTTGACTCTCACTTTGGAATTGTGAACTTCTGCCCGGCTTTTATAATGACCTTTTTGACCTGGGAATGAAACCACAAGATCGAATCAATCTGGATTGGAAAGAGTAGAGACATTTTTGAGCTTTCGTCTCATTATGACTGAATTAATCAGCATCCAGCAAAAGGTTCCTTGACAAAAATATACAGTTTTATTTAGGAGTTCTAAAAGTAGGGTGGTTTTCCTCTAAGTGGATTAAAAATTTATTTCTGCACATTTGTGTGAAACAAAATTTCAGTCCTGGAACTTTTAGATCATGCCTTGTATAGAGAAAAAAAAAAAGCCTAGTACTTTCTCTATAAAACTGCTAGTTAAGTCAATCTAGAAAAATACACTCAGTCACTGTGCTAAGCATTGAGGGACACTAATCCTTAAATCTCTTATGAAGAGAGGGACTAATGCATGTGGTTTTAATAAAACTGTTATCTTTAAGTGTTGTTTTAACCTAATACACATCAGCATATATGCCTGCCCTTTTCGCAATACATTTTGTAGAGATTTGAGATATAGGATCGCTATAAAAGACTATAAGCTTTAAAAAGAATTTACAGTGAATACCAGTGTTTTTGGTTATGCTAATTACGCTCCATGATTTCCCTACTGTAACTTCTTCACTATTGTGAAGAAGTAATATGACTGTATTCCTCCTTGCATCTTCTATGACTGGATCTGAGGCGATCTTTGAATTTAGATTTGATATATTTTTTTTAATAGTGTTGGTGGCATATGTGTGGTTAGAACGGATGCTTCAAGATTAATTAATTGCTCCCATTGAAACAATAACTATTTTGGTTGTAGTTCCACCTAATGTGTTGAACCTTCTGTTTCACAGAATAGAGTCACACACACCTTGAACTAATCTCTTACTTACGGTATTGTCTCCCCATAAACCAAAACTATAAGTTGGCAATCTTTGATCTTGAATTTCATTTCACTGTTATTAAAATAATATGTCTGATGCAACGCTTGGCCATTTAGTAGGTCTTTTTTTGGTAAATGATTAATATTTCAGTCATGGCTAAAAAAAAGCATTCAAACAATCTGCAGTAGATGCATGCAAGCTACCACTTTGAAAACAATTACTTGTTCAATGGCAACAGTTAAGTCATTTAAAAATATATTAATAGGAGAGAAATGGGTATGTTTTTACTACAAATTAAGGCAGAGTTCATCCAACCACAGTAACTCGAGCATTTGAAGTGACCAACCCAGGGCAATGCACATATAACCAAATTAATGTATCTCCTATAACTAATAAATGAAAGCAGACAGTGAAAATTAACTAACACCCATTTCAAGAAATGCATAGATAATGCTTACCCTGAAGATTTTATAAGAATGAAGGCATTTCATGACTGCTCTTCACCATGAGAGTTGGTCACATCTTCCCATTCTCACTTGAGGTGTTAGAGTTGTAATCAATGCATTTATGTACAGATATGACCAAAAAATGGATATACTAATACAATCAGAACAATAAGAAACTTGTTGATTCAAAGTGAAGAATTAAAATGGCAAATACAATTGCTTCAAGTGGAAAACAAAGCTGATAAATCTAGGGCATATAAATATACAAGATAAAACAAAAATGAAGTTATCTGCAATGGGAGATACCAAATTTTGTTGCTGCAAAATCATATGGACATGGATTCCAATGGCAAGTCCATTCTTTCATTCAATTAGAAATATTCTTTATTGCAAAATCATGAAGAAAGCAGTAAAATATCAGATAAAGCAATGAAGTGAATAACACTATGGATAATGGCTGTATAAAAAAAAAAAAAAAAATCAAACACGAAGTCAACATCTGGCAAAAATAAACACCCAGTACTGAATGGGGATATCATTTCAGAAGGAATTCTCATATCAAGTAAAGAAAATGACTTTACCTTCCCTTCTCTAGATAACTGGCCAAAGGGAGTTCTTGCAAAAACTTCTGAACATAAAAAAAAAAAAAAAAATTGGTACTACCTCAATAGCAAGCCAGTACACACTAAGCATCAACTGTGAAACAAAGGCACAGCACAGTTGACCTTGAACTTTTTCCTAGTTGTCTGCCAAGAGAGGTTTCATTACATCGTGTTTTTTGAAATTTTCTGGAAAAATGACGGACAAAAGAATCGATCTCAAATTTTTAACAAAACTAAAGAAAACACCAACTGAAAGTTATGAGTTATTTCATCAAATTTATGGGGAAGATACTATGTCAAGTGTGTTTGAATGGCATTAAAGATTTTTGGAAAAATGAATGACCATTCAATCTGGTATCTACGAAAACTGATGAAAAGTGAACAGGGTAAGAATATTGGTTATAAGTGATTGTTGTTTAAGCATCAGAACTTAATATGGACAAAGAGAGAGTTAGACAAATTTTAACTAAAAATTTAATTTAGGAATGAGAAAAGCATGTGCCAAAATTTTGAACGAAGATCAAAGAATGAGAAAACTCCAAGTTTGTGAAGGTGTTTTGAAGAAAAAATCAAGATGCAGATTTTCTGAGTACTGTTAATAACTTGTGATAAAAGTTGGCTTTTCAGTCAGTACAACCCAGAAAGCCAATGCAATAATGTCAAAATAAAAAATGAAAACCATCTTGTTTTCTTCGATATTAAAGGAACTTTTTTTCCTTCCCTAAACTGAAAAGTGTACTTAAAGGAACCTATTTTTAGTCCATTGAAGACATTCAGGAAAAAAGAAAAAAAAAAATTACTGAAGTGTTAAAAGGGCTTACAGAAGACGACTTCCAGAAATGGTTCTGTGCTTGGAAGAAACATATGGAACAGTGTGTGCAAGCACAAGGCAATTATTTTGAAGGGGAACCTTGTAAGGTACGAAATATTTCATTATATTTATTTTATTGCAACAGCTTCATTATTTAATAGGCAAACTTTATTTTATCACTTTAAAGAAAATTTTTCGAGCTACACTTCCTGTTTAATTAACGTAAACAAGAATATTGTATGTACTGCAGTCCCAATCTATATATATGGGCTATTATAGTACCCTATATGTTACTATATGAACTGTTAAATTGGTGAATGCTAAGCTTTCACCAATATGATTCCTTTCTATCCACTGAAACTTGGCTTAAGGGAATCTATGGTAGTGAAATTTCTATTCCAGGCTGTGCCATATATCATAGAGATCAGGAGGGTTGAAATTATATATAAGTATCACTATACACTCATGCATACTGGCCTCTTTACTGAAATTGAGGGAATCATCCATACCATTTTAAGATTAGATGATACAACCTTACTCAATGAACATTGTTTAGTTGGACTTCCAATCAAGTATGAATCTTTTGACAAGCTTAAAATAGTATGCAAGAAATTCAGTAGTAAATGAATAATGTGGAGCACACTCTTAATTAGAGATTTTAATCATCAGCAAGCAAATAAGAGTGAATTTGTGTCATGCTAAATCACTCACAGAGCATTCAGTCTACTACATTGTTGATGATTCAAACAACACTCTAAGCTCACCACTCGTGGAAACAATTACCTAATAAAAATTACTAGAGAGAAATAAACGTTGTTCCCTCAAACCACGAAGTGTTCAAGTTGAAAATGTCATGGTTTGAGCCTTGACCATGAAGTCAGAAAAGTTGCAAAATTTAGGAAATTTATAGAGAAACATGCTTCTGAATGTCTCCCCAATCCTAATAAATATTCTGAACTGATGTTCCACATATTAGTTTTGTTCTCAATGAGTATACCCCACTCACTCAAATAACATCTGACCACTCTCCTAGCTAGTAATCTCAGGTGCTAAAAATAGCTATTAGAAAGTCTTAAGCGCACAGGGGAAAAATAAAGAAATCAGCATTACCTAAAACTGACGAGATTCAGAACATTCAGATCACAAACTTCTATTCAGGGACTGTCAAAGTCATATTGTATCAATACAGAATAGCCCTATCATGCAAAATGATTTAAAGACTTACTCAAACATGATCAAGAACCTATCATCTCATAAAGTGGCACCTCTCAACTTTGTTCCACCAAAGTATTAGTAGTGGAAAATGATGCAAGAAAGCAAGCTTATATACAGTGGATTCTGGTTATTTGGGGCAAATCTTAAAAAACAGAACCCAATCGAGAAAATAGCCAGAGTTTACTTCATTTAATCGGGGCAGGAGACTGCAACACTCAAGATTACCCCACGATTGTCTCTGACCGTACCATGTGATTTGGTCGGATTTCTGGAGGTCAACAACCATAAAACAAAAACAATTAGCAGTCCCCTTATTTGGCTTTTCTGTTAGTTGCAATCTATCATCAATGGATAGTAAACTCGATCTTATTGAATTTGTGATGATACCAACAGCTGGAATTTTGTGGGTTATTATGGTGAAATGTGTTTACACTTCCATGAAATCTTCAATCATATAAAAAAATTAATTTTCAGAATCTTCTCTTCATTCCTATTTTTAAAGCTTCGTAACTTGTTACTCCATTCTCACTTGCGTGTATCGTGTTACTCCATTCTCACTTGCGTGTATCGTGTTACTTGCAATCTGTGTGTGCCGAGTTCTTTGTTATTGATTGCTTGTCCTTTTACTCTTTTAAATTTTAAACTCCACCAACAAATGTCAGTGAATAGAAATATCAACTAGTTAGTATGAACTTATTACAGTACGTATTAATTATTTCGATTTTCACATATCATTTAATTTGTTTAATTGGTAAGGTAATATAGGGTAAATTTGTGCTTAATATATCTTTACTTTTATAGCCTGTGGATAATATTCCTCCTATTTTCGCTAATTAGAATCGCTGTTTAATAGAAGTAAAATTCAATTTTACTTCTATTAAACTTTTTTACTTCTATTCTATTAAAGTAAAATTGAATTTTACTTCTCACAATCATGTGATCACAATGACTGGCACTTACTACACATCATATAGTGAACAGTACTTTACTATGGTGAGTCCATTGTAACGTGATTTTATTGTAAAGCAGGAGTCCACTGTATTTTTAATTATTTACATGAAACTTTGGATATTTGGGGCAGCTGCTTAATCGGGCCAAGACGCACTAGTCCTGATGTGTCCCAAATAACAGGAATTGACTGTAGAATCAGCCAAATAAAAATCTGTCCACATCACCTGTCCATCACTCCCAATAGTTTGTCCAGTTTTCCCTTGAATTTATTCAAACTACTCACATCCATAACAACAGATGAAAGTTTATTCTAACAATCAACTACCCACCACTGGCTGAAGGCAAATTTCTGTACATCTATTCTGCAACTACCCTTCCGCAATTTGAATCTATGCCCTGTCATAAGCATAGACTGAGGATGTCGTCAGCACTGGGCTTGCTCACACCTCAATTAGATCTCCTTGTAGGTGGCTAGCCTCCAAAATAAGCTGCAATTTGCAGAACTGAACCCTTTCATGGTAATTCTTCACACATATATAAATGCAAAGAAGAGAAGGACAAACCCAATCGGACCCTTATGTAATGGACGTGGGATAGTATTCGATATCCCAGCTGAAGTTGCAGATGAACTCAACAGTTACTTTGCTATTTACAGAAGAAAACCCTCTGTGTTAATGAGAAATTATGGGAGTGAAGTTGAAAAAAAAATGTAATTAATGATGTTGAAACTTCACATGTTTATTTAAAGAAAAAACTTTCAAGCCTACAGGCAAGTAAGGCTCCTGGGGTTGATAACATTTACCCTATAATCTTAAAGGAGGTGGCAAGTAAGTGCATTGAACCACTGAGGATAATTATGAGAACATCACTGGACTCGAGAGTGATTCCATCAGATTGGAAAAGTGCCAATGTATCTCCAATACATTAAGGGGATTCTAATAATGAAGTGGGAAATTACTGGCCGGTCTGTCTAACTTCTGTAGCAGGGAAAATCATGGTGACAATTATCAAGGGAGGACTTCAGGATCATTTAGATAGAAATGGAATTCTGAAGGATATTCAGCATGGTTTTGTAAAGGGAAAGTCATGTTTTACTAATCTGGTTGGCTATTTTTACAGGGTCTCTCAAGAGCGACTTAGGGAATGATTTTGGCAAAGCATTTGACTCAGTCCCACATGAGCGGTTACTTTATAGGTTGGAATCAAAGGGAAAATCTGATTGCTTCATGGCACAAGACAGAGGGTTGTGCTAAATGGTTATTCCTCAGATCGGAGTTCCCCCAAGGATCAGTATTGGGATCACTGTTGTTTTTGATTTTCATAAATGACATCAGTAAAGGGATAGAGGGCATGATGTCTAAATTTGCAGATGACGTAAAGATTGGTAGAGTAGTTAATTATCACTACCAAGCAAAGCTTCTTCAGGGATGGTCAGAAAAATGGCAGCTATGCTTTAATCCAGTAAAGTGTAAGGTATTATACATGGGGAAGAGTAACCCCAAAATAACTTATACACTTGGTGGAATTTAACTAAAGCAGGTAGTGGAGAAAAGGGACAGGTGTTACGATGTGGTCAGACATGATGTTCTCCAAGCATTGTAGACAGGTTGCAAGGAAGGCCCATGGTGTCCTATCGATGATTTATCGAACAATTGCTAGTACAGATAAGAACGTCATAATCCCATTATATAAGGCTATTGTTAGACCACACTTGGAATGCTGTGTTCAAGTATGGAGACTGCACCTAAAGAAAGACATTGCACTTCTTGAAAGGGTCCAAAGACAGGTAACTCAACTGGTGAGATCGGCAAAAGGGGTGTCCATATGAGGAAAGACTTTGAATATGTGGGCTGCAGAGCTTGGAAACTAGGCACCTCAGAGGGGACTTGATTGAGGTGTTTAAGGCTCTGAGAGGCATAAGTAAAATGAATGAGGACGAAATTTTCACGGGTATAAATGCTTCTAGAACTAGGGACCATAATTTCAAGTTACTGGGGAAGATGTTTAGACTGGATTGCAGGAAGTTTTATTTTGGCCAGAGAGTTATAAATTACTGGAATAAGTTACCTACATGGGCAGTAGAAGCTGACAGTTTGGGGAAATTCAAAAGTCAGTTGGATAATTGCCTACGGGAGGAGGGAAGCGCACAGGTTGTCTATTTTCTTTTCTCTTATTAATTATTTATTTTTTAAAAATTTCTTCTTATTATTAATATATATATATATATATATATTTTTTTTTTTTTTTTTGGCTGGTTCAGCATAAGCCATAGGCTTCCTTGCACTATGTGGCCATTTCTAATACTAATACTAAAAAGAGTACACTTTTATTTTCCTTCTCTGCACCCAAAAATGAGGCCTCAAGACATGGCCTAACCAAAGTAATGCAATTAGTGACCCAAAATATAATGCCAATCTGTTTGTTGATAATTTTTTTTTTTTTTGGATTATTATGCTCTGTGCACAAAAAAATGTATTTGTGGATATTATGTGACATTTCCTTTCTTAGACAAGACTTCAGTTATAGCTCAGACACAGCATGGTTTTGTTAAGGGAAAGTCTTGTCTGACCAAATTGATTGGATACTACGATGTGGTCACAAAGGATGCAGGGAATAACTTTGATATCATATATTTGGATCTTAGGAAGGCTTTTGATACTGCTGCACGCATTGGAGGCAAATTGCTGCTATGGATAAAGGGATGGTTGAGTGAGAGAAGACAGAGACAGAGGGTGGTAATCAATGGACACTGCCCTTCGTGGACTAATATTATTAGTAGAATCCCTCAGGGTTCAGTGTTGGGTCCATTGTTGTTTTCTGTATTTATTAATGATATCGATGATGGTTTATCAGACTTAATGTCAAAGTTTGCAGACAATACGAAGGTTAGCAGGGTTGTTAATGACAGTACGTTGCTGCAACAGGATCTAGAAAAGTTGAGCAGATGGGCTGAGAGGTAGAAACTGCAGTTTAACATTGACAAATGTAAAGTACTGCAAATGGGAAGCAGTAACCCCACATTAATGTATCAACTGTGTGGGACTACATTGAGAGTGGTAGACAATGAAAAAGGACCTGGGGTAATTATGAAGGCAGATATGAAGTTTTCTGAGCAGTGCAAATGGTCTGCAAGAGTAGCTCATGGTGTCTTGTCAATGATATACAGGAATTTTTCCAGCAGGGATAAGGAGGAGATTATTCCCTTGTATAAGGCAATGGTCAGGCCACACCTTGAGTACTGTATACAGGTCTGGAGGCCTCATTTTAAGAAGGGTGCAGAGAAGGGCAACAAGATTAGTGAATGGAACGATGGGTTGCTCTTATGAAGAAAGGCTTAAGTTTTGCAAATTACAGTGTCTGGAGACTAGGCACCTATGAGGTAATCTGATTGAGGTGTATAAAGCCTTGAATGGTTTGAGCATGCTCAATGCTGATGGGTTTCTTCCTCTAGCTCAGAATAATCACCTGAGAGGGCATAAATTCAAATTGAGGAAAGACCGTTGTAGGATAAATGTGCGGAAGTTTGCCTTTAACCAGCGTGTGGTTGATTGTTGGAACAAACTTCCATCTGTTGTTGTAGAAGTTGATAGCTTAAATAGATTCAAGGCAGAACTAAACAAACATCTGGAGCGAGTGGATGGGTAAAATTAGATTTGTTTTTTAGTTTTTTTTTTTGCAAATGATTCAAAATAAAAATTGTAGCCTCAGAATTTATGGTTAACAAAGATGATATTTGAGCACTGAGCACTCTTACATATCAAATAAAAGACCTACATTAGGCACTTAGGAAACCAGAGAATGACTATTCACTACGTGATGGGATCCCTCTACTTGTTTTTTTTGAAAAATGCTTCCAAATACTCAGCTACCTGGTCCTAGGGCTTTTCAATTCTTCATTATAACAATCAACAGATCCTAAGAATCTGAAACAAGTAATCATACTCTCTATCCACATGAAGCATGCTAATATTTCACAAGTAATTATTGATCCATATCAGTCCTGAATTCTTCTAGCAAAAATATTTGACATAAATACCTTTCTCAGTATTTTGAAGTTTATATCACAGGCAAAATGGGATTGTGAGGTGAATGTCAGTTTATGACAACTATCACTGTTTTTTGACAGTTCAATAACTAAAGCCATTGTTCTGGACCATTAGGTTGATATGGTACACACCCTGTGTGTTAGAAAATCATGGGCTGGTTACCCATTCTCTTCTAAAATGTGAACTTTGCCACTATGGTCACCTGATGCCCTTTCAAGGATTGTTTACAGATAGATATTAGAGAGTATCATATACAAAAGTGCTATCCAAGGTGTATTAAATTCCTAAAGAGAGGAGTTCCACAAGGTTATGCATTAGTGTCCTTGCTCCTAATATTATTTATATATGACCATCTGCTTTGGGCATCACTCACACAGACACAAATTTTCTTATTTATTCAGATGATGTGAAATTGTTCAGTTTGATAACAAACAGGATGATGCTGATAGCCTTCAGCTATCCATAAATGAACTTTCAAGCTGAGCAGCAGCGAACAGTCTTAATACGAATTCAGCTAAAGTTACTTAAATGTACAGTTATGACTTATGAAAACATCAAAAGACCAAGGTCTATCAAATATGACTATACAATAGTCAGAGGATCTCAAACTGTAAAAGACCTGGAAATAACATTCAGCACATTTGATCAAAATATCACTGCAATATGTTGGAAAGCCAATAGGCAAATGGGATTTATAAAAAGAAATGCATACAAGTACCATAATCCGAAATTTATGACCATGCGTAATGGTACCGCCTAATGGGTTCCAAATGGATTATCAATAAAATAAAATGGCAGATTGTGGGTGTGTAGAAATAATTTGTATGGTACCTCTCCAGTAAGTTTGGATCACAAAATTTTGTGGTTGATGTCTGTTGATAAAAGATGTTTTGCTTATTTTAATAATTTTGTTCATAATGTATTCAAGCAGAGGATTTTATTAAGAACTAGATAGTAGAGCTCCAATTCACTGCGATGAGTGAAGAAATAATCTCAAGACTCAACTTTTATATTGTGGCTAAGTGGTCATATCCTCTGTTTGATCTTGATCAAAATTTAATCGAGTTAACTGTTCATTTAATTATTTATATTTTAATGGTGATAACTTCTCTTTAGAATTAACAAAGTTTTGAGATGTCTCAAGGACTGGCTGTCAAAGGTACTTTAAATGGAATGGTACCTGTACAGTAGAAATTCACTGTTTTACAAGAGTAACTCATTGCTAAACTGCTTTGATCTTCAGCTTGTGATTACTCACAGAAACACGGATGATAAATTTCTTTAACAAATGATGATGGAAAACAACTCGCTGAAGAAGATACATCTTAACTGCTCAACGGCAGTATTCTATAAAAGGGATATCTTCAAGAATCATGTTTTCCAAACCAGTGTGGGAAAGGAGAGCATTTCACCAGACTGATGTATGTTAATAAAAGCACACATACTGAAATAAGATATCAAACTTAAACCCCACATATATACTGGCCCATTATACAAATAATTCTTGTCATACTATGCATAACCTTTCAAATTTATGCTCTAACATTTGATGTTAGATCTGATGTGTAAACTTGTTCTTTTGCATAAACCCTAAAATAAAAAGAAACTAGAGTGGGGCATCTCCTTCCATCAAAGGAAAAACTTATGTTATTTGTAGTGTGAAGCAGCTTTATGCTGGAACACTAACATTTCTGGGAAAAAATTTCTTAATAGCAAGTAGTTCTAAAATGTACAAACTGTACTATAAAAAAAATATTTAAAACTGCTAGAAACCACACAAACTATACTGTACTTGAACAAATATTGTATAGATTGCACAATTCTAAAATTTACTTTAAAAAAATGTTTCTGGGCAAGTTGTGTAGCTCTAAAAATCCCTTAAAAGATGTTTAATCACAAAAAAGAACAACAGTTCATGAATTTTGGTTAGAAAGAGCACAAAACATGCAACCTTCATGGTGTTTCTGACATGTTCCATAGTGACTCTCAGATTTTCACTGCAGGAATGAAGTGTGATCTTAACAATGAATATAAGCCATGTGAGAATATTTTCAACACTATAGACGTATATTATTCTTTGTCTATCAACTTGAGAGTTTATGGCATTTATAATTTGCAGTCTATCAACTTGAGAGTTTATGGCATTTATAATTTGCATGATCTCATGAATAGATGAGCACAAAAATATTGTACACTGCCTTATATTTAATTACTGAATTAAATTAAAATTGAAGGGGAAACTGCCAAATGTACTCTACAGTTTCATTATGAACACAGTGCCTATTGATGCTTTTTGTCCTTGCACAGATGCCAAGTTCTGTGATTTCTTTATAATAACTTTCAAGATAATAAAAGGTATAAAAATACCACCTGTCTATCAACTTGAGAGTTTATGGCATTTATAATTTGCATGATCTCATGAATAGATGAGCACAAAAATATTGTACACTGCCTTATATTTAATTACTGAATTAAATTAAAATTGAAGGGGAAACTGCCAAATGTACTCTACAGTTTCATTATGAACACAGTGCCTATTGATGCTTTTGTCCTTGCACAGATGCCAAGTTCTGTGATTTCTTTATAATAACTTTCAAGATAATAAAAGGTATAAAAATACCACCTGTTTGGATAATTATTACTGTACTTGATTTGGTATGCTTGATGCTCAGCAGCTCATTTATTCTGCAAAAGGATACACACCATACTTCCAATATTTCAAAAGTTGTACAACCTAAGAGAAATAACCATTTATGTAACTGTTGATATGCATAGACTGTTGCACTCAACTGAGTAAATCAATAAATAAGGAGAATTAACTAAATTAATGTGATACAAAAACTTCTTGTTCAAAAATAAGACCTACAGGTATTCATTTTTTAACACAAGCTTTTTATACCATTTTAATTCAGTTAATTATATTTATCCTTAATGGAAGCATTTCATTTCCAAAAATTCATGAGAGATTGACACATTACCCCAGGGATTCACATCTGGTGAGGGGTGGATTAAGCCTTAGTTGCTAATGCACCAACAACCAACCATCTGGTGAGTATGGGCTTGGCAAACCCAGGGTCCTGAGCTGGATATCATCATTCTTCTCTTTCTTGCTTTCTTGGCGATTCCCTTCTATTTCTGACTCTCTCTCAGGGTAATGTGGGAATTTTTTTTTTTTTGGCTGGTACAGCATAAGCCTCAGGATTCCTTGCACCATATGGCTAATAATAATAATTTAGTCTGTAGGAAATTAGGAAGAAATTTACAGTTTTGATGAAAAACTGGATTGAAGAACATGTCTATTATGTAATTCAATTTCTGCCTGTACATGCTAAGACACATATAATAAGTACAAATTTGTCATAAAGGATAAAAAATTTTTTTTAAAAAGTCAATGAAAATTCCTCATATTACACAATCAGATTTATGGTTGTGATTAAAATTATAACTTGAAATAATATGATATAAACTACCTCATTTATTATATAAGATCTAAAGGATACAGGAACTATTAATATGAAAAATCAGAACACTATTCTGCATTACGTGAACATAATTTTGAGAGTTTTAATCTTTAACTACATATGTAACGTTGCTCCAGACATTTTGGAGCTGAGAGAATTTTACAATTATTAAAGCTTTACATTATAATACACAGGCTTTGTCCTACTACTGCTAAACTGTTGGAAGGAAATATCCAGATATCCCTGGTTTAAATGGCTGGTAGAAATCCTTTCTGTGTAGCTAGCCATGGCAACTAGTTTCTAATCTGTCTGTGATAAGGAGGCTGTTGCTAGTAGAGAACTCCACTCCATAGCTAGGCTAGGGTAGCCTAGTTGCTGCTGGGCGAGTTGTGAGCCTGGTCCCAAAAGTCTTATTCGTGGAGGGGGGGGGAAGTATAGTTACATTCCTCTAAACAGGAATGCAGGCAGGTTAACTATTCCCCCTGAGTGTACCAGTGCTTGCTTGGTCCACTCAAGAGTATTGTTACTAATGCATGCCATTTACCATTACTAGAGCCTGATTAGTCTTCTACTTTTTTTTATTTTGTAATACACACATACTGGCCAAAAAAATATGAACCTTTGTTTTAAGACAGTCACAGACAGAAAAAAAAATATGTGCAAAGAAAACTTACAGTTTTCTTTGCACATATTTTTTTTTTCAAAGCAATACATCATGGAGGCAATGATGTATTGCTTCGTTGAGTATAGACTGCACAAGCTGTTCAACTACAGTAATCTAAAGCCAGGATGAGGAAATCACATGATCTATCAGACTTTCAATAAGGTCTTATTATGGGTGCACATTTAGAAGGAACCATGATTAAAAAATGAAAGGCATGACTGGAAAGCAAGGGGGTATTCCACATCTCAAAGAAGTAAATTTTGCAGAAAAAAAAAACTTCAAGAATGAAGCCATCATACTGTAGGGAAAATCAGGACATAGTGTGCAGTAAATAACATCTGAATTCAACCAAGCCTCAATGCCCTATTTCAACCCATACCACAAGCAGGGAATTGAAGAAATTGGGTATATGTGTTCAAAGCCGCTAAGTGGATTTTTTTTATTTATTGTTTTTATGATTATCTGATTAATTTAGTGTATTTATTCTTTACTGCGCCTTGTAATTGCACAGAAAACCACAGTTGACTTCTGCCACCATTGTTTTCGTATCGATATAGCAGATACGGGAAGTTTCTACGAAACTTGTAGCAGTGTAATCAGTATCAGCAAAGGATTATAAACTGTAAATTACAGCACTACTTATGTTTTAATAATTTAACTTGTCACATAGATCGTAACGTACGACAGTAATATTCGTAAAGCTTTTAGAATCAGCGATTCAGCATTGATAGCTAGCATGAGAGTTCCAACCACGTCGGTGGCAAAAGATAGTTAAATTTATTATCTCTTATAACTACTTAGATTTTAGAAACATAGCGTTTTAACTTAATAAATTTAACCTCTTTGATTTTACAAATGTAATGTAATAACTTAGATGATAGGAGATATGAAATTCATATAGCGTTAACTAGGTAGGACATAAAACTCGATACTGAAATATATATAATGTTATTACTAGATTGGGATAAAAATTTAGTGTTATATTTTTAATTGAATTGAAATCATGCCTTAGACCTGAGCAGCAAAGAAAAAGGCTCAAGGCAGTAGGAGAACTGAGGGGGTTTGTTGTCCTCGGAATCACAGCCTTTTGAAATGTACTGTTTGTTTGATGTATGTGGACTGTCAAGAACGAGACATGATATTGCCAAGGGGAATGTCTTTGTGTGTGGTGAGGAAATTAGGTACCAACTCAGCATTGTTATGGGCCTTTATGAGAGCTTGAAGAACAAGGTAGATGCCCTCGAAGGATTTAAATTGAGGGCCATCGATGCCAGAGCTTGTGCTTGAACATCAGACAATCCCCAAGGCAGAATGCACTTGTCCCACAGGAACTAATTGTTGTCGGTGTCTCTACTGTCATGAAAACGGGGAACATATTCTGCAAAAAGGTAGGTGGAACAGGATCGGGGTATGCCTTCCAGGGGCAAAGGTTGATGACATTGTAGAGCAGATATCATCTTTTAATGGCACAAAAGGTGATATTACACGTTGGCACTAATGATATTAAGAGTAGGAGAATGGTGGAATTGCTTAACAGGTACAGGTCAATGTTGGAAAAAAAAAAAAATGCTGTGAGATAGGGTTGAATCTGAAAATCTCTGCAATTCTGCCCAGACACCATAGGAGGGAGTATATGATGACAGCCTTGTCAATCAATTCAGCGTGGAGAGATTGTGCAAGGCTCATGGGGAATTTTTCTCAGCGTAATCTGTGCTTGTTGACAGCAAAAAGTGCGTCTACAGGGATGGGATATGATTAAACAGAAAGGGTGCAAGAATATTTGATGATGCTTTTAAGGTGGGTTGGAAAACTGCTAGCTTGGGAGATACACGGTAACTGCTGCTGGCAGAGGTAAAAGTGATTCTTGCAGTGCTTCTATTGGAATGAGCACCAGCCTGGAAAACAAGGTGCTCGAGATTTCAGAGACTGCTGCGAGTCTTCATGGAATAAATAAATACATGGGCTGTGTTAGGGTAGCTAAGAATAAGAACAGGTCCATGTATACTTGCGTGTGCACCAATGCTAGGAGTTTAGTAAATAAGTTTGATGAATTTGAGGTGCTGGTCAAAACATCAAAGGCAGATATTGTTGGGATATCAGAGACAAGGTGTCACCCAGATATAAGGAACGCAGAACTGTGGAATTTGTGGAGTACAATATGTACAGAAAAGATAGGAAGGGAGGAGGATTATGATATTAGTTAAGAAACACATAAAATCTGAGGAAGTGCATCCAGTTGACATGGGTAGACAGTGCAATACTGAGTCAGTTTGGTGTGACATAAGTACTGGGAAAGCAAAATTGAGAGCAGGAGTGTGTTATAGGTCTAATGACTCTGATGAGTATAATGAACAACTGTACAGAGAAGAGTGGGCCAGTAAATTAGATTATCTTACAATGGGGGATTTTAACTTCCAGATATTGACTGGAACTTGTGGATTGGTCACTAGCACACTAGCAAGGCTTTTGTGGATTTATTGGATGATTGTTTCCTTCAACAACAGCAACAAGTGGAAGTAATACTCTGGATCTGATTATCAGTAGTGATTCTTCATGCATTAAGAATCAGCAGATAATGGAACCACTAGGTGGCAGTGATCATAGTTTGCTGATGTGGGATTTACTTAAAGATGTAACTACCATCTGGGATAAATGGAAGGGTTTTTCCTTTCGACTACAGCAGCCTGAGACAATTTTTAAATTCTATACAGTGGGACCAATTGATGGTGTTATCAACAGCACATTCTAAAAGGGAAGCATTCAAATAATTAATCTTGGAAGCTGCTAGGCTTTTCATACTAACTAAGAAATATTGTCCAAGGTTCAGGCCTAAATGGATTTCAGATGAACTAATGAGACGGGGCAGAGAAGAGAAATGCATGAGCTACATATAAATTATCAGGTAACACAGAAGCCTATAGCAGCTGTAAGCTGGTCTGTAATCAAGTCACAAAGGAGGTTAGGCAGGCAAAGGCAGATTACGAGAAAGCTTTGGCAAAGAAAAACAGCAAAGAGTTCTTTACTTATTGTAAACTCTAGAAGGAAGGGACGAATCAGATTGATTCAACTATTGATGATCCTGCTAGCTGACAAACTGAATGGGTATTTTGCATATACATTTACACACGAGGAGTTATTTGGGGAGGGGAATGCCAGAGGTTTATTTAACTCTAGCAGTGAGCTAAATAATTTTGTAATAACTGAGAGAAAAGTGGAGGAGGAGAAATTGTTGAATTTAAACATAAGAAAGGTACCTGAGATGGTTGGGATCTATCCAGTTATATTAAAGGAGGCAGAAAAGGAAGTAAACAAACCATTAGCTATAATTATGAGAGCTTCCCATGGACTGGAGATGTGACTTCAATTCACAAAAGAGGATCAAAGGGTGACACAAGTAATTACATATCTATTATTTTAACTTCTGTTCCAGGGAAATTAATTGAGGCACTGCAGAATCATCTAGACAAGACTTCAGTTATAGTTCGACACAGCATGGTTTTGTTAAGGGGAAGTTTTGTCTGACCAATTTGATTGGATACTATGACATGGTCAGAAAGGAACTGGATGCAAAAAATAATTTTCATATCATAAAAAAAATAAATCTGCAGGATGGAGGCCTCCTCAACAAGTGATGTTAGCATTAGTAGAGGCACTTGATGCAAGAAAGCAAGCTTATGCAGCATCAACCAAAAAAAAATAATAATAATAAAATAAAAAATAACCACTTCCACTTCACCCCTCAGTTCGTTCGAAATACCTGTCCAGCTGAGCCTTAAACTTATTTAGGCTATCAACTTCCACGACAAGGGATGGAAGTCTGTTCCACCAACCAACCACCCGCTGGCTAAAGGCAAATTTCCGCACGTCTATCCTACATCTGTCTTTCCTCAATTAGAATTTATGCCCTCTCGGGTTTCTGAGCAAGAGGAAGAATCCCATCAGCATTGAGCATGCTCAAACCATTCAAGGCTTTACACCTCTATCAGATCACCTCGCTGGTGCCTAGTCTCAGACACTGTAATTTGCAAAAATTAAGCCTTTCTTCGTAAGAGCACCCCTTTGTTCCATTCACTAATCTTGTTGCCTTCTCTGTACTCGTTCCAGCAGCTCTACATCCTTCTTGAAATGAGGCCTCCAGGCCTGTATACAGTACTCTAGGTGTGGCCTGACCATTGCCTTATACAAGGGAATTATCACCTCCTTATCCCTGCTAGAAAAATTCTTATATATCATTGACAATACACCATGAGCTACTCTTGCAGCCTGTCTGCAATGCTCAGAAAATTTCATATCTGCCTGCACAACCACCCCCAGGTCCCTTTCATTCTCTACCACTGTCAGTGTAGTACCACAGAGTTGATACGTTGCTCTGGGGTTGCTGTTTCCCATATGTAGTACTTTACATTTGTCAATGTTAAACTTCATTTGCCACCTCTCAGCCCATCTGCTCAAGCATATCCTGTTGCAGCAGCATAGTGTCAGTAGTGTCCTTGATAACCCTGCCAACCTTCGTATCATCTGCAAACTTTGACATTAAGCTTGATATACCATCATCAGTATCATTTATAAATACAGAAAACAATAATGGACCCAATACTGAACCCTGAGGGACTCCACTAATAACATTAGTCCACGATGAGCAGTGTCCATTGATTACCACTCTCTGTCTTCTCCCCCTCAACCACCCCTTTATCCACAGCAGCAACCTGCCTCCAATGCCACACTGCTCCAATTTGTGCAGCAGTGTCTTCCATGTGCAACAGTATCAAAAGCCTTTCTAAGATCCAAGTATATAATATCAAAGTTATTCCCTGCATCCAGTTCTTTTGTGACTGCATCATAGTATCCACTCGAATTGGTCAGGCAAGACTTCCCCTTAACAAAACCATGCTGTGTCCGAGCTATAACTGAAGTCTTGTCTAGATGATCCTGCAGTGCTTCTTTAACCAGTGCCTCCATTAATTTTCCGGGAACAGAAGTTAAACTCACAGTTCTATAATTACTTGTGTCAGCCTTTGATCCTCCTTTGTGAATTGGGGTCACATTTGCACATCTCCAGACCATGGGTACCTCCCCTGAGTCCAAGGAAGCTCTCATAATTATGGCTAAGGGTTTGCTTACTTCCTTTGCTGCCTCCCTTAATATAACTGGATAGATTCCACCACCCCAGGTGCCTTTCTTGTGTTTATCTTCAACAATTTCTCCTTCACTTTACTCTCAGTTATTACAAGATTCTCGAGCTTACTGCCAGAGTTGAATACACCTCTGGCATTCCCCTCACTGAATAACTCCTCATGTGTGAATGTTGATGCAAAATATTCATTTAGTTTGTTAGCTACCTGAGCAGGATCATCAACAGTTGACCCATTGATATCAAGTGGACCAATCTGATTCATCCCATTCCTTTTAAAGTTTATATAAGTAAAGAACTCTTTGCTGTTTTTCTTTTCATCCCTTGCCAAAAATTTCTCGTAATCCGCCTTCGCCTGCCTAACCTCCTTTGTAACTTGGTTACAGATCAACTTGTATCTATCATAGGTTTCTGTGTCACGTGTTAATTTGTATGTATCCCATGCATTTTGCTTCTCTGCCATATGTCTCTTTAGTTCATCTGACATCCATTTAATCCTAAACCTTGAAGAATATTTCTTAGTTGGTATGTAAAGCCTAGTAGCTTCCAAGATAAGTTCTTTGAATGCTTCCCATTTTAAATTTGGTGTTGGTAACATCATCAGTTGGTCCCACTGTATAGAATTTAAATACTGTCTCAGTCCATCGTAGTCGCCTTAACGAAAGCAATAACCTTTCCCTTTACCCCTAATGGTAGTTACCTCTTTAAATAAATCCCACTTCAGCACACTGTGATCACTGCCACCTAGTGGTTCATTTATCTGCAGATTCTTAATGCATGAAGAATCACTACTGATAATCAAATCAAGAGTATTACTCCCTCTAGTTTCCTCCCAAACATGCTGATGTAGAAAACAATCATCCAATAAATCCACAAAAGCCTTGCTAGTGTGTGAGTGACCAGCCCCCAAATTCAAGTCAATATCTGGGAAATTAAAATCCCCCATTATAAGACTCTCTGATTTACTGGCCCACTCTATTTCCCTGTACAGTTTCTTATTATACTAATCAGAGCCATTAGGCCTATAGCACACTCCTACTCTCAATTTTGATCTCCCAATGCTTATGTCACACCAAACTGACTCGACACTGCACTGTCCAATGATGTCGACTGGCTTCACTTCCTTGGATTTTATGTATTTCTTAACTAATAGCATAACCCCTCCTCCCTTCCTATCCTTTCTGTAGACATTGCACTCCCAAAATTTCAGTTCTGCATTCCTTATATCTGTGGGACACCACATCCCTGAAATCCCAACAATATCTACCTTTGATGTTTTGAGCAATACCTCAAATTCATCAAATTTATTTACTAAACTCCTAGCATTGGTGTACATGCAAGTATACATGCACCTGTTCTTTTTCTTAGCTACCCTAACACAACCCATGTGTTTACTTGTACCCCAATGATTCCCAGCAGTCTCTGAAATATCCTGCATCTTATTTTCCAGGCTACTGCTCATTCCAATAGAAGCAGTGCAAGAATCACTTTCACCTCTGCCAGTGGCTACTGTTAATCTATTAGTCCTTGTATCCCCCCAATCTAGTAGTTTTCCGACCCACCTAACACTGCCTCGATAGTCAATGGACACTGCTCTTTGTGGACTAATGCTATTAGTGGAGTCTCCCAGGGCTCAGTGTTGGGTCCATTGTTATTTTCTGTATTTATTAATGAAATTGATGAAGGTATATCAGGCTTAATGTCTAAGTTTGCAGATGATACGAAGGTTGGCAGGGGTGCTAATGACCGTATGTTACTGAAGCGGGATCTAGAAAAGTTGAGCAGATGGGCTGAGAGGCGGCAACTGAAGTTTAACATTGACAAGTGTAAAATACTGCATATGGGTAGCAGTAACCCCAGAGTATCATATCAACTGTGTGGTACTACACTCAGGGTGGTAGAGAATGTAAAGAAACTGGGAGTAATTGTGTAATCAGATATGAAGTTTTCTGAGCAGTGCAGAGAGTCTGCCAGAGTAGCTCATGATGCCTTGTCAATGATATAGGAATTTTGCTAGTAGGGAAAAGAAGGGGATTATCCCCTTGTATAACGCAATGGTCAGGCCACACCTTGAGTACTGCATATTGGTCTGGAGGCCTCATTTTAAGAAGGATGTAGAACTGCTGGAACGAGTACAGAGAAGGGCAACAAGATTAGTGAATGGAACGAAAGGTTGCTCGTGTGAAGAAAGGCTTAAGTTTTGCAAATTACAGTCTCTGGAGACTAGGCACCTGTGAGGTGATCTGATTGAGGTGTATAAGGCCTTGAATGGTTTAAGCAAGCTCAATGCTGATGGGATTCTTCTTCTTGCCCAGATTAGTCACCTGAGGGACATAAATTCAAATTGAGGAAAGACAGTAGAATAGATGTGTGGAAATTTGCCTTTAGCCAGTGGGTGGTAGATCTCTTAAAGAAACTTAAAATATTTTTATTGCAATCACCGAAAATAAGCCAATTTTACATGTATGCCTGATGCAATGCCCATAACAGCAAAAATGCTAGGGGTTAAAATTTCTGTTCATACTCTGGCACGACAACCAAGTCAGTAGAGTTTACAATAAATCGTAATACAAATATTTATCATATTTAGTAGTCACGGGCTTGAACCACAGTCCACTTAAGGAACGTGTGCTATGCACTCCTGACCACTCGGCTACGTCAGGCCTAACTTCTGTCATTGTAGCAGTTGACAGCTTAAATAAATTTAAGGCAGAACTAGACAAACCTTTGGAGTGAATGGATGGGTGAAATGGGAAAGGGTTTTTTTTTTTTTTTTGGATGGTGCTGTATAAGCTTGCTTTCTTGCATCATATGCCAATACAGTACTTGTTTCAGAAAAAAAAAAAAAAAAAAAAACATAAATATCCACTTGTAGTAGTGACTGAACAGTGCAGAGAGTATTCAATCAATGAAATCATGGTCAGATGAATCATGATACACTTGGTTTTGCAATGATGATAGACAGAGACTGTGGCAAGAACCTCACAAAGCGATGAATCTTGCTTCCTTGTTAAGACAACCCAAGCATCTGGAGGTGGTACCATGGTATGGAGAATGTTTTGTTGGCATGGACTGGGTCTGTTAATGCTGGTGAAAGGTCAAATGTCATCTGGGGAGTACCTGATTTATACAGTCACTCAGTATAAAGATTCTACTGCACCCTAAAAGTTACTTTTATTCTGAAGGTGATGGCCACTTTATGGATGACAATGCAACAGCACATCATGCCAGAATGGTTCGGGGAACATGACACAGATTTCCACCATCTTCCCTGGCCCCCACATTCACTTAATCTCAATACTATTGAGAATGTGTGGATACACTGGAGAGAGAGCTATATGGCAACAAAGTCCTCTTCCTTCGTGTTTTTCACAGCTATACTTTATTTGCTGAAAGAATGATTACAATTACACTAAAACATCTCATAGAATCCATGCTGTGCCACACACTTGCTATTATTCGATACTGAATACAAGTTTGTATTTTTTCTGGCAAGTGTGTGTATGAGCATTAATGTGTCCTGGGAATCTGTTACGTGACAGCTGTGCTATTCACTACCACTGCCTTGAAAGCTCCTTATGTGTGCTTTAACTTTTTTTATTGTTTTATCCGTTCTTAATTTTTTTTCAGCCTATTGGTCTGTTGCAACAGACCAATAGGCTGAATTAAATGGACTTTTCACAGTTGTGTTCATAATAGATTGAAAATAATTTCTGCTTCAAAAGTGAAAATTTTTTGATTTCATGCCTGCTAATGATATACTTTTAACATTTCCATTGAAAGATTACTAAATAGTTTTAATTGTCCTAATAACATAAGTTAGCTTATTTTTGAATTTAGCTAAAGATGTATAAATTAACTAAATATTCATAGAGCCTTATTTTGATGTGGATGTCGAATCTGTAACTAATATACTGTAGTGTAGTATGTTATAGTAAATAAATAGTTTGAAGGAAGAACTATATAGATCCTTGGAGGGTATAGATAGGTGAACTGTGTAGGTTTTTTTTTTTTTTTGTTTTGGCTGATGCCATATAAGCTTTCTATCTTGCATCATTTGTCATTATTACTGCCATACAGGTTAGCTTATTTTTGTATTTAGCTAATCATTTAGAAATGTAATAGGTGTGCATTATTATACTCCTATCTTTTAGTTTGTGTGGCATTTTTAAATTAAATTTAGACTAAAATTATGCCTAAAACAAGAACAGCACAGAAGAGAACTGTCGATGGAAGTTCTCTTCCCAATCACAGCTACATACAGTGTGCAACTTGCTTCCTTTTTTTTTCTCTATAGTGGGATATGATATGGACAAAGGGGGATGTCGTTGTGTGCTATCATTAGGGTTGCCAGACGTCCTTGTCCTTTTTTATTTTCATTTTTCAATGGCAGTGGCGGATTTCTGCACAGGCGTACGCTTCGGGCCCCCCAAATCGACAAAAAATTACAATTTGTGATTTCAAAGCCTTAACAGGGGATATGTTAAAAACCCCCTCAAATGCAAAATCCGCCACTGAGAAATGAATCATAAAGAGATAATCTTAACCTATTCTAGCCTCTCCAGCTGATATATGTAGTTTCACAAGCAACATGCACTTAACTTCTTAACTTAATTTCTTAAATTAACTTAATTTCACGATGAAATTATATTTTTTTGACAAAGGATAAAACTTGCACTTGTGTGGCTATGATCTAATTTTCACGAAAACCATGTGACTGGTAGATAATTAATAAAATCATAGGTATCGGGAAAATCTATTTCATTTATGAGGTTATAGGCACCTACATATTTTGAAAACATTTTATTTTTTAGCCATCAAAAATGGAATTTTCCCACAAAAAAGAAGAGGCTTTGTTCTTATAACAAAAATTGGGAGTAAGAATACGAATGGCTAGCATAAACAATTGATCCTCATTAGGCAAGATGTCTCCTATGCAGAAATGTATTTAAAGTTGATTATATGGGCACCTTAGCAGTTACTCAGTATAAATATTCAAGCTAATAAATTGGCAAATTCTTCGAAACTTCTTGATAGGTTTCTTGTGAAAAAGAATATGAAAGAAGAGGATTTAGTTACTGCAGCTGAAATAACTCATATTTATCATTCAATTAAGCATCGCCATTCTTATAACTCATTAGATTGTAGCATGAAATTGAACTCTAAACTTTACAATGATTCAAAAATATCACATGGAAGAACTAAATCTGCTGCCATTGTTTGTAATGTTTTAGGTAAAAAAGCATTGCAAATTGTTTTGGATGATTTAAAACATCATGATCCACCATTATTTTTTTGTTTACAGATTGATGCTTCTAATAAAAAGAATATGAAAATGTTTCCTTTGTCAATTCAGTACTTCAACAAAGAATATGGTCCTACAAACTATTTAACTGATTTTTTTGAAAGTGCAGATGGAATGTTTGAGTGCCTAAAAAAATTCAATGAGTAATTTAGGATTGGATTGGCAAAGGGTATCTAGTTTCAATGCAGAGAATGCAAATTGTAATTCTGGGAATAATAAATCCTTATTCCAAAATATTAAGAAATTAAATGAAGATGTAATTAAAGCAAACTGCCATGCTCATATTATTCATAATAATTTAGCTAAATATTCTTTCAATAATTTAGATATGGTCATTTTTCTGTTTCAGCTAAAAGAAGGGATAACCTTCAAGAATTTCATGAATTTGCCGAAATAGATTTTAAGGTACATACCAACTAGATGGCTTTCTTTACAACCATGTATAGAATGAATTTTGCTTTCATGGAAGGCTTTGAGCCTTTATTTCGTAAGCAAACCAGAAGACTGTTCCAAACAGCTTTTTAAAATTCTACAGAGGTCCTTATAATTATAGAATTATATTTTCTTTTCTCAATGTATGTGATCGAAATAATATGCAAAGAAATAAAAGAGCTTGAAAAGAATGAAACGTGTGCCAGTGATATTTTTTATATAATGAATGATCTAAAAAAATTCACTGAAGAATCGTCTTGATCAAGAATTTTTTGGTGTCGAGTTCATCAGCATTTTCAGATATTAGACCCTGTAGTTAAAAGCACAGTAATAAATTATTTCAAATCATTTTAAAATGCTGCATTGAAATATTTAGGAAAGAAATTTAATTTAAATGAAAAAACTCCTTTTTTGAAACTTGGCAAATTTAATCTTTAAAAATGGTTGTCCTAACTATGACTCATTTGTTGAAGTAGCAGAATATTTTAAATTAATAGAAAAACTTAAGTCGATATGAATGATTTATTTGATGAGATTTCAGCACTGAAAACAAATTATGAAGCTGCGTCGAGCTCTGAAAAATTTTAAACTTGTTCGAGTCAATGGTATTTCATTTTGAAAAGTGTTAATTTTAAGCTTTCAAATATTTTCAAGGTCCTTTCGTATGTTTTTTTTTCAGTGCCGGGGGACTTCAGCAAATTCAGAAAGGATTTTTAGTGTAATGAACTTGAAGTGGAAGGATGGGAGAAATAGATGTTCAGTTTCACTCATAAAAAGAGAACTAACGATCTACTTCAATTTTAAAGTTAATTGTTTAGATTTTTTGAGAAAATTAAAAATGATGCCGTAGTTCTTAAGGCTGCTTGAAGTAGTACAAAATATGTTTAATGTCAATGAATGCACTAAACTTGTATTAAAATATTTGGATCAATTCATGCTTTTTATATCAATCCATATCCTTCCCCACAGAAAATAATAGTTTACCATTAAATATTTAAAATTTGAAAATATTCATAGTCAATATGAAAACTATAATTTTTAAACCAAAATCTAAAAAATTTAAACAAAATGTTTAATTATTAACTAAAAAATCATTCAATTTTCCTTTTTTGGAGTGGGAGGGAGTGGAGTGAGAGTTGTAGCATTAATTATTTTTGAGTGTCCTTTAATCCAGTCATATAAATCTGACAACCCTAGCTATCATTGCAGAGAGTGTGAGGAGATTAAGCACATATTCAGCATTCTAATGGAATTATATAAGGGCTTGAGGAACATGGTTAATGTTCCTCTTTGAAGGAATTAAAAGAGTGAACCTCAAGCACAATGCTGGAGACTACACCCATGCATCACATGACACAACATCCTCCAACAGAAATAGCCATTATTGATTGTGATTCTACTAGGGAAGAATTGGTGGATTGTATCCTTTAATTTACATGGAATAGAATGTTATTTTTTATATAGGAACAGAGAAATTTCTTTGCAGAAGTGGACAGGATGTGGGTACTCTGTTTCCTTCATGAGCGGGTGTCTGCGCCCGCCAACACTGTTGGCAAGAAGTCTTAGTTTTTTTTGGTTTGATCCTGCAATTACCCCCAGGGGCTCACATCTGGTGGGTGTGGGCTTGTGCACCCAGGGTCCTGAGCTGGATATCATCATTCTACTCTTTTTTGGTGATTCCTTTCTACTTTTGACTCTCAGAGTAACTGGGAATTTTTTTTTGGCTGGTGCAGAATAAGCCTCAGGCTTCCTTCCACCATATGGCTAATAATAATAATAACACCTTCTGATTGCTATTCCTTGAATTGTTTATCTTTTTGGAGATTGCTGTGGGCTCTTGCAATGTGATGCTCATCTGTGGACAGTATATCTTCAGCAGTTTCTGTTGTAGCCTGCTTGACTAGTTCCTTGTGCTGTAGCTGAGTTTGGGATGACCACTGCACAGTATAGTTGGTTCATCATGTGCTAATTGATGATGTACAATGTTTTCACGTACAGTAGAGTGTCGATAATCTGAACTAATTGGGACCGGGGATTAGTTTGGATTTTCAAACTTTGGAGACCAACAAGAATTTATTAAGTTTAGAAATAAAAACATGGGCTTTAAAATCTGAGGTACTGCCTAATTTTTTGTTAAAATTCAGCACCCTTTTCACAACAAAAATCCAGATATAGGTTCTCCTAAACTTTGTCTCTGTGTGAACCACAAACAAATGACATCTTCAAGGGATGGGTCATTAGCTGTTCTCAAAGTTTATCTTTAATTTTTGCAACATCTGAATCAAGTTTTGATGTGAACTTTAATTTTTTTTCCCTTGTTGTTTTAATGTCTGTTATGGTTGACTTTCCAACCTAGTAAAATTTTGCTAATGAAGACCCGCTTTCTCCCTTTGAAAGTCTGTTTAAAATCTCAAGCTTTGGTTCAATTGGTAAAAATGTCTGTTTCCTTTTAAAAGAGAAAGGAAGCTACAGTACGGTAAAATAAAATACTGTAAAAACTCTGTTCAGAATCTTTTTACTCCGTATCTCACTTGTGCTTGCCATGTTTTATTATTGATTGACACTATCTTTTTTTCTGTTTTAGATTTTACAACTCCCCCCCCCCACAGAAATATCAGATTACAAAGTGTTATGTTCAGTTAGTACTGTATTGTATATTAATGAAGATATGTACATAAGCATAAATTTTTATTTTGCTAACTTGTTGATAATATTCTTCCAATTTTCACAAATCATTTAATTTTGTAATTGGCAAGAGAAAAAAAAAATGTGTAAATTTGTGCTTTATATCTTCATTTTAGCCTGTGGATAATATTCTTCCGATTTTCGCTTAATAGAATCAAAATTCAATTTGCAAACATGATCACGATAACTGGCACCAGCATAAAAAAAAAATGAATACTGGCTCGTTCAGACTTTCGACACTCTACTGTATATAAGATAATGTTTGTATATTGGATATGTCAGATAGATGGGAAAGATAAGTGGAATAGGACAAGGGTATGTCTGCTAAGGAAAAAGTTGATAATATAAAGTAGCTGCTTTACATTGTTGTACACATTAGTACAGTACTAATGATATTAAGAGTAGGAGAGCTGAGTATTTTTTTTTTATTATTATTATGAAAATACCAAACACAAGAGGTATTAGAACCTATAGTACTTGGTACCGTGCATGGGTTGAGAAGATGAAAGAAGATATTTGTTGATATTAGGTTTGAAATTCTGCAGATTGCAATTTTCAGGAAATACATATGAAGTAAGGCTGCTACAGAAAACAGAAGTTGCATGGATAAATGAGGAAGAAGAAAAGTTAGTTCTGTGAGGCTGAAGTTGGACAGTAAAAGGATGTTGACTGGTTGCAGCATGTGTTCAGATCGCTTTTGAAAGAGAGAGTTATAAAAGCCAATTCAGAAGAACAGTGCCCGCGGAAGAATCTATAGAAAAGGCATGCAGCAGAAACAGAACGTCTATGGGACAGAGAGTGGAGAGACTCTATTAGAGATGAGTCATTAATTAACCTAACTGCCCAGTTTTGAATGGAATCTAGACGCTTGAAAGCAGTTTTAGAAGAAAAGTAATGCTGAGAGTGAAAGACGCAGAGGAAGCAACATTTCTAATGTGCTTATGCCAAGAGAGATTAGAAGTCAGGGTAATCCCCAATAGAGATATATGATCTTGCCTAAAAATCACATGTCATCAAAGATAAGCATAGGAGCAGAAGAATCCTTTTTGCAAGATATGAGACAGGACTGAAATGAACTAAGTTACCTTTGACCCACTAGAGCTTCACTCAAAAAAAGGTCAGCAACCTTTTTTTGAGTGAAGAGACTCAGCTCAAGCTGGAGGAGTGGGGTGGGAGTTTTTTTAAAAAAATGGATAGAGTGGGAAGGTGTTTTATTAAAAAATATATATTTTTTGAAATATTATTTATTAATACTGAAAAAACGTAACAAATGTCCAATTAGGTACAAATTAATGTGACTTTTGCTGCTGAACTTCTTGAGCGAGTCTCTCAACATCAGGCAAGTATGCCATAATTTTCATCTTTAAACATGCTGAGAGACTTGTATTGTCCAGACGGTTTCTTGATTTATTTTTAATACAGTCATGTTCCAAAATATTTGCCTGTAGAAATAGTCGAACCAAACGCTGAAAGAAGTCCAAATGCAAATATTTTCAAATTTATATACGTGTCTGGTAAGCTATTCCACATATCGAACACACTTTTTCAACTCATATTTCGCCATTCAATTGTGTAGAATTGCAAGGGCAGCCTTTTGCCTCTCCAAATCCTCAATTTCAGTTTTAAGGCATTTTAGTCTTGCACTCCACATGTTCTTGATTTTTAAGTCCTCTAATGCCATTTCATATTGTGCTGCAGGTTGCCGACCTCTGCACTAGAGAATTACATGGAGATCAGCATTTAGGAAATTGGTATTGGATATTCGTGAAGTTGAAGCTGTTTCAGCAGGGAGGGCAGGGTTTCTCAAACTGGAAGCTGTAATACAATGCTATCATCAGCAAAAGTATGGATAGGATTTCTGGTCAATGAAAGAAGGTCATTAGCCGAGTGGTCAGGAGTGCGAGTGCAGTGGCACACGCTCTTTGAGTGAAACGGGGTTCAATCCCATGACTGCTAAATATGATTATTTGTATTGATTGATTTATTGTAAACTCCACTGACCAGGCGGTCATGCCGGAGTATAAACAACAAGAAAAGAGTGGAAGAAAGGGGAACAACAGCATTAGTGGAGAAGTTAGAAGACAGAGAGCCATCTACAGTGAGCAGTCAGAAAGAAAACTGGATACCCAATTACAAAAAAAGTTGGCAAACCATAAGATGAAAGCTTATTTAGAAGACCTTTATGTCAAACATGATCATAAGCCTTTGAAATGTCAAGAGCAACTGCTTGAGTTTCACCAAACTTTTCCATTCAATTTGTCCACAGATGAGTAACATAAGCCAGAGGATTGACACTGACAGAATCCATAGTGGAGATTGTTGATCACACAGGTTTCTAAATAGTTTAAGAGTTGGCAGTTAATTGATTCCTTCATTACTTTAGAAAGAATAGATGTAATTGCAATGGGACAGATTTGTTACCCTTTTTAAGAACTGGCTGGATATGCACAAAAGGAAAAACGCCTTTGGAATAAGAAAGTGAAAAAAGGCAACACAGAACAGGAGTAAGTTCAGGAGCACATGTTTTGAGAACTAGTGAAGAAATACCATCAGGACTTGGAGCTTTCTTATCATCAAGATTCATCAAAATCCTTTTGACAGAAGAACACAGGAGGCATTAATAACTGCTTTACAATTGTTGCAAGCTTTGGTGTAGACAAAAAATGAAACTGAAGATTTGGAAACTAGCCAATTATGATATGCAACATTCTTCTCTTGAACACCCTTAGCACATTTATCAGAAAACCAAGGTTTAGATAAAGGACGAGATTTTAAGATGGAGTGTGGAATTAATTCCATCCCTACAAGAATAATTTTACAGAAGTTTCGAAACAGTAATCTGACCAAAGAAAAGAAATTTTGTAGATCATACTATTTTGCATTCTTGTAATGCCAAACAACACATGGTTGTCAATGGCCATGAGAGAAAAGCTTTATTGGAGAAGAGACCGTCACCGAGTTATGATATGAGGTACCTGGAGGACCACTCACCTCGACTGCATACTTAGAAGGATTGTCTGTGAGATAAAGATCAAGAGTGTTGGCTGCTAGGTTAGGATTGTCTGGTATTCTGGTAGATAAATGAACAATATGCAAGAGGTCATTAGTGACTGCAGAAGCCAGCCGGGGTTGTGAACATTAAAATAAACAAGGAAAGTTGGACTAGAGAAAGTCAAGTTTCAAAAAAGAGGAAGTCAAAGAGTTCCAAGTGATTAGTGGAGTTTGGAGAATGACAGAGGCAACAGATGAATTTGACAGAACGTGATAGAGAGATTTTAAGCCAGAGAAGATCAAAAATAGAAGATTCCAAATTACTAAGTCTCTGACAGAATATTAGAATGGACATATATACAAGTTACCACCTTTGAAGTGAATAATTCACACAACTGAGATGAGTAGTTGATTCAACTGATAACTGAAATTCTGTCAGAAAAAGTGCACGGGGTTTGGCTTGACTGTAAGTGGAAATAGACATCACTGAGATTAGAACTAAGACCATGTATATTTGTGAAAAGAATGAGGAATCGTTGGGGAGGTTTAGTTCTTTTGCAGTTTAACAATTCATGGTGTATTCAGTAGAAAGAAAAGGTGGGAGACATGCTGTATGAAGTAATGAAATTTTTGGAGATGGCTTACACATGGTAAGAATATACCCAGCTCCTTAACATAACGTGGCCTCGACACACTACTCTGACTCCCTCTAGTCACTATCTAGCAGATCCAGAAGCCTCCTAGAGAGTGTTCAATAGGTTCGGTCCGGTGTACTAACTGCTGGCTGGCTTACGAACACTGTTTTAGAGCTGTATCCTCAAAAGACATCAGTCATACTGCATGATGGAAGAGATGGGGTGAGTTTACCGGAGCTTTACTCTGGAGACAAAACATGGGTTCCACCATTTCTAGCTTAAAATAAGCAAAATGGTAGCAATGCACCGGTTGATGAGAGTCATCTGCCACCTAGTATTGCCTGGTTAACACAGAGGGGCAGCATCCTTCCATGAGGTGTGGGGTGCCAAACCACATGGAGGATTTACTTAACAAGTACAAGGAAATGTTGGGAAAAAGTCATGAGAAAGGATTAAATATGAAAGTGCCTGAAATTCTGCCAGACAGTATATTATGAGAGCCTTGGAGAGAATGTGCAAGGTTCATGGGGTAGAATTTTTCCCAACATGGTCTGTGCCTGCTAAGAGGAGGCACAGACCATAAATAGAAGGGGTTCAAGAACATTTGCTGATGCTATTAAGACAGTGTCAGGTGGGTCAAAAAACTGCTAGCTTTGGAGAGGGGGGATACATAACAGATTAATAGCAGCCACAGGCAGAGGTGTAAGTGGTTCTTGCACTGCTTCTATTGGGAGATGCTGTTGTTGTTGTTTGGTTTTTAGGAGCATTAGCAACTAAGGCCATATTGCTCCAGGATATGCAGTGGTCATTCCTTAACCTTTCCGCATCCTCCGTATTTGGTGGTGACGGGCTCGAACCCCGGTCTAATCAAGAAGCGTGTGCTACGCACTGCTGCTCCTTCCCACCTGGCTACGGAGGCGCCTTTGGGAGATGCAGCAGGTTGGAAAGCAAAGTGTTGGAGATTACAAGATCTGCCAGGAATCACCAGCGAATAATCGGAACAAGCAAATATGTGGGCTGTGACAGGTACTAAGAGTAAAAACAGGTGCATGAATAGACACTAATGTGCACTAATGCTAGGAGCACAGTGAACGAATTTGAAGAACAGTCAGTTCTTCTATAACATGCATTTTGGCAATGTGACTGATATATTAGGGAATAATGTGAGTATAACGCATTTGCTCATGCACGATTTCATCTCGAGTAATACCAGATGAACAAAACCCGGCACCAAGCTGTGCCGGGTTTTGTTCAGCAATATATCAAGTTTACAAAGCTTAAAAATGTCAAATGTGTGAGAGTTATATTTCCCATTTTCTGTAGCTGTATTGGTTGGAGACACACTGTTGTCATTCGTTGTATTCACAAGATAACAGGTGATATTGTTGGTCGACTAATGTTTTCGAGAGCTCACATTTTTCAGTTCGAACAGAAATTTCATGAGCGGAGGAGCACTACCATAAAATAATTTGCAGTTCCTGGTTTATTGGGCTTTTCTGTTGTTGCAATCTAATTATAAACGGGTAGTAAACTCGATCTTATTGCATTTGCGATAATACCAATAGCTGGAACTGTGTGGGCATCTATGTTATTATGGTGAAATGTGTTTCCTGCCATGAAATCTTCAATCATATAAAAAAACATAAATAAATTTTCAGAATCTTCTCTTCATTCCTATTTTTAAAGTGTGAAATTGTTACTGCATATCTCACTTGTGCATGCCATTAACCCCAGGGGCTCACATCTGGTGGGTATGGGCTTGGCACACCCAGGGTCCTGAGCTGGATACCATCATTCTTCTCTTTCTTGGCGATTCCTTTCTACCTCTCTCTCTCTCTCAGGTTAACTCGGGATTTTTTTTTTTTTTTTTTGGCAGCATAAGCCTCAGGCTTCCTTGCACCATATAGCTAATAATAATAATAATAATGTTTGTCACTATTGATTGCTTATGTTTTTTTACTGTTTTAAATTTTACAATCCAAAAAAATAGTCAGTGAACAGAAATATCAATTACTATGTATATATTACAGTGCAATATTTACTGTAATATTTATTTATTTATTAGACGTTTAAGATAATTTAACCTGTGTTAGTTTTTTTGGTGTTTTACTTAGCACACTGAACTTGTTTTTTTTTTTTTTTTTTATAGTGCTCTGTCCCTATTTTTCCCAAAAGCCCTGTTGTTTTTAATGCGTGAAATGCCATAACGCGAAGATTTTTAGGACCGCATGTACCCCATTATAGCAGAGTTTCCAGAACTGACTGTACTGGTAAAGTCATCAAACGAAGATGTAGTGATATCAAAGACATGGTGTTACTCAGACATCAGGGAAGCAGATTTGAATATGGTGAGTATAATATGTGCAGAAAGGGCAGAGGAAGTGGGAGAAATTATTTTCTTTGTTAAAAAGCAAACAGAATCTAAGACGGTGCATCCAGCTGACATGTATGGCCAGTGCAAGGTTGGGTCAGTTTAGTATGACATAACATAAGGTGTTGGAAAAGAAAAACGAGAAATTTGTTATAGGCCAAATGACTGTGATGGGTATAACAAACATATAAAGTGGGCTAATGTATTGGAACGTCTTATAATAGGGAATTTTAACTCTCCAAATATTGACTGTAACTTGTTCACTGGTCATTCACACGGTAACAATACTTTTCTGAATTGACTGCATTCTATACCAGCATGCTAGAGAAGCAATGAAAGAAAGTAATACTCTTATCAGCAGTAATTCTTTGTGCATTAGGAATATTCAGATAAAGGAAGCACTAGGTGGCAGTGATCACAGTGTACTGACGTTGGAACTACCATAAAGAATAAAGGAGAGGGATTTGCTTTCATTGGTCTCACACAATCTTTTAAATTCTATCCAGTGGACTAACTGATGTCATCATCAGCAAATTCATCAGAGAAGCTACTTCGTTTTGAACTGATGAAACCAATGGCGGAAAATTAAAATACATGGGATGTGTATAAATTATCAGGTGATACTGAAGTCTGCTGTCAGGTCACAAAAGCATGTTGGGCAAGCTAAGGCAGATTACGAGAAATCTCTGCCAAAGACTTCTTCAGTCATAAACACTAGAAGGAAGGAGAATAAATCTCACTGGTCCATTAGATATTATTATTATTAGCCATATGGTGCAAAGAAGTCTGAGGCTTATGCCGCACCAGCCAAATCCACATCCAATCTAAAATAAAAAAGATTTGAGTACCCTGAGAGAGAGAATTGTTTCAGAATAGATGTGTGCAAATTTGATTTCATCCAGGAGGTAGTTTAATGTTGGAACAAACTGCCATCAGGTTTTGTGGTGGAAGTGGATAGCTTGAATAAATTTAAGGAAGTAGACAAATTACTAGAGGGGATGAACAGATGATGCAAGAAGTGTTTTCCCCACCCTCTTCCTATAAGCTTGTTTCCTTGCATCATTTGTGACTACTAATACAAAGAAATTTTTTATATTTTATGGGTAAATTTCTTGGATTAGTATTATTAGTTGCAAATCATGAAAGAAAACAAGCATATAGCTCCCACATCACCTGTCCATCCCCTCAAACAATTTTTCTAGCTCTTCCTTTTAAATTTATTCAAATTACTCACTTCCACCACAAAGCCAGCTGGCTGAAGTATTTCTGCATAAGAGAATCTTATTGTTTTTCTCAGCACCCATTCCAACAAATCCACATCCAATCTAAAATGAGGCTTCCAGATCTGTATGCAGTATTCAAATGTGCCCTAACCATTGCTTTATACAATGGAATAATCACCTTCTTATGCCAGCTGTCAAAATTCCTGTATATCATTAACAAAATCCCAAGAGCTATCCTAGCAGCCAATCTGAAATGCTTTACACTATCAGGTGTAAGTAAAAGTAAAAGGTGTACAAATCCTTAATGTCTTGATTATGCCTGATTTTACAGAGACTAGGTGGTTGAAGCGGTAGTTTTAAACTGATAAGGTCATCTGTATACTGACATGCTAAGTCAGTTACTAAGAATATTGATATTAAAAGTCAAAACAAGGAAGACTTTTATCCATTTTAATAGAGAAAGTTATGCTACTGCCTTAGCTGTTGAGACTTATGAAGCCTATCAAAGTCTCCATCATTATGGTTCCAAACTACAGAAAAGTCATCAAAAACCTTAACCATGATTTGGGGACTGCCCTGGGATAGAGGCTAAGATGTGTTTTCAAACTCAGCCATATAAATGTCTATGGAGTTGGGGATCCCAACCAAGGCCACTTTTTTTTCTTTTTTTTTTTTTTTTTGTACAGAGAAATACGCCTGAAGAACAGTGAGGTCCAGGACTTCTTTGATGTCATTAATATTCAAAGGGTTTATACCAGTAGAAGCCACCCAGATCAAAACCAAGAAGGTTTTGATCTGGGTGGCTTCTACTCACTATAGCTCTCTGGGAGGTTAAGTTTTTTGAAACATGCTTGTTCTATTCTCTTCTGAGTGAAAAGTCCTTTAAGAGACTGCTCAGTCTTTTCCACACTTTTTTGTAGGGTCTACTTTCAGAATACCATGTGTCAGTATTCTGACACATGGTATACCCAGTGCAGATGGCCATAATTTTTTTTATTATAAAGCCACCTCATTTGTCAGCTTAAATAATGTCTAAATTGGGGTCTTTCTTAAAGTAGGAGAGGGCTGTTTCCCCTGCTTTGGATAAGTTGTGTTTTTCGTAATCTCTATTATACTTGTTAAGGGCTTATTCATCAAATAGGTCTAAGGTAAGAGAGTCCCTCAATGTGCTTAACTGGGATGCCTGAATAGACGAGAATCTCCATGATGGATGTTTACTTGAAACGAGCAAACTGAACCCCTTTGCTAAGAACCTGGATCTCACTGTCTGTTAGGCTTCTACTGCAGTGATTCTGGAGAACTCAATTTTGTTTAGGGTGTGTGCGTGTGTGGTGTCCACACTCATAGGGGAGGGTCTCACAACAGTTATTGTGTGTTGGGAGTTATTAGGTCACTATTCTTAACTTAAGTTTTATTTGACTATTCATAACTTGTATTATCTGAGATCATGGGGGAGGGAGGTGAAAGGCTTGGGCATGAGAGGCATATAGGTCCTCATCTCCTGCTCAAATGCTTGGTATGGCTAGCTACAAAGAAGGGACTTCTCCCAATCATATCAAGGCATCTTCCAGGCAATCAGACTGAGGTCTCCTCCAATGAAGCCAAAACCCTAGATGTTTCCCTTTGGTGGTTTTTTTGTTTTAACAATTTAGCAGTTACTATTAGGTCACTATTCTTAACTTAAGTTTTATTTGACTATTCATAACTTGTATTATCTGAGATCATGGGGGAGGGAGGTGAAAGGCTTGGGCATGAGAGGCATATAGGTCCTCATCTCCTGCTCAAATGCTTGGTATGGCTAGCTACAAAGAAGGGACTTCTCCCAATCATATCAAGGCATCTTCCAGGCAATCAGACTGAGGTCTCCTCCAATGAAGCCAAAACCCTAGATGTTTCCCTTTGGTGGTTTTTTTGTTTTAACAATTTAGCAGTAGTAGAACAATGTAGGCTATGGATTAAAATATAAAATTTCAGTTTTATCCATAGATAAAGGAGCCACAAAAGCTCTGAAACAACATTACATGTATAGTTAAAGATTAAAATACCCAATATTGTTCTTGAAATGCAGAGCAGTGCTCTTATTTTTCATAAAAACTACTGCAAACTGTGTTTCCCTAAATGATTTCTCAACCACAGTAAAAAAAATAAAATAAAAATAATATTACTAAAAACTAACTGGCTCATCATCACTATCAGTCATATCAAGTCCCTCCTCCAGACTGAACCTAGAAATAAATATGGAATAATGACATTTCAGTTTAATATTCATTAATTTTACTGAACAATTTTAAAACATTTTGCAAAATTTCACAATTGACAATTAAAACTGTTCATTATAAAACTTATCTGCTGTTCTGAATTTTGTAATGTACAACAAATTTAAACAGCATAAAATGATACAGTAAAATACCATTACAATGAAAATATTTCCAGAGCTAGCCAACTTCTCTTAATAATAACACTTTGAAATAATTCTCGGATATAAAAAGAACAACACAACTCTATGTGAAGATATTGCTATGTTTATTGTACAATAGCTGCTGTTCCTGGTAGGTAACAAAATAAGTGTCAATACAATAACAGGTAAGCAATTTCTTTGATGATGCATTTACAATGAAAAATATATATCAAACAAAATAAACACCATCCTGAACATTATGGACAAACTGTTATGGTTTTCAACAGTTGAGTTACTGTGGAGGGAGGGATGAAGTGCCTTCCAATTGAACTTCAGGTGATAGTAGCATTATTATGGAGTTGTTGGCTTCTTGTTGAACACTTGTGAGTGTGAACTGGAGAGAGATAGAGAGAGAGAACAGGGGCCCTTCGAATTGGGTTTGGTTGGCTTGTTGTAGAATGTGTTATATCCAGTTGGGATCTACTGAATGTTACAGAAGAAGAAATAAACCAATGGCTACAGGAACAAAATGTAATTCAAGCCAAATGGTTATGATTAAAAAAAATAATAAAACTTACCCCTACCAGGAATATTATTCTCACATTCAACACCCCCAACTTATGCTCGTCTGCAGCACCAGTTCTGTCGAACAGGTCCCTGCACTCAAATGGTCTAAATAATAATATCATCGCCATCTTTGTTTTTTACATTTCTATCAACGCGCCTACCGCCGTCTTAATGTCTAGTTACCCACATTATTGTCACTACAAGAGCTGTAAAATTTGAAAAAATAAAAAATTACTATTACAAAAATATCCCATATTTATTTTTGCACAGGGCCTCACAAATTTTGGAGCTAGAAGTGCTCATCTGTAAAAGCAAGTCATCCACTTTGCTGCATTTGCCCCTACATTCTCAACTCTTTGAGATGTTATAAATGCCAAAAGTATGGCCACTCAAAGAAATGACTTTCCCCAACTGCAAAAGTGACCACTCAGCATATTCTAAGATAAGGGAAAAATGAGAAAAAAAATTGTAAAATATAAGATTGAACACAAAGTTAGTTACCAAGACACAAGGAACTAATTGCACCTAATATACCCAAACATAGATGAAATTCATGAGTTTGTGGGTAGTAAATGGATGGCCAGTGCTCAAAACAGAAGGAACTGGAAAGTTGCTGGAGAGGCCTTCATCCTGCAGTGGATTGAAAATGACTGATGATGATGATGATACCCAAACATACAGGGTGATTCTAAATTGTTGTCGGGGTTTCTGTGGCCTATAATTTTCTAACTGAAAACAACAAAATAAAACTGCTTACAGAATATGAAAGTGTAACTCAAAAAGTTTTATTACCTATAGAATCAATACTGCAGAATGCTAAACAACTTCAACATGTGTGCCTTTCGTGGCACGTAAGATGTCCAAGCGATATTCAATTTCCCTCCAAGTGTTCTCAGCATTTGCGTGTAACTGTTTCGATTGCAGCAACAATTCTGGGCTTCAGTCATTGAGAGGGGTCACAGAGGTCTTGCTGCAATGTCCTTCACGTATCCCCCACAGGAAGAAATCAAGTGGCATAAGATCGGGTGAGTGCGGAGGCCATGGAATCGGCCCAACCCAACATCCAAGAAAATGCATGTCGTTCGTGGCATACCTAACTGCAAAGAAGCTCGTCTAGTTCATTTTTGTGGGCTTCGAGAAAATGCTTTGTGGATCATCTTCCTGCTCCTTTTCGATGCAGAACACTACCAGTCTCTTGAAATTGCTTTAACCAACGTCGGATAGCATTATCTGAAGGTGGATCTTTTCCATACAGAGTTCTGTAATGATGTTGCGTTGTGATAACGGACTTTGTTTCGTTGTTATTTGTTATTTTGGTTTTTAGGAGCATTGGCAACTAAGGCTATATTGCTCCGGGAATATGCGGTGGTCATTAATTGACCTTTCCGCATCCTCCGTGTTTGGTGGTGGCGGGCTCGAACCCCAGTCTAATCAAGAAGCGTGTGCTACGCTCTGCTGCTCCTTCCCACCTGGCTACGGAGGCGCCACTTTGTTTCGAAAAACCAAAGTACACACATTTCCTTCTCTTGAACAGTCGCCATTTTGAAGTAATGCCATCAATATCTCCCAGACATCAATGCAGCGGAAACAGTGTTGCCAGAGGAGAGACAACTGGAAGATTGTTGTTTCCGGTTTGAAAATTATAGGCCACGGAAACCCCGACAATAATTTAGAATCACCCTGTAATACCTATGCCAGTGTTGAAGAGAAACATCAAACAATTGCCACTCAACCTGATGTCATGGTTCCTACTAATACATCAATCTCTTACTGGGCTCAAGCTGCCCTCACTTAGCAACAATCTAAGCTCTCAGATCAGGCAACTGATATACTCTTTGGACAATACCAGTGGTATTTCCTCCTCCAGTGATTGCTACTACAGTTCAAATGTGACAAAGAATATTCAAGACAATATGGACACTTGGTCAATCTGTCTTCCTAAAAAAAGAAAAAAACCAAAGTCTGAATGCCCTAAGTCAGCCAGATACAGCTTCATCAACTAAGTACAAATAATGCCTCCTATTATACAGTGGAATTTCAGAAGGTTTCACTGCAATACTGATGATATCCAAGATTTAATTGTTATTCTCCAGCTGTCCTTTGTATATAGGAAAGTTTTTGAACCTCGCAAATTTCCCCTTCAGTAAAAAACTGTTATCTCAGTCAATTAGATCATAATACAAACAACAAATGCTGCCCATCTTGGAAAATTCAAAGATCCTGTAGAGACAATTCAAAGATATGCAGCAACAGATGTTGCTGCATGTCTAATTACTCATATTGTGATAATGCTTGTCTCAATCTATCTGCCTCAAAACAATATTTACTCATTAAAAGACTTTGAAGATCACATCATGCAGCTGCCTCTACTTCTCTGTATATCAGGAGATTTTAACTATCCTTTATTGGGGGGTGCCTGACTAATTAAGAGCCTTCTTGAGACTCAATACCAGTACACACATTCATGTACAGTTCCCAACTGGACATACCCCTGCAACAGATCTTTCAATTTGTCCTCCAACACTGTTTCCCAATCATAGAGTGGGCAGTGATCAATTCCAAATTGCATGTAACCTATTGATAGAACAGACCCCTTTAACTGAATCTTGCAGGAAATTTTCTCAAGCTGACTGAGCTAAGTATCAGTCATCTATTCCCCCCTTAACGAGAAAATAATTTGCCTGCAGCCTATTGATAATACCGCAGATTACATCATGTCAAACCTCCTAAATGTGGCCAAAGGCTCATTATCAAATCCCCCAGCAAGGAAGCATTATAATTATTGGTGGAATGAAGAAGGCAAAAAATAAAGCTCGAAATTTGTTTTGTCATGTTCCAATCACAGTTAATCTCAACTATAAGAAAGCACATCTGATCCAAAGGCAAGCCATGAAGGAATCCAGCACCCATTTTGCTTCCAATATTAACAGGAAAACTGCCTTCAGAATAATAAAGAAAAAAATTAAACAGCTTTATGGAATGTTTCCTACCATATAATCTCCTGGAGTGGGCAAGAACTCTCAATCCTCTCCAATACAGACAATGCTTTGGACAGTACTTTAGTTAAAGTCTCGGCAGCATCAGACTAACCAGAATTTCAAAAGTTAAAAATACCACAGGACAGCATCCCATTAACTTCCATATAACCAACTTTTGATTGCTCCTTAGAATGGTGTCCAACAATGCTGATGAGCCAAATGGGATTTACCACATCATGTTACAACATCTTGATAATAAAGCTTTTTGCCCCCTCCAACCAAATGTTTTTAAAAAACATTTATTCTACTTCATGGTATCATCCTACTGTTTTAGCATTTCTGAAGCTTGGGAAAGATCCCACCAATACCCATAATTATACATTAATCTCTCCCTCTTCCCTCCAGCTGCCTTGGAAAGGTCCACATTATACAACCACAGTGGCTCACATCTGGTGAGTATGGGCTTGTCACACCCAGGATCCTGAGCTGAATATCATCATTCTTCTCTTTCTTGGTGATTCCTTTCTACTTTTCTCTCTCTCTTTCTCAGGGTGACTTAGATTTTTTTTTTTTTTTTTGGCTGGTGCAGCATAAGCCTCAGGCTTCCTTGCACCATATGGCTAATAATAATATGTGACTCACTGAATCACAACATTTAATGTCATAGTCAACATGGTGTAAAAACAGGTCCTCCTTGGATCTTATGGCCCATGCCTGACTACCTTGATTATACAGGGTATTGACTGGATTATCGAGCTCCCCATCTGTGATTCAGGCTTCAAGTGTGTACTATGCTGGCTTGATCCTATTCAACACAGTGCCTCTGGAAAGTCAGAGGTCTCTATACTGATGCTCATGAGCCAACTCTGCTTCGCTTCTCCATTGGAAAGCTTTACTTAATTATGTAGTCAAAATACAAAGTTGTGTCTTGCATCCCATTCAGCCAGCACTACCTGTCTAATCTACCATTAAAAAAACCTTTATAGAAATAAAACTAGTGGACTTTCATCTTCTTGAACTGACGTAGGGTCAGAATGTTTTCATCCATAACATACAAGAAGAAGCAGCTTACACTCGACCATCATGGACTCTTCAACTGATCTGTGACACTTACCTTTGCCAATGGGAAAAGAACTTTCTACACGCACCCAATGTGAAACAACTCCATGTAACTGCAAAAAGGCCTCTAAGGTTGGGGTTGGGGTTATACATACCACAAGTTTAGACAAATTCACGAACTCCATACTATCTTTAACGACTAACGTGGACCGACCCACTACCGGGGCAATCAGCTGCACCAGAAATTTAGATAGAGCATAAGTGGGGCTACCAATAAAGGAAACTATGGGTCGTAGTGGAACATTTACTTTGTGCATCTTGGGCAGCCGACACCCTGTTGCATGCATGGACCAGTATTTCTCCGTTTTCAACCAGGATAGTAACATCTTATTCACACACTGTTCTAAGCCAGCCACTGGGTTTCTATGAATAATCTTGTATGTATCACATAATAAGTCTAACACTTTCTTTTGGTAATCCTCCTTACTTAGTACAACAGTTTATCTACCTTTGTCTGCTGGTAAAATTACAATATCATCATCCCGTTTAAGTTCTTCTAATGCTTTCTTCTATTTAAGGGTAAGATTTGAAGCAGCCATTTTTGCCTGGCTCAATATAGCAACGGTTTTAACACGAATTTGATTAGCAATGGATTCCAGTAGTTTACTTATGGCCCTCTCAATGCCCATGGTTGTTTTAGTAATTGGAGGTTTAGGGGGTAATAATGCAAATTTGGGTCCTAGAGCCAACAACCCCTCTTGCTCTTGGGTTAAAGGTTTGCCACTTAAGTTCTGGATGAAATCAGATGATGACCACCTCTAAATATAGTGGTCTGTTCCTACAATAACGTGTTGAACTTATTAACATGTCTCTGTTTATATGAATATGCAATCCTATTCACCCGCTCCAGAACTAACCTCTTAATGCTCACCAGGTGTATTTGTCTAAACTTGTGGTAACTCCATGTAATCCACATTCAGGGATATGTTAATTTTACACCAGTCGCTCTAAATCTGATTCAACTGCTGCAGTATTTCCCCTGTTATCATTTTGGCATCCCTTCCACCTGAATGCAGTAGCTTTTCAGCCAAACTACATGCAATTAAATTGGCTTTTAGAAAACCTCAATTTTGACATTCTTTAAAATATGTTATTTACACTGATGCCCTCAGCTCATTCACCACAATCCCTAATTCCTCTTATAACGTTTGCCACATTTTAAATCAAATCAGAAGCCTACTATTACAAGTTGAAGAACACCATCAAACAACAGTCATAAACACAAAAACAAGTCAGTTAATGTACACAGTGTGTTACACTGCAGGTAATAAGTAATGATTGAAAATGGGCAAAACAGCAACAACTTTTATGCATCTGCCATATTCCCATTCATTCCTCCTATCAGCACAAGCAAAAAATATAATACAGCATACTGTATATGAATAGCCCTTGTGATATGTATGAAAAGGAAAAAAAAAAAAAAAAAAAAAAACAATAACTGCCAGATTTCTATTGGTTCAATTTTAATGAAATTTGGGAATGCTCAATAAATTGAGCTAAATATAAAATTTCATGAAAATTCATCCATTGAGACTCAAGTTATTACATGCGAATGGACAAAAGAATGATAACTGCTGGATTTCTACTGACTCAATTTTTAAATGAAATTTCAAATGGTTTGACAAATTTTTCTAAAAGAGCCAAATATCAAATTTTACAAAAATACATCCATTGGTGTTAAGTTAATATATGCAGATGAATGGACATGGTGAAACCAACACATGCATTACACATATAGGTTAACAAGCTGACATTTCCTATCGATGAAATGCATTTTTGCAATAGTGTCTGCTTGTAAAATGGCATGGAACTTGGTGATGCAAGAAAGCAAGTATATGAGCTTATTGTTGAATTGTTGTTGTTTTTTTTTTTTTTTTTTTTGATTTGGTAGTTGTTGGCGCATCGGCTTCTGTGGCCATATTGCACCTCCCAAGGTTTTTGCAGTACTCTGATCCAAGCCCGAGGCGGGAATCGAACCCGCAACCTTTGGGTTGCCGGGCAGGTACTTTACCCACTCGGCTAGCCCGGTCGGCTTGAATTGTTGTTATTAAGTTAAACAGATGGGTTGACCTTCAATAGCATGAAATGGAGGCATCATAAGATGCCTCCATTTCATGCTGTTCAAGGTGTAAGATGTGATTCCTTGGGTGGTTTTCCATGAATAAGTGATAAGCTATTCCCCCCCTTCAACCTAGGCCTTGAACTTAAAGAAGGGATGCCGAAAAAAATTTCTCACCACATTAACTGTCCAACCTATATGCCAAGTTTCAGATAAAGTTCACTATAAAATATATCTGAGTCAGGAGTGGGCAGAAGGAGCATATGCTCCCCTTAAAGAAAAAGAAGGCAATCTAAAAAAAAAAAACTCTGGTCACCATTCCCTCCCCACTTATGATGACACCTGGATATGCCACTGATCTGAGTATTAAACTTCCTGGAAGTTCCAAAAACCACACCCCTGTAGTGTGTTGTTTAGTTTAGTTTTAAACAGCTTCACAACATCCACTCTCTGGAAATATGTTCAAAATGGTGATAAACTCTTGTGCCATGCTTTCGGCAATGTTCTGCTGGGTACAGTCATTCATGTGCCAGGCAGTCTGATATCTACCACCTACCTAAACATCATTGCTGACCAGATACACCCTTTCATGGCAGCGGTCTTCCTCTCTGGCGGTGCCGCCTTTCAGCAGGATATAATGCCACACCACCTGGATTGTTCGAGACTGGTTCGTGGAACACGAGGAGACTTCCAGGCATCTGTGGTTTGTGTTGGAACAGCAACTCCGATCTGCGGAGTCTCAACCACGGACCTTACAGGAGTTAAAGGATCTGCTGGTTATGTGTTGGTACCAGATACCACAAGACACATTTAGAAATCTTGTAGTATCCATGCCTATTAAGTAGGTGAACATAATGTTTTGGCTTATCAGTGTATATAACAAATTAGAATTTTGCCTCCGGACACAGCAAGAATTTGGGTGTCCACATCCTCCAACTATAGCAGGAAGTTAACATGCAAGGAAAATCTTGCACTGGGATACTTCAATATATTCAGATTACCAGTGGACACTGTAGAGAATTGGTGGATATCAACATGTATTTTATTTAATGTCTTCATTCTTTAATCAGCCACTGAATATCCCAAGAAGGGAGAGTGGCATATCTAAATTCATTAATTTGACTATTTACCATCTAAAAATCTTAACCAGTCATCTGGATGATATCCTGATCCTATTCCACTTATCCTTTTTGCATAATGCATTTTTCATTTCCCTAATAAGAGTCACCAAGAATAACTACTTCATGAACCTCCTGATTTAGTTCTTTCAAGGCCAATAACTGTATTCTTCAAGCATTCAAATTCATCAAACACACAAAGGCATCTCCTGGAAACTCATCTATGTGATCACCTGGGTTAAGTAAACTAAATTCTGATGGCTTCTTTAGAAACACACAAGGAGGCATAAATTTAAATCTTGTATTTATTCCCTATTAAAAAATTGCTGGAATAACTTCCACTAGTGTTGTGAATAAATTTAATGAAGGTTTGGACATATTATTGGAAAGAATGGAGAAATTAAGTGTTTTTTTTATAGTGCTATATAAGCTTTGCTTCCTTGCATCATGTTTGCACCAATACTATTATAGAAGAACTTAATTTCTTAGTGGACATAAACTCTGTGCATCCTAAAGAAGGGTTCTAGAAGGATTGCTGATTATAAACTTGGGGATGCCAGGATCAAATATTTATATTAGAAAAATCATGTGAACATAACAAGAACCTTACTTAGGATTTGCTGATCTTGAAAAAGAATACAATAAAGTATGTAGGTATATGGTTTCAAGGCTAATCTTTTCAGGGGAATAAAAAGTTTGTATACAAAGCAGCAAATCTTCAGTGAGAATTGAAGGAAGCACTGGAAAATGGTTTAAGGTTAAAATTGAAGTGAGGCAGGGCTCACTTCACAGAAGTGTGGCAACATATTCCCACTTATTTTTATAATTTACATGGATTGCTTAATAAAACAATGTAAGTTACTGCCAAAGTTTATATGGGAGATTCAAAATTTGGATCATTATATGCAGATGGCATTGTGCTATTAAACAGTAGCCTGCAAAATCTTCAGAAATTTATCAATAAATTAGATTAGATTTGTACTCAATTTAGCCTGAAAATTTATAATGTCTTTAATAGGCACTTCCAATCATAAGAAAAATGGTTGGTTTTTGAATTCTGCTTAGATAATACCAATGGATTACAATACTTATTTAAATGTAATTTTTTTTGGGATATTGAAAATTTTAAAATGTTGCCCTTTTCACACCTGTTATTTTCAACAAAGCAGAACTGTCAGTCGCTTCCATTTTCAAGTTTTTAAAATTGTGAATGTACACATATATTAGCTATACAGTAAACCCTTGCTTTCATGGACATCAGAAATTAACCAATAAATCTTTTGAAAACTTTAATGCTAATAAAAAAAAAACAATGGACTTTTAGGCAATGCTTTATTTTCTTGTTTATCACAGTGTATGATAAATATTAGAAAGACTACATAATTCATAAAATTGACTAGGAACAAAAAAGAAACCATAATCCAAAATTTATTAATAATGTGAGACTGAGTTCTGAACAAGTGCTGCCCATAATTTAATAGTGACTCTCGATTTAGAAACTACATGCATTCCTGAGAATTAGTTTGTAAATTTTTACATGTATTTCCTAATACATATAAAAATATAATAGGAAGATGCAGGTAAAAGGTAAAATTTATTTAATGCATACATTACAGATTATTGTGAAATAACGAGCACCTTCATGGACTGCAATCTGCCTTTAATTTCTTAAAGAATTACAGATTATTCTCAGATGTTTCCTAGTACCACTTCTTCCATGCCTGTAAAGGCAGCAAAACCAGTAAATTATAATAATATGATTTACATACAGTTGTTACTTTTGATTGTACATGTCTTGATTTAGTTAACAAATTAAGTTTTTACATTATTAACCGAATTAATAACTAATGATAAATCAGTTAACATTAAGTTAATGGATAACTACGAATACTTACAATTTGGTATATTTATATGTTCTATACTTAAAAATAACTAAATGAACAAGGCATAATGCATTAAGAGTTTATTAACAGTGTAGATACACCATAGACAACTCTTAAGAAACTATGAAGTAGTTTGTAGTAGGCATCATTTTACTAATAGAGAAGACTATTGTTACTTATTCTCCATGAGTACCACCACCCAGATGGCACCGTTTCAGGGCTATTGGCCTATCATCAGTGGATGGGCAGGTACTCTGGTATTGCAGACATGACGACCCACTTGTGAAGATAATCACACAATATGAGAGATGCCAAAAGGTGTAGATGACAATATTTAAAAATAACTAAATGCAAAAGGCATAATACGTTAAGAGTTTATTATCTATATAATATCGGTGTAGATACACCATAGACAACTACGAAGTAGTTGTTGTAGTAGGCATCAGCGCCTCCGTAGCCAGGTGGGAAGGAGCAGCAGTGCGTAGCACACGCTTCTTGATTAGACTGGGGTTCCAGCCCGTCACCACCAAATATGGAGGATGCGGAAAGGTCAGGGAATGACCACCGCATATCCGGGAGCAATATGGCCTTAGTTGCTAATGCTCCTAAAAATCAAATAACAACAACAGTAGTAGGCATCATTTGCTCTGTTTCTCATATTGTGCTCTTCCTTCACTGAGAATAAGTAACAATAGTTTTCTCTATTTACTTATTTGAGGTAGTGCAATATCATTGCAACTCGTTGTGAAGGAAGAGCACAATATGAGAAACAGAGCAAATGATGCCTACTACAACAACTACTTTGTAGTTTCTTAAGAGTTGTCTATGGTGTATCTACACCGATATTATATAGATAATTTCTGTACTGTATTCTTAAACTAAGAAAGTTTGGAATTAAAACTCCAGTTAAGGTCTCCTGGAGCCAATCTTAAGTGAGGGTATTTAGAACGAGAGTAGGGATTTGGATGTTGTTGGATTAGACATCTGTTTGGAATCTAAACTTTTGTGAGAGCAAAGGAAGACGAAGTTGTATAAGGTTTCATTCTAAAATTTGGCAATAGCTGGGCCAGACCAATTTTTTTTTTTTTTTTTTGTGCCTGTGATGAGTAAAGTTCATCTAGGGTAGGGAACTTTATCCATCACAGGCACAAAAATTTAAGAAAATGCAGGGTGATCATTTTAAATGAAAACTTAACAAGTTTGAAAATTTTTTATTTTACTCTGAACACAGAAATATCTAATTGACTCTAGTTTGTACTGCATTATTTCTATTCTGAAAGTTCCCAAGGACAGAATGAGCATCTCACTATAATAATGAACAGACAGGGCTAGCAAAACAATGTGACAAATGTCCCTGGCCTCCCATTAAAATGATTGTATATGCAATGTTAAATAATATTGAATTTGACCTTTGCCTTTCAAAAAGTTTATGCTGACCATGATGCTAGATTAACAAGAAAATATCATGGTAGCAATGCTATTTTTTACAAAACAGAATTGTACTGTGCTATATACAGAGTGGAACAAAAAATTAGTCACTTTTGGTATTTAGGGCATATAACAGATTGAAAACATGTATCTTCTATGTTTTTGCTTACAGAGCTTAAAAAGTTAACCTATTTTCTCTGTTAACAGAGCAAGGGTTTCCACCATAAAACATGTGATGAGAGGCAAAAAAGGAGTAACGGTATTTGACAGGTTTAAAAGACATCCTGTTAAAGAAGTAGCTGAATTTGCTGGTGTTTTGGAAAGAATTAAGGAATAGTGCATCGAAGTCAGCCAAAAATCAGTGATGAATATTGTACCTAGTAAACAAAAAGTGACTTCAAACAAGACAAGAACTGCTATAAACGGTCAACCAAGAAGCCTCACCAGTCAGTGTCTAAGAAAACAGTGCAAAAAGAATTCCATAATATAGATACAGTTAGGCCCTGAGTTACGTAAAATTTTTTTGGTAAAATCGTAAAGATACTTTCTGTATAATTTTTAGGAGTGAAGTCAAATGAAGGAACAATAAGTATGTTTTTATTTTCGCTCCCGTACAAACTACGTTGGATAAGAACCTGCTGCGTAACTAGAATCTAGGTAAATAAATTTCATTTTATGCTTGAAATATTCGACAACATTTTTTAGACAGGCGAACTACATTGAAGCATTTCAGAGAAACCCCCCCCCCCACAACATTTAAGCCATGCGGACTGTGTCCCATCGTCTATTTCTTCAGAGAAATAACTCTATCCCTTTAACATCCTTGATGGAATACACATTTCAAGAGCCCAGAATGATTTGACAATGAAGGCTTCAACAAAGATGAGCTGGTTTCTTCTGTTACCAAAGAAATTGTAAACTTAGCACAGGAGTTGAGCTGGTCCTGGAGAACAAAGATATACACAAGCTTGTGGATGAACGAGGTGAAGATTTAACAACAGAAGACCTAATCCAGTTGAGGAGCAACCCAAGAACCCAGTTCAGATTACAGGAAATTCTGTTTGATGGAATGGATGAAAACACCAAACGTTCCTTGAAAATAGAAGGGAAAGTTCAAGTTTGCTTATCATGAAATTTGTGAAGAGAAAAAAAAAAAACATACAAAACAGATGAAGATCAAAGAGTTCATATCACATACTACCTCTACTCAGCCTACAACACCCTGTGATTACTGTGTCTTATTAATGCTTCAGGCTCGTTTTAAGTTTCCTTTAGTTCATCATATTCTGTTACCCCAACTGGACATATTATCTAGATGTTCTGGGGACAGAAACGTTTCAAGTGAGTGGGTAGCTAATGCCAGGGAAGAGAGCCTAAAAAACTTCAAGGGTTGTGTTAGGGTTGTTAAATATACAATAACAGTAAGTCCTAATTGTTTATACAGTAATGTTAGAAGTGTCATAAATAAAATGAGCAAATTCGAAATGCTGGTTAAAACAAGTAACGCGGACATAATAGGGCTTACCGAGACATACTGCCACCCAGAAATTGGGGATGATGAGTTTCAGTACGGCTTGTATAATGTATTTAGGAAGGATAGGGTAGACAGAAGGGGTGGTGGGGTAATGCTTCTTATCAGAAGCAGCCTGAGTGCGACGATAGCTTTCTCGGATTCAGATGTTTCACATGCTAGTATAGAATCTGTATGGTGTGAGATAGTTGGAAACAAAGGTATAATGTGAGTAGGAGTAATCTACAGACCACGTGATTGTGAAGATTATGACGAAAGCCTCTACATGCAAATGGAATGGACAAGTAAGCATCAATGTCTTATTATGGGTGATTTGCCTCTAATTGATTGGAGTAAATGGGAAGGAAACTCGACATGGGGAACAAACTTTTTAAATCAACTAGATGACTGTTATTTGTATCAACATGTTAGGGAAAGTACTAGAGAAAAGAATATCCTAGACCTCATCATCACTCACGAATCAGATACCAGTAGCAGGAAGTGATCACGGAGTTCTACGGTGGATGATGATGAGAGAGGTAGCAGCAGTAAAAGACAAAGGAATGGGTTCTAATTACAGAAAAGGAAATTACGATGCCTTAAGGTACTACATGGCCTCTATTAACTGGGTAGATATCGCACAGAGAATGAATACATTTGAACTGTGGTAAGCTTTTAAAACATTAATCACAGATGCCTTGAATACGTATATACAATTAAAAAAATACTCCACGAGGAGGGTTCCAAATTGGATGAATAGTGAAGTTGCCACATTACTTGAGCAGAAAAAGGTGGCATGGAAAAGTTACAGAGCAATAAAAAGTACTGAAGCCTATAACAGCTACAAGGTGATCTGTAATAGAGCCACAGAAAAGGTTCGACAGGTAAAGGCAGTTTATGAGAAATCACTAGCAAACAGAGCAAAGAGGGGGGATTAGGAATCCTTCACATATATAAATGCCAAGAAGAGCAGGACAAACCAGATCGGACCTTTACGTAAGGGAAAGCGGATAGTATTAAATACACCAGCTGCTGTTGCAGATGAATTCAACCAGTTATTTTGCATCGATATTTACAGAAGAAAAACCTATTGTGGGAGCGAAGTTGAAAAATATGTAATTAATGATATTGAAATTTCGCAAGAGTATTTAATGAAAAAAAACTTTCGAGCCTACAGGCCAGTAAGGCTCCTGGAGTTGATGGAATATACCCTATAATCTTAAGGAAGCAAGTGAGTGCATTGAACCATTGAGGCTAATTATGCGAGCATCACTAGATTATGGGGAGATTCCCTTGGATTGGAAAAGTGCCAATGTATCTCCCATACATAAGGGTGGCTCTAAGAGTGAAGTGGGAAATTATCAACCTGTCAGCCTGACTTCAGTGGTAGGGAAAATCATGGGTGGAATTCAGGATCATTTGGATTGAATTGAAATTCTCAAGGATACTCAGCATGGTTTTGTAAAGGGAAAATCATGTTTAACAAATCTGGTTCACTATTTTGAAAGGGTCACTCACGAGCTGGATTTAGGGAATAATTTTGACTTCAGCAAAGCTTTTGACTCAATCCCACATGAGCAGTTGCTTTATAAGCTGGAACAGGTTGGAATCACTGGGAAAATCCTTAGATGGATAGCAGGACGGCTTCAGGGCAGGAGGCAGAGATAAATGGCTGTTATATTATGTTATTTGGTTTTTAGGAGCATTAGCAACTAAGGCAATATACCTCCGAGGATATGCGGTGGTCATTCCCTGACCTTTTCGCATCCTCCGTATTTGGTGGTGATGGGCTCGAACCCCGGTCTAATCAAGAAGTGGGTGCTACGCACGCACCCTGTGATAAACGGCTATTCCTTAGATTGGGTTGATGTAAGAAGTGGGGTTTCCCAAGGATCAGTATTAGGACCACTGTTGTTTTTAATTTTCATAAACGACATCGATGAAGGGATAGAGCGCGTGATGTCTAAATTTGCAGATGATGTTAAAATTGGTAGAGTAGTTACTGATCACTGTCAAGCTGAGCTTCTTCAGAGAGACCTAGATAGACTTCAGGAATGGTTAGAAAAATGGCAGCTATGCTTTTATCCAACAAAGTGTAAGGTATTACACCTGGGAAACAGTAATCCCAAAATAACTTATTCACTTGGTGGAGTTCAACTAAACCTAGTACTGGAGGAAAGGGAGTTGGGTGTTACGATACGGTCAGAAATTAAATTCTCTGAGCATTGTAAACAGGTTGCAAGGAAGGCCCATTGTGTCATATCGATGATCTATCGAACTTTTGCAAGTAGAGATAGGGACGTGATAATCCCATAAGTATGGAGACCACACTTTTCGAGCTTCTTGAAAGGTTTTTTCCTTTTTTGGTAGTTGCTGGCGCATTGGCTTCTGTGGCCATAATGTATTAGCATTAGTAGAGGCATTTGATGCAAGAAAGCAAGCTTATGCAGCATCAGCCAAAAAAAAAAAAAAAACCCACTTCCACTTCACCCCTCTGTTCGTTCAAAATACCTGTCCAGCTGAGCCTTAAACTTATTTAGGCTATCAACCTCCACCACAAGGGATGGAAGTCTGTTCCACCAACCAACCACCCGCTGGCTAAAGGCATATTTCCGCACGTCTATCCTACATCTGTCTTTCCTCAATTTGAATTTATGCCCTCTCAGGTGATTTTTCTGAGCTAGAGGAAGAATCCCATCAGCATTGAGCATGCTTAAACCATTCAAGGCTTTATACACCTCTATCAGATCACCTCGCTGGTGCCTAGTCTCCAGTACTGATGTACATCAGTACTTATGATGTACCTCCCAAGGTTTTTGCAGTACTTTGATCCAAGCCCGAGGCAGGATTGAAACCCACGACCTTTGGGTTGCCAGGCAGGCACTTTACCTACCTGGCTAGCCCGGTCGGCCTAGAAAGGGTGCAAAGACAAGTAACTCGCCTGGTGAGATCGGCAAAAGTGTGTCCTTATGAAGAAAGACTTTGAATATGTGGGTTGCAGAGTTTGGAAACTAGACACCTTAGAGGAGATTTGATTGAGGTGTTTAAGGCTCTGAGAGGCATCAGCAAAATGAATGAGGACGAAATTTTCAAGGTTATAAATGATGCTAGAACTAGGGGACATAAATTCAGGTTATGGCGGGAAATGTTTAGATTGGACTGCAGGAAGTTTTACTTTAGCCAGTGAGTTATAAATTACTGGAATAAGTTGCCTGCATGGGGGTAGAGGCTGACAGTTTGGGGAAATTCAAAGGTCATCTGGATAGTACCTTCAGGTCAGGGAAGCGCATAGGATGATAGGTTTAATTTCCTTTTGTTTTACTAATTATTTATTTACTTTTTTCTTTTGGCCGGTGCAGCATAAGCCATAGGTTTCCTTGCACCAGGCGGCCAATGCCAATACTAATACTAATATCTGATTCACTGTGTGGTTTAGACCAAGTTTCTTAAATATGTACACTTTGGTTTTGATTCTCTTATAAAGCCTACACGGCGTATGAAATACATATCAGTTTTCACAGTTTTTCTTTTCTTATGTGCCACTCCAGTTAATTCATCACTGTCCTCAGATAAAGTTTTTAACTGTTGTGGCATATAACTATTTTTCGTAATTTTGACATATCAGGGATATAGTAGAGAGATTTTATTAGTCATTCCCGAGTTATGTAAGAAGTCCTGGAACATATCTCTTACGTATGTCGGGGACAGACTGTATCTGGAGAGGTCCACCAAAAAAAGACCAATATTAACAGCTGTGCACATAAACTGGACTGTTGATAGCTAGGAAGCAGAGGCATTTCATCCAGATTGTGTGCAAGGTGTCATAGTGATGCTTTAGGGGTGTTTGAACTATTATAACCTGGGTTCCTTACTTGAAATAACAATCAGGTTCACTAATTCTAGATGATCAAATTGTGCCTTCTGCCAAACATCTGAGGGACACTCATGATTTTGATATTCTTAATCCAAGGATATTTCTGACACTTCTGGGAGTCATTGCGGTACAAGTAAACACATGGGTTGTATTAGGGTAGCTAAGAATAGGAACAAGTGCATGTATATTTGCGTGTACACCAATGCTAGGAGTTTGGTAAATAAATTTGATGAATTTGAGGTATTGCTAAAAACATTAAAGGCAGATATTGTTGGGATATCAGAGACGTGGTGTCACACAGATATAAGGAATGCAGAACTGGAATTTTGGGAGTACAATGTGTACAGAAAGGATAGACAAGATAGGAAGGGAGGAGGCGTTATGCTATTAGTTAAGAAACACATAAAATCCAAGAAAGTGAAGCCAGTCGACATCGATGGACAGAGCACTGTCGAGTCAGTTTGGTGTGACATAAGCATTGGGAGATCAAAATTGAGAGTAGGAGTGTGCTATAGGCCTAATGACTCTGATTAGTATAATAATAAACTGTACAAGGAAATAGAGTGGGCCAGTAAATCAGAGAGTCTTATAATGGGAGATTTTAATTTCCCAGATATTGACTGGAATTTGGGGGCTGGTTACTCACACACTAGCAAGGCTTTTGTGGATTTATTGGATGATTGTTTTCTACATCAGCATGTTCGGGAGGCAACTAGAGGGAGTAATACTCTTGATCTGATTATCAGTAGTGATTCTTCATGCATTAAGAATCTGAAGATAAAGGAACCACTAGGTGGCAATGATCACAGTGTGCTGAAGTGGGATTTACTCAAAGAGGTAACTACCACCAGGGGTAAAGGAAAGGGTTTTTGCTTTCATAAAGGTGACTACAATCGTCTGAGACAGTATTTAAATTCTATACAGTGGGACCAACTGATGATGTTACCAAAAGCAAATTCAAAATTGGAAGCATTCAAAGAACTTATCTTGGAAGCTACTAATGCTTTACATACCAACTAAAAAATATTGTTCAATATTTAGGCCTAAATGGATGTCAGATGAACTAATGAGACATATGGCAGAGAAGAAAAATGCATGGGATACATATAAATTAACGTGTGACTTATATCTATTATAGGCAGAAGCCTATAATAGATATAAGCTATATGTAACCAAGTTACAAAGGAGGTTAGGCAGGCGAAAGCAGATTACAAGAAATCTTTGGCAAAGGATGCAAAGAAAAACAGCAAAGAGTTCTTTACTTATGTAAACTCTAGAAGGACGGGGATGAATCAGATTGGTCCACTTCATATCGATGGTTCAACTGTTGATGATCCTGCTCAGGTAACTAACAAACTAAATGAATATTTTGCATCGACATTACATTCGCACATGAGGAGTTATTCAGTGAGGGGAATGCCAGAGGTGTATTCAACTCTGGCAGTAAGCTAGATAATCATGTAATTACTGAGAGTAAAGTAGAGGAGAAATTGTTGAAGATAAACACGAGAAAGACACCTGGGGTGGATGGGATCTATCCAGTTATATTAAAGGAGGCAAACCCTTGGCCATAATTATTAGAGCATCCTTGGACTCAGGGGAGGTACCCATAAACTGGAAATGTGCAAATGTGACCCCAATTCACAAAGGAGGATCAAAGGCTGACACAAGTAATTATAGACCTGTGAGTTTAACTTCTGTTCCAGGAAAATTAATGGAGGCACTGGTTAAAGAAGCACTGCAGGATCATCTAGACAAGACTTCAGTTATAGCTCGGACACAGCATGGTTTTGTTAAGGGGAAGTCTTGCCTGACCAATTTGATTGGATACTATGATGCAGTCACAAAATAACTGGATGCAGGAAATAACTTTGATATTATATATTTGGATCTTAGAAAGGCTTTTGATACTGCTGCACAAATTGGAGCAGTGTGGCATTGGAAGCAAACTGCTGCTATGGATAAAGGGATCGTTGAGTGGGAGAAGACAGAGAGTGGTAATTAATGGACACTGCTCATCGTGGAATCCCTCAGGGTTCAGTGTTGGGTTCATTATTGTTTTCTGTATTTATAAATAATATTGATGATGATATATCAAGCTTAATGTCCAAGTTTGGCAGGGTTGTTAAGGACACTACTGACACTACACTGCCGTAACAGGATCTGGAAAGGTTGAGCAGATGGACTGAGAGGTGGCAAATGAAGTTTAACATTGACAAATGTAAAGTACTACGTATGCGAAACAGCAACCCTAGAGCAACGTATCAACTCTGTGGTAATACACTGACAGTGGTAGAGAATGAAAAGGACCTGGGGGTGGTTGTGCAGGCAGATATGAAGTTCTCTGAGCAGTGCAGACAGACTGCAAGAGTAGCTGATGGTGTCTTGTCAATGATATACAGGGATAAGGAGGTGATTATTCATTTGTATAAGGCATTGGTCAGGCCACACCTTGAGTACTGTATACAGGTCTGGAGGTCTCATTTCAAGAAGGATGTAGAGCTGCTGGAACGAGTACAGAGAAGGGCAACAAGATTAGTGAATGGAACAAAGGGTTGCTCTTACGAAGAAAGGCTTAAGTTTTGCAAATTACAGTGTCTGGAGACTAGGCACCGGCGAGGTGATCTGATAGAGGTGTATAAAGCCTTAAATTGTTTGAGCATGCTCAATGCCGATGGAATTCTTCCTCTTGCTCAGAATAATCACCTGAGAGGGCGTAAATACAGATGCAGGATAGATGTGCGGAAATTTGCCTTTAGCCAGCGGGTAGTTGGTTGGTGGAACAGACTTCCATCCCTTGTAGAAGTTGATAGCCTAAATAAATTTAAGGCTCAGCTGGACAGGTATTTCGAACAAACGGAGGGAGGGGTGAAATGGAAGTGTTTTTTTTTTTGGCTGATGCTGCATAAGCTTACTTTCTTGCATCATATGCCTCTACTAATGCTAATTAAAACAGTAGATGTCCTACGAACCTGACAGTTTTCAACGGGTATGAAAGGGCATTTCAACTGGCCAGCCTAGTCACCAAATCCCATTTCACTTTGAAAGGAAAGTTGAAAACTCAATAGCATCTACAAGACCTGAATAATACAGGCTCAGATGGTTTCAGAATGGCCTAGTGTTGATATAACCTATTTAAGGGGCTAGCTAAACCCCTGCCAACAAGAATTCATGAAGTGATTCAATCTAAAAGAGAGATTATACATTATTAACTTAATAAATTACATTGGTGACTTTCTGTAGTATGTATACTACAAGAAAAATAGTAGATGTAGTTGAATCTCATTTATTTTACCTTCAAAAAGACAGCATCTTGTGGAATTGCTAGTTTGTAATATTAAGTTCAAAAACTAAATTTGTCATGTCAGAAATTCTTGTTTGTAAGTAGCATTGCCAGGCGACTCCCTAAGATAAACCAAACAACTATTAGTGGCACCAATTATGTCCAAGTAAATAGGCTTGTTAGATGGTTTCTATAAAAATACCCTCATTCGAAGGGAAGTAAATTATAGTAAGAAATACTAATCTAAACGGAAACTGTATTCAAAATTTGATTGTGCAGTATTTATAAAATTTTTTAAGAGAGAAATCATCTTTCACATCCAAACAATTCAGAGGTATATTTAAAAAAAAAAAAAGGATTACTTCATGGAGATTCATCACAGAAACTACTAATGATGCTCATCTATACATAGAAAGTGAAATTTAATTAAAACAGCTGAACCTTCATTATTCTGACTATGTGAAAATAAATAAGGATTATTTAATGCAGTTCTACCTAAACAACAATCACTGTTAATGTATCAAAACTTAAGGAACAAATGTGTAAAATGATAATAAAACTTAGAAAAAACCAAACATCTGCCAACCTTAGTTGTAAATTGGGAGATAACTGAATATTTTATACAAGAATAATAACAAAATTGCAATAAACATGGCATCTTAAAAGTCCAGTTACCCCCACAAAAATTGCAATAAATAGAAACTATTCATATAGTAGTAGTAGTAGTAGTGGCACATGATGCAAGAAAGCAAGTGTAGGAGCTTATGCAGCATCAGCCAAAAAAAAAAAAAATCATCACACCATTCCCTCCAAATGCCTGTCCAGTTCCTCCTTAAATTTATTTAACCTATCAACTTCCACAACGACAGATGGAAGTTTGTTCCAGCAATTAACCACCCGCTGGCTAAAGGCAAATTTCCGCACATCTATTCTACATCTATCCTTTCTTAATTTGAACTTATGTCCCCGTAGGTTCGTAATCTGAACAAGTGGAAGGATCCCATCAGAATTCAGCGTGCTCAACCCATTCAAGGCCTTATAGACCTCAATCAGATCACCGCGCAGGTGCCTAGTCTCCAGCCACTGCAATTTGCAGAACTTAAGCCTCTCTTGGTAAGAGAATCCCTTCATTCCCCTCACCAATCGTGTTGCTCTTCTCTGTACACGCTCAAGCAAATCTACATCCTTCCTAAAATGAGGCCTCCAGACTTGTACGCAATACTCAAGGCGTGGCCTGACCATTGCCTTATACAGAGGGACAATCACCTCCTTTTCCCTGCTAGCAAAATTCCTATATATCATTGACAAAACCCCATGACCTGCCCTAGCAGCCTGTCTGCATTGCTCAGAAAACTTCATATCTGACTGCACAATTACTCCCAGGTCTTTTTCATTTTCTACCACCTTAAGTGTAGTACCACACAGTTGGTACGTTTCTCTGGGGTTACTTCTACCCATATGCAGTACTTTGCATTTGTCAAGGTTGAACTTCAGTTGCCACTTCTTAGCCCATCTGCCCAAATTATCTAGATCCTGTTGCAGTAGCACACTGCCATTACTGTCATTAACAACCCTGCCAACCTTTGTGTCATCTGCAAACTTCGACATTAAGCCTGATATACCTTCATCAATATCATTGATAAATACACAAAACAACAGTGGACCCAACACCGAACCCTGTGGGACTCCACTAATAACATTAGTCCACGAAGAGCAGCACCCATTGATTACCACCCTCTGTCTTCTCCCACTTAACCATCCTCTTATCCATTGTAGCAACTTACCCTTAATACCATTCTGCTCCAATTTGTACAGTAGTCTTCCATGCGCAACAGTGTCAAAAGCTTTCCTGAAATCCAAGTATATGATATCAAAATTATTTTTCGCATCCAGTTCCTTTGTGACCACATCATAATAACCAATCAAATTTGTCAGACAAGACTTTCCCTTAACAAACCCATGCTGTTTTATTTTATTGAACATTTTTATTTATGAAACTTCCTAATAGCAGTTGTTGTCAGTTCCAGTATAATAAAGTTGTGTAGGCAATGGCTGACCATTCCACTTTCACTCTGACAGAAATGTAAATAAAAAGAACAAGCAAATGGACAAATACTTTTAAAATTATGAAAGATATGCAGGATTCAACTGACTATACCATCAAAGGATATCATGTTATTTGAAACTGGTTTTATTAAGGAGAGATCACAGTCAGGAAAAAGTGCCACTCACACCAATCATCAACTGACAATATGCTATAAGGATCATTAAACAGAAAATAGCCTACGGACATTGCCACACAATTGAGGAAATGAAACAAGACATCTGAGATGCACTGCTGCATCAATTCTCATTCCACAAATGAAGGCACATAATTTAGTGTTATGTCAGTGCACAAATACAGACACCCTAGATGAATAATTTTTGTCTGCAATTTGTATTTACATCATTTCATTTCTTAAAGGGGAAGAGGGAGGGAGTTACAGGACTTTTTTTGAGTACCTTGTAAAATTGAAACACTTGAGATGTTTCTGAAGGGTGAGACCATTTAAATTTGAAGTAGGAAAAATTCTGAAGCAAGAAGACCTATATATTTTTTTTAATTGAATTGTTAGTCTCAAAAAGAAATTCTCATTACAGTTGAATAACTAGAGTTAACATAGAAATTGCTCAATTAGAAGTACAAAAAATGATTAAGACTTCATGCAATGGTTACCAATCTGCAAGAAAGGCAGCTAAATAAAAACTTAAAAAAGCTTCACGTCCAGGAATATAACATATCAATGTGAGCTGTGCTTGAATGGAATGTGTTCCCGGAAAGCATGACTTAAACAAAAATGTGTTTTTTATTTCCATTTAAATATCTGATATAAACAGAGGATACATTTGTGTTGTACCATCTATCTATAATCTGATAGACAGATTTTTGTCACCTTTGCCAGTGGTTGATGGAAAAGACTGCCCAAATATTATCAAGTAATCAGGTTAACTAAATGTCCATATTTTTTGATGCACAGTAACACTTTCAGGATTTATTTGCAAGCTAAACAGTCTCTTCATATTGTCCTTAAACTGATCTCTTCCATTTTTAATTCTGGCAGTACTTGACGATGTCCCACAATGAATACATTCTTTAATTTTCATATGACTCATCACTGATTTGTGATAAATTAAATGTTCAACCTATCTTCACCACACATTCATGTGTATTGAGTCATTTTAACAATGTTTTCTGCAACCTTCTGGCTCGTATGTATAGTTATACTTGTATGATTATGGGATTTCTTACAATGCATAACAAACTAAAATGGTGTATTATTACTCCATGTATGGTGTTGCATAATGATACACCAATTTTCTGTGCAAAATATTAAATAATTTTTAAATTTCCAAAATGTTATTATAGTGTATATTTGCTTTTAGTATAAAAAAAATGACATAAACATCATCATATAGAATACTGTCCACCTGAATAACAAGCTAATAGAATCTAAAAATCATGTTTCTCCTCTGCTCTTCAGTGATTGTAATCTTGTTGTTATACTGTCACCAAAAGATCAAAATCGAATTTCAAGTATTGTGATCCAAGATAATCAGTTCAACAGGGAGGTGCAGTTTGAAGTACTATGGCAACTCATTATAAGGCAGAAAGTGTGGTGTAGACAAAGGGAAACATTGTTCCTTGCTTGAAAATAGATGTGAGTGACCTACCTCTTATTTTTGCTACTATAATATTGGTTAAATAAAAACTGTGTCCACGATTAACCTGCCAACTAATGAAATTTGGATGTTTGGTCTGTTATCATTTTATTTCGGAAATTTCATCTTCCCAACAGTAGGGAAATGCTAGGAGTTAAAACTCTAGGGTTCTCCTGCTAATTTTTACTACTACACAGAAACCTCCTTTCTAATACAAGCTTTAGTTTGTAAGCCTGGAACACAAAAACACATGTCTAGCTATTGTTCATAGGGGCAGGGACCTGCTGTTAAGACACGTGTGATAAACAGTTGGGCCTCAGTTGACAATCAGGATATTCTAGCAAAATTATTCCATATTTAACATTCAATCAAAAGTCCCATCCCTTGACAGAAATGTGTAGAGTTTGGAATATCGTGTCACCCCCTCCCAATAAAAATGAAATGTGATAGATGCGAATAAAGAAAAAGCCACAAAAAACAGTTAATCATCCAGGCTGTCTGCCTGTGTAGTGGCATTTTCATTACACAAAATTAAGGAGTGATGGCAGTTAAGTGGTAACACCTCTGAGCTACTTTCCATTTAATAACCCCCCCCCACCAATATGCTGTCACATGATGACAGATCTGAGTTTCAGAAGGCAACCAGAAAAATTTATGGGCCATAACCAATCAACTTGTCTGAAAATGCTTTGAGGAATTCCTATACATTGATGGCAAAATGATTCAGGGCAGCCTTATCTTGTCAACAGCACACTAACCAAGTAGCTCTGAATGTTCCACACAAGGCATAGCCCCATTCCTGAAACATGTTTCAGGTAAGTTGTTTGAAATTTCATTCGGGCAATACTATGTTGAGTCTTACACTAACAGTGATGTAAAATTCTTGAAACTAATCTTTTTTTAAGGATATTCTCAATGCCGAGAATTTGAGAAGAAGAAGTCATAGCCAATTCATATGACTGAAATAGCTATGGATAGCATTCTACAAACTCTTTACCATTTAAATCAATAATAATTTCAGTAGTAACCCATGCATGCTTAAACATTTACAACTTTTAGAGTCATAATCAAAGACTTGCCTCCATTTAATCTCATCTCAATTTGATTTCAAATTAAAATATTTTTAAATATTTTAATTTAAATTATATTTGAAAATTTATATACAGCATATGAATTTCCTTAAAGAATTGACTGATGGGAAATGAGGAAGAAAAATTTTTATTACTTTGTTAAAACTACATGACAGAAATGACGATATTAAGCATTTTACATTTTAACATTCCTAATCTGAGTCTGGCAATGCTTCAGATCCTTCTTCCTTGACCATTGCTCATCAGAGTTGTGACATTAGTACTCCTGCTTTATAAGTTTAAAATTTTGCGTATCTCAGTTTGCCTACCCTTGCAAATTAATCTGTTACATTTTGCACAACAAATGATATTACAGATACCAAAACTTCTCTCTAGATTCAGCCATTCACTGCAAAACGAATCCCCCTTTAAAGCCGAATTTCTCTTTTCTTGAAGTTTGGTTAACAACTTTTTTTTCCTTCTTGCTTCAGAAATTGGTTTTTTGGAGGAACCTGATCAAAATATGTGCATGTTTTTTTTTTTGAAATATTTGCAAGTGTTCTTATTCTTAACTGATAAGTCAGACAGTTTCTGTGTATGTGTCTAAAATCAATGCAGTATTGTTCTTAGTTAAAGAAATTACCAAACCTTCTTTCATAGCAATAAGTAAACTTATTTCGAATCTAGTAATCTCTTTAAGCAAATCCCACCTGGTATTTACTGGTAACTGAAGAATGCATTGCTCCTTCTTTCCTGTGTGGATCACATTAAACTGAAATATCTTATGCTGCTATTTCCTTAGCAATTTGATTCAGCTCCAACTTATTAAGTCTTCTGCATCTTTAAGTGCATTATGTCAGAGATTGTGTAACATGCTAGATGTTGGTATTCCTCTAGTATTGATGTTGCTTTTACCATTTCCGCAGCATTACCTATCATAATAGCATGAAACATTAAACACACCTATTTCAGTCGTGGCTTTGTCCATCTTTTCAACTATATATTCTACCATGCCATCAGTTTTCATGGCTGAGATGTAATTCATAAATGACTCACTTCTTCAATTACTCTAAGATTATAATTCAATTACAAGAGGCTTCAACCAGTTTCATCTTTATAAGTCCTTTGACTAGCACTTTTAAAGCAAAATCCTAGGTGGCATCTTATGGGATGATCTAATTCATTAGAAGAATGCAATTCAATCATAGAAAGGTGTTCATAAAGAGAAAACAACACTGCCTAAAAGTTTATCACTATCAGATTTAGTCATTGTGTCAAAAAAAAGTTATTCCTGCTAATTTTAAACATTTTTTATGAAGAGAGAACCTAGTGGTGACTTTGGCCAACGGTTTGGTTTTCTATCCTATCAGAAAATTAAGGGCTCTCATTCTCTAAGTGATTCTTCATCCTTTTTAGTATTTTTAATATATTCTTTCTCAATATTTACACTGACATATGACTTCATCATCTTCACAGGTGGCACTTATCACAGCCTGTCAATAATGCAAATAACTTTTATGGGCTTTTTTTTTTTTTTTTTTCCACTGTGTGGATAGCAAGGTTCCTGGGGGGGGGGGGGGAATCCATATGTGTGTCTCTCACAGAGGAATGTCTGGGATAAATTTTCAATTAATGTCCTTTGCAACACTAACAGCCATACCAAATTATTTGCCCCTAGACAAATGTCTTATTTGTCTAGTTTTTTTTTTTTTTTTTTTTTTTCAAACTTTGTGCCAACTCAGACATTACTACTAAAGGTGATCTATATGATTAGTACAGTAATTCTTAATATTTAGCTATGGTAGGACATACATCCTTATTTTATAGCACAGGCAAAAAAAACATGGTGTCTTATGAAGGGTACTGATCTCTAAAATTGAAAGGCTACCACCATAACTTGCCCTATGAGGCAATGCCTTTTGTCCGTCTGGCTATAAAATAAGCACTTGAAATGTAAATCTTACCATAACTAAACTATTATTTATAGACAGGTTAAGCTCATTTTTGAAAATTTATTATTTACACCTTTTGGCATCCCTCATCTTGTGAGTTAAAACTATCACTGAGGTGGCAACTCCAATGGCAGTCTTGGTGGGGGAAGGGATGGTAGCACCCATTTGAGAGAGAAATCAATAAGGCAGTGTCTTTATTCTGCTTGTACTACAAAATAAGGGTGTAATTATACCACAGCTAAACTGTATTATTTACAGAAAGGCTTAGCTCATTTATGAAAAGTAAGTCTTATTATAAAACAAACTGCACAATTTGAGAGATCAGTGTTTGGTATTTTTTTAAATTTACATTTGACCTATATATACTTGTGGTACAACTCTTAGAGACAATAAAATTCCTTTTGAAGTAGTGGAGGAGACCACTGGCTAAATGAGCAAAATTATGGCTGGGAGGCTCTTGAATGTCCAGTTGACATTTATTATATTTTTCTGAATATTGAAGAGCACTCAGATCATGTCTGAAGTTATCACCTCCCTATTCTCAATGGTAATTCCAAGAATGACACTATTAAGTCATTTGTGGGATCTGTCCAAGCTTACTCTAGTCCCATTCAGTAATTTATTGTTTCTCTCGTGATATCAATATATGACATAGAATCACACATGGGCGCTCAGAGTTGGAGATGTTATCAGTCCGACATCGAAATTTAAAACAAATGTTCATCCATGATGAATTCTTTGTTGTTTCCAAAGCTTCTTCCCTGGTAATGATGTTTGTGGATACTACAGTGAACACATCTACTTAATAAAATTTGCTTTCTCTCTCTCTTAAAGTCGATATAATTTTGATTGTATTAGTCATATATCCACCTAATCAATAGCTTTTACATGTCTGATTGTGATTTTTTTTTACCTCATTAAGTATGCTGTTTTTGAGCTTGTGGGTATATGCAAAGTGTACTTCCTTTAAAAACCTCAAACAAAATTGGGAGGCTGCTGGTGGACAGCTTGCAAATGGGTAGAAATCTTTGCAAGGTTTTGTAAAGTAAATCAAGTACTTAAAACTCTCCTATTGGTGCATTATATGGGTAAAATTTCAATAAATGTTGTTACCAAAAGTAACTTTGATAAATGGGTAAAGGGTACATTACATTCATGGGATATATTTCAAGACCAGATAATTTAAACTGTTTTTTTTCTATTTTTTTTCAGGAAGGATCCTCTTACAGTAAAGCATGCCACCATGTTCAAAGGAAACAGTGACATCATCAATATTCATGGGGAGAAGCAATAAAGTTACTCATATTTGAGATGATATGAATAATAATTTTCTAGAAGGGGGGTCAGGTGACCCCCCTTACTCAATGGCAACATCTCTGTAATCAAGCTTATAAGTGTAGTGTTTTGACAAATGTGCTTTCTGGTACATTACCAAAGTAATGGTGAAACAAATCAGCACAACACGAACAGTTTTTAAAATTTTATACACAAGCTTTATTTGATGTTCTAATATTTTAAGTGCTTGAGATGTTTTATTCACAACCATTTGAAGAATAAATTACAAGAAATTCCACACAACTTGTAAAATGGCAAACTTGAAGAGTCAATCCATTTTATCAGTCTAGTTTAAAAATTCGTTCTTCTTGAATTAAATGCTTCAACAAGGTCTTTTAGGAAATAAATGTCACCAAAATTTGACAACCAAGTTGTGTTAACACAGGTGGCAGGCGTTATCTTAATCTCTTTATTATATGATGCGGCGATTTTTGGACGAGTTCGCTAAACTTTAAATGATCCATTTTATATTAACACTACGCATTTGACAGTGATATAAACACGAACTCTTTCGATATAAAACTTAAACAAAATGGCAATTACTTACATCGCTGATCACCAGGGGCTATTGTGAAGTCATCTGAACAACTACACATAACCCTGGGGAGCACCGAGGTAACCGCACCCCTGGCGATTGTTCACCCGATAATCCTGGCACTCGCGGTATGTCGGTTATCATCACGATGCTTCCAACAGAAGATACTATGAGAAGCAAGGTCTCTCTAGTGACATCCTCTTTTGCCAAAGCTTTGTCATGGCTTCGGAGTAAAATTACAGACAATCTGCCGAATAATGATGATACCCCAACACGCCTTATAGAAAGCTTCAATGATCTCGAGGCAACAAGGTGTCATAACATACAACCACCCTTTGTAGTAAAGAAGTCAATGCACGCGGTACAGAAGACACATAGACACACTTATTTCTCCGACTCTCAAGTGTTGTCTACTAAACTGAGAATACTGCATTTTCCGTTCTACGTCATACAACACATGAATCCAACACAAGAACAACCGATGCCGCCACACTAACATGGGTGCAGCTGTAGCTTAGCAACATAAATGGATCGTTACCATTATTCGAAGTGCAAGGGGAGGGACTTTTGCAACAGAGGAGCGAGTGACAATATCAACACTCACCTATATGCGCCTTCCTTCTCCAGCGCTTCACGGTGATAATCGAAGCAGCGTTCAGAAGACGACGGCTGTATCAGAATCTCATCATTACGAAACGAAAAATTAACGTCCAACCTCTGAGTACTAACATCGATTTGGTTGTTTCGTTTTTTTTTTTTTTTTTAACAACACTCGCTAAGGAAATATCAGGTAATAAAAGCCAATTAAATCATGTTTCGGAAAACCTGTCATTTTAACCCTCAAAGATATGTTGTGTGTCCTGAACATATAAATGTTAAAGAGATTTAACATAAAATAAGAAAATTATCCAATAAAAAAACGGAAGGTACGAAGACTGAAAAGAAACTGTTAATTTATCTGGCTACACTGCGTCCTACATTAACTATAAAACCAGCTGGCAAAGAGAACTACGAACGGAAAAGTGCAATTAAAAAAAATAATATATGGATGGTGGCATAATCGACAATACAGCCGAGTTGAACAGGTATTTTGTAACAACCTTTACTATTGAAACTACATATTACCACGGGGAATACGATAAGAGAAGCGCCCATCTGAAAAGCTACTGAAGCCCTGGGGGCAGATGATGTACCTTCAGTTATACTGAAAAAAGACAATAAGTGGGTGCATATGTTAATGAGATCACTTTTAAGTTCAGAGTTATTCCCATCTACTTGAGAACCAATGTATCTACAAGGGAGGATATAAAGTAATAATAGACTAGCCAGTTCCGTGGCTGGCAAAATTATAGTCTATGATTAGAAATGGCCTACAAGACTATTTCTAAGAACGGCACCTAAATGGGTGATCAGTCTGTCGAAGTTATAAAGCAGCTGAATACGAGGGGGGGAAAAAATCTTGCTGACTGGCGGCTAAAATTTAACGCTACTAAAATCAAGGTTTGTCGTTGGGAAACAAACCAAAGAGCACTTTGGAGACTTGGGGGGGGGGGGTTACATTAAAGGATTCAGGATGAGAAAGACATGAAGTTCAACAGTCTTTTGTAAACAGGTGGCAAGAAGTTCATATGATGTTCTATCTATGCTTTATCAGTGTTTTGCAAATACAGAGGTCTCTATAAGAAGATGGTGAGACCACAGCGAAAGAAAGATATAGACGTCTAGAGAAAGCACTAAGCATTATCCCTTGAAGAATGCAGTCTGAAAAGCTTAGCAACTAAACACCTGGGGGGGGGGAGTTGAAATGAATGAGTGATGTATATTCTCGCTGGTGAGACACTGGAATAAGAAACCTGCAAGAGTGGTCAAGCCCGAGATTTTGGAAAAATTTAAGGAGGAATCGTTGGATGCACACTTTTTGACGACGAGATTTTTTATTATTATTTTTTTTCTTTTGGAAGATAAATTTTATGTTTATACTCCGCGACGACCACACAATCAGAGGAGTTCACAAGAAACAGCACCGACGTGCTTGAACCCTGGTCATTCAAAGTACGTGTACCTATGCATCCTCACACACCTATAATAAATTATCTGTTTATACTTTGGGTGAGGAATTTATTTTTTTAATGCTCACGTCGGTTTGATTACACAAGATTTATTTTTGCATTAATTACAAAATATTAATTTATTTGTAACCAATATCCTGACTACTTCGGTGGAGTGAAGTACTGCTCTTACTTCCGCGTATGCCTTTCACTTAAAACATTCTGTAAGGTGGGAGAAAGTGACAAAGCACACAAAACAAAACTTACGGCTGGTCCAACAGCTAAAGCGACTCTAACAAATAATTTGAGTAAAGGGTACAGGGGGAAAAAAATCAAATCTTAATTCTTTAACTTCGAGAATATTCAGTGCAGTCGCCATAACACGCTGTTTTGTCCCTACAACGAACAGATTATAAGTTGACTACTGCAATTGCGTAGTCCACGGTAGCTCAGTACGTAACGTGCTTGCTCACGGAGTTGAAGGAGCTGGGTTCGAATCCCGCAAAGAGCATTTAGGAAGTTTTTCCTGCTCTCCTCAACTAACCGTGTTGAGTTAGTCGGTCTCAGGCCGTGGACGTGAGGGTTTCTCTCACAAACCGAAAACCGACCGAACACACACGGATACAGACACCTACACTTATTGAAGGTTCAATACACCCGTTTTTGGGTGTATTGGATTTTCAAGGGGAACTACCCCACTGGAGAGGGTAGTTCCTTACTCCCTTCAGCGAAAATATTCATTTATTTGTAGGGTACTAAAAAATTTAGATGATGCTGTAATTAAATAGAAAGGTTTATTTTTTGAAGCGAAGTGAAACAGAAAATTTGGAATAAACTTAAAAGCAGTGTAGCATTTCAAAGTTCAAATCAATATAAAAAACGTTTTGAAATGCTACACTGCTTTTAAACTTACTAAATTTTCTATTCACTTCACAAAAATAAATCTTCCTATTTAATTGTAGCATTTCAAAAAGTTCAATTCAAAAGCGCTTACATTTTTAAGTCAAACTTTTTGAAATGCTAGTGTTTCAATAACTTTTAAGTTCACTTTAATACTTCATATTATTTAAAATTAAACTGACTCAACAAATTGGTTATTGTTATACTATATTATCATTTCACGAGAAAAATTTTTTTTACTGTATATGGTAAGTATTTATACATTTCATTAATAATCAAATACAGTATATAAATACTTTCAAACAATTATAAAATCTCAGTGAATAACAGAAGACTGGTGCTCACGAAATTTCTATTTGATACAATTTAATTACCGACAAGGTACTTTGATTTTTATATTAATCGACTGCAAATGTAATACTTGCGTTTAAATTTTTGGTATGTTATTAATTTAAGTTTGGGATCTTATACTCGGTGCATAAATAGACCTTAAAAATGTAGAGGAATTTTTAGTGCTTTAGCGGTCGGCTTATATGTGGGAACACAGCGTCCAAAGTTCCGAATTTATGACACAGAATCTGTCTTTTTTACTCAATTTGCTTCGTACTTTTCTTTTCACAAAAAAAAAAAAAATAATAATAATAATAATAAATAAAACTACATTAAAATTTTGGGAATTTATGCTTATTTTAGTTAACGAATTGACCGTCGGTGTGCTGTAGTAACCTACGTTGCAAAATAGAAACGCAGGATAATAGTTTTGTTTTCTGTTACGTGCAATCATTTCATAGTATTTGCGTAGTGCGAAGCAAATTAGCAATGTCTTTCTTTCAATAAGATGCGAATTAATCTGAAAAAGGTAACACTTTTGCCTTGTATAGTGTTGTAGATATGATTTTTTTAACTTAGTGTCTAAAACAAGAGGCTAGAAAAGCGATGTAATCGGACTTACAGATATGAAGTTTTCTGAGCAATGCAGACAGGCTGCCAGGGCAGGTCATGGGGTTTTGTCAATGATATGCAATATAGAAATTTTGCTAGCAGGGAAAAGGAGGTGATTGTCCTTCTGTATAAGGCAATGGTCAGGCCACACCTTGAGTACTGCGTACAGGTCTGGAGGCCTCATTTTAGGAAGGATGTAGATTTGCTTGAGCGTACACAGAGAAGGGCAACAAGATTGGTGAGGGGAATGAAGGAATCCTCTTACCAAGCGAGGCTTAAGTTCTACAAATTGCAATGGCTGGAGACTAGGCACCTGCGCGGTGATCTGATTGAGGTGTATAAGGCCTTGAATGGGTTGAGCACGCTGAATTCTGATGGGATCCTTCCACTTGTTCAGATTACGAACCTAAGGGGGCATAAATTAAGAAAAGACAGATGTAGAATAGATGTGCGAAAATTTGCCTTTAGCCAGCGGGTGGTTAATTGCTGGAACAAACTTCCATCTATCGTTCTGGAAGTTGATAGGTTGAATAAATTCAAGGAGGAACTGGACAGGCATTTGGAGGGAATGGTGTGATTTTTTTTTTTTTTTTTGGCTGATGCTGCATAAGCTCATACACTTGCTTTCTTGCATTACATGCCACTACTACTACTTTTGCGAACAAATAAGCACGAGGTGCAGTACGTAGAAATAAATAAAGATGTAGTATTTCATAATGGTGGTGATGTTATCATATGTGCCGAATGTTTATACGCATCTTTTTTTTCATAGCGCATAATCATCCTGCTCTGAGCCCTGCGTTGTGATCACGCATGTGTTGTTCAGAAATATGCTTCTAGATAGCGAAATTGAGAGAGAGAGAGAGAGAGAGAGAGAGCCATTGTGGAAGTACAAAAACAACAGGCATTGTTAGTGGAATTGCACGATAGGGTTAATTATTTGGTTTTTAGGAGCATTAGCAACTAAGGCCATATTGCTCCGGGATATGCGGTGGTCAATTCCTGATTTTTCCGCATCCTCCGTATTTGGTGGTGACGGGCTCGAACCCCGGTCTAATAAAGAAGCGTGTGCTACGCACTGCTGCTCCTTCCCACCTGGCTACGGAGGCGCCTTGCACGATAGGGAAAGAAGACATTCTGAAAAACAGGCATTTTCAATTGTTACAGATGACAGTAATCAAAGCGATTCCAGGCTATATCCAGTTGTGGTGGCCTTTTAGAATAAAATAAAAATGCTCAAATCAAAAGCAGGTAGCTCTACAGGGTACAACACTGGACATCTCATTCGGAACAATCTGAAGGCTAGTGTGATTCCTTCCGAAAACTGTCTGGCACAGTGTTCATTTTGCGCCTGTTATGATAGGCCTAAAAAACGAGTAGCAAAGGTAAAGAGGAGATTGAGTAGTTGGTGGTAATAAGATCTTATTTTTAGGGAGCATTCCTTCCTGTGAAAGTGGGTAAATGCTTGTTAGACATTTACTACTATCTAGAAAGAAGTGTTAAATGGAAAGATATATTTAAACAACTTCAACTGATGCATGATTAATACATCAGTTGGTTAACTATGTAACTAAATTGGTAGAGCAGCGGCAACATTTGACAAATTTATTTAAAGAAGAGATAAGAAGTTTGTTATAAATTCTATATATACACAACTTTTCAGTTACCAAATTAAGTACAACAAGTGATCACTAGTGTGTGCCACTGACTCATATCCAAAAGAAGTTTTGAAAGCAGACAAATTAATGAATTACCCAAGAAAAATAACTTCTGTATCGCAGATTTCTGATGAAAGCAATCCTAAATAGGCCAAGCAAACTGATAACTGTATGTTATCCCTACTCATGTAGAAAATCTGTTCGTATTCTTCCCTTCTAGCTTGAATAAAACAATTTGCTTGTTTCTTTAATTTGTTTTATCAGCAGGTTTCAAACCTTTCACTTCCGGTTTAGAAGTTGAGTAAACAAATGTTCTTGTTTATACTCCGGCACGACCACCTGGTCACAGGAGTATAGAGTAAATCATGAATGCAATCGTTAATTATATTTAGCAGTCATGGAGTTGAACCACGTTCCACTCAAAAAGCGTGTGCTACTGCACTTTTGATTGTAACCAGCTACGTCAGTCCTTGAAATTGCTAACAAAGCCTCTCGATCCAGTTTAGAACCAACGAATTATGGATGTCTACAGAGTGTCTCAAAAATATTGGTACAAACGTTTAGGGGAAGTAGGTAACATCTAAAGAATGTGAATCGCATAGGAACCCATAACCGGAAACGTCACCGGAAAGTAGTAGCAGAGGCACAAGAAGCAAAAATGACACAAGACAGTAATTAGTAGCAAACATTTATTTGGCATAATATTAACAATGGAGTACTAGTAGTAGCGGCATGTGATGCAAGAAAGCAAGTGTATGAGCTTATGCAGCATCAGCCAAAAAAAAAAAAATCACACAATTCCCTCCAAATGCCTGTTCAGTTCCTCCTTAAATTTATTTAACCTATGAACTTTCACAACGACAGATGGCAAATTTCCGCGCGTCTTTTCTTAATTTGAACAAGTGGAAGGATCCCATCAGAATTCAGCGTGCTCAACCCATTCAAGGCCTTATACACCTCAATCAGATCACCACGCAGGTGCCTAGTCTCCAGCCACTGCAATTTGCAGAACTTAAGCCTCTCTTGGTAAGAGGATCCCTTCATTCCCCTCACCATTCTTGTTGCCCTTCTCTGTACACGCTCGAGCAAATCTACATCCTTCCTAAAATGAGGCCTCCAGACCTGTACGCAGTACTCAAGGCATGGCCTGACCATTGCCTTATATAGAGAAGGACAATCACCTCCTTTTCCCTGCTAGCAAATTTCCTATATATCATTGACAAAACCCCATGACCTGCCCTGGCAGCCTGTCTGCATTGCTCAGAAAACTTCATATCTGACTGCACAATTACTCCCAGGTCTTTTTCATTTTCTACCACCTTAAGTGTAGTAGCACACAGTTGGTACGTTTCTCTGGGGTTACTTCTACCCATATGCAGTACTTTGCATTTGTCAAGGTTAAACTTCAGTTGCCACTTCTTAGCCCATCTGCCCAAATTATCTAGATCATGTTGCAGTAGCACACTGACATTAACAACCCTGCCAACCTTTGTATCATCTGCAAACTTCGACACTAAGCCTGATATGCCTTCATCAATATCATTGATAAATATACAAAACAACAGAGGACCCAACACCGAATCCTGTGGGACTCCACTAATACCATTAGTCCACGAAAAGAGCAGCACGCATTAATTACCACCCTCTGTCTTCTCCCACTCAACCATCCTTTTATCCGTTGTAGCAACTTACCCTTAATATCATTCTGCTCCAATTTGTACAATAGTCATCCATGCACAACAGTGTCAAAAGCTTTCCTGAAATCCAAATATATTGATATCAAAATTATTTTTTGCATCCAGTTCCTTTGTAACCACATCATAATATCCTATCAAATTTGTCATACAAGACTTTCCCTTAACAAGCCCATGCTGTGTCTGAATTATTGCTGCAGTCTTGTCTAGATGATCCTGCAATGCATCTTTAACCAGTGACTCCATTATTTTACCCGGAACAGAAGTTAAACTAACTGGTCTGTAATTACTCGTGTCACCCTTCGTTCCCCCTTTGTGAATTGGAGATACATTGACGTAGCCCAGTGGTCAGGAGCGAGAGTGCATAGCACGCGTTCCTTGAGTGGACCGCGGTTCAAGCCCGTGACTACTAAATACGATAAATATTTGTATTGACGATTTATTGTAAACTCTACTGATTTGGTTGTCGTGCCGGAGTATAAACAGAAAATTTATTTTTTATTTATTTGCACACTTCCAGTTCATGGGGAGCTCCCCTGAGTCCAAGGATGCTCTCATAATTATGGCTAAGAGTTTGCTTAGTTGCTTTGCCGCCTCCTTTAATATAACTGGATAGATCCCATCCATCCCAGGTGCCTTTCTTATGTTTAACTTCAACAATTTCTCCTCCACTTTGCTGCTCTCAGTTATTACAAAATCATTAAGCACCCTGCTACAATTTGATAACCTTCTGCCATTTTCAAACCTTAATAACTCATGTGTGAATGTAGATGCAAAATACTCATTCAGTTTGTTTGCTATCTAAGCAGGATCTTCAACAGTCGAACCATCGATATCAAGTGGACCAATCAGATTCATCCCCTTCCTTTTACAACAGATGCTCGAAGGTTCCACCATGAGACGCGATGCATGCGTGACATCGACGCAGCATGGATTGGCGGACACGATCGAACACACTTGGAGTTTCTTTGACAGTAGCAGCAGCGCAGACGAGTCTCGCCGCGAGATCCATTTCCGTCTCCACAGGCGATTCATACACGACAGATTTGAGGGCCCCCACAGAAAGAAATCAAGGCTCGATAAATCAGGCGAGCGTGGGGACCAGGCAACGGGTCCACCACGGCCAATCCATCGACGCCCAAAACGCCTGTTCAAATGGTCACGAACACACTTTCCATAATGGGCAGGCGCCCCGTCATGTTGAAACCAATGCTGCGTCTCACATTTGCTGGAACATCGTCAAGTAACCCTGGTAGAACTTGTTCAAGAAAGATCCGATATTTAGCGAAGTTCATGCGGGATGGTAACAGGTATGGCCCGACTAAGCAGTCACCGACCACACCTGGCCACACATTTATTGCGAAGCGATGTTGTGCCGCATGGGGGCGCACGCCGTGTGGGTTGTCGTGAGCCCACACATGAGCATTGTGCTGATTGAATAAGACTTCCCGAGCGAAATAACCTCATCCGTGAACAAAACATAGGCTGGAAAATTCAAGTCTTGAACACTTTCTTGGAGAAACCACTGCGGAAAAGCCACACATGCAGGATGATCTTGGGGGAGCAGTAAATGAACCCTTTGGAGATGAAAGCGGTGTAAGGAATCGTCGTGCCAGACACGCTGTACACTGCAACCGGACACTCCTAAGGCAGAGGCAACGGCACGTGTGCTGGTAGTAGGATTATTCTGGACGGCATTCAACACACTTTTTTCCATGGCGGGAGTTCGCGTCTAACGTGGTCTGCCCGCACTACTCCTGTTATTTCTAAATGATCCATAATCGCACAAATTTTGATGCACAAGCGCAAATAAACGATGGTCCACTACATGTCTGTCTGGGAAGCGTTCTCCACAAATTCGTTGAGCGGCTCGTCCATTTCCCTCTTCTAATCCATACACTAGGTGCATACCTGCCAGCTCACAGTTCGTATATCGATGCATGCTCTTCGTGCAGCGACTACTGCTTGAATGAGTAAACCAGAAATTTTCCCTCTCGCGAACTGATGAACAGAGCCATGTACCGACTTACGGTGACGTTTCCGGTTATGGGTTCCTATGCGATTCACATTCCTTTAGATGTTACCTACCTCTCATAAACGTTTGTACCAATATTTTTGAGACACCCTGTATATTTCATTACTACTGCGCTCTGCCAACTGGCAGAGGGATGATCTTACTTAGTCGTATGCATTTCATTTTGAAAGTCAGTGATGAAATACTTTAATGGTGCATGTGACTACATTGTGCACAAGTTCCCATAAAAAAATTATGTTCTTATAAATGCCAAGTATCGTAAATTTCTCCAGTTCGCAATGCATCATTTTCATATTTGAAATCTAAACAATGGTTAATTTGCAGCCACAAAACATTTATTTCTTCAGCAGTTTCAGTGTGAGGACCTACCAGACGCTGTTATGAAAGAAGAAAGAAATTATCTACAGTGGTCCTTGGTTGCGGAACTGAGAAATACACAAGGAAGTTTGAACTATAGCAAATTATCCCAGGTGATAATTGGAATTTAATTAACAGTTCCACACAGCAATGCAGAGTGTGAGAGAATATCAGCCATGTGAGGGAAGGGAAAAAAAAAAAAAAACTAAGTGTAGATCTTCTCTTTCCGGCGAAACTTTGAAAATGCTCCTGACTGTCATCATTGCTGAAAGGGGCTAAGTCTCTTTCTTAGTCTCTTGAAGCAATCAAAATCAGTTGATGTATAATAGAATATCAAAACAGAAATCCTCAGACAGAAAAATCCTAGGTTAGCTAATGTTTGAAAGCATTACTGTACTGATAAACAATCCTGTGTGTGTATTTTCATACAAAATGTGCATATCAATGTAATTTAATTTCTATTGCATTGTGGAATTTAGAAAAACCTCTTACTTTTTTTCTGAAAAGTGTCCTTATTTTTGGAACGAATTCGTGCTTTTTTTGCGCCAAAAAAAAGCTCATATTTTTCTTTTGCTTGTAGTAGTCTGATGTCTGGCTTTTCGAAAGGTCGTAACTTTGCCGAAATGTACGGTATTTGGAATCTGCGATCCATCATTTTAAAAGTTGCATTTAAGACAGAAGAATTCATCCTTTTGGATTTTGTCAACTTTTCTTATCCAAAGTATAAATATAATTAACCAAAGAAATAGTTATCCATCAATGCACTTTTTATTTTATTTATTTAATAACTCGGTTTTTCTTATCCAAATTATGGTTATAATTTACAAAAATGTATTTATCTGTTATGATATACAGTATTTTATTTTTAATGCGATCCTTATGCTTTGTCAAAAATTTCGCGACTCACCCATTATTATTTATTTATTTTTATTTTTTTTTTTTGCTACCCACAGATTGAGAAACTGGACTAAATAGTGTTAATGCTTAACTACTGACAGTAGCGTTTTTCATACAGTAGACTTTCGAAATAACGGCACCTTCGGGTTTTAAAGGTGCCGTTATTTCGATTTTTCTGTTATCTAGAAAGTTTTATTTTTAATGTATTTAATGCAGAAATAATGAGGCCAAATAAGAAATAGAGAGATTAAGAATGCAGTTTTATTAACTGCACATAAAAAAGCATAAACATGTTGACGATCCAATGTTATATTCTGCCATTAATACACTTCTGCTTACGCCCATTTTCTTTATTATATCAAGTTTAGTCTGCGCGGTAGCACAGTTTTATCGTCACCGTCCTCCCCACACCGGGTGGAAAAGGCCCGGGTTCGAATCCCATTGATAATGCGAGGAACTTTTATAGGCTTTTTTCACTCCGTGGCTGAGTTAGTGGGGGTCTCAGGTGTAGATAGCAAGATTTTTCCCCAGAAACTGCGGTGTTTCATCCAGCAAAACAGGCAACTCGAGCAGAGAACACACGCAATTTACAGCCAATACACATGGATATATGAATTAACGTTCCGGGTGACCCTAATGTAACAGTTTGGATTGTATCAAGTTTATCACTAAGATTTAATGTTGTTCGTCTTTTCTTCTCTGAATGAGGTTTATTAACTTTATGAGCCATAGTGAGGAGTTTTATTAATTTAAAATAAATGAAAAAAAGCGGTATAATCTGTGATATCAGTACAGAATTCGCTTTCAAAATGGCGAGCGTAAACAATACAGTAATTACGTGACTCGCCCTTATTTCGAGTCTACTGTACACAGCGACACTTCTAGGTAGCAATATTTGCAATAAAATAATAGGAAAATGTTTTGTTTTATTTATTGTTTAAAGGCGATTGTCTTCCAGTGGTTTTGTCTATGTATGTGTGGATAAAACTTGAATTCGGAAGTTGTTTAAAGTTGTTAAATAAGAGTGGTTTCAAATATGGCTGCGTACGTAGAAAATCCAAATGAAATGAAAAATAAGGATATGACGGGTCACCGAACACTAAGCTTAACTGGAATATAATTGGACAACCATAAGGAAAGGTCAGTTAATTTTGAATTATTCCACAATTTTACTATTAACATTTCTAGGTTATAAAATGCAGGTCAAGAGGGTTCTGTGCAGAGCAGCTGTATGTTGATTTTTACTTGAACGCGTAACCAACTTTGGCATAGTCGACACACCACGAAGTGAGGGGATTAATAAGTTGTCCTTTCCTCCTTATGTCACGGCCTTCCGGTTTATCTCCCCCCCCCCCACACACACACACCTCCCAGTCATAATCATTCAGCCGTAGTAGAGCGTACATCTGCTTGGGGCTAGCGTGTGAATGAACCGTACGTGCTATACTAGAATAATCTTCATGGAACGATTTTCAAAAGAGAAACGAAGGCAGATTTTGTTTAATTTAGATCTAATTTAGCTTTCTTTTAAAAAGGAGTTTTCGTTTTTCATTGGAACATACAAGTAAAACGATAATATGGGCAAGTGATTTTATTTCGTAGAGAATATTGGAAAAAAAAAAAAAAAAAAAGTGTTCAGCATATTCCTATTCAGATGACATCGCGGGAAAACTACAAATTATTACAGTATTTTATTATTATTATCATCTGTTTATTCCACAAAAGGAAAACACCCCGGGACCGCAAAGTGCCGTCCCGGGTTTCTGGTTCTGATTCTCTGGTTCCCTATACATTCGAACGCTTCCTCATCCCCCTCCCCAACCGTCATACTCCTTTACTATAACCAGCCATCTTCCCCTTACTATTTTCTCCCCCGATGACGAATTTGGCCGTATGGTATTTTCGCTGCTGCTTTGGAAACAGAGCAGGAGGCGGAAGGCAGGGGTTCGCGTAATGCCCCGCGTTCTGTAGGGCTCCACTTATTACAATTACTGTGTATGTATTCTTTTACCAATAATCAGTTTCGGCTGTGAACTAAGTCGTTCGACGGTTGGTTTGACTACCGCATCCATCCAAATGGAAACGACTCCCTTTGAAAGTCTTTTTCAGCAAACCAAAAACATGTCGCATAGTAACAAATTCGTACTGTATGCGGGGTGCTTCAGTTCCTCTCAGCAATCTGTTGAAGCAAGGTCTGAACTGGGCTGTCAACGTGCGCTATTTGAAGCAGGATGATTGCTTCTGATAACGCACGTTATCTGATGTTGTTCGAGTCGTCGAGGAAGTGGTTCATAGTTTCAGCATACCGCTTCGAGTAAATGTTAGTGTCGGGTTCTTGAAAGGTTAAACGACAAAAAACCATGATGGTCAAAAGTAAACGGGTACCATGCTTTTTATTGCAGAAATTTGGGTGGTTGTTAGAGTGGGGATTTAATGGGACATGGGCTACTGTGGTCAAAATTGCGCCTGTTACGTTGGAGTGTTGATAATATAGAAAAATAGATCTAGGTGTGAGTATGTAAGTTGATCATTTTTAGGTAGGTAAAAAAAAACTGATAAATTGGCCTAATTTCCAATATTAGAGTCAATTGCAAAGGTACCTGTAAGTTAAGTGATCTAAAAGATGCGAGTCTGGCTGAATGGTAATGTGTACGCTAAATGAGAATATGCTTAACGATAAGTAGAAAAATGCAGTGCAAGGAATTTGGGGATCCTGTGGTAGCAGTAAAAAGAGGTGCTTTAAATGCGTTTGGCCAATTCGCGCTCTCGTAAGCAGACCTGTTCATGTCTGTTTAATCCGAAACTGGATCTCCGCAGCTTTCTTTTTATTTCAAGAAGCATGTTATGTATCTGGGTATGCCATATTTTAAACCAGAAATCAGTACATATCCGTCTTATGATTAGCTTGTAATCGGTATAAGGAGCAGTGGCGGATTTAGCACTTGAGAGGTCCCAGGCGCAATTCAATTTTGAGCCCGCCCCTCTAAATATTTTCGGTACCACTACAGTGTGCATTCTATGCGCACGTTTTTACTATAGCACGCGCTCTAGATTTGGTGTTGCGATTTTAATCATTTTGGTTGCGCAATTCTTTCATACATATTTTAACTAATGTTTAAATGAAAAAATGACACAACTACCATCCCTCCCAAATCTAACATTAATACATAAAATCTAGCATTAATGATAATATGTATTCTACTTCAGATTCACTTAGTTCGCATAGATATTTCATATAATATGTGGGGATATTCGCATAAGAGTTTACTAACTTCTCATATTAAATTATAGCTTTATTCAGTAACGGTAATAAAGATGAGTGTAAAAATTTAAAATGAAACAATTTTATTTATTTTTTTTAGACCTGAGATTTGAGGCCCCCTCGATTTAAGAGGCCCCCAGGCGAGCGCCTGGTGCACCTGTGCGGAAATCCGCCACTGATAAGGAGCCAGGATGGAATAAAAGCTAGCAGGATGCCTCGTTGCTTGATCTTCACTCTCGTTTCGTAGCATTCCAGTGTGCTTGGGTATCTAGCAGAATTTGACAGTCAGTTTATTTTCATTCAGATGAAGTAATCTATATCTGATTTGTGTCAAAAGTAGATGGAAATTTACTTTGTAGAGCCATCACTGCACTTAAGGAGTCTGTATATGCTCGCATTATGATCTGTGAACTTAAAAAAGGTTATTAAGAAGAGTAAAAATCATCTTGATTGCATATTAAAACGCTGCTGCATTCAAGCAGAAACAGGACGGGGACAGTGGATGTAGGAAGGATTACTGCTGCTCCCACTGATGTAACAGTTTTTGAAGCGTCTGTACATAAATCTGAAGTGTTTGTGCATTGGCCACGGCGTGAGCCGCGTAACTTCATAAAATATTAGCTCGACAGAGTATTTCCCTCACTGATAAAAATGGTTACCACAAGGAAGTATATACACTAAAAGGGCAGAATTCACGGGGTTCCTGGGCAACGCGACGCTGTCATCCCTCTCGCTAGTTGACGGACCCACCGCTTGGCAAGTATATAGGGACACTGCATTCACGTAGACAGTAATTCGATGTCAGTATAGATAAACGTCGTGAGTCAACCGACTTTGAAATAGGGATGATAGTGGGTGCCCGACGCATGGGGCACTCTATCGCGGAGGCGGTACAGAAATTGCACTATCCTCGTTTGACAGTATCAAAAGTGTAACGGGAATATGCCATTTCTGGAATAACATCTCATCGTGGACACCGCTGTGGGCGAATATATATTCTCCATTTTGAGGGCAAAGAGTATCGAGAGAGAGAGAGAGAGAGAGGGAGATATTTTTTGTTCTGGTGTCTGAAAAAGAAAAGCCATTTACAGCTTCCTTGAAATCGTCATCGCTCACTTGCAAATTCATGCCCACTCAAGTGGTTGCTTTAGATTTCTGAAGAAATAATCACTGGGGGGGGGGAGTCTGTATTATAGGGTTGGTGGTTTAACTCATAGAATCGCAATTTCTCAGAGCTATGATTACTTCAGGGGACTTGCGTACACACACCCTGTAAATTTTCCTCTTCTTTATTCCTTTAGTGGCCTCCCTCTTAAATTCTTGAGAGTAACAGCTGTTGTTGTTGATGGGGTTTTAAGTGCAATGGGAGAGTAACAGCATTTCCAATGATTGTTTACTTGTGCAGAATATATATCATGTTGTCTGTCAAGAATTCCTTCCATATCCCAAAAAATGGTGACCATGGTCATCCTGAGAGAGGATTGAGTCCCGAACTTTTTGAGCGGTAGTGATCATGATGTATCTATTGCATGGACTCCTGTTTTCTTTCCGAATCCCAGTTTCATCGCTAGTTACTATTGTTGAAAGATTTGTTTGTTTGTTATTTGGTTTTTAGGAGCATTAGCAACTAAGGCCATATTGCTCCCGGATATGCGGTGGTCATTCCCTGACCTTTCCGCATCCTCCGTATTTGGTGGTGACGGGCTCGAACCCCGGTCTAATCAAGAAGCGTGTGCTACGCACTGCTGCTCCTTCCCACCTGGCTACGGAGGCACCTTAGTGTATAATCTTGCTACCTCTACTCTGCCAGATAGTGACTGGAGGGAGACCGAGTAGTGTGTATGCGGGGAGCATTGTCGAGGCCACCTTATGTCAAGGATCTAGGTATATTCTTCCAATGTGTACGCCATATCCAAAAATTTCATTACTTCATACAGCATTCCCCCCCTACTTTTTCTTACTGTTGAATACACCATGAATTGTCAAACTAATAGAGTAAGCTTATCTGCGAAAAGATCTAAACCTCCCAAACACTTCCTAGTTCATTTCACAAATATACGTGGTCTCAATTCTAATCTCAACGATATCCATTTCCACTTACAGTCTGCCAAACTCCATGTACTTTTTCTGACAGAATCTCAGTTATCGGTTGATTCAACTACTGCTCATCTCAGATGCCCAAATTATTCACCGTATGATTCCTTTCGCCTCAAAGGTGGTACTTGTGCGTATGTCCGTTCTGATATTCCCTGTCAGAGACTTGGCAATTTTGAATCTCCTCTCTTTGATCTTCTCTGGCTTGAAATCTCTCTACCTCATTGTGTCAAATTTATCTGTTGTCTCTACCGTTCTCCCAACTCCACTAATCACTTGGAGTTCTTTGACTTCCTCTCTTTGCAACTTGACTTTCTCCAGTCCAACTTTCCTAACAGCGAGGTAATTTTCCTTGGTGATTTTAATGTTCACAACTCCAGCTGGCTTCCGTTTTCTAGTCACACCGACCGAGCTGGTCGAGATGAAGAGGTTTTTCCAATTACTAATGACTTGCACAGATTGTTAATTTACCTACAAGAATACCGGACAATCCTAATCATACAGTCAACACGCTTGATCTTTTTCTCACAAACAACCCTTTTAAGTACACGGTCGAAGTGAGAGGTCCTTTAGGCACTTCAGATCACAACTTGGTGATTGTCTCTTCTCCAATGGAGCCTTTATCTCATAGCTATTCCCAACCTCGTGTTTCGCATTACAAGAATGCAAAATGAGATGACCTGCGAGATTTCTTTTCTTCTTTTCCTTGGTCGGATTACTGTTTCAAAACTTCTGATGTCAAAGTTTGCTCAGATCGTGTCAGTGAAATTATTCTTGCAGGAATGGAATCCTTTATCCCACACTACACTTTAAAATCTCATCCTTTATCTAAACCTTGGTTTTTCAATAAATGTGCTAAGGCTGTTCAAGAGAAGAATGTTGCATATCGTAATTGGCTTGTTTCTAATTTTTCAGTTTCATTTTCTACCTACACAAAAGCTCGCAACAATTGTAAAGCAGTTACAAAGGGTACTAGGAAAGTTTTGCAATATGACGCAACAATGAATCACAGGAAGCTGCTTGTTGCTGCATGTTGAGACATGTTCATACGTGCATAGTAGCCGCCGCGCCAAGTCGATGGGCTCAGTTATTCATTAATAGTGAGAGTGTAAAGTGCTTGCGATGGCATCGTGGTCACGAAATGAGATAAGGACAGTTTTGCGGTATAATTTCGTGCGTGGTTTAACCATAGACCAGTGCTTAGAAGAAATGACTCTTGCACTAGATGATGATTGTCCACATCGTACAACGATATTCAGGTGGTATAGAGAATTCCAAAGGGGAAATTTCACTCTGGAGGATTCTGAGAGGCCGGGAAGGCCACGAACGTCAGTTACGGTGGAAAACGTTACTGCTGTGAGGAAAATGCTTGACGAAAACAGGCGAGTGACCTACCAACAGATAGAGGATACTTTGGGCCTAAATGCACCAGCAATTCGTTCGATTCTGCAAGATCATTTGCACGTGAAGAAACTTTGTTCTCTCTGGGTGCCGCATCAACTGACTGAAGAGCAGATGACACGACGTGTGACTTGGTGCCGGGAGATGTTAAAAAAGTTTGATAAGGGACAATCTCGGTATGTGAACAACATCGTGACAGGTGACGAGACTTGGCTGTACTATTACGATCTGCCGACTAAGGCTCAAAACAAAGTTTGGGTCTTTGATGATGACGACACACCCGTAATTGTCAGAAAATCCCGATCTGTAAAGAAGAAAATGATAGCTGTATTTTTCAAATCGAGTGGAATTGTGGAACGTGTCGTTTTGGACACGCAGAAGACAGTCACAGCTAAGTGGTATACTGAACAATGCCTGCCTAAAGTCATTGGATCTACAAAGAACCTGCGGCCAAAGTCAAGAATGGACACCTGGTACCTCCACCACGAAAATGCTCCAGCTCACCGAGCCAAAGCCTGCACCGAATATTTGACCACGACAGGACTAAACTTCTCGAGCACCCTCCCTACAGTCCAGACCTTGCTCCCTGCGACTTTGCACTGTTCCCGCATGTGAAAATGAAGCTAAAAGGGAGGCGGTTTTCCAGTGATGAGGACCTTCTACGGGCTTGGGACAACGAGTGTGCTTTACTCCCTAGTGAAACTTGGCAGAACTGGTTTAAAGATTGGTTGCGGAGGATGGAGAGGAGTATTGAATGTAGAGGAAATTACTTTGAAAAAATTAAATAAACAAAGCTGTATTGCAAAACTTTCCTAGTACCCTTTGTATTAATCAGTCCAAGCTAAGAGTAGAAAACTTGCTTGTTGCCCTAATGGTAGCCGAGCATTCTGGTCTCTTGCCAAAGCTTTTGCCCATCTCTGCCCAAACCAGATGGTTCTGTTGTCACTTCAGCCAAGGATAAAGCTGACCTGCTAGCATCCCATTTTTCTTCCAACTCATGAATTAATGATCTTTGTTCATTCATTGATTCAATGAATTCATTCAATTGACACGCTCCATTCAATGCGTCCTGTGGTCTTCCGTCAAAAGGATGTCAGAAAGATTTCGACGAATATTGATGCTAAGAAAGTTCCATGTCCTGATGTATTTCTCCACTTGTTCTCAAAACCTGTGCTCCTCAACTTACTACTGTTATTTACCGCTTTTTTCACTTTCTTATTCCAAAGGTGTTTTTCCTTCTGCTTGGAAATTTGCTCATATCCAGCCAGTTCCTAAAAAGGGTGACAAATCCCTCCCATCGCAATTACTTCTACTCTTTCTAAAATAATGGAGAAATCAATTAACCTCCAACTCTTAAACTACATAGAAACCTTCCGTCTGATCAACGATCACCAGTATGGATTCCGTCAGTGTCGATCCAGTGGTGATATTCTAGCTTATGTTACCCATTTATGGAATAATTCAATGGAAAGGTTCGGTGAAACACAATCATTTACTCTTGACATCTCAAAGGCTTTCGATCGTGTTTGGCATAAAGGTCTTCTAAACAGGCTTCCATCTTATGGTTTGCCAACTGTTTTTTGTAATTGGTTATCCAGTTTTCTCTCTGATCGCTCACTGAGGGTGATGGTAGATATCTCTGTCTTCTAACTTCTCCATTAATGCCGGTGGGTACCTCCGTAGCCAGGTGGAAAGGAGCAGCAGTGCGTAGCACACGCTTCTTCACTTTCTTGATTAGACCGGGGTTCGAGCCCGTCACCACCAAATACAGAGGATGCGGAAAGGTCAGGGAATGACCACCGCATATTCCCGGAGCAATATGGCCTTAGTTGCTAATGCTCCTAAAAACCAAATAACACACAAACTAATGCCAGTGTCCCCCAAGGTTCAGTTATTTCCCCCACTCTTTTCCTCTTGTATATTAATAACCTTCTTCCACTGACTGGAAATCCTATCCATAGTTTTGCCGATGACAGCACATTGCATTCCACTTTCCATTTTGAGAAACCTTGCCCTGCTCAATTATCTTCAACTTCTCGAAAATCTGCTACCAATTCCATAAATGCCGATCTTCAGGTAATTCTCCAGTGGGGCAAAGACAACTTAGTGGATTTCAACCCTTCTAAGACTCAGTCTTGTCTTATATCTCGCAAAAAGGATTCTTCTGCGCCTATGCTTATCTTTGGTGACACTCCGATTTCTAGGCAAAATGATATATCTCTTTTGGGGATTACCCTGACTTCTAATCTCTCTTGGCACAAGCACATTACAAATATTGCTTCCTCTGCATCTAAAAAACTTGGTTTGCTCTTTCGCTCTAGGCATTACTTTTCTTCCAAACAGCTGCTCACTCTGTATAAATCGCAAATGCGCCCTACCATGGAATATTGTTCCCACATCTGGGGTGGTACCCCCAAAACCTCTCTCAGGCTTCTTGATTCCATTCAGAAGGGGGCAGTTAGGTTAATTAATGATTCATCTCTAACAAAGTCTCTTCACTCGCTTTCTCATAGACGTACTGTTTCTGCTGTATGCCTCTTCTATAGATATTTCCATGGGCACTGTTCTTCTGAATTGGCTTCTATAATTCCCGCTCTCTCTTTAAAAACAGTCCGAACACGTGCAACCCACCAGCCAACATCTATTTACTGTCCAACTTCAAACTCACAGAACCAACTTTTCATTTTCCTCGTTTATTCATTCAACTGCCGTTTTCTGGAAGAACCTTCCGTCATACGCATTTCCTGAAAATTACAGTCTACAGAAGTTCAAGTCCAATGTCAACAAATATCTTTCGTTTTCTCAACCTCCAACCCAAGCAGGGTACTAAGTACTATAGGTTCTAATACCTCTCGTGTTTGGGTTTACATTAAAAAAAAAAAATATATATATATATATATATACACACACACACACACACACACACACACACACAATGGAGTTCAAAGAAAGTGCATCACCACTTAAAATTGTAATTGTCGTCCGAATAACGTAAGTATATGGCAGTATTTCTTACAGATTGCATCAGATAAGATTGACACGTGTAGGTGATGACGTAATATTGCATCAGCTATATAAGCACGCTCTGTAAGAGTGGGCAGTTATTCCTTGCTTGTGTCAGAATGGAGAGTTAAGTGCAGTTGACGCCGCGAAGAAAGAGTGCTATTGTTGCTTTACGTGAGGAAGGATGTTCTTCCGTCAGCTTATAGAGCGTCTTGTAATCAGTCGACAGAGTAGATTTCTTTCCAAACTCAAGAATACTGGTTCTGCTGATAGGAAAAAAGGAACCGGACGAAGCGCTTATGCCTTAAAAACCGTAAAGCTTCTTCGTCTGAGCTGAAAAGGGACTTGGGAAGAAAATACAGGAATGGTAGTATGTGCAGTAACAGTCAGAAGACGCCTCTTCAAAAATGGACTTGTAGCTCGTCGTCCTAAGAAGGCCGGATTAATTTCGTGTAAGCAGTATGTGGACATGTGTTTTTGTAATGGGCGGCACCTAGAACGTCAGTTCATCTCCGCCTCGATCTCTGTGAAGAACAGTACCACTGTAGAAGGACCAGAAATAAGTAGTGTATGTTTGTGTGTGTTCTGTTGTTGTGTCTGACCGCTTGGCTACCCAGAATCATCAGTCACCTGGACAGATGATTCTGGGTACTCGTCCACACCACGGGAAGGTGGGCCAGTCTCAATGGAGCTCGCACTGTCTCAATTCGAGACTCTGACCCACCTGATGTTGGCAAAAGGTGTAAGGAGTATGTATGTATTTATGTATGTATGTATTAGGTATGTTGAGGGTCTAACGGTTCCTGGGATTTCTCCCATCTCCGCGTATGTTCTCTGTATCGGTCAAGCCAGAGATTTAAAAGTGTGTGGGATATGTACTATGTAGTATGTTGTGTCCATTGTTCATCCGGCCTGTTAGCCGCCGGGCCCCTAGTGGGGCTCGACGTTACCAATACCAGCCACGAGGAGGCCAGCCGGGTGTTACCAGTGATTGAAACAGTACTCTGGCAGGTCCTGCCACCTACTTTCCTGGGATTTCAGTGGCTAGGACCAAAATAAATAAAATATAAATTAGAAAAATAAATAGTCGCGAGGATGTTTTATTGCGTATTTCGGGTTTTGCTTTAGGAGCACTGTTTGGGGTTTTACGCTGAAGGTCTTGATAAAGCCTGATTGGGTCGGGCAAGAATTTTGGTGTGCTTAGAATTTTGATGTAGGGCTAATCGCTGTGTGAGATGACAGATTTGGGTGGGGAGACAAAAGGCTGGGGGGGTGAAATAGGAAGCAGAGGGGTCGATAGGGAAGGTGACCCCCCGTTTTTCAGTGGGGCATGCCCATGCCTCACCAGAGGGGAAATAGGGTTGGCGAGGGGGGGAGCGTGTATCTCTCCCCCCACCAGGGATTAGGGTTTTAAAGAAATCTCGCAGGTGCGAGATTTGATAGCCAGATGGCACTCTAGTTCTGATGTCATTCCATTTTTCATAATTTTCAGGAACTTCGTTGTGGCGCGCTTGTATCAGTCAGAGATGGTTGGCCGCAGGATTCTTGCTTTGGTCCCTCCCAGGAGGAGTAGCCCTGCGCAGGTCTCTTGAGTTTCAAATGGCGTGTCTATTTCTTCATGCTGAGATTTTATTCTTTTGCTCTTGCTTTGACTCTTCTGTGTCTCTCCTTTATTTTTTACTTCGTCCATGACATTTGGTTTTTGATATATCTATTGGGTGTTATTGTCCTCTCGAGGATCAGGTTGCATTGAGATAATTGTTTTCCTTCCTGTGAATAATTGTATTGCGAAGTTAGTTAGTGCTGTGTACTCTTCCTGAGTGTCCAATAGTCGAGACTCTTGGTGAATTGGGTTATACTGAATTCTTACAATAAGTCTTGCTCTTATATCTTCATAGTGGTCTATTTCTTCATGCTGAGATTTTATTCTTTTGCTCTTGCTTTGACTCTTCTGTGTCTCTCCTTTATTTTTACTTCGTCCATGACATTTGGTTTTTGATATATCTATTGGGTGTTATTGTCCTCTAGAGGATCAGGTTGCATTGAGATAATTGTTTTCCTTCTTGTGAATAATTGTATTGCGAAGTTAGTTAGTGCTGTGTACTCTTCCTGAGTGTCCAATAGTCGAGACTCTTGGTGAATTGGGTTATACTGAATTCTTACAATAAGTCTTGCTCTTATATCTTCATAGTGGTCGCAGTCATGCATGACGTGACTCCAAGTCTCTGGTTCTCCACATGGACAATTCCTGTCTTCTATTATGCCCATTGCGTTTTAGAAGAATGTAAGGAGTATGTAAACTGGACCCGGTGGAAGTCAGTTATTTTCTCTGATAAGAAGAAATTCAACCTGCATGGCTCTGATGGGAGACAAACGATTCGCCGTAGATTTGGTGAAGAATACCATCCAGACTGTATGGTGTCTACAGTGAAATTCCTTACCAGTCAAATGATATGGGGGTGCATTTCATATCGCGGAGTAGGTCACCTGCAGTTTATAAAAGGTTCTGTAAATGCCAGTGGATACCTGGCTATATTGGAAGGCAAATTGCTTTCAACCATTAGAGATCATTTCAACCTACCAAGTAACTGCATCTTTCAAGACTACTCTGCTCCTTGCCATCGGGCGAAAAGTGTAAGTAGGCACTTCTGTAGTTACTTTAGTTTCATTTCTGCATTAGAGGTTCGACAGTAATGTGCTTACATTTGTTACAGGTGAAAAAATGGTTGGAAGAACGGTCCATTACAACTCTTAGCTGGCTAGGAAACAGCCCGGACCTGAATCCTGGCATCGTGTGGAATCAGCAGTTGCCAGAAAGAACCAAAGACCCTTCGTGAACTTCATAATTCGTGTTTAGAACCACGAATTATCAGCTGATTATCTTCAGAAATTGACCTCGACGGTGTGCTTCTGTCCTCAGGTCCAGGGCGATTCAACTAAATATTAGTTTGCACCTGGTAAACTTTTCATTTCGTTTTCCATTTAAAATGATAAACTGAAGCAAATTGAGGGCGTCTGATAACATTTCATTCATAATTGTCGTGTTTACCAAAACTGTTGTATAAAGGTTGCAAGGAAACGCTCATTTTGGAATATTTTGAGAGCAACTGTCAAATATTATTTAGCTGTGCCTTAACGATTAATAAATATCTTTTGTTTATATTTCTATTTGTGATGCTAGTCATTAATATAACATACCATCACGAAAAAGGGTTAGAAATGTGAAATTCCTTGGTGATGCACTTTGGAACCCATGTGTGTATATACATACATACATATATATACAGGGTGTTTCAGTTAAACGTTTCAGAACTTCTAAGAGGGGTAGGGTACATCCTGACAACTCGAAATCATATAGCAATGTGGGGTCGGAAATGCTTTCCTGAAGCGGTGTTGTACACAGAAGCACCATAAAGAAAAGAGACCGTAAGTGAGAAATCGTTTTAATAATACATGAAAAGAAGCAAAAGGTACATGGATTAAAGTAAGTGTTCGAAGTTTCTTCCACGGGCTACAATGCACGCCTCACATCTCCGACGCATGGACATCCGAACATTCTGGAATACTCCAGGCGAATTTCGAATTTCTTCGGCAGCTACTGCGATTCTTGCAACCAGCTCCTTAGCATTGTCAACAGGGGTGTCATAAACTAGCGATTTCATATGACCCCAGAAATAAAAATCAAGACATGATAGGTCGGGTGACCGAGCAGGCCAACGCACGGGACCACCACGTCCGATCCACTGTTGACCAAATGTGACATCCAGGTAGTTACGAACATCTCCGCTATAATGGGCAGGGGCTCCATCGTGTTGGAACCACATTGTCTGTTGCGTCGATGCAGAAATCTGTTCATCTCTCAAAAGTTGTGGCAATACTTGCTGCAGAAAGATCAAGTAGATAGGTCCGGTTAGACGACACGGTAACAGGTAAGGTCCGATGAGGTGATCTCCCATAATACCGGCCCATACATTGACCGAAAATCGAATCTGTGCTGCACGACGTCGTATTGCATGCGGGTTCTCGACCGCCCAGATTGGTCGTTATGGTCGTTATGCGTGTTGAAAATTCCTTCCCTTGTGAAGGAATTTTCACGGTCATATGAAATCGCTAGTTTATGACACCCCTGTTGACAATGCTGAGAAGCTGGTTGCAAGAATCGCAGTAGCTGCCGAAGAAATTCGAAATTCGCCTGGAGTATTCCAGAATGTTCGGATGTCCATGCGTCGGAGATGTGAGGCGTGCATTGTAGCCCGTGGAAGAAACTTCGAACACTTACTTTAATCCATGTACCTTTTGCTTCTTTTCATGTATTATTAAAACGATTTCTCACTTACGGTCTCTTTTCTTTATGGTGCTTCTGTGTACAACACCGCTTCAGGAAAGCATTTCCGACCCCACATTGCTATATGATTTCGAGTTGTCAGGATGTACCCTACCCCTCTTAGAAGTTCTGAAACGTTTAACTGAAACACCCTGTATACATATACAGAGTGATTCAGGAGGTAAATATTTTGCGAGGTTATAGTATCGATTATTCTGAGTAAAAAAGTTCATATAAACATGTGTCAAATTCTCAATAGATACGGAGATACAGCTATTTGAAACTGGCTGCGCACAAAGCTTCCTGAACTAGACGTGACAAAGCAGTTATAACCTGACGCTGTTTGGTGTTAGAAGTGTTGTTAAGAATGCCACACATCTTCACACATGCCAATATGGTGTATTTGTCTACGGTTTTTGTGGTGGAAGTGCTACTGCTGCTTGCAGAGAATACCGTTGCCGGCTTCCTAACCGCAGAATACCGGATTCAAGAGTGTTTACACCAAACTTTGTGAGACTGGTACAGTTCCCAGCGATCATATTTCTTCTGAACGTGCAAATGAACAAAATGTGGATAAAATAGAACACATTCTTCAGTCGGTAGAACGTAGTCCTACTATTAGCACACGAAGAATTTCTACGCGCATCGGTGTTCCACAGACAAGAGTATGGCGAACATTACGTGAGCACGGCTCGTATCCATTTCACATACAGTGGGTGCAACACCTTCAACCAGAAGACGACGCCCAGCGATTGGAATTTTGTGCAGCGGTGGGTAAATGCTAGTCGCCGATTAATTCCATTAATACTGTTCAGAGATGAAGCTACTTTCACCCGTGACGGTATCAACAACACCCGTAACTCTCATAGGTGTTCAGACGAAATCAGATGCCACTGCAGAAACAAAATTTCAACGTCGCTTCTTTGTAAACGTGTGGTGCGGTATTATCGACAATCAGTCGATTGGGCCTGTTGCGTTACAAAATCGTCTTACAATTCCCATTTACCCAGAATTTCTGATAAACGAACTTCCACTTCTATTGGACGATGTTCCCTTGGCTACAAGAATTGGTATGTACTTTGAGCATGACGGAGCTCCTGCACATTATAATCGTCTGGTGATACAATATCTAAATCGAACTTTCCCTGAACGATGGATCGGCCGCAGCGGGTGGTCTTCATTGGCCTCCAGACCACACTCCGTTAAATTTGTCTGTGGGGTGGATGAAAAGCGCAGTACACAAAGAAAAGGTGAATACAGGAGACGAATTGCTCGCTCACATTTTGGATACTGGTACCCTCATAAAGGAACACCAAGACGACCTCAGAAGAACACGTCATATTACTATAAGAGTTGTACAGTGAGGTTGGCGTTGGGATTTTCGAACATTTATTGTGTAAAAAAATTGTCAATTATTTGTGTTTTGTACCATTCAAAAAGTCAATAAATACAAACTAAGTCATTTATCGTTCTTTAATGCCTCTCATAATGGCTTTGTGCACGCCAGTTTCAAACAGCTGTATCTCCGCATCCATTGAGAATTGGACACATGTTTATATGAACTTCTTTACTCAGAATAATCGATACTATAACCTCCAAAATATTTAGGCGCCTCCGTAGCCAGGTGGGCAGGAGCGGCAGTGCGTAGCATACGCTTCTTGATTAGACCGGGGTTCGAACCCGTGACCACCAAATACGGAGGATGCGGAAAGGTTAGGGAATGACCACCGCATATCTCCGGAGCAATATGGCCTTAGTTGCTAATGCTCCTAAAAAAAAAAAAAAAAAACCAAATAACAAAATAACCAAAATATTTACTATTCCTTCTGAATCACCCTGCACACACACATGCTTTTAAAACATTTAGGAGGTGTTTCTTTTTTTTTTTTTTTTAGTGAATACATATTTCTTAATGCTCTATATGCAGCCTCAGAGCTATGCAAGGACTTGAACATAAGCTCAGATTTTGTTCGAATTTTGAATCTACCAATCAAATTAATGATGGTGTAGACTTGTGCTCTCAGGTCAGTATGAAAAAAATGAATTGTAATATGGAGGGTTGCGGTCTCATGAAACATAGAAAGGTCTTCATATGGTTTCACAAAATGACGATTTTGTGATGTTGATGGAAATGATCTGCTCGAGGAATGGAAATTGTTTTGAATTATTGTTACTGTCAGTTGTGAAATAGAAGATTTAAAAACAGTCTGCTTTAGCAGAACAGAGCACATATATTCAAATCTATGTATAGTCTCTTAGAGTGTGTATGAAGTACGATTCTGATAACTATCCTATCTTCATGCTCTGTATTTGTCTGAGGATTGGATAATTTGTCGGTAGGACGCAGTAGATATATCTGAATTTTAGAGGAAGATTACAAATGATGATGATTCACCCTTGGGACGTCCATTATCAGGAAGCACCATTATTACTTGACTAAAGGAGGCACGATTGCACTCACTCATTACTTCAACTCCCATTCACCTAGGGGCGTAAAAAATTCTGGACCCCCCCCGCTCTGTTTAATATATGTCATACCATACCAGTGGTCAGGTTTCCTGCTTTTCAGCACTCCCCTCCCCATTTTCAGAGAGAGACCTGGAATGAAGAATGTCTTTAGTAATGATGCGAAGTTCTGTTCTGGGCGCGAGGGCAGAAGAATCCGTGTGTAACCACGCGCTGGTGAGTGTCTCTCTCTCTCTGTTTAATTAACAAGGCATACAAATCGAATCGAAGGCGCCTCCGTAGCCAGGTGGGAAGCAGCAGCAGTGTCTAGCACACGCTTCTTGATTAGACCGGGGTTCGAGCCCGTCGCCACCAAATACGGAGGATGCGGAAAGGTCAGGGAATGACCACCGCATATCCCGGAGCAATATGGCCTTAGTTGCTAATGCTCCTAAAAACCAAATAACAACAACAACATACAAATCGAACACCAGGAATCATGATATGGAGTATCATCTCTTATAGCAGCCTTTCACCATTTCTGTCCAAGGTAATCTAACAACTCGCTGTTACGCTGAAATTTGTCTTGTCTAACTTTTGTAATAACTATTTACTCCAGCAAGACAGGTCTTGCTGGAGTAAATAGTTATATTGCATAGTTAAATAGTTATACAGGTATATTGCCTCTATACCCCTAATGCTGTCAGACACCCTACAATTTCGACATGCTTCACTGATGTGTTAGGCCTCTTGACTGTTAAAAATAACTGCGATATGATGGGATGGTAACTTCTAAACCATGCTAAAGCATGGCTTTAAAAGGCTAAATCGATAGTTTCTTAAATGGAACTGTTAACCCAGACATGGAGGAAGATTCTCGAAGAGGATGTCAGATACCTTTTTGACTTAACTGCGTGTGTCACTGAGAGAGGGATCATACTTAGTACTGCTGTATGTTTATTTTCCACATTATATAATAATATTATTATTAATATTGTTACTAAATTTGAAAAATAATATTATTACTTCCCCGAGAAAGTAATAATATAATATTTCCCGGCATAAAACTGGCACCTACTGTGCGTTTTTTAAGTCCTCCCAGCTTATTTTCCTTCTGTTCTTTCTTCTGCCTATACTACCTTAGGAGAAATATTCAAAAAGTTCCGGATTTTTGAAGTTCTACTGCGTGCGCGCGCATACACACAATATGGTCTGAAAGTACGCGAGGGTGGTACTCCTCCCCATAAGTTTTCCCCCTATAGAAAACTTATATACGTGGACTCCTATACTCAATGTACGCATGGTTTACAGACTTTATTTATAAACTGAGTGTACATAAATTTTAAATAAGTACAGCCAGGACGCGGCTTTCCTCATAAAAGGTGCATCTTGGGGGGGGGGCCGTGTTTGGCAAAAAACACATTATCGTCCTAATTAATCCATACAGTATCACTAGTTCAAGCACGGAATTCTTACTGCGCATCCGTTATGACACTCCTTTCATTTCTTCCTTTCCCTCTCTCACGCATTGCTGACTGCCATCATAAAACGGACAAACTATAACTACAAGTCACGAACATAAGTGTGAATCATGAGATCAGTTGCGTACTTTGAGACCCTATTGTGTGTGCGTGTGTTATATAATGCGAAAATTTATGCACATTCAATTTATAAATAGTCTGCAAACCAGGCGTGTATAGTTGAAAGGAGTCCATCTAGTTTTACACCTTAGTATAAGAGTTTTATATAGGGGAAAACTTACTTACTTTTTTTTTTTTTTTTTTTTAGCAGTTGTTGGCGCATAGGCTTCTGTGGCCATAATGCACCTCCCAAGGTTTTTGCAGTACTTTGATCCAAGCCCGAGGCGGGAATCGAACCCGCGACCTTTGGGTTGCCAGGCAGGCACTTTATCCACCGGTCGGCAGGGGGAAAACTTACGGTGTGTGTGTATATATACACACCCGACTAAAGTTTGGAATCACAGCGTATGACAACAGTTGTCGTTAACTTTTTTTGAAATTAGCTATAAAAATATAACACTGCAAAATTCACAACAAAAAAATATTGAAATGATTAATATTAACAACTATACTAATTTTTCATCAAAATATCCTCCACGAGATTTTATTACTGCCCTACACAGATGTGGAATTCAGATTGATTAATTTTGTATTAGGGGCTTGACTAACATTATTCCAAGCGATCTGCAAAGTTTTCCATAAATTTTGTGAAACATAGGGCAGACTTCACGGACCTGACGGTCTAAATGATCTCATGAAAACTCTTTTTGGTTTAAGTCAGGCGATTAGGGGGGCCACACCATAATTTACAATATGCCTCCTGTTTTTTAGTTGCTAGGAAGTCTTTGCACAGCATAAGAGCTGTGCTTCGGTTCATTATCTTGTTAAAAAAAATTCTTTCACAATGTGGAAGTCCAGAGGATACTGCATTATGTTCAAGAATGTTTTTATTGCTTAAAAAAAAAAAAAAATTCCTTCAATTCTATCGATGTCATTCACTCTAGAAAAACAGAAGCAATCCCAGATCATGAGGGAACCACCACCGTTCTTGACTGTAGTGGCATCATTTTTTCTTCAATATTATCTTCTCACATAAACTCTACGCTTGGATCCAAAAATTTCAAATTTGGATTCATCCATCTTCATTTGACCAATGCTGATTACTCTTAGCCTAAGCCAACTGTTTCTTTCGATTTTCCGGTTTTAATAATTGTTTTCGGACTGCTACACGGCCTGCTTGTTTAAGACGAAGTTTTACAGTGGATGTAGTTACATGAGTTTCTCTGTTTCTGTTGAACTCAGCTCTGATTTCCGGTGCACTGATTCGTCGATTGCGTTTAGAAAATCAGTATTATGGTCTTATATTGTGCTTCCTTGCAAGAATTGTTGTTACGTCCGGTCGTCCTGATCGTGGTTTGTCTTTTTTAAACTGCCACTCTTCTTGAATCGTCGAATGGTAGTTTGTAGTCCTTTAAATGAAGCACATATTTTTTTGCCAATACATAGTAGTAGTAGTGGCATGTGATGCAAGAAAGCAAGTGTATGAGCTTATACAGCATTAGCCAAAAAAAAAAAAAAAAAAAAAATTACAAAACAATCCCCTCTAAATATTTGTCCAGTCTCTCCTTAAATTTATTTAACCTATCAACTTCCACAACGACAGATGAAAGTTTGTTCCAGAAATTAACCACCCGCTGGCTAATGGCAAATTCCGTACATCTATTCTACATCTGTCCTTCCCCAATTTCAATTTATGCCCCCTTAGGTTCGTAATCTGAACAAGTGGAAGAATCCCATCAGAATTCAGCGTGCTCAACCCATTCAAGGCCTTATAGACCTCAATCAGATCACCGCGCAGGTGCCTAGTCTCCAGCTGCTGCAATTTTCAGAATTTAAGCCTCTCCTGGTAAGAGGATCCCTTCATTCCTCTCACCAATCTTGTTGCCCTTCTCTGTACATGCTCAAGCAAATCTATATCCTTCCTAAAATGAGGCCTCCAGACCTGCACGCAGTACTCAAGGCTTGGCCTGACTATTGCCTTATACAGAGGAACAATCACCTTCTTTTCCCTGCTAGCAAAATCCTGTATATCATTGACAACACTCCATGACTTGCCCTGGCAGCCTGTCTACATTGCTCAGAAAACTTCATATCTGACTGCACAATTACTCCCAAGTCTTTTTCATTTTCTACCACCTGAAGTGTAGAACCACACAGTTGGTACGTTTCTCTGGGGCTACTTCTACCCATATGCAGTACTTTTCATGTTTCAATGTTAAACTTCAGTTGCCACTTCTCAGCCCATTTGCCCAAATTTTGTAGATCCTGTTGCAGTAACATACTGCCATTACTGTCATTAACAACCCTGCCAACCTTTGTATCATCTGCAAACTTCGATACTAAGCCTGATATACCTTCATCAATATCACTGATAAATATACAAAACAACAGTGGACCCAACACCGAACCCTGTGGGACTCCACTAATAACATTAATCCACGAAGAGCAGTGCCGAAGAGAGTTATTAATGGAATAACTTTCTTTATACAGAGAACTTTCTTTATACAGAGTTATAATAGCACTTCTTTTTTCAACACTTAGTTCGTTATTTCTTGCTATGTTTATCACGAAAGAGACAAAACTTACACCAAACACTCTTTCTGAATGACTGGTGTTCGATTTTATGAGTTACAGCTCTTATTGATCAATTTATATTATTGAAAAATACTCTAGAATCATCTACAGTCTACTATAATGTTAGAATAATACTCCAACTTTCTAGAATCATCTGTACAGTGACCAGAACCTTAGTATTTCAATGTGAGACATGGATTTTACAACCCCCCCCTTAAAACAATATACACATACAGTATATATTTTTTAATTTTTTTATTTATAAAAAATATTACAAAATATAAATTAAATACATATACTTCTTTGAACTAAACTTATAAAATAAAATATCACACTTAAAATTAAAGCATGTGTATCCTGTACGCACAACAAATGTTTTATGTGAAAACATCCTTGGCTTGGAAGAGGTTAGCGAAATGCATTTGTATAATATTATGACGTTCACAATGATACTGCCTGCAGTTACTACTGCTGGAAAATATTGTGGACACATTTGTATCCACAAATGTGTCCACAATATTTGCACTTCGTTACATTCCATTGTTAGGTGCCGCTATAGTATATAAAACATGATATAGATGTTTTCATATCAATAAATAAAAGTAAGCATGCGTACCTTAACCATGCAATTAACTGCACGATTTGTAAAATGTAGTCCTGTTTTTAAAAACGTTAGCATATATGCATAATGCGCCTATTACATTCACCACGCCTGCTGCCCCCTAGCATGTAACAACTGAACTCTCAGGACGGATTTTCATGAAATTTATATTTGGACCTTTTAGAAAGATTTGTTGAACGTTCCAAATATCATTAAAATGCTACAATTACTTCGCGCATAAATATTGCTTTTTTTTTTTTTTTTTGCTGTAAATCGTGAATTATTAACGTTTGCTAACGCGCTTGAAATGAAATGCTCTACACACATTTACTACCTTCCCCCCCCCCCCCCTTTGTATTGAACTTGTATTTTTCAGAAGGTGCACCCCAATTAATTTTTGCTGAACAGTATAATTATTCGTATTTTAATCGATGGATATTAGTGCATGCAATGCATTCTTTTAAGGAGCAGAATGTCTGCTACTTAACTTACCCGCAATTCACCCTATAGGGTTGGCGCGGCTTCTCCACTAACCCTCTTCCCTCAAGAGTAAAGTCCGCAGCGAAAACGCTGCGGAGTTTAGTCTACGCACGGCCCTAACCCTACCAAATTTTTGTGTACCCTCGTCGCGAAGGGTGGTTTGTCTGTTGTGAGGGGAAAACTTAACGACCACGGTTTGAGACCGCCAAACTCAGTGCTGAATGCCCCTGGGAAAATTCCCGTAGGGGTAGCGGCTGGAATCGAGCCTCGATCAGCTATTCAGCAAGCCGGTAACGTTACCCCGTATGCTATCGATCTAATTTCCTTATTTCACATTACATATCTCAACAGTCGCGTGGGTAGTGTGACGTCATTGCTAAACTTCCGTTACATTCCATTGTGAGGCGCCGCTACAGATGTTTTCAAATATAGCCTGTATTTTTTTACCCACATATATTTGTTTATATGTGGGTAAATACCTATATTATATAGGTTTCTGTGAAATAATAATACATCTTTTAACAATAAAAATAATATAATTAAATATATTTTTCAATAATTTTTTATTATTTGCCATTTCACAAGAATTAGCAAAATTGCACTTGTCCCATCCGTGAGACAAAAAGATATCGCGAGGATTCAGAATAAAATAAAAAAATATAAATTCGTGATATAAGGTGGAAGCTACATGTCCGGGTCAAACGACTTAAATTCGGGGCTGTCCCGCATAATCTCCGACTTCTGGTCACTTTAATCATCTGTACACCTTTCCAGTATATTGTCGGATATTCTAGAAATAGCTTAAATATTATTTAAGCTTATTTAATTTATATATATATTAGAAAATATTTTAATAAAAATTGGTAAACAAGTTGGTCATATTTTATTAACAACTTTGAAAATTGAGGAAAATGAAACGTGATTCCAAAATTTTAGGCAGGGGTGTATATAAGTTGTATTCCTAAAATTTCTTTGCGTATTCCCCTATAATTACGTCACGTCACGTCACGTCGTTTGGGAATACTCCTCCCCCCCCTTTTAAAATCTGGTATGTGCATATGTGTTCCAGTTTAATATTTTATTACTGTAATTCTATTCCGTATTGTTAACTACTGCTTTCTGGATAAATTGGGGCGAGGAGGGAGCACAGAAATACGCTTAAGTTGCTTTCGTGTTTATTGCAAAGCGAGAAGGAAGGTTGTGAAATGTAGCCAAAGGTGAAAGTGTTCTGTGCAGTGTTAATGTCTGTCGCACGACAGTTCGTTAGTTTCTATCCTTGAAAGTTTCCCTTTCAACATTTTGCTTTGAGATTTTCGGTACTGTTTTTGTTAGCGGTTACTGCCTGCTGTTCTAGTTGAAATACTTGCTGCATGTTACTTGATCTGAGTGTTCGGCAACGTAATATAATTACACTTCACTTCGCGTTCGTTCCTCATCACACTTTCCTTATAGTCCTATGTTTGTCACACCTACACATATTTAGTATTTAGACAGAAGCTGTTTGCCAGATGGGCACCGATACTAGACAGACTAACAAGTGCAAATTTTCGTGTGGGGAGAACAGGTCCGGAAATTCACTGATTCAAGCACACCAAAGTACTACTTATAGATTGGCATAGATAATTTTTGTTTAGTCTTTAAAGTGAATCTAGAAACTTAATGAAATAAAAATCCTCACCGAACATAAATGAAACCCAAAATGACCCGCCATATTTGCCTCTTTTAATTAAAGAAAACAAATTATAGTTTAATTTTATATTTTATATCATTAATTAGAAGTTCATTTTATTATTAATTCAAATTGATAATGTTTTAGAGAACAAAGCAACTATGTAAAATTCAAACTGTGACATGTAACATCCCATATTGTGAAATCCCTCTCAATTCCCCACCCCCTTATACTCCAAATAAGTAATGTTTCTCCATTAGAGAAGACTAGTGTTAAATATTTTCAGTTAAGTACTACCACTCTTTTTACCTTTTACTCTGGCAGCAATGTTTTGAAGCTACTGTATTTATTTGGCTTCTCATTGTACTCAACTGAAAATAAGTAAGAGTAATCTTCTCTAACGAGGAAGCGTTAACTTATTTCAAGTATCAGGAGGGCAACTCGTGAAGGATTTGCCAAATTACAAGCTTCGGTTTGTCTAAAATATTAAAATGTAGTAGCCGAGTGGTGAGGAGCGGAAGTGCAGTAGCACACGCTCTTTGAGTCTACCGGGGTTCACGCCGCTGACTACTAAATACGGTCGATCTGCAAATTCCACTGGACCAGCATGGCAGATTATGGTCCATTTCCCTCAACATAAATCGTTGAGGAGGCTTCAATCCTGCAGTGGATTGATAATGGCTGCACCTTACTTTTATTTTTTAATAGTGCAAATGCACTAACCAATGTCACTGATTAAAATTTATTGTGGCGCTCAATATTCATATAGTCGCAATGATCATGGATTATTAAATACTACTATTTTAAGCTAGCAATTATTTGATAGGGAATTTTCTTAGTGTGTATTTACTAGATCACAGATCATACTTCGCCGGTTCGTATTGTTGTTGTGGTTGGTAGTAGTTTTACAGCACATCTGCATTTTAAATCAGTGTTATTCACCTTTTTTTTTTTTTTTTTTATGTATCCCATTAATTTTCTAGAAGAATATTATATCCTCATTATATATATATATATATATATATATATATATATATATATATATTTTTTTTTTTTTTTTTTTTTTCTGAGAAATTTGTGGTTCCTAAATACATTTTTAAGATACTACCTGTTTATAAAACTAGTAGATCTTTCTAACATACTTTAATTTTCTTAGTGCTCTAACTAATGCTGAAATAAGGGCGGTGATTTCATTTGCTGGAGTGAATAACATCCCCAGAACTGCTGGCAACTAATTAGGAACCAAAGCTTAACTGTTAACGTAATGAATTGTTAAATCTTAATGAATGATTTATAGCGAATTTTGTATCTGGTAGGTGTTAATTGAATAATAATTAAGATTATTAAAAAGATAAATTAGAAAAGACCAACGTAATTACTTTTGATACGAAGTAATGGGACTCGACTGATTGTTCAGAAAGTCGATTACTCCAGCTTAACCAGAGAGAAACATGGGTAACATCGTCGCTATTCCACGTATAATACGGATTTCGAAGGGGATGGCTTGATCTTTTGTTCTAATCGAAAGCAATTTTCCATACAGTTGATTTTGCTATAACAATCCATACATGTCAGAGGAAAACATTACATTCAATCGTTGGTTTTCGCATAGGTCAGATTAAGCCGTTGTTTGAGCACGACCAGTTGTACTTTGCTTTGTCTCGATGTAAAATAAAGATCTCATGTAGACCAATACGATTCGCAGTATTGTATACAAAGAAGTATTCAACAATGTGTCCATAGGATAAGAAACAGGTTAATATATATTTTATCTTTTAAATAAATATTTTAACGATTATTCGATTGACACCTTCTGAATGCCAAATTCGGCGAGCGAAGTGAGCACTGGGTAGAGCTCTAATAATTTATATAAAGAAAATGATATTAAAAAATTTAGTTTCAGTATGAATAAAATTATCAGATTTGTTTGGATGCGTAACAAGATTTTGGACATGTTAACATGAGGACTACAGATGGCTGCTAAAAGGCATTAAGTCTCCATCTTGATACAACATGTAATTAAACTTAAAAGTTTAACGTACTGGAGAGTCAAACAGTTCCAAAGCACAAATTTACGGTAATTTCTATTAGGGTTGTTTGAAATGTTCATTTTACTTTACCGAAAGCTACTTTTATATAATGGTAAGTACAGTATTTTGAAAGACGGCGGGGGAATTATAGAAGCCAATTCAGAAGAAAAACGCCATGGAAGTATCTATAGAAAAGACATGCAGCAGAAAGTAATTTGGTTGTTTTTTTTAGAAGCATTAGCAACTAAGGCCATATTGCTCGGGGATATGCGGTGGTAATTCCCTGACCTTTCCGCATCCTCCATATTTTGTGGTGACGGGCTCGAATCCCGGTCTAATCAAGAAGCGTGTGCTAGACACTGCTGCTGCTTCCCACCTGGCTACGGAGGCGCCTATGCAGCAGAAAGAGAACACCCAAAACAGAGTGGAGACACTTTGCAATAGATCATGAATTAACCTAACTACCATCTCTCTAATGGAGCTTAGAAGCCTGAGAGATGTTATGGGTGCACCGCCACAGCCGTGAGAACAATATTACACTGTAGGGATGATTTGAACAGCTGTTTGGAAGAAAATTAACGCAAAGAGCGAAGGAGAAAATCCATTTTTTTTTTTGTTTTTATTTTTTAGATGCAGAAGAATAATTATGATAAGCTTACGTCAAAAAAGATTAGAAGTCAAGGTAATCTTTAATAGAGATATGTGATCTTGTCAAGAAATCTGAATGTCATCGAAAATAAGCTTAAGAAAAGAATCCTTTTTGTGAGATATATGACAGGACTGAGTTTTAGGATTGAAATTAGCTACGTTATCTTTGCCCTATTAAAGAATTACCTAGAGCTCAGCATGTAAGGAAATGCTAGAGGATATTCGAGAAGTTACAGCTGTTTATGCAGGGCAAGGTTTCTCAAATTGGAAGGTGGAATGCAATATGCTATGTTTCAGCAAAACTATGGATAAGATTTCCAGTCAGTAGAAGAAGGTCATTAACATACAAGAGGAAAAGAGTGAGAGAAAAACTGAACCTTGGGGAACACCAGCATCAATGGAGAAGTTATTTTCAGAGATCCATCTACTAACATCCACAATGAGCGATCAGAAAGAAACCTGGTTACCCAATTATAAAAAAAATAAAAAAACAGTTGACAATCCATAAGATGGGGGCTTCTTTAAAAGACCTTTATGTCACACACGATCAAAAGCCTTTGAAATGGTAGAGCAACTGCTTGAATTTCACCAAACATAAACTAGCAATCACTGATCAGATGAAAAGTATGAAATGATTTCTTTATTACTTTACAAAAAGCAGAAGTGCAATGGGACGATAATTAGATGGGAGAGTATTTTCGTCCTTTTTAAGAACTGGCTGGATATGAGCAGCTTCCAAGCAGAAAGCGAAAAAAAAAAGGCGATATACAACAAAAGTAAGCTCAGGAGCACAGGCTTTGATTACAAGTGGAGAAATACCATCAGGACCTGGAGCTTTCTTGGCATCAAGATTGTTCAAAATTCTTCTTACATCCTTTTGATGAAAGACTATAGGAGGCACTGAATGTAGTGTCCTGGGAATGGCGGGAGATGGTTTACTAAGATCGTCAATCCAAGAGTTACAAGAAAAGTAGGATGCTAGAAAATCGGCTTTATCTTTAGCTAAGATGGCAACAGAATGAACCTCGGGTTTTAATAGCCGTGGGAGTACAGATGGGCAAAAGTTGTGGCCAATAGGTATGACAAGAGACCAGAATACTCGATGCCGTTTAGACAAGAAACAAGTTTAATTCTTAGCTTGTTCAAAATCTAATTTGAAGCGAAAGGAATCGTATAGCGAATAATTAGGGCAATTGAGATGAGTAATGGTTGAATCAACCATTCGGATGCTGTCAGAAAAGTGAAGGTTGGCAGACTGTAAGCGGAAATGTTTGGAACTTTAGATATTTTCGCAGATAAGATATTTTGTTCTATTAGTCTGACTATTCATGATGCATTCAGTAGATAAAGTAAAAATAGAGGGGGCGTGTTGTATGAAGTAAAGAAATTTTTGGATATGGCCTACACACAGCAAGAATATACCTAGCTCCTAGACGTAACATGGCCTCGACAAAGCCCCCTCATACACACTACTCGAACTCCCTCCAATCACTGTCTGGCAGAATAGAGTCAGCGAGATTATACACTAGCTGATCCGGATGCCCTCCAGAGAGTTGCCGGTGGACAGCCAGTGGCCGGTCTGCGAACCCCGTTTTAGAACTGTACCCCCAAAATGTAAGGAAGACTGGATCTCGCCCTACTACATGATCATACTACATCATGGAAGAGACGCGTTGGCAAGAGTTATCTACCACCTTATGGAAGACAATAAAAAAAAGAAGGCAATTTAATTAAATACACTGTGAGACAAGCGTGTTAAGAACAATCGTCGTGGGAAGTAGGGGAAAGCCAAGTCATATATAAACCAGATCATAAAGGATGTCAACATTAACTCTTATTCCAAAATGAAGAGGTTGTAAGGAAGACGAAATGAGTGTAGAACTCACCGGATCAAATTCCGGATTGAAATACAAGAGAAGAAACAATGTTCTGTACAGTTTCTTCCCACGCAGAGGTTTTGATTACCCTATCCTTTTTCTTCCTGGTTCTTCATTAAATTTGATATTTGGCATACAATTCAGCAGCAATAGATCTTGTCATGGCAGTACCTGTTGAGTTTCATTTTTAATTCTCTAAGAAACTTAAAGAACAGTTGCTCTAATCCCTCTGTATTATTGACAGGGGCACGTAAGTTATGGGGTTAGTTATAGATATTAAGTTACCATCAGGACGAGGTTTTACCACAAGTTTCTCAAATGTCGGTGGCATCATCCACAGGAACACTCGGTATTCTAGGCCCAGAAACTTACAGGTATTTGAGGGGATGACGAAATTATCAGAAAGAGATGATCTGTAGATGATAATAGAGATGATCTTATAGGGCAGTGGTTCCCAAATACTGAGATCTATGGACCATTTCAAATATGAAAAAAAAATATAATTTTTCATTTTTTTATATGTATATATATACAAAATGATTTTGGCACATCGATGTATATATATACATATACAGTAATACCCCGAAGTTACGCGATAGGTGGGTCCGACGAAAATCGCGTAAGTCGAATTCGCGTAAGTCGGGGTACAACTTTGCATATAAATACATATAAATTTTGCTTAATTGGGACCAAGGACTAACAAAAACACTAGTTTAGAAGAAAAATATTAATAAAATTGCAGTTCTTTATACATATTAATACAAAATATGTATTAAAAAACAAATGACTTACGTTAAACAGTTATTTCGATGTCGATGGCTTCATAAAATCTAACAAATTCGTCTGACGACACAGCGCGTTCTTTTTTTCACGCAGAATTTCTTCGTAGCAAGCTAATAATTTTTTTATTCCTTGCTTTGTAGCTATAACACGTTCTTCGTTGGAGTCTATGTTTTCTAAAATTTTTAAGCCCTTTACAATTTTCAACCTGTCAAGTTTGCAATTGTCATGTGCTTTTCGCCGTTGCTTCGTTTAGGCCTGTAGCACGTGCAATATCACATGGTCTTTCATTTCGCTCAAAGCGTTTCACAATTTTATATTTTTTCTCTATCGACAGAGGCGGACTGGCCATAAGCCTTACCGGCTGGTGAGATGATCACCGTGAGCCGTGATTAGTACCTACCAAAAGTAGTCCGAGGAGGGAAAGTGTTGGACGACCACGGTGCATCGATGTTCGAGGTGAGCGAAGGCTCACCCGGATGGTACGTGGAAACAGAAGGGTGACTGTGGCGCGACTTGCCGGTAATTGGAATGCTGGTGACGGGAGTAATGCGTCACAACACATAGTACATAGAACCTCGCTGAAAATGGGGCTGCGTAGCCGCAGGCTGCTCGAAGTGCCCATGCTAACCACGGTTCACCGCGACAGGGCCTACAATGGGCCCGCAAGCATCGAAACTGGACCTTGAGTGATTGGAAGAAGGTCGTCTGGTCCGGCGAATCATGTTTCCTGTTGCACCATATGGACGACCGGGTACATGTGTGTCGTTTACCTCGGGAAGTGATGGCACCTGGATGCACCATGGGATGAAAACAAGCCGATGGCTGCAGTGGTGTTATGCTTTGGGCGGCGTTATGCTGGGATACCCTGGGTCCAGTCATCCATGTGCTGGGCACTCTGACGTCTATCACCTACCTAAACATTATTGCTAACTAGGTACACCCTTTCATGGCAACGGTCTTCCACTCTGGCGGTGTCATCTTTCAGCAGGATAATGTGCCATGCCACACTGCCCAGATTGTTCGAGACTGGTTCGCGGAACATGAGAAAGACTTCCAGATATTGTCCTGGCCTCCAAGTTCCCCAGACATCAATCCCACGAAGCATCTGTGGTTTGTGTTGGAACAGCAACTCCAAACTGCGGCGTCTCAACCACGGACCTTACAGGAGTTAAAGGATCTGCTGGTTATGTGTTGGTACTAGATACAACAAGACACATTTAGAAATTTAGCATCCATGCCTCACCAGATACGAGCTGTTTTAGCTGCACGTAGAGGACCAACATCATATTAGGTAGGTGGTCATAATGTTTTGGCTCATTGGTGTATATGCGGACCGCATATATATATATATATAGCCTTAGTCGTCGCTGCTCTTAAAACCCGACAACAAATCAAGCGGCTGGAGATGGTATCATGGCATGAGTTATGTTCGTACGGACTGTGTCCGCTCGTAACGTGAGAAGGTCGTGTTACTTCCAATGAATATCTTTTTTTGTATTGGACCAATTTCACCCTGCAATGCGTCATTTTTACCCGGCTGTTTTTATTGGGTTTTAGGAGCATTAGCGACGAAGGCCAAATTGCTCCGTGTATATTGTGTATAAATTTCATGTGTTCCGTGGTCGATTTTCTGTTTTTTGCTGGACGAAAAACCCGAGTTGCTGGGAGAAAAAAACCATGCTTCTCTCGCCTGAGACCGACTAACTCAGCCACGTTGTGAAAAAAGCCCATAAGAATTCCTCTCGTAATCGACGGGACTCGAACACGGGTCTTGTCCACCCGGCGTGGGAGAGGACGGCGATTCTACCAAATGTGCTACGCACGAGGGCATTTTTACCTGGATTGCAATGGAGTCTTTCAAGACGACAACACAACTATCCATAGTGCGAAAAAAATATAAAATATTATACGAATGGGCCAAGGAACGTCTACCTGGATGCCTAATTCTCCATATCTGAAACCAACTGAGAGTGTATGGAACCAGTTAGAAAGGGCAGCTTCGCAGTTTCCTATCGACCACAATACAGCTGACAAACATCCGATATAAGAATTGTCATATTTGGAGCTAGACTCTCTCTCTCAGACACCTAGCGGAATCCATTCCACGACATGTACCTGCTGAAATTCGGACAAAAGGTGGCGCTATCAGATATTGAATAAAGGTTTCTAATTTTCTCCCCTCTCCCTGAAGCAGTTCCCTGAATCCCCTAAGAACTCATCCATGACATTTGCATAGATGCTTGCAACCCCCCCCCCCCCCCAACTCTATTCGAATAAATTTATCTTTACTGAACAGTTTCTTTCTAGCAATGAGATCAAAGCTATGCCCAAAAAAACATGAAATTCTTCCATGAAAAGTAAAAAAGTTCATGAAGTCTAAGAATTAATCGACAAACGTTTTCACAGCATAAATGCCTCCTATTGAGTCTGGGCAGAATTTCAGACACTATTTAATATTGATTACTGTTACCCTTTTACTTTAAAATAATCGTTTAAAACTTCAACGGGGGAGCTAAAAATTCTGATTTATAAAAACTACAAGAAACTGCATCTCGTGGACTGAATGATGCTGATAAGTGGAGGCAATCTTAATTGTTTTAACAGTTATGCACCTCCATCTATAGGCAGCAATCAATTTTTTACAGTGCTTAATATGCTGTATTTTATTCAGAATGAAGTGTATATGTATGTGCAATTTCCGTATATCCGAACAACTTTTATTGATATTCGCTGAAATGAAATGTGCTGGTGCATTTAGACAAGATTGCATGAAGAAAAGTGAACCAATTTTAGAATATGGCGACAACAGCAAACTGACGAATCAAATGGGTAACAACGTCAATGTTTAAAAACTGAAAGAAACAAGCATTGACTATGAATAGAAATAAAAAAAACACAAAATAATGTTGATCCATTAATAAAAGAAAATTTACAAGTAAACGAATTCAAATGTGGCAGAAACACAGAATTATTATTGCTGAATCGCTTCGAAAACATCATATCTTTGCTACTGTCATGAAACAAAATAAATCCCCTCGTGATAGCGCAGAGGCCACGCTGTTTTTCCGCACCATGAGTAAAAGGCCTGAGTTCAATTAAAAAAAAAAAAAAAAAAAAAACTAATCTCTACTACAGGCAATTTTGGTTTAGTCACAGCGTGGCAGAGATAGCCGGTCTCAGTCGAGGATATCATAGTCTTCCAGGATATCATCATTCGCGCGTTTTTCATCCTGAAAACATAATCTCAAAATGTGGTATACTAGCGCATCACGGAAAAAAAAAAAAAAAAAAAACATGACTGAAAAACTAATTTATAAGTCACCGCGCCAACTTACAGATCCTAAATAATTCTTGTTTGTCTGGGCGAAGTTTTATGTTAAGAATCCGTCATTTAGTGTGCTTGGTGTAGGTTTTATTTTATTTTATTAAATTTTATTTGTTTCGTGATAAATATGGCAAGAAACAAGGAACTGAAAGTTGAAAAAAGAAGTGATATTATAACTCTGTATAAAGATATTCCATGGGAAATAGTGGAAAAAAACTAGGTGTTTCATTTAAAGGAGTACAAACTACCTACCATTCGACGATTCAAAGCAAATGGTAAAGGACAAACCAAGATAAGGACGACCGCGCGTAACAACAGAAACACAAGATAAGACCATAATACCGATTTCTAAGCGCAATTTACGACTTACCGTGCCGGAAATCGGATCTGTGTTCAACATGAACACAGAAACTCCCCTGCAAAACTTTGTCTTGTTGTTATGTTTGTTATTTTGGTTTTTAGGAGCATTAGCAGCTAAGGCCATACTCCTCCGGGAAATGCGGTGGTCATTCCCTGACCTTTCCGCATCCTCTGTATTTGGTGGTGACGGGCTCGAACCCCGGTCTAATCAAGAAGCGTATGCTACGCACTGCTGCTCCTTCCCACCTGGCTACGGAGGCGCCTAAAACTTTGTCTTAAACAATCAGTGCTTTATGGTCGTGCAATGGTCCGAAAACCCTTATTAAAACCGGAAGATCGAAAGAAACGGATTGCTGGGGCTATGAGCCATCAACCTTGGACAATGAAAAGTGGTAAAAGTTAGAGTAGAAGGATGAATCCAAATTTGAAAATTTTGGATCCAAAAGTAGAGTTTATGTGAGACGATCAACTGAAGAAAAAATGGTGCCACATTATTTAGCGCCTACTATCAAGCACGGTGATAGTTCCATCATGATCTGGAGTTGCTTGGTTTTCTGAAGTGGGTGATCAGAATTGAAAGAATTTTAAGAAATTAAGGCTATAAAAATATTCTTGAAAATAATGCAATATCCTCTGGACTTAAGACTTTGTGGAAGAAATTTTATATTACAATAAGACAATAAATACTTTTTAATGTACAACGAGAAAAATGAACCCTACAATTGTACAAGCCCTTCACAGCCAGAAGGCCAGGATAACCCGAAACACAGGTGTAAGCTGTGCAGGGACTTTTTGGCAACTAAACAAAGGGAGGGGGGAGTGAATTTCAAATTACGATTTGGCCACCTCAATCATCTGACTTAACTCAATAGATCATCTATCGATCTATTTGAATGATCATCAATTTTAGACCGTCAAGTCAGTGAAGCCTGTCACTTTCACAAAATAATGTTAGTCAAGACACAATTATAAAATTAATCGCCAGAATACCACGTCTGTGAAAGACAATGATAAAATCAGTATAATTTTTAATATTAATCATTTCAATATTTTTGCTGTAAGTTTTCAATGCTTTATAAAATATCTTAAAATACTTTGCAGTGTCGTTTTTTAATATTAAATTTTACATTGTCATAGCTAATTTAAAAAAAAAAAAAAAAAGAAGACTTATCACATGCTGTGATTCCAAACTTTTTGGCGGGAGTGCACATATAGTCCATCTTAGTTAGAATCTTGCACTCCTTCCAGAGAAAGAAGCTCTACATTATGATGGGAATTATGGGCAACTGCCATAAAAAAGACAGCACTAAAGTCAATTTCGTATATATGAAATCAAAGTTGTTTAGAAGAAAACTTGCTCAATTAAATCATCTATATTTTATTTTAAAATGAATGGTTAAAGGAAAAGATCCTAATTGGACGAATTAGATTAGTCCTGCTCTTCTTCCCCGAACAGTAAACGTTAAGAGAATAAGGGCAAGAAGCCTGGCATAACTTTCAACGTTTTTGAGGGAAAAAAATATATATAAACCAAGTTTTAGAGTCATTTATGGGCGAAGGCATCCTTCAAAATATCACATGCATGGTGTTTTTCTTCTGGATAGCCATTCGGTCCTCGGCTCTTCACTATACACCAGTGATAAATCCAAGGAGGCAACCACTCCGATCGCCATTACAGGTCATGAGTAAACTGAAGCAAATACTTCGAACATATTTTCAAGTGCTAACAATTATATGAATATCACTGTTATATCGGAACCTCCCCCACCAGAAAAGTCGTCTTCGATCCAACAGACACACCGGCTAAGAACTGTTAATTTGAAGTATTTCAATACAATTAACCAAACCAATCTCATTTTCTCTATGATAAGGTCAACAAGGATTACGTTTTTTTATTTTATTATTATTATTTTTTTATTTGAACAAAGAAGTTAATATTTAGAGTATTGCACCGATGAGGAAGCTGTGGAGTTTTCTGAGAAAAATATTCAAAGATTAACTACTCCTTCAAGCAACAAGTGAAGAAATTGGCAACGGTCCAGTCAAAATCAACACTTTTTAACCAACAGAAGATGAACAAATGAAATTTATATATTTTCACCTCCTGAAGTGCGAAATAAAATTTAAAAATGCAGTCAAATTTTCACGATTAATTTACAATTCACTAAGTTCCACTGAGAATAAAGTTTTCGAACGTGACACACTAACGTACCGCATTAAGAGTGTGGATGACATCTCAAACGATTAAAAATATGTCAAGGGGACGAAAATAATCTACAGAAAACATAAAAAGCGAAAGATTTTGGGCCTCTTATTTATTTTATACATGTGATTTAAGCAGAGAGGCTTACAACCATAAAGATTAATAAGAGAAAAAGAGAGAGAGACTCCGGTTTTGCAGACAGAAAATAGAGCACAGAGATCAACGAACAAATTGAATGCACGAGTAAACTGCAGAAAGAGAGCACCGACGCAAAGCAGCCTTGACCCTGGAGTGTTGAGAACAACGAAAGAAGGAGATAAATTATAAAACACGAAAACCTGGCGCCAGGACAAAGATAGAGAATCCTGATCAAAGCGAAGTAATAAAGGTTGGAAGGATGCCTCCGAGTTGATTCAGAACGTAATAAATCCTATCTACTTTGGCGTAATTAACATTCCTAGAAAATTCTGATCGCCATTCTCAAGAACTTTTTTTTCCATTGCTGCTGCCATATCTGTAGTCTTCTCAATAGTTTATGCAAAGAGTTTGTTTAATTTTCAAAATGCTGCTATTGTTTCTCCAAAGTACAGCAGAAGCCTGCTAGTCATTCAAAGTCTGCCAATGACGATTTTCACTGTTTACCGCTGCATTATTCTTTTCAGGTGGATTTGTTTACTTTTCCAGTGCTTTGTGTAAGTATGAGTGCATGTAAGTGTGTGGGGAATGAGTTCGAGTAGGTGTATATGCGTTTGGTATGCGTGTACATCTTCAAATTAGTGTTTTACTTGCATGTATGTGTAACACTTAACATGTTAGGTAGGAAACAAGTCCGCTTAACACGCAGGGATAAAAAATCATAAAAGTGTGTGATAGTCTTATTCAGGGTACTGTCATGAATGAGTTGAATGTGCATAAATATAACCTTACTTACTCTCTAAATCTCTGGATTCTAGCAATATCTATTTCAAATTAAGCTCATCAAAATCATTAGAGTATAACAAATTTCGGACGCAAAAAAATCGAAAGCTTAAAATGTTTTATCCAGTGTAACATAGGTCGAAGAATACAGGAAGATTGGAATACCACAAATTTATAGATATTGAATAATGTTTGAATTCACGGCTTAATCTCACTTAAAATTCCAAATGGCACCGAGTATTACATTATAATTGGAGTAATTTAAAACGGTATTTAGTAAATTTCAATTTGGCACTGAATTTGACACCTGAATAGTAATGGACGAGGGTAGATCTTTTAGGAATCAGAAAAAAGTCAAAGATCCATGTTATAGAAATGTACACAAGCTTAATGAAAAAAAACACACAGAATGGCATAGATATCAATTATGGTTCACTGGCACATGAGGGAAGTTGATTTAAGATTTATGGCCAAATTAGTTTTTGGTTGGTTATTTTACTGGCGCATCAGCTTCTATGGCTATTGTGCGCCAAACTTATGATTTATAGTTTATTCACCGATGTCTTTTGTTATGATTTTTATATCAAATTATAGTAATTTATTATGCGTTTCACAAACTGGAAAACTTCGGATATATTAGATTTATCTAACAATACTGTTCGTGATGAAAATGTGTCCGCTCCTTAGGGCAATCAGGTAGAATATGTTGGACTGTTTGACAGTCAGAGCACCGAGGTGGAGATTCAGCTCGGAGCAGGTAGGAGTGGATAACATTGGTGTGTCCTATTCATAATCTGCTCAGTATAACTTCTTGTCTGTTGGTTCTTGTACTAGTTTTCCACTAATGTAACAACGGTTTTATCTGTAATAATTTGTAACCAGCTTGCCCCTGCCATTTTTGTTGCCACTGTCTTTCGCTGCTATTTCGAATTGTAATTTTATAGTCTAGGTTATTTTTATGGTATTGTTGATCGGGCTTTCCTCTTGTTTTGCTGCTTGGTCTGCCAGTTCATTGCCATCTATTCCTACATGTCCGGGAACCCAGTAGAAATTTATGTTTTTCTTTCGCTTTGCTAGCATGTTTTGTATTTTACATACGGTCGGATGGGTATTTATGGTGTTATTCTTTAAGGCTTGCAGGGCATTGAATGAATCTGTGAAAATTATACTGCTGGGTATCTTGGTAAGCCATACATGGTTTGCGGGTAGTTGTATAGCCTCCAATTCTGCAGTATAAATGCTGCACTCTGAATTAGTTACTAGTAATATCGAGTTGCCTTTCAGCTAGGCGAGCTAAATTTCGCGCATATTCTCGACTACCTAGAGATAATGTTGCAGTGGCTGAAAGTTACTCTAAAAGTTGTCATATAATTTTGACAGAGATCAGAACTGGCATTTAGCACAAGAAGTTCTTATGGCTGATTAATGATTTTTAAGTAAGACGATTACTATGATCGTTAATTTCAGCAGCTAAAGGCTCAGAGTTCTCTATCTAGTGTACTTCGACGTCAATAAAAAGGAGCTACACATAAAATATATTCAATAAAGCCTTTATATGGAATTCCTCTGATCTGGTCCGCGATGGAAATTAAACTGCAGATCCTGTTCAAATGGGCGGAAGGGTAGACTATCAGACTCAATGGACTGTGACAGACCTATAGGTCTGCTTGTTAAATTCAGGAGTAAAAATTATCAGAGAAAATTATGTATCAGCCACATTGAAACAGATTAACAAAATGTTCATAACGTTGCTAGGCATAAGAATCGTCAAGAGTTTCTGCAAACGAGCTTAGGAGTGAAGCTCACCTAATCCAACACCTGAACGAGCAGAGATGATATTCAAAAGCTCACATGCAAGTTAAAATGCACTGATCTAGACACAAAGTTCTGAACAACAACAGAGGCACAAGTGGACTACGTCAGATGGCATCTCACAGTACGGAGCTGCTTTCTGCAGTTACAATCATAATGATTAAGTGTAGTACCCCAAAACGCTCACAATTTCATACTGTTACTTTGTAACACATTTACAGCCCTGTAAAGACTAAGCATCAGGGTGCAAACAAGCAAATGCTACCCTTCCCCACTAGATGAAAAGATCTCATCGATAGCACTGTGTTTATTTTGGCGCCGCTAACAGTCGGAGCCTGGATGCAGTCTTTTCAAGCTTCCATCTTAACATGGCTCTGAGCAGTCCTGTGAAAATGGAACCTTCATGTACAAGCATAATTAAATAAATGCTCTGAGCTATAAAGACAAGCTTGAGAACAACGTTGCAAGTTTGCATGGAGACTTGACCGAATTTTTAGGATGAGCAAACAGAACCAAATCACACTATTATAGAATCCATTTAAGGGCTCCGATGAGGCAATTTCCATCCTGATATAATTTTTCTAGCTTTTTTGTCTCATGCCATTCGTTTCAGTATGGCCCGAATTTCATTCATTTGAAATTTTGGCGTTGATCGATTACCTCTTCTCTTTGGAGGCCTCTATCTAGAGGCCTCCAAAGTAACACACTTTAATTATAACTATTCTATAAGCTCGTTGTGTGTTGTCCTCTTTCGTTACCTGGGATAAGTAAGAGCCAACAGCTACACCATGTGTGAAAATTAAATAATCAACTGTAATGGTAAATAGCTAAGCATGATTCAATAAGAAATAACTATAGATATAGAGTTAAGAGTCTAAAAAAAAAATAATAAAAAACCGTACACCAAAAAATTTAAAAATAAAAAATAAAAAAAAAAAAACTTCAGTGTGTCATACGTTTTAACCTCGTCGTGCTAAGATCATTTCGTTGGCCTGAGTTCAAAATACCTCATTTCCTCACTCGCCACAGAAGACGTTCAAAAGTTAAATGTAAACACGAAGAGTTCCATAATTAACTTCCGTCGCACAAAAATAGGTAAAAGTTGTGGGTGATGCGGTAAGTGATTTCTTCTTATGCACCCCCCCCTTTTTTTTTTGCTGTAGTTACTACGTAAGAAAATTCATTTCACGTATCTAAAAAAAAAAAAAAAGTCATATTTCACCTATTTCCATTCACTTCTACTAGAATAGAGCTTGTAATTTTTATTTTCTTTGATTCACACTTTTAATCAATAGTAAGCCTAGTTGCAAAGTTCGGAAGCGGTGGAAGGGATCGAAACAGTAATAAATTAATTTCCTATGGCCAGAGGTGTTTACAACTTCATTCTAACTGTTCTATTGCGTATGCAATACAATACCTCAGGTTTACAGCCAAACCCCTCCCCCACCACACACACACACACACAAAAAGAGAGGTACGAATCACGATTTTGCGTGTCATCCTTGCGCAGGGGCGATGTTAATCCCTTATCGTTCCAATTTTGATAATAATAATAATTGTTTTTTCCATTAGACAAAGTGCCTGGGGCTACGAAAAAAACATGGGTCAGAAAAAAATTAATTCAAATAGAATTCAACAAATTTATTCCACCCCCCCCCCCCCCAAATATTCTTCATCCCATGCACGATACTAAGTACTACAGGTTTTCGTACCTTTCGACTTTGGGGTTTTCATTAATTCAAAAAAAAAAAAAAAAAAAAAAATCTTTCTTATTTGACAATGTGAATGAACTTTGCCTCCAGGTACGGTCGTATCAGTGTATAAAGAGAAAATTTTAAGTCAAGATTGACCTGATCAGTAAGGAACAGCACTGTCACAATTTAAGTTCCACAATTCTACTTGTGTCAAGGTACAGTCAACCCTCGAGTAACTGCAGTAACCGCGAATAGAGGTAGCGCGGATGAGTTGGATTGTTTGAATTAGCGCCAAGTGACGCAGGCTATAAAGATCAACGTTCCATGCCTGTATATTCGTGCGTGTGTTTCAAGGCAATTTGTGGGGAGGGGTAAAATCCAGATGTACCATTCACCCGAGCCCAACAATCTCCCTTGAGAAGGGCTCAGTGAGTTCTCATACAGCGTGACTGAAATCTGATATCTCCAAACAGGTGTCAGGCGATAAGTCCATCATTAACAGATACTCCGGTAATACGGATCAGTGGGCGCTGGATACGATAGCTGTTTGATTTTTAGCTTCATTAATAGGTTGGTTTGTTAATTGTTATAGGATTTTGGGCGCATCAGCACCTTAGACCACATTGTGCCACACAGTAAATTGCATATGTTGTGTGGTCAATTTGCCGTACAAAAAACCCGAGTTTCCGGGACGAAAAACTATACTGCCCTCGCCTGTGACCGACTAACTCGGCTACATTGTGAAAAAAACCCATAAAAATTCCTCGCGTCATTGACGGGATTCTAACAGGTCTTTTCCACCAGGTGGGGAGGACGAAGATTATACCAACTGTGCAACCCATGAAGGCTTTGAACCTTTCTATGAACACATGCAAAGATATAGCTCATATCTTACAAAACTTTTTAGGTCGTTGAAATCAAGTCTGCATAATGGGGGGAAAAACTGAACATCGAGTCGTAATAAAATATCTTTACAAAAAGGGTTATAGCGCAAGCATATCTATGAGGACAAGATAAATACATTAAGAGAATACGCATCGACATATGCAACTATCAAAAATTGAGTAGCTGAGATTAAACGTGGCAGAACCAACATCAAAAATAAACAATGTATGTCCATCAATAAAGTTCATAATACAGTGATGGATGATCGGCGAGTAACTGTTAGAGAGAAATAGTAGAAGCAATTGGCATCACCGTTTGAACGGGTAAAAAATTATGACAAATGAATCAAGTATGCCGTAGTTTCTGCACGATGAATCCCCCGCCTTTTTACACCCGATGAGAAATGACTTCTATTCAAAACGTCAGAGCAATTTTCTGCTCGTTATCAAGCAGTTTCTGAAAACTTTCTAGCTAGATATATAACTATGGACGAAACATGAATTTAACAAGAGTGCTATGCTGCTGATCCACCAACCCCAAAAAGACGTCAGTCCTAAAGTCATAACATCTTATGAAATTCCAAAGGGATAATAATGGTAGATTAGCTTTCAAATGAACAAACAATAAAGACAATACTGTGCGGACTTAGTAACTACATTACGAGAGATAATCAAGTCAAAGTGACTATGAAATCTAACTAAAGGTATTTTGTTTCACTAGGGCAATGCAACTCTCTAAAACCTCGGCTGCTGTCATGACTGTGATCCATCATTCTGGCTATGAATTGTTACCACACCCAGCAGATCTAGCCCCATCTGATTTCCACCTATTCTCTAAACTAAAAACCAATTTGTCCGGGTGGAACTATGAGTTTGACGAAGAGGTCACAGCGGCTGTACACTTTTTTTTTTTTTTTTTCCTTCCGGCCCTTCAAGAAAGCGACTGAGCTGTGAATCTGGAGCATCGCTGAAAAAATGTGTAATGGGTTGAAAGGAAACTACGTCGACAAATAACATCTGATAGAAACTTATCAAACAACCATCGTAGCATCGAAATGAATGGCGCTCCAGATGATTTCTTCTATATGATTTCCTGATACGTTGACGCCATGTAAAAAGCTCCGGTCCGCACGCCCTTAATATAAACTAAAAATACATATGATTAATTACTGAGTGTTGAAAAACAACCTAATTCACCGTTATTATTCATGATAAAGCTTAACAGCAAATAAAGTCAAAACAGATTTGGGAGAAGCAACTTTTCGGCTCTAGAAAAAATTATTAGGATTTGAATGAGGTAAATGTTCTGTTTATTCTCCAGCATGATCACAGAAGTCAGAGGAATTTACAGCTAATTATTTTGTCAAGATTACAACATTAACCGTATTTATTACACTAGTTCGAACGACGGCCAACCTGTGCTACTGCACTTCTGCGATTAAATCCCTTGGCTACGTCACACATAGGGTTCGAGGGGTAAAAGTCGCAGCAGGAACCCTGAAATCTCGACGGCTGCAGCGAAATAAAAATACAGTATTTGGGTATATATCTTTTGTCATTTTTTCCTGTTATTTTTCAGTGGGGCCCCAAGGATCCTAAATCCAGCACTGAGTAAGAGCAGATTGTAATAAATAATAATATGCAATATTATTACAACCGTTTTATTGCTGAATAATATGATCAATCCAATTCACAAAGGAGGATCAAAGGCTGACACAAGTAATTATAGACCTGTAAGTTTAACTTCTGTTCCAGGAAAATTAATGGAGGCACTGGTTAAAGAAGAACTGCAGGATCATCTAGACAAGACTTCAGTTATAGCTCGGACACAGCATGGTTTTGGATTTTGGAGATTTGGAGATTTTGGACAGCATGGTTTTGGAGGAGATAAGGATACGGTTAAGGGAAAGTCTTGACTGACCAATTTGATTGGATACTATGATACAGTCACAAAAGAACTGGATGCAGTGAATAACTTTGATATTATATACTTGGATCTTAGAAAGATAAATCCAATTTTTTTATTTTTTAAGTATTTGGGAAATGTCAGCATGCAATGAACATAAATTGAGTGTTTCATAGGATGCTTGTTCGGTTATTTATCCGAGTATTTTTGGATTGCTGCGTTGGCTACGAGGCCTAATTTCTATCTGAGAAACGAGTTTTGAAAAATACTGGCTCATCATCAAAAGCTAGGGAACTCCCTGATATAACATTTTTTATTGGTCCACAAATTCGTGTCTCTATTCCATTCGGATCCCCACGAGCTGAGGGCCTTAGTGCAGCTGCACCAGAGGGATAACCCTGGATTACACACACACATATATATATATATATATATATATAACTTTGCTTATATCGATATAAATACGCTAACAAACATTTCCTATTGTTTAAATACAGGATGGGTCCTATATTAGTTTACAGAGAATCTAATATTTATTATCAAAACTTTTTTTGAATAAGTTTGTTCACGATATTGGCCTCGAGTTTTGCATCTACAGAGATAAACCATTCATCGTTCGAATAGCTCGAAGAAATTGAGGAGTTAATTTTTAAATATGAAATTAACTAACTGAAGCGTTTATGCAAATAGCTAATTGGCATTGGAAAATCATGTTATCATAAGCACCTCAATAAAGTTGAATTAGTGAGATAATGAATAAAACAGTTTAATTTGTTGTTAAATAAACTAACCACTGAACGTTAAAAGAGAATCTTATTTTTGACTATTATAAAATCGATCACAGAATCCAACATAACTCAGAGTTATGTGTAATGATTACTTTGTACATGTGTTGTAGAAGTAAACTAAATATATAATCATAGTACTAACTCGTAACATTTTATAACACGCATTCTCAAATATCTTTGAATACAGTCTACTTTTTTTTTTTTCTTAAAAAGCGTCTAATACCAAATTAAATCATCACAAGGCAGTACTTTAAATCTCATGCCAGGTTACTCAACTTGCAATCTGTACAATTTAAAGTCTGTTTTACTTTATTTAAATGAACTGTTCAAAATGCTTAAGATTAGACTGTCTCTCTTCTAAACTGACATATGGTCCATCCTGTATATGGGGTGTGAAAAAAAACCCCCAAAAAAAAAAAAAAAACCCCAACAGAATCAGATTAATTTATATTGAACAAATTTATTTTATTTTTCAACTAAGCTTACCTTGATCGAAAAGAGTCCTTCATGTATCCTCGGCCTGGCTTTCCCACAAAATCTGAAATTATAATAACTGGATTAAAAAAAAAAGTTTTTTTTTTTTTTTTTTACTTCAGTTAGTATTTCATATAAAAACACCTGATTATCTAATAACTTACAAAAACTAATCTATACATAGTGAACACCAACAACATAATCAACTGTCGAATTAATATCGCAGTGTTATTAAGAAGCAGTTGGATTAACAAAGACGATCTAAACCAAGCGGCATCAATGGATGATGAATAAAATTTTATCAACCAGCAGTTGACATAAAATTAGCACCACCGTTTGTCGATTTCTTTTTATAACGCCACTCACCTTAACAGTTAAATAATAAAAAAACCTGCGACCACCATTTTATAAAATGTATTTACAGATATAGTGTTCCTTATTTTGGCTTTTCAATTTTTCATATCCAAAGTAAAAAAAAAAAAAAAAAGTACTTATGCATTATTATTTTATTTTATTTTATTTTGAATGCAATCATTACGCTTTTTCAAAAATTTCACCACCCACAGGTTGAGAAACACTGATCTGCATAACCTTCTCTAAGGGTAATATGTCTATTCAGAGGATAAATAATACAATAAATAACGCACGTCTGTACTGTGTAGCCTTTATAATTCCATTTTTATGCAATTGTCCTGTACTGCACTATCACTGCCTCCATGATTTTCTCTACCAATAAAGTCATACTAAGAAGTCTGTAGTTACCCACTTCACTCTCAGAACTGCCTGTATGTATTGGAGAGACACTGGCACCGCTTCAATACACAGGAATCTCTCCTGAGTCCAATGTCCTGAATTCAATTCACTGTCTAGCCTCCTCCTCCTTTAAGGTTACTTCAAGGGTATTAAAAAAAAAAGAAAAAAAAAAAAAAAGTAAAGTGCAGCCATTATCAATCCACTGCGGGATGGAAGCCTCATCAACGATTCATTCTGAGGGAAATGTACCATAATCTTCCACGCTGGACCAGCGCGGGTTGGCAGATCGACCGTATTTAGCAGTCAGGGGCTTGAACCCCGGTCTACTCAAAGAGCGTGTACCTACTGCACTCCCGCTCCTGACCACTCAGCTACGAAGGGTATATGTCATCAACTCCAGGAACCTTACTAGCCTTTAGGCTCAAAAGTTTTTCTAACAAAAAATCATCTAACTCGTCCGGCTTCTCTTCATACATAGTAAACATTTAGTTATCAACATCCACGTTTAAAATTAACACATATGACGTCTCTCAAAAATTAAAAAGCTTTTAGACTATGTATGTATGTATGTATGTATTTAACTGTCGAAGGGTGGCACCCGGACATACATCCATCTCCACCAATTTATCATATAACATATTCTCATAATGGCCTGTTAGTGTAAGTGTGTGTACACGTGTGTGTACACGTGTGTGTAATGTGTTATAAGTGAAACAGGCTACTCTGTCACCAGGTGATAGTCCATTGGGCAATTACCACCTGGTGCCCATCCCTGGCACGAGGAGCTATGCCTGGATCTATTAGCTCTGGCTGTGCATATTGCACCTAAATCCCGCACCCACCAGTAAGGGTGCAAGACTGGTGGGTGCCAGCAGTCCCGCTCCTGGGGTGCCCACACCCAAAAGCCAGCAAAAAAAAAAAAAAAAAAATGCACCAACTAGGAGAATACATCTTACTAGTGAGTGCAACAATCCCGCCTCATGGTCATTCCACAAGGCCAGCCAAAAAAAAAAAAAAAAAAAAAAATTTTTTTTTTTTTTTTTTTTCCTTCCTCTCCCCGCCTCCAAGACAGAATGCCTATCCATCCAGAGGAGGGGAAAAAAAAAAAAAAAAAAAAGGTCTTTAGTCAGTATTAGTAACAACATGTATACTCCTCCTTTTATTAAATGTCAATCTGCAAAACCGTTGAAATTCTACAAAATTCCTTTCATTAGACAGCCAAATTAATTCAGAACCCCTAATAAAATTAGGTACCAAATTAAATAAGTCTAATCTAAATTCATCATACAAATTGCATTCATATAAGATATGATCCCATGTTTCCAACCTTCCACAAACACAGTAAGGATCTTCCACTAAACTAAACTGATGCAACTTACTTTTTAAGGAACCATGCCCCGTAATCAAATATGAGCATTCCATACTTGGATAAAACCAGCGATGCAATTTGTTATTAAAATTAAATTCAACACTAGGTATAAATAAATAAGTTACTCTACCAGTACTACTGGAATCCCAACGGTCCTGCCATAATTTAATTAATTTCACCAAAATTTCTTTCTTCTGTTTGCTGACTGCAGAAGAAACTTCATTAGTAATCCCCAGAAATGTAATTTGTATTCCTTTTCTTATAAAATAACAAAAAGCTCTATACACAACTGTTAAATCCAAAGGCAATACCCCCGCAATCACCTGTAGAGCATTAGTCGAAACAGTCTTACAAACACGCAAAATAGTTAACAACATTATTCTTTGTATTGATAATAGTTTTTGTTTAAATTTTACATTGACAGTACGAACATACCAAATTGATGCAGCATACGACACAATCGGAATAAAAATAGCTTTATAATATAGATACAAAATGCGTTTACCTAATCCCCAATCTTTTCTGGTAACCCTAACTATAGAAGCAGTGTAATTTTTTATTTTCCTACTTAAATAATTCAAATGTTGGAAAAATAATAACTTGTCATCCAAGATAACCCCTAAATATTTTACCTGGGAAACAAGAGGAATTTGTTTACTGTTTACTAATAATCGAGGTGGTCTGTTGTAGTCTAATTTTCCTTTTAATAACATCATGACAGTTTTAGAAGATGAAATTTTTAGTTTATTTAATGTAGCCCAATCAGTCAAATCCTGAAGAATAACCTCCATTCTACTTTCTAATACTGCTCTAGATCTTCCTGTCACACACAAAACCAAATCATCAGCATAAGCCACCTTATAACAATTAGGGACTGTTCTACTTAACCACTGGTTTAAGACCAGATTCCATAAAATAGGACCCAACACAGATCCTTGTGGACAACCGCGATCAATAATTCTATTAAAAGTTAAATGTTGGGATCTTATAATAATCTGTCTATCCATTAAATAACTTTTAATAATTTGGTATAACAAATTGGGACAATTTAATTCTCTTAATGAAAAAAGCACACTTTGATACCATACAGTATCAAATGCTCCTTCAAAATCTATGAATAATGCTAACACATATTTCTCACCAGAATTTACACTAAAATTAATCAAATCGCGTAGGGCATCCTCTGTTGAACTATTTCTCTTAAAACCATATTGATATTTAAAATGAAGATTTTGTTCGTTGAACAATTTCTCTAGCCTTAACAACAATAATCTTTCCAATATTTTGCCCAAATTTGCTAACAAAGAAATGGGTCTATAACCCCTAGGATCAGTCAACAATTTGCCAGGTTTTTGTAATAATTTTAACAGAGCAATTTTCCAAAATCCTGGAAAAACTCCTTTCAATAAACACTTATTATACATATTAACCATTATTTCTGGACACAAGTCAACAAACTTTTTAACACAATTATTTTCAATCAAGTCTAAACCTTACTAGTGAGTGCAACAATCCCGCCTCATGGTCATTCCACAAGGCCAGCATTGTGTCTCTCAAAAATTAAAAAGCTTTTAGACTGGACCACGAGGACACAGCGTCATATGATGTCGCTTCCCAATACAAAATGAAGACTAGTGTTTTGTTCAATACAAAATAATCGAGCGCCGGGTCACAGGAGTTTACATAATGCAGTATGAACTATTTATACTGCTACATCACGTAAGATTATATTTACTATGTATACATATATGTGAATGGCAGTCATACGGTCTATGTGGATATACATCGATACGCTCTGATTTACAGAAGCATTGGTATGCTGAGAACTTCGTTCCCACACCGTAACAAACGAATTTTGTCACCAGGATGAATAATAACAAATGTCTTTTTAGTGTGGGTCATGGTTAGCACTCCTCAGGTAAAGGCAAAGTACTATTGAGCACCACAGTACGGTACATTGCGGAGCATTCTTATCTACATGCAAGAGTATGGCAACAGGCAGGTCTGATATGAGTTTTGTTTTTGAAAACAGCACACCCAGGAGACCTGAGCAGGTTGTATGCACGGGAGAAGTCAATAGAGCACGACGTTGCCTTTACTGACTTCCACGATACGAAGGAGCTGCTAAGATTTCGTTCCTATAGGTTTTATTAGTGGAAAACTTATTCAAGTCGGCATCGGGATGCTGTACTTCAGTTAGCATTTGATTTGGGAAAAAGCGACGTGAGACAAAAGTCTGCGATGCTTCCTGCAGAACACTGGAGTTTACCAAAGTTCTAGCCTGGGTATTCGCTAGTAACATGAATCCCCAATGGATGATGTTGAGATTTTGTCTGTAATCATTTTAACTGTGGCTACCAGTCGCTCCACCCTCATTGAAATAGCTAAGGCAATAGTTCTGTTCGGTGGTGGGCGTCAAGTTTTTCAGCTGGCCATTTAAGGAGCCAGAATTCTGCAGCAAGAATTGGTTTTTTCATTGCGGTAGCCGCTGATGTCCACACTTCAGTAGTTCAGAGGAGTGGAATATAGATTGCTGTTCTAATATACTTCCTAATTATTTGAGGATCTTAACAAGGGCCGCTGCGATCATATGTGCTGCCCGTAAGCGAAATCAAATTTGCCTCGCCAAAATATTTGAATTAAAAATTAAATAAGGTGTAAATAATTATTATTAATTTATTAAAAAGAAAAGAATTACAACATATCTCATATATAATATAATGAAACAATAAACAAAAACAACAAAATCATTCTGAAATTCTGGAAATAAACTTTAAATTCTAAATCACAGAAATAGTACCCACAATAATAAAATAAAAGGAAAATTATAATGCTAAAAAATTATAAAAATTTATGTTTATGATGTGCGAATTTATTAATTATTTCATTTATGTTTATTTATTCCAAAAGATAATTTTCTACTGAAATTGTTGCCAAATTAGAGAGTTGTTGTTGAGACATTGTCCATCGTAAATAATTTTTGATTAATTTTAATTTTGAAAAACTCTGTTCATTCAAGGCAACTGAACCTGGTAAAGTTAGAAAAATTCTTAATGCAACTGGTACATTTGAAAAAGTATCTGTAAAATCGTTTTTAAAAAATATATTGTAAAACTTCAAATGGAGTAATACCGTCTTTAATAAAAATATGAAGTACTCTCAGTTCTTCAGATAATGCTAAACCATCAATATCGGACTCATTACGATCAATGTCTCTTAACTTAATATGTAAACCTTTGCAATGATCTAATAAATCGTCATCTGACCATCTTTTTAACTCAGAAATATTAAAAAACATTTGAAATATTTCAACATGTTCTTTCATATTTGTAAACCTTTCAGTTAACGAGAAAATTGTGTTCATAATTTGAAAGAAAAAATTAATTTTGTAATTTTGTTGCGGATCCTGAATAGCTTCATCTCTACTTTCATAATTGAAATGACGTTTTTTAATCTTTTCCTTACAGTGCTTGCTTCTGGAAACGAAGCTTCAATGCCAATGATAGCAGCCATACAAAGGGTACTAGGAAAGTTTTGCAATATGACGCAACAATGAATCACAGGAAGCTGCTTGTTGCTGCATGTTGAGACATGTTCATACGTGCATAGTAGCCGCCGCGCCAAGTCGATGGGCTCAGTTATTCATTAGTAGTGAGAGTGTAAAGTGCTTGCGATGGCATCGTGGTCACGAAATGGGATAAGGACAGTTTTGCGGTATAATTTCGTGCGTGGTTTAACCATAGACCAGTGCTTAGAAGAAATGACTCTTGCACTAGATGATGATTGTCCACATCATACAACGATATTCAGGTGGTATAGAGAATTCCAAAGGGGAAATTTCACTCTGGAGGATTCTGAGAGGCCGGGAAGGCCACGAACGTCAGTTACGGAGGAAAACGTTACTGCTGTGAGGAAAATGCTTGACGAAAACAGGCGAGTGACCAACCAACAGATAGAGGATATTTTGGGCCTAAATGCACCAGCAATTCGTTCGATTCTGCAAGATCATTTGCACGTGAAGAAACTTTGTTCTCTCTGGGTGCCGCATCAACTGACTGAAGAGCAGATGACACGACGTGTGACTCGGTGCCGGGAGATGTTAAAAAAGTTTGATAAGGGACAATCTCGGTATGTGAACAACATCGTGACAGGTGACGAGACTTGGCTGTACTATTACGATCTGCCGACCAAGGCTCAAAACAAAGTTTGGGTCTTTGATGATGACGACACACCCGTAATTGTCAGAAAATCCCGATCTGTAAAGAAGAAAATGATAGCTGTATTTTTCAAATCGAGTGGAATTGTGGAACGTGTCGTTTTGGACACGCAGAAGACAGTCACAGCTAAGTGGTATACTGAACAATGCCTGCCTAAAGTCATTGGATCTATGAAGAACCTGCGGCCAAAGTCAAGAATGGACACCTGGTACTTCCATCACGATAATGCTCCAGCTCACCGCGCCAAAGCCTGCACCGAATATTTGACCACGACAGGACTGAAACTTCTCGAGCACCCTCCCTACAGTTCAGACCTTGCTCCCTGCGACTTTGCATTGTTCCCGCATGTGAAAATGAAGCTAAAAGGGAGGCGGTTTTCCAGTGATGAGGACCTTCTACGGGCTTGGGACAACGAGTGTGCTTTACTCCCTAGTGAAACTTGGCAGAACTGGTTTAAAGATTAGTTTCAGAGGATGGAGAGGTGTATTGAATGTAGAGGAAATTACTTTGAAAAAATTAAATAAACAAAGCTGTATTGCAAAACTTTCCTAGTACCCTTTGTATTATTGCAAACGAGTCTCAATGATAGTAGCCATATTTTTCCAAATTACGTAGAGACTCGCAAACGAGTCTCTACGCCAAAACAGGCCAGCGGTTTGAAGCGCTTGTGTCTTAAAAACGGCAAAGTTTCTTCGTCTGAGTTCAAAAGAGAATGGGAAGAATATACAGGAGTGGTAGCAAGTGCAGTAACAGTCAAAAGACGCCTCTTCAAAAATGGACTTATAGCCCGTCATTCTAAGAAGCCCCTCCCCGCCCAAAAAATGAAAAAGGCCTGATTCATTTGGTGTAAGGAGCATGTCAAATGGAATCCTGAGCAGTGGAAGTCAGTTATTTTCTCGGATGAGAAGAAATTCAACCTGCATGGCTCTGATGGGAGAAAAACGATTCGCCGTAGAATCATTTTCCCCCCATCTGGATGGTGAAGAATACCATCCAGACAGTATGGTGTCTACAGTGAAAATCCCTACCAGCCAAATGATATGGGGGTGCATTTCGTATCGCGGAGTAGGTCACCTGCAGCTTATAAAAGGTTCCGTAAATGCCAATGGATATCTGGCTATATTGGGAGGCAAACTGCTGCCAACCATTAGAGATCATTTCAACCTGCCAAGTAACTGCATCTTTCAGGACGACTCTGCTCCTTGTCATCGGGCGAAAAGTGTAAATAGGCACTTCTGTAGTTACGTTAGCTCTATTTCTGCATTAAAGGTGCGACAGTAATGTGCTTACATTTGTTACAGGTGAAAAAATGACTGGAAGAGAGTTCCATTACAACTCGTAGCTGGCTAGGAAACAGCCCGGCCGGACCTGAATTCTATAGAGAACTGTTGCCATCGTGTGGAATCTGCGGTTGCCAGAAAGAAACCAAAGACCCTTCGTGAACTTCATAATTCGTGTTTGGAACCACGAATTATCAGTTGATTTTCTTCAGAAATTGATCTTGTCAATGCCTCGACGGTGTGCTGCTGTCATCAGGGCCAGAGGCGGTTCAACTAAATATTAGTTTGCACCTAGTAAACTTTTCATTTTGTTTTCCATTTAAAATGATAAACTGAACCAAACGAGGGCGTCTGATAACATTTCATCCACAATTGTCGTGTTTACCAAAACTGTTGTATAAAGGTTGCGAATGCTCATTTTGGAATACTTTGAGATCACCTGTCAAATACTAAATGTACTTAGCTTTGTCTTAACTATTAATAAATATCTTTTGTTTATATTTCTATTCGTGATGCTAGTCATTAAATATAACATACCATCGCGAAAAAGGGTTAGAAATGTGAAATTCCTAGGTGATGCACTTTCTTTGAACACCAGTGTACATCAGAATCTTTTTTTTTTTTTTTTTTTTGCAGCATTTTACTTATCAGATTAATATGTCAAATTATAATTGAACAAAGAAACTTATAGGATGTTATTTTTAAGGCTATTGATTTAGTATGATTCCTTGTATACTCCGTAGCCGAGTGGGCAGGAGCGGGAGTGCAGTAGCACACGCTCTTTGAGTAGACCGGGGTTCAAGCCCCTGACTGCTGAATACGGTCGATCTGCCAACCCGCACTGGACCAGCGTGGCAGATTATGGTCCATTTCCCTCAGCATGAATTGTTGAGGAGGCTTCCATCCTGCAGTGGGTTGATAATGGCTGCACTTTACTTTTTTACTTGTATTCATATCTTTGTCTTCAGTAATTATAGCAAAATCATAGCAAAATATGTGGCTTCCCTAGCAATTTCAAGTATTTTATCTCTAATATTTTGTAAAATTATTTCAATAATTTCATTTTGTATTTGATCACCCAAATAATGCACGATATTTTTGGATTCAGATTTTTGAATACGGCGAATATGTTCTGCCATAACTGAATCAAATTTAGCAATTGTATCACTAAGTTTTAAAAAGTTACCACTGTCATTTTCATATAAATCTTTTAAAGATCCCCTGAATGCTATACATTGCCTTGCTAAATCGTATATATTATTCTGACTGAACTCCAGAACGTTGCCGGGATGTACTGTATTTATTTCAAACCAATTATTTGCCTGGCGTGTTGAATACTGGTAAACGTTAACCAAATCAGATGGGATTGTACCTGGAGAATAACCCTGCGAAATATAAATATGAAACACGGATCCAGAAAATAAGCAAATACGTCTGCAATTTCATGTACTGTATTTATTTCAAACCAATTACAGTATTTGCCTGGCGTGTTGAATACTGGTAAACGTTAACCAAATCAGATGATCGGCGTTGGCTTCTGGGCATGCAGGACTGGCGGTTGGATAGGGTTTTATGAGTACCAAGTTGCAGAATGGTAATCCTGTTGGGTCTTAATTCGTGCTTAGTAGCAGTGCTAATTACCTCAATTGCCCGAAGGCCAGAGGTGCGAACTGTTAATGCGTTCCCAATTAAGTCTTTCGTAATCCGTTATATGGATATTTTCTTCGTTCTACCGAAACTATTTTAAATGTAATTACGAAGGGGTAATCAAAAAATATCACTAACTAGAAAATTTCGCTATAAAGAAGTTCGTTAAACAGAGGTCTGACTTGTATACGTCAAATATTTTTTGGCGCCCTCCTGAACTGCCGCCCGTAAGTGACGCTTACCTCGCCTATTCACTTGCGGCGGCCTTGATCTTGACACAGTGTCAAGATTCTCAAAATAATTAGGAACAATATTAGACGACAAATTAAACTTTTCGCTTCATTTGGACGAGTTGGTTAATAAAATCAGGGCATTCTGTGCTGCATTAATGAGGATAACTACAGCAGATTTAGGTTTAAGTAAAAAAGATATTAAAGTTATATTATAATTACATACGGTGAAGGGAATTGGTAAATCAAGATTACGTTTATGGATAAACTCATTCGATAAATCGGGCAATTTTGTTGGCTATGCATCGTGTATGCAGAACATTTTCTACTAATGCTTAGCAGGTAATAGCTGGGGTCTTGCCCTTGGATTTACACATAATATACAGAACATTAATATATCATTATAAGAAGGATAAAGCGATTAGTATAATGGATATAAATACCGAGTTAGAGAATAGTTTAAAATCAGAGAAAAATAGATTTTTAATGGTAGACAAGATGGAACAGCAGCATAAATGGGATGTTCAGATTATTTATTCCGGTATAAAACTTATGTTAAACAATAAAAAAGCATGGTTTTTAACTGCGATGGCTCATTAAAGGCCAAATTATTTCAGCTTGGGTTGGCAGACAAAAATAATTGCTTATGTGGCTCTGAGGAAACATGTCACATATTAAATGTCACCTATACAATAGACTCTCGATTTTTTTCCGGGATAGATGGTAAAAACAAATCCCGGATAATCGATTTCCGGGTTAATCCAAAAATACAGGAGTCCCCGACATACGTAAGAGATACGTTCCAGGATTTTTAACGTCGTCGAGTTTTACGTAACTCGGGAATGACTAGTAACCTATTGCTACTATATTATTATTGACAAATCTGAATTTAGCACGATACTTGTTAATGTTTGACCATTTTCATATATTCTTATTAGTTTAATTTTCTGATCCAAATCGATCGCGTTCCTTTTGTTGGTAGATTTACTAGTAGCGCTGTCACTTATTCTCTTTAGTAAAATGAAATTTTACCAAAGCACATTTCTGGAGGTTAACAAAAAAAAATAAAAACAAAATTGCACTTTCCGTTTTATTGGGCGTTTCTGTTAGCGCAATCTATTATAAACGGGTAGCAAACTCGATCTTATTGCATTTGCGATGATACCGATAGCTGGAATTCTGTGCGTTTCTACGTTATTACGGTGAAGTGTGTGTGTCCCCTTCACTAAAATCTTCAGTCATATATAAAAAAAACAAACAAAAAAAAACCAAAATAATTGTGAGAATCTTCTCTTCTTTCCTATTTTTTTGCTTGTTACTCCGATTGTGCAATTTGTGCGTGCCGTGATCGTCGTTATTGATTGCTTATTATTATTATTTTTTGTTGTTTTAAATTTTACAATTCTAAAAATAAAAAAAAAAAAAAATTTGAGTAAAAACAAATTTACGTAAAGCCGTAGTTGTGTAAGTCGGGGACTTACTGTACTGTATCGAAAAATGTTCAGCAACATACGTAAAGAATATGACGATAGATAAAAAAAGAAAAAAAAAAACTTAACCACGTACTATTCGTGAATCCAACACGATGCTTCCCTTTATTTTTTGCAATGTCGCGTATGCAAAGTCACCAACATTATAATCAAAAATTTAACGGACGCACCGTTTTCAAACTTTTGAATAATTTCAAGTTTTTGTTTAACTGAAAGCGCAACTCTTTTGCGTTACCCATCATTTTCGCGATTTCTATATAAAACAAAAAATTACTGTAAAAAAAAATTTCGACATCCCTGACATAACAACGAAACAAAATTTGTCTTTTTACGGTGCAACGGAACACAACAATCGACGCGACGCACTAAAACAAACTAAACATTTGGTCGTTTTTTTTTTTTTTTTTTTTTTTTTTTTTTTTTTTTGAGCTGCGGATGTGAAGATAGCAGGGATTGCAAGATAATAGGCACATTAATCTCCCAATGACGACTTATAACGCCACTTCGTGTCGCTTATTTACGACTTGCAGAATGTATAACTATTCTAGTCATTACTTGAATTACATGTTTTTTGTTTGTTTTTTTTTTAATTTGTAGTTTTTAAGTGTCCCGGTTAATCCGATCCCGATAAATCGAGAGTCTGCTGTATATACAAAGATAAGAGATAAATTATTCTGACTAGCTCCAAAAAACGATGTTAGCGAGTTACTGGTCTTAGTGTAAGACAAAACAAAATTTAATGCTTTTCAGAAGTTTTGCATTTAGATATTTGAAAAAAGAAAGCAATTGATATATAGTGATAGATACGTTTTTTTTTTTTGTTTTTTTTTTGTTTTTTGTTTTTTTGAATACCCACAAATACAGTCAGTTCTGCTATAACGCGCATTTTGGCAACGCGACTGGAATATTATGGAACAATGCGAGTATAACGCGATTTTCGCGTTGGTTCACGCGCGTAACACCAAATGAACATAAAACCCGGCACCAAGCTGAACATAGCGACCTGCGCAGCAATACAAATTAACGAAGCTTAAAAAATGTCAAATATGTGAGAACTATATTTCCCATTTACTGTAGTTGTGTTGTTCAGAGACACGATGTTGTCATTCGCTTTATTCACAAGATATTGTAGGCAGACTCATGTTTTCAGGAGCTCACATTTTTCAGCTCGAACAGAAATTTCGTGAGGCGTGATAGCGTGAGCAGAGGAGTACATTTCTGGAGGTCACTACGAAAAAACAAAAACAATTTGCAGTTCCCAGTTTATTGGGCTTTTCTGTTAGTGCAATCTAATTATAAACGGGTAGTAAACTCAATATAATTGCATTTACGATAATAACAATAGCTGGAATTCTGTGGGTTTTTACGTTATTATGGTGAAATGTGTTTTTCCTTCCATGAAATCTTCAATCATATAAAAAACAAATTTTCAGAATCTTCTATTCATTCCTAATTTTTAATGAGTATCTCACTTGTGCAATTTGTGCGTGCCGTGTTCTTCGTTATTGATTGCTTATCTTTTTTACTGTTTTAAATTTTACAATCCAAAAAAAAAAAAAAGTCAGTGAACAGAAACATTAATTAGTATGTATATATTACAGTACTATATTTACTGTAATATTTATTTATTAGAAATTTAAGATGTTTAAACCTGTGGTAGCAATTTTATTGGTTTAACTTTTTTTTTTTTTTTTTTTTGCGTGCTGTGCCCCCATCCCCGCCTCCGTAGCCAGGTGGGAAGGAGCAGCAGTGCATAGCATACGCTTCTTGATTAGAACGGGGTTCGAGCCCGTCACCACCAAATACGGAGAATGCGGAAAGGTCAGGGAATGACCATCGAATATTCCCGAAGCAATATGGCCTTAGTTGCTAATGCTCCTAAAAACCAAATAACAATAACAAACAAGCCCCCATCCCTATTTTTCCCATAAGCCCTGTTGTTTTTAATACGCGAAATGCCGTAGGGCAGAGATTTTTAGGAACACATGTACCGCGTTACAGCAGAACTGACTGAACTGCACTTCCTTCTGTGGGTGAATTTTCTTGCCTAAGTTGGAAAGTACAGGCGTAAAACACTTTTTTTTTCTTTTTTTTTTTTTAATTAAGCACATGGGTTTGGCGCCCACTGGTTCATGTCTTCCTCCAGTGAATGATGTTAGATAATGGGACATGGGCCCGGCTCCTTTTGCCGGTGGACGGGCATTGGGAAGCAGTTGTCCAGGAGATGGCTGCTCTCTGGTGGCAAAGGGGCCTGACATAAGAACACACACACACACACACACACTAACGCTTCACAAACACGCACAAACTACACGCCAGGCCCGCTTTACAGATTTTCTGTATATCAGCACAATGGTGGAGATATATATACATGTAGTCTGAGTGCTACCAAAGGCAGAATACACATACATACAAGTCCACCAAAGAGTGGTTGCTCTGGACGTAAGTTTGTCTACGTGAGCATTAAACCGAAGTTAATTAGTGGTTGGTTAGAGAGACAGAGAAAAAAAAAAAACTTTACATTTTTTTTTTGTGGATTAATTGACAGTCCACACTATTGAGGTATGAGGCGATGTTGATAAGATCATCAATACACGTGGCGGCCTCAAATTCATTGTTAGGATACGATCATTAGAAATTTTATATCGCCTGCGTATGTAATGGTTTTCTCCTTGTCGAGGACACACGGTGCGATTACAGCTGTAAATAACAAGCCAGATAGGATTCATCTTTGTAGAACACCAGCCAGTGTTGAATCCAAAGCGTTTGCATCGGTGGGGGTGAGAATGTAAACTTCGGGGGTATGTGTATATTTATTATTATTATTTAATATTTACAAAAGCCCAATAAACTGGAAACTGAAAATTGTTTTATGCTCGTGACCTTCAGATATATATCATAAGGGCGTTCAAAAACTTTGAATCTTATAACCGAACATACGATTCTAATAAACAATGAAAGTGTAGTGCGTTTTAATGATTTGAATTGGTCTTTTGCACTCATAACTGCTTTCTCACTTTATGAAGTGCCCACATCCCAATTTCACTGCCAACCACATCCCAACTGCACTCACTGTCTGCACAATTTTTGCCACATGTAAAAGGCAGCATAGATAAAAAAATCAAAGATTGCAAATTCCTGTGATCGGCTGGATTTTTTTCGTTTCAGTTCCCGCCGTTTTCCTCGTTGTTCTTTGTTTCAGTTTTCCATAAGTGTATACAGCTTTATTATTTCTTTGTCCTTCAAAGGGCATTAATCAAGGTAACCTGGCAAAAGATGATCCCATCATAACTACATATAGTACAGATGCATATATAATAAAAAGGTTATAAATTGTATTGTTTATAGGTTGCGACCAGTCACTGTCTCATTTACGTCATATAAACGAAGACTCTTACGTCATAAAAACTCTTGCTGTGGAACCTGAAAACCATAAAGCGAAACTGCTGATGATTGAAACAGTGGCCACAGTAGAATCCTCTCTCTGCTCAGACATTGTTTAGCCCTTCCCCTAAAAGCCTCGGGACACTCTAATTACAAGTAGCATCCGTCACTGAGGAACCAATTCAGGCGAATCTATTCACGGCCTGCGATCCAGCGTTGTCTTGTTTGCGATACAGAAACAAAGAACTGGTAGCAAGCAGTGGCAGATTTAGCACTTTAGAGGCCCCAGGCGCAATTCAATTTTGAGGGCCCCCCCTCAAAATATTTTCGGTACCACTACAGTGTGCATTCTACGAGCACGTTTTTACTATAGCACGCGCTCTAGATTTGGTGTTGCGGTTTTAATCATTTTGGTTGCGCAATTCTTTCATACATATTTTAACTAATGTTTAAATGAAAAAAATGGCACAACTAATACGTATTATTGATAATACGTATTCTACTTCAGATTCACTTAGTTCGCACAGATATTTCATATAATATGTAGGGATATTCGCATAAGAGTTTACTAACTTCTCATTAAATTATAGTTTTATTCAGTAACGGTAATAATGATGAGTGTAAAAATTAAAAATTAAACAATTTTCTTTTATTTTTTTTGAGACCTGAGATTTGAGGGGCCCCCTCTATTTAAGAGGCCCCAGGCGCGCACCTAGTGCGCCTGTGAGGAAATCCGCCACTGGTCGCAAGTATACCGATTGTAAAAAGCACTCTCAAGAGATGGTTTGTGTGAAAATAAAGGGAACTTGAAACCACAAAACGAAAATACTCGGAATTTGCATACCAGAATGCCTATTATGTCAAATATTCATGAAAAACGTTTTGTTTTATTAATTTTGTCGAGCAGTGTATTTTTAATCACAAGGTAGAGTAAACGAACTCCTTTAACATTATAACGTCTTCTTTTGTTCTAACATAGCAATACTGAAATGATTAATTAATAGCATTGTTTTTTTCTATGGTACCATACCGTACACAAATTGCACAATGTCAGTGGACTTAAAAAATGGGATTTGGCTTCCAGACGGTAACTCGAATAAGTGTACAGATTTTTATTATCTCTTTTGGCACAAGTGCATCTAGGACGAATCCTTTCCAGATAACCACAGATCCGAGGTTAAGGGCACTGGAAACGTGAAAATTTGACTGAAATTGTGTTCGAAATGGTTAGTTTATGGAAAAATGCCGACACTTGAAGTAGTGGCGTTTAGTTACAATTCGTAACTAAACGACAGGGCATGAAATTTTCGTGTCTTCTGAATTTTAGTGATTTAGTTTCGCCACGTACCATCTAAAATCTTCCGCGTACACTTTAGAAACACTGCTTTAGTTTATGTGATTTTTTGTGTTGTGTTTATTTGACATAAATTTAATGCATTCGTGTTTTATAATTACACCATAGTGTAAACTAATACATGGCCCCTAACGAGAGCAGTAAGAAAATTTCAATTAAAAATAAACAAAAAATGTGGCGAAAATTTCAGTGCCCGAGGTCTTGGAACGAATATTAAAATAAAAATTACTATTTTTCGCGGGGGGGGGGGGTATTCCACCGGGGGTGAGGTTCATCCCCGGTCAACCCCTGGATTGAACACTGACACCAACAGAGATCTCTTTCTTGTAGGATTATCTATGGACATGCAGTACACTGCCATGGAGGAGTGATGAACTAAAGGATATTACCCTGGATTAAAAAGCGGGATTCAAGTAAGCACAGGAGTGCCGACACGTTGATGATATCAAAGGCAGCTTCAATATCTAGGTATGTGATGGTGAGTTCCTCGTGCCGTTCAAAAGAGACAATATAGTAAATTTAACTGCAAGGAGGTTCGTCACGGTGAACCGGTTTAGGATGGCGTAGTGGATCTATGATAGCTTATCTCTAGGGACGAGATTCGTTAAGATGGGCAGCATAAAATTTTCTACGATTTTTAGCAGCGTTGAGGAATTAGATATCGGCGGAAAGTATGTGGGTATAACGGAATTTGGGCTTTTGGATGTAGTCTGATGTGGCTGTGCCAGGTTTGAGTAAAGGGTCCTGTTGCGTGGAAAGATGGACTGGATAAGGCATTTTATCATAAATTGTGCCACTCTGTCAGCACAGCAGTGGCAGTCGCTGGAAGCGAATTTATCGCTGCTATTAGCTGTTGTGCAGAGATGGTGATGGAATGCAGCATGTCTTGTTGTGATTCCTGGTCGGACGTAGAAGAGTGTCTGGCTGTCCTGCAGATGTATTGAATCTAGTGAACTGCTCTAGCCATTGGGCTGGATCCTGCTGACTAGGAAAGCTATGAGCTCTAAGTTGTATGGAATTTTCCCTTGTTAAAGATGGGTGCCAGGGCATGCTGTTATGGTTCTTGATTTCTCCCTATTAAATTGCGTTCGGAAACCTGTTGAGTAGTTTTCCATATCTGATGCAGCTGCTGTTTTAATAGAAAAGCCAAGTGTAATTCTGAATTCCACCAGGCTTTGAGTGAGACGAAATCCTGGAAGCATATTGTGCACTGATGACGAGCCAGCTTGTTGGTAATATTGTATCAAGTGAGGCGTCACAACTTTCACGGCATGGCAAGGTATAAGGGTGGCAGCTTGGAGCTAATGATGACGGAGGTTTGGGCGTTTTTGGGAATAAATGGGCCGCGAGAAAGTGTAATTATTGTCGCACACATAGGATTGGTGCACAATTCATAATGAGTGTCAGATGATTCTCCAGTCATAGATGCTAGGAAGAAAAATAACAAATCAAGATGGGAGGTGGCGCAAGTTGATTAACTGCTGAATTGTGCTCAGCTTTTTACCTTAATTTTAGTATGGATTAAAAGTCTCAAACTAAGTGTATTTGGTATCAGTGGGTAACTCTCTTCTCCAGCTTCTGAAACAAGTACCAGCAGAAGACTAAAGCATGCAGGTAAATATTATTTCTAAAGATTAAAACTGCGAATACCTGATCGGACATTTTCTAGTTCGTATATACGCAACGTGTCCGACCACCGAGGGAAGAGACTACACCAAATCACTGCAAGGTCATACACCTCCTGCTGTACTTCCCCTTAATAGCTGGGCAGAAAGGCTTTAGGACAGTTACAGTAGCTCACTATACTTCTTTTGCCTTCAGGGAAAGAGCGACCTTAAAAGCTAAAGGGAAACATGTGTGGGGTTACTAAGAATGGAAAAACAGGGATCAGAAGCAACTTGAACAATTATGTAATATACATAATTATGTAATATGCCAAAAAATGAACAAATGCACCGGAAGCAAGGCGGTTATTGGGAGATGTTGCTCCTCGGTTGACATATCTCGACTTAATCGATATAGAAAGAAGAAATTTCTTTGTCTAACATGTAAATCCAAGAAAGAGAACGATGGGGTGAACAGGTAAATAAGCCATCTAAAGACGAGTCTAGCGAAGGCGAGTCGGTCGATGACGCCTGCAGCGATCGCGAGCCAACGGACTCCTCTCAAGGTATCTGCCCTGGGTTACCCGAAGAACCAAATATTATCATTAGTGACTCGATAACGGAAATCCTCGGGTGCGACGCATGTCCAGATGACTGCAAACATCGGAGACTTCTCAGCGAAACCCAAGACACTGAAAAAAATGCAAACCTCGCTGTACAGCGTATTGCAGAAAGCCCGCATTACAACGGAATTGGGAAAAACCAACACTGCTGCTCGGAACAGTATACTAGCAATCATGAATATTACTTAACAGAGCTCCTCTCTCCGATGTACAGGCCCCTGCGGGAGATCCAGGTGGAGAACAAAGAGCTAAGGGAACAAAACATTAAAATCAGTAGAAGTCAAAAGTTATTAGAAGAAAAATTAAATACACTACTAGCACAATTACAACTAATAGATAGAAGAGTTGACACTGCAGTACTAGCTATGAAGAAACAGGAAAATATGACACAATACAAGGATGCGGATAAGACGCGGACAGATCAGCATACGCAGACATCCAAATTACAGAGTGATACGAAAGGAAAAGCAAGGAATGATAAGAATAATAACTTTAGAAATGAGGGAGGCAAGTCACTACTGCGTCTAAGAGTGTCAGGATCTGAAATCTCCACTGAGAAAATCTACACGACTAGGCCAGAAACAAGAATAGATCCCGCCAAAGCTAGTTCCCCTCTCCCTATCTACCCATGACAACCCCCAAAGCACAATGACGACTGAAATAAATACTGGGTTTAATAGACAACCCTACCTTTGCGCAGATTGCGGCCCTTCCCCCGAAGGTACCGCAGCAAAACAAGACGAGTGAATCTGGCCCATTGATACCCTCCCACACAAATCAATCCATGTTTGAGAACAATCTCGCGGACTATAGGGTTCAAAAAACAAATCAAATCAAATCAATGATGAGCAGAATAGAACCGAGACCACAACGAAACGCGTAGCAGGGCACAGTCAGAGGCTTGCCGATAGATTTAACATATCCTCTGTACAAACCAGAGGAAAAATATTTATCTCAAGACTCAACCCGCAGACAGGGCCAAATCTCATTAAAGAAATGTGCGACAGAGGATGTGATGTGACAGAGGATTAGGGATTGACGTAGAGGTCAAGCAAATACGCACAAGACATCCTACATATTCTTCTTTCATACTCTCCTGCCCACTAAATAGTGAAGGACGGCTCTTGGACAGAAACATCTGGCCAGTAGGAACGCTAGTGAAGACATACAGAGAAAGGGCTGGGAGGCCCACAATTAGGAACAGCACAGCGAACCTACGAAGAGCCCAAGAGTAATCAACAGTCAATTTAACTTTCGCAAAAGAATCGAACCAGATTATTATCTTCTTACAAAACGTAAGAAGCATATCGAATAGGCTTCACGCACTACAAACCTTACTACTCAACTCGGAGAATGATTGCATATGCTTAGTTGAAACATGGCTCCATAATAACAGACACCTTGACGCCCTTGCACACTCCTCCGGTTACAATTGCATCGCAAATGGAAGAGAGAGTAAAAGAGGAGGCGGTGTAATGATTCTTTTCAAGAAAGGATTCACAGTAGTCAACGAACTCGGGGCGCAATCGAAAAATTTCGAGACTATCATCGTCGCTTTTGGTACGGAAACGAGATTTCAATTAGGCTTAATATATCTATCACCGGAGCACACTAAAGAAAGCAGAGCCGAGCTTCTTTTGTGGCTCACCTCAAACCTGAGCACGAACAGACACAATCATAATGGGGAACCTAAATATGCCACTACCAAAACTTCGGGAGGCAAAAAGCGAGTTGGACAAATACAATGCAAGCTTTAAACATGCTGCAATTGAAAACACCAGCAACAAGAGGAACTCAGTGCCTAGACCTCATATACTACAATACCCCAGATATAAAGTGAGGAATAACTATATGAAATTCACTTCTGATCATCAACCACTCACGTGTGAAGCCACATTAAGAAGAATATGGGGCATCCGCCAAACTGGTCCATATCCGAAAAGTGAAACAAAGATAATCTTCTCATCAAAATATATTAAAAATGACGTCATTCTGAAACACCTGATGGCATACAATTGGCAAAACCTACACCTTTTGGGCACTGATGATGCCTTATCAGCGCTCTCACAATCACTCATGCATATGGCTCAAGAAGGAGCATCGAAGGAAATAAAAGTATCAGACAGGGCAAAACTCTGGTTCAACTCACAATTGAAAATAATCTTCAAAAATAAACAAAAATTGTTCAGGAAATGGAAAAGAACTGGGCATCCAGAGGACCACACCCGGTTCAAACATGAAAGAGTACGTTTCATGAAGGGGAAGAAATGGGCACACATAGATATGGCTAAAGCAAAACTAAAAAAAAGGCAAAAGAATTGTCAGCAAAAACAGCCTCGTGCATAAAATGACTGAGACATCCTGGAATGGACCGAAGCTACTTTCGTAACACTCCTCAAGGAAAATCAAATTGGCAACGAAGCAAACAGTAACAGAATACAAGAGGTAATCAAGAGGTTTAAGGAATCTATCAATAGTAATTGGATTGTCACTAACAATGAACATCTAAAGGAAATCAATATTAGCAGAGACAACTTAAAAAGTCAATCAACAGCATCCCAAATAAAGCAACAATTGGCCCAGATAATTTCTCACTATTTATGATCAAAATCCGTAGCTGTTACATCACCGATGTACTACTACACATATTCCAGAGAATATTGATGGAGGAGAACTTTCCAAAGCTATGGAAAAGCTATTTTGTAAAACCCATCCCCAAAACAAAACATTCAAAATCTGTAAAAGACTTCAGACCAATCGCTATCGGATGCTCTCTGCAAAAAAAACTTTGAAAAAACAATCCTGCACACCATTATCAAGCATTGCTTTAAGCACAAGCCAGAATATCTGCACTCAGTACTGCTACAGAGATCGACCATCACTAACCTCATGGGGACTCTGCTAATGATCCAGCAAGCACTAAACAGCAAGCAGCAATTGAGTGCTGCCATTATCAACCCACTGCAGGATGGAAGCCTCCTCAACAATTCATGCTCAGGGAAATGGACCATAATCTGCCACGCTGGTCCAGTGCGGGTTGGCAGATCGACCGTATTCAGCAGTCAGGGGCTTGAACCCCGGTTTACTCAAAGAGCGTATGCTACTGCACTCCCGCTCCTGACCACTCGGCTATTGTTATTATTTTTTTAATTATTATTATTATATATTTTTATTTTTATTTTTTACCCCCTAACTGCACCATGGGTGGTTTTTTTTTTTTTTTTTGGTTCTTCTTTCTTTATCTCCTCCCTCTGGAATGGGTCCCCAGAGGAATCTGTCCCACCACTCGGTGGGTCAGAGTCTCTCTTGAGACAGTACGTATTTTGCTGGGACTGGCCCACCTTCCCGTGGTGTGGACGAGTACCCAGAATCTTCTGTCCAGGTGACTGACAAATTACAGTGACAAACGAAAACATGTAAGCAAAGTATGAGGTTGAGAAAGGTGCCCCGCAAGGCGGAGTCTTGTCTGCCACAATTTTTGCCATAGCCCTTGAACCCTTCTTAGCCCAGAACAAGAAGCACATACGCCGATGATATAAAAATTTTTATTGTCTCAGAAGATCAGAAATCAGCTGACTACCACAACCAAGTGGATAATACTAAAATAAAAGAACTTCAAGAGTATCTAGATTGTATCGGGCTGCAGCTGAATGAAAAAAAGACGGCACAAATGACTTTTAAAAATAAAATAAAGCCAAACAAAATGGAAATATATGTGAACGGCATCCTCGTCCAAAAGGCGCAGTCACACGTTGACCTTGGACTCAAGTAGAACGAAGGCCTCACCTTCCGCCCGCACTTCGCATACATCCGTAACAAAACATACGCGGCGCTTTTGGCAACCAAGCAGGAGCTCACTGGTATTAGAGACCCCGGTCTGATGAAACAATACATCAACAGATGTGTTACTCCTATTCCCCTATATGCGACACAAATTTGGTCTTCGGCTCCCGAAAGCAGTATCAAACCCTTTCTAGGACTCGAATACTGGCTCTTGAGATGGCTAAACAGAATTTCAGCTAAGCCTTTTACCATCTCAAGAGCTATACTATACTCCAATTTAGAGGTCACACTCTGGAGACAAATAATCACGTCAAGAAACATAATGACGCTCGCTCAGCTTTTAACGGGACGGCTGGATGCACCGATGACCATGAAGAACCAAGACGAGTTGCAGATAAAGAACTGCAACTCAAAGCGGCATTTACGCAGTTGGATAGCCTCGGAAGATTCTTTCCAGCAAACACCATCCAGCTATTCAATAACCTCAATAGCAACCCTGAAAGGCTCTGCACTTGCAAATCCTACAGAAAGGAAGTTCTCGGAAAGTCCTACTTGCAAATACAGATGTAAGGATACAGTTTCAGCACATTGTTCTGCCAGGCACGAGCCACTGGGCTTTAGGTAGGGTTATCATCCGTCCTCTTTTTAACCGGATTTGTCCGGGTGGATTTTTATAAATTTGTCTAAATGTCCGGTTTTTATATTATACGCCATTTTTTATGCATGCTCGACGAAAACTACTGAGTTACGTTATACAGAATCTTTTTCGGAATAGGAGACGATTCTTCAACTCGAATTTCCGTGTTCACAATTAGGCAGAAGACCCCGACGACGCTCAGTTTAGTGCATTGAGATTGTTATCAACCCACGCCTGCTTCAGAATTTACGCACATATAAATAAATTTTATATAGTCTAGCAATACAATATATTGTATTGCTAGAGAGTAGATAACGCGTGAAGATCAGATGGTGTGCTAGAAAGAGATATATAAATTACAGGAATTCCAGCATGTCAAATAAATACTGACAGTTAGAGGGACTGTTTCCTCTAGAAATTGATTGCAGAATATGAAAACGTGGATTTGAGCTGTGTGCACACCAAATTGATCGAAAGTTGTGTATTGTCCACTAAATTTGGTATACTTATCAACGATCCAATCAAGAGGCAGACACTAGTTTATTTAATACCAAAGTTTACCTTTTTTTAAAATACTGTTTTTCACTTTAATTACAAAAATATTTATTATCCATCTTTATACCTGTAGGTACTTTTCTGCAATTAGGTTAGTTTAGTTGTGAATGTAAAACATAACCTAACCTTAATCAGTGTTATGATCTTATCCTGTGCTTCTGTTATTACGCGATGTTATCCTTATCACGGGTTGTTCTTTTAAACTGCCAGTCTCCCTGAATCGTTGAATGGCAGTTTGTACTCGTTTAAAGTGAAACACCTAGTTTTTGCCAATACATCTCATGGAATAACTTTCTTTATACAGAGTTATAATAGTACTTATTTTTCAACACCCAATTCCTTATTTCTTGACATGTTTATCACAAGAAACACAAAGCTTACTTTCTGAATGATGGGGCGTTCGATTTTATAAGTTAAATCTCTTACTTCTCAATTTATGTTATTGCAAAACACTCTAGAATCATCTACAATCTTCTATAATACTGAACAATACTCTCACTTTCTAGAATATTCTAGACTCATCTACAGTGTTCTACACCTTTGTGGAATATTCTATAAATTTCTTTAAGTTTTCTGATTTTTATACATAATAGAAAATATAACTGTATATTTATAAATATTTATAAGTATAACTTATAAATATTTATAACTGTATATTATAAATATTTATAAATATAACTGTCCCATCACATACAGAAGAAATGCTGTACCTGAAATCTGTCTAGAGGCTATAAGGTGGCAGCCCCACCACTAGACTTACCCCGCGAAAGGCTGGTAACCTATCCGGGGGACATTCTAAATACTCGAAATAAGCTCAAGGGAAAAAACTGGACGGATCTCAGACAACGCCCTAGGCAATGGATATAGGACTACGATTAAGGAACTTAAAGTAGCAACTTGGAACGTTAGGGGAATAAATCACAAATTAGATGAATTGACCATGGAACTAAAAAATAGAAATATTAACATAGCAGTCATTACCGAAACAAAAAAGAACAAAGGATCCAAAGAAATAGGTACCTTCATAATGACATACTCCGGCGTACCAAGTGAAATGTGGGCATCATCGGGAGTTGCTGTTACAATAAAGAAAGAATGGGAAAACAAAATATTAGACTACTCTTGGATATACAATCTTATACAATAACAATCACTGGCATCTACGCACCAGTAGAAGGCAACACTGATGAAACCACAGAATTTTATGACGAATTACAACAGATTATAGACCAAACTAACAAAAACGAGTATCTCATACTAGCAGGAGATTTTAATGCAAGGGTTGGTGCTCAATCAGTAGACAAATGTATAGGATCAGAACCCGTGGTCAACAATAATGGAAGATGACTGATAGACTTCTGCATTTTTAATAAACTTAAAATTGCAAATACTTTTTTCAGACACAAGAATATCCATAAATTCACATGGGAAGCAAGAAACACAAAGTCTATAATAGATTATATTATCATTAATGAAAATTTAAATGACAAAATTAGAGATGCTAGAGTATTTAGAGGCAGTGAAATTGACAGTGATCACTACCTAGTAGAAAGCACTTTCAAAATAAAAAGAAATTATCTTAATAAAAAGAAGAAAATACCAACAAAAACTATTAAGAAATTAAAAATACATTTGTTGGAAGACGAAAGCACTAAATTCCTGTATGAAAGTCGATTGAAAGATAAACTCAAATCAGATGAAAGTGATAATGTTGAGGAAATCTGGTCAAACATGAAAAAATCAATTCTGGGAGCTGTTGAAGAAAGTCTTGGATATAAACCTATAAAAAATAAAAACTGGCTAAGAACTTGGAATGAAGAATTGAAACAAACAATCAAACAAACAAGAAAAAAAAAAGACCTATAAATTGTTCCTACAAACTAAAGACCTACACCTACACATAAAATATAAAAAGCTTAGAGCATAAGTCAGAAAACTAACCAGAAGAATCCGACTAGATGACTAGGATAAATTTGTTAAATCTTTAGAACGTGATATCACGGGCCCACAGAGAAGAGGTTTTAAAATTTTTAAGAATTTACAACTAGACACAAATGATCAAATAAAAACCAACTCCATCTCCCAAGCAGAATGGAAGCAACACTATTCCAAACTATGGTATAACCCAGGCACTAGGGAATTGGAAGATGAATCTATGATAACCAAAGATGAAGAAAATATAACAATGGAAGAACTAGAGTTAATATTACAAAAATCAAAAAACCGAAAAAGCCCAGGCATAGACAATTTGAATTTAGAACTATTTAAATTTGGGGCACCTTACTAAAAAACGCACTACTAAAATTATTTAACACCATATGGCATAAGCAACAGATACCCAAAGATTGGGAAACAGGAATAGTAATCAATTTACACAAAGAAGGCTCCAGAAATAACCCTAACAACTACAGAGGGATAACACTGTTGTCAACTGCTGCAAAGCTATACTCTAATATACTAAAGAATAAACTTAATAAATACAGTGAGCAATTCTTAGAAGAAGAACAATGTGGGTTCAGAAAAGGGAGAAGCACATTAGATGCCATTTTCTCACTACAACAAATTTTGGAGAAAAGAAGAGAATTCAATCTACCAACATTTCTGCTCTTTATTGATTATGAAAAAGCATATGACAATGTAAACCGGAAAAAAACTTTGGCAGATTCTAAGTGAAGAAAATATCCCATCCCAACTCCGGAAAGCGATCCAAAGCCTATATAAAAACTTCAAAGTCTGTATAAAATATTCTAATGCCAACTATCAGACCCAATTAACACCAATAAAGGAGTGAAACAAGGATGTGGACTATCACCAAATTTATTTAATATCTACATCAATAAAATTCTTAAAGAATGGAAACAAAACAATTAACAACGGAATACAGTTGAACAACAGGAATAAAATCCAAACTATACAAAGGGTACTAGGAAAGTTTTGCAATATGATGCAACAATGAATCACAGGAAGCTGCTTGTTGCTGCATGTTGAGACATGTTCATACGTGCATAGTAGCCGCCGCACCAAGTCGATGGGCTCAGTTATTCATTAGTAGTGAGAGTGTAAAGTGCTTGCGATGGCATCGTGGTCACGAAATGAGATAAGGACAGTTTTGCGGTATAATTTCGTGCGTGGTTTAACCATAGACCAGTGCTTAGAAGAAATGACTCTTGCACTAGATGATGATTGTCCACATCGTACAACGATATTCAGGTGGTATAGAGAATTCCAAAGGGGAAATTTCACTCTGGAGGATTCTGAGAGGCCGGGAAGGCCACGAACGTCAGTTACGGAGGAAAACGTTACTGCTGTGAGGAAAATGCTTGACGAAAACAGGCGAGTGACCTACCAACAGATAGAGGATACTTTGGGCCTAAATGCACCAGCAATTCGTTCGATTCTGCAAGATCATTTGCACGTGAAGAAACTTTGTTCTCTCTGGGTGCCGCATCAACTGACTGAAGAGCAGATGACACGACGTGTGACTTGGTGCCGGGAGATGTTAAAAAAGTTTGATAAGGGACAATCTCGGTATGTGAACAACATCGTGACAGGTGACGAGACTTGGCTGTACTATTACGATCTGCCGACCAAGGCTCAAAACAAAGTTTGGGTCTTTGATGATGACGACACACCCGTAATTGTCAGAAAATCCCGATCTGTAAAGAAGAAAATGATAGCTGTATTTTTCAAATCGAGTGGAATTGTGGAACGTGTCGTTTTGGACACGCAGAAGACAGTCACAGCTAAGTGGTATACTGAACAATGCCTGCCTAAAGTCATTGGATCTATGAAGAACCTGCGGCCAAAGTCAAGAATGGACACCTGGTACCTCCATCACGAAAATGCTCCAGCTCACCGCGCCAAAGCCTGCACCGAATATTTGACCACGACAGGACTGAAACTTCTCGAGCACCCTCCCTACAGTCCAGACCTTGCTCCCTGCGACTTTGCACTGTTCCCGCATGTGAAAATGAAGCTAAAAGGGAGGCGGTTTTCCAGTGATGAGGACCTTCTACGGGCTTGGGACAACGAGTGTGCTTTACTCCCTAGTGAAACTTGGCAGAACTGGTTTAAAGATTGGTTTCGGAGGATGGAGAGGTGTAATTGAATGTAGAGGAAATTACTTTGAAAAAATTAAATAAACAAAGCTGTATTGCAAAACTTTCCTAGTACCCTTTGTATTATATGCCGATGATCAAGTTATAATTGCAAAATCCAAAGATGAACTACAGATAGCAGCAAATGAACTTAATAAAATATGTAAAAAGTACGAGATGAAAATCTCCACCTCAAAAACAAAATCAATGGGATTATGTGGAAAAAACATACAAAGAGTCAAAATTGTTATTGATGATAAAATAATAGAACAAATATCTGACTTCACCTATTTGGAAAATTTAATATTAAATGAAGGGAAAGACATCCACACTAAACTACAAAAATATAATAAAATGAATGGAACGATTAAACACCACTTCGGAAAACAAATGACAACTGAAACAAAATTACGACTGCACAACATCACTTCAAAACCAGCTCTCTTCTACAGCTGTGAGACTTGGGTCATAAATAAGAAAGATGCACACAAACTAGAAGCAGCACAAATGAAATTTTTAAGACCATTATTAGGCTTTACAAGACTAGACCACCAAAGAAATATAGATATCCGCGAGAAATTAAAAGTAGATAACATAGTAAATGACATAAAACGGTATCAGGAAAAATAGAACAGCCACATAGAAAGAATGAACCCAGGCCGGATCCCAAAATTAGCCTTTAACTACAAACAAGAGAGATGTTGGTCGACCACGATGGCGAGATCAAAACCACTTTCAAGAGCTACAACGGAACAGGTCTTAAAAGACCTAAGCCGGACCAAGTTCATGATGATGAGAAAATATTTTAATAAAAATTGGTAAACAAGTTGGTCCTATTCAATAAAAATTTTGATAATTAAGAAAAATTATATAATTCCAAACTTTTAGGGGGGGAAGTGTACTTAGATTTCAGAACAGCTTTTTGATACTATTGCACATAAAATACTGCATGCACAAACTAGGCAGTATGACATTAAAAACAAGTTACTGCTATGGATAAAGGGAATGTTGAGTGGGAAAAGACAATAATTAGCAATGGGCACTGCTTTCTTGGACTAATGTTACTGGTGGATTCTTCTCCCCATGATTCAGTGCTGGGCCCATTGTTGTTATCTATATTTATTAATACACTGATCAAGGCGTCAGGCTTAACGTATAAGTTTGCATATGATATGAAGGTTGGCAGGGTAGTTAATGATAGTAACCAGGATACACTACTGCAACAAGCTCTAGAAAAATTAGGTAGATGGGCTGAGAAGTTGTAATTGAAATTTAACACTGACCAATGCAAGGCACTGCATATGGGTAATGGTAATTCCAGAATAACATGCCAGCTGTGTGGTACCACACTGAGGGTGGTGGAGAATGAAAAAGATCTGGAGTAACTGTGTATTCAGATATGAAATTCGATTAACAGTACTGAACGGAACAGTTGGTTGTTGTCGGGTTTTAGGCACATCAGCAACTTACGTCATATTGCGCAGTATATAATATGTCTGCAAATTGAATGTTCTGTGATCAATATGCTGTTTGCTGGACGAAAAACTATGCTACCTTCGCCCTATACCAACCAACTCAGCGAAGCTGTGAAAAAAATCCACAGAAATTCCTCTTGTTATCGAGGGGATTCGAACTCGGGTCTTTTCCACCTGGTGTGAGGAGGACGGCAGAGATATGGAAGTAATTAACCTTGTATAACGCAGTGCTTATACCACACATTGAGTACTACATACAGATATGGACGCTTCATTTTACAAAAAGATGTGGATCTGTTATAAAGGATGCAGAAAAGAGCAAAGAGATTAGTGAGTGGAACATAAAGTTGTGCTCTTACCAACAACAGCTTCAGTTTTGCAAGTTTCAGCGTCTGGAGAATAGGTACCAGCGAGGAGATCTGATTGAGATGTTTAATGCTAATAGAATCCTTCCTCTTTCTCGAACTACAATCGAGGGAGCATAAATTCATTGAGGAAGGATGTTTGCAGGATGGATGTGTGAAAATTTTCAAGAAAGCATTATACGAACTATTAGAGGCGATGGACAGATGATAAGGGAAGGGTTTTTTTTTTTTAATGATGTTGTATAAGCTTACTCCCCCCCCCCTCAGTAGATTTTTCTAGTGCCTGGTATTTTTAAGAAAATTAAATTTTCTATTGGCCAATCAGAAACAAGCGCTCCGTTCGTCGAGATTTATAATCCTTATCTTCCACGAGCACATTACATAATATGGCAGGTGGTATTAGATATCAAATTCTGATATAGCATGCAAATTCCGCGTATCCAATAGAAATTAATCTGCTACCTTAAAGAGCACCTTAACTAAAATCGAAGAAAATCCCCGGCATTGTGAGCACCTGATTATAAAGGACGAGCAGCGCTACGCGCCTTTACCGAGTTTGCGCAGTCTGTCTTCACTGCTAGACGGGTTAGGCACCCAAACACCACCCATTGAAGATCAAAGAAAGAAACTTCCTGGATATGACAGTTCTCTCAGAAGGGGAAAAAAAAAAAAAAAAACCCTCCTTCCTTCATCCCAGGAGTGACAGAACCCACCAGCACAGCTCAGCTGCTGCCATTAGGCCTCCCTAGCCACGCTCCCTTGCGTGGTCCTTTGCCACCACTCCCCGACGGGAGGGAGAGATTACCCCTGGTGTCCCTCCTCGCCACCCCTCTTTTTCACTCTGGTGGAGCATGGGCCTGCTCCACTGACTTGGGGTCATCTTCTCTATGGATCCCGTATCTCCATCTTTTCCCCCCGTCTTCAGTCTCCCTCCCCTTCTCTAACTTACAACTAGCGTCCGAATCAACTCCAAATTGCTTGAGCCCTACACCCAAAAACTTAATAACATTAAATGCTACAGTAAATAACTATAATAGTGGTGTACCTGGGGCGGAGTGGGGCAACGTTGGGTCCCATTAGGGGGCCAGCGGCTAAATGACCAGATGAACAACGGTACACGACACTACACAAATACAAAATCCATATACTTTTAAACCTCTGGCATTGACAGTGTTCTGTTTCACACCCACAATGTATAGCACGCAGAGATGGGGGGGGGAACCCCTGGTGCTGTTTGACACTAAACACACTCTACTACCTTAAACAGCAGCACATTATTCATGCCTGTAAAAACACTGATTGCGACCACATCACTTAATACCCATTATTTGGCTTGCTCAATGAGTTAGCCACATCTCCAGTACTCATGATAGCAAGTCATCGTCGTTTACATGGTTCTTTGGGCTGTTGGACGAATTGAAACTGGACAGCCGCAGCGGAGGTGGCATGTTGACTTAATGTGTCACGCAGTGTCGTCTCGGCACTACGGAAGCAGTTACAGGAGACACAAACCATGACAAAGTCGGTCAAGGGCTACGTCAACTAGAACGGACCGCTATGTGGCTCCAACAGCAAGACAGAACCCTATGATGTTCTATTATCAACGGTTTTCTGAGGCCACTGCAGCCATAGGTGAAAACATTTCCAACCGGACTGTGTTAAGAAGGCTCAAATTCGAAGTGGACTCTAAGCAAGGAAGCCACTGGTTTGCATCCCTTTAACCCCAAACCACCGCAGAGCTCGCCGAAACTGGTGCCATGAACAACATGTGACTCCGAGCCATGAATAATGGCGTACAGTTCTGTTCTCTGATGTGTCCCATTTTAGGCTACAAACAGATTCTAGATGTTATTTCATCTGGAAACAACGAGGAATGTGGTACCATCGCTTCACCATCAGAAAAAGCGACACTTACAGTGGAGGCGTTGTTCTCGTGTGGAGCAGAATAATGATCAACGGCCATCCCTCTTCATGCTTTTAATAGGAGCACCGTAACTATGCAGAGGCACCAAGAACAGATCCTCGAACCCCATGTGCGACACTTTTTAGTGTTGCGGTTGTCCCAGATTTTCTTTTCATGCACAACGCCACTGCACATTGAGCTCAAAGTTGTTGAGGAATACCTTGAAACTGAAGATATCCAGCGAGTTCGTGGTCAGCACGATCACCAGACTTAAATCAGATCGAACATGCGTGTGACACCCCTGGGCGTCGCATTTCACACCGATAGCCAACTCTTCCGTCACTTGGTGAGCTAAGATCTGCACTGGTGGAAGAATGGAATTTGTTGCCACAGAATCTTATAGACACCCCTATATCGAGCATGGTGTTCCATATAAGGGTGTCTATCAGGTGCCTGCCAGGAGTGTTTAACCGATGGAGGGGATCATACGCCGTACTGACGTATGTGACCATATTTTCGAGCATCTTGTATCGACTTCTGTAAAGTGACCTTTTTGGTAATTCTTATACAACTCCTATAAATGTCCGTTATACCTGTCCGAAGTTTCTCGCTGTCTCCTCATTTCATCGTAATTCTATGGTACACCACCATAACAAATCTTGTCGCTCTTTATCGCATGCTGCACGAGTTACACCGCGTTTTTTTTAGATGTTCTGTTAATTTTGCCAAACAGTGTATAAATAAATAAACAATGCAGGTCGGTGGCGGCGGTATAATAGTGAGCAGAGTGTTTTTGTGGTGCACACTGATATCAGTGGAGAAACATTGGATGACAGAGATTATCTGGAAATTGTTCCTGACTAGGCACATCCACATCCCTTTATGGCTGTAGTGTACCCATCTGCGAATGGGTTCCTCTAACAGGCCAGTGCACAATGTTACAAGGCAGAATTGTTTGGGAATAGTTCCAAGAACAAAATAGAATTCAGCCTACTGCGGTGGCCTTCCCAGTCACCAGATATCAACTCAAATAAACACCTGTAGAATAAACTTTTTGGAGTTAAGATCCGCAACCATCAAATTTACAACTGTGGAAAGCAACTGAGTCAACCAAGACCAATATCCTTTTGGCACACTTTCGACATCTCATTGGATTCATGCCATTACGAATCCAGGGTGTTTTGAAAGCTAAAGGGAGACCTACTTGCTATTAGGCAAGTGTACCTAATAAAGTGGCCACTCAGTGCACATTGGTCTGTGTATTATATACATTGTTTGATAACAAAAAATAGATACAATAAATAAATCAAATAAAATAATCCTAGAATAGAGCTACCCATTTATATTTAATTTGCGCGTGTTAAGCGCCAAGCTAAGGAAGTCACAATCCATAATAGCGTCGATCCATTTTATCTCTACCATGATCAAGTTCGAAATTCGAGCCCAAAGAATTTAAACGTGGAAATACGAAAATAACCAATTCATTTAGTTACAGGGACTGTTCGGGCACAATTGTACCGTTTTTTTTTCTTTTCATCCCAATAAACTAATTACAGTAAACGCAGTAAAATCCGGCACTTTTCTTTTTTTGCTCTAAAATCTTGCTTCCTTGCATCATTTGCTAATACCACTACTATCACTAATTTTAAAAAAAAAATTAACATTTTACAATCAGGAAATATTCAAAAAGAAATTCGACACTCGTGTCAAAGATTGCATTTGTTTTTAGGAATTCATACAAAAATGAGCGAGAGTTCTTTCTTTACAAGATGCTTTCAGGATTATCTTGTGTTTTATTAATCTGTTTTTCCGTCCAGCAGAATTTAAACTGCGTGAATAATGTAATGGGTGTTAATCTCAGCAGAACAAAGAGTGCATTTGCAACGAACTGTCCTGATACTACTTATTTACAAACAGATCGCTGTTGTTTGTTATATTTTAGGGGCATTGGGGCTTTTTATTTTATATGTTGTATTTTAGGGACTTTGGCCATGTTTGTTTATTATGTCTATAAACTCTGTGTGTGTGTGTGTGTGTGTGTGTGTGTGTGTGTGTGTGTGTGTGTGTGTGTGTGTGTGTGTGTGTGTGTGTGTGTGTGTGTGTGTGCGCGCGCGCCGCGTGTGTGTTCTGTAGTCGATTTGCCTGTTTCACTGGCAGAAAAACTCCCTGTTTCAGGAAGAATAATCATGCTACCCACACCTGAGACCAACTAACTCAGCCACGTCGTAAAAAACGCTCATAAAATTCCTCACGTCATCGATGAGATTTAAACTCAGGTCTTTTACACCTGGCGTGTAGAGGACTGTTGTTGTTATTTGGTTTTTAGGAGCATTAGCAACTAAGGCCATACTGCTCCCGGAATATGCGGTGGTCATTCCGTGACCTTTACGCATCCTCCGTATTTAGTGGTCACGGGGTGGAACCCCGGTCTAATCAAGAAGCGTGTGCTACGCACTGCTGCTCCTGCCCATCTGGCTACGGAGACGCCTTTCAGAGGACTGTGATTATAAACTGTGCTGCCAGTGAGGGCAAAACAGATCGCCTCGTTAAAAATTTAGACCTATACGAGAGCCTCTTTCGGGACCACCTGGTATCTCCATTAAATAGAAGGTGGTCCCTAGTGACAACACGCGCACAAAACAGTCTTAAAGTTGTTCGATGTAAGCTACCATGCACTGCTGTACGAAATCATTTTTCAAAATTTTAATACAGCTAGAGATACCTGTTGTGTTAATACCGGCAAACTCTTTAGAGGCAAGTTTGTTCTGCTGTGAGAATTAAGAACATTGCAATATATACGCAGTTTAAATAATTATGGCCGCAAATACAGATGAAATGATAAGATAATCGTTTTAAACATTTACAGATGTAAATAAATTTAGCTGTTTGTGCTTGATAGTTATTAAAATGTGCTCCTCTAAAACTTCTCAACCACTGTATATGCTTCGCTAAATTCCGAAAAAAAATTAAAAACCCGACACCTCGCAATCCCCGAGAATTCCGGATTTTATGAGTTTACTGTAAATGGTGAAGTTTTTTATTAAGTGTTTACTTTAGTACCCTATGTAATGTCCTTCTCAAATTTAATTGCGAAATTCTTCGGTAAAATTATTTCGCGCACAATAAAATAAACTTTGTGACATTTCTGTAGAAACTGACGTGCTCCTTAAGTGTGCAACAGGTTTAAGAACGGGAGAGCAATACTGAGGACAAAAGAAGTTAAGTTATTGTACCCAGTGTGTTACGTTTCAGGCGCATTAGCAAACAGTAATAATTCATGATTTATAACAAAAAATAAATAATAAATAAATAAAACACTAGCAAAAAGCAACGACTTTTATGGGGAAATTGAGAACATTTTATTTCTGCGCATTGACTGCCTATTAATTCCTCCAACCAACGCATGGCAAAGAACAACCAGTGCTTTAAGATGTATATAAAATAAAATATATTATAATTATTATTAGCTACATGGAGCAAGGAAGCCTGAGGCTTATGCTGCACCAGCCAAAAAAAAAAAAAAAACAAAACAAATTCCCCAAAGTTAGTGTGTGTGTGTGTGTGTGTGTGTGTGTGTGTGTGTGTGTGTGTGTGTGTGTGTGTGAGAGAGAGAGAGAGAGAGAGAGAGAGAGAGAGAGAGAGAGAGAGAGAGAGAGAGAGAGAGAGAGAGTCAAAAGTAGAAGGGAATCACCAAGAAAGAGAAAAATGATGATATCCAGCTCAGGACCCTGGGTGTGCCAAGCCCATGCTCACCAGATGTGAGCCCCTAGGAGTAATGGATAGCCTTTGTGATATGTATGAAAAAAAAAAACAAAAAAAAACTTAAGAATAAATGCCTGATTTTTGGGAAGGCTCGACAAATCGTTCTATCAGATCGAAATATAAAATTTCATGAAAATCCATCCACTGGGGGAAGGAGTTATTACATGCGGATGGCCGGACAAATAATACTTGTCGGATTTCTATTTGTCCGATTTTATTTGGTAGTATTCTACGTAATAACCTTCTCAAATTTAATTTTAAAATTTTCAGTAAAATTATTTCGGGCGAAATAATTTCACTTATTTTCCAAGGGGAAGAAGGATGGCAACAAATCTTTTTAAAATGTCCAAATATAAAATTTCATGAAAAACCATCCACTAGGAGTCAAGTCATTATATGCAGACAGACGGATATGGTAAAGACAATATACTAATTCTCCTAAAAACTGCGCCGAACCTATAACAGCTTTTTTTTTTGATTTTGATTTGGTAGTTGTTGGCGCATCGGCTTCTGTGGCCATATTGCACCTCCCAAGGTTTTTGCAGTACTTTGATCCAAGCCCGAGGCGGGAATCGAACCCGCGACCTTTGGGTTGCCGGGCAGGTACTTTACCCACTCGGCTAGCCCGGTCGGCCACCTATAACAGCATTGACTGACTGGTAAGTTTAATACAGCAAAGCCGCATGTATGAACAGGAAGCCGAAAAAACACTGTACAACTGTCATTAGTTTGTCTGAAAACTCCGCTTGACAAAAGCAGAGTTTTCAGATAAATTATACCTTCTGCGCAGTCTTACTGAAGAGTAATAAGTGAATAAATCCAATTTAAAAAAATAAATAATAATAATAAATTTCCGTGTGGTCCAGTTCGCCCGCGTACAACAGGTGTTAGGAAACCTTCAAGGGATTCCAGGTACAGAAATGTAGCAGTAACCTATATAATGAACGCAATTTGCAGGGATGTTGTTTCAGACAGGATTTAGAGAAATACACAATACCCCCCCCCCCCCCCAAACAGAACCACTTTTGTAATTTCTTCGGCAGACTGAGCATCTTCGTAGCGAGTTCATTTTACTTACTAATGTTACACAATGCTCGCGAACGCACATGGTAGTAACGTTCATTATTAAAATCGGGGCTCAAAATGGAAAATTTCGCGAAACACTCGTTAGGGTAACAGAAGACAGTTAACGAGTATGTATGACTATTGATGCGTATGGCGAATAGGCATGTATATATATATAATCTTTATTGTATACAAAAGTGATATATACAATACACCCTTCACAGCAGCAATGCGGTTTTACATTGGCTAGTGGACAGGTACCTAATTCTATCTTTCCGTCCATTCAGAACCCTGATTAAAAATGTTTCCTCGTGGTGAGAAACATTTTCAATCACCTTGAGAGAAAATGAAACGTATAATATTGCAAAAATAAACCTTATATTAGCACTCTCATGAATTATCATTGCAATTCAATTGAGCCACCACTCTTTCAAATGCCTACACAAAACAAAGTAGCCACAAAACCATCACAGAAAACACAGGCTAACCACAACAAAAAGTAAGGTTAGGCGCATAAAGATTTCTTGTTATTTTTTTTTTTTTAATATATAATAGGCGCAACAAAGGTTCTTGTTATTTTTTATTATTTTTTAATATTTATAAGATCTTAGAAAAGAGTATACCAATTATCTGAATACATGAATCGTACTTATCGTACGTCCATCGACATGGGTTTAAACTCTTTACCTCAATCACACATCGGCTAAAAGCACTGCCTGAGAAAACATGCCACGTGAGGATCGACTTTCGATAGCAACATTTTCACAGAAACATACAGAAGGGCTCTTATGGTTTATTTCCACAGAAGTTCACCTATTTTCCAAGGCATATTTTCAAAGACAGGTCATGCTTTATATCCATATGACGAAGAAATCGCATAATGAATCATTCTCACCAAAAGAAAAGTATCCAAAGAGAAAACTAGGGATAGAATAAAACGGAAATTAAAAAAAAAAAAAAAAAAAAAAAAAAAAGCGACGAGAGGCTGTGCAGTCCCTCGTAATTTCTCTGTGACGTCACTGATAAAAATAGGGTACGCTTCCACGTGCTCAGCAGTGGCCCGGAAGACGAGATAGGAATGAACAGTATTTTCACTATCTCAGAGAGGCGTGTACTAGCATTTGGCAACATGTAAATATGAAGTACAGGAGTAAGGCCCTGGAAGTAATCTGTTTTTAGAAGTAGTTTGCCTTTTTTCTAAGTTAGTTTCCAAGTCGTTAAGTTATTCACGCATTTTCAAGTACCTACTTCCCACATACAAAACCCCATTGGCACAGCGACTGTAAGCAGGATCGTCTCTAAGATATGCGGAGCCCGAAGAGAGGTGGGAGCCGGGGGCCCACATCCCAGATAGATAAGTCGTCCTCTTCCCATGCAGATTCGACAAACAAAATATTAATTGGAGTAAAACCTCATAAACATTAATACCTCCTTTTTTCCTTATGCAGAGCGGAAATTTTTTTTAACAAAAGAACTTAATGACACAATCCCAAATTTTTTTTAAGAACTGTTTCGCTACCACTTTGTAAAATAAAAAAAATCATTCAAAAGGAAAAATAAAAGGCAAATAAAAACATTAGGGCATTTTAATTATTAGATAATGCATCTGCATATACTCTCACATGGAATTTTATAAAATTACGATGGCAATATCAAGTGCCTTTTCTTACCTCCCAATACTAGAGACCTCACCTAACCGTTCGGTCAGGAAGTCATACTCAGCCGTACGTTTGCAAAGAAACAAACAAAAAAAAAAAAAATAAATAAATTAATTAAAAAAAAATATATATATATAACAATTACACACGTATATATTATGAAAGCCAAAACACGAACGGTACTAGCAGCTACAGTACTTAGTACGGTACGCGGGTTGAAGGTTGGGAAGACAGAAGTAAACACTTGTTTATATTACACTTGAATTTCTATAGATCGTAATTTTCAAGAAATACATGTGAAGGAAGGTTTTCCCAGAAAGCTGAAGTTGAAAGGATAAATGAGGAATAAGAAAAGTTGGTGATGCATGTTTGAAGTTGGACAGTAAACGGATGATTACTGGTTGCGGCACGCGTTCGAACAGGGGTTTTGGGGGGGGGGGGAGAATTACAGAAGAGCAGTGGCACATGGAAGCATCTATAGAAAAAGGTATGCCGCAAAAACAGAACGTCTACGAGACAGAGGGCGGAGAGACTTCATAAGAGACGGGTCATTTATTAATCTGACTGCATTATTTGAATTTGGTCTGGAAGCCTCACAGAGGTTTTGGGAGGCACCATCCCAGATGCGAGAACAGTATTCCATAAACGTAAAAATGCGCCAAAGAAGAGTAAGCACAGCATTTGAGGACAAGCAGAGAATTACCATCAGGACCTTGAGCTTTCTTAGAATCAAAATTCTTCTGACTACTTTTGAAGGAAGATCACAGGACGCATCGAGTGGAGTGTATTGGGAATGGTTGGAAGTGGCTTAACATGATCATCAATACAAGGGTTAGAAAGAAAGTTAGTTGCTGGTAAGTCGGCTTTTTGGTCTTTTCAAAATCTAGTTTGGACTGATTAATAACTGCTTTACAATTATTGCGAGCTTTAGCGTAGGCATAAAACGAACCTGAAGATTTGTATGCGAGCCAATTGCGATATGGAACATTCTCATTTTGAACAGTCTTTCATAGACCTACTAAAAAACCAAAGTTTAGATAAAAGACGAGATTTTAAAGTGAAGTATGAAATAAAGGATTTCGTCCCTTTATTTCATTCTTCCAAATTTAAATATTTAAATCTTTTAAATAAAGATTTAAAACAGTAATGCAACCAAAGAAAAGAAGAACAGAAATCTCGCCAATCATCTCATTTTGCATTCTTGTAATGTCAAACAACACAAGGTTGAGAACGGCTACGAGAGAATGGCTCCACCGGAGAAGAGACCTCCAAGGCACCTTAGATCACATACGTAGTTGTGACTAAAGTGCATAGTGGATCAATCACGTCGACCGTGTACTTAGAATTATTCGTGGGAAAAAAGATCAAGGGTGTTGGTTGTGTGGTTAGAATTGTCTGGTATTCTGGTAGGTAAATGAACAATGTGTGCAAGGTCACTGGTAATTGCAAAAGCTTCAGCACCTCGACTGGCTGGGTCTGTTTGACTAGAAAACGAAATCCAGATGGAGTTAGGCACATTCAAATCACCAAGGAAATTTACCTCACTGTTAGAAAGTTGGACTGGATAAAGTTGGAGTTGGGAGAACGATAGACGCAACAGATGAATCTGAAAGAATGGCGGGGAGAGAGAGAGAGAGAGAGAGAGAGAGAGAGAGAGAGAGAGAGAGAGAGAGAGAGAGAGAGAGATTCTGAAGTACTAAGTCTCTAACAGGAAATATAAGAGCGAACACATGCACAAGTACCACCTTCGAAGTGAAAGGAATCGGACAGCGAATAATTAGGTCAAGTGAGATAAACAACAGTTAAATCAACTGATAACGAGGATTACATCAAAAAAAGTAATGAGACTTGACAGACTGTACGTGGAAATGGATATCATTTGAGATTGGAACTAAGATCTCGTATATTTGTGAAGTAAACGAAGAAGTATTTGGGAGAGTAGTTCTTTTTTGCAGATAAGTCTGTTCTATTAAATAAAATAAATAAATTTTCTGTTTATTCCCTGAATGTATACTCCGGGACGACCAAGTGGTCAGAGGAGTTCACAAGATAGACATAATACAAGAAACAGCACCGTATTCAGCAGTCACGGGCTTGAATCCCGGTCACTCAAGGCACGTGTACTTATGCACTCGCGCGCCTGACCAATAGACTACGGCGGCCAGGTCCAGCATTCTGTTTTCAGTGGGTTGAGCGAGTCTCAGACCTGGAACGATACGAGGCTTACGGTCCTTCGTGCGCTTTTTCCCGTCGACGATGTCGATGGGTTTTTTTTTTTTTTTTTTTTGGTAGTTGTTGGCGCATAGGCTTCTGTGGCCATAATGCACCTCCCAAGGTTTTTGCAGTACTTTGATCCAAGCCCGAGGCGGGAATCGAACCCGCGACTTTTGGGTTGCCAGGCAGGCACTTTACCCACCCGGCTAGCCCGGTCGGCTATGTCGATGGTGAAACGGCTGAGCAGACTACTATTCGTTTAGCTAACCAGGGCGGTAGTTTTGGTGCATCCAGTGAGATGTTTACCCTAGTTAAGCGAATAAGAAATCGAAAGGCTCCAGGCTTTTGATTTCTCCTGGCAACATTTCCGTTGAACTCTTGAAGGAATTTTTCCGTCAGTGTCCTAACTTACTACTTTCGTTGTATAACCAATGCCTCGAAGAAGGCACGTTTCCACAGAGTTGGAAAGAAGCCAGAATTATCGTTCTCCTGAAAGGAGACGATCGAGAGAGGACTGACCCGTCCTCCTATAGGCCTGTTGCCTTGCTATCTGTTCTTGGAAAGGTGTTTGAAGTTTGACTAATCATGACGTAATAGTATCAGATGCAAATGATGTAAGAAAGCAAGCATTTGCAGTCAGCCAAGAAAAAAAAAAAAACTTCATCCATCCATACCATCCAACAATTTATATGGTTATTCCCTGAATTTATTCAACCCATCCACTTCCACAACAGATGGAAGTCTGTTCCAACAATCAACCACCCGCTGGCTGAAGCAAACTTTCGCACATATCTTACAACTATCCTTCTTCAACTTCAATTTATACCCCCTCATGTGTGTGTGTAGCAAGAGGAAGAATGTTATTAGAATTTAGCTGACTCAAACCATTCAAGGCCTTAAGCACCTCAAACAGATCACCCCACAGGTGCCTAGTCTCCAGACGCTGCAATTTGCAGAACTGAAGGCTTTCTACGTTTCAGCAGATCTACTGTACATCCTTCCTAAAATGAGGCCTCCAGCCCTGTATACAGTACTCAAGATCCTGCCTAAGCACTGCCTTGTACAAGGGAATAATCACCTCCTTATCCTTGCTAACAAAACCCCATGAGCTGTCTTGGCAGCATGTCTGCACTGCCCAGAGAATTTTATATCTGACTGCACAATTACCACTAGATCTTTCTCGTTTTCCACTACCCTGAGTATAGTACCACACAGTACTCTGGGATTACTGCTACCCATATCCAGTACCTGCATTTGTCAATGTTAAACTTCAACTGCCGTTTCTCAGTCCACCGACCTAATTTTTCTAGATCTTGTTGCAGTAGCATAACGTCATTACTGTCCTTAACCACCTTGCCAACCTTGGTATCGCCTGCAAACCTAAACGTTAGCCTGACATGCCTTCATCAATATCCTTAATAAATATTGAACACTAAATAGGGGCCCAGCACTGAACCCAGAGGACGCCACTAATAACATCAGTCCAAGAAGAACAGTGCCCATTGATAACCATTCTGTCTTGTTCTGCTTAATTATCCCTTTAAGCAGAGCAGTAACTTGTCCTTAATGCCACAGTGCTCCAGTTTGTACAGCAGTCTTTATGTGCAACAGTATCAAAAACGGTCTTGAAATCCTAGTATATGATATCAAAATTATTTTTTGCATCTAGTTCCTTAGTCACTGCATCATAGTAACCTATCTGATTGGTTAGACAAGACTGTCCCTTAACAAATCCATGCTGTGAGTGCAGTAATAAGATTGTATTCAGTAGTAAGAAAATGTGAGGAAGATATAATGTGGAAAGTAATGAAATTTTTGTATATATCGTACACACGGCAAGAATATACCCACCTTCTTGACAGAACATTGCATCGACAATGACCCCCCCTGCATACACAACGCTTGGACTCCTTACAGTTACTATCTGGCAGAGTAAATGTAGCGAGAGACAATACAATAGCTGATGCGAATGCTTCCTAGAGAACTCTCTAGGAAGTTACTAACAAGTTCGGTCTGGAAGACATCTATCGAACACCGTTTTAGAGCTGTAAGGAAGACAGATTGCGATGAGTATAATGTATCTCGCCATTATGCTCATCATAATCTCAAAAGATATCAGTCATTTTCTGCATCATGGAAGAGATGGAGTTGCAGGAGCTGTGCTCTGGAGACTAAACATTGGTTTCACCACTTCAATCCTCCAATAAGCAAAGTGGTGGTATTGCACCGTTTGATTACAGTCATCTACCACCTGGTATTGCCTAGTAACACAGAGAAGTGGCAGGTTCCATTGGTGAGATTTAGTGTGTTTAGTGTCAAACGGCAACATGGATTTCCCCCATCTCCGCGTAGTATACATTGTACATGTGAAACAGAACACTCTCAATGCAAGAGGTTTAACAGTGTATGAAACTTGTATATGTGTAGTGTCATGTACCGTTGTTCCTCTGGTCATTTGGCCCCTATTGGGTCCCAACGTTGGTGAGATCTGCCGGCAGCTCTTAGGAGGCCATATGCACCCAGCACATGTTGCATATTTTCTCGGACAGAAACAGGATCTTCAAAGACGATAATGCGCCGTGTCATCGGGAGCGCACTGTTCACCAGTGGTTCGAGGAACACGGTATTAGGTAGGTGGTCATAATTCAGCAATCACTGTCATTACCTTCATACAGTGTACTATTGATTCCAATGAAAAATTGTTAATAACTAAACCCCTAACTGGTAAAAATGACCCCTTTCCCCTACATCTTTGTTATATTGCAGCCATTATATTCTCTCCATAACTGAATCGGTCATTCAGTTATCTGTTCATGTCAACCATGGGAAGTGTTTTTTCCAGGTGAAAATTTATAAATCGTGTAGGTATACGAGATACATTCAAGTTTCCTGAATATTACTATAAAAGTTTATTAATTGAACATTTAGGATTAGGAACCTAAACACCTTCAAAGTACTTTCCTTCTGCACACACACACTTGCTCCATCGGTCTTCCCAAGTTTTGAAAAATTGTTTCAAATCGTGATTTTAGCGAACGTAGGAATGTTTCAGCATTTTCTTTGATGTCACCCACTGCAGCTAACCGACGATACCAAAGCCCATTTTCTGTTTAGGGAACAGCCAAAAGTCAGACAGTGCAAGGTTCGGGGGGGGGGGGGGGGGAAGCTGCATGACTGCGATTTTTTTCGCAGCCAAAAACTGCTGAACTGCCATCGCCGTGTGACTGAGTGCGAGTGCATTTTCATGGTGCAAGATCCACCATCCTTCCATTTTTGAGGTCGTCTTGGCCTCACATTCTCATGGAAACGTGTCAAAACCTCAACGTAGTAAGCAGTCGTAATGCTTCTCCCACTGTCACAAGTTCGTGATACACTATGCTCTCATCATTAAAAAAAAAAAAAAAAAAAAAAACGATCGGCACACCCTTCACGTTGGATTTTGTTGCCTTTCTCCCCCCCCCTTTGGTAGTTATTGACGCATCGACTTCTGTGGACATAATGCACCTCCCAAGGTTTTTGCAGTACTTTGATCCAAGCCCGAGGCGGGATTCGAACCCGCGACCTTTGGGTTGCCAGGCAGGCGCTTTACCCACCCGGCTAGCCCGGTCGGCGGATTTTGTTGCCCGAGACTCCTTAGGCTGTGTGGACATTTTTGTGTACCATTCAGATAATTCCACATTGGTCTCGGGGTTGTAGGCGAATACCCAACTCTCATCCCAGTGAACACTTTTCTTAGGAAGCTCGGATTCTATGTAGATTTTTAGAATAAATCACCTGCGATGACTTTCAGCATTTCATGCAACAGCAAGAGAGGAGCAAACTTTGCACACAAGCAACGAATCCTTAAATCTTGCGTCAGGATTGTGTGCAGATAGTCCAACTTCAAGCGCAATCTCAACAAGTCATTTGCCTATCATTTCGCACTAGTTCCTTCGCTTTCCCGACATTTTCGTTGTTTTGTGACATCGACGGGTTCACACATGCGAGGTTCATCTTCCAGTGTTTCCTGTCCGTTTTTGAACCAATTAAACTACTCATAATTTGCTATTTTCTTCAAAGCATCATCTTCATAAACTTTCTATAATGCTTGCAGAGCACTATGTTCAAACTGCTGCATTTCGCAATCAATCAGCTGTGACAAACAATTGACGTCAAGCTAGTTCACGCCCGGCATGCGTGTGAACCAAGGTCAATGTCAACTCCCCACGAAACTTTACGGCCGTAACGCATACCATTTAAATACCAGCCTGCTATTTCGCGGACTTTTTGAATGTTCTACGTATTATTATTATACTTTCATTTTTCTATCAATTTTATTATTACATTTGTAATAAAATTAACTCTGTTTTTCAAGCTGACACTCCTTATGCTTTCTGTTTTAATAATATTGCTGTGAATCTCTTAAAAAATGTTACATTTCCAATTTGGAAAAGTAATCGCAAGGAAACTGAATGCTTCTCTTTTATTATAAATTTTCGTACCGATATTCCCATGTAATTTAAAAATTAATAAGTCCAAATATACAGTGCAACCTCCATATAACGCGCCTCTTCATACATTACCGTGGTTTCGGATACACCGCGGGTATGATCATCACCCCAAAAACGAATTATGGGAAAAAAAAAGTATTGCGTTCAAGGAACTAGCACTTTCATATTGTATATACTCGTATCTACTGTAAATCATGTAAATCCTACTACTGTATTTCCAAGAGGAGAAATTAGCTAAAAATTGCCTGTATATTCCTTTCGATATATTTAGTATTCACTTACAAAATAATTTCTGTAACCAACAGAACTCGTCATAGACTAATGACTGTAGACACCCAGTTTCTTATCCCCTCCGCTAGAGATGCAATAAAAGAGAACATCAAGGGAATGCTAATTACAAACAACTGGAAGGGGGGGGGAGGGGGTATAAGGCTCCCGGTCGTCAACTGCATTACATTACAGTACTACTTAAAAAGTAAATTTTTGTACACAACAGCAGCACATGGTATCCTTTCTTCAACTATATGTTACACTTTTTCGCTAGTAGACGAACCCACCGCTTAGCAGGTATATAGATACACTGCATTCACGTAGACGGTAATTCGATGACAGTATGGATAAACGTCGTGAGTTAACCGACTTTGAAAGAGAGATGATAGTATAGTGGGTGCCCGACGCATGGGCCACTTTATCGCGGAGGCGGTACAGAAATTGCACTATCCCCATTCGACAGTATCTAGAGTGTATTGAGAATACGCCATTTCCGAATAACATCTCATCGTGGACAGTGCTGTGGGCGGAAAAAAGTGGTGAATGAACGTGGCTGTCAACGTCTGTCTCACGTTTCAGCCAACAAGAGAGCAACAGTGGCACAAATCATCGCCGACTTCAACGAGGGAGGTTACAGAAACATCTCCACCAAGACCGGCCCCCAGGTGCCAAGCGATTTATTAGTGACTAAGCGATTCCCAGCGATATATATAGTGTTCTAAAAATATAGAAGTTCCTTTAATTTCATCGTTAATTCCTATTATTTTTTGTGAAGCAGCTCTTTATCTTACAATCAGTAAGTGAAGACACAGAAAGGAAACTCACCTTTCTTATTTTTTCTCCTATTCTTATTTTTACTAATCTAACTTACACAGCCGTTTGGTCACTAAGAGGCACTGCTCTTGCCTCCACGTGGCGGGGCTGGTAACCTGGGAGAGGAAAGTAACACTCCCAGGGCCAAAACAGCAAACATAAGTAGTAAAACAACTACTGATACTACAGGGCTTCAAGAGAAAGCCCTACAAAATAGAGATACAGAAAAGACAAAGTGACAGAAGACAGATATGGACCCACCAAAAATACCGACATACATAGTTATACATGCAACAGGAGATCAAACATTAGGACGTATGTCTCCCTTCGTAATTCAGAAAACTTTAGAGGGTCTAGTAGGATCTCCCAAGTCCGTTCGACGCCTGAGATCCGGGGACATACTAGTAGAAACAAAGTCCTAATCACTCCCAGAAGTTGCTAGCAACGACAATCTTTGGAGGATTTCCAGTAGTTGTAACACCACACAACACTCTGAATTCTTCCAGAGGAGTGATCTCCGAGTGGGACCTCTTAAATGTGTCAGAAGAAGAGCTCACAGAAGAATTAAGATGTCAAGAGAATTAATATCCTAAGGAATGGAAATATAATTCCAACAAGAACTCTAATCATAACCTTTAATACTCCGAAACCTCCAGCAACAGTCAAAGCAGGATATCTGAACTGCCAAGTAAGACAATACATACCAAATCCATTGCGATGTTACAAATGTCAGAAATTTGGACATTCGCAAATGGCATGCAAAAACTCGTCTACCTGTGCAAAATGTGGTTCTAAGGAACACGAGACTACAGATTGCTCTACCAACTCCTTGAAATGTATAAACTGTAAAGGGGAACACCCAGCCTACTCAAAAACGTGCGAAAAATGGAAACAAGAGAAATTAATTCAGAAATACAAAACAGAACACAACACAACGTACCAAGAAGCAAGAAGAATAATACAGCCATGGACTACAAACAAGCCATCATATGCACAAGCAGTGATCCAATATAAATCAGTAGCAGTTCAAACTGAAATTTCCATGCTGCCAAAAGAATCACTTAGTGGATTGAAGGCACAAAAGCAGGAGAAAATAGTGAATACTCCAATTTCTATTCACGCAGAACAAATACCAACAAATCAACACCACAACAAAAACCGAGGTAAACCTACAAACACCAAAGCAATCGAACAGATGGACATAGGAAAAATAAACACATCTGAAGAACCAGTACTAGAAATTTTCACAGAAGAAGATATGGACATGGACCGGCCTCAATACCCTAAAAAAGATAAGACAAAATATAAGAATGTTCCATTTCGGAAGCAACCCGAAAGCCCTAGGAAAACCCACTAATGGACCAGTTCATCCAGTGGAACTGTAGAGGACTACGAACCAATTACGACGATGTCCAGTATCTAATTACACACCATACGCCAATATGTTTCTGTCTTCAAGAGACATACCTTAGACAACAAGACAACCTTTCAGTGAAAAAATTATACAATGTATAGGAAAGAGAGAATAAGAGAGGGGCCAACACATGGAGGAGTAGCCATCTTGGTTCATAACCAAATCCCAACTGAACACATACCTTTAAACAGCAACCTCGAAGTGATAGCTGTAAGAATAACACTAAGATTTAAGTTAACCATCTGTTCAGTGTACCTTCCACCAGGATCAGATATAACTTTTGAAGAAATAGACCAACTAATCTCCGAATTCCAATCACCTTTCTGTATAATGGGAGATATGAATGGCCATAGTCATCTGTGGGGAAACACTGACATCAACAGACGAGGACGAATAATAGAAAGAATAGATCACCATAATCTTTCTCTACTTAACAACGGTAAACATACTTATTTTCACTTTCCTAGTCGTACGACCTCAGCAATAGACCTAACCATATGTACCCCTTCACTCCTACCAGAATTAAAGTGGCAAGTAATAGAAAACCCATACAGCAGTGACCACTACCCAGTAATCACCACACTGATCAGAAACACTCCCTGCCATCCCAGCAGACCACCCCGCTGGAAAATAGAAAAGGGCAACTGGAAAAAATTTAGAGAACTCGCAATATTTAATTCACAAAGCATTCAAGAAAAATCAGTCGATGAAGCTGTGAAACACGTCACAGACACCTTAATACAAGCAGCTGAGCAAACAATACCCAGAACTTCAACTCGTTTCCCGCTACATCCAAAATCCTGGTAGAATGAGGACTGTATGACAAAAAAAAGACAACAAAACAAAGCATGGAATAAGTTCCGGAGATGTCCTACAACGGATAATCTGATAAAATTTAAGCAAGCACGAGCGCTAGCCAGGTACACAAGGAAACAAGCCAAAAAAAAAAATTCCTGGATCCAGTTTACATCCTCAATAAATAGAACAACAAATACACAGAAAATATGGAATAAAATACGGAAAATGAACGGGAAATACAAAAACCAACCATCCTTAGTATTACACTGGAATGGCGAAAGCATTACTGAACCTTCAGAGCCAGCTAATATACTAGGAGAAACATTTGCCAAAGTATCGCCAAAACAATCATATCGTGAAGAATTTTTGACCTATAAAGAGAAAACTGAAAAAAACAGAATTAATTTTAACACCAAACATATTGACTCCTATAACCAACCAATTACATTGCATGAATTACGTGAAGCATTATCAAAAACAAAATCAAGTGCAGTTGGACCAGACAACATACATTATGATATGCTTAAACATCTGAAGCAAAAAGAAATAGAAAACCTTCTTAAACTGTACAATCGCATTTTTCAAGAGCAATATCCTGAAGCATGGCATCATGCAATAGTATTAGCTTTCCAAAAACCGAATAAAGATCAGAAGGACCCAAACAACTATCGACAGATAGCACTCACTAGTTGCTTGAGCAAAGTTTTGGAGAAAATTATCAACAAACGATTAATTTGGTTTTTAGAAACAACCAACTGGTTAACCAGTATGCAATGCGGGTTTAGAGGTAATAGATCCACCTTAGATCACCTCGTAAGAATAGAAACAGACATAAGAGATACATTTATAAGTTCAAAACATATGGTTACCATATTTTTTGATATAGAAAAGGCATATGACACAGCTTGGAGATACGGTATACTACAAGACATCCATGATACAGGCCTCAGAGGACAATTACCGCACTTCATCCAAAACTTTATGAAAAACAGAACATTTCAGGTCAGAGTACAGAACACCATGTCAAAAACATATAAACAAGAAGAAGGAGTCCCCCAGGGGTCTGTCCTTAGTGCTATGCTATACTATTCGTCATAAAAATAAATGGCATCACAAAACAACTGCCATCCACGGTGTCGCATGCACTATATGTGGATGACTTCAGTATATCGTATCAAGCACAGAATATGGGAACAATAGAAAGGCAACTGCAATGCGCAATTAACAAAATCAGTAGTTGGGCCCAGAAAAACGGATTTAGAATTTCACAACAAAAAACAGTCTGCGTACACTTCTGTAGGAAAAGAAATTTACATCCGGACCCTGAACTAACAATAGAAGGTCACAAAATACACGTCAAACAAAGCGTAAAATTTCTTGGACTCACTTTAGACAAGTTATCCTTCGTAGAACATATAAAGCAATTACGAATACAATGTATGAGACGACTTAATATCCTTAAAGTCTTAACATCAGTATTGCGAAAATTTATTTTTATTTTGTTACACAGAGCATTAATAAAACTACAATAAATAAATTAGCTTTCGGCTGGGTGGCAGCCTTCATCGGATTAAAATACTTGAATGGCAGTTGGAATAGAGATGCACTGCCAGGATGGTGCGTGAGGCACGTGGTTAATTGTTTGTTGATGTTTGTGGCTGTGACGTATGGTGGTGACGTGGCCAGCGTTTGTCTATGGATAGAATTACTGACTCTGTGATGGGGTTAACTTGACAACCACTGTTCCTGTTCAAAGCGGTGTCCGAGCATTTTATATTTAGCGATTCCAGCCAGGTACGCCTCAGGTAATGGTGGGACCTGTCCACAACCACGACATCGCGGTGTGGGTCGATGTCGTGGTGGGTTGTCCAGACATGCTCGGCGATTGCTGAGTGTTCTACATCTGCCAAACGGATCGCCCTTTTATGTTCTGAGAGACGTTTCTCGAGTCGACGTCCAGTCTCTCCAAAGTAGCAGCTCGTGCAGTCACGGCAAGAGATGCGATAGACCAAACCACTCTGTAGAAGGGTGGGGACAGGTGTTTTTATGTTGGAAAGGAGAGAACGCAGTTTCTTGCCTGGGAGTTGGATGCACTTTATCCCATGCGATCTTAGGATTCTACCGATCTGCTGTGACAGGTTGGGGTAGTATGGGATGAATGCCCTCGTGGATGACTCGTCACCGTTGGCGTTGCTGTTGGTCGTCACGTTGTCGCGTGCTTGTAGATCACACCTGTCAAGGTGCCTCTGTAGCCAGGTGGGAAGGAGCAGCAGTGCGTAGCACACGCTTCTTGATTAGACCGGGGTTCGAGCCCGTCACCACCAAATACGGAGGATGCGGAAAGGTCAGGGATTGCCCACCGCATATCCCGGAGCAATATGGCCTTAGTTGCTAATGCTCCTAAAAACCAAATAACAACAACAACACCTGTCAAGGACGTCGATGGGGTAGCCACACCTCGTAAGGTCTACTTTGACTCTGGTGATCTCTTTGCGTCTTTCATCTGTGGAGCTGGAGTGTGTCCAGGCGCGAGTTAGTAAGGTTCGGGCAGTTGAGAGGAGGTGGCCCCGTGCGTGTGCTGACTGGAAGTTGGTAAATAAATTCATAATGCGAAAATAAATTTTCGCATTATGAATCCAGAGCACGTAGGCCTGTTTTATTATTAACATCAGTATCTTGGGGAGCAGACCGTTATACCCTGCTCAATCTGTACAAAACACTAGTAAGATCAAAAATAGATTACGGAGCACCTGTTTATGCTTCCGCCAAAAAGAGCGCCCTCAAATGGTTAGATCCAATTCACCATAGTGCACTACGAATAGCAACAGGAGCATTCCGCACATCACCTTCATACAGTCTTTATACAGAAGCGAATGAACTACCATTGTTCCTCAGGAGACAACAGCTGGCCCTACTCTATGCATACAAGATAAGATCCACAAGAAATCATCCGACTTGGACATCATTATTCTCACTAAAATGGGAAAACATATATAGGAATCGCAAAAGTGCAAACAAGCCTCTAGGTATCAGACTGCAAGAGCTACTGACAACATATGATCTTAACTGCAACATATGTTGTCATATGTTGCAGTCAAGATTTGCAACATATGTTGTCATGTGTTGCAAATCTTGAAAGGCACATAATACCACCATGGATAAACCACTCCGCAACTTGCGAACTCTCCACACAAACCTGGAATAAAAATAACTTATCAGACATTAACTTTCAACAACTGCATGCAGCACATAGAACTAAATATCCCAACCATGTACCAATATATACAGATGGATCAAAAGCAGAGAACCATGTGAGAGCATCGGCAGTATTCCCAGACACTACACTGGCACGCCAACTTCCAAAAGAATGCAGCGTCTACACTGCAGAATTAGTAGCGGTTCAGATAGCCCTGGAATACTTCAGAACCACATATCATTTGAGAACAGTAATATACTCTGATTCATTAAGTGCAATACAAGCCATTCAAACCACGACCAATATAACCCATCCAGTTCTAGTGCAAATTAAACAGATATTAACAGATTTAACAAAAGAAAAACAAGAAATACTTTTCTGCTGGATACCAGGACACAAAGGGATAAAAGGAAACGAAGAAGCTGATAGATTTGCAAAATCAACAACTAACCTTCAGAAACAACCTTTCCCAGTTCCGTATCAGGATTACAAACCAATCATTCAAAACCGCTCTCTGACACAATGGCAAGAACTCTGGCAAAAACAAATTTCAAATAAATTATACAAACCAAAAGTTGAACATTGGAAAACAAGCACAAGGAAATCAAGGAGAGAGGAAGTTGTTCTGACCAGACTACGAATTGGACATACACACCTCACACTGTCAGAAAGAGCTAATGCTTCAATGGCAATAGCTGGCAATGTTGTTTCATTTACTGTTCTCCACAGCTCATATTCCTAACAAATAACATCAGGCATTCATGGTAAACTGTCTTCATAAAATTGTGCAACTGAAGTAATACTTTTGCATTTTTTATTCTTCATAGCATATGCAGGAATGAGGCACTGCAGAGAAACAATTGTCTTCTCTAACCAAAAGATCATGGACCTTTTGGTTAGAGAAGTAATCACAGGTAAATCCATATGAAATAAAAACTGTTATCTAATAATACTCTTCAGGGAGTATGAAAAGGCACAATATGTCTGTTTATCTGAATTCTATATATATTAGTATTAGTATTAGTAACGGCCGCATGGTGCAAGAAAGCCTATGGCTTATGCTGCACCAGCCAAAAAAAAAAATAAAAAAAAAAATAATAAAAAAAATATAAATCCGAACAAAACAATGATAAAAACAAAAAAAAAAATAAATAAATAATAATAATTAATAAAATAAAAAATAAATAAAAAGGAAATTAAACCTATCATCCTATGTGCTTCCCTTACCCGAAAGTACTATCCAGATGACCTTTGAATTTCCCCAAACTGTCGGCCTCTACCACCCATGAAGGCAACTTATTCCAGTAATTTATAACTCGCTGGCTAAAATAGAACTTCCTGCAATCCAATCTAAACATTTCCCCCCGTAACTTGAATTTATGTCCCCTAGTTCTAGCATCATTTGTAATCTTGAAAATTTTGTCCTCATTCATTTTACTGATGCCTCTCAGAGCCTTAAACACCTCAATCAAATCTCCTCTAAGGTGTCTAGTTTCCAAACTCTGCAACCCACATATTCGAAGTCTTTCTTCATAAGGACGCCCTTTTGCCGATCTCACCAGGCGAGTTACCCTTCTTTGCACCCTTTCAAGAAGCTCGATGTCTTTCTTCAGGTGCGGTCTCCATACTTGAACACAGTATTCCAAGTGTGGTCTAACATAAGCCTTATATAATGGGATTATCACGTCCCTATCTCTACTTGCAAAAGTTCGATAGATCATTGATAGGACACCATGGGCCTTCCTTGCAACCTGTTTACAATGCTCAGAGAATTTCATGTCTGACCGTATCGTAACACCCAAGTCCCTTTCCTCCAGTACTGGCTTTAGTTGAACTCCACCAAGTGAATAAGTTATTTTGGGATTACTGTTTCCCAGGTGTAATACCTTACACTTTGTTGGATTAAAGCAGAGCTGCCATTTTTCTGACCATTCCTGAAGTCTATCTAGGTCTCTCTGAAGAAGCTCAGCTTGACAGTGATCATTAACTACTCTACCAATTTTAACATCATCTGCAAATTTAGACATCACGCCCTCTATCCCTTCATCAATGTCGTTTATGAAAATTAAAAACAACAGTGGTCCTAATACTGATCCTTGGGGAACCCCACTTCTTACATCAACCCAATCTGAGGAATAGCCATTTATCACAACCCTCTGCCTCCTGCCCTGAAGCCATCCTTCTATCCATCTAAGGATTTTCCCAGTGATTCCAACCTGTTCCAGCTTATAAAGCAACCGCTCATGTGGGACTGAGTCAAAAGCTTTGCTGAAATCTAAATAAACAATGTCGAAATTATTCCCTAAATCCAGCTCGTGAGTGACCCTTTCGAAATAGCGAACCAGATTTGTTAAACATGATTTTCCCTTTACGAAACCATGCTGAGTATCCTTGAGAATTTCAATTCGATCCAAATGATCCTGAATTCCACCCTTGATCATTGCCTCCATGATTTTCCCTACTACTGAAGTCAGACTGACAGGTCGATAATTTCCAACTTCACTTTTAGAGCCACCCTTATGTATGGGAGATACATTTGCACTTTTCCAATCCAAGGGAATCTCCCCAGAGTCTAATGATGCTCGCATAATTAGCCTCAATGGTTCAATGCACTCGCTTGCCGCCTCTCTTAAGATTATAGGGTATATTCCATCAACTCCAGGAGCCTTACTGGTCTGTAGGCTCGAAAGTTTTTTCATTAAATAATCTTGCGAAATTTCAATATCATTAATTACATATTTTTTAACTTCGCTCCCACAATTTCCCTTTGCCACAAAAGGCTTTTCATTTGTAAATATCGATGCAAAATAACTGTTGAGTTCATCTGCAACGGCAGCTGGTGTATTTATTACTATCCCCTTTCCCTTACATAAAGGTCCGATCTGGTTTGTCCTGCTCTTCTTGGCATTTATATATGTGAAGAATTCTTTATCCCCCCTCTTTGCTCTGTTTGCTAGTGATTTCTCATAAACTGCCTTTGCCTGTCGAACCTTTTCTGTGGCTCTATTACACATCACCTTGTAGCTGTTATAGGCTTCAGTACTTTTTATTGCTCTGTAACTTTTCCATGCCACCTTTTTCTGCTCAAGTAATGTGGCAACTTCACTATTCATCCAACTTGGAACCCTTCTCGTGGAGTATTTTTTTAATGGTATATACGCATTCAAGGCATCTGTGATTAATGTTTTAAAAGCGTACCACAGTTCAATTGTATTCATTCTCTGCGCGATATCTACCCAGTTAATAGAGGCCATGTAGTACCTTAAGGCATCGTAATTTCCTTTTCTGAAATTAAAACCCATTCCTTTGCCTTTTACTTCTGCTTCCTCTCTCGTCATCATCCACCGTAGAACTCCGTGATCACTTCCTGCTACTGGTTCCTCTACTGTCAGCCCTGTTATGTCATCTGATTCATGTGTGATGATGAGGTCTAGGATATTCTTTTCTCTAGTACTTTCCCTGACATGTTGATACAAATAACAGTCATCTAGTTGATTTAAAAATTTTGTTCCCCATGTCGAGTTTCCTTCCCATTTACTCCAATCAATTAGAGGCAGATTGAAATCACCCATAATAAGGCATTGACGCTTACTTGCCCATTCCATTTGCATGTAGAGGCTTTTGTCATAATCTTCACAATCACCTGGTCTGTAGATTACTCCTACTCGCATTATACCTTTGTTTCCAACTATCTCACACCATACAGACTCTGTACTAGCATGTGAAACGTCTGAATCCGGGAAAGCTATCGTCGCACTCAGGCTGCTTCTGATAAGAAGCATTACCCCACCACCCCTTCTATCTAACCTATCCTTCCTAAATACATTATACAAGCCGTACTGAAACTCATCATCGCCAATTTCCGGGTGGCACCACGTCTCTGTAAGCCCTATTATGTCCGCGTTACTTGTTTTAACCAGCAGTTCGAATTCGCTCATTTTATTGACGACACTTCTAACGTTACTGTATAAACAATTAAGATTTACTGTTCTTGTATATTTAACAACCCTAACACAACCCTTGAAGTTTTTTAGGCTCTCTTCCCTGGCATTAGCTACCCGCCCACGTGAAACGTTTGTGCCCCCAGAACATCTAGATAATACGTCCAGTTGGGGTAACAGATAAGAACTCTTGAGGTATGTGCAAGAGTTACTTTGACCAATATTATCAGATAAACGCGTGTCAGTATTACCCACATCCCCCCTAACTAGCAGTTTCCCTGAACCTTTAAGGTATCCTCAATAATACTGGCAAAAACGTTTGCACCACCTTTGTTTAAGTGTATCCCGTCTCTACAAAACAAATTCCTTCTACCTACAAGTGTGGGCCATGCTGATAGAAATTTACCCCCTAAAGCCTTGCAGATTCCTTCAAGTCTTGAGTTAATCCACAAGGCTCTTAACATATAATCCCTCCTATCGTGTCTGGGCAGAATTGCAGACACATAGACATTATGGCCTAGCTCGCGACATTTCCTCAGCATGGTCCTGTATTTTTCCAACAAATCGTCAGATCGTGTACGTTTAATATCGTTTGTCCCCACATGAATAATAATATTTTCTTTACCCCCTTTAAAATCTGACAGTCTGTTGGTGACATCATCAATAGTTGCTCCCGGCAGACATACCCTGGTTCTCCTCCACCTATCTTTATTACAAAAAATATTCCCCGTTTCCCTGACAATGGAGTCTCCTAATAATACAATGTCCTTTTTAACCAGAGTAGTTTGCACTTGGTTTTTCTGTTTTGAGGCTCGAATCGGGTGTGCATCACTTGGTAGATTGCTGGAGTTTTGAGTCCCTGACGAGCTCCCAGATGCATTATTTTCGAGGGCAAGCACTCGTTTTTTCAGGGACTCAAATTGTTCCCTCAGTGCACCAAATTGTAATTTAAGATCGGTGCACTCCTTACATCGATCACAAAGAAAAGAATCCCCAGGTGAGGTAGGATTAGTCACCAGGTCGACCTTGGAAAACATTCCACAGGTTCCACAACGGATTAAATCATGACTCACCCGTAAATCGCCATCTGCTATTTCCGTGTGAGTCACGATACCCTGTGACGTGTTTAAGGCAGATCTCGTAACTACCATTATAATATTAAATAAATATCAATGAAAGTAACTTTAAAAAATTATATCTATAATATTATTAAAATCAAACAGTTACAGGAAAACCTATAACAAAATAATCCAACAATATCTAAATAAATCAAATATTTAAAAGCACTATCCAAAAGTAAACCACTTAACTGAGGAGCCCTGTCTAAGCGCGTCCGCTCACCTCGAATGCCAACCTCGAAAAAAAATCATATGTGGAACTGACTCTTCTACCTTCAGTTTTTCCACATATTTTACTTCATTATAGATGTTCTGTTTGAAGTTTGTATCTGAAGTCTCTCTGACATTAGTATATATTGTATCAAGTACAATATACTAATGTCATAATAATGTCGTGGATTTGCATTACAGCATTTACCAAATCAATTTCCTTTGTTTGAAATATTCTGAGAGGTTGTAGTTAAAGAGCAGTTTACCCAAAGTAAAAATTGCAACCAGAAAAGGAAATGGGCATATGCTATTTAATAACGCATTTTCCTTTTTGATGAATCATCCATGTGTTCTAATTTAATGGTTTCAAGAGATGAAACAATTGGTTATGTGAAGTGTTTGAATAACATAACTGCCTCGGGCTATCACACCCGACGAGTTTTACACAAAGTCTTTATTTGGGTTATATTTGAGTTCGGTTTCATTTCCTTAATAGTATTTTTAAGCGCAGCAGTTCAACTCTGCAGACATATGAAAAAATATACACACTTCAGAAAGAACACTGAATGCATTTTAGATATCAGCAACTGCAGTAGAGTTGGATGAACATAAATTTAAGCAATGTGCTACACACTGTGTAGCACATTGCTTAAATCTTTGATAAAGAATATAGTGTATACATAAACTATACACGCTATAGTGTGTACAATGTGTATATAAAACTTTCAGGTATTTTTCTCTTAGAATGCTTGAACACCTCGAAATTGTCCATGCATACCTGCTGCTCCATTATACCCTTGTCCACGAAGGCTTTTTAAATTGAACCCTATATCTATTAAAGTTTTTGAGTGAAGTGCCAATCACATCAGTTACTATGACAAAGGTGAGGAAATCTTCTAACTTCATATTTTCCTTGTCAGCATACCAAACACACAGCAAAATCTGTTCCACTTGTATAGTATCGGTAGTTTCATCTGCTAGCCCGAAAAAATTTTTGATTTATTAACTTTACTCACAAGTCTTAATTATAAAATGTTTCCAAATATACTAATTATGCCATTATGTACTATGGAACTTGTATACATTTCATTGCTGGCACTTGTTCTTAAATGTTGCCGAAAAATTTTATCCAAGCCATTTACACGATACTGTAGCAAGGCACAAAAGTTACCTTCAATTTGAACTGATTCAGCAGTAGATACCCTTCCAGAATCTTTATGACATCAAATTGCCAGCATTTGTCTACCACACAGTTGTATTATTGGTATTATAGGAGCAAGATTCATTCTATTTTGGATGACGTTTACACAACATTTACAAAATGACCCTTCTTTCAATTACAAATAACTCAGCCATTTATGTTTCCAGCCACTTAAATTGAAATTGAATTAAAAGGGAAATTGAATTAAAAGGGAAACCCACGAACCACCGGCGAGGTGGACGACCACGGCTCATCAATCTTTGAGGATGGTACGTGGCAACAGAAGGGCAACTGTGGCGTAAATAGCTGGTGATGGGTATAATGTGTCACAACACACAGTACATTGAACCCTGTTTAAAATGGGGCTGCGCAGCCGTAGGCAGCTCCGAGTGCCATGCTAACTATGGTTCACTGGCAACAGGGCCTACAGTGGGCACGCAAGCATCAAAACTGAACCTTGAGTGATTGGAAGAAGATCATCTGGTCCAATGAATCACGTTTCCTGTCGCACCATGTGGACAGCCAGGTATGTGTGCGCCATTTACCTGGAGAAGTGATTGCACCTGGATGCACCGTGGGACAAAAACAAGCCGGTGGCGCCTGTGTCATGCTTTGGACAATGTTCTGCTGGATACCCTGGGTCCAATCATTGACATTCCGGGCACTCTGATGTCTACCACCTATCAAAACATCATTGCTGACCAGGTACACCCTTTCGTGGCAATGGTCTTTCTCTGGCAGTGCTGTCTTTCAGCAGGATAATGCGCCATGCCACCCCGCCCGGACTGTTCGAGACTGGTTCGCGGAACATGAGGAAGACTTCCAGGTATTGCTCTGGCCTCCAAATTCCCCAGACATCAATCCCATTGAGCATCTGTGGTTTGTGTTGGAACTGCAACTCCAATCTGCGGAGTCACAACCACGGACCTTACAGGAGTTAAAGGATCTGCTGGTTACATGTTGGTACCAGATACCGCAAGACACATTTAGAAATCTTGTGGGGGCCAGGTACAAGCTGTTTTGGCTGCACGTGGAGGACCAACATCATATTAGGTAGATGGTCATAATGTTTCAGTTCATCGGTGTATGTCACTTCGTAGTTCTTTCTTTTCTTCATCAGTGAATAAATATATCTATTTACAGCATCAACATATAAGCTGATGTCATTTTTGATTTCCAAATAAGATTCACTTAATGAAATTATGGAAATTTTATCATTATTGTTAGATTATTATTATTAGCTATATGGTGCAAGGAAGCCTGAGGCTCATGCTGCACCAGCCAAAAAAATTTTGAGTATCCAGAGAGAGAGAGAGAGAGAGAGAAAATTCTGTGAATTTTAAATTTACTAATTGTAATCATCAATTATAATTATATTATAGATATTACATAACTTACTTCCAAAGAAAAATTAAAGGTAGACTAGTTAAAAATTGAATTTTCTAAGTGATAACATAAAAAGTGTTTATGTTATCACTTAGAAAATAAACACTTTTTATGTTATCACTTAAACACACAATATTAATGCAGTTGCACATAATGCAAAACTATAGAAATGGATAGATGTACATTGGCAGTGCCTTCAGTGCAAATATCTCAACTAATTTAATTGTTGTTAAATATGAATTATTTCGTTTTTGAATCTGTTTGAATTTCCAGAATTTTTTCAAAACAGTGCTGTTTTTGATAAATTTTTGCTGTTTTATTTACTTAATTGTCATATTAATTTATTTTCTATAAGTAGCTTTATAGTCCTTATCATGCTCCTGAGTTTATTTTGAATTTAGCTAGAGATTTTGTAGACTACTACTTAATATATGTAGAACCTTTACTCGTTTGAAATTTGCCGCCATTGTCATAGTATATTACAGGGTGGCCAACTTAATTTGTGATGCAATCTACTTTTTTCCTTCAAAATGTGCCGCGATCTACTTTTTTCCTTCAAAATTTGCCGCGATCTACCATCTCAAAAATTTCATTATACAAGGTTAAAAAAGTTAATCAACACATATTGAAAAATGTTGTTTATAAATTTTAAAATTCAATACAATTCAGAATTCTTATTTCAAATTCATACGTATTTAAAATTTTAATTTATGCGAAGTTCGTGTCTTCGTGTCATCTGCCAAGCTTTCAAAATCGGGGATACACTGTGATAAGGCCAACCGTAAAGAATCTTCTGTGTGTAAGTCCATAAGTGCACAGCGATTCTTTGTCTTTGTCTGTTTCAAACACGAAAAGGTCGATTCACACAGATATGTGGAACCTAAACAGGAATTTAAAAGTTCACTGCATTTTTTAACATTTGGGTACTTTTCTCGGGTACTTTTAGGAAGATATCGTTTCGCAATGTAATAATTTCATTTTCAAGTAATATTTTCTCCATGTGAAAAATCGCAGAGATTTTTTCTGCAATTTGTTTCGTATCTAAGTCGACGTTAAATGGATAAGAAATATATTGAACAATGTCTTCAATTGTTTTAAAATCACTGAATCTAGTTTCAAAATCGTCCACAACATTCTCAATTTCAGAAACATATTTCTCACTATTAAATTCAAAAACAGGATATTTTTGCAAATGATCTTGCATATTGGCAAAATGGTCGAATTTTTTTCTTTGAAATCCTTATCCATTGCAAAAAATTGATATTTATATGTAGAAATGCTACTAATCATGTCACCGACATTTTTATTTTTTTCCTTGTAATTCCAAATTTACATCACTTAATTTACTGGTAAAATCTTCCAAAAAAGCCAGATCACACAACCACTCATACCTTGTAGCTGCTGATAATCATCTCCCCTTTGATGAACAAATTTTTTAATTCCTTAAACAAATTTTTTAATTTCATTCAGCAAATTTCGAAATCTCTGTAGAAACTTACTCCGACTCAGCCACCTCACATCTGTGTGTAATATCAGATCTGGTTCTTTTCATCGAGTTGCATTTTGAAAAGTCTCCTTTGAAGAGATTGTCCTCTGATGGAATTCACGATTTTGAAAGCAATGTCCATAACACTTTTAGTATTTAATCTTTTGCTGGCTAACGGTTGTTGGTGGATGATACAGTGGTAACTCAAAAAATCTGGGAATTCATAAACCTTTTGGCACAATGCGATGAATCCGTTAAGATGCCCTGTCATTGCTTTAGCTCCATCTGTTGTTACTGATACGAGCTTAAATAGTGGTAATTTAATTTTTTCAATAAAATGTTTGAATGAGTTAAAGATATCAATATCTCTAGTTCTTTCTTTTAATGAAACCATACCCAGCAGTTCTTCTCTAGTGGCAGAATCATCAAAAACCATTCGAATAAAAATGAGCAACTACACAATTAGCAATATCAGCACACAACTGTTCGCTCATATTTTTACTCATTTTTTCAATGCTTCGCATCACAGTATTTCAAGATGATTGCAGATCTTGAAGGGCACTTTTAATTTCATTTTTGTTCTTAATTTTCAAAAAGAGAATCTGTTATTTCTAAAAATGCATCTTTGATGAACTGACCATCAGAAAATGATTTGCATTTTTTTGCAAGAAGATTAATTCACTTTAAATGATGCTACAGTTACTGCTTTAGATTGTAAATTAGGTGTCATCAAGAAATTTTGCTGCGCGAATAATCTGGATTTAAGTTCTAATTTATTTTTTCTAAGGTCACTATTCGACAGAAAATCCGATTGGTATTTACCATGGAGGGCGTTGAAGTGCCTTTCTAAATTTTCTTTTTTGGGTATAGCCACGGAAGCACTGCAAATCAAACAGCAACATTTTTCTTTCACCATTACAAAAAAAGTATTCTAGTTCCCACTCTTGATGAAAATGATATGTTTTACTCTTTTTTGTAGTATTCATTTTAAATCAAAGGGTTCATTCATTTTAAATTAAATTAACGTATAAGTACTGTCCAGTTATTAAAACAGCAAAAGCAATGCTTACCGACTTAACACTTTAAATTGCACGGATCGGAAAAATATCCTGTCTGAACAGCTAACATAGGATAATTGATGAAGAGGATTCCTGAATGACGAAGTTGTTTCCAAAATAACCAGACAAACACACCACTGTTTATTGCTCTGTTTGGTTATATTGTTATAAGAATCAGTTTTGAACACCTTTGTGATATTTCTCTAAAGCTATTTCTGGAGGTCACGACCATAAAACAATAAAAACAATTTGCACTTTCCGGTTTATTGGGCTTTTCTGTAAGTGTAATCTAATTATAAACGGGTAGTAAACTCAATCTTATTGCATTTGCAATAATACCAACAGCTGCAAACGTTCAATGAAATCTTAAATCATGCAAAAAAATAATAAAATAAATAATAATAAAAAATAACGCGCAGGTAGCGAAACCCGCTGCACAATATAAAATTTTGGTAGTATACCTGACTGCGCAAATCGAGGGATGATTGTATATTTAAAATTCATCTTGATCAACCGAAATTAAAGCCACGATCGACTCGTTGGCCACCCCTGGTATATTAGAGTGTATGGTATAGCATAGCATATATCTCGTAACTTGATAGCGTAAGGTAAAGGTAAAACTTAATAGCGTAACATGTATCACCGAATTTAGGAATCTGTTAGCTTAGCATAGTGTCAATCAATTAAATTGAATTTAAGTGGAAATCATGCCCCACACCAGAACAGCAAAGCAACGGGCACAAATTAGTGGATGTTATGTTGTTATTTGGTTTTTAGCAGCATTAGCAACTAAGGCCATATTGCTCCGGGATATGCGGTGGTCATTCCCTGACCTTTCCGCATCCTCCGTATTTGGTGACAAATTAGTGGAACCACTAGGTAGTAGTGATCACAGTGTACTGATGTGGGATTTCCTTAAAGATGTAACTACCATCAGGAGTAAAGGGGTTCTTGCTTTCGTAAAGGTGACTACGGTGATCTCGGACAGATTTTAAATTCTGTCATTGGGACCAACAGCAAATTCTAAATGGAAAGAATTCAAGGAATTAATCTTGGAAGCTACTAGGCTTTTCATGCCAACTAAGAAATACTGTTCAAGGTTTAGGGATAAATGGATGTCAGATGAACTAATGAGATTCATGGCGGAGAAGAAAAATGAATGGGATGCATGTAAATTATCAGGCTACACAGAAGCCTATGGTAGATATAAGCTAGTCTGTAATCAATTCACAAAGGAGGTAGTAGTAGTAGTGGCATGTGATGCAAGAAAGCAAGTGTATGAGCTTATTCAGCATCAGCCAAAAAAAAAAAAAAAAAAAAATCACACCATTCCCTCCAAATGCCTGTCAAGTTCCTCATTAAATTTATTTCACCTATCAACTTCCACAACGACAGATGGAAGTTTGTTCCAGCAATTAACCACCCGCTAGCTAAAGGCAAATTTCTGCACATCTATTCTACATCTGTCTTTCCTTAATTTGAATTTATGCCCCCTTAGGTTCGTAATCTGAACAAGTGGAAGGATCCCATCAGAATTCAGCGTGCTCAACCCATTCAAGGCCTTATACACCTCAATCAGATCATCGCGCAGGTGCCTAGTCTCCAGCCACTGCAATTTGCAGAACTTAAGCCTCTCTTGGTAAGAGGATCCCTTCATTCCCCTCACCAATCTTGTTGCCCTTCTCTGTACACGCTCGACCAAATCTACATCCTTCCTAAAATGAGGCCTCCAGACCTGTACGTAGTACTCAAGAATACAGAGGGACAATCACCTCCTTTTCCCTGCTAGCAAAATTCCTATATAGCATTGACAAAACCCCATGACCTGCCCTGGCAGCCTGTCTGCATTGCTCAGAAAACTTCATATCTGACTGCACTATTACTCCCAGGTCTTTTTCATTTTCTACCACCTTAAGTGTGGTACCACACAGTTGGTACATTTCCCTGGGGTTACTTCTACCCATATGCAGTACTTTGCATTTATGAAGGTTAAACTTCAGTTGCCACTTCTTAGCCCATCTGCCCAAATTATCTAGATCCTGTTGCAGTAGCACACTGCCATTACTGTCATTAACCCGGCCATTCTTTGTATCATCTGCAAGCTTCGACACTAAGCCTGATATACCTTCATCAATATCATTGATAAATATACAAAACAACAGTGGACCCAAAACCAAACCCTGTGGGACTACACTAATAACATTAGTCCATGAAGAGCAGCACCCATTAATTACCACCCTCTGTCTTCTCCCATTCAACCATCCTTTTATCCATTGTAGCAACTTACCCTTAATACCATTCTGCTCCAATTTGTACAATAGTCTTCCATGTGCAACAGTGTCAAAAGCTTTCCTGAAATCCAAATATATGATATCAAAGTTATTTTTTGCATCCAGTTCCTTTGTAACCACATCATAATATCCTATCAAATTTGTCAGACAAGACTTTCTCTTAACAAATCCATGCTGTGTCTGAATTATTGCTGCAGTCTTGTCTAGATGATCCTGCAATGCATCTTTAACCAGTGACTCCATTATTTTACCCGGAACAGAAGTTAAACTAACTGGTCTGTAATTACTCGTATCACCCTTCGATCCCCCTTTGTGAATTGGGGATACATTTGCACATCTCCAGTCAGTGGTGATCTCCCCTGAGTCCAAGGATGCTCTCATAATTATGGCTAAGGGTTTGCTTAGTTGCTTTGCCACCTCCTTTAATATAACTGGATAGATCCCATCCACCACAGGTACCTTTCTTATGTTTAACTTCAACAATTTCTCCTCCACTTTGCTCTCAGTTATTACAAAATCATTAAGCACCCTGCTACAATTTGATAACCTTCTGCCATTTTCAAACCTTAATAACTCCTCATGTGTGAATGTAGATGCAAAATACTCATTCAGTTTATTTGCTATCTGAGCAGGATCACCAACAACCGAACCATCGATATCCAGTGGACCAATCAGATTCATCCCCTTCCTTTTAGAGTTTATATAATTAAAGAAATCCTTGCTGTTTTTCTTAGCATCTTTTGCCAAAGATTTCTCGTAATCTGCCTTCGCCTGCCTAACCTCCTTTGTGACCTGATTACAGACTAGCTTATATATGTCATAGGCTTCTGAGTCACTTGATAATTTATATGCATCCCATGCATTTTTATTCTCTGTCACGAGTCTCAGTTCATTTGATAACCATTTAGGCCTAAACCTTGAACAATATTTCTTAATAGGTATGAAACTTTTAGTAGCATCCACAATGAATTCCTTGAATGCTTCCCACTTAGAATTTAAAAACTGTCTGGGACCACTGTACTCACCTTTACGAAAGCAAAAATAGGTTAGGCAAGCAAAGGCAGATTACGAGAAATCTTTGGCAAAGGATGCAAAGAAAAACAGCAAAGACTTCTTTACTTATATAAACTCTAGAAGGAAGAGTATGAATCAGATTGGTCCACTTGATATCGATGGTTCGACTGTTGATGATTCTGCTCAAATAGCTGACAAACTGAATGAGTATTTTGCATCTACATTCTCACATGAGGAATTCTGTAGGGATGTTGAGACATAAGCTTATTAAACTCTAATAGGAAGCTAAGTGATTTCGTAATAACTGAGAGCAAAGTGGAGGAGAAATTGTTGAAATTAAATATAAAAAAGGCACCTGAGGTGGATGGGATCTATCCAGTTATATTAAAGAAGACAGCAAAGGAAGTAAGCAAACCCTTAGCCATCCATGTAAATGGTGTCTATAGTTAAAGTTCTTGATCTGATGTACCAGTAGAGAAAACTGGATGATGGAAGGCACATTTATATTTGATAGTGTCCTATAGATAACCTATAGATATGAAGAGTATGAGAATTATACTAAGAAAAAAAGTTATTTAACCAGGAAAAGCAAAGTGATAACGCTAAACACAGGATAGGCATGTACAGGTATACCAGGAATTATTCAATATGTGGCTCACAACACGATCAAAGTGAAGAATTGTGTCTTTTGTGGCAGAATGTAAAATCTCGGGTGGGATGCTAACAGTTGGTATGTGATCCTGTCTTTCAGGTTTACAAGAATGACAGTATTACCAAGTTAGATGTTTTTCAGAAAACTCCAAAGTTAAGAGTTATTGGTGTTCACATTGGGCAAATGACAAGGCCGTATTGTCAGAAAATTGACTAATAATCCACTCGTTACCAAAATGTATCTGAAACAGGTACTTGACACAAATCATGACATGTGATACCATCGTTAATAGAGTAGTTGCCTTAAAACATCCAAGTTCCTGGGGAGCCAAAATGTCAGTGTGCTGGACAAAAGACAAATCAGATGGTAGTAATCAGAATTTTCAGAATATGGAGTCTGTTAAAAGGTTCTTCAAAAAGACATGGACTAGTGATGATCTCTGCTATTAATCCATATCACATATGACCAGATGAGTCATAGAGGTTTTCTTAATGTCTGTGGTTATGAGTACTAATACAAATTCATGTAGAAATAAGATTCATATACATTTCACTTGAATGGTTCAAACAATATTCTATGGCCATCTTTTGTTTACTTCCATTCACTTGAGTAACCGCAGAGTAAATGTTATTTGAATTTATAGATTAGAGGAAGAAGTTTCTGAGTGTAACCACTGTTATCCAGATAATAGAACAGAAATCATCACAATCGTGATGATTTCTGTATGATTGTGTGGTCAAAATGATGTGCTTCACTGTAATTTCCTTATTTATTTGTTGGCGCAACCTCCATTGCTAGAACAATACGCTCTACCTCATATTTAGTGTTAGGTTTCTAAATATCTAATGAGACTAAAGAATCTATTTCTTTGCATTTCACCATTATTTCCTGATATAATTTTCAGACATGTGGGTTTGTCTAACATCTTATGAGACTAAAGAATCTGTTTCTTCACACTTCATCATTATTTCCTGATATAATTTGCAGACATGTGGGTTTGTCTAACATCTTATGAGACTAAAGAATCTGTTTCTTCACACTTCACCATTATTTTCTGATATAATTTGCAGGCATGTGGGTTTGTCATAGCTATTGCACCTGAACAAAACTTTAATATTGCTGGTATTCTAATAGAATAGCTCCACCAGTAGTCCTTGGTTTTTTAATAGCACAAACTTTAAATATAGTCACCCTGTATATATTGATAATTTTATTAACTGAGAATTTAATATACCAAGCAGCCTTTTCCGTCAGCAAGGCAAGGTTGATGTATACTGAAATATATTCATAGTATAATCTATACTGACATACACCCATTATGTACTAAAATGTTTCAGTGATGAGGTGACTCTTGCTTTAGTTTGATCCCTGATTTCTTGAATGCATCTTTTGGTAAAATTTAACTTGTTGGTTTTAAACAAAGTAAATCTGAAAAGGTGAAGAGAAGGGCAACAAGTTACAGGAATAAAAGAAAGACTTGAGTTCTGTAAATTGCTATGTCTGGAACTAGGCATCTATGTGGAGACCTAATTGAAGTGTATTGTAACTGTGGCTTTAAAGGGGTTAGGTAAACGAAATGCTGACATCATTCTTTCTCAGATGACAACACACAATGGAAAGAAAAACCTAAGAGATCATGGCTGCAGAATAGATTTGTTATTCATACCAGAGAGAAACTGATCACTGGAATAAAATTTCAACATAGTGTTGCAGAAGTGGATAACATGAATAAATTTAAAGACAGTTTGGACAAATTATTGGAAGGAATGGGCAAATGAAGTGTGAATTTATTTTTGGCTGATACTATAAAAAGCTTTGCATCCTTACATCATTTTGCCAATACTGATACTACTAGAACTAAATACTAATTTCCAGTGTAGCTGCTATTCTCAGATTTTCTCTTCATACTGCACAAAAACCTCAAAATTTGAAACAGAAACATTCTTGTCTTCAGATATTCAAGTCTGTAAGAACTTCATCTTTCTTTGTAAGCTGTCATAGAATTAAACATCTCCTTAAGCAAAATAAAGTGTGCATCTTTCTACTTTCAAATAGTTTAATGGTAAAGTAAGGTGTTTTAAATATTGGTGGTTCTAGAGCTGCATTAATGAGATATAGGATACAAGTAAAACAGATAACCCTGAATGTCAAAGAATGTATCGTCTATTTTCTAGTTTCATTAACTCTGATTAATGTCATGATTTTCAGGAACCATACTAATAGCAAGGGCCCACCATATCATAACATCTAACTCTGAAAAAAAAACTACTAAACTGACAGGGGATAAATGGAAATAAATACACTTTACTGATAATACTTGGAATTTATCAATTTTGTTACCTTTTATTAAATAAATGAAATGAATAAACTTACCAGCATCCAATTGGCAGCTTGAATCCTGAAAGAGAGAAAAAAAAAAAAAAAGAAAAGAAAGAAAATAAACTGGAATTAAATGCAGTAATGATTTTGTAAAATATACTTTTTACACCTCATAATTATTAACTCTAAATACATCTTATCAATGTAAGCAATATGGGAAGGAGGAGATACAGGAGTTGTTCGTATACTCAGGGAGTTAGACATGCTAAAAGGTGCTTCCACATGATGTTTCTTTTCCAGCACAAACAACCAGAAATGCATCATGACCGGCATGGATGTCATGTGCTATTTTGTCAGTTATTGTAGTACATATAGCAATACACACCTTCCAACTTGAAATGGAAATCTTATTCATATAGTGAAGCTTAGTTTGACCAAAATGGTAAAGGAATAATTATCTAGTTCAGAGAACCAATACAGTAGTTGAGGTGAAAAACCTTTTATTCACTATTTTATAGTAAATGGTATTCACATTTTATTCACTATTTTATAGTAAATGGTATTCACATTTTATTCAGCACATCTTTCCACATTTCAAAATGTACATGTTTTTAAACATAATTTAAAAGCAACAACTTATTGCCCTTTCCATTTAATATGGATATTACTGTGGAAGGTGGTACACTGCTTTGCCACAATAAAGATATGATTAAAATTAACAATTTGCTAATATTTCAGGAGTTTATACTTTTATTAATTTGAATCCCTCTTATATGATTGAACTGATCTGTCACCCACAGTAATGGGCATCATGGTGAGATCCAATCTTCCTTACGTTTCTAGGGTACAGCTTTAAAACGGTGTTCATAGGCCAGCCACTAGACAGCTCACCTGACCAAGCCTATTCTCTCCAGGAGGCATCCAGATCAGCTAGTGTATAATCTCGCTGCAACTACTCTGCCAGACAGTAACTTGAGGGAGTCTGAGTAGTATGTATGGGGAGGGTATTACTGAGACAATGTTATGTCAAGGAGGTGGGTATATTCTTGCTGGGTGTGCGTGCCATATCCAAAAATTTCATTACTTCATATGTGTCCCCCCCCCAACATTTTCTTTACTACTGAATACATCATGTATTCAGTAGTAAATAAAGCTAGCTTATATAGCATTAGCCAAAAAAACTTCCCATTTTACCCATCCAATCACTCCAAATGTTTGTCTAGCCTTGAACTTAAGTAGTTGACTTCCACTACAACAGATGGAAGTTTGTTCCAACTATCAACAATCCGCTGGGTAAAGGTGAATTTCTGCACATCTATTCTACAAGTGTCTTTCCTAAATTTTAATTTATGCCCCCTCAGGTGAGTAATCTAAGCAAGAGGAAGAATCCCATTAGCATTGAGCTTGTTCAACACATTCAAGGCCTTATACACCTCAATTAAATCACCTTGTAGGTGCTGAGTCTCCAGGAGCTTGTTACCAAGAAAGGCTTAATAAGCCTTTCTTGGTAACACCAACCCTTTGTACCACTCACCAATCTCATTGCCCTTCTCTATACTCTTTTTGATTTTTGATTTGGTAGTTATTGGCGCATCGGCTTCTGTGGCCATATTGCACCTCCCAAGGTTTTTGCAGTACTTTGATCCAAGCCCGAGGCGGGAATCGAACCCGCGACTTTTGGGTTGCCGGGCAGGTACTTTACCCACTTCTCTATACTCGTTCCAGCAGCTCTACATATTTCCTAAAATGAGGCCTCCAGAGCTGTATACAATACTCAAGGTGATGCCTCACCATAGCCTTATACAAGGAGACAATCACCCCCTTATCCTTGCTAACAAAATTCCTATATATCATTGACAAGACACCATGAGCTACTCTTGAAGCCTGCCTGCCTGGCCTGCTCAGAAAACTTCATATCTGACTGCACAATACTAGTAGCAAGTAGTGAAAAGGACCCCCAGGTCCTTTTCATTTTCCACTACCCTGAGTGTAGTACTACCCACTTGATTGATACGTTACTCTAGGGTTACTACTACCCACTTTACATTTTTCAGTGTTAAACTTCAGTTGCAACCTCTCACCCAATCTGCTCAACTTTTCCAGATCCTGTTGCAGTAGCATACTTTCATTACTGTCATTAACAACCCTGCCAACCTTCGTATCGTCTGCAAACTTAGACATTAATCCTAATATACCTTGATCAATACCATTGATAAATACCGAAAACAACAATGGGCCCAACACCGAACCGTGGGGGACTCCACTAATAACATTAGTCCACAAAGAGCAGTGTCCACTGACTACCACTCTCTGTGTTCTCCAACTCAACCATCCCTTTATCCATTGTAGCAACTTGCCCTTAAAGCCATACTGGTCCAATTTATACAGTAGTCTTCCATGTGCCACAGTATATAAGGCAATGGTTAGGCCACATCTTGAGTACTGTATACAGGTCTGGAGGCCTCATTTCAAGAAGGATGTAGAGCTGCTGGAACAGAGAAGGGCAACAAGATTAGTGAATGGAACAAAGGGTTGCTCTTACGAAGAAAGGCTTAAGTTTTGCAAATTACAGAGTCTGGAGACTAGGCACCGGCAAGGTGATCTGATAGAGGTGTATAAGGCTTTGAATGGTTTGAGCATGCTCAATGCCAATGGGATTCTTCATCTTGCTCAGAATAATCACCTCAGAGGGCATAAATTCAAATTGAGGAAGGACGGATGGATAGATGTGCGGAAATTTGCCTTTGGCCAGCGGGTGGTTGGTTGGTGGAACCGACTTCCATCACTTGTTGTTGAAGTTGATAGCCTAAACAAATTTAAAGCTCAACTGGACAGGTATTTCGAACGAACGGAGGGGTGAAATGGGAGTGGTGTGTGTTTTTTTTTTTTTTTGTTTTTTTTTTTGGCTGATGCTGAATAAGCTTGCTTTCTTGCATCATATGCCTCTACTAATGCTAAGTAAGTAAAAAGTAAGTAAAGTGCAGCCATTATCAACCCACTGCAGGATGGAAGCCTCCTCAACAATTCATGTTGAGGGAAATGGACCGTAATCTGCCACGCTGGTCCAGTGCGGGTTGGCAGATCGACCGTATTCAGCAGTCAGGGGCTTGAACCCCGGTCTACTCAAAGAGCGTGTGCTACTGCACTCCCGCTCCTGCCCACTCGGCTACGGAGGCCGTTCTAATGCTAATGTATCAAAAGCTTTCCTAAAATCCAAGTATATGATATAAAAATAATTTTTTTATCTAGTTCCTTTGTGACCACATCGTAGTATCCAATCACATTAGTCAGACAAGACTTCCCTCTTAACAAATCCATGCTCTGTCTAAAGTATAACTGCAGTCTTGTCTAGATGATCCTGCAATTCTTCTTTAACCAGTGACTCCATTATTTTCTCTGGAACAGAAGCTAGACTAACAAGTTTGTAATTACTTGTGTCGCCCTTTGTTACCCCCTTTTGAATTGTGGACACATCTGCACATCTCCAGTCCACGGGGACCTCCCCTGAGTCCAAGGAAGCTTTCATAATTATGACTAAGGGCTTGCTTACTTCCTTTGTTGCTTCCTTTAATATAACTGAATAGATCCATTCCACCTGAGATGCCTTTCTTATGTTCAATTTCAACAATTTCTCTTCTACTTTGCTCTTAGTTATTACAAAATCATTTAGCTCCCTGCCAGAGTTTCATAAGCTTCTGGCCCCCACTTCCCTACAGACATCCTCATGTGTGAATGTCGATGTCACAATACTCATTCTGTTTGTCAGCTACCTTAGTAAGTTCATCAACAATCAAACCATCGACGTCAAGTGGACCAATCTGATTCATCCCTTTCCTTCTAGAGTTTACATAAGTAAAGAAGTCTTTACTGTTTTTCTTTGCATTGTTTATGAAACATTTCTCGTAATCTGCCTTTACTTGCCTAACATCTTTTGTGACTTCATTACAGACTATCTTATACCTAACGTAGGCATCTGTGTCTCCTGACAAGTTATATGCATCCTATACATTTTTCTTCTCTGCCACGAGTCTCATTAGGTCACCTGACATCCATTTAGGCCTAAACCTTGAACAGTATTTTAGTTGGTATGAAAAGCCTGGTAGCTTCCAAGATTAATTCTTTGAATGCTTCCCATTTAGAATTTAAAAAAATCTCTGTGAGACCACTGTAGTCACCTTTACAAAAGCAAAAACTTTACCCCCGATGGTAGTTACATCTTTAAGTAAATCCCACATCAGTAAACTGTGATCACTGCTACCTAGTGGTTCCTTTATCTGCAGATTCTTAATGCATGAAGAATCACTGCTGATAATCAGATCAAGAGTATTACTCCCTCTGGTTGCCTCTCAAACATGCTGCTGTTGAAAACAATCATCCAATAAATCCACAAGTCTTGTTAGTGTGTGTGTGATCCACCAACAAATTGTAATAGAACAAACTAATAGAACAACTAATAGAACAAACTTATCTGTGAAAAGATTTAAACCTCTCAAACACTTCATCATTAATTTCACAAATTCACGTGGTCCCAGTTCCAATCTCAGTGCTGTCCATTTCCACTTAGTTTGCCAAGCCCCAATTAATTTTTCTGAAAGAATTCCAATTATTGGTTGATTCAACCAGTGATCATCTTAGTTATCCTAAACTTCCTCATAATTTCACAAATTCACATGGTCTCACTTCCTATCTCAACGATGTCATTTCCACTTAGTTTTTCAAGCCCCCACTAACTTTTTCTGAAAGGATCCCAATTATAGGCTGATTCAACCAGTGATTATATCAACTAACCTAATTGTTTGCTGTACAATTGTGTATTTGTTTGCTCCGGGGATATGCGGTGGTAATTCCCTGACCTTTCCGCATCCTCCATATTTTGGTGGTCACGGGCTCGAACCCCAGTCTAATCAAGAAGCATGTGCTATGCACTGCTGCTCCTGCTCACCTGGCTACGGAGGCACCTGCTGCACAATTCCCTTCATTTCAAAAGTGATACTTGGGCATATGTCAACCCTGATATTTGCTATCAGAGCCTTAGTAATTTGGTATTGCCTCTTTTCAATCTTCTCTTGCTCAAAATCTCTCTACACACCTGGCAAACTGATCTGTTGTTCTCTCTCTCTCTCTCTCTCTCTCTATCTTCCAATTCTACATATAACTTGGTACTCTTTGACTTCCTTCAGTACAACTTTCTAATTATGTGGCAGTTTTCCTTGTCAATTTCGGTGTTCACAATTCCAGCTGGCTTCAATTTCTACTCATACAGATCCAGCTAGTTGATGCTGAGGCATTACAAATAACCATTGACATTAAACATATTATTTAATCACCCTGTATCTATATCACTCTGTACCTACCAGAATAAGGCGCCTCCGTAGCCAGGTGGGAAGGAGCAGCAGTGCATAGCACATCCTTCTTGATTAGATTGGGGTTCGAGCCTGTCACCACCAAATACGGAGGTTGCAGAAAGGTCAGGGAATGACCACCGCATATTCCCGGAACAATATGGCCTTAGTTGCTAATGCTCCTAAAAAAAACCAAACAACAAACAAACAAACCTACCAGAATACCAAACAATTCAAACCACACAGCCAACAAACTTGGGCTCTTTTCTCATGCACAACAATTCCAAGTACACTGCTGAGGTGACTGGTCCTCTAGGCACCTCAGATTACAACTTGGAGATGGTCTCGTCTCCAACAGAGCCTTTCTCTTGTAGCTGTTCTCAGCATTGTGTTGTTTGTCATTAAAACAATGCAATATAGGATGAACCACAAGTTTTTTATTCTTGTTTGCCTTGGTTGGATTACTGTTTAAAATCGTATGAATTCAATGTTTGTTCCGACTGTGTAAATGAAATTATTCTTGTAGGAATCAAATCCTTTATTTTACACAACACCTTAAAATCTCATTGTTTATCTAAACCTTGGTTTATCAATAAATGTTCTAAGGCTGTTTGAAGCCAAGAAAGATGCATATTGCAAATAACTTGCATCCATATCCCCAGGTTCATTTTCTGCCTTCACCAAAGCTCGCAACAAATGTTATTAATCAGTACAAAGAGATTTTAAACAGGCTAAGAATAGAAAACTTGATCCTTGTCCAAATGGTAGTGGAGCATTCTTGTCTCCTACCAAATGAAGGCACCTGGGATGGTTGAGATCTTATCCAGTTATATTAAAGGATGCAGCAAAGGAAATAAGCAAACCCTTAGCCATAATTATGAGGGCATCCTTGGGCTCAGGGGAAGTCCCCACAGACTGAAGATGGGCAAAACTCCAATTCACAAAGGGAGTTCAAAGGGTGACAAAAGTAATCACAGACCTGTTAGTTTAACTTCTGTTCTGGGAAAATTATGGATTTACTGGTTAAAGAAGCATTGCAGGATCATCTAGATAAGTTCTGCAGTTACAGTTCACACACAGTATGGATTTGTTAAAGGAAAGTTTTGTATGACCAATTTGATTGGATACTATGATGTGGTCACAAAGGAACTGGATGCAAAAAATAATTTTGATATCATATACTTGGATTTCGGGAAAACTTTTGATACTGTTGCACATGGAAAACTACTGTACAAATTGGAGCAGTATGCGATTAAGGGCAAGTTGCTGCAATGGATAAAAGGATGGTTGAGTGGGAGAAGACAGAGAGTGGTAATCAATGGACAGTGCTCTTTGTGGACTAATGTTATTAGTGGAGTCCTCCAGGGTTCGGTGTTGGGCCCATTGTTGTTTTGTATATTTATCAATGATATTGATGAAGGTATAACAGGCTTAATATTAAACAGGATAAGAATAGAAAACTTGCTTCTTGTCCAAATGGTAGTGGAGAGCATTCTCGTCTCTTGCCAAATGAAGGCACCTGGGGTGGATGAGATTTATCCAGATAGGATCTAAGCATCTGTTGTTGTTGTGGAAATTGATAGCTTAAATAAATTCAAGGAAGAACTGGACAAACTTTTGGAGTGAATGGATGAGTGAAATGGGAAGGGTTTTTTTTTTTTCTGACTGATGCTGCATAAGCTTGCTTTCTTGCTGCAAATTTTTCCCATTTCTAATTCTACCTCTGTTAAAACCTGATGGTTCTATTGCCGCCTGAACTACAGATAAAACTGACTTACTGGCACTCGTATTTTTATTCTAACTCTTGTACTGACAATCTTTGTAAACAACTTCCTACCATTCCCAGTACACTATATTCAATGCCTCCTGTGATCCTCTGTCAAAAGTATGTCAGAAAAATTTTGAATAAGCTTGATGACAAGAAAGCTTCAGGTGCTGATCGTAATTGACCACTTGTTCTCAAATCCTGTCCTTCTGAGCTTACTCCTGTTCTGTTTTGCCTTTTACGTACACCTTCTAATTCCGCTGGTGTTTTTCTGCTTGGAAATTTGCTCAAATTCCTCCCATCCAATTATTGTCCCATTGCACTTACCAGGGGTGGCTCATTGGTAGGCACTGCAGAACTGCAGCAATCTCAGCTCTTTAAATCTAAATATACAGTTTATATGAGTTATATGAAATTTTGTGAAGAACAATGCAATGCAATGAATATTTTTATTAACAGGTCTCACATATAGTATACTCATCCTCTATTTCCAAATAAAAAAAAAATAATAATAAATAAATAATTGTTTATTTAATAGAGCCCAGGCCATTCAGGCCCAACCATTACCTAAAGCTTTTGGTTCATGGGAAAACAACTATTTCCAATAATCATTTCAATAATAAACAAATAAAAACACGAAATAATTTTCAACTCTGAAGTTTAACCATAAGCGGAACTGTGTGTTAGACAGTTCACCACATTTTGCTCCCAGTGGTTCAGTCAATGCCTGGTCAGTGGGTTACCAATATGCATTTTTTAGAGATGACAAAACAAGTCAAAGAAACTATGGTACGAGCATTGCCGATATGATCATTGACTGTGAAGGGTGTGACACCACAATGTCGGTGTGTTATTGTTATTCGCAGGATTCACCAGAATTCCCATTGAGTAAATTATATCAGTGTTAAGTCAATACTGAACATTCAACAGTGTAATTATGTGATTAAGCTCAATGCGAATTGAGCTTTAACTTTCTAAATTGAAGTTATGTTATGAGGGGATGTGTAACACATTATTTCTACAACAGACGGTTTTGTGAAATTTGATTCGATCATGGCCTCTATGCTTCCTCATGAAGTAAGCGCACGACACTGAATAAACTTCAGCAACTTAGTTTTTCACAAATTATCTCTCCAAGAAAAAAATGTGATTAAAAAAGAAGGCAGTCCCACATCAGCTAGGAATAAGTAATAAGAAATATATTCGCAGTTTTAATACTGAATGGTACCAAAGGAAAAGTTGGCTTTATGGTTGTGAAGTTAGAAATGCATTGTTTTGTTTTCCATGTTCACTGTTCAGAGATGACTTAACATGGACAAAAAGTGGCTTTACAAACAAAAACAAAATGAAAGAAAAAACTGGAAAACAAGAGAGTTCAAAGAAATATACTGATAATGTGATTTCACTATCACTTTTAAGAAGCATAAATATTAAAGAACAGCTTAGTGAGGCCTACAAACTTTCGATCTGTGAGCATTGTTTAAATAAATTTAAGCTTGATAGCTTAAATAAATTTAAGGCTGAACTAGACAAACATTTGGAGTGACTGGATGGGTGAAATGGGAAGGGTTTTTTTTTTTTTTTTTCGCTGATGCTGTATAAGCTTGCTTTTTTGCATCATATGCCTCAACTAATGCTAAATGCTAATTTTCCTGACACAGTGTTTCCATTTACAACAGCCATAACTGATCTAGGGTGCTACTGCAATTGTAATGGTATAAACTGATTGATTGTTAATACAGTGTCCTATGGTGACTTCCTGCTGGAATTCAAGTGCAATTATTATTATTATTATTAGCCATATGGTGCAAGGAAGCCTTGAGGCTCATGCTGCACCAGCCAAACAAAAAAATTACCCTGAGCGAGAGAGAGAGAGAGAGAGAGAGAGAGAGAGAAAGAAATAGAAGGGAATCGCCAAGAAAGAGATGATGATATCCACCCAGCTCAGGACCCTGGGTTGCCAAGCCCATACTCATCAGATGTAAGCCCCTGGAGTAAAATGCACCAACCCATCTACTGTATTACACTGATCTGCCTCCCCTGTGATTTAAGAAATTTTGTTTCTGCTGAATGTAGTGCTGTTTCAATGAAGATGGTTGCTTTTATACCAATTCATGACACATGGATGGAGGGTACAGTTCATTTTTCCCAAATCCTAGAGGTACATATACTTTTGGCAATATACTGTATATATTTTCTCTTCTAAAAAAAAGAATGAATCAGGCTATCATGTTTGTATACGAACTGAATATGATTAAGTATTCTTACTGTTGATGCAACAGTTTACAAGCATAAAAAAAAAAAAAGCATCACCTAATTAGTAATTAATTTTAAGGAAAGGATTAGGTGGCGAAGGGAACTTGGAATGATAAGTAAACAACACTTTCTCCACTGTAAAATGGATGATTTTCCCCCCACAGTAGTGTCTGACATCTATTACATGTGTTGTTGTTTGGTTTTTAGAAGCATTAGCAACTAAGGCCATATTGCTCCGGGCATATGCGGCGGTCATTCCCTGACCTTTCCACATCCTCCGTATTTGGTGGTCACGGGCTCGAACCCCGGTCTAATCAAGAAGCGTGTGCTATGCACTGCTGCTCCTGCCCACCTGGCTATGGAGGCGCCATCTATTACATGTAGAGAAAACAATATTCAGAGAAAATAATTCAATCCTCAGGTAAGTTGAACCATTCAAAAAGTATTTTTAAAAGAAAATAATTAGAATTAACCATTTAAACGAGAGCAAATCATGCAAAAGTTACTAAACCCACAAACATCCAAGATAGAGAAACAAAATGCATACCAGCACATCATTATTATTATTATCATTAGCCATATGGTGCAAGGAAGCCTGAGGATTATGCTGCACCAGCCAAAAAAAAAATTCCAGAGTTACCAAGAGAGAGAGAGAGTAGAAAGGAATCACCAAGAAAAAGAAGAATGATGATATCCAGCTCAGGACCCTGGTTTGCCAAGCCCATACTCACCAGATGTGAGCCTCTGGGGGACTGCTATTGTCTGTGTTAAACATGAGCAAAGCTGTTTAATAACTGCTTTGAAATCCATGTCAACAGATAAAACATAGTAATATGAATATTTAAAAAAAATTTTTTTTTTTAATTTAAAGAAAAAGCGCTCACACTTTATTAAATTCTGTCAGTAGCATAAACCTGCCGGAAACCCACAAACATGTGAATATTGGAAATTTTCCAGCAAACTAAACAGGAAAAGTTATGTATCAGGTATAAATGAGATGAGGGTCCTTAAGGTTGTCACAGACATTCTCTCAGATATGCCAGAAAAGCTGTACTTGCTACCTGGGAGTCAAAAAAAATGACGGAACTGATATTCGGGTGACACTCAAATCAAGTGGACCCAATTTTGGCGAAGTCCGGACGGTCTGTGACAGCCAAATCCTCTGCTTGCACCTTCACGATGGTGGGACTGTTAGTAATCCTGGGTATAACCTCCATGCACAAGTACATGGTAGGTGACCACACAGGTGTGAACCAACGTAAGCAGGGGTCGGCGTGTGGCGCCCACACCACATGGAGGAACGCCGTCCCTCTATGTTACCAGGCAGTACTAGGTGGTAGATGACTCTCATCAACCGGTGAAATACCACCACTTTGCTTATTGGAGGCTTGAAGTGGTGGAACCCATGTTTAGTCTCTAGAGCTAAGTTCCGGTCAACCCTTCCCTATCTCTTCCATCATGCAGTATGATTGATGACTTTTGAGGTTATGATGAACGTCTTGGCGAGATTCAATATTCCTTACATTTCGAGGGTACAGCTCTAAAACGGTGTTCGCAGGCCGGCCGCTGGTTAGTAGACCGGACCGGACCTGACCTATTGGTAACTCTCTAGTAGGCTTCCGGATCAGCTAGTGTATAATCTTGCTACCTCTACTCTGCCAAATTGTGACTGGAGGGAGTCCGAGTAGTGTGTATGCGGTGAGCATTGTTGAGGCCACGTTATGTCAAGGATCTTGGGTATATTCTTAACACATGTACGCCATATCCAAAAATTTCATAACTTCATACAGCACGTCCCACCCACTTTTTCTTACTAATGAATACACCATGAATTGTCAAACTAATAGAGCAAGCTTATCTGTGAAAAGATCTAAACCTCCCAAGCATTTCCTAATTCATTTCACAAATATACATGGTCTCAATTCTAATCTCAACGATGTCCATTTCCACTTGCAGTCTGCCAAACCCCATGTACTTTTTCTGACAGAATCTCAGGTATCAGTTAATTCAACTACTGCTCATCTCAGATGCTCAAATTATTCGCTGTATGATTCCTTTCGCTTCAAAGGTGGTACTTGTGCATATGTCCTTTCTGATATTCCCTGTCAGAGACCTGGCAATGTGGAATCTCCTCTCTTTGATCTTCTCTGGCTTAAAATCTCTCTACCTCATTGTGTGAAATTCATCTGTTGTCTCTACCGTTCTCCCAACTCCACTAATCACTTGGAGCTCTTTGACTTCCTCTCTTTGCAACTTGACTTTCTCCAGTCCAACTTTCCTAACAGTGAGGTAATTTTCCTTGGTGATTTTAATGTTCACAACTCCAGCTGGCTTCCATTTTCTAGTCACCGACCCAGCAGGTCGAGATGCTGAGGCTTTTGCAATTACTAATGACTTTGCACAGATTGTTCATTTACCTACAAGAATAACGGACAATCCTAATCATACAGCCAATACACTTGATCTTTTTCTCACAAACAACCCTTCTACATACACGGTCAAAGTGAGAGGTCCTTTAGGCACTTCAGATCACAACTTGGTGATTGTCTCTTCTCCAATGGAACCTTGATCTCATGGCTATTCCCAACCTCGTGTTGTTTGGCATTACAAGAATGCTAAATGGGATGACCTGCGAGACTTCTTTTCTTCTTTTCCTTGGTCAGATTACTGTTTCAAAACTTCTGATGTCAACGTTTGCTCAGATAGTGCCAGTGAAATTATTCCTGCAGGAATGGAATCCTTTATCCCACACTCCACTTTAAAATCTCGTCCTTTATCTAAACCTTGGTTTTCCAATAAATGTGCTAAGGCTGTTCAAGAGAAGAATGTTGCATATCGTAATTGGCTCGTTTCTAATTCTTCAGTTTCATTTTCTGCCTACACCAAAGCTCGCAACAATTGTAAAGCAGTTATTAATCAGTCCAAACTAGAGTTTGAACAGGATAAGAGTCAAAAACTTGCTTCTTGCTCTAATGGTAGCCGAGCATTCTGGTCTCTTGCCAAAGCTATTGGCCGCAACTTTTGCAAATCTCTGCTCCCACTTCTATCCAAACCAGATGGTTCTATTGTCACTTCAGCCAAGAATAAAGCTGACCTGCTAGTATCCCATTTTTCTTCCAGCTCATGTATTGGTGATCTTGGTAAAACACCTCCCACCATTCCCAAAACGCTCCATCCAATGCCTCCTGTGGTCTTCTGTCAAAAGGATATCAGAAGGATTTTGATGAATCTTGATGCTAAGAAAGCTCCAGGTCCTGATGGTATTTCTCCACTTGTTCTCAAAACCTGTGCTCCTGAACTTACTCCTATTCTTTGCCGCCTTTTTTCACTCTCTTATTCCGAAGGTGTTTTTCCTTCTGCTTGGAAATTTGCTTATATCCAGCCAGTCCCTAAAAAGGGTGAATTTTGCAACAGCTTAGACCCAAGGAAAGATGCAAAGTATTGGAAAGTCGTCGGAGCCCTAAATAAATGCTCTTCTAGTACAACAGATCAGAATTCAAACATCATTAACTCTTCTGGTTCTGATGCAGATACAAACAAAGCGGCAGCAAATATGCTAGCAACACACTACTCCAACATCAGTAAATTATCCTTCAATAGGGAAGACAAGAAATTGTATAGAAGAGTTAGAAGACTTCTGACAGAGGCAAGAGGATACAAAAATGATGATATCTTTACTCAGGCTATAACTTGCCAAGAGCTTAAGACGGCGATCAGGAACATTGATGCAAGGAAATCTCCAGGCAGTGATCTAATTCTTGGGGAGATGGTCAAGCACTTTGGAGAAACCGCTACAAAATGCTTACTGGAAATAATAAACATAACTTGGCAAAAGGGAAAACTCCCCAAGGCATGGAAAACCTCAATCATTGTCCCCTTACTTAAGCCGGGGAAATCGCCCACCGAGTGTAAACATTACAGACCCATTGCACTCACTAGTATTCTCTGCAAAATCACGGAACGTATAATACATTCTAGAATTATGAATGAACTCACAAAAACGAAAATATTAAATTTCTACCAAACAGCTTACAAGAAACAACATGCCACAGAAGATCAACTCTTTTATCTATGTCAGTCAATCATAGACGGCTTGCAAGAAAACCCTTCAAAAAAGACTATTGCTCTCTTCCTTTACATGACATCGGCCTTTGACACAGTCTGGAGAAAGAAATTAATTGAAATAGCATACAAACATGGTATAAAGGGTAACGCCCTAATATGGATTGCAGACTTTCTAAGAGACAGAAAGATCAGAGTAAGATATAATGGGGCCTACTCCAGGGACAGAAGAACATGGCAGGGAGTCCCGCAAGGCTCTGTTCTCAGTCCCCTGCTCTTCCTGCTATACACTAATAACGTCCATCAACATATAGACGAAGACACCAAGATTGCATGCTATGCAGATGACATAGCAATATGGCATACCAGCAGAGACATGGCAAAATCAGAAATATCCATAAACAGATCACTAAAAGGAATTGTGGACTAGTAGTAGTAGTAGTGGTGGCACTTGATGCAAGAAAGCAAGTGTAGGAGCTTATGCAGCATCAGCCAAAAAAAAAAAAAAAAAAAAAATCACACCATACCCTCCAATTGCCTGTCCAGTTCCTCCTTAAATTTATTTAACCTATCAACTTCCACAACGACAGATGGAAGTTTGTTCCAGCAATTAACCACCCGCTGGCTAAAGGCAAATTTCCGCACATCTATTCTACATCTATCCTTTCTTAATTTGAACTTATGTCCCCGTAGGTTCGTATGCTGAACAAGTGGGAGGATCCCATCAGAATTCAGCGTGCTCAACCCATTCAAGGCCTTATAGACCTCAATCGATCACCGCGCAGGTGCCTAGTCTCCAGCCACTGCAATTTGCAGAACTTAAGCCTCTCTTGGTAAGAGAATCCCTTCATTCCCCTCACCAATTGTGTTGCTCTTCTCTGTACACGCTCAAGCAAATCTACATCCTTCCTAAAATGAGGCCTCCAGACCTGTACGCAGTACTCAAGGCGTGGCCTGACCATTGCCTTATACAGAGGGACAATCACCTCCTTTTCCCTGCTAGCAAAATTCCTATATATCATTGACAAAACCCCATGACCTGCCCTAGCAGCCTGTCTACATTGCTCAGAAAACTTCATATCTGACTGCACAATTACTCCCAGGTCTTTTTCATTTTCTACCACCTTAAGTGTAGTACCACACAGTTGGTACGTTTCTCTGGGGTTACGTCTACCCATATGCAGTACTTTGCATTTGTCAAGTTTAAACTTCAGTTGCCACTTCTTAGCCCATCTGCCCAAATTATCTAGATCCTGTTGCAGTAGCACACTGCCATTACTGTCATTAACAACCCTGCCAACCTTCGTGTCATCTGCAAACTTCGACATTAAGCCTGATATACCTTCATCAATATCATTGATAAATATACAAAACAACAGTGGACCCAACACCGAACCCTGTGGGACTCCACTAATAACATTAGTCCACGAAGAGCAGCACCCATTGATTACCACCCTCTGTCTTCTCCCACTTAACCATCCTTTTATCCATTGTAGCAACTTACCCTTAATACCATTCTGCTCCAATTTGTACAGTAGTCTTCCATGCGCAACAGTGTCAAAAGCTTTCCTGAAATCCAAGTATATGATATCAAAATTATTTTTTGCATCCAGTTCCTTTGTGACCACATCATAATAACCAATCAAATTTGTCAGACAAGACTTTCCCTTAACAAACCCATGCTGTGTCTGAATTATTGCTGCAGTCTTGTCTAGATGATCCTGCAATGCATCTTTAACCAGTGACTCCATTATTTTACCCGGAACAGAAGTTAAACTAACTGGTCTGTAATTATTCGTGTCACCCTTCGAACCTCCTTTGTGAATTGGGGATACATTTGCACATCTCCAGTCCGTGGGAACGTCCCCTGAATCCAAGGATGCTCTCATAATTATGGCTAAGGGTTTGCTTAGTTGCTTTGCCGCCTCCTTTAATATAACTGGATAGATCCCATCCGCCCCAGGTGCATTTCTTATGTTTAACTTCAACAATTTCTCCTCCACTTTGCTCTCAGTTATTACAAAATCATTAAGCACACTGCTACAATTTGATAACCTTCTTCCATTTTCAAACTGTAATGATTCCTCACGTGTGAATGTAGATGCAAAATACTCATTCAGTTTGTTTGCTATCTGAGCAGGATCATCAACAGTCGAACCATCGATGTCAAGTGGACCAATCATATTCAGCCCCTTCCTTTTAGAGTTTATATAAGTAAAGAAATCCTTGCTGTTTTTCTTAGCATCTTTTGCCAAAGATTTCTCGTAATCCGCCTTTGCCTGCCGAACCTCCTTTGTGACCTGATTACAGACTAGCTTATATCTGCTACAGGCTTCTGCGTCGCCTGATAATTTATATGCATCCTATGTATTTTTCTTCTCTGTCACGAGTCTCATTAGTTCATTTGATAACCATTTAGGCCTAAACCTTGAACAATATTTCTTCATCGGTATGAAAAGTCTAGTAGCTTCCACGATTAATTCCTTGAATGCTTCCCACTTAGACTGGGCAAGAGAACTGAAATTACAGATAAATCCCCATAAAACTAAACACACAGTTTTTACCACAGACAGAAGCCGCAGAAAGAACTTTAACCCAGCTATCGCTATAGACGGCGCGCCCACTTCAAAAATGGATAACCTAAAATATCTGGGTATAACCCTCGACACAGAACTACGCTTCACCAAACACATTGAAAATAGCTCCAACAGAGCACTGAAGAAGTTAAACATCCTAAAAAGCTTATGTGGTACGAACTGGGGAGCAAATCCGAAAACACTTAAAACAACTTATACCTCACTTATCAGGGCTAATTTGGAATATGCAGCACCAATATGGGCGCATGCTTCTGAGTCTGCACTTGGAAAACTGGACAGGATCCAAGCAAGAGCAGCCAAAATAATCATCGGGGCTGTTTCGTCTACAAACAACACCAAAGCAGAGCGGGAATGCGGCCTTCAGACAATCAATCAAAGAAGAAGATATCACACAATTAAATTCATTAATAAGGCTAACAGCAGAGACATTGATCATATCTCCCGTAGGACCTTTATAAATTGGAACTGCAGGTCAAGACTCAAAAGGTCATCTACCATGAAATACGATAAGGAAATCAGAGAAAGTCTTGATCTTGAACTCACAAAATGACATACTTCAAGAGCCTACCTTACCATCCTGCATCCCCCAAAATACCACAATAAACTTGGATCTCGTGGAACACTGCACAAAAAAAGAAATCGAGACCATTGTCAAAGCTATAGGAATCAAAACAATTGAGACTTATTCGAGGCGTGACTTATTATTATTATTATTAGCCATATGGTACAAGGAAGCCTGAGGCTTATGCTGCACCAGCCAAAAAAAAAAAAAAAAAAAATCCCGGGTTACCCCCTGAGAAAGAAAGAAGAGAGAGGAGGGGAGAGAGAGAGAGAGAGAGAGAGAGAGAGAGAGAGAGAGAGAGAGAGAGAGAGAGAGAGAGAGAGACAGAGAGAGAGAGAGAGAGAAGTACAAAGGAATCACCAAGAAAGAGAAGAATGATGATATCCAGCTCAGGACCCTGGGTTTGCCAAGCCCATACTCACCAGATGTGAGCCCCCGGGGAAATTTAGTACAGATGTATACCGATGGATCCTCTGACGAGACGATCCTCAAGGGCGGAGCAGGCATACACACCACCCTGACAAATACTACAAAAATGCAACAAAGCATAGGTGCAGGCAGCATCGCCTCTAACTTTACATGTGAGCTAAGGGCAATCCTTGTGGCCCTAAATAGTTATATTTCACTAAGAGACATAGACAGAGCCAGAGGGCTTGTAATCTTCTGCGACTCAAGAGCGGCCCTGCTGGCAATAAAACATGGACGCACAGGACTCACACAGGACATTCACCGACATTTGGAGACAGTTCATCAATTGGGAAAGAGCTGCACACTACAGTGGATGCCTGCGCATGTGGGTATAGAAGGAAATGAGGCGGCCGATAAACTGGCAAAAGAGGCAAGAAACTTAAATCACAACACCTCAAAAACCATAACTCTAGATGATGCTAACGCCATCGCCAGACACAGACTCAGACAGAAACATATAGAAACTGACCACCAAATCTGCGAGATTAATGCAAATAGGAACATCACTAAGACCATTGCCAGACTGAGAACTCGACACATGGCAGGTATGAAAATTAGTGCGGATGGTACCAGAACTTATAAACTTTGCAGAAACTGTCCGAAAGAACAGCTTACTCCGGAACACATCTTCAGCTGTCCTGCAATTCAGGCGACTTTGCAAAGCATGGACGAATCCCCTTTTCAGGGAGAACTTTATAACGAAAAGATCGTGGACTTAGCTAAAGCAGTGATATCAGTGCATGGTTCAATTTGACTTCAAATGGACACGACACCAACCAACCAAATCACTCTCTCATCCAATTATCGTCCCATTGCAATTACTTCTACTCTTTCTAAAGTAATGGAGAAATCAATTAACCGGCAACTCTTAAACTACCTAGAAACCTTCCGTCTGATCAACGATCGCCAGTATGGATTCCGTCAGTGTCGATCCACTGGTGATATTCTGGCTTATGTTACCCATTTATGGACTAATTCAATGGAAAGGTTCGGTGAAACATAAGTAGTTGCTCTTGACATCTCAAAGGCTTTTGATCGTGTTTGGCATAAAGGTCTTCTAAACAAGCTTCCATCTTATGGTTTGCCAACTGTTTTTAGTAATTGGTTATCCAGTTTTCTCTCTGATCGCTCACTGAGGGTGATGGTAGATGGCTCTCTGTCTTCTAACTTCTCCGCTAATGCCGGTGTCCCCCAAGGTTCAGTTCTTTCCTCTTGTATATTAATGACCTTCTTCCATTGACTGGAAATCCTATCCATAGTTTTGCTGATGATAGCACATTGCATTCCACTTTCCATTTTGAGAAACCTTGTCCTGCTCAATCAGCTTCAACTTCTCGAAAATCTGCTACCAATTCCTTAAATGCCGATCTTCATGTAATTCTCCAGTGGGGCAAAGACAACTTAGTTGATTTCAACCCTTCTAAAACTCAGTCTTGTCTTATATCTCGCAAAAAGGATTCTTCTGCTCCTATGCTTATCTTTAGTGACACTACGATTTCTAGGCAAAATGATATATCCCTTTTGGGGATTACCCCGACTTCTAATCTCTCTTGGCACAAGCACATTACAAATATTGCTTCCTCTGCATCTAAAAAACCTGGTTTTCTCTTTCGCTCTCGGCGTTACTTTTCTTCCAAACAGCTGCTCACTCTGTATAAATCGCAAATCTGCCCTGCCATGGAATATTGTTCCCACATCTGTTGTGGTGCCCTCAAAACCTCTCTCAGGCTTCTAGATTCCATTCAGAAGAGGGCAGTTAGGTTAATTTATGATTCATCTCTAACAGAGTCTCTCCACTTGCTTTCTCATAGACGTACTGTTTCTGCTGCATGCCTCTTCTACAGATACTTCCATGGGCACTGTTTTCTGAATTGGCTTCTATAATTCTGGCTCTCTCTTTCAAAACAGTCCGAACTCTTGCCGCCACCAGCCAGCATCCATTTACTGTCCAACTTCAAACCCACAAAACGAACTTTTCATCTTCCTCATTTATTCATTCAACTGCCGTTTTCTGGAACAACCTTCCTTTATACGTATTTCCTGAAAATTACAGTCTACAGAAGTTCAAGTCCAATGACAACAAATATCTTCTTTCGTCTTCTCATCCTTCAACCAAAGCATGGTACTAAGTACTATAGGTTCTAATACCTCCCGTGTTTGGGGTTCACATAATAAAAAAAAAAAAAAAAAAAAAAAAAGATGGCTGTGATCTAATCTTTTTAAAGATCTTAAAAAAATTTAACCAAACAGTTCAGAACCTTGATTGAATGTTACAATAATTAGTTACCCTGTCATTTATTCCAAGATCTTCTGTGAATTTCAGAAGCATTCCTAACATTCTAGTTATAAATAACCTAACATTAATACTGTTAATACACTGGTGTGCAAAACTTAAGGATCATTCAAGTTTTCACCTGTAGCTTCTCATAGGAGTAGCCTGGATATGCAACAAAATACTGGCTGCCATGATACAGATGCATCACTGCCAAAGATGGAACAAAAGGAAGAGGTAGTCCTCAGTAGGAAATATGGCCACCCCTAATGTCGACGCAGGCTTTGCACCACCTGTCCATTCTTAGAACAATGTTGTTGATAAGTTTTTGCGGTAACATCATCCATTCCTCTGTCAGTGGGATCTTCAGAGCATCCCATATGTGTTCGATGGGATTTAGATCAGCGGAACGGGCAAGCTAATCCATACGAACAATGTCCTCACTTTCCAAAAGCATATCAACAGCTGCAGTGCGATGGGGTGTGGCATTATCATCCATAAACACGAACTCAGGACCAATGGTACCTCAGAACAGATGCACATGGGGAAGGATTAACTCAGTACAGTAGCATGCACCGGTTACAGTACCGCCTTCCAGTATTTGGAAGTAGTGTACATCCATCCAAAATAACGCCTCCCCAGACGAGAACACCTCAACTGGCATAAAAAAAACTGCAGCCATTATCAACCCATTGCAGGATGGAAGCCTCATCAACAATTCAGGCTGAGGGAAATGGACCATAATCTGCCACACTGGTCCAGTGCGGGTTGGCAGATCGACCATATTTAGCAGTCAGGGGCTTGAACCTCTGTCTACTCAAAGAGCGGGTGGTACTGCACTCCCGCTCCTGACCACTTGGCTATGGAGGCCTATATCGATCCCTTTCAGTGTAGTTTGTGGGGTCCAGAATCGCTGCTGAGACTGAATCTACTCTCAATCAGTAAAGAGTACCTTACCCCACTGCGCTGCTGTCCAGTCCTTGTGCTTGATGCACCACTGTAAATAGTGTCTCCAATGGGCAGGTGTTAAAGGGACACAGCATACTGGCTGTCGGGCAAACAGTCCACCTTTGTGGAGTTGCCTGGCCACAGTAAACCGTGATATTCTGCATCTTGTGCACCTGGTTTGCAATGGATCCCGCTGTCTGGTGTTGGTCCCTCTTGACCCGTAAGAGTACATAAGAGTATATAGCGGTCATCATTGGACGTTGTTTTTCCTGGATGACCACCATTGGTCCTTTGAACAGCTGTATCTGTGCGAAGGACCGATGGTGGTCCTTCGCAAATTTTGAACAGCAGTGCACTTCGAAATTTGTAATATTCTGTAAATTTTTTCACGTGTTTACGTAATACTCAAATAAGCTTAAAATGATTTAACTAAATTTGCATTTTTCACTGTCTATTGTTAAGATATTTTTTATATAAAATTGTATAACCATTTTTATAATTCTAAATTACTCAGTTCAGACCTCTGTTTAACGAAGTCCTTTTATAGCGAATTATTTTTAATTTCCCTTGAAAGTTACATTTAAAATACTTTCCGTTGAGCGAAGAAAATTTTCATATACAGTAATACCCCGACTTACACGAACTCGGAGTTACGCGGTTCTTGATTTTTTCGTTTGGCAACACTGCCGCCCACTATCTTCAAGGTCGTTTTTCATATGTTATCGATATACGTTGCGACGGCGGAGAGTGAGAGCGAAAGATGAACAAAATTCAACTTTGCTGCGCATGAGCTGCACACATATACAAGAATTTGTATTCCAAATGTCATATTTATATGTGTGCATTCGAATTTGTGCTCAACGTTTGTCGGAAATTACATCGTTTTCACAAGAGAAATGGATCGCGTCGGTCGAGCCGTATACAGTCAGTCCTCGTATAACACGTGTTTACACTACACGAATTTGATCATACACTATTTATAAATACGGTAATGATATCTTATAATATAACACAAACCGAATTGGCTTATGCACGATTCACCTTTGTGTTTACAAGAAATGGCAGTCGAACGCAGAATCACCCCAACCGAATGCAACACGATAGGAATGAAAAGAAGATTCTGAAAATGTATTTGTTTTAGGGGAAACACATTTCACCATAATAACGTAAAAACCAACACAATTCCAGCTATCGGTATGCAATTAGATCGAGTTTACTACCAGTTTATAACAGATTCCACTAGCAGAAACGCAACTGGATTTTTATTGTTTTATGGTAGTAATCCCTAGAAATGTGAGGTGTTAATAGTGTATCTCTGCCTTCATGGTGTTGTTTATTCAGTTGCTACATGCATGCAACTTTGTTTATGCGTATCAGGCGTGCCTCCTCGTTTTGTAATTGTGCTTTATTCCCTAAAAATGAGTAAAATACTTAAAAGGTGTGAAAAGGAAGCGTCCTGGTGAAGACGCTGCAGATTCAGAGAGAAAAAGAAAAGCAATTATCGATAAACAGAGGCGGACTAGGTCAAAAATTCTTACCCGGGAAAATTTATAGTGGCCTCATACTATGGTTTATGGCCAAAATCACACAGGCCCACCGGGTTTCCCCGGTAAGGCTTATGGCCAGCCGCCTCTGTCGATAGAGAAAAAAATATGAAATTGTGAAACGCTTTGAGCGAAATGAAAGCCCATGTGATATTGCACGTGCTACAGGCCTAAATGAGGCAACGGCGAAAAGCACATGACAATTGCAAACTTGACAGAAGGTCTCTCAGCTCAATTGAAAAGGGCTTAAAAATTTTAGAAAACATAGACTACAACGAAAAACGCGTTATAGCTACAACAAGGAATAAAAAAAATTATTAGCTTGCTACGAAGAAATTCTGCGTGAAAAAAAGAAGTCTCTGTGTCGTCAGACGAATTTGTTAGATTTTATGAAGCCATCGGACATCGAAATAACTTTTTTACGTAAGTCATTTATTTTTTTAATACATATTTTGTATTAATATATATAAAGAACTGCAATTTTATTAATATTTTTCTTCTAAACTAGTGTTTTTGTTAGTCCTTGGTCCCAATTAAACAAAATTTATATGTATTTATATGCAAAGTTGTACCCCGACTTACGTGAATTTGACTTAAGCGATTTTCGTCGGACCCACCTATCGCGTAACTTCGGGGTATTACTGTACCGAACGGATTAGGAGAGAATTAACTCGGTATGCACTGTTCCCATTTCTGGCCTTCAGGCAATTTGTGCTGCTGCATGAATTAAGAGAGCTAAAGGGATTACCATTCTACAACTTAGTGGTACCTGATAAAAACCTATCCGACCACCTGTCCCACATACGGAGAAGTGGCGCTGGTCAACAGTGAGCAGATTAAGGGGTATTCCCAATGGGCTCTGGTCCACCTTCTACTGCAATGGTGTCCAAACTTTTTCCATACAGGGGCCATATTCAAAAAAAATTCAAAGTTAAAATTTCTTTAGTGTGTTACATTTTTCATATCTTGTTGCACGTAAAAGTAAAATTGAAAATATTCGAAAATTTTATTAAGTACAATACACAATTACATTTACTGAACAAAACATTTAATGAGAAAATTTTTTTGATAAATAACAAAATTTAAAATGCTGTTTTAGTTAACTTTCCAGGCAGGCCATAGGTTGGACACTGCTGTGAATCAACTGTAAGTGCCCTGTTCGAGAATTAGGAGAGAGTAGTTTTCTTTTACCCCAACATTTTTTCGTAAATTTTCCCTATCTCTATTTACGTGGTCACAGTACCTGAATTTCCGAATGACACTGACATTTTGGATAGTTTAAAAAAAAAAAAAGAAAAGAAAAGAAAAAATTCAAATTTAAGAACTAGTGACAATACTGATGACAAGAGAAGGAAAACCAGGACAGTGAAGGTATTAAATTTTCTAAACATGAATCGTTGGCATTTGGTGAAACTGAAGTTAGAAATTGTCAATTAGGTTACAGTTAAATGAAAGAGATACAATTCATGGATTTCGGGAATACCTAATTGAAAAGATGGTTTTGGAAGAATTGAAGCATTTGATGGACGCTCTGAGTATGATACCAATTTCGTCAAGTGAATGTGTACAAGGATTTTCACAAATGAATCTGATTGCCAGACCAACCAGAACTTCATTGAGGACAAAAACAGTTTCTTCACTACTCTTTCTTAAAATTGTAGGCCCACCGCTGATCCGCTTCAATTCAGCAAAATATGTCGACTCATCGCTGCTTTGGAAATGTCATTCAGCAAGAGACACACAAAAAGGAAGAAAAGATGTCAGCATAGAGTGTCGGATGAGAACTTAATAAAAATTTGGAATATTCTACAAAACCTTTTATTATGAAATTATTTTTACTTATGTTATTTATTTTTACTTATAATTTTTTGGGCCCGTAGTCTAACGAAGGACTCTTATAATGTCATTCAGTTGTCTGTCCGTCTGTCACAGCATTGTATCTCTGGAACCACTCAACCTACTGACTTGAAATTTTGCATGGGTTTGTACATTATGGGGACCAACATAATACCACATTGATTGTTGTTGACAAAAATTTGTCTGATAAATGGGGGGTAAATGTGTGGGGAGACAAACATGTTGTCAACAATCTATAGCTTATTATACACCGTTGGAAAGAGCTCAACAAGTAGGTTTAAAATATAATTTTTAATATTTTTAAAATTAAAATGGCGACACCAGACAGGAAAATGTGAATAATTTTCGTGTCCCCCCCTTCTATTTCCGTCGCTAATGGAGCTAAAAATTTAAAAATCACATTAGCTATGGGTTATTCTATGCTTATCAAGGGAAAACTATTCCGATTGAAATCTATCATTTACTTTTTGTGTTAAAATTAAAAAACCAATTTTTTATTGCACTTCAATAGCGCACTTCTGTGTATTAAGCAACGCTCCTTTTGGTGACAAAAAGGTTGCTAATAATTCTATAAAGGTCATTTATAAATTCTGAAACGAGAAGTATTTTTTAACAATTTTCAAAGCTGGAATTGTCCCGGCAAGGAGGTACTCAGAGAGTCAGTGTTGAGGTAGCAGTGCCGGGGAGGCACCTGCACAGAGTCTTGCACGGCCCTCACCTGCCAGTCGCTTCTCCCCCAAGACTTTAATCGCTTCTCCCACCCTTGTCATTCACAACAACTGGAAAGATTCAAATAGACAACGTTTTCGTTAGTTTCTCAGTTTTAGGCCAAGCTGGGGTACTAGAAACTTTTTTTCAGTTACCATAAAGCTCTCTATTTGAGATACTACACTAACGACCATTCGTGACTATGGACCCTTCATCCTGAGTGCCCGGCACTCAGTAGTTGACTGATTTATTTACTTATTTTTTTGTATATTGGTGTAAACACACCACAGACAACTGTTAGTAGTTTGAAGAGCATCATTTTATCTGTATCTCATATTGTGCTCTTCCTTCACAATGAGTTGCCATGTATTGCACTACCTTGAATAAGCAACACTTCACTAAAAGAGAAGACTATTGTTACTTATTCTCAGTGGACACCACCACACAGACAGCACCGTTTCAAGGCTTGTTTGTATATGTGTGGGATAATTAACTCCACTATCCACTTGTCCCTATTAGACTTAGAAAAGCAAAAAGTAGAGGGAAAGTAGGAGGGGAAGAAGAAATGAGACGGTGTAGAAGAATGAAAGGGACAGTAAAACTCCAACTTGCACCACTCAAAAACTCAAATTCCTCAAATAGGCAACACTTCCCTAGTAGAGAAGACTGTTGAGGCCTATTCTTGGAAACTCCGTGAATATCAGGCTCCCCCCCCCCCTGGTGACCGTTTCAAGGCTTGTTGGCCTTTCATCGGTGGGTGGGCAGGTACCCTGGTATTGCAGACATGACAATCCAGTTGTGAAGATAATCCCACAATATGAGAGATGCCAGAAGGTTTATGTGATAATATTTAAGTAAAATTAAATGCAACAAGGCATCATATCTTTAAGAGTATAAAAAGCAAAAAAACTACGTTAGTAGGTTGAAGAGCATCATTTTATCTGTATCTCATATTGTGCTCTTCCTCACAATATGAGATACAGATAAAATGATGCCCTTCAAACTACTAATGTAGTTTTTTTGTTTAAGAGTTGTCTACGGTGTGTTCACACCAATATTATATAGATTATTTATATAATATCGGTGTGGATACACCACAGATAACTCTTAAGAAAACTACGATAGTAGTGTGGGAGTCATCATTTCCTCTGTATCTCATATTTCGCTCATCCTTCACAACGGGTTGCCATGGTATTGCACTACTTCGAATAAGTAACACTTCACTAATAAAGAAGACCCACCCACCTATGATAGGCCAATAGCTTTTAAATGGCATCACTTGGGTGGTGGTGGTGCCCACTGAGAATAAGTAACAACAGTCTTCTCTATTAGTGAAGCATTGCTTATTCGAAATAGTGCAATACCATGGCAACTTGTTGTGAAGGATGAGCACAATAAGAGATACAGAGGAAATTATGACTCCCACACTACTATCGTAGTTTTCTTAAGAGTTATCTATGGTGTATCCACACCGATATTATATAGATATAAAACTCTTACTCTTAACATATCATGCCTTGTTACATATAGTTATTTTAAATATTTCTATATAAACCTTTTGGCATCTCTCACATTGTGTGATTATTTTCACAACTGGGTCGGCATGTCTGCCCCCACCCCCCACCGATTATAGGCCAATAGCCTTGAAACGTTTTTACAGTTGGAAAAATGGCATTTAGGGTCTGATAAGTTTCTGAAAAGGTGGGGAGGGCCACCTCTTCTGTGCAGCTTGGTTGGAGATGAGGTTCATCTAAAGTACTGGTTTTAGTTATTTGGGAGAAAAAAAAAAAAAAAAAAAACCCCCGCCTGGTTTTTTTTTTTTTTTTTTCCGTTTATTACAAAATTCAGTTTTCTTGATAAAAATCTAGATCTCTTAGGCTCTCATCAAAACAGTTCCATGATATAGGTTTAAATTTTATAATTCATTTGTTTGGTTTAATAGATCTGATCCAATGGGTTATTTTTCACATTAAATTCACAAATAGCTTTGAAACGATCGTCTGAATTAAGATTTTTCGTGATTGTTTGTTTGTTTGTTATTTGGTTTTTAGGAGCATTAGCAACTAAGGCCATATTGCTCCGAGATATGCGGTGGTCATTCCCTGACCTTTCCGCATCCTCCGTATTTGGTGATGACAGGCTCAAACCCCGGTCTAATCAAGAAGCGTGTGCTACGCATTGCTGCTCCTTTTCACCTGGCTACGGAGGTGCCTTCGTGATTTAGGTTTGGATTTTATAATTCATTTGTTTGGTTTAATAGATCTGGTCCAATGGGTTTTTTTCACATTGAATTCACAATAGCTTTGAAACGGTGCTGTCTGGGTGGTGGTATCCACAGAGAATAAGTAACAATAGTCTTCTCTATTAGTGAAGCATTACTTATTTGAAGTAGTGCAATACCATGGCAACTCATTGGGAAGGATGAGCACAATATGGGATACAGAGGAAATGATGCCTCCCACACTACTATCATAGTTTTCTTAAGAGTTATCTATGGTGTATCCACACCGATATTATGTAGATATAAAACTCTTACTCTTAACATATTATGCCTTGTTGCATTTAGTTATTTTAAATATATAGATTATTATAGTCTTAAAGATATCATGCCTTGTTGCATTTAATTTTACTTAATTATTTTTTTATATACTTGAATAATAAATTTATGCTTAATAATCTGTGTTAATATACTAAATTTGTTGTTTTTATTCCAAAAGCATTACTACTAAAGTAACAATATCAGGGAAAAAAAATTTTTAGAGTACTTTTCATATCCTTTTAATATTCAATTTTTCCTGATAGCAAAGAATGAGCACCGGCACCTATTTTTTTTACAAAAAAAGCACTGATGTTGTAGATGAACTGAACAGGTACTTTGCACCTGTCTTTACTGATGAAAGGCCCTTCATACTGAGAAGAGGCAGTGTGAGTGAGGCGGAGTTGTATGAAATTAGTGATTTAGAAATTACAGATGACTGTTTATTAGAAAAACTTGTAAGCATAAATGAAAGTAAGCTCCCAGAATTGATGGCATATACCCTGTGGTTTTGAGGGAGAGCATCTTTGAACTCAGGGAAGATTGCTTTGGATTGGAGAAGTGCCAACATATCACCAATACATAAAGGCAGTTCTAACTGATCTGTAGTTGGTAACTACAGACCAGTCAGTCATTGTTAGATTTTCCCTTCAGTGATAGGGAAAATCTAACATTGATTAACAATGAGTGCAATCCAGGCACATTTAGATAGCTATGGCATTCTGAATAACACACAACATGGTTTTGTTAAGGGGAAACCATGTTTACCTAACTTAGTAAGCTATTTTGACACAGTTATTCATGAGCTGGATGTAGGGAACAATTTTTGCATAGTTAATTTGGATTTTAGAAAGGCATTTGACTCAGTCCCTCTTGAGAGATTATTGTATAAGCTGGAACACGTTGGGATTACTAGAAAAATTCCAAGACAGACTGCTGGGTGGCTGCAGGGCAGAAGGCAGAGGGTTGTAATTAATGGATATTATTCAGACTGATGTAAAGTCAGAAGTGGGGTCCCCCAGAGATTGGTTCTTGGACCACTGTTGTTTTTGATTTTCATAAACAACATTGACAATGGGATAGAAGGCTTTTAGTCAAAATTTGCAGACAACATAAAGATTGGTAGAGTAGTTAAAGATCAGTACCAAGCAGCACTCCTTCAGGATGACTTGAATAGGCTGCAAGAATGGTCAGAAAAGTGGCAGATATGTTTTAATGCTGCAAAATGCAAGGTCTTACACATTTGTGGAATAGCAACACCAAAATAAATCACATACTTGGTGGGGTTGAATTAAAATCAGTAGAGGAAGGGATCTGGGAGTTATACTATACGCAGATATGAAGTTTTCTGAGCAGTGTATAGGCAGGCAGCCAGGAAAGCCCATGGTGTTCTATCAATTATTTATCAAACATTATCCTATACAGATACACAGGTCATAATCCACTGTATAAGGCAATTGTAAGGCAATATTTGGAATACTGTGTTCAAGTATGAAGATCTCATCTGAAAAAGGACATTGAGCTTCTCGTAAGGGTCCAAAGATAGTCAACTCACATAGCGAGATTGGCAAATGGGTGACCACATGAGGAAAGACTCCAAATATGTTGGGTGCAGAGCTTGGCAACTAGGCACCTCAGAGGTGACCTGATTCGGGTTTCTAAGGATCTCAGAGGGGTTCGCAAAATGAATACAGATGGAATTTTCACCATTATTGAGAATTCCCGTGGAATTCTCTATAACAGTGAAAACTCATGGAAATAAATTCAAATTATAGAGGGATAAGTTTAGACAAGATTGTAGAAGTTTTCTTTCAGCCAGCAAGTCAATTGTTGGAACAAGTTGCCTTTATGGGTAGTTGAGGTTGCCAGTTTTAATAAATTCAAGGATCAATGGATAGTTACCTATGTGAAAATGCAAATAATTTGTATTTTGTTATCTACTTGTGTTGCTGTTGTGTTGTTTTTTTTTGTTTTTTTTACAGCCAGTGCTAATCCTTCTTCCTCCTCTTGATTTTTGTCTTGGGGAAAGGATGATAAAAACTATGTTCTAGGAACGGTTAATCATGCAGTTTATTTACTTCATAGAAATCCTATTCAGCACAGGTGATAATTCATATTTAACTTGGACCTTTGAAGATGGATAATACACTTTTTTACAACTCAGTGTCTGGCTATTTGCTGCTACATTCGCACACACTTTTTGAGGGAGTATATATTGCGAACCTTGTTGATCGATTCGACCATGGAGAGAATGCGCAAGGCTCATGGGATAGAATTTTTCTCAGAGTGGTCTGTGCTTGTTAACAGGAGAGTGATTTTACAGGGGATATGATACAATTCAATAGAAGGGGCGCAAGAATATTTGCTGATTCTATCAAAGCAGTGATAGGTGGGGGGGGATACACAGACTAACAGTTTGACAAAAGCTGCAGGCAGATCTGAAAGTGATTCTTGCATTGCTACTATTGGTACATGTAGCAGCCTGGAAAGTAAAGTGTCTGGGATTTCATGTGCTGCTGTGGGTCATTGTGGAACAAATGAACACATGGGCTGTGTTAAGGTAACTGAGAGGAAAAACACGTGCATGTCTAGAAGCACTGGAAATAAATTTTATGAATTTGAAGTATTGATTACGTCATCAAATGCAGACATTGTAGGAATAGAGGGCACATGGTTTCACTCAGACATAAGCTGAATTCAAATGTGGGGAATGCAATGCATACAGCAAGGACAGACAGGACGGGAGAGGTGGAGGGATTATGCTCTTATTTAAGAAGAATATTAAATCTGAGGAAGTGCATCCAGTCGACATGGGTAACCAGTCCAAAATTGAGTCAGTTTGGCATAATATAAGCAATGGGAAAACAAAATTTAGAGGAGTGTGATATGGACCTAATGACTGTGATGAGTATACCAAACAACAATATAGAGAATTAGAGTGAGCCGGTAAATCAGAATGTCTTAAATTCGGGTATTTTTATATTTCAGATGTTGAATGAATCTTATGGGTTAGTCACTCACACACTAGCAATACTCTTTATATGGTTATCGGCAGTGATTCTTCATGCATTAAGAATCTGCAGGTAAAATACCCACTGTGTGCCAACGATCACAGTGTACTAATGAGTAATTTAATTAAAGACATACAGGGTCCAGTCACATTATTATGACCACCTACCTAGTATCCAGAATATGCGCCTTTCGCAGCATGCACTGCAGCCAACCGCCATGGGAGGGACTCAATAAGTCCATGGAAGGTTGCTACGGGTATTTATGATCATGCAGACTGCAGTGAACCCCGGAGTTCCTGTAGGTTCCTTTGTGGAGGATCCATCCATCTAATGTGTCGATCAAGATAGTCCCACAGATTTTCAATTGGGTTAAAATCCTAGGGATTCGGTGGCCAAGGGAGTAGCTTGAAGTCTTCGTGGTGCTCCTCAAGCCACTCACAGACAATTTTGGTGATAAGGCATGCCACATTGTCTTGCTGATAGATACCATTGCTCCCAGGGAACATGGTCAACATGTACAGGGTTACCTGATCGACGACAAATGATAGGTAATCATTTGCATTGCAGGGTGCCCTCCAGAGGTATCAGCAAACCCAAGCCATGCCACGAAAACATTCCCCAGACTATAATGCCGCCCCTACCAGCCTGCCTTCTGCCAACAATCATGTCTGGGTGTCTGTTCTCAGAGGTTTCACGCCTAATACACCACCGTCCATCCAGGCGCCTCGTAGCCAGGTGGGCAGGAGCAGCAGTGCATAGCACACGTTTCTTGATTAGACCGGGGTTCGAGCCTGTGACCACCAAAAAAAAGAGGATGCGGAAAGATCAGGGAATGACCACCGCATATCCCCGGAGCAATATAGCTTTAGTTGCTAATGCTCCTAAAAACCAAATAACAACAATAACCACCGTCCATCCACTCGGTGGAGTAGAAACCATGACTCATTGGAGAAGGCCACCTGTTGCCACTCGGCCAGAGTCCAGTGTCAGTATTGCTGTGCAAACTGATGGCATTGTTTGCGATGAACGGCCGTCACCATGGGTGCTGTCACCAAGCATCTGCTCCGGAGCCCAATGTGCAACAGGGTTCGCTGCACTGTCATGTTGGAGACCTTCCAGTGGCCCCATGGTTCATTTGGACAGCCAGTTGAGCAACAGTAGCACGTCAATTGGTCCTGACCAACCGTTTCAGCCGACATTCACCTCTGGTATCAATGGCACATGGGCTCCACAATTGGCATGCCAGGTCATCAAAACTGTCCCATTCATCCAGTCTTGATACACTTTTACCACTGAAGCATGTGAGCATTTCACAAAGTCCGCTGTTTCGGAAACGCTAGATAGTCAATACTGGCCCGATAGTCGATGATCATGCCTTTTTCCAGGTCTGATAGGTCACATGCTTTGCCCATGGCAGAGGCTGTTACTGTGTTCACGGATGCCAAACATCAAGCCTTATATGCTTGCGGTGTGTGAACTTGACATGATTCGCTAGGTATGTGTGATGTCTGCTTTGGTGGGGGGGTCATAATATTGTGACTGGACTCTTTAATTACTGTCAAAGGTAAAGGCTTTTGTTTTCGTAAGGGTGACTACAGAGGACAGAGTTTTTAAATTGTGTGCAGTGGGACAACCAACTAATGTTACCAACAGCAAATTCTAAATGGAAAGTATACATGGAAGTAATCAAACAGGCTGCTAGGCTTTTCATAGCAACAAAGAACTACTGTTCATGACATTCTAACTTTTTCATAACTTGAGTACACAACATTGTTATTAAACATCCATATTCAACTTTATATTATCAATAACACCGTACAATTATATCACCTTTTAATCCTTAAGGCCATCTAGATGTGGCAGAGAAGAAAAGTGCATGGGATGCAAAGAAATTATCAGGTGATACAGAAGCCTATGGTAGATATAAATTATTCTGCGATCAAGTCACAAAAGAGGTTAGGCAAGCGAAGGCCAATTATGAGATTTCTCTGGCAAAGAATGCAAAGAAAAACAGCAAAGACTTCTATGCTTATATTAACAGTAGAAGGAAGAGGTTGAATCACATTAGGCCACTTTATGGATTAACTCAGTGGTTTTCAACCGGGGTGCCGCAGCAACATTCCAGGGGTGCCACATAATTTGGGTTTAATTTACTAAACTTATTATTATTTTTTTAAAATTTATATGTTTATTTCTTTATAAAAAGGCATACAGTATCTTTTTAATTTTGTGGTGATCATTGATAATTGATGTTTACTTGGTACCTCTATATAAAGAATAAAATTATTATTACTGTATACATATAATTTGTATTATGAAATGTAATTTTTATAATTATATTATTGTAATAACTATAAATAAATAAATATATATATATATGCAGAGAGAGAGAATCGGATCTAACAGGCAGAAAATTACTTAGGGGTGACGAAAAATAAAATAAATTACTTAGGGGTGCCGTTATTAAAAAAAGTTATTGAAAACCACTGGGTTAACTGTTGACGTCCCTGCTCAGGTTGCGGACAAATTGGATAGATATTTTGCATCTACATTAACACACGAGGAATTCTTTAGGGTAGGGGATGCCAGAAGTTTAACAAACTATAACAAGGAGCTAAATGACTTTGTGATAATTGAAAGGAAAGTTTAGGAAAAATTGTTGAGGATGGGCATAAAAAAGGCACCTGGGGCAGATGGGATCTATCCAATTATATTAAGGGAGGCAGCAAAGGAGGTAAGGAAACCCTTAGCCATAATTATGAGAGCATCTTGGATTCAGAAGAGGCCCTATGTTCAGGAGAAGTGTGAATATATCCCCAATTCATAAATGGGGGTCAAAAGGCAACATGAGTAATTACAGACCTGTTAGCTTATATCTGTGTCAGGGAAAATAATGGAATTGCTGGTTAAAGAAGTAATGCAGGATCACTTGGACAGGCATGCAATTATACTGTAATAAATAACCCCAGCAGCTCCCATCTGGTGAGTATGGGCTTGACACACACCCAGGGTTCTGAGCTGGATATCATCATTCTTTCCTTTCTTGGTGATTCCCTTCTACTTCTGACTCTTGTTTTTCTCTCTCTCTCTCTCTCTCTCTCGATAATTCAGAAATTTTTTTTCGGATGGTCTAGCATAAGCCTCTGGCTTTCATGCACTATATAGATAATAATGATAACAGCATGGATTTGTCAAGGGCTGGCCTTGTCTAACCAATCTGATAGGTTACTATGATGCAGTGACCAAGGAACTGGATGTAAAAAATAATATTACTGATATCACATACTTAGATTTCAGGAAGGCTTTTGATACTGTTGCATATAAAGATCTAGATCCTGTTGCAACAAGATCTAGGAAAATTGGGTCGATGGATTGTGAAATGGCAGTTGAAGTTTAACATTGATAAATGCAAGATACTGCACATGGGTAGAAGTAACACCAGAATAACTTATCAACTGTGTGGTACTACAGTCAGGGTAGTGGAGAATGAAAAAGACCTGGGAGTAATTGTGCAGTCAGATATGAAATTCTCTGAGCAGTGCAGACATGCTGCCAGGACAGCTCATGTGGTTTTGCCAACGATATATAGAAACTTTGCTAGCAGGGATAAGGAGGTGATTATCCCTTTGTATAAGGCCATGGTTAGGCCCCACCTTGAGTACTGTGTACAGGTCTGGAGGCCTCACTTTAGGAAGGATGTAGAACTGCTGGCACGAATGCAAAGAAGGGCAACGAGATTGGTGAAGGGAACAAAAGGGCGCTCTCATCTAGAAAGACCAGTTCTGCAATTTACAGCATCTCGAGACCAGGCGCCTGTGGGGAGATCTGATTGAGGTATTTAAAGCCTTGAATAGTTTCAGTTAGCTGAATGTTAATGGTGTATTCTTCCACTTTGTGAGACTAAACGTATGAGGGGGGCATTAATTCAAGTTCAGGAAAGAAGGTTCCAGAATAGATGTGCAGAAATTTTCCTTCAGCCAACAAGTGGTTAATTGTTGGAACAGGCTTCCCTCTGTTGTGGAAGTTGATGGGTTGAATAAATTCAAGGGAGAACTAGACAAATTCTTGGAAGACACAGATCTGTGAATTATTTTATTATTTTATTTTTTTGGCTGATGCCTTATAAGCTTCTTTCTTGTATCATTTGTCATTACTACTACTACATACTTCAAGTTTTTTTTGTTTTTTTTTTTTAAATTCAAGACCATTTGTTCACTTTTTTTGTTGGTAATTAATATTTTGTGCGTGTGTTAAAGAATCAATATATTTCAGGAATTTTGCTAACAGGGATAAGGAGGATCCCATTGTATAAGGCAATGCATCTTGAGTACTGCATATAGGTCTCAAGGACTAATTTAGGAGGGATATGGATCTGCTGGAATGAGTGCAGAGAAGGAGAGCAAGAATCGTGAAGGAAACAAGAGTGCTCTTACCAAGAAAGGCTTCAGTTCTGCAAATTGCAGTGTCTGAAGACTAAGCACCTGTAATGTGATCTGACTTAGGTGTTTAAGTCTCTGAATGGATTGGGCAAGCTCAGTTTTGGCATTCCTTTTCTTGCTCAGACTACACACATGAGGGAGCAAAAATTCAAATTCACGGAAGAATGGTTGCAGGATAGACATGCAGAAGTTTGCCTTCAAATAGTGGGTAGTTGATTGTTGAAACAAACTTCCATCAGTTGTTGTGGAAGTAAATAGTTAGAATAAATTCAAGAATTAAACAAAGTTTTGGAGGGGATGAACAGGTGATGTGGGATTTATTTATTTTTACATTATTTTTATTCATACTAACAACTCCACTGTGTAACCAGTGATTATTCATTCATGATTCAACGTTAACTTCATAGAGTAACTCTCTTTGTCCTATTTTCTGAAACATTTCCTTCATGTGTATTCAAAATTAAAACAAAAAAATTCAAATTCAGCTCACTTTCCAATGTTCCACTGGTCCTGATACTAAACTACTATAGGCCTCAATAAGTGTTAACAAGAAAAATAATTGTTAATCAGAAATAATATTTTTTGAAAGTGTATGAATTATCTAAATGAAAGTACTATATGCTTAGCATCATTATATATTATTTCTAATATATTCAATGTTAATTGCAAACCTTTGTTTTTTCCCACTTAATTTTACCTATTAGTATTTCTATAACTATCCCAATAAAAATGTGTCAAAGCAAAACTACAGAAAAAACTTACCAGCTCAGATTTAGCATTAACAGCCATTCTTTTCTTCCACTGAGAGGTCTCTTCAATTGGCCTCTGCAAAACATTATCCAAAGTTTTATTATTCAAAGGTTCTGTTAGCTGAGACTTCACTATAGGCATACTGTTACTACTAGTATTGAAATTTTCCACTGATGGATATAAATTAGGAATGCTGTCATCATCTTGATTTTCAAAACACAACTGCTGACTACTTCGCATTCTCCTTTTATGTCTCTTTTTTTTTCTAGAACCTACTTTTTTGCTGCCATTAGTTTTAATAGTATTATTATGGCACTGTTCACTTAAATACAGGGCATGTCTGGAATCAGATATGTCATTTGTAAAGGAATTTAAATCGTTTGCTTCGTATAAGATGGGACTACTAGAAGAATGCTCATTACCAGTTTTACTGGCAGAAGCATTATTATTTAAAACACCAATCAAATTTTGGGGATCATTGATAAGTAAATGCTGAACCTTTGAAAAGTCTCCTAATGTACTTTTAACAAGCCTTGATGTTTTATCTTCCTCAGCTGGATCCACCTAAAATAAATTACCAATTATTTGCTTCTGCTATAACATCATAACTGGAAAATATATTATTTCAGGTGTATATAAATAATTAACAACATCCAGGATGGGGATATGTCAGTTTATTGAGAAAAGATGATATTTACCAAAAATTACTGAAAACAGTTTTAAAATTCATTTACATATTAAAAATAACATCATGTAAATGTAATATTAATAAGATAATATGTGCATGAAATTAACTGCAAGATTTAAATTGTATGAAATTTCTCAATAAACTAAAATATGGTCCACACTGTGTTGTCACCTAATTACAACTGTGTAAACTTGTACATAGAACAAAGAAAGGGTCCTTATTTTAATTTTGTAATACTTCTTGAACTCAAAATCCACCTTATCTAAATCTTGGCAACTAAATAAGCATTTACTTCCCAAAATGAAATCCAGAATTCTGCATGAGCAGTTTGTCTAAAACAGATGCAATTTCTGCTTATATGCAGCACTTTTTCTTGGCAGGAGAGTTCCAAGTTACTTCCAGAAGTTGTCTATTCCAATTATAAAAAAATTAAATAAAGACAGTTCTGTTTTAATCGGTCACAGATCAGACGGTATTTCTCCAGTATTTTGCCAGTGCACTGACGAAAGTCAGTGCACTGGCAAAATATGAACCTAAATTAAAAGTAAATCGCCTATTTTCAAGAAAATAGAATTATTTAACACAAAAGGAATCTCATCTAGAATTTTAATACCCTCCCTGTTTATGATCCAGAAGAACACAAAATTTTCCTTCTTTTTTTTTACATAGGCTGAACTATTCCATAAATTATCTTGGAATTTTTGTTATTAACTTAAAGACTTTTGTAAGATCATTGAAGATAAAGAATATATATAAATGTGTAACCCACATCTTTGTGTGGGTTACACATTTAACAAGTTTAAATTTTTTTCTTTTTTTTTTGAGAAATATTCTTCTAAAAAATGGCTCGGAACATAGACTAGTGCAAACCAGAACACCATTTAGGTTCACCATATGCACTGGTAATGTCATGTACATACTTGATCATTAAAAATAAGATATTTTATTAATGAACTTCCCTGTTCATAAAATTTTCCATTTTGACCCCTGACACCACTCAACGTATGCATAACTTTATAGTTCCAATGAGTTGGAGCACCACTACATTAAGCTCACTCTGCAGGAGTACTATAATTCATGTTGCCTAACCTTTTTGTTGACACATCCTCTTACAATTTTCTTGAGGAATACTGCACTCTGCCTTACCTGTTTTTCTACAAAATTTATATCTATGAAACACCTTTCTGAGATGACTGAAAAATTAGTCAGAACACATGATTAACACAAATAAATTTACCTTCCAAATAATTTTTTAATAAAGCCAATTTTGTACACTAACATACCCCTTATACCCTCAGAGGTATGTGTACCACAAGCTGAATACCACTGCTATATGTATTCATTCTGATACTACATAGTGGCAGTGAGTATGATGTCTCCTGGTTATTAATTGACAATTATAGCAATCTACATCCTCCAAGTTTTTGCCAACTTATGTGGACTGTTAACACTCCCAAACAAAAATTATCACACACATTATCTCATATATGAGTACCTTATACAGAGTACAAACTTTCCTATTTTAACTTTATATTCCCCTACCCAACCATCCCACAACTTCTGGTGTCCAGTAGTTTACAAAGTGCACCTGCTTAAGCTTACACACTTGCTCTATAATCATCCCATATGGCAAATAATAATAAAAAATAATGGATTTTTTAAAAATTCTGATTCAACTAAAATATTTTGTTTTAATTTTAATCTTTTTTCAATTTTACCATTTTTATATTTTACATTCTAACCATTTCATTTTTAACCTTTTTATTCCACATATTTTATCATATGTATGCAAAAAATAAATTACCTCTATCAGTTCTTTAATATTAACTGCTTATTTAATTAAGGAATGTTCCTAGATACTGCAATTCTAAAATGTCATTCATACAATATTCTTTATTATTTATTTATCTGACAAAGATACATAGTTTGGGAAGAGAAAGGATATTTTTCAGATTAGTCACAGACACCAGGATTCCTTGTTACAGCAATTTATATAAATCATCAATTAGGGAAAATGCTGTTTTCACAAAACAAAATAGGATCACTAAACTAACTAAAAACCCTGGATTCAGAATAAAAGTGTTAATATAAACAGAGAATTCATAAAAGTTGTGGACTCACTAAAGTCACCATATTTTAAAATGGTACTATTCTTTATCCATCTTTCTATTATTGGTGTTGAAATCTGCTTACTATGAATAATATGTTATTCTAGTGAATAACATGCTGTTCAATATTATTACCAACCTTTAACATAATATGTCATTATTTTCAGTTGCAGATCTAAGAAATAGGGACCAGCCAGCAGGAGTGTTGGCTGGTCCATAATTGTTGAACCCAACAATTATGGGGGTGGAAAAGGCAGGCGTCCTGATGGGGTTTCCAATCCCAAGGCTTGTGCTGACTCTCGACGCCCCTGCGAATATAATGTTCCATATACAGTAATGCGTTATACCTTTATGGGGCCGAAGGCATAATGAAATTTGGGGCCCCCAATCTAAAGAAAAAGACTGGTTGATAACACTGTCACTACCTTCTCCCTGCTACTGTACTGCCTTAAGGATAAAGGTGCCAGCAGCGCCAGTTACATACAAGACAGTCTATTTTTTCAATTAACTCAACTATTTAAGGAAGAACTAAATATAAAGTTTCATCAAAACGATAAAATCATTTTTAACAAAAACATAATTTTCAAATTAATTTTCAATTTAAGTTCGCTGACCTTGGCAGGTATAAAATTCAGTTTACGATAAAAATTAGAAAAAACATCAGTGGTTTTGAAATAGTTATTTTGGGGACCCTCTCTGATCGGGGCCCTAGGCAGATGTCATTTTTGCCTATTGGGTAATGCGCCATTGTCCATATAATAACATAATACAAAGTATTAAGTCCATAGTTTATGTTAGGCTAAAGTATGGCTAAATGATGGAAGAAATTGTCAACACATCAAAGATTAGCTATTTATATTTCAAAGCATTTTTACATTTATTAAAATAACAAAAAGTAATACATATTATATAACAGGTTTGTTAAAAATTATTATAATGAACAAGAGATGAATTCCTAACTTGGTGGTGTTCTTATCTTGAGGGGCCAGGTCAAATGTTAGATCTGCCATTGATTATTTTGTATTGGTGGCGGTGGTTAATTAACTACTATACAAAGTACCAGATGGGGATCTTTATCAAAATAATGTAATGGGGAGGAAAACAGTGATGCTGCTTCTTGGGCTGATTTTTTTATTTTTATTTTTATTATTTATTTATTATTTATTTATTTTTTTTCTTCTTCTTCCTGGTTTGGGCAGCCAGGGGTTGGTGGTGATGGCTCCCAATGGTATTGTACTCCATCCACTGGGAGCAGAGTTGGTGCTTGATGCACAGTTAGTGAAGTGGACAGGTGGCAAACATCCCCTGTGGATGTTTTCTCCCTTGTGACAGAGTGGCCTTTTTTTTTTTTTTTTCACACATTTAATACACACATAAATACATACATTACATTAGAGGCCTATTTTGTAGATGTTTCAGAATATATGGTGAAGATAGGACACTTGTATAGGTGCCACCATAGGCAATTATATACAATGCTTCTTCGGTTGGCATAATAATACAATAAAAATTAATACAGCATACTGACTATTTATAATTATGCTTTTTTTTTATAAGCTCGTTAAACAACTATATGAAACAATTATTAGCAAGCGACCTGTAAAAAGAAATCATAATCACTTCCGAGAAACACGAGTAAGTTAAAAAGTACAAATAACTCGACACTGCACTGCCTTGGTACAGTTTTCATGCAACACCGTTGTTGCATTAAAACGCTTCAGGACAGCGAACATTACTTTAATTCACCCGTGTGTCACATTTGAATTAAAGACTAAGAAACATTTAGGCAGCTAAGACACACACATGAATAAACGGCTGAGAAACACTTAAAAATACTAGTTATCTAATAAAAGGCTAATAAAAAAAAAAAAAAAAAAACGGCAAAACACAAATGCGAAGGAGATGAATTTATCACTTAACTGCGTATCTATTGCCGGCTTGTTTCATTACGATTCTGCTTCTCTGTTATCGACACTTAAAAGGCAAGTTAGGCCTTTAGCACAGGTCCATTTTCTTTCAAATGATAATATTAAATCGCAACTTCCAGGTTACTGCGAATTTACTTTCGACCATATTTTTCTAGAGTGCACGAATACTTGGTTGTTTCAACTAACTCAATCAGACTTTTTTTTTTTAACGAGTGAAAGATCAATTTCTTTGCCGTGGTCTGCTTTGGCAAACGATGCGACGGCTTTGAAACGTCAAAACACTGACGGCTTCGTACTTTTTCAGTTTGAGAACCCTGTCGAATTTTGTTTTTCAAGTTTTGAATTCTCTTTGTTTTGAAAATCTCTCAGGCATTTAAATCACAAATCATATACACTTCGTTTGTAATATATCGTATACTACTTTCCGGCTGTTCAAAATGAGTGGTACAATTTTATATTGCTAAGTTAAAAAAAGGATATGACTCGCTCAAAATAATAAGAACATAAAAGCTAAAAACAAATCATTTTTGGCCATCGGTATTATCACATTTTAAATACCAAACACCCCCCCCCCTCACAGTTCATTACGAAAATCAAACGTTTTCAATCGAAAGCCCTTTTTACAAGTGAACTTGAAAATTGCTGCGTAAATACTTAATGATGCCATATCGTGATTAATACACGTGTACGAGTTCTTCCGGCTTATTCACAAGGAATCATATTAAACCTTTTATCGAGTACTGTATAATCAATTCTTATCGGAAAACAATATTACGTTATAAAAAACATTTTGGATGAAAACTGAAGTTTTGTCTATAATATCGATATTATCTGTCCAAATTGTAAATTAATTAATTGCAAGTGTAGTTGTCCAGGTTGATCATTTATGATTTCCAATAAAATATTTACGTAGCCAACGTAATTATATATTCATCATTTTCAGGCAGGATTCCCACATATAGAAATATTTGAATATAAAGCAAATGTGGTGCGATGTCATGGTATCGAGTTCACGCTTGGAGGGTCATCACAGAATAAGGTGGTCAAACCTAAGTCAGAGATGCAGGACAAATGGTCACGCAAAGTTTGATAAAATGAGATATTTTGTAACAAATGATTTTTAATAGAAATCTGAAGTGAACAGTAAGTCCTCGACTTACGCAGATTCGTAGATACGCGGTTGTGCTACTTCTATTTACGACTAGCCACGGTATCCATTAAGCGTCACTTTAAAAATAATAGATTGCGTTACTGTCTGATAACGTGAATTGATGGTTGCATCGGGGCTTTGTTTTCACCTTAACCACTTAGGTGTATCTTGTGAGCTTATAGTTGTTGTAAACAAAATAAATATAAACCCTAAATATGTCTGCGAAAAGAAAAAATGATGAGAATAGTAATCATAGTGATAAGAAGAGGCGCATTATAACTATGGAGACTAAAGCCGAAATCATTTAAACAACATGAAAATGGCACGTGTTTACGAAATGAATGAATCGACTGTTAGAACCATTATAAGAACCATTATAAAAGATAAAGTTCGGATTATGCACGCCGTAAAAATTCTGTGCCAATGCAATCTACGATCATATCCAAAAGAAGAGGCTTATTAAATAGAATGGAAAAATTATTGATGATTTGGATAGAAGACATGAAACAACAACGAATGACGATAAGTCTTATGCTCATACAAGAAAAATACTAGTCTTTTTCTTGTATGAGAATAAGCATATAAACATTCATTGCAAGCCACAGATGGTTTCAAATATTTAAGGGCCGTGCCAAACTACACAACATCAAAGTGCAGACATACTAGCAGCTACGGAGTTCCCCAAGACTTTGACAGAAATCATCAAAAACGAGGATTACCTACCACAACAGGTCTTCAATGTAGACGAGACTGGTTTATATTGGAAAAAAATGCCACATCGTTCTTACATACCCCAAGAAGAAAAAACTATGCCAGGATTTAAGGTATAAAAGGGCAGTTAACTCTTCTTTTTGTGGAAATGCTGCTGGAGGTTGCAAAATGAAACCACTGTTTGTTTACTACTGCGAAAATCCAACGGCCTTAAAAATATTTCAAAGGCATCGCTACCTACTGTGTGGAAGTCCAATCGAAAAGTATGGGTGACACAAGAAATTTTTCGGGACTGGTTTCGCCATCATTTTGTGCAAGAAGTTAAAAAATATTGCCAAGAAAACAACCTACCATAAGATATTACTGCTTTTGATAATGCACCTGGTCACCCAACATCTGTGTGACTATCAAGAAAACATAAAAGTTATATTTTTGCCTGCAAATACAACTTCCCTCTTTGGCGCCTCCGTAGCCAGATGGGAAGGAGCAGCAGGGCGTAGCACTCTTCTTGATTAGACCGGAGTTCGAGCCGTCACCACCAAATACGGAGGATGCGGAAAGGTCAGGGAATGACCACTGCATATTCCCGGAGCAATATGGCCTTAGTTGCTAAAAAAAAAAAAAAAGCAACTTCCCTCATTCAACCCATGGATCAGGGTATAATACAGACATTCAAAAAGTATTATCTACAAACAACATTTAGAAAGGCAGTAATGGCCACTGAAGGACAGAATGCCAGATCATTGAAGCAGTTCTGGAAAGAATTCGACATTTACAAAGATGTTAAAAACATCAATGCTGCCTGGAGTGAAATTACAGTATCAACCATGAACGTTGTCTGGCCAGTTTGTTCAAGATGCTTCGGGAAGTGAATAAAATGAAGATGTAATTAGAGAGCTTGTGGAAATGACCAGAACATTGGAATTAAATTTAGAGGAAAATGACTTAATTGAATTGTTGCAAAGTCATAGAAAGAAATAAAGCAATAAAGATTTAATGGAGCTTGGTGACCGTAAAAATGAAGAAGAGGTTTCGGAGGACGTACAAGAAGTTGAACCATGAAAACGATTTGATACTAAGGAAATGGCAAAATGTTTTAAAATGATCGACGAAGGACTAGCTGGCTTAAAAGCTCAGGTTCCAGACAGCGAAGTTTCAAAAAGTGATTGTAATCGTCATCGGTTTGGCTGAAACAAGAAGAAGAAATGAATCATTTATAAGTTTATCAAGTGGAAATCTGCTGTACAGCAATGGAAAAAGTGAAAGGAGTGAAGGTGGAGTTGGGTTTCTGGTCCATAAAGATTTTAAAAACAACATTTTGGAATTCAAAAGTACATCACCAAGGGTGTCAAGACTAATATTCAAGATTTCTAAGAGGTACAAGCTAAAGATTATAATGATTTATGCACCAACATCGAGCCATGATGATGAAGAGGTTGAAGAAATGTACACTGAAATTGAGAGTCTTCTAGATGAGCAGAAAACCCACTACACTATTATTATGGGGGACTACAATGCTAAGGTTGGAAAAAGGCAAAACAGTGCAGAAAGAGGAACTATAGGAAATTTTGGAATTGGTGAAAGAAATAAAAGAGGTGAAAGACTTGTGGAATTTGCAGAATCTCAAGGACTGTCAGTAATGAACACTTTTTTCAAGAAAAGGGTGAACAGAAAGTGGACATGGAAGAGTCCAAATGGATTAACAACCAATGAAATCGACTTCATCCTCACTAACAGAAGATATATTGTGAATGATGTTACGGTCCTGAATAAGGTAAATGTTGGAAGTGATCACAGAATGGTAAGATGTACACTTGATATAGATGTAGGAAAGGAAAGGAAAAAACTGACTCGAGTAAATAATACAAAGGTCTTTGAAATAACAGAGGAGGAGAAAAAGCAGTATGCACTGGAACTTAAGAACAAGTTTGACCTTCTGCAGACTGCTCAGGACCAAGATATCGACGAGGAATATTACAACTTTCTGAAAGTGATAAAGCCCAAGAAACCTATAGGGAAACAGAAATCCAAAGAAGAAAAAATTAGTCAAGAAACACTTGTCATGATGAACCAAAGACGACAAATGAAGAGCAAGAAAAACACTGACAGGGAGAAAATTGAGTATACTGAGTTATGCAAAGCCATTAGAAAGAGACTCAGAGAGGACATAAGAAGATTTAACACAAGAAAAGTAGAACAAGCATTAAGGGAAAACAAAGGATTTAAATCAGCAGCCATGAGCAGTAATACAGAAAGACAAATGACACTGAAACTGAAGAATAGCGATGGTGTACTTATAAACAGCAGAGAAGGCATAATTCAAATAGCAGAAGACTACTATAGAGAATTATACAAGGAGCGAGGGAATGATACCAGCAGTGGGGAAGATGGATTGCAAAGTAGCAACACATACGACATACCCACTATTCTTCCTGATGAGGTAGAACATGCATTGAAGAAAATGAAGAATCGGAAAGCCCCGGGGGAAGATGAAGTTACTGTAGAGTTGTTAAAATTGGGAGGAAGAGACATAACACAAAAACTGGCAAGGCTCTTCACAAAGTGCATTAGAAAAGGTGTGATGCCTAAGCAGTGGAATAATGCAATCATAGTTTTGCTGCATAAGAAAGGAGATAAATCAGAAATTGGAATTTATAGACCAATTAGCTTGTTATCCCATATCTACAAGTTGTTCACAAGGGTCATTACTAACAGATTAGAAAGAATACTTGATGAGAATCAACCGAAAGAACAAGCTGGCTTTAGGACAGGATTCTCAACTATGGATCACCTTCACGTAATATCACAGCTAATGGAGAAAGCAAATTAATATAAAACACCATTATGCCTGGCATTTGTGGATTATGAAAAGGCGTTTGACTCCATACAGCATAAGGCAATGTTTCGGGCACTGGAAAGACAAGGCATAGATACTCCATATATTATGATTTTGAAGAAAATATATGAGAATGCTACATCCTTTATTAGACTTGACAAAGACAGTAGCAAATTTAAAATCGAGAAAGGAGTTCGACAAGGAGACACAATATCTCCGAAGCTGTTTACTGCTGCCCTTGAGGAAGCTTTCAGAAGATTAGACTGGTCGCAGAAAGGAGTCAATGTGAACGGAGAGTACCTAAACCATTTACGATTTGCAGATGACATTGTGGTCATAAGCCGCGATCCCAAAGAATTAGAGGAAAATCTTAATCAGTTATGCACAGTTAGTAAGGATTTTGGACTAAAGATGAATATGGCTAAAACAAAAGTAATGATGAACAAGTATGCCACGGAAAGGGAAATAATGATTGAAGGAGCAGTAATTGAAAAGGTGGAGTCATATACTTATCTGGGACAAGTTATTAGCTGTAATAATGATAAATGGCTGGAAGTCAAGAGAAGAATAAATTTTGGATGGATAGCATTCAGGAAATATAGTCACATACTGAAGAGCAATATCCCAGTTTGTCTGAAACGTAAAATAATGAATCAATGTATACTCCCCACCATGACTTATGGAAGTGAAACTTGGGCACTCACCAAAAGAATGGAAGAAAAGCTAAGAACTACACAGCGAAGAATGGAACGAATTATATTGGGAATCAGACTGTTAGATAAGAAGAGAAACACATGGATTAGGCAGCAAACTCAAGTAAAGGACATTCTTATCAAAACTAAAGAACTAAAATGGTCTTGGGCAGGACACATAGCTCGAAGACATGATGACAGATGGACTAAGAAAATAACAGAATGGTACCCAAGAGGAACTAGAAGAAAACCTGGAAGACAAAGGCGGAGATGGATAGATGAAATTCATGAGTTTTTGAGTAGTAAATGGATGGCCAGTGCTCAAAACAGAAGGAACTGGAAAGTTGCTGGAGAGGCCTTCATCCTGCAGTGGATTGAAAATGGCTGATGATGATGATGATGATAACTTAATTGAATTGTTGCAAAGTCATAGAAAGAAATAAAGCAATAAAGTTTTAATGGAGCTTGGTGACCGTAAAAATGAACAAGAGGTTTCGGAGGACGTACAAGAAGTTGAACCATGAAAACGATTTGATACTAAGGAAATGGCAAAATGTTTTAAAATGATCGACGAAGGACTAGCTGGCTTAAAAGCTCAGGTTCCAGACAGCGAAGTTTCAAAAAGTGATTGGAGCGGTGCATGATGCAATTGCATGCTACAAACTGATTTACGAAGAGAAAACAAGAGCTACAGTACAGACATCATTGGACTTCAAGACACCACAAAATCTCTAGAGTCTGAGAACATATTAAACGATAAGTATAGAATGGGTATTTTCAGCTAAATTAGATACGTTTTTATATTTATGTACTCGATTGAATAAAGTTTTATTTCCACAAAGTTTTCATAAAGAGAAGTTGATTTGCTTGAATTTTCCTTTCAAACGAATATACAATTAAAAATAGATCGCATTTAAGCACTATTCAACTTGCGCGGAAATCGCTGGAACGAATTAATTGCGTAAGTCGAGGTCTTACTGTATTACATTTTGGTTAAGTCCTTAAAAATACAAGACTATTTTACTTTTCATTAATATATCCTAAAATATGGTATGAATCTATATGAGAATCATTCATATCATTGATACGAATCGATCCTTCAAAATCTGATTCAAATAACCAATGATCACATTAAGTGGCACCTACTGCACTTTGAGTGTTGCAATAATTATCATTTAAATAATAAATAAATTTTCTATTTATACTCCGGGACGACCAAACGGTCAGAGGAGTTCACAAGATAGACAGAATACAAGAAACAGCACCATATTCAGCAGTCACGGCTTGAACCCCGGTCACTCAAGGCACGCGTACTTATGCACCGCGCGCGCCTGACCACTAGGCTACGGCGGCCTTATTTTATTTATTTTTTAGTGCACACCACAAAAGTGAAATGTGAACAACAGTTGAGAGGCATGAAAATGCAAAACAATTGTGGCTACTGAATTTCTCTATTACACTACAAATAAAAACTAGGGGGAAATGGTTGTGGTTGTAGTATGTCATTACTCTTATTGTTGATATATTTTATGCGCTCCTATAAACTTTGTGGATTTGGCTGTTTAAAAACAGCCAAAATTTTAAAAATTACAGTACGATATGGCTGAATAAAAAAAAAAAAAAAAAAGGCATAGTGTATAAGAACTCAATAACACAAGGAAAACGAGCTTTCGCTTCCCGACAGGTCATTTATAATAAAATGTGATGCATCCTTTTAATGACAATTAACTTTTACGTCATGCACTGAAGGATTCCTGAAACAAGCAATTTTTACAATTGACTGAAAGAATTCAACTAAAATTTTTATAAATATACAGAAGTTTACGAAGTGAATACTGCCTGTAAATTTCGCAATATCGACAGCATCTCAATTAGTGTCATTAAATGAAATTGGCAGCTAGAAACACGGCACTGATTATCTAAATTTTGAGGCTAGAGATGACATTTCACATCTAATAAATAGTATTAATAAAATATTGGTGTATTTATTTATAGATGCGGAACATCGCCCCGGGTTAATACTCTCAAAAAAAAAAAAAAAAAAAAAAAAAAAAGGAGAAGCAGCATCTCCATTTTCTCTGCTTAATTAATTTGATGTTAACTTCATATGAGAAGCATATATCATGGAACGTGATTATCACTAAGCAGTACAGAGTGCGTTTCATGATTTCAGGGAATCGGCATTGTGTGGAATTTAAAAATACCAAGGTACACAAAACCACAAGAATTTTCACCTTATCACGTGACTAGGAGGGTTTTGTATGGAAATGGCTGTACAAGAAGATCGATATAAACTGGCACCGTGGGCATAACTGCAATCTTATCTCCAGGACCTCTCTTTAGGCAGTGCAGCCGGTGAATTCACCAGGGACCTTGGATTGAATATTACTCCAAATCCCAACAGGGGGGATGATGAGGGGTTAATCCAGGCCAGGAGCACTCCTTCCTATCTTTTCTTCAACATTAATTTTCGTACTCGTGATCCTTTAACTCTCTGACCGGCCCCGACTTTCTCAATTCTCCTCCACCCTGACTCAACAGAAATAACATTTATACCGCCAGCTCAAGTGTACATTATGTCGCGTCCACTTAAATTCTGCAGTTTAGTCTTGGGCCTTCACTGATTACTCTACTGGAAGTGCTGACACATTCAAGGACTTAGTGCCTTATCACGAACTGATCTCATATCTGACATCCAAACTTAAAAGTTTAAAGAATGACAAAGTTAATATTAGCACGGCAAAAAGACAAAAAAAAAAAAAAAAAAAAAACCTTTTCATTCATAACTTCCCCATCGCCAAAAAGCACCTATCAAATTCCGTTTTGAATGTTGTCAATCTCGACGACTGTGGCAGACAATTCATTCCAATAAGCTCCAACACACCTACCCGAAAGTAAACTTTATGGGATCCAACCTCCTGTCACTCCACAAAATTTTGTATTTGTGCCCCTTGATTCTTCCTCTCCTGACAGTGAAAATATACCTCCCTCCATTTTGCTGATTCCCTTCTGGGCCTTATAGACTCCCAGGTCCTCTCTAAGATGTCTAGCAACCAATCTTTGCATTTCGCACTTTGTAAATCGTTCTTCACATGGACATCGATTGGCACTCCTTACTAATCTGCTTGCCCTTCTCTGAAACCATTCTAGAAGTTCTGTTTTCACCACTGTGGTCAAATTTATAATCTTTCTCTTTAGGTTAGGTCGCTCTTGTGTGGACAATTTGTTTATTCTACAACAGCTAGCGGAGAAAAGAAAAGCAAAGAATAAAGATACCCTCTTTGCCTTCATCGATTTAGAAAAGGCTTATGACTCTCCTCCAAGAATGGAATTATGGAAAGCCCTTCAAAAGATGTCAGTTGATCCAGAACTTGTGGAACTGATTAGGGAACTGTACGATAAAAACGTGGCATATATTAAAGTTGGGAATGCTTTATCTGACCCAGTCTATCCAACAATGGGGCTGAAACAAGGATGCAATCTATCACCTTTATTGCTTAATGTTTATCTTGGAATGTGCTTTAGAATAATGAAAAAGAAGCTGTTATGGAATGGGAGTATCAATTAGCGACAGATATCTTTGGAGTCTAAATTTTTCCAATGATCAGGTTATCACTGCACAAGAAGCTTAAGATTTGGAATACATGTTGAGAAAATTGCATCTTACATATGACCAATGGGGCCTCAATATCAATTTTACAAAGACAGAATACTTAAGCACAGTAGAACATCTTGATGAACTGGAAGTTACAGTCTATACAAAAGTTACAGTTTGTACATCTAAAACCTGTTGACTTTTTCAAATATCTTGGATGTAGATTAACTAAGGAAGGATTGGGGAAAGAGGAAGTTTGCACACGAATTCGTCAAAGTAGGAAGATTCTTACTGCCCTCAACTCTATATGGTGGGACAACAATATCTCCCATAGAACTAAAACATATATTGGACAGTTGTTAGTGGAATCGGTACTTTGTTATGGCTGTGAGGTGTGGACACTGAAAGAGGGTCACAAAAAGAAGCTTAGGGCCCGAAAGATAGACTACCTACATCGGAGTGCTAGGGTTTCTAGGCTACAGAGGATAACGAACAAGGAAATAAGAAAACGAGGTTGAGATGGTTTGGACATCTGCTGAGCATGAATGAAGAGAGATGACCTAAAATTATATATGAGTGGTATCACAGAGGAAGAGGACGCCCTAGAAAAACATGGAAGGAAGGTGCACAATCAGCCATGAGAAAGAGAAATTTGAAGATGAGCACGTCTGGCAACTTTGGAAATTGGGAACGACAAGGGGGCGATCTGCTGTATGAAGTCGAACAGATAGAGAGACAAAGCGAGATACAGTAAAATCCCGTTATAACAAACTTTGCAGAGGGTATGAATTATTTCGTTTATAATGGATATCTAAATTATTTTTAAAGAAACATTATTTGTAGGGATAGGCTGTGCTTCTCTAATATACAGAGGAGTAATTTCCCTTTATTATACTTAAGTGTCGACTTTAAATATCAATAATAAATACTAGAAAACCCAACCTGCTATGCAAGCAATGTTCTCATATAATTCATAAGATTCTATCACCTCGTAGAAGGAAAATGCATTTTTGGTATACATATATGTATATAGAGTATAGTGTGTTAGGGTCTAATGGTACCAGCGGTTTTCCCCAACTTCGCGTAGTATACATTGTCATGTGATAAAGAACACTAGATATAATATATACTGTACACTCAGTGATCGCTGAATTGTGACTACCTAACTAGAACGGTGGCCCCACATGGTATTAGGTAGGTAGTCACAAATATATATACTGTACACTCAGTGATCACTGAATTGTAACTACCTACCTAATACCACGTTGGGCCACCGTTCTCACAGATGATAGCCGCTATTCGCCTAGCTACGCATTGACACCACTAGCTGCCTGAAAACATCTGTAGGGATCTGCAGCCTGCAAGGCTTTCCACAGTGTCGGAACTGATTACGGTTGCGTGCCCATAAGCCTCACTTCCTGTTCCAAAACATCCCACAAGTTCAGGCGAATTTGGAGATGAACATTAAGCTCAGGCGAATTTGGAGGTGAATCAGGAAAGGTGATATCTTCGCTGTGTTCCTTGAACTACTCGTGCACAGTGCGGGCTCGATGACACGGCACATTGTCGTCTTTGAAGATCCCGTTTCTATCCAGGAAAAAATGCAACATGGCAGCGTGCACCTGGTCTCCTAAGAGCTGATGGTAGATCTCACCAGCGGGTTCGAATTCCGTCGATGATGCGAGGAACTTTAATGGGCTTTTTTCACTCCGTGGCTGAGTTAGTTGGTCTCAGGCATAGATAGCAAGGTTCCCCCGTTCCAGAAACTTGGTTTTCGTCCAGCAAACAAGGCAAATCGACCAGAGAACGCATGCAATATACAGACATAATGCATATGGATATATATAAGTTTGTTTGTTTGGACATTTATTAGGCGCATCGGCAACTGCGGCCGATGTGCCTAATAAATAAGAAAGGTATATATAAGAAATTATGGGCGGCCCTAATATAATAGTGTGTGTGTGAGCGTGCAGTAGCACTGCATTCCTATGTGCCACCAGAAAGCAAAATAAAATTTGCCACCCTAAATGTTTAATACTGATAAGTGTTAACCAATCAGAAAACAATATCACGTCAAGTACACCAGTGTTTTTATATAGTACTCCGGCAGGTCCTGCTACCTAGTTTCCTGAGATTTCAGTGGCTAGAACATAAAAAAAAAGGGGGGGCACAATAGAGGTTGGGTCAAGCCAAAGGAGTTTTAAGTTTTACAGTGTAGAATTAAGAATTCTGAGTGTAGGGATAGGATAGTTTTTAAATGGGTTGAATGCTAGTTAGAAAGCTAGAGGAGAAAAGGCCAAAGGCTTGGGGGGGGGGTGAAAGACAGAAGTATAGGGTCGATAGAGTAGATGCCGCCAAAATCAGTTAGGCAGGCCCATACCCCAACAGGCGAAGAACGGGGATGGCAGGGAGAGGAGGTGGCAGACCATCTCCTCCCTCCAAGGAGGAGATGGCCAGCCACCTCCTCTCCCTGCCATCCCCGTGGGTTTAAATACACCATACTGCCGATCTGAGCAGTATGGTGTATATCCCTGTCCATTTTAAACCCACAATGGATTTAAAATGGACAGGGATATAGTGCCCTGCTCAGATCGTCAGTATGGTGTTTGGCAGCAAGCTGCAAATTGACAAATCCGGTGGTCGCAGTCCAGATGTAGAAGACCAGGTCCAGACAAGGTCAGCTTGTAAAATCGTTAAAAGTAGTACGGGTTTAAAATCATTAAACCCGTACCCGTACTATAAAACTGAAGCTTTTGGCAGCATTTGCTGCCTTCCTCAACAATTCATTATAAAGCACTAAGCCTTCCCAGGAGATAATAATCATATAATAATAATCTCACCAATTTAGGGACTAAATTCTTCCCTGTGAATTTATTTGATAATTTTCTCTTAACCTAACCTAAAAATTGTGTGAAGATGCGTTTGGCTCTTTTGGATTACGAAAAGATTCTAAAATGGTTACTGAACTGCTAAATTTAAAATAAGGCTAGTATTTAATAAAATAATAAATTTTTTGTTTATACTCCGGGACGACCAAACGGTCAGAGGATTCACAAGATAGACAGAATACTAACAGCACTGTATTTAGCAGTCACAGGCTTGAACCCCGGTCACTCAAGGCAGGAATGTAATCCTGACTTTTCCAAACATGTGGCAGATGATGATGTATCATGCCAACTACGCTGCCACGAAAGGCATCCTAAAACAAAAGAAGTATTAGCATTAGTAGAGGCATATGATGCAAGAAGCAAGCTTATTCAGCATCAGCCAAAAAAAAAAAACACAACCACTACTCCCATTTCACCCCTCCGTTCGTTCGAAATACCTGTCCAGCTGAGCCTTAAATTTGTTTAGGCTATCAACTTCAACAACAAGTGATGGAAGTCTATTCCACAAACCAACTGGCCGCTGGCTAAAGTCAAATTTCCGTACATCTATCCAACATCGGTCCTTCCTCAATTTGAATTTATGCCCGCTCAGGTGATTATTCTGAGCAAGAGGAAGAATCCCATCGGCATTGAGCATGCTCAAGCCATTCAAAGCCTTATACACCTCTATCAGATCACGTCGCCGAGGTGATCTGATACCACTGTCAGTGTAGTACCACAGAGTTGATACGTTGCTCCGGGGTTGCTGTTTCCCATGTGTAGTATTTTACATTTGTCAATGTTAAACTTCATTTGCCACCTCTCAGTCCATCTGCTCAACCTTTCCAGATCCTGTTGCAGCAGCATAGCATCAGTAGTGTCCTTAACAACCCTGCCAACCTTTGTATCGTCTGCAAACTTGGACATTAAGCATGATATACCATCATCAATATCATTTATAAATACAGAAAACAATAATGGACCCAACACTGAGCCCTGAGGGACTCCACTAATAACATTAGTCCACGTTGAGCAGTGTCCATTGATTACCACTCTCTGTCTTCTGCCACTCAACCATCCCTTTATCCATAGCAGCAATTTGCCTCCAATGCCACACTGCTCCAATTTGTGCAGCAGTCTTCCATGCGCAACAGTATCAAAAGCCTTTCTAAGATCCAAATATATAATATCAAAGTTATTCACTGCATCCAGTTCTTTTGTGACTACATCATAGCATCCAATCAAATTGGTCAGGCAAGACCTGCCCTTAACAAAACCATGCTGTGTCCGAGATATAACTGAATTCTTGTCCAGATGATCCTGCAGTGCTTCTTTAACCAGTGCCTCCATTAATTTTCCTGGAACCGAAGTTAAACTAACAGGTCTATAATTACTTGTGTCAGCCTTTGATCCTCCTTTGTGAATTGGGGTTACATTTGCACATCTCCAGTCTATGGGTACCTCCCCTGAGTCCAAAGAAGCTCTCATAATTATGGCTAGAGGTTTGCTTACTTCCTTTGCTGCCTCCTTTAATAAAACTGAATAGATCCCATCCACCCCGGGTGCCTTTTTTATGTTTATTCTCAACAATTTCTCCTCCACTTTCCTCTCAGTTATTAGAAAATCATCTAGCTCACTGCCAATGTTTACTTCACCTACGACATTCCTCTTCCTGAATAACTCCTCATGTGTGAATGTAGATGCAAAATACTCGTTTAGATTGTTAGCCACCTGAGCAGGATCCTCAACTGTTGAACTATCAACATCCAGTGGACCAATCTGATTCATCCCTTTCCTTCTTGAGTTTAAATAGGTAAAGAACTCTTTTCTGTTTTTCTTTGCATCCTTTGCCAAGGATTTCTCATAATCTGCCTTTGCCTGCCTAATCTCCTTTGTGACTTGGTTACAGACCGGCTTATATCTATCATAGGCTTCCATGTCACCCATTAATTTGTATGTATCCCATGCATTTTTCTTCTCTGCCATATGTCTCATTAGTTCATCTGACAACCATTTTGGCCTGAACCTTGAACAATATTTCTTGGTTGGTATGTAAAGCCTGGTAGCTTCCAAGATTAGTTCCTTGAATGCTTCCCATTTTGAATTTGCTGTTAGTAACATCATCAGTTGGTCCCACTGTATAGAATTTAAATACTGTCTCAGACCATCTTAGTCGCCTTTACGAAAGCAAAAACCCTTCCCTTTACCTGATGGTAGTTACCTCCTTGAGTAAATCCCACTGCAGCACACTGTGATCACTGCCACCTAGTGGTTCCTTTATCTGCAGATTCTTAATGCATGAAGAATCACTACTGATAATCAGATCAAAAGTATTACTTCCTAGTTGCCTCCTGAACATGCAGGTGTAGAAAACAATCATCCAATAAATCCACAAAAGCCTTGCTAGTGTGTGAGTGACCAACCCACAAATTCCAGCCAATATCTGGGAAATTAAAATCCCCCATTATAAGACTCTCTGATTTACTGGCCCATTCTATTTCCCTGTACAGTATCTTATTATACTCATCAGAGTCATTAGGCCTATAGCACACTCCTACTCTCAATTTTGATTTACCTATGCTTATGTCACACCAAACTGACTCGACAGTGCTCTGTCCATCGATGTCGACTGGCTTCACTTCCTTGGATTTTATGTGTTTTTTAACTAATAGCATAATCCCTCCTCCCTTCCTATCCTTTCTGTAGACGTTGTACTCCCCAAATTCCAGTTCTGCATTCCTTATATCTGTGTGACACACGTCTCTGATATCCCAACAATATCTGCCTTTGATGTTTTGAGAAATACCTGAAATTCATCAAATTTATTTACTAAACTCCTAGCATTGGTGTACACGCAAGTATACATGCACTTGTTTCTACTCTTAGCTACCCTAACACAACCCATGTGTTTACTTGTACCGCAATGACTTCCAGCAGTCTCTGAAATATCCTGCATCTTGTTTTTCAGGCTTCTGCTCATTCCAATAGAAGCAGTGCAAGAATCTCTTTCACTTCTGCCAGTGGCTACTGTTAATCTATTAGTCTTTGTCTCCCCCCCCCAAGCTAGCAGTTTTCCGACCCACATAACACTGCCTCGATAGCATCAGCAAAGTATTCGGAGAGGGCCGGAAAATACCGAATTCCCAGGTGACAATAATATCCATCCACTGCTGGCTAATCATAAGACCACCGCCAACAGTAAGCATATTCCCAAATCCGCTGTAGTTGTGTGAGGGAGGGGGGGGGACTGGAAGAACTAGCGACACGATTTTATAACTTCAACGAACGCAATTACGCAGCAGAATGATTAACTGACAATTCCAATGAGCGGATATTGGAAAAGTATTTTTCTAAGTGAAAACCCAACTACTACGCAAGTAGGGTTTCCTAATAATAATAACTCCTACGCCAATGCATAAATTGTGAACGGACTCAACAAATTTATTTACCCAACACTAAAACTGATAAAACAAATTTGAATAAATTACGCCTGACATAACAGAGTGGTCAACCCCGAGGTGCGGTAGTACCGATTACTATGGAATACAGTTGCCAACAGTACAGAATTACAAATGCAATTCGTGAGTCTGTCTTTTAGTTAAGCGAGACAGCGAACCAACTTTTTACTGATTGATACATCATCGGTTAATTTGATTAAATTAACATAAATTGTTCTATCAATGAATGGTCACTTCCTAATACCATGACTGAGAGTATCTTAAGTTCGATAAAGAAGGCGTGGTGAAGTCAGGGATTGAAACGGATATTTTTAAGAAACAGAAAGCTCGTTAATAAAATCTTATTTAAAAAAAAAAAACAAAAACAAATATGTTATCAGTGGCGGACCCAGGAGGGGCGATCGCTTCTCCTAGAGCATGAGCAGATCTGAACAAATACTGTATGTTTTATATTAAGATGTATGGCAAGTATTCCAGTATGTATATTACTTAAAGAAAAGCTAGTTAAAAATTCCAGCTTAATTTTCAATTACTCAATCATTACATACATCATCATCGTTATATCATCCCTTCCTAGAAAAATCCATACGTAAGGCTTGAAATCCTGATCAAATATCTTTCAAATACAGTAATATCAAATTTCAAAAAAATATTTTATTGCCAAATTAAAGATATGAATAGTCAGATTGGTACAATACCACTACTTTGCTTATGGGAGGCTTGAAGTGGTGAAATTCATGTTTAGTCTCCAGAGCAAAGTTTCTGGCACCATCTCCCATCTCCTTCTACCACCGCATGGTACTACTATTACTAACCAGTACTACAACTAATAATATAATATAATACTAACACTAGGTGGTAGATGACTCTCGTCAACCGGTCCAATAAATATAGGTTTTGAAGAATTCTTCAACTTATACAGGTTTTGATACCTTTCATGTTTGGGGTTTTCATTAAAAAGATTAAAGTTCAGGGATTCGTTTATTTAATCAGTAAATCAGGGGTGAGTCAGTGAAGCATTGAGTCGAAGCTTTGGTGGGACGGGGGGAAGAGCACTAAAATTCGAAAGAGCAACAGAAAAAAAAAAAAAAAAAAACTCTCAATCAACAAGAAACAGGTGAACAGTTTAAAGAAGGAATTCTATACAGGAAATTACGGTCTGAATTTCTGACCGTTAAAAAAAAAAATATATTAAAACAAATTTATCTGCTACCCCAATTGTTTAGTGACATTTTCAGCCAATTAAACATTACAAGGAAAGCCCTCTAAGAGGTTAATTTAAATATTCCGCAAGCTATCTCTCTGCTTTCAGAATAAATCGAATACCTCAAAAATTACAGAACAGAAACAGAAGTTAAGGAACACTAGTCTTGAATACAGAAATGCCTCCAAGACGCATTTCCCCAATCTACGTAACTTCACACTAAAACAGAGCATTCGAAGTACGCAACAATCCTATTAGCACCGATGGAAAATAGAGATAAAACAAAGTAATCTATACTAGACGTTAAATGCAACTGTATACCACTGCATTAAAAAAAAAAAAAAAAAAACACCAGTTTCTTTGCATGTTAGTTTAATATTTTTCGTGGTGCGTATCTGAAAAACGTTGTGAGACACCATACCATCATTCTTCTCTTTCTTGGTGATTCCCTTCTACTTACTTACTTACTTTCTTTCTTTCTCTCTCTCTCTCTCTCTCTCTCTCTCAGGGTTACTCGGGATTTTTTTTTTTTTTTTTTTTTGGCTGGTACAGCATAAGCTAATAATAATAATAATAATTGTAGACAATGCAAAAAGGTTGAGTTGAATTGGAACAAACAGGAATTCGCCCTGAAAGAGAATGGTTGATGACTAACACCAAAACGAAGAATCAACATTTTTAAACAGCGCAATCCATTAATTGAAAGACAGGTTTAAGTTGATCGCAAAGCGTAACAAATTCAAATTGAGGAAGGACGATTGCAGAACAGATGTGCGGAAGTTTGCCTTTACCCAACAGGTGGTTGATTGTTGGAACAGACTTCCATCTGTTATTGTGGGAATTAATAGTTTACATAAATTCAAGGAAGAAAAATAGCAAACTAGCAATAGCAAACTATTGGTGGGAATGAATATTTGAAATGGGAGGTGTGCTTTATTTTATATTTTTTGGCTGATGCCTCATAAGCTTGCTTTCTTGCATCATTTGTACTGCTAATACTAATTCCAACATTAATTTTGGAAATTCTGCGTATTGTTGACGATGACAATCCGTCATAAATTTATACAAAAAATAAAAATATTTTTGTGAAAACATTTCACGAAATTCTCGCCGAAAATCTCGAAATTCGCTCAAACAATTTGATAGCATAATTAGCAAATCTTTTCGTGGTACTAAGAATTCTTGAAACGCTGTAAATATCAGCGGCCAGCGTTGAAGGAAGTTTTATCAAAGATGAAGACTCAAAACGTACCTGGATTCCACGACGACGCAAGATCGGTTGAATGGGTCGGCAACCTTATCAAATGAAGATGCCATCCCATTGGGGATGGCATGAAGACCTGGATTAAATTAACTCAAGATTGCAACTGTTAAGGCCCGAAAAGTTTATCTTTGTAGCATAAAATTTAATAAATATGTAATAATTAACGCTACTTGTTTATTAAATTTAAGTTAATAAATTATATTTTTATTATAAAATTTTAATAAAATTAATTGAATGAAACAAGATTATCAAAAAGTTTATATTTTATTTGTTGAACTGAAAAACCTTTTCCAGCTTATGAATGATACTGTGGCACCAATACGAAACCAAATTTGGCTCAGGGTGTCACAACCCTTTGAGCTGGTTCTACTGTAAATACACTTCCTGGTGGCATTCTTCTTCTTCTTCTTTTTTTAATTAATATCTCTCATTTATAGTTCTTTTGTCAGAAGAATCAAGGAATAATTAGAAAAACAAAGGATTTGAACTGGATTTGACCACACAATCTCCGTAGCCTAGTGGTCAGGGGCATATGTGGTCAAATCCAAGGGGCTCACATCTGGTGAGTATGGGCTTAGCACACTCAGGGTCTTGAGCTGGATATCATCATTCTTCTCTTTCTTGGTGATTCCCTTCTACTTTTGACTCTCTCTCAGGGTAACTTGGAATTTTTTTTTTTTTTTTTTTTTGCCTGGTGCAGCATAAGCCTCAGGCTTCCTTGCGCCATATGGATAATAATAATAAATCCAGTTTAGCCCCTCTCCCCTTTGTTTTTCTAATTAAAATATAAATTCTTTGGGTAGACCGGGGTTCAAGCCCCTGACTGCTAAATACGATCGATCTGCCAACCCGCACTGGACCAGCGTGTCAGATTTATAGTCCATTTCCCTCAGCATGAATTGTTGAGGAGGCTTCCATCCTGCAGTGGGTTGATAATGGCTGCAGTTTACCTTTACCCTAAATAATAAAAATGCCCGTGAAACCTTTTATCTGTTATACTACTGGTTCAGCAGTAATTGCTGTTCTTATAACATCCTGATTAATAATGTCAGTTAAATCATTTGCACAAAAGCATCATTTACAACGTCGGTTAGTCAGTTGCACAAAAGCATTAGACCGGCATCGTGAAATAGTACATATTCAAGAACAGTTTTGATAACATACACACGTAATAAGATTACTGAAACTTTTGCATTGGGGGGGGGGGGGACTGGAGTGAATTTTTTTTTCAGATTTGTTGTTCCCACATTGGCACCATACGGCATTCATGTGCGACGTTCATATGACCTTTCATGTGTAGCTAACTCCTTTAAGCAAGTGTTCCACAGCGTACCGATTTTTCAAGATGTGAAAATGTGGTAACTCTATTACGGAAGATGATGCATTTGAATTTACAATACGTGAGCGCTAAATATAGTGAAATAATAATCATTACTAAAATGATTAAGTTTAAATTCCTCCGACCTACTTGGTAGTTTAGGGACGTACAAATGTGAGGTTCATTGGTTGTGATGCACCTGGACTCCGATACAAAAGGAGAGATCCCAAAAAGTTTCTGACATGGTTAGAATACAGCTATAATAAAAGAAAGCCTCCCTCCCCAAAAAATTTATAAAATAAAAACATGCGCCCGGACTCCCAGATACCATTGCACTTCCTGGTGGTCGTGCTGGAGTACAAATAGGCATTTTATCACTATTCAAAAAATAAAATAAAAATTTTTAGTTTACCCAGTGAATAAAATACAGAGACACGATAGGATGGTTTCCATCTCAAGTTTAGCGTAGACTTTTAGTGTCCGCTCTTAAACTGCAAAAAATAGCGTCAATGGATTTTTATAAAGGGAAAAATAGCAAAAATACTTATAAAGTTATACTACAAAAGTCAAAATATTTGTTTAGAGATAATCGTTTATAAAAATATTTTAATAATAAAAAAAATAAATAATAAAAAAAAGTAGATACAGTGCAACTTATCATAAACTTTTGTTTTTAACTTTCTGGACTATGCCCGCCATTCATTACGGTGGTTCTTGAACAGCCGACACTGTCTACTGCTGCTGGGATGGCCCACCTCATTAGGGCCGCAAATAATTGTCCGTTCAAACTCAGTCAGATGCTTCTCTTTCCCCGCATTGCACGGTTTCGAACTGACAGAAACTATATTTTTGGGCCTACTCGTGGAGTGGACGCATGCCACAGCACCTAGGAGTGAAGGGGCCATCATAATATTTTGGCTCATGAGCGTATACTCATTTTCAAAACAGGGGACGTTCCTGCTGGCCAATTTACGTTGAGGGATTGAAACGATCTACTGGAAAAGCCTCTTTATAACGGATTCTTGTGTGAGCGCTGAATTATTTTAGGTAATACCATAGCAGTCTATGGAAGTCGAATACAGTATTTGTTTTTAAGTAATCTGTGATCTAAATTGTGTGATAAAGGCACACACCAAGTCAGTTGCCCTACGTACTGAGTCGTCAAAGCAAGAGTACAAATGTACGTGCACTTGAACGATCGATGTACAAGCTCGCGTGACTACTAAATGCACGATTCTTTTATTATTATTATTATTATTATTATTATTATTATCATCATTATTAGCCATATGGTGCAAGGAAGCCTGAGGCTTATGCTGCACCAGCCAAAAAAAAAAAAATCTGAATTACCCTGGGGGGCGGAGTCAGAAGTAGAAGGGAATCACCAAGAAAGAGAAGAATGATGATATCCAGCTCAGGACCCTGGGTGTGCCAAGACCATACTTACCAGATGAGAGCCCTATTGCCTAACTTCTGTAAACTTCTCCGACCTTATGTGGTCATTCCAGAATATAAACACAAAATTTATTTAATAGGCCACCATAGCCGAGTGGTCAAGCAAAAGGGTACAGAAGTACACGCGCTTTGAGCAAACGTGACGGTAATGTTCTTGTGATCTCCCTAACCTTATGTGGTCGTCCCAGAGTACAAACAGAAATTTTATTTATTTACTAGTTAAAAAAAAAAGTAATACTCAATTTTAAAGAATTATTTTATTTTAGGCATCTTATGTATCAGAAGCCTAAAATAAATTTCTTCCAAGTTAGGGGGTTATTCTAACTGGTATAAGCAGTAACTTGACACAACAAATAACAAACCACGATAAAGATGTTGTTGTTATTTGGTTTTTAGAAGCAATAGCAACTAAGGCCATATTGCTCCGGGGATATGCGGTGGTCATTCCCTGATCTTTCCGCATCCTCCGTATTTGGTGGTCACGGGCTCAAACACCAGTCTAATCAAGAAGCGTGTGCTATGCACTGTTGCTCCTGCCCACCTGGCTACGGAGGCGCCCCACGATAAAGAAATGCCTAATTAGAAGTCCCTTTTACTTTACTGAAAGGGAAAAAAAAAAAATCGATCTTAAAACAAGGCGTATCAGCAGAAGGGTCAGAATGAAATATTCTCACCGAGTGGTTTTTCTCTTGTGTAGGTTAACTGATGCAAAAATGAGTTTCGGTCAGTTAACCAGTGATACGTGGAATTTTTCTAAAAGTAACACTCAAATTACGCCAAGAGAATGGCCGAAATTCTACTTAAGAGAGTTGGGTGCCATATATCAGCATTGCTGAAGTTGTAAACTACGGGAGGAGTTTCAAAATTCGTGACCTGGGTATGAAAGGGTAGTGGTACGGTACACTGTTAAAAATTACTCGACTCGGTACAGTGTTAAAAATTTCTCGACTTTAAATTGTAACCCATCAAGTTTCAATTTCAATAACATCTTTTTTTTTTTTATTTTATTTTTTTTTTATTATGGGTACTGAAGTTAAAGTTGTGTGAATCAGGAAAGATGCACAAAATCAGCCACCATGCAGTCATCCATCATTTCGGGGAAAGGGACTAAAGCCAGGCCAATTCGTGAGGATATTATTACAACGTTGTGGAGGATGCCCCTGCCTATGTCATGGTTAAGAAGTGGTAAGCAGAATTTAAACGAAGGTTGGAGATCCTGGAAGATAACTCACACTGAGGAAGATCTGCAACATCCATTACTCCAGAAACAGTTAGCTACTGTGCCTGAGTCTTGGGCATCTCATCTGAACCTGGGTATCACATAATAACAGTTTCTTCCTATAAAAAAGGTATCAGCATGATGGATCCTAAAGATGTTAACAGCAGATCAAAATCGCACAAGAGTTGTCAAGTGAAATGAACATCTGCATCCTTTTCAACAGATCCAGCAAATTTCCTTGCAAGGTTTGTGACCATGGATGAGACGTGGGTCCATCACTTTCAGCCAGAGACAAAGGAAACACAGCTGTTCTCCCCCTCCAAAGAAAGACAAGTAAATTCCTTCCGTTGGTATGGTGAAGGCATTGGTTTTTTGGGATGCTGATAGAGTGCTGCTAGTGGATTACCCCTTCAGACGGGCAAGACAGTCACAGGAGCACATCATGGATATCTTGTGAAATGTTTGCGTGAAAACATCAAAGGCAAACGCCGAAGAAGACTAAGCAAAGCAGACTTGTTCCACCAGGACAATATACCTGTTCAGATGTCTGTCACTGCCATGGCTGCACTGCTTAAGTGTGGCTTTGATATCTTGGACCATCCACAATATTCACTAGATCTAGCACCATCGGACTTTCAACTATTTTATAATTCGAAAAAGTACCCCGTTGGCATCCATTTTAACCTCAACAGTGACATCATTGCTATAGTGAATGTATTTCTGGAGCAATCGGCGCATTGCAGCATCAGTGGAAAAGTGTATTGACTGCAATGGGAACTATGTTGAGAACTAACATATTATCAGACTCACTCAAATAAATGTCTTATACTCAGACCACCAACTTTTCAAATGCCTCTTGTATATAATAAGGGCAGAAATGGTTCAAACGAGCAGGTAGCTAATGCCAGGGAGGAAAGCTTAAATAACTTTAAGGGGTGTGTCAGGGTAGTTAACTATACAAGAACACTAAGTCTTAATTGTTTATACAGTAACGTCAGAAGTGCTGTCAATAACATGAGTGAATTTGAACTGCTGGTTAGAACAAGTAACACTGACATAATAGTGCCTACGGAAACGCGGAGCCATCTGGAGATAGGAGACGATGAGTTTCAGTATGGTATGTACAATGTATTTAGGAAGGATAGGGCAGTAGAAGGGGCAGTGTGGTCATGCCTCTTATCAAAAGCAGCCTGAGCGCGATAAAAGCTTTTCCAGATTCAGATGTTTAGTATGCTAGTATAGAATCTATGTGGTTTGAGATAGTTGGAAGCAAAGATATAATGAGAGTGGTAGTAATCTACAGTCCAGGTGATTGTGAAGATTATGATGAGAGCCTCTACATGCAAATGGAATGGGCAAGTAAGCGTGGATGTCTTATTGTGGGTGATTTTAATTTGCCTCTAATTGATTGCAGCAAATGGGAAGGAAACTGGACATGGGAACAAAATTTTTAAATCAACATGTCAGGGAAAGTACAAGGGAAAAGAATATTTTAGATCTGATCAGCACCCATGAACAAGATGATATAATAGGGTTGACAGGCTTGAAGTTTTGGAACCCATGTTTAGCCTCCTAAGTTCCATTCAACACTTCCCCATCTCTTCCATCATGCAGTATGATTGATTACTTTTGAGGTTATGATGAACATCGTGGCGAGATTCAATCTTCCTTACATTTCGAGGGTACAGCTCTAAAACGGTGTTCGCAGGCTGGCCACTAGTTAGTACACCGGACCGAACCTATTGGTAACTCTCTAGGAGGCTTCCGGATCAGCTAGTGTATAATCTTGCTACCTCTACTCTGCCAGATGGTGACTGGAGGGAGCACGAGTAGTGTGTGTGCGGGAAGCATTGTCGAGGCCACGTTATGTCAAGGATCTGGGTATATTCTTACCATGAGTACGCCATATCCAAAATTTCATTACTTCATACCGCATAACCCCCCCCCCCCCCCACTTTTTCTTACTGTTGAATACACCATGAATTGTCAAACTAAAAGAGCAAGCTAATCTGCGAAACGATCTAAACCTCCCAAGCACTTCCTAATTCATTTCACAAATATACGTAGTCTCAATTCTAATCTCAACGATGTCTATTTCCACTTGCAGTCTGCCAAACCCCATGTACTTTTTTCTGACAGAATCTCCGTTATCGGTTGATTGATGAACTACTGCTCATTTCAGATGCCCAAATTATTCGCTGTATGATTCCTTTCGCCTCAAAGGTGGTACTTGTGCATATGTCCGTTTTGATATTCCCTATCAGAGACTTGGCAATTTGGAATCTTCTATCTTTGATCTTCTCTGGCTTAAAATCTCTTTACCGCATTGTGTCAAATTCATCTGTTGTCTCTACCGTTCTCCCAACTCCACTAATCACTTGGAGCTCTGACTTCCTCTCTTTGCAACTTGACTTTCTCCAGTCCAACTTTCCTAACAGAGAGGTAATTTTCCTTGGTGATTTTAATGTTCACAACTCCAGCTGGCTTCTGTTTTCTAGCCACACCGACCCAGCTGATCGAGATGCAGAGGCTTATGTTATCGCTTGAAACGTCAGATTCCCACTCAGAATAACGAATTCCCATTCGTCACAACCCTTCTAAGTACACGGTAGAAGTGAGAGGTCCTTTAGGCACTTCAGATCACAACTTGGTGACTGTCTCTTCTCCAATGGAGCCTTTATCTCATGGCTAATCCTAACCTCATGTTGTTTTGCATTACAAGAATACAAAATGGGATGACCTGCGAGATTTCTTTTCTTCTTTTCCTTGGTCGGATTACTGCTTCAGAACTTTTGATGTCAGCGTTTGCTCAGGTCGTGTCAGTGAAATTATTCTTGCAGGAATGGAATCGTTTATCCCACACTCCACTTTAAAATGTCATCCTTTATCTAAACCTTGGTTTTCCTATAAATGTGCTAAGGCTGTTCAAGAGAAGAATGTTGCATATCGTAATTGGCTTTCTTCTAATTTTTCAATTTCATTTTCTGCCTACACATCAAAGCTCACAACAATTGTAATGCAGTTATTAATCAGTCCAAACTAAGAGTTTGAACAGGCTAAGAGTAGAAAACTTGTTTCTTGCCCTAATGGTAGCCGAGCATTCTGGTCTCTTGCCAAAGCTATTGGCCGCAACTTTTGCCCATCTCTGCTTCCACCTCTGTCCAAACTAGATGGTTCTGTTGTCACTCCAGCCAAGGATAAAGCTGACCTGCTAGCATACCATTTTTCTACAAACTCATGTATTAATGATCTTGGTAAAACACCTCCCACCATTCCCAACACACTCCATTCAATGCCTCCTGTGGTCTATCGTCAAAAGGATGTCAGAAGGATTTTGATGAATCTTGATGCTAAGGAAGCTCCAGGTCCTGATGGTATTTCTCCACTTGTTCTCAAAACCTGTGCTCCTGAACTTACTCCTGTTCTTTGCCACCTTTTTTCACTTTTTTATTCCAAAGGTGTTTTTCCTTCTGCTTGGAAATTTGCTCATATCCAGCCAGTTCCAAGGGTGACAAATCCCTCCCATCCAATTATCATCCCTTTCTAATTACTTCTACTCTTTCTAAAGTAACGGTGAATTCAATTAACCGCCAACTCTAAACTACCTAGAAACCTTCCGTCTGATCAACAATCGCCAATATAGATTCTGTCAGTGTCGATCTACTGGTGATATTCTGGCTTATGATATCCATTTATGGATTAATTCAATGGAAAAGTTTGGCAAAACACAAGCAGTGGCTCTTGACATCTCAAAGACTTTCGATCGTGTTTAGCATAAAGGTCTTCTAAACAAGCTTCCATCTTATGGTTTGCCGACTGTTTTTTGTAATTGATTATCCAGTTTCCTCTCTGATCGCTCACTGAATGTGACGGCAGATGGCTCTCTGTCTTCTAACTTCTCCACTAATGCTGGTGTCCCCCAAAGTTCAGTTCTTTCCCCAACTCTTTTCCTCTTGTATATTAATGACCTTCTTCCATTGACTGGAAATCCTATCCATAGTTTTGCAGATGATAGCACACTGCATTCCACTTTCCATTTTGAGAAACCTTCCCTGCTCAATCAGTGTCAGCTTCTCGAATATCTGCTAACAGTGCTGAAGTGGGATTTACTCAAAGAGGTAACTACCGTCAGGGATAAAGGAAAGGGTTTTTGCTTCCGTAAAGGGGAGTACAGTGGTCTCAGACAGGTTTTAAATTCTGTACAGTGGGACCAACTGACGATGTTACAAACAGTAAATTCTAAGTGGGAAGCATTCAAAGAATTAATCGTGGAAGCTACTAGACTTTATATACCGATTAAGAAATATCGTTCAAGGTTTAGGCCTAAATGGTTATCAAATGAACTAATGAGACTCGTGACAGAGAAGAAAAATGCATGGGATGCATATAAATTATCAGGTGACGCAGAAGCCTGTGGCAGATATAAGCTAGTCTGTAATCAGGTCACAAAGGAGGTTCGCCAGGCGAAGGCGGATTACGAGAAATCTTTGGCAAAAGATGCTAAGAAAAACAGCAAGGATTTCTTTACTTATATAAACTCTAAAAGGAAGGGGCTGAATATGATTGGTCCACTTGACATCGATGGTTCGACTGTTGATGATCCTGCTCAGATAGCAAACAAACTGAATGAGTATTTTGCATCTACATTCACACGTGAGGAATTATTACAATTTGAAAATGGAAGAAGGTTATCAAATTGTAGCAGTGTGCTTAATGATTTTGTAATAACTGAGAGCAAAGTGGAGGAGAAATTGTTGAAGTTAAACATAAGAAAGGCACCTGGGGTGGATGGGATCTATCCAGTTATTTTAAAGGAGGCGGCAAAGCAACTAAGCAAACCCTTAGCCATAATTATGAGAGCATCCTTGGACTCAGGGGAGGTTCCCACGGACTGGAGATGTGCAAATGTGTCCCCAATTCACAAAAGTGGATCGAAGGGTGACACGAGTAATTACAGACCAGTTAGTTTAACTTCTGTTCCGGGTAAAATAATGGAGTCGCTGGTTAAAGATGCATTGCAGGATCATCTAGACAAGACTGCAGCAATAATTCAAACACAGCATGGGTTTGTTAAGGGAAAGTCTTGTCTTACAAATTTGATTGGTTATTATGATGTGGTCACAAAGGAACTGGATGCAAAAAATAATTTTGATATCATATACTTGGATTTCAGGAAAGCTTTTGACACTGTTGCGCATGGAAGACTACTGTACAAATTGGAGCAGAATGGTATTAAGGGTAAGTTACTACAAGGGATAAAAGGATGGTTAAGTGGGAGAAGACAGAGGGTGGTAATCAATGGGTGCTGCTCTTCGTGGACTAATGTTATTAGTGGAGTCCCACAGGGTTCGGTGTTGGGTCCACTGTTGTTTTGTGTATTTATCAATGATATTGATGAAGGTATATCAGGGTTGTTAATGACAGTAATGGCAGTGTGCTACTGCAAGAGGATCTAGATAATTTGGGCAGATGGGCTAAGAAGTGGCAACTGAAGTTCAACCTTGACAAATGCAAAGTACTGCATATGGGTAGAAGTAACCCCAGAGAAACGTACCAACTGTGTGGTACTACACTTAAGGTGGTAGAAAATGAAAAAAACCTGTGAGTAATTGTGCAGTCAGATATGAAGTTTTCTGAGCAGTGCAGACAGGCTGCTAGGGCAGGTCATGGGGTTTTGTCAATGATATATAGGAATTTTGCTAGCAGGGAAAAGGAGGTGATTGTCCCTCTGTATAAGGCAATGGTCAGCCCACGCCTTGAGTACTGCGTACAGGTCTGGAGGCCTCATTTTAGGAAGGATGTAGATTTGCTTGAGCGTGTACAGAGAAGAGCAACACGATTGGTGAGGGGAATGAAGGGATTCTCTTACCAAGAGAGACTTAAGTTCTGCAAATTGCAGTGGCTGGAGACTAGGCACCTGCGCGGTGATCTGATTGAAGTCTATAAGGCCTTGAATGGGTTGAGCACGCTGAATTCTGATGGGATCCTTCCACTTGTTCAGATTACCAACCTACGGGGACATAAGTTCAAATTAAGAAAGGACAGATGTAGAATAGATGTGCGGAAATTTGCCTTTAGCCATCGAGTGGTTAATTGCTGGAACAAACTTCCATCTGTCGTTGTGGAAGTTGATAGGTTAAATAAATTTAAGGAGGAACTGGACAGGCATTTGGAGGGAATGGTGTGATTTTTTTTTTTGGCTGATGCTGCATAAGCTTCTACACTTGCTTTCTTGCATCATGTGCCACTACTACTACTACTACAATTCCTTAAATGCTGATCTTCAGGTAATTCTCCAGCAGGGCAAAGACAACTTCATTGATTTCAATCCTTCTAAAATTCAGTCATCTTATATTTCACAAAAAGGATTCTTAGCATTAGTAGAGGCATTTGATGCAAGAAAGCAAGCTTATGCAGCATCAGCCAACAAAAAAAAAAACCACTTCCACTTCACCCCTCTGTTCGTTCAAAATACCTGTCCAGCTGAGCCTTAAACTTATTTAGGCTATCAACTTCCATGACAAGGGATGGAAGTCTGTTCCACCAACCAACCACCCGCTGGCTAAAGGCAAATTTCCGCACGTATATCCTACATCTGTCTTTCCTCAATTTCAATTTATGCCCTCTCAGGTGATTATTCTGAGCAAGAGGAAGAATTCCATCAGGATTGAGCATGTTCAAACCATTCAAGGCTTTATACACCTCTATCAGATCACCTCGCTGGTGTCTAGTCTCCAGACACTGTAATTTGCAAAACTTAAGCCTTTCTTCGTAAGAGCACCCCCCTTTGTTCCATTCAATAATCTTGTTGGCTTTCTCTGTACTCGTTCCAGCAGCTCTACATCCTTCTTGAAATGAGACCTCCAGACATGTATACAGTACTCTAGGTGTGGCCTGACCATTGCCTTATACAAGGGAATAATCACCTCCTTATCCCTGCTAGAAAAATTCCTATATATCATTGACAATACACCATGAGCTACTCTTGCAGCCCGTCTGCACTGCTCAGAGAACTTCATATCTGCCTGCACAACCACCCCGAGTTCCCTTTCATTCTATACCACTGTCAGTGTAGTACCACAGAGTTGATACGTTGCTCCGGGGTTGCTGTTTCCCATGTGTAGTACTTTACATTTGACAATGTTAAACTTCATTTGCTACCTCTCAGCCCATCTGCTCAACCTTTCCAGATCCTGTTGCAGCAGCATAGTGTCAGTAGTGTCCTTGACAACCCTGCCAACCTTTGTATCGTCTGCAAACTTGGACATTAAGCTTGACATACCATCATCAATATCATTTATAAATACAGAAAACAATAATGGACCCAACACTGAGCCCTGAGGGACTCCACTAATAACATTAGTCCACAATGAGCAGTGTCCATTGATTACCACTCTCTGTCTTCTCCCCCTCAGCCACCCCTTTATCCACAGCAGCAATTTGCCTCCAATGCCACACTGCTCCAATTTGTGCAGCAGTCTTCCATGCGCAACAGTATCAAAAGCCTTTCTAAGATCCAAGTATATAATATCAAAGTTATTCCCTGCATCCAGTTCCTTTGTGACTGCATCATAGTATCCAATCAAATTGGTCAGGCAAGACCTCCCCTTAACAAAACCATGCTGTGTCTGAGCTATAACTGAAGTCTTGTCTAAGTGATCCTGCAGTGCTTCTTTAACTAGTGCCTCCATTAATTTTCCTGGAACAGAAGTTAAACTCACAGGTCTATAATTACTTGTGTCAGCCTTTGATCCTCCTTTGTGAATTGGGGTCACATTTGCACATCTCCAGTGTGTGGGTACCTCCCCTGAGTCCAAGGAAGCTCTCATAATTATTATGGCTAAGGGTTTGCTTACTTCCTCTGCTGCCTCCTTTAATATAACTGGATAGATCCCATCCACCCCGGGTGCCTTTCTTGTGTTTATCTTCAACAATTTCTCCTCCACTTTACTCTCAGTTATTACAAGATTCTGTAGCTTACTGCTAGAGTTGAATACACCTTTGGCTTTTCCCTCGCTAAATAATCCCTCATGTGTGAATGTCGATGCAAAATATTCATTTAGTTTGTTAGCTACCTGAGCAGGATCATTAACAGTTGACCCATCGATATCAAGTGGACCAATCTGATTCATCCCCTTCCTTCTAGAGTTTACATAAGTAAAGAACTCTTTGTTGTTTTTCTTTGCATCACTTGCCAAAGATTTCTCATAATCTGCCTTTGCCTGCCTAACCTCCTTTGTAACTTGGTTACAGATCAACTTGTATCTATCATAGGCTTCTGTGTCATGTATTAATTTGTATGTATCTCATGCATGTTTCTTCTCTGCCATATGCCTCATCAGTTCATCTGACATCCATTTAGGCCTAAACCTTGAACAATATTTCTTAGTTGGTATGTAAAGCCCAGTAGCTTCCAAGATAAGTTCTTAGAATGCTTCCCACTTTGCATTTGCTGTTGGTAACATCATTACTTGGTCCCACTGTATAGAATTTAAATACTGTCTCAGTCCATCGTAGTCGCCTTTACGAAAGCAATAACCCTTCCCTTTACCCCTAATGGTGGTTACCTCTTTGAGTAAATCCCACTTCAGCACACTGTGATCACTGCCACCTTGTGGTTCATTTATCTGCAGATTCTTAATGCATGAAGAATCACTGCTGATAATCAAATCAAGAGTATTCCTCCCTCTAGTTGCCTCCCAAACATGCTGATGTAGAAAACAATCATCCAATAAATCCACAAAAGCCTTGCTAGTGTGTGAGTGACCAGCCCCCAAATTCCAGTCAATATCTGGGAAATTAAAATCTCCCATTATAAGACTCTCTGATTTACTGGCCCACTCTATTTCCCTGTACATGTTTGTTTGCTATTTGGTTTTTAGGAGCATTAGCAACTAAGGCCATATTGCTCTAGTGTGTGAGTGACCAGCCCCCAAATTCCAGTCAATATCTAGGAAATTAAAATCTCCCATTATAAGACTCTGATTTACTGGCCCACTCTATTTGTCTGTACATGTTTGTTTGCTATTTGGTTTTTAGGAACATTAGCAACTAAGGCATATACATAAGGCCATAAGGCCATATTTCCCTGCTATAAGGCCATAAGGCCATATAGCAGGGAAAACTGCTAGCTTGGGGGGAGACAAAGACCAATAGATTGACAGTAGCCACTGGCAGAGGTGAAAGAGATTCTTGCACTGCTTCTATTAGAATGAGCAGAAGCCTGAAAAACAAGATGCATGGTATTTCAGAGACTGCTGGGAGCCATTGCGGTACAAGTAAACACATGGGTTGTGTTAGGGTAGCTAAGAATAGAAACAGGTGCAGGTATACTTGCGTGTACACCAATGCTAGGAGTTTAGTAAATAAATTTGATGAATTTGAGGTATTGCTCAAAACATCAAAGGCAGATATTGTTGGGATATCAGAGACGTGGTGTCACACAGATATAAGGGATGCAGAACTGGAATTTGGGGAGTACAACGTCTACAGAAAGGATAGACAGGATAGGAAGGGGGGGGGGGTTATGCTATTAGTTAAGAAACACATAAAAACCAAGGAAGTGAAGCCAGTCGACATCGCCGGACAGTGCAGTGTTGAGTCAGTTTGGTGTGACATAAGAATTGGGAGATCAAAATTGAGAGTAGGAGTGTGCTATAGGCCTAATGACACTGATGAGTATAATAAGGAACTGTACAGGGAAATAGAGTGGGCCAGTAAATCAGAGAGTCTTATAATGGGAGATTTTAATTTCCCAGATATTGACTGGAATTTGGGGGCTGGTTACTCACACACTAGCAGGGCTTTTGTGGATTTATTGAATGATTGTTTTCTACATCAGCATGTTCGGGAGGCAACTAGAGGGAGTAATACTCTTGATTTGATTATCAGCAGTGATTCTTCATGCATTAAGAATCTGCAGATAAATGAACCACTAGGTGGCAGTGATCACAGTGTGCTGAAGTGGGATTTACTCAAAGAGGTAACTACCATTAGGGGTAAAGGGAAGGGTTATTGCTTCCGTAAAGGCGACTACGATGGACTGAGATAGTATTTAAATTCTATACAGTGGGACCAACTGATGATGTTACCAACAGCAAATTCAAAATGGGAAGCATTCAAAGAACTTATCTTGGAAGCTACTAGGCTTTACATACCAACTAAGAAATATTGTTCAAGGTTTGGGCCAAAATGGATGTCAGATGAACTAATGAGGCATATGGCAGAGAAGAAAAATGCATGGGATACTTACAAATTAACACATGACACAGAAGCCTATGATAGATACAAGTTGATATGCAACCAAGTTACAAAGGAGGTTAGGCAGGCGAAGGCAGATTACGAGAAATCCTTGGCAAGATATGCAAAGAAAAACAGCAAAGAGTTCTTTACTTATGTAAACTCTAGACGGAAGGGGATGAATCAGATTGGTCCACTTGATATTGATGGGTCAACTGTTGATGATCTTGCTCAGGTAGCTAACAAACTAAATGAATATTTTGCATCGACATTCACACATGAGGAGTTATTCAGCAAGGGGAATGCCAGAGGTGTATTCAACTCTAGCAGTAAGCTACAGAATCTTGAAATAACTGGGAGTAAAGTGGAGGAGAAACTGTTGAAGATAAACACAAGAAAGGCATCCGGGGTGGATGGGATCTATCCAGTTATATTAAAGGAGGCAGCAGAGGAAGTAAGCAAACCCTTAGCCATAATAATTATGAGAGCTTCCTTGGACTCAGGGGAGGTACCCACACACTGGAGATGTGCAAATGTGACCCCAATTCACAAAGGAGGATCAAAGGCTGACACAAGTAATATAGACCTGTGAGTTTAACTTCTGTTCCAGGAAAATTAATGGAGGCACTAGTTAAAGAAGCACTGCAGGATCATTTAGACAAGACTTCAGTTATAGCTCAGACACAGCATGGTTTTGTTAAGGGGAGGTCTTGCCTGACCAATTTGATTGGATACTATGATGCAGTCACAAAGGAACTGGATGCAGGGAATAACTTTGATATTATATACTTGGATCTTAGAAAGGCTTTTGATACTGTTGCGCATGGAAGACTGCTGCACAAATTGGAGCAGTGTGGCATTGGAGGCAAATTGCTGCTGTGGATAAAGGGGTGGCTGAGGGGGAGAAGACAGAGAGTGGTAATCAATGGACACTGCTCATTGTGGACTAATGTTATTAGTGGAGTCCCTCAGGGCTCAGTGTTGGGTCCATTATTGTTTTCTGTATTTATAAATGATATTGATGATGGTATATCAAGCTTAATGTCCAAGTTTGCAGATGATACAAAGGTTGCAGGGTTGTCAAGGACACTACTGACACTATGCTGCTGCAACAGGATCTGGAAAGGTTGAGCAGATGGACCGAGAGGTGGCAAATGAAGTTTAACATTGACAAATGTAAAGTACTACACATGGGAAACAGCAACCCCAGAGCAACGTATCAACTCTGTGGTACTACACTGACAGTGGTAGAGAATGAAAGGGACTTGGGGGTGGTTGTGCAGGCAGATATGAAGTTCTCTGAGCAGTGCAGACGGGCTGCAAGAGTAGCTCATGGAGTATTGTCAATGATATACAGGAATTTTTCCAGCAGGGATAAGGAGGTGATTATTCCATTGTATAAGGCAATGGTCAGGCCACACCTAGAGTACTGTATACAGGTCTGGAGGCCTCATTTCAAGAAGGATGTAGAGCTGCTGGAACGAGTACAGAGAAGGGCAACAAGATTAGTGAATGGAACAAAGGGGTGTTCTTACGAAGAAAGGCTTAAGTTTTGCAAATTACAGTGTCTGGAGACTAGGAACCAGCGAGGTGATCTGATAGAGGTGTATAAAGCCTTGAATGGTTTAAGCATGCTCAATGCTGATGGGATTCTTCCTCTAGCTCAGAAAAATCACCTGAGAGGGCATAAATTCAAATTGAGGAAAAACAGATGTAGGATAGACGTGCGGAAATTTGCCTTTAGCCAGCGGGTTGTTGGTTGGGGGAACAGACTTCCATCCCTTGTGGTGGAGGTTGATAGCCTAAATAAGTTTAAGGCTCAGCTGGACAGGTATTTTGAACGAACAGAGGGGTGAAGTGGAAGTGGGTTTTTTTTTTTTTTTTTTTTTTGGCTGATGCTGCATAAGCTTGCTTTCTTGCATCAAATGCCTCTCCTAATGCTAATGCTAATGCTCCGGGATATGCGGTGGTCATACCCTGACCTTCCCGCATCCTCCGTATTTAGTGGTGACGGGCTCGAACCCCGGTCTAATCAAGAAGCATGTGCTATGCACTGCTGCTCCTTTCCACCTGGCCACAGAGACGCCATTTCCCTGTACAGTTTATTATTATACTCATCAGAGTCATTAGGCCTATAGCACACTCCTACTCTCAATTTTGATCTCCCAATGCTTATGTTACACCAAACTGACTCGACACTGCACTGTCCAGCGATGTCCACTGGCTTCACTTTCTTGGATTTTACGTATTTCTTAACTAATAGCATAACCCCTCCTTCCTTCCTATCCAGTCTATCCTTTCTGTAGACGTTGTACTCCCCAAATTCCAGTTCTGCATTCCTTATATCTGTGTGACACCACGTCTCTGATATCCCAACAATATCTGCCTTTGATGTTTTGAGCAATACCTCAAATTCATCAAATTTATTTACTAAACTGCTATCATTGGTGTACACGCAAGTATACATGCACCTATTTCTATTCTTAGCTACCCTAACACAACCCATGTGTTTACTTGTACCCCAATGACTCCCAGCAGTCTCTGAAATATCCTGCATCTTGTTTTTCAGGTTTCTGCTCATTCCAATAGAAGCAGTGCAAGAATCTCTTTCACCTCTGCCAGTGGCTACTGTTAATCTATTTGTCTTTGTCTCCCCCCAAGCTAGCAGTTTTCCGACCCACCTAACACTGCCTTGATAGCATCAGCAAATATTCTTGCACCCTTTCTATTTAAGTGTATCCCATCCCTGTAGAAGCAATCTCTCCTGTTAACAAGTACAGTCCAGGCTGAAAAAAATTCTACCCCTTGAGCCTTGCACAATCTTTCCAGGGCCGAATTGATCGACAAGGCTCTCATCATATACTCCCTCCTATCGTGTCTGGGCAGAATTGCATACACTTTCAAATTCAACCCTATTTCACAGCTTTTTTTCAACAGTGACCTGTACTTGTTAAGCAATTCTGCCGGTCTCCTACTCTTGATATCATTAGTGCCAACGTGTACAACTATATCACCTTTTGTGTCCTTAAAAGATGATATCTGCTCTACAACGTCATCAACCTTTGCCCCTGGCAGACATTCTTCTGCTCCTATGCTTAGCTTTGGTAACATTACAATTTCTAGGCAAAATAATATATCTCTTTTGGGGATTACCCTGACTTCTAATCTCTCATGGCACAAGCACATTACAAATATTGCTTCCTCTGCATCTAAAAAACTTGGGTTTCTCTTTCGCTCACGGCATTACTTTTCTTGATTCCATCCAGAAGAGGCCAGTTAGGTTAATTAATGATTCATCTCTAACAGAGTCTCTCCACTCCCTGTCTCATAGACGTACTGTTTCTGCTGCATGCCTCTTCTACAGATATTTACATGGGCACTTTCTTCTGAATTGGCTTCTATAATTCCCGCTCTCTCTTCCAAAACAGTCCAAACACGTGCCACCACCAGCCAACATCCATTTACTGTCCAACTTCAAACTTACAGAACCAACTTCATCTTCCTCATTTATTCATTCAACTGACATTATCTGGAACAACTTTCCTTGATACATATTTCCCGAAAATTACAATCTACAGATGTTCAAGTCGAATATCAACAAATATCTTCTTTTGTCTTCTCAACCTCCAACCCAAGCACGGTCCTAAGTACTATAGTTTCTCCACGTGTTTAGGGTTTACGTAAAAAAAATATATGAACCAGTAGCAGGAAGTGATCATGGAGTTCTATGGTGGACGATGAAGAGAGAGGGGTAGCAGTAGTTAAAGGCAAAGGAATGGGTTATAATTTCAGGAAAGGAAATTACGATGGCTTAAGGTGCTACATGGCATTCTATTAGCTGGGCAGATATCTCACAGAGAGCAAATACAATTTAATAATGGTATACCTTTAAAATATTAATCATGGAAGCCCTGAATGTGTATCTATTTATACATTAAAAAAATTTTCCTCCTAGTGATATTTATTCGAGCCAATGGGAGAAGAGGGCGAGGCAATTACATTACTACAAATGCAATTAATTATTGACAATTGCCTCCATAATGTTCACCAAACTTGTGCATGTGATTCACTGTCTAACGTTTGATGTTCCATTGTAATGTTTTTTGTATATTAATGAATATTATATATTTGTAAATACTCTAGTTTAGTATTTTGTAAATATTTTAAATATTTATATAGTTTGTAAATATTTCAGTTAAATATTTTAATCCTGCTCTTTCGGATGCAATAATATTCCTCATTTATTATGGAACCTGAAGCAAAAGCCTTTTCCTAAATGACCTATGTAAACCCAGGTAAATAACTACATAGTGATATTGGCTGAAGTCCAGTATAGTATACACCGGCAGGTACTTCTATGATTGACAGGTGAAGGCACCTCCCTTTTCTGATTGTTTTGTGTCGTCAAGGAGGAGAGGCTTAGCTTAGGTAGGGCATTTATCCCTCCATCCCACTGTTTTAAAAATGGTAAAATGAGTTCTAGATTAAAAACAGCAGCAAATGTGTAGGAAAACACCCTAGGCATATCAACATAGGAGGCCAGTGGGTGGGGAAAGCAGTGGCATCTGCCAATCACTGCTTTGTTCCTGTCTGTTTTTCGAAATATGAGAGTCACAACTTGTTAATCACTGCTTTCCCACTGTTTTTCTTGCCATCATGTTGGAGGGTGTACACCGTTCTGGATTTTACAGTGACATTTATTTGACCTTGAGAATGGAAATTCTTCAGATATATAAACACAAAGAAGAGAAGCACAAATGAGGTCGGACCCTTATGTAATGGACGTGGGATAGTATTAGATACCCCAGATGATGTTGCAGATTAACTCAACTGTTACTTTGCATTGATATTTATAGTAGAAAAACCCTTTATGTCAATGAGAAATTATGAGAGTGAAATTTCAATGATATTGAAATTTCTCATGATTATTTAATGGAAAACCTTTCAAGACTGTAGGTGAGTAAGGCACCTGCAATTGATGGCATATACCCTATAATTTTAAGGGAGGTGGCAAGTGAGTGCATTGAACCATTGAGGCTAATTATGAGAGCATCACTGGACTCAGGGTAGATTCCATTAGGAAAATTGCCAATGTATCTCCAATACATAAGGGTGGTCTAAGAGTGTAATGGGAAATTACCAACTGGTCAGTCTAACTGCTGATCAGTGGGGCAATTCAGGATCATTTAGAGAGAAATGGAATTCTGGAGGATACTTAGCATGGTTTTTTAAATTGAAAATCATGTTTAACTAATCTGGTTAGCTAATTTGACAGGGTCACTCAAGAGCTGGACTTAGAAAATAATTTTGACATTGTTTATTTGGATTTCAGCAAAGCATTTGACTCAGTCCCACATGAGTGGTTACTTCATAAGCTGGAACAAGTTGAAATCACAGGGAAAATCCTTAGATGGATAGCAAGATGGCTTCAGGGTAGTGATAAATGGTTATTCCTGGGATTGGGTTAATGAAAGAAGTGGGGTTCCTAGGGATCAGTATTGGGATCACTGTTGTTTTCGATTTTCTTAAATGACATCAATGAAGGGATAGAGGGCATGATGATGTAAAGATTGGTAGAGTAGGTAATGATCACCACTAAGCAGAGCTTCTTCAGAGTGACCTAGATAGACTTCAGGGATGGTCAGAAAAGTGGCAGCTTTGCTTTAATTCAGCAAAGTGCAAGGTCTTACACCTGGGGAACAGTAACCCCAAAATAACTTATAACTTGGTGGAGTCAAACTAAAGTCAGTAGTGGAAGAAAGGGACTTGGGAGTTACAATACAGTCAGACATGAAGTTCTTTGAGAATTGTAAAAAGCTTGCACGGAAGGCCCATGGTGTTCTATCAGTGATTTATTGAACATTTGCTAGTAGAAATAAGGACATCATAATTCCTTTATATAAGGCTATTGTTAGACCACAATTGGAATACTGTGTTCAAGTATGGAGACCACACCTGAAAAAAGACATTGAGCTTCTTGAAAGGGTCTAACGACAGGTAACTCATCTGGTGATATTGGCAACAGGGCGTCCATATGAGGAATGGCTTTGAAAATGTGGGTTGCACAGCTTAGAAACTAGGCACCTTAGAGGAGACTTGATTGAGGTGTTTAAGGCTCTGAGAGGCAATAGTAAAATGAATGAAGATGAAATTTTCACAGTTATAAATGATTCTAGAAATAGGGGCCATAAATTCAAGTTACAGGGGGAGATGTTTAGACTGGATTGCAGTAAGTTTTATTTTTGCCAGTGAGTTATAAATTACTGGAATAAGTTTTATTTAATTTTTTTATTGTTATCATTTTACTCTTTTTTCTTTCTTCCTTCTTTGTTTTTTTTTTTGGCTGGTGCAGCATAAGCCTTAGGCTTCCTTGCACCATTACTAATATTAATAATAATAATAAGAAGAACAAATAATCTAGCATGTCACTGTGGGGTGCAGGATGATCACCCAGATATAGAACACTCACAGACACGACTTATTGTGTAAGCCATGTCTAAATGCACCAAGATGAACACATCAGTAGCTAGGATAATACATCAGAAACTAGGGTAAATATACCAGATGATCAAAGAAAGTTTATTGTATTACAAGTAGGAACCCCAGGCTGTAATAAAACCTCTACTATTGTTGTAATAGAGTTTTAGGAGCATCAGTAATTAAGGCCATATTGCTCTGTATAAACTGTCTGTGTAAATTTTGTGTTCAATTTTCTGTTTGCTGGACAAAAAAAAATTCAAGTTTCAGGGAGAAAAAACTATGCTACTCTCGCCCGAGACTGACTAACTTGGCCATATGAAAAAAGCCCATAAAAATTCCTTATATCATCGACCAGACTTGAACTTGGGCCTTTTCCACCAAACTCTACTGAGACCAAGCCATAATAACAGAGAAGACAATCCCACACAGCAGACAGCCATAGTCCTCATCAAGAAGAAGGAAATGAACTATCTGATCAACATAGCAGTGCCTAAAATCAGCAACATCCAGAAAATCTATGGCGAAAAGACCAGAAAGTCAAAGAAATGTACCGTATGGAACAAGTAGTAACCATCCTGATCACCATGTCAACCACCAGTATAGTATCAAAGAGCCTCCATAATAATCTGGCAGCAATAGGACCTCCCAGAGAACACTTATAAGGAACTCCGCAATCCTGAACACGTGCAGATTAGTCAGAGAGTTCCTCAACCAACTATAATAATATTAATAGTAACTGGATACAACCAATCACCACATGCACTTGTTACTAGTACCTCTCATAAGGTGGAAAAAATCCCAATAGGAAAAAGTCATAATAATAATAATAACAACGAGGCACTCCATGGTAGGCCGTACAACGACCTCCATTGAGGGTAGAGACCCTACCCTCAAGTTGTATCGGAACTGCCCCATAAAAACAGACAAGATGATCCATACAACAGAGCAGACATAACTAGTTAACAAGAAGGAAAATGCTACATATCTGATCAACATAGCAGTGGCCAACCAGTAACATCTAGAAAACCTACAAGGAAAGGATCAGGAAGTACACAGACCTTAGAGAGAAAGTCAGAGAGATGTGGAATATGGAACAAGTAAGGACCATCCCAATCACAATGTCAATCATCAGCATGGTGCCAAATAGCCTACATAAGAAGCTAGCAGCAATAAGCCTCCCAGAGAACACCTAAAATGAACTCCAGAAAGCTGCAACCCTAGACACATGTAGGATAGCAAGAGAATTTCTCGATCAACGATAGTAACTGAACATAACTACGCCATGCACCTGGTATCACTAACTGTTGGAATGGTAAAGAAATCCATAAGGAGAAGGAGATGAATTATCATCTCCTTCCCATGTTGAGTACATGTGCTCAACAGGAAAACCCCAAAAAAGACAACAGCAGAGCCTTTACAAATAAGGAAAGGTAGTAAATCAAAACAGAAATTTGAAGTTTAAATGATTAGTTATAAAGTTTACAGAAAGTGCAATTCACATTTTCACGAACACATTTTTCTTATAAGAATCATAAGAATCTGCCCATATTCTTTATTTTGTGACCACTGGTCTGCAAAGGTAATGTACCGGTAGCCCTCATATAACACAGTAGTTTGGTTCCCACAAAATCTCATGTAATGTGAAACTATGTTATACAGGACTAAGAACCAGTACAAAAAGGGGGGTTACATTCTAAAGGCTAACAAAAATACACCATTTTTTTTTATAAACAAATGAAATGTGAAAATTGGAAGAATATTTTCCAATTAACAAAATAAAAACACATTTACGCTTATATACATTGCTTAATTAATGCATACCGTATTATGTACCTACTATTTGATATTTCTGTTCACTGACTTTTTTTTTTTTTTTTTTGTAAAATTTAAAATAGTAAAAATGATAAGCAATTAATAACAGAGAACACGATACGCACAAGTGAGACACGGAGTATTGAGTTTCTGAAAATTTGTTTTTTTTATACGATTGAATATTTCATGGAAGGGGAACACATTTCACCATAATAACATGAAAACCCAGACAATTCTAGGTACTAGAGCAAATGCAAGAAGATTGAGTTTACTACCCATTTACAATTGATTACAATAACAGAAAAGCCCAATAAACCAGAAAGTGCAAATCGTTTTTATTGTTTTATGGTAGTGACCTCCAGAAATTTGCTTTAGAAAAACATCACAAAGGCGATAACAATTAGCAAGTCAACAGCAGGAATTCACAAAAAGGAATGGAAACGTTGAAAATTACATCTAACATAATAGCAGGGTTTCCCCAGCACAAAAATACTGTGTTATGCGAGATTTCCAGCAATTCTAAAACTGTGTTAGAGCGAAACCTTGTACAAGTACCGTGTTGTGCGAGGATTGCCGCAATTTATCAATCGTGTTAGAGCGAAACCATGTTGTAGAAGTAGCGTGTTATACAAGAGTTGCCTGTATTCTTTGGTTGTAGTGTAGTTTGGTGAGTGGCATTCAAATTTTATGAGTGTATTCATGGTTTGAAGTTAACTTATGGTGAGAAACTGATGGATTCCAAATTCTAACAAAGTCTCAAATGTTAGCATGGTCTAATTCTCCTGTTACTTATTTCTTTTGTATACACAGATAAGCCAAAACATTATGACCAACTACTTAATATGATGTTGGTCCTCTACGTGCATCCAAAACTGCTCGTACCAGGCAAGGCGTGTACACTACAAGATTTCTAGCCGCCTCCGTAGCCAGGTGGGAAGGAGCAGCAGTGCGTAGCACATGCTTCTTGATTAGACCGGGGTTCGAGTCCGTCACCACCAAATACGGAGGATGCGGAAAGGTCAAGGGAATGACCACCGCATATTCCCGGAGCAATATGGCCTTAGTTGTTAATGCTCCTAAAAACCAAATAACAAACAAACAAGATTTCTAAATGTGTCTTTTGGTATCTGGTACCAACACATAACCAGCAGACCCTTTAACTCCTGTAAGGTCCATGGTTGAGTTGCCACAGATCGGAGTTGCTGTTCCAATACAAACTACAGATGCTCGATTAGACTGATGTCTGGGGAATTTGGAGGCCAGGGCAATACCTGGAAGTCTTCCTCATGTTCCGCGAACCAGTCTTGAACAATCTGGGTGGTGTGGAATGGTGCATTATCCTGCTGAAAGATGGCATCGCCAGAGGGGAAGACCATAGCCATGAAAGGGTGTACCTGGTCAACAATGATGTTTAGGTAGGTGGTAGATGTCAAAGTGTCCGGCACACGGATGACTGGATCCAGGGAACATCACCTAAAGCATGACGCCGCCACCGGCTTGTTTTCATCCCACAGTGCATCCAGGCGCCATCACTTCCCCAGGTAAACAACACACACGTACCTGGCTGTCCACATGGTGCAACAGGAAACATGATTCATCAGACCAGACAACCTTCCAATCACTCAAGGTCCAGTTTCGATGCTTGCATGCCCATTGTAGGCACTGTCGCCGGTTAACTGTGGTTAGCATGGGCATTCAGAGCAGCTACGCAGCCCCATTTTCAGCAGGGTTTGATGTACACATTACTCCTGTCACCAGCATTCCAATTACCAGCTAGTTGCATCACAGTCATCCTTCTGTTGCCACGTACCAGCCAGGAGAGCTTTTGCTCACCACATCAATGAGCCGTGGTTGTCCAACACCTCGCTGGCGGTTCGTGGGTTTCCCCCTCCTTGAACCACTTTCGGTAGGTTTTTTTTTTTTTTTTTTTTTTGGTAGTTGTTGGCGCATCGGCTTCTGTGACCATAATGCACCTCCCAAGGTTTTTGCAGTACTTTGATCCAAACACGAGGCGGGATTCGAACCCGCGACCTTTGGGTTGCCAGGCAGGCACTTTACCCAGCTGGCTAGCCCGGTCGGCTCTTTCGGAAGGTACTAACCAACTAACCACAGCTGACCGTGAGCACCCCACCAGCCATGCTGTTTCGGATATGCTCTAACTCAGTCATCTGGCCATTACAATTTGGCTTTTGTCTAATTCACTTAAGTCCACTGCCTTTCCCATCTGAAGAACAAGAGTAACACTGATTAATGGAGCTCAGTATCAGGTGTTTTTTATACCATGTCAAGACCCACGCACACTGTAGTTCACCTGCAGTTGCTTCGATTTGCATAACAACTCGTTGGTCAATGTTTTGGCTGATCAGTATATCTTAATTACAATTAAATAACAAGCCAATAAAATATATAAATATTTTTATATGAGGAATAAATGAAATCTTCAAATGATCTGTATTTCATTATATTCATCACAGTCATTAGGATTATAACACACTCCTACTCTTATTTTTGTTTTACTTATGTCACAACAAACTGACTCAACACTGCATGGGCCATTGCATCTAATCTCAGGCAGTCCATTCAGTTAACTGTTGTTCTCTGAATGCACTGCCTTAGATTCCATATACTGCTTAACTAACAGCATAATTCGTAATCTCCCCCTCCTGTCCTATCTGTCCTTTCTGTGCACACTGTACTCTCCATATTCAAAGTCTGCATCCCTTTATGTCTGAGTGGCACCATGTCTCCGATATCCTTACAATCCTGCATTTCATGACAACCAATACTTTAATTCATGAAATTTGTTTAGAAAATGATTAACAATAGTGTACATGCAAGTATACATGCACCTGATTTTATTCTTAGTAACCCAAACACAGCCCACGTATTTTCTTCTTCCATGAGAATCCCCAGCAGGTCTTGAAATCCCTGACACCTTGTTTCCAGGTTGCTGCATGTTGCAGTAGAAGCAATGCAAGAACCACTTGCACCTCTGCTGCTGTTAATTTTTAGTCTGTGTATCCCCTACCAAGCCAGCAGTTTTCCAACCCATCCAATATTGCATCGCATCAACAAATTCTTTCACCCTTCTATTTAAGTGTATCTCACCCCTATAAAAACAACCTCTCCTATTAACAAGCACTGACCACAATGAGAAAAAATCATCACCATGAGCCTTGCATAGTTTCTCAAGCTTATATCATGTCTTGGTAGCTTTGCAAAGAGAGATCAAGTAGAGCACATAATATAATTCTGATTTGTAGGAGCACTGCACTTAGCAGTTCTACCCATACCAAAGCATTCCTGCTATTTTGGGCTCTTTGCTTTGCTACTCTAGTCTGAAGCATGACTTTAGTCTAAATTTAATTTAAAAAATAAACAAACTAAGAGATGCTATGCTACACTAAACTCATCATTTGACAGCAGTAAAAATTATGCTATTTTAAATCACATTATGTATTATGTACATTATGTGATTTTATAACAAACTGTACTGTATATATATATATATATATATATATATATATACACAATACAGTTTGTTATAAAATCTCATTTGTATTGCTATAAACTTACAGTTTATGGATCTAATAAAAACACTTATAATATTAATTACACTCCTACAAAACTATACAGAAAGCCACCAAGTTGTACCTATATCATCCTATATACCATATCAATGATGGCAGGTTTTAAGCAACCAAGGCCAAGTAAAAAACAAATTCACCAGCCTAATCAGATAAACACAAGCAGTAACCATACTACTAATTTTAAACAAAAAAATATTTTTAAGCAATAAATAAAGTTACACTTTGAAGCTCTCAAAAAGCAATCTGATCCTAGGGCATCCAGAGCAGTTGACATGGTTATCAATATCATGAACATACTGCTACCATAAGGACAGCCTCAAAGATATAGTACCACAGACAACATACAGTAATTCCCAATAAAATATCAGTATAAATAAACTGTGCATGCAGATTGACAGTGCTAAAAATCGAAGTGATTGGCTGTCATCCAACATTTTTACACTGGTAATGACATAGCTACTAATTCTCTGGATATATCTGGGCATGTCAGCAGTGGATGGAAGAAAAAAATCAGAAATAATTCACTCATATCTGTGCAAAGGAGACCCTATTTACTAGATGTTCTTTTGATGTGACAGTCAGCCAGCCACTTCAGTGTGCCATTGTGTATATTCATAAAAGGGGGTCAAGAATGGAAAGGGAGCAAATTCAATCCAGAATCGGCTATTTTTCATTACACTGTCTTCACTCAAAGAAGCATTCCATTAAGTCACAGGTCTTGTTGAGCAATGAACAACAACATTAAGCTGATGTGGAGCAGCCACCCTGTTGAAGCTGACATCAAGAACCATCCAACCGAAGTTTGCACTTGAACAGCACATGTATGGAAATTGATCCTTCAAATGCAGTAGCCATTCATAGTGTTGCAGTGTTGTAAAAAAAAAAAAAAAAAAAAAAAAACACTGACTTAACCAGGACTACCAAAGAACCAATTCCTCTGCCCATGTGTAATATGTCCATAAATTGCAAGGTCCCTACCTGAAAAATGTTTTCAGGCAGGGAGAAGAGACCTTGCTGTTCACACCTAAGACTGACTAACTCAGCCACGAAAAAAAGCCCATAAGAGTTCCCAGCCTCATTAATGGGATTCCAACACGGGCCTTTTCCTCCCAATGCAGGGTGGATGGTGATTATAATCATAGTGCTACTGTGCATGGGACAGTTCCGAACTGGATGTTACGGAATGTGCAAATACCTGTAATCACTGGATGACCGATATCATCATTTGATAGTCTGGCACTGTTTAAACCACAAGATTAGGCAATTTATTCCAGTTGAACAAATGTGATCTGCTTTAGGAGAATGTGACGATATTTTTTATTGGTAGCTATCTTCTGCAGGTTAATACCAAGATACAGAAGTGCCTGTTTTCTGGAAGTGGCTGGGTAGGTATGAAACAATCACAAGGTTTCACATGATTGTAATTCAGGTAAGGTTTTTTTTTTTTTTTAGGAGCATTAGCAACTAAGGCCATATTGCTCCGGGATATGCGGTGGTCATTCCCTGACCTTTCCGCATCCTCCGTATTTGGTGGTGACGGGCACGAACCCCGGTCTAATCAAGAAGCATGTGCCACGCACTGCTGCTCCCCACCTGGCTACGGAGGCACCTTTCAGGTAAGGATGCACCGATTAATCGGTAAATGGCTCCTTGGCCAATTTAACTGAAAAATGATTAATGATTAATTAGTCGTTAATCATTTTTCTGCCACTTAATCAGTTTTATTAATTGGCTATTTCCTGCTAAATTTAAGCCAGTTAATCACTACCAAGAGATTCATCAGTTAGCTTTGATAAACTGAAATGGATTAAGTAAACATTTTCTGAGTTTGGCTGCTGTTATAGCCAATTTATTTTTATTAATACAAAGAATACAATAAAAACAAAATGCAACTTAACAGGTATTTTAATCAAATTTATCACCATTTTTAACACAGTATAAAGGGAAAAAAAACAAATTAAAAGTAGTTTTACGCAGAGTAATCAAAATTGAATACTCTTAAATTGTAATGCAAAAACATCAGTTTCCCCATTTTTAGGACATAGCCTCTTTCTTGCAGGTTCATACAAATTACAACCAGTATTAAATATTCTTTCACTTTCAAGTGATGAAGGTGGTGCACTTAAATATTTCAAAGGCAGTTTACTCAGAAGAGGTAGTTTGTCTCGCATGTTTTTCTACGGCAGAAATGAGCTATTATTTCTAGGCAGTAATGGCAAATTTAAATACTGGTTCAATTCTTGAGTGCAACACTGAATAATGCTTGTTCTTTTTTTTTGAGGATTGCTTCTCTTTTGAACTTACTCTGGGTGACATTTCTTCAGTTCCTTAATTTTTAACACTATCTCTCTTAGCAGAAGCTAAGACAGGCAGTGTTCATCAAACAAATTGGAAAAAGTCATAGTAAAGCTTGGGATATCTTGATCTTCAGTAGAACTGGTTGAAGAATATCCTGTTGAAATATTAAGAGAATCTCCTCTTACCTCCATTTGATCTTGCTCCAGATCTTCTAAAACCCATTCCTTTATTTTGTTTTTCATATCATTTCTTTGAAATTATCTTAAATCTATAAAAGTAGATAAACACAAAGATTTATTTTTCATGTAAGTGGAAAATCTTTTCACAGTTGATGATTTAAGCTCCTCAACTGTGGTAAGAATTTCACTAAAATCATCATTTTGGACAGCTTTGGACAAAAATAAATTAAGAGTCAAAATCGGAGGGATTATCACTGAAGTGGTAGATTCTCTTTTACTAGCTTCATTAGTGATTTCTTCAAATGGACCTAGGAGTTGGACATTTTTTCTAGAAGACCCCACCCACTGGTATGAACTTAATGTAGGAATATTGTTATCAACGGCATATGCTGTGAAAGCTTTTCACTATTCTGTGTTTCTTTCCAGCATGTGATACATTGAATTCCAATGAGTGGATACATCTTGAATTAATTTATACTGTTTTAAATTTAGCTGCTCCTGTATTTTACAATATTCCTATTAATAGTAACAAAAGTCCTTACAGCCTGCTGGGCAAACATGGAGTCATTTATTGAAAGTTGTAATGTGTGTATGAAACATGATTGTGACCGTAAACCACTACCAGTGACTCCAGAATCTCGCAGTACGAGGAAGACTTTGCTTTTTGAGATTTTATATTCTTCTAGCACATTATTCAACTCTTCACTGATCAGTATCCCTATATGAGAGCCTGAAAAAAGGAAGAATTTTTAGAGCAGCCCTGTGTTATTCAAACTCATTTGAAAGCCAGTGGCCTGTAATACTCAGAAATGGAGAATTATTTGTAGTAGCTGTCCAAATATCAGTGGTTAAAGAAATGTTGGTGGCTTTATCAAGGGATGTTTGAAGTTTTGTATTTACCTTCTTAAATATATCTGGAATGATTTTATCAGTGAAATATTTTCTACTTGGAATACAGTAATTTGGGAAAATTTTTTTAATAGCCTTGGGAATTCAATCCCATGTGTTACAGAATATGGTTGAAGGTCAACAGCTATCATTTCTCCAATTAAATAATGGATCTCTTTGGCCTTGTGGTCATTAATATTCCAAAGCTTCTTCTTTGTTAATACTGCTTCTATAGTAGTTTGCATTTTAGCAGGAGGTTCAAAGGTGCTGCTACTTCCTGAACATTCAGCATATGTCCTTTTCAACTTATTATGCTTCTGTTTCTTTTGACTATTTCTGGATGGAACTTTTGGAAATGATTCATCATATTTGTGGTTGTAAACGTTTTATCGGTGGTATCATATATTAAACGGTGGTATCATAAATTACAAATGAAAATAATTTTGTCCTTTAGATTTATCGTCAAATACTTCTATGCAATACTTGATGCCTTAATGGTCACCTTCACAATTACTTAAATCCAGGGCTGTAGTGGACGATATATGCCATAAACCCTCTGAATTTTTTTTTAGGTGAATAATGTATAACTTCTAGTTTTTGAAAGACTTGGAAAAACAAATATTATTAAAATATTTACTGAAAATATTAAAAAATAAATTTGTTAGAATTTGATTCTTAGGCAATACTTATAGTTTTATGCTACTGAAACTAATTTGATTAATAAATCTGATATGCACAGTATACTCTCGGCTTTTCATAACATTCATAGAGTATACCTTCTGCTAATTTTACGACTATAGTACTGCTTAAATCGTAATAAAATTTAACCTGAAAAAATATTAAAAGGATTAGAAACACATTATGGATTATTAAGGTGTACAAACAAATTGAATACAACATGGGGAAAAGGTAAAGATAGCAGACATGAGAACCATGGGAAACTAACCAATAACACGCATAGTCTGTTTACCGAGAAACTGCAGTAGCAACAAAGCAGTTTGTCAGGTAAGTTTCCCGTAATTTTCCGTGGTTCTTGTGTTAGCTTTCATTCCAAATTTCCAGCATCCCCCTTGAAAATGACTTTTTCAAACCCCAAGTTTGACAAAAATAACCATCAATATGTATTTTAACACCATTATTAATACTGCAAATAACAACATATCACTTCAATTTACCTATAAAACCATTAAACTCATTGGTGTCGAGTAGAATTGTTGAAGTCCCCAGCACTTCCAAAAATCCAGAACCGTAGCAATATAGAAACACTTAAGTGGGGGGGGGGGGGGATTTTTTTATCCAGAGTTGCAATTCTTAATGGATTCAAGTGAGATTGGCAGACTATCGAAGTAGGAGTCATGTGACTGGCGTATAACTGTCTGTGTGTATCAGTGAAATGCTTCTGAGATGCAAATGATGTATCGGTGTTGCTGGGATGCAAAAAATGTCTGCTGGAAGGTGGTCTAAGAGAACTAGTTACAGATATGTAACTAGTTTTATAAGTATTATAGTTTTATAATTCTGTCAATTCTAGTTTTATAATTCTGTAATTGAACACTCTTAGACATGAATCATTGTAATATTCCTTATATTAGTATTATTTAGTTGATATTTGACTGTATGTACTGTACTGTAATTAGGCAATAGGCGACTTTTTCAGTGGGCTGCTGACTATTACGGTGGAAAAGCATTCTAATGACCAATCGGCTGATTAATCCATAATCGGCGATTAACAGAAGCCAATTAATCAGTAATCAGGCAATTTTCTTATTGGTGCAACTCTAATTTCAGGATTAGTGTGGGGTTACACCCCAAGTATGGCACAGGGTTGTGTCAGTGACAGAAATCCCAAATGTTCAGAACATTTATCACTTCTGTGAACATTTTTACAGTAGTCCTTAAACATCTGATGTCAATTAACTTTGGAAGCCTGGATATATTTAGCTGTTCAGCCATGTCAGTGGTTCTCGATTGAGGAGGTTGGTGGTGCATATTAATGGCCCATTGCAAGGTCCAGTATTAGCATGTGCACCGGTTTTTGTACTTAATGTGAACAGATGCCATATTTCAGCAGCACATAAAATAACCATATAAACTGGTTTATAGACATCTGGTAGTGGTTGCAGCATCATTGATATGGAGTAAGTGTTGTTTTGCATAGGGGGATAAATCACTTAGGGAGGTATTTTGTGTGAGCATCAAATCTGAGTGTCCTTGTGGCTTGTAATAACTGGAATGAGTGTGCCCCAAATGGATGGTAGAATCACTATTGTTACCATTTGAGTGAATAAATCATTATTGCAGATTTAGAAAGGTTAAGATTTAACCCAAAAATCTGCAAGAAGTTAAAAGAATGGTCAAGTCTTCAGTGATTGAAGAAGCTATTACCACTGGATTTACTGGGATTAAGGTAAGAAACTTTATTATATCATTGGCATATATTAAAGCATCATCACAACAGGAACACATAAAAGGGATAGTATGGCTGAGAATAGGAGACTAGAAAGGACTCCACCTTGTGGGATTCTTGCAGTGATCTTCCGGGTATAGTGGAATGCTTCATTGTGGGGTGGACACTTCTATTCCTCCATAACGAGGTGAAGAAAACTAGCAGATCATCATTAATCATAAAGAGCAATTGCAAAAGGCTGTGAAGGGCTGCAACGTCTAGGCTATTAAAAGCAGCTTCAACATCAGCATACACAATAGCAGATTTAGTTTCAAAGGCCTGAAAGATGGATGTCTGTGTTGCCATGAGGTTTGTTGTGGTTGTTCTCTTTGTGAATGCAAAGCGGAACTGCTTTGGTTTCTGTGGCATGAGCTTTGGCTTATTGCTGGAAGGAATGCCTTTTCTAAGACTTTGAGGAGGGGGAAAGAATTTGAAATAGGTCTGAAATCTTTTGGGCTTGTGAAAACTTGGAGTAGTCGGATCACAGAATATTCATTCTATTGGGCAAGGAATATTCATGTGGAGAGGACAGAGTTGTAGATTGAAAGTAATACATCAAGGATAGGTGCTAAGGCAATTAATCTTATCTTGGTCTGCTATACTCGATTGGTGCAGGGTTTGTAGCATTTATAAGTTTCTGTCCGTGATAGAAACAATAGGTTGCTTACTTCCTTTGCTGCCTCCTTTAATATAATTGGCTAGATTCCATTCACCCCAGGTACCTTTCTTATGTTTAACTTCAACGATTTCTTCTCCACTTTGTTCTCAGTTATTACAAAATCATTTAGCCCCCTGTTAGAGTATGATAAACTCCTGGCTTGCAGTTCCCCAAAGAATTCCTAATGTGTGAATGGAAATGCAAAATACTCATTCAGTTTGTTGCTTCCTGAGCAGTATCATCAACAGTTAAACAATCGATATCAAATGGACCAATTTGATTCATCCCCTTCCTTCTAGAGTTTATGTAAGTAAAGAAGTCTTTGCTGTTTTTCTTTGCATCCTTTGGCAATGATTTCTTGTAATCTGCCTTCGCTTGCATAACCTCCTTTGTGCCTTGATTACAGACTAGCTTATATCTCCCATAGCCTTCTGTGTCGCTTGATAATTTATATGCATCCCATGCATTTTTTTCCCTCTGCTACAATTCTCATTAGTTTATCTGACATCCATTTAGGCCTAAACCTTGAAAGTAGTTCTTGGTAAATAAAGCCTAGTAGGCTTCTAAGATTAATTCCTTCAATGCTTCCCATTTAGAATTTGTTGTTGGTAACATCATCAGCTGGTCCCAATGTATAAAATTTAAAAATCGCCTCAGACCACTATGATCACTGCCACCAAGTGGTTCCTTTATTTGCAGATTCTTAGTGAATGAATAATCACTGCTGATAATCAGATCAAGAGTATTATGCCCTCTGGTTGCCTCTTGAACATGCTGCTGTAGAAAACAATCGTCCAATTAATCCACAAAAGTCTTGCTAGTGTGTGAGTGACCGACCCACAAGTTCCAATCAATATCTGGAAAGTTAAAATTCTGCATACTGCTATCCATTTTTGCTTTCCTGATGCTTATGTCACAACAAACTGACTCTTGCACTGGCTCAGCTTTTCTGTGCTTCTTAACTGCGAGCCTAACCCTTACCTCCTCCAGTCCTTTCTGCATGTATTGTATAGCCCATATTCAAATCCTGCATCCCTTTTATCTGAATGACACCACGTCTCTCATTGCCCAACAATATCCGCTTTTGATGTCTTTACCAGCACTTCAAATTCATCAAATTTATTTACTATACTCCTGGTATTGGTGTACATACCAGTATAGATGCACCTGTTCTTACTCTTAGTTACCCTAACACAGCCCGTGTATTTACTTCTTCCATGATGATTCCCAGCCATTCTTGAAATCCCCAGCAACTTGCTTTTCAAGCTACTGCTCATTCTAATAGAAGCAGTGCAATAATCACTTTCACCTCTGCCTGTGTCTACTGTTAATCTATTAGTGTGTGAATCCCCCAAATCTAGCAATTTTCCGACCCACCTAACACTGCCTCGATAGCATCAGCAAATATTCTTGCACCCTTTCTATTTGAGTGTATACCGTTCCTGTAGAAGCAATCTCTCCTGTTAACAAGCACAGACCGTGCTGAGAAAAATTCTACGCCATGAGCCCTGCACAATCTCTCCAGGGCCAAATCGATTGACAAGATTCTCATTGTGTACTACCTCCTATCGTATATGGGCAGAATTGCAGACACTTTCAAATTTAACCCTAACTCGCAATTTTTTTTTCAACATTTGCCTGTACTTGTTGAGTAAGTCTGTATATCTCCTACTCTTAATGTCATTAGTGCCAACAAGTACAACAGTATCACATTTTGTGCCCTTAAAAGAAGATATCTGCTCTAAAACATCATCAACTTTTGCCCCTGGTAGACATACCCTGGTTCTATTACACCTATCTTTTTGCATAATATATTACCCATTTCCCCGACAATTGAGTCACTAATGATAACTAGCTCCTGTGGGAGCAGCGCATTCTGCCTTGAAGATTGCCACTGTGTTGCCTGATGCACAAGAGTGAGCTATGGCATTGAGTTGGGCAGCTGAGAGCTTGATGGGCCCCATTTTAATTTCTCTGAGGACATCTACCCTACTCAAGCTGTCATAGATGCCCATGTAAACACTGAGTTGGCAGCTAATTTCTTCACACCCTCTGCACCTAGCACACACAAAGACATCCTCCTTGGCTAGATCATGTCCTGTTCCAGAACATTTCACAAGTTTCACATTTATTTAGACTTTTTTTGGGTCTTTTTTGGTAAGAGTACCCTTTTGTTCCTTTCACTACACTAATCTTGTTGCTTTTTTCTTTACACACTCCATCCAGTGTTGAATACAGGGGGGTGACCAGGGGTGAGTTTCACCCCCAGTGGAATAAAATTTCCCCAGGTGAAAAAATAGTAATTTTTATTTTATATAAAACACGAATTCAATAAATTTGTCAAATAGATATAACACGAAAAATCAAATCAACTAATGTGGTACTTGTTAGGTGGTACACAGCGAAAATAAATCACTAAAATTCAAAAGACACGAAATTTTTAAAATAATTAAACAGGCAATACTTCTAGCTGCACAAATTGTAACTAAAAGCCACTATTTCAAGTGTCCGTATTTTTGTTTTATGGTTTTTCAGGTTCACTTTATTTTCACACTAACCATCTCTTGATAGTGTTTCACACAAATGGTCTACTTGTGACTAATTCTTTGTTTGTAAATCGCAAACAAGACTGCAGGCCGTGAATACATTCAGCTGAATTGGTTCCTGACAGATGCTATTATAATTATAATTATAAAGTGTGCTGCAACTTTCAGGGGAGTCTGCAGCCATTAACTCAATCATCAGCAGTTTCGCTTTATGGTTTTCACATTCCCTTTATTTGTTTTTTTCACAGCAAGGGTCTACTTGTGGCTAATTCTTCCTTTATATACCACAAACAAGACGGTATGTTGCAGCCTATAAATAACACATTTTATATCCTTTTATCTCCCCCCAGGGGCTCACATTTGGTGAGTATGGGCTTGGCACACCCAGGGACCTGAGCTGGATATCATCATTCTTCTCTTTCTTGGTGGTTCCCTTCTACTTCTCTCTCTCTCTCTCTCTCTCTCTCTCTCTCTCTCTCTCTCTCTCTCTCGGGGTGGTTCAGAAATTTTTTTTTTTTTTTTTTTTTTTGGCTGATGCAGCATAAGCCTCAGGCTTCCTTGCACCATATGGCTAATAATAATAATAATAATAATTATTATATATGCATCAGGGGTGGCTCATTGGTAGGCACTGCAGAACTGCAGAACCTCCAGCTTTTTAAATCTAAATATAGTCAACGGAGTTATATAAATTTTGTGAAGAATAATGCAACACAATGAATATTTTTATTAACAGGTCCCACATATAGTATACTCATCCTCTATTTCCAATAATCATTTCAATAATAAACGAATAAAAACACAAGATCATTTTCAACTTTGAAGTTTAACCGTAGGTGGAACTGTGCCTTGCGCAGTTCACATTTAGGCCTGATTGGTTGAGTCAATGCTTAGTTGGCAGGTTCCCAATATGCAATTTTAGAGGTGATAAAACGAGTCAAAGGAACTGCAGAGCAAGCAGTGCCTATTTGAACAGTGTACCAAACTATTAAAGTTATTAATCTATTTTCAACAAATAAAATGTAAAGAATGGATTTTATTTTTAAATAAAATTTTGAGATTATCCAAGTCTGTTAATGGTAAGTGTCCAGTTAATGTTTTGCAGTATTTTTAACCTGTTTATTATTACCATCTATGTCTACACATCATAAAACCAAGGCAATTTAATGTAACTTTAAGAAGCAGCGGCCCCATACATCAGAGTCACGAGCTGCCACTGATATGCATCTGTACTGTAATACTGAAAGATTGCAGGAAGATTAAGTTTAGAGGGCCCGAATGAGTTATCGGAAAAATTAATAAATGAAGTAATTGATACACATGAAAAGATAAAAGCAAAGAAGAATAAGATTATTACAATACAGTACTTGCATGTTTGATTATAATTTATATAATTTTTTTTTTTTGTAAATTTTAATTGTGATTTTCATATTATTAAACTGTGATTATTCTCAGTAATGTGGTTTTTGCGAACTGACTATTAGTATTTAGATGTTAAATAATAAATATTTCCTATTTTGTTTTCTCATATTTTCTTATTATAACATTCATAAATATGCATAATCTGTATATTTATATTTATGCTTAAATATAAATATACAGATTTGTTTGTAACATATACATATGTTGCAAATATTAAATAATAATAAAAAATATATTACATGTAACCCCCCCCTCCCGAAGTTTACATTCCTCCCCTGGTGCAAACGCTCTGGATTCAACACTGATTCCAACAGATTCACATCCTTCCTAAAATGAGGTTTCTAGACCTTTTTGTAATATTCTAGATGTAGTCTAACAATTGTTATACAATGGGATAATCATTTTCTTATCTCTGATGGCAAAATTCCAATATATCGTTGACAAAACCCCATGCGCTCTCGTAGCAGCCCATCAGCACTGCTCAAAGAGCTTTATATCAAATTGCACAATTACCCTCAGGTCTTTTTCGTTCCCTACTACCCTGAGTGTAGTACCATACAGACGACCGGGCTAGACAGGTGGGTAAAGTGCCTGCCTGGCAACCCAAAGGTCACGGGTTCGAATCCCGCCTCGGGCTTGGATCAGAGTAAAATGCAAAAACTTTGGGAGGTGCATTATGGCCACAGAAGCCGATGTGCCAACAACTAACAAAAAAAAAAAAGTACCATACACCTAGTATGTTATTCTGGGATTACTACTTTGTGATCTTGCATTTGTCTGTAAACTTCAATTACCACTTCTCAGACCATCTGCCAAATTTTTCTAGATCTTGTTACAGTAGAATGCTTTGATCACTGTCATTAACCACCATGCCAACTTTGTATCATCTACAAACTTAAGCCATTAAGCATGATATGCTTCATCAATACCATTAATAAATATAGAAAATAACTATGGGTCCAGCATTGAACACTGGGGGGGCACCACTAATAATATTAGTCTAAGAAGAGCAGTACCCATTGACAACAACTCTTTTTCCCACCCAACCACCTCTTTACTGAGGCGCCTCCGTAGCCAGGTGAGAAGGAGCAGCAGTGTGTAGCACACGCTTCTTGATCAGACCGGGGTGCGAGCCTGTCACCACCAAATACGGAGGATGCGGAAAGGTCAGGGAATGACCACTGCATATCCCAGAGCAATATGGCCTTAGTTGCTAATGCTCCTAAAAACCAAATAACAAACAAACAAACCGCTTTACTGATAACAGTAACTTATCCTTAATGCCACATTGCTCCAATTTGTATAGTCTATAGCAGTCTCATGTGCTGCAGTATCAAAAACTTTTCCGAAATCTAAGTATATGATTTCAAAATTATATTTTGCATCCAGTTCTGTGTCAAAGTATCCAATTATATTGGTCAGACAAGATCACCCCATAACAAAACAAATCCATGCTGTGACTGTAGTATAACTGCTTTTCTCTCTAGGTGGTCCTGTATTACTTCTTTAACCAGTGACTCATTATTTTCCCTGGAAAAGAAGTCAAGCTTACAGATCTGTAATAACTCACTTCACCCTTTGATTCCCTTTTGTGAATTGGTGAAAAATTCACACATCTTTAGTCCGTATCCACAGATACTCTCATAATTATTGCTAAAGGTTTATTCACCTGTTTTGTTGCTTCTCTTAATATAACTGGATATGGATAGATTCTATCCACCCCACATGCCTTATTAACTTTTAGGTTCAACAATTTCTGTTAACCTTTCCTCTCAGTTATAAAATAAATGCATTTTATAAATAAATGCAACAATTTCTGTTAACCTTTCCTCTCAGTTATAAAATAAATGCATGAAACCAGCAATGGACTGGATTAAATAGTCATTAGAAATATAAACAGAAGCAGTTTTTTCATTAGTAAAGGCTAGACATTCAAACACTAAAAACTTCAAAATGGTCATATATGTAAGTGGCTCATACAATAAGAAGAACTAAGAATATACTCACTAAATTTTAAATATATACTTTTATAATTAATTTGCATAACTGAAATACCTTTATGGGTTCTCCAAAAATGGGTTGGGAAGAAACATCCTTCAACTTAGCCCATGACCAAGAGTCAGGCTCATTCTCCTCACTCATGTCAGCATTCACTAAAAAGAATGCAAATAACTTAATTTGCTTTTATACATGTATAACATATCTTATACATTCAATAACTTGGATTTAAAATGTAAATATTTTTGATTCTAAGTTTTTCCAAAGAACAAATAAATTATACTCCATATCTTAAAACAAAAACAATATTTAAAAACAGCAATATAAACATTACATTTAATATTAGGGTGAACTTTTGTACATCTGACTGTCAAATAATTCATCCAATTTTATGTCATATCTGATCTAATTTTAATCTGGATATAAATTTACGTATCTGTAGTAATAGTAGTTGTAGTAATAATAATAATAATAATAATGCAAGACTCGTGGATTGCACAAGGGAAAATTAGTCAATCGAAACTACCAGCTGCAGACTGGTAAAGAAATCGAAGCCATGGCAGAGGCCAACAAATTCTTGGGGGCAATGCAGGCTCAGCAGCTACAGCACAAGGAAATTAAGGCCTGCCTGGCCGAAAAATACCATCAGAGACTAAGAAATCTGCTGAAAGCAAAGCTGAATAGAGGGAACACAGTTAAAGCTATAAATACCTATGCAGTCCCAGTGCTAACATACTATTCGGGATCATAGATTGGACTAACACCGAGGTGGAAGATATGAGAAAGACAAGGCCAATGATAACCAAGAGCTGCCAACACCACCCAAAGTCAGTCATGGATAGACTGACAACTGCTTGGAAAGAAGGAAGGGGCCTGATAGACCTCATCAAGCAACAGAAAACAGCAACTGCTAACCTAAAGGATTACTTTCAGAAACACACAGCAGCACTTCACCAGGCCATAAGGATGATAAGCAGTATACACCACTCAACCTAAGTGAGGAGTTCCCTCCCAACCAGGAGGCACAAACAAAGCTAGAAAGATGGGCAGAGAAGATACTCCATGGCAGACACTACAATGATCTCCATCAAGATCACATAGATAAAACTGCTTCCAATGCATGGCTCACAAGCGGGATGCTCTTCCCCGAAACTGAAGGATTCATGCTCGCCATCCAAGGCCAGGTAATCAACACCAGAAACTACATAAAATACATCGCCAAGGAGCCCAGAGTGTCCGATGACATGTCAACAATGCCACCTGGCCTCAGAAACGATCCAACACATCACTGTGGGATACAAGGTGATCACCCAGACTGAGTACACTCATAGACATGACCAGGTAGCCAGGATAATACATCTTAAGCTAGCAAGGAAATACCAGTTGATCGAAGAAAGCATACCGTATTACAAGTATGAACCCCAGGCAGTACTATAGACCCCAACCCATGAGCTGTACTGGGAATGTGTCATAATAACAGATAAGACAATCCTGCACAACAGACCAGACATAACACTTGTGGACAAGAAAGTTGTTGTTGTTATTTTGGTTTTTAGGAGCATTAGCAACTAAGGCTCCGGGGATATGCAGTGGTCATTCCCTAACCTTTCCGCATCCTCCGTATTTGGTGGTCACGGGCTCGAACCCCGGTCTAATCAAAAAGCGTGTACTATGCACTGCTGCTCCTGCCCACCTGGCTATGGAGGCACCGGACAAGAAGGAAAAGGCTACCTAGCTGATTGACATAGCAGTACCCAACACCGGCAACCTGCAGAAAACCCATGGAGTAAAAAATTAGGAAGTACATGGACCAAAGAGAGGAAACCAAAGAGATGTGGCATGTCTAACAAGTAATGACCATCCCAGTCATCGTGTCGACCACTAGTATGGTGCCAAAGACCCTACACATAACAGCCTAGCAGCAATAGGTCTCCCAGTGAACACCTACAAAGAACTCCAGAAGGTCGCAATCCTGAACACCTGTAGGATAATCAGAGAGTTCCTAGACCAACAATAACATGAGACATAACAACAACCACCCTATGTACTTGGTAGCAATGCCCATCACGAGGTGGAACCCACAATCAGGGAGAAATAATATAAGAGCAATAATAATAATAAAAGAATAACTGAAAACATGAGACCGATAACCAGAGGATCAAAGAATACTCGAACACTCCGAAGCTGAACCTCCTTGCACTCGGTAAGAGACTTCACCGATATAGGGACAGTGCTCAGAAAAAAACAGACAACCAGATATCTGATGAAAACCAGATAGCCTTCTACAAGAAAATCAGACAAGAGGAGAAGGAAGGCAATAGATCCCTTAACCAGAAGGCACTTGAGGAGTTCTGGGACAACCTGTGGAGCAGCAAAGTTAGCCATAATGGCTATGCCCCCTGGACAGACCTAAAATGGGCAGTCTCTGCCCATTCCTTGAGTCAGAGATGCAAGGAATAACTTATCTGAAAGCTAAGGACAAAGACACCAGAAACCCGGCAAAGTACAGACCAATAACCTGTCTCCAAACAATCCTGCCCCCTACAAGATCCTGACCAGCTGCATAACTAAGAAGATATCAGACCACTTGGAGAGCCAGGGCATCATGGCCGAGCAGCAGAAGGGATAGAATGAGATGAGCAAAGGATGTAAGGAGCAATTGACCATTCATGTGGCAGTTATGGAGCAAGCCTACAAGAAACACTGCAACCTGTACATGACCTACATTGATTACCACAAGACCTTCTACTCTGTGCCTGATAGCTGGCTAATAGAGACACTGAAGATCTACAAAGTAAACCCAACTCTGATACACTTCCTAGAAGCAGCAATGGCAAAATGGAGGACCACCATCAAGGTTGAGAACATCATGACCAGACCAATCAACATCAAAAGAGGATCTGGTGTGATACCAAGTCCACTGTGGTTTTGTCTAGCACTGAATCCACTTGTCCATCATGCTCAACAAGAGCAAGTAAAATAAAATAAAGTGTAAAGTGCATTAGTTGTCTAACAGCACCAGGGATTTACTCATCTCCGCAACAAAAGCAAGTACAGATATACCCTAAAAGAAGGGAGGAAGAACCTGTACATCCTCTCTCACCTAATGTACATGGATGACTTTAAATTCTGTGCCACAACTGAGAATCAACTCCAACAGCTACTCTAGATCACTGAAGAGTTGCAGCACTGACATACGAATGCAATTTGGCTTAGACAAATAAAAGACCTAGGGACGTCATCAGGAATATCTAGATGGTCATAACTATCAGCTGAAGACCGGTGAAGAGATTGAAGCCATGATAGAGGGGTAGCTACAAATATCTGAGGATGATGCAGGCTCACCAGATAGAAAGCAAGGAGATAAAGGCCCACCTAACTAAGAAATATCATCAGAGACTGAGACACCTGCTAAAATCAAAGATGAATAACAGGAACATGGTCAGAGCCATAAACACTTATGCAATCCCAGTACTAACATACTCCTTTAAGACCACAGATTGGACCAACACCAAGCTGAAGGAGATTATGGGACTAACCAGGATAATGGTTATCCTGGTTAAAAAACCAACACTACCCGAAGTCAGCCATTGAGAGACTGACCATTGCCCAGAAAGGAGGGTGGGGTTTGACTGATCACATTGAACAAGAGAAGGAAATTAACAACCTGCAGGATTACTTCCAGGAAAACACAGCACCATTCTACGATGCATAAGAAAGATAGACCTGGGGGTAATTGTGCAGGCAGATATGAAGTTCTCTGAGCAGTGCAGACGAGCTGCAAGAGTAGCTCATGGTGTCTTGTCAATGATATACAGGAATTTTTCTAGCAGGGACAGGGATGTGATTATTCCCTTGTATAAGGCATTGGTCAGGCCACACCTTGAGTACTGTATACAGGTCTGGAGGCCTCATTTCAAGAAGGATGTAGAGCTGCTGGAACGAGTACAGAGAAGGGCAACAAGATTAGTGAATGGAACAAAGGGTTGCTCTTACGAAGAAAGGCTTAAGTTTTGCAAATTACAGAGCCTGGAGACTAGGCATCGCCGAGGTGATCTGATAGAGGTGTACAAGGCTTTGAATGGCTTGAGCATGCTCAATGCCGATGGGATTCTTCCTCTTGCTCAGAATAATCACCTGAGAGGGCATAACTTCAAATTGAGGAAGGACGGATGTCGGATAGATGTGCGGAAATTCGCCTTTAGCCAGCGGGCAGTTGGTTTGTGGAATAGACTTCCATCGCTTGTTGTTGAAGTTGATAGCCTAAACAAATTTAAGGCTCAGCTGGACAGGTATTTCGAACGAATTGAGGGGTGAAATGGGAGTAGTGGTTGTTTTTTTTTTTTTTTTTTTGGCTGATGCTGAATAAGCTTGCTTTCTTGCATCATATGCCTCTACTAATGCTAATGCTAATGCTAGACAAATGGCACACTGCTCAACTTCAAAAAAAAAAAAGGAGACCCCACTCACACAGATAGAAGAAATTAAGACAAAGATAGGCAAAGAAGACATTCCACGGCAGATGCTACAATGACTTCTATCTAGTCTATATACACAAGATGACTTCCAATGCCTGGCTGACAAGCAGGAGACTCTTCCCTGAGACAAAAGGATTCGTGCTCACAATCGAAGACCAGGTAATAAATACCAGGAACTACATCATGTTAACTCATAGTAACAGATGATGCAGGTCAATGATGACACCTGGCTGTAGAAACAATCCAGCACATCACTGTGGGATGCAGAGTGATCACCGAGACAGAGTACACTCACAGACAGGACCTGGTCACCGTGATAATACATCAGAAGCTAGTGTAAAACTATCAGTTGATCAAAGAAAGTGTACTGTATTACAAGTACAAACCTCAGGCTGTATTAGAGACCACTACTCATAAACTACACTGGGACTGTGTCATAATAACAGACAAGACAATCCAGCACAAAAGACCAGACATAACCCTTATCGACAACAAAAGAAATGACTATATACCTGATCAAAAAGCGTGTTCCTACTGTGTTCTGGAGATTGCTGGTGTTGGCAGAGCCCAACACCAGCAATCTCCAGAAAACCTATGAGGAAAAGATCAAGAAGTACAGAGATCTAAGACAGGAAGTCCAAAAAATGTGGCATATGGAACAAGTATTGACCATCCCAAATGCCGTGTCAACCACCAGCATGGTGTCAAAGAGCCTCCATAAGAACCTAACAACAATAGGCCTCCCAGAGAACACTCACATGGAATTCCAGAAAGCTGTGTTCCTGAACATCTGTAGGATAAAATTAAATAGCCCTCTTGCTCCGGGATCCATAGTATAGAAAGTATGAATATTGTTCTCCACCGGAGGAATGGAAATAGTAAATAAATAAAATTAAATAAAATAAAGTAAAGCAGCTTTCGAGTCTGAGGGACTCTTCATCAGCTTGAACATAAACGTTAATATGAAACCAAGAATGCCTAGGCATGGTCGTGTAAGGCAAACAAAGCGTGACAAGTGTGCAAGCAACAGTAGAGACAATCACTGGTTAGAACTAATAATAATGATGAAATTGCAGGTACAAACAAGGTAGTAACTTTTAATAGAAACTACAGGTACAAAATTTAGGTAAACTAAATTGAATAAATTAAATTAAATAAAGTAAAGTAGCTTTCAAGTCTGAGGGACACTTCATCAGCTTGAACATAAATGTTAGTACGAAACAAAGAATTTTGTACCTATACTTTCTATTAAAAGTTACTACTTTTTTGTTTCTACCTGCAATTTCATTATAATTTACTATTTCCATTGCTCCAGTGGAGAGCAATATTCATACTTCCTATCTGTAGGATAGAGTCACAGAGTTCCTCAACCAGCAGTAATAATAATAGTAATTTGACACAACCAATCACCCCATACACTTGGTATTAGTACCTGTCACAGGATGAGAAAAAATCCCATATTAAAGGAGAAAAAGATTTAAAATAATAATAATAATACAATATTTATTCAAATAAATTGAAATGAACACTTTATACATGATAACAGCATCTCCTCAAAAGGGGGCTAAGAAGAGAATAAACCTGTTGTTTCCATCTTACATAGTAATTAGTATAAACATTCAGAATAAGTCTGACTTGGAGGAATCTGATAAAATTGCTGTAAACACCTGTTCACATGATTTTTTTTTTTTTTTTTTTATTAAATAAAAAACAGGAAAGTCTTGAAAAGCCAAACACTGGATATGTGGCAACCAGGACCAATAAAGTCAACATTTTATGAAAACCAATACTGTAAACGCAATACTTAGCATTAGTGTATAAGCAAGTAAATACCCATTTGTGTTTTTACTATCTCTTACACAACCTATTCATTGCTAATCCCATGCAGACCCCTTCAGGCCTTATTAGCATTAGCATCAGTAGAAGTATGCAATGCAAGAAAGAAAGCTTATGCAGCATCAGCCAAAAAAAAAAAAAAAAAAACCCTCTCATTTTAGCCCTCCATTCGTTCCAAATGCCTGTCCAGCTCAGCCTTAAATTTATTTAGGCTATGAACTTCCACAACAAAAGATGGAAGTCTGTTCCACCAATCAACTACCTGCTGGCTAAAGGCAAATTTCCACACATCTATTCTACAACTGTCTTTCCTCAATTTGAAACTGTGCCCTCTCAGGTTCTTAATCTGAGCAAGAGGAAGAATCCTATCAACACTGCTTTCTCAACCCATTCAAGGCCTTGTACACCTCAATCAGATCACCTCACAGGTGCCTACTCTCCAGGTGCTGCAATTAGCAGAACTTAAGTCTTTCTTGGTAAAAGCACCCCTATGTTCCCATCACCAATCTTGTTGCCCTTCTTTGTACTCATTCTAGCAACTCTACATCCTTCCTAAAATGAGGCCTCCAGACCTGTACACAGTACTCTAGATGTGGCCTGGCCATTGCCTAGTATAACGGGATAATCACCTCCCTGTCCCTGCTAGCAAAATTCCTATATATCATTGACAAGACTCCATGACCTGCCCTGGCAGCCTATCTGCACTGCTCAGCGAACTTCATATTACACTGCACAATTACCCCAAGGTCTTTTTCACTTAAAAAGAAATGTACCAACTGTGTAGTACCACACAGTTGGTATGTTTCTCTTCGGTTATTGCTACCCATATGCAGTACTCTGCATTTGTCAATGTTAAGCTTGCAGTGTCCATTGATTACCACTCTCTGTCGTCTCACGCTCAACCATCCCTTTATCCATTATAGAAACTTATCCTTAATGCCACACCTCTCCAATTTGCACAGCAGTCTTCCATGTGCAACAGTATCAAAAGTTTCCTGAAATCCAAGTACAGTGGATTCCGGTTGTTTGGGCCACCGGTTAATCGGGGCAGCCGTTTATTTTGTGCAAATGTTAAAAATCAAAAAACAATCGAGAAAATAGCCAGGGTTTACTTCGCTTAATTGGGACAATATGCCATTTAATCCGCGTCCACGTGGTTCGGTCGGATTTCTGGAGGTCACAACTATAAAACAATTAGCAGTAACCTGTTTATTGGGCTTTTCTGATAGTGCAACCTATCATAAATTGATAGTAAACTCGATCTTATTGAATCTGCGATAATTCTTCTCAGAATAATCACCTGAGAGGTCATAAATTCAAATTGAGGAAGGACAGATGTAAGATAGACGTGAGGAAATTTGCCTTTAGCCAGCGGGTGGTTGTTTGGTGGAACAGACTTCCATCCCTTGTCGTGGAAGTTGATAGCCTAAATAAGTTTAAGGCTCAGCTGGACAGGTATTTCGAACGAACAGAGGGGTGAAGTGGAAGTGGTTATTTTTTATTTATTTATTTTATTTTATTTTATTTTTTTTTTTTTGGCTGATGCTGCATAAGCTTGCTTTCTTGCATCAAATGCCTCTACTAATGCTAATGCTAATACCGACAGCTGGAATTCTGTGGGTTATTATGGTGAAATGTGTTTACACTTCCATGGAATCTTCAATCATATAAAAAAATTAATTTTCTGAATCTTCTCTTCATTCTTATTTTTATAGCTTCGTAACTTGTTACTCTGTTCTCACGTGCGCGCATCACGTAACTTGCAATTTGTATGTGCCATGTTCTTTGTTATTGATTGATTATCTTTATACTGTTTTAAATTTTAACCCCCATCCATAAATGTCAGTGAACAGAAATGTCAACTAGTTAGTATGTACATATTACAGTATTATTATTATGATTATTAATAGCCATATGGTGCAAGAAAGCCTGAGGCTTATGCTGCACTGGCCAAAAAAAAATTTCCCTATTACCCTGTGTGTGTGTGTGTGTGTGTGTGTGTGTGAGAGAGAGAGAGAGAGAGAGAGAGAGAGAGAGAGAGAGAGAGAGAGAGAGAGAGAGAGAGAGAGAGAGAGAGAGAGAGAGAAGTAGAAAGGAATCACCAAGAAAGAGAAGAATGGTGATATCCAGCTCAGGACCCTGAGTGTGCCAAGCCCATACTCACCAGATGTGCATATTAATTATTCCGATTATCACGTATATTCTTCCGATTTTCACATATTATTTAATTTTTTAATTGGTAAAGTAATAAAAGGTAAATTGTGCTTAATATATCTTTACTTTTATAGCCTGCGGATAAATTTCCTCCTATTTTCGCTCATTAGAATCGCTGTTTAATAGAATTAAAATTCAGTTTGCAAACATGATCGCAAGACCGGCACTTACTACATATCGTATAGTGAACGGTACTTTACTATGGTGACTCTACCGTAACATGATTTGATTGTACAGTGAATCAATTGTAAAGCGGGGGGTCCATTCTATTTTAACTTTTTTTACGTGAAACTTCGGATAATCGGGGCAAAATGAACTAGTCCCGTGTCCCAATTAACCGGAATCGATTGTATATGATATCAAAATTATTTTTGGCATTCAGTTCCTTTGTGACCACATCATAGTATCCAATCAAACTGGTCAGACAAGACCTCCCTTTAACAAACCCATGGTGTGTCTTAACTATTACTGCAGTCTTGTCTAGATGATTCTGCAATGATTCTTTAACCAGTGATTCCATTATTTTCCCTGAAACACAAGTAAAACTAACAGGTCTATACTTACTTGTGTCATCTTTTGAACCCCCTTTGTGAACTGGTGATACATTTGCACACCTCCAGTCTATGTGGACTTCCCTGGGTCCAAGAAAGCTCTCATAATTATGGCTAAGGGTTTGCTTACTTCCTTTGCTGCCTCCTTTAATATAACTGGATGGATCCCGTCCACCTGAGGCGCCTTTTTTAAGTTTAACTTCAACAATTTCTTCTCCACTTTGCTCTCAGTTATTACAAAATCACTTAGCTCCCTGTTAGACTTTGATAAACTTCCGGCACTGCCCTCTTTGAATAACTCCTCGTATGAGAATGTAGATGCAAAACACTTATTCAGTTTATCAGCTAACTGAACATGATCATCAATAGTCAACCCATGTTAAGTGGTCCAATCTGATTCATCCCTTTCCCTTTAGAGTTTAAGTAAGTAAAGAACTCTTTGCTGTTTTTCTTTGCATCCTTTGCCAAGATTTCTCATAATCTGCCTTCACCTGCCTAACCTCCCTTGTGACTTGTTTACAGACTAGTTTATATCTGCCATAGGCTTCTGTGTCACTTGATACTTTATATGCATACCAATACATTTTTCTTTTCTGCCACGGGCCTCATAAATTCATCTGATATCCATTTAGGCTTGAACAGTATTTCTTAGTTGGCATGAAAAGCCCAGTAGCCTCCAAAATTAAGTCCCTGAAGGCTTCCCATTTAGAATTCGATGTTGGTAACATCATCAGTTGATCCAACTGTACAGAATTTAAAAACTGTCTGAGATCCCTGTAGTCACGTTTACGAAAGCAAAAGCCCTTCCCTTTAGCCTTGATGGTAATACATCTTTAAGTAACTCCCACATCAGTACATTGAGATCACTGTCACCCAGTGGTTCCTTTATCTGCAAATTCTTAATGCATGAATAATCACTGCTGATAATCAGATCAAGAGTATTACTCCCTCTGGTTGCCTCTTGAACATGTAGCTGTAGAAAACAGTCATCCAATAAATCCACAAAAGTCTTGCTAGAGTGCGAGTGACCAATCCACAAGTTCCAGTCAACATCTGGAAAGTTAAAATCCCCCATTATAAGACATTCTGATTTACTGGTCCCCTCTATTTCTCTGCACAATTGCTCATTATACTCAGATTCATTAGGCCTATAACACACACTTACTCTCATTTTTCTTTCCCAGTGCTTATGTCACACCAAACATAACTCAACATTGCATTGTCCACCAACATCAATTGGTTGCACTTCTTTAGATTTTATGTGTTTCTTAACTAACAGCATAATCTCTCCTCCCTTCCTGTCCTGTCTATCCTTTCTGTACACATTGTACTCCCCAAATTCCAATTCTGCACTGCTTATGTCTGTGTGACACCACGTCTCTGATATTCCAACAATATCTGCCTTTGATGTCTTGACTAGTACTTCAAGCTCATCAAATTTATTAACTATACTCCTAGCATTGGTGTACATGCATCTGTTTCTACTCTTAGTTATCCTAACACAGCCCATGTATTTACTTGTTCTACTATGATTCCCAGCAGTCCTGGAAATCTCCACTGTCTTGCTTTCCAGGCTGCTGCTCATTCTAATAAAAGCAGTGCTAGAATTACTTTTGCCTCCGCCTGCGGCCACTGTTAACCTTTTAGTCTGTGTATTCCCCCAAGCTAGCAGTTTTCCGACCAACCCAACACTGCCTCGATAGCATCAGCAAATATTCTTGCATTCTTTCTATTTAAGTGTACCCCATCCCTGTAGAAGCAGTCTCACCTGCTTCTACAGGGATGGAGTACACTTAGCACAGACCAGGCTGAAAAAATTCTACCCCTTGAGCCTTGCACAATCTCTCCAGGGCCAAATTGATCGACAAGGATCTCATCATATACTCCCTCCTATTGTGTCTGGGCAGAATTGCAGACACTTTCACATTCAACCCTAACTTGCAACTTTTTTCAATATTGACCAGTACTTGTTAAGTAAATCTGCAGATCTTTTACTCTTAATGTTATTAGTTCCAATGTGTACAATAATATCACCTTTCATGCCCTTAAAAGATGATATCTGCCCCACAATGTCATCATCAACTTTTGCCTCTCGCAGGTGGTAGATGACTTTCATCAACCGGTGAAATACCACCACTTTGCTTATTGGAGGCTTGAAGTGGTGAAACCCATGTTTAGTCTCTAGAGCAAAGTTTCCGGCATCCCCCCCCCCATACTTTTCCTTCAACCCATGCACGGTAGTACTATAGGTTTTGATACCTTTCGTGTTTGGGGTTTTCATAAAAAAAAAAAAAAAACATTCCCTGGTCCTGTACACATTGGTCCTGATCCTGTTCCACCTATCCTTCTTGCATGATATAGTCCCCGTCTCTCTGACGATAGTCACCAACAATAACTAGTTCCTAATCTACTCCCCTCCCCTCTTGTTACTCAAGCTATTGTACATAACAATAGAAGCAATACAAAAATCAATTTTACCACTATTAGTCTATTTATCCCCAGCTCCAAACTAAGTTTTCTGATCAACTACTTCCTCGATAGCATATATATCCTTGTAATTCTTCTATTCAAATGTACCCCATCTCTATAAAAGCAGTCTCATCTGTTAAAAAGTACTGACTATTCTGAGAAAAATCCCACGAGCCCTGCAAAATCTCTTCAGGGCTGAACTAATTGACAAGGCTCTATCACATCTTGGCATAATTTCAAATTCAGCCCTAGCTTGCAACTTTTTCTTGACATCACCTCATACTTGTTAACTAAAGCCTCAGGACTATCTATACAAAAGGTCATAACATAGGTCGGCAAGTATTTTTCAGGCATTAATCAAAAACAAGTATCAGCTCAATGCTGATGGGATTCTTCCTCTTGCTCAGATATAGCACTTGAGGGGGCATAAATTCAAATTGAGAAAAGCTAGCTGAAGAATAGACATGTGGAAATCTGCCTTTAGTCAGTGGGTGGTTGATTGTTGGTAGAACCTCCGATATTTTATTGTGGAAGTTGCTATCTGAAATAAATTTAAGGAAGAACCGGACAAACTTTTGAAGTGTATGGTGGATGGATGAAATGGGATGTTCATTTTGTTTTTGTTTTTTGCCTGATGCTATATAAGCTTGCTTTCTTGCATCACATACCTCTACTAATGCTAATGCTAAAGAGTGACATGAGTAATTACAGACCTGTTAGCTTAATTTCTGTTCCAGAGCACTGGTTAAAGAAGTAATGCAGAACCATTTAGACAGTGCAGTTTACTCTTTAGTCACAGCATGGGTTTGTCAAGGAGTGATTTTGTCTGACCAATTTGATTGAATACTATAACAACAAAGCAACTGGATGCTAAAAATAATTTTGATATTGAATATTTGGATTTCAGTAAAGCTTTTGATACTATCGCACATAATAAATTGCTGAACAAATTGGAGCAGAGGTGTAGGGAAAATTACTTCTATGGATAAAGAAACGGTTCAGTGCGAGAAGACAGAGAGTTGTTATCAATGGACACTGCTCTTTATGGAATACTGTACTATTATCAATGGAGTCCTCCAGGTTTCGGCACTGACCCATTGTTCTTTTCTTTATTTATTAATGATACTGATGAAGTTAGTTAGTTAGTTATTTGGTTTTTAGGAGCATTAGCAACTAAGGCCATATTGCTCCGGGATATGCGGTGGTCATTCCCTGACCTTTCCACATCCTCCGTATTTGGTGGCGACGGGCTCGAACCCCGGTATACTGATGAAGGTATATCAAGACTTAATGTCTAAGTTTGCAGATGATATGAAGGTTAGCAAGTTGTTAATGACAGTACGCTACTACAACAGGATCTAGAAAAGATACTACTGCAACAAGATCCATAAAGATTAAGCATTTGGGCAGAGAAATTGAAAATCAAGTTTAACATTAACAAATGAAAAGTACTGCATATGGGAAGCAATAATCTCAGGTATTGGAAAATGAAAATGACCTGGGGGTAATTGTGCCACGGCACAATTACCCTCAGGTCATTTTCATTACCCCCAGTGAGATATGAAGTTCTCTGTGCAGTGCAGACATGCTGCCAGGACAGCAGATGATATACAGGAATTTTGCTAGAAACGAAATTGGTGAGGGGGAACAAACAGGTGCTCTTACCAAGAAAGGCTTCAGTTCTGCAAATTGCAGTGTCTTGAGATTAGGTATCTGGGAGGTGATCTGATCAAGGTTTTTAAGGTTTTGAATGGATTGACCAAGCTCATTGCTGATGGGATTCTTCCTCTTGCTCAAACTACATACATGAGGGGACATAAATTCAAATTGAGAAGGGGTGGTTGCAGAATGATAGTTGAAGAAGAAGATTACAAACAAATCTTGTGGCCGCCAAGAAACTGTAGAAATATGAACAATATAATAAAACGGAACAAATAAAAAATATATATAATTAAAATATAAAATAAAAAATATAAAAGTGATAAAACGTGAACACAGAATATAAAGTAAAAGTGATAAAATACATGTTAGTAGCTTTCAAGATGATGTGCCCCTATCAACTATATGAATTATGGTATGGCAAACAATCATTTTTATAACAGGAAAATATGATTGGATAGCATGACACACACAAAAAAGTATATATACATGCATAATTGTGCAAACATATCGAATACATATTATTCAGGCCTATGAGGAAAAAGGATGGTGTATATTAGCTATTGAATACGCAGACTGCCAATGTTCATGGTGCTGGAGAATAACTTCCTCCATAACAGGATGTATGTAGGATGACCCCCTGTTGCAGTTCATATTTGGACGTGTCACCCACAAATGGAGTTCTTCTAACCATCAACAAAGGGGATAATTATGTGTACAATCTAGGATCTCAATATGAGAATGTGGGTTAAGATTTACATTCTGCTCCATTAAATAATTCTCTGCAAGAGCAGAATGTTCAAAATTAACCAGGCAGATAGTCCACTCCCATGCTCCAAGACAAAATCATAACTTCAAACAGTCTCACCTAGATAACACTCCCTTCAAATCTGAGCAAGTAATCCAAAACACAGTTCCTGCCAGATGCAATATGGGAATAACCAATTTTATCATAGAAATAATTGATTGTAATCTCTGCCCAGAAGCTGATGAAACCAATATGATAGTTTCAAAGCACACTAGTGATATGCCTGGAACTGTCCAGAAAGTGAAGAATGCATGCAGTGGAAATAGAAGTTCAATTCTCTTTCTATTTTCACTTGGAAAAATTTAACTGGGATAACACACTCGCTGTTATTTTGCAAATCCATTTTAATTCTGGAAATTTAATTATTCCTAGTACAGTCTCACTCCATTTCTGGAGTGAGATTACAATTAAACAGCACATGCCATGCTGTGTAGATGCCCTGGGGCATGCACTGTTCCATAATTTAAAAAATGCCCGCTGCACATAGGCTTCCTACAAACCAATGTCAACAAATTGATAGCTTCTTAGCATATTAGGACACTCAAAAAAAAAGAAGTACATAATCCACTGCTAGCAACAAGAATATTAGATGTGGTTCATCATCTGGGAGAGGATCAGATGATGTCCCGGAAAGGATGACAATGAATGTTAAAAGTTGTGAAAAAATACTGTTTTGGTCTAGTTATAGACTTTGCTGGCACATTTGACACCACTGATTGGAACTCTGTACTAATGGCACTTCGTAAATCCCAGTGTATGTCCCAAATTTACTTGGTTATTAAAGATTATTTTCGAGACTAAGTTGTTATGGGCAAATCAAGCAGTGGGAATGTTATCAAGAGAGTAGTTTGGGGATGTCCACAGGTGTCTTTGGGCCACTCATGTAGAATTTAGTACTACATGATTGGCTACTCCAAACATACACAAATACATGGATGATAGCATAAGCAGATGACCAGGCCATACTTGCAAAGGGAAACTCACAATTGGAACTAGAAGAAGATTCAACCTTGTGTTATCAGAACTGCATGGTTGGCATTCTTCATAGGTTGAGAATGCCAACTACCAAAAGCAAGTCCAGTCTCTTAAAAGGAAAGCTTTCTGTAACGAGGAACCAAGTCATTAGGATAGAAGGCGTAAGCTTACGGTGGCTGAAAACAGTGACATATTTAGGGGTAAAAATAGACAAATGTCTAATATTTGTGTTGCACATCAATTACATTATGCAGAAGATCCATATTTTGTTGGTATGATGGTGGCAAGAATAACCAGAATGTAGTAGGGAGTTAAAGACAGAGCTCTACAACTATTCTGTGACTGTCTTTTTACAAATTGTTGGTTATGGTGCTAATTTTTGGATAGCTGTGCATTACAATAGGCAAATGTAGGCAAGATACTTGCAATTCAGAGAGCATTGCTGTCACAGCTTAGCTATGACATGCCGGTGTCAAATGATGCAGGTATTAATGGGAAAAATGCCTCTTGGTTTGAGTCTACTTTTTTTAAGTAAATGTGTACTGGAAAGGAAGAATGTACGAGAGAATGTCCACTGCAATGCAATATGATTGTGGCTACAAGGAGGAAAAGAAGTGGATATGGGCTTTCCTGTTGCAGTTATGGCAGGAACAGTGGGATAGCAGCATCAAAGGACTCGCAACAAAAAAGTTTCTTCTATATGTCAACAAGGTTGACAGAGGTATGCCTGCCTAGTTCAATTTAAATTTGCAGTCCACATTCTTTATTAGTGGACATGGCTCATTTTTTGCTAAATTAAATACCTTGGGGTTAGTGAGCACACAATCTGTGTTTGTCAGACACAAGAGGCCTGGAAACATGTCTTGTTTAATTGCCACAAGTATCAAGACCTGAGAGAAGAGTTAGCAGCTAATGTGCCTAATCTTCAGTCATTGACACAAGGTTGTGTGGAATGTCTCATTGCAACAAAGGAAACTTTTTTTAGCATTCCAATCCTTTGCCTTGAAGGTTTTTCAAAGAAGACATGTACTCCTGCAGTTAGAGCAGACCCAAGATGATTAAGGCTAGAGGAAAATGACTGGCATCAGTCTGATTACAAACTCTGTTGGAGTTTGTAATTTGACATTACAAACTCTGTTGGAGGTCAATGGTGGAATGTGTGAAGTTTGCATCTGACTATCGGAACGGAAGTCTTCACTGATTAGAGTAGGCATAGGATGTACGGTACCATTCTGATTAATGATGGATTGCTTACCCTTAAATAACATCATTCCTGAAGCCTGGAGGAAGGAGGAAAGCTATTATTCTAAAAGCATCTCCTTGTGGTGTTGGGTTGTTATCATCTGAACTGGGCAGCTGCTTGTGCTATTTGTCTCAGCATCTTGCAGTGCTGGAAACAGTTCTTGCCAGGACTGGGCAGCCCCTTGTGCTGTTCAGTATTGGTATGGTTATTTCTGGCGCAAGGGCTACTTAGGCCATATTGCGCCGTGCTGTTCAGTTCTGGACTGCAAAAATGTGCAAGTGGACTGCAGTGTCAGGGTGAGTCGGATGAACTTTGAATGGCTGTAGAACATTTTCTGTATGATAGTATAAATTGTAATAAATATTTTATGTATAGTATTGCAATTTATGGCAGAATTGCCAGAATTTCACAGGGAATGCCTGGCACAATAAATAAATAAAAAATGTCCAATTTCAGTATGGATTTACGCTAGGGAGGGGAAAAGATGATGCCCTAGAAAGGATGACAATAACTGTTAAAAGTGGAAAAAAAAGGACTGTTTGGGTCTAATTACAGACTTGGGGGGGGGGAGCATTTGCAACCATTGATCGGAAGAGTGTATTGAAGGTGCTTCGTAATGCCCAGTGCATGTCCCAAATTTACTCAGTTATTAAAGACTATTTTAGAGACTGATTTGTAATGGTTAAATCAAGCAGTGGGACCGCTACCAATGGAGTGGTTTGGGGCTGTTTGCAAGGATCTGTTCTTTGGGCCACTCATGTGGAGTCTAGTACTTAATGATTGGCTACTCCGGCCATACCATGTACACAGATGACTTGGTGATACTTGTAGAAGGAAACTCACAATTAGAACTAGAAGAATGTTCAAATTTTTTGTTATCAGAGCTGTATGGTTGGTATCTTCTTCACAGGTTGATAGTATCAATTACAAAAAGCAATTCCATTCTCTTAAAAGGGCATCTCTCTGTCACAAGGAACCTAGTCACCAAGATAGGAGTGTCTAAAAACAATAACATATTTAGGGATAAAAATAGATAGTCTAAGATTTGTGTCACAGTTCAATCACATTATGCAGAAGATTCATCATTCTGTCAGTATGATGGCAAGAATAACCAGATCGGGGTGAGGATTTAAAGACAGAGCACTAGGGCTATTCTACAACCGTGTATTTTTACCAATTCATTTGTGGTACTCAGGTTTGGACAGACTGTGCATTGCAAAGGGCAAACATTACAATAGTTATTTTGTAATAGTTATGTCCAATGACGTTCTGCAGGTATTAATAGGAAGAATGCCTCTTGATTTGAGTCTACTTTTTAGGTCAATATGCTTTTACCATCGGAAACGACAGCTGTATGAGAGAATGTCAATTGCAGTACAATATGACCATGGCTACAAGGAGGAAAAGAAGTGGATATGGGCTTGCCTGATGCAGTTATGGCAAGAAAGGTGAGATAACAGCGTCAAAGGACATAATAAAAAAGTTTCTTCCACATGTTGACAAGCCTTGCAGAGATATGCCTGCTTGGTTCAATCCAAATCTGCAATCCACATTTTTCATTACTGGATATGGCTCATTTTTTTCTAAACTAAATGCCTCGGGGTTCAGTGAGCGTGCAATGTGCATTTGTGGGACACAAGAGGACTGGGCACATCTTGTTTAACTGCCAAAAGTATAAAGACCTGAGAAAAGAATTAGTGGTTATGTGCCTAATCTTTTGTCACTGAGGCTAGAATGTGAAGCATGCCTTCTTGCAAAGAAGGAAACTTCTGTAGCATTTCAATCCTTTTCTTTGAAGGTTTCTCGAAGAAGACGTGTACTTCTGCAACTGGAGCAGACCCATGATGATTAGGATAGAGAAGAATAACTAACGTAGGTCTGATTACATTAAGAACTATGTTGGAGGTCAATGGTGGAATATGTATAAGTTGTCCTCTAGCTATCTGAACTGAAGTCTTAATTGATCGATCAGAGTAGACACACAATATGCAGTAGTGGTTATGTGCCTAATCTTTTGTCACTGAGGCTAGAATGTGAAGCATGCCTTCTTGCAAAGAAGGAAACTTCTGTAGCATTTCAATCCTTTTCTTTGAAGGTTTCTCGAAGAAGACGTGTACTTCTGCAACTGGAGCAGACCCATGATGATTAGGATAGAGAAGAATAACTAACGTAGGTCTGATTACATTAAGAACTATGTTGGAGGTCAATGGTGGAATATGTATAAGTTGTCCTCTAGCTATCTGAACTGAAGTCTTAATTGATCGATCAGAGTAGACACACAATATGCAGTACCATTCCGATTAATGATGGATTGCTTACCCTCAAATGGCATCATTCCTGAAATCTGGAAGAAGGAGAACAGTTATTATCTAAGCATCTTCTTGTGGTGCTGTGTGTTGTTATCATGTGGACTGGCCAGCTCCTTGGGCTGTTCATCTCAGCATCTCCTTGCAGTGCTGGGTACAGTTCTTGCCAGGATTTGGCAGCTACTTGTGCTGTTCAGTTCTAGACTACCAAAATGTGTGGATGGACTGCAGTTCTTATCTTTGTGTGAGTGAGCTGAATGAACTTCAGACAATGTAGCATATTTTTGAATGGTTATACCTCATTTTCTGTACGAGAGTGTAAATTGTGTCTGTAATATTGCAGGTATAGTATTGTAATTTATGGCAGGATGCCAGAATTTGACAGGGAATGCCTGTTACAATAAATAAATAAAAAAGTCCACTTCTAATTCTGTAATAAACCAAATAAAAGATGCCAGAGAATTATACTGGGGGAGCAGTACCTTAGACCCACAGGGAATTACTGTGAACACATCATATATATGTTCTTGTTTATATTTCGGCATGACCACAAGGTCAGTGGAGTTCATAATAAATCATCAATACAAACGTTAATCATATTTAGCAGTCATGGGTTTGAATCCTAGTTCACTCAAACAGCGTGTGCTACTGCACTGACGCTCCTGACCACTCAGCTACATCAGACTGCTATATTCTAGGGCAGATATGAGGCAAATAATGATGTATAAGAGTAGTTCAGGAAACCCAAACAAGTCCTACATCAGGAGTCTAGAAAAAATGATGGAACATGACATCAAATGTATCACCCTTAGAAGTAACTGTTGAATAATAGTTGTTTCATTCTTTCCATGGTATGCTGGAAACATTTCAAATATTACATTTGAAATATTTTTGGAAATTTTCCCCTCATGTTTAACTTTTCTTGAGGCACAGTCTATCCACATTTTGGGAATGACAGCTAGCCTTTGGCTCATGTAGTCCTACACACAAATACTGTTTATAGCACAATTTCTTTTACTAGTACTGTGATAGTCACATTTGAATTGCTGGTTAGACAAACTGCTCAGTGAAAGGTTAGGTCACCTTTTTTTCTTCTTCAAATTCAGAAACAATGGCTTTGACATAAACAATGTGGAAAATAAGGATATAACATTCTGTATTTATAGGTACAGAATTAAATAATAACAATTAAATAAATTAAATTAAATTAAAAATTTAATCAATAATTAAATAACATGAAATATTTATCCAAAAGCCTGTAGCTTTTATATAAGAACTATATGCTTTTAATAATAACTGATTTAGATAATAAAAATCATGGTCATACTTTAAAAATAAATCAAATTTTATTATTCAGAGTATTTTCTTTTCTTTAATTCCATTTGGTACCTACAGCTGAAGCCATATTTGCCATACTTTATTTTGTTACTGATTTCCACATTACTGCAACTATATCAGTGAATATGATATTGTTAAGCATTTTGAAAGAAATTAATGTAATGTGTAGAATATTGACCTGAAAAGAGAGCAGTCTCAAGTTTAAGTCATGATTTTCAGTGATGAGTCAACTTTCCAGAGATACATTCTTGGGGACAGACAGTCAATTCTGGGGACTGTCCTCAGAAATCAGGGGCATCTCATAACCTTAGTAAAAGGCCTACATTCATTCTTTCTGTGGCAAATTTTTTAGATGTAATAAGTAAGGATTACTAACTAGCAAATAAGTAGTGAACATTTAGGACAAAATTTCATAGCAGGACCACAAGTGTTTTCCACTTGTGGTCCTGCTATGAAAACAGTAGCCATTTTTTTCATATTCTCTTTTCAAGTTTCCATTTTTTTAAAAGGATTTTCAAGATCACATTTCATTAACTAGAATGCTTTCAAGATAACAACTCTTAGCAGTGCAAGATTATAATTTTTTTCCACATTCTATTAGTATTAGAAGTAGCAAATGATGCAAGCTAATATGGCATTAGACAAAAAAATATATATATATCCACCTCATCTCTCCATTCCCCTCTGGTAATCTGTATAATTCTTCCTCAGATTTATTCTAACTAACCACTTGCACAATACTAGATGATAGTTTGCTACAACAAAAAAAAAAAAAAATATATATATATATATCCACCTCATCTCTCCATTCCCCTCTGGTAATCTGTATAATTCTTCCTCAGATTTATTCTAACTAACCACTTGCACAATACTAGATGATAGTTTGCTACAACAATCAATTTCTCTAAATCTGACATTTCACATCACACATACAACCATCCTTTTCCAATTTAAATTTAAGTCCCTTTATTTGTGTCATCTCAGGAAGAGTAAGGATGCCATCAGCATTCAGTCCAATTGAAGCCTTCAATCAGATCTCCTCACAGGTGCCTAGTTTCCAAGCACTGCAATTTGTAGAAATGAAGTCTTTCATGGTAAGAGTACCCTTCTGTGTACTCTTACCATGAAATCTCCTTGGCTAATCTCATTAATTTTCTCTGTACTCGTTCTAAAATAGCCACATCCTTCTTAAAGTGCAGTATGAAGAACTCAAAATGCAGTCTAACCATTACTTTATACAATGGGATAATTACCTTCTTGTCCCTGATAGAAAAATTCCTGTATATCACTGACAGAACTCTAAGTGTTCTCTCCAGGACCTATCGAATAGGCACACCGCCCAGTGAATTTAACTGACCGCACAGCTAAAATTTAAGCGATTCTCGTGGTACAGTATGGTACTGCTCGCTCACTGAATCTCGATCAATATTAATTCGAACATACTATGAGAAGTATTACACTTCCCCACCCGGCTACTTCAAAATGCCACCCAGCTGGAAAAATTTTCTGGGGAGAACACTGAGATGTCATAGGAGCCTGTCTGCACTGCTCAGAAAACATTGTTGTATTATACTAATACCCCTGGGTCTCTCTTATTCTCCACCACCTTGATGCGGTACCACCTAATTGTTACATTATTCTGGGATTATTGCTGCCAATTTGCAGTACCTTGCATCTATGTTTTTATCAATAATGATTCCTGTCATTAACTACCCTGCCCAAACCTTAGTATCATCTGTATACTTAGACAATAAGCTTGATATTACTTCATCAATATCATTAATAAATACTGAAAACAGTAAGGGACCCAACATTAAATCCTGAGGGACTCCATTAATAGCTTGTTTGTTTGTTTTGGTTTTTAGGAGCATTAGCAACTAAGGCCATATTGCTCCGGGATATGCGGTGGTCATTCCCTAACCTTTCCGCATCTTCCGTATTTGGTGGTGACGGGCTCGAACCCCGGTCTAATCAAGAAGCGTGTGCTACGCACTGCTGCTCCTTCCCACCTGGCTACGGAGGCGCCTTCCATTAATAGCATTAGTCCAAAGAGTATTGCATACTTATAACACCACCCCTGTCTCCTGCCACTTAATCTATCCATAGCCTTAACTTTTACTTAATGCCACACTGCTCCAATTGGTACAGCAGTCTTTCAAATGGGACTCTTTCTAGGTTTTCTATTAATTTGATCTTAAAAAGAAGTCTTCTTTCAGTTTCACAGACAGAACAGCCCAGTTTACTGAACATTTTTTCTAAAATGAAACATCAATACTAATTGCACCATTATTAATTACATTTCTATATACAAATCCAAATAAAGACATAAAACACAAAGTTTTCATAGTTCTGGTACATATTATTTCATCTGAATTATAGCTGCAATCGTTTATGAGCTTAACAGGACAAGGGTAACAAAGCCATAATGCACATCCTATTAATCATAAGCAAAAATGTCTTCTGGTGTAATTTCAAATTTTACATGACACCTTGTATTTCCACTTCAGTTTAAAATAAAAATAATAAATGAAATGTCAGTAACCTTTACATTGTGAATAAAGAATTTGTGAACCCAGGCTGTGGTGGATCTTTCTGTTGCTGTGTAGTTATGAATCCAAATTCTGTTAACCCTACAGACTCTCTGGATGTGTTGTAAGCAACCACTGACAAACATGCCTTTGTTTTCAGCATATTGTAGATATGATTATCATCTTAATGAGAAGTGTGATTGACTTAATATGTGATTTGCATTGTGTTAGAATAAATGTGGTCTCCATTTATAGGTCACTAATATTATTATTATTATTAGCCATATGGTGCAAGGAAGCCTGAGGCTTATGCTGCACCAGTCAAAAAAAAAAAATTCCCGCATTACCCTGATAGAGAAAGAGAAGTAGAAAGGAATCACCAAGAAAGAGAAGAATGATGATATCCAGCTCAGGACCCTGGGTGTGCCAAGTCCATACTCACCACATGTGAGCCCCTGGGGTAATATATAGTTACTTTGGGTTAATGATGTTTTTTCAGTGCAGGACACAAGCAATAATCTGAAGAACCATATCTGATGAATAGGATGGGTGTAAGAAAAATTTATAACCTAAATAATTATCTAAATGCTTCCAATCACAAGATTCCATGAACCTGATTTTCCCTGAGTGGCAGTATTACCAGGCAGGAAAATGATCCTTCTGCAGAGTTTCCCAATAACCCAGAAATCTCATGAAATTTTAGTTGGGGGGATAATATTCACTAGTAACGGACTTACTCAAACAACAAATACCATCTGTCCATACTGTCCAAAAAAAAAAAAAACAATGTCATCATTATGGCAGCAGATGGAACTTTCAAAATTTCTTGTGGTGAGGAGCCCTCCATTATAACACTCAACTGACCTTATTTAGTCTCTGGATTATAGCAATAAATCCAATTTCTACCAATTGCCTAACAAACTTGTTTGAATCCTGGACAAATTTTGCAGAGATATACAAACCTTCACAAGCCAAATACAGATAATACACAAACTTTAAAATGCAAAATTGTTGCAACTCTATCTTGTAATGTATTATCAGGTAAAGTAGACAACATTGTTGCACAATATTATCAATTATACTTAAAGGAGTTTCCCACATACCCAATTACAATGTATGTGAAAGCACAACTAAAATTTTCTTAGAATGCCTAAGATCAAAAATGCCGTATTGGTGAAAACATTGACAGTTCAAAATGGCAAGAAACTAAATGCCAACAGCTCAAAAATGCCATATTGGTGAAAACACTGACAGTTCAAAATGGCAAGATACTAAATTCCAACAGCTCAAAAATGCCATATTGGTGAAAACATTGACAGTTCAAAATGGCAAGATACTAAATTCCAACAGCTCAAAAGCACCAAATAGGTCAAATGCCAATACAGTAGAACCTTGATTTCCATTAAAGTTGAGAACCAGGAGAAGGGGGTGACTGATTAGAGAAAAAGATGATTAATAGAAAAACAGGTCTCACTCATATTTTACAGTAAAAAGTATATATTTTTGTCATACTACATACATACACTGACACTCGATCGAATAAGCATATATATTAGCTCAAGCATAAGATAAAGTATGATTTTTATTTTATAAAAAAAACAATTTTTTTGATTCAATCCAACAATGTTTTTTTTTTTTTTTTTGAAGAAAGATTGCAAATACTTCTTAGTAATACAATCTGTGTTAATTCTACTTCTTTCTGGTTTTAGAAGCTGCCCAGTACATTTTAAGAGCATGTCTTCAGCTTCCCAGAAGGTGCAAACAAAAGATAAAAGATTTCCAGCATCAGAAAGTTTAGAGTAATCAATATGTCTGGTCTTTTTTAACACTAGCTGCAATTTCCTCTCATTTAGAAGCTCATATTCATATCAGCCATATATTATTTTTTTGGAGAGTCTTCAAAGCCAGGAATTTGGTAAAAATTTCTAAAATATCAGAACTCATACGTAAATTTACATTGTCAATAACTTCCTTCTCACTCAACAACTTACTCTAGCATCATTAAAGAGTTCAGAACAGGATGTTTTCCAAACATCTGCAATATTGTATATCTCATCCTTTATGGTATATTTTTTCAAAAAAGTTCGCACAAAAAAAAAAAAGATTCTGAATGAGAATATTTTGAAAACAAAGCTTCTTATCACCCCTTGATTCACTGAATGGATTAAAGATGTGATGGTCACTAAGAAAAGGAATCAAGTTACATTCTGTCAAAAAATTCTATATTTGACAATCTAAAAACTCATCATAGAATTTTAAATTCCGCTTTCTTAGTTCTCTACTTTTCTTAGATTTTCTCATAACAAGTAGAGGAAGTCTGTGATTATCACTAGAATTAGAACACACCATCACTGTGATTCTATCTTTCCATCTTTTGTATTCTGGGACTGAGGTTTCTTAAATAGATGCAAGTGTTTTTTTGGAAGAGCTTTTCAACTTATGCCAGTCTCATCACAACTATACACAAGTTAATACTTGATTCACTATTTGAAATTCCAAATTTTTAATGCAGCCTGATACCTGTCTGCACTAATTTTTTCACTTGAACTTCCTTTAAAAGATGGAATACTTAGCATTCAGTTTCTCATTAATATCAAGGGCTATCTCTGTTATTAGTGGTACTGTTAGAATTCCTTCACTCCAGTGCTTAATGAACCACCAAAAAGAAAATATTGCTTCTACAGGGATGGTATACACTTACATAGAAACAGTGCAAGCATATTTGCTGATGCTATTGAGGCAGTGCTGTGTTAGGTGGTATGGAAAACTGCTAGCTTGGGGGATTCACAGAGTAATAGATTAACAGTAGCCACAAGCAGAGGTGGAAGTGATTCTTGTACTGCTTCTATTGGAATCAGCAGCAGCCTGGAAAGCAAGTTGCTGGGGATTTCAAGAACTGCTGGAGTCATCAGGAAACAAGTAAATACATGGGTTCCTTCTGTGGTAATTAAGAGTAAGAACAAGTATATCATATACTTGCATGTATGCAAAGGCTAAGAGTATAGTAAATAAATTTGATGAAGTGCTGGTCAAGATATCAAAGGCGGATATTGTTGGGATATCAGAGACATGGTTTCACACAGATATAAGGAATGCAGAATTGGAATTTGGGGAGTACAATGTGTACAGAAGGACAAACAGGATAGGAAGGGAGGAGTTATGCTATTAGTTAAGAAACACGTAAAATCTACAGCAGTGCATCCAGTCAACATCGGCGGACAGTGCAATGTTGAGTTAGTTTGGTGTGAAATAAGAATTGGGAAAGGAATAATGAGGTTAAGAGTGTGTTATAGGCCTAATGACTATGATGAGTACAATGCACAACTATACCGATAAATGGTGGGCCAGTAAACCAGAATGTCTTATAATGGGGGATTTTAACTTCCCAGATATTGACCGGAACTTGTGAATTGGTTGCTCGCACATTAGCAAGGCTTTTGTGGATTGATTGGATGAGTTTTCTACAGCATCATGTTTGAGAGGCAACTAGAGGGTGTAATACTCTTGATCTGATCATCAGCAGTGATTATTCATGTATTAAGAATTTGCAGATAAAGGAACCACTAGGTGGCAGTGATTACTGTGTATTGATGTGGGATTTACTTAAAGATGTAACTACAATCAAAGAATAAAGGAGTTTTTGCTTTTGGAAAAACGTGACTACAGTTGTCTCAGACAGTTTTTAAATTCTGTCAGTGGGACCAACTGATGCTTTTACCATCAGCAAATTCTAAATGGGAAGCATTCAAATAATTATTCTTGGAAGCTACTGGGCTTTTCATACCAACTAACAAATACTGTTCACGGTTTAGGCCCAAATGGATGTCAGATAAACTAATGAGACTTGTGACAGAGAAGAAAAATGCATGGGATGCATATAAATTATCAGGCGATACAGAAGCCTATGGTAGATATTCCCCCGGAACTTCTGTTCAGGGGAAAATAATGGAGTCATTGGTTAAAGAAGCATTGCAGAATCATCTAGACAAGACTGCAGTAATATTTCAGACACAGCATGAGTTTGTTAAGGGGAAGTCTTGTCTAACAAATCTGACTGGATACTATGTGGTTCACTAAGGAACTGGATGCAAAATATTATTTTGATATTATATACTTGGATTTCAGGAATGCTTTTGATACTGTTCCAAATGAATGACTACTGTACAAATTTGAGCAGTATGGCATTAAGGGCAAGTTGCTACAATAGATAGAAGGATGGTTGAGTAGGAGAAGACAGACAGTGATAATCAATGGATACTGCTCTTCATGGACTAATGTTATTAGTGGAGTCCCCCAGGGTTCGATGTTGGGCCCATTGTTGTTTTGTACATTTATCAATGATATTGATGAAAATATATCAGGCTTAATGTCGAAGTTTGCAGATGATACAAAGGTTGGCAGGATTGTTAATGACAGTATGCTATTGCAACAGGATCTAGAAAAGTTGGGCAGATAGGCTGAGAAATGGAAAATGAAGTTTAACATTGACAAATACAAAATACTGCATGTGGGTAGCAGTAATCTCAGAGTAGCAGTACCAACTGTGCAGTACTACACTCAGGGTAGTGGAGAATGAAAAAGACCTGGGGATAATTGTGCAGTCAGATATGAAGTTTTCTGAGCAATGCAGACAGGCTACCAGAGTGGGTCATGAGGTCTTTTCAATGATAATCATTACAGGAATTTTGCTAGCAGGGAGAAGGTGATTATCCCTTTGTATAAAGCAACGGTCAGACAACAGCTTGAGTAGTGCACAGAGGTCTGGAGGCCTCATTTTAGGAGTTTCTAGAATGAGTACAGAGGACAACAAGGCTGGTGAGGGGAACAAAGAGGTGGTCTTTCCAGGAAAGGCTTAAGTTCGACAAACTGCAGCATCTGGAGACTAGGCACATGCAAGGTGATCTAATTGAGGTGTATAAGGCCATGAATGGTTTGTGCAGGCTCAATGCTGATGCGGATACTTCCTCTTGCTCGGATTACGAACCTGAGGGGGTATAAATTCAAATTGAAGAAAGAGTTAAAAAGATGTGCAGAAATTTGCCTTTAGCCAGCAGGTAGTTGATTGCTGAAACAAACTTCCATCTGTTGTTGTGGAAGTTGATAGTTTAAATAAATTCGGGGAAGAATTGGACAAACGTTTAGAGCAAAGGAATTGGTGAAATGGGAAGGGTGTTTTTTTTTTTTTGGCTGATGCTGTATAAACTAGCTTTCTTGCATCATATGCCTCTGCTAATGCTAAAACATTGCAACATCAAGTTTGTTCTCACTGGTACATTTCACAGTCCTACTTTAAGTTACATCTCTAGTGCTGACCTCCATTTTGCATGTGAATTCCTCAATTTTGTCCCACTTTGGTTCATTAATGGTGATTTTTGCAATAACTTAAATTTTTTTAAACTAGAAGCACTTTCACCATTTTTTAACTGTTGTATGATTTCAAACTTTTTCAGCAGTAATCCCAGAGTAACACTAGACTAAGTCTAATGACAATCAATGTTTTGAAATACAGTACAGTAGACAACTTCAGGAAAATGGCATAAGGTAAAGTGTTAATTCCAAGTCCACTTTGGATGATAATTCATCTATATTACCATCTGAAAAATTAATCTATAAGGTGACAGTAATTCAAGGTAATGGATAAAAGGATGACAAAAAAATCTAAGTTCTATAGTTAAAAACATCAAAAAGTTCAAACACCAGTAAATCAAAATTCTGACAGTTTCAAAATGCCGACTATGTCTTAAAGTTCATTGTTCAAATGTCTGAAAGCTCAGAATTTGGATTACAAGTTAGAATTAAGGTCACAATATCAAATGACCACATTATCATTATAAAAATGTAGCTATTATTAACGCTTCAGTCAAAAAAATTTTCCCTCAACTTTTTTCTACTTCTTTAAAAAGACACACACTGCAGCTAGGAATAATTACCAAAACTTGAATATATCACCAACTAAATATTATTAGTAGTATTAAATCCTTTATTACATGTTTGTTAGTTATATAAGTGCTATGTAGCAGGAAGAAGACAGACTGCATTTCAATGAATCTATTATCCAGCATTACAAAAAAGACAGGAGGATCTGGCTAATGCAGAACACCTGTTACTGAAATGCAATGCAAACAAGACTAAACTTTTTATTTGGTTATAGTGCATAGACATCTTAACCCATATCGCACCAATATATTAGGCTGTGCAAACATGTTCAAATGCAAATTTGGATACTGTATGGGTCAAAAACCCCAGAATAATTGTGTGGGCTGAAGGCCCAGAAAAACTACGGCCTCTGCTTGAGATTTCTGACTACAATTCCAACTAAAAAAAACTTTAAGAATTTTTTCAGTCACTGATGGCATTTAAACCCAGACTTCTTCAAAAAAGTGACAAGTGGAAAACCCACTATACTCTCAAAGAAGACAAGTCCATCCCCCCCCTCCTTGAAAGAGGTGGATTCACCTTTGTATGCTTTAGTTGTATACACTGTGAGGCTCCTTTGAAGTGAAAGGCCTCAAAAGGTTTGCCTTGCTTATGTTTAAAGCCACTACTTGTATACACTAACTAATGCAAAGATCCTAAACATGATCCTAATTAACTATTACACAGGACAAATCCATGAAGTGTAGCAGTCCATTTCATGTCCTAAGTATTGCATTATATTATAAAATGCTAAACTTCAAACATAGCCATTCTCTTCATTCATTAGCTGTCCTCTTCTCCCTCTATCCAACATACCTTTGACTATCCATTACAAGTGGTATCTAACAAATGCCATCATTATTTTTTTTTTCTTTTGTATTTCTGCATGGAAATTAGGAGTAGAATATCTTCCAATGTAACTTTCCTTACTAATTTTCTCTAAATAATGATGCAATATTTTCTAAGTTTGTTTTAATCTAGATTACAACAAATAAACTATAGATTACAAGTGTTTAATCCTTTTGTTAGAGTTGCAGAAACAACAACCAAACAATTCATCCATTCATTAGGATGGGTGTATCAAGAAATAGAGGCAAAATGCAATTTTGCCTTTATTTCTTAATAAGGCTGTATGACAAAATGGAATTTTCAGGTATAACAGAAAAATAAGTGAAAAAACATACACACCACAATAAATTTCAAATATGAGGAATGGGATAAATTATAGTAATCTTAATAAATAGAATGTAGTTTCCAATTCAACAAAAAATATGTATATATGTTACATTTTATAATAGAACAAAAAGTGCCTAAGAGATGCTGTGAGAATAGACGCATTTCATTTAGAGGACCGAGATGACTAAAAATCTTCCAAACGAAGATGAGTGCTTAACTAAATGGCTAACTTTATGAGAAAGAATAGATGTTTGAGAGGCTAATAATCATCAGGGGTGCACTGCATGCCTAAGTTTCTCAAAAGGGTCATCTAGATGGACACCTTTCAACCATGCATACCTTTCAAACCCTCCCTCCCCAAAATCTAGATATACTTTTTTTCACTCACAAACAAATAAGTACAAGTGTAATGATGATAATAATCAAAAATATAAATATTGGTGATTAGTAAAACATGTCTTTAATCTTGGAGAACAACTGGACTATTTTTATTTGCTAGTGAAATGATTATTTTATTCAATTTTCACATTCAATACTGAAATAATTTTATTTAAATTTTGAAATAATATATTTCAATATTTACTGAAATAATCTGTTCAACATATATCTATAATAATTGAAAAATTCTGGAATATCCCCAGCTCCCCAAAAAAACTAAACAATTTGCAATGATGTAATTTGATGCAAATAACATACTAGAATATTAAACTGAATAAATATATTAATTTTTTCTATATTAAAAAAAAAACCTCATATTAAAAACAAAAACGGTAATTCAAAAAAATATATTTAAAAGGGTTTTATTATAACTAATGCAAAAATTAGAGACCATTCTTTTTGAAGCAAATGGGAAATTACCGAATATTTTATAGCAATATTGGAAATGATAAAAAGCTATCTGAATGGAAACATTTTATGAACAGCCTTTGAAGGCGTAGCTGTTTTTTTTTTTTTTTTTAAAATAAGTGTTCACATAAAATGAACTCTCGCCCTGACTGCAAAACAATACGATCTTAATTATATATCCTCTAACGCTCTCCATATAAAAAAATCTAAGCAGTATTCTTTATTTTAATTCTTCAATTATCCGTAATTTTCATTTGATGATGGGAAGGGGGTTACAAAATGCAAAAAAAATCAGCTGCCTAGAAGAGTGAAAAAACGTTTCATCCAGATAGTAACTATCGACTACAAAAACGATAAAAATGCAACTGCCTTATATGTTAATATTTGTTTTCTTATATATGTCGTAAACAGTAAGCAAAGCACTAATAAACAGAACTTACGTTACAGGAATATCTTTCACAAGGAGTCTTTGTATTGATTGACATTTCCGTACGTCGGAGAGAACATGTGTACATACCATTCATTAATTTAAGGTTTGTATATTAAAACGAAAACATAAAATGTTAAGTCAGTTCTCGGATGAATATTTACATATTCCCTAATGAACACGTGCTTAGCATAATGTCTTTTCTATATCTGGAGATCAGCGATTGTCTAAAACCAGAATCTATCCTCATGCCGTCCATTGAAGCACGTTTTGTTTACAGTTGATTGTACTCAGTGTAAGTTGACATCACTTGTAGCAATCCGCCCAGTTTTCCGGTTATGGTGGAATCTGACTGTGGAGGCGGCGATACAATTTTTTTTTTTTTTTTTTTTTGTAAAAATTTCCTTATTTCTTTACGTGATAATGTAACATAAGATTTGCATAATTTTAACATCCTTCAGACGTTTTTACATAACTGCAAATCCTAATCCTTTGTGAACTACCTTGGGTACAATAAGTTCATAAATACACCTAGATTTAAAAAAAAAAAAAAAAAGAAAAGAAAGAAAAAAGCGAAAAAGAATGAAGGGGTTATAAATAAAGCGCCACAGTAACGAATCGAGATAACTTATTTTGTTGTTTATTAATTATTATTCTTATTATTCATATGGTGGTGCATATAGTCATATGGTTGTGTAAGGAAGCCTGAGGCTTATGATGCACGAGCCAAAAAAAAATTCACACGTTACCCTGAGAGAGAGAGAGAGAGTCAGAAAAAGAAGGGAATCACCAAGAAAGAGAAGAATGATGATATCCAGCTAAGAACCCTGGGTTTTCCAAGCCCATACTCACCAGATGTGAGGCCCTGGGGTACATATATTCTCTCCTTTTTTCTCTTAACAAAAAAATCATATGCTCTTTTTTTCTCTTTTTTTTTTTTAATAAATTAGGAATTATTAGAAACAATACCGCGCTTAACAAGAAATTCGTGCATAATTTTCAAAATTTGTTTTCTAATTTCAGAAATACTAATGAAAAGTAAAGTTCCCGTTGTAACATAATGTTTGTACTTCATAACCAGTTAAGGGAAGAAAGAAAAGAAGAAAAAATTAGTCAAGAAACACTTGTCATGATAAACCGAAGACGACAAATGAAGAGCAAGAAAAACACTGACAGGGAGAAAATTGAGTATACTGAGTTATGCAAAGCCATTAGAAAGAGACTCAGAGAGGACATAAGAAGATTTAACATAAGAAAAGTAGAACAAACATTAAGGGAAAACAAAGGGTTGAAATCAGCAGCCATGAGCAGTAATACAGAAAGACAAATGATACTGAAACTGAAGAATAGCGATGGTGTACTTATAAACAACGGAGAAGGCATAATTCAAATAGCAGAGGACTACTATAGAGAATTATACAAGGAGCGAGGGAATGATGCCAGCAGTGGGGAAGATGGATTGCAAAGTAGCAACACATACGACATACCCGGTATTCTTCCTGATGAGGTAGAACATGCATTGAAGAAAATGAAGAATCAGAAAGCCCTGGGGGAAGACGAAGTTACTGTAGGTTTGTTAAAATTGGGAGGAAGAGACATAACACAAAAACTGGCAAGGCTCTTCACAAAGTGCATTAGAAAAGGTGTGATGCCTAAGCAGTGGAATAATGCAATCATAGTTTTGCTGCATAAGAAAGGAGATAAATCAGAAATTGGAAATTATAGACCAATTAGCTTGTTATCCCACATCTACAAGTTGTTCACAAGGGTCATTACTAACAGATTAGAAAGAATACTTGACGAGAATCTACCGAAAGAGCAAGCTGGCTTTAGGACAGGATTCTCAACTATGGATCACCTTCACGTAATATCACAGTTAATGGAGAAAGCAAATGAATATAAAACATCATTATGCCTGGCATTTGTGAATTATGAAAAGGCATTTGACTCCATACAGCATAAGGCAATGCTTCGGGCACTGGAAAGACAAGGCATAGATACCCCATATATTATGATTTTGAAGAAAATATATGAGAGTGCTACATCTTTTATTAGACTAGACAAAGACAGTAGGAAGTTTAAAATCGAGAAAGGATTTCGACAAGGAGACACAATATCTCCGAAGCTGTTTACTGCTGCCCTTGAGGAAGCTTTCAGAAGATTAGACTGGTCGCAGAAAGGAGTCAATGTGAACGGAGAGTACCTAAACCATTTACGATTTGCAGATGACATTGTGGTCATAAGCCACGATCCCAAAGAATTAGAGGAAAATCTTAATCAGTTATGCACAGTTAGTAAGAATTTTGGACTAAAGATGAATATGGCTAAAACAAAAGTAATGATGAACAAGTATGCCACAGAAAGGGAAATAATGATTGAAGGAGCAATAATTGAAAATGTGGAAACATATACTTATCTGGGACAAGTTATTAGCTGTATTAATAATAAATGGCTGGAAGTCAAGAATAGAATAAATTTTGGATGGATAGCATTCAGGAAATATAGTCACATACTGAAGAGCAATATCCCAGTTTGTCTGAAATGTAAAATAATGACCCAATGTATACTCCCCACCATGACTTATGGAAGTGAAACTTGGGCACTCACCAAAAGAATGGAAGAGAAGCTGAGAACTACACAGCGAAGAATGGAAAGAATTATATTGGGAATCAGACTGTTAGATAAGAAGAGAAACACATGGATTAGGCAGCAAACTCAAGTAAAGGACATTCTTATCAAAACTAAAGAACTAAAATTCTTGGGCAGGACACATAGCTCGAAGACATGATGACAGATGGACTAAGAAAATAACAGAATGGTACCCGAGAGGAGCTAGAAGAAAACCTGGAAGACAAAGGCGGAGATGGATAGATGAAATTCATGAGTTTTTGGGTAGTAAATGGATGGCCAGTGCTCAAAACAGAAGGAACTGGAAAGTTGCTGGAGAGGCCTTCATCCTTCAGTGAATTGAAAATGGCTGATGATGAACCACTTAATTCGTCCTCGCGGGTAACGTACTTGGTACTTGGGATGGACATTTAATTCGTGGGCTGGTGAAAGATCTTATCTTAATTGTTATCATCTAAATCTTCTGTGGATTTCTTTTCTCGAAGTAGACAACTTGAACTTTACACACTTTCGCCACCGTCGTACCCACGCATTAAATGCTTCTTGCTAGCGATTTTTCGAAAGACTGCGAAGCGCATCCGTTGTGGCTCGGCGAGCATCGTTATGTCGGACGCGAAAAGCTTGCCTTTCAGAGTTTTCTTCAGAAGTGGAAATAGGAAGAAATCGCACGGGGCTAAGTCCACTGATGTGTCAGAACCTCGGCACTTATGGCAGTGATCACTGCCTACGCAATGGTAGCCGTATGGGGCCTAGCATTGTCTTGATGGAGGAACCACTTCACACTGGAAAGTTCCGTCACACTAGAATATGGCCGTCCTTTCAAGACGCTCATTACTATTCTCTTTATTCATCTCTTTAACTGTTTCTGATGCATTTAAGCCCTGTTAGCTTGAAGACAAAGCTACGATTGGTTTCCGAAGAGCAAGATTCGACTGAAAGGACTTATGCAGAAGTAGCAAGGAGTTCTGTACAGGAAAGGCTGGCTATTAAGACTATTATAATTAAGGAGTCCAAGAGATTTGAGTCAAGTGAACAAGTAAAGGCGGAGTTGATCGAGATATTAGCTCCCACACTGCCGACAGTCAAAGTGCTGGTGGTAAGACCTCTTCGGGACCAGAGGGTAGCCATTGAGGCTCCCTCTAGTAAGAATGTACTGAAGATTTCAGAGTGTCCAGGACCCGCAATCTGGACTGGAGTTGGAGATCACTCTCTGTCAAAGTGCAAAATTGATGGTTTTCAACATAGATCCCAAAGTTGCAAGGGATCACTTCAAGGAGGAACTCTGGAAACGGAACTTCGCAGATAGTGGACTTTCCAAGAAAAATATGCTTTCAGAAGTGAACATTGTGACAAGACATAAGGCCAGAGGGGCCTCTGCCTATAATTTTGTTATAGAAATCTCTAGAGCTGTGAGGAAGATCCTCTTAGCTCGAGCACGTGAACATGTAGATTGGGGATCGCTCCGAGTACGTGACCTGCTGGCGCTGACTCCGTGTTATCGATGTATGGCATTTCGGCACATTGCTAGATATTGTAACGCGGACGAGTTCTGAGGTCACTGTGCAGGGCGAGGACACACGTACAAAAAAAAAAAAAAAACAGAGGCACCAAAGTGCATAAACTGCTGGAGAAAGAAGTCGCCTTCTGCACACTTGGCAGTGGAACTTATACAATATCATCAGATCATATCTTTCCGGACGGAAAATTGAAGTCAATGCGCCTTACAGGAGGCTGACCAGATCGGGCTGCCCCCAGGGTTTTGTCCTGGGCCCATTCCTGTGGAATTTTGTTCTGGATGGTTTCCTAGCCTTGGACTTGGGCGATGCCCCGCTTCCAGGCCTTTGCGGATGACTTAATTATTATAGTTGCTGCCAATTCTAGAACCCAACTTGAAAATATAGCAAACCCAGCCCTAAAAACCTTAGAGAAGTGGCTCGGCACTGCTGAAAGGGAAATTAGAGATAAGGAGACAGCCACAGATAAAGATTGGGAATTCTACCATCAAATTGAACACCCAACTAAGGTATCTTTTTTTCCATTTATTTACATACACAATTTTATGTACATTCTCATGATATAAACATTTTATATACAAGATTATATACAGTTTTATGGACATTATCATATATCCATTCTATATAATGGTAATCAAAGTACTGTGTGTCTGCTTATCTGTGGGTTCTTATATTGGGGTGGATCCTAGGCGTTAACTCATCTCCACCTTTGTACTACTGTTACGGTGCAGAAACTCTGCATAATGGGCCTGAAAAGCGTCAGTGTATGTGTGCAATATTAATGTGTGTTGTTTTGTTTGTGTCAGGCTATTATGCCCCCAGGGTGCAGCCAATGTATGGGCAGCTGCTGACTGGTGCTCATCCCTAGCACCAGGCCTGGGTCAACAGTCATCCTGTACAGGTGTAATTACCACCCAAAATCTCGCACCCGCCAGAGGTAGTGCAATACTCTGGCGGGTGCGAAAGGAAGAGATGAGGGGTTATGCTATTAGTTAAGAAACACATAAAATGCAATACTGAACCCAGGTTGCCCTTACTTGAGAGCCAGAAAAAAAAAAAAAAAAAAAAACCAGTAGTTATATACATTTATGGTCTGAGTATCTCGATGAAACACTCCTGTTCTTAGGAGATATGTAATTTTGGTCCCGAGTCACCAGGACCAACATTTCAAGGCTAGGAGGATGTTCTAGCAAAACAATTGTAACAATTATATTAACATATATAGATGATTTCCTAGTCTTAGTCTTTTTCACCACAGTTCAATTATTCTCAGTACATTTTCTTATTTTCAAATGAAGTCACAAGTTGAACTGTCCAGTTTGACTTCATTCAAGAAAGAGAACAGTCCCAGTTGTCTACTCCTTTCTGTGCCAGCATAAGTCTTAAAACTCTTCTTCAGGTGGTTCTCTTCTAGTTACTGAAGACTTCTAATATTCTCTTTTTCCTGAGAATCCTAACTTGTGTATAATTTGAAATTCCAATTACAGTCCATAGGTAAGAAAATGGAGTATTTTCATGTACTGTTCTCGTTGTGAAAAACACGTTTCATTAAGTTCATGTAGTTTTCAATTGTATGTAGTTCATATCTATATGGTCACAGATCTAGATGTAACTTAACAAAATGGAGTATTTTCACTTAGAAAAGTTCTCGTTGTGAAAAACACGTTCCATTAAGTTCCTGTAGTTTTCAAGTGTATGTATGCGGTAGTTCATATCTATATCGTCACAGGTCTAGATGTCACTTCAGACCACACAAGGTATAACTGCATAAGTTTCAGAAGAAGTTATGGTTGCAAACTATGTTTCCGTCTAGTTCCTTAGTTTTTAATTTCAAGTATCACGCCCGAGAACCAATCAACATTCTTTTGAGAATCCTATTAATACCTGAGGGTCCCTGTATATCCTCCCATTAGAGTTCTATCGAAGCATTCGATCTGCGATTTCCAACCAGCTGAGAACCTAAACAAATAATCTTAGTATATGTTTCTTTAATAATTCATCGGTACATCCCACATCTAATTTCCTCTAGGGTTAAGGGATCTTATTTCTAGTCTTCTTTTAAAAACACTCAATGAAAATGTCAGTAAAGCATTAAAATTCCTACAACTTTCAACCAAGTGACTTACGATAACTTCTGTCAGATCCGATACACTGCTAAACAACTGTAAACGTGCCTGAAGATACTGTGGGCAGTCAAATAAAACATGAGACCAAGTTCCACACCCCCACAAGTGCAGTAAGGGTCTAGCTCAAGTGCACATTCATGTAACTTAGCTCTGAGGGGGCCATGTCCCGTTAATAAGTATATTGTATTCATCGAAGGAGCAAACCAACCAAGGATTTATTTCCTTGGCAGCAGTAAAGTCCACTTTGGTTATAAATTGCCTCGTAACTGTTCCATGTTCGCTCGCATTCTACCGATACTGCCACTCAGATGTCAGATGTTCCCACAATCCTTTCTTCCCTTGTTTGACCTCGTTCACTGGATCAGATGTTATTCCCATTAGTTCTGACGCCAAACCTTTCCTAATGGAAAGGGTTGGGGAGTACAACCTCTACAGAAAGAATAGACAGGAAAGGAAGAGAGAAGGGGTTATGATATTAGTTAAGAAACACATAAAATCCAAGGAAGTGAAGCCAGTCGACATCACTAGACAGTGCACTGTCGAGTCAGTTTGGTGTGACATAAGCATTGGGAGATCAAAATTGAGAGTAGGAGTGTGCTATAGGCCTAATGACCCTGATGAGTATAATAACAAACTGTACAGGGAAATAGAGCGGGCCAGTAAATCAGAGAGTCTTATAATGGGGGATTTTAATTTCCCAGATATTGACTGGAATTTGTGGGCTGGTCACTCACACACTAGCAAGACTTTTGTGGATTTATTGGATGATTGTTTTCTACATCAGCATGTTCGGGAGGCAACTAGAGGGAGTAATACTCTTGATTTGATTATCAGTAGTGATTCTTCATGCATTAAGAATTTGCAGATAAATGAACCACTAGGTGGAAGTGATCACAGTGTGCTGAAGTGGGATTTACTAAAAAAGGTAACTACCATTAGGGGTAAAGGGAAGAGTTATTGCTTTCGTAAAGGAGACTACTATGGACTGAGACAGTATTTAAATTCAATACAGTGGGACCAAATGATGATGTTACCAACAGCAAATTCAAAATGGATTCAAAGAACTTATCTTGGAAGCTACTAGGCTTTACATACCAACTAAGAAATATTGTTCAAGGTTTAGGCCTAAATGGATGTCAGATGAACTGATGAGGCATATGGCAGAGAAGAAACATGCATGGGATACATACAAATTAACACATGACACAGAAGCCTATGATAGATACAAGTTGATCTGTAACCAAGTTACAAAGGAGGTTAGGCAGGCGAAGGCAGATTACGAGAAATCTTTGGCAAGGGATGCAAAGAAAAACAGCAAAGAGTTCTTTACTTATGTAAACTCTAGAAGGAAGGGGATGAATCAGATTGGTCCACTTGATATCGATGGGTCAACTGTTGATGATCCTGCTCAGGTAGCTAACAAACTAAATGAATATTTTGCATCCACATTCACACATGAGGAGTTATTTAACGAGGGGAAAGCCAGAGGTGTATTCAACTCTAGCAGTAAGCTAGAGAATCTTGTAATAACTGAGAGTAAAGTGGAGGAGAAATTGTTGAAGATAAACACAAGAAAGGCACAGGGGGTGGATGGTATATATCCAGTTATATTAAAGGAGGCAGCAAAGGAAGCAAGCAAACCCTTAGCCATAATAATGAGAGCTTCCTTGGAGTCAGGGGAGGTACCCACAGACTGGAGATGTACAAATGTGACGCCAATTTACAAAGGAGGATCAACGGCTGACACAAATAATTATAGACCTGTGAGTTTAACTTCTATTCTAGGAAAATTAATGGAGGCACTGGTTAAAGAAGCACTGCAGGATCATCTAGACAAGACTTCAGTTATAGCTCTAGGGAATAACTTTGATATTATATACTTGGATCTTAGAAAGGCTTTTGATCATGTTGCACATGGAAGACTGCTGAACAAATTGAAGCAGTGTGGCATTGGAGGCAAATTGCTGCTATGGATAAAGGGGTGGTTGAGGGGGAGAAGACAGAGAGTGGTAATCAATGGACACTGCTCATCGTGGACTAATGTTATTAGTGGAGTCCCTCAAGGTTCAGTATTGTGTCCATTATTGTTTTATGTATTTATAAATGATATTGATGATGGTATATCAAGCTTAATGTCCAAGTTTGCAGACGATACGAAGGTTGGCAGGGTTGTCAAGGACATTACTGACAGTATGCTGCTGCAACAGGATCTGGAAAGGTTGAGCAGATGGGCTGAGGGGTGACAAATCAAGATTAACATTGACAAATGTAAAGTACTACATATGGGAAACAGCATCTCCAGAGCAACGTATCAACTGTACACTGACAGTGGTAAAGAATGAAAGGGACATGGGAGTGGTTGTGCAGGCAGATATGAAGTTCTCTGAGCAATGCAGACGGGCTGCAAGAGTAGCTCATGGTGTATGGTCAATGATATATAGGAATTTTTCCAGCAGGGATAAGGAGGTGATTATTCCCTTGTATAAGGCAATGGTCAGGCCACACCTAGAGTACTGTACAGAGGTCTGGAGGCGTCATTTCAAGAAGAATGTTGAGCTGCTGGAACGAGTACAGAGAAGGGCAACAAGATTAGTGAATGGAACAAAGGGGTGCTCTTATGAAGAAAGGCTTAAATTTTGCAAATTACAGTGTCTGGAGACTAGGCACCAGCGAGGTGATCTGATAGAGGTGTATAAAGCCTTGACTGGTTTGAGCATGCTTAATGCTGATGGGATTCTTCCTCTTGTTCAGAATAATCACCTGAGAGGGCATAAATTCAAATTGAGGAAAGACAGATGTAGGATAGACGTGCGGAAATTTGCCTTTAGCCAGCGGGTGGTTGGTTGGTGGAACAGACTTCCATCCCTTGTCATGGAAATTGATAGCCTAAATAAGTTTAAGGCTTAGCTGGACAGGTATTTCGAACGAACAGAGGGATGAAGTAGAAGTGTTTTTTTTTTTTTTTGTTTTTTTTTGGCTGATGCTGCATAAGCTTGCTTTCTTGCATCGAATGCCTCTACTAATTCTAAGTCCACCTGTCATCCCCTTGAATACGATATACAGATCCAGGGGAATGGTTCCTGCTAAGACTTCTAATGGCTTGTTTGATACAGTTCTAGGGGAATTTAAAACAGATACTAACACGGATCTTTGAAGAGAAATAAGTTTAATTTTCATTTTAACCGTTATGACTCTGTGATACCAAATGGTTGCCGCATATGAGACTATTGGCAGAAATATTGTTTTATAATATAAAAACAAGATATTTTTCTAAGTCCCAATTCTTTCCTTGATATTCTTATTATTGAGGCAGTAAAATTCCTTATTTTATCTCTAAGTTTACATACATGTAGCAGAATGCTTAATTTATCATCGATTAGGATGCCTAAATATTCGTTTTGGGATACATATGGGATTTGAGAGTTGTCTGTCAAGATCTTAGGAGGTCGATTATAGTTAAAATGAGTTTTGAAAGTCATAAATTTGGTCTTTGTTGGTGATATTTTTAGGTTGTTAAGTTTGTTCCATACAAACAGATCATTTAATATAATGTGCATTTTTTTCCTCGAGTATCCTCCACGAACGGCCTTCAACAGTAATTACAATGTCGTCGGCGTAAGCGATTTTCATAGCCTCCTTGTGGTATTTTGTCATCCCCTGATCTAAGACTGCGTTCCAGAGGAGAGACTCCAGTACCGACTCCTGAAATCATCCTCTGTAAACGGTAGTAGTAGTAGTAGTAGTGGCACATGATGCAAGAAAGCAAGTGTAGGAGCTTATGCAGCATCAGCCAAAAAAAAAAAAAAAAAAAAAAAATCACACCATTCCCTCCAAATGCCTGTCCAGTTTCTCCTTAAATTTATTTAACCTATCAACTTCTACAACGACAGATGGAAGTTTGTTCCAGCAATTAACCACCCGCTGGCTAAAGGCAAATTTCCGCACATCTAGTCTACATCTGTCCTTTCTTAATTTGAACTTATGTCCCCGTAGGTTGGTAATCTGAACAAGTGGAAGGATCCCATCAGAATTCAGCGTGCTCAACCCATTCAAGGCCTTATAGACCTCAATCAGATCACCGCGCAGGTGCCTAGTCTCCAGCCACTGCAATTTGCAGAACTTAAGCCTCTCTTGGTAAGAGAATCCCTTCATTCCCCTCACCAATCGTGTTGTTCTTCTCTGTACACGCTCAAGCAAATCTACATCCTTCCTAAAATGAGGCCTCCAGACCTGTACGCAGTACTCAAGGCGTGGCCTGACCATTGCCTTATACAGAGGGACAATCACCTCCTTTTCCCTGCTAGCTAAATTCCTATATATCATTGACAAAACCCCATGACCCGCCCTAGCAGCCTGTCTGCACTGCTCAGAAAATTTCATATCTGACTGCACAATTACTCCCAGGTCTTTTTCATTTTCTACCACCTTAAGTGTAGTACCACACAGTTGGTACGTTTCTCTGGGGTTACTTCTACCCATATGCAGTACTTTGCATTTGTCAAGGTTGAACTTCAGTTGCCACTTCTTAGCCCATCTGCCCAAATTATCTAGATCCTGTTGCAGTAGCACACTGCCATTACTGTCATTAACAACCCTGCCAACCTTTGTGTCATCTGCAAACTTCGACATTAAGCCTGATATACCTTCATCAATATCATTGATAAATACACAAAACAACAGTGGACCCAACACCGAACCCTGTGGGACTCCACTAATAACATTATTCCACGAAGAGCAGCACCCATTGATTACCACCCTCTGTCTTCTCCCACTTAACCATCCTTTTATCCATTGTAGCAACTTACCCTTAATACCATTCTGCTCCAATTTGTACAGTAGTCTTCCATGCGCAACAGTGTCAAAAGCTTTCCTGAAATCCAAGTATATGATATCAAAATTATTTTTTGCATCCAGTTCCTTTGTGACCACATCATAATAACCAATCAAATTTGTCAGACAAGACTTTCCTTTAACAAACCCGTGCTGTGTTTGAATTATTGCTGCAGTCTTGTCTAGATGATCCTGCAATGCATCTTTAACCAGCGACACCATTATTTTACCCGGAACAGAAGTTAAACTAACTGGTCTGTAATTACTCGTGTCACCCTTCGATCCACCTTTGTGAATTGGGGACACATTTGCACATCTCCAGTCCGTGGGAACCTCCCCTGAGTCCAAGGATGCTCTCATAATTATGGCTAAGGGTTTGCTTAGTTGCTTTGCCGCCTCCTTTAAAATAACTGGATAGATCCCATCCACCCCAGGTGCCTTTCTTATGTTTAACTTCAACAATTTCTCCTCCACTTTGCTCTCAGTTATTACAAAATCATTAAGCACACTGCTACAATTTGATAACCTTCTTCCATTTTCAAATTGTAATAATTCCTCACGTGTGAATGTAGATGCAAAATACTCATTCAGTTTGTTTGCTATCTGAGCAGGATCATCAACAGTCGAACCATCGATGTCAAGTGGACCAATCATATTCATCTCCTTCCTTTTAGAGTTAATATAAGTAAAGAAATCCTTGCTGTTTTTCTTAGCATCTTTTGCCAAAGATTTCTCGTAATCCGCCTTCGCCTGCCGAACCTCCTTTGTGACCTGATTACAGACTAGCTTATATCTGCCACAGGCTTCTGCGTCACTTGATAATTTATATGCATCCCATGCATTTTTCTGAATACACTAGGTGTTTTGCACAAATTCTAACGGAGCTGTCTTGGAAGTAGGACCTGATGATTCTATAAGTATAGTTGTCACATCTTCCCAAGTGCAGTGACACAAGGGCACTCTCCCACCATACCGTGTCAATATCCCCCTCAAAGTCAATAAACACTTCCAACATGTACTTAGCTTGGGAGTTTTCTACATAGTTCTTGAGGATGGCAATGGCATCTTCTGTTGAAGAACCTTTTTTAAACCCGAACTGATTAATTGAACATAGATGGTTATCCTGTAACGTTTTTTGTATTCTTGGAGAGCGCAGAATTTCAAAAACTTTCCCCAAGTTTGCCAATAGGGAGATTGGTCTGTATGCCCTGGGATTAGATGTCGACTTCCCAGGCTCTGGGCATAATAATGGATACCAAACTAACATTCCAACCTCACCTCAAGTATATAAGAACCAATTTACGAAACTACTCAGCCTTAGTTGCCAGAATCTCCTGGAGGGACTACGGACTCAACAAAAGCACCTGTTCATTGCACTTTAAGACAATCTTCTTACCAGTTATAACCTATGCCTCGCCTGTTTGGTGTCACAAAGTCACAGCTACAGTCAACCAAAGAACCCTGGATTCCATGCAAAGAATCATACTACTCGCCATCACTCGTGCCTGCCGTACGGTCAGTAAGCATGCCCTTCAGGTTCTAGCGGGGACCTCCCGCTGGACCTGGAAGCAATCAGAACCACCATGCTCCACTATTTGGCTAAAGGACTCCCAACAACTTTCATAGGGTACAACACCAATCCAACTAACAATCACAGGATAGAGATACAAAGAGTAACTCAACACCTGCAGCAGGCATGGCAAAGTCGATAGGAGCAAACTACCAAGGGAGAAATTACTAAAACATTCTTTCCATACATTGACAGTGTGTACCCCAGGTTCCCCTCTGGATTTCGCCTGGACTTACAACCTTCTTGCCAACGGGTCACTGCCTGTTCAACGCCAAATTATCAATCTTTGGATGACAATAGCCCCCTCAGCTTCTGTGTGGATGCGGAGACCTGGCAGCACCTAATGTATCATTGTAAACATTATGAGGACCTCCATTGACTGCTAATCACCAGACTACACTACTCCTCTGATGAACAGGAATCGCACACCCTAGACACAGAGTCCGAATACAAGGCGTTCTCATGCTATGCCCACGACTTGTTTGCACGAAGAAGGGCCCTTCGGGCTATATATGAAAAAAACGAACTACAAAAAAAAAAAACGAACGTGACAAAAACCAAATCAAATTCATCCCTAAATGTGGAATTAATATTACCCTGGAGTAAAATTATTAAGCCTGGAACCACAACTGGTTAAGGCTAACGAAGTCCGCTGACTATTACCAAACTGGAAGAACTGCTGACTGGGGACTCCATCCCAAAATAATTTTCCACTGAAATGCACAACAACTCGAATACGAACTCTCAATGGATACATGACCATTGACTAATCTTTGACCATTGTTCGCCTAAAAGCCTGGGGCAATATTGCCTCAGCGCGATCTGAGCCAGGTACCATAACCAGGCTCACCTCTTGAACCCCCTTACTTGACATGAGGGAGACGTTCCTCCGTTCCCCCTCCCATGCCACCCCATCTTCTCCTGGTGGGGCATGTCCCGACCTGACATTCCTGGGGATGCCTTCACTATTTCCTCACACTGTAATCTTTTCCCCCAGTCTTCAGTCTTCCCCATATTCTACCCAAACCAACCGAGTGTGCCCCTAAAACAAACTCAGAAATTCCAACACTTAAATCTTACTACACTTCTAAATCAGGAAATGTGCAATCATTGAATGAACAAACTGAATAGGAATACAACTGAATTCATGATCTATGATACAACATTATTATTATTCTTAGCCATATGGTACAAAGAAGCCTGAGGCTTATGCTGCACCAGCCAAAAAAAATACATATATATATTCCCCAGTTACCCCCTGAGAGAGAGAGAGAGAGAGAGAGAGAGAGAGAGAGAGAGAGAGAGAGAGGAATCACCGAGAAAGAGAAGAATGATGATATCCAGCTCAGGACCCTGGGTTTGCCAAAATGTTGAGCCCACGGGGTTAGTATATTATGATGGCAATCATGCCCTAGCACCTCTAGGCGATCTGAGCTGGGTACGCTAACCTGGCTGACCTCTTAAAAACCCTTCCCTAGGGGTGGGAGAGATGGTATTCCGTGGCGCCTCCGTAGCCAGGTGTGAAGGAGCAGCAGTGCGTAGTACACGCTTCTTGATTAGACCGGGGTTCGAGCCCGTCACCACCAAATACGGAGGATGCGGAAAGATCAGGGAATGACCACCCCATATCCCGGAGCAATATGACATTAGTTGCTAATGCTCCTAAAAAAAAACCAAATAACAAAATAACAAATGGTATTCCGTCTCCCCCACTACAGCCTGCCCTTTTTCTCCTGGTGAAGCCTGGGCCAGCCTCAGTGACCATATTGGGATGCCCCCCCTCTACTGTCCCCATACTTCTACCTTTCACCCCCCCGTCTTCAGGCTCCCCCCACTCTACCTATAGCTAGCATATGCCCACAGAAGCTCAAAATTTAATTACATCTAAATTAAATGGCGTTTATTATTATTATGAACGTTTGGCCTTTCCAATTCTAGCGCTTATCCCTATGATAGTTTTTTTTTTTTTTTTTTTTTAAAGGCCGTAGTGACTGAAATCTCAGGAAACTAGGTGGCAGGGCCTGCCAGAGTAAAAAATTCAACTACTGGGTACTTGTTTCGCCTCAGCAGGGGTCTAGTGGCTAAATGGCCAGAAAAACAACGATACATAACACTAAACTTACAAAGTCCATACACTTTTAAATCTCTGGCCTTACAGTGAACTGTTACATCCACAATGAAAGCAGTGCGGAAATGGTGGAAACCCCTGGTGCCGTCACACACGAATACACTTTACACTTGGCGGTGGATAAGATCTGCCCTGATCACCGTAGGGCGGTAGAAATCCTTCGAAGAACGACTGACTACGGTGATTAGAGCGCCACTGGATTGTGGGAGAGATTTTGAAGTTTTAGGAAAGAACAGATTAAGATGTCCTCGTGTGACAGTAGTCGTGGAGGTTGTTAGCGAGATGTGAGTCGGTGCTGGTGGCTTGAGGCTCGTGTGTGTGTGTCCATGATGTAAATGTCAAGGTTGTTGTGATAAAACCACATAGTGAAAGTTACTTTAAGGAAGTAAATAAATAAGTCATTTATTGTTTATTATTTAACTGACGAAATGTAAGTTTTTTTTTGCTGGATGGGGCGACCTACTTTCTCGTGGTGGGGATGGAAACTCGCGGCGAGGGTGCCTTCCCCGCCGCGAGGCTAAAAGGTTGTTTCAATTAAGTTATTTGTCAAAGTAGACAGACTGTTGTGAAAATTGATCGTTTAGATCAGGCCCGGGCAAACTATGCCCCGCACATTTTTGTGCGGCCCGCGAGCTTTAATTGTATTTTCGAAAAAGTTTATTTTATGCCTTTTGCGACGCCTTTTTGAAAAATAAATTTGTATATTTAATACATTATAGAATTTGTCGACTTGTAAATTGTTTTATCATCTCTATTGTTCAAATTGAGATAGAATTTGAAATTGTGCGCGAACCGGAGCGAGCCAACGGGCGCTTTTATAACGGTATAATTTGCGATTATAAACTAACCGCGTGAAACTACGGTAACAGACAACCGGTGATGACGACAACGGCTTTGCTGCAGTGGCGGAGTAAGAGGATAGGACTGTTGACCGGCCGCAGTTCCAATCTGTTTTCTCTGACTGTCATCCCGCAGTTAGTTTTGTTGCGTTATCTTCGGTTATCGTCTTGGTACCAGTAGCGATAAAAATAATATTATGCCCTTTTAAAAAAGAATAAAAAACGAAAAATTCAACAAGAGCATCGTGTCTAAATTTAATGAAGAGTGGAACACAAAATATTTTTTTGCTAACATAAATAACCAGATTATTTGTCTCATCTGCTGGGAGAGTGTCTCAGTTTTGAAAGAGTACAATATTAAAAGACATTTCAGTACTAAACATTCCGAATATGGTGCCAATTTAACTCCGGAAGCGAGAAAGAAAACTGCTGATGGATTGATTCAAAATTTATCTATAGACAACAAAATGTGTTTACGCGGCTAACTAAGGAAAAAGAAGCTACTATAGGCAAGTTTTGTTATTTCTCATATAATTGCAAAAAGCAACAAGCCTTTTTCTGATGGAGACTATATATTAAAGAATGTATGACTGAAGCTTGTGGAATTATATATCCTGACATTAAACACAATTTGAGAATATAAGTTTATCTCGGCGAACCGTAGTAAGAAGAATTGAATGTATTGATACAAATTTGAATGAGCAATTATTATCAGTATTAGAATCCATAACATGGTATTAGATACTCTCGACGAGCTGATATATTTGAAAAAGTTGAAAAATGCTTAACAAAATATAATTTACAATGGAACAAAATGGTAAGTGTAACAACTGACGGAGCACCAAGTTTGACAGGTAAAAACGTTGGAGCGTTAAAGAAAATTCAGGTTAAAATTTGTGAAAATGATCCTGATTATAATTTAATTACAATTCATTGTATTATTATTATTATTATTATTATTATCTGTTTATTTCTCTTTCGAGATACCCATAGACAGCACGTGGCTAGAGGGTGTGTTTACATTATAGTATTTACAAGCATGTTTACATGAACTTATTTACAAAATTTGGAGATGAAAAAACACAGAATATGTGGTTAATGAATTAATTGTTAAGTTGGGTTTAATTAATTGCAAATGGTTGTTAAATGCTAAATATTATTATATAAATTATTAAATTAGTCTTCTTATTATATTTATACTTGCGGATACACATTACCAAAGATTTCTGTCCTGTACATTTTGTCTGTACTTAGTTTCTCTGGATCTATATTTAAATTATTAAAATAATTCACAGTATTTGCTGGGAAAAATCTCCCCAGAGAGTCCAATTGAGTCAGTTGGCACTTGAGACTTGGTTCTTCCCTCTTTATTCTAGGTCGTATCATCCGGGGGCGAGTGATCACGTTTCCCACTTTCGGCGAATCTATTCTCTCCGTTAGTAGCTTTGCCAGAGTTAAGATGTTTCTGGTTGTGATGATTTACTTCCAGGGTGTGATGTCCAGATTGGCAGACAAGACCGCTCTTGAGATGGTAAACGGTTTCCCGGCAATCGTGTTTAGCCATCTCAGGAGCCAGTATTCTACTCCTAAGAAGGCCTTGATGTTGCTCTCAGGGGCTGATGACCAGATAGTCGATGCGTACAACGGAATCGGTGTAACGCATTTAAGGATGTATTGAATTATAAGATGAGGGCTTTGGAGACCGGTGAGTTCTTGTCTAGTGCTCCACAGTGCTGCGTATGTCTTTTTCCTAATGTGTTCGAAGTGAGGTATGAAGTTTAATCCTTCATCCCACTTAAGGCCAAGGTGAACATGTGCGGGGGAATTTTGGATTCTGGTATTGTTCACAAAAATCGTAATTTCATTTTTCTTCTTTTTGTTGGTGAAGGTCATTTGGGCAGTTTTCTTTTCATTAAGTTTCAGGCCAATGTAGTGCAGATATTCTTCTAGCTTCCTGATTGCCTTGTTTGCTTCCTCTGATAGATGGGGTGCAGTTTCTTGTTCTTTAGATGTTACAAAAAATTTCAAATCGTCAGCATATATAATAAATTGTTCACAGTTTTGAGCTAAAAATGGGGCTAGTGCTATTGCAAAGAAGGTGGCGGACAATACGCCTCCTTGAGGTACTCCCCTGGAGATACAGTAAGATGCTGTTTGTTTCCCGTTTATTGAGATAATTTGTCTTTCTTGAAGGGTGTTAGTGAGAATACTTAAAGTGCTTCCTGAAATGAGGAAATACTCCTTGAGGATTACTGTTATAGCTGGGATTCAGACGTTGTCGAAGGCTGCTGCAACATCCAGAAAAACGATGTCCAACTGTTGTTTATTGTTTAAAGCTAGCTGTATTCGGAGTAGAGTCTCCATTAAATTTGTAATAGTCGACCTTCGAGGAAGCACAGAATGTAAGTATTCTGGCCTGTCCCCAAAGCAGTGCTGATTGATGGTGTTGAGGATTGCTTTTTCAAATATTTTTTGCAGAGAGCATCCGATTGCGATGGGCCTGAAATCTTTACTGGTTTTAGGATTGCTTATTTTTGGAACTGGTTTTACGTAATATCTCTTCCATGTTTCCGGGATAACCCCCTCACTTAGTATTCGCTGGAAGAGGTGGTGGAGCGGGTCAATTATGTAAGCACTACATATTTTTATCATGAATAGCGGGAACTGGTCCGGCCCGATCGTTGCTTTACTGGGGAGCGAGTTAATAGCCTCCTTTAAGTTTTCCCTGCTGATATTAATTTCACGTAATATGTTTCTAGCTCTAGTTTGGTCAGTGCCAGTGGGATCCGTCAGTTTTTCAATCATTTTCTGCATCTCGCGGATGTTTTCCTCACAATTTTTCTGCTTTTCATTCAAATGCTTTCCGAATGTGACTTCTGTCCACTCTCTAAACAGCTGGTCCGTCATTTCTTTTTTGTTGTTTTTCTCGCTAACTATTCTCTTTCCCTTTTTTAATTTTTCCTTCATAACCTCAAAGTATGCTTGTCTTTTCAGTCGAATGAACTGTGCCCTTTCGCGTTTGTACATAGTCCGATCAGTCGGGTGCCCAGTTCTTTTCCACTTTCCGTAGAGCTTTTGCTTCTTTTTAAACATATCTTTTACTTGTGGAGTGAACCAAGAGTTCGCTCTGTCGGAGATCTTTAATACTTTTGCTGCTCCTAGACGGGCGATCTGCAAGAGTAACCTCGAAATCTCATCTATGGCTTCTTCAATGGACATCTTATGTAGACTTTGAAAGTTATATTGCGCTAAGCATTGCAATATGACCTCGCATTTGATATATTTTGTGGAAAATATCAAATTTGATTCATTACTCTGTTGTGTGTCGCAGTTCTGATCGGCAATCTGTCTTCGAAGAGCAACCTCCATTGAAAGCGCGGAGTGGTAGGAGGAAAACTGTAAGGAGTTGTCTATTAAGTTAACATCTTGCGCGTTGTAATAAATTAAATCCAAGCACTGTAATCCTCTTGTCGCAGGTGTTGTTAATTGTTTCATTCCGAGTGCTTCTACTGTGGCGTCTAGCTCTGCTTTTGCATCTTTATTCCTCGGTAACGGCATATTCAGATCTCCTAAGATGATTGTCTCAATATTTACGTCTAAGTTTGATACCAGCCAGGTAAAGAACTCATTTCTGATCTCTCTCGTATGTTCTGGTGGCATGTAGATAAGACAAAGCTGTACCTTGCTGTTCTCACCAGAGAATGTGGCGATAACAGCTTCGAAGTTATCTGAATTAGAGCTTTGTTCTTTCCCAATCTGGAAGTCGGTTTTATATAGCATCATTACTCCTCCGCCCCTTTTGATTTCTCTCCCTCTACCAATGCACTTGTAGCCTAAATTGTCTGCCAGAGCGTTCAGCTGCTTATTATTTTGGAGCCACGTTTCTGTCAGACAGATAAATGAGTGTTCTGAATTTATTAGAAGGCTCTGCAAGGTGTGGAGTTTATTGGATATGCTGCGAACATTTTGTAGGAAAATGGAGACTTTTGTATCTTCTTTGAAGACTGGCGAGGTGTTCATTAATTGCTATTGTTTTGCCAGGGTGTTCACTGCACTAGTTGTGGGCCTTGTCGATTGCTCTCTGTATCTTTTAACGAGGGTGCCACTGGGCCATATGTTTCTGTTCAGTAGTTGGGCTTCACAATTAATGGGGCAACAGATAGTGAAGGAGGAGTAGGCAGGGTGTCTGGTTCGTACTTGACGTACCCCAACATCGATACCAATTCCCTCAACACACATTTCTCTGATGACACCAGGAGTAATATTGGGGTTGATTCGCGACACAAATATTTTCCCTCTCGTTTGAACCGAAGTGATGTTGTACTTTTCGGCAAGACAAGGACGATATCCTGTGGGTAACCTCGGCGAGGAAACAGGGATTTTATGCATAGGATCTCCGTTTGGTCGCGTTGCATTATGTTGCTGATTGGTAGGTAGCAGGTGGCTTTCTCTTTTAGTAGAACTTTGGTCAGCCGATTTTGATGGGAGAATAACCATCTGTGCATATTATAAGTCAACAAGTATTATGTAAAAATGTGTTATAAGTTGAACATGTCACATCTTGTATTATTAAACTAGTAAATTTAATACGATCGAGGGGCCTGAAACACAGACAGTTCGTTAATTTTCTTCAAGATATTGAATCTGAGTACACAGATATTCCTTATCATAGCCAAATTCGATGGCTTAGCTTAGGAGAAGTTCTTCGGCGATTATGGGATCTTAAAGATGACCATTCTATTTTTAAAACTGAAAAACATTATGCACTTTCCCGAATTAACTGATAATAACTGGATTTGTGATTTTGCGTTTACCCTGGACATCGTGACACACTTTCAACACCGTGTTACAAGGGAAAAATTTATACGCCTATGGTATGTTAAAAAGTTTGAATGGATTTCAATTAAAACTCCAGTTGTTTGTTATTTGGTTTTTAGGAGCATTAGCAACTAAGGCCATATTGCTCCAGGGATATGCGGTGGTCATTCCCTGACCTTTCCGCAACCTCCGTATTTGGCGGTCACGGGCTCGAACGCCGGTCTAATCAAGAAGCGTGTGCTATGCACTGCTGCTCCTGCCCACCTGGCTACGGAGGCGGCAAAACTCCACTTGTTCCTTCGACATTTATTGATTAACAAGGTATACCACTTTCCAACCATGAAGTTGCTGAAGATTCCAGAAAATAAATTTGAAAAATATTGTGAAATTATCAACGCTTTGAATGACGACTTTTCACGAAGATTTGGCGACTTCCGAAAAATTGAGACAAGTTTGGCAATAGTGCGCGACCCATTTTCAATAGAAATTGATAGTGCACCGAGTGAACTACAACTTCAGATTATAGATCTGCAGTGTGATACCGATTTAAGGGAATTGCACCGTCGTGAGGAAATCTATAAATTTTATAATACTCTTAATTCGGACAAATTCGACGAACTTAAAAGATTTTGCCGGAAAAATCTTGGTTATTTTTGGATCAACCTACATATGTGAAGAAACATTTTCCATATTGAATCTAAATAAAAATTCTTTACGATCAAACATCACCGATGAACATTTACAAGCAGTTTAAAGAATCTCAACTACAATATTAACACCCGAAATTAAAAAAATTGTTAAAAGATGTAAAACAGTTCCATTCATCTCTTTAAATTCTTGGTTGTTAGAGAATATTTTTTTTTATATTTCTACTTCATGATAACAAATAATATATATCTAAAAATAGTATTTTACGTGCGGCCCGCCTTATTTTTGAATTCCTAATGTGGCCTTTCAGCCAAAACGTTTGCCCAGACCTGATTTAGATGTTAAGAAATAGACAGAAGTATCAATGGCATATGGACGGAAGTCTGGAAAGCCAGCTGCTCTGAGTTGGACAGAATATGGCCATCCTAGCAAGACACTCATTCCCATACGCTTCATTCATCTCTTTAACTGTTTCCGATGCTTTTAAGCTCCGTCTCACAAAATAACGAATCACATATAGCTGTGCAATCTGTATGCCTGATATCATACTTGCTTCAAAACGATCGTCAGTGACATGCGGCTAAAAAACTCTCTTCACGCAACACTAGTTCGACAAGTACTCGCATGTGCACGATCAGGGAGAGCGCCTCTACCGGCAGTTATGGAAATTTGGCGGGAAAAACATAAGATCTTGCATCAGCCCGCGAATTAAATGATCACCCCCTTCATATAATCACCGTCCTCCTCACACCAGGTGAAAATACCTAATTTCGAATCCCCTCAATGATGCGAGGAACTTTTATGGCTCTTTTTTCCAACGTGGCTGAATTAGTCGGTCTCAGATGACGATACCATTGTTTTTCTCCGGAAACTGGGGCTTTTTTTCATACGGAAAATAGCAAATCGAACCACAAAACACATGCAAGTTACATACATATTATATGAGGTGCAATATGGCCTAAGTTATTGATGGGCCTAAAGTCCGACAATCACCAACCAACTACTTAAGTCAAAGGAGTTCACAACTAATAGATGTGTTAACAATAATATAACCATTAGTGTTTAAGTGATTACTGGGATTGAACCACGGTGGACTCAAACGTGCATGCCGTTCTGCTCAAGTACTGCCCACTCGGCTACTTCAAGAGATGATAGAAATTGAGTTCGCACATACTTTTAACATTAACATTAGTAGAGGCATACAATGCAAGAAAGCAAGCTTATGCAGCATCAGCCAAAAAAAAAAACTCCCATTTCATCCCTCCAATCGTTCCAAATGCCTGTCCAGCTCAGCCTTAAATTTATTTAGGCTATTAAATTCCACAACAAAAGATGGAAGCCTGTTCCACCAATCAACTACCCGCTGCCTAAAGGCAAATTTCCACACATCTATTCTACAACTGTCTTTCTTCAATTTTAAACTGTCCCCTCAGGTTCTTAGTCTGAGCAAGACGAAGAATCCCATCAGCATTTCAGCTTGCTCAACCCATTCAAGCCCTTATACACCTCAATCAGATCACCTCGCAGGTGCCTACTCTCCAGGCGTTGCAATTTGCAGAACTTAAGCCTTTCTTGTAAGAGCACCCCTTTGTTCCCCTCACCAATCTTGTTGCCCTTCTTTGTACTCGTTCTAGCAACTCTGCATCCTAAAATGAGGCCTCCAGACCTGTACACAGTACTCTAAGTGTGGCCTGACCATTGCCTTGTATAAAGGGATTATGACCTCCCTGTCCCTGCTAACAAAATTCCTATATATCATTGACAAGACTCCATGACCTGCCCTGGCAGCCCATCTGCACTGCTCAGCCAACTTCATACTTGGCTGCACAATTACGTCCAGGACTTTTTCACCTTCCACTTCCCTGAGTGTAGTACCACCCAGTTGGTACGTTTCTCTTCGGTTATTACTACCCATATACAGTGCCCCAGGGGCTAATCTTGGGGAATAGTGAATATTGGTGATTATCTTGAGTGATTGTTTAATTTGATTGAATTAAATTTTAGTTGATAGTTACCATTTTGCTGTTTCTATTGTTGCACGAGTTGTAACCTGATTAGCTGCCCTACGTCCTCGGCGTCTGGGGTGGGCGGTTGGGGGTTTACCCCTAGCCGGCTGAACGGGTGTTTTGAGGTAGGAGGTGCAGAGTTGGTCAGGAGTTAATTGCATTTTGTGCCCTCAGGATTGTATTTAAAAGTTTCCTGGGACCCTGACTCGTTTGACCTGAGTAGGGATAGATTTTAAATTGGTTTGGATAGATTTCCAGACTCTGTTGTTAGTTTAATATTTTGTGAGTTAATATTTTTGAGTTCGGGTCTGTTTAAAACTTTTGGCCGCCAGACTCCTTTATTAAGAGTTGTATATAGTTGGCTAAATTGCCTTTTAAAAATTTTAACATGGCTAGTAAGAAGTCGAGCGCTGGCTCTCTTCCTTGCGATAGAACAGAAACAGATTCAGGAAGTGGACTCAGATGATAGCTCTGTGTATGAATTTGATGAAGAACGGGATAAAAGTGCTGTTGCTGAAAAAAGGAAGTCTAAGGATTCTGTTTCTAAGAAGCAAAAGCAAGTTATGAGAGCAGAGTCAACAAAAACTAAGGTGACTAAGAGCAGTCAGGTGGTTGATTCACCTAGAAGTGCTAAGAGAACTGATATGTCTGTGGATAATAAGGAGCAGTTGTTTCAAAATATGAAGGTTATACTAGGAAGTATAAAAGAAAGTTCTGAAGATGTAAGTGCTGCAAAAAGATTGGAAAAAATAGCTGAATCTCGTTCTAATTTGAGATATATCCTTTTTCAACGGGAGAATCGAATAACTAGTAAAGTATCAGCCCGAATTTTGGAGTTATGGGATGACCTAGAGATGGTTGTCTTAGAGCTTGATATTAATGCTCGAATAAAGAGGGTTAAAAAGGACACTCAAGGAATTCCTAGAGAATATGCAACTGTAGTAAAAGATAAAGTGGAGAATAAACCGAAAGTTGCCATTATCTCAACCAAGAATGAGAAACATAAGAGCAGTGAAGATGTGAGAAATGATCTAATAAAGAATGTAAGACCGATACTTCATGATGTCAAAGTGAGAAATTTAAGGGCTGTTCGTGATAAGAAAGTGGTGATTGAAGTTGAAACAGAAAAAGATCTAGATATGATTACAAAATGTGTGAAGTTTAAAGAACTTAAATTGAATGCTGAAAAAGTGAAGAAGCAGAATCCGAACATTTTGATATATGATGTTGAAAAAGACATTGATAAGAAGGAGTTATTAGAACAGCTATGGTTAAAGAACTTGAAAGATTATGGAATAAAAGAAGACCTGTTTCAATAAAATCTGCCAGTTATATCTGTGAATAAAGCCAAGAAGAGGAATGTTAATAACTGGATTCTTCAAGTCTCCAGTCCTGTTCATAAGCAGTTAACAAGTGTGGGCAGAGTATTTTTGAATTGGTCCGCTTGTCGAGTTCGTGACATTGTCACAGTAACTCAATGTTATAAGTGCATGACTTATGGCCACATTGCCAAATTCTGTAGGAATGAGGTTTTTTGTGGCTATTGTGCAGCACATGGGCATTCTTTTAAAGATTGCCCAAATAAAGATAAAGTCCCTTGTTGCGTAAATTGCAAGCGCAAGAAAATTGTAAGTGATCATGTTGCAGTAGATCATGCATGTCCAGAGTTTAATAATGCAATGGAATTAAACAAGAAGCGTACTGATTACTATTAGAAGTTAATGACATTATTTTGTCGATAATATATCAGGATGTTTTGATGTTGAGGTGCTGTGGCGGTGTCGTGGACTTGGCGAGTATGGGACTAGTGTGTGGATGTTCTATGTGTTGGGAAGAGATCTAGTGTGAGATTTGAGTTAGATAGCCAAATTTGTATAATATGATTTTAGAATTTTAGTTAACCTTCTGAGCGAGTAGAGGTCTTCCTCCTCGAGGAAGGGGCGGCAACTGGAGTCGCATGAGATACTAAACTATCTTCATGCGATGACAGGCTAATGACCGAAAATTTGTAAGTCATTTAAACAATGGAATGGTTAAATGTATAATTAGGACATAGTTTGATTTGAGATTATAACACCAAAAATTTTAAAAGTACAAAATTTTCTTTAGACTTCTGTGCAGATAGGCATATTTGCCTAGGTGGCACGTTGAGGTTCCGTTGTTTATATGTACCCATATACAGTACTTTCCATTTATCAATGTTAAACTCCAGTTGCCACTTCTCAGCCGATTTTCCCAACGTTTCAAGATCCAGTTGGAGTAGCATACTGTCATTACTGTTGATAGCAACCCTGCCAACCTTTGTATCATCTGGAAACTTTCACATTAAACCTGATATACCTTCATCAATATCATTGATAAATATACAAAACAACAATGGGCTAAACACCGAAACATGGGGAACTGATTAATAACATTTGTCCACGAAAAGCAGTGTCCATTGATTACCACGCTCTGTTATCTCCCATTTAACCATCCCTTTATCCATTGTAGCAGATTACTCTTGATGCCATACCTCTCCAATTTGTACAGCAGTTTTCATGTGCAACAGTATCAAAAGCTTTCCTGAAATCCAAGTATATGATATCAAAATTATTTTTGGCCAGTTCCTTTGTGTCCACATCATTGTAAGCAATCAAATTGGTCTGACAAGACCGCCCTTTGCAAAACCCATGCTGTGTCTTAACTATTACTGCAGTCTTGTCTAGATCATCTTGCAATGCTTCTTTAACCAGTGATTCCATTATTTTCCCCGGAACACAGTTAAACTAACAGGTATGTAGTTACTTGTGTTACCTTTTGAACCTCCTTTGTGAATTGGTGATATATTTGCACACCTCCAGTCCATGGGGACCTCCACTGAGTCCAAGGAAGTTCTCATAATTTTGGCTAAGGGTTTGGTTACTTCCATTGTTGCCTCCTTTAATATAACTGGATAGATACCGTCCACCCCAGGTGCCTTCCTTAAGTTTAACTTCAACAATTTCTCCTCCACTTTTCTCTCAATTGTTATAAAATCACTTAACTTCTTGTTAGCATTTGATAAACTTCTGGCACTGCCCTCATTGAATAACTCCTCATGTGTGAATATACCTGCAAAATACTCATTCAGTTTATTTGATACCTGAGCATGATCATCAATAGTCAACCCATCTATGTTAAGTGGTCCACTGATTCATCCCTTTCCTTCTAGAGTTTACATAAGTAAAGAATTCCTTGCTGGTTTTCTTTGCATCCTTTGCCAAAGATTTCTCATAATCTGCCATCGCCTGCCTAACTTCCTTTGTGACTTGATTAGAGACTAGTTTATACATGCCATAGGCTTCTGTATCGTCTGATACTTTATATGCATCCCATACATTCTTTTTCTCTGGCACTAGCCTCATTAATTCATCTGACATCTATTTAGGCCTAAACATTGAACACTATTTCTTTGTTGGAATGAAAAGTCTAGTAGCCTCCAAAATTAAGTCCCTGAAGCTTTCCATTTAGGATTCAGTATTCGTAACATCACCAGTTGATCCCACTGTACACAATTTAAAAACTGTCTGAGACTTTGTAGTCACCTTTATGAAAGCAAAAGCACTTCCCTTTAGCCTTGATGATAGTTACATCTTTAAATAATTCCCACATCAATACATTGTGATCACTGTCGCCCAGTGGTTACTTTATCTGCAGATTCTTAATGCATGAGGAATAACTACTGATAATCAGATCAGGAGTATTACTCCTTCTGTTTGCTTTTCGAACATGTTGCTGTAGAAAACAGTCATCCAATAAATCCACAAAAGTATTGCTAGTGTGCGAGTGATCAACCCACAAGTTCCAGTCAATTTCTGGAAAATTAAAATCTCCCATTATAAGACATTCTGATTTACGGGCCCACTCTATTTCTCCGTACAATTGTTTATATCTCTCATCCGATTCATTAGGCCTATAACACATACCTACTCTCATTTTTCCTTTCCCAGTGCTTATTTCACACCAAGCAGACTCAACACTGCATTTTCTACCAACTTCAATTGGATGCACTTCCTTAGATTTAATGTGTTTCTTAACTAACAGCATAACCCCTCCTCCCTTCCTGTCTATCCTTTCTATACACATTATACTCTCCAAATTTCAACTATGCACTGCCTATATCTGTGGGACACCACATCTCTGATATCCCAACAATATCAGCCTTTGATGTCTTGACTAGCTCTTCAAGCTCATCAAATTTATTAACTATACTCCTAGCATTGGTGTGCACGCAAGTATAGATGCACCTGTTCCTGCTTCTCGCCACCCGAACACAGTCCATGTATTTATTTGTTCCACTATGACTCCCAGCAGTTCTGGAAATCTTGCTTTCCAGTCTGCTGCCCATTCTAATAGAAGGAGTGCAAGAATCACTTTTGCCTCTGCCTGCGGCCACTGTTAACCTTTTAGTCTGTGTATCCCCCTATGCTAGCAGTTATCCGACCTACCTAACACTTCCTCGATAGCATCAGCAAATATTCTTGCACCCTTTCTATTTAAGTGTATCCCATCCCTGGAGAAGCAATCTCTCCTGTCAACGAGCACTTTGTGCAGAGTTTAAGAGTTTTTTAAGAGGTTTAAGCTTTATATTGGACAGAATTTATAATGGTTATTATTCGCATAATTTTAGGGAATTTAATGTAATCTCTAAGTGTTTTAATGTCTTGGCTATGGACATTCTGCAGGTTATTGCAAACATAAATCAGTTACTTGTGGGCATTGTGGACAAGGTAGTAGTGGCATGTGATGCAAGAAAGCAAGTGTATGAGCATATACAGCATCAGCCAAAAAAAAAAAAAAAAAAAAAAATCACACCATTCCCTCCAAATGGTGTGATTTTTGGAGGGAATGGTGTCCGAATAATGTATGTATATAGTAATATTTCTTGCAGATTGCATCAGATAAGATTGACAAGCGTAGGTAATGACTTAAATGGGCTAATCGGAAAGCTTGTCTCCCACCATAGGACAGAACTACAGCCTTCGCTACTTCACTGGGGATGCAGCTACTGCCTGATATCATTGAAATACAACGACTGATAGCTACAGTTAAAATGATCACGGGTCAGATCTGAACACCGTCCATTTGGGATTCGTGTTACTGGCGAATACCCAAGCCAGAACTTCGATCAATCCCGATGCTCTGCTCGAGGAATTGGAGGCTTCATATCTCAGACCGCTTCCTCCCAAACCAAATGCTACCTGAAATACAGCACCTCGACGCTGACTTGCATAGGTTTTACAGCAATAAAACATACAGGAAAGAAGTGTTAGCAGCTTGCTCCAATCCCAGAATCGAATAAGAAGTTCCTGCACCGTCCACACCATCTGCCAAGCTCTCCTGTGCCACGACAAAATTCGTTTGACAGAGAAGTGTCATTCATGTATATTAGATATTTTTATTGTAAATAAAATTTTTAAATAATAAAATTGTAAATAAGATATTTTTTTTGTAAATTTTATTGTAAATATAACCGTATGATGTAATTTGTATAGTTAATACTATACAAGTAACGTGGCATGTCTACACGTAATGTGAGGAAGTGTAATGGCATGTCTGCATTTTATAGATGCTCACATAATAATGCTCAGATAATAGATAATGCTCACATCAGAATAGATAATCCATAATCTATTCTGATGTGAGCATTATCTATTATCTATGTGCATTATCTATTAACTATTAAGTAATTATCTATTCTGATGTGAGCCCCTGGCCGTTGGCCGTGACGGGACAATTGCAACTTCACTTAAATCTATATATGTATTTATTTAGTTGCAATAAAGAATTTTTCTATATATATATATATATATATATATATATATATATATATATAAGCATGCTCTGCAAGAGTTGCAGTCATTCCTTACTTAGATCAGGACAGAGAGTTACTTGCGGTTGACGCCACAAAGAAAGAGCGCTATTGTTGCTTTATGTGAGGAAGGATGTTCTTCCTGTCATATTACTTATAGAGTGTCTTTGTACTCAGTGGACAGTAAGTAGATTTCTTTCCAAACTCAAGAATACTGGTTCTGCTGATAGGAAAAAAAGGAACCGAACGAAAACGAGTCTCTATGCCAAAACAGGACCGCGTTTTGAAGCGCTTATGCCTTAAAACCCCGTAAAGCTTCTTTGTCTGAGCTGAAAAGAGAATTGGAAGAACATACAGGAGTGGTAGCAAGTGCAGTAACAGTCAGAAGGCCCCTCTTCAAAAATGGACTTATAGACCGCCGCCCTAAGAAGAAGCCCCTCCTCACACAAAAAATGAAAAAGGCCCGATTAATTTGGTGTAAGGAGCATGTCGACTGGACCCCTGAGCAGTGGAAGTCAGTTAGGATGAGAAGAAATTCAACCTGCATGGCTCTGATGTGAGACAAACGATTTGCCGTAGACGAGGTGAAGAATACCATCCAGACCGTATGGTGTCTACAGTGAAATTCCCTACCAGTCAAATGATATGGGGGTGCATTTCGTATCGCGGAGTAGGTCACCTGCAGTTCATAAAAGGTTCCGTAAATGCCATTGGATATCTGGCTATATTGAAGTCAAATTTCTGCCAACCATTAGAGACCATTCCAACCTGACAAGTAACTGCATCTTTCAGGACTCTGCTCCTTACCATTGGGCGAAACGTGTAAGTAGGCACATGGCGCCTCTGTAGCCAGGTGGGAAGGAGCAGCAGTGCATAGCACACGCTTCTTGATTAGACCGGGGTTCGAGCCCGTCACCACCAAATACGGAGGATGCGGAAAGGTCAAGGAATGACCACCGCATTTCCCGGAGCAATATGGCCTTAGTTGCTAATGCTCCTTAAAACAAACAAAAAAAAAAAAAAAAAAAAGTAAGTAGGCACTTCGGTAGTTACTTTAATTTCATTTCTGCATTAGAGGTTCAACAGTAATGTGTTTACATTTGTTACAGTTGAAAAAAATGATTGGAAGGACGGTCCATAACAACTGTTAGATGGCCAGGAAACAGCCCGGATTTGAATCCTATAGAGAACTGTTGGCATTGTGTGGATATGCAGTTGCCAGAAAGAAACCAAGACCCTTCGTGAACTTCAGGAAGCCATAATTCGTGTTTGGAACCACGAATTATCAGTTGATTATCTTCAGAAATTGACCTTATACATGTGTCGACGATGCGCTGCTGTCATCAGGCCCAGAGGCGGTTTAACTAAATATCTGTTTGCACATGGTGAAATTTTCATTTTGTTTTCCATTTAAAATGATAAACTGAAGCAAATTGAGGGCGACTGATAACATTTCAGCCATAATCGTCGTGTTTACCAAAACTGTTGTATAAAGGTTGCAAATGCTCATTTTGGAATATTTTGAAAATACCTGTCAGATATAACTTAGCTTTGCCTTAACTATTAATCTTTTGTTCATATTTCTATTTGTGATGCTCGTGATTAATGTAACATACCATCGTGAAAAAGGGTTAGAAATGTGAAATTCCTAGTTGATGCACTTTCTTTGAAAACCATTATATACATACAAATACCTCGTAGGAAACGAAAGAAAATTTTGCGTAATACAACCGTCACTCTAAAGTAGAAAGAATCTTCAGAGGAGGAATAGGTAATGTCTAGACGAACTACGCACAAGAAACACTCCCATAACATGAAACCCACAAACTGAGGACGTATCAGTATCACAAAGTTAGTACAGCTACACCAAGATTAGACCAAGTAGCCGCAATATTGTGGCTACTTGCAGGGAATTATGGACTCAACTTGAAAGTAACTCTCCAGACATCTACCGCGAAACAAGAAGCTCAACAACAGCATAAAAACAGGTAATCCAAGCCACTTGCTGAACCATAAATGCAAGAAGCAACTATCAAGAACATTTATTATGTAACCATCTATGCCATATTTGTTCCCACTGTCTGCAGATTCTGGGCATGTAACGACCATCATGTAACCTTCCCTTGGGGCTCTCTCTCTGGGAAGCATGCTTCACCAGACCTGGATTATGCTTGAGTTGAGTGCCCAAACCAATTGGGCACTCAACAAACAGCAATCACCACTGTAACTCCAGTATAAAGGCAGTTAGCTTTAAGCGCTTATGCCTTCTAAGACTTCCTGAAAGTACTCAGCAAAAAGTAAAGTCTGGATCCTACCGAAACCGACTCTCCCTATTTTTCTATTTCCTCTCTCAATTCTTTCTCCTTCTCTATTTTTTTCCCCTTTTCGTGTCCTTTAGTCTGACTCTTGCAATAAGGGCTGAGTAGTTCTTAATCTTATTTTGTAGGCAAGCAAGATGTGAGATAAAAGACAGATTTTTGTCGAGGATGATCCTTAGGTGTTTTAGCTCCATGGTTAATTTTATTGTGGTTCCTTCTATTTTGATCTGAGCTGGCCGCCTGATATCAAGGGAACCTTTTAAAAGTATTGACGATGTTTTAGTTGGTGATATCGTTAAGTGGTTATTCTTTCCCATTCTTGCAAGGTGCCAAATGGCTGGTTGGCAGTGGCCTCAAGTTGCGCATGGCTGACCCCCCCCCACCAGGTCATCTGCGAAAGCTTGTGCGTCTGCTCCATTTAGATACTGGCTTTGAAAGTCATCCGACACCAGGTTCCAGTGGGGAGGCCCCCAGACTGATCCCTGTGGGCATCCCTGGAAGACTGGTCGGGTGAGTCGGCTGTAGGATGTATATACCAAGATCCTTCAGTCCAAAAGATAGGTTTGGATGCAATGGTACAAGTTGCTGGGAATGTTTGCCTCCCGGAGTCTGCCGAGGACAACTGGCCACCAGAGTGAGTCAAACGCCCCGGCAAAGTCGATGGAAATAATCAGGAAGTATTTGATATTACTGTTAGTGACTGCATTTATTATATGCTCCAGGGCGTCCACAGTAGATCCTCCTTGTCGGAAACTAAATTGTTTGGGAGGTGGGAGGCCTGCTTTTGAGTAATGGGCTTGAATTCTATTGTGCAGGTGCTCATACAATTTGCTTAAGAACTGGTAGTAGGGCTATGGGTCTGTATGACTCTGGGAGTTGCTGTAGTTTTGTCGGATTCTTCAATATAAACCTGATCCGTGCAGATCCCCAATCATAGAGGATTTATCCTGTAGATAGACAATGGTTGTACAGACAATGGTTCAGGATGGTGGCAGGAATATATTACACGGCTTTCTTAATAATTTCTGGCTCCAGGTGTTCTCTTATTTCTGAGGATGCTAGATGGAGATCCTCGAGCGTGAACGGATCTTTCCGATGCGCTGGGCTGTAAGAAGCATTTTCCTCACAGAGGTGAAGTTGCTCAGGTGTGTGGTTGGAGGGGAGTTTCTAAAAGGTGGTATTGAGGATGTTATGTATTGTATCTGCCATCTGGTGTTTTTGTTGAGGATACCACTTCTTCTTTGGGTAATTTGTTGGTTACAGATTGGTATACAACCCTCCCAGAGGTACTCATTTCCTATAGTTGAGACTAGTGTCTCCCACGAACGTTTCTTCCTAGTTCTTATCAGGGCTATGTGTTCGTTTGACCTCACAGTATTGTTGTCTAAGATTTTCTACCTCTGCCGCCAGCCAGGATGTTCTCGCTCACTGGAATCTCTTACGCTGCGTATCTACTTCTATCCGTAATCTCTGCATCTCTGGGCACCACCGTGAGATCGCGCCCGGTGATGGTCTCGTCTTTTTGATGGATGGCTGTGTGAGCATCCTCTGTGATTAGGTTTACTATTGCACATTGGTGTTGGTCTGGGGTGAGAGTTATGCAGTTGAAGGTTTCAGTGGAGCATGTCAATATCTCTTGGAACTGTTCCAAGTTCGCGTTGGCTATGGCAAATCTGTTGAGGATTATTCTGGGTGTGGGTGGTCTACTAAGGGCACGGTGCATTTGGAATGTGATTACTCTATGGTCAGAGGTAGTCCAGTCCTCTGTGACCTCCATGAGGATATGTATCCAGCAGTAGAGTGGGTGGCTAGGCTAATATCTATTGTCGCCTCCTCGAGTGCACTCAATAGATTGTTTGGCTGGTTTAATACTGTTATTGGTCAGGAATTCTTCCAAGCGCTGTGCGTTTGCGGTTCCACGTTGATCAAGGGTTGTACTGTGCCGAGCTGGTGACCTGCAGTTTGCATCAGATTATTTTTTCATTAGGGAGCTTGTGGAGGACGTTTTGCAGGACATACTGTATTGCTGGATGTCCTCACCTGGTCGGCAGCAAAGCGATACTGCATACATTTCTTCTATTGTGGATATGATTTGGGCACAGACAGCCCATTCACTGCAGAAGTGTGTTAATTTGGTTACCGTAGGTCAGAATTGTGGACGATCAGTGCTGTCCCAGGGGATGTTAGACTATTTTATTCGTGGAAGAATAACATCTAACTTCATTCTTGTGGGAATAAGGTTCCTGGAGTAAGAAGACGTCGAGGCTGTCCACATCTACCATTTTCTTTAATTGTGCAGCGACGGCTTTTGTCCTTTGGGCATTATGTTGGAACTTTTATTTTTATGCGAAGTTTCCATAGTCTGTTCTGGATTGTTGGTTACTCTTGACTTTTAGGTATACGGGGCAGCTACTCTCTCTGACGGAGTGGTCTGCCGGTGGCTTAAGAGCTTTGCGGTTTGCACACACTGGTGGAGCCATTTTGTTGGGGCAGGAGTTGTAGTTATGACCTACTTCCGTGCAGTGCCCACAGGTTGGAGATTTTTGCACTTGGGTGCACGTGTGTGCGGTGTGGTCAATTCAGCAACATCTAAAACACTTTGGAAGAGCCACATGCTCCTCTCTGTAGCGATGGCTACCCCAGTTGATGTAAATTTTTGCATGCTGGGTTAATACCTTCCAGGACCGCTGGGGACTAGTTCAATCACCCAGTTTGTTGAATTGTTACCTCTGGGCTTTGTTTGGTATTTGGGTGTTATTAGTTTCGATAGGTCCGTATCCTGGAATGCCTGCTGCAGATTTCTTTGATATATTTCATCCTGCAGTTCTGTTGGTGAGAGATCATTTCCTGTATTGAAGATTACTAAGTTTGGTCTTTTGTTCCTGGGGGGTTTTATTCTGGTGTTTTTGAATTAATCGCTAAGGTTAGTGATTATGGCATTCTTTACTTCACTTGTGTGAAGGATCTCAGTATGAGTAGGCTTCAGAATGAGAGGTTAGGTCTTTGTAGTAAGGGCCCATTTTTTTTGCTGTGGGTGGCAAGGATTGGTTGTCGCTCCATTGTGACTGTGGTCCTCAACGATTGAGCATATGTGGGGGTGCGCTTGGCATTTGGTTTGGCCCACAGTCCCTGTATTCCCGGAGCTTTGCATTAGCTCTCTCTTTCGAGGTAGGTTTCCATTAAAGGTGTATCCAATAAATATCCAATTTATTCCACAAGTTTGCGATTTGTGCACTCAGCCCTGTGATCACTCTATTAGTTTGTTCCTTGAATATAGTTTCCAGGGAAGCTTTGAGGAACAGTGAAATTTCATGTACTCTGCCCTCTTGCAGGGTGGAATCTTGTGGTTTATTCTCGCTGGCGTTCCTTTGGCTTGTTTGGTTTTCAGTTGCATCATTTTTTTTCAGTTTGGGAGCACATCTCCCACTTAGTTTCAGGTATTGCTGAAACCAAGCCCTTCCTGTCGGGGGGGGGGGGGGGCAGACGGGTTCTAATGTCTCTTCCTGGTGGTCTATGATGACAGGGTCATCATTTTGGCTCAGCTGCAATGCGTTTGTCCAAATTTGATGTTTAGGTAAGTGGTAGACATAAGAGTGCCCAGTGCATGGATGACTGGACCCAGGGTATCCCAGCAGAACATTGCCCAAAGCATGACACCACTGCAACTGGCTTGTTTTCGTCCCACGGTGCATCCAGGTGCCAAAACTTTTCCAATCAGTTTAGTCATATAGTCAATTCCATGGCATGAATCAGGAAGGTCCATGCTAGTGGTTTCTGTGGATGGCAATTAAAGTCCTGCATTGGGCAAAAAGCTCCTGTGCATACTTAGAAAAAGCCTTGTACTCTTCTGATGAGTTGAGATGTGATTCCAGATTCTGTGGGAAGTAAGTGATTGTTGTCATTAACCGGCAGCAAAGGTCTTCATAATGAGTACAGTCAAACATAATGTGGTGCCAGGTCTCTACCTCCCCGCATGTGCAGCATTGGTCTTTGATGTTAGTTAATTTTGCCTTGAGTGATTCGCAGCTGGTCAGTAGGTAAGTTGTGATTAGTCCGGGAGGGAACCAAGCTGGGGGCTTTGGATACACCCTGTCAATATTGGGCAAGAACATTTTGTGATTTCGTCTTTTGTTGATGCAGTCCATCGATCCTGCCATGCCTGCTGTAGATGCCTCTGGAGTCTAGTTTTCTCTGCCTTCTGATTCGCTGTTGGGTCTATGGTGAAATTCAAAAAGGTGCAGGGCAATCCCTTGGCAATGTAATATGCCATACCACAGCAGATTATCTCGAGGTCCAGAGGGAGGGGGCCCAGCAGGACCTGGGGGGGCATGTATACGGTTGGCACGGGTGGTGAGTAGTATCGACCATTGGATTGTGTCCAATGTTCTTCGGTTTACTGCAGTTGCAACTTTTCAGACCCAAACAGGAGAAGTGTAAGTTATTGCAGGAGGAATGTAGTCTTATAACAGAGTGACAGGGTGCACTCGTTAAGTGCTCCATCCCGTATTGTAATTCTGGCAACCAGTGCAGAGTAATTCTTAACCTTTGTTCTTATGTGCTTCAAGTGGTGTTGAAATGATAGATTAGGGTCCAAATGATGCCAAGATATTTTAGCTGGTTTACCAGTTTGATAGTTGTACTATCAACTTTTTCTGTGGTGGTCTCTGTAGGTTGAGGGTTCCCTTAAGTAAGATGGAGGACATCTTGGTTGGTGAGATTTTTAAAAGTGTTTGTGCCAGTCTTGTAGGATCCTCAATGCCTGGTTTGCCTTGGTTTCGAGCTGTGCCCTGCAGTCTGCAGCGATTGTCAAAATTAATTCATCAGCAAAAGCCTGGGAGCTGACGTCACCAAGATCCATAGCCATCTAAAATCATGTTCTACAGGACCAGCCCCAGAACAGACCCCTGGGGGCAGCCCCAGTAAACAAGTCTGGTCAGCTTTTTGTACGGTGTGATGATATTTATTTTTCTCTGTGTAGGAGTTGATTGTTAGGTAGATGTTTACTGGGGTGTGTTGGTGCATCTTAGCCTGGCCAGGATGCTCGGTCACCAGATGGTATCAACCGCCCAGGCGAAATCAATAGTTATGACAAGGAAATACTTCTTGTCGCAAGTGGATGCAGAATCCAGGTGCAAACAGAGGATTTAGCTGTCACAGACCGTCCAGACTTCGCCGAATTTGGGTCTACGTGACTTAAATATCACCCAAATATCAGTTCCATCAGCGTTTTAGGCTCCCAGGTAGCCAGTATAGCTTGTCTGGCACAGCTGAATGTCTGTGACATTCTCAAGGATCGAGTGGCAGATATGTGTGATTTAAACATAATCGCCATTTTATTAATTAGTACTAAAAAATGGTTACAGTAAGTATTGTTGATTTCTCTGTGAGTGGGATAGTCTTGTCAAGGATATGTACTATGAGAAGATTAGCTGGCCTCAACAAAAATTATTAACACCTGGAATGAGGAACATAGCATTTGAATCTCTGGTAGATGCAAATAAAGTTTTGCTTCCACCACTCCATATCAAACATGAAAAATTTCATGAAGGCTTTGGAAATAAATGGTCCTGCATTCACATACTTGCAAGAGAAATTCCCAAGACTTAGTATAGAGAAGATTAAGGCAGGAGTTTTCATTGGTCAACAAATATGGCAACCTTTCAAAGATGAACAGTTTGAATGCACCCTTAGTTATAGGGAGAAATCAGCATGGAAAGCCTTTCGAAATGTTTTGACTGGTTTTATAGCAAATGCTAAAGCTGGCAACTACAGGCAGTTTGTGGAAGATGTCATTACTTCTTATGAAGAATTGGGGTGGAACCTGACATTGAAGATGCATTTGTTGCACTCACACCTCGATTTCTCTCTGCCAAAGAGTAGTGCCATCAGCAATGAACATGGTAAGCTCTTCCATCAAGACATCGCAGTGAGGGAACAAAGATACAAAAGCAAATGGAATGCTGCTAGGTTAGCTGATTATGGTGAAAAGCGATGCTCCTGAAGCTGAATACAAGCAAAAAGTGAAAAGGCTCCTGTATTTGACACAGGCATATTTGTTGCTATATCTTACTGCCACATAAATAAAAAATTCCTAGTATAAATATAAAAAACTACTTTTTTTCAAAAACAAGAGCCAATCTGCCATTTTAAGCACTATATCCATCTTTAGCACCCCAAATTCTATAAAGTAAATTTATTTTCATGCCTGTAACAAGATTTGCCCAAAATTTGTTGTACAGTGTTATCAAAATTATTTTTTTGCATCTGGTTCGTTTGTCACAATATCATAGTATCCAATAAAATTGTTCAGATAAGATCATCCCTTAACAAACCATTGCTATCACTAATGTATAACTGCACTCCTGTCTAGATGGTCTTGCATTACTTTTTAACCAGTGATTCCATTATTTTCCCTGAAACAGAAGTTAAGCTAACAGATTTGTAATTACTCGTGTCACCCTTTGATACACCTTTGTGAATTGGAGATAAATTTGCATATCTCCAGTCCACAGGGATCTTCCCTGAATCCAAAGACACTCTCATAGTTATAGCTAAGTGTTTGCTTACCTCCTTTGTTGCCTCCCTTAATATAATTGGACAGCTCCCATCCATGTTAGAGCTTGATAAACTACTGCCATCTGCATACCAAAAGAATTCCTTGTGTGAATGCAAAATATCTATTCCACCTACAGCAACTTGAGCCAGTTCACTACAGTTAAACCATCAACATCAAGTGGACTCATGTCATTCAATCCATTCCTTCTCTTGCTAATGTAAGTAATGAAGTCTTTGCTGTTATTCTTGGCTTTCTTTACTAGAGACTTCTCTTAATATGTATCCCACGTATTTTTCTCCTCTGCCATGTGTCTCAACAGTTCATCTGATACTCATTTAGGCCTACTCTTTGAACAGTATTTCTTAGGTGGTATGAGATGCCCAGTAGTTTCTATAATTATTTCTCTGAATACTTCCCATTTAGAATTTCTTGTTGGTAACATTATTAGTTGGTCCACTGTACAGAATTTAAAAACTGTTTGAGATCACTGTATTCTCCTTTGCGAAAGCCAAAACCCTTCCCTTTACCCTCGAGGGAAGTTACATCTTTTAAGTAAATCCCACATGAATACACCATGATCGCTGCCACCCAGCGGATCTTTCATCTACAGATTCTTAATGCATGAAGGATCGATGCTGATAACCAGATCAAGAATATTGTTCTCTCTCGCTGCTGCAGAAAACAGTCATCCAACAAATGAACAAAAGCCTTGCTGGTGTGTGAGTGATGAAGCCACAAGTTTCCATCTATATCTGGAAAGTTAAAAATCCCTCATTATAAGATATTCTGATTAAGTGGCCCACTTTTTCTCTGTACAGCTGTTCTTTGTACCCATCACAGTTATTAGGCCTATAACACACTCTTACTCTCATTTTTATTTGCCCAGTACTTATGTCACAAAAACAACTCAACACTGTACTGGCCACCAATGTCAACTGGACGTACTACCTTTGATTTTATGTGTTTCTTAACTAAGAGCAATAACTTCTGCTACTATCTTGTCTATCATTTCTGTATTCGTTGTACTATCTATATTCAAATTCTGCATCCCTTACATTTCACCATCTCTCTGATATCCATAGAATGTCTGAATTTAATGACTCAACCAGCACTTTAAATTCATCGAGTTTATTAACTATGCTACTAGCATTGGTGTATATGCAAGTATACATGGACTGTTTCTTACTCATAACACAGCCCATGTGTTTCCTTTTTCCATGAAACCCACAGCAGGCCTTGAAATCCCCAGTACCTTATTTTCTGGGCTGCTGCATTTTCCAATAGAAGCAGTGCAAGAATCACATTCACCTATGCCTGTGGCTATTGTTAATCTATTATTCTGTGTATCCCTCCAAGCTAGCAGTTTTCTGACCCACCATTACTGCCTCGATAGCATCAGCAAATATTCTTGCACCCCTTCTATTTATGTGTATCCCATCCTTGTAATAACATTCTCTCCTGTTAACAAGCACAGACCATGCCAATAAAAATTCTACTCCATGAGCCTTGCGTTCTCTCCAGGGCCGAATTGATTGAAAATGCTCTTAACACTTATTCCCTCCTATCATGTATGAGCAGAATTGCAGACACTTTCAAATATAACACTAACTCAAGACTTTTTCCCAACACTGCTTTGTACTTGTTAAATTAGTCCCCTGATCTCCTGCTCTTGATATAATTAGTGCCAATGCACACAACAATATCACTTTTTGTGCTATTAAAAGGTGACATCTGCTCTTCTACATCATCTTTTTCCCATGGCAGTCATACCCTGGTCCTATTCCACCTATCCTTTTTGCATTATATATTTTCAGCTTCCCTGACAATAGCTACCTTTTGCGGGACCAGGGAATTCTGCCTTGTAGGTTGCCACTATATTGTCTGATGTGCAAATGTGAGCTCTATTGTTGAGGTGGGTAGCTGGGAGCTTGATAGGCCCTCAACTTAATTCTTTTTGAGGCATCTACCCTGTTCCTCAAGCTGTCATAAGCACTCATCAGAACATTGAGTTTACACCTAATATCCTCACACTCTTTGCATTGAAAACTCAAAGACATCCCCTTTGCAATATCATGTCCTGTTCCAGATATATCCACAAACATCAAACAATCAGTACATCTCTTGAGGCAGTGGTTTGGAGGATAACAGTCCTTCCTCCGTTCTCTCCAGAGCCACAGCACTCCCACTACTTTGAGCTCTTTGCTTTGATATTCTGGTCCGAGGCATGAATTCCATTTGAATTCTATTTAATTGAGAATATTACAATAAAGTAATAAACTTAAATGCAATAACAACACTATGTGTCGGTTATCTGTAATAATACGTATTACTGTTATTAAATATATATTATGTTATGAAGTATACATTATATGTATTACTTTATTATTATGTTATACCATCATAGCTTTTAAAGTTATAAGTTAATTATAATAGTTAATATTGTTTTTGTTTTTTTTGTTAATTGTTGGCGCATCGGCTTCTGTGGCCATATTGCACCCCACAAGGTTTTTGCATTTTGTACTCTGATCCAAGCCCGAGGCAGGATTCGAACCAGTGACCTTTGGGTTATTTTGTGTCCATCAAGTTCCTCTTCTCAAGATGTGTCCGTGGACATCAACTTCGTGAAGATCGGCCAAGGTAATCGGAAGTTATGGTCACTTTTATTAGCGTTGATCTCGCCAGGTCACAATGTGATTTTGCATTGTATATTGTTATATTGTCAATTTTGTTAAAGTGAATAGTACCACAAATATTGCCTAAATATTGATGATAGTAATTATTGGGAACAGAAACTGAACAATTCTATAGCCACATATAACTTTCATGATGAAGTTTGGATATTTTGCTAGCTTTCCTTGTTTGACTTTAGTATGCTGCTTAATAAACAAAGGCCTTTGTTCTCAGTGTACACCACGTTGTCAAGCCCTGTTTAAGTGACCGTTAGCATAAGTTGGTAGCTATGTACCTCAAGATATATCCAGAATATTTATTGGTACTAAATTTATTTGATTTAAAATATGATAAATAGAAGTTACTAATTTCATTACATTTAAGATATTGAGAATATATATATATAATATGCGCAGTGCCGTGCTCCCAATGGCTCCCCAGGACGAACACTAAACCAAGCTCATCATCCGGTATTCTTGATATCTATGGGTTAAGACTTCCCCCCCCTCCCACTCGTAAAACTCCGAGACTGAACTAAACACTGCACCCCAGCAGCAAAGCAACTCAGCAACTGCCCTTCAGAACCTTTCATCCCGCGGATTTTCATCCCGCAGATTTTCATCCTGCTGCAAAAAATTATCTTGGAACCATTATCCAATACTGGGAACACCAACATGCAGGAAGCGACTGATGAGATGAGGACTGTACCAGCCTCGAAAAAGAAGTGGAAGAAGCTGGACACGCCCAAACCTGACAGAGAAACGTGAAGCCAGAGTGCTCAGCTAAAGGACACCCGGGAGGATACCATCCCACAAATTGATTTGACTGTGGAGAAAAAACAACTACAGGCCTCTGCCCCCTTGGACCCCTCTTGGCCAGAGGGCACATTGTTGGAAAAATCTCAAATCCTGCATACCGGGATCTCAAGAAAGACTCTAACAACCGGATAACCACTGGTGTTAAGGGACAGATTGTTTCCCTCTGAACAAAGTTGAAGACAATTCTCTACCAGACAAACCTAAAATATGAAACAACTGCTGTGAAACTGGAGGCATACCTAGACGGTGGGGCAAACAAAATGCAACAGCATGCCCCATCTTATGCACAAGCGCTGAGGATGTCAGCCGGTGAATCAACAATAAAAAGCAGTGTACCTGCTACAACGAAAAAGATCTTGCCAAAACAACCACACCTGGTGGTACTGTGACCAACAACAATTGAGGAAAATCAAACAAGTGAACAATTAAAGATACAAATCATGACCAGCCTAAAAGAGGAATTCAAGACAACCAGAAAAAAGTCGGTCAGGAAAACTAGAAATGTTGGAGTACTGATAGAGAGAGAAACAAGGGAGGAAGCGCAAAAAATTATCACTAATACCAAAATCACTGAGCTGGGGCTCACAGCGACTACCCCTAAAAGAAAAGGGCCTTCGATAAGTTATATATGTGACCTGGATAAAGACCTGACCCCAGACCAACTAACAGAGGAAATCTATCAAAGAAACCTAATGTCCGCCTCCCAGAACACAGAAGGGACGAACTGCTGACACCAAAAGATTCAACCAAGTCCAAGGATGACACTCAAAAAAAATTGGATAATTGAACTTGTGCCTGCAGCATGGAAAGTATTAAACACCCAGAACAGAGTATATGATATGTAAATTGGGGCAGCCATCATTTCCGTGAACATGCGGCTGTACCTAAATGCTTCAGGTGCTGTAAATATGGGCATACAATGCACACCTGAAACCAGACTGACCACAGATGCGGCCACTGCTCGGCAAAAGGCCACACTTACAGGGATTGCCCAAATGAGAGTACTGACCCAATCTGCACCAACTGTAAGAGTCTGAAGCCGGACTGCACCCACTCAATCAGGGATAACAAGTACCCCACCTACCTGAAGATTAAGAGCTTGTTCCAATCCAGGCTGGATTATGGGGACGCGCCTTAGAGGATACAATACTACAGAGGTAAAATTTCTACAGATCAACACACAGAGGGCCAGAGCAGTAGCGGATCAGATCCGTATCAAGGCTGAAGAGGAGAATGTAGACGTCATGATAATACAAGAGCCACTCACACATGAAGACAGTCAGGGGATACCCCCTGACCTACAAGATAGTACAATTCAAGGAAGACACCCCTTGGGCGCAGTCGCGGTCAGAAATCCGGATATTATGGTGACCAAAATCACACAGCCTGGGGCTGCATGTGCCCACCTCACCACAGCTCTGGGGGCATTTTATGTTATTGCCCTCTACCTGTCGCCTGGGCGAAGACATAACCTTCGCCACAAGATACCTCCAACTGGTTGCTGACACCCTTCCCAATGCTAAAATTATAGTCGGTGAAGACGTGAACTGTCGGTCACCAATGTGGCATAGTCACACGCCAGACATGGCACCAGAAACGGAACTATATTGGAAGAGTTCCTTGCAAATTCAACGTTGACAGTGTTAAACCAACCAATCTGCCCACATTCAGTAATACACTGTGGGAGGCCACCATAGATGTCTCCTTGGCTTCCAGGAAGATCGCTAATAACACTACCGACTGGTCCGTCCAAGAGGCCTGGACAACGTCCAATCATCGAGTCATTTCGTTCCAACTCAACAGATCACTGACTAGGGTACCGGCAGCTAGACAAACCACTCACAGATACTCCATATCCAAAGCAAACTGGGAACTCTTCCAAAGTACCTTTAAAACCAGTATACAACAGAGATAGAGGGAGCTTGAGCTCGAAGACCCAGATCACCTCCAAAGCAAGATAACAGAGATCATAATGCACACAAGCGACATCACTATTAAAAAGAAAAATCCAATCTCTGGGGCTGTGCCCTAGTGGAACCTAGAACTGCAAAGACTCCAGAAAGAAACAGAAACCAGAAGAAAGGCCTTTCAGCGGGCCAGGCGCTCCTGGCCGACAGCAGAGATCGAAGTACTCCGACAATGCCACAAAGAAGCAAGGAACACACAGCCCAAATCAGAAGCTGTAAACAGCAATCTTGGGAGCGCCTGGTCTCCACTATGGGAAACGAGAACCCCCGGGGAATCGTCTACAAACTGACCATGAATAAATTCCCCCGAGGGGAAGTTATTGCCGCTACTATATTGATCCAAGGAGGCATGCCCACAACCTGGGAGCAGACCATTTCCAATATCCCGGACACGTCTTTCACCTGGATATACAACCAGAGACAACAGAGCAGATCGAACTCTGCTTAGAAAATGAAAGCTATCAAACAGCAACGACAGAACTTCACTTCACCAAGGAGGAGCTCAACAGTGCTGCCACCCTCATTAGGGGAAATAAATGCCCTGGACCGGACCTTTTGGAGACTGAAATCATCAAAAAGACAGTAGAGTGTTCCCCGAACCTGTTGCTCAACCTCTTCAACCTCTGTCTTCACTGTGGCACCTTCCTGACCTCGTGGAAGAAAGCAAATGTCAAAATAATCCTGAAAAATCTGGCCAAACCACCACACCTCCCAGAATTGTACAGATACCTCCAACTGGCTGCTGACACCCTTCCCAACGCTAAAATTGGCATGAACTTAGGCATGATTCTAGATCCGAATCTATCATTTCAGGACCACTTGAAATACTTGCACACAAAAGTCAGACAATACACTGCATTGGTTGCCAGAGTCACTCGCAGAGACTGGGGCCTAGACATTGGCAGACAGGGCTGGCCTGGCCTCACCCAACCAATTTGGCTTCAGGCGGGGTCGCTCAGCCGTGGACGCCTTAACACACCTACAAGAACAAGTAAGAAGATGCACTAAGAAGTATTTCCTCGTGATTGCCGTGGACTTTGCTGGGGTGTTCGACACACTTTGGTGGCCGAGCGTCTTGGCAAGGCTTCGGGTTGCTGGGATCCCAGGTAACCTCTACAGCATCACCAAGAGTTTCCTCACAAACAGATCCATCGGGATTGTTGCTCCCTATGGGACCCTCTCCAAGAATACATTTCGCGGCTGTCCACAGGGTTCGGTCCTTGGACCACAACTGTGGAACATAGTAATGGACTCCTTCCTAGCCATAGACCTTGAAGAGGTAAAATCACAGGCCTTTGCTGACGACCTCTTAGTAACAGTGTCAGTGGACTCAAGGGCACAACTGGAGATATTGGCAAACCGGGCTCTGTCCACCCTTCAGGAATGGGCAAAGCAAAATCAACTTAGAATATCCCCTGCAAAGACAAACTCCATTCTGCTCAAAGGGTGCCTCAACCACAGGCGGCCTCCACAAATCAAGATTGATCAGAAAACAATTAAATTCTCAAAGCAGCTAAAGTACCTAGGCATGATTCTAGAACCGAATCTATCATTTCAGGACCACCTGAAATACTTGCGCACAAAAGTCAGACAATACACTATATTGGTTGCCAGTCACTCGCAGAGACTGGGGCCTAGACAGACGGGTGCTACGTCTTTTCTATAAAACCATCTTCACCACAATAGTTACGTATGCATCTGGCGCATGGTATCGAAAAGCCACAACTATTGTCAATAAATGAATCATTGACTCGATTCACCGATCAATCCTTCTGACCATTACTCGAGCTTGCAGCACAGTGAGCACAAGTCCTTGCTGGTGTCCTTCCACTGGACTTAGAGATCATTCGACGGAGCCTCACGCACCACCTGGACAAGGGTATCCCACAGACATGTTTGGGATTCACCACCGACATCATCAATAGCAAGACTATGGAAAAGAAAAAGCTGCATGCTCACCTGCTGCAGGTGTGGCAGGATAGATGGGCCACGTTGCAAAAAGGTGAAATCACCAGAAAGTTTCTGCCCAACACTGGCTGGGTTTTTCCGAACTTCCCACCCTGGTTTTCCCCGGGCCTACGTGTCACATACTTACTGACAGGACATGGAGCTCTGAATGCAAAGCTATCCCTACTCGGAATACAGGAAGATCCCACCTGCACCTGTGGGGAACTGGAGAATTAGCAGCACCTCATGCATGATTGCCAGCTCTATGACGACCTCCGCAGTGCATTCATCACCAAAATGCAGTATCTACCATATGGCCAGGAGCATCACATCTTGGACACCAGGGAAGAAGATCAGACTTTCTCCAGCTATGCACTGGCCCTGTTCAGAAGACAGAGAGCTCTTATCACAGCGAACCGCAACCAACTACTGACACAATAAGGAAATGAACAAACCTCGAAGGAAATTGTCCCGCGGAAGACGCCTGGAACCAAATGGCCTCCGATAACCAAGGCACTAAACCCTGAAGTGGACCTAAAGCCGAATCAATGAGAAATGACTCTATAAACAACATTGACGCAAACACCACATGAATGGGAAATGACACAAGAAAGACCCCTACAAACGGCGACAAGCAAACCCGGACCTTTTGACGGTAAAGGCTGTAGAACGGACGGGAACCACCCCATGAACGATCACGCTTCGGTCCGATCGCTCTTGGAAATGGACTAGGACCACTAGCAGCTCCACTGCCAAATGCTATATGGCGAGCTGAATGGGGTACCCTAACCCTATTCATCTTTAATTCCCTATCCCCGGCAGGAGGGAGAGGAGACATGCTCTGTTTCCTCCCTGCCTCCCCTGCCGACCCATCTCTTCGCCTGGTGAGGCATGGGCCTGCCTCACAGACCACCTGGGGTCACCTTCTCTATCGTCCCCATGCTTCTGCCTTTCACCCCCAGTCTTCAGCCTCTTCCCCCACTCTACCTGTATACCTTATCCATGGCAGGGGGAGATAACTCATCTTTGTCTCCCCACCCGCCATCCAAACTCCCCTCTGGTGTGGTATGGGCATGCCATACTGCCTAGCAGGGCTCATCTCCTCTATCAACTCCTTACTTCTACTTCTACCCCCAGTCTTCAGCCTCCCCTCCCTCCCACTTTTATCTTTCATCTAACGTATAGCCCACACGTCTAAATTTAATAACAGGATTCTGCCTGACCTATTAGGCCTTTTAACACATCTCTCTAGCGTTCAACCCCAACCAGCGATTTGCTAACAGCAACCTTATTAAGAATTAACGTCAAACACGCATATATATATATTTTTTTTAGGTCCTAGCCACTGACATCCCAGGAAACTAGGTGGCAGGACTTGTCATGATTCTGGACACCCGGCTAGCCTCCACGCGGCAAGGTATGGGCAACGTCGGGCCCCACTAGGGGCCTGGCGGCCAATAAGCCAGACAAACAATGGGCACAACACATCACACTGCATAGACATGGCCCACACACTTTCAAGTCTCTGGCTTGACAGTGTACAGTCCTCGATACAGCGAACACACACGGAGATGGGAGAAATCCCAGGCGCCATCTGACACAAACATACCTCATACCTTAAATATGACCTTTGGGCGAGGGCGCTGTTCTCTGCCTACTTGGTTAGTCGCACATGTTTACTGCTCCAGATTTTTGCTTTTAAAAATTAATGTTAACATTGAGTTTTGTTTTAAAACATACCAACAGATTCCTCATTGTGTGGACTATTGTGGGAGTAAGTTTATTTTTGATTTTTTGGATTCTCCGCTGGGATATTTTCGTTATTTTTCTGGCGCTATTGTCTGTTGGCCGGGTCACCATGCTGCCATAGACATAGCATTGGAGAGTGCAGTCACTCTATCTTGGCCGCCACGAAAGCATCTAGGCGACCTTGACTGAGGGTGGGGTTCCCCTTTGTGTGCTGACAGTGGATAGATTTGCTTGTGACTTGAGTGTGCTTGAACATTCCGGCAACTCTGCTGACCTTGAAATTCTCACCAGGTTTTCTCTCACTGAGCGAAAGCAAAATCAAGATCTGTATTGTCTTCCTTGCAGCGGCTACTGTGCTACAACTGATTCTATCATGTTTTCTGTATTCCTCCCCCCTCCACTTCCTTAAATTTTCCACAATTGACTTTTAACTCCTCCCATTTCTTGCCTCAAATTGACGCAAGAACTTGTGCTTCATTGCATGCTTCCTGCAGCTCTTGTGGACTTTACACCATATAGTTGCATCCCACTAAACCAGAGCCCAGCAAATCCGAAATCATAGGGAAATGGAGAATGGAATGGAAGAGACAGAGATTGGTGCTCCAAGCACAATTGAGGTCATGCCACCAACACAGGGGACACAACCAAACTCTACCAAAAGAACAGAGGAGACCAAGGATCCAAAAATGTCACGAAGAGGAAAAATACAAAATCGATGTTACCGAAATTTGATCGGGAAACCTGGAGTACAAGTGAGGCCAAGCGATCAGGTGGGAGGGCTTGAAGAACAGCATAAAACGCCAGAGGGAACCATCCTAGACCCAACACTCTCACAGGGAACTGTGTCAGAGCAGACACTCCTACTGCGTATAGCCCTCGAAAATGTAATGAAGGAGAATAGTAGTAGGATCTCTTCAACCATCTGTGAAGAAATAATCCTGCAATGGAATAAGCTGGAGACCATCCTACTGAACACACATACAAATTACCACAGAACAATGGCAACTCTGGAAGCCCTACGTACAGATGGCGGCAATCAAATGTCACAGCGCACCCCATCATATGCTCAAGCACTGAGGAATACACCCACAGAAACACTGAGAACTGGCAAGGCCACAGCAGCTAAAAAGAAAACACTTCTGCCAACACCCAATAGTCATTTTAAGACCAACAGGGGAAGAAACCAGTACAAGTGAGGAAATCAAGAAAAAAGTAATCCAAAAGCTCAGAGAAGAACTCGGAGCAACCAGAATAAAAGCCATAAGAAAGACCAGAAATCCAGGGATAGTAATAGAGATGGAGAGTAAGGAAGAAGCAGAAGGAATTATAACAAATCCCAAGATCCCTACACTGGGCCTCACAGCGGAGGCCCCGAAGAGAAAAAGGTCCTTGGTGGTTATCTTCAACATGGACCAGGATATGACCCCTGAACTTCTGACAGAGGAGATCTACAGGAAGAATCTAAAAAGTGCACTCCCAGACCAATATGGGAAAGTGCTGGTTTTCTCGAAATACAAAACCAGAGTAAATAACAGTGGCAGCTGTAATTGGGTCATAGAGGCGTGGCAAATCCTACGAACACAGAGTACCATCTATGTGGAGTGGAGCAGTCATAGGTATAGGGGGCATGTGGCAGTAATAAAGTGCTATAGGTGCTGCAAGCATGGCCACACCTCCCATACCTGCAACCAGAAAGAAGCTACATGCGGCCACTGCTCAGAGAAAGGGCATGAATTTAAAAACTGCCCAAACAAGGGAAAGATCCCATATGCATCAATTGCAAATCCTGAGGTTGGACAACACACACTCCATACAGGGTGCAAAATGCCCAACGTACCAAAAAGTAAAGAGTGTATTCCAACAACGAATTGATTATGGGGACACACCATAAGAAATATAACTACGGAGTTCTAAAGATACACCAGATCAATGGGCAGCACGCCAGGGTAGTGGTTGACCAGGTGCGCCACAAAGCCGATGAAGAAAATACCGACATCATCCTTATCCAGGAGCCCTATACACACACAAAGCAGGTCAGGAGATTCCCAATGAGTTATAAAATTATCCAGAGTGATGAGGATACCCCATGGGCAGCTGTGGTAATGAGGAATCCAGAAATAGCGGCAACAAAATTACCACAGCTCTGTACGTCCTGGGCCGCTTGTGCCCATATAATCAGCTCAATTGGGAACTTCTATGCAATTTCATTGTAATGCAGACCTGGTTGGAAATCGACTTTGCTATCACATATCTCCGACCCATCCAAACAACCCTAACAGGACAAAGAATAATCGTAGGAGCAGATGTAAACTGCCACTCCCCTGTTTGGCACAGTGCCAAACAGGGGAGTGGACTGCCGCGGAACCAGAAATAGACAAAGGCTGGACAAATTCCTGGCAAATTCAATCCTCACAGTCAAAAACCAACCCTTTAACCTGCCAATATTCTGCAATACCTTGTGGGAAGCCACGATTGATATCACCCTGACCACAAGGAATATTGAAGCCCATGTGACCGATTGGACAGTGCAAAATGTCTGGACCACATCGGATCACCTTACAATAACCTATCAGAAGATCAATGACAAAAATACTACAAACAGACAATTGGCAAACAGATTCGCAATCCAAAAGACAGACTGGGAACTCTTCAGAGTACAACTGACCAGCAAGGCGCAAAAAACACTGGAGGCAGTGGACAGTGAGATGAAAAACCAGATACACTCCAAGAGAAAATCACCAGTATCATAACTGAAGCAGCAGAGACAGCGATGAAGAGGAAAACCCCCTCAGTCGGGGACATGCCCTGGTGGACTCCAGAATTGCAGATTGAGAAAACAGGTCCAGACAAAGCGGAAGGAATTCCAAAGAGCATGGAGAACATGGCCACCAAAGGTAGCAGTACTATGGCAACAATACAAAGAGGTGCGAAACACCTATACAGAAAAAATTAAAAAGAACAAGCGAGCCTCTTGGGAAAACCTGGTCTCCAAGACAGGGAACGAGAACCCCTGGGGCGTAGTGTATAAAATCACCACAAACAACTTCCCCGGGGAAGAAGTATCCACTGTAATGAGGATGCCCAATGGAAGCCTGACTAAAACGTGGGAGGAATCGATCACCAATATCCCTAGTGCTATCATCCGTGAACCACCAGATATCCTTAATGAACAACAAAAGGTAATATGCCATGCACCAAACGTATAGAACCCAAGAAATAGAACCGCCCTTCACAGTCGACGAATCACTGCCTTGCAAATGCGCAACAGGAAATGTCCCGGCCTGTATCTCATAGAACCAGAGATGGTCAAAAAAGCCATGGAATATATACCGAATCTCATACTTAATCTCCTCAACCGATGCCTAGAAACTGGGAAATTCCCGACAAGTTGGAAGACTGCACACCTAAAACTTATCTTAAAAAACCCAACAAAACCTCCAGACCAACCGGCCTCATATCGCCCCATAGCCCTACTCTCTACCCTAAGCAAACTCTATGAAAGACTGCTCCACAAAAGGATCATGAACCATTACAAAACCACCAACCTGGAATCACCCAGGTAATATGGATTCAAACACTGGGCTTCTCGACTTGAAGCAGTCCAAAACCTCATAACCAAGGCAATGCAAAGTAACAAGAAGTACTTTCTGGTAATAGCAGTGGATTTTGGTGGGGCCTCCGACACCGTCTGGTGGCCATGTGTCCTTGGCAGGCTCCGGAAAGCAGCACTCCCAGAAAACTTGTATAACAGTGTCCGGGCATATCTGTCAGATAGGAAAATTGAGGTCGTCACAACTTTCCGAAGAGTTGTTAAAAGCATCCAAAGGGGCTGCCCACAGGGATCTGTCCAGGGGGCCACTAATGTGGAACATGGTCTTTGATGACTTCTTGGATCTGGACCTGGGAAATGTGGCCAGTCGGGCCTTTGCTGATGATCTAATTTTAATGGTGGAAGCGGACTCCAGAAAGGGACTTGAAACAGGCAAACCAAGCACTACAAACCCTACAGAATTGGGTGAAAACACATATGTTAATGATTTCACCAACCAAGACAAACTCAATATTACTAAAAGGCTCTCTAAATATCAGACGACTGCTGCAAATAAAGATAGCGGGATCCACCATTAAACTGGCAAAGCAAATAAAGTATCTAGGTATTATCCTGGATGGAAGCCTGTCCTTTACACCTCACCTACCTGAGAGAGAGAAACTAAGGAACTATGCAGCACTTGTAGTAAGAGTATCTCGCAGGGACTGGGGACTCAACAGGAAGACCCTGTCTCTGTATTATAAAACAATATTCATCCCAGCGATCACCTACGGATCGCCAATCTGGTTCAGGAAGGCCGGAACTGCGGTCAACAGAAGACTGCTGGACACTATCCAAAGAAACATACTTCTAACTATAACTAGGGCCTGCAAAATGGTGAGCACCCACGCTCTGCAGGTCTTGGCAGGAGCTCTTCCGCTGGGCCTCGCGGTGACTAGATGTGGACTCGTATTTACTGTCCAAGGATATGCCTGCCTCCATCTATGACTTTACTTTGGACCCAACCATCAGCCGGACGACAGAGAAACAACGAATAGTGGCTCACATGTTGAAGATTTGGCAGCACAGATGGGAGATGTCGCCAAAGGGTCAAGTTACAAGAAGCTTCATACCGATAGTGGAAAAAATGTACTCAAAAGCCCCCTCGTGGTTCTATCCTGGGCTAAATACAACCTTCCTCCTGATGGGCCACAGCCCATTTAAAGCAAAACTGAATGCACTCGGAATAATAGAAGAGTCCACATGTACCTGTGGAGAACCTGAAACCTGGCAGCATATTATGCACGACTGTGAATGCTACGAAGAACACAGAAGTAGACTTATAACTGAGATTCAATACTTGCCAAAAAATCAAGAGTATCATCTACTAGTTTCAGAAGATGAATACAAAGCCAGTCGATTTGCACTTGACATCTTCAATAGACGACAAACAGAAATAGCTATCCACAATGAATAGATGACCACAAATAATAAATAAAACAAACTGATAAAACATCAACACAGAGGAAAGGATCGCAAAATACCAAAGACAAACGGCATAATATGCAGCAGAATAAATGAAACAGCATTGACCTAGGAACCAATAGGAGTGGCACCAGCCAGGATGTCGTCGTTCCCAGGATGAACCCACACACCTAGAAAAGGACTAGGCCCCACTGAGTCATCATCAGACTGCACTTGATGGAGGGCACTGCAAATTGCCACTATGGCGAACTGGGCGAGGCTCCCTTGCCCAGCCCACTTTCTCTCCCTATCCCTGGTGAGGTGAGGGGACGGTCTTTCTGCTCCCTCCCCACCCCACCCCACCACCTCCTCTTTTCCCTCTGGTGGGGCAAGGGCATGCCCCACTGATATACCTGGGGTCACCTTCCCTATTGACCCCATATTTCTGTCTTTTTCTCCCAGCCTTCCGTCTCTCCCCCTACACTACCTATATCGTCAGCGAAAAGCGAATGTCCCACAACGAAAAATTTTAAATGCCAAACTCGACACACTTGCAACCTCTTTTGGCCTAACTAGATTCAAGCGTTTATCTCCCCCCCCTTATATATATATATATATATATATATATATAGGTCCTAACCACTGAAATCTCAGGAAATTAGGTGGCAGGACCTGCCAGAGTACTTATCTAAAAATACTGGTGTACTTGGTCTGCCTCCACGGGGGCCAAGTGTGGGCAAAAATTGGGCCTCAGTAGGGGTCCAGCAGCTAAATGGCCAGATGAACAACAGAACACAACACTACACATGTACAATATCCATACACTTTCAAATGTCTGGCCTTCCCAGCGAACTGGTACACCCACAATGAAAGCAACATGGAGATGGGGGAAAGCCCTGGTGCCATTAGACACTAAATACACTTTACACTTTTGACCTTTGGGTTGCCAGGAGGCACATTACCCACCCGGCTAGTCCGGCCGGCAATAGTTAATAAAATTATCTACTAATGCCAACCTACATGATTCAAACTTTCAAGACCCCCATTTACCACTACAGTAAAAAGTTATGATATTCACACCAAATCACGGATAAAAGGGCTCTACATATATCAAGTAGCAACCTACAAAATATAGATAGCTAAATTTAAAAATTAACTAATAAGCATGACTAGAACTATAAAGTTATTTACAGAATATGATTTAATATGACAGATCAATAAAACTGCAAAATATTTCAAAAACTTATCTGTTCCCAGGAGCCAAAAATTCTATGACTAGCATGTGGATACTCTTGTACTAGGAGATTAGGTGATTTTTTAAATTGACAAATGCAACCTACAAAATATATCTAGCTAAATAAAAAAAATAACTAATAAGCATGACTAGAACTATAAAGTTATTTATAGAATATGATTTAATATGACAGATCAATAAAACTGCAAAATATTTCAAAAACTTAGTTCCCAGGAGCCAAAAATTCTGTTCTATGACTAGCATGTGGATACTCTTGTACTAGATTAGGTAATTTTTTAAATTGACAAATGCACTTGAAATAGCACCAACACTGTGTGCAATTGATTACGATTAAACTATGTAAGTTATGTAAAAGTAATAAAAACACAATGAAAAATATGTAGCAATTAGGAACAGCATGTTGCTAGGAGGAGCTATGTCCTCAGGAACGCTGAATTTGACGTTCTACTGTATATCACGGATAGTGGATAATAAACTCTCACTACACGGACAGCAGCACAGTAAACTGCAACAGACACAGTTTTATGCTGTGTTCAGTAATGCCTGTATAATACAGAGACAGGTGGGAGAAGGAGGGGGTTACGCTTTTAGTTAAGAAGCATATTAAATCAACTGCAGTGCATCAGTTGACAAGGGTGGCCAGTACAATGTTGTTATATTGTTGTTTGTTATTTGGTTTTTTAGGAGCATTAGCAACTAAGGCCATATTGCTCTGGGGATATGCTGTGATCATTCCCTGACCTTTCCACATCCTCCGTATTTGGTGGTCACGGGCTCAAACCCCGTTCTAATCAAGAAGTGTGTGCTACACACTGCTGCTCCTGGCTACGGAGGCACCAGGCCAGTGCAATGTTGAGTTAGTTTGGTGTAACATAAGCAATGGGGAAACAAAAATGAGAGGAATGTGCTATAGGTCTAATGACTGTGATGAGTATACCAAATAACTATACAAAGAAATAGAGTGGGCCTATAAATCAGAATGTCTTAAAATTGGTGATTTTAACTTTTGAGATGCTGACCGTAATTTGTCAGTTGGTCACTCACACATTAGCAAGACATTTGTGGGTTTACTGGATGACTGTTTTCTACAGCACCATGTTAGACAGGCAACAAGAGAAAGCAGTACTCTTGATCTAGTTATCAGTGATCACAGTGTACTGATGTGGAATTTACTTAAAGACATAACTACTGTCAAGGATAAAGGTGACTTTATTGGTTTCAGACAGTTTTTAAATTCAATGATATGTGATGAACTGATGATGATGTTACCACAGCAGATTCTAAATGGGAAGCATTCAGGGAAATAATCACAGAAGCTACAAGGCTTTTCTTAACAACAAAGAAATATCGTTCAAGGCTTAGATCTAAACGGATGTCAGATGAATTATTGAGAAAAGTGAAAGAGAGGAAAAGTACATAAGATGCACATAAATTATCAGGTGATACCAAAGTCTACGGTAGATATAAATTAGCTGGCAATCAAGTCACAAAGGAGGGTAGGCAAGTTAAGATAGATTATTCTAGCAAAGAAAGGCAAGTTAAGGTAGATTATTCTAGCAAAGAAAGGCAAGTTAAGGTAGATTATTCTAGCAAAGAAAGGCAAGAAAAGCAGTAAAGAACTCTTTACTCATATTAACAGTAGAAGAAAAGTGTCGAATCATACTGGGTTATTTGATATTAATGGTTTAACTGTTGATGACCCTGCTCAGGTTGCTGACAAACTGAATATGTATTTTGCATCTACATTCACACTTGAGGAATTCTTTAGGGAAGGGGATGCCAGAAGTTTATCACTAACAAATAGCTAAAAGATTCTGTGATATCTGAAAGGAAAGTGAAAGAGTAATTATTAAAGCTAAATACAAAAAATGTGCTTGCGGTGGATGGGATCTGTACAATTACATTAAGAGAGGCAGCAAAGGAGGTAAGCAAATCCTTAGCCATAATTATGAGATCATCCTTGGATTCTGGGGAGGTGCCTATGGACCGGAGATGTGGGAATGTATCTCCAATTCACAAAAGGAGGATCGAAAGGTGACATGAGTAATTACAGGCCTGTTAGCTTAACTTTTGTTCAAGCTAAAAAAATGCAGTCATTGGTTAAAGAAGTAATGCAGGACCATCTAGAAAGGAATGCAATCATACTGCAGTCAAAACATGGATTTATTAAGGGGCAGTCTTTATGACCAATCTGTAACAAAGAACTGGATGCAAAACAACATACATTTTGATATCATATACTTGGATTTCAGGAATCCAATCAATGTTGCAAATAAAAGAATGCTATACAAACTAGAGCAATGTGGCATTAAGGGCAAGCTACTGCTAGGGAAAAATGGATGGCTGAGTGTGAGAACATAGAGAGTGGTTATCAATTTGTGCTACTCTTCGTAGAGTAGTGTGATGTGATTAATGGACTCTGCCGAGCCCATTGTTGTTTTTGGTATTCATATTTTGATATCATGAAGGTATATCAGGCTTAATGTCGAAGTTTGCAGATTGAAAGGTTGAAAGGGTGGTTAAAGACAGTAATCTAGGTAAGCTACTGCAACAAGATCTAGAAAAGTTAGGCCAATGGGCTGAGAAATGGCAGTTGAAGTTTAATGTTGAGAAATGCAATGTACTGCATATGGACAGCAATAGTCCCAGATTAACATATCAACAGTGTGGTACTATGCTCAGCATAGTGGAAAATGAAAAAGACTGGTTTAACTGTGCAGTCAGATATGAAGTTCTCTGGGCAGTGCAGACTGGCGGCTAGGACAGCTCATAGGGTGTTGTCAATGCTATACAGGAATTTTGCTATCAGGGATATGGAAGTGATTATCCCTTTATACAAGGCCATGGTTAGACCTGCATCTTGAGTACTGTATACACATTTGGAGGCCTCACTTTAGGAAGGATGCAGATCTGCTGGAGTGGGTGCAAAAAAAGGGTAACGAGATTAGTGAGCAGAACAAAAGGGTGGTCTTACCAAGAAAGGCTTCAGTTTTGAAAACTGCAGTGTCTGGAGACTAGGCACCAGCAAAGAGATCTGATTGAGGTGTTCATGGCCATGAATGGATTAAGTAAGCTCAGTGTTGATGACATTCTTCCTCTTGCTGCGACTACATGAATGAGGGGGCATAAACTGAAACTGAGGAAGGATGGTTGCAGGATATATGCGAGGTAGTTTGTCTTGAGCAAGTGAGTGGCTGATTGGTGGAACAAATTTCCATCTGTTTTGTGGAAGTGGGTAATTTGAATAAATTCAAGGCAAAAGTAGACTAATTAATTCTTGTAGGGGCTAGATGGGTGATGTGAGTAGGGTATTTTTGTTTTTTTTTGACCAATACTCTTATAAGCTTGCTTTCTTGCATCATTTGCCACTACTACTACTACACTAATATTGGGAAAAAAGTTCTATTTAAAAAAGATAAATTGAAAGTGCTTTGAAATCATACAGAAATCTGAAACAGAGTATTAAATATATTCTAGCCTTATTTACTAGATGTTTAGTTCAATCAAAATAAGAAAAGTAGACTATGAAAGATGAGTATTTTAAAAGAAGTGGATTTTAAATTATTGCTTTTTTTATAGAATATAAAGACAAATCAATATACTCTAAAGTAACAGCCATATAAAAAAAAATATAATCTCAAAAGCTATTACAAGAAAAAACATTCAAACATGGGAATTTATAGGACAAATAAGAATAGACATAATTAAAATATGAAGGAGTTTATTGCTAGTTGGCAAAGACTCAGGTGTTTTAAAGGTTTTATCAACTTCTAAAACAGCTAAAAAATCAAAAGTGCACTCAGATGGTAAGTTTATGAAAGAAGGTATTTCTGAACTGCTACAACTTTAGAAATACGTTCTTTAATGTATTTCTGATATTATTTATCTTGAAAAACAATATCAAGAAGCATTACTGAAATGTTTCAAAATGCTTGAGAAACTTTAAAATCCCAAATTTCAAAATCCGAATACTACCAACTGGCATTTGATGAAAGCATAGAAAAAACACTGCTCAATTTTTTATTTTTGTTCAAGGTTAGTTAGTTATTTGGTTTTTAGGAGCATTAGCAACTAAGGCCATATTGCTCCAGGATATGCGGTGGTCATTCCCTGACCTTTCCACATCCTCCGTATTTGGTGGTGATGGGCTCGAACCCCAGTCTAATCAAGAAGCATGTACTATGCACTGCTGCTCCTTCCCACCTGGCTACGGAGGCGCCATTTTTGTTCAAGGAATTGATAATTCTTTTAATATCACTGAAGGCATGTTATGTTTTAGTTCTATGAAAAGTAATAATATGGAATTGATTATAATAAGTTAAAAGAGATTATCTACAGTTGGTGCACGATTAATGATTTTGTTAGATCTTTGTATTTCATTGTATAATACAAAATTTAAGTTTTAAATCAGTAAAATTTATTTATGACTGTCACTGTGAAACATATCAGTTTTATTATATAAAAGTCATCTGTGTATCACAAAAATTCCATGAGCTACTTACAGATATTGAATCTGACAATGCTAAAGTAATATGGCTTTTTAAGGAAATAATGTCAGAAAGTTTTTACAATCTTGGGAAGAAGTGAAAATATTCACGGAAAACAAAACTTTGTTCCAGAGATTAGTGATGAGAATTGGCTAGTCGATTTGGCCTTTCTTTGCCCTTCTGTGGATATTAAAAGTCACCTAAATTATCTGAATATGAACATACAGATGCAAAACCAAGATGTGAGTCAACTATATGGACACGTATGATCTTTCAAAAATAAATTAATTTAATGGCAAACTCATCTGAAAAAGGGCAACTTGCATAATTTTCCAATACAGTACTTGAAAATTGTATTTGAAAATTTAAAATTGATAATTACACAAATATTTTGAAAGACTTGTATTGCAAATTCAACGGCATATTTGAAGATTTTTAAGAAATGGGTATTTTTTCATTGCCTTTTTCTATTAATGATATTCAAAGGGTTCCAGAAAATTTTTAAATGGAAATAGAGCTAGAGAGGATCCAGAAATTTAAAAAAAAAAAAAAAAAATACTGGACATTAAGGCAAATTTAATGAATTTTATAAATGTGCTTTAAAAATGAAGAATTCACTAACTTATTTCACATGACAAAATAATGTTATCATTATTTGGAAGCACACAAAAAGTGAGCAATTATTTTGTACCATGAAACATACAAAGTAAAAATATCAATTTTGTTTAACAAACATTAATGTGTTTGGTCAGAGATTCAATTACAGAGATCACATTTGATGTGAAATATAAATTATTGTTAATTATATTATTATCAACATATTTTGTTTTGGTTGGTAATAAATATTGATTATAAATTAATATAATAAATGCAATAACTAAAACTTTTGTATTTATTTTGTTTTAATAATTAGATTCATTCTTAACACGCTTTGTAATAATCCATCTTTAATAAAACAAAAAAACAAAAAAATAAAATGTACTTTTTTTATTATTATAACAAAAAAGATTCACTGTGAGAATTAATGCATATGCAGGTAAACAAAGGATGTATAACAGGAGTTTTTAATTTTTTAAGTGCCATATATTAAATTAAGAGATATCTTAAAAATTTAGGTATATACGAAAGTCTTGAAAACATTCATGGCCTGTATTCATTTCAAAGAAATTTCATTTGGTGTGCCAACCAAAAATGTCTCACTCCTTCAAGTAAGTGATACAAAGACACATTACATTCTACACAGCCTAGACCAGTATCATGCAAATTTTTCAGCTACAGATCCCTTTTGATTCCTGGCTTTACCAGCATTAAACAATTTTGTTTAATTATTAAATATGAAGGTGGATTAAGAGTACTTCAAAAGTACTCTTAACCCACCTTCAAAATTTGCCCTCCCATATTTACAAGTATGCAGGCTTAAAAAATAAAATAAAATATTTGGCTGCCTGTATATAGTCTGCTTGATACATAATCACTTATATCTTGGCTTCCGGAAATACTAGAAGGAAAAAAGTTTAAACTTAGCTCTCAGAATTAGTATGATGGATGAGCTTAGCTATTTTTGCAACTTAACTCATTGTACATAATGAGCAGAAAGTCCACCTTCCTGTAGAATCCCATGACTTCTCCACAGAGTTCCCCCCCCCAAGTCAATTGACCACAATCTCCAAACTTATTATTTAAATACCACATTCTTTATAACTGCACTGTGTTTGGAAGTGTGGTATCTATTGATATAAATATATAGGGTCAGTGGTGGATCCAGAAAAAAATGATAGGAGGGGCACCATTTTGTGCACTAGAATGGTGGCACCTCCGTAGCCAGGTGGGCAGGAGCAGCAGTGCGTAGCACACACTTCTTGATTAGACCGGGGTTCAAGCCCGTGACCACCAAATACGGAGGATGCAAAAAGATCAGGGAATGACCACCGCATATCCCCAGAGCATTATGGCCTTAGTTGCTAATGCTCCTAAAAAAATAAAAAAACCAAACCAAACTAGAAGCAATCACATTAGCATCAATGTTGCCAACTGTATTCAGTTGAAAATAGCTGGGCCACAATGCAAAAATAGATAAAATCATATGTTAACAATGAAAAAAAAATTTTTTTTGTAGCTAAAGGGAATTTAAACGATTGGAGTATATTTTCCGAAAAACAACAGGGGAGGCACGTGCCATGACCCTGAATCCGCCACTGTATAGGTTAAGTCAAAAGTAACTTCAAAACTTTAATTAAGGTTTGTAAATATGTTCACTACACTCATGTGCTGACAGTTGTAAAAACAGAATTAGAGTTTTCATACTCAGCTGTTAATGATTTCCAAAGTCGCCACCTGCAACACTGCTGTAGTGTAAACAGAAATGGCAATATACACTAAGGAGGAGTACAATGCTTTTTGGATGGAAGAAATTAAGTGTATGATGCAAATTAAATAGAAATTTTGTACAAGGTTTGGAAAACTCCATCGAGCAGGTCTTTGATTGGCACAAGACTTTTGTAGTTAATGGATGTTCCCTGCAGCACAGTAAGAATACTGGCAGGCCTACTGAAGGAGTTTCATTTATGGTTCACAAAAATCAATATATCAGGCCAGTATAGAAACTGGTGTATTACATTTCACATTGTGGAGAGTGTTGCATAAATGGTGGCACAAATCATATAGGTTACAGATGGTAAAAGTCACTAGGGTTGGCGACAAGTTGTACGCTCCTTCTCATCTCTAGGCCTTAGACTAACCCATACGCAACCTACAAGACGACATCAAAACCTCGACCTCTTATTCCATAACTTTGACCATCTCACTCTCACAACACCGATTTTTAAGTTTGCATCAGATCACCTCCCAATTTCCTTTGATAGTGAAAGCCTATGCTTTCCCCGACAACTTGAACAACATGACTATAAAGAATCCCAACTTAAGATCTTCTCATTAAAATATATGCAACCTCAAATCATCCTACAAAGACTAAAAGCTACAGACTGGAAAAAAATTGCTGCTAGCTATCCTGATCAAATGCTTACCAATTTAGCTAACTTGTTAAAAGACATTGTCCGTGAAGGGGCCTCCAAATCTGTACGCCTATCTCCCAGGACCAAGAACTGGTTTACCAGCGACGCAAAACTCGCCTTCATCATGAAACAGAAACTATACAGGAAATGGCAAAGAACACGGGATCTAGCTGACTACCAGTTCTATAAAAAACATCGGGCACGCTTCCTACGCATTCGGAGGAAGGTGCAGAATGACTGGATTGCATACAGAATGAAACTTGGGAAAAGAATCTACACCAACAAGAACCAACAGCCCCCCCATGACCACATCTTCCTCGCATGGGCTAACTCGCTCGAAACTAAGCCCCTAAATGCCCCAAACCCCTTTATTCGGGTTAATCCACCAGCTAACCAGACATCAATGGATCAAATAGCCATCACAAAGGAACGCCATATTGAGGTCATCAACAGTCTTCCCAACAAGTCTACCACTGGCCCGGATGGATTCTCTGTTTTCATGATTAAACTATGCAGTGTATATATCATTGACCTCTTGCTTGACGCAATCAATTCCGTCCTCGTAACAGGAGTTTACCCTGCTATCTGGAACACATATTATGTTTCTCCTGTTCCAAAAAAGTCTAACCCAAAATCGCCTAATGACTACAGACCAATTTCCGTAGGATGCACTTTCCTCAAAATCTTGAAAAAAGCCATACTTCCTGCTCTCACCCATCACACGTTTGGCCACAAACCTCCATACCTCCATAGTGTACTAACTGGATGATCAACGATCACCAACCTCTTGGACACACTGTTCAGAACTGAAAGTACCTTAAGCAACAAAGAGCAACTGTATATTGTGTTCCTTGACATTAAGGCAGCCTTTGACAATCTGTCCACCCATGTATTATGTACCATATTGTGCAACTACTTCAAAATCTCTGGCAATATCCTAGTTCTCCTTAGGAAACTCCTTCAGTCCAGGACCCTATGGATCAGAAATCAAAACCATAATCACTATATTCGCTGTTCCAGAGGGTTCTCCCAAGGGGGTGTTCTCTCTGCCGCCCTCTTCGCCGCATCTTTAGAACCCTTCCTATCAAACCGTAATAATTTTACCACCTACGCAGATGATATTAAGTTATTCATCATCACAAAATGCCCCCAGTCTCTCCAGTCTATTACTGTGAACTCCAACCGACAGCAATTGACAGCGACCGACAGCAATCATGAACTGGAAAACTACCTTCATGCGATTGGGCTCTCCATTAATAAAGAGAAAACTTTACAACTCTCTATCACCAAGAAGAAAAATACCAACGATGTGAACATCATTATAGCGAACTCTCCAGTTAAAAAAGTCACCCAACATAAAGATTTGGGTGTCACCTAAGACACAGACCTCATCTTCTTGCCTCACTTTAATGCCACTCAAACGAAAACATATTCGGATTTATGGGCAGTAAAACAAGAGATCTCCAACTTCCATAACCCACACCTTATCATCAAATACATTCTTCGTTGCATTTTCCCAATTCCTTTATATGCCTCGACTATATGGTCCTCAGCACTCTCATTATACCAAGCCAGGTTCCTCTCCCTGGAATTCTGGATCTTGAAATGGCTAAATAGGGTTGCCGAGCTAACACCTACAATCTCAAAATCTGTTCTGGTCACCAATCTCAATACGCTTCCTTGGAGGTATCACATCATCTCTAGGAACCTTCTTACCCTCTCTCAGCTTCTATCCGGAAAACTGAGCTCACCTGATATATGGGATATGATTGCCAGACCGTCTGACAGGAGAAGATGCCAGTCCAACACCTCCCCATAAGATCGGAGCTGCGTAGCATGTCCTCCCTGGACAACATGTTTTCACATAACTCCTTCCAAATATTTAATAGATTAGCCATAGACGTTGAGAAACTTTGCAAGGAGAGAACCTATAGATCTTCTATTCTTGCAGACATGTATGCCTTAGTCATGCTCTAGGTGGACTCTCTGTGTTGCTGCACTATCCACGCTCCAATGTATCCGTATGCACTTTTATTTGTTCTAACTTTATGTTTTTGTATTTGTTGTAACTTTATGTTTTTGTATCCTCACCAGTGGCTGTTTAAGGCCGTATATTGTATCTGGCTCTGTATACAATGCATTTGTCTGTATTTTATGTTTTATCTCTGTATGTAACTCATATCCTCTAGCTGCATAGCTGTAAAGGGACATTTCTTCGGAAATAAATTGATATTAATAATAATAATAAATAAGTTCAGATATCAGAAAGTCTTTGGAGATATGTTTAACCCTGCAGTGGTGTCAGCCTTAACTGTTACAAACATGGTAACAATACATTTTACAGGTGTAAACTTTCCTTTTTAAATTCTGGAAAAACGTTTGTGGATTTTTTTGAATTCTGCTTAGAGTATACCAATACTTAAACTTTTCTTAATGCATTGCAATACTTATCATTGATTTTTATTTTTAAATAAAAAAATTAAATATTTAAAAAATGTGTTTTTGCACATTTTATTTTTAAAAAAAACCCAAAAAAGTATTAATAATGTTCGGAAAAAAAACACCCATTGTAGGAAAAAATATAAAGATGAAACTTTTAGCTTCTTCCATTTTCCAGTTTAGAAAAAAGTTAAACATGTGAAATTTAAAATGTGCACGTGCATATAATTCTGCTTATTAGTATAAATAGTTTAAAAAATATATAAATAATAGCTATTACTATACACTTTCATTTTCAATTTTTTAAAAAATTTATTTCAAATTTGATGCACTGTGAAGTACGCAAAATATGAATATTACACCTGTTGCTAAGTCTCTATCCCAAGTGATTATCATTTTGTGTGCTTATTATTTCAAAAATAATAATGATAACCTTTCAAAAATACAGAATTTACAATTGTTAGAATTTTTAGTAATAATTAGATCGCATGGGGGAGTTTTATAAATAACTGAACTAGAAACAAATGCAAAATTTTAAGCTTTGTAGTGTCAACAGCAGTTATTTTCCCATGCTAGTGTTATTACAAGTTAAAAGTAGAACAAACATAGTGAAACTGCACCTACTGGGTACACTCATGCTATAACACAGGAAAATGACAAATGTAGAAACCATACTAAGTAAAAATTTGTCTGTATTTAGGCAGGTACAGAAAATCGCAAATCGCAGATTTTCAACTAACAATTAAAGCGAGCTCATTATTTTGAATTACACCTTACAGGTGCAGCATCGACACTGCAGGGTTAATAAGATAGCAGATGATGAAAAACTGCCTAAATGTTCTTTGATTGAATTATACTGGAAAAGAGGAATAACATTATTTACTACATTATTTAATATGAGATCATTTTAGGTTCCTCATTCCATTTTCATTTTACGTAACTAGATATAAACTTTTAAAAATATTAAATTAAAGTCCATTTTCTGCTACATAATACATGAAATGAAATACTGAAGCTAGCGGATCATTGATTTGCATCATAATACAATAATTTATGTTTTAACAGCGCTTTGGTGCAAGCAGAGTGCATTTTGATATATCAAATATACACATTTATTTACCATACAGTATCGAATGTGTACACAGAAAAATCAACACAACATTTTTCTCTTTTAATATTAGCTTATTTAATCACATAAAGGAAGTTGTGAATGGTAATTCAGAATATTCATGTACAGTATAAAAAGTAAAGGGGCTGAATAAATTGAAATAAAATTCTTACATGGAATGGACTTATTCATTTATAAAAAAAAAATTACAACAAATAAATTTAACCATTCATATTTAAAGTTGTGAAACATGAAAATATCCTATATGGTAGTACTTATGTGTTTAGTTGTTAAGATTAGTACAAAGGCAACTTAGGCCATGATGCAATCTTGAGTGATGTGTCTATTATTTGCAATAATAACAAACACAGAATAGTTATTTAACTGTTGGAATTATAACAGTAATCTGTGTTTTCTGAGGGTGAAATGTTGGAGTTTTCTAAGCAGAAAAACATATCCTTTTCTCACCTACAAGAAATATTTCCACAAAAATTTTGCTTTTACAAACTATGATATAGCTGACATATTAATACCATTTATATACACACAGATCTAAATAGCAATTTGCAAGTTGCTGATTTTGAATTAGGTCACCCCTATAATGACCTTGTGATATGCTCTGTTAATTGCATACCTGTTGCCAATTTCAAAATTTTTTAAAATGTCAAAAGAAAAGTCACAGGCTGTGACTTTTCTTTTGACATTTTAAAAAATCCCCAGCTTCCCCAGCAGCTGTGTGTTTTTTCTCTCAAGTTTCCTGCTGCACAAATACCATTTACTTAATGTATGTCAAAATTAGCTGTCTTATTAAATGGAGACTGCATATAATGAAACTACAAATTTGGGTAACAAAGTCGCACCTGTCCTTCTTCACCATGTTATTCTAAGGCAGTTTGTAGTACTTACTGTATTTCACTATCAAGGGTTTCAGTTACTTTCCAAACTACTTCCGTTTCTTTACCATGGTCACACAGAATTGTAAACAAAGGTGGTCATATCTATGTTAATCAAGGGATGTGGGAGCCCCCATAATTTGTCTGGTTTATAGTCATTTATACCAATGTGAATTACTGAATTTTTATAATAATCTAAGAATTGATTAATTCAGTCATATATATAAATGCATTATCTGCGATTAAGTTTTGGTACATCATAACTTAATGAAATGATTCCTTGTCAAATTTAAACACTATGCTGCAATTGAAGTGACCTTTACGTTTTCTATACTTTTTCAACATAATGTGGAAATAGCCAATAAATTATAGATATTAAATATTTTAGTTATTCTGTACACTAAGTTCAAAATGATATTATTGAAGGTATGTGAAAATAATCAAAATGTAGTTGAATTTGTGGCAATTCAAGAAAGAAATATAAATAAAAAAAATAAACCACATCCCTTAGACACATTTTTGTTATAAGTTAAAAGTTATTAGATTACCTTGCTAGCACACTTTTTACACTGTTTTGTAAACAGTTATTGAGTGATTTGTAGGATGAAGCAGATATTGCTTTTTTTTTTATATATATCCTCAAATTTATTTCCAATGTCCAATTTCAAAAAGCAATGTGAAACCTTAAAACCTTGCTCGAAGGTACACTGCTGAAACATCATGCTCACCATAGCTTAGTCTTTTGGCATGTTTAAACACCTAATGCAAAAAAAATAAATCTTTATAATATAAGCTATTTAGAATATAATGAATAAACTGTGACAATAATTAGTTTAACATTATAGAGCAAAAACATTGAGTTATAAAGAATCAAGAAAAAAAAATATTAAGACAATGAAATTCTTGAAAGTTAGTATTAATGAGATTCTACTACAGTAGAATTTCATTAATACTAATTCGGTTTATGCAAAATTCTTGTTTGTACAAAGTACATATTGTTCCCCTGTGAAAAGGATAGGTTTTCTATATAAACATATTTGTTTATTGCAAAATTTGGTTAATAGGTATTACAAAGTCTATTTTCACCCTGTGAAAAATAGATAATGTCATTCTGCATAGTTAACACGGAGTTCGACAAAATTGTTCTATTATTGCCCATTGACCAGCATGCATGTGATCACCTGGGTTCTGCGTTTCCTGAAAGATAGCACAGACTTATTAATTTACTTTTATGTAAACAAAGCCAGTTTATGGTAGCTACAATAAAAATACACCCTGAAAAACATTCCGAATTGTCAGTTGCAACTGCTGTGCCATGTTCAAAGAGTCTTTTGTTATAATCCATTTTTTGGGATATATATTTTTTAAAAGGCTATGAACTGATATCTTTTTGAAGCTTGTGTTGTTAAATTAATCAAGGTATGTTTATATTAAAACTAATCTAGCAGTTATGGAAATTAAGCAGTTATGGAGCTAAGCCTGGAAATTAAGCTGGAAAAAAAAAAAAAATCTTTAAAAAGTGTGTGATGACACTGGAGCAGTGATAAAAATCAGGAAACGAATTTGAGGCACAAAACGTGAGGAGCTTGAAACAAAACTTTCTGAATGGTACAATAAATGTATGCATTTAAATTGGCAGTATCAAGTCAAGTCTGTAATACTTCCACAATTTATTACAAAAGAATTATTAGCAAGAAATCAACAGATGAAAAAGGAAGCATTTTTTTGGTAATATAAAAGTAAACATTTTTTTTTAAAAGTTGAATCAGTTTACTGGTTTTTAATTAGTGCACCAAACCCAGGGCTCATGGACCATCAATCCACCATCTTATTTCAACATGACAGACATTCAAATTATAAGCATTACTATTTAAAACTCTTATTTACAACCTAATACAAAGCATACTTTACAGCTGATTGGAGGGTACAGAGTATTCTAAAAAGGTGTTTATCTTTACCCACCCCACTGGTAAAGGGGTGTTTGCTAAACTTTTAAAATATTTTAAAACAGCACCTATTTTGAATTCATATTTAAAATCTGATATAAAACACATTTACAGAACATGTAAAAGGGCCAAAGCCAGTTACGTGGATTAAAACTAAAGTTTAATTTGAACTAGCGAAGTGTCCAAACTGCCACTTTCATTAGCATTAAAATTTTGAGTGTAGGTCAAAGTGACTGATAAAAATAACTACACCTTAATTAACTTATCACTGATTAGATCAAATTCTAAATCACTGTTGCTTGAGGATGATAAATGCTGTTCCCATCTTTTAACCCTCTGTTATAAATGATTAGCGCTGTGTGGGCAAAGTTTTTACAGCTCCAGCTAATAGAGAAGTTTTTCTTAAGTTTTTGCCATTTTATTGACTTAATTGGCATAGTAATTTATTTTCTATAAGTAGCTTTATATTCCTAGTTACGATACTTAGTTTATTTTGAACTTAGAGATTTTGTAGGTGATTACTTAGTATCGGTAAAACTTTTACTGTTTGAAACTTGCCGCCATTGTAGTAGTATCGATATAGAATAGCATAACGTATATCGCAAACTAATAGCGTATGGCAGTAGTGTCCAACCTTTTCCCATACAGGGGTGGTATTCAAAGTTAGATTTGTTTCGTGGGCCGCACAGAGTGATTCGAGAAAAAATTGTCAAATTTTCTATATCTTGTTACTCGTAAAAGGAAGTTTCTATTTTCATGTTACCATTTTTTTCTTTTCAAGCTATATATAAAAAATTGCAAATTCCCAGCACTTTCATGTGCAACAAATCTATGTCAGTCATTTATTTTTTAGATTTTATTAAAATAATTATAAAAATATGACTTAATTTTGTTTGTTTTTTTTTAAATACTTTACTTTTGTTTCTGTTTGAAATACTTCACTTTTGTTTAAAAAAAAAACAAATACTTTACTTTTGCTTTTAAATGCTCATTTTAGAAAATTTACAACCTGAAAAGGATCACTGCTTTTCAATATTAAGGTGAAAAAATAAATATAATGATAAACCTGAAATTGAAATATTCGAAAATTTTATTAAGTACAATACACAATAACATTTACTGGAAAAAACTTAACATTTAATGCCCTGATGGTATTTCTCAATGGAGCTCTAGGTCCTGATGGTATTTCTCCACTTGTTCTCAAAACCTGCGCCCCTGAACTTACTCCTCTTCTAAGCCACCTTTATTCACTTTCTTATTCCAAAGGTGTTTTTCCTTCTGCTTGGAAATTTGCTCATATCTAGCCAGTTCCTAAAAAGGGTGACAAATCCTTCCCATCAAATTACTTCTACTCTTCCTAAAGTAATGGAGAAATCACTTAACCGTCAACTCTTAAACTATCTAGAAACCCCTATGTTGCCAATTTATGGGCAAATTCAATCGAAAAGTTCGGTGAAACACAAGCAATTGCTCTTGACATCTCAAGGGCTTTCGATCGTATTTGGCATAAAGATCTTCTAAACAAACTTCCATCTTGTGGATTGTCAATTGTTCTTTGTAATTAGTTATCCAGTTTTCTCTCTGACCGCTCACAGAGGGTGATGGTAGACAGCTCTCTGTCTTCTAACTTCTCTACTAATGCTGGTGTCCCCCAAGGTTCAGTTCTTTCCCCTCCATTCTTTTCCTCTTGTATATTAATGACCTTCTTTCATTGATTGGAAATCCTATCCATAGTTTTGCTGAGGATAGCACACTGCATTCCAAACTCCAGTTTGAGAAACCTTGCCCTGCATAATCAGCTTCAACTTCACGAATATCTCCTTTCTATTCCTTTAATGCTGATCTCCGGGTAATTCTCCAGTGGGGCAAAGAAAACTTAGTTGATTTCAATCCTTCTAAAACTCAGTCTTGTCTTACATCTCACAAAAAGGATTCTTCTGTTCCTATGCTTATCTTTGGTGATACTTCGATTTCTAGGCAAGATGATATATCTCTTTTGGGGATTACCCTGACTTCTAATCTCTCTTGGCACAAGCATATTACATATGTTGCTCCCTCTGCATCTAAAAAACTTGTTTTTCTTTCGCTCTTGGCATTACTTTTCTTCCAAAACAGCTGTTCACTCTGTACAAATCGCAAATCCGGCTTACCATGGAACATTGTTCCCACATCTGGGGCGTGCCCCCAAAATTTTCCTTCATACGTATTTCATTTCCTGAAAATTACGGTGTATTGTACAGAAGTTCAAGTCTAATGTCAACAAATATCTTCTTTCGTCTTCTCAAACTCTTTTTTTTTTTTCCCCTCAAACTCCAACCCATGCACGGTACTATAGGTTCTAATACCTCTCGTGTTTGGAGTATTCATAAAAAAAAAAAAAAAAAAAAAATGCTCATCTGTTATTCTGTTTCTTTTCAAATATTTATTTGATTTTACGAGTGAAAAAAAATCTGCTTGCAAACATACGTTGATCCGAACAAAGTAGCCATTTTCATGCCATTTTCTTTTATTAGCGGAAAATCTTCAGATGGGAAAACATTGTAGAATTCAAATAGTTTATTTTTGCAGTCTATATACTTATTTTTGAATCATATTTTGGCCTGAAGATCAATAATTTCAAGTTTCAATCTGGGATTGTAGTTTTCAGCCATAGAAGTAAATGGGTTCTCAAACAAAAGCTTGTTTTTTCATGGGATTTTATATCAGAAAATCGACTTTCAAACTTGTCAAAAAGTAATTGTAATAATGAAAGGCAATGATTCTTTGGAAATGTGCTTATCCTTTAGCTCAATTCAATATTCAAAGTGAACTAAATTGTCTTGCTCAACTGGGATTTAAATAATAACAACTTATTCTGAAATGATTTGATGTCACCAAACAAATCAGACTAATTTTCCTTTCCCTTGTAGTTTTAAATTAAGAGCATTTAAATGCTAGAAATGTATGTATGAATTGCAAGATCAAACAGCCACTCCATATTTGATTTGATAGTTGTTTTATTGGTTTCCCTTTTTTTTGTGTTGAAACATTGGGTGACGTTTCAACAGCCACATTAAGGCCATGTGATCATGTGATCTTGTTACAGTTGAAATAACCACATTCATAACGTGTTGGAGATCCACTACGTTCCCACAGAGCTTACCGATGCACAATGCAGTGAATTACAATCGGAATTTCAGCTCCGACATCTATCATTTTCTTGGTTATTCTATCCATAAGCCAAATGATTTTACCAATCCTATTTTTTGCATCGCCAGATGTGACTCCTACCAGGTTTTTAATATTTAATCCTAACTTTTCGATAGATTGGCAAAGATTTTCACCTGTAGTTGTTCCACGCATACTCTGTAGATCAGCTAAATCTTCAATTGGTACAAAATTATCATTAATTCCACGTATGAAGATAAGGGGTTGGGCTGTGTCATTTACATCAGTATTGTCATCCAGTGCCACACTAAAATATTTCATTTGTTTTATGTTTTCCAAAAGTTGTTCGAACAAATTCTTTCCAATATCTTCTACTCTTCGCATAATTGTTTGTCAAGACAAACTAATGTCTTGTATCACTGTTCGTTTCTCTGGACAAATTTCTTCCACAACTTTTAACAAATTCACCATCATTGTACGGTTTACTTTCAAAAGCGATCAAATGTGCAACTTGATAACTAGCACGTACAGCAGATAAATTTCTTGAATGATACGTTTTCAGTATGTTTTGTTGTTTTCTTAATTCATTTTGTAACTTTGAACACTTCTTTTTTGCAGCTAGTTAGTTAGTTATTTGGTTTTTAGGAGCATTAGCAACTAAGGCCATATTGCTCAGGGATATGCGGTGGTCATTCTCTGACCTTTCCGCATCCTCCGTATTTGGTGGTGACGGGCTCGAACCCCGGTCTAATCAAGAAGCGTGTGCTACGCACTGCTGCTCCTTCCCACCTGGCTACGGAGGCGCCTACCTCTTTTTTTGCAGCACTCCTTTATGTTGATCATAAGATTTATAATTGGAATCAGTGTCGTTTTAAATGATATTCTTTAAAAACTCACACAATCTCCAAAAACACTGCTTTTTTGTGGTATTCAATGAAGAAATAGTCTTCAGTCCACCTTGGATCAAAAACACGAGACTCCAAATCGATTTTCCCCTTTTGGAACATTTTTCAGAATGATTTTTTTTAAATTCAATACAAATTAATAATTAATTCAATGCAATGAACAAGCTATATTAAAATAGCTAACTGTATTTAGCATACATATGACTGCACTGAACCACATGTACATGTTTGATACAGTGGAGCAGAATGTTTGCATGCCTGTACAAGCAGTGGTGATCGATGCTGTTTTAGTTCACTTTCCACGCAGGCCTTATAAAAATTATTCGTGGGCTGGATTTGGCCCGCAGGCCATAGGTTGGACACCACTGGCATAAGGTATAACGTAAAACTAGCATAATACGTAGCATTGTAGTAGGAATCTGTTAGCTTAGCATAGTATTGGAAATTAATCAATTAAATTTATAAATCTTATTAATTTTTATTGTTAATTACATTGTATTTAAACAGAAATCATGCCTCAGACTAGAGCAGCAAAAGCAACGTGCGCAAAGTACCAAAAGTACTGCGGTTCGGGGGAGAACTAAAGGGGACAATTCTCCAATGCATCACAGTCTAAAAAAATGTGCAAAATGTGACATGTTTGCGGATCTTTCTAAAATAGGACATGATCTAGCCATGGAGGATGTTTTTGTATGTGCTAGGTGCAGAGAATGTGAAGAAATTAGGCACCAACTCAGCATTCTGATGGGCATCTATGAGAGCTTGAAGAGTTGAGTAGATGCCCTCGAAGGAATTAAAATGGGGGACACATCAGGCTCTCAGCTGCCCAACTCAATGCCAGAGCTCACTCTTCTGCACCAGACAACACAGTGGCAATCTAAAAGGCAGAATGTGCTGGTGATAAAGGTGCTAGTTATTATTGGTGACTTTACTGTCAGGGAGATGGGAAATATATTATGCAAAAAGAATAGGTGAAACGGGACCATGGTATGTCTGCCTGGGGCAAAAGTTTATGACATTGTACAGAAGATATCATCTTTTAAGGCACAAAAGGTGATAGCGTTGTACACATTGGTATTAATGACATTAAGTGTAGGAGACCTGCGGATCTACTTAGCAAGTACAGGTCAATGTTGGAAAAAAGTCACGAGTTAGGGTTAAGTTTAAAGTGTCTGCAATCCTGCACAGACACAATATGAGGGAGTATATGATGAGAGCCTTTTCAATCAATTCTGCCCTAGAGAATGTGCAGGGCTTGTGGGGTAGAATTTTTCTCAGTGCGGTCTATGCTTGTAAACAGGAGCGATTGCTTCTACAGGGATGGGATACACTTAAAGAGAAAGAGTGCAAGAATATTTGCTGATGCTATCGAGGCAATGTTAGGTGGGTCGGAAAACTGCTAACTTGGGGGGATTAACAGTAGCCGCAGGCAGAGGTAGAAATGATTTTTGCATTGCTTCTATTGGAATAAGCAGCAGCCTGAAAAGCAAGTTGATGGGGATTTCAGGAACTGCTGGGAGTCATGAAACAAGTAAATACATGGGCTGTGTTAGAGAAACTAAGAGTAAAAACAGGTACATGTATACTTGTATACATACACCAATGCTAGGATAAAGTAAACAAATTTGATAAATTTGAAATTCTGGTCAAGACATCAAAGGCTAATACTGTTGGGATATCAGAGAAGTGGTGTTACATAGATATAAGGAATGCAGAATTGGAATTTGGGGAGTACAATGTGTATAGAAAGGATAGACAGGATAGGAATGGAGGAAGGGTTATGCTGTTAGTTAAGAAACACAAAATCTAATGAAGTGCATCCATTTGACATAGATGGACAGTGCAATGTTGAGTCAGTTTGGTATGACATAAGCATTGGGAAAGCAAAAACGAGGGCAGGAGTTTGTTATAGGCCTAATGACTCTGATGAGTACAATTAACAATTATACAGAGAAACAGAGTGGGCCAGTAAATCAGAGTGTCTTATAATGGGGAATTTTAACTTCTCAGATATAGACTGGAACTCGTGGGTTGGTCTCTCGCACACTAGAAAGGCTTTTGCGGATTTATCGGATGATGGTTTTCTACAGCAGCATGTTAGAGAAGCAACATGAGGGAGTAACACACTTCATCTGATTATCAGCAGTGATTACTCATGCATTAAGGATGTACAGATAAAGGAACCACTAAGTGGCAGTGATCACAGTGTACTGCTATGGGATTTACTTAAAGATATAACTATCATCAGGGGTAAAAGGAAGGGTTTTTGCTTTTGTAAAGGTGACTACAGTGGTCTCAGTGATTTTTTAAGTTCTATACAGTGGAACCAACTGATGATGTTACCAACAGTAAATTCTAAATGGGTAGCATTCAAGGAAGTAATTTTGGAAGCTACTATGCTTTTTGTTCCAACTAAGAAATTCTGTTCTAGGTGAAGGCCCAAATAGATGTCAGATGAACTAATGAGACTCGTGGAGAAGAAAAATGCATGGGATGCGTATAAATTATCAGGCAACAGAGAAGCCTAAGTTAGATACAATCTAACTTAGGCTTTACTTATATAAAGACTTTACTTATATAAACTCTAAAAGGAAGATGATGAATCAGATTGGTCCACTTGATAACAATGGTTTGACTGTAGATGATCATTCTCAGATAGCTGAAAACTAAATGAGTAATTTGAATCTATATTCACACATGAGGAGTTATGTGTGAATGTAGACACAAGGCGGAGAGGGCCAGATGTTTATCAAACCCTAACAGTTAAATGATTTTGTAATAACTGAGAGCAAAGTGGAAATGTTAAAGTTAAACATAAGAAAGGCACCTGGGGTAGATGGGATCTATCCAGTTATATTAAAGGAGGTGACAAAGGAAGTATCAAACCTTTAGCCATAATTAGAGAGTATGCTTGGACTCAGGGGAAGTACCCATGGACCGGATATGTGCAAATGTATCTCCAATTCACAAAGTGGGATCAAAGGGTGACAGGAGTAATTACAGACCTGTTAGTTTGACTTCTGTTCCATGGGAAAATAATGAAGTCACTGGTTAAAGAAGCACTGCAACATCATCTAGACAGGACAGCAGTAATAATTCAAACACAGCATCGGTTTGTTAAGGGGAAGTTTTGTCTCCCCAATTTGATTGGATACCATGACGTGGTCACAAAGGAACTCGCTGGAAAAAATAATTTTGATATCATATACTTGGATTTCAGGAAAGGTTTTTGATATTGTTGCACAAGGAAGACTACTGTACAAATTGGAGCAGTATGGCATTAAGGGAAAGTTGCTATAATGGATAAAAGGATGGTTGAGTGGGAGAAGATAGAGAGTGGTAATCAATGGATACTGCTCTACGTGGACTAATGTTATTACTGGTGTCCCTCAGGGTTCGGTGTTGGGCCCATTGTAGTTGTGTATATTTATCAATGGCATTGATGAAGGTATACTAAGCTTAATGTCTAAGTTTTCAGATGATACAAAGGTTGGCAGGGTTGTTAATAACAGTAACGACAGTATGCTGCTGCTGCTGCAACAGGATCTGGAAAAGTTGTGCAGATGAGCTGAGATGTGGTAACTGAAGTTTAACATTGAAAAATGCAAAGTACTGCATATGTGTAGCAATAACCCCAGAGTAATGTACCAACTGGGTGGTGTTACACTCAGGGTAGTGGAGGATGAAAAAGACCTGGGATTAATTGTGCAGTCAGATATGAAGTTTTCTGAGCAGTGCATACAGGCTACCTGAGAAGGTTACGGGGTATTGTCAATGATATACAGGAATTTTGGGAGCAAGGAGGTGATTATCCCCTTGTATAAGGCAATGGTCAGGTCACACATTGAGTACCCTGTACAGGTCTGGAAGCTTCATTTTAGGAAGGATGTAGAGTTGCTAGAATTTAATTTTAACTTTTTGCTCATGGTCAGTAGTTTCTTAATGATAATGTTATTATTAGATGTCTCAATTCTCAATTTTATAGGTGGTACTATTATTCAGTTCATTTAATAAAGTGGAGGTATAGAATTTTTTGCATATCATACCATAATTATTGGCTGCTTTATCAATGGTAGTAATTATAAACTTAGAGATTGTAAATCTAGTAACTGTTGCTTGATTAAGCATAAATCAAGTATCCTGGCTGGTTTAATACTTTTGAACACATAGCCTATTTGCTTTCCTAAAGCTTCATAGGTAAGTGCAATCCACATCTGGAAAGCTTCCAATGGTGTTATACTTGTATGCCAGTTTTAAATGAAATTGTATCAAGTCTGTTTCTCATTTGTTTTTTAATTAGATTTAAACTATTTTTTGTACATGGTCTAAATTTGAATCCACAGGATGTCATATTTCTTAATTCAGTGTGAGGAACTATTGCTAAATCTCCAGTTATAACATGCTTATGGTGCTCATCTAAAAATATTTGATATTTGGGGAGATAACATAAGCATTCTGCTTCATGATCACTATTGATGAGATTATTAGCCACTTGTTTGTAATTGCAGACAGTTAGTCCTATTATCTTAGTGTAACTAAAACGTATATTGATACATGGGCTAGAAATAGGCAGAGCAAAATTAAATTGCTTGATAATCTGTTCAATATGAATATTGTCCATAATTAAGTTTTGAAAAATGAAGTTTAGATATGCTTTGGTGCTTAATGATATATTACCCAATTTGAATATATCTTTCAATAAATGATTTAAATGTTGATTATTATAGCTATATGTGCTACTTATCATACCATTTTTTAAACCAAAAACAATGCCATGTATCATAGTATATTTCCTTGTGACAAGTATTACTGGTTTAAAAAAAAATGTATTGGGATAACATCTTAATTTATGTTTATTCAACTGCCACATCTTTAATGGTAGTAATGTATATAAACAGCATATATATATATATATTTTTGGTAGTTGTTGGCGCATCGGCATCTGTGGCCATAATGCACCTCCCAGGTTTTTGCAGTACTTTTGATCCAAGCCCTAGGCGGGATTCAAACTCACGACCTTTGGGTTGCCAGGCAGGTACTTTACCCAACCGGCTAGCCCGGTCGGCATAAACAGCATATAGGAATAGCTATGGGGGCATGCAGTTATTGTATAGTAGCAAATCTTTACCTACACTATTATGAAAGAAACCTAAATAAAATCTTATTGTAATAAATGAACCCCACTTTCAGAAAGGTATTGCACTGCAATATCCTCCGGAGTTACAACTGGAAAGTACCACTAAAGATAGCACTGCAGCTGCAACATATCTAGATACAGATATATATAAAATTGATAATAAATGGTATACCAAAGTATATGACAAACATAAGGACTTTAACTTTGAAGCTATTAGCTTAACTCACTGGCATTCCAATATCTCAAAAAGGATTCATGGTAACATAATTATTTCACAGAGTTTTAGATCTATAAAAAAAATAAGTAATAACATCAAAAGTATTATAGAATCACTAATAGAATTACAAGCCAAGCTGATTAGGAATGAATTCCAGAAAAGTTCATAGCAAAATATCTTAACAGGACTATAATTATCACAATTAATAAATGGCACAGAAATCATCATTATCATCAGCCATTTTCAATCCACTGCAGGATGAAGGCCTCTCCAGCAACTTTCCAGTTCCTTCTGTTTTGAGCACTGGACATCCATTTACTACCCAAAAACTCATGAATTTCATCTATCCATCTCCGCCTTTGTCTTCCAGGTTTTCTTCTAGCTCCTCTTGGGTACCATTCTGTTATTTTCTTAGTCCATCTGTCATCATGTCTTCGAGCTATGTGTCCTGCCCAAGACCATTTTAGTTCTTTAGTTTTGATAAGAATGTCCTTTACTTGAGTTTGCTGCCTAATCCATGTGTTTCTCTTCTTATCTAACAGTCTGATTCCCAATATAATTCGTTCCATTCTTCGCTGTGTAGTTCTCAGCTTCTCTTCCATTCTTTTGGTGAGTGCCCAAGTTTCACTTCCATAAGTCATGGTGGGGAGTATACATTAGTTCATTATTTTAAGTTTCAGACAACTGGGATATTGCTCTTCAGTATCTGACGATATTTCCTGAATGCTATCCATCCAAAATTTATTCTTCTCTTGACTTCCAGCCATTTATCATTATTACAGCTAATAACTTGTCCCAGATAAGTATATGACTCCACCTTGTCAATTACTGTTCCTTCAATCATTATTTCCCTTTCCGTGGCATACTTGTTTATCATTACTTTTGTTTTAGCCATATTCATCTTTAGTCCAAAATTCTTACTAACTGTGCATAACTGATTAAGATTTTCCTCTAATTCTTTGGGATCGTGGCTTATGACCACAATGTCATCTGCAAATCGTAAATGGTTTAGGTACTCTCCGTTCACACTGACTCCTTTCTGCGACCAGTCTAATCTTCTGAAAGCTTCCTCAAGGGCAGCAGTAAACAGCTTCGGAGATATTGTGTCTCCTTGTCGAACTCCTTTCTCGATTTTAAATTTCCTACTGTCTTTGTCTAGTCTAATAAAGGAGGTAGCACTCTCATATATTTTCTTCAAAATCATAATATATGGAGTATCTATGCCTTGTCTTTCCAGTGACCGAAACATTGCCTTATGCTGTATGCAGTCAAATGCCTTTTCACAATGCACAAATGGCAGGCATAATGGTATTTTATATTCATTTGCTTTCTCCATTAGCTGTGATATTACATGAAGGTTATCTATAGTTGAGAATCCTGTCCTAAAGCCAGCTTGCTCTTTCGGCTGATTCTCATCAAGTATTCTTTCTAATCTGTTAGTAATGTAGAGTAACGTACCCCTTGTGAACAACTTGTAGATGTGGGATAACAAGCTAATTGGTCTATAATTTCCAATTTCTGATTTATCTCCTTTCTTATGCAGCAAAACTATGATTGCATTATTCCACTGCTTAGGCATCACACCTTTTCTAATGCACTTTGTGAAGAGCCTTGCCAGTTTTTGTGTTATGTCTCTTCCTCTCAATTTTAAAAACTCTACAGTAACTTCATCTTCCCCCAGGGCTTTCCGATTCTTCATTTTCTTAAATGCATGTTCTACCTCATCAGGAAGAATATCGGGTATGTCGTATGTGTTGCTACTTTGCAATCCATCTTCCCCACTGCTGGTATCATTCCCTCGCTCCTTGTATAATTCTCTATAGTAGTCTTCTGCTATCTGATTTATGCCTTCTCTGTTGTTTATAAGTACACCATCGCTATTCTTCAGTTTCATTATCATTTTTCTTTCTGTATTACTGCTCATGGCTGCTGATTTAAATCCTTTGTTTTCCCTTAATGCTTGTTCTACTTTTCTTGTGTTAAATCTTCTTATGTCTTCTCTGAGTCTCTTTCTAATGGCTTTGCATAACTCAGTATACTCAATTTTCTCCCTGTCAGTGTTTTTCTTGCTCTTCATTTGTCTTCACTTGTCATGATGAACCGTCTTCGGTTCATCATGACAAGTGTTTCTTGACTAATTTTTTCTTCTTTGGATTTCTGTTTCCCTATAGGTTTCTTGGGCTTTATCACTTTCAGAAATTTGTAATATTCCTCGTTGATATCTTGGTCCTGAGCAGTCTGCAGAAGCTCAAACTTGTTCTTAAGTTCCAGTACATACTGCTTTTTCTCCTCCTCTGTTATCTCAAAGACCTTTGTATTATTTACTCGAGTCACTTTTTTCCTTTCCTTTCCTATATTTATATCAAGTGTACATCTTACCATTCTTTGATCACTTCCAACATTTACCTTATTCAGGACGGTAACATTATTCACGATATATCTTCTGTTAGTGAGGATGAAGTCGATTTCATTAGTTGTTAATCCATTTGGACTCTTCCATGTCCAATTTCTGTTCACCCTTTTCTCGAAAAAAGTGTTCATTACTGACAGTCCTTGAGATTCTGCAAATTCCACAAGTCTTTCGCCTCTTTTATTTCTTTCACCAATTCCAAAATTTCCTATAGTTCCTCTTTCTGTGCTGTTTTGCCTTTTTCCAACCTTAGCATTGAAGTCCCCCATAATAATAGTATAGTGGGTTTTCTGCTCATCTAGAAGACTCTCAATTTCGGTGTACATTTCTTCAACCTCTTCATCATCATGGCGCGATGTTGGTGCATAAATCATTATAATCTTTAGCTTGTACCTCTTAGAAATCTTGAGTATTAGAAATGTTGTTTTTAAAATCTTTATGGATGAGAAACCCAACTCCACCTTCACTCCTTTCACTGTTTCCATTAGTGTACAGCAGATTTCCACTTGATAAACTTATAAGTGATTCATTTCTTCTTCTTGTTTCAGCCAAACCGATGATATTCCAATTCACATTTTCTAATTCCTTTTCCAGCTCTAATATCCTGTCTTCACCGATGAGTGATCCTACGTTATAACAAGCTAAGTTCAGTTTCCGTGCATGGCAGCCTGGTCGTACCCAGGGATTCTTAGTACCCTCTGCTTCCACTCTGATCCTCTCGCTGCCGTAAGAGGGAGAGTGAAAGCTGCTGGGGACTGAGGGCCATTTGTATTGTTGTGCTCTCATATGCTGGAGGGTTTGGTCTTTTCCTCTTCACGCTGACCAGGCGTCTTGAAGAGAACCACTCTACACGTTCGTTGCCACCTAAATGACGTAACAGGGCTTACCATCGAGCAGGTGTGCATGAGTGGATTTTAGGGAGGCAGGCCAACCGGACTTCTCCTAAATCTTCTGTAATAGAGAGATATTGGATCCATCAGTGTTTTAGGCTGAGTGTTTGATAACACACAGGATAACTGTTCCCCTCTAAGGGGCTTAGAGGGGAACAGGTATCCTGGCACAGAAATATTAATCCTAAATTAGTTATAGCTGAAGTACATAAAAAATAAAATATGACAGTCACATTTATTCTCTCTGTTCTCGCCAAGGTCATTTTGAGAGCTCGTAGATATGCATATAATAGGCACTTCCCTTGGAGCATATTACATATAGCTTACACTATAGAAAGGTTGTACCTATATTTGTTCTAAGGGCAGTAATTAATTTTTGAATTGAATTATTAAGCATTATTCACTCATATTAGGGTACCAACTAATTTCTTTCAAAGTGAGTTAAAATAACAGCCATTTTCAGCTGTTTTCTGTAATTGCTACAATTCAGCTTTCCACAATTAGCAATATTTCATGCTATTTTGACAATTATATACTATTGTCGGTTATTTTCTGCTACGAGGTCAGTGCTGTTTAGCTATCTATTCTCAGTAGTTTTCCAGCACTTTCAGTTATTTAACTAGTTATTTAAGTTATTTAACTTCAATTTTTACACAATTTATAACTGTTACTCAGTTTTTACCTATTTATAACTATTTTCATTTTTACGCAATTTATATTAATTCTAGCAATTTTCTATCGTTATCTTCGATTGAGTCAATTATTTATTTAATTGGACAAAGTAACCAAAAATAGGAGGGTGCTGCTATCTTTCCTTGTCTTATCTTGCAGCACTGTCTTATATTTGCACAATTTCTAATATTGTATGCTATGGTCAGTTATTTATTTTGGTTTTCAATTTTTTCAATTTCAATTTCTACTATTTTCTGCCTTTTTCTAACATCGTAGATAGTTTAATTATTTAATTTTTCCACATTTTCAGATATTAAACTTATTAAATATTTAATTGTCATATAATAACCAAAAGTGAGAGGGTGCTATGGTCATTTTTTATCCTATATCAGGCGGCAAACTGAGTTATAAATCCTTTAACTATGTTGTTCACAGCGAGAAGGTATTGTTCATTTTCTATTTATTTAATATCTTGACAGAAAGCTAATTCTGATTTTCTATTTGATCTACTATTTCAGTAATGGCTCATTTATTCTTATTATTTCCAAAAACTAATGTTCAATATTATGCCTTTATATTATTTTTATTCTATATTGTATTATTTTTATTTATATTATTTATATTATTTTTACAAAAAAACTTCTAATAAATAATGTATTTTCTATTCATTATTGGATGTATAAAATAAAGTACATCAGGTATTCTAAAATTTCTTCTATTTTACTTCAAATATCACTACATACTGTAATACCAGGGTCCTTACTAAAAGGTCAGGCAGTTACGCTCCTGGTAAATCTGAAGTATCTATATAGTATGCTGTTTCTATGCTTTTGCTTTCATTTTGCTAACTCTAAATTTTTATACCTCAAAATCTATTAGAGCAATCTGTGGGAAATTGAGGTCTATTGCTATCCTTATTCCTCCTCCTGTTCACCTTAATTTTGGCATAAGCTTCCCTTTTCACTACATAAATAAATAGTACTAATAAAAATTAATAGTTGGTACTCACTTTCATTATTTTTGTTTCATTTCCATTATTTTTTCACTGCTATCTGTCAGGCTAACAGTTATTCTGCCAGTTTGCTGCTAAATTTAACATATAATACATTATTATATTACAATATTGAAATTACATTCTTAGTATATTTTAACCCGGACAAATTGGCAAACAGAAACAGACAGCCTCAGCCAATTACTGAGAGGATGTATTGAGTGGAGCTAGACCTAGTTAACGTTCCATTCAATGTATCCATTAATGAATAATTTGCTATATTGTCATTTATTTTTATTATTTTATTATAATTTATATGTTTATTTATAGGGTACAACAATGAAGTCCAACTTCGGTTACCTAAATACTTGGCCTTATAGGTATATTTTTCACCCCAAATATTTATATTCCAAATTCTTATTAAATTTCATCTGTTGTATAATTCCCTTAGTATTCAGTTTAATAAATAATGTAATATATGTTTTACAGACTGATGTAATGTTCAATCATTATTTTGATGGAATTAATCTGTTCTGATATTCTTTTTCTGTTTTGATAATTCTGTATTTTTCTACATGATTTCACATATGTTTATATATATATATATATATATATATATAGAGAAAAATAGGTAATGAATGTGACTAGTAATGAGTAGGTGATATAATAAACCGGAAGTCGAAACAATAGAATAAAACTGGAAATCAAAGTCGTATAATAGACCAATTGTACCTGTAAAAATAAAGGTAAAAGCAATATATTAAAAAATAATACGTTAAAAGTTGTATGCTGCTAATTCAATGATTTTAATCTTTCTCAAGGGTCAGCCGTCAAAACCAAAGAAAGTACAGCAAGAAGTAAGGCCTCTGTTTCTAACATGAAATATATACATAGCATGTGGTAGATATAAAGAAACCAAGTTATAATATGAGTGTGTATGGAAGCCAGGTTAAGAGTAGCAGTATATATCTGAAATGTTGACGTATATTTCATGTCTGACCCGACAGAGGCAGAGAAATGATAAGTAGTAAAAATTACTAAATGCAGAAAGTAAAAGGTAACCGAATATGTATCAAATACTATTATACTATATATATATATATATATATATATATAATGTGCAGTTCTGCAGTGTATATGTTGCATTTAGGGAGAATTTACTCAGACATAGTAACATCTGGAAAGACAACAGCAGATCCTATACACGATTCAGACTTTGATGAATCTGTGTAAAATGGCACAAGGTCATTTTACACAGATGGATGAATGTTCACCTCAGTGTGCTGAATAGAGCTGCAGGTAGACAGATAATGGAGCATCAAACTTTACTCAGTTCTTAAAGGAAAAGCTGCATGCTGGAACATGAACATTGCAGGGTGGAAGGGTTTGCTGTGCTGTTTGGGCAACCTTGTCTATCATAACATGTAAATCTTATGTAGTGCTTGGACACGAATACTAAAAGGACAATTGGCAGTCTGATGGGTTTTGTATAAGTTTTCCCAACATGGCTCAAAAAGAGATGTCCATGTGGGATGGTGTCTGGCAGAGATTTCAGTTTTAAAACATATTTTAGAGACAACTGTTTAGTGGGTTACTGTCAGTGGGTTGAAGCAATAACAGTTGTTCATTTGCTTCCATATACAAACTCTGGGTAGTAGATATTCAAAATGCTCCAGCAGCAATATGGATAGCCTGATGATGGATGAGGTCCAGTCATCAATGGACACTGTTTCTTGTTGATGCATATACCTGGAACCTGGAATATTTTTTATATTGTACAAGTGCATGGTAGATGCAACTAAGGTGCATTGGTGCACACTCCAAGAAGTAGAGGAGAGAGCACTTTTTATTCACTCCATACAAAGTGCACTTGTGCATTTTGTATCCGAGTTGACGGATATGTTTAAGAAAAGTCAACTTTTTATCAATTATGAGTTGCAAGAATTTTGTGTCTAGCACTACCGAAATAGCATTTTGTCCAACCTCAATTCGGGTTCAGGATGAAGATTACATGTACAAGAAAAATGTATGTAAGTGGTCTTTTTCCCCAAGAACCTGTATCCATTAGTCAATGCCCAGGAGTTAAGGCAATCAATGATTTGTTACTTTGTTACTTACTAGTGTTTTCTTTCAATAACTCTCATATTACATGACTGAAAAAATATGTTAAAATTATCAACAGAGAGGGCACTATTTACAGTTGGAGGAAGTTGTTCTGTAATGGAATTTACTCTGATGGTGAAGAGTGTAATGCTTAAAACTGATCTTTGCAGTACATCCTCTTCTTGGCAAAAGGGATGAGAGAGTGTGGATCCTACACGAACTTGAAAATACCGATTGGCTAAAAAGTTTTTAAAAATGGCAAGATGCTTTCTAAGAGCAAGGCTACATGTTTTTTAAAATGCCAAATCTCCAAGTTGTATCATACTCTTTTTTCATATCAAAGAAAACACATGCACGCACGCACACACACACCGCACGCACGCATGCACATGCACACACGCACACGTATTGTTCTTGTTTTAAGAAAGCATCCAAGATGGATATTTCCAGGTCCAGAGTACCTGTATTTTCAGAAGCCACACTGCATGCTGGAGAGGAGATTATTTGATTCTAAATACCATATAATATGAGCATTGACCATTCTCTCCAGGATTCTGAACGAACAGTTAGTCGGAGTGACAGATTAATAGTTGTTAGGAATTTCAGGGTCCTTTCCTGCCTTAGCAAAAGCAAGAATGGTTGCCTTGTGTCAGGCATCTGGAAACTGCTCTTCAATAAAGATTCTGTTATACTGAAAGAGCAGGCGATCCATAGATTTTTGAGAAAGGTGCTTAATCATTTCATAATGAATGCCATCTGGCCCAACAGACTTACCTTAGAAATGGTCAGAGCTGTTTTTAGTGCCTCTATAGCGAATGGCCCATTGTAGGGATAAATGCCCTTTGATGTGAAATTAAGTGCCTGTTTTTCATTTTTGTTTCAAGACCAGGAACTCTGGGGAATAAGATGATATCACAGAAATTTAGAAAATTAACAAACCATTAAACAAAGTAACAAACCATTGAGTAACAAACCCCAAGAACATTACCTATTGTGGTTGGCCCTGCAATATTGCATTCATTATACTCTAGGATTAATGAAGGGTGAGATGTGTATTTTCCTTCAATTTTATGGATTTTATCCCAGATCACCTTAGTGCCAGTGAACTCGGTAATAGATGATGTGAAGCAGACCCATGATTCCTTTTGACTATGACAGCAAATGTAGCATGCTTTGGCTGATGCATGTTTAAAGGCTTGTTAATGGTTTGTTACTTTGTTTAGATTGGCCATGGTAGGATATTGTTGGAATATTCCCTAAGCTTGTTTTGAGCCTTTTCTGCTGTTGTGCATTCTGCATTCCACCATGATTTGGGAAAAGATGGAAACCAGATGTATGTTTTTAGAATGACAGTTGCATGAACAATATTTTCTGTGATGTATGTCACTGCAACGCTGATAGGCTCCCAATTGACTGCAGTGATGTTAAACTCTGCCAGATGTTGAAAGGCAATCCAGTTAGTCTGATAAAATATCCACCACAGTAACCTTAAAGGAAGACACAGTCTCCCACTAATTAGGGTGTTTATCACAGGAAAGTGGTCACTTCCATATGGGTTCTCCTCCACCTCCCAAATAAGTGAAGGGAAGAGAGAGAAGGGGAGCAGATAGAAAGATTAATGGCAGAAACTGTATGGGTAGGCATGTGTAAGAAGGTGTCAGTTCCCACATTTAAAAGGGAGAGGTTACTGTCAGTGGGCATAAGCTCTATGACACATCACCTTCTATTAATATTAAAATTACCCCAGAGGGTATTATGGCCGTAAAAATCTCCAAGAAGCAGGACAGGGGAAGGCAGCTGCACAACGAGATAACAGTCTGGGAGATGTTAGTCTCAGGTGGAAAATAAATCAAACAGACTGTTAATAAAAACCCTATCATAAGAAAATTGCTACTGTTTCTACGTTGGTGGAAAGAAACACAGGTTGAAATGGGCCTGGTTGCCCACAAGGATAGCAACTTCTCCACGGACAGATCCATCCCCAGTTCTGTACTTATGTATGATAGTAGCATTATGAAAGGAAGGGTTTTCATTTGCCTTCAAGTATTTCTCCTGCAAGCAAAAGCAAATTTGCTCATGCTTTTGCAGGAGTGCTTTGATATCATCAGTATTTTGATGGAATTTAAAAGATGGAATTTAATTTGGGCTTGATGAATCTGTTGATTGGCTTCTGCACTATTCAGGGCTTGTTTTTCTCAGCAGCCTTGGATTTATCTTTTTTGGGGAAGTTGGGATGCTGTCTTGGGTTCATTTCTTCCTCTGAAAAAAAGTTCATGACTGAGTCTTCTGTCACCTCCTTCTCCCTCTACATTCATTTCTTCTTGAGGTGGTTGGGGTGGTTTTGACTGCTTTTCCTTGCCATGCTCTTTTGGAGGAACTGCTGCAGCAGGAGGTATTGATATAGGTGTGGCAAATGATTGGTGCTTTTGAGTTGGTTTTAATGAACTCAATAAATGGTAGGCAAGAGGAGTGAATGACTCTGATGGCAGTACGGTCATCCTAAATGATGTTTATGAAGTTTGTGTCCTAAATGATGCAATTTGCAGAAACCTTCTCGACATATGAAGGCTTTCCACTTTGGTTGGATGCATTTTCTGGCCTCTTTGGTTTTCTTTTGTTTCCATCTGCCACTGGCATGTTTGAGCATATGCAGGGTGCCCTTCTTGGTAATTTGTACAAATTGCCTTAGAAGCTAAACATTCTTGGCTCTCATGGTCTCTGACACCACTTTGAGCACAGGCAGGGGAGCCATAATAAGCCATTTGCGAGTGGTTGTACATAATGGCATTTAAAACAGCTTAGTGGATTGGGAATGTAAATCCTTACTGGGCAGTTTAAGGAGCCTGCCTTGATGGAACTTGGAGGATGTAGGGGTGTTAAACTTTAGGATGTGAAATTGCATATGAACAAGATTCCCATCCTTTTCACTTGACAGCTGTCACAATTTGATATTTCAATTCAGAGCAGATTTCTTCTTCAAAAACATGAAGTAGATCCCACTATGATAAGACACACTGAGAAGGGTTCAGAGTTTTATGGAGGGTTAAGATGACAGGTATTTCCCACATCAATGTGGCTTTCAGAATTTTCTGGACATGTTTTGAACTTGCAGCCTTAACTAAAATGTCTACAGAATGTAGTCTTTTCATGGATTTTGGAGATCCTGCCAACCCTTCTAATTCTTTCTGGATGAAGAAGGGTGACAGTTTCCCAACTACCTGCTCTCCAATAGCATGGAGAATGAGGAAAAGTCACTGATGGTGGCCTATCCTCAGTTCTAGGTCTTTTTGAATTAGTGCTATCAGTGTTGTCTGATTGTTCAGGTAGGGGGGCCTTGTTTGGGCTCCAGAAGAAAAAGAAGGATTTATATTACTCATATGAGTAAAATAAAAATTTCTGATGCCCTAAGTACTTCACCCATCCACCACGGGATACTCACTTATGAACTAGCAGGTACTGTGTATGCCAATGAGATGCCAAGTTCTCTTAGAGCATATCATATTTCCAATAAGCCTTGACCCTGTCCCAGGGAAGAAGGCTTATTGGAATGCAGTTGACCCTAGCAGTAAGAACCATCCTTCAATTGATCTCAGTTGAGCCAGTTCAAGATCTCCCATCTTGTCGAAGCAGAGGTCAATGTGGTGTATTAAGGCTGAGCCCCTCAACTACCAGGATCCCCTTTCAGCGTTTCCATGGGTTACAGTGCAGAGCTGCACATGCCGCACTCCAATGACATAACCCCAGAACCAAGGTATGGGCATTGGATCCCAGCGATGTTAATCTCGAAGCACAGCAGCATTACTGGGAGGGTTAGGTGAAAGTGATGGTGGTAATGATTTGAAGTACATAGCAAGGTCAGGTCATTCTTGCATTGCAGTACTTGTAGAATATGATGAGAGAGAGAGAGAGAGAGAGAGAGAGAGCACTTAAATTGATTTGTAAAGACTGATGCATCAAGACTTGGGAAATGTACACAACAGTAGGAACAGGTTTTAACGTTTAAAACAATTCTGGACAATCTGGGATAAGAAAATTTTGTGCCATATGGATTCCACAAATGCTAATGAGACATCACAAGGAGCAGAGAGGGCAGACCTGTGCCAATTTTCTGAGTAGTAAGAAACTACTGGTGATAATTTTCTTGCCACAACTGTCACTGAAAGCTGAGACCTGGTATATCACTATGAGCTGGAGTCAAAGTAGCATAATGGTGGTAGTGGAGATTCACTGATAAAAAAAGAAATTCAAGAATCAGACATCCACTGGAAAAACCATGTGTTCAGATTTTTTGGGACAAAACAGTCATTATCTTTGTGCATTTCACACGACCAATTCTTCTTGCTATGTAGAGACACTGAAGAAACTCAAGACATTATTTCCACATCATGTCTTGAGCTTTTTTCACTCTTCCAAGAGTGAGACCATAGAAAAACAGAAAATTTTTCCTTCAGCATAACAATGCCAGACTCTATACAAGCATCCTGACGAGGGAGACCATTTTGGAAATCTGGTGAATTGTTCAGCCATACAATCCCATACAATCCTGACATTGCCCCATTAACTTTCACCTGTTTGGTCCAGTAAAGGATGATCATCATGGGGAACACTTTTTTGAAGATGATGCTTTCACTACGGCCATAAAGGAGAGGAACCTGAAAGTTGACAGTAAATTTTACAAGAGAGGAATGTAGGTTTCAGTTCAGCAGTAGAGAAAATATATACTAAATGGTGATGAATAGGTGGGAAAATGGGTAATCAGTTGGAGAGTGTAACATACAGTTTAAAATGGCATACTTGCAGTGATATTCAAAAATACCACTGCAATACCCTCTAATAATACCTCTGAATGCCCTCAAATTTAAGGAAGAATTTGTTTAATTCTTCCTTAAATTTATTTAAACTATCCACTTTTGCAATACCAAAAGGAAGTTTCTTCCAAAAATCAAATCCTATGGCTGAAAGCAAATTTCCACTAACTATCCTGCAATCAACTTTTCTCAATTTAAATTTATGCACCTATTTGTGTTATTTGAACAAGAGTAAAGATGGCATCAACATTTAGCTTACTCAATCTACTCAAAGCCTTAAAACATCTTAATCAGATCTCAGGTGTCTAGTTTCCAGATACTGCAATTTGCAAAATTGAAGTCTTTCTTGGTAAGAGTACTCTTTTAGTCTCCTCACTAATCTCATTGCTCTTCTATGATCCACTGCAAAAGAACCACATCCTTCCTAAATTGAGGCTTCCAGACCTGTATGTAGCACATATATGATGTGGTGGCTTCATCACTACCATATACAACGGAATAACCACCTCCGTATCCCTGCTGGAAAAATTCTTGTATATCATTGACAAAACCCCATGAGCTGCCCCAGCAATCCATCTGCACAGGTCAGAAAACTTCATACCTGACTGCAGAATTACCCCCACCTCCCCCCAGGTCTTTTTCATTCTTCATTCCCTTCAGTGTGGTAGAATACAATTTGCACATTGTGTTACTTTGGAAATAATGGTACTCTTATGACTACCACTGCATTTAACAAATGTAATGGTACACTTTCATAACAAATGTAATGGTACATTTACATAACAAATGCAATGTTAAATTTCAATTTAACATTGCATTTGTCAATGTTAAATTTCAATTGCCATTTCTCAGCCCATCTGCCTAATTTTTCTACATCTTGCTGCAGTAGCATACCCTAATTACTGTGATTAACCACCCTGTGAACCTTTGTATCATTTACAAACTTAAGACAATAAGTCTTCATCAATTAATAAATACTGAAAACCACAATAGGCCCAGCACTGAATCCCAGGGGACTCTACCAATAGCATTAGTGTCAAGCAGAGCAGCACCCACTGATAACCACACTCCGTGTTCTTCTTCTTTCTCAACCATCCCTTTATCCACAGCAGTAACTAGCCTCTAATGCCACCTCTCTGCACAGTTTGTACAGAAATCTTTCAAGTGGAATAGCACCAAAAGCTTTTCTGAAATTGAAGTACAGTCAGTCCTCGTATAGCACGATAGTTGTGTTCCTAGAAATCCTTGTGCAATATAAATAACAGGCTCTATGGGAAAAATAGGGTTAGGTGCCGACCACCCAAGACTGAACACACATTTGTAACCAAAACATTAAATAATTGTAATAAAATACATGTTCAAAACACGTCCAGAATTTTCTGGACATGTTTTGAACTTGCAGCCTTAACTAAAATGTCTACAGAATGTAGTCTTTTCACGGATTTTGGAGATCCTGCCAACCCTTCTAATTCTTTCTGGATGAAGAAGGGTGACAGTTTCCCAACTACTTGCTCTCCAATAGCATGGAGAATGAGGAAAAGTCACTGATGGTGGCCTATCCTCAGTTCTAGGTCTTTTTGAATTAGTGCTATTAGTGTTGTCTGATTGTTCAGGTAGGGGGGCCTTGTTTGGCCTTCAGAAGAAAAAGAAGGATTTATGTTACTCATATGAGTAAAATAAAAATTTCTGATGCCCTAAGTACCTGACCCATCCACCACGGGATGCTCACTTATGAACTAGCAGGTACTGTGTATGCTAATGAGATGCCAAGTTCTCTTAGAGCATATCATATTTCCAATAGGATATGCTCTAATTTATAGTCGTAATAAATTATTTTGTTACGACTATTATTGTAATAAACAATTATTGTATCGCACAATTATCGTAATAAAATATGTAAGTATTTTATTATGACTATTATGAATAAAATATTGCTAATGCTTTTGCTTTTATCATAAACAAACTTGTTTTTTTGTTTGATTTTCTATCCAAACAGATGACAGTTGTTCCATCTCTTCTAATTCTTTGTGTCTTGATCTAATGTATTTTAATTACACTTGGAGTTTCCTGCAATGAAAGTTGTTTTAATTTTCTCTGCATTCTTTCTAATTCTCGGCATTGCCTCATTTAGGCCAGTAGCATGAGCAATATCACATGGTCTTAATTTCGTTCAAAGTGTTTCAAAATTTCATATTTTTTCTTTATCAACAGAGGCAGACTGGTCATAAGCTTTACCAGGGAAACCCCGGTGGTCCGGTGTATTTTGGCCATAAACGCTAGTATGAGGCGGCTACAAATTTTCCCGGGTAAGAATTTTTGACCCAGTCCGTCTGTGCTTATCGATATTACTTTTCTTTTTCTCTATGAATCTGTAGTGTCTTCACCAGGACGCTTCCTTTTCACACCTTTTAAGTATGTTACTCATTTTTAGGGAATAAAGCACAATTACAAAATGAGGAGACACGCTTGATACACATAAACAAAGCTGCGTGCGTGTAGCAACTGAATAAACAACACCGTAAAGGGAAAGACACACTAACACCTCACTAGCTCACATTTTACTAAAGCACATTTCTAGGGGTTACAACCATAAAACAATAAAAACTATTTCCAGCTGTGTTTCTGCTAGTTTGTTATTTGGTTTTTTTTTTTTTTAGGAGCATTAGCAACTAAGGCCATATTATTCCGGGGATATGCGATGGTCATTTCCTGACCTTTCGTATTTGGTGGTCACTGGCTCGAACCCCGGTCTAATCAAGAAGCGTGTGCTATGCACTACCCACCTGGCTACAGAGGTGCCGTTTCTGCTAGTGGAATCTGTTATCAACTGGTAGTAAACTCGATCTAATTGCATTTGCAATAATACCGATAGCTGGAATTGTGTGGGTTTTTACGTTATTATGGCGAAAAGCATTTCCCCTTCACTGATATAAAAAACATAAATACATTTTCAGAATCTTCTCTTCATTGCTATCGTGTTGTGTTCAGTTGGGGCGATTCTGCATTCAACTGCCATTTCTTGTAAACACAAAAGCAAATTGTGCATAAACGACTTCGGTTCGTGTTATATACGATATCATTCTCCTATTTATAAATCATGTATAATTGAATTCGTGTAGTGTAAACACGTGTTATACGAGGACTGACTGTATATGATGTCAAAATTATTTCTTGCATCCAGTTTCACTGTTACTGTTTCATATTACCTGATCAGATTGGTCAGGCAAGATCATCCTTCAACAAATCCATACTGTGATTGCCATATTGCATTGTGATTGCATTGCTTTGTAGATGGTCCTTCATTACTCCTTTAAAAAGTGATTCCATTATCTTCCTCTGAAAAAAAGTGTACAGTGTCAAGTGCACAGGTCTGTAATTACTCCGTTCACCTTTTGATTCCCCTTTGTGAATGGGGTAGATATTTGCACATCTATAGATCCACAGAGATCTCCCTTGAATCCAAGAATGGTCTCAAAGGTTTTTTTATTTCTTTTGCTGCCTCTTTTAATTTAATTGGACAGATCTCATCCGTCCTGTGGTGCTTTATTTACTTTTAGCTTCAACAATTTCTCCTCCACTTTCCTGTCAGTTTTCACAAAATTAGTTAGCTCTCTACTAGAATTTCATATACTTCTGACATTACCATCCCTAAAACATTACTCACATGTGAATGGAGATGCAAAATATCTATTCAGTCTGTCAGCAACCTGAACAGGATCATCAACAGTTATACCGTTTATATCTAGTGGACCAAAGTGATTCATCCCTTTCCTTCTAGTGTTAATATAAGTAAAGAAGACCTGCTACTTTTCTTTGCATTCTTTGCCAGAGATTTCTTGTAACTTGCCTTAGCTTGCCTAAACCCTCTTCATGACTTGATTGCATACTGATTTATATTTTCCGTAGGTTTCTGTATCTTCTGATAATTTACATGCATCTAATGTATTTTTTCTCTGCCACTAGGCTCAACAGTATCAGTTAATCTGACATCAATTCAGATCTAAGCCTTGAACAGTATCTTGTATTTCTAAATAATGTTAATAAATAAGTTAATTGGTAATAAAATTCTGAATTATAAACTAACAAATATCAACAAACTTTGAAAATATATTCTCCTACACTTGCCTCATTAGCAGCAGCAGTAAGAGGTAGAGGCTGATTCAACTGGTCACCTATTCCAAGCGCTAAATGTAAGTCTTTCTGCATATGCTGTAGAGGCATATTTGTTGGGAATGTGCCTTCAATTATTGCTGAAGAAGAATAAAGTTTCAAAATTATAATTCAAAGTCCCTTTAAAGATAAACAGAATATTTCATTAATAAATAATTTCAATAAATAAAAATTAATTTAAAATGTTTAAGTTTTTAAATCAAGATTTTTTGAAAGATTTACAACTAGAAAGATTTGTATGACTTAACTTAGCAAAATAAACTTACAAAAGTATAATTTTGCCTTCATAGTTAAAATTTATTACTTTAAGGCACTTGTAAGCAGTTCTTACATCCAAAAATGGTGCAGTAAAGAATTTCATCATACAGCTTTTTAAAGGTTAGTCTCCAAAAATCATAAATCATAATTAAGATGGTTGAAGACCACACAGGACAAATGTAGTTTGTTTTCTGAAGGAACATATTAATTATAGGGTCATCTCTAATTGACATCCAGAATGATATAGAATCAGATAGTACCAACTGTCATACTTGCTGCATCTGAAGATCAAAAGTGTGGTAAGTACTCTGCTGCTTGTCACTAGTGGTCAGAGGTTAATAATCTAAACAAAATTTTGAAAATTTAAAAATTGAGTTTAGATTTATTAACCCTCTGACCAATAGAGCCTAGTGCATCCTTTCACTTTTCATTAGATCTATGCTGTCAAAATGTGTGGAGAAAAATTAAAAATACACTAAAAAAATTTGATGTATTTTTAATTTTTTGTTGGTGGAATGCAATTATCTTCTATGTCTTAATTTACTTTAGTTTCAACTAAAATTATATAAAGTCACCAGTACCAGATAGTGAGATAAGACATCAATTCATCAAATAAAAAGTAAGTCATCAAATATTGATAAATCAGCATATCATTTTTGTTTGTTTATTTGCTTTGGGTTTTTAAGGTGCATCACTTACTGAGGCTTTAGTGAGCCAAACTCTGTAATCTGGGACTTTTATTCAGAATATTTGTTTACCAGCCTATTCATATGGTATAGACCAGTGGTTCTCAAGCATTAGGGTCACAACACAAATTTGCAGGGGTTGAGTGGTCTTTGCTAGTTCAACGATTTTTTCCTCATTCTCTCAATCCTTGACTACACTGTAGTGGAATAGTCAATACAATAATTATAAAATGCAAACATTTAAGCAAACATTTGAAAAGATACCCAAAACAGTTTTTTTTTAACTTAGTATTTATCTGTATGCAACTATGCCAGTCTCATTTTGTATGGCTGTGTGGAACGAGCCATTGTTAAGATCCAAGACATTAAATTTCTACAATAAAATTCTAAGAGACACTGTATATTTTAACACCATGTATTTCCATGCAGACAGTCCTTAGCATTGTTGTGCTTTTTGCCTTGGTTGCCATATCAGATTTTATTATAAGTGAATTCCATCTCAGATTTTATTGTAAGTGAATTCCATAAGTCCAACATAATCAAGTATAATCTTGTTTGAAATGAGGTAGGGTTACTTAACTTGTTAACTTTAATTGAAGTGGAGCTAATTTTATACACTTATAATTTTTTAAACTTTTTAATATAAAAAAATCGTGTATTATTTTCGATTTCAGCAAACACCCTTTTAAGCATCAAAAGCAATTAAGCCTTCAAGTGTGGGTTCACTAGTATTTTGAAAAGGGGAAGACAAAGCCTCAGTGTGTTGTCTGAATGTCAGTTCTATCAATGGAACTGTTGAAACAAGCTGGAGCGGCATCTTAAAAAAAAAAAAAAAAAAAGACGCTAAACTGCAGCCATTATCAACCCACTACAGGATGGAAGCCTCCTCAACAATTCATGTTGAGGGAAATGGACCATAATCTGCCACGCTGGTCCAGTGCGGGTTGGCAGATCGACCATATTTAGCAGTCAGGGGCTTGAACCCAGGTCTACTCAAGGAGTGTGTGATACTGCACTCCCGCCCCTGACCACTCAGCTATGGAGGCCTCAGCGGCACCTTAAGAGACACCATCTCAAACTTTCAAACAAAGACTGATTACTTCAAGCTGAAAGAAGAGAATTTGAAGCAGCAAAGGCTAGACACCTATGGTGATTCTGGCATTTCGCATAGGGCTCATCATTCAGCACTGAAAGCAAGTTACGAGGTTTCTTTACTTATTGCGCAAAAAAAGAAACCACACACCACTGCTGAAGAACTCATAATTCCAGCAGCAAAATTAATGTTGTGAACTATTAATTAAAATTAATTAATGGTGCACAACATGCTTGGTAAGGAGGAAGCTGAATTATTGGACCTGTTGTTGTTATTTGGTTTTTAGGAACATTAGCAACTAAGGCCATATTGCTCCGGGATATGCGGTGGTCATTCCCTGACCTTTCCGCCTCCTCCGTATTTGGTGGTGACAGGTTCGAACCCTGATCTAATCAAGAAGTGTGTGCTACACACTGCTGCTCCTTCCCACCTGGCTACGGAGGCGCCTTATTGGACCAGATCTCACTGAGTAATTCAACAGTGAAATGACAAATTTTTGATACTGCAGATGATTTTAAGGAGCAACTGATTGGGGAGCTACAAACAATCATAGCGTGGAGTATTCAAATCGAAGAGAGTATTCCAAACAAACGATATCCCTTTCTGAGGTATTTGAATAGCATCTAGTTTGTGGATAGTCATGGTTTGTTGAAGGTCAATCTGCAGAGAAAACAATGCAACAATCTGAAACAGTGCAGATGCTATGCATTCTTATCTTAATCAGACAGCACAGATGGCAGGAGAAGAAGTTGAAATTTCCACTGGTAGTTGTTCCACTGATCTCAGTAAGGATAGGAACATGCATTGTATCTGTCAGAGCATCATATCAAGAATGCTGATGCAGCAGCAATGCAGAAGATACCCTAAGTTTTCTCTTAAACATCAACACAAATGATGAAACCTGGTTTCCTGTAAGACCCTCAAGGTATGAGCTGCAAGCCAAAAGTTCCTTGACTGGTTCAATGATATTTTAGTTTTGCCAACATAAATAAATAGCCCTACAATATACACAAGAGATCTAATATAACTGTTGTATGGTGTAAATATTATGTAGAATGATGTTGACCATTCCACATAATATTTACACCATACAACAGTTCTCCACATATTATTGACTGGGCTAATACCGCAGGACACATAAAATCACACAATTCCAAAAATATCCTAATTAACATGCAGTGATAAAAGTTCTGCTAATCCAATGAATAAAGCACTTGTTGCAGCAAGCAGATTCTATGTGTAGTTACAATGACACAAATTGACAAAAGCAGTATTATGATCTAGGAGAAGGGTTCTCAAATTGAGTCAATCTTCTTCTCAGGGAGTTGCGATGATTGTTACAAAATAATATTAAAAACAACCTTTAAAATTAGGCATAAAGAGAGTAAACTACATATTAAATTTTTTTGATAGTAGCAGTAGGAGGAGAGGAAGACACAAAAAAGAGAGGGAAGAGAGAGGGTCAGAAGTTCAAGAACTACTGATCTGGGAACTAACTTGCCAGGAATCATTGGGCCACCTTGATATGTGTGCACCAATAAATAAGAGTTGTGGATCAAGTGAACACTGCAGATCAGGTGCACTGTTGGCATCTGTCAGCAGGACAAGGTACAGTGCCATCCTGCATCACACTAGAAATGTGCAGATGCAGACCATTTAGAAGCTTTTGTTCTCCTATCCAGGTGAGCAAAATCCAAATATCTCATTACAGCAAAATATTTACACAATGAAATTGAACATGCAGGCTGTGGTACTGAACTGCTACAATACCACAGTTATCAGATGGTCTGCAGGATCAGACCTTGTAAAAGCCATTAGGAGAAGACATATGAAAAGGTATTTTAAATCCAAAAAAACATTGCAGAGTACATTAATATAAAATTACACATTTACAAAAATTTTAAAATACCTCTTCCTTTTTCTCTAATAGCTGGACAATTGAGTGCACCCAATTCTAGGACCTCCACCATATCTTTCAAAGAAAGGCCAGTTCTATCTGCTAGAGCCATTGCTTCTGCTAGACCAGCTAGCATAGTCCCAAGGATCATGTTGATAACCAGATTCATTTTGCATCCACTGCCTATTTCACCTGAAAGCAACAATAAAACTTTATCATTCCAAATACGCAAACAAACATGAACCAAATTTGAAATCCTGATTAAGAATAAACTGTGATCAGTAGTGGTTTTAGCAGTTTATGACACTACGTAGGAATACTATTTTTAGTCTAGCAGGTGTAAAAATATATCTTTATCATTATTACCTGCAAAGAAAAATTAACTGACAACTACATTAGATGTTAATTATGAGTTCTAATTTATACTTTTACTTTCACAAAACAAAAACAAAGGTGTTTCTTTAGAGAATTAATTTTAAAAGATATTGAAAACAAATATCTCACTGTTAAGGGCTGTTAGTTGGCTAAAGTTAACTTTAGACCAAGCGAGGGGGGTTCTTAACTAGGGAGATACACCTCTCTATAAGAGAGGAGGCCTCCCAAAATATATCAAAATTTCTTTTTGTTTCAACAATTTTTTTTTTTTTTCATCTGTTAATTTTCAAGTTGTTGTAAAGCACAAAGTGGCTTTAAACAGCCAAAACTGAACCTTCTAAAAACTGTTTTTTCCCATGCATTTAATTTAATTTAATAATAATTTCTCCCCCGATAGTATACTCCACCTTGTCACAGTGGAAGGAGGGGGGGTGCTTGCATGTCCCAATGACCCGGAGAGCTAAGTCGGCAGTAGCTTAGCTACTGGTTGACCCTCCCAAGCTGGACAGGTCAAAGGATAGGGGCCAAACTAAGAGAGATACCCTGGTCCTCCAGGTTGGGGGTTGCTGCAATGGGCTAGCTCTTCGTTCAGTGTAAAAAATACACAAATGTGAAATGACCTACAACTGGAAATGAAAATGGACTGCACTTTCGGAAATGACTCAGCAAATGGAAAAGGACAATTATTTTGGGATGCTGGAATATTCAAGGTCTTTCAACTAAAAGAAACTTTCTTCCAGATGAACTGCAAAAATTAAATTTAGACATTGTTGTGTTATTGGAGACAAATAAAAAGGGATGTGGAGAGGAAATAATGAGAGAATACTACCATTTTTAGAGTGGAGTCAATAAGAGTGAAAGAGCAAGAGCAGGAGGAGTTTCTATTGCAGTAAAAATGAAACTGAGACATCAGAAACTGGCAATTTATAAATGAAAGAATGATCTCATTGGATTTGACAATGTATGGGAGAGAAATATGTATTTTGGGAATATATGCCCTGACTAATGACGTCGCTGGTACCTTGAAGGATGAATTTTGGGAGAATCTGAGAGAACTAATAAAAAAAAATCCCTAAGAACAAAGAGATATTTTTAATGGGAGATTTCAATGCAAGAGTAGGAACTGAGCAAAACAGCAAAGTTATTGGATGATTCGGAGAGAAAGAGAGGAACGACAATGGAGATAGACTATTTAATCTTTGTGAACAGTTCGACTTGAGAATAAACAACACATTTTTGCAACACAAGGATATCCATAAATATACTTTGTCGCAGGAGACAAGACAAATTAGATCAGTTATAGGTTACATTATTTCAAAACATTCAGGGACATACGTATTGAAAGATGTCAGAGTTTACAGAGGAGCCAAATGTAGATCTGACCATTTTCTTGTTAAAACAACACTAAGGTGGAACTGGATTAAGAAAATAAGAGTGGACAACAGGATATATTACATCAATTTATAAGAAGGGCGATCGGAAAACTGTTCAAATTACAGAGGAATATGTGTCCTGAATCAGCTGTTCAAGATTCTTGGAGAATGGATCAGGAACCATTTAGAAGCCTGAATCGAGGTGTCAGAAGAACAAAGTGGTTTTTCAGCTGGGGGGGGGGGTCATGTATAGACCATATCTCAACAGTATGACAGATCCTTGAAGTCAATTGAAAGGAAAATAAATCTTTATGATTTTCATCGACCTTGAAAAAGCATATGACAGTGTTCCAAAAAAACTTTTATGGGGAGCACTGAAAGAGGCAAATATTGGTGGACAATTGATTAACATTATTAAGACAATTTATAAGAATAATAGATGCAGAATTAAAGTGCGATCAGCTTTGTCACCTGAATTTCACACTTCAAAAGGCTTATTACAAGGCTGTTGCATGTCACCAACACTTTTCAAAATTTATATCGACATCTGCCTAAGATCCCAGTCAAAAAAATGCAATAAAATGGGATTGTCAATCAATAAGAACATCTATATTCATAATTTACTTTTTGCAGATGATCAAGGTGGTGATGAAACAATCTATGACATGCAGACTATGCATGTCATAGATTGTTTCAGGAATATAAATGATGGGGTCTAAAAATCAATTTTAGCAAGGTTGAAATGTTGTCTTCAGGATCGGGACACATTCTAAAAATTGAAGGTTTTAAAATCAAACAAGTTGATAAATTCAAATATTTGGGATCAATCTTACCAAGTGAAAATCATCCCAAGCAGAGATCAATAATCAATAATCTGCAGATGGCAGAAAGGCTATTAGCATGTTAAATTCTGTTCTATGGAACAGAAACATTCTAAATAAAACAAAGAAACTTATATTTCAAATGATTGTACAAAGTCTTTTATTGTATGGAGTGGAAACATGGACATTGAATAGGCGAGGGGAAAACAAATTGCTATTCACAGAAATGGATTTTTAGAGATGCTCAGAAAGAACTTCTAGAAGAGACAGAAAATGGAATAAAGACATAAGAGAGAAAATGGAAGTGAAAAAGAATACTATTATTATTAGCCATATGGTGCAAGGAAGCCTGAGGCTTATGCTGGACCAGCCGAAAAAAAAAAAAAAAAAAAAAAGTCTGAATTACCCTGAGAGAGAGAGAGAAGGAGAAGAAGAATGCTGATATCCAGCTCAGGACCCTGGGTGTGCCAAGCCCATACTCACCAGATGTGAGCCCCTGGGGATACTATCATAGAAAAGCATTTAATGTGGTATGGACATGTAAAACATATGCAAGAAACCAGATATTCAAAGGCTATCCTGGAATGGATACCTCCAGGAAAAGGGAGAAGAGGAAGACCTAGGAGGAGTTTGTTTGTTTGTCATTTGGTTTTTAGGAGCATTAGCAACTAAGGCCATATTGCTCCGGGGATATGCGGTGGTCATTCCCTGATCTCTCTGCATACTCCATATTTGGTGGTCATGGGCTTGAACCCTGGTCTAATCAAGAAGCATGTGCTATGCACTGCTGCTCCTGCCCACCTGACTACGGAGGCGCTACCTAGGAGGAGATGGATGGATGGATGGAGTACAGGAGTGCATGACAGCCCGAGGTTTAACTGACCAAGACACCTTGAACCGCACTTCATGGTGGGAAAAAATTCCTACCAAAAAATAACTTGTAGGCTGAGGAAACCCACTATAAATGGAAACACTCCTCTCAAAGAAGATTTCATTTAATTTTTTAAACTAGAATAAACCTCTATAGTCTAGAGATAACATTAGCTAACAGGAACTAATAGCTATCGATAGTGAGACATTTGTTTTCAGTATCTTTTAAAATTAATTTATTAAAGAAACACCCCAGTTTTTGTGTGTAATGGAGGTGAAGTAGCATGACAAAACTGGATGGGAGAGGAACATACAAAAGGTTAAGAACCTCTGCTCTAGACAGTGCCAGAGATGTAGTAATTTCAGAGCATTAAATTTTTGGCCCTAAGTGGCTGCTTAAATCCACCAATGACCATAATTGATTTATTATGAAATGCCTGAATGCCCACAATTTCCTCTCCTCCAAAAACTATCCAATATTTGAAATTTGGTCAAAGTGATGATAAAATTTTAACATTAGAATACACAAAACTATGATTAGCAATTATAGTTATTAATAACTACCTAATTGTTCAAAATTTAGTCAAGAAGTTATGCATTATTTTTGAACAAACTTATTTAAATTAAGCCCAATCTCATGATATACAATATAATTATCTCCAAGGAGAAAATTATTTCCAGATTGGAAATAATTTTTTTGGCCTGCCCTAATTGGAAAAATTAATAATAGAATTCAACCGAACTTTCAATAAAACTTAATTCAATTTCAATACAATACAATTCGATTCGACACAAGATGGAAAGGTTTTTGCTGATGTCAGAGGAGGCTTTAAGAGTTCAGGGAAACTGCTAATTTGGGGAAGGAATGGAAATAGGGGAGTTATTGAAAAGATACATTAGTGGCATATGTGAAGGATGCAACTTGCATCTACTGCAAGAGTACTTATGCATGACCTAGAAATACATACTTGAAGATAAACACTGAATAAGCATAATAACCACCAGCAGTTAGAGAACAATGAGAAAGGCTTGTCTAAGTAGCTATAAAAGATGAAAGGGAATAGCTGGTATTGCACTACTTTGAATAAATAATGTTTCTCTAGTAGAGAAGACTACTGTTATTTATTTTCAATGGATATATATATATATATATATATATATATATATATAATCTACCGTTTTTTATATATCTAGCATATTAATAGTCAAAGTAGATAACTTACTGAATGCCCCCTTAATATCACACATCAGCATACCACAAAATATTATCCGCACACCACCTACTGGCATGCATGATCTAGGTTGCCGATGCCTGATCTAGAGGATCTAAAAAATTATAATTACTTAAAATCATACCCAGATAAAAAGCATGTGTTCCTATAGCCTGAAAACATGGACCACATTCATTAAAGAGTGATCTATCGCCTGCAGCTAGAATAATTAAAGTGCCATCTTCTGCTGCTTTTTTGGATCCACAAACTGGAGCTTCTAAGAAACGACCACCTCGAGACATAATAACCTAATAGAATAAAAAAAATAATAATAAAAATAAATAAATAAATAACCATCAATGTTGTGGATTTGGCATCCACAATTGTTAAATTTCATTGTTTATCATTGTTCATCCAAAAGAAAATAAATAATAAACAAATTTATGCAAACAAGTGGCTTGGATTGTTTCATTGAATAGCTAACATTTTAATGCTTGTTCTATTTTTAGATGTTAAAACTTAATAAAACTAGATGTTTTTAAGAAGTTCTAGCAATGCTCTTTTCATTATCAAAAACCAATAGGGGAAACCAATTTAGAAGAAATTAAGATAACAGTTATTGTTAATTTGAAACATTTTTCCCATTTTGAATTGCACTTCAATCTAAACCATCACCATAGAAGTGAACTACATAACTATTCATAAACAACCAGTCTAACCCCAAACTTACTATGGAAATAAGGCTGTATAGATATTCCCCAACTTAAGATGAGTTCCAATATGGTACTTCCGTAATAAGTCAAAACGGTCGTAAGTCAAATATAAATAATAATGGTAATATAGGGGTATAGTTCCCAAGGTTAATAAGAAAATAATAGTAATAATAATAATAAATTTAATAAGAAATGGGAAGCAAGAATGTCACAATTAAAGACATTAAAATTATTCATTGTGTGAGGAAGAGTGAGAGAGAGAGAAAGAGGTGCTAGACTTTTCAGCAGATGATGAAGGAACAGGGGAATTCTTCTTGAAAAATTTGTGTAATGTTGACTGCACACTTGGCTTTTTCTTTTCATTGTAGATTTCCCTATAGCAAGCAAGGGCATCTTGAATAGTTTTGTACACATTTTAATATCTTCCAACATTTGCATTCCCTTATTAATTATGGCAAATGACTCTGACATATTTTTTGCTGAAAACTTTCTTGCAGGCTCTGGTGTTTCATCTACATTTTCTGTTTCTTCTTCTTCTCTAATGTCTTGTAGTTCCGGCTCAAGCAGCTCATTATTAATTAATTCTTCCTCTGTGTTTTCAACAAACTGCTCCACACCATTTGCATCCACTTCCAATTCCAGCTGCTCTCCAAGTTCTACAACTTCATTACTAATCTCGGTAATAGTATCATCCTTATCAAACCTAGGGATATGAATTTCCATGAGATTCATCCATATGCCGCTCATGCATTTATTACTAATCTCATTCCATGCTGCAGCTATATTCATTGTGCAATGCAAAATATTATAAGCCTTCCAAAATTCTCTCTGAGTTTGCCCTCTTTCAGTAGCAGTAATAGCCTGAGAAAACGTCTTTCGAAGGTGAAGGCAATAAGCTTTAAATGCAGCAATAATTCCTTGATCTAATGGCTAGATAATTAAGTAGTGCTTGGTGGAAGGTACACTACTTTAATATTAGGGTAAATGTCAACCAGGTGTGCTGGATGTCTGGGTGCATTATCCAGTGTTAATGTCTTTTTCATGACAATAATTTTTGACTTCTCTAATTTACGTACAAATTTTGGTGATCCATGCCTTTTTTGTTATGCCGATAAAACACTGGCAGGGTGTGTTTATTGATATTTTTAAAGCCCTTGGATTTTCAGAATGATAAATCATTAATAGTTTTAGCTTATATCCTACTACATTTCCTCCAAAAAGTGGGGTGAACTTTGAACACCTTAAATTCTGGCATCGTTCAGCTTCATCTTTAAGCTTATTGTCTTTCTCTTCTTCTTGACAGGAGATGGTGAATCAATTTTACATTTGCTAGCCATATTAACTGAAGGATAGGTTGGTTCCCGAGATAATAAAAAGATTGGGAATCATGTAGCGATAATATCACGTTCACTAGTTTTGAAGAACAGAAAGAGACTGAGTCATACCGAGAGTAGCTAGACTTGATGCCATACTAAGCACAGGATGCAGTAATTCTCATACATTGTCATCAGCAAGTGTGACTTATTGTTAGGACCCAAATTCAATTTTTTTTGTAATTTTTAAAATATTTTTAATTTCTAATTTTTTTTTAATGTAATATATGCAACTGTCGTAGCTACGAATGGTCATAAGTCAGAAGGTTGTAAGTCAGCGACAATCTGTATATTAGCAACCTGGAATAACATTACTAAGATATTAGATAGGAGTGGGTTCGAGAGTACATGTGAACAGGCAAAGTTTTTATAGCTCCAGCAAATAGAGAAGTTTTTGCTTTTTTATTGACTTAAATTGGTATAATTTATTTTTTAGAGTTGCTTTATATTCCTAGTAACAATTCTTTAGTTTAAATTGAATTTAGATAGAGATTTTTTGGTTATTACTTAGTATTGGTAAGGGTATCAAAATCCACGTGTGGACAGGATTTGCAGCTCCCACGAACGAAAAGTTTTTAATTATACTTAGCCGCTTTATTGACTTAATTGTTAGATTAAATTATTTTCTATAAGTAGCTTATAGATCTAGTCAAGCTCCGTGGTTTATTTTGAATTTAGATAGTGCGATTTTTAAAGTAAATAATACCTCATGTTCGTAGATTAACCGTTCGTAACTTGCCGCCATTGTTATAAGATACAATGTGCGCTAGCGAAAGGTTTAACAGAAAACTAGATAGCGAGTATAGTAGTATCAATTAAAATTTATTAATCTTATTAAATTTCATTGTCAACTGAATTGTACTTTTTTAACTAAATAAATATAGCGACCTAGTTATTACAAACGTAACATCATAAAGTAATACATATAAGTTGACAGGGAATAAGAAAGTCATATAACGTAACTCGGAGATAATATTCGATACCGAAATGCATATATATAGTGTTATAACTGCATTGGGATATAGGTTTAGGGCTATATTTTATATTGGAATTTTATTGAACTTGAATAGAAATCGTAACTCAGACCAGAACAGCAAAGCAAAAGGCTCAAACTAGTGGAAGTGCTGTGGCTCAGGGGACAACTGAGGGGAGCGATTGTCCTCTAAATCACAGTCTATTGAAATGCACTGCTTGTTTGATATTTGTGGAGCAATCAGGAACGGGACATGATATTACCAAGGGGAATGTCTTTGTGTGTGCACAATGTAAGGAATGCGAGGAAATCAGGCACAAAATCGGCATTGTTATGGGCTTATATGAAAGCTTGAAGGACAGGGTGGATGCCCACGAAGGATTTAAATTGAAGGGCCATCAAGCTCTCAGCTGCCCACATCAATGCCAGAGCTTGCACTTGAACATCATGCAACAAAGCGGCAACCTCCAAGGCAGAATGTGCTGGTCCCAAAGGAACTAGTTGTTGTAGGTGACTCTATTGTCAGGGAAGCAGGGAACATATTGTGCAAAAGGATAGATGGAACAGGACCAGGGTATGTCTGCCAGGGGCAAAGGTTGATGACATTGTGGGCAGATATCATTCTTTAGGGGCACAAAGGGTGACATTGTTGTACACGCTGGCACTAATGATATTAAGAGTAGGAGACAGGCAGAATTACTTAACAAGTACAAGACAATGCTGAAAAAAAGCCGTGAGTTAGAGCTGAATTTGAAAGCGTCTGCAATTCTGCCCAGACACGATAGGAGGGAGTATATAATGAGAGCCTTGTCGACCAATTCGGCCCTGCAGAGATTATGCAAGGCTCAATTTTTCTCAGCCTGGTCCGTGCTTGTTAACAGGAGAGACTGCTTCTACAGGGATGGGATACACTTAAATAAAAAGGGTGCAAGAATATTTGCTGATGCTATCGTGGCAGAGTTAGGTGGGTTGGAAAACTTCTAGCTTGGGGGGAAACACAGACTAATAGATTAACAGTAGCAACTGCCAGAGGTAAAAGTGATTCTTGCACTACTTCTATTGAAATGCAATTGAGCAGCAGTCTGGAAAGCAAGGCAATGGGAATTTCCAGGACTGCTGGGAGTCATAGTGGAACAAGTAAATACATGGGCTGTGTTAGGATAACTAAGAGTAGAAACAGGTGCATGTATACTTGCATGTACACCAATGCTAGGAGTATAGTTAATAAATTCGATGAGCTTGAAGTGGGGAGATATTGTTGGGATATCAGAGACATGGTGTTACACAGACATAAGCAGTTCAGAACTGGAATTTCAGGAGTCAAACATGTACAGAAAGGATAGACAGGTTTATGCTGTTAATTAAGAAACACATAAAATCTAAAGAAGTGCATCCAATTGATGTTGGTGGACAATGCAATTTTGCGTCTGTTTGGTGTGACATACACACTGGGAAAGGAAAATTTTGAGTAGGTGTGTTAATGGCCTAATGAATCTGATGAGTATAATGAGCAGTTGTGCAGAGAAATAGAGTGGGCCAGTAAATTAGAGTGTCTTATAATGGGGGATTTTAATTTCCCGGATATTGACTGGAACTTGTGGGTTGGGCACTCACACAACAAGGCTTTTGTGGATTTATGGGATGATTGTTTTCTACAGCAACATGTTTGGGAGGCAACTAGAGGAAGTAATACACTTGATCTGATTATCAGTAGTGATTCTTCATGCATCAAGAATCTGCAGTTAAAAGAACCACTAGGTGGCAGTGATCACAGTGTGCTGAAGTGGGATTTACTCAAAGAGGTAACTATCATCAAGGGTAAAGGGAAGGGTTTTTGCTTTCGTAAAGGTGACCACGGTGGTCTGAGATAGTATTTAAATTCTATACGGTGGAACCAACTGATGATGTTACCAACAGCAAATTCACAATGGGAAGCATTCAAAGAATTAATCTTGGAACCTATTAGGCTTTTCATACCAACTAAGAAATACTGTTCAAGATTTAGACCTAAATGGATGTCAGATGAACTAATTAGACATGTGACAGAGAAGAAAAATGCATGGGATACATATAAATTAACATGTTAATTTATATGTATCCCATGCAGAAGCCTATGATAGATAAAAGCTGGTCTGTAACCAAGTTAAAAAGGAGGTTAGGCAGGCGAAGGCAGATTACGAGGAATCTTCGGCAAAGGAGGCAAAGAAAAACAGCAAAGAGGTCTTTACTTATGTAAACTCTAGAAGGAAGGGGATGAATCAGATTGGTCCACTTGATATCGATGGGTGAACTGTTGATGATCCAGCTCAGGTAGCTAACAAACTTAATGAATATTTTGCATCGACATTCACACATGAGGAGTTATTCAGGAAGGGGAATGCCAAAGGTGTATTCAATTCTGGCAGTAAGCTAGATAATCTTGTAATAACTGAGAGTAAAGTGGAGGAGAAATTGTTGAAGATAAACACAAGAAAGGTACCTGGGGTGGATGGAATCTATCCAGTTATATTAAAGGAGGTGGCAAAGGAAGTAAGCAAACCCTTAGCCATAATTATGAGATCTTCCCTGGACTCAGGGAAGGTAACCATGGACTGGAGATGTGCAAATGTGACCCCAATCCACAAAGGAGGATCAAAGGGAGACACAGGTAATTACAGACCTGTTAGTTTAACTTCTGTTCCAGGGAAATTAATAGAGTAACTGGTTAAAGAAGCATTGCAGGATCATCTAGACAAGACTTCAGTTATAGCTTGGACACAGCATGGGTTTGTTAAGGGGAAGCCTTGTCTGACTAATCTGATTGGATACTATGATGTAGTCACAAAGGAACTGGATGCAAAGAATAACTTTGTTATCATATATTTGGTTCTTAGGAAAGTCTTTGATACTGTTGCACATGGAAGACTGCTGCACAAATTGGAGCAGTGTGGCATTGGAGGCAAATTGCTGCAATGGATAGAGGGATGGTTGAGTGGGGGAAGACAGAGAGTGGTAATCAATGGACACTGCTCTTCGTGGACTAATGTTATTAGTGGAGTCCTTCAGGGTTCAGTGTTGGGTTCATTGTTGTTTTCTGTATTTATAAATGATATTGATGATGGTATCTCAGGCTTAATGTCCAAGTTTGCAGACGATATGAAGGTTGGCAGGGTTGTTAATGACACTAATGTCATTAACAGTACAACAATGTACTGTTAATGACAGTACATTGTTGCAACAGGATCTGGAAATGTTGAGAAGATGGACTGAGAGGTGGCAAATGAAGTTTAACATTGACAAATGTAAAGTACTACATATGTGAAGCAGTAATCCCAGAGTAATGTATCAACTCTGTGGTACCCACTCACATAGTGTATGCCACTACACTGTGTTTTGTGGAAGGTGCCACCGGTGGTTTCCCACATCTGCACCATAGTACTCTGTGAAGAATTTACAGAATCTCTGTAAAAGCCAGACAAAGTGTGGTGTCTGGTTTGTGACAGAGTTGTGCTGTGGTCTGTTGTTCTGTCTCTGGCTGCTTAGCTGCAAGGCCCCTAAGGGAACCTCACGTTGCCCGCCACCACCACTGGGAGGTGAGCCAGGCTGCCCATTATACTCTGGCTGGCCTCTGCCAGGGTTGCCCGAGCTTCCTGACGGAGGCCAAAAAAAAAAAAAAAAAAAAAAAATATATATATAATAATAAAAAAAAAAAATTTATATAAAATAAAAATAAATTAATAAAAAAAAAAAAAAAAAAAAAAAGGGAGGGAGAGAGGGGCATAGAAGAATAGAGGATTTGAGGGGGAATGAATTTGGGTGGGTTGACAGTGGAGAATAAATCCACCCTAATTGGGCGAAGTATAGGAAAGAGTGTGGGTTTAAAAAGTCACAGGGGACAGATGCCCCTGTGTAATTGTCAATGGCATAGTGCCTGTAGATCCCGCACTGAGGTCAGTGCCAGCAATCCCGCACCTAGATCGGTGCCAGCAGTATATCCTACCCATTTCGGGTTTGCGATGACTTAAATCCCGCACTCCAAGGAGCGCCAGCATCCCGCACCTTGGATGGTGCCTGCAATAGATCCTACCCTATTAGGGTTTGCATGATTATGTCTGCGTTTTCCGGGGGAATAGAGAGTTATCCCACGCCGGTCCGGTTTAGTTCTTGGGCTCTGAGTTCTGCAATCTTAGCTCGCCTAAGAACAAATGTTTCCTGCGCGTAGGTGGTTAATGCCTTATAGGTATGTTCCTCGAGTAGCAGAGTGGATTCTTGATTACGAGGGTTTCTCTGTATTGTGGTGAGGAATTTAAGCCTAATGTTGTCGTAGCTGGGGCACTCATACATGAGGTGCCCCCAGGATTCCTCTTCGCTGCAGTGGCAACGTGGATCATTCTCGATTCCAATGGCGGTCAGTTTTTGTTGGAACGATCCATGGCCGGTGATGATAAAGGTCACATGGAGGCCAGGCGAAAACCAGGGTGGAGGTTCTGGGTGAGTTGAGCTTATGGATGGAAGGAATCGTTTTGTGATGGCCCCTTTTGTTGTAGTGTCCCAGTCATGTTGCCATATCTCTTGTAGATGTTGGGTTATCCGTTGTCTTTCCTGCCTGGTGCCGTTTGTGGTGTCGAGTTGAAAATTTAGCAGTTGGGTTGGAACTCCCTTCCTTAAGTGATAAAAAAGCCCTCTTTTAACCACTTCTAAGTATAGTGGCTGACATCCAGTTAATACCTGCAGAGCAGGGGTGCTGACGGTGCGGCACGCCCCGCAAACTGAAAGGAGCATGAATCTCTGGATTGAATCCAGCTTACGTTTATTTCTTGCTAGGATGGCTTTTCGGTACCAGATAGAGGCACCATAACACACGTATGCCACTTGGTATATCAGAGTAAGAGCTTTGTGCTTCAGCCCCCAGTCTGCCCTGCTGACTCGCCTTATCATAGCACTGTACCTTTGAATTTTGTTGGCTAGATACTTTAGGTGGTGGTGGAAGGTAAGCCCCGAGTCTAAGAAGATACCTAGGAGCTTGACTTCAGTGTGCAGCCGTATGGGCATAAAGTTTAATTTTATTGTAGGTGGTCTTGTGATTTGTAGCCTGCCTTTAAGGAGTATGGACTTTGTTTTCTCTCCTGAAATGGTAAGGTTGTGCAGGGCTGCCCAGTTCTGAAGTTTTACCAGTGCTCCATTTGCCATTTTCTCCAGGTTCGTCCTGGTGTTAGCACATACCAAAAGGACAAGATCATCCGCAAAGGCCAAGGACTCAACACCTCCCAGGTCCATGCTTAGGAACTCATCCAGGACAACAGACCAGAGGAAAGGGCCAAGCACAGAGCCCTGCGGACAGCCTCGATCGATGTACCTAGTCACTGTCTGGAATCTGTTGGTAACTTGGACTTTTCTACCAGTTAAATATGACCTTAAACTGTTGTATAGATTGTTGGAAACATTTGTTTGCCGAAGCCTCCGAAGAACACTGGGCCACCATAGTCGATCAAAGGCCCCAGCGAAGTCTACCATGATTGCAAGGGAGTATTTAAAGGCTGTGTGAGTTGCTTGAGTGATTAAACTGTTAATGGCATCTTCTGTGCTACTACCTACTTTGAATCCAAATTGCTTGTCACTTGGAAGTTTTTGTTCTTCATATCTGGTGGTTAAGCGAAATAGGAGTAGGCGTTCTTGTAGCTTGGCCATTACAGAGAGCAAGGCAATCGGGCGGTAGGAGGTTGGAATTTGTGGTGGCTTGTCGGGATTTTTCAATATAAATTTCAGGGTTGCCGTTTTCCAGGATGGTGGAAAGGTGCTTTCTGTCAGGCACCTATTTAGAAGGCTTAGGAGAGTAACAGGATAGCATTCTGCAAATTTTTTAACCACATCCACTTCCAGCAGATCAGCACCAGGTGTTTTTCCTACTTTCATTTTGGTTATTGCCAAGTCCATCTCAATGTTAGTGAAGGGGGATTCCACAGAGGCAGGATGATAGCTGTGATTTTCATCTACTATTTCTTGTTGTTGTTGAGTCACAGCTGCAGCTTCAATGGGATAAATGGTGTCTAGAATATTGTTAATGCTATCCTTTCAGGTGTAAGTAGAGGAGCCATCCATCTTTAGTGTCGTATCGAGTACCTCTCCTTGCAGCAGCTTGTTTGTTACGATCTTGAAAACGATGCCCCAGGGGTCCTTATTCCCAGAAGTGGATACCAGGGTTTGCCACGTTTGCTTTTTACTTTTACGAATTAGCTTTGTGTATTCATTTCTGACAATGCAGTAAGCCTCTCTGGCGGCATCTACCTCATGGGGAGGTAACCTTGATCGAGCCTGCTGGAACATTTTTCTTGAATGGTGGACTCTTCTTCTGAGATCCTGTAGTTGGGGATTCCACCAGGGAACTGCATAACGGTAGGGCCTTCTGCGTGGGATGGAGAGATCACATGCAGATCTTATGGCAGTGGTAATAATCTGTACGCAATCGTCTGAAGGGAGTGCTTCAGGGAGTGGAGTGTCTTCAGGGAATCTTCTTGTTAGCTCAGTCCGAAAACGTTGACAGTGGTACAGAATGAAAACGACTTGGGGATAATTGTGCAGGCAGATATGAAGTTTTCTGAGCAGTGCAGATGGTCTGCAAGAGTAGCTCATAGTGTCTTCTCAATGATATACTGGAATTTTTCTAGCAGAAGACTAAGGAGGTGATTATCCCCTTGTAAAAGGCAATGGTCAGGCCACACCTTGAGTACTGTATACAGGTCTGGAGGCCTCATTTTAAGAAGGATGCAGAGTTGTTGGAATGAGTAGAGAGAAGGGCAACAAGATTAGTGAATGGAACAAAGGGTTGCTCTTACAAAGAACGGCTTAAGTTTTGCAAATTACAGTGTCTGGAGACTAGGCACCTGCGAGGTGATCTGATTGAGGTGTATAAAGCCTTGAATGGTTTGAGCATGCTCAATGCTCATGGGATTCTTCCTCTTGCTCAGAATAATTGCCTGAGATGGCATAAATTCAAATTGAGGAAAGATGGTTGTAGGATAGATGTGCAGAAGTTTGTCTTTAGCCAGCGGGTGGTTGATTGCTGGAACAAACTTCCATCTGTCGTAGAAGTTGATAGCTTAAATAGATTCAAGGCAGAACTTGACAAACATTTGGAGTGAGTTGATGAGTGAAATAAGGGGTTTTTTTTTTGGCTGATGCTATATAAGCTTGCTTTCTTGCATCATGTACCAATGCTAATGCTAATTTGCATCAGGTTATATATCATGATAGATATGTCACTTTACTTTAGATATAGTCTTATATGATATAAAGACTGTATATCTAAGATTAATTTAATTACTTTGGCATTATTTCTGACAGTACACGTAACTTTGATCAACATGGGCATTACCTTATTATCAAACTTGCATGGACCATGAGGTGTAATAAAAAGGTATCCAGATCACCCATTTCTTCATTTCTGATGTAGTAAGAATAATACAACTCCATGTTAATAACACAGCTCTGCATTTTTCCTGAACAAACTTTATTAATCTGAAATTCTGAAAAATTTATTTCTTTATACTTGCTGCAGTTAGTGACTATTCCACACTATTGCCGTAAATTTGCTTGCAATTTCATATACTAAGTCCAGCAAACTGTGTTACTATTGGAAGTATGTGTAAAAGCCTGATTGTGAACTCAGCTAGCGTAGTCTGCAATCATTCTTGGATCACAATGATGACATTAACTCTACCTCTGATCAACACAAACTTGAGTTTTGGAAAAAGAAAACAGTCACATGGTGATAGATCTCATGAATATGGAGGACAACAGCTGTGTTGTATTTTAGCCAAGAAATTCTTATACGATCAAAGCAAAGGAAGCATATAAGTATTAGTATAATGGAGAAATCAATCTCCAGTGTAACATTTCATGGAATATTTTTGTCACAATGTTCCTTTAGATCCTTTGTAGAACAGCTAATTCAATAGTTTGTAACTATGGGATGAATTCCTTGTGCACAATTCGTTCAAAATAAGAAAAAATATATAAACGTGCTCAAAAATGCAACAATCATCTGATACTGTTTCCTTAACTCAAGATGAAGGGAATGAATGTGCCAAAAGGACAGTAAATAAAGCACTGATGATGAAGCTGCTGTTGCTTTGTTTGAAAGAATAAAATCTCAAAAAAAAGAGGGCAGCACCTTTGTTGCATTCTTTTTTCAACCCTTCCCTTCCCTCTCTAACAGCAAACACAGTCTAGCAAGTTTGCTCTATGTATATATTACCAGCAAAGTGTAGAATCCAGGCATTGTACAAAATGCTCTGGAAATGTATAGAATGCCTGGCAAAGTATGAAATCAATTTTTCTTTATTGTCCCACGATACCATCATTAAATGAATCACAGTTCCAACTTTTATACAAAGGCATACTACTCCTCATAACTTTCTGTTAAAATTAAATTTATACCTGTTATGTACTAAATAAAATATAAAAAAATGTTTATAACATGAAAACTTTGGGAACTCTCCATCTGCTTTACATTTATTAAATGCATTTCCAACTACTAAGTTCCTAGACATATAGAATTTTTTGAACTTTTTCTTTTTGTATATTGTATATTAATTATTCTGTATACTGTTATTAATTATACTGTATATTAATTCTGTGCCTTACTTACTGCATTTTGTGTAAAAATATTAAAATAAATAAATACTTCCATAATATCCCTATTTTATTTCTCCAATTTTTTTACAGAAATATGGTTCTATTTTCACCCATAATATGGTCCTCTTTGAATTATGTAGACAGAGATTTTTTACCATAGTATACTATTTCCTTAATTGCAAAACAAACAAAAAATCCAAGCAGATTTTTTGTTCGTTTGTTTGCCTGTTTCAGAAACTGCACTATCTGCTTTGAGATGTTTTCAAGAATAATTTGAACTTGTAAAAATTCACAAAACTTCTTAAATACAAATTATTAATGATCTAAAACTAATCCTCTTAATGTATTTTATTATAACATAGACTTTGTGAGCCTGAATATTATTCCAGGACTCAAATTTAAAAAAAAAAATAATAAATAAATAAATAAAAAATAAATAAATAAAAAATAATAATAAATAAATAAAAAATAAATAATATAAAACAAATCCCTAGATGAACACCATTAACACCAATCTTGTGCAACATTTGACTTCATCTGATCTTCTTTGGATGACTGCCTGTTATGATCCTGTTCCATGGATAACAGGGTGAGATTTATCCGTATGTGGTACATTTGGAACCCACACACTGGTTTCCATCCGGTCCATCTCCACATGTCAAGAATGGAAAGCACTGGGTGATTGCTACCCACTAGGCTAAGAGGCCAATCACATCATAAACAACACATCCCAATATTATATTTAATAGACAGAAATCATGGGATACCTATATAGTAATGGGTAGGTTCACCGTTTGCCTGGATAAGGGCAGTCACATGGTGAGGCACTGAGTCCACTAGTTCACAAAAGCATTCCACAGGTATTTCCATCCATGCTTGCTGCACCGCTGTCCATAATTCCATTGCATTCCTGGGTGGAGGATCCAAAGCTTGAACGGACCTTTCCACAGCATCCCAAAGGTGCCCCACAGGGTTCATGTCCGGTGAATGTGAGGCCATTCCAAGGTGGTAAAATCTGTGGAATGCTCTTCGAGCCATGTTCTAGTCACCACAGCTCTGTGGGGAGATGCACTGTCCTGCTGGAAGAGTCCATTGCCCTGTGAGTGCACAATGAACATGAGGGGATGCAGATGGTCTGCAAGGATGGACACATAACCAGGACTGTTCAGAGATGCGTCTAGACATATGAGAGGTCCCAACATGTGCCAACTAAACATGCCCAGGCTTATTACCAACCATCCAACTGCCTGAACAGTTTCTTGTTGACATGACGAGTGCACAGCTTTGTGTGCGGTTTCTGCCAGATACACACCCTCCCGTCCGCTCGAAATAACTGGAAATGGGACCTGGAGACCCGTCTACAATCATCCAAGGTCCGATGCTGATGTTCTTTCGCTCAATTGAGGCGTAGAGTCGTATGTTGTGGTGTTAGCAATGGGACTCGGGTGGGTCAGTGGCTAATGATTGTCTGACGGTCTTAGTGGAGATGTTTCTGGCACCTCCCTCATTGAAGTCAGCGGTGATTTGTGTGATTGTTACTCTCCAGTTGGCTGAAAAAATGAGAGACGGACGTTGATGGCCACGTTCATCCACCACCTTTCTCCGCCCACAGCGCTGTCCAGGATGAGATGTTATTTGGGAAATGGTATATTCCTGATACACTCTTGATACTGTCTAAGAGGGCTAGTGCAATTTCTGTACCACCTCCGCGATAGACTGACCAATGCATCAGGCACCCACTATCATCCCTCTTTCAAAGTCGGTTAACTGACAACATTTATCCATAGTGACACTGAATTACCACGTACATGAATGCAGTGTACCTATATACATGCCAAGCGGTGGGTTTGTCCACTAGCGAGAGGGATGCCAGTGTCGTGTTGCCCAGGAACCAGGTATTCCATGAATTCTATCCTTTCAGTGTACATTGCACAAATATATTCACAACTGCATTGATTGGTTTTCTGGGTACAGTACCTTCACATATGCACAGTGGGTTTGCCAGTCTTATCACTGCCATTACACGTGGAAAAAAGAAAAAAAAAAGTTCCTGGATATGAACAAGGAATTTTGCTTATTTTATTATTTTGATTTTGATTATTGCATTTTGATTATTTTATTTATTTATTTTTTGGCTGTCAAATTTCTGAGGTAGGATCAAGTTGGGCTGGTGCAGTTATTAATACTGTACTGTATTTAATTCAGGTCTTGTTGGGGCAGAAACGTGAGTCGAAGGAATTATTTTTACTAAATGATCGCTATCTATAAAATTCAAAGAGAACCACATTATGGGTGAAAATAGAATCATATTTATTTTTAAAAAAATTAAGAAATAAAATAGGGATATTGTGGATATAAAAATTAATTTTAATGTTTTTATACAAAATACAGTAAGAAAGGTGTAAAATTAATATACAATATAAATATACAAAAAGATAAAAAAAGAAAAATTTCAAAAAATTCTAGGTTAGAATTTTTATATTTTTATAAATGCAAAGCAGATGGTAAATCCCCAAAGTTTTTATGTCATAAACATTTTTAATATTATATTTTGTACTTATAAAAGTATATGTTCATTTTAACAGCAAAATGTGAGGAGCAGTACCCTCCCCATAAGCATTTGTATAAAAGTTGGACCTGTGATTCACTTTAATAATGGCATCACAGGATAATTAAAGAAAAGTTATTTCATACTTTGCCAGGCTATTGCCTAAGCATTCTATACAATGCTTCGATTCTACACTTTTTGCCAGTAACACACACACAGTAATTCACAGTGACACTGTGAGCATTAGCAAAGGCACATGTGGTATCAGCCAAAAAAACATAAATAAAAATAAAAAAAAAACACCCTTATTTCACCAATCCACTTGCTCCAAATGATTGTCAAGTTCTGCCTTGAATCTATTTAAGCTATCAACTTCAACGACAGATGGAAGTTTGCTCCAGCAATCAACCACCTACTAGCTAAAGGCAAACTTCCGCACATCTATCCTACAACCGTCTTTCCTCAATTTGAATTTATGCGTTCTCAGGTGATTATTCTGAGCAAGCGAAAGAATCCCATCAGCATTGAGCATGCTCAAACCATTCAAGTCTTTATACACCTCAATCAGATCACCTCGCAGGCGACTAGTCTCCAGACACTGTAATTTGCAAAACTTAAGTCTTTCTTCCATTCACTAATCTTGTTGCCCTTCTCTGCGCTCGCTCCAACAGCTCTACATCCTTCTTAAAATGAGGCCTTCAGACCTGTATACAGTACTCAAGGTTTGGCCTGACCATTGCCTTATACAAGGGGATAATCACCCTGATAGAAAAATTCCTGTATATCAGGAGAGGCCTACTTAATTTGTGATGCGATCTACTTTTTTATTTCAAAATGTGCCGTGATCTACCATCTCAAAAATTACATTGCACAAATCGAGGGATGACTGTATATTTAAAATTCATTATGATCGACCGAAATTAAATCCGCGATAGGCTCGTTGGCCACCTCTGCTGTATATCATTCACAAGACACCATGAGCTACTCTTTCAGACCATCTGCACTGCTCAGAAAACTTCATATCTGCCTGCACAATTACCTTCAGGTCCTTTTCATTCTCTACCACTGTCAGTGTAGTACAACAGAGTTGATACATTACTCCAGGGTTACTGCTTCCCATATGTAGTACTTTACATTTGTCAATGTTAAACTTCATTTGCCACCTCTCAGCCCATTTGCTCAACTTTTTTAGATCCGGTTGCAGAAGTGTACTGTTAATAGTGTCATTAACAACGCTGCCAACTTTCGTACCATCTGCAAACTTGGACATTAAGCCTGATATACCATCATCAATATCATTTATAAATACAGAAAACAACAATGGACCCAACACTGAATCCTGAGGGACTCCACTAATAACATTAGTCCACGAAGAGTAGTGTCCATTGATTGGCACTCTGTCTTCTCCCACTCATACATCCCTTTATCCATAGCAGAAATTTGCCTCCAGTGCCACACTGCTCCAATTTGTGCAGCAGCCTTCCATGTGCAACAGTATCAAAGGCCTTTCTAAGATCCAAATATATGATATGAAAGTTACTCTTTTTATCCAGTTCCTTTGTGACTACATCATAATATCCAATCAAATTGGTCAGACAAGACTTCCTCTTAACATACCCATGCTGTGTCCAAGCTATAACTGGTCTTGTCTAGATGATCCTGCAATGCTTCTTTAACCAGTGCCTCCATTAATTTCCCAGGAACAGAACAATCTTTTCTTCAAATCTTCCCATAACAAACCCATGTTGTGTCTGAATTATTGCTGCAGTCTTGTCTAGATGATCCTGCAGTGACTCCATTATTTTACCTGGAACAGAAGTTAAACTAACTGGTCTGTAATTACTCATGTCACCCTTCGATCCTCTTTGTGGATTGGGGTCACATTTGCACATCTCCAGTCCATGAGCACCTTCCCTGAGTGCAGGGATGCTCTCACAATTATGGTTAAGGGTTTGCTTACTTCCTTTGCCACCTCCTTTAATATAACATGATGGATTCCATCCACCCCAGGTGCCTTTCTTATGTTTATCTTCAACAATTTCTCCTCCACTTTACTCTCAGTTATTACAAGATTATCTAGCTTACTGCCAGAGTTTAATAGCATCCCTAGGGGCTCACATCTGGTGAGTATGGGCTTGGCAAACCCAGGGTTCTGAAGCTGGATATCATCAGTCTTCTCTTTTTTTGTGATTTCCTTCTACTTCTCTCTCTCGGTGCCTCCGTAGCCAGGTGGGGAGGAGCAGCAGTGCGTAGCACACGCTTCTTGATTAGACCAGGGTTCAAGCCTGTCCCCCCCAAATACGGAGGATGCAGAAAGGTCAGGGAATGACCACCACATATCCCCGGAGCAATATGGCCTTAGTTGCTAATGCTCCTAAACACCAAAACAACAACTCTCTCTCTCTTTCTCTGAATAACTCAGGATTTTTTTTTTTTTTTTGGCTGATGCAGCATAAGCCTCAGGCGTCCTTGCACCATATAGATAATAATAATAATAAACACTTCTGGCATTCCCCTCCCTGAATAACTCCTCATGTGTGAATGTAGATGCAAAATATTCATTTAGTTTGTTAGCTACATGAGCAGGATCATTAACAGTTGAACCATCGATATTAAGTGGACCAATCTGATTCATCCCCTTCCATCTAGATTTTACATAAGTAAAGAACTCATTGCTGGTTTTCTTTGCATCCTTTGACAAAAGATTTTTCGTAATCTGCCTTTGGCTGCCTAACCTCCTTTTTAACGTGGTTACAGACCAGCTTATATCTCTCATAGGCTTCTGTGGCACCTGTTATTTTATATGCAGCCCATGCATTTTTCTTCTCTGTCACATGTCTAATTGGTTAATCTGACATCCATTTAGGCCTAAATCTTGAACAATATTTCTTAGTTGGTATGAAAAGCCTAGTACCTCCCAAGATTAATTCTTTGAATGCTTCCCATTTTGAATTTGCTGTTGGTAATATCATCAGTTGATGACACTGTATAGAATTCAAATACTGTCTCAGATCACCGTAGTCACCTTTACGAAAGCAAAAATCCTTCCCTTTACCCTTGATGGTAGTTACCTCTTGGAGTAAATCCCACTTCAGCACTGTGATCACTGCCACCTAGTGGTTCCTATATCTGCAGATTCTTAATGCACGAAGAATCACTACTGATAATCAGATCAAGAGTATTACTCCCTCTAGTTACCTCCTGAACATGCTGCTGTAGAAAACAATCATCCAATAAATCCACAAAAGTATTACTAGTGTGTGAAGGCGCCTCCGTAGCCAGGTGGGAAGAAGCAGCAGTGAGTAGCACACTCTTCTTGATTAGACCGGGGTTCGAGCCCATCACCACCAAATACGGAGGATGTGGAAAGGTCAGGAATGACCACCGCATATTCACGGAGCAATTTGGCCTTAGTTGCTAATGCTCCTAAAAACCAAAAACAAAAAAACTAGTGTGTGAGTGACCAACCCAAAAATTCCATTCAATCTCTGGGGAAAAATTAAAATCCCCATTATAAGGCACTCTGATTTACTGCACACTCTTCTTCTCTGCACAATTGCTCATTATACTCATCAGATTCATTAGGCCTATAACACACACTTTTTTCTCTCAATTTTCCTTTCCCTGTGCTTATGTCACACCAAACGGACTCCACATTGCATTGTCCAACAACATCAATTGGATGCACTTCTTTAGATTTTATGTGTTTCTTAATTAACAGCATAACCCTGTCTATAGTTTCTGTACACGTTTGACTCCTGAAATTCCAATTCTGCACTGCTTATGTCTGTGTGACACCACGTTTGTGATATCCCAACAATATCTGCCTTTGATTTCTTAACTAGCACTTCAAGCTCATCGAATTTATTAACTATACTCCCAGCATTGGCGTACATGCAAGTATACATGCACCTGTTTCTACTCTTAGTTACCCGAACACATCATGTATTTACTTGTTCCACTATGACTCCCAGCAGTCCTGGAAATCCTCATTGCCTTGCTTTTCAGGCTGCTGCTCAATTGCATTTCAATAGAAGCAGTGTAAGAATCACTTTCACCTCTGCCAGCGACTACTGTTAATCTATTAGTCCGTGTATTCCACCAAGCTAGCAGTTTTCTGACCCACCTAACTCTGCCACAATAGCATCAGCAAATATTCTTGCACCCTTTCTATTTAAGTGTATCCCATCCCTGTAGAAGCAGTATCTCCTGTTAACAAGCACAGACTAGGCTGAGAAAAATTCTACCCCTCGAGCCTTGCACAATCCCTCCAGGGCCGAATTGATTGACAAGGCTCTCATCATATACTCCCTCCTATTGTGTCTGGGCAAAATTGCAGACACTTTAAAATTCAACCCCAACTCATAGCTTTTTTTCAGCACTGACTTGCACTTGTTAAGTAATTCTGCCAGTCTCCTACTCTTAATATCATTAGTGCCAATGTGTATAACAATATCACCCTGCGTGCCCTTAAAAGATATCTGCTCTACGTCAGACTGCTGCATGACGTAGAGCAGATCCCTTCTGCCCCTGGCAGACATACCCTGGTCTTTTACTATCTATCCTTTTTGCACAATATGTTCCCTATTTCCCTGTCAACAGAGTCATCTACAACTAGTTCCTTTGGGACGAGTGCATTCTGCCTTGGGGGTTGTACCTGTGTTGCATGATGTTCAAGTGCAAGCTCTTGCATTGATGTCAGCAGCGGAGAGCTTGATGGGCCCTTCAATTTAAATCCTTCGAGGACATCCACCCTGTCCTTCAAGCTCTCATATGAGCCCATGACAATGCTGAGTTGGCACCTGATTTCCTCACACTCCTTACATCGTGCACACAAAGACATTCCCCTAGGCAATATCATGGCCCGTTCCTAATTGCTCCACAAACATCAAACAAGCAGTGGATTTCAACAGACTGTGATTCAGAGGACAACTGGCCTCCCTCCAATCAGTTCTCCCCTGAGCCACAGCACTTCCATTAGTTTGAGCCTTTTGCTTTGATGCTCTGGTCTGAATCATGATTTCTATTCAAGTTCAATAAAATTCCAATTCAAAATATAACTAAACTTATATCCCAATGCAGTTATAACACTATATATATGTATTTCGGTATCGAATATTATCTCCGAGTTACATTATATGACTTTCTCATCCCCTGTCAAGTTCGGTGCAACCTTGTATGATATACCATTGTAGCATTTACCAATGTTTATACTTTTAACTTTTAAACAGAATTTACAGATGTTAACATTTTTAAAACTCTTCCCGCTTTTTTTTTTTTTCCTGAATTTGCATAAATGGTACGTACAGCTGCTTTGTGAAGATTCAATGCATGTGTGCATACACAAGGTCAACAATACACTCTTCCTTTCATAAACATTCATAATTTTCATTTTACTTCCAAAGAAACCAATTTTCACTTTATTCTGAATTTGCCATGACTATCTCTGTTTTTTGAAATTTTTTCACAATTTTTGCAATTAGAGACTCCCCTTTCCGCCTGATTATGGGGATCGAGTGCCAGTCTACAACAGTTATATACTACTTGTATTGAAAAGAAATGCAAACTTAGCATGCAGGCCCACAGTTTTGTCAGTTACATACACTTGCAGCAGTACCATATGTTTTCTCACAAGAATTAGAATGGTATCAGCGAGTGGTAAACAATTGTTCATTTCACACATCCCACACAGATATACATCAACAGAGTGGGAAAGAGAACACTGTAAAAGTCTTTTCATTCAGAGTGCAGTTTGGGTACAAATAGGTGCAAAATTTATGTACATTACTGCACTCAAAGTCATGTTAAAAAGAGGAATTCTCGTATTCAATGAAAAGTTCCATATTAAATGCTTTGTGTTAAAACAAAACCACATTATGTGAAGTCATGTTATGTGAGAATTACTTGTGCAAACTAAATGAGATATCAAAAAAAAAAAAAAAATCAAATGAAATGTCAAATTATTATTAAATCCCAGATCTCTCTCTCTCTCTCTCTCTCTCTCTCTCTCACACACACACACACAAAGTAATCGTACGCTGTAGTTATACTCCTAGAAGTGCAACAAACAACAAAAACGATGAACAATGAGGCCAATTAACCTTCATATGTATTGATTCATAATGACGTTTTGCAAATGATAGCTTCCAAAAGGGGAAAAAATATATATCTATGCATGTATAAAGCACAGACGCTCTTTAAGATTGCATTTATCACCTTTATTAAAGTACGAATATATTACTAAACAGAAAAACAAGTGTCTGCGCAAACCCCTTTGTACTCCGTGTATGCCTTAGTCACCCCCTCTCTCTCCCACTACATAATTTGTGTTTGAGTCAGCAGTTAATTTTTGCGAGGACTCAGATACTGCGGCCCATATATTTCTTAAAGAAAGAAAACTATTTTTGGTAGGAAATCAATCCATCCATGATTACAATTAAATTCACACTTTTGCCAAATTCTTGCTTTATACACATATGTAACCTTCATTAGAAAATTTATATTAATTTCAATAATTGTAAGAAGTGTATTAGAACATATTGCACAGGGGCTGCAATACTGGCACAACTCAAAAAGTGTCATGTTTGGTTACATTAAAAATCAGTCAAAGCTAAGATTATTTTGTGATTTAATGGGATAAGTTCCAGCTTCAAAATTGGGTAAACCAGCATCTTAATTATCTTAAGAACCATCACTAAAAATATATTTCATTCCACCACCAAGAAACTTCTTGCATTTGCTGAAATTATACACTCCTTTCGACTTGTGTCAGTTTTGTCGCATTTGCTAGATAATAATTTTGTTTTACTACAATTAGTTTTTTTAGAAAAAAGACACAGGTATTTTTCTTCCAGTGTTTAATCCAAATAAAAGTAAAGAAATGAACATAATGCTTTATTTATTTATGTTTTTTATGAAAACCCCCAAACACAAGAGGTATTAGAATCTATAGTACTTAGTACCGTGCTTGGGTTGGAGGTTGAGAAGACAAAAGAAGATATTTGTTGACATTAGACTTGAACTTCTGTAGACTGTAATTTTCAAGAAATACATATAAAGGAAGGTTGTTTTTTCATATGTTGAGAGTTGAAAAGTTGAAGTTGAAGGTTGAAAGGTTTAAGTTGAAAGAGATCCCAAAAATTTTTGGGATCTCTTTCATAACATACCAACAATTCTGAGGAAGTCTTAGAGTGAAAACTTTTTTGATCAGATATCAGAAGTTATTGGTCCCCCTTGCAGAAACGGATAAACCCAATTTATTTGTCAGAATGTTTATTATTTGTTCATACGAAATGCCTGTAGTCTGCAGGCATTTCGTATGAACGAAATGTATTGCATATCGATGATTCCATGTTTAACTGGCAACAGCCATTGCCACTCACTCTTGCAAGAATCATCTTCAATGCTCCCCCCCCCATTTGAATTCTGCTTTCTATTTTTTCACTTTGGCATATAATGAAACCCCCAAACACGAGAGGTATTAGAACCTATAGTACTTAGTACCGTGCTTGGGTTGGAGGTTGAGAAGATGATATTTGTTGACATTAGACTTGAACTTCTGTAGACTAATTTTCAGAAAATATGTATGAAGGAAGGTTGTTCCAGAAAATGGCAATTGAATGAATAAACAAGAAAGATGAAAAGTTGGTTCTGTGAGTTTGAAGATGGACAGTAAATGGATGTTGACTGGTGGAGGCACATGTTTGGACTGTTTTGAAAAAGGGAGTGGGAATTATAGAAGCCAATTCAGAAGAACAGTGCCCATGGAAGTATCTGTAGAAAAGGCATGCAGCAGAAACAGTATGTCTATGAGACAGTGAGTGGAGAGACTTTGTTAGAGGGGAGGCATTAATTAACCTAACTGCTCTCTTCTGAATGGAATCTAGAAGCCTGAGAGAGGTTTTAGGGGCACCGCCCCAGATCTGAGGACAATATTCCACGATAGGACGGATTTGCGATTTGTATAGAGTGAACAGCTGTTTGGAAGAAAAGTAACGCCAAGAGCGAAAGAGAAAACCAAGTTTTTTAGAAGCAGAGGAAGCAATATTTGTAATGTGCTTCTGCTAAGAGAGATTAGAAGTCAGGGTAAACCCCAAGAGTGATATATCATTTTGCCTAGAAATCAGAGTGTCACCAAAGATAAGCATAGGAGCAGAAGAATCCTTTTTGTGAGAAATAAGCAAGACTGAGTTTTAGAAGGATTGAAATGAACTAAGTTGTCTTTGCCCCCACTGGAGAATTACCTGGAGATCAGCATTTAAGGAATTGGTAGTGGATATTCGAGAAGTTGAAGCTGATTGAGCAGGGGCAGGTTTCTCAAACTGGAAGGTGGAATGTAATGTGCTATCACCGGCAAAATTTTGGATAGGAGGATTTCTGGTCAATGGAAGAACATCATTAATATACAAGAGGGAAAAGAGTGGGGGAAAGAAATGAACCTTGGGGGATTCCAGCATTAGTGGAGAAGACAGAGAGCCATCTACCATCACCTTCAGTGAGCGATCAGAGAGAAAACTGGATAACCAATTATAAAACCATAAGATGGAAGCATGTTTAGGAGTCCTTTATGTCAATTGAAAGCCTTTGAGATGTCAAAAGCAACTGCTTGTGTTTCACCGAACTTTTCCACTGAATTTGTCCATAAATGGGTAACATAAGCCAGAACATCACCAGTGGATCAATACTGACAGAATCCATACTGGCGATCATTGATCAGAAGGAAGGATTCCAGGTAGTTTAAGAGTTGGCAGTTAATTGATTTCTCCATTACTTTAGAAAGAGTAGAATTACAGTAGACTCTCGATTTTCTGGGATAGGTGGTAAAAAAAAATTCCTCGATAATCGATTTCCTGGTTAATCCAAAAATACAGTAAATTCCCGACATATGTAAGAGATACATTCCAGGAATTCTTACCTAGTGAGGGTTTAACTCAGGAATGACAAATAAAATATTGCTACGATATCCCTGATATGCCGAAATTTAAAACCCACATAATATCCTCAGAAGAAAAATAGTTATATATTTTAAATTAGTTTGATTAGTTTGATTATATATTTTAAATTAGTTTGTAATTCATTTAAAAACTTTATCTGGGGCAGCGGTGAAGTAGCCAGAGTGACACATAAGAAAAGAAAACATAAAAGGAAGAAAAAAAAAATGATTTTGTACTGTCTTTTGTCTATGGCGTTTTTATAGCGATATTATATAGTTTTTGCACTGTAAAAACCGATTTGTATTGGTTTTTAGCCTTGGTTATAGTTGACTTCACTGGTGCCAACTGCTTCACCGCTTCTCGTATTCTGTCTTTCTCCTTTATTGTGTTCACCGTTGTCACCGACAAATTTGAATTCCGCACGATACTTGTTAATGTTTGGCCATTTTCATACATGCTTATTATTTTAATTTTCTGATCCAAATCGATCGCTTTCCTTTTCTTATAGATTTACTAGTACTGCTACCACTTATTCTCTTAGTCGGCACCATGATAACAGTCAAAATTAAATTTTCTAAAAAGAACTTCACAGAATTAAGGCGAAAACTCACTATTACCACCCCACACGAGCTCACATTTTACTAAAGCATATTTCTGGAGGTCACTGCCATAAAACAATAAAAACAATTTGCACTTTCGGGGTTATCAGCCTTTTCTGTTGGTGTAATTCATTTTAAATGGATAGTAAACTTGATCTTCTTGCATTTGTGATGATACTGATAGCTAGAATTCTGTGGGTTTTTATGTTATTATGGTGAAATGTGTGTCCCCTTCACTGAAATCTTCAGTCATAAAAAAAAAATGTAAATAGCGTAACATAAGTCCGAAGCTACATAAGTCGGGGACTTACTGTATCAAAAAATGTTCAGCAACTTACGTAAAAAGTATGGCAATACATAAAAAATGAAAACATTTACCACGCACTACTTGCATGTCCAATAAGCGAGTATTGCATATTGGACAAGCATTTATTTTTTACGATGTTTATTTAAAATCTAATAGCTTCCCTTTATTTTTTACAATGTCGCATATGGTTTGGTCACCAACATTATTATAGTTCATTAGATATTTAACGGATACACCGTATTCAAACTTTTGAATAATTTCAAGTTTTTGTTTAATCGAAAGAACAACTCTTGCGTTTGCCCGCCATTTTCGTGATTTATAAATAAAAAAAATACTACATATAAAAAAAAAAAAAAAATCCAACATAAATAACGAAACAAAATTTATCCTTTTGTCGCACCGACAGAACACAACAATCGACACAACGCACTAAAACAAACTAAACATTTGGTCTCTCTCTTGAGGAGCAGGTGTGAAGACAGTGGGGGTTACAAGATAATAGGTACACAAATCTCCCAATGCCAACTTATAATGCTGCTCCTTGTCCCTTTTTTATGACTTTGCTGCAAAACATCTATTTATACCTATTCTAGTTATTACTAGAATTTTATGATTTCTGGTTGATTTTTTTTTTTTTTTTTTTAATTTGGAATCTTTTAGTGTCCTGGTTAATCCAATCCCGGAAAATCGAGAGTCTGCTGTAATTGCAATGGAATGATAATTGGATGGGAGGGATTTATCACCGTTTTTAGGAACTGGCTAGATATGAGCAAATTTCCAAGCAGAAGGAAAAACACCTTTGGAATAAGAAAGTGAAAAAAACTGGCAAATAACAGAAGTAAGTTGACGAGCACAGGTTTTGAGAACAAGTGGAGAAATACCATTAGAACCTGGAACTTTCTGAGCATCAGGATTCGTCGAAATCCTCCTGACATCCTTTTGACGGAAAACCACAGGAGGCATTGAATAGGGCTTGTTGGGAATGGTGAAAGGTGTTTTACCAAGATCATTAATATATGAGTTGGAAGAAAAATGGGATGCTAGCAGGTCAGCTTTATCCTTGGCTGAAGTGACAATAGAATCATCTGGTTTTGACAGAGGTGGGAGCAGAGATGGGCAAAAGTTGTGGCCAATAGCTTTGGCAAGAGACCAGAATGCTCAGCTATCATTAGGGCAAGAAGCAAGTTTTCCACTCTTAGCCTGTTTAAAATCTAGTTTGGACTGATTAATAACTGCTTTACAATTGTTGTGAGCTCTGGTGTAGGCAGAAAATGAAACTGAAGAATTGGAGACAAGCCAATTACGATATATAACATTCTTCTCTTGAACTACCATAGCACATTTATTGGAAAACAAAGGTTTAGATAAAGGACAAGATTTTAAAGTGGAGTGTGGAATAAAGGATAATTTCACTGACATAATCTGAGCAAATGTTGACATCAGAAGTTTTGAAACAGTAATCCGACCAAAGAAAAGAAATCTTGCAGGTCATTTCATTTTGCATTCTTGTAATGCCAAACAACACGAGGTTGGGAATAGCGATGAGATAAAGGCTCCATTGGAGAAGAAACAATCACCAAGTTATGATCTGAGGTGCCTAAAGGACCACTCACTTCGACCGTGTACTTAGAAGGGTTGTGTGTCAGAAAAAGATAAAGCGTGTTGGCTGTATGGTTAGGACTGTCCAGTATTCTGGTAGGTAAATGAACAATCTGAGTGAGGCCATTAGTAATTACAAAAGCCTCAGCATCTTGACCAGCTGTGTCTGTGTGACTAGAGAATGGAAGCCAGCTGGAGTTGTGAACATTAAAATCACCAAGGAAAATTACCTCACTGTTAGGAAAGTTGGACTTGAGAAAGTCAAAGAGCTCCAAGTGATTAGTGGAGTTGGGAGAATGGTAGAGACAACAGATAAATTTGACAGAATGAGATAGAGAGATTTTAAGCCAGAGAAGGTTGAAAAGAGGAGATTCCAAATTACCAAGTCTCTGACAGGGAATATTGGAACGAACATATGCACAAATACCAACTTTGAGATGAAATGAATTATACAGCGAATAATTTGGACAACTGAGATGAGCAATAGTTGAATCAACCGATAACTGAGATTTTGTCCGAAAATGTACATGGGGTTTGGCAGACTGCAAGTGGAAATGGACATCATTGAGATTAGAATTGAGATCAATGTATACAGTAAACCCCGCTATTCGCGGTATCTGTATTCGTGGTCGCTGATTTAACATAAAATGAAACCTAAAAAAATGTGAATTTTAAAGCGCCGTGAACATTTTCCGCCATAAAAAAAACATGGGCGTGGCTAAAATTATCTTTCCCGGTCAAAACAGCGCTCAGTGGGTGGGGGGGAGAGGGGTGACAAAATCGCAAGCGTGGATATTTCTCGCTAATCGTTGTTCGGTATGTGTTATGCGCTTGCCATGGAAGGTTTCGTCGTTTGTTTTTAATTTATATGCTTTTAAAATTGAATAAATTTATCAATTTATAAATTGATATGCTTACAAAATTAATAAATCTACCATTTTGCAGTGTAAAACAACATTTTTCGAATGTGTTAACGGAAGAAAGTGACTTTATTTGGACAAGTTCTTTCTAACCTTTACAAAAATATGGCTACGAATAACAAGGGAAATGTGAATGTGAAATTATCAAAGAAGGTGATGACATTGGCGAATAAAATTGAGTTATTAGACAAAATTTCTAATGGTGAAAGTGTCTTCTCAGTGGCAAAACATTATAAAATCAATGAGTCAACGGTACGATCAATCAAGAAATCGGAAGAAAAAATCCGCCAGTGTCCGTGAAAACGCGCTAATTGCTTCAAAAATTTGTTCTGTAACTCGTGATGTTAAATTATAAAAAATGCAAAAAGCTTTAAATCTGTGGATAGAAGTCCGAACTCAAAATAAAATTCCGTTAAGTTCACTCATCATTCGTGAAAACGCAAAACTCCTTTATCAACACTTTAGCGAAACTGGTGATAGCACTGGCGGGATAAGTTTTTTTGCTAGCAAAGGCGTTGGTTTAAAAGATTTGTTTGAAATTTCTAATAAATATTACATTTATTATTAAATTGTTTCTTATTTTCATTTCGATGCCATATGTTTGCATTTCACTATGTACTGTCTATGTACATAGTCATACTGTATTATGAAGGTACCTATAATACATACATACATAGGCAAAATTTTAGACTAGTTTTTCTTATATATTTCATACTTTGGAACAGAACCCCTTTATTACTATGGGAGCCATAACTCAGTATTCGCGGCATTTCTCAGGAATGTAACCCCCGGGAATAGCGGGGGTTTACTGTATTTGTGAAATGAACTAAGAAGTGTTTGGGAGGTTTAGATCTTTTTGCAGATAAGCTTACTCTATTAGTATGTATTCAACAGTAAGAAAAAGTGGGGGGGACATGCTGTATGAAGTAATGAAATTTTCGGATATGGCGTACCCATGGTAAGAATATACCCAGATCCTTGACATAACGTGGCCTCGACAATACCCCCCCCCCCATACACTACTCGGACTTCCTCAAGTCACTATCTGGCAGAGTAGAGGTATACACTAGCTGATCCGGAAGCCTCCTAGAGAGTTACCAATAGGTTAGGTCTGCTGCACTAACTAGCGGCCAACCTGCGAATACTGTTTTAGAGCTGTACCCTCGATATGTAAGGAAGTTTGGATCTCGCCATGATGTCCTTCATAACCTCAAAAGACATCAGTCATACTACATGATGGAAGAGATGGGGAAGGTTTGACCGGAACTTGACTCTGGAGAGCATGGGTTCCACCACTTCAAGCCTCCAATAAGCAAAGTAGTGTTATTGCCGGTTGATGAGAGTCCTACCTCCTAGTATTGCCTGGTAACACAGAGGGGCAGCATTCTTCCATGTGGTGTGGGCTCCACACCTCGACCCCTGCTTACATTGGTTCACACCTGGGTGGTCACCCACAGTGTGCTTGCACATGGAGGTTATACCCAGGATTAATAACAGTTACACCATCGTGAAGGTGCAAGCAGAGGATTCGACTGTCATACACCGACCGGACTTCACCAAAATTGGGTCCACTTGACGTGAGTGTCATTCGAATATCAGTTCCATCA